>NC_135345.1:58392292-60926222 GCF_023851605.1 Tamandua tetradactyla
TAAACTTTAACGAGCTCAGTCAGTGTTTTTCAGGGAGTGGATAACTTCTGAGAGGTTATGAAGATTTCATAGAGGTTTAGTAGGCTTTGCTCAAACACCATAAATATCTCTTGTTAAGTAAATAATACTTCCAGTGAGTAGGAGTTTAGATGATTTGTTTCTGGGTCCCTAAGTCATTTAAGAGATATCAGAACATGTACTGACTCCTTTTCTCTTCTCTGCCTCCTGCACTCTATCATGAATAAACCTTCCAGAGCAGTCCAGGAAAAGATATGGAGTGAGGTAACTCAGTGTTACCCTTACTGCCTTAAGTGGCATTAAATCTTCCTTTTATTTGTCAGCTTATTTGTTAGTGAACTGTTTCAATCACCAATGGAGTGGTATCATATCCTGACAACCAAAATTCAAGTTTCAAAAGCAATACAAAGGAAAAGTTGCCTGAAGGTGCAGATTAGGACTAGCAAACAAGGAGATTATTCATACTTTATCCTTCTTTTTGGACTTTGGTTCTAAAAGCTTGGTATAAAATTTACTATGTAAGACTGTCTTGCTTAGAAAAGCAACATAGCATGGATGGTCAAACTTTTTTTGCAGGGAGTCATTCAGACATGTGGTAAATAATATGTGTTCATTAAAAACTTGGCTTGAGGCAAGAAATGCTAGAAATTAGCACTCTATATGAGAGTTATTTAAAAATATTTATGTACATCTTATTTAAAGTATTAAGATGAACAAGTTTTCTCAAAGAGAAGGAAAAATTAAGCTATCTACCAGCTTAAACTTGGAAATTTTTTTTTAACTGTACTATGCTTTGGCAGTTTGGGGAGAGGGAAGGTTATGCCAGTATTGCTCTTGTAGATATAGCTAACATTTTATATTTTGTCAAAACATCTTACTGTACATTAAACCTGAAAATCAATATTTAGATCAAGATGTTAAACATATGCACAGACTTTTCAGACAGACCTCTTTTGCAGAAATTTGGAATCAATTTAATATCAATTTCTATTGATCCAGCTTATCCACTCAAAGTTGCATACAGAAAAAATAATTCCACTGACAATCATAGCTGGAAATGCACATTTTATCCTACACAACTTTTTGAATTTAAGCATTACGGATGCAATTTTTTGTGTGTTTGAAGTATGAGCAGCATCAGAAGAAATTACAAGTACTCAGAATCTTTTGCCAAGATATTTATGAGAAACCTGGTGTGGCTGAAAAATGTTGTATTCATTTCCATAGCATTTGTATTTCAGATTCCTACCTGGGAAAGTGTGAATAGGGAGAATTTTGCATTATCCTTCATTTTCGTGAATTATGCCTATTCTAGAAGGAACATGTACGAGCTACAGGTCGTAATAATAAAACTATAATAATAATGATTTCAATTTTCCAAAGTAGAGATTGAGTTCATATCACCCCGTAAAGAGAATTTCTCCACAGGTTTTATATAGAAAGAGAGATTAATAAATACATTTTATGGGTACAAGCAGCGTTTCATGCGATTGCCATTCCCAGTGGAACAAGATGGAGCTCCGGAGAGTTTTCATAGCTGACCTAAATTTGCACTTTATACTGCTCTACTTTTTCCAAAACTGGATCCATCTTCTCTTCCGCTTTGGATTTATGTCTCAGAAAACAGCACCACTGTCTTTCCTCTTGTCTCTTCCTTTCATATCTAACCTCTTCTTTGTCTTTCTAACAATATCTTAGTTTAGAATCTTATCACTTCTTGTCTGAATTGTTTTGCTCTGCTTTACATTTCTCAATATGCCCCCCTTATTACAACCTGAGTACCTTTTCAAAATACAAATATGATCATGTTATACGTTCATTAAAAACTCTGTTGTGGGTACCTATTTTTCTTAAAATAAGAATGAATTTTTTTGGCTTGGAATAAGAAATCCTTTATAATCACATCCCTGTCTACTTCTGGGTTGTTTTTTTCTTGGTTCAGTCATTCACTAAATATTTATTGAGCACCTATTATATACTATTCTTCATGCTTGGACTAGAATGGTGTGCTGGTTTGAAAGTATTATGTACCCTAGAAAAGCCATGTTTTAATCCTGCTGCAATCTTGTGGGAGCAACTGTTTCTTTCCTGATTCAATATTGTATGTAGAAGCTTTTGATTAAACTATCACCAAAGAGATGTGACTCACCCAATTGTGTGTGTGACCTTTGATTGGGTTAAGATGGGACTCCACCCATTCCAGGTAGGTTTTGATTAGTTTATTGGAATCCTTTAAAAGAGGAAATATTTTGTAGAGTGTCAGAAATGACAGAAGCCTCAGAGCCAACAGAAACTTCACAGCAGAGTTGACACAGATGCAGACACATGGAGAATAGAGACGAAGATATTTGGAGATACTTGGATCCCAGCAGACACTGCCATGAGATGTTAAGCACACCAGAAACCAGAGAGAGCCAAGGGAAGCCAAGAAATGAAAGGCAACACTGGAGAAGCAAAATGAGGAACCCCGACAGAACAGAGGCTGAAAGCAACAAGGGCCAGAGCAAGGGACCAGCAGATGCCAGTCATATGACTACCCAGCTGACAGAGGTGTTCCTGGTCCAACGGACTTTCTTGAGTGAAGGTAGCCTCTTGTTGCTGCCTTAATTTGGACACTTTCACTTCCTTAGAACTGTAAATTTGTAACTTATTAAATTCCCCCTTTTAAAAGGCAGTACAGTTCTGGTATATCACATTCTGTTAGTTAGCAAACTAACACAAGTGGGAAAAAAATAACTAAGTTTAATGTTCTGAGCATCTTTCTTTCAGGGGAGATAGGCTTTAAATAGACATAGAGGTAAATACATGTAACAGAGTTCAGGTGCTGATAGATGCTGCATAAAGCAGATAAAGTGGGGTTATATGGCAGTAACTTGAGAAGACAATAGCCCATATTAAACAAGGTGAACAGGACAGACTTCTTTGATGAGATGATGTCCTATCCATGGGCATAAGCCAGGAAATGTCATGATCAGGCAAGAGCAGTTCAAACAGTCATAGGAAACAGCATGTGCAAAAGCCTTGAGGCAGAAATGAGAACTGTGGATGAGAAATAGAGGAAATCGGGGTGGATGGTGAGGAGTAAGTTGCTACAATGGCGAGTCATGGGAACACGGGCTCTTGGCCACAACAGAAACTTTCAGCAAATGCCTTCTTTATTACTTGCACAGCATAAAGAGTCCAAAAGAGGACTTATATAGTGCAAAGAATCCAAAAGAGCAGGGGAAGAAATCCCATCATAGCTGGTTTCACAGCATGCCTGAAAAACTTTGGCTCAGGGTCAATAGATGGCAATTCTGAATGCCCCACAATGCATAAGGGGAGAGACACCAATCTATTTCTTTATTACTTGCACAGTCATAAAGAGTTCAGAAGAATAAATGACCTTTTTGTTATTTACACAGCACAAATTGTCCAAAAGGCAGGGGGGGAAATAGCATCACAGCTAGTCTCCCAGGGTGACCAAAACTCCTAGGGTCAGGAATGGTAGATGGCGACTCTGCATGATGCACTTCATGTCAGAGAAGAAAGCCAAATCCGTACAGTTCGAGTGCAGTTATTTATCCCTGCCACGGAGAATTTCTACTTTGATTAGAATCTGGGGCTGCTTGTTCTTTGTTTCTGGTACTAAGATCTGGGCAGGCTTTCTCATAAGATTTAACATTTCCCCTGGCTGCAGAATGGCACACAATAGAAAAGGAGGTGGGATAAAAGAAGACTGGAGGATGGCTGCTTAGCTGCATTTGTGACTTCTTCAGAAAAGGCAATGGGTGTGGGTCCGTGATGGCCACTTAACAGGTGTTTGTGACTTCCTCAGCAGATGGAGCATAGTGAATAAGGAGGAGGACAGCAAGAGAAGAGGTCAAGATCAGAGAAAAAGGCAGGCATCTGCTCATTTGGGAGTATGAAGGCCATGGTAGCAGTTTCAATTTTACTCATCTGCCATTGTTGCATATTTGCCACCACTGGCTTCTCAGCCAGGAGAGCTCATGTTTTGAACATGTTCTCTCCCCACTCTGCACAATTTCTCCTGCTCAGCGTGTGGGACTCAACTTAGCTGTTGGCTTATTTCCACCAGAAATTTGGCCTTTTGTCCTGAAAGCTGGGTCAGACTCTGCTCTTATGCATTTCTTTTGATACCTTGTGCATTTTATCTCACTGCAGTGCCACCCTGAATTGCCATATCATTCACTTCTTCCTCCCTTCCACATTTTCCCCTTCTTCCCTCCCTGTCTTTCCCTTTTCCTGTCTTCTTCCTTTCTTTCCTTCATTCCTTTGTTCCTTCTATTTATTTTTAAATGCATTAAAAAAAAATTTTTTTGGCGTGGGCAGGCTTTGGAATCAAACCTGGTTCTCTGGCATGACATGTGAGAATTCTGCCACTGAGCCACTGTTGCACCACCCTAAAATATTTTTATTGGGTTATTTTCACATTCATACAGTGCATCCAAAGTATATAATCAGTGGCTCACAATATATTCACTTAGTTGTGTATTCATCATCATGAACACTTTTAGAACATTTGCATCACTCCAGAAAAAGAAATAAAAAGAAAAAAAACTATGCATCCCATACCACTTACCTCCTCTCTCTTTGATCATTAGTATTGCAATCTACCCATTTTTTTTGCCCCTTGTGCTCTCCTATTATTTGTTTATTTAGTGTCCTTATTTTTCACTCATATGTCCATATTGGGATAAAGGAGCATCAGACACAAGGTTTTCACAATCACACGGTCACATTGTAAAAGCTATATAGTTATACAATTGTCTTCAAGAATCAAGGCTTCTGGAAAACAGCTCAACAGTTTATTTCCCTGTAGCCACTCTGATAAACCATAAATTAAAAAAGAGGTATCTATATAACGCATAAGAATAGCCTCCAGGATAACCTCTCGACTCTGAAATCTCTCAGCCACTGAAACTTTATTTTGTCTCACTTCTCTCTTTCCCCTTTTGGTCAAGAAGGTTTTCTCAATGCCATGATGCCAGGTCCTGGCTCACTCCCAGGTGTCATGTCCCACATTGTCAGGGAGATTTATACCCCTGGGACTAATGTCCCACGAATGGGGGAGGGCACTGTGTTCACTGCCAAGTTGGCCTAGAGAGAGAGAGGCCACATCTGAGCAACAAAAGAGGTTCTGTGGGAGTGACTCTTAAGTATAATTATAAATAGACTTAGCTTCTCCTTTGCAGGAATAAGTTTCATAGAAGTGAGCCCCAAGATCAAGGGCTCAGGCTATTGAATTGGTTGTTCTCACTGCTTGTGAAATGATCAGGAATTTCCCACATGGCACTTTTAATATTTTCTTCTTTCTCCCCTGTTCCCCAAAGGGACTTTGCAAGAACATTTTATTCTCTGCCTGAATTACACTGGGAAGTATTAGGGCAGCACACCAACCTTTACAAACCAACAAGATCTTATGCCTTTTTCAAGATTCCATATAATTATGCTGCTTGATTAAACTGATCTTACAAGTTAAATTAGATAATGTGTTACCAAAAATATAAATTTGGCATGAAATAAACATCTCTTCGTTTGGTGTCACATAGAGGTTGAGGCTTTAAAAACAGACCATATCATCATTTTCTCTGTACTCTGATTTCACTTAGTCTTATCCAAATCAACTTCATTCATATCTGTAGTTGAAGTCTGATCACTTTTTCAGCTTTTTTAAGCAGTTGCTTTGTGGGATAATGCTGACTTTATAGCTCATAGCATTAACTCTGAGTCTCAGATGTCACATAAATACCTGAAGATTCAGGAAATGACAAGGTTATGCACAAATAGCTCCTATCTCAAAATTTAGAAATAACAGTTACAACTTCTGAATAAATGTGACTGCTATAAGAGCTTACAATCAAGGACCTTTTATTATACGTCCCAACCTGATAACCCATGCTCTCAACTTCAATTTTCCGAGTTTGAATATTATAGCATTCATATGAGTGAGGCATAATATTTGTCTTTTTGTTTCTGACATTTAATTCAGCATATTGCCCTCCAGGTTCATGTACCTAGTTGCATGCTTCATTTTATGCATTTTTGAGTTTATCGTAAAGATTAAGTTGTGAATTTCTTTATGGTAGAAATTATATCTTATTCAATGTGAGTCCCTTAGCATTTAGTACAGTGTCTGACCTATAGTAATAATTCAACAAATATTTGTTGAAAGGTTAATAAGTAAACTATTTAAATTTGCAGTGCACATAACAATAACTGAATTGAACTTCAAATTGATTAGCATAATTGATTTGAGCATAGATTTTCATTCAGGGGTATCAGGATAGGAGAATTATAAGGCTGATAAAAAAAAAAATTCAGCCCTCTTAGTAACATTAGTATAAATCCAGACCTCTTTCTTTTGCATTCTAAGGCTCTTTAAAATCTGTCCCAACCACATTCCCATCTCATAGGTCATTTTTCCCAGTCCTTAAAAGCTACCAACATCAAGAACTGCTTTCTCTCCCCTAAACTCAGCATGTGTTTTCATATCTTCTGGTCTTTGAGCATTGAGTTCAGTTTCTCTGTCATTTATTTCCCACTTTGACTTTTTAAGTATCTCTAATTTATTTTCATGACTTAAATCTAATGCCACATCTGTGAAAACTCCCACGAGGTGGTGAAGAGACCTCTATAAAGAAATGGTTTTTCTTTCCACTGTTCTAATAGCCTTGTGTTCATGTCACTACTATTATAGTACTTGCCATAGTGCAGTGTAATGATTTGCTTATATGTATGACTGGAATCTGTTTGAAGTCAGTAATGGTGACTTACCATTTTAGCTTTGATACTTAGCCTAGCATCCACATAAATTAGACACCCAATATATGACAGTTGGAAAATAAAAACAAGTAAGTTATTCTAGAACAGCTTTTTATTTTTTGACTCCAAGGGCAATACTTGCACTAGTAGATTAAAATGTTCTAAGGGGTTTCTTTCTTTTTTTTAATTAGCATGTGACTTTAAACAGATCATTTGTCTTTTTCCTTTAGACACCTCAGCATTTTACCACGTGGATAATGTGTTTTTCTTAGAAGGTATTTTTTATGCCTAAACTGGCTCTAAGGATTAATTTGCTTCATCATTTCAAGTGCTAGGGCAATAACATAAGAGTTTTTGTGTTATATATAATTGAGTTCAGTTATACAACACTAAATAATAACACACAAAATAAAAATATCAGTTACATAAAATCTAATTTTTCTCCTTTGAAAATCTGTCTCCCAAAAATATGTGTACTTTTGAATGTCCCAATTTCGCAACAACCCCTGTTCTTTACTTTCAAGTTGATAGGTAGCATATAGATTCTAAAGACTCAGGACACATGTATAGATATGTCAATTTGTTAATAACGTATTAGGTATAATTTGCTCAAGTTATATTATGTAACTTGCTTGCGAACTATTAAGTTACATATGATGGTTCTGGAAGACAATTCTCCATGGATCTCTTGTGTTCTGAACATATTGCATGAGAGGTATTGGTTTCTCATTATTCCAAGTCATTTTTCCAAGGATGTTTGAAAAGAAATTAATAGTGGAAGATGGAAATGGTACCTACCTCTCTAGAGCGAAGATTGGGCATGCTGACTGCCCTTTATAAAAGATTTGAGTTCCCTAAACTCATGCTTCCTTTCTAGTTACACAATCCACTGAAGCCGCCATATGGTCCTTTTTGCATTATCCTGTGGGACCTGTGACTCTGGAAATGGGAAGAAAAAATGTTCATACTCCATTTACTGCTATTGCTGTGTGCAATAAACTGTTCTTCATCTCTGACTCCCTAGGAGTCCTGCATTTTCTACCAACATCCTACAACCATGGCAGGCTTACTTGTTGTTGACAAGTAGGCTAAAAAATCTCAGACTCTTCACAGTTCTTGGCAGGTGCATAGTTGGAGCTTCCTGAGAATATAGCTAAACTACATTTCACAGTCTCTCTTTCAGTTTAGTGTGGTCCTGTGACCGAGTTCTGGACAGTGGGTTGTAGGCATGTGCACCCATCTCCAGGATTGGACCGTAACATTTATCACTCGATACCTCGTGTACTTTCTCTTCCTTTGTCTCCTGGTCAGATATAGAAGATAGAGAGGGGACCCCAAGGAATTAGACGATGGCAGAGACACTAGATGAAGAACCTCTAAATGGTCCCTAAATGGTTATATAAATCCTATCTCTATGGTGATGCTCATTGGGTCATGGCATGGGTGCAGGAAAAAATTATCTTCATTATATTACACCTTTCAGATTTAGGGGAGAGTCAGTTATAGCTGTGAGTCATCTGGTTAATATGCACACTATTCATATTTGAAGTCTTTTTAAACTGCTCAAATAAATGTAACAGCTATTTTGAAACTTATTATACTAGTGTGAGTCTAATTTTGACCTTTCTTTCATAGGGAGTTGCTAATATTTCCCTACCCAATTAAGACGAACTAGTTTCATGTCTCAGTCATGCTGTTTTAATCACTTGCCTGCTTAGTTTTTCTTCTTCTTTTCCCTTATGTCCTCTTTTCTCCATTTCTCTCATCACTTTGTATGTTACTTTAGGGGATTATGCATTGCTCTAAATCACAGTGCATCCAATTATTATATAAGTAAGGCTCCCCCTCCCTGCTTACCACTTGCCTGTTGAGTCTGAAAATTGTGTTCCCCTCTCTCACCACACATTTCTTTCTTTTGCAGGTTCTCCCACATACCTCTATTTCACTGGAGTTTTATTTTGTGTTTTCAAAATACTGGTGAATTTTTTTGGGTTTTGGTGAAGTTGCCTTTATGAATTGGAGTCATTTCTTATGTTCACTTTATTAACTTCTTCCTTGCAGAACATTTGTCCTGTGCAGTTTTCATTGAACTGATTTTATTTATAATTAAACTTTCCCTTTATCATGTCTTTATTTATGTTCCATGGTCAACAGCCAAATATATTCGACATTTGTTTGATATATATGTATGGAGTTCCTGTATAGTTCCAGGCACTAGAGATACAGAAGTAAAAAAAACAGCCAAATGCTCTGATATCATGGAGCTTATAGTGGATGGAGATACTTACTAATAAACAAATAAATGAAATGTGTAAACATTTAAAGGGTAACACTTTCATTTTTTTTTACAAAATTTACAAATACTCTATGCCCACCAAACAATAATGCCTCCTTCCCCATCTCTCTATCACTGGTAACCTTCAGTCTACTTTCTGTTTCTATAATATATTATTTCAATAAATCTCATGTAAAGAAAATTGTACAACATGTTTCCTTATGTATCATACTTATTTCACTCTGCATAATGTTTTCAAGGTTCATTCATGTTTCGGCATATCTCAGAACATCCTTCTAATGACTGAAAAATATTCTATCATGTGTATGTACCACATTTTGTTTGTCCATTGATTTGTTGATAGACACTTCGGTTGTTTCCACCGTTTGCCTATTGTGAATAATTCTTCTATGAACACCGGTATACTAGTGTCTGAGTCCCTCTTTTCAGTTTCTCCATAGGAAAATTTAACAACAACAACAACAAAGAAATGAAAGGATACCTTGGAAGTAGGTGAAAGAGAATGAGCTACAACTAAATAAAGTCGTCAGAAAAGATTTCACTGAGAAAGTGACATTTGAGCACAAGCTTGTAGGAAATACTAGCACCAAGCTAGAACTGAGGGAAAGGTTATTGTAGGCACATAGAATAGCCAAGGCAAAGACCCTGAAGCATGATTCCCCTTGCTCAGGGGGAAGGAAGGAGTCCAACATTTCTAAAACAGGGAGAATAGTAGCAGATGAAGTTTATTCTAGTTTGCTAGCTGCCAGAATGCAACACACCAGAGATGGATTGGCTTTTAATAAAAGGAGATTTATTTCATTAGTTCTTCAGAGGAAAGGCAGCTAACTTTCAACCGAGGTTCTTTCTTATGTGGGAAGGCACAGGGTGATCTCTGCTGGCCTTCTCTCCAGGCCTCTGGGTTCCAACAACTTTCCCCAGGGTGATTCCTTTCTGCATCTCCAAAGGCCTGGGCTGAGCTGTGAGTGCTGAGATGAGGTTCGCTGAGCTGCTTGGGCTGTGCTACATTGAATTTTCTCATTTAAGCTTCCATCCAATTAAACAAAACATCATTCATTACAGCAGGCATGCCTCTTAGCTGACTGCAGATGTAATGAGCAACAGATGAGATTCATGTACCATTGGCTCATGTCCACAGCAACAGAACTAGGTGCCTTCACCTGGCCAAGTTCAGATGCAATATTTTGAGCAATGGGAAGGATGGCGTCATCAGTTGAGGTTTGGAAGGTTGCAAGATGGGGGAGATATCAGAAGTTCAGTTTCGGAAATGTGAAGTTTGAGATACTCAAGAGACATCAGGATGGATGTATCAAAGTAGCTAGGTAGGTAAGTTTGGAGTCCAGGGAAAAGATCTCAAGTAGGGAAATATATAGGATTGGGAGTTATCAGTTTGTGGATGGTATTTAAATCGTGACACTAAATGGGCTCACCAAAGGAAGAGCTGTAGATAGAGAAGTGAAGGGTTCTC
Source organism: Tamandua tetradactyla (assembly GCF_023851605.1). NCBI lineage: Eukaryota > Metazoa > Chordata > Mammalia > Pilosa > Myrmecophagidae > Tamandua > Tamandua tetradactyla. The sequence continues at coordinate 58,402,840 of NC_135345.1, forward strand.
TCCTGGTATACGCCAGTATAAGGGTCATGGAGATGATGGGGGATCAGCAAAGGTTGTTTTGAAACCACCAGTACACTAGAAGAGGGTGTTTTCTTTTCTTTTTTCCTTCATTTAGGTTTAGGTTTATTGTTCTCTGTCTCATTGCATAATTTCTTATATATATATATATTAATTATAAGATGTATATATAATATATGTATTTAACATTTTTAATATATGTCGTATATATTAAAAAATACATATATATGTCATATATATGACATATATACATATATACAAAAAAAACCCAATAAATTTACAAGTACTTTTAACAAGAAATTATAGAACAGATTTTAAAGTTTGGTATTTGTTACAGTTCCATGATTTTTCATTTTTTCTTTTAGCTGCTCCAAGACACTGGAGACCAGCGGAAATATCAATATAATGATTCAACAGTCATACTCATTTGCTAAATCCTATCTTTTCTGTTATACTCCTCCTTCTCTTTAAATAACTTATACACATAAAAGCAATACATTTCAAAGTACATTGCAACAATTAGTTGTAGAACAGACTCAGAGCTTGGTATGGGTTACAATTCCATGATTTTAGGTTTTTATTTCAAGCTACTCTAAGGTACTAGAGGTTAAAAGAAATATCCACATAATGATTCAGCACTCATACTCATTTGTTAAGCCTTACCTTCTCTGTATAACTCCATCATCAACTTTGATTTTTGTCCACTGTTTTAGGAGTATTTGGGCTATGCCCATTCTATCTTTTTCATGTTGGAAGGGACTGCCAATAATCTGAGGAAGGGGGGAATGGAACTAGTTGATGTTCTGGAAAAGCTGGCCCTTCTGCATTTCAGTACTTATCTGGTCCAGGGACCCATCTGGAGATTGTAGATTTCTGGAAAGTTTACCCTAGAATCTTTGTAGAATGTTACATAATGCCTCCAGTATTCTTTAGGATTGGCAGGAATGGTTTTGGTTGGGGTTTGACAAGTTAAGATAGCAATGTCTAGCTGAAGCTTGCATAAGAGTAACCTCCAGTGTAGCCTTTTGACTCTATTTGAACACTCGCAGCCACTGATAATTTATTTGTTACACTTTTTTTTCCTCCTTTTTATTAGGATGGCATTGTTGATCCCATGGTGCCAGGGCCAGGCTCAACCCTGGGAGTCATTTTCATGCCTTTCATCCCTGATTGTCATGTTCCATGTAGGGGAAAAGGCAACAGTCTCACTAGCAGCGTTGGGCTTAGAGAGAGAGACCACATCTGAGCAACAAAAGAGGTCCTCCAGAGTTGACTCTTAGGTATATCTATATGTAGGCTAAGCTTCTCTGCTACATACATAAACTTCACATGAGCTAGCCTCAAGACTAGGGTTTGGCCTATTGATTTGGGTATCCTTAATGTTGTACACAGTATCTGGGGTCTTCCCAGTGGTGAAATTTAATGGTTCCATAATTTTCCTCCTATTCCTGAAGGAAATTTACCAATACTTTCTGATTGTCTGCTTAATATGCTCTGTGATGTATCCAGGCATTACATTAAGCTATATAGGATCAAAGGCTCTCATTCTTATTCTGGGCTCCCTGTGTCTGGATTGTTTAAATGATCTATCCAGACAGATTATGTGTAATAGAAAATTTAGGTTCTGGACATAACAAAACTTTCCTCCTTTTGTCTCAAAGAGTAGGTGAAGTCCTAAAATACAGGCAATGTCTTCCTTACCCCTATATTCTGATTTACCTTATCCCAACCCAATTGATTTATTCTTATCTCTAGATACCAGATATATATGTATAAAGAAGTCCCTCATAATCCAGAAATAACAATTACTGCTCTGGATTAAATATGACTGCTATAAGAGTTTACAATCTAGGCCCATGATTTCTTATAAATATTTTCTAAATGAGATCACACAGTATTTTCTCTTTCGTTTCTGCTTATTTTTCTTCACCAGTATCCCACAGGTTCATTCATATTGTTGCCTGCCTCACGATTTTGCTTCTTTTTGTAGCACCACAATGTTCCATCATATGTATACATCATCGTTCACCAACCTACTTCTCAGTCAGTGCATCTTTCAGCCACCTCCATTTACTGGGCTTCATGTATAATGTCCAAAGAAGGTGTTTTCTTAATAGCTGAGTAAAGAGAATGTTTGGAAGAGGAGAAAAATTATCAACTGTGCCAAATGCTTCCTGTCAAACAAGTGAGATGAGGTCTGTGAGTTGAACTTTGGATGTAGCAATGTGAAGGTCGTTGGTGACATTGACAAGAGCAAAGTCAGCGGAGTTGGAATGGGTTTATAATGAATGGGAGAGTTTGAGACAATGAATGTGTTTAACTCTTTCAGGAAGGTTTTTGTAAAGCAGGGAAGAAAATAAGGGTATTGGCTAGGGGGTATGAGATTAGCAGAGGCTTTTGCTATTAAGCTGGGGTATTTAAGAAAATATTCCTACATTCACAGGAATCATTCACTAAGGAGGGAGAAACAGATAGTACAAGAGACAGGGGAGCAATGCGCTCCAGAAGGCTGCAGGGGGTGGGATCAGATATGCAACTATAGGCTTCTGTTTCACAGAGGCTCAAGAATAATTCATACATAGTACAGAGGGAAATGAAGAGTGTGGGCACAGGAGGCCAGGAGATGGGGTAGTTGGAAATGTGGAAATTCTCTGATGTATGCTCTTAAGTTTATGAAATGACATGGTCTTAATTCTGAAAAGAGAAGCAAGATCAACAATTGAGAGAGTTTGGAGAGAAGGTGTTCAACATTTAAGGATAAAGTAAATGATACAGAAAAGACATAAAAGTGGAAGAAGTTTCCCATAAATAGATGGGAAAATGTAACAGGATTCTTGTGTGGTGCTTAGTGTTCATTTAAGTTTAGATGTCATTAATTTTAAGTCGGATCAACTGACATGATTTGCTTTTTGTCTAGGAACATTAGTGGTAAGGGTGTAGTAGTAGTGTTAGAACTAACTTGTCCAATTTCTCCTTGAAGATAGATCCAATTCTTCACCCTCTCCTGGGGAATGCCAGCCTAGCTTATGATAATTTGGGTGACTGATTCCATTTGTCACATCTTTTTCAGTCTTTTCTTTGCACAACATGAGGGACTATTCTTTAACTAATTTTAAAGGCACTTATACCCATGTACAAGGTGACATGCATTGTGGGTGTCAGAATTAATAGACAAAGTTCCTGTCTTCATGAATGCACAGTCTAGTGAAGGAGAATTATAGGAAATAAAAAAATGATGCCACAATTTGAATGTGTGTTGAGAGTAATATATACCAAGTATAGAGAGTACCAAGAAAGGAGTGATGAACTAATTAACTGGAGGGTCAAGAAAAGTTTCCTGGGCAAGGGATGCTTTATCTAAGCCTTGAATAATGAGTGATCATTTCCTAGGGAGACGATTCTACTGTAAGCTATTTTATGAGATAGCATAGCATATTGTGGACCAGGGGTTAAGGCAAAAGAGGTGGGTAGAAGCTAGATTATGATGAATCCTATTTACAATGTTAAGGAGTTTGACTTTTATCCTGTATATTATGGAGAGCCTTTGAAAGATTTTAAGCAAGAGTGATATATTTTATTTGACTTTAGAAATATTACTGTAATCATAGTGTAGAAGATGGATTGGAAGGGAGAAAGTTCAGATGTCCATAATGATGGGTACCAAACTAACTGTACAGCAGTGTAGATGAAGAGGAGGGTTTGATTTCACTGTTGTATAGAAAATGAATCCAATGAAATGTAACTAGTCAAATGGACAATTAAATTACCAATTAAATATGAGAGGTGATTGAGAGAGGCAGAATCTTTGATGAGTACTAGGTTTTTGGCATATGTGTCTAATAGACGTAGAGGATATAGGTAGAAAATAGATTTAGGAGGGAATATGTCTGGTTCACCTTACATATATTTAGTAAGAGGAACTTGTGGGTGGAGACGGCCACCAGACAGTCAGAAACACGAATCTGGAGCTCAGGAGTGAGACTTGGCCTGGAAATATAGACATGGGTATCACTGATATATTATGGATGGTTGGAAATCTGGAAGCAACAGGATAACACAATGGGTACAAAGGTAAAAGAGAAGAGAATTAAGGGCTCCAGTTATTGCTGGAGATATGGGATACGCTTAATTATTAAGAAGCCAATTATTTAGAATTGCAGTTTACTACAATCCTTTTTAGTTTGTTTTTGAGGGAATGAGAATAGATTGTGGTAGGATAATAGTAAGACAGCAAGGGAAATAACACTGCCACTCAGCGCCTGTTAAGGATTTTAAAAACAACAATAATCTGTATATTCTCAAATACGTCCAAACCTAATTTATTTCCTATATCTTCAAGACAGCACAATGACAGTAAATCTTCCTGACAATTAATTTAAAACTTTTCAAGAGTTCAGCCATCAAGGAATGACAGAATTCATTTAATATATTCTGCTTTGTGAATCAGGATGCAAAGCAGAAAATTTTAGAAATATTATTACTAGAGCAAAAGAACAAGGAAACAAAAAGACACCTTGCTTTCAGCTAATCAAAAACCAGTTCTAAGGATTTTAGTTAGTCCAGATTTTAGACTGTTTATTTTTCTAGATACAAATAGCTTTTATATCACCTCTGGCAAAATTGTATTTTTAATGAAAATTGTGTTATGTTAATGAAGGCATTATGCATTCTTCATCTGAGAAAATAGCCGTAGAGCACAGCAATTTTCTCCCTCTCTGAGAGGAGCCCCATGGTGGCAGCACCTCTTAGTGCTTTACTTGTATTTCAAAGGTTAAACAGACTTTAAGAAATAGCATTCGTTTTGTGCAATACAACTTTCTACTCTATCATAGTTCTTGCCAATTTAATGCTTTATCCCTAGATTCTTTGCAATGCAAGTTCTGACACATTTCACAGGCAACAAGGAAGTAGAACTGCTGGGAAACCTCTCTCCTGCAACTTTTTAGTTCCTTCCACAGTGACAGGTGCTCCCTTGACTCTCCCAGCAGTCAAACTTGAGACCACTGCAGAAATGTAAGGAGCCTCAAGATGATGCTTAGAGCATGCAAATACCTTGCAAAATTCCTTTCATTCAAAAATCCACTTTTATGGAATGACCCAGATCTCAGCCCACTCTGTGCAAACAGAATTTTTCTAGACTGATCTTAAAAAAAAAAGTGGGTTTAAACAATGCTAATACAACAGACACTTTGGGCATTTATTCCTGTTAAGTGAGAGGGAGAAAAATATCAGATTTAATCCTTCCCTGCATTTCTTGCCTTGGTATTGGTTTTTCTTCTTTCTTTGCTCTGTGTTCCATTACTGGTAAGCTATGAATTTCTTGATTTATATTCCAGGAGACTGCAGATCTATGAATAGATGTTGCTCTTCAGAATATTCTCTTCACTGAGATTATCTAAGACTGATTCTACTCTGTAGTGGGGAAGTCACTCCTTCAGCTTTCTACTCTTCATCCTGCTCGTCTTCCTTCTCCTTATAACTCATTCACAGTGTTCTCTAAGACCATGCTTCCTTTTGGACATATATGTGGCCCAATGAATAAAATAGGACCATGGTCTTTCGGAATTGACAAGAAAGTTAGAGACCAGGTAGCAGCTTCTTCTTTATAGATGAAGGAAGCTATGGCCTACAGTAAGAGGTTGGCTTGATGTGGCCTGTTTGACCAAAGGCTTTTAGACTGGGAACCAGGTTTCTTTATTTTCAGCCTGGCGTTCTATACACAGTCCCACCTAGGCAAAGCTATAACTTTACGTACTACATGTTCATGGGTAAAACAATTTTTTTTTCTTTTCCTAAAGGAGCCTCAGTGACCATTCTTCTCTCTCTTTTTTTTTTTTTTTCCAGTTTTATCCTCTGATAAAGGTGATGTGGGTGGCAGTTTGCCTCTTCCCAAGCAGGCCTTTCAGGGGTGTGTGACTTTGCTTATGAGCCCCTCTTCCCCCAGCTAGACATGCACAGAGAAGGAAAAGCAGTGGAGGTGACAGTTAGACGATACCTCTGAAAGGTTACATTGAGGAATGAGAACACATTTCCCTAATTAAGAGATGCAAAAATGTAATTCTTAGCTTTAAAAAGAAAAAAAGAAAAAGTCTTAAAAAAATTCTTCTCCACATAACAAACATACAGACTGGATGCCCAAATCAAAGTAAACAAATGAGTCAATGATTTTTTTTAAGCATGTGGAGGCCCCTGTGTGCCATCAGGTACAGATCCCTTTACTGAACTAGCAGAAGGCAGATACAGATGAAATAGTTGCCAGAAGAATTGGTTATCCACTGTCATAAAGTATCTATATTATGCAATTTATAGAGATGGAAAGTAGATTTGAAGTAGTCAGGGACTGGGAGAAATGGGGAAAGGAGGGTTATTGCTTAATGGGTACAGAGCAGCTGTTTGTATGATGAAAAAGATTTGAAAATAGATAGTGGAAATGATTGCATAACATTGTGAATATATTTAATGCCACCAAAATATATACTAAAAAATGGTCAAAATGGCAAATTTTATGTTATGTATATTTTACCATAATAAGAATAAAAAAAGTTTATCAATCCATTAGTTATCCAGATATAAATTGATGCACAAATAAATGCCATACCAGAAGCATTTATTTTGGAATCTTTGTCCTAAATGCTGACATTTAGCTGACATGAAGTGCTGGGGAAGATTAGGGTCAAAGTGTGTGGGTCCTGGTTTGCTTCATAATGTGTGAACTAGTGCAAGTCAGTTCACCTCCACAGCTTCTCTTCTCCTCTAATAATCCCTGTGCTGCACGTTGTTCAGTTTTCTGGAAAGAAAACTAGAACAACAGTGCACAAACACTGACGTTCAAGAAATAAGCCACCCACAGCATCATTACTAATACAAAAGAATGAGATAAATTAAAAAATATTCCAAATAAATGAATATATTTTGAACAGATTTTCCTTTCCTCTAAATCCAAGGCACATTTCCCACTTCCCTACCTTTCTCATAAAAAAGTACTAGAACATTTCCAAAAAATTCAAAACCTTATATCCAGATTTTGTGGGACCTGGATTGTATAGTTTGGGAAGCTCTCTTTAAGGAAAGAATACACAATTATGAATACAAAATTTGGCACAAATAAGAATAATCATTTACAATGAGGAAAGAATTCTCAACAGATTGAAAAACAGTTAAAAGCTGACAAGTACCGGAAGCATTGCAGAACCCATCGAAATAACAATGTTTTCAATAATTCATTACCTGACACAATCATATTTTTAACTACATTTTTTTGGCTGCATACTCTGATCTTTGCTTCATATGACAACAATTTTGTGATGTCAATTTCTATAAAGATAACAGTCTTTCTATATAGGTTTTCCTCTAGCATGGTCGATGGCAATTTCTTTTCTTTATTGACAGTTGGGTTGCAGAAGATACGTGACTTTTTACACAGAAATACATGCTGGTTGCATCACTGTTTTGGCTTAGTGCCCTACAAACACAGGAATGCTAATGCATTCTATTTTCTGTGACTTCCATCAGAATAAAATGTCTATAATGTATTTGTAATCATATATGCTACATTATGGTGTATATTACTGACAGAAGAGAAATTTCATTTTTGCTTAGGCATCAGTGACAATTGATGCATGCAGTTTCATACATCTTATGATTAGAATAACTTTTTTCTGGTTTTGTCCACTATAAGCATGTTTCTGATGCCAGAGGTCTGAAGAAATTGTCCTGTCATGATGCTACGTATGTACATGCATTTTCGGGCCAGTTCATTGGGTCTGTTGGCACAGAGGTCAGTAGAAGGTGCACCCAGAAATTACTCCTATAGCAGAACAGTTAACAAAAACTTCAACATGCAAATAAGCTAGAAACACATTGATATAACTATTAAACCCAAATGAAATGCATCCTTCTCTCAACTTTCCTTTAGCTGAATCCTTAAAACACCCAACAACCTCCAGTACGATTAAAACAAGGTGAAATGAGTGGAAAGAAAAGTTGGAGTGGAAATAGAAAACACTCTTAATCAGTTGGGATGAGAATATCTTTCATGAATTGTACGAAAACATGCAATCATATGAACGCATTGCTGGTACCCCTTGGAGCCTTGGAAGGGGCTTGTACAACCAAGCATCCTGAAGTTTAACAGGTTCTCAGGGACTGTGCATTGCCCTGACAGAATCCCTTACCACAGGGTGCATACTGTGAGAAAAAAGCAGGCTTGCTTTTCACATGTGGTATCTTATTTACCGACTGCTTGTATTAGTTTCCTATGGCTGCCATAGCAAATTACCACAAACTTCGTGGCTTCAATTGTATAATGAGTTCAATAGAAAAGTTTGGGGAACAAGTTCTGCAACAGTCACTTATGACCACTTAATCTCCAGACGTTTATCTTCTCAGAGTTCTGGAGATCAGATGTCTGAAATCAAGTTGCCAGCTCCTCCAAAGGCTGTAGAAAAAAATTTGCTCTTTCAGTATCTGGAGTCTCCAGGGATTCCTTGGCTTGTGGTTGCATAATTCTAATATCTGCCTCTATCTATTCTCACAGATAGACCCTCTCTTCTGGGTCTGTGTCTTCTTCTCTTCTGTCTCTTATAAGTACACTTGTCACTGGCTTTGGAGTCCACCCAGATAATCGAGGATGGCATTATCTCAAGGCCCTTGCCTTAATTAAATGTGCAATGATCCTTTCTCAAGTAGGGTGGCCCTCATGGGTCCAGAGTTTAGGATGTGACCATATCTTTTGAGGGCCACCTTTCAACTCATTACACTGACCTTAACACTTACAACTGGGGATCAATCAGAGTATGGGTCACATCTAACTTCTGTGAGATGTAAAGAAACTCCATTATTCATACATGATTGCTTTATATTCTAGTTTCCTGAAATTTCAAATAATCACTTTTCCAGATTTTTAAGCCAAAAATGTTTACCAATTTTTTTATACCCAATCATCCTAAACTGTTCATAATTAATTAATTAATTAATGACTTTGATGATAGAGTTTTTATGCCTGACTATGTCACAATAAATGAATCAGGGGGATACAAGGACATTAGAAAGCCTAGTGTGCATTGAAATGGCTAATTTAATAACAAAAGCAATGGACACGAGGCTGGCCAGTGGCTTTGTGATGTCGCATGCATTCATTTGACAGAATGTGATCCCCCTGTGGAAGCATTTATTAGTAAGAGATACAAGTGCAGATGTGCTCTGTAATAGATGTTATGGGGTAGCACTATCTGTCTGGTTCCACACAATCTGTGACTTAAGGCTACACTAAAACAAGTTTATGAGACCTGCAGGCGAGCTCAGTGGCAAGATTACAGTCAAATCTAGGGATATATTACGAGGATGTGGACACCCATGAAAAATAACAATTGCAGAATAGTGTTAGGATGTGTGCTACAACATTCCTTTCTGACACCCTCTGAGCAATTCATCTGCAGCATGTTTTTACTGGACCAATCTTCACAGCCAGGTAGAGGGGTAGGATGAAGATTATGCATGAGCAGGTTTAATAAAAAAGCAATGAACTCTTTAATGATTGGCTTTCATTAACACTGTACTAATTTCCAACTGTGGATATCACATTTTGACCAAGCAATTGTTTACAAAAGTTTTCCACTTTTCTTTCCTTAATTTTTAGATGATGCTTTGTTAATCTTTGCAGAGTATTTTCTCCCTAATAGCCAAGCTTTAAAACATAGTCCTGCTGTGCAATCATTTGCAGGTTCTGTGCACAATGAACATAATTTGGCTGGAAGGCACAGGAATCTTAGAACAGGTGGAATTGTAAAGTCAATTCTTATTTTTCTTTTTTAATTCAGGTTTTGCACCTGTGCTTTATTCTTTAAAAAGATCATTGGAAATACATCAATTTTAATATGCAATAAGATCATATCCTTGTCCCTATTCTCAAGGCTGTGTAGAGTGTGAGCGCAAAACAACTCTTAGGGAGTTTTCATTTATTTATTCATCTGTTTTTTACACAAATATTTATGGAACTCCTACTTCATAAATACTTGGCAGATTCTGTGCAAATTTTCAGTTTAGGCAAACAAGTTGAAATAAATTTGCATTCCGTGGGTATGAACCTTCTGAAAAGAAAGAAGGAGAAAAACAGAATTCATTTGTCTTTATTCATCAAATACTTATTAAGTGCTCACCGTATATGCGACACTGTGCTAAGTGCCAACGAGACGACTCCGGATAAGACATAACTCCTACTCTTAATCAGTTTACTCTCTGTTTTGGAGAGAGCAGGACAATCAATTTTTAAAGTATGGTTTGATAAGTCCTGCCAACTTGATGTACACAGTGATATGAGAGCACAGAAAAAAGGCACAGAAATCAGCCCGATGTGAAAAGGTCTTCCTGGAAGAGGTAGAACTTAAGGGGAATTTTGAAGAATGAGTTGGTGTTAGTTCCATGAAAGAGTGAAGATAGGACACCCTAAATGTGGAATTAGTCCAGGTTAAGATACAGAGGTTTTTCTGTATTAATGCAAATGTTCTAAGAAATGATGAATATGCAACTAAGTGATGATATTGTGAATTATTGATTATGTATGTTGTTTCATTTTGTTTCTTTATCTTTTAATTAATAAATAAATTTAAAAAAGAATTTTTTTTAAAAAAAACAGAGGTTTGACAATTCATTACCATGTTGAAAACACTTAATGTAATACATTTAATAATTTTTATAGCACTTACCTATATAAATCTCAAAAATTTGGCTTGGTAAAGCCCAAACACAAGATTGGTTGCTAATAGAATTAGTTAGTGACTTTGACGATAGGGTTCTAAATAGGAATAACCTCCTATGTCATGCAATCGGAGGATGGATGAGAATTAGCTCTGATAGCTATATACTTTATAGGTTCCACAATTTCTCCTTATGGACTATAGCTAGACAGTGATGTTGAAGTCACCGTACAGTGAACTTTCAAAAAGATGCAGCCATCAATACACAGAGTTCAATAAAATTGTCTGCTAAATGGGCAGTGTTGGCTGAAAAACAAATAGAATGTACTTTCTTAATGGTGTTTTGCAGGGAAGCAAATATTTCTTAGTATCATTTCTGGAAATACCTCTAGTGGAGGAGAGAAGAAGATCAAATTGTGTTGTGAACCCAAAATTGCAATGTATATAAAATAATCCTAACATTGTATGATGAATACACAAATATGAGAAAATATTGTAGGAAGATTATAGCAACATTTTGTTGTAATACTCAGTACAGTATATAGGAGGAGATAAAAAAATGATAACCAAAATCCAGACATTTACACCTCAGTTGCCCAGTGTCCGAAAAATAGTATTATCAGTGCAATAGAAAAGTTTGGGGCACAAGTTCTGCAACTGTCATTTATGACCACTTAATCCCTGGGGCTATTGGGAGATGCAATAAATATTAGAGAAATTTTGCCCTGCTATATAGCCTAGCAAAATTAGGTGCTTTAATAGGTTAAGTGAGTCAGTGCTAAATCAATATAAAAATAGATGGCTTGGGTTCATAGTCTGGTCAGCCAAGTTTATTTCCCAAGCATGGCTTTCTCTGCAAAGAAAGCAATTAATACACTCACCAAATCAAGAGGGTACTTTTATAGGCAAGGGGGAGCACAAGGAATAAATTTCTTGGGCCACAGATCTCATCTGATAAGTACCATTACCTGCACTTTAGATCAAATACAATTCATACAATGTTTTGCTCACTATCAAGTAATGATGAGATTCTCATCACCAAATCATCAGAATCACCCAGAGCTATATTAGGGCCATTGTAAAATTCCCAGAGAGTCATAAAGGGATGCTGGCCCAAATTCTTCAGCCAATAACTGTATTATCTTGGGCTGTTAGGACACATCCAATTTTGTAGGTCACGGATTTTAAAAGATTTTGCTCTCCCCTAATTCAACTGTATTTTACAATCATCTTCAGGCCAATCAAACTGGACCTGGCCTAAACACCCTCAGTACATACGAAAGTGAATGTCTTGTACTCAGAAAATAATGATCAAATAGCTCAGGGTTATATCCTATCTGAACCTTTAAGTTGCAGAGCTAATAACCTTCCAGCAGTCTTAGAGAACAAAAGAGGGCAGGGTGCCCTAGGAAGTGGGGACAGCATGTACAGTGACCCTGAATGTGGATGGGTCATGGGGTATATATGGAGGAGAGTAGGAGGTGAGGTTGGAAATATACCAGGAGACAAATGATGAAAGGGGTAGCATGCCATGCTTGAGTTCAGATTTTATCCTGTAGGTGATTGGGAGCTTTGAAGGTCTTTCAACTGGAGAATGATTATGAGAATTATTTTGATCCATCACAGCTCCCTGCATCTGGAAAGAGTCTAGATCGATTCTCAATGCACTAATTCCCATAAAACATGGCTAACCTTTTACATCTGGGGTTTTGTTTCAAATTGAACAGCAACAAAAAAAAACCCTTGTGTTCCCCTGGTTAGTGATAAGGACTCTCAAATACATGATCTTAGAGAATTCTCTCAAAAATTTTAAAAGACTAGGTATTATCGTGACTCTTCTTTTACTGATGAGAACATTGGGGATCAAAGTGTTTAACTTTCTTCTACAAGGTCACATAGTGAGTCAAATTAACATTGCAGAGATTGGGATTCTGATCTGTTGGAGTTAGTATAGGAGGTTAATCTACTAAACAATGGCTTTGTCCTTATTCTCTGCAGTACACCACATCATCTGATAAGATGTTTCAGGAAGTGTCATGCTCAGCAGTGGCCTTATAAGGTACTCCTCATCATCAGTAGGGGCAAAGAGAGCTGCAAAAATGTTTTATTTACATTTTTCTTCATAAAACTTCAATTGAGGAAACAGTTATTATTTTGGAAGTCGAAAAGACATTGATAGTGTTTCTGTAGTAAACTCTTCCCATACAATGTGGTAGGTGATCATTCTATAAAGAATTTACATGTGCATATTTATATAGAAGAACAAATGGCGAAAAGGAATCAAGACAATTTTCAAGAAGAATAATGTTGGCTATTAGAAACCTCCAAGCACTTTTGAAGTATAAAAAATGTTTGGAAATGACAAATGTCAAATTCAGAAACATTGCACTGTGTTTCTCCCTGGCTAAAGCTTCTTCCCTGAATATCTAAATAGTCTGTTTCCCTTCCTTCTTTAGGTAGCTAGCTAAGGCAAGACTTCTCTTATTTAAAGTGATACCTCTCCTACCCTGACACTCCTTATCTCCCTAGCATGCTCTAATGTTTTTCATAGCATATATCAATTTCTAGCTTACTATATAATTTACTTAGCTATTGTCTGTCTCATATACAGGGCAATTGAGGGCAGGGCAATTTATTCCTTTTGTTTTCTGGTGTATTCTCAGCCCTTACAACAGTTCCTGACAAGGAGATGCTAAATACTTGTTGGTCATAGAAATGTATGAAGATGGGGGCCAAGACATCAGGACTTACTATAAAGCAGTAAAAATCAAGGCAGTGTGAGTAATCACAGGGATCAGCATCAGGGCAAAGGAACAGAATAGAAAGCCCAGAAACAAATTCACACTATATGGAAACTGTATAAAATCAGAATACCACTGTACATCATTGGGAAAGAAGTATACTATTCCATATATGGTGCAGTGAGAATTCATTGTGTGTATGGAAAAATAATTTTTTATATCACACTATTGCCAAAATGAGTTCTAAGTGGACCAGATAGCTATGTGCAAAATTTTCAACACATAAAGCTGACAGATGATTAGTATCCAGAATATATATATATTTTCATTCTTTTTCCATGTGATTGCCCCCTTATTGTTGCACCATTTTCTGAAGTTTTGTTTGTTTGGTTTTTCATTTGTGTGCTTTTTTGTTTTGGGAAGTGCATGGGCCAGGAAACGAACTCAGGTCTCCTACATGGCAGGCGAGAATTCTACTACTGAACTACCATTGCATTCTCCCCCCACCCCCATTCCAGAATATATATTTTAAAAATCTACAAATCCAAGAGAAAATGGCAAACAACTCGATAAGGAAAATATGGACCAACAGCAACAATGCTTGATGGAAGGGAAATGAATGAAATGGTAGCAATCCTCACTTTCAGAAATAGAGAGGCAAATTACCACCACAATAAGTTGCCATTTCATGCTTATTAGATTGGCAAAAATTAAAGTCTGACACCATCAAGTGTTGGCAATGATGTGGAACATCACTAATACTTTGGACAACATTGATGATGCAGATTTGTATAATGTTTTAAAGAAACTTTTAGAATTATTACCGAAATATTTCATTGACTATTAATTGATATTTTATTAAATAAAATATCAAATACAATTAAAAATACACATCCAGTTCTTCTTTCCTTTTTAGCTTAGACAGGGATTAAAATTCTCTGTTTTGTTGATGTTAGGCACTGCTGTGAGTCTTTCATTGACAAATGAAATGCAAGTGGAAGCGTGATATATCATTTCCAAGTCAGATTCTTAAGAATTGTACAATACTCCATGCATTCTCTTGTTCTGCTCCAATGACCAAGCATGTGGTGATGCGGAATTACAAAAAATCAAAGCATTCTGAATGCTGGACTTAAATCTGGAAGACAGCTACTTAGAGTAAGGCATTTTCAGCAAACATTTTGTGAGCAAGTCATCAATCTTTGTGTTAAACCACTGAGATTTTAGTATTATTAGTTGCTGCAGCATAACTAGTCTATCCTGACTGATAGCTCCTATAATCCATAAATTCTATCTACATATGTACCTAGTAAAACTCTTGTTCATATACATAAGGAGGCATGCATAATAAAGTTTTAAAATAGTCATCATTTTTAATAGTGAAAATTTAGAGGCAACCTAAAGGTTCATCAATAGAAGAAGGGGAAAATTGTGTTATAGGGATATAATGGAATGAGGCAGCGAAAATGAATAAATTGGATCCACATTGATAAGTATGGATTTTAAAAACATAATGTTGATCTAAATAGGCAAGTTGAGAATACAAATATAGAAAACACATGTATACAACATATATATGTATATATATATATGCATTTTGATAATGTACATGGAAAAACAACACTACATCTTACAGATAACTACATGCTCAATAAAACACAAATTTTCAGTAACATAAGAAAATATAGAGAGGTGTTAAATACTAAATTTAAGAGACGAGCTCTCTCTGGAAAGGATGAAAAAAGTGTGATGGAGGAAAGGTTTGTCAGAGGCTTCGATAGTGGTGAGGATATTTCATTTCTTAAATTGGTTGGAGGGTATTGTGGGGGAGTTGTCTTATTCTCTATAACTTTTGCATAGATTAATATTGTTAATAATGAAAAGGGTAACCGCTTGTATAAATTATGCTATGCAGACAATTATGGACTATGTTGTAGAGTCAGTCCTGTGCTATGTACTGATTTAAAAAAAAAAATGGGGCAGAGCGATGGCGGCTCAGCGGCAGAATTCTCTCCTGCTGTACCGGAGACCCGGGTTCTATTCCCAGAGTCTGCCCATGCTGAAAAAAAAACAAAAACAAAAACAAAAAAGGGACCTTTAATAGACACATGTACTGCAAATAAAAAAAGCGTAAGTACAGTTCAAGATATTCATTGGATATATCACATGAAAAGCACTACCAAATTCAGTTAGTCGGAAGTATATGGAAATGAAAATATAAATCAAGAAAGTTTGCTAGACCTTTAGGAGAGTAATAGACATCAATTTGCACTCATATATGTGAATGTATTTAATTTATATTAATTAGGATCATTTAGCTGCTATGAAAAATCATCCCTAAAATTTCAGTGACTCAACTCAATAGAAATCTTTTTCTTACTAATATAGCATTCATTTTGGGTTTATGGCAAAAAAAAAAAAAAACCTCATTAAAATGAATTCATAGGGCAGGCCACGGTGGCTCAGCAGGCAGAATTCTCACCTGCCATACCGGAGACCAGGGTTTGATTCCCATGGGAAAAAAAAAAAAAAAAAGAATTCATAAAAATGAATTAATTCAGAGACCAAAGCCTCTTCCATCTCATGTTGCTGGTCTCTCCAAGGCCCTCAGAGTCTTTTCCTTTCATCCAGGGAATGGAGAGAGCATGTAAAATCACCATAGGTGGATTTTAGGCATCAACCCTGAGGGTGAGGTACATCATTTTCACCAAATCCAGTGATTCAGTGTTAGAAATATAATCACACATGCATTTAAAGGAGGCTTAATATATAGTCTAATGGGAGACTGAAGTGAGTTTGGTGAATGCTTAGTCAGACTTTATCACACCATATTTAATGTAAATGGTGAAATTGTATCATTAACAAAGGGCTGGATTTCAATCAGCAGTGATAGATCTCCAATATTCGGAATTAGTATGAGCTAGAACACTAGCCAATCAGAGGGAACAAAGACATATTCTGGAAGAATTTGATGCTTGATCTTTCAGATAAAACCACAAAATAAGCCTTTATGGGAAGCATGATTCTTGAACTTCATGCATATTTTATGAATCAGTATTGTTTTGTTTTTAGTACCCTGGAGATGCACAATCAATCACATTGTAGGGTCTGGGATCTCCAAAGAAAGGGTCTTACTTTAAAGTCTTTCTGATGGGTGTGTATGAGGAGAGAATGACAACCAGCCAGGGGAATGGGGCGGCAACAAGCCATCCAGCAGACTAAAAAAAGAGAGAGGCAGCAGAGTGGGCACAGTGACAACAGGTATTATTGAACTTGGAGCTATGAACTTGAGGTTCAGACCATAGTGGTAACTTCACTAAACGCAGGATTGTGAGCAAGTGATTTCACTTATCTGGATAAAATTTCCTCTACTAAACAATGGGGACATAAGACTAAATATTTTTAGAGGTCTTTTCCAACACTAAAGAGACTCTGCCTATCTAAGTTAGGCCCTCTAACTATAATCCCTCCCATATACACACAGCAATTCAATAAAATGTGGCTTTTTCCAAATAAAGCCCATGGACAGCTAGCAAGTGGAATGAGCTTTTAATACTTAACAGGCTCTTTAAATAGGTTGACTCAATTACTTTCTTTATGTGCAAGTAAGCAGAAGAATACAATGTTTTTTCACTTGCCCCTGTACATATTATAAATCTTGAAGCATCTTCAAAATTTCCAGAATCTTTTTCCATTTCATGCTTTCTAAATATCTTCCGATTTATTTTTGTCCATAGCATTTATCATCAACATAAAGTATAAAAATGCATTATTTTGTCTATTTTCTGATTCCTCCCCCTAGAATGTAAGCTCTAGAAAGTCAAAGATTTGTATCTATTTTATTAAAATTGCATTGAAGACTACCTGACATATAGTAGAATACTCAATAATTTTTTTGAATAAATAAATGAATTATAGGCTCATGGAGACTTTAGAACAATCAGGAAAGTTTCAAATGAGGCAGAAATAAACACTTTTGCAGTATGGATATGGATACCTACTTGAGAACAATAAGCTGAGTTTTGAATTGCTTTTCTAACTCACAGGAGGTAAATCACCTCTGGAGAGGGACATATCCATTTGGGGGTAATTTTTCATAGATTTGAAACTTTGGTAAAATTTCATTCAGTATTTCTTAAAATTGTCATAATAAAGGGATATATCACACGAAATTATTTCAATAGGGACCATTCTAATAATACTTAAATAGGAGTTTGACAGGGTTTTGTTTATTTGTTTGCTTCATGCCTAATTTTCATGAGTATTCTAAAAGATTTAAAAGTAGCCAACAGATCTTTATCTGTCCAGTGTAAAATAAGGTAGTATAACTACACAAATCTGTCCGCGACTTCTCGCTCAGCTTCTGGTCCCCGGCCGGCGGAGGGAACAGGAGGGAGAGAGAGACAGACGCAGACAAATCCGCGCTGGTGAGAAACACAGGTCCAAGACACGTAGCAGTTGTAAGCACAGACCTTTACTGGAGTTAAGCTTGCATTCTCTGTTACAGGTTCCGCGCGGGACAAGATGCCCCGCGGGGGAACAACCTCTATGCGGCCGTCAGGCACGGCTCCCTGTGGGTCGTCTCCGCCCACCCCGTCCGGGTAACCTCTTATATACTGTGCCCAAACCCAATAGGTTAGTGCCACGTATACAGAGGTGATTGGAAGATAGGGTTGGTGGGCGTGTGCGTCATTTGCAAAAGCAGGATGTGAGCGCCATCTTAGCTCACTCGATGGGCGGGGGGAACTCTAGAGCAGGCTGCAGCGTGTCCACTAGGCCAAACCCGGAAAGCGGCTCTCTACATCTCCCCCTTTTTGTTTTTATAAGAGGCATGGTCCGTAGACCGTATTCTTGTACCCAGTGTCTCTATTGATGATGGTGCTCCCGTGGGCCTGAGTGGCTCACAACATAGTTTGGTGCTTTGGGGAGTCTGGACTAGGCTCGCGTCATCACACGACGGAGCCTCTGGCACCGACCAGAATGCTCACCTCATATAGAGACCGGAGAGTCCGTGAACTGGATACCACGTGACTCCTCCCTGCAGTGCTTCGCCTCGCAACTGGGTCAAGCGGGGATTATGAGAGCGACAGCCAGGGCATAGGAAACGCTGCGGAGGCCTCGGTGCAATGGCTAGAGCCAAGCCCAGTCTGGCCAGGACTGCGGCCGCAGCTCCACCGTCGAGGCGGCTAGGCGCGCAAAATTAACAGCCTCTGGTGCCTAGCTAAACACGGGTAGTGGCCAGGGAGCCTGCAACAAACCTTGCTGACAAGAGCTTTGCCCCAGGTGATTCAGACGGGCTATCTATCGAGGAGGGACGCACACCCACATTTGACTGGGAAGACATAGCTAACATGGTAGAAACACGTAGTTGCTGCTGTGTCTGGAACAAGCGTTCTAACAAACATTTAACAGTGACTAAGCCCACTAATAGTCCCACTGCCACGAGAATCCAAGTAGTCAAATTGGGCCAAGAGAACCATGAGGTGACTCGGTTCCACAGACTTTGTACAGTCTCGCCCAGTTTGGAAAGGTCGAAGGCAACGGGGGTTATTAAAACTGGTCCCCCCTTCTAAACAGTCGGAGGGTGACTGGCATTTTCGTTGCCATCTCGTCAGTCGCCGCCGTCATCAGCAGAGTTGGAGGCCTGATCTGATGGTTCAGGTTGAAGGCTTGTTGGTTTTTTGGGCAACAGCTCCTTGGCGTCCCCGGGCGGTGTCACGGTTCTCACCAGTCTTTCCGGAACCCACACTGGTTGACGTCCTGGCTCCTGGGGAAAAACACAAACAGAGCCTCTGGCCCAGCTGAGCACTGGGTCAGGGCCTTGCCATTGTCCTGACAGGACATCCTTCCAACGGACTAGACCTCTATGTGGAGGACTCGGAGTAGTATGCTGAAGAGCAGGTGTCATGCCTTGTGAATTTTCATTAAAAAAATTGTACGTAAACAAGGCTATAGACAGTTGAGCCTTTGGGGACAGGCCGTGACCTATTCCCCCTTTCTGTTTCTTTAGTAAGTCTTTGATGTCTAAGATGAAAATAGACCAATGCTCTGGCAGAGCTGAGAGAAGGGGCAACCCCATCTGAACAGGTCCTAAGGACTCCATGCAATTATTAATGGCTCTTAAATCATGTAACAATCTCCATCTGCCTGATTTTTTCTTTATGACAAATACGGGTGTGTTCCAAGGCGATGTGGAGGGAATGATATGGCTCTTTTTTAACTGATCTGACACTAGAGTGTGTAATGCTGAGAGTTTTTCCTGTGATAATGGCCACTGAGGCACCCACACCGGGGTACTGGTCTTCCATTTTAGTTTTATAGGTGTGGGTGGGAATCTCCCCTCAGTGGCCCCTAGGAAAAACCCAGGCCTCGTCTGTCAGAATTGGAGACAGCTTGTATAGGCCTTGCGCGCCCGTGCAATGAGGCTCCTAAGCCTTTGCCGGGGACATATCCCATTCTTTTTAACAAGCGCTTAGAAGTTGGAGAGCAGCCACTGTAATTACCTGATTCGGCCACCAGAGGGAGCCCGTGGTGAGGGTTTTTGGCGAGATCACCAAAACCATTCACCGGAAGCCACCGCGCCCCTGCAGCAGGCGCTGGCGGAGCGGAAGGCTGCGTGGGTGAGACAGGGGGCCTCCCCCAATCGATCAGCGGAGGCGCGTCTGCACCCTCGGTCTCATTACTATCTGACTCCGAGTCAGAGTCGTCCGAACTAACGTCTGACTCTGGCGGCTTGCCTTTACGGGAGCCGTCCGCAGACGAAACTGACTGAGTTTCTTGGAGCGCGTGCCGTGCCTGCAGCAGGGCGGAAGACGGACTTAGGCCTGCAGCATTCTCCGCCTCAGGGCAAGCACGGACGGTTTCCCAGATAGGGACCAGGATCGGGTCCATACAAAGGCCCGTCCGGCGCGCCCGTTCTATGTCATTACCAAGTTTTAACCAAGAAGGCAGACTAAGGCTCCCGGAGTGGGCGAACCAAGGTGCAAAAGCAGCAACATCGTCTAAGAACCGCAGGAGGGAACTCTTCCTAACCGAGACACCCCACTGCTTCAAAAGGGTCTTTAAAGGAGCTAACAAAGGTGAACTTCCTGACTGCCCCATGCTTGCAGTCGGCACTGTACTTTAACCAATCGGGGAGCTCTCCCGATTCACTGGGGCTACCTGAACGCCCACAGCCCTTAACTCTCACGTAATAGGAAGCACTTACCTTCCCACGGTGATCAGGCGTGGAAAGTCCGCTGCGAACTCAGGATGCGCGTCCTCACCAGCTCGGGGAAAGGCAGCAGAAGGGTTCCCCGTACGGGCCACCACTTGTCCGTGACTTCTCGCTCAGCTTCTGGTCCCCGGCCGGCGGAGGGAACAGGAGGGAGAGAGAGACAGACGCAGACAAATCCGCGCTGGTGAGAAACACAGGTCCAAGACACGTAGCAGTTGTAAGCACAGACCTTTACTGGAGTTAAGCTTGCATTCTCTGTTACAGGTTCCGCGCGGGACAAGATGCCCCGCGGGGGAACAACCTCTATGCGGCCGTCAGGCACGGCTCCCTGTGGGTCGTCTCCGCCCACCCCGTCCGGGTAACCTCTTATATACTGTGCCCAAACCCAATAGGTTAGTGCCACGTATACAGAGGTGATTGGAAGATAGGGTTGGTGGGCGTGTGCGTCATTTGCAAAAGCAGGATGTGAGCGCCATCTTAGCTCACTCGATGGGCGGGGGGAACTCTAGAGCAGGCTGCAGCGTGTCCACTAGGCCAAACCCGGAAAGCGGCTCTCTACACAAATCCCCATGCCAGCTACTTCAAATCAACATCTAATTATCAATGTTTATATATTATTCCAAGTTCCCATTCATCTAACTCTAGACCACTGTTTAATCATGATAGATTGTGATAGCAGAATCATTTGTGATGCAGGCTATGATCTGCTGTGATTCCCCTGCAAAATTATGATGATGAATCACATTTGCCAATGATTTTTGAATGAGACAAATCCAAAACTAATTTACTATCTGCAATCCACATGTAATTGGCCATGTATCATAAATCTTCCATGAAAATATAACGCAGTTCCATTTCTGTCAACAAACAAAAGTGTTCTTCATAGTACACTCCCCAAGAAAATCAATGGTGTATAATTAGGATGGAAGGGAGAAAGTGTGTAGTTGACTTGAATATTCAAAACAAAAACAAAAACAAAAAACAAATCCTGGACCAAATGGACTGCACAAATGAATCACGTATCAAAATCATTGTAAATTATAGCTCTCCATTTCTGGTCCAGGGACTCAATACCTTAAGATAACCATAACATATTTTACATTTATGCTAAATTGTGGAAATTAAACAATACCAAGGAGTGTTCTAGAATTGGAAACTGACATATCTCTTATTTATTTTTAAATAAATGGAAGATCAATTACAAAATGTTGAGGAGGGCAAAGGTGGAGTGCATTATTGCAGCACAGTGAACATGGGATTTAAAACATTTTTGCTTCATTGGCTGGAGGGAATGAATTAAATTATGCTACAAATAAAAATCTACACTGTGATTTCAAACCACCAAACCATACAGACATGAAAGCTTTTTACTAGAGCATACTAACTACAACATTCTCTCTGGGGAATCTTTATATTTGTGTGTGTGTGCATGTGTGTGTGTTCTATAAAAATGGTTAGCCTTGTTTGAAAAAGAAATTGTTGAGAAAAGTCTGCATGACCAGCTGTCATCTCCATTAAAAAATTATTTTAAAATACTTCTTTATCAATGGTGGGCTAGTAAGTTACTCTTCCTAGGTACAAAGCATAGCATACTTAGCTATGCAAATTTTCAACACCAGTATAATGCATCCTTTCTTAGTATATCTGAGCTTAGAAAGGATAAATATCCCAATTTTCAAAGAAAACCAAGTTTTTTAAAAAATGAAATGTGTCTAATAAAAAATCTTATTTATTTTCCCCACAGTAATTCCCTTGCACTATTCTTCGTCTAATCCATGCTTCCAAACTAACCTCACATAATAACACCATTAATAATACTTAACACTTATATAATGCATTTCATCTTCAAAGTACTGAACAAACACTAAATAATTAATGCATATAGAAAGAATTCATCAAAAGCACAGAAATTCCAAATTCTTATGAGATAAGCAAAAATATTTTATTTTTTTAATGATGTGGTTTGCTGAATCTGGTTTTTTTTTTTTTTCTTTTTAACTTTTTTACCTTGTCATATAAGAGGAATAATGTTCATGGTGAGGAAGTATATGAGCCTATAACTGGCTTTTACAGATGATTAAATGCTGGGGCTGAAGCCGAGGCTTTTGATAACTGCTAGAGCCATTTATGATCTCATATACTACTCCACTGTGGAACATTAAATAACATCAACCATGTGCTTTTGCTGAAAAGAAGTGAGAGAAAGATAAACTGCCCTTTCATATGAAGAAAAAAAAAACCTATGGAAATGTCAGAAATATTCAAAAATAAAATAATAATTAACAAAGATTCTGTAATAGATTTGGGAGCAAAGGTATCACTCAACACCTGTCTGGTCTGGATTGCTTTTGAATGGAAAACATGCCAAAGGGATATTTTATCTATGGGTGTAAAATGTGCCTCAGGTTTATAATATGCCCTGGGGTTAGTCACTGCTCTATACAGACACCTAACATTAACAAAAAGGGCTTTGGCCTGTACATAGTTAATTTGCTTATACTGAACATGTTCTCTCTAAGTGGAAGTGGACTATTTGCCAAAAACCTCCCTAAAAGTACCATTTGATGGACAATGCCATACCACATGCTACACAGAAGGAGGCATGCTGTGTGCAAATGTGGCTAGAGAGGTGTCAGGGGGAAAAGATACTACATTCTTTGTTTAAAAGTACATCTAGGAGAATACAAAGATTATTGCTTCTTGGATTGCCACTTAAAACAGGTTCATTGGGATTTTAATCCTTGCTATATTTTTCCGGGCCTCTAAGCATCTACTACTGAATGACACTTTTCTGATAAAATGCAGAGGCTTGAGAGGAATTAGATCTACACAAAAATGTGAATGCAGAAACCATAACAAAAAAACCCACATAAATATCTGTGGAATAGTAGGATATTTATACTAATAATGATAATAATAATGATGACAGTAAGAGCTAAAATTACTAAATTCTCTAGATGCATTGGCTCATCTACTCATCATAACAATCTTATGAAGAAAATTCCACTATTATTCTTATTGCAAAGATAAGGAAACTGGGACTTAAAGATTTTAGTAAGCTACTACACAGAATTTATCACTATAACTTAGGCCTCAGCAATCAGTGTTTCAATGCCCGTGATGTGCCACCCATTGGCAGACGCTTTACATGTATCAATCATTATAAAAATTCTATAGATAACACCTAAAAAACATGGAGTCCCAAGGATTCTACCCAATGGTAGAATCTGATGACATATTCTGTGCTTTTTTCTAAATAAACCTAAGCAGTTTTGTCATGTTAGCTTTGTGAGGGACTTCATGAACTCTCTAGTATAGACCTATTAGGATAGGCACCGAGATAAAAATAACTGATTTGCCAGAACTCTTACTTAAGGTAGAGTCATGATGAGATGAAAATGTCTTTATGTTTACGGTGAGAGTACTTTTTTCCCAAAACTAGATGTGTGGAAATGGAAATGTAATTTAGAAGAACAATGCCTGCAGATAAGGAATAATCTTTTTTTCCTTTTTTTTTTTTTTTGGCATGGGCAGGTTCCGGGAATCAAACCCCAGTCTCTGGCATGGCAGGTGAGAATTCTGCCACTGAGCCACTGTTGCACTGCCCAGGAATAATTATTTTAGATGATCTGGCCCCTGTTACCTTCACATAGAGACACATGACAAAAATAATACCAATAGCTTTAATGTCAGTAAATTAATAATTTAAAATCTAATGCTTATTAGTCCCAGAGTTTCAACTAATAGTCAAAAATAATAATCAGATGGCCAAGCAACTGGTCTGTATGATTACATTAAGATATATTAATAGTTTACATATTGTGAGCACTTAGAATGTGAAGACCACTGTCTTAACTCATTTAATCCTTACAACAATCATGAGACATGAGTGCAATTACTACTCACGTTTTAAAGATGGGGAAATGAAGCACAGAGATGTTAACTTGCCTAATTTTACCTAGTGACTTGGTGTTGGAGCCTCTAACCCTTGCTGTCTGGTTCTCACCTACTTGTCTAAAACTACCTCTTGGATTTATTTCTAATGATTTTAAGTGGCAATTGGAAATTTAATGCCAATGAACTTCTCCTGGCCCCATGGAAATATGCAAATACTATAAAAAAGGCATATATGATAAGAACTATCTAAGAAGATTTTTAAGATGGCCTTAAAACAATAGCCCTTAGGTTATTACCTGGTGCTTAATTTAATCAATTGTTGTTTGATATGAATGAATGCTTTTCAAATTAGGACTAATGTGGCTGCCTAGAATAGAATTCTTATTATTCATATAATAATGGAATTGTTCCAATATCTCTCTGTAGAGGATAGCCAGGATCCTCAAAGTGATTCCTTTCTCCTCATTCACATTCTTGATATTGTAAAGCTATTCCTTCAGCTTCTGTGATATATTTAAATTATTTGAAACAATAGCATGCATTTTTATTAGTTATTAACATATGCATCTGCATTTTTATAGATGTATAGCCAAAGGTGCATTGAAAATTGATTTCTGACCAGTAAAGACAGAATCATTTTCATTTACACAGGCCCTTCCATTGCAAAGTGCTTCATTGGCCTCCTATCTTTAAATAGAAAATTTCCTGCAGTAAAATGTTAAGAATATAAATTTTACTCCACAGACAGATGTGCAAAAGTCACTGATATTCTAGTTAACCTTAACTTCTTTCCACAGATAATTTGTTGGGTGGCTCTATTTAAATGTGCAAATGGCAATCTCATATAATTGCCTGCCTTTTCTCTGTAGCTCAGTGAGATTTCAGTATGATCTGTATACACCAATTTCCCCTGAATAGTAAGTGCCTGCTGCCTTTTAAAGATGTGCCAAATAAATACAATGCATGGGAAAAATTTGGTCAACTTGAATATTAATTAACCCTTGATGTGCTTTTTTATGTAACAGTGGAATATTGTATAATCAGAGAGTAGCATTCCTTTTGTTCTTTTAACAAAGTTATTTAGTATCTGATGTATGCATTAGGTTTATTTTGCCACAAAATACTCATAAATACTAGAGACTCATTGGCTCTTGACAATAGGCCTTTATTGTTCATACTACTTTGGCTGTTGGCTAGGTAGCTCTGCTGATCTTGGTGGTGTTGCTTCCATGCCTGGGTGTTAGCAAGCTGTTAAATGATCTGGAAGTGTCTCAGCTGGAATGACTGGGTGAGATTATATTGGCTACAAATGTCTGTCATTGCGTGGCTGGGTAGTCTAGGTTTGTTCTTTCATGGTGATGGCAGTAGGAAATAGCAAGGGAAAGTACAGTTAAATTAGACCGTTCTGAACTTCTGTTTGCATCATGCCTGCTAACAACGCAGTGACTGTTTTAGTTTCCTAGGTTGTTCCAGCAAATATCATGGAATGGGTTGACTTAAACAATGGGAATTTATTAGCTTAGAGTTTTGAGGTCAGGAAAATGTCCAGATCAAGGGATCCTCAAAGCCATGCTTTCTCCCTGAAGGCTGGTTACCAGCAATTCTTGGCACCTCGGTCAGAAGGCAAGGCACATGGTGGTATCTCTTAGTTTCTTTTGTATTTTCTGAGTTCCCTTCTTGATTCCTGCGGCTTTCTTCTCTTTGTTTGAATTTCATTATTTTTATAAAGGAGTCTAGCAATAGGATTAAGAACCATTCTGATTGAGTGGGTCACACCTTAACTGAACTAGCCTCATCATAAAGGTCCTACGTACAATGGGCTCACACCCACAGGAATGGATTAAATGTAAGAAAATATTTTTCTGGTGTACATACAGCTTCAAACCACTACAATGGTTAAGATGACTCATGTTCAAGCCCAAGGGAGGGGAATTATACCAGTCTCCAAACACCATGGGAAAACACTGAAAAATTATGTGGCAGAGTGTATAGATACAGGGATGACTAGGTAATTGGAATCCTAGTTTAATTTAGCAAAATTTTCACTCATAGTTACAATTATTCTAGAATCTTTAATATGTAAAATTTGCTCATCTATAGTCTAAGACTCCTTCACTGCCCCACCAAAAACATTCAATCATGGCATCAGTCTCACAAACTTTAATTTCCTGTAATATTCAACAAATTTGGGTATGAGGTACTTTGCTCCAGAGAGCTGTAAAATTAAAAGAAAAATTGTCTACCCCAAACACTCAACGTAAGTGGGAGATTACACTTTTAAAAATAGCCTCGACAATATTTCTAGTCCTACACGGTCTTCCAAAAGCTTGCTACTTCTTATCAAGAAGTGAAGGCTATTTCTCTTTCCCTTGAAACTATATAGGCTTGCAACTTTTCTGAGCAGTGTTGTTGTGTGACTTCTAAGAGCAAGTCA
The DNA here is from genome assembly GCF_023851605.1 of Tamandua tetradactyla. Lineage (NCBI taxonomy): Eukaryota > Metazoa > Chordata > Mammalia > Pilosa > Myrmecophagidae > Tamandua > Tamandua tetradactyla. Next base: position 58,429,840 of record NC_135345.1, read on the forward strand.
TAAAGAGTATCCACGTCCTCTCTCTTGGTACACTTGTCCTTGGAATTCAGCCAACATATTGTGAGGAAGCCAAGTTCACACGGGAAGGCCATGTGCTGGTATTATAGCTAATAGATTCAGCTAATGTCACCATCAGTACTTCTGTCAGACATGTGAGTAAACAAGTTTTCAGGTAATTATAGCACTCATTCTTCATATCCTGTAGCTGAGGTGCCAGAGGTCATGGGGCAGAGAGAAGGTATCTTTACTCTTCCTAGTTCAAATACACGACCCACAAAACCCATGTACTATGTATATATAGTTCTCTCTCTTAGTTAGGGAGAGAATGTGCACAATGGACACTTTCATTGAAAAAGGAAAAATAGGAGACACCATAGCAGATCCTAGTCCATACCAATTCTGAAATCCTTCCAGGCAAAATGTTGCCAGGTCTCTCTGCCCTGAAATGGAGAATGTTCCTTGATTAAACTTTGGCTGTGTAACCTGGAAATGGCTTCCAAGCACATTGTTCTCAATGACCTTTCACTCTGTCCCCTGGGTGATCCTTCTTTTTCATCGTATGCTTTGGCTATTTCTGAAAAAATGGCCCTTTTCATATTTGAGATTTTTCTTCTTACTTTTGACCTGGAAAAGTTAGAGCTTAGAGGTCTTTTTATATATCAAACAGTGTCAAAGTCCTTGAGCTCAAGCTGGTGATACTCTTTGCAAATATAACTATCCTCAAAACCCTATGGGTTTTCTGTATATCAAGCTGGAGTTCACTATATGCACCAAAATGTCTCACAGTTATTTTTGAGAAATGGTAATTTTGGCATGTCAGGCCGTAAGATTACTAGGAGTCCTTTTGTTACTCTGAGATGTTTATTAGATGCTAATTTAATCTTTTCAGAGTCCTTAGCAAAAGGTCTCAAGACATTCTTGATTTGATCTTTACCCTGAGACTATATATTAATATGAGGCTAAGAGACTGGAGAACAGAATGGTTTTATTTTCCAAACTAGCAAGTTCTGTAATTCCTCAGCTTTCTGCATTCCCTCTAAATGCTGCTCAGAAACTGGTCAGTCTTTTAGCTTTCCGTTTCTTTGTAGGTCCTTATCAAAAATATCTAAAAGCGACCAGCACACATTTCCAGTTCTTTCCCTGAAGATCACTTTAGACAGGTTTCAAAGTTCATTAGGTACACTTTCTAACCTTCACAGTTTTACTAAATGGGAAGCAACTGCAAAACACAGCTAGCCATACTCCATTTTCCCTATGGTGGTTTTCTTCCAGTTTTACCAGGCTCCTCTAATGGTGTCCCTATTACCTGTTGCTTGGTCCCAAAATCAATGAGTTGTGTTGAGGCTTTTGCTAAAGCATTAATTCACTTTCATTAGAAATTTTTATATCACCTATCTTAGCCTCAATAATGATGAGGAATGAAGAACTACAAAACTTTTGTAGCAAACAACCATAAGCAAGCATTGCTCGCCTGAACAGAGTGGGTGCTGTGATGATCCATGTCTGGTGATCAGATCAACTAGCAGAGCCTCATCTGGGGTAATGGGGAGAGCTCAGCTCTGCTTCATGTGCCTTTCTTCTATCCCAGGTATACCCTGGCATGGCAGTGGTAGAGTGCGAGAATGAGAGGGAGCCCAATTTTGTGAGCCCATTTTAAGTTTTGCTCTGCAGCAAATTTTCCAGCACCTCATTAGCCAAAGAAAATTACATGGCAAACCCAGGAAGAGGAACTCAACCCATCACCGCCTGCAAGGAAGGGATTGCAAAGTTGTATGACAGTGTGTAGGGAGGGACAAAGGATTAGAGCCTATCCCTGCAGTCTATCAATTCTAGATTTTCTGACCCCAAACTTCCAGTCCTTATGAACAAACCAAATAGGCAGTGTCAGGTTCTGTAGTTTAGATTTTTTTTTTGAATTGTCTAAGTATTTAACTTTAGATTTTACACACATAAAATACTAATTAAGGCAAAAAATTTTATTTCCAGGAAAGCACATTTTATTGTCTTAGTTAATAGATGAGGAAGCCTCAGCAGAGGGGTTAAAACACTTGCTAAATTTACTTCCCTCCGGGGAAAAACAGTTAATGGGGTGATCTGATTGGTTGCATTTGCCAAAGGAAACATTTGTTTCTGTAATTAAGCCATTTTAAATATCAGCAATGTTTATTCCAGTTGGGAGGAATTTTGTCCCTTCTGTTTTTAACAGATATATTTTATTTTCACTTATCTTAAGTATTGAAATGAGATATTCCTAATAGACACAGACCCAAACTATATTTTTCTGACATTATAAAACGATTTAAGCATATTTACGCATGAAAAAAAAGCATGATTGTATATGCTTTGATTAATCAATATTTCCTTGCAGAATTATCGTGGGTAACTGTTAGGGAAGGTACAAGTGGCCAAGATAAGATTCACCGGCTGCTACCAAAGCTGTCATATAAGAAACCACACTCCTGACATAAAAGTCCACTTTATTTTCTTTGAACATATAGTAGTAGAATTTTATAGGGACCTTTTAGCCTTCTGTGGTCCTTTATTCCCCAAAGTGGTCACTAAAGGAAAATTAATTAATATTCAGGGACAGGAATATAATATTTCTGTGACTTTTAACCCTGAGAGCAAAACCCATTAGCAGCTATAGATTTTTCTCTGTAGCAATGAACTAGTGTATAATCAATTTGTGTTAGCCTAACACTGTATATCAAGATCAGGAATTTTCTGGGTCTGTGCTCCTGTTTCCTCTCAGAGCTTGTACCAGGCTGAACATTAAGTCTTAAAGATAGGCCACAAACTGGAGTCTCAAAAGCTATAAAATTATCTCTTGCGTCTGATCTCTGTTACCTTTTTAACAATCCTTCAACAATGAACACTTGTTTGAATCAATAGCTTCCCTCTGGTTGAAACAACTTAGTCATTAAAACCTGGTGCTTTAAACAAATTAATACTAATAATAAGCAATATATTGCTTAATATTTTCAGTCCTTTCTCTTTTTCTCTTTCCCTTTTTCTATCCCTTCCTCTCTTGCTCTTTCTCTGTTCTTTCTTGTTTTTCTCTCTGTTGTACTGTCTAGAATTTGTTTTCCTTAAAGCAAAACTTAGGTTTCCTTTTAGTTATTGGAAAGTGGTTTTAATCCAAAGAAATTAGGTTTCTAGAGCTTTTAAATATATAATTTGAAAAAATAATGCACAAACCTGTAATTTCAAGTCTGAAATTCTCCACTGTATATACTGACAGAAGTGCTTTTCTGTTAAAAATGTTATATTATGTCAATTGATATTTTATTAACATCCATGATTATATTCCTTTTATGCAAGAAGACAATATAGAGTGGCTTCAGTTTCCTTGGAGCCAGAAGCTCTGACTTTGTAACCTGGCAGCCATTAACCCTCCAGTGTGAATAACCATAGTCCGTGAGGATAAAATGAATCACTAATGAGTAAATGTTTTTTTGTTCTACAAATCTTTTTGCAAATATAGTCAAGTGAGATGTGGAAAACAGAGGAGTTTTTCTTCTTAAAATTTCTTAAGAAATTGTTATAGCAGAATCTTTTACACCCTCCCACCCCCCTCCCCCACTGGGATGGGCGCACCATGTGTGCCTATTTTCTTTTCCAAGGTCAGAGTCACATTAAGCTAGGATTATAACATGTCTTTCACAGTTTTCGTAAAGTGACAACATTGTTTTGTAATAGATTGTTACAGGATTTTAATAAATAGCTTGGAAATAGTATTAGAAGAAAAGTTTATCTGTCTGATAGATACAAGATACACTTGGAGCTAGACTGAGGCATTCCTGTGTCTCATTTTAGCCTAGGAGTCTGTGATTTCTCCACCTCTACCCAACCCTTATCCACTTTCTTACTGCCATGACTGAAGGAAAAATCTAACCTGCTGGAATGATTTTTATATGGATCTGGGGGATAGAGGAGAATAAATGGGACTTCTTAGGGAGGCAGATGGTTTAAGAGATCAGGGAAACTGGATAAATAAGATGTGTATACATATATGCGCGTGCACACACACACACAATGGAAAATTATCTGGCTACAAAAGGAATGGAGTCCTGATACATGGAACAACATGGATGGACCTTGAAGACTCATGTTGAGTGAAGTAAGCCAGGCACCAAAGAACAAATATTGTGTGACCTCATTGGTTTGAAATAATTAGGAGAAGCAAGTGCATAGAGTTAGAATCTAGAATCTAGATTACCAGGGAACACAGTGGGGAAAGGGAATGGGAAGTTAGGTTTTAAAGTACATAGTTCCAATCTGGAATGATGGAAACGTCTTGGTAATGGGTGGTGGTGATGGTAGCGCAACACTATGAATTCAGTTAAGCACTGGAATAAATATCTGTATGTGAGTACAAAGAGAAATGCTAGATTGTATATATGGTAACAGAATAAATATTTTAAAAAAAATCTATGGAGTTACAGTACACAAACAGTGAACCCTAAATTAAACCATGTTCTATAGTTAATAATACAATTTCAAAAATGTGCTATCAATTGTGACAAATGCTCCACAGCAATGCAAAGTGTTAATAATAGGACTTATTATTCCTGTATTTTAGGCATAATTGTTCTGAAAACATACAACTTCTTTAATGAAGAAAAATAGGAAAATGAAACATAAAGTAATGAACAAAACTGAAAATTATATGTCTGTTAGATATGGACGCTCACTTATTAAAAAAAAAAGGACAGAGATAACAGAGATACTGTCTCCAACTGGATGCAGTAATAGGTTGAGGTCTAAGAGAAACAATTTTAAAAATGATTCAAAGGGGTTGAATGTGAACTAATGGACAAATATGGTAGGCAAATGTAAGCATAAAGAAGGGCTAATGATCTCCATTGTCAGACCAGGCTGAAGTTACAGCTAAAATATTTTTAAAGAACAAAGAGGACATTTTATTATGATAAAGAGGGCAATTCACAATAAATATTTAAAAGTAATTAATATTTATGTACCAAATAACCAATCACAATATTTATTAAGACAAAATATGAGTAGACAGAAATATATTAATACAGTATTTTAAAATTTCTCTCTTAATTGTGAGAGCTTAATTGACCAACATTTTCTTCTTAATTACAAGGAAAATATTTTTACACTCTCCTATCTATACTTGTTATATGAATCTATATGTTAAAAGCTCTAAATCTGTAAGGAAATAATAAACTTTTTGCGCATTTCCACGCAAGAGTCACATGCGCACTCACACAGTGACCTAGATTGGCCACAAAAAAAATGAAGAAATTCAAAGGAGAAAAGGAAAAAACAGTTTTCTTCGATCATATGCAATAAAACAGGACAATAAAACACAACAGTGCATTCATAGCACATGAAGAAATGGAAAGAAAATGAAATCAAATGCAATGCCCCCAAATAAACCAAACATACACAAAAACTTTATAGAGCAAAGTAGCATTAAAGATGTATGGTGTAAACATGCGTCACTTCATAAACACTGTTGGAACAACAGTTAGTCACCTAGAAAATACTGCTAGCCATCTAGAAAATAGATACAATTGGCATAGTGTAGACTACCAGCTCTCCGTCAATATCCGCTTTCCAGTTCTTCCTCTTTCCCGAAACTCCTGATTTTTATTTGGGTGCATGGTTACATTTCTCTGACTCTGAACAGTTCTTGTGGCCAAGAGACTTAAATCCTCGCCGATAGGATTGAATTTAGAAATGGAATGGGCAGCTTCCAAGAAGTGTCCTTAAATAGAAAGTGCATGCTTTACTTTATCTTTTCCTCCTTCTTATTGGCTGCTATTCAGACGGTTTGACTGGACCTCCAGTAACCATCTTGTACCATAAAGTGATCCTGGAAATAGAAGCTTCTCGTGATGGAGAAATGAGATGGAAAAAGCAAGAAATCTTCCTATCATGGAATACTCTACAGGTTCTGAAACAACAACCCTCATGGGAAAAACATACAAACTTCAATTTTGTTTATGACATCAAAAAATTAATAAAACTAAGATGAGGGGAGGGGGAAGAGGAAAATAAACAGGAATGAATTTTTTATGATTAATCCAAATTAATGCTGTAGAGGTTGATTTGCTACTGAAAGCAGCAAATTATTTTACCCTATACACTGAAATTATAATCTGTGTTTAATAATAGAATAAGTAGGAAAGGAACTCTTGTTTCTATTTCCTTTCCAGTTGTACCTACAAAGGAATAGACAAGAGGTCACAGTATTTGAACAGGAAGCATGAATATACAACTGTCCAGTCTTTTTCCACTTTTTCAGCAGTGGTTTCACTGAGACACATAATGTGTACTGTAGTCAGCCAATTTATTAATATATGGCAAAGCAAATGCTATCGTATGCTGATGAAGATGTTGCTTACCATCTGATTATAATATTTTTATTGGGAGATCATGTATTCACATTTATTGAGTGCCTACCAGGGGCCAGGCAATGAACTAGGGAAATGAATTGCAGTTGAAATTATACAGTGACTGATAAAGAGACAGTGGAATACAATTCATGCACACTAATTCAGGATAACAAATCAATACATACTATAATAAGTAACATTCTCACTCTTTTGCCAGAACTAACCCATGATACTAGATATTCACACACACATACCACGTATTTACATTTTGAGATATTAGGTATGAATTATTTGTCCTGCATCCTAACTAGTCCACTAACACATTATTTTATTTAGAAAGAAGTAAGTAGGTGTTAAAATGCAAACTGCAGCACTTATCTGGAAAAGTAGAGGAAATAGAATAGCTAAACCTTTTTGTAAAAGAAGAATAAAGTGGAAGGAATCATTGGATTTGATTTAAAAACTTACTATATAGCTACAGTAAGCAAAACTGCATTGCTGGCAGAGGGAGAGTCACATAGATTAACGGAATAGAATAGGATATTAGGAAATACTCCAAACATGACAGACGATGGATTCTTGATGAAGGGGCAAAGCCAGTGGAGGACAGGTAGCATTTCAACAGATGTTTTTGACAAATAGATAATAAATTGGGTACTCATTGCAAAACACAAATCAAATATAGAAATAAATTTAAAAATTCATCCTAAATGTCACACCTCATACAAAAATTAGCTCAAAAGAAAGTGACCCTGCTATTAAATATAAAATATAAAACTATAGGCCTTTCAGAAGAATTCTTTGGAAAAAAAATCTTTGCATCCTTGGATTTGATGAAGAGTTCTTAGATATGACACCAAAAGCACAGTTAGTATATAAAAAAATAGATCAACTGAACTTCATCAAAATTAAAAGCTTTTGTTCTGTGAAAGACCCTGACAAAGGATGTAAAGACATGCTAAAGACTGGAAGAAACTATTTTCATATCATGTATCTGACAAAAGACTATCCAGAAACATAAAGAACTCAGAACTCAACAGTAAAAGTGAATAATCCAGTTAGAAGATGGACAAAATATATGGAGGACTATACAGATGATATAAAAGATTTTCAACATCATTAGCCAGTTGAGAAATGTAAATGAAAACTACAATAAGATATTACTTCACATACACTAGGATGGCTATAATAAAAAATACAGACAATAATAAATGTTGGTGAGGATGTGGAGAAATTGGAATGCTCATGCATTGCTGGAGGCAATGTAAAATTGTGCAATTGCTTTTGAAGGTAATTTTGCAGTCTATCAAAAGGTTAAAAATGGGCGGGCCACAGTGACTCAGTGGCTGAACTCGCCTGCCATGCTGGAGACCTGGGCTCGATTCCCAGTGCCTGCCCATGTAAAAAAAAAAAAAAAAAAAAAAAAGGTAAACGTAGTTATCTCATGACCCAGAAATCCCATTCTTAGGTGTATATTCAAGGAAAATGAAAATATATACATATGAAAATTTGCATATGAATGTTCATAGCAGTATTTGTCATAATAGTCAAAAAGTGGGAACAACCTAAATATCCATCAACTGATGAATAGATAAGCAAAATGTTGTACATGCATACAATGGAATATTTTTTCAGCAATAAAAAAAGAAGCACTGATACATATTACAACATGGATGAACCTTGAAAACATTGTGCTAAGAACTGAAAGAAACCAGTTATGAAAGACCACATTTTATATCATTCCTTTTATTTGAAATATCTAGAATAGCCAATGAAAATCTCTAAATTTAGATTGTACTGATGATTGTATAACTTCGTGAATATAGTAAAAGTACTGAGCACTTTAAATGAGTTAATTCTGTGGTATGTGAGATATATTTCAATAAATATGTTAAAAATAATAATGATACTAAATGCTGGCAAAGATGTGAGAAACTCTATCTCTCATACACTGTTAGTGGGAATGTAAAATGATACAGTCCCTCCAAGAAATAGCTTGAAATATTTTTTATTGTATTTACACTAACCATATGATCTAATAGTCATACTCCTAAGCATTTATCCAGAGAAATAAAAACTTATGTCTACACAAAAACCTGTACAAGAATGTTCATAGTATTTACATTTATAATAGCCCAAGTTGAAAGCAAGCAAAGTGTGCTGCAATAAGTGAATGGATGAACAAACTGTGGTGTATTCATACCAATGAACTATAACCAAGTAATAAAAATGAATGAAATATTTATACACACAAAATTGGATGGTTCTCAGGGTTATGATGTTGAGTGGTAAAGCCTGTCTCAAAAAGCCACAGTCTATGCTATGTTATTTTAGAATATAACATTCTAATATTTTCAAATGACAAAATTTAGAGACATTAGATCAATTAGCAATTGCTAGAGATGAGGGATGGGGTGGGAAGAGTTGTGATTTTACTGAGGTAGTGTTTATACAAATCTACTCATGATAAAATAGCTTAGAATTATATACATACATTGTAGTAACGTGAATTTCCCAGTTTTGATAATATTCTATAGTTATGTAAGTTATAACCATGGAGGAAAACTGGGTGAAGGGTACACAGGATCTCTCTGTTCAATTTCACAACTTTTTGTGAATCTATAATTATTTAAAAATGAAAAGAAAAAGCAAAATTACACTCATATTAGCAACCAAATGATACTGTTTTTCTAAAATAATTAAAATGATGAGAATCCTTGAAAAGTCATTTGAAATGTAAGAAAAAATGGTAATGCTCCAAAACATTCCATGTAGGGAATAAATACTTATTGATTGGCTTATTTAAAAGGCTTTCTAGGGGGGTGCAAAGGTAGAATTCTCGCCTGCCTTGAGGGAAACCCCGGTTCAATTCCCGACCCATGCACTTCCCAAACAAACAAGTAAACAAACAAACGAAAAACAAAACAAGCAAAAATTTAACAAATTGCTGCAATAAGAGGATACTCACATGGAAAAAAAGGATGAAATGTGACCTTGACCATGCAGCATATAAAAAAAAGTTTAAAATGCTTTCTACATTCTAGGGTTTATCCTATGTAGGTAAGTAACTATAATGCAAATCATTTTATCTTAGCTTTTCTTTTCAAATAAAAATCAGCTGCTAGAACCATAGGATAGGGATAAACAAAATAACATTAAAGTACAATAATACCAAAAAGGAAATTTATATTTTAAAAATTGATTATTGAAATTAATCTGATTGTTCCTTGATAAGATTTTTTAAACATTGTTTTTGTTTCCTTTTGCATTTCTTATCTATAAAATATAATATTTGACTAATGTCTCATAGAAAAATAGGAGAATAAAGTGCCCTTATTCACAATACGTTTCCAAACTGGAGTTCTTTCTGTTTTAAATGCTGAACAATTTTGATGCTCTCAGCAGTATGACATTTATATATTACGTCTGTGTTGATCACTATGACAGTCATTGCATGTCACACTTTCTTAAATTCAGAGCAGTACACAACCAGATCCTCTCTCTGTGAAAGACTGTGTCCCTGTAAATTTTCCTGCCATTAAATTTTCCCCATCCTTTCCATCTTCCAAACATCGCATTGAGTGTTTCCCCGATTCCCATGTGAATGGATTTTTAAACGTGAAGTATATCACACAAAAATCATATAAAATATTTTCGAGTATTTCTTAAGTGGAAAATAGAGGCGAACGAAGAGAAAAGGCATGCTAGTCCAGTTTTTTTAGTCTCCTTTTCAACTTTTGATCCGAGACATTATGTCCTCCCCCCTAAAAGTTTTCTCTGGCATAGCGTGGGAGATGTGGCATCCTTTTTTTACTAATGCTGAATGAGCACTGGAAACTGATAAATAGGCTTTTGCTTAGTACCAGAACAACCATCAGACCTTTAAAGATACATAGTATTCATTTTAATTATTTATTGAAATCTTGCCAGGATACATAGGGAAATTTGGGCTTTACTCTTCCTTTTGTCTTGTGTGCTAAAAACCTTGTTTCTTTTACATATTTAGTGAGTAGTTTGTACAATTCAGAAGGCAGTTGCTTTAAAATGATTGAAGGTTGAATTATAATAATAAAGGATCATTACTTATTATCCTGCTGGAATCTGAGATCCACATTGAATGCTTGGCTTTCTCAATGGTTCCATTTACATTCTTGGGAGGAAGAACTTATCACACAAAGGTCACTGAGTATATATAAAACCACAAATGGAATATGAAGAGCATTAGAAAGAATATGAAAGGATCAAAACAATAGATTTACTTTTATGAAAGAACTCTAGACATCTGTCCTTTTCTATTGTTTTTTTTCCACCAAACTAAATGCTAGGAAGAATCGTACTTTCTTGAGAAATTGACTCAGAATGATTTCAGTGTGCTGTGTACAATAGATTAATTTCTTCTTAAGCAATTTCATTTTCCCAACATCACTGAATCATATATCCACTTTTTCATTTAGCTTCTATAGAAATAGAGATCACTGTGGTACCTGGTGACTTCAGAAAATTCACAGGTTAGCACAGATACAAAGTGAGGTAATGAAAGCTATGTTTATATTACTAAATTAGAGTAACTGGATGGTTAATTTCCTTGTTAACTTATCAGTGTGAAAACAGTATCAGAGAAGAGATAATGGCAGGAGTTATTTCTCAAAAAACAACATTATGGAAGAGCTGTCATCAAATAATAAGTTGTTTGCATTTAAACATTTATTTATATCGTTTATTCAACACACGTTAATGAAACAGTGGCTATATTGGAAACACTGAGAAGTGCCGTAGAGAAACATAAAGGAGAATAAAATATTCTGTTTTAGGATTTAGCAGTATGGAAATGCAGGAAAACAATCAGTAATAGGGTTTTAATTAAATATCAGGCCATCCTATCCAGTGTGAAAAATGTGGTGATGGACAATCAGGTTCAAGGGTTTCTTAGATGCTAGGACAGCAACACTACTGAGGTCTGAGAGGGCTTTGGCTATATTTATAGGAACCAGGAAAATATGTCCAGTCTCCAACTGGAACTGAGCAAATCAAAGAGAATGAAAAAGAAATAGGCCAATTACCAGAAGGGGAATTTCACAATAGATCTCTATCTAGGAAAATTGGAACATATGATGTGGGAAACCAAACTTTGGACATAAGATCAGAGGTCATTCATCAGAAATATAACATTTTTTTTGGTGTCAGATGAATAATAAGAGCAACTTGATGCTTAGTCAAAAGTGTTGTTGATTTGAAAGGTCATAGCAATTACCCATTTCAGTTCAAGTTTGGTCTTGGAATCTGAATGCTCTGCTGAGGTTTCAGGTGGATCATAAGCATAGCTCTTGTGGAAGTTAGGGTACCAGGCTGAACACAATTCAGCAGAAGCTGAATTGCTACAACTTTCCGTCATGAGTCCTTTTCAGTGGTAGAGCAGAAAATACATAAGGCTTCTAGCTAAATGAGCTGTTGTTATGTTTATATGCTTACTGAACAGATTGATGGCCTTAATTCTCACTCTTCTCTTGTGGATGGGGCCTTCTGCCTCACTCCTTGACTCTGTAAATAGCCACAAGATTTGCTTTGATCAATGGGATATTACCAAACATAATGCAAGTAGAGCTATCTATTGCTCATCAGACACTCCTCCAAACTTAGTATCTTAAAACAAAATTAATTTTATTTTATCACTTCTTTCTAGGTCAACAATTTGGCCTGGGCTCAGTTGGGTGGCTCTCTGTTGGTCTTTCCTGGTGTGGCATGGACAGACACATTCACCTGGTGGCTTGATTTTGAAATTTGTTTGTCTAGATCTCAGCTGGGATGGCTGGTCTTTGTTCCATGTAGTGTTATCTCTAGCAGGTCACACTGAGCTTCCTCACATGGCAACACAATTTTCCAAGTGGATGATAGTAGAAGCTGCAAGTCTTCTTGAGATGTAAGTTTAGAAGTTGCAGAACATTTCTTCCTCATAGTATATCAGTCAAAACAAGTCACAGGACAGTTTAAATTCCAGTGGTGGGATAAGAGTCACATTACAAAAAGGCATGTGCAAGGACTGGGAGGAATCATTGTGGCTTTCTTTGCAAACAACAGAACATACAAAGGTACAAAATTAGTAGCATGCTGGTTTTGCTCTTTTGCTATTTTGACTTACTTGCTGCCCCATGCTTCAGGTAATCTGTAGGAGGATGAGACACATGGAGCAGAATCACAGCACCCATCATCTCTATTCTAGATCAGTGAGTAACCAGGTAACCTCAGACAGCTACAGCTAGCTATCACACAGTTGACTGCAAATGAGTGAGTGAGCCCCGTGAAGACCAGTGGAACCACCACATTTACCATAGACTCATGAGCAATAATAAATGTTTAAGCCACTGAGTTTTGGGATAGTTTGTTATACATCATTACTGTGCCCAGAGTGAACTCATACAGGGTCTGATAAAGTTGGTCTCTCAGAGTTTTGTGTATGTATGTGTGCATGTGTGCATGTGCAATAATATATATGGGTGTAATATGTGTGTTAACAGATCAGTATTGTGCCTGGCATATAAGATGGTAAATAAATGTTCACTAAATGGAGAGAAGAGTAAATATCATGTAAATGAATATTAACAGAACATTCTCAAAATTTCATAGAAGAATCTAGGATAGCATGTAAATCTTAACTCTGGTTAATTGCCAATATATTTCTGGTTTAAAAAAAAGAGATTTCTTTTGGGAATTAACTATGTTTTTGAGCTCAGGCAGTGACTCTTATTTCACAACATAAATCAGTGTATTTCTCTGGGAAAGCGAAAAAAACAGTGGCCTTTAGGAGGTTTCTTTGACTTAGAGCTAATCTATGCAAAGTCATCAAAGCTCTATTGTAATTGATCAGAAAAAAGAAGAGAATTATTTTGATCATTTTTCTGTGTTTAATGTATAAATCTCTATTCTATCAAGCTGTAGCAGTTACTACTACATTTTAGAGTAGGACTTTCTTTTGTTTTTTTTGGCCTGGAAACCTTGTGACAAGGCAGCTAGGATTTAATAATGAAGGTAGAATATATTGAACATTCTCTTTTGTTAGAGACTGCCTCCAAAAGTACATAAAGGGACAGAATTCGCTTTTGGTGAATTGAATTCTACCTAGTATGTTTGCACATAGAATTTTTCTAGAAGGCAGTTTTCACATCTAAGTGGGCACAATTTCACCATGTTTTAATGCATTACATGCTTAAGGCATTATTTTTCAATTTTTAAATATTTTCCATACTATTTTACAAAATAAAAACCAAAAACTTTGCAAGCTAAGGCATTGTTTTAAATGGAATAGAATGGAAAGGTTTGTGATTGTTCTGCTCTTGTTGCTAAAATGGCTGGTGTTTGCTGACAATGCTGTAATTTTTATGAAGACACAAAGAAAGGAAAAGAGAGAAAAAGAAAGAGAAAAAGAAAGAGAGAGGGAAGACATTTTCTCCCTTCCCTACAACATTTTTAATGACCCACCTCTGAATAGAACTTCAAGTGTTTCTTCCTTTTCTGAGCAGGATACAATTATTAGCCTCGTGATATGTTGCAGTGGTAAATCTCATGGCAGAAGGAGAGAAGTAGATTACTGGTCTGAGGTAGTAAAGAGTGAATGGGCCTTAGTGACTAAAATTCAGGCTTTCTTGATGCCAAGATCTACTCTCAGATGACAGGAGTTTAATCTCTTTTGTGAGGATGACAAACAGTACAGTGTACCGGCAGTTCCGGATGGTGCAGGCATGTATCCCAGTTTTCCAGAGCAGCCTGACATTTATTTCTGGCAAGACCCACTTAATAAATAGTGTGTTGGTATTATCATTATTACAGATAAGTTATATAAATAGAAAAACATGCTTTCAAACAGTCTAGCTAAACTAGAATAACATTCTCATCAACAAATAGCAGGAGTGGTACTCCTGGTTGATGAAAGGAGACTTGAGGTAATGAGCTGGGGGAGGTGGGCTCTTACTCTAATCCCATACTAACTAGTCAGTATTTGACCTTGCACAGGGTCCCCATCTTCTCTGCATTTTAGATTTTCAAACTAATCTACTTGGCCTAATAATACTGGCAAAAGGAACAAATGAAATATGTATGAACAAAGCTGTGTGGAAAGGAGTATATGGATTAAGGCTTTATTTTTGTCTTACATCTCCTGCAGTAATAATTGGGACTTTTGAAATAAGGAATAAACGCCATTCCTTATGAGAACCCGATAAATAAGATTTAGTAGACCCAACAAGGAGATAGTGGTGCTAATCTCCATAGCACGAAAACCAAAATTTCAGCCAGTTTCAGTTCCCTGTAAGTGCCTTGCTCGACCAGAAAACAGGATTTAAACCAGTCAATCAGTTATCTCTAACTCCCTATTCTTATGCTAGCTAATTTTCTGATTGCTAAACAACCACCTGCACTAGCCATATTAGGAAATGTAATCTGCATTAACCAATGAAGATTTCCTCCCCAAACACTCTTTTCTGTCTCTAGAAGCCTACCGTTTTCTTTGCCTAGCATAATTCCTCTCTACATTGTAGTGATTAAAGTCTCCTCAATTCATGAACTGAGTCAGTAAAACTCTCTGTGGTCTGACCAATTTATGCTCAAGTTTTTACTTTAACGCTTCCATATAAAAGCATATAATCCTTTAGTTTCTGTGCTTCAGATCCTTTAAATTAGTCTGTGCTTTTAGTATAAATAGTAATATTAGTTTCACCACACGTCATAGCTCCTTATATTGGCCTCTAGATATTAGAAGCTTTGTTTCAAAATTTAAAATCATTCCCTGATATAATTAAATGGAAACTGAGTATCTGCTTTGTCGACATGCTACTCTGAAAAGTGTACATTATTCCAATTACCGATTGTACTGTTGTTTGACAGCAAACTACTAATTGACACTGTGAAGAGATCTTTGCATATGTAGTATTGGTAACTTTTACAATAATTCTATGAGGCCAGAAAATAGAGATGATTGCTATCATTTTATAGGTAAAATAGCCCTGAGTTTACAGATTTTAAGTGACTTTTTGAATACCACTGAAGAGCTAGATTTAGAGTGAGATACTGTGCCAGATCAGATACGATTATATAATCCATGCTTACAAGAAGCATAGACTCTAGCAAGAGAGAAAATGTAGATGCAAAGGTTTAAAAGAGATAATAATAAGTATCATTAAAGGGAAACAAAAATAAAAGTGAAAAATTTTGGAAAAAGTAGATAGCCTGAATTTATAGGGATCATGAAAGAGTTACTAATTGAGAAGTATCCTAAAAGAAGTTTGGAATATAAAATTGCCGAAATAGTGATGAGTCAATTTTAACTAGCAGAATCTTAATATTAGATTTATGGAAGATGGAAATAAGAGGTAATATTTTTGAAATTCTGAATGTACATTTCTGTTTTGTCTCTTCAAACACATGACTTTGGCTCTGGCTATCCCAGGGCATTCACATACCTGGAGTGATATTAAGACTTGCCATCCATGAAATGAAAAGTGTAGACCTGAGATAAACTTTAACTCCTAATGTAGATGAAAGGATTTTGCAGCAAAGTGAAGGTTCTTTGAAAACAAAAGGAATTTCCAGTGAATATTTCAAAAACTAAGTTAGAAAGACTTAAAACACTGAGTTTTTTCCATTAGGTATTGCAAGTGCTTCTTTCTACCTAGAGCAGACAAGCGGTAAGACTTGCTTCCTTAGAGGAAGGAATGTTAGATGTGGAGAAAGAAAAAAAAAAGCTCCTTCATGCTGGCTCAGTGGTGCCTGGAGGAAGCAAAGGAGGATGGCAGAGGTGCTTTGCATAAGTAAAGTGGCACTGGACTGGGGCGATGACTTTTACCCAGTGTCTCCATGGGGATTCTGGGAAGAGCACTTCTTGCAGACCATCCCCTATTAACTTGCTCTGCAGTCAACCAAGCTGCCGTGGGTTCTCAGATGCTGTAGACTCGACACAATATATGCACAGTTCATAGAAGTAAGTTTCCAGAGGCAGCAGGCAGTACCAGAGCAGGGATGTAGTAGCCCTTTTGCAAGTTTGCCATACAGAGAGCTGTATCCATGTGAGAGAGTCACAGTGAGACCTTAGAGGGGTTGGTGTATTAGGAGCACCTGAAGTGACTTTAGTTAGAGCACAGTGCCAAGCTCTTTACTGACCCAACATCAGATTATGAGTCATATTAACAATGACTGCCACTGGTGAAGAATATGATCTCTGAACAAGCCTGTGACTCTGCATCAAATCTCTAAATTGAGGTTGCTCAAGCCACAGCTCCCTTCCATGATACCATGAAAAGGTCCTGAGAAGGGGGATGGCAGATTGAGGCATCTCAGAGACCAGGAGCTTTTTCCTGAAAAGTGTTTAACCAAAAGAAAGTCACGAACAATTACTCATTTTCCATTTTATATTATGTTCAGATCTGGGAGAAAGACTAGACTATGTGTAGATGAAAATAAAGGAATTACATTTTCTCTATGCATGTTAGTTTTGATGAGTTAAATTTGCAATCTCACTACACTAAAATGTGAAGGAGATATTACTCCCATTTGTAGATAAAGAAAAAAAAATTTCAGAGGAGCTCAATAATTTGACCAAGATAACAGAACAGGAAGAAGATGAGGTGTGATATTCTCTCTTCCTAAGCCAGGCTTTTTCCATAATACTGTGTTGTAATAAGACCAATAATTCGCCTTGATTGAATATGTTACAAAATGCATGATTAGAAAATAAATCTGTAGTGTAACTTTGGTAGGTATTATGAGAATCAAGAAAGAAGCTTAATGCCCAAATCCAATTAAGGTGTGGGTTAAAAGTGTAGGGAAAAGGGATGGGGTTTTATGCATATTTTATACCATGACACACACTTCATATGTAATGCATAATGAAAACAATATTAAACTATGAAAAAAGTATAATAATGTCCAACTTAGTACTTAAATTTCCCATGATGACTATTTGAGTGCTTAGAAACATCAAATCTAAAAACTTTCAAAACATTCTCCCAATGCCAATCTTTATTCTGATATTGGAAGCATTTATCACAATATCACATATGCCAAGTTTGTTGAGAAACAGAGACATCACTTCCTATATACGAATGGAATCAGGATGCAGTTAGAGTAAGATGTCAAAATAATCAACAGGCATTATAAAGTTTGCTTCTTATTTAATTAAAAATGTTTTCTTAAAGACTTCAGGAGGTCAGGACTAAACATCTCAAAATTTCACTATTTTTATGCATAGCAGAAAGATTAAAACTATAGATTCTTGGCTGATTACAAACTGATATCTGTGACATTTGGGATAGTTTTCAAAAATGGGAGTAGAGTATTTTTTTTCAGACATGGAAAAATAATGATTGAAGATGGAGAAATGAATTTATATCATTCTAAAATAACGTCAATAAAGAGAGCTGAATTTTGGATTGTCAACATTGCTTCTCTGTACATTCTTTGCTCTTAGGCAGCACTTTGAATCTCAATTCTGTCATTATATATTTTCAGTTTAAATGGTGGGACCAAGTTATAAGATGTAATAACTCTAATACTATTGCATAGAAAAAGAAATAGTGTTCTTCATGTTCTTAGGAGCTGACTTTTGTTGTGGGGGGAGGTATGAAGAGAAGTATTTGATTTAAAGGAGATGGTAAACTATTGGAAAGGGGAGTCCTTGATGCCATGAAAGGGCGTTCAAGGAAAAGAAAATATCCCAGAAGACGTGAAGCCTGCTAGATAAATGCAAGGTCTGGTATGCCACTGGTGATGGCCAACATCTTAATGAGTTTAAGAGAATCTACTGGGCTTTGTTTTCTTTCTGATCATATCTGTAATATTCTAGTAGAAGCCAAGAAAGGAAAAAAATTCATAATATATGCTTGACACTAGGACTACATAAAGACAAAAATTCTGAATTGACATTATTGTGGATCTATCATATACATAGTATAAATACTTTGGGACCTAGACCAGTGCCTGGAAAATAGGAGCCTCACAATGAATATTTATTTAATGAAATTATTTCATAAGATTTATTGCATTTGGAATGATGGGTTGAAAATGGCAAGGTAGCATTACGAAGCAGATGTTAAGTCAGTGGGTTTATTGTCTAATAATGAGACTGGAGATTCATATTTGTGTTTCGGTAAATTTACAAATTACGACATCATATTCCTTAAGGGCCTCCCAAGTAGAGTTGAAATTATGAAGATCAGACTCTGGAATAAACCATCATCATAATATACTTTAAAAAGATGTGTTGATAAGGCAGAGTAGTTTTTTGATTTTCATTTTATTTTGCTTTACAGACTATGTGTCTTGAAATCCCAGATTATCTGAGTTTGAATTCCTGCTCCAGTACTTTCTAGTTCTGTGATTTAGTTATGTTACTTAACCACTTTATGTGACTTATCAAGTCTAAAGGAGAAATAAAAATATGAGCTTTGCAATGAGATTGTGAAAATTAGATGAAATAATACATGTACACTGTCAGAACTCAATAAATGTCAATTCTGCTATATTGTCTATTAATCAAATTTGCTATATCATAAAACTGTGAATACTTGCATTTTTGTACATGCAAAAACCCAAGTAAGCCACTACCTAGACGACTTAGGGG
Organism: Tamandua tetradactyla; assembly: GCF_023851605.1. Taxonomy (NCBI): domain Eukaryota; kingdom Metazoa; phylum Chordata; class Mammalia; order Pilosa; family Myrmecophagidae; genus Tamandua; species Tamandua tetradactyla. The sequence goes on from NC_135345.1 coordinate 58,448,812, forward strand.
AATATTATTAGCTCTCAGTAGGCTTGCTCATGCCCTCTTTTTATACCTACTAATTATAAAATCTATTCTGATCATCTGGATTAGTTTTGTCTTTTTTAGACTTCATTTTAATGAAAACATATAATACATAAGTTTGTGTTCAGATGTGTGTGTGGGGGGTGGGGTGGAGTATTTGCATACACTGTTTTAATAGATACTGTCAGTTTTCCGAAGTGTCTATGTATCATTTTACAATGCCAATAGCAATGCACGAGAATTGCAGTTCTTCTACGTTTTCTGGGAAAAAGAATGCTTATCTATATATACTTTTACCCATTCCAGTGAGGATATAGTGCCTTATTGTTATTTTTAGTTTGTATTTCTCCTGATGATTAATAATGCTGAATATCTTTTCACATGCTTACGTATTATGATTCACATAACGTGAATGACGTATCCATATTCTTGTCTCTAACAATAGTTCCTTTTCTTCACATGCTTATTAGCTATTAACATATCCTCTTAAGTGATGCTCACTTTCAAATGTTTTGCTCATTTTAAAAACGGGGTCAGCTCTTGAAAATTATTGATTTGAAGGATTCTGAGTTCAAGTTCTTAATTGTATCTGTACGTTGTGAATATCTTCTCTCAGTCCATGTCTTGCTTTTTCATTCTCTTCCTGCTGTATTTTTTAATGGCAGAGCTTCTAGTTCATCATTTTTTTTTCTTTTATTATAGGTGTTTTTGTGTCCAATTTAAAAACATTTGTATCTCAAGGTCAAAAAGATATTGTCTTGAGAGGTTCCGGGTCAAGATGGCGGCTTAACAACGTGTGCATTTTAGTTTGTCCTCCAGAACAACTACTAAATAACCAGAAACAGTACAGAACAGCTCCTGGGGCCACGTCAGTGACCAGACACACAGTATACCCCAGTCTGGACCAGCTGGACCGGCTGCAAGCATCCTCCAGAACCTTGAGTTCCCCAAGCTGCGGTGGCCAGCGCCCCCTCCACAGGCTGCTTCCCAGAGGGGAAAGGAAAGGACTTTACCAGTAGCAGGGACTGGGCACAATCAAACACCAATTGTGGAACTAATTAACAAATTCTGACTACTAAAAATAGGCCCCCAGCTTAGGTGAACCTGATCAAAACAGAGGTTGCTCATTTTTGCCCTGGCACCAAGGGGGCAGGACTGACAGAAAAAGGGTAAAAAAAAAAAGAAGGAAACAGAGGTTTTTGTGGCTGTGTATCTACAAAGGCTTGACTGCCTCTGGATACAGCGGCAGGACTTTTCAGGCTGCAACTGCCCCAGGCATAGGCAGAAGTATGGGGCTTCTTTTGGGGGCTTATCTGGAGCTTGGGCCTTCCTCAGGGGAGGGGTGAAGCCCAACTCAGGTGGAATCCCTCCATCAAGGAATTCAGACCCCAGGGCTTGGTAATTGTAGGGCTTGGTAACCAGCCTACAACCTCTCCTCTGTCTCCACCACGCCCCCAGCAGGGAGAGTCTGCCAAAGTTAAAGGCACCGCATCATCCTATGCTGGTGGGACCTGCAGTCAGACAAGCGCCACACACAGGGCAGGATAAGAAAAACAGAGTCCAGAGACTTCACAGGAAAGTCTTTCAACCTGCTGGGTCTCTCCCTCAGGGAAAACCGACACAGGTGACTCTTTCCTCCTGATAGGAGGCCAGTTTGGTCTGGGAAAATCTGGTTGGGGTATATAATATCTAAATAGACCCTCCTAAGTGTGTGGGGGAAAGGCACCACACAAGCAGGGCAAGAAACAAGAAAACAAGAACTAAAAATTCTCCTCTGTTAAACAAAACTTAAGCTAAAGGTCCACATAAAGCTGAACAGAATGTCAAAGAACAGATAGACAACAAATTCATCCAGCAAGAAAACCCTAGATAAAAGAAGTGAAAACAATCTCCAGAATAAACTAATTAAGGTAATTAAATGCCTAGACACCACCAAAAAAGAACAAATCACACTAGGAAAATTGAAGATATGGCCCAGTCAAAGGAACAAACCAACAATTCAAATGACATACAGGAGCTGAAACAATTAATTCAGAATGTAGGAACAGACATGGAAAACCTCATCAAAAACCAAATCAGTGAATTGAGGGAGGATATAAAGAAGGCAAGGAAAGAAAAAAAGAAGAAACTGAAAGTCTGAAAAAACAAATCACAGAACTTATGGGAATGAAAGACACAGTAGAAGAGATGAAAAAAACAATGGAAACCTACAATGGTAGATTTCGAGAGACAGAACATAGGATTTCAAAACTGGAGGATGGAACATCTGAAATCCGACAAGAAACAAAAACTATAGGGAAAAAAATGGAAAAATATGAGCAGGGACTCAGGGTATTGAAAGACAATATGAAGCGCACGAATATATGTGTTGTGGATATCCCAGAAGGAGAAGAGAAGGGAAAAGGGGGAGAAAAACTAATGGAGGAAATTATCACTGAAAATTTCCCAACTCTTATGAAAGACTTAAAATTACAGATCCAAGAAGTGCAGTGTACCCCAAAGAGAATAGATCCAAATAGACATACTCCAAAACATTTAATAATCAGAATGTCAGAGGTCAAAGAGAAAGAGAGGATCTTGAAAGCAGCAAGAGAAAAGCAATCCATCACATACAAGGGAAGCCCAATAAGACTATGCACTGATCTCTCAGCAGAAACCATGGAGGCAAGAAGACAGTGGGATAATATATTTAAATTATTAAAAGAGAAAAACTGCCAACCAAGAATTCTATATCCAGCAAAATTGTCCTTCAAAAATGAGGGAGAAATTAAAGCATTTTCAGACAAAAAATCACTGAGAGAATTTGTGACGAAGAGACCAGCTCTGCAAGAAATACTAAAGGGAACAGATACGAAGACAGAAGAGAGAGGTGTGGAGAAGAGTGTAGAAAGGAAGACTATGAGTAAAGGTAAAAAGAAGGAAAATTAGGTATGACATATAAAATCCAGAAGGCAAAATAGTAGAAGAAAGTACTACCCATGCAGTAATAACACTGAATGTTAATAGATTAAACTCTCCAATCAAAAGACATAGTCTGGCAGAATGGATTAAAAAAGAGGACCCATCTATATGCTGTCTCTACTCAAAGGACATGAGGCCAAGGACACAAATGGACATTTACACACCAATGTTTATAGCAGCATTATTAACAATTACCAAAAGATGGAAACAGCCAAAATGTCCATCAACAGACAGTTGGCTAAACAAACTGTGACATTTACATAAGATGGAATATTATGCAGCTGTAAGACAGAATAAAGTTATGAAGTATGTAACAACATGAATGGACCTTAAGGACATTATGCTGAGTGTGATTAGCCAGAAACAAAAGGACAAATACTGTATGGTCTCATTGATATGAACTGACATTAGTGAATAAACTTGGAATATTTCCTTGGTAACAGAGACCATCAGGAGATAGAAATAGGGTGAGATTGTGGGTAATTGGAGCTGAAGGGATACAGATTGTGCAACAGGACTGAATATAAAAACTCAGAAATGGACAGCACAATACTACCTAACTGTAATGTAATTATGTTAAAACACTGAATGAAGCTGCATGTGAGAATGATAGAAGGAGGAGGGCTGGGGACGTAAATGAAATCAGAAAGAAAGATAGATGGTAAAGATCGAGATGGTATAGTCTAGGAATGCCTAGAGTGTATAATAATAGTGAAATGTACAAATTTTAAAAATGTTTTTGCATGAGGAAGAACAAAGGAATGTCATTATTGCAGGATGCTAAAAATAGATGATAATTAATCCTTTAAAATTTCACCTTATATGTGAGACTAAAGCAAAAAATGTTTATTTGTTACCAAATTTATATTTTGACTAGAGCATTTCCTAATATAACTCATGTAGATAGCTTGATTGAATGTCATAAGTACTTGGAATCTCAGGTAGGACATGAGATTTTGTTGGTTTGTCCAGAGTGATGCCCCGATGAATCCCAGAGTGATTTGATCAGTGACTGGAAAAGTATTTGCAAGTCCCCTTTGGGCAATGGTGAGAGTGGGGAGAAATTCAACTTCCCCAAGTTGAATTCTTGATATTCTCACAAGCAGTGTGGACAACCAAAGCCAAAGGCTGAGCCTCCAGTCTTGGGGTTTGTTCATATGAAACTTAACCCCACAAAGGATAGGCCAATTCTACTTAAAATTTAGGCCTAAGAGTCACCCCCAAGAGAGCCTCTTTTGTTGCTCAGATGTGGCCTCTCTCTCCAGCCAACATGACAAGCAGTCTCACCACCCTCCCCCTCTCTGCATGGGACATGACTTCCAGGGGTGTGGACCTTCCTGGCAACATGGGACGGAGATCCTGAAATGAGCTGAGACTCAGCATCAAAGGACTGAGAAAAACCCTAGAATGAGCTGAGAATTAACAACAAGGGATTGAGAGAAACTTCTCGACCAAAGGGGTAGAGTGAAATGAGACTAAGTGTCAATGGCTGAGAGATTCCAAACAGAGTTGAGAGGTTATCCTGGAGGGTATTCTTATGCATTAAGTAGATATCACCTTGTCATTCAAGATGTAGCGGAGAGGCTGGAGGGAACTGCCTGAAAATGTAGAGCTGTGTTCCAGTAGCCATGTTTCTTGATGATGATTGAACAATGATATAGCTTTCACAGTGAGACTCTGTGAATGTGAAAACCTTGTGTCTGATGCTCCTTTTAGCTACTATATCAACAGAAGAGTAGAACATATGGAATAAAAATAAATAATAGGGGGAACAAATGTTAAAATAAATTTAGTTTGAAATGCTAGTGGTAAATGAAAGCGAGGGGTAAGGGGTATGGTATGTATAATCTTTTTTTTCTCTGTTATCATTTTATTTCTTTTTCTGTTGTCTTTTTATTTCTTTTTCTAAATCAATGCAAATGTTCCAAGAAATGATGACTATGCAACTATGTGATGATATTAAGAATTGCTGATTGTATATGTAGAATGGAATGATTAAAAAAAAGATATTGTCTTGTGTTTTCTTCTAGAAGACTTCTGTTTTATCTTTTCACATTTAGAACTATGCTCTATCTCCAGTTTTGCCTATGGTGGGAGGTAAGGGCTAATTTCACGTTTTTCCTTATGGATATCTAATTGACCCAGTGTTATTTACTGAAAAGACTGACTTTTCAGCTTGAGCTACAGTGGTGCCTTTGTTTTAAATCAGGGGGGCCGGATATATGTGGGTCTATTTAAAGATTCTGTATTCTGTTTCATGAGTCTTTTTGTGAACAATTTTTTGCTATAATCTTCACATTTGGAGTCAATTGTGGTATTTGTGATTTTAAGTGTTCTTCAACATAATATACGCAAACATTTTTAATTCAGAAACATTGGTTTGTAATTTTTTTACTCTAAAATAGCATGAGCTATTTTGTTTGTCTGGAGTGATACCTTGATAAATCCCAGAAGAATTTGAACAGTGAATAAGAAGTATTTGCAAAGTTCCCTCAGGGGAATGGTGAGAAAGGGGGAAAATTCAACTTTCCCAAGTGGAGAATTCTTGATATTCTCACAAGCAGTAGGGACAACCAAAGCAATAGGCTGAGCTCCTAATTTGGGGGTTTGTACTTATGAAATTAACCCTGCAAAGGATAGGCTAAGCCTACTTAAAATTAAGCCTAAGAGTTACCCCAAGAGAACCTCTTTTGTTGCTCAGATGTGGCCTCTTTCTCTCAGCCAACACAACAAGCAAACTTACCGCCTTCCTCATTTCTATGTGGAACATGACTCCCAGGGATGTGGACCTGGCAATGAGGGACAGAAATCCTAGAACGAGCTGGGACTCAGCATCAAGGAATTGAGAAAACCTTCTCAATCAAAAGGGGGAAGAGAGAAATGAGACAAAATAAAGTGTCAATGGCTGAGAGATTCCAAAGAGAGTCGAGAAGTTATCCTGGAGGTTATTTTTATGCATTAAATAGATATCACCTTTTTAGTTAAGACAGAACAGAGAAGCTGGTGGGAACTGCCTGAAAATGTAGAGCTGTGTTCCAGTAGCCATGTTTCTTGAAGATGATAGTATAACAATATAGCTTTTGCAATGTGACTGTGTGATTGTGAAAACCTTGTGTCTGATGCTTCTTTTATCTACCTTATGGACAGATGAGTAAAATATATGGATTAAAAATAAATAAATAATAGGGAGAATAAATGTTAAAATAAATTTAGTAGATTGAAATGCTGGTGGTCAATGAAATGGAGGGGTAAGAGGTATGGCATATATGAATCTTTTTTCTGTTTTCTTTTTATTTTTTTTGTGAATTGATGCAAATGTTCTAAGACATGATCATGGTGATGAATATACAACTATGTGATGAAACAAAAGAAAGTTCACATTATATGCTGATTGGATTTATTAATAAAATTTTAAAAAAAGACAGTATTGTCAATATGCTCTTTCTCTTAGGGTATTTCCTGTTGTAATTTTTAATGAGGCAATAGAGGTATTGGAGACCAAAAAAATAAGGTAAAAGAAATAACTTGGACAAGTACCATGTAGATAATCTTTGCTAGTGATGAAACTGTACAAGCCTCATTGCTTTGAGGTTGAATGTCAGACATGTCTAAAAACCAAAAAAAAAAAAAAAAAAAAAAAATAGCATGAGCTTTTTCCTATCAAATGTCTCCTTAATTTCCTGTAAATAACCACAAATTCAGAATTAAAGGGGACTTTTTTTTTGGAATTGATTTCATGTACCGATTTGTCATCACCCAACAAAGTTTGATTCCCAGTTCATTTTGTAATGTGTTGTTTGTTCACCCATTCACTCATTCTTTCAATATTTGAGGACATAATACTGTGTTCTAGGCCCTAGTATCAGTACCTGTCACAAATTAGTCCAGATATTGGCAAATAGTATGTAACTCATTGGTGGGTGATTTGGACCAAACTGAACCAGAACCCAAGAGATGAAGACCATACCAGTAAGAATGCGTCAGGTTGAGGAGCAGGGAGAATGGATCCTTGAGGTGTGGAGCATGATCCATAAGAGATTCTAAATTTGTTTTATGAGCTATACTTTGAGATGCAGTAGCCATGCATCTTTGATTCTAGGAATGCTTTTATCTGAGAAAAATTTTGTGTGATGCAGACCAACTGCCTTTAGACTTCCATGTTATTTCATTTAAATTCAATTAATCACCTATTATTTGGATGGAAGATTGTTCTTTTGGAGCAGGTCTAAAGCAGAATTGTTCCCACAGGAAAAAAAATAAAGCTACACAAAATACTATTAAAATGTATGGCAAGCAAGAGTTGTTTTTCTTTCCTACTTTTAAAAAGAAAATGCAAGTTGTTGGATGATGGATTCCGTTTGTTTTGAGTGGTCTTTTATCATCAGTTTCAAAGGGTGATTTCTTTGAAGCACATCTTTGCTGAGACATAAAAACACAAGTTGCATAAAGTTGACAAGTTTTCTACAGTGAGTTAGTCTGGAAGAAATAGGAGGCTTACTCAATTGCAATGGGCAGTTACCAAGCCTGCCTCCTCCTTTTTACTGCAGTGTGTATATTAAGCATTACACATCTTTTCCCCAAGATAGCATTAACTTTGCATTTGGCCTTAAAATTGATCATAATTTTATTAAATCCAACAGTATCACCTTTAACCCCCAAAGAGCAAAACTGGGAGTGTAAATATGAATCATAAATCTGTTTCTCTGTAAAAGGATTAGAGCAGGTGGTAAAGCCAATGGCCAATAAGAGTTGATGTATGGTTTACCTCAACTCTATAATGCTCTGAATGTTCCTTTTTCACCTTTTCTTTCTCAAAATGGAAAAAAAAAACACCAGGAATTCAGTAAGTAGTTTGAATAAGTCATGTAGGTTCATAAGGAAGAATACCCAACATTCTAATATTTCAGGCTTCTTAAAACAGATTATTATCATTGTCCTAAAGCAGCATAATAATAAAAGCAGCAAAAAAACCCATCAGTTGGCCCAATAAATGATAGCTGTGTTCTTGGTCTAAACAGTTGAATAGGTTTTTTTTTTACTTTTTTTTTTTTTTTACATGGGCTGGCACGGGAAATGAACCCGGGTCCTCTGGCATGGCAGGCAAGCGTCCTTGCTTGCTGAGCCACCGTGGCCCTCGAATAGGTTTTTAAAGACATAAATGAGAAAATTCTCTGTTATCCACTCCAGTGGATTTTATTTTTCAGCTTTGCCACTACATTATTTTCATCAATTCATCCTACTTTAGTTTATTCAAATAGATTTTTGATGTAATTAGTCTGCTATTAATATAGTAACTTTCAAAACATTTAGGATCTTGGTTATATAATATAATATTCAGAATACTGCTATGCTTAAAACATGTTCTCAGGAAATATAACTTCAGAAATTTTTACTTCTGTAATCAACACTGCTAATTAAACAAACATATTTCAGAGCTGCATCTGGTAGATCATTGCTTGATTTAAAAAAGTTTCTATTGCTGTATACACAAGTGTTAAGTTGCACTAGGAAATCACAAAAGACATTTACTCACCAAAAATTTAGTCAATAAGGGTCCCGGCAGAAAACAAAGGGAACACTTAAAGGACTAACTGATTAGAATTAAATGGAAGGCCTAATTATAGGGATGTGGGCAGAGTTAAGAGCGGCAACAAGGGTGGGGACACACTCAGGACCTACAACAACAGAAAACCATTATTACTCCTAAATCTGAAGAGGTAAAGGGAGAGGGTGGTAATATCAGAGCCCAGTCATAGCTCTAACCCTGAAATATAGGCTTCCCAATAGCACATGTGGACAGAGAGAGAAGAATGCAGCCCCTGTCAAAACCATGGCTTGGTAAGGATGGAGCAGAGGCGTGGCAGAAAATCAGTACCTGGTAAATCTACCCATTCAATTCTATTTTCCTGAAACAAATCAGACAGCAGAAGTCAAGGGATCCTAAGTGATGCAGTTTGGGCTAAGAGCTGGGCAAACAAATGGATCTGGAAGGATAAGAGTAAAGGGAAAATGGTCAATATAGTCCACTCCCTTTTCCAACTAGCATCCATTACTGTTGTTCATTTGGTTAAACATGAAACACGAGGAAAAATTCACCAACAATATGAGACACCCAATGTTTTATTAGCCAATTTATTACCCTGGGATTATGTCAATGAAGCTAGACTCCTACCAGGAACATCAATTGTAATGTTGGAGACTATCAATGCCCTTCACATAAAGTATCAGAAAAAAATAATTATTAATTAATATAAAACATAGTTGATAGTGCCTGTTTCTGTAGTTGATTGTAAAGTTTAGGTTACAAGGCTGGTTGAAAATTATAGCTTTATTTATTCATCACCAATCTCATGTTTCCCTTATTCCCTGCCAACATTATCTGGTGAGTTTTTTCTTCCTGAATAGGTGACCAAAGTCTTCAGTCCTATAGGAAGTCTTTAGTGATCTTATTTAATTTATGTTGTGTCAATTTCCCATTGGCAGCAAATATTAGAATACCTGTGTACACCTCAGTGATACTACAGTGAGTTACCTGGATTCTAGACAAAATAATTTTTACCTCCATTAGATGGAATCAATCAAAATTCTCCTTGGTAATTATATTAATTATTCAAGCTAGTACATTGACCCTTTTCCCTGCCTTTTGGGTCATCAAAATGAGGAGGCTAAGTTGGCTAGAGGTGAGTTTCAGTTTCTGTTTCAATGGAATCATGACTGAATTTCCTGATGGAAGTATTTCTTCTTTTAGCTCTAGGGTTTCCAAACATATTGAAGTCACTTCCAGTATACTATTAGGCTTAATAGTGAGAGGGGCTATTCCCACATCCACTCCTTGTTTCCAAGCAGGGGTATATCAACTCTCCAGCCCTGTATCATAATCTTGTCCACAGGGACCTTGATAGCTTCTCCCTCCAACGAGACATCACACTGGTCCATTATATTGATATCATGTTGAGCGGACCTAGTGAGCAAAATGTAGCAACTACTCTAGACTTACTGGTAAGGCATTTGCATGTCAGAGGATGGGAGATAAATCCAACAAAACTACAGGGGTATTCTATCTATAGAATATAGGACACTATTCTGTATTGGATTAGGCACATTAGGCATCCTGAGGAACAGCCCCACAAAATCAGAGGGTGTCTTGACTCAGCTAATACCATTACTGAGCCTTTGGTGACCTTTTCACCACTTCACCAAACAGTTTCTCTCAAGACTAGAGGTTACCTTGAAGGGATCCCATCGCTACACTCCCTTCATTGTAAAATGTGTCCCATCAGCAAAGGTGGCTTTTTTTATACTAACATGATAAGGAAGTCAGTATATTAGTCCTTGAATTGTAATATTGATAGAAGTTTTAAAGAGAACAAAGAAAATCTGTGTCTAGATTGTGAAACTAATCTCATGAGAACCCTCTTTATGATGTAAAGGGTTCAAAGTAATCAAGTTTTATCCAGTGACTGGCTAGTCCTTCAGGATATGATCAGATTGGGGGTTTAACATTTACTTCTGTTGGAAGATTGGATATTCAGCAATTGCTATGACCAGATCAGTCTAAATGAGGGGGAGTCTATGCTATTGAGCCAATGCATAACCTCCATCCCTGCCATTATGGACACTTTGCAAATGGGGCCATTAGGCAAACAATATAAGTGGCCAAGGATAGAGGCTGACTTACATCCCCATGACAGGTAATTTTGTAATTTTGTTCACTCATTGGTGAGAACCTTCATTTCACTAGAGAGAATTTATGTGGCCCATGAATCCTTTTACACTCTATACCCATTCTGAGATGTTTATTCACAAACATCTCCCTTGGACTCCCTTGTCATTCATCTTCCTTTCTTGTTCTTTTCAATGCCATGACCAAAAATTAACCTGTTACCTACTGGCTATGAATTAATGTAAATTTTATGTCAGGCCAACAATTTTTCTTTCCAGACGTCCACAGAAATTGGACAAGCAGATGTACTGACCACACTCTTCTTTCAAATTTATGGGTTCTCCTTCCTAACTAGTGAGTGGCCTTACATTAATATAAAAAATTTGGGCAGCCATGTATTTGGTTGGCATTGTATCTCTGCGACACGTACAGTCATGCCTTGTACCTGATTCACAGTCATGTCTGCTTCCCAGATACATGAGAAAAGTTGTATATAGACTTTCTATACTTCAAAAAGAAATTCCACGCTTTGAGTTAATTTGGGTATATTTGTGTGTGCATGCTTTCCAAATAAGTCAAATGCAATAAGCCTACTCCAGTTTTTTAAAAATCAGCAATGTCAACATAACAATTAAATGCCACAACAAATTGAACTCCCAGAGCCTCTCCACCCTCACTCCATCCCATGCCACTTGTGATCATTTGAGTAACTATGGTACCACTGCACCACTGTATGGGTGTCCTATTTACAGCGGCGTTATTTGTGTCCTCTGCATATATGATAGGCATCAATCCCAAGTTGCAGGTTTATTTTCAAAGGATATTCCTGGAAAAAATCCTGTATCAGTCATGGTTCTGGAAGCAAATTGTTGATGTACTCAAAGAGGTAATTAAATGGAATTTAAAGGTGGGATTATTTACAATTTGAGAGCAGGGTTAAAGGTACCAACAAGAAAAGATAATGCCTCCAGGAACTAGCAATAGTGTGAAGTCTGAAGGGGAAAAAAGAGGGAGCAATGTTTTTGGAAGCCAGTGAGAGAAGACACCTGGTCGAGCAATGACTATTAGGGAGGACCTTAGCCACTGCCAACACTGCAGGCCATTAGGGGAAAGCTAATGGGCTCTCTTCTGCCCCCTGCTTTCCTGCCGGTGCTTCCCATTGTTCGAATGTACCTGGAAACTTGAGACAAGTGGTCCTCGCTAACATGGTCTCTTGAGCTCAGCAATGAAGTCACTGAGAAGGGTGGAACATGGATCTGTAACTGTAAATGGAGGAAAACCAGCACTGGGTACAAATTAAAATTATGTTTTTGACTACTAAACAGATGCTATTGGGCCAGCATATTTCCTTTTAATTCTTTAAGTTATAAATCTGTAGTTTTGATTTTTGCAAATATCCATGAAGGTCTTAGAGGTTGAGATATAGAAAATGTTGTGATTTTATAGCCAGTCACTGGCACCACAGGGGTGAGGATCTCCCTTGCTGGGACACTAATACCTAAAACAATGCCCAGTCCAGAGTAAGTACCCGATAAGTATCTCTGAATAAAAGTATGAGTAGTAGAAGAGTCATTGAAAGACCATTTATTCTACTTTTTTCATTTTGGTGTGTTTAATCTTTTACTCTACCCAGGATTCTACATCCAATTATCCTGGAAGCTATTAAGTTAAGAAACTTGAGTTAGCATCAGATAGGCTATTTTATTTGCCCCCTTATGATTAATTAGTACATCATTATATTATATCATTATATTATATCATAAGATCTGTATAATGTATTGGATGATAAATCCTTCTTCCCAAGTTCCACTTCTGGCAGTGCCCCTCAGTCAATTTCAGAGGCAGATAGAAATCTCTCAAGCCCATAAAAGTCATTCTGACCCCTGAATGGTCACTTTCCTCCCTGCATCATGAGATTTGATTAAAAAATTATTGCCTGAGCAGTACTTTTGAAGCTCATATCATAATCCAATTATTTTAAAATCTAATTTTGATATTTTTTCTAATGATAACTTGTGCACAAGTACAATTAAGATAATTTTTGACAGCTCACCTTGAGTCATTATCCAAATTTGTGATCCTGCTGTTCGTCCTGTTATCTCTTGCATTTAAATACATCTTAACTTTCTTAAATTCATAGGCAGCTTTTTCTTTTCCAATATTTAAAATTCACAGGAAGTTTTCCTTTTCCAACAGACACTGCCTAAATTTTTTGAACAAGAAAAACAATGATGCTGGGATTTTAATTTTCTGTCTCTACTTTTCTCCTCTGCCATATGTTGAATAGCGATTAGGTGTTTATAAAGCTTTTTGCAGGAGCTCATAATACTTACAATATGATTCTGGGTAAAGAGCCCTTGAGTTGAACACCAATTCTTAAGAAGCAGTCTCAATCCTTTATAAGGTGGAATATACTAGCCTCCCTAAATTTTCCCTTCACCTTTAAAATTAGAATAATTTTCTCCTTCTAGGTCTTTATGGAGCAAATAAGATGAGGCATATTAAAACCTACCATTCATCACTACATATAAGCAAATAATTGGTATAATTTTCTACAATCACTTACCCATTATTTGATCCTTTCATCTTCACTACAACCCTATTATCAATGTCATTTAACAGAGGAAATTTTTAGAAAGATTATTAAATTGCCCAAAGACACGGATCCATAGTTGGATTTAGATTTAAAGTCATATTTAGAACCAAGGCTGGCTACCTTCAAAGACCACCATTATTTATACCATAACTTACAATTTAAAAGCAATTCAATGAAATAAGCAGGCTACTTTGCTCAAAACTTTTAGACATGCTGCATTCTCTGCTTTAAATTGTCCTTGCTCTACCAACTCCTTCTCATCCTTTAGGTTTTTGCTTTGACATCAGTTACACAAAAATAACTTCCCTGCTCACACTCATAATTTCTTACTTAAAGTCTGCATTTTAGTTTACCAGCTACTAAAACAAATACTATACAACGGTTTGGTTTAAAAATAGGAATTTATTGGTTCACAGTTTGAGGTTAGGAGAAGTCCAAAATTGAAGTGTCAGCTAGGAGATGATTTATCCCTGAAGACTGACAAATTCAAGGCAAGGGGCTGGTGATCCTGGGTCCTTAGTTTCTCTATCATATGGCAATGCAAATGGTGGCATCTTCTCCTTTCTTTTCCAGTTTTGGCTGACTTCCAGGTAATGGTTCTTTCACGTGTTTTCTCTCTCTCTGTGGTCTTCTCTATAAGCCCTCTAATAATTGAATTTCGACCCACCCATCATGATTCACAGCTTAATCAAAGTAACTGCATCATAAGGTCCTATTTGCAATGAGTTAACAGCCACAGGAATTGGTTCAGATTAGGAACATGTTTTTTCTGTGCTGCATAACTCCAAATCACCATAGTCGGCCCCACGAACCTCAAATAAGGCATGTTCTTTCCACATGCAGAATATTTTCCTTCCATCACAATGTCCCCAAAGCATTAAGCTATTTTAGAACAATGCTAAATTCAAAGTCTGATCAAAATCAGTTATGGGGATGATTTGTCCTGAAGTGCAATTCCCCTCTGATGTGTGAAACCTAGAAAACAAGTTATCTGCTTCCAAAATACAATGATGAGACAGGCATAGGACAGAAAATCCCATTCCAGAAAGGAGAAATTGGAAGGAAAACAGAGGTCATAGGTCCTAATCAAGTCCCAAACCAAGTAGGACAAATTTCATTTGATTTCAATTGTTAGAGTCATCTGTGGATAAATACATACCAAGGAATGGTAGACCCACCCCTTCCAAGCACTTTCACACTGGCAATGCTCTCCCTGAATACTGGGGGGTGAATATCCCATTCTCTCTAAAAATTGGGATGTCAGCCAGGCTCTCCAAGAACACCTGGGCATAGACCCCACTATCTCTAATTATTGTGGTACTGGTATAAATAAAGGGGTGCAAGGTTTGCCCCCTCCAAGCACAGAAGCAGATGGCCTGCCCTTCCAAACACAGGGATGGAGCTGCCCTTTCAACCCACATAGATATGCCTGCTCTCTTTGTCAGAGAAGGATCCAGACCTTTGCTTCCTGGTTCTGCCCTTGAGGCCACTCATCCTTCAATTTACCCCTTCTCTGTCTTGTTCAGTCTATGTTGGCAGTAATTTTGCTCATGCACATTTTGCAAAAACCTTGTAAGGTATGTATCAGTTTAATTGTGTCCAAGTCATCACATAATAGGACTTTCTACAGCTCCTTCCCGGACAACAGCGTTTCCAACCCTGACATCTACTGAAATAGCCGACTGGACCCATGTTCAGCCACACGTTTTTTTTAGCAAAGTGTTTTTCTGTTAAACCCTCATGTGGAGCCTTTTCCTCTGTGAAATCACATGCTGAAAGCTACTGGAGCTGCCTGATAGAGTCATTTCTGGCCCTAGTCTCAGAGCACACTATCTGGAGAGGCTGAGAATTTTTCAGATTGCTAATTTCTTTGTACTTAACAATTCAAGCCTCAGTTTTCTCCTTTCCTGCTCATTTCACTAAAAGCCGCAAGAAGAAACCTAGCTTGGAAATCTCAGTTAAATATCCAAGTTCATTACTGTGAAATTTGCCTTCTATATGACATCAGAACACAATTTTGCAAAATTTTCTGCCACTTTTTTTCACCGGTTTCCAATGACACATTCATCATTTCCTTCTAAGGCCTCTTTGGAAGTACATTAATTTCCATCAAAAGTCTCTTCAAAGCAATCTAGGTTTTTTGTTTGTTTGTTTTTTTATCAGGCATCTCACAATTCTTCCAGCCTCTACCCATTATCCAATACCGAACCTGCTTCCATATTTTTAGGTATTTGTTTTAGCAGTACCCCACTTTCTGGCACAAAAAGACATATTACTTTCCCAGCTGCTAAAACAAATATCATACAATGAGTTGGCTTAAGCAGCAGGAATTTATTTGTTCATGGTTTTGAGGCTAGAAGTCCAAAATCGAGATGTCAGCAAGGTGATGCCACTTTTTCTCTGAAGATTCACATCCCAGGAATGGCTGCTGGCAGTACTTGGCCCTTGTCTTTTCTTTTTTATCGTTTATCAGTGCATATAGCAGTATCTTCTCTTTTCCCTTCTGGGCTCCAATGACTTCCAGTCTGGCTGCTTCCCAAGGCTTCTCTCTCTATAAGGCTTCCAGTAACAAAATTAAGACCCATCCTGATTCAGACGGGCCACACTTTAACCGAAGTAACCTTATCAGAAAGTCACATTTACAGAGAGTTCACACCCACAGGAATGGAATAAGACTAAGAACCTGTTTTTTCTGGGGTATATAACTTAAAATCGCCACAGTCTGTTCTCCCTCAATAGATGCTGAGCTCTATGTGCTAGTTTGCAAGCTGCTGGAATACAATATACCAGAACTGGAATGGCTTTTATAAAGGGGAATTTAATAAGTTATAAGTTTATAGGTCTAAGGAAGTGAAAGTGTCCAAATTAAAGTACCAAAAAGAGGTTACCTTCATTCAAGAAAGGCCAGTGTGGCCGATGGGTCTAGGACACCTCTGTCAGCTGGGAAGTCACGCGGCTGGGCTGGCATCTGCTGGTCCCTTGTTCCTGGGCTCCATTGCTTTCAGCCTCTGTTTCTGTGGGGGTTCCTCACTTTCCTTCTCCAGGACTGGCTTTCGTCTCTCCATTTCCCTTGGCTCTCTCTAGGTTCTGGCTTGCTTAACATCTCATGACAATGTCTTTTGGGCTCCAAGCATCTCCAAACATTCGTGTCTCTGTTCTCCACGTGACCACATCTGTGCCAGCTCTGCTGTGAATTTTCTGTCGGCTCTGAGGCTTCTGTCATTTCTCTAGGCTCTGTCATTTCTTCTAACTCTCTCCAAAATGCTTCCTCTTTCAAAAGATTCTAGCAAACTAATCAAGACCCACCTGGAATGGGTGGAGTCATATGTCCTTCTAATCAAAGGTCACACCCACAATTGGGTGAGTCATTTTTCCCTGGATATAATCTAATTGAATGCTTCTACATGCAATACTGAATCAGGATTAAAAGAAATGGTTGGAGCCACAAGACTGGATCAGGATTAAAACATGGCTTTTTCAGGGTACATAATACATTAAAACCAGCACACTCTATTCCAGTAGTGGATCTCTGACTTGTTTACCACCATATCCCCAGCACAAAGCATAGTGCTCCATACATGTTTATTGATACATTAATGAATAAGAACACACAGGTCCCTATGTATTGTCTGCCTTTTACAGGGCCTAGATGGCTAGAGACAGCCCTGCAATTTCTATTATCAATAAGTGTAAAGAACAACTCAGGAATCAGTTAGGTTTTGTAAATGCAGCCCCTCCTTTCTCTTTAAATTTCCTGAAATGTTATGCAAGAGATAATAGCATGGTGTTTATTTTAGAGGCCATTAACACCACATGAAATGCTACAAAAACACATAGACATCCATTGCACATAATACCTTTTTGTAACAAGCTGTAAAATTAGATATATCTGATTAAATTTTGGAGTTAATACTCCAAAAGGCACTAGTTTGGGGTAATATTTTCAGTTTTAATTGGAATTCTTATTGTTCACAACATATGTTCTTATAAACATCGAAGCCATGCATTGCATCTCCCATTTTAAATATCATAGTTTACTTACTAGATTAAACCTATTTAAAATTCACTTTAATAAGATTTTAATATAAGCATGAATCACAAACAAGAAAGAAATGGTTTTCATTTATGCATATCAAAGAATTCATTCACATTAGGATGCTTAAACATAAGACAATATATTAACACTTAATTTCAGCTCCTTTCAAAAACATAGGAATTGAATCTGCAAATTTCATTTCCAATAACTTCTGATGAAGTGGGTCTCAAACCTTGCAGAACATCCGAATAATTTGGGGGGATCTTTATAAGATAATATAAATGATAGGGCCTTATTCTTGTATACATTTGATATGTCTGAATTGGAGCCCTGAAATCTGCATATATGAAGAGTTCTCCAGTTATTTAGGTTTTTTTAATTTGGAAACACCAAACTCTTCAGTAAGCATTCACTGGATCTTTATTTAAATAAATTAGGACATAGGGATAGCCAAAAATATTGGTGCTGAAATTAATATAATAGCACTTGGGTGCAATTATTTAATGTACTGAGTTCTGCACTAGAGAGTATAATTCAAGTGTAGCAGTAGGGTACAGAAAACCCATTTTACCTCATATATGTACATATCCTCAACGTGAACTTTTCTTTTAAAAGCCAAAAATTGAGCTGAAAATGTGTTGAAGTATTTGCAAATTTTGAATCTTAATTTTGCTACTTATTAATCTAACTCCCAAATTACATTCAAAAGCCTCTGTCACTCCTGTATTATATAATGCTTCATCTAACAAGTCACATTTTGAAAGAAAGTATATGAGACCTTTACTAAAAGTTATTATGAAAGAATACCAAACTTTACAGAATTGAAACTCAAATAAATGGAACTGGGCTGGGCGAGAGCTTTTATTTCTTATTAATGCTCTTTATTTTTTCCTTTGAAATGTTGTATTTAACTGTGAAACCATTTGCCAGGTCTCAACACTATTTATATGTTTAATGTTTTTTTACAGTTACCTTCAATGTGTCTGATAGAAGTGTTAAAAGTGACAGAAAAGGCAGCATAAAGTGATGTTTACCATGAAGGAGTGGCATTGCAGCCATCCAATTTGAATGAAGGAACATGCTGATCATATATTTTATTTGGCTTGGGGAAGGATTTTTCTCAGTTGAACAAGAATCAAGAAATACGTTTGCCAGTCTTCGTGTGACAAATTGGGTTAATCTCTAAATATTTCCATATCTCAATTTTATAAAAATTTAGAATTAAGAGCTTTGATCTAGGTTGGAAGTTGGGCTAGGCAAGTTTACAAATTTATCCCCTGAAGTTTTTCCAGTTATATACTGCACAGTCCTAGAAATTATTCATGGTGACCCTGGGAACCCAGAAAGAAGATAAACTGGAGAATTTCCTCTTCCCTAATATATTCCAATTCTCATTTTAATTGGAAAAATATTTTAGTTCTTGTTTCCCAAACATTCCCTGCAATTTTATTTGCTGCGTCATTATGATGCACCATACCTATCTGATGCATATTCGTCAGAGAAGCTTGAATCATCATTACAAATAATCCTTTGGCATTTACAGATTTAACATACATGGTCTCAACAATTTCCCAGTAATCATGCTTGTGCCATACAACAACCTATTATGTGGACAAAGCATAAATTTAAGTTCCATGTGCTGAGGCACTGGAAACTGTCACAATGTCACTGAGGTAGACACTTAGCCAACTGGGTCTCAAAGCCATCTTTAGGCTTCTACTCATTGACACCCCTGAAATAAGTGACTTCAGGTCCCAAACACTGTATTCTTCCTGAAAAAGTAGCTAAAGAAACAAACAAAACACTCTCTCACATATACGTGCAAATTCTGTACAAGTTGAAATGATAGTTCAGTTGACATGTATATATATATATCGGGAACTACACTTCCGCTTGGGAATACAATTTTATAAAAAAGGTGGAGAGCCTATATCACATTTCCACATCTGTGAAAGTATCAAAATGCATAATCCCCTGAATGTCAAGATTTATCTCTAGAATGGATTTATTTCTTGAATGTCAAATGTCTCAGGTAGGTAGTCCCTACTTTGATAGGATGAAATTTATTTCTTTTTTATGAATGCTGTCATTGAATTTCATAGCAATTCCGATTCAAGCTTAAAGGTGAGCTGGAGAAGGAGTATAATTTAGCCCTTATTATCCTCAATTTTTCAGCACTGTGCCATGATTAGAATAGTTAATTTCAAAAATATGCTTTATAGGGTCAATTTTTCAGGCTATTTTTCCTCTCTTCGCCAATGATTAAACACACAGTCACAACACATATGCACACACACAAATGTACACACATACATGTTTTACAATTGTACAGAATTTATGGGTTTTGTGTGGATAACTTTGAAGCATGAGAAATAAGCATTTATGCTGTTCTAACTATAAGGAACAGAAGATAAAATATTATGTCCATGCACAAATAAAGAAAAGTAAAAAACTGAAGACATTGTTAGGAAGAGGAATAATACACAGTAGTAATTTATATGGATGCAGAAGGGAAAATAACTGAATTTTGAAGAAGCATTCTAGATAAAATGGAGGAATAGCACTTATAAGAATGAGTGGCAGGCAAGCCACATTGGTATGAATGAAGGAACCCGATTAAGAAGCTTACGTATTTGGAAATAATCTTGAAATAAAAAGTCTATATAAGAGTCAGAAAACATTAAATTAGTGAGAAACTTACAAAACAGGAATGAAACTTGTACAAATAACAACAAATTAACTTCTCAAATTTTGGAAATGTTTCCCCTCCCCTCAGTCATCTAGCACACTTGAAAGCCCTGTTTCTCATATCTTCAAATTAAAGTGAATATAAAGTTTTATTATCTTTAATATAATTAGGCTTTTGAACCACTGAAATGAAGCAGCTTAATAAACTACTGACAGATAAAAAAGAAGAGGAATTGAAAAAGCAATATTAGAAATTCCTTTGAAGGGAGTTATAATAATAGCAATTATTATTACACTAATAAACAGAAAACTGGCCAGATAATAAGATTAGGCAGAACAAATGACATAAATTTAATACATGTGCATGATTGTCTGAAGCAGATTTTTGTGTAATTTAAAGAAAATTATTAATTAGCTGAGAAAACTTATCACATAATTTCAATTGCTGAGCTGAGAAGATAGAAAGTGAGCTTGAGGAATGTACAGTGAATAAATGAAATGATTCAGAATGTACTGAAGGGGGCAGAGAGATAACATACCTATAATAACAAAGTGCTCTTGCTAAATAAAATTGTAGGTGTTAGAAAAAGAAACACTGGAAAGTTACAAGCTTCTCATTAAGTATGATTGAGCAATATTACATTTCCCCTATTGACTATGAATCAGGAATATTTATAGGTCCAAACAAGTCCCCCAAAAAACAATACAGAAAAGTCTACAGTAATTATGAATGAGAGGTGCAAGTAAATGATACGAGTTTGTGCAATAGAAACTAATAAATGGCAATGATGGACCAAGAAAAAAATAAGTTAACATATTTTGGATATGAAACACATAGAATTCCCCTGAATTTGGAGAATACCTTATTGGTAAGTAAACTTGAGGTGGAGTCAGGTGAATAATCCCATGCTTTTAGACTTCATCAAGAGGTTCTGTGAAATCAATTATCCAATTTTTTTCCAGAACTTAATGAACTTTTAAATTTGGAGCCAGTCCTTTTGGATTTGTCATTTTGCATACGGCTTGAACATTTAGTCCAGAAGAGTTTTCGGTGGTAATGAAGAACAGACTGGAGGGTTATTAATTTCATGAGTTATTAATTTCCCACAATTCTCAACATCCATGATCTGCCTCCTGGTTTTTCTAAGGTTCTGCCAATTTAAGATCAAATCACAGATTTAGGTTTTGTCTTTCTCATCTTCACTTTTGGGGAATTAGAGAGGCAGAGAAAAATGAAGTCGCTTTTACAAGTTCTTTAAAGACGTATCTAGCGGTCTGATCCTACTTAGTACTTCCATCAGATAGTCATATTCTCTCCTTTCTACCTTATATCATACCAACATTATAACATTAAAATTTCTGAAAACATAACATTAAGGGAAATGAGAATTTAAGAAGCTATTTAACTTAGTACTGGTACATCAACTAATTCATATTGATTTCATTCCTGTTCTTGTATATTAAGTACACGTGAGTTAAACTTGGACATAATCATTGTTAGATCACATCTTTATTCTGCTTCTTTCAAAATACTTTGTAATAATCAAGATACAATGCCATACATTACAAAAATGGTTTTAAAGATTGCTTAATATTCCATTGAGGGTGTCATGATTTATATAAGCAATTTGCATTGTTGCATATTTTGATGTTTTTATTTTTAGCTGTGATGAACATCTTAATGCATATTCCTCTTTTCTGTTTATTTTCTTTAGGATTAATTGTCAGAGATTTTAGGGCAATAGCGTAGAAACATTCTTTGGTTCTTAAAATCTACTATTATGTTCACCAGCAACTAGCAGTTTTTAGAGGAAAGCAGTAGTAGCAGTTTCTCTACTACTTCACCAACATTTAAAAGAAAACATTCATAGTTGAAAAATTAACTTAATTAGGGGTTTTAATATTTTACATCTTAATAAAATCGCAAGATTTAGCATCTTTCTAAATATTTGTAAATTGCATTTTGTCTTGGTTAGTAGCCTGTTAAGTGCAATGGCCCATTATCTCCCACAATCTTAGTGGTGGAGTCTAAGCATGATTGTCGGTAAATTGATTTCAGAAAGCTTTCTAAAATTGAAAACATCAGACCTCAGGTTTAAAGTGCATCCTAAGTGCTGAACAATACAAAAAGTAAAAGTCACATCTAGACACATCATGGAGAAACAACAGATTATCAAGAAAGAAACCTTTTGTCAGTTCTTTCCATGTGACAAGACAGGAAAATATTTCTGGTCTCACATTACATATAAATCAGTGGAAATGATGGTGGCAAATAAATAAGTATTTTCAGTCAGTGGTAAGTACTATATATCAGATTTTATGTCAGTCTGTTGATAACTCAGCACTCTTGCTCCCCCTTGTATGTCTTCCTACCCTGCAGGGAGTGGAAGTCTGTGAACTCTGTTTTTGAGAGTTCTTGTCAGTGATTGCTTTTGCAGGAAACAGCAAACAAATTGTGTAAGGCAACAAGAGTAAAAGAAGCAATATTATTGTTCTCACAGTGGTGGTTGATAGAAAGGGGGACTTCATTATATGTTACATTTTTGCAGCAGCCTTCAGTCTTTTATTTGCTCATTGTTTGCCTCGATTTTGTATGTAATTGTGATAATTTCTTGTGGTTTTCGTGCAAATACTTGAGTCCCTGGACACTAATATGTGCTTGGGTAGCACTTTGATCTTTCTTCCAGTCGTTCAGTAATGTTTAAGCTCAGCTTTATTGAGGCATAATTTACATAAAAAATGTGCCCATTTTAAGTGAAGAGGTCAATGAGTTTTGGTAAATATATGTAGTAATAATTACCACCACAATCAAGCTATGGTATATTACCATCACCCAGAAAAATTTCCTTCTGTCTCTTTGCAGTCATACACTTCGTTCGATGTCCAGCCCATGAAAATCACTGTCCTACTTTCTGCCAAAATAAATTTACGTTTCCTAGAGTTTCATATAAATGGAAGAGTTTTATGTCATTTTGTTTCTGGGTTCTTTTGCTCGTCACAGTGCTTCAGAGATTCATCCATGTTGTTGCATTTATCAGTAATTTGTTCCTTTTTGCTGAGCAGTTTTCTATTATGTGGCTATACCAAAATTTGTTCATCCACTTGTGAATAAATGGACATTTGGGTTGTTTCCAGTTTTTGGCTATAAACACAAATGCGAAAGTTTTGTGTGGACATTTATTTCTATTTCTTATGGGTAGATGCGTAAGAGAGGGATTGCTGGAACACATGGTAACTGTATGGTAAAGTTCTGTAATATGTTTCTAAATGGTTTTCTAGCATGCCTGTGACATTTTGCATACAACTAGCTACATATGAAATTTTTAGTGGCTCCTCAATCTCACCAAAGTTTAGAATTGCTTATCCTTTAAATTTTAGCCATTCTATTGAATTTGTAATGGTATCTCACTGCAATTTAAATTTCATTTTCCCCACAACCAAAGATTTTAAGCATTTTTCATATGATTATTAATCATTCATACATGTTCTTTGGTGAAGTATCTGCTGAAATAATTTGTCCATCTTTGTATCAGGTCATTTGTTTTCTTATTATTGAATTGTAAGAGGTTTTAATATATTCTGAATACAAGCCTTTCATCAACTATATGCTTTGAAAATACCTCTTTATAATCTGTGGTTCGAAGTTTCATTTTATTAAGTTTTAGATGAACTAATGTTCATAACTTTTATTGTCTGATTTATCAGTCCTTTTGCTGCTTTTTGTGTACTATGTAAGATACTTTCATTTAACCCAGGAGCACAAACCAGTATTTTCTTCCAGAATATTTATAATTTAAAAATATATAATATAATATTAAAAATATATCTTAGGCCTATTAATTTTTTGTTTGTTACAGGTTGAATTGTGTTCCTTAAAAAGATTGTTTAAAATTCTAACTCACGTTGCCTGTGAAATGTGAACTTATTTGAAAATAAGGCCATTGAAAATGGAATGAATTTAAAGTGAAATCATATTGGAGTGGACTGGACCTTTCAACTTCTAATAGTTGTCCTTATAAGAAGGGAAGAGGAGACACAGACAGAGAGAGACCAGCCATGTGACAATGGAAAAAGGGTTGAGTTATGCCATAGTTCAAATGATTGTTAGCCACTGCAGAGAAGTCAGGAGTGAGTTGTGGAACATATTGTTTCTATAGAATTCAAAATGTCAAAATTCTGACATTTTGATTTTGGACTTCTAAATTTAGAACTGTGAGACAATAAATTTCTGTTGTTTTAAGCCACCCAGTTTTTGGTACTCTGCTTTGACAGCCCTAGGAAGCAATGAAATTTTATGGTGCTCGAAAGTGGGGTGTTGCTATGACAAATGCCTACAAATGTAAAAGTCACTTTGGAATTGGGAAATGTGTAACAGGAAAGGCAATCCCTGTTATAAAGCGGCAGAAAACTTGGTGGAATTGTGTTCTGATATTGAATAGAAAGCACAACTTGTAAGAAACAAACTTGGCTATGTCGCTGAAGAGATTTCCAAGTGTGGAAGGTGCAGCTTGGTTTCTTCTTGTTGTTTGTAGTAAAACACAAGAAGAAAAAGATAAATTGAGGCATACACTGTCAAACAAATAAGCCAGGAATAGAGATGCAGTTATCTAGAAAAAGTATAGGAAGACCCTCTGGTCTGATGACTTGTACCCCTATGCATTACCTGCAAACAAAAAAAATTTCGAAAATTTTACTCCAGCAGAAATTCTGCCAGCCTGTACTGAATGGGACAGGGATGGGAGAAAATGAAGGGAAGTAAAAATTGCTCCATGGACCATGATGTACAGGACTGGGCTAAAGGGACTGCTTTGGGCCAAGAGGATAAGACTGCTACTTGGATGATTGGAGGGTGGGCAGCCAAAGCCAACATCCAGTTCTGACAGGGCAGAGCCATTGTCTAGGTGTTTGGAAAGGGTGAATTTGCATGGGCAGGCACTGGGAAGCGAACCCAGGTCTCTGGCATGGCAGGCAAGAACTCTGCCACGGAGCCACTGTTGCCCTGCTCAAGGAAAGGGTGAATTTGAAGATTAGTGGTTCTGAAGGACAGAACACTGAGCTACAGAATACTTACTTTCAGGCTTTGAAATCTAGTAAAATGTATCCGATTGGACTTTGGACATGCTTGGGATCCATGACCCATTTTTTCCTTCCAAATGAGTTTTAGTGTGCTGTACATTCCTTGGGCTTTTTAACACAGACATGATTATGTCATCTAAAAACGTAAGAAATTTTATCTCTTTCTTTTCTATCTGAATAAGCCTGGAATTTTCTTTGTGTTAAGTTTTTAAATTACAAATTAAATTTCTTCTATTCATATTAATCCACATAATACATATAAATGTGTGTATGCATATGTATGTATGTATATAGAGATTGAACTTTGGAAATTTTTGTCTTTCAAGGAATTTATCCATTTCATCTAAATTGTGAAATTTATTGACATAAGGTTGTTTATACTATTCTATTTTCTTTTCAATAACTACTACATGTAGTTATTTTGATTTCCTCTTTTTCAGTCTGAATATTGGTAACATGTACTGTTTTCTTTTCTTTTTTGGGGGGGGGGTTGCATGGTCCGGGACTGGAACCCAGGTCTCTGGCATGGAAGGCGGGCATTCTAACCACTGAACCACCTGTGCACCCTATCTGTTCTCTTTTTATCTTGACAAGTATAGCTAATCTTTAATTACTTAAGAAACATTGCTTAGTGATTGATTTTCTCTCTTGTTTTTTCATTTTTTTTTATTAATTTCTTTATTATCTTTATTCTATTTTCAACTGCTTACTTTGTGTTTATTTATGTTTCTAGTTTGTTCTGGTGGAAAATAAGATTGTTGCTTCAAGAGCTTTCTTCTTTTTTAACACAGATATGAAGTGCTATAAATTTTCCTCTAAGCACAATTTTAGTTCCATCTGCAATTTTTATATATATTGTATTTTCATTGTCATTCAGTTCAAAATGTTTCTATTTTCTCTTGTGATTTCTTCCTATACTCATGGATCATTTAAATGTGTTTCTAATATTCAAATATTTGAGGATTTTCCATTTTTTTTGTTATTGGTCATTTTTTATGGATAGAAAAAGAACCTTGTATGATTTCATTTCTTTTAAATGATGATTCAAAAGCAGATGATTGCTTTTCTTTCCTAGGCAGCTCAAGCAAATTGGCATTCTGGGGCTGACTGCCAGGGATCCTTGATCCTTAGCTTATCACATAACAGGGCACTTGGCAGTGTCTCCTGATCTCTCCCTTTTCTTCTGCATTCCCTTGTTTCAGTTTCTGGCTGCTCTGTTTGTGTCTTTCATTCTCTATGCCTGAATTTCATTCTCTTAGAAAGGACTGCAGTAATAGGATTAAGATCTACCTGGAGTGAGGTGGGTTACACCTACACTGAAATAGCTTCATCGAGTGGTTTCACACTCACAGGAATGGGTTAAATTTAAGAGCAAATTTTTCTGGGATACATTCAGTTTCAAACCATCACAATGTTCTATCTTTGGAGAATGTTTCATCTTGAAAAAACTATATACTACTGCAGTTGTGTAGAATGTTCTACATATGACAATAGATCACATTTGTTGCTTTTGTTGTTAAAGTCTTCTGTATCCTTATTACTTTTTATGTTAATTATAGAGAGATGTGTTGAGTTACCCAGTGCTGATTGTGTATTTATCAAGGTGTGTGCACTGGTTTGAAAGGATGTATGTCCCCTAGAAAAGCCATGCTTTAATCTAAATCCCATTTCATAAAGGCAGAATAATCCCTATTCAATACTGTATGTTTGAAACTGTAATCAGATCATCTCCCTGGAGATGTGATTTAATCAAGAGTGGTTGTTAAGGTGGATTAGATGACAACATGTCTCCACCCGTTTGGATGGGTCTTGATAAGTTTCTGGAGTCCTATAAAAGACGAAACATTTTGGAGAATGAAGGAGATTCAGAGAAAGCAGAGCAGAATGACATAGCCACGAGAAGCAGAGTCCTTCAGCCAGTGACCTTTGGTGATGAAGAAGGAAAATGTCTCCTGGGGAACTTCATGGAACAAGAAGCCAGGAACTTCATGAAACAAGAAGCCAGCTAGCAGATGATGCTGTGTTTGTCATGTGCCCTTCCAGATGAGAGGGGAACCCTGACCATGTTCATTGTGTGCCCTTTCACTTAAGATAGAAATCCTGAACTTCATCGGCCTTCTTGAACCAAGGTAATTTCCCTGGATGCCTTCGATTGGACATTTCTATAGACTTGCTTTAATTGGGACATTTTCTTGGCCTTAAAACTGTAAACTAGCAACTTATTAAATTCCCCCTTTTAAAAGCCATTCCATTTAGGGTATATTGCATTCTGGCAGCTAGCAAACTAGAACAGTGTGGTAGGTTTAATTATGTTACCCAGAAAAACATATTCTTAATCTGAATGGTTTGCTTGGGTGTGAACCCATTGCATCTGGAGGATTTGGAAGATATTACTTTTAGTTAAGGTGTTGCCAACTGAATCAGAATGATTCTGTAAGTGGAGGCCTTACAGAGTAGACCGCAGGGAGAGAAAAGAAAGTGCATCACCATGTGCATTTCCAGATGACAAAAAAGCCAATGATCCAAGGATCTCTGGCAGCCAGCAGCCAGAGCACACACCTTGGGGAACAACTCATTAATGCCTTGATTTTGAACTTCTTCTAGCCTCAAAACGATGAGTCAATAAATTCCCAATGCTTAAATCGATTCATTGAATGGTACTTGTTTTAGCAGCTAGGAAATTAAGCCAACTTCTATCACTCACTTTTTAAATGCATTTTAAATTTCTCTTATTAAGCGCATAGACAATTAAGATTGCTATTTTTTTGTAAATTGTAACTTTT
This sequence comes from Tamandua tetradactyla, assembly GCF_023851605.1. Taxonomy (NCBI): domain Eukaryota; kingdom Metazoa; phylum Chordata; class Mammalia; order Pilosa; family Myrmecophagidae; genus Tamandua; species Tamandua tetradactyla. The sequence goes on from NC_135345.1 coordinate 58,476,630, forward strand.
ATTCCAATACAATGTGCCATTCTTATTACCTACTGACATTCTTTTTTTTAAGCCTAGTTTTTCCTATATAAATACAACCAGTCCAGATTTCTTTTGATTAGTGTTTTCACGGTATATCTTTTTCCATCCTTTCACTCATAACCAATTTGAGTCTTATATTTAGAGTGGGTTTCTTGTAAACAGTACGTAGTTGGATTTTTGCTTTTTTATTCACCCTGATACTTCCTTCTTTTTAATTTATTTGTTTAGGTCATTTACATTTAATGTAGCTTGGTCAAAATCTACAATCTGGTTTTTACCCTACCATAGTTTCTTCATCTTGTATTTTTTTTTTTTCTTCTCTTTTACTACCTTGTTTCGAATTGATCATACTTTATGGTTCCATTTTGTCTTCACTATTGAGTGGTTTCTCTCAGATTCACAATATATCTTTAACTCATCACAGTCTACATTCACATAATATCAAACCAGTTCATGTACAGTGTAAGAAGAGTCCGTTTAGTCTTTCTTGGCTTTGTGTTATTATTGTCTTGTGTTACTTTTACCCACATTATAATTTTAACAAATATGGTTGTTTTTGGCTAAATACTATGAATTAATCTTTTTTTTTTTTTGCATGGCAGGCACCAGGAATTAAACCTGGGTCTCTGGCATGGCAGGTGATAATTCTGCTACTGAGTCACCATTGCACCACTCTGAATTATCTTTTTAAATGATTGAAAATGAGAGAATGTGATATTAGTATTTATCTTCATAATTACCATTTCTGGCATTCTTCTTTCCTTCATGTGGATACAAATTTTTATCTGGTATCGTCTTCCTTTTTCTTTAAGGACTTCATTCAATATTTCTTGTAGCACATCCTGTTGTTGATGAGTTCTGTCATCCCACTATGTTTTCAAAAGTCATTATTTTGCTTTCATTTAAAAAATATTTTTTTTCTTTGGAAAAAAAATTATTATAACTTTTTAAAAAGGATATCAATGAACTTTTTGTGGTTTACCTAACCTCTGGCTGGAAGTCTGCCATCATTTTCATCTTTGTTCATTTTATATACAATGCATCTTTATTTTTGCTGTGGCCACTTTTAGAACTTTATTACTGTCTTCAATCTGTAGGATTGCAATTTTGATTAAATTTTAGAAGTTGTGGCTATTTTTTCTCAAAGTTTTCTCTATTCTCACATCTATTTTTTTCTGAGATTCAAATTACACATATTTTGACCACCTAATAGTGTCCCCTAAGTCACTAATATTTGTTCATTTTTTCTCTTTGGTTATTGCTTTGGATAGTCTTTATTGCTATGTCTTCAAGTTCACTGTTATTTTATTCTGAAAGGCTTAATATGATTTAAATATCATCATTGTCATTTATATTATTGTATTTTTGACTGTAGAATTCTGCATGTGTCTTTTAAATATTTTTTCTGCCCTCATTATGTTCATATTTTCCTTTACATCCTTGATCATGTTTATGATATTTGTAATATTTGTTGTAAGATCTTTAATCTCTATCATTTATGGTAATCTTTTCATTATTTGATTCTCTTCCTGGTTATGTACTGTATTTTCCTACTTCTTTGCATACTTGGAAAGTTTTTATTGGCGTATGGGCATTAATTTTACATTGTTGTTTGTGGCCATTTGCTGTAATCCTTTAAAGAATTTTGGTCTTTCTTCTGTAATGCAGTTATGTTAATTCAGATCAGTTTGATTATCTCAGTATAGTCTTATTACATCATATATGGTGTCCTTTATAGTTAGTATCCCAAGGGAACTGGGCAGAGATCTACAAATTTTTATGACCTAGGTTTGGAAGCCATATAAGGTCAATTGTTGCATACTATATTATTGTTGAAACAGATACAGGTGGATCCAAGTCCAGGGAGAGGGACACCTTTACCACCTCCTAATGGGAGGCCACAGATATTGCGGTCATATTTTATATTGACATATCTCTAATATATTCCTTCCTGCTTGTAATATCAAGAGTGTTTGTTTTCCTTAATATACCCTAATTTAGCAATTATTGCTGTAGTTTGGGTGCTGCCATAAAAACAGGTCAAAATAGCAGGAATTAATTTAGCAAATGGGCGGCAAGCTTCAGTTAAACAGATATACTAGCTAGAGAGCTATAAAATTCTCTTAAGTTATGGTAAGATATTTGGTAAAATTGTCACTTGTGGTAACTTAGAAGGCAGATGCTTCTAGGGCAAAGTTTGAAAGAGAGTGACAGTGTGTACTGGCTACAATTGGTAACATGTAGCAAGTTATTACAAGTCAGAGATTAGCTCAAGCAAGAATTGACTGGTTTTCAACCAGAGATCAAAGGTAATAGAAGAGAAAGTTTAGCACTCAAGTGCCTACAAGATTGGAAAAGCTGATTGTTTCTGGAAATCTAATAATAAGAGATAAATTATAAAAGACTTTAAGTAACCAAGATCTGCATGGACTCATTAAGGAAAGTGATTAATCTTAGTGGTAATTATCAGATTAAGAATGTTTTCCCTTCTTACCCATCCCCATTGTTTCAGATAGCCTTAAGAACTCATCAAGGAAATAATGAAATGGATAAACCTTAAGACATATAGTCTGGGAAACAACATTGGGTATAGTTTTATGGGAAAATAAACTTACAGAAACAAATAGAAAAAAACAGAGGTCTAGAAATTTGTTACTATTTAGTGATCTTGAAAAAAAAAGCCCTGAACCAAAAGTGACTGCAAAATTGTGCAGCTCCCCAAAAAGGCAAATATTTCTCCTATTAGCCAATAATGGATCTTAAACAAGAAAACTGTCTTCTTTCTGTCTTTGTGTTTTTCTTGCTACTGTCTTGATACTCCTGGATTCCCTACGGGTCAGAGTTCTTCAGCCTTCCTTGCAATTAACCGCAACAATCTGGCTAGATTAAGGTTAATGGAATGGGGCCCAAGTGGTATAAGTTCTTTCTAGACTTGGCCCATGGAAACCGCCTGCATATATCTTCTCACTTTTTCTCTACCCATCTATTGGTGAAATTAAGAGATTTCTGGGGCTGTAGAAGAAGACAGGAGTAAATAAAGGAGGAGCCTATGTGATGGTTTGGAGTCTTTATGGATCCCAGGAAATCATGTTTTTAAAGCTAATCTATTCCTGCAGGTATAAATCTATTGTGTGTGGGTCCTTTTTTTTTTTTTTCTGTTTTTTCTTTTTTTTTTTTTATGTGTGGATCCTTTTGATTGGGTTATTATAGTTGTGCCGGCCCTGCGGTGGGTTTAATCTTCTTACTGGAGTCCTTCATAAGAGGATAAAAGACAGAGAAGAGACACAGAAAAAAAAAAAAAAGGCCACAGAGAAGCTGATAGACACAGAAGTTAAAAGAAAGGACACACAGAAAATACAGAGAAAGCTACTGAAGCTGGAAGCTGGAAGCAGTGAAACCTGGGCGAGAAAGGAGAGACTAGCAGACTTTGCCATTTGCTTGGCCACATGACAGACGAGCTGAGGATCCAGGTAGCGGGTCTTTGGGGAGAAGGTATTGTCCTGTTGGTGCCTTAATTTGGACACTTTTCATCGTCTCAGAACTGTAAACTTGTAAGTTAATAAATCCGCATTGTAAAAGCCAACTCATTTCTGATATATTGCATTTCATCAGCTTTAGCAAACTAAAACAGGCTTGTTTTAATTGATGACCACATGAAAGGCTTATCTTACTATAAGTTTCTATAAGGATGGAATGTGAAAAATAAATCATTATTTAAGATCATTGAGAAAATGTTTTTTTCTGTCACAGCAGTTAGAGGTACATTAACAAAAACAGAATTATTATAGGAAGTGGTGAAGGATGGCAGCTTTTAACTGAGTCAAGGAACCTACACAAACAAAGGCAAATTTAAAACTTTTAATTTTCAGTTCAAGTCAGAGTTAGAGAACCAGAAATTATTTATGAATGTCCTAAAATAATTTCTCATCTTATAACCATAAGTCCTATGTGGCTTATAATTGAATCAAACGCTTATCTTTAGGTGGCAGAATTATAATGCAATTAAGTTGATTCGCTAAGCAAGATTAGGGAATTGATGGAGAAAAGGTGAGACTTTAAGAATTAGAATAAGAATATACTACTATATTCAGATCACTTGACCATTCAGATTTCCCATCTGAGAGTGCCAGCCTCCATTTGTTTGAAGACCTTGTAATAATGTTACTTAAGGCATGTAATTTGCAAGTGGATATTAATATTCCTTGTGATGATGTCATATGTCAACTTATTCTGGTCAAACAAACTCTGGCCTGATTATTACTGTGAGGGTACGTCACAGATTGCTTTGCATGTATAGACAGCTGATTGCTTCTACAATTAACAAAGGAGATTGCCCTCAGCAATGAGGAGAGGGATGGGATGTGAAAAATAAATCATATTATTTAAAACCATTGAAAAAAGAAAAAAAAATCTTAGGTGAATAGAAACCTTACTTTAAAACACTCTTTTGATCTATTTTCTATCTATCTCAAAAGACTATTGATTTTGAGTGGCAACTAGAGTAAGAAACACTCTGAACTTTAGACTAAGCATAAATGAGTGGTACTTAAAGTGTTTGTGGAAGATAAAAGTGCTCTGTGAAACCTCTGAAAAGCTCCAGTAGTAAAATCATAGCATATAACCCAAGAATTTTGGAGCAACATTATGCATTTAAATTCAAGCATTTTCTCAGACTAACACAGAAGGAGAAGACAGAGAGAGTCATAGCCTGAGAAGAATGTGATGCACCTTTGCTGAGTTGAAGATAGAGGGAGGTTGTGTCAAGGAAATGGGACCCCAGTCCTCTAACCTCAAGAAAATGAATTCTGCCCACATGTTTCAGGGTGCTGCTTCCAAGCACATTCTTCCCAGAACCTCCTGAAAGGAACATAGTCCTATCGACACTCTGATGTAGGCTTTGTTAGACCATGAGTAGAAATGAGTAAGGAATCCATCTAGGCTGTGCCAGGCTTCTGACCTGTACATCCATGAGTCAATCAATGGATGTTATCTTAAGCCATTAAGTTTTTGGTAATTTGCACACAGCAATAGAAAACTAATATATGAAGTGATCTACCAAGTCCGAATGTCAGGCGTGTGCAGTGGCACTCCATCAACAAGTAGAGATAATATATTCAAGACCAGGCCAAAACATGTCCTGTTAGAAATAAATATATATTAATATAAATATGTAGCTATTGCTACATAGACATCTCTCTCTCAATTCAATCTATGACTTAAAGAAAATTTTCTATGGCCAGCTGACAAATAAAAACACATTAGGGATCTTATGTACAGATAATTTCATATCAACCTAAAATGCTACATTACAATCCTGTCCAGGGATGGTCATGAAAGCCTGAGGGATTGGAAATCCTCCTAAGCAGCTGCTCAGCTTATGTCAAAAGAACAATGGACAGGGGTATAGATCTACATTTATTTATGTTCAGGGGCTAATTACCAGGGACCTTGAAAGAACAAGATTGGAGAATAACTCACTAAACAAGAATAGAGAAGAGATGCATGGATTGAACTTTCAAAGTGTAAGCATGTTTATGTTACACATAAATGCCCACAAGAGGTTGTCCACTCAATAGAGGCTCACAGTATTCAAGTAAACAAGATGACCCATTCTCTGCATGTCAAGCAACCTCTTTCCTCAGCCATCCTTATGCTTCTTTTATGGGATCATTAACAAAATGTCTATGATATACAGAAAAGAGATTAGATAAGAGTTAAAATTATGTACATTCGATCACATATTACCACTGTTGGGTGCTCAATTTGCAAACAATAGATGTCAGTGTTGAGATTCTGATATGATATCATCCCCTGGAGAGAACATCCAGTCTCCAGATGGCTTTGATTTCATTTAACTTTTGCGTTTTGAAGGAGACAAGGATTTGTACTCTGAAATAAGCACTTTGAATATGAATTTGCCTTTCCTACCCACAACCATTTCAATCTCCATCATGTGCAGACTTACTGAATGGCATGTTTGTCACCATGCCTGACCAAGTAATGTTTTTATAGTAAAAGTAGTGAGGGAATGGGCTTAATCCACAGGTTGTATTGCTTTTTTTTCACATATCAAATTAGACATATTGATAGGATAAAGGTTTAATGAAAGAATGGCATCACCTATTAAAGACCCAATAATAATCTTAGTTGTATAATAACAGATTGCATTGTTGGGGGACTCTACAAAAGATACACCATATGCTGTAAACCAGTGACTGGTATGGTATGGTGCATCTTCTGTCACTAACAGACTGTTCTAGTTTGCTAGCTGCCGGAATGCAATACACCAGAAATAGAATGGCTTTCAAAAAGAGGAATTTAATGAGTTGCTAGTTTACAGTTCTAAGGCTGAGAAAATGTCCCAGTTAAAACAAGTCTATAGAAATGTGCAATCAAAGGCATCCAGGGAAAGATACCTTGGTTCAAGGCCAATGAAGTTCAGGGTCTCTCTCTCAAGTGAGAAGGTACATGGCGAACACATTCACAGTTTCTCCCTCGGCTAGAAGGGCACATGGCAAACACAGCCACAGTTTCTCTCTCACCTGGAAGGGTACATGGCAGACATGGCATCATCTGCTAGCTTCTTCTCCTGTCTTCCAGTTTCATGAAGCTCCCAGGAGACATTTTCCTTCTTCATCTCCAAAGGTCGCTGGCTTGTGGACTCTCTGTTTCGTGGTGCTGCAGCATTCTCTGCTCTCTCCGAATCACCCATTCTCCAAAATATTTCCTCTTTTATAGGACTCCAATAAACCAATCAAGACCCACCCAAATGGGTGGAGACATGTCATCACCTAATACAGTTTAACAACCACTCTTGACTAAATCACATCATCCAGGGAGATGATCTGATTACAGTTTCAAGCATATAGTATTGAATAGGGATTAGACTACCTTTATGAAATGGGATTTTTGATTAAAACATGGCTTTTCTAGGGGGCATACTTCCATTCAAACCAGCACACAGCCCATTCAAAACAAATTAGTTTCTGTCCCCATAATGGTGGGCTCTACTGATTTAAATTTGAACAGGAAAGTTTCTACTAGAGTATATAACCATGTTCCAACTGAACAGGAATTTATGACTTCCACCAGGTTACTTCAATTCTCACATCACTGAACAGTCAAAAAAGGGAGTTAAAGTACTGACTGCGGTGATGGAACCTGATTATAAAAATAAAATGTGGTTGTTAGGAACAGGATTGCTAGAGGAAATACAGGATGCCTAGTTAAATTGGAATTTTAGATAAACAATAAATGCAATATTTGGATATGCTTATACTCTAGAGATATTTGATACTTCTCTGAAATATTAATTTAACAGAGTGTCCAGTGTTTTTATTTTCTAAATCTGGTGATTCTAATTGGGGGTGAAGTGATGTGTTCCTGAACCCAGGAGATTCTCATGTTCTGTTGATCCTTCACTGTCTTTCCCTTTCTAACCATTTTAGTTAATGTCTTCATCACTGTACAAATTATTGCTATAGATGAATGCCTCCTTACTTCGGGCTTTTCCTCTAGCCTTTATATCAAGGGTAGAAAAATCAACCCAAAAGAGCTAAAATTCCATGGCATTCATCTGTTCAAAAAGCATCAAAGATTCTTCTTTGCTATAGAAATAAAGTTCAAACCCATAAGCATTCAATTCAAAGCCTTTCATACTTAATGCTTTTATTTCACAATTTCTCTAAGTTAACTGCTTAATCCAACCATGTTTTCTTCATTGATGCATATATTTTCCCATAAACCTGTCTAAATCAGAGGCAGTTAAATTCCCCATCTTCTGTTGAAGTTTTTTCTCATAATCTCAACAATGAAGGGTCACTTCCTGTGAAATAAAATGATAAGACAAGGTAGATTTTTGCTGATCTCTCTGAATATATCTCCCAGAATTGACAGCAAGTTCTTTCCTTGGAATCACATTGAATTTTAAAAACATTTTTAGTTAGACAAGTAAGTAAATATTCCAGAATTTGTGCTAAACCCTAAATATATCAGTTAATGATCAAATGTGTTCAAAATGACCTATAAGTACATTTGATTATTATTTCCGTTTATGGATAAGGAAACTGAGGAACAAAGAAGTTAAAGTAGCATGCCCAATGGCACACCTATGTCAAAGGTAGAGCTAGAACTTAAAACCAGGTGATCTGGCTCTAGAGTCTGTACTTCTGGCTACTTCATTATACTGTCTCTATAAGGAATGTATTTTCCTTACTTAAAAATAATGGATTGATAAGATAATATTAAATTACCCTTCGATTTGCCAATTTTCTAAGTTCAATTACTCATATAGAAATAACTACTAGAGATGGCTTGGTATATATTTTTCCAGACATTTTAGAGTATTTCCATGTCTATGAAATTGTACCTCTAGAAAATATACATTATTGCTTAAGTATATTTTAACGTATACAATGCATATAACATGTATACTGGCTTTCTTCATTCAAAAAATATATACCTAAAAATATATATATATATATAAAAGCTAATTTCATGTCTGTGCATGCAGATATTTGTATTTCATCTGGGAATTGCATATTCATCCTTATTTATTTCTGTTGAATTGTTCATCCTGTACTTATTGATTTTAGGACTTTTATATGTATCAGCATACTAACTATGTCTGTTTTTGTACATAGCAAATATCTCTCTCAGTCTGCTGATTGAATTTTAAATTTGTTACCCTATTTTCTTCTGGGTATTTAAAGTCTGTTTTTTGTGTTTTTTTTTTTAACCAGTTGTTTCTGTATTTAAATTTTCATAAGCTTCACATTTTTGTTTCTTAGGACTGCTGTAACAAAATACCACAAACTGGATGGCTTAACACAATGGAAATTTATCATCTCACAATTCTTTGGGCTAGAAGTCCAAAAACTCTAGATGAGAATCCTTCTTTGCACCTTCCTAGCTTCTGGTGGTTTGCTGACAATGTGTAGATTTCAATATCTGCCTCTGTCATCACATGGTTTCTTCTCTCTTTGTATCTGTGTTTTCTCTCCTCTTCTTTTTTTCTTGCAGGGCAGGCACTGGGAATTGAACCCGGGTCCCCAGCACAGCAGGCGAGAACTCTGCAAAGAACCACTGTGGCCTTCCCTCTCTCCTCTACTTATATGGACATGAGTCATATTGGATTAAGGGTCCCCCTTACTTCAGTGTGACCATATTTTATCTTAATGAATTAAATCTGTAATGACTATAACTATATCTTCAAAAAAGATTACATTCTGAGGTATTGGGGGGTTAGGATTTCAACATATCTTTTAGGATGATGACACAATTCAACCCGTACCATACTCATTGCAATCCATTCTACACATAGCACCTCAAGTGATCTTTTTAAAACAGAAATCAGACCATGCGATGTCACTTCTTAAAACACCTGGTGTCTTCCCATTGCAAACCACATGCTGTGACTCTCAGTGCCCTCCATGCTCTACCGTGGGCACCTCCATAATCTATAATTGCTCTGGTCTTCCCTTCAAACTCCTTTTTCCAGTCCAGAAAACTTCTTGGTGGTTCTTAAGAACATTTTCTTTCCAAAATCAGATTCTTTGCACATGTTATTTCCTCCTCTTTATCTCTGCCTGACTAGTTTCTTCTCATCCTTTATATCTCAGCATCCCACCCTAAAGAATTTGTCATATCCTCAAAGCAATCTCCAATCACTATGGCTCACAAAACACTCTGTCCTTCATTTCATGCATCAATCATGATTAGATTAAAACATGTTTTTATTAAGAGAAGATTAATTTCAGGAATTATGAACAAATTGAAAGGGAAGAGGAATGAAGATGAGAGAATCACACCACTCTTCCTGGGAGTCAGGAACTGCAGCCAATCAAAATTGATTATTGCAGCTATGGCCAATGCTAAAGTAAGTGACTAGCTGAAAGCCACTTTAAATCCCCTAGCTGGTGGAACACATGCATCTGCCTGCCCCTGTTGGAAGAACAATATTATAGCTTTACTCCCTTTCCTCATTTCAAATCTTCACATCTGTCTTTTGTTGACAGAGGCTTACCTAGAACTGGCTAAGGTTTATCCAGGCCCTTCTGCTTAAGGGAATTGATAGTACCTGGGATTTGATGAGGTAGGGATTACTTGAGTTCGCCTAGCTTCTCAAAGTATGCGCAACACATGAAATGTGTTGGCTTTAACTGTGGGAACTGATTAGCTTACATGCTTACAGTTTTGAAGGCATGAAAATGTTTAAATCAAGGTATTATCAAGATGATACTTTCTAGCTGCAAACCAGCTGCCAAAGATTTTGGGCTCCTCTGTCACATGGTGAGGCACATGATGATGTTGTTGCTTTCAGCTTCTTACTTCCATGACTGGATCTCTTCCACTTTCTCTCTGCATTCATCCTATTTATAAAGGGTTACTCCAGTAACAGGATTAAGACCCACCCTGGGCCATGCCTTAACTGAAATTACCTAATCAAATGTCCTACTTGAAACAGGTTTGCACCTACAAAAATGAATTGGCTTTAAGAGCATGATTTTCTAGGGTGCATATAGTTGCAAACCACCACAGGGACCTTAGGGAAGAGGGAAGACTGACATCACCATGAGGTTTTGGGTGGGTGCAGGTAGGAGGAAATCAATATTTAGACCAAAAGACTATTTTATCCAGGCACGTTAAGTACACCAAGAGAAAGTTTCAGAGGCATAGTCAACTAACAATTATTGTACAATCAGGGGTTACAGACTGTGAGAACTTTTAAGGCAGATTACTGAAGCAAAGTATTTCTTTTCAGGATGAGGGTAAAAACATTTACAGAAAGACAAAATATATTCATTAAAGTATATTTAACGGTGCATTTGATATTTCCACAAAAAAGATTTATAGCAAAGAATTGTAGAACAAATTGAAAGTAGAAAAATATTAGATTATCTAATGACAGGAAGTTCATATCTTTTTGCTTTCAATATTTATGGTATAAAAACATTGCTGCTGCCATATTATGGATATTAATGATGGATTAAGCTTGATAACTTATACTTTAGGGAAGAAATTAGAAGTTGTACATGATTGAATTCTTATTTGACAGGCAATATATCAGTTAAGGCTCAATCACAGAGTCAGACACTTGAGTGATATGGAATAAAGGATTTATTGTATCTTTAAGACTTTCAAAATTATGGGAGGTGGTAAAGAACCTATGGAAGGCTGTTTCCAGAGGCAAGCCTGAAGTTATGTATGTCAGTAGGGCTGGGCTTGAAGTGGGGAGAAAGAGGACAACCTGTAATCTATGAGGAAAAACTGGAGCCCTGTATCTGTCTCTCACTACTTCCAACCTTGAGGGACCTGCAGGAGAAACTATGCTGGATGCCTTCATCACACAGCTGCACCCATGCCTGGCCTAGAATTCAGAGAAGCTGAAAAAGGAGGTCAGGTAAGAGTGAAGGGAGTGGCATGCCTGACTTTCCCCAAAGCAACACTGTAGATGATAATGGCTGTTGCTGCCTTCTTACCTTTCAAATCTCATAGAAATTTCTTTTTTACTGGCCCTAACTTGGAACATGCAGTGAAGGAAATTCTGGGAAATATAGTTTCAGTTTGAATAGGATGATATAGTACAAAATGAACACAGGCAACATATGAAAACTGAAAAAATATTGAAACCATGTGATTCTAAACAGTTTGGACCTTGAAAAGAAATTCTTAGAGCTAATGTCATTAACAATCATCCTATTCTATTGTAATTATTTATTGGTGTGCTTGTCTTCCTGGCTAGATTTGAAATCCCAAGGTCAGAAGATATATTTACACTTCTTTTTATAATCAGCACATACGATTTTGCTGACCCATAGAAGGAGCTCATTCTAGGGTTGCTGAAAGAATGGTTTAATGAGATCATGACTTCTTTTGAAAGATAAACATAAAATTCAGGACTCACTCTACCAAAAATATCATAGCAATGAAAAGATATAAGTTGTATAAAAAATAAAAATTACCTTATTTTTGGCTTGATTCAGCATTAAGATCAAAAGACAAGTTTGCCCATATTAGTGATAAGAGCCTAGAGGCGAAACTAGCGCAATTATTTTGGAGCCAAGCTTTGCACAGTATGAGGCCTATTTAAGGCAGATCACTGAAGTAAGGGGTTTCTTTTCAGAATGAAATTCTTTTCAGCATTTTTTTCTTCCTTTTGGTTCCTTTTAATTCATTTTGTCGAAATGTGCTACACAGAGATAAAAGTGGTATGCACACATGGCAATAATTTTGTACATTTGTAATATCTGTGAACAGGCATCACAATCACTGCCTTTTCCTAATCTTGAACCTCACATCAACTTTATGCTAGGTTTCTTTTGTCTTATTCAAAGTACTGCCCGATAGGCTTCCAACCTGGGCCTGATGAAATCCAAGCAGACTTCCTCCTTCCTCACACTTAACCTGAAGAGCCCCTTTTCTCTGAGTTATTACCCTGACATATCTTTTATCCTATTTCCATTTCCATCGCCATCCTTCCTCCTTCTCCTCACAGGCACTGACCCTTAATTTCTTAGACGTTTCCTGGCTCCATAGCACTTTTTGTAAGAGAGTCGGCTTTCTCTCACTCTTAAATGCATCAAATCCATAAAATGAATCAAACAATTCATAAATTCTCCAGTTGCATATAAAGGATGTTTTCCTACCTAAGTCCCACCAATGCGCTGTCTAATATTTCTTTTCTTTCCACCCTTCACTGAAGCCCATCCCTATAACCATTTCCACTTAATTCAATGTCACTCAATTTCCATGCCTGTGTAATATTTCTGTATTTATTTCTGATAAATTATACATATTATTTAATTTAACAAACTTCACTTGTGACCACTGTAACAGTAATTTTCTAAGTGACTTAAAAGGATGGATAATACAAGCTTCAGAAAAACTGTATGAGAAGGGTGCTATTATTATCCCTAATTTCTGGATGAAAAAATAGAAGCACAAGGAGTTTGGTTAATTTAGCCAATTTATAGCTAATAAGTGGCAAAACCATGTTTCATCCCAAAAAGTCTGGCTTCAGAAACCAGATACTTAATCTCAACATTTTGATGATGTCCTCCCTGCTAGCAGGATGAAAAATAAGAGAAAAAAAATAAGCTACAAGAAAAAATATAGGCTACAGTACATGACAAAAATCGAAAAATTAAGAAGTAGATCCTTAGAGATGAGTGATCACAAGAATGAAAATAATCGGGAAATAAAAGAGAAAGTAGGAACAGAGATGATAGCTAGAACTGTGTATATTCAGAGAAACAGAGGCAGAGAAAAACAATGAAGAAAGAAAACAATAACAAGGAAAAGATAATCAAGTCTTTTCAAAAAAGCATATTAAATATCTTGCCTATTTGTGAGGTATAATTTTTTTGCTGTTGAAATGCTTTAAGCACAGATAAGGGAGTTTACATTCAGAAGAAGATGATCTGTGAGTAGGAGTGGTAAAGTAATTTAAAAGAAAATGTGAGAAAATAATGTTAAAATATGTAGTTTAGCAACACTAGAAACCAGTGACACATTTAAGAATTAATTGACGATATTAGTGGTTTGTTGAGAGACCCTAGAATTTAGAATGTTAAAGAAAGGTGTTTTTTAAAAAACATTTTTGGTGGCATAAATACTAATAAGTTTTGTGAATAAATATGCTTTTGAACTGGGTGAGTTGCAGTTGCCTGAACAAGCATCCTTCTGGCAGCAGTTTCAGTGCACTAATTTTATACTAGAAAAATGTTTCTTTCCAGTCATGATAACTATGCAAAACTTGGGTAGGAGCAGACATGTAAAAGGCCACATAGAAATGTTTCTACTGTGAAAATTTCCTGCTTTCCTCTTCTGAGCAGGAGGAAATGTTTATAAACTGTCTTAGAGAATGGTCTGAGGGTCATGATTTTTCTGACATGCTTCATTCCTGAAGTGTAGACTTCACTGAAGTATCAATGCCACCAAGCTGGCATTCTGTGCTATCATCAGACTAAGGTGTATTTTTCTTTCTTTCTTTCTTTTTTTTTTTTTGCATTGAAAATGGCACAGAAGGAATGGGGAGAGATTACTGCCACTTTCCTGTGACTACTTGTTATGCATCTTTATAATGGAAGGCTTTGTTCAACACAATTACATAAGTATTCAGATGATCAATCTCTGTCTATCTATCGTACTACCTATCAAGCCATTCAGTTCCAAGAAATGACCACAATGAGATAAAGAACATTCCCATCACCACTGAAAGTTTTGTTCATGCTCCATTTGCAATCCATCCCTCTCTCCATCTCCAGACCCATGCTGTCATTGAATTGATTTTGGAAGCTATAAATTATAGTTTGCATGGCATAGAATTTTATCGAAATTCAGTGTACTTCTTAGCAGGGGGAAATCTGGCTTCTTTTACAGAGCATAATGATTTTGAAGTTTTTCTATGTTGTATGCATCAATAGTTAATTCTACATATTTTTATGTTTTTTTCTCATTTTTTTAATCAGAAAAGTTGTAGCGTTATAGAAAAATCATGCAAAAAAGTACAGAGTTCCCATAAACCTCCTCACACAGTTTCATGCTGTTTTTCCTATTATTAACACTTTGCATTAGTATGATAATTTTGTTACAATTGATGAAATGATATTATTATAATGACACTTTTAACTATAGTCCATAATTTCCATTAGGGTTCACCGTGCTGTACAGATCTATGGTTTTTAACAATCTTATCCTCGTAACATACATACAACCTAAAATTTTCCATTTCAGCCATTTTCAAATATATAATTTAGTGGTGTTAATTATATTCATAATATCATGCTACCATCACCACCAACCAGTACCAAAACTTTTCCATTGGCCTAAACAGTTCATTTCTTTTTATTTCTGAATAGTGCTCCATGCAATGGATATGCACATTCTTCTGTTCATGGCCATTTATATTGACTTCAGTTTTTGGTTATTACAACTAAAGCTGCTGTAAACATTTGTGTGCAGGTGTTGTGTGGACATATGTGTTTGTTTCAGAGGAGTGGAATAGCTGAGACATGTGGTGCACATGGGTCCAACTTTATTTTGCACGGGCAGGCACCGGGAATTGAACTCAGGTCTCCGGCAGGGCAGGCGAGAATTCTGCCACTGAGCCACCATGGCACAGGGTCCAACTTTTTAAGAACCTTCCAAACTGTTTTCTAAAGTGGAGGTGCCCTTTTGCGTTCTTGCCAGCAGTGTATGAGGTTTCCAGTTGTTCCACGGCCTCACTCCCACTTGATATGGTCAGGCTTTATTATTAGTCATTGGTATCTTCCTGTGGTGTTCATTACATTTCTCAGATAACTAATAATGCTGGACATCTCTTCATGAGCATTTGGGTCATATATCATTTTTTGTGAGGTAACTATTTAAACCTTTAACCTGTATTTTTAATTGAGTTGTCTACTTATTATTAAAGTTCAAGAGTTCTTTATATATTCCAGTTACAAATCCTTTGTCTGATGCATCTCTTGTGAATACTTTCTCCCAGAATGTGGTTTGCTTTTTGTTTTTCTAAACGATGTCTTTCAAAAAGAAAAAAGATTTTAATTTGTATAAAGTCCAATATAATCCGTTTACTATTTTTTTTTTTAGTTTTGAGAAAGCTTCACCTATCCCAAGGTTGCAGAGATTTTTTTCCTGTATTTTGTTCTAGAATTTTATAATTTAAAATTTTACACTTAGTTCTGTAGTCCACTTTGAGCTAATTTTGTGATGTGTATTAGGCAGGGACAAATGGTGCAGTTGCTCCAGCACCATTTGTTGAAGGAAGTTTCCTTTTATCATTGAATTGCCATATTTGTCAAAAATCAATTGACCATAAATATTTGAGTTTATTTCTGGACAGTCTCCATTTTGTTCCACTGATTTATGGTTTATCTGTTGTCAATACTGTGCCATATTGACATAGCTTTATAGTAAATCTTGATTGTTATAGTTTTATAATAAATCTTGTTATCAGTAAAGGTAAATCCTCTAATTTTGTTATTTATTTTTTCCAAAATTTTTGGCCATTCTAGTTCCTTTGCATTTTCCTATGAATTTTAGAATAAATTAGGCAATTTCTACAAGAAAGTACTGGAATTTTTACTGGAAATATATTGACTCTATCGAGCAAAGTTATTTTTATTTTTTTGCTTTTCTTTTTCTAGGTACTTTGAAGATATTTTTAACTTTGTTATTTAGTAGTTTGTTTATGATGTGCTTATTTGTGGCTTTCTTTAACTTTATTGTGTTTAGTGTTTAGTCAGTTTTGTGATCTGCTTATCTTCTGTCAAATTTGGGAATTTTTTGACAAGTATTTCTTCAAATATTTTTTCCACCTAAATCTCTCTTCTCTCTTTCTAATACTCTAATTTTCCTTTGTTCTTTTGATACTTCCCTATACCCTGTGTTTCCATTAATTTATTTTCTAATCCTTCAGATTGAAATAATAAAAAAATATATATTTTTATTAACAAAACAACATGCAAACACATTCTTAACATATAAACATTCCATACATATGTGTAATTAATGGCTCATAATAACATCACATAGTTGTATATTCATCACCATGATAATTTTTTAGAACATTTGCATCACTCCAGAAAAAGAAATAAAAAGAAAAAGAAAAAACTCATACATATCATACCTTTTACCCCTTCCTCTCATTGACTACTAGTAGTTCCATATACCAAATATATTTTAATTTTGTTCTCCTATTATTTCTTTATTTTTTACCCATCTGTCCATATCCTAGATAAAGGGAACATCAGACACAAGGTTTTCCAAATCACACAGTCACAATGTAAATGTTATATCTTCACACAATCATCTTCAAGAAAGAAGGTTACTGGCACACAGCTCTGCAGTTTCAGATACTTCCCTTTAGCCACTCAAATACACCCTAAACTGAAAAGGGATATCTATATAACACATAAGAATAACCTCCAGGATAACCTATCAACTCTGTTTGAAAATTTTCAGCCACTGACACTTTATTTTTCACATTTTTCTCTTCCTCTTTTTGGTCAAGAAGGTTTTCTCAATCCCTTGATGCTGAGTCTCAGTTCATCTTGGGATTTCTGTCCCAAATTGCCAGGGAGACTCATACCCCTGGGAGTCATGTCCCACATGTGGTGGGGTGGAGGGCAGTGGGTTCACTTGCCATGTTGGTTTAGAGAGAGAAGCCACATCTGAGCAACAAATGTTACTAGGGATTACTCTTAGGCCTAATTTTAAGCAGGTTTAGCCTATCCTTGCAGGAATCAGTTCCATAGGGGCAAACCCTGGTAGTGACATTTTATGAAAGAATTATTCTGTATTCACATATGACTGATAATGTATTAGTTTCCTAGGGGTATCATGACAAATTACCACAAACTGGAGGCTTAAAAGAATAAACGTTTATTCTTTCACAGTTCTGGAATCTAGAAGCCCTAAATCAAGGTGTCAGTTGGGCCATGCTCCCTCCAAAGTCTCTAGAGGAGGATACTTCTTTGTTTCTTCCAGTTTCTGGTGACTCTGGCATCCCTTGGCTTGTGGCAACATAATTCCAGTCTCTGCCTCTGTCCTCCAAGGTCTTCTTCCTTGTGTTTTCAAATATCCCTCTTTTTCTAAGGACACCATTTATTGGATTTAGGATCAATCCGAATCCAGTATGATCTCATCTCAATCTTTGAATAATTACACTAGTTCTGTGTGACATCACAGCTTGTCCAACTGGTGTATGCTGTGTGTCCAGACACTGATGTAGCCTCAGCAGTTGTGTTGCATTGTTCCTGGCTACTTACTAGCTGCTCTGGAGGATGAACTAAATTCTACACATCACTAAGTCACCATCTTCCATACAAACATTCTTGACATACAAACATTTTTGACATGGTTACAATCAATGGCTCACAATAGCATCACATAGTTGTATATTCATCACCATGATCATTTTTTTTGAACATTTATATCTCTCCAATTGGAAGAACTGTTCCAACGGCTAAACCTCCACCTAAGGGCTGGTCCATGGCTGGAAGCCTGGTTGATACCAGCAGCTGCCCATTCCTCACTGACGGTCGTGTGCCCACAATGGACACCATATGAGAGCCGCTGCTGTCAGTACCACAGGTTTTAGGACCCTTCCTCTGGAAACTGGTAACGTCATTATATTATATATTGTTGAGGCTGCAATCTTGGGGCTTCCCATGTTGACCCTGAAATAATTTTTATTGACAAGACTATCTTCAAGTTCACTCTGTCCTCTTTCTTCTCCATTACACTTCTGAACTCATCCAGTAAGCGTTTGTTGTTGCTTTTGTTTCTGATTTCAGATATTGTATTTTTTTCTTTTTACTTTCCATTCTGGTCTTTACATTTCCATTTTCTTATATTCCTATAGATCTAATATTGATTTATCTGCTGAGAATCCTTCTTTTTTCATTCAATTCAAGTGTCTTTTATTTTCCTCAGGAGAATAGTTACAAAATAACTATTTTAACATCTGTGCCACCTGAGTCTGCATTTGTTGATAATCTTTTCCCTTGAGAACTGATTGCATTTTCTATTTTTTTATTTGTTTGTTTGCTTGTTTTTTGCTCTAGGTTTTTAATAGTTTGAATAACTTTGAATTTTGTCCTGACAGTTGTGAAAGTTAGGTTCTATAGATGCTAAGCTTTGTTACAATCCTATGGAGAATGATGATATGTTTGTTGTGCAGGCAATTGATCCAGGTAGGTTCAGACCTTCAGTTCTGTTTCCTTCTGTGGGTGGCAATTCAAATCTCTAAGTCTTTGTTATGTTAGTTTTGTTTTTCCTGCACATGTACAGCACAGGGGTTAGTCTGAGATTTCTGTGGGCGGCTCAAAATCTCAATACAGTTATTTAATCTCTTGTTGTGCTTATTTATTTCAGTCCCACATATACATGGCTCAGCAGTGAATCTGAGGCATATCCTGGTTTGTTCACAGAATTAGTGGATTCTCATCTCTGGATTTCTCTCTATGATTCCTCCCAATCCTTGCCAGAAAAACAGACCTTCTTTATTAGTTTTAGATGTCAAATGAGTTATTTTTCCAAATTTTGATCCTCCTCTATGATCTTCCCACTTTCCTTTATTTTTCTGGGGTCTTTAGTTCATTTTTGCATTTTCTCCAGAGATTTTAAGTTGTAATCAGTGTGAAGGATGTGTTTTAGTGGGTTTATGCCATCATGCTATAACAAAAACTCCAGATCAACAATTTTGAGGAAATTTCAAATAACCTGGAAGGCACCAAGTCTTCTAGCATTCTGAATTGTTCATTATTTATTGTCCAAATAAGATAGTTGAGACTTTGCCCACTGCATGTATTATGGACAATCTCCATAATATCTCTGTAGATTTCTAGGGGCCTTACATTCTCCTAGGAAGTCTGGACAATGACCTACTTTACTTCATTATCTGATTCCAGCTGTTGGTTTTGATATCTGTGTTTGCTGTCTGCACATCGGCTGTGTTCCTTTTGATTTGGCTCATGACTACCATTGTATTCCACCATCGCTCTACTTTGCCCTGGTTTCTCATCTCTCTGTTTTATTTGCCAGTCTTCCACACCTCAATGTCTTTTACACTCTTATGCATAGCAATTGTGTCCAATTTTGTCTCCAAAATATATATATCTAAATAAAAGAACTAAGAATAAACTTTGAAACTATAGTTTAAAAAATTATATATATGTTCTAGATCAATTCAGAGCAAAGGTCCAAAATGAAACAATGAAAGAAAAACCCTATGAGTGTATACTCTGGGTGTGTCTTTTCATTATTATATATTTCAATCATTAGCAGAGTCATTAGGTTCAAGTTTAAAGAAAGACGAAAGATGCATATAGCCAAATTCATATCTGTTCCCTTCGTCTTCCTTCCTTTAATGTATTGTTTTTCCAGTGAGACAGTGAAAGATTACCAGTTGTGATGTAACATGTTAAACGTTATAATAGAATTGTGGAAAAAGTGCTAGAAGCTGAGAAAGTAGGGAGTCACATTCTGGGGGGTCTCAGGAATCTTTCACAACGAGAGTGTTGATGGATGCCATAACTTTCTGGAAGAGTCTTGAAGAAAGTTAAGCAGCTCAGCAGACAAGGGAGTAAGAGAAACAATTCAAAGAAGTATGTGGATCTTGGCAAGTTTTCTGGAGGTGATCAGAGTGTATAGTAAGGAATAGAGTGAGATAAACATGGAGATGGCTCAAGTTCAAATTATATGTGGTCTTGTATGCCATTCTATTGTTTGGTCTTTATTATCTAGGGAAAAAGTGTTCAGGTTTGACTTACCAGTTCAAGTCTATTCTTTTTATGTTCCTATTTTCAAAAATCTCTAAGCAGCAATAACGACAATCATAAAAATTAGAGACCATGTCACTAACTATCCTATTTTCAATATTGCATATGCATATCATAAATGACTGTAGAACAAAGAACTGGCTTAAACTGGCATGAAGAAAGCTAGAAACATTTCTCCTGTTATTAGTCTAAGAAACTAACAGTAGGAAGTCCTTTGCTAGTACAATCTAAAAGATATTGTATTAAATTAGAAGAAAAAAAATTATCAGATATATTTTGGGACTCCAGAATCTTAATAAAAATATTTTGAACTGAAAGCAAAACCTTTAAAGGTCATACAGAGCAATGACCTTAATTTCCAGTTGTGGAAACTAATGCCTGGAGTGATTTTTCCAGGGTGACCTAGTTCTGGAAAAGGCAGAGCTAGAATCCAAGATTTATAATTCCCATTGTAAGGTGGTTTAAATATAGTTGTTATTTCACTAGTCATTGCTGGTGTGGTCTACCTCTTCCCTTGCTACTTCATGGACTTCCTTTGCTATGAGTGCCTTCCTTTTTGTTCTAAGGTCTATCTGCTCAGTGATCCAAAGAAGCAAAATCGAGTACTTCTCCACTTGAAATTTTAATACTTATGCAATTTAGATTTTAGAGATATTTTATCACTTACTTTTCTAGTTTTCAAACTGTTGGAATGTGATATACTGGAACTTAAATAGCTTTTAAAAAGGGAGTTTATTAAGTTGCAAGTTTACAGTTCTAAGGCTGTGAAAACATCTAAATTAAGGCAAGGCTATGAAAATGTGCATATTAAAGCATCCAGGCAATGATACCTTAATTCAGGAAGGTTGATGATGTTCAGGGTTTCTTTCTCAGCTGGAAAGGCACATGGCAACGTCTGTTAGCTTTCTCTTCAGGAATCTTCAACAGCTACTCCAGGTTCTGTCCATCCTGTTGGCTCTGTCAGTTCTGGTGGCTCTCAAGCTCTTTCCAAAATGTTTCCCTCTTAAAGGGTTTCAGTAATTAACCCTACCTGAAATGGGTGGAGATATCTTCCATGGAAACCATCTAATAAAAAGTTACCACCTACAATTGGGTGGGTCACATCTCCATGGAAATAATAAAAAATATACCACCCAGCAATATTGAATGAAGAGTAAAGGATATGGCTTTTCTGTGGTACACAACAGATTCAAACTGACACACTTACTATCACATAATAATGAAGTTCAGGTTAGGCTCTCAAGTTTAGCTATATTTAAATACATTTTTTCACACCACTTCATCACATATATTAAAGTCACACGTTATTGAAAGGGGGTTGGGTGTTGCAGCAGGATGGAACTGTAAATAGCAATGGTGGAGCTACAGCTTTAATGACTTTCTCCCTTCCCTGGAATTCTGAGAGTTCTCCCCCGGCATATCCTCTCCCAAACATATACACACATAGACAATGATTAATGATTGCCTAGATATTCTTATGTGGAGCTCTTATAGCTGAGCATAGTATTGAAGCTACAAATGTCCAAGTAAGAGATTCTTTCCTCTTACAATTCACTCCTTCAGTTGTCTCTGCACACACACAAACCTTCCACAATGAATGACATACTTCATAACTCACTTATCTCTCTTCATGTTCAGTCCTGACTTGGACTTTGCAGAGCCAAAACTAATCTTAATTGCAAGTGGGATGACCAAAGCCAAATTCTAAACTGTCTTCTGATATGGTTGAACGTTTTGATCCTAACAAGTTCTGGCAGCAACCTAACGAAAATTAGGTAGTGGATTGGGATGGTCACATCTCCTATTCTATTTAAAACAATCAAATCACAGCTATTATACATTCTTAAAACATGCATTTCATTTCATTTGATGAAATTTATTTTGGAGGAGATGCATTTATACTTTATAATATTTTACCATAAAAGAGGGGATAAAACAGGGAAAAAAGCCATTGCTATTATTTTACTTTGGATTCATTTTGACTGAGGCTATGGGTACTCAGTGGAGCATTCATAACTTTTGACCACAATTCAGGTAAATTGAGTATTCATTTAAGATTTAGACATTTTTATCACTTACTATTACCTAGCGGTGGACTTTACATTGATAATTTTCATTAAATGATTATTATTAGAACATTTGGAAATCAAATCCTACAAGTCTTGATACCCAGGGGACAATGCAGATGGAAGATTTAAACAAATGCACGTTATAATAATTTCAGTGTGGAATGTCTCCTCACATGGAGAAATGACCATTTTTAGAAAGTACTAGAAATACATACTTTCTAATGTGCTTAAACTCCAGAGCCTTGAACAATGTCTAGCATGCATTGATGCTCTGTACATGTCATCTTATTACAACATTTGATAGTGGTGATGGTTCCTTCTGCAAAATCCTGAGATTCTCTGTCAATATTAATCAGATCAACCAGTACATTTTATATATCATCTTCTTTACAAAGCACATGTTTTCCTCCCCACTAGGCAGAAAACTCCTAAAGGAAGTTTATCTTATTAATGTTTGTTTCCTCAGAACCTAGCACCATATTTGGAATATTGCAGACACACTTTTAAATATTGTTAAACTGAAATTAAGTGTTCGAGAAATAGCAAGGATACTTGCCATCAATGAGAATTGTTCATATATTTTCCTGTCAAGACACCAATTTTAGAAGTGAATATTAATATTTACATTGAAGTAAACTGAGTTAAATTAAAACAAAAGTCTTTTATTCTGGAACGCTCCCTGAACATCTATTAGATTACATCTTTCTTGAGGCCTTAGAACAGACATTGAGAAGCCCTCATAGATTTTCTTGTCACAATTTTTTTCCAGTTAAAATTTCTGATCACTAGCAGCATAATAGTATTACTGGTCTATTAAACATATAATTCCAGTGTACAATGATAAACACTCTGAATGTAATTTGAAGTTAAGCTTGCTTTATTTGGGGAAGCCTGCAGTGAATTAAGGGAGAGAGCATGGTCGATTTATGTCCTTCCCTTTTATCTGCCTTGTGACCACTCTAAGATTTGAATTGGAGGAGTGAGAAAAGGTAAGGAGCAACACCTTATTTAATAGTTGTTATTTTGATCTGCCATTTTCTTGCTCAGGTTCAACACTAAATCTTTCTCTTTTGAGACACTCTGATGGCTTCCTCCAAAATATCATGGACTGCAAAATTCCTTGTAACAGACAATGCCTTTTCTCTATTGGGGGCCATATGGAAACTTTTCAACTTCCCCATTCAAGAGTGTATGTCCAGTGTCTCTCTGTTGAGCAAGACTTCTTTGACAAAGTCTCTTTGTAAAAGTAATCAAAAGGCAATTTCTTGTATATAATCACTTCAGGACCTTGGAGAACCCTCCTCCCTTCTATTATCAGAGGCAATACAATGTGTTCCCAGTCTCTTGACAGCTTTAGTTCTATCTTTTTTCTTTTAATTTCTCAGGCATAGGCAAACATGGGTCTCTTTTGTTCCCTAAACTTTTAGAAACACTTGCCAAGCTGTACAAATAGCTCTTTTAAAACCTTTTTCATTTGACATGGAGTGAGGGTGAAGCATCCACCTTTCCTCCCCCATGGGTGGAAGAGGTAAAATGCCACCAAACTACAATAATTTTCTCTAAAACATCTTCTCTTTTGGCTTCTAAGACGTGAATTTTTTTATGCTCTTGAGGTTCTTTTGCATTTCAGTTCACAAAGTTTTGATCACTTCCTTTGCAAGTCTTTTTTTAGATAATTTAGCAACCTTAATATGTAATGTGGGAGTAGTTCCTCCATATTGTCTTGCTCTTGGCCTTTGGGGGTTTTCGCAGAAACAGAAAGAAAGAATCTCATCTTATAAATTGTTACCACATGTTTCACAGTTGTTTGAATTTATTACGTCTATATCCTATTTCTAAAAAAAAAATCTGAACTTGTTTTAAACTAACCCAGTCTTATAAAATTTCAGATTAGTAAACACACACATTCTAAAAAGCCCAAATGACTGGAGAGCACTACTGTTGCTACTTATTTAGCAAACATAGCATTTTGATAGGAAATTAAGGGAGAAAAGGTTTTAAAGGGGTATCTCAAAGTATTAATATGATCCTATTTCATTTTCCAGAAAGAAAGAAAATAAATGAATGAATGAATGTTCTAGATTATTTTCATATGAAATGGAGCGCCTATTTTCGTCCACATCCTAAATGGAACATGCTAGGAAAAAGGAATTTTGTGAGACCAAGGCAGACATAGCACAACACCAAAAGTATAGCTGTCATTTCTTACTTCTAAAAGGGCAGTGTCTAGAGAGAGCAGACAACTCTGGAAATGTAGAAGTCTAGAAGTTAAAAGATTAAAAAAAATAAGCAAAATAAGAAAGAATACTTACTAAAATATTACTTTGAGTATGTAATAGTAAGTAAACACTCTATAAGAACTTGAGTGCATATAATTCATTTATCTTTAGTTCTAAAGAACAACAATGCTTCTAAAAATACATAACTGTGTGATGCCTCTGATTTCGTCTCACAGTGCCACCTACTGAGATGTGGTCAATATAGGTACAATGTGGTGTGTATGTTTGAAAGTATTATATGCCCCCAAAACTTGTATTTTACTCCTGATTCAATCTTGTGGAGGCAGCTGTTTCTTATAATTCTGATTCAATATTGTAGGGTAGAAATTTTTGGTAGATTATCTCCACTGAGATAAGACACACCCAATTGTGGGTGTGACCTTTTGATTAGCTGGAGATGAGACTCTGCCCATTCAAGGTGGGTCTTGGTTAGTTTGCTGGAGCCCTTTAAATGAGTAAGCATTTTGAAGAAACCTTAGAGTAGAGCTGACACAAATGCCAACACTTGGAGAACAGAGACACGGATGTTTGGAGCTGCTTGAAGCCCAGCAGATGTCACCATGAGATGTTAAGCAAACCACAACCTGGAAAGAGCCAAGGGAAGCCAAGGCATGAAAGCCAGCCTTGGAGAAGCAAAATGAGGAACCCCCAGAGGAACAGAGGCTGATAGCAAAAGAACCCAGGAGCAAGGCACCTGCAGATGCCAGCCACATGACTTCCTAGCTGACAGAGGTGTTCAGACCCATAGACCTTTCTTGAATTAAGGTGGGGGATGCACTAGAACTGCAAACTTGTAGCATTAAATCTGCTTTTAAAAGCCATTCCATTTCTGGCATTTGCATTCTGGCAATTTACAAACTAGTATCCATGGGAATATGACGTGGTTTTCTCCAAAAGATAAATAAATCCATTAATCACACATATTTTGGTTGACAGCTTTTAAAGATCATAAGAAAAATCAATAAGTTCAAAATAGAAACACTATCTGAAAATTAACATTTGTATGCAGACTAGCTCCTCATCAGAATTACTAAATTTGGATCCATTTTCGAATTATTCCTGTAGTCCAGGAAGCTTAATGAAATCCTGTATGAGGAATACATTCAGAGCCTCTGTAGTTTACTGGATGCTCTCACATTCTTTTCCTCCCTGTGCACAGATTTCTACTAACATGCAGACTTCAGAGATTCTTTTTGTCAAGAGCTTATTGAAAACAGAAGTCTATTTTGTTGGCTAAATGTGTGAATCAGAAATTCAGGTTCTGGCACAACTAAGCTGTCAACAAAATGCAGCGATTGGGCTGATACCCAACTTTATAATATTGGTCTGTCTTTTAAGGGATTCTAATAGCAAAGTTACAATGGCAACTATAGCAAAAGACATGCTTTGGACACATTTATGTTTTCTGGGAACCCATATCAATTTTCTGCGGCAGCATATGATATTTGTTTTAGTACCTGTGATGTGTTAGAACCGGTCTTCTGACAAGCAGCAGCAAAGCACTGCTTTGCCATAGAAATTGGGTACTCAGACTATAGTATTCAAAGCTCATATTTCCAACTTTTATGAGAAGTCCAAGTGCTTGTGGGATCTGTGAAAGCATTTCAAGCTATATTAATGAAACCTCAGATTCAAGTTGGAAACAGTTGAATTTTCTCTTAGAAACTTGGAATGGAAAAGGAGAGCAAGTGGTTGTTTTTCAGTTTAAGACTCTCCCTTTAGGGAAGACTGACTTTAAATAAAGTGTTTACGTTCTGAACTATATATTTACTTTAAACTGTTCATTCCCTGTGTGAAAGGTAATTCTTCTTTATATTTTTAAACCATACATTAGCTGAATTCACTGAAATTGTTGAGACACAAATAAAAATCACCAATGTCCACACATCCTTTATATTATAAAGAACCTTCCTAAGTTTCTGTATGTTTCTAAGACATCATAGTCTCATGGGTCTTTCTGTTCTGAGTTCCTATCTCTGCTGAACTCTTAACATCACGTCTGCTTACTTCAGCCTATATTACATTGAATAGTCTGATACCTAATCCATTTTCCTTAATTTCTCCCAAAGCACCCAGACAAATCATCCAGATGATTTCCCTAAGATGTCAGGGATAGGCAAGGAATTTCTATATTGCACCTTTGCAAATTTTCTTATTCTAAAAGGCCATTTGTCCGCTTTGCCACTGGGAAAGTTTCATTGGCCATGGTCTGCTGGTGCCAGCATTTTATCATGCTGCTTGACCCACTGTTCCCCCTTCTTCCTTTCCTTAGAGCATTTTCTGTTTATTTTATACAAGATTCCTCAAAACTAGGTTTTTGCCTTTCAATTCAGTTCCCCTCACCTTATTTAGCTCATTTCCTCTAACATTTCTCTGGGACTAAATTTTCATACACAAAGACCCATTAATGTGTCTGGTAAAACAAGGAGCCACATTTGTCTTGTCCTTTAGCAGCCCTAAATGTTGAATTGCCCTTTCTCCCCCCTTCCCCTATGGTCATTTTAAGTTTACAGAAATATATTCAGTAAGCCTTGGGTTTAAATGGCTGAAAGTGCATAGTATATTGAAACTTGGGTTTGATTTTCAGTTTTTTTCTGGTACAAAATAAAATTTTGATTTCTGAATCGTTTCTCACCAATTGAGCATTTGATTTTGCATGAGCAGGACTTCTGGAAAAGGGAGGATTAGAAATAGTCCTCCTAAATATTTTCTAAGTGATTACATGTTAAACATATTAGTCTTTTAGGTTTGAGTGGGAGTGTAATGAAATACTACTGAATTATTTTCCAGTTGCCTGGTGAAAGAATTGCCCATGCAGGAATAGTTCCAGTGAACATGCCAAAACAAGTTAAAATGTATGTTACTAGGTCCTCTTTTGAGATATTTTGAAAACTGTCTTTTTACCCATGCTTATTTCCAAGTCAAAGATTGAAATATGCCAGTACATATAAAAGTATTGCAGTTTTGGGTGTCCACGTGCTCAATAAATGTTCAATGAATCTCAAAGCAAAGGCAGGAAGCCAAACCGACCCTCACACTTTCTTTTAATGGTTCCTTATCTAAGTATATTATTATTTGCTTATTCACTTATCATTTATTTCCTTTTTTTCCCCTAAAAGTACTATGTTGCAAGCTAACATAAATTAGAAATGAGAAAGACAAGACAAAGAACAAACAAAAGATAAAAGGCAAGGGAACAAAGACAAATAAGGTCAAGGAATCAAACCATACATACAACAGAACCAGAGATAAGACTTGAACAAAATAACAAAATATCATACTTTGAAGCCTTTTTAAGGACGTATACAAGGATGTTGGTAAGATATGGTAATTTAATATAATTAATAATAAAGTAATTAATAATAAATTAATACATGAGCTGTATTCACATACAGTTAGGACCACAGTGTGCTATTTTAGTCCCCAAATAATTGTCCGTACTTTGATTCTGGTTGTTATAGTAAGGTCACCCTGACATTAATTTAGACAGGCTGTTTTGATAATGGCATATTCAGAAGCTTCAATAGTATAACAGGAAGAAAATCTCAAATATTTTATCTTTCTGGAGTGTTTAATGGTATTCACATTTATTTGTAAAGAATAACCAGCACTGCTTTAGGAGAGTACGGCATGTCACATGGTGAAAGTTTGAGTGGTGAAAAGTCTTTGTAAGCTCTCTTAAATTCAATGACTTCTGGGTATAAATATGCTTTGAGTCATATGAAAAGTTATTTTGCTCTGTGGAGTCTGTTGATATCTTTGAAGTACTTTTGTACTTTTTGTTTTTTTTTTCTCTAAGCTCTACTTCATTTGGCTTCCCAGAGATGTGAAGCTAAAGAGAAGTTGTTAAAGCTAAGGGGGCAGAAGTTTTGACAGAAAAAAGTGATTAAACATTTTGCACATCTGTACTCAGCTGATTGTTATAGAGGACAAAAATTTTAAAAATATTGTATTATATTAACTGTTAATAGTTGAGGATTTATTGAAATGAAAAAATGGCCTATAAGTATGTGCATATGGACTGCATTTGATGAATCAACTGCTAACAGTATTTGCATACTATAGGATAGATGTACATATAATAAATTACTTTAGATTGAGCATCATTTTAATACAGAACTTCTCTGAAAGAATTTCATATATGACAATTATTCAACATATAATTTAATGCACATATTTTCCAATGTTATATAACTAGGCTTTGATGTAGATAAAAGTGTACCAGAAAGTATAAAGTGCAATCAAGTTTCTTAGAAACATTTGTTGGTGAAATACAAAGGATTGTAATAACTAAGGGGTACGTGGGAAGTTGTGTGAGAGTGTCTGCATGTACTCCCTTATTTTGTTAAAAGACAGAATAGAGAACAGTCTAAATCTTCAAACTTTCCCTATCATCTGTTTTATTTTGTTAATTTTAATAAGATCTGAAACCCTAAATTTGATTTCTCCTTTCAAGAAATTTTGCATCTATTGGCCAAAGCCTGGTTTCTCTAATTGCTATTTCCATGATCTTAGTCAATTTATATGATTTCTGTGCCTGTGTTTCCTCAACTATAATAGGTATAACATATGAAAATAATACTTAGCTGGTGAGGTTATGCTGTAGATTAAATAAGATAATGCTTCTGAGTACCTAGAATTCTATAAGACACATGAATGTTAGTTATTGGCATTTTATTTGTCACTTGAATATAGATGAATGCATATGCCAGTTTACTTAAGAAAGTACCTAAATATGAACATTTCTATGGTGCATTGAGCTTCCTTTGCAGAAAGGCACTTTGTAATCTGGGTCTGGAGGAAATGCCTTTGGTGCCTGCATGACACATTGTAAGACCACAGGGTGATCAGAGCTTATGTTTTAGACCAAGAAGTTTTGATTTTAAAGCAGCCGATCTTTCACCTGTTCTAAATTCAGACCTTTATGTGAATGCAATCAAACCTGTTCAAGAGGAGTAATTTTCCTTAATATACCACAGGCTAATGAAAAATTATTCACCCTGTTTATCAATACATTCTTAAAATCATTCCCCTACTCTGCTTCCCTTCACACTCCAATAAATACAATGGTGCCTTACACATAACAGGTTCTTATGCTCCTGTCTCGGTGTTTATATGGGGATTCAGTTTGTATTTTCTGTATATGTAACATTCCCTAGCGCTTTAATTCAACATTTAAAATAAATGATTAAATTCCAAAAGTTATATAAACTAGACGTGCCTTAGACTCTGCTGTAGGGATTATATCACAGCCAGAAATAGAGAAGGATTTCACCGGGATACTGTTTCATTTTATGCACTGCTTCAATGATAAGAAGAACAGTGAAGGAAGAAAAATGCATTATATCCAACTCCAGCTTTTATAGACTTGAGTTCAAATCAGCTAGTGTGGAGAATATGCAGTGAAGCTGTCTCAAATCCTTATTTGTTTGATTTTTTAATTATTTATTTATGTTTACATAGGCAACAAGAAGCCTGTATTTAGCATATACTATTAAAAATATTAACTCAAAGTAGAAATCAATGATAAACTTAAAACTCTCCATAAATTACTTAAGGGATAGAGAAGAGTTTGGAGTCAATAATAGATGGATCATTTATCTTCAATAAATAAATCCTCCTTTAATAACACACTGTGGTGGGAAAGATAATATTTTTGACCCTACACAAATGTCCTGTAATTAGTATTTCTTTAAACAAAGTATATTCATTTTCACGTATATGAGAAATGCAATTACATTTTTTATCCTCATAAGGATGAAATATACTACAAAGTTTTGCTTTTTTAATTTCCCAGGAAATGATATTTTGAGCAGTTTTCTAGATTTGTAGCCTTAGACAATTTTTCATTCGGTTTCATAACTGTGTTCTTAAGACAGTCTTTTAGAAGTACTATTATAAAACACATTATCTTTATTTGCATATCCACATAAAATGCCAAGAAGATACTATAATACTGAGAAGCACATTGGTAAGGCAAAGTTAAAACTAACAGTGAGAAAAATTTAATTAATACTAGTTAGAGGGAGATCAACAGATGACATTTTTTATTGCTTCTGAGTTATGGGGGGGACTAAGAAAAGAATATGCAAATACTATCCAAGTAAGTGGGCAGGTGTATTTTTCACAGACGATGCATGATGCTGTCTGTCTTTGATTTAACAAAATAATATATATATATATATGTATGATTTTTTCCATCTTTTCTTTATTCAAAGCTGCAATGTCTTTCCTCTTAGTTCAATCTCCTTTATCTCTCTTTGACCTGTTGCTGCCCTCAGCCCTAATTTGGCTAAGGTCCCTTCAAGGTTCTAAAATTCTTTGATTATGTGATTCTGTTCCTATTCTGCATACATGAACTATATTTATCTATTCATGGCCAATGGAGGTAGAGATAATTTTAGGTTCCATTTTCATTTCATTCTATGTTTTGATAATTATTCAAGAATATATATTTTAAAGAAAATCATAGGATTCACAGAGAAAAAAGCAACAGATGACTTTCATTAATTCATTCATTCTGAAGCAAGTAGTTATGATATGACAAGCATTGAGCTGAGTGTGATGATTACAAACAAGGTTTGGTTCAGTTCACACCATCAGAAAGCTCTCAGTGAAGTTGTAGGAGGACACAGACACATAAACAAGTACAAACACAAAAGAGTATTGTAAGTGCTATAGTTGATGTATATACAGGTCACAAAACCGGTACTAGTCAGTTCTCCCAGGGCAGCCTGGCCATGAGGAATATGATATCTGGGCTTAATCTCAAACAAGATGAATGATCCTTTGCCATGTGCTGGGAGAGTCTTTCCAGGCAGAGGAAAATGAGTGGGGAAAAATATGGGCAAGGAACTGCTGAATGCACTTGAGGTAGTGAAAAGTGCAGTTCAGTAGAGCTGTAGTGAAAATTTAAACTCGGTCATCTAAAATAGTGGTCTCCTGTGTGTTGTGAGCGCACCAGGTTGTTGGTTAATGTAGTCCATCAAAATGTGCAAAAATACATTAGAACGTCTATTTAAGGAGATTTTTCATCCTTGAATTTTATTTTTGAGTATGTTTTATTACATAAATGTATTTAATTTATAACAACAAACATAAAATGTTGGAAGATGTTCAAAGGTTGTATAAGATTGGGATGTGCAACTAAAACGGTTAGGAAATGACTCTTGTATGATTAGAGCCTTTGAAGAGTTTAAAAATGAAGTATTCTGTTTGATCAAATTGTGAAGGATTACTTCTGTTTATTCTAAAGCTATTAAACACATTTTTAACAATGGTCTCACCCTCCTTTTGCAGAACTAATACAATGATATCTTCACCTGCAATATTTTGCTTGAGGAAAAGAGATTCAAGCCAAGGTGACCACGTTTAAATATGCTGTGAGGGAACATGACATTTTAGCCCTTACTTGGGCTCTGTCCCTGGATAAGGGTCATTCTTGGCTTAAATTTCAGGAACTCTGGAAAAGTCCTCAGTGACTGATGTCTAGGTAGAATTGTGTTTTAATACCCCTATAAAAATAATACTAAATTAGAATGTTTTCATGATAGCCAAGTATATAAATCCAACACAAAATGTAACTCCGTCACAGGCAAAGGGCCTTGCCAGAAGGGCACGCTATTAACATAGGTGCTTTCAGCAGCCAACCCCTGGGAATAATCTCATCTTAATAGATAGATAAATATTTTTACATACGTGTGGTCACGAAATTTAAGTTAAGTTGACATATTCTATTTCTTAGCATAAGAAATTTAGTTTAGTTTCTGTCTAAATCCATATGCTGAAAAAAAACAGATAATTTTCCTGTTAAATGTATGTTTTGTTTAATGATTCCAAAAAATGTTGCTTTGCAAACTTGAAACCAAATGCTTTCAGTTTTGTTTTGTTTTTGTGTTTTGCTAGAGAAAAGCACATTTGTCAAAATGTTTGTTGTAAACTTTGTTCATTTTCTCAAAATTGTAAACTGAAGTTATGATAGGATTCTGAAATTAACCATTGTTAACCTGGTGATAATTAACTTATGACATTATTCATTTAGCTCCAACATGAATATAAGACTGAGTATATTTTCTTTAATTGAGGAACATTGTTGAAAGGCATTTTTTCTTCTTTTAATTTGCCTTTAAAGCCAAATAAAGTGAATAATGATTTTAAAACACTGCGGAATTTTAGTTTCTTATGAATAGAAGGGTTTGCTTTGTTCAAATGAGAATTGGGTGATTAATATTGCAGTATTTAATGTTGAGAATACTATTTTAAAAATTTACCATAATTTGAAAATACTTGTGGTGGATCAAAACTGTCTTTACCCCAGAGAAACATGTTCTTAAATCACCCATATTACTGTGGGTGTGGATCCATTGTAAATAGGACCTTTAGATGAGGACACTTCAGTTAAGTTGGGAGCCACCTCATTAGGATGGGTCTTAAGCCTCTTAGTGGAGTCCTTCACAGACAGAATGAATACAGAGAGAGGAAAAGCCATGAAAACTTTAAATATTTGTTGTAATCGTAGACATGCTCCCATTTATTTGTGCCTTCTCTCCTTTGTCTTAACCTGTTGTGCTGGTTTGAAATTACCATGAACCCCAGAAAAGCCATGTTTTGATCCTGAATCAATCTTGTGGGAGCAACCATTTATTTTAACCCCTACTCAGCGCTGTAGGTTGGTATCTTTTGATTAGATTATCTCCATGGAAAGGTGACACACCCAATTAAATGTATTAACCTCTGATTAGATGGTGATGTGGCTCTACCCATTCTAGGTGGCTCTTGATTAGTTGATTGTAATTCTTTAAAAGAGGAAACATTTTGGAGTGAGACTACAGAAATGACAGAGCTTAAAGAAACAACAGAGCCTACAGAAATGACAGAAGTCTCAGAGCTGACAGAAACTTCAAAGTAGAACTGACACAGATGTGGACATGTGGAGAACAGAGACACGAATATTTGGAGATGTTTGGACCCCAGCAGATGTTGCATTGAGATGTTAAGCAAGCCAGATTCTGGAAAAGAGCCAAAGGAAGTCAAGAGTTGAAAGCCAGCCCTGGAAAAGCAAAATGAGGAATGATCACAGGAGCAAAGGCTGAAAACAGAGCCCAGGGGCAGCCAGTCACATGACTACCCAGCTGACAGAGGGGTTCCTGATCCATTAGCTTTTCTTGAGTGAAGGTAACCTCTTGTTGGTGCCTTATTTGGTCACTTTCACTTCCTTAGAACTGTAAACTTGTAACTTACTAAACTCCCTTTTATAAAAGCCATTCTAGTTCTGATGTATTGCATTCTGGCAACTGGCAAACTAGCACACTTGTTTTACTACAGGTTTGCTTATTTTATTATTCATTATAATGAAAAAATTTACATATTTTTAATCTTATCTGTTGTACTATATTTTGCTATTTCATTCTTCATTTTATTTAGCATTTATTTTATTTGGGTATGTTCTGTTCTCTTTATAACTAAATTTGGATGCCAGGATCAAATTTGATATAGCTTTCTTCTTTTCACATATAAAAGTACTCTTTATACTTTTTTTTAAATGAGAGGTTATGGATTTACAGAAAAACCATGCCTAAAATACAGGGTTGCCATATAGCAATCTATTATTAACATTGCATTGTGTGGGACATTTTGTTACAATTGATGAAAGAACATTTTGTAATTGTGCTATTACCTACAGTTCATGGTTTAATTTAGGTTTACCATTTGTGCTGGATATTTTTAAAAATTTGTATTCTAGTAACATATAGACAATGTAAAATTTTCCCTTTAACCACATTCAATTATACAATTCAGTGCTGTGAATAATTATAACATCCATTACAAAATCTTTCCTGTGCCAGGTTGAAACTATTAACTACTCCAGAGAAGCCAGATTTTAATCCTTATCCAATCTTGTGGGATCAGGCCTATCATTTAGGATAGGAAAGTTTGATTGGATTGTTTCCATGGTGATGTGACACACCAAGTTGTGGGTGTGACCTTTTGGTTAGATTACTTCCATGGAGATGTGACATACCCAATTGTGGGTGAGGTCTTTTGATTAGATGGTGATGTGATTCCACCCATTCAAGGTGGGTCTTGATGAGTTTACTGGAGTCCCTTAGGAGAGGAAATATTTTGGAGAAACCTCAGATGCAGACACTTGGAAAAGAGTTGATTCAGAGACATGGATCAGTTGACAGAAACATGGATGATTGAGATGTTTAGAGTGTCAACAGGGAGAACAGATGCCTGTTCATTCTTCATTTTATTTAGCATTTATTTTATTTGGGTATGCTCTGTTCTCTTTATAACTAAATTTGGATGTCAGAATCAAATTTGATATAGCTTTCCTCTTTTCTCATATAAAAATACTCTATATCTTTTTTTTAAATGAGTGGTTAACCTACCAGACACTGCCATGTTCCTTCGCATGAGATGCTAAGCAAGCAAGAACCCAGAGCTGTGTCCTAGGACGACTAAGGGAAGGCCCACACATAGAGAGGAAACCACGGACATCAGAAGCTGGAAACAACAAACCAGCACCAGGGACTAGTAGATGCCAGTCACATGCCTTCTCAGATCAGCCTTCCTTTAGCCAAGGTATCTTTCTCTGGATACATTAGTTTGAACATATTTATGGCCTTAGAACTGCAAACATGAAACTTAATAAATCCCTTTTATAAAAGCCAGCCAACCTATTTCTGGTACATTGCATTCCTGCAGCTTTAGCAAACTAATATATTTCTCATCATCCAGAAAAGAAACTCTGTACATTTTAAGCATTAATTACCTCTTCTCTATCTCTCCCTGACCCTTATAACCTATATTCTGGATTCAGACTGTATGAGTTTGCTTATTTTAATTTTTCAAATCAATGAGATCACACAATATTTGACATTTTGTGTCTGGCTTATTTCACTCAAAATGACGTCTTCAAGGTTCATCCATGTTGTCACATGTATCAGCACTTCATTTCTTTTCATGACTGAATAATATAGCATTGTATGTATATAGTGCATTTTTTTGTCCATTCATCAGTTGGTGGATACTTGGGTGGTAATTTGGCAATTGTGAATAATGTCACTAGAGGGCCAGTGATGTTCACACATCTGTTTGAGTCCCTGATTTCAATTATTTTGGGTATATACCTGTGTTTCAATTTGCTACAGCTGCTGGAATGCAATATACTAGAAATGGATTGGCTTATACAATAGGGATTTAATAGGTCACAAAATTACTGTTCTATGGCTGTGAAAATGTCTAAATTAAAGCATCCAGAGAAAGATACCTTCCCTTTGAAGAAAGACTGCTGATATCTGAAGCACCTCTGCTAGCTGGAAAGGCATGAGGCTGGCATCTACTGGTCCTTTCTCCAGGTTCATTGCTTCCAGCTTCTAATTCCAGTGACTTTCTCTATAAGTGTCTGTGGTCTTCACTTCTCTGGGCAAGCTATAGGTTTCATCTCTTAGCTTAGCATTTCTAAATGTCTCTGTCTCTTGCTTTCTGCCCTCTGTGTCTCTCTGCCCTCTATGTCCACTTTCCAAGCATCTGTACTTTCTCAAAAATGTTTCACTCTTATAGGACTCCAGTAAGCAGATTAAGACCCATCTTGAACAGACCAAGTGAGATCTCCATGGAAACAACCTAATTTAAAAATCCTGACCACAATTGGGTGGGTCACATTTCCATGGAAACAACCTAATTAAAAGGTCACACCAGAACATTTGGTCTGCCCCACAAGATTAGATTAAAATAGCATGGCTTTTCTGGGGAACATAACAGTTTCAAACCAGCACAACCTGGAAGGAGGATTGCCCCATTATACAGTAAATCTATACTTAACTTTCTGAGAAACTGCCAAACTGTCTTCCTCAGTGTCTGCACCACTTTATATTTCCACCAGCAATGAATGTGTTCCTATTTCTTCCCAAACTCTCCAACATTTGTAATTTTCCAGTTATTTTTTTTAGTAGTAGACATTCTAGTGGGTATGAAATAGTATCTCACTGTGGTTTTAATTTGCATTTCCCTAATGGCTGAAGATGTTCAGCATCTTTTCATGTGCTACCTGGCTACTTGTATATCTTCTTTGGATAGATGTCTATTTAAGTCTTTTGAGAATCTTTGAAATTAGGTTGTCTGACTTTGTGAATTGAGGGATTTATTCATATATTCTGGCTATTAAACCTCATCAGATAAGCAGATTCCAAATATTTGCTACCATTGTGTAGGTAATCATTTTACCTTCATAGTAAATTCCTTTGAAGCAAAGAAATTTTATAATTTTGAGAAGTTGCCATTTATCTAATTTTTTCTTTTGTTGCTTATGTTTTGGTTTTAAGGTCCACAAACCATTGGCTAACACAGAGTTGTGAAGATAATTCCTTACATCTTCTTCTGAGGGTTTTATAGTACTGACTCTTAAATTTAAGTGTTTAATCCATGTTGAGTTGATCTATGTATAATGTGTGAGGTGAGGCTCTATCTTCCTTTCTCTGTATAAGATATCCAATTTTCCTAACACCATTTGCTGGAGAGAATATTATTTCTCAGTTGAGTGGTATTTTCCCCCTTGTCAAATATAAATTGGCCATAAATGTGAGGGTTGACTTCTGAGTTCCCAATTCAATTTCATTTTCTATGTCTGTCCTTGCATTAGTACTATGTTGTTTTGATTGCTGTGGCTTTATAGCAAGTTTTAAGATTTGGAAGTGTGAGGCCTTCAGCTTCACTCTTCCTTTTCAAGATAGTTTTGACAAGTTAGTGCCCTTAACTTTCAAGTTGGTGATGGGCTTTTCCATTTATGCAAAGGGTATTGTTGGCATTTTGTTTTGTATTGCTTTGAATCTGCAAATAACTTTGGGTAGAATTGACATGTTAACAATATTTAGTCTTTCAATCCATGAACATGGAATTTTTTTTTAAGTTTTTAAAATTTCCTTTAGCAATGTTTTGCAATTTTTCTGTTGACCATACAGAAAATGTGAATGTGATCAGACTTTGACTAGAGATGTAAATGAAGCTGGTCAGGATTAGATAAAGGTGAATCAGAATACAGGGTAAAGGATGATATGGTCTAAAACTTCAACTTCTGTGTGAGATCAAAGGAAGAGATGTTTATTTGGTGCAAAATTTATATTTTTGGTAGTACATTATCTAATTTAACTTGTATGGTCAATTTATTCAATCAACATAATTACATGGAATTTACATGGAAGCTTGACTAGGCAGTCAGATCTTGTTAGTTTGTACAGATTAGTGTCATGCCCTGATACATCCCAGAGTAACTTGGGCAGAGAATAAAAAACATTTTCAAAGTCTCCTTGGGGGACTTTGGAGAAAGGAGAAAATATTTAAACTTTTATATTTAAAAGAATATCTGGGAAATTTCTGATATTCCCCCCCACCAAGCAGTGGGGACAACCAATCCAATAGGCTGAGCCCTTGAAACTTATTCCTGCAAAGCGGAAGCTAATTCTACTTAATATTATGCCTAAGAGTCACCCCCAGAGAACCTCTTTTGTTGCTCAGATGTGGTCTTTCTCTCTATGCCAACTCAGCAGGTCAATTCTCTGCCCTCTCCCCCATGTGGGACATGACTTCTGGGAGTGTAAATCTCCCTGGCAATGTGGGACATAACTCCATGGGATGAGCTGGTACCTGAGATCATGGGATTGAGAAAGCATTTTTTACCAAAAGGGGGAAGACATACATGAGATAAAGTGGCTGAGAGATTTCAAAGAGAGTCAAGAGGTTATCCTGGTGGTTATTTTTATGTACATATTGATATCCCTTTTTAGTTTATGGTGTATTGGAGTGGTTAAATGGAAGTATCTGAAATTATTGAACTGTTATCCAGTAGCCTTGATTCTTGAAGATCATTGTATAACTATGTAGCTTTTCAGTGTGACTGTGTGATTGTGAAAACATTGTGTCTGATGTTCCTTTTATCCAGGGTATGGACAGATGAGTAAAAAAACAATAAATAATAGGGGTGGATAAGGGGCAACAAAATTGGATAGATTTCAATGCTTGCAGTCTATGAGAGGGAAGGGTAATGGGTATGGGATGTGTGGGTTTTTTCTTTTGTCTTTTTATTTTTCTAGAGTGATGCAAATGTTCTAAAACTGATTATGTTGATGAATATACAAATATGTGATGATTTTATGAGCCATTGATTGTATACTTTGAATGGACTGAATGGTGTGTGAATATATCTCAATAAAAATATTGAAAAGAAAAAAATAAGGGGTACTGGAATTTATCACATGCCTCTTCTGCATCAATTGAGATGATCATGCATCTTATTTTCTTCATTTTGTTAATGTGGTGTATTACATTAGTTGATATTCTTATGTTGAAGAACACTTGCACGCCTGGGATAAAACCACTTGATCATGTTGTGTAATTCTTTTAATATCCTATTGTTAGATTTAGTTTGCTAGTATTTTATATAGAGATATTGGTCTGTAATTTTCTATTCTTGTGGTATATTTATTCAGATTTGGTGTTAGAGTGATATTGACCTTGTAGATAAATTAGGGAGTGTTTCCTCCTCTTCAATATATCAGAAGAATTTGAACAGAATTGCTCTCAATTCTTGGAATGTTATACAAAATTCTCTTTGAAGTCTTCTCATCCTGGGCTTTATTTTTGTTAGGAGGTTTTTGATTACTCATTCAATCTCTTTACTATTTAATGGTTTATTGTGATCTTCTAGTTCTTCTTGAATCAATGTAAACTGTTTTGTGTCTTTAAGAATTCGTCCATTTTTTCTATATTATCTAATTTGTTCCTGTATAGTCCTTTTTATTTCAGTGTTGTCAATAGGAATTACACTCTTTACATTCCTGATTTTAGTCATTTCTGTCCTCACTTTTTCTTCATTAGTCAAGCTAAAGTTTTGTCAACGTTATTAATCTTTTCAAAGAACCAATTTGTGGCTTTGTTTATTCTCTCTATTATTTTTTCATTAGCTATTTCTTTTATCTCCATTCTAATGTTTGTTATTGTTCTTGTTTGCTAGCTGCCAGAATGCAATATACCAGAAACGGAATGGCTTTTAAAAAGGAGAATTTAATAGTTGCTAGTTTACAGTTCTAAGGCCAAGAAAATGTCCCAATTAAAACAAGTCTATAGAAATGTCCAATCAAAGGTATCCATCCAGGGAAAGATACCTTGGTTCAAGAAGGCCAATGAAGTTCAACGTTTCTCTTTCAAGTGAGAAGGCACATGGTGAACACAGTCAGAGTTTCTCTCTCATCTGGAAAGGCACATGGTGAACACAGTCAGGGTTCCTCTCTCATCTGGAAAGGCACATGGTGAGGGTTCCTCTTTCATCTGGAAGGACACATGGTGAACATGGCATCATCTGCTAGCTTCTTCTCCTGGCTTCCTGTTTCATGAAGCTCCCTGGGAGACATTTTTCTTCTTCATCTCCAAAGGTCGCTGGCTTGTGGGCTCTCTGCTCCTCGTGGTTATATCATTATTCTCTGGTCTCTCTGAATCTCTTTCATTCTCTGAAATGTTTCCTCTTTTATAGGACTCCAGAAACTTATCAAGATCCACCCAAATGGGTGGAGACATGTCGTCACCTAATCCAGTTTAACAGCCACTCTTGATTAAATCACATCTCCGGGGAGATGATCTGATTACAGTTTCAAACATACAGTATTGAATAGGGATTTTTCTGCCTTATGAAATGCGATTTAGATTAAAACATGACTTTTCTAGGGGACACACATCCTTTCAAACCAGCCACAGTTATTTTCTTCCTTCTTCTCACTCTAGGTTTAGTTTGCTCTTCTTTTTTGTAGTTCTTCCATATTTGAAGTTAGGTCTCCGATTTGAAATCTTTCTTCCTTTCTTTTCTCTTTCTTTTTAATATATACATTTAGAGCTATAAATTTCCCTATAAGCACTGAGCTTTCTGCTCCCATAAGTTTTGGTATGTTGGATTTTCATTTCATTCACCTTAAGACATTTCCTCATTGACACTGAGGCAGTTTACAAGTTTAACCTCAGTATTATTGTATAACTGTATGAATTTATGTATAACACTATATGCATTTATGTGCATTACTCTGTATATTTGTGTGCATCATTCTATAAATACATGCATTCATAAAGGTATATCAGTTGCAAGCTTTCTCTAAGGAAGAAAAGCAGAATGTCTGCAGGCTGTAAATCACATCCAGACTTACTCAAGCATGTGCAAAGATATCGGTGTGCAAACAAGGAGGCTGCCAGATCTGTTTCTTGTCATGTTCAGGAGCTGCCCTTATGTCGGACAAAAGAGTCCAGCTAAGGGCAAGATAGCAGCTCCCACCCTGTAAGTTCTGTCTCTTACTTTTCCAATGTTTACCACCCCTTCCCTTAGTAACTTCTGCCTTGTTTACTATCCTTTATAATCTAGAAACAAAGAATATTCAGGGCTCAAACTTTGGCATACGTCCCCTGGGCTTGTCAGCAATAAAAGTTTTGCCCACTTCTCAGAGGCTCAGGTGCTTTCTTGGGTGATTGGAGTTTCCCCTACCTCATTTCTGGTCCACTGGCCAGGAAACTCTGCACCCCAAGGAAGAGACACCCTTGTGCTCCCTCCCCACCTCCAGGGAGGCCTGAACTGCAGACCAGTTTCCATCATTCCGAGGGCACCCCCAGAACTTTTTCTTCTGGTTCAGGATCATCTGACCGGAACTGGGCACTGGCTTGCCTGAACTCAGGAGGGACCTCAGCAGCCCTGAGAACTGAACTAGAGCTCTGCCAGTTGGACTGGTAAGAACGGTCATTCACCAATGAGGTATAGGGACTGTTAGGTCCTGCCTTTCAGGAGGCTGATCCCCTCCTAAACCAGGCTGAGTGACCTTCAGAAAAGCTGGAGGAGAAACCCCCAGTATTTAGATACACACTGGTTTGGGGAGGAGTCATATATAACTTGTCATGTTGTCGAGTACCTGGTGTGTGAAAGTGCATGAATGAGTCGTGGCTCTGCCCAGAGGCTTCGGCACTGTGTCACCTGTGCTGTGAAGTGTGTGTCTCAATCTGCAGTTCTGTGGGTTCTTGTTACGGCTTGCATGGTGCTGTCCTTGATTCAACGAGAGAGTTTGTGAAGGTCCGGGTTGGGGGGTTATACCAACCCACTTTATACCAAGAGAAGTCGAAATTTCCACAAGGGAAGTGGTCAGAGATGGATGAAGTGATTGTCATCTTGTTTATTTGTTTGTCGTCTGTCCCCAGGAGGATCATTATGGGTGGTACTGAGAGCAAAACCCCCTTAGCATGCCTCATTAAGAACTTTAGGAAAGGTTTTCCTGGAGACTATGGAATGAAGCCAAAGCCCCAGGAGTTGTGCAAATTTTACCAATTGAACTGGCCCTCTTTTGGAGTCAGTGGCCATCCGAGGGGGGTCCTTTAACCCCCCACCCCACCCCTATCCGAGCTGTCTGACAAACTGTCACAGAACAGCCTGCACACCCTGACCAATTTCCATTTATCGACTCCTGACTCCAAATTATTCAAAATTCACCACCGTAGCTAAAAGCTTGCATTGAAAACCATGCAACAGTCCAAACCATGCAACCTGGGCATTCTGCTTCCCAGAGTGGTTGCTGCAAAGAAGTTAGCCGGCTCAGCTACGAAACTTCCAACCCCAGAAGGCGCTCCGCTGCCAAAAGAAAAGCACCCCAACCACCTAGATAAAGAGACAGAGAAGCTGCCATCACTGCCTCCGCTCTTGGCCCGGGCTCCTGGCGACTGCGTGTGTCACGGCACAGATGCCCGAACCTCGGCTCCCTCCGCACTGCCCACAGAAGCTCTCGGCGACTGCGCTTGTCAGTGCGCGATTGTCCGAGACTTGGCACCTTCCCCACTGCCGACAGAAACTCTTTACCCCTGCCTTCCTAAGTCTTCAACCCCAGAAAAACCTCCAGTCCTCCCAGCTGAAGAAGAAAATCCATTGCCTCTGCATTACTCAGCTCCAGCCCCGCGACCCCCATCACAAGTGAAGGCCTTGGTTCCTGAGGCGCTGTCAGCAACCCTGACACTTTCTGCTGAGAATGCCGCCTTGTCAGCTCTCCACAGACGCTTCCCATCGCACCAGAACTCTCTCCGGAGATCCTGCAAACCTGGAACCTTAGCTCTGGAGCTGGGAAAGCCTGCGGTGTCCCAGGGGCTTTAGAGCTGCCCCTGCGGGAAACTCAAGCACCGTTTTGCTATGATCCAGAAGGCCAGTTGCTGGGAGGCCAACCCATGTTCATCTACCAGCCTTTTTCAGCTTATGACTTCAACTGGAGAAACTACACTCCCTCCTACACTGAGAAGCCCCTGGCTGTGATCGGTCTGCTCCAGTTGATTATACACCCATCAAGTGATGTGGCAAGATTGCCATCAGCTCTGCATCACCTTCTTCAGCACAGAAGAGTGCATATGAATTTCACAAGCCACCCTGAAGTGGTCAAAAGAAAAGGCTCCTGAAGGGGTGATGAATGCATCCCAATATGCTCAGAACTGCTTCCCAGACGCTGACCCGCAATTGGACCCGGACACCAAAGCTGGCAGAAACAATCTGAATCTCTACCTACATGCACTCATTCAAGGTGTGAAAAAGAGGCCAGAAAAAAAAAAAACAACAATAAATATGTCGAAAACTGTTGAAGTCCTGCAAAAGCCAGACAAAGCCCCTAACCAGTTCCACGAGTGCGTCTGTGAATCCTTTAGACTATACACTCTTTTTGACCCTGAAGCATCAGAAAATCAGAAACTTGTTAGTGCTACATCTGTTGGGCAAGGCCAAGCTGATATCTGGGGAAAGCTGCAGAAATTAGAAGGGTGTTTTTTTGAATGAATACATTCCAGCTCCTTGAAGTAACTACAAAAGTCTACATGAACCAAGACCAGGAGGAAAGAAGAGAAGCAGGCTGCCAGCTAAAAACTAAGCAGACCTGCTTGCTGTAGCCTAACCCCGGGCACCAGGAAGCTCCCATTTTCAAAACCTGGAACTTTCAAGCATCCAGGGCTGGAAAATAAAACACCTGCTTGTTGGGGAGGCCACCCGGAGAATGGAGAAAAGCAACTCTACAGGAAAGAAACCAGTGTGCTTACTGTAAAGAGGAGGGACACTGGAAAGCAGAATGCCCCAACAGAAAACAGGAAAGGGAAAGCAAGCACCCCTTTAGCTATGAGGACCCCATAGCTAATGGACTTATAGGCCTACCAGGCCTGGAAGACAATTCAGACTGAGAGACCAGGCCCCTTCATGCTTGACCCTGGGGAGCCCATATCATGATGACAGTAGGGGTCCCAAAAATGGATTTTATGGTGGACACCAGCACAGAACATTCTGTTGTCACACTGCAAATTGGTCCTAAAACTAAACGGCAAACCACCATTATTGGGGCCACTGGCATTTTGGCTCAACATCCCTTTTAATAGCCTGCAAGTATCTGCTGGGGTCTCATGAAGTTCTCATCAATTTCTTTACTTTCCTAACTGCCCGGTAACCCTACTGGGTCGAGACCTCCTGACAAAGCTCCAGGCCCAGATAAGTTTCAGTGCAGAAGAGGAATGTTTCCTGATGCTAAAAAACCCAGAAAGAAAAATTGTGATGACCCTGACAGCCCCCCAGATGGAAGAGTGGTGCCTCTTTCTTGCCAAAGAAAACCAAAACCAGCCTGACCATCCACAAATGCTAGGAATTGACCCTTCTGTTTGGGCAGAAAACAGTACACCAGGGCTAGTGAAAAATGCCACTTCAGTCCTTGTGGAACTCCATCTGGGAGTTGCCTAGTGTATCTTAAATAATATCCAGTTCCTCAGGAAGCCCAGGTAGTAATTCGGGCACACATCGACCGCCTGCTTGTTCATGGTATACTATGGGAGTGCCAGTCTCCATGGAACAGTCCTCTGCTACTGGTATGAAAACCTGGCACCAACAATTACTGCTCTGTTCAGGATTTGCAGGACATCAACAAAGTGACTGTTACACTGCATCCCATAGTACCAAGCCCGTATA
This sequence comes from Tamandua tetradactyla, assembly GCF_023851605.1. Taxonomy (NCBI): domain Eukaryota; kingdom Metazoa; phylum Chordata; class Mammalia; order Pilosa; family Myrmecophagidae; genus Tamandua; species Tamandua tetradactyla. Next base: position 58,521,283 of record NC_135345.1, read on the forward strand.
CTCGATTGAGCCTAATTCTTGCAACAGCATCATTTTTCTCCTTCCTTGACCCGAAAGACACTTTGTTCTGTGTTCATCTGGCACTGGTCAGCCAACCCATTTTTACTTTTGAATGGGGACATCCAGGCACTGGAAGGAAACAACAATTCACCTGGATGTGCCTGCCTCAAGGGTTCAAGAATTCTCCTGATATATTTAGCTAGACCCTAGGAAAGGACTTGCAGGAATTCCATGATAAAAAGTATGATAGTGCTTTACTCCAATATGTGGGTGGTCTGCTCTTAGCTAGCACCACTTCACATAACTGTCTAGAAGGTATTGAAACACTCCTGACCCACCTAAATCAAAGAAGCTATAAGATCTCTAAGAAAAAGGTCCATATTTGCAAGTAATAGATGAAATTCCTCAGATTTCACATTGCTCAAGGCACTGGCACCTGGGGGTTGAAAGAAAGCAAGATATCTGTCAAATTCCTACACCCACATCTCCTTGACAAGTACAAAAATTCCTAAGGACCGCGAGGTTCTGCTACATCTGGGTCCCTAACTTCGCTGCAGTTGCTAGGCCCTTGTGTGAGGCTACTAGAGGAGCAGAAAATTTGCCTCTGCCCTTGGGAACCAAACAACAAAGAGCCACTGAAACTAAAAAAGGAATTCACCCAAGCCCCAGCCTTGGTCTTCTGGACACCAATAAACCTTTCACCCTGTACATTCATGAATGACAGAGGACAGCTGCAGGCATCCTTATTCAGAAACTAGGCTCTTGGGATCACTCAGTAGCTTCCTTATCTTATTGAAGCAGTTAGACTTGGTGGCCAAAGGATGGCCTTCCTGTCTGCAGGTCATAGAGGCCACTGTCATTCTAACCCATCATGCTAAGAAGTTAACTTTCAGCTAGCAATTAACCCTTCATGTCCGCACCAAATCAAAGCAGTTCTCCAGCCAAAAGGAACATCATTGACTTTCCACTTCTTGGCTGCTAAAATAACAGGCCCTCTTATGTGACAACCTGAATATTCAAGTGGAAACCATATGCAGCCTAAACCCAGCTACTCTCCTACCTACAGGAGAAGGTTTGCCTGAGCATAAAAGTACAGAAAAACCTTGGAAGTGTTTTCCAGCAGACCAGATTTATAGGACCAGCCTTTCTCCTACCCTGATGCAGAATACTATGCAGATAGCAGCAGTTTTGTCCACAACAGGATGCAAAAAGCAGGCTATGTGGTGGTAACCCTGGACTCAATTGTGGAATCTGGGCCCCTCCCTATAGGCACCTCAACTCAAAAAGCCAAACTCATTGCAGTCACCAGAGCCTTGCTGTTAGGGTCAAATGCTATTGCCAACATTTACACTAACTTGAGGTATGCCTTCAATGCTGTTCAGGTGCACAGGGCCCTATACAAAGAAAGAGGATTGATCAATGTTGGAGGAAAGAAAATAAAGCACAGCCCAGAAATTTTGGCTCTCCTGGAAGCAGCATGGACCTCCATAAAGGTTGCCATCATCCATTGCCCTGGGCATCAGTCAGGAAACACAGCAGTAGCCCAAGGGATCTGTCTGGCCAATAAGGAAGCCAAGGCAGCAGCCTTAAGGGGAGCCCACTCCTCTTTAGCAGTAGCCCTCCTACTTGAACTGATAAGTTACATACAGCCAAAATATTCCAAGACTGAATGTACCTGGCTAAGTCAAGAAGACAGTGCCTTCTTACTGAATGGATGGTGGAAAATCAAGGATGGTTGATTAGCAATTCCAGAAGTGCTCCACGTGAGGGTGGTTTCCCAAGTTCATGAAAATAGTCACTATGGAAAAAGAAGCCCTGGAGCAGTTTCTTCAACAGCACTTTTACATTCCCTGACTGCACCAGCTCACCTGAACAGCTTGTGCTAAATGTATAACCTGTGCTCAAAATAACCCCCGAGAAGGGCCAAAACCTCACCTTTGGAATTCAAGTTATGGGGAGGATGCCATTCGATAACATCCAAATAGACTTCACAGAACTCCTGCAGGCAAGGGGGTATCACCACTTGCTAGTAGGAGTCTGTACCCTCTTAGGATTGGTGGAAGCCATCCCCACTCAATCAGAAAAATCCCAGGAAGTGGTCTATTTCTTATCCAGAGAAATCATTCTGAGGTATGGCCTGCCGAGCTCCCTGGGCTCTAACAGTGGACTGGCATTTGTGGCCCAGATCATACAAAATCTCAGCAAAGCCCTCTGCATGAAGTGGAATCTCTACACAGCATATAGGCTGCAGAGTTCAGGAAATGTGGAGTGAGTGAACCACACCCTGAAGTGACATCTGAAAAAACTTGTCAGGAAACCAATCTAAAATGGACTGATGTACTCCCCATAGCCTTGTTAAGAATAAAATACAGTCCCACAAAACAAATTGGATTTTCCCCTTTTGAAGTTCTGCTTGGATGGCCTCCACCTCTGATAAAAGAATTCCAAGGAAATATTACACAATTTGAAGAATTAACTTTACAAAGGCAGCTCCTGGACCTAAGCTCCACTCTGTCTCAGTTGCACAGCTAGGTAAATGAAAGATTCCCACTGCAATTAACATCCCCTATATACTCCTTTACCCTGTGATTTCTAGTCTGGCTAAAAGATTGGAATAATCAGGCATTAACACCCACTTGGTTAAGGCTCTATATGGTCCTTCTTTCTACTGTTAAGGCTGCCAAGATGACCCCCTGGATCCACCACTCCAGGTTGAAGCCTGGAAATGACTTAACTTTATCTTGGAAGTACCAAACTGACCCAGAGAACCCACTGAGGCTGACTGCATGAGAAAACTACCTGCCCTGCCCCTGTCACTTCAGAAAATAGCTGGAGCCTGAGAAAATCTTTAACTCTTGCTTCAGTTACCTTGGAAGCTGACTCATCCATGCACAGCTGACATAAGGAAATCTTCAAATCCTGCTTCAGTCACCCCAGAAGCTGACTGATTCACGTACGGCCAAAGATTGAAGAATCGATACATGGACATCCCAGCCTGCCAGGTCGATGGACTTATTGCCGTTTTCTTACTATGTGCTTGTTTTGCAATTCACAGTTTAGCTCTCCGAGAAGTAGGTCACCTGGAATTCTTCCCAGAACTAACTTTACTCTAATTTGGTGGGATTCCTCACATCCAGGCAATTTCTCCCTTCCTATATAAGTTGCAGAATGTTGTTTTTATGCCTAATTTTGCTTGTACTTTCCTGAGATCCCTTCAGAATTGCTGCCCCAGATTCCTGCCATGAGTGCATCCACACCACCTGGACTGGAGACACAGTCACTCCCACCATGATATTTCACACCATTACACTTGCCAAGGTGTCTCCTAGGGCTTCTGCACCTATAATTAGATTACATACTCGATCTGTGATCCTGGCAGGGACCATCACTACATCTGCCATGACCCTAACAAGCCTGAGCATGAAACTGTGGTAGAATTAAAATTCCAAGAAGGTGAAAAAAATAGTAGTAAGCATCACCACGCTTCTAAAAAGCCAACAAGCAGTGTCCCTACTCTAATACTTCTCATGTGTGCTCCCCTACAAACTCGTCAGAAGTTGTGTCTTACACCAAATAGGAAACCCCTGAGGCTCCCTCCTACAAGAAAAACCAAGCACCCCCAGTTGCAGGACTGGGCACTGCAATCTCACCAATTTTGCCATCTTAAATATTCATGATACCTGGTGGGACAAAGAAATCCAGGTGCTCTAAGGAGAAAAAAGGTCCCATATCAGAGTCCTTCACGGCCATCCACTTTATATAAAAGGAACCATGAACTTTTATAACTGAGAAAAATAATTATGGTGGGGTCAGATAAAAACCACACAGTTCCTGACCCATCACTATTTGCTTCTTTCCCCACCTTAAAAGGCGTTTTGGAGTGACATTTCAGCTCCAGGGGTTTGGGAAGCCCCTGAAGGGTTGTATTGGGTCTGTGGCAGAGCAGCCTATTCGGAATTGCCTGCAGGGTGGTCAGGAGCTTGTGATTATGAACCATTCACCCTTCCTTCTTTCTAGTCCCCCTAAAGCAAGGGGAACTACTAGGATACCCACTCTATGAATCAGAAAAATATCCAGGTCCAAAAGAGAGGCATACAAATAGGGAACCAGGAAGACAATGAGTGGCCTCCTAAGCACATTATCCAGTATTATGGGCCAGTAGTATGGGTGGAGGATGGGTCATGGGGATATTGAACCCCAATTTATGTGCTAAACTGCATCATTTGGCTTCAGGCAGTGGTGGAACTAATCATAAATGAAACTGCCTGTGCTCTGGATCTGTTGGCATGGCAACAGACAAAATTTAAAGCAGCCATCTATCAGAATTGATTGGCTATTGATTACCTGTGAGCCAAGGAAGGTGGAGTATGTGGAAAATTCAACCTTTCCAACTGTTGCTTGTAATTGGATGACCAAGGAAAAGTAATAGAGGAAATCACCAATCACATTAGAACCCTAGCCCATTTCCCAGTTCAAACCTGGAATGACTGGGACCCCAAAACTTCTTCAGAGGGTGATTCTCAGCTTTTGGAGGGTTCAAAACTCTAATTGGAAGCATTTTAGGGCTGCTTGGTATATGTCTTATTCTCCCCTGGCCTCCTCCCTTGCTTGCTGAAAAGTGTAAGAGCACTGAAGAAATAAATAAATAAATGGGAACTCCTCAAAATTAAACACTTTTGTGCATCAGAGAACTTCATTAAGAAAGTAAAAAGACAGCCTACACAATGGGAGACAATATTTGGACATGACATATCAGATAAAAGTCTAGTATACAGAATTTATAAAGAGATTGTTCAACTCAACAACAAAAAGATAGCCAATCCAATTATAAAATGGGAAAAACACTTGAACAGACACTTCTCAGAAGAGGAAATACAAATGGCCAAAAGGCACATGAAGAGATGCTCAACGTCCCTGGCCATTAGAGAAATGCAAATCAAAACCACAATGAGATATCATCTCACACCCACCAGAACAGCCATTATCAACAAAACAGAAAATGACAAATTCTGGAGAGGATGTGGAGAAAGAGGCACACTTATTCACTGTTGGTGGGAATGTGCAAATGGTGTCAAATGCCTGTGGAAGGCAGTTTGGTGGTTTCTCAAAAAGCTGAATATAGAATTGCCATATGACCCAGCAATACCACTGCTAGGTATCTACTCAGAGGACATAAGGCCAAAGACACAAACGGACACTTGCACACCAATGTTTATAGCAGCATTATTTACAATTGCAAAGAGATGAAACAGTCAAAATGTCCATCAACAGTCGAGTGGCTAAACAAACTGTGGTATATACATATGATGGAATATTATGCAGCTTTAAAACAGAATAAACTTATGAAGTATGTAACAACATGGATGGACCTTGAGAACATTATGCTGAGTGAGCCTAGCCAAAAACTAAAGGGCAAATACTGTGTGGTCTCACTGATATGAACAGACAACAGTGAATAAACTTGGAATATTTCATTGATAACAGAGACTATCAGGAGATAGAAACAGGGTAAGATATTGGGTAACTGGAGCTGAAGGGATACAGACTGTGCAACAGGACTGGATACAAAAACTCAGAAATGGACAGCACATTACTACCTAACTGTAATATAATTATGTTAAAACACTGAATGAAGCTGCATGTGAGAATGATAGAGGGAGGAGGGCTGGGGACATAAATGAAATCAGAAAGAAAGATAGATGTTAAAGATTGAGATGGTATAATCTAGGAATGCCTAGAATGTATAATAATAGTGAAATGTACAATGTACAAATTTTAAAAATGTTTTTGCATGAGGAAGAACAAAGGAATGCCATTATTGCAGGGTGCTGAAAATAGATGGCAATTAATATTTTAAAATGCCACCTTATGTGTGAGACTAAAGCAAAAATATTTATTCCTTACAAAATTTATAATTTGACTAGTGCATTTCCTAATATAACTTATGTAGATAATTTGATTGAACGCCATAAGTACTTGGAATCTCAGGTAGGACATGAAATTTTGTTGGTTTGTCCAGAGTGATGCCCTGATGAATTCCAGAGTGATTCGATCAGTGAGTGGAAAAGTATTTGCAAATCCCCCTTCAAGGAATGGGGAGAATGGGGAGAAAGTCAACTTTCCCAAGTTGAATTCTTGATATTCTCCCAAGCAGTAAAAAGAAAAAAAAAGTGTAAGTCAAACTATAGGAGCCTTAGTGGACAGAAAAACTGCCTCTCACTTACTTCAACTCGGAGGCCTGCACCCCTTGAACTATCACAATTATGAATTAGCCCCCAGAAGCAAAAATGGTGCTACACCTATAGAATAAAATGTGATGAATAATATCATCAAACGGAGGAGTGAGGTAGTTTACAAGTTTAACCTCAGTATTATTGTAAAACTATGAATTTGTGTGTATCACCTCAGTATTATTGTTGTATAATTTCATGAATTTATGTGCATCACTTTATGCATTTTTGTGTATTGCTCTGAGTATTTGTGTGCATCACTCTACAAATATATGCATTTATGAATGTATATAATTGCAAGCTTTCTTGAAGGAAGAAAAGTAGAATGTCTGCAGTGCTGTAAATCACATCCAGGCTTACTCAAGCATGTCTGAAGATATCGGTGTGCAAACAGGGAAGCTGCTAGGCCTGTTTCTTGTCATGCCCAGGAGCTGCCTTTATCTTAGACAAAAGGGTTTAGCTAAGGGTCAGATAGTAACTTCCAGCCTGCAAGTTCTGTCTCTGTACTTTTCCAGTGTTCACCACCCATTCCACTAGTAACTCCCACCTTGCTCACTATATAATCTAGAAACAAAGACTATTCAGGGCTCAGACTTTGAATGGAAATCCTCTGGGCCTGCTGGGCAATAAAAGTTTTGTACACTTCTCAGAGGTTCAGGTGCTTTCTTGGGTGATCAGAGTTTTCCCTGCTTCAACATGGTGATTTCCTCTTTAGCCCATTGATTGCTTATGAGCATATTGCTTAATTTCTACATATTTGTGAATTTACATTTCTCTGTTAATGATTCCTAGCTTTATTTCATTGTGGTCAGTGAAAATGCATTGTATAATTTCAATATTTTTGAATTATTGAAACTTGTTTTCCTGCCTAGGTTATGGTCTATCCTGGACAATTATTCATGTGCACTCAAGAATAATGTTTGTTCTGTTGCTGAATGAGGTGTTTTATATGTGTCTCTTAGGCTTATTTAGGTTAGGTTATTGTTCACATCTTCTATTTCTTCAATGATCTTCTTTTACAATGTCTATCCATTATTGAAAGTGGTATATTAAAGTCTCCTATTACTAATAGAGAACCATCTATTTCTCCCTTCAAATATGTCAGTATTTGCTTCATATACTTCGGGGCTCTGCTGTTAGGTGGATATACATATTTATAATTGTTACATCTTACTGCTGTATTGATCCCTTATTCAATATATAATGACTATTTTTGTTCTTTGTAACAGTTTTTTGCTTGAAGTCTATTTTATCTGATATTAGTATAGCTACCCCAGCTGTTTTTTGTTTTCTACTAGCATGGTATATTTTTTTCCACTGCTACACTTTCAACATATTAATGTCTTTAATTTTAAGGTGGGTCTCTTCTAAGGAACATATAGTTGGCTTATGCTTTTTATCTGATCTGCTTAATTTTTGCCTTTGGCTGAAGAGTTTTGTGCATTTATATTTATATTCTCTACTGATAATGAAGAGATTTTTTCCTGAGATTTTGCTAAATTTTTTAAAATTTTATATCTTTTCTGTATCTCAACTCTTCCATTAATGCTGATGTCTTAGTTTGTTAAACTGCTGGAATGCAATATACTAAAGATGGAATGACTTTTAAGGGAATTTATTAAATTTCAAGTTTACACTTTTAAGACAATGAAAATGTCCAAATTAAGGAAGCAACAACAGGTTACCTTCACTTAGGGGCATCTGGAACAGCTCTGTCAGCTGGGAAGTCATGTAGCTGGAGTCTGCTGAGATCTTTGGGTTCTGGACACCTCTCTCAGCTGGGAAGGCACGTGGGGACATCTGCTAGCTTTCTCTCCTCATTTCATAAGGTTACCTTGCGGCCATTTTCCTTGTGCATCTCAAAGATCTCTGGCTGTGTGGACTCTGTCTGCTCTAAAGCTTTTTTCAAAATGTTTCTCACTTAAAGGGCTCCAGTAGGCAACCCCACCTTGAATGGGTGTAGACACATCTCCATGAAACTATCTATCAAATGTTACCACCCACAATTGAGTGAGTCACATCTCCATGGAAGCAATCAAAAAGATCCCACCCAAGAATGCTGAATGAGGATTAAAGAGCATGGCTTTTCTGGGGTACATGACATTTTCAAACTGGTATATTTCACAATTTAGACCACAAAAGACAAATTCTTTCCAAATGCCAAATACATTCATTCCATCACAATATCACAAAGCCTGAAGCCATTTCAGTAAGAATATGAATACAATACAAAATTAGAAACAGTGGAACATCTCAATAAAGTCAGCTACAGGCATGACCTGTCCTAAGGCAAAATTTTCCTCTGGCTGTGAACCTGGAAAACTCAGAACAAGTTACCTGCTGCCAACATACAAAGGAAGAACAGTCATAAGATACATGTTTCCATTTCCATAGGGAGAAATTGGAAGGAACACAGGGGTCATTAGACCAAAACAATTCCAAAAACTTGCAGGGCACACTCCATCGAATTTCAAAGTCTGAGAGTCATTTATCCTTGGGGCTTAGAAAATGGAAGTCCCACCCTTTCCAAGGGCCTACTCAGCAGTCCTGCTCTCTCTGAATAGTGGTGTGGAGTGTGCATCATGGAGAGCAATAGCGAGACCATCTTTTTCTCAGTGCCAAACACTGGGGCAGCACCCAGGGTCTCTGCCATCTCCAGGACACATGCTAAACCCCTCCAGAACAATGGGGTGCCAGCCAGGCTCTCCCAAATCTTCAAGAAATGTGCTCCACCCTCTCCAGGACCTGAGTCACAACTATTCAATAATGTAGAGGTTGAAGGCCCATCTCTGCCTTGGAGAAAACCCACCTTCTCCAAGAACTTGGGTGAGTCTGCTTGCCTGACATGAGGTTTCTTGGTATCAGACCTTTGAAGTCACTTTTCTTTCAATCTGCCCCTTTTCTGTCCCTTTTAGTTCAGACTGGCACTGGTTCAGTTTATAGAGATCCCACAACACCTCTTGTTGGTTTTCTATGCATTATGCTGGGATCATGCCCATCAGACAGACTCCATCTCAGATCCTCACTTGTCCTGTAATGGCTGACTGTTTCCATGTTTGGCTAAGCCCTCAAGTGGGACACTACTCTCCAGGGTCTCCCTTTCTGGAAGCCCAGAATTTTACAGACCATCAATTTCTGATTTCTTTGTATCCAAGAGTTCAGTTCTCAGCTTATCTCTACTCTGTTGCATTTAACTATAAGCAGCAAGAAGACAACAGGCTCCTTTTTTCACATTTTGTCTTCCACATTTTCATCTTCTAGCTAAGTATCCTGGGTCATCATCTTTAAATTCTAACTTCCATTGAACATCAATACTCAATTTTGCAAAATTATTTGCCACTTTAAAACAAGGGTCACCTTCCTTCCAACTTGCAGTGACACATTTCTATCTAAAGCCTCATCAGAGGTATCTTTAGAGTTCATATTTCTATGAACAGTGTCTCAAAGTACACTAGGCCTGCTCTATCATGACCCCTTATCCACTTAGAAAGATGTTCCAGCATGTCTGATATTTGCAAACTGCAGCAGCATCCCACTCTCTTAACAAAATCTGTTTTAGTTCATTAAGATGCCAGAATGCAATATACCAGAAATGGAAGCACTCTTAAAAAGGGAATTTATTAAGCTGTAAGTTAGCAGTTCTAAGGCCACAAAAATGTCCAAATTAAGGCACCAACAAGAGGTTATCTTCACTCAAAAAGGCTGATGTCATCCAGAATAGCTCTGCCTAATGGGAAGTCACATGGCTGGCATCTGCTTAGGTCTTTGGATTCTGGGCACCTCTCTGAGCTGGAAAGACATATGTTGACATCTGCTTTCTCTCCTCATTTTACAAGGCTTCCCTGGGGGTGTTTTCCTTCTACATCATCAAACATCTCTGGCAGTGTGGGCTCTGCCATCTCTAAAGCTTTTTTTCCAAAATGGTTCTCATTTAAAGGGCTTCAGTAAGCAATCCCACCTTTGTATGCATAGAGACACATCTCTATGGAAACCATCTAATAAAAAATTACCACTCACAATTGGGTGGGTCACATCTCCATGGAAACAATAAAAAAGATCTCACCCAGCAATATTGAATGAGGATTAAAGAACATGGGGTACATGACAGTTTCCAACTGGTACAGTTGACTTTCATATATATTTGATTTCTTTGTATTGTACTCATGCTGGTCTGAAACTATTATGCACCCCAGAAAAACCACATTTTAATCCCGATCCAATCTTCTGGGGCCAGGCCTATTGTTTGGATGGGAAACATTAGATTAGATTGTTTCCATTTAGATTGATCCACTCAAATGTTGGTATGACGTTTTGGTTAGTTTACTTCCATGGAAACAGGACACATGCAATTGTGGGTGTGGCATTTTGATTAGATGGAGATGTGTCTCCACCCATTTATAATGGGTCTTGATTTGTTTATTGGAGCCCTTTAAAGGGGAAAAGATTCTGGAGACACCTCAAATGCAGTCTTTTGGAGAATAGTTGCTCCAGAGTTGAGAGAGACACCTAGACATGGAACCCAGCAGACATTGCCTGGTGCCTTCCTATGAGATGGTAAGCAAGCCAGAACCCATAGCTGTGTCCCAGAGGAGCCAAATGAAGGCCCACAGATGCTCAGAGAGGACACCACTGGCATTAGAATCTGGAAGCAATGAACCATGAACAAGGACCAACAGACACCAGCCAAATGCCTTCCCATGGGAAGACGTTGGCCTTTCTTGAGTCAAGGCTTCTTTCTCTGGATGCCTTAGTTTGGGCAATTTTATGGCCTTAGAACTGTAAACTTGTAAAGTAATAAATTTCCTTTTTAAAATCCCTTCCATTTCTGGTATGTTGCATTCTGGCAGCATTTAACAAATCCAAACAGTACCATATTAAGTACCTTATCATTTCTTTCTGGATATATTTTTATATATTTTACTTGTGCTTACCAAGGGGTTAAAATTTAATACACTAAATATATAACAGTCATGTGTTATTTGATTTCAACTTGTTGACAGCACACACATGCACTGTTTCTATATTTTTCCATCTCTCCACCTTCTTTTGTTCTTCTTACATATTATATCTTTATACATTATATGCCTCAAGCCATAGAGTTATCATTGCTTTTGTATGCATTTGTGTTCTACCATCTGTAGGCAGTAGGAAGTGAAATTAACTATCAAAATATACAGTTCAATATTACTGGCATTTATAATTACCCAATGGTTACCTTTATTGGAGGTCTTTATTTCCTTCTTAATGTAATTATATTGAGATATATTCACATACCATATAATCATTCAAAGTGTATAATAGTGATTCATAGTGTCATCATATGGTTGTGTGTTTACCACCACAATCAATTTTTTTTAACATTTTCATTACTCCAAAAAAAAAAAAAAAAAAGAAAAGAAAAGAATACTCAAAACATTCCATACTCCATATCCATCCTATTATTTATTTATTTTTGCCCTTAATTTTTTGCTCACCTGTCCATACACTGGATAAAGGAAGTGTCAGTCACAAGGTTTTCACAATCACACAGTCACACTATAAAGGCTATTTGTAATACAATCATCTTCAAGAACTAAGGCTACTGGAATACAGTTCAGCATTTTCAGATGTTCCTTCTAGCTATTCTATTACACTAAAAATTAAAAAGGGTTATCTATATAATGCAAAAGAATAACCTCCATAGTGACCTCAAGATTCTATGTGAAATCTCTCAGTCACTGAAACTTTATTTTCATTTCTCTTCCCATTTTGGTCAAGAAGACTTTCTAAATCTCATGATGGTGCGTCCAGGCTTTTACCCAGGAGTTGTGTCCACACGTCCAGGGAGATTTACACCCCTGGGAGTCATTTCCCCTGTACAGGGTAAAGCATTGAGTTTACTTGCAAAATTGGCTTAGAGAGAGAACCCACATGTGAGCAACAAAACTGAATCTCTGGTGGCGACTGTTCAGCATAATCATTAGTAGGCTTAGCTTCTCCTTTGCAAGCATAAATTGCATAAAGGCAAGTCCCAAGATTAGGGACTTGGCCTATTAAACTGGCAATCCCCAATGATTGTGAGAATATTAGGACTTTCACAGGTGATGATCTTTATTTCCTTATGCCATTTGGAGATACTGTGTAGTGTCCATGCCTTTCCATCTGAAGCAGCTCTTTAGCATTTCTTCCAGGGCAGATCAGATAGTAATGAACTCCATAAACTTGTTTAATCTCTTAAACAGATTAAGTTTCTCTTAATCTCTCTCTCATTTTTGAAAGAAAAAAATTGTCAAATATAAAATTCTTGGTTGGCAGTTGTTTTCTTTCAGCACATTAGGTATTTGAACCACTGCCTTCTTGCCTCCATGATTTCCTTGAGGAATCTGCACTTAAACTAATTGGGACTCCCTTGTACATAACACATTGCTTTCCTCGTGCACCTTTCAGGACCCTCTCCTGTCCCTTGCATTTGACTGATCATTGTGTGACAGGGCATACTTCTTTTCATGGTTATCTTTCTTGGGATACTATAGGCTTCTTGGATATACATATTTACATATTTTGCTATCTTTGGAAAATTTTCTATAATTCTCCTTTTGAATATTCCTTTTGCTCCTTTCCCTCTTTCTTCTCCTTCTGGGACTCCTATAATATGTATATTGGTACTCCTTGTGGTGTCTCAGAGTTCTCTTAGTCTATTTTTGCTTTTTGTATTTCTTTTTCCTTTCTGCTTTTCAACCTGACTCATTTCAATTATCTTGTCTTTGAATTCACTGATTCTCTCTACTCCTAGTTCCAAGCTGCTTTTGAAATCATCCTGGAAATTTTTCATTTCAGCTATTGTAGTCTACCCCAGTAGTTCCTGTTTTTTTTATATATACTTTGTTTACTGAGATTTTAATATTGTTTATTCACTATTTTCCTTATATACCCTAGTTCTTTCTCTGGATTTTCCTTCCTCTCCTTTAGCATTTTGAAGATCTTTTTGATTTTTAATTCTTTGTTTAGTATATCCACATTCTGGTCTTCTTCATTGAAGTTTTCTCAAATTTTACTCTCTTCCTTTTGCTAAGCCATCATTTCCTATTTGTATTATAAATCTTTTATTGCACACTAAACATTTTTATATTTAAACTGTTAACTGTGGGATTTATTTCCTGAAATATCTGTTTCTTGAATTTGTATCCAATTAATGATAATGCAGAGATTTTTTTGAATGTCAGAATTTAACAAAACCAAGCAGACTTAAATATAGAAACATTTTTTACCCTCTTTGAAAATTGGCTTTTCTTTGGCTCATGCTCTCCTTCAGAGTTCAGCACTCCAGTCAGGAAGGTTATCCCAATGAACATGCAAAGTACAGGGTCTTCCCTGTCTTTTCTGGGTCGCTGTGTTGACCTGGATTTGTACTTGCTAGTGATCTTAGGAAATCCTCTGGTTACAAGAGTTTGAATGGCCCTTTTAAGTTCCAGGAAACAGACCTTCTTCCTTCCCTGGGTCTTCCACTACAATACATGAAGCAGGTAAGACCTCATTCCTGGCTGTCTGCCTCAATTGTTTCTTTTGTTGTCTCTAGCAGCTTTTGCCTGGAAGGCAAATTTTGAGAGGGGGACAACTTGAAAGGAGTTTCCCAAGTCAGTGTTTCTCAGCCAGAGCAAGACCAGGGATTCACAAAGAGAGCAATGGCTGGCCTCAAACTTGCTTGGGTATGGGGTGAGGAAGGGATGAGGAATGGCTCTGGAAGCTTCTTCCAGGGCTTCTCAAAGCTGCACTTTCTTGACTCCACATCTGCCCATTAAATGTAGCCCTTTAACTGTCCTCTCTAGCTCTGATGAAGAACATTGTCCTTAAGTCCCTTATACCACTTTTGTCCAGGGTGGGTTGGAACAATAGCTGCCTTCAGAGTCAGGGTCCTAACAATACAAGGTGTTTAATGAAAAGCACTGATCAGCAATCACATTATGCACCCCCCCCTTCTGATCTTAGGGGAATTGCCTTTTGTTTCCCTCTCTGGTACCCACAAGCTATGCCAGGGGCCAGAGCCTACTGCTGCTGACACACTGAGTGTGTCAGTAATTGGCACATGGTGAAAGCATTTCACTGTTGTTAGTCTCTTCCTCCCGCTCTTCATTGGATGCTGTATAGTGTTTTGTGGACTCCAGAAATTTGAAATATTTAATTCAGACATGTCCTGCCTGCTTATTAGTTGTTTTGGTGGAGGAACTGATTTCTGGAGCTTCCTACTCCAAAATATTACCCCAATTTCTTCCCTTCACCTTGCTTTAGATTTTATTTGTTCTTTTTCTAGCATCTTAAGTTGAGAGTTTATATTATTATTTTGACAATTATTGTTTTCTCTAATATAAACATATGATACAATAAATTTTACTCTAAAATCTACTTTAGAGTACAAACTTTCATGTTGTGTTTTCATTCAATTAAAATATATTTCCTTATAATTTCCTCTTTTACTCATGGACAATTTAGGAGTGTGTTGATTAATTTCCAAATGTCTTTGTATTATTGGTTTCTAATTTAACTCATTTATGGCCAGAATACACCCTTTATATGATTTCATTATTTTATAATTACTATGGTCCAGTATATGGTCTGTCTTGATGAATGTTCCCTCTGAACTTATAAAAAATGTGTACCATGCTATTCCTAAATGAACTGCTCTATAAATGTCATTTAGGAAAAATGGATTGATGGTGCTGTCCTAGCCTATATGTCCTTATTAATTTTCTGCTTATTTGTTTTACCTATTAGTGAGGAAAGAATGTTGATACTTCAATTATAATTACAGATTTATGTACTCCTTTTAATTCTATTAGTTTTTGTTTCATGTATTTTGAACCTGTGTTGCTGTGTTACATCAACACTTATGATTACTAAGACTTTTAAGTGAACTGACCTGTTATTATTATGTAATGCAGCACTCTATTCCTAATAATATTCACTGTTCTGAAATTCAGCTTTGTCTGATGTTAATATAGTCACTCAGGCATTTATATATATATATATATGTTTTTTGCATGGGCAGGCACCAGGAATCAAACCCAAATCGTGGGCATGGCAGGCAAGAAGTCTGCCTCTGTGCCACCATCGCCCACCCACTCAGGCATATTTTGATTACCATTTTTATTTTGTAAACTTTTTCACCTTTTTACAACCAATATATTTAGGGCTTTATATTTAAAATTTGATCCTTATGGATATTTTGTACTTGGTTCTTGCATTTTTATCCTATATCACTATTTCTGTCTATTGACAGGCATGCGTAGATAATTTACAATAACAAATAACGATACAGTTGGAATGAAATCAAAATAATTTTTAGTTGCTTTCTATTTGTTTCATTTGTGACTGGTTCTCAACCTCTGTAAAAAAATTTTGCCTCCGTTTTTTAATTTCTGTAATTTTTATGAATCTGTTTAAGTTCACTATTGGCTTGTGGCTTATGCTTATTTTTAATATTTTTTAGCTATTGCTCTAAGTTTTATGGAGGATATCTTTAATGCAGTGTACCTTTAAATGATGTACATTTCACATGTGACCTAAGCACCTTAAACTGTATCCTCTCTCTCCCTTCCTCTCATTTTTTGCATACATATGAATTTTACATATGCTATAAACTATCACAGTATATTTTCATTAATTTTTATTCATACAGTTAATTACATTTGGAGTAAATTTTAGAAAAATAAAACATGTCTTTTATATTTACTTTCATTTTAACTATTGACTTCACACACCCTCTGAAACTGTCTTGGGGCCACCAGATTTTCTGAGACTATAATTTGAGACCTGCTGATATAATTAGAATTTATATAAGCCACATTATTTCTCTTATAACACACTTTTAATTAAGATATTGTTTAATATCTTAATTAAAAGTGTGATGTTGCCTTTGTTACAGTAAACTTAAATGTGAAAATTAAGGAAATAAGAGATCAATTTTATACGTTTCTGGGACCTGTTTTGAGAATTATTGATTTCATTACTATTTAGCATGTTGGGTTCTTTTTCATAAAAGATCATATACATAATCTTATAAATCATAAGAGATAACGTGCAATGTAAAGTTAGACTAGTTATTGGATCTTTTTAATTTTCTTTGGGTAAAGCAGTTTATCACTTAATTTATTTGAGCCACTTCATTGCATTATGAGTCATTATATAATAATGAATAAACAACTGAATAAACTCACATTAAGAAATGACAGATCCTACCTACTATGCAAAGGCTTAAAATGATAGGCTCTGTTTTGGCCAATCACTTTTCAATTAATTCCAAGATGATAACTTCAATATTGAAATAAAGATATATGTGAAACATACCCACTTCTCCTCAGAGAATGGTGACACCTCTGACCAATTAGATTTCCTCCATATACTATTGGAAATATAATGTGAAATATCTGAAAAATGGAGAGATGTTAGGACATTATTTTATCCAAAAGCTTTCCGGAGAGATATTTCGATTCTCATATTTTTCTTCCAAGAACCATTCATTTTCTGCTATCTGTAACTGTTTTGATATCCTTTCCTATCAACTTTTCATCACTTTGGAACAAATTTATAGAATATCTCTGTGCTTCATCTTTAAATAATGGAAACATTTTTTTTTTTGCTTCCAAGTAATTGCCAGTTTAAAGATGCTTATGCAAAACTGACTTGCTTACCACTTTTCATACTTATAGTAATCTTGACAGGAATTGATTTCTTGAATAAAAACGTGGCAGTGTGCCTTTAAATCATATGTTACAATGTCATAATTATAAACTACTATAAATCAATCTCTTTATTTGACAATGAAAAAGTTCCAATCTGGGGTAATAGATGTGGGCTTAAAAATAAGGTATTAGTTCAAAACCACTACTTTTTAACCTCCAAAAAATGAGCTATGTAAACTACTTAAATATTTATTTGACATTATTTCCATATTAATGAAATAGGTGCCTGTATAAAGTGAAATATATGTTTGCAAAATCTTACTAGAATTGTATGTCATCATAATAAGGTAGTAAATTCAATGGATATCAGAATGAAATAAAAACTATTTTAAAAATTTGAAGGCATATTTGCTTGATTTTCAGTGTTGTCATTGAGCTTCAAGTAATGTTATAATATCAAAGATACAAGGGATCATTTAATGCTATAAGGACATAATTTCATGTATTGTTACAAATCCATTATGAAGTATTCTATAGTAATATTAATATGTTACAAATCCAATATGAAGTATTCTATAGTAGATATTAACTAGTTCAATTAAAGATTAATATTTTATGGGTAATTATTTTCTAATTTATGCTGAATTTATTGTGATTTTCAAGGAAATTGGAAATGTATCTCTTGTTTATATTTTACTAAGTTCAATTTTTGTTTAGCATGTATCTGAAATCAAACTTTGAATGTAAGGTGAAATGACAATCTCTTGCAAACAATTTCTCTTGTTTTATTAGTTATATATATATATTTTTTGCAAGACACCAGGAATCAAACCCATGTCTCCAGCACGGCAGGTGAGAACCGTGGCCTATTAGTTATCTTTTGCTGCATAATAAATTACCCCAAAATTTAGAGGCTTAACACAACAAATATTTATTATTTATTATCTCACAGTTTCTACATATTAAGAATATGGGTGCAGCTTTACTGTGTGCTTCTACCCCCAGGTGTCCCACAGGCTACATTCCAAGTGTTGACCAGGACTGAAGGTTTGGCTGAAGGAGGATCTGCTTCCAAGTTCACTATGTAATTGCTGGCAGAACTCAGTTCCTCATGGGCTATTGGATCAAGGGCCTCAGAAACTTTCCACCTTTAGTCTCCCAGTGTATCACGCCATGTGGGCCTCTCACTAGAGCAATATACAGTATGGCCACTGGCTTCCATTATAGCAAACAAGCAAAAGAGTAAGAGGGAGCCTGCAAGATGGAAGCTATCATCTCATCATAATCTTGTAATGAGAATGATGTCGACCACTTTTGTTTTATCCTATTCATTAGAAGGCAGTCACTACGTCCAGCCTACAGTCAAGAGAAGAGTATTACATATGTATAAATACCAGGAAGGTGGGAATCATTAAAGGCTGTTAGAGACTACCTACCATACTTGTTTAAGACGAACTTTTGGATTTCTATGACACTTCAAAAGAAGAAATTAAATGAATCCACATTTGCTGAAACAATTAAATGATGTTCAATTAGATGTAGTATAGGGAAATATTTTATTTCTTTCACAAAGTATATTGACTTATCTGTTCAAAATAGATATCCAATTTTATTTGTCTAAATCTCTTAACTATTTTTGTTTTGCCCTTTTTTATCCTGGGGCATGGATTCTAAGAGGTCATAGTTTGTATTCTGACATTTTGGCATTTGCTATAAGTGCAGTGCTTGACTACTTGAGTTCAATTAAACAGTATTTACTTATAGGGCAGAGAGTCCTAAGAAAATGTTTCGCTTCACCATGAACACACCCTTGAGAACATAATGAACTGACTTGGAGCTTCTCAAAGAGCTATTGGCCATCCCTTAGCTTTCTAAGAAACAGATGGTTATATTAAGTATTCTCTAAATTTCAGGGTCAAAAGAGAAACATCTCTAAGTGTGGTGTGCTTCATCTAAATTCTCTTAGATAGAGGTTAGAAAAATCGTTAGCATTGTCTACATTTGCCCTCTTAATAAGTCTTTCTCTTCCAGATGAATATTTTATAATTTGCACAAAAGGCAAGGCTACAAAGTTAGAGATCAACTGATTTTATTTAAAAGGTGATGTAGAAATTGATTTTAGCTTGACATTCATTCTGCCATGTTCCAATTTCTCTTCAGCAATCAATTAAATTTTTCTCTTGCAGAGAGTGAAAGTAATATATTTTCTCCTGTCATTAATGTTAGCTGTGGTCCCATCACTATGCAAGGAACCCCACAGTCAAGTCAGTCAAGTATGAAATAAAGGACTATCTGAATAAGATAGTCATTAGATTTAGTGCCTGTCTCATGGTATAGCTTTATAATTTGAATACGGAAGTTGCCAGACACTGCTCTTTGTGACTTGAAACCACTAAATGTTCGTTAGTGTGCCTTAATCTTTCTGAAACATTTGTAATGAGCCTAGATTTATGTCCCTAGGAATTAGCACTTAGGAAGGCCAATGACTTCTTTTATTATTCATCACTTCTTGCCTCTTATTAGTGCAATTAACAGCTGTTCCACCCCAAATGATTTGAGAATTTTCCAAGTATTCAACAGTGTTGATTGAGCGGAAGAACTGTTATATTTTGTTTGACATTAAAAAAAAAAGTTTTTAGAATCGAAGGATGATGATTCTTGTATGTATATTACATTTGGGCGTCACAATTTTAAAAATAGATATGTCCATGATTGCAAAAAAAGTATTTCTTGCAAATCAGAGCAGATTGTACATAGAAAAATGTATATATCTAAGTTTCCCAATATCTTTGTATGAAACTGCAATTGAAATAAGCTCCATATAATTTAATAATGCTGCTCATTTTATTTTTATTCATATATTCATATCTCCTTTATGTTTTCCTTCACATCTTTCAGGATTGGTTTGCAAGTTTTTTTTCCATATTTTAAGACAGGCATATGATGAGACATCCTGTGATGCTGTTCAAGTGCTTTTAGAAGTATCAGTCAGGAATTGCTATTCCCCAGAACACAATTAAACAACATGTTTTTCTTTCTTCTCTTATCTTTTGTCATTTAATTTGGTTATTTGCTAGATTCCACAACTTACGGTGATTAAGTTAGCTTGAACTTTTTTACTTTTTCAACTCCTAACATTTAAAATGGGCTGTTCTTAAGAGATTGTTTCAGGTATATGAGTGAGAAAATGTGTGTTGCTGGATGGGCATATTATAGAAACTAATTCCCACCGTTAATTATAACTCATTCAAAGAGAAAGCAAGGCAATAAAGTTAAAGAGCACTAACTCTGTAAATTAGTAAATGTGAGATTTGCATTTAAACTTACGTACTTGCTGTACCTGGACCTTTGTTAACTTAAGGAGCCTTGGTGTCCTCATCTAGTAGATGGTTAAGGAAATCTATTTCAGGCTAGTTGTGAAAGTGATACTTAATATCTGGCACATGGTGGGGGCTGAATTAACATCGAGTTATAGCATTTCTTTTATTAACTCTAGCTTGACTATTGACTTTTAATTCATTTATTATTTTCATCTTGCACTTTTATCTGTTGTTCTTATACTTTTTAATTGTTTAGATAATTGAAGCTAATTCATGAATTCTAGAAAATTCTCTGTAATTGTTAGTACTGAAACATAAATACTGTGACTTTATCAACAGTTTATCAATAGCTATTTCGGTTTGCTAATGCTGCCAGAAATGTAATATATAATAGTTTGACTTTTATAAAGGGAATTTATAGTTACAAGCTTACAGTTATAAGGCCATAAAATATCCAAACTAAGGTCTCCAGATAAAGATATCTTGGCTCAAGAAAGAGCTAATGATGTTTGGGATTTCTCTGTCAGCTGGGAAGGCACATGGGACATCAGCTAGGTTTCTCTTCTGGCTTCTCATTTCAAATGATTTTCTTGGTGATGTTTTCTTTCTGATGTCTCTCTGTGTCAGCTCTGAAGCTTTTTCCAAAATAGTTCCCTCTTAAAGGACTCTAGCAAAGGGCATTTCTTGAATGGGTGGAGACACATCTCCATGGAAACAACTTAAACAAAGGATCTCACCCAACAACATTGAAACAGGATTAAAGAACATGGCTTTTCTGGCAATAAAAACAGTTTCAAACTAGCAAATAGACTTGGCCAATATTTTTGGCCTATCTTTGTACAATACTGGAACTCAGGACAATTCACATATTTTCATTTTATACTATGCATAAAGCTATATTGACTGCCAAAGGCCCAAAACCATATTCTCCACTCTGTATGATAGTGTGAAGATTTTATATATTGTTATTTAAGTTGCAAGAGGAAAAAAAAATCCATGCTGTCCACTACTGAAAACTACATGTTCCAAGTTATTTGTCCAAAGTCAATGTGACAAAGAGGAATTTAGTCAAAGCTAACAGTTATAGGTACAGTTTGGTGAACAAAACAAAACTATTGGTTGTGAATTAATAATCCATTCATTGGGATTTTTGTTTTGTAACAATTATAGGCACATTTACATATGGGGTTGTATTAATAAGGGTTCTCTAATGAAACAGAACCAACAGGAGATACCTTAATTATGAGATTTTAGAAAAGCATCTCATGAAATGAGGAGATATAAATCCATATTCCATGGGGCAGGCCAGGAGCTGGCAACAACAATGAAAATTTTGATGAACTCCCGAGAGGAGGCTGACTGGCTAAAGTAAAGACAAAAGTTCTCTCTTCTGAGTGCTGAATTGTTTCCTCTCCCTTAAAAGTCTTAAACTGTTTGGATTACATCTAACTAATCAGATCAAATCCAAATGATTGGATTCTCTCATTGCAGAAGAGAATCTTAGTTGATAGTAAGTGTAATTGCCACAGATTCAATCAAATTACTGATTTAAGTCCATGAAATGTTCTTGCAGTAACATTAGTCCAATGCTTGTCTGACCAGACAACTGAGTACTATCACCTGGGCAAGTTGATACATGAATCTAACCATCACAGTGCACCCCTTGTTAACTTGGTATCTAAACACATCCCCTAAAACATAGTTAATCTCTAAATAGAATACAATAACAGACATAATTTTTGCCTAACAATACTCAGCTGTCCTGTGTACAACTGGAAATGCACTAAATCTCTCCAAAATAGGGTATAAGTCCTTGGGTGTCATTCACTCTTAAATTTGATATTCTATAACCTAAATACTATAACATGAACAGTACAACTTATAGGATAAGGGGATAAGATAGAGAAGAAAACAAGATATTTGCTTGTATACGAATACAAACATGCTAATAACAAAGCAAGGACAAGATAGTCATACCATTACTGTTATCATTTCTATAATTGGCCATGTGGTCATATTTACAAGTGCCTTCTTCCACTACCAATTCCATGTTTCCTTCACCCTCAGCAAGCACTTCAGCTGGGCATGGCTCTTTGTCTGGTCGGGTGACCCAAACCTTCATTCCTGAAGTTTCTTTTAGTCCTTCCAGGATTGGGTTGTTGCGGTTTTATGTTTACTTTAATCACAGGATATGCTAGTAATAAGAGATGCCCTAGGGGATCTCATGTATTTCAGGAAAACACTTCTTTACCTCCATTGTGTAGTTGCAGTCCAATTTCTCCTTAATAGTCAGGATCAATCACCCCAGCCAGTACAGGAATACCCTTCCTTGCCTATTGATTCAGAAGCATGAGAAGCCCAAAGTGACCAGATGGCAGTCTTAACTTCCAGTTCAATGGAATCATTGTTGGGTTTCCTGGTGAGAGCACTCCTTATTTTCGAACTAAGACCTATAGAACAGCAGAGCTTAGGGTTGCAGGGATGGGAAGTAAAAATTTTCCTAGTACATCACTCACTAGGAGTGATAGTGAGTGGTGTCACTCCCATTTCCATCTCCCAATTCCTGGACCTGTGAAGCCTGTTTATGTGAGTAAAAGCATAATAGAGTGGACACTGATCTACATCATACACAGCCTCCTGGAGAACAGTGCCCCAACCCTGCAAGGTATTGCCACCTAGTTGGGGCTTTAACTGAGACTTCAAAAGCCCACTCCACTGGGCTTTCTGTAAAACCACCTCCCTCTGGATGATGGGGAACATGCTAAGACCAGAGAATTTCATGAGCATGCACTATTTCACACACTTCAGTTGCTGTGAGGTGAGATCCTTGATCAGAAGCAATGCTGTGTGAAATACCATGATCTTGGATAAGGCATTCCATAAGTCCACAGATGGCAGTTTTTGTGGAAGCATTGCATGCAGGGAAGTCAAATTTATATCCAGAGTATGTGTCAATTCCAGTCACAACAAATCACTGCCCTTTCCATGATGGGGGTTATGGGCATTTGGGCCACTTCTTCATGAAACTTACTTATGTCTTCAGGACCTGCTTAAGTCCTATCTCTTATATGCTATTTCCATTTTATGACAGAGTGCTGTTGTGCACGCCCAATTTCATGGCTTGATGCATCCAACAACAACCAGTTCATGATAGGCAACTCAGGTCTCATGGTAACTTGGTGGCCCATGGTTAAATAGTCAGTCGCTACTAAGGCTTAGTAGTATGCTAAAAAGTTGTTTCTCAAAATGAGAGTAGTTATCTGCAGTGAGTGTTAAAGCTTTGCTCCAAAATCCTAAGTGTCTGCATTGTGATTCTTCCACAGGGACTTGGCAAAGGCTCCATACAGCATCCCTATTTGCCACTGGCACTTACAGCACCACTGGATCTGCTGGATCTTGTGACCCAAGTGGCAGAATAGCTTGTATAGCCACCTGGACCTGTTACAGTGTCTCCTCTTGTTCTGGTCCCCACTCAAGAATAGCAGCTTTTTTGATCACTCCGTAAATGGGCTGGAGAAGCACACTCCAATGAGGAATATGTTGTCTCCAAAGTCTAAAGAGGTCAACAAGGCATTTTGCTTCTTTTTTTGGTTGTAGGCAGGGCCAGATGCAGCAGTTTATATTTCACCTTATGAGGGATATCTCATCATATATGCCACAGGAGACCTAGAAATTTCACTGAGGTGAAAGTCCCCTGTATTTTGTTGGATTTATCTCCCATTCCCTGATGGGATGAATGCAAATGCCTTACCAATAAGTCTAGAGTAGTTGCTACTCTTTGTCCACTAAGTCCAATCAACATGAAATCATCAATATAGTGGCCCAGTGTGATGTTTTGTGGAAGGAAGAAACAATCAAGTTCCCTCCAGACAATTTTATGACATACAGCTGGGAAGTCGATATACCTGTGGTCTTGCTAGCTGAAAGCAAACTCATTCTGGTGGTCTTTACTGACAGTTATTGAGAAAAAAAAAGTGTTTTCTAGATCAATGGCTGTGTATCAGTTACCAGGTGATATGTTGATTTGCTCAAGCAATGATAGCATATCTGGAATACCAGCTGCAATCACCACCTGGTTAAGTTTAGGACATCTGCTGTTATCCTCCAAGACCTGTCTGTTTGCTGCACAGGCCACATAGGAGAGTTGAAAGGGGATGTGGTAGGAATCACCACCCCTATAACCTTCAAGTCCTTAAGAGAGACCCTAACTATTGTTTTACTATTTTGCTAGATAGAGGCAATCCTAGTGGCTTCCACTTGGCCTTTCTTACCGTAATAGCCCTCACTTCATGAGTCAGGGAAGCAATGTGGGGATTCTTCCATTTGTTGGGTATGTCTATTAAATGACGAATTCTGGAACTGGTAAAATAATCACAGAATGGGTCTGGAGACCCACTGGACCCACTGTTAGACAAACGTGAGCTAAAATGCCATTGGTCACCTTTCTACATAAGCCCCTACTCTGATTGGTGGTCCAGAGTGACATCTTGGGTCTCCTGGAATTAATGTCACTTCTGAGCCAGTATCTAATAATCTACAAAACATCTGATCATTTTCTTTTCCCTAGTGCACAGTCACCCTGGTAAAATGCTGAATGTCTCCCTGGGAGGAAGGTTAATAGTGTAAGTTTTGGGCAGTGTAACAGGGTCCTTCCCCAAGGACACCTGACCTTCCCCTCATTCAAGGGGCTCTGGGCCTATAAACTGTCTCAAGTCTGGGAATTGATTAAGGAGAAGTGATCTCTGTTTTTGTAATTCAAGTTAGACTTTTGTTCACCTGACGTAAATTCTTCTGCTTATGCAGCTCAAACAAGAATTTAGCAGACTTCCCACCTATTTTACTTCTAGGTACCCCATGATCTACTAGCCAATACCATATGTCACTGTAAATCAGATTATTTTGTCTGTGCTTTGAGCCTGCTTCCATTTTGGCAGCCGCACCCATCTTGTCTTTGGTGATTGACTGCTACCATGTGGCTTCTGCCAATTTGGCATCTGATTATTCCCATTATGTTTAAGGATTTCAGCTCTGTAATATCCCACTGTAATATCTGAATTACAGAGAAAGAAGACTACGGAGCTCTTCAGGGACAGTGGAGCTAGTCTCACAAATTTATTCCTTAAAGTCCTTGTAAATTTATTCTTTAAAGTCCTTGTAAATTTATTCCTTAAAGTCCTTGTAAGCTCCTGAGTGTGTGTGAGCAGGTCTTCCATAGTAAATACATTGCAACATTTCAATCTCTCTAGGCCTCTGGATCCTCTCATTTATATTATACCAGGGAGTTCTGGCATTTAGACCTCAAGTATGTTGGTCACCTTTTGGTCCCTATTTTAGACAACCACACAAACTGTTGTTGCCCTTTTTATCTGTCAAGGTACAACAGTGAAAGCAGAATCTTTGCTTAGTGAGCCCATATCAATAAATTTAACTGGATTGAACTTTATATTCCTTCCACCATTATCCCACACCATTTATATCCATTTCCGCACATATTCCCCTTATTTCTGTCTATTAAGATTGGAAAATTCATGCGGTTCTTTTTGTGTATAGCATACCTCCTCATGGGTCACACTCTGTACCTCACCTTTTGGGGACTGTTGGGACTATAATCTAGTTATACATCTTGAAGAAGGGTGGTGTGGGTGAGCCATGAAAAGAGAAGTGTCTGTCATGCTAATTACCTTAGGGCATTTCCTTGTAGTTTCACCTGGTAAAGAGGTTAATCTCTCCAGAGAAGTGAGGGCTGTTTGCCAGGGGAGGTTGTTAAAGGTTTAGCTGTCACTAAAAGGTTAAGCTCTTCAAGTGGAGGTTGGATGCACTCTTCTGGGCAGAATGGAGGTCAGGAATCTGGAGGTTGGGTAACTCTGTTCTCAAGGCAGGTCAGAGATTGGGTTGTTGTTTCCTCAAGGGAGGCTGGAAGGAGGGTGGGTCTTTCCTCAGTGCAGACCATTACATGTTTATCTAGCAAAGACTCAGCAGAATCCAGGGTTTCAGTGTCCTCACTGTCATCATTATCAATCCATATGTTCTCATCCCTATTTTCAGGATCCCATTCTTTCCCAATTAATACCCTTACTTTAAAAGCAGACTCCCTACATGGTTGACACTTTAGTTTATGTTGTAAATCTGCTATTTTCACTCTGGGTCTGGTTTTCAGAGCTCTTAAGTCTGTGACCACAGGACATATGATTTTCTTGTAGGGCACACATAGAAATTTTTACTTTTATGTGGCAATTAAGTTGCAGAATTGAAGCATTCAGCCCATCCTTTTCTTTCATAACTGTATGCAACATATCTAAGAGTAACTAATAAATATCTTTATAACTCCACAAAACTCTGTTAAGGTGCCAAAACAGTGTCACCCCGAGTCTTGCCTCATATAAGAGTATGATTAGGAGAATCAAATGGTGATATTTTGCATGTCTGTATTGCTAACTCATACCATGGTCTGACAGTGCCATCTTGATTATTGGAAATAGAGTCATTAGTACCTTTGAATCTAATCAGAGCAAACAACTGCAAGAACTCTTTTTTAAGATTCTGTTTATCAAGAACCACTCCTGGTGCCAAAGCTGTATAAGTCAGTGTTCTCTAGGGTAGCAGAACCAACAGGAAATATCTGTAAATATAAGGTTTTATGCAACTGAGAGGATGCATTAATCCAAATTCCATAGGGCAGGCCATAATGGCAACAATGATGAAAATTTTTGATGAATTCTTAGGAGAGGCTGGTTGGATGAAGTAGAGACAAAAGTTCTCTCTTCTGAGTGTTGAAATTGCCATCTCTCCCTTAAAAGTCTTCAAGTGATTGGGTCAAGTCCAACTGATTGGATTCTTTCATTGCAGAAGACGCTCCCCTTAGTTGATAGTAGATGTAATCACCATAGATGTAATCAATTGACTGATTAAGTTCACAATATGCCTTTGCAGTAACAGTTAGGCCAGTGCTTGCCTGACCAGATAACTTGGCACCATCATGTGGCCAAGTTGATACGAACCTGACCATTGCAGGGTCATTACCAGAAGTTAAAAGAATGAAAGGAGGAAGGAAATGAAACTATTTATAGCAAATGATTCCAATAGGCTTCATTGCCTTAGTTACAAATTAACTTCTTTCTGTAATTGTGGTTTTGATAATTAATTAGCCTTTGGATTCCCCTTTTTGGAGATTCTATTACCTATCTACTGAAATGTCCCAATCTTACCGATCCAATTCAACCCCTCTCTGTTTATTAATCATGTAAGATTACTGAACTTAAAGAACCCAAATGAAATATGCTTCAGTGACATTTATTGTACCATTCAGCCATTTACCCACTCTTCAATGATCTTGTAATGTGTCTTGGATATCAAATAAAATCTGAATAGTAAGTGAAGACGCTGAAAGTTTCAAGAAGCATTTCTTAATTTTGTTACTTTCAGACTTTTGTTAAAATTAAAAAAAGTTGGGAAATTCTTCTATAGATTGAAAGAAGCTAAGCAGAGTCTTTGTCTTTTTGTTTGCTGTAATTCTTTTATAATGAGTATGAACTATGGAAACATTCACAGGATCAGCAATATTTATAAACAAAATTGGCCTTAATTTCAACAAGGATAATGTCAACAAGAGAGGTTCCTAATGAAGGAAAAGAAAAGTGGAATGATTTTTGATACTCTTCCTGTATTTAGAGTGGTTAATGACCTGTTACTAATGATATTTAGCATCTTATTATTTCTCCTAAAAGAATTTAAAACCAGTAGGAAACTTTGAGCAAACAAAACCAAGTAGACTAATTGAATGCAATAATATACTATAATTTATGTGTGTCATTTCCCTCTCTACCTGATACCCTGTATCTTACTTTTTAAAAACAAAAAGTGGGTGGTGCAATGGTGGCTCAGTGGAAGAATTCTTGCCTGCCATGCTGGAGACCTGAGTTCGATTCTGGAACCTGTGCATGTAAAATGGAAAAAAAAAGAAATTTCCATAAAACCAAATCTCTGCCTGAGTGGCACTGTAATCTTGTAAACACTGCCTGATGAATATGTGGAAGCAATAATTAAATATCATATAAGTTTAATAGTTTATTTCATGATCTAGTCTCTGCAGTAGTAAAAAACAGAGCTTAAAAATATCAGATAAGCAAAACTGTATGAAAACTTAATGATTAAAAGAAGTCACATTATAGTCTTACAACATATTACTACTTTTAAAATTCTTTGGAAAATTTACCTTAAGGTAAAGAGTATGATTTTTTTATTGACAGGATGGAAATGATGAACAGAAAAGAAATCTAAATTCATATACATGATTTAATAGATATCTAGAGAGGAATTTGGTCCACAGAACTGGGGCCATGGATTCTTATTTTAGTTATTATCAAATAGGTTATTTTTATACTTTTATCTTTAGATTTAATGTCTATAAATAGTCAGTTAAACCATGTGTGATACCATAAAGTTCCCTTCATTTATGTCCTTTCTGTTCTCATGGTAAGGACATTTAAAAAAAATTAAATTGATTAAAAAGGCAGAGATTTTGTTAGAATTCATCAAGCTCTGCCATGAAAGGGTGGTAATATTAGCCAAAGAGGCTTTGTTCATCTTAAAGACTCTTCACTCTCAAGAGTGCAAGAATCTAAGAACTGTAAGAATCCATGTTACCCTTTTAGGGATAGAATCATAAATAAAAATCTTTATAAATTTAACCTGTAATTGGGTGAGAGCAGGATGATTGTACGGGAAAAAAAATGAAAAAAAAAAAACCTTTGCATCTGTAGGAATAGGAAACACAAAAAGATGTGGGATGGGAAATCTAAAGGACACCAATGTAAACTGACTTTGAAAGACAATTTTATGAAACACATTAAGAAATATCTTGCACCATTTTCTCTTACTTTTTGGATTCATGTTGTGTTAAATGTAAAAACTTTTTTTCTGGTAAGATTTTATGTCACTGTGGGGATATAATAATAAAGAACTTACTAATGGTATTTATAAAATTAACTGATAGGTTTGATATGAAAATATGTGAAAGTCACAGACTCTGTCCCTATAACTTCAGTAGTTGCTTTGGTGTAGACTTAAGTGCAACTCGAGTGGTTCAGAAAAAAGAAACCACAGTATGACTTCCATTCTCTTAATAACAAAAATTTATTGAGTGTTTCAGGCACTGTCCTGGGTACTGAAGATATAGCAGGGAATATAACACATATCCCTGGATTTATAGTATTCTTATCTTGCCCTTATCCCCTTACATTATAAAAGGGTGATACAAACAACAAAGTAAGTCATCAGATAAACATAACATGTTAGAAATTGATGAGTGCTATGGAGAATGGTAAAGTGAGAGTTGGGACCATTGAGGAAAGTGTTTAGTTTTAAAAAGGGTGGTCACAGAAGTCCCATTTGAACAAAGACATTAAGATTGGAGGGCGCATGCCATACAGAGCTTAGGGAAAAGGGTTCTGGGGGTCCCTGAGATGCCAATATTGTTATATATCCAAAAAACAGGCAAGCAGGGCATTGGGACTGATGCATAGTGTAAAGGAGAGAATGAAAGAAAGGTGTGTGTATGCCTATGGTGTGGGAGAGAGGAAGGGGTTAGAAAACAGGCTGGGATAATGTTTACGTGGTGAATTTTCAAAGTAATCTTAATGATTACAATTACATATAGTCACAATCACTAGAAGACCATTAATTTCTAGAAAATTTTGCAAGTAAAATGCAGGTTTTAACATTTTCATGTTGACAAATTTTTAACAGATAGTTATTTGGTTCAACTGAAGCTCTGAATCCAGATGCTGTATTTTAAATAGACAAGAAGACTGTTATATGAAAAAAAAAACTTTAAGTTGCAATCTTTTTGATGAGGCAAGGTAAGCTAGAGTTTACATTCGAGGCCAAATCTATTCTCTTTGAAGCTGAAAATGGCATTCTCAATCTGTGCAATTTTCTGGATGTGGTTGATATAAAATGAAATAAGAATGCACTTTATATAGCATAGTCAATACTCTGAATAAATTTGATGCTTTACAGTCGCTATGAAATAAAGATTTATTTTTCACCCTTGGGTATTGATTCAGGACTTTTATACATATTCAGGGTGTTTCATTGCTAAAATAGTTACTTCTAATAGGTCTGTAATAACGGTTATATAGTTACTATATAATTACTATAGTAATTGCTTCAAAATCAAGGTTAGCACTTTAAACAAGCATGTGGGTCATTTATGGTTAAAAATCTTGGGGAACTGATATAACATTAAAAGAAAGTAAACAGAGGCTGTGAGAATATAATATATATAAACCCTGAGAAAATTAATTGTACAGTAGTGGCACTTGAGTATTTCAATATTTTTTCCCCTAAATTATTGTTTTAGTTATATGATGCTTTATAAAGATTTCCTTAATTATTTGGGGGTGGGGTTCTCATGCCAAACTTTTTTCTGGATGATTCTGATTATTATGGAATGTGTTCAGCATAAAATTGGAAAAGGAAGTTGTGATGGCCAGGTTCTGGTGTCCACTTGGCCAAGTGATGATGCTCAGTTGACTGGTCAGGCAAGTACTGGCCTGACTATTGCTGCAAGGATATTTTGTGGCTAGTTAATAAATTGGAAGACCGGTATATTAAATCATCAGTCAGTTGATTGAATCTGTGGCAGATTACATAGTGATCAACCATTCTAGTTTGCTAGCTGCCAGAATGCAATATACCAGAAACAGAATGGCTTTTAAAAAGGGGAATTTAATCAGTTACTAGTGTACAGTTCTAAGGCTGAGAAAATGTCCCAATTAAAGCAAGTCTATAGAAATGTCCAATCTCAGGCATCCAGGAAAAGATACCTTGATTCAAGAAGGCCAATGAAGTTCAGAGTTTCTAAACTGGAAAGGCATATGGTGAACACAGTCGGGGTTTCTTTCTTGGCTGGAAGGGCACATGGCAAACACACATCATCTGCTAGCTTCCTCTCCAGGTCCCTGGGAGGTGTTTTCCTTCTTCATCTCCAAAAGTCACTGGCCAGTAGACTCTCTACTTCATGGTTCTGTAGCATACCCTGTTGTCCTTCTCTACTGTCTCTGAATCTCCTTCTTTCTCCAAAATATTTCCTCTTTTTATAGAATTCCAGTAAAATAACCAAGACCCACCTAGAATGGATGGAGACACATCTCAACCTAATCCAGTTTAACAACTACTCTTGATTGAGTCACGTCTCCAGGGAGATGATCTAATTAAAGTTTCAAACATACAGTACCAAATGGAGATTAGAAGAAACGACTGCCTTTACAAAATGGGTTTAGGATTAAAATATGGCTTTTCTAGTGTACATACATCCTTTCAAACTGGCACATCAATTATGGCATGTCTACCACTAATGAGATAATCCAATAAATTAGAGGCTCTTAAGGGTGAAGAGAGACTCTTTCACTGTTCTTCAGTCAGTGAGCATCTCCTGCAGAGTTCATCCACACCCTTCATCAGACCTGCCAGCTTCACACCCTGCCTTATGGATTTTGGACTTTTCCATTTTCTGAGTTGTGTGAGACGCCTTTATAAATTTCATATTTACAGATATCTTCTGTTGGTTCTGTTTCTCTAGAGAACTCTGACTAATACAGCTTGTTACCAAGAGTGGGATGGGTCTTGAGAAACAGAATCTTAGAAATGGGTTATTACAATTGATTTGCTACTCAGATTAGGCTAGGCACTGATGGCTTTGTTTCCAGTAATCAAGATGGCACTGACAGTCTGTAGGATAAATTGGTAAGAGAGATACTTAGGATATCACCATTAGATTCTGATAATTGTGCGTTTATACTAAGCAAGACCCTTGGTGAGAGTGTTTTCGACACCTTCAAAGAGTTTTGTGGAATTAAGAGGTATAATGATGTTGGCTGGTTGTTGTTAGGCATGTTGGATACATTGATGAGGTAAAGGAATTAGTTGAAGGCTTCAAATTTGCAACTTAAGCACTCTATGAATGATGCAAAAGTTTCTATGTTTGTCCTAAAAGAAAATATTATTTCCTGCCATCACAGACTTAAGATCACTGAAAACCGGACAATGCCTCTTTTCTTTTCTTTCTTTCTTTTTTTTTTTTTTTTTGCAAGGGCAGGCACTGGGAATCAAATCTGGGTCTCTGGCATGGAAAGGGAGAACTAAGCCACTGAGCCACCATTGCCCACCCTCAGCCTCATTTTGTAAGTAGCAGATTTACAATGTAAACTAAAATTTCAACCTTATTTTTTGTTAAAGTAAGGGCTTTGATTGGAAAAGAATGGAATCTTGAAATGTGGGATTGATAATGAAATATCATTGAAATATATGGCTTGATAATGATAGCAATGGCGAGATGGACTCCCTGGAATCTGCTGAGCCTTTGCTAATAGACCTTTAATGGACTGCCCTTAGGAAAATGCACCCTGACCTTCAGCCTGCCTTGAGGAAACAGTTTTCCAGCCTCTGGTTTGCCCAGAGGAGTCTGCCATCCAACCTTCACTTAATGAGATAAATCCATCAGTGCCTACTAACCTTGTAACCATCTCCCCTGGGGAAACAGCCCTCACTCCTCTGTCTGGGGTGACTAATCCTGTTTCACAAGATGAAACTTCAATGGAATGCCCTGAAATCATTAGCTTAAAGACATTTCTAACTCTTTTTATGACCCACCCCCACCACTCCTCTTTCTTCAGGACATATAACTAGACTAAAGTTCCAATGGGCCCCAAAAGGTACAAAGTGTGATCCATGCTATACTCCAAAAGAACTGCATGAGTTTTCTAATCCAAACAGACAGGAATCAGGGCAATATGTGGGAATGGATATTAAGGGTGTGAGATATGGTGAAAGGAATATAAAATTGGATTAAGCTGAATTTATTGATATGGGCCCACTAAACAGAGATTCTGTATTCAATGTTGTAGCTCAAGGGGTTAGAAAGGGCATTAACTGTTTGGATGATTGGCTGAAACATGGGTCAAAAGTTGTCCCACATTCCTGAGGTCAAAATGCCAGAACTACTCTGGTATAACATAGATAAGGGAATCAAAAGGCTTAGAGAGACTGGGATATTAGAGTGGATTTATCATGAAAGACCTGCTCACACACCCCAGGAATGTCCGGAGGATACATCTTCACAAGAACCTTGAAAAATAAATTCGTGAAACTAGCTCCGTCATCCTTGAAGAGCTCTGTTGTTGCCCTTCTCTGTAGGTCAGATATAACAGTGGAAACTGCAGTCACTGAGTTGGAATCCTTAAACAGAATGGGGATGATTGGATCCCAAGCAGGCAGAATCTGTGTGGTGAGAGTTAATCACCATAGATAAGGTGGGCATGGCCACCATAATAGATAACAGAATCAAAGCAGCAGTCAAAATAATCTGATGTGCACAGACTTGTGGTATTGGCAGGTAGATCATGGGTAATCTAAAAATAAAATAGATGGGCAGTTTATTAAATTCTTGTATAAGCTGTATAAGCAGAAGAATTCTAGGTCAAGTGAAAAGGCGTCTAACTTGAATTACAAAAACGAAGAGTCATGGCCCCTTAGTAAATTCCCAGACTTGACATAGTTTACAGACCCAAAGCCCCTTGAATAAAGGGGCTTACCCTTGGGAAAGAATGCATTAACATGGCCAGAGATTTACACTGTTAACCTTCCTCCCAGCTTTCCCCAAGGAGATCTTTGGCCTTTTACCAGGGTGACTGTGCATTGGGGAAAAGGAAATGATCAAATATTTAGGGGATTATTAGACACTTGCTCAGAAGTGGCGCTAATTCCAGGAGACCCAAAATGTCACTCTGATCCACCAGTCAGAGTACAGGCTATGTAGGTCAGGCGATCGATGGAATTTTACATCAGATTTGCCTCACGGTGGGTTTCCAGACCCATTCTGTTATGTTTTCCCCAGTTCTGGAATGCATAATTGGAATCGACATACTCAGGAACTTGAAGAATCCCCACGTTGGATCTCTGACTCATGGAGTGAAGGTATTATGGTAGGAAATATCAAGTGAAAGCCACCAAAACTGTTCCTACCTAGCAAAATAGTGAACCAGAAGCAATATCATATTCCCCAAGGGATTGCAGAGATTAGTGCCTCTTTTAAGGGCTTGAAGGATTCAGGGGTGGTGATTCCCACCACATCTGCATTCAACTCTCCTATTTGGCCTGTGCAGAAAACAGATGGGTCTTGGAGGATGACAGGGGATTACTGTATACTTAACCAGGTGGTGACTCTAATTGTAGCTGCTGCAGCAGATGTGGTATCATTGCTTGAGCAAATCAACACACCTGGTACCTGGTATATAGCTTTTGATCTTGCAAATGCTTTTTTGTCAATAGCTGTCCATAAGGACCACCAGAAACAGATTTCATTCAGCTGGTAAGACCAGAAGTATACCTTCATTACCCTGCCTCAGGGGTATATCACCTCTCCAACCCTAAGTCACAATCTAGTCCACAGGGAACTTGATCATTTCTCCCTCCCACAAGACAACACACTGGCCCATTATATTTATGATATCACATTGACTGAACTTAGCAAGAACTAGCAACTACACTAAGGCATTTGTGTGCCAAGGTATGGGAGATAAATCCAACAAAAATACAGGGGACTTCAACCTAAATGAAATTTCTAAGAGTCCAGTGGTGTGGTGCATGTTGAGATATCCCTTCTTCAGTTAAGAATAAGCTATTGCATCTGCTCCTTTTATGACCAAAGAAAGGGACCCAACACCTAGCTGGCTTCTTTGGACTTTGGAAATAATATATTTTACATTTGAGTGTGCTACTCAGGCTCATTTACTGAGTGACCAGAAGAGCTGCTAGTCTTGAGTGAGGACCAGAATAAGAGAAAACTCTGTGATAGGCCCAGGCCTTTTGATTCCCTTATCTATGTTATACCAGAGTAGTTCTGGCATTTTGACCTCAGGAATGTGACCCATGTTTCAGCCAATCATCCAAACAGTTAATGCCCTTTCTAACCCCTTGAGCTACAACATTGAATACAGAATCTCTGTTTAGTGGGCCCATATCAATAAATTCAGCTTAATCCAATTTTATATTTCTTTCACCATATCTCACACCCTTAATATCCATTCCCCATATGATCCAGCAGATCCAATGGTGCTGGAAATGTCAGTGGCAAATACAGATGCTGCTGGAGCTTTTGGCAGATCCTTAGGATTTTGGAGCAAAGCTGTAACATCTTCTGCAGATAACTACTCTTCTTTTGAGAAACAGCTTTTAGCTTGTTACTGGGCCTTAGTAGAGACTGAACACAGCCATGGGCCACCAATTTACCATGAGACCTGAGTTGCCTATCATGAGGTGGGTGTTGTCTGACTTACCAAGCCATAAAGGTGGGTGTACACAGCAGCACTTCATCATAAAATGGAAATGGTATATAAGAGATAGGGCTTGGGCAGGTCATGAAGGCACAAGTAAGTTACATGAGGAAGTGGCCCAAATGCCCATGGCTCTCATTGTGCAAAGGGCAGTGATTTGTTGTGACTGGAATACACACATCCTCCAGATATGGGTTTGCCTTTCCTATATGCAATGCTTCCACAAAAACTACCATCCATGGACTTATGGAATTACTTATCCACTGCCATGTTATTCCACACAGCTTTGATCAAGGAATCCTCTTCACAGGAAATGAAGAGCGTGAATCAGTACATGCTCATGGACTTTGTTACTTTTACCACATTCCCCAGCATCCATAGGCAGCTGGTTTGATAGAACAGTGGAGTGGCCTTCTGAAGACTTAATTTATGGTGCCAACTACGTGATAATACCTTGACGGTCTGGGGCAATGCCCTCCAGGGGACTGTGTGTGCTCTGAATCAGCATCCACTCTATGTTGCTATTTCTCCCATCACCAGGATTCATGGGTCCAAGAATCAAGGGGTGGAAATGGGAAAGGCACCACTCACTATCATTCCTATTGATTCACTAGGAAAGTTTTTGCTTCCTGAAACCTTAAGTTCTGCTGATTAATACGTTTTAGTTACAAAAAGAGTGTTCCTACCGGGAGACACAACAGTTATTCCATTGAAATGGAAGTTAAGACCGCCACCTAGCTCCTGTGGGCTTCTCATTCCACTGAATCAACAGGTATGAAAGCGGATTACTGTTATGTCTGGGGTGATTGATCCTAACTATCACTGGGAAACAGGGCTGTAACTACACAATGGAGGTAAAGAAGAGTTTTCTTGGAATACAGGAGATCCCCTAGGGCATGCCCTGCAGTCAATGCAAAACTGCAATAACCAATTCAGGCAGAACTACCAATGTAGTAATATAAATTTATAAGTAACAAAAAAGCAATAGTTTTCAAAGCACTCTTGAACAAGTGGTTACAGGACAGATCCCAGAGTTTGTTATGGGCTACCATAAGATCCTCTCATATTTTTTCTTCTAGCTTCTCCAGAATATAGAAAGCTAAAGGGCTTAAATACTTTTTTATCATCACAATCGACTTTGTTTTTCCTTCTTTTTTTGTGAACAATAACATATATGGAAAAAAGCTATAAATTTCCAAGCACAGCACCACAATTAGTTGTAGAACATATTTCAGAGCTTGACATGGGTTACAATTTGACAATTTTAGGTTTTTACTTCTAGCTGCTCTAAAATACTGGAGACTAAAAGAGATATCAATTTAATGACTTAGCATTCATATTCATTTGTTAAATCCTATCTTCACTGTATAACTCCACCATCACCTTTGACCTTTTCACCCCTCTCTTTAGGGGTGTTTGGGCTGTGGCAATTCTAAATTTTTCATATTGGAAGGGTCAGTCACTAATATGGGGTAGGGAGATGGAACTTTCTGATGTTCTGGAGAGGCTGGGCTAGGTTTTGGGCTTATCTGGACCAGGAACCCATCTGGAGGTTTAGGTTGCTGGAAAGTTACTCTAGTGCATGGAACCCTTGTGGAATCTTATATATTGCCCAATGTGTTCTTGAGGATTGGCTGGAAAGGTCCTGATTGGAGGTTGGCAGGTCATGATAGGTAGAAAAGTTTCTTGAAGTTTGCATAAGAGCAATGTCCAGACTAGCCTCTTGACTCTATTTGAACTCTCTCTGCCACTGATACTTATTAATTGTACTTCTTTCCCCCCTTTTGGCCAGGATGGAATTGTTGATCCCATGGACTGTGGGCCAATTTTGACACTGGCTTTTTGTGGTGAGACAATAGTGCTATTATTATGGTAGCAAGAGGAAATCAACTTTCATTCCTATAGAAGAAAATAATATTTCTATAAATTTAGAGTAGCTCTCTAACTTACTGCAGATAGTTAAGTTAGGCATGGAGAATTAAGCTAGCAGATAGACTTGCTATTTATGATATTTATTTGAAAAGCTATTTTCTATAAGATATATTGAGCAATATAATATGAACTGCAAGGGGCAATTTGCAAAACAACAGACTCCCATATGGACATACTTGCCAGTAATTCAAGAAGTTTTGTTTAAAACAACAAATCCAACTTTAAATTTTGGGAAGGGGCTCATAAAAATAGCAAACATAAATTGTGCCAAATATTGAGGGAGCAGTGGTCAGGAACTTGCTTCCTGTTTAGATCAGTTTCAAAAGACAAGGAGTATCTTTGACTTGAGCAATTAAAATACAAATGAGGTGGAAAGTTATTAGAATCACTATATTTTCTAATTCTAATTACTGGATTACCATTTAGACAGAAAATCAAGCCTGAGTTTTGACAAAATTGCAAAGTTCATAATAATTGCCTTTTACACTCCAAGATTACTCTTTATGTTATCCCTTTTACATACTCCTTTGGGTAGAGTTAATGTACTTCCATTCATTGCTACATTCCTTATGGTGATTTCTCTTACACAAAGCATAAGATACTGACAAGATTTTAAGGTATTAAAAAGTTGACTGTATTTGGGAGAAGCCAGGACTCATACCTGATTCCCTAACATATTTATTAGGAGCATCCTCTCTCACATTCAAAAGAACCCTTGCTTAGATGATCAACTATTTGGTCACCCTAATATTAGCTAACCCAAAAAGACAATTGCATTTTAATGGAAACTGGGGTCCTACAGGAATCAAGGGAATGGTAGAATTTTAGATAACAAGAACTGATTGAGGAGAATTCAGGATGTGGGTATGTAGATGAGGAATCCTTTTGGGTTCTTAGTAGCCTGGAATCATATCACTCAGTCCTTATACGAATA
The DNA here is from genome assembly GCF_023851605.1 of Tamandua tetradactyla. NCBI lineage: Eukaryota > Metazoa > Chordata > Mammalia > Pilosa > Myrmecophagidae > Tamandua > Tamandua tetradactyla. Next base: position 58,559,686 of record NC_135345.1, read on the forward strand.
ATAAGCCTTCTAGAGAAATCTCTTAGATATAAAAATGTCCGTATAGGCTCAATGTATCCATCACGAGATATTTCTGTGAAAGGAAAGATTTACAGACAGCAGTATGGATGCCAGCATAGCTCTAGAGCTTCATGAATTACAGAGTTTCTTAAATAAGGTAAGTTTTTTCACACACATCCCCCAAAAGATGGAAATTAGGTAGTCTAGATTCTTACCTTTTAGACTAACACAGATGTAAAACTACTCAGTACTTTTTTCATGTGGTTCTGGTTATCTGACTCCCTACAAAAATGATACCAAATCTATCTCATGGTCTCACGTTTTTTTAGGTAACTAACTAACAGGAGGAAGAGAAAAGATATAGGGCAGAAAGACAAGAATAGTTTAAGTGAGATATGATCATTTATTAATAAGATATGTTCAGGAATAACTTGCTAGGAAAGAATGAATATCAAAAGGTGACACTTTCCCAATATGGATCTGGTAAGCTTCCACACAGTACACAAACATAATCATCGAAATTTTTGCTAGGGACTCCCATAGTAAGAACAGCCTAAGAAAAAATATCTTATAAATTTAAATAAAATTTTAGACCCAGAGAGAGGAATAAAGAAACATTTGCCAGGAACTTGGGTCCTGGAATCATTTTACAAACCTGAAGCAAATTTATCAAGAAATCAGCCTTCTCAAGAATAAAGAGTAGATCAATATTGTCTTCTGTATTGTCTTCAAAAAGTTATTTTATGGATTAATAAGGCAAAGTCATTGGAGTGTTTTGTGCCACTAAGATGAGTTATATAAATATAAATTGTAAGGAGGGCAGGCAGAAGAATTAGTTGGTTTACATCATGGTGAGAAAGTGAATAAATTCAGCAGAAGTAACCCATTATGCAGAGACATCTAGGAGGCTTCGAGAGAAACTGCTCCCATTTGCAAAATGACCTTGAAAATTCATTACCTGACCTCGCTCCATGCATCAATAAATTCTGTTGCATTTGGAAAGTGCCTGAGGGAAATGAGGCATTACCCGAGTCCTGGCAATGTGAACAAGGTCTACAGCAGCGGAATAAATGCCTCCATTGTGTAGAGGGGCTTTGCTGTGCCACATTCTACTCACGCAGGTTTGATGTAATTTCATTTTCACTTAAAGTGATCATCTTAATTCGTTTTTCTCTTAGTTCATAACAAGGTAAATGTGTCAATATTTCAGGCTTATTAAGAGTATTTCCTTGTTCTTTGGAGGTCTTTACGTAAGAATTTCTTTTACATATGAGAATACAGCTTTTGTCTCATTGTAGATGAGCAGCCTAACTCAAGTCAAACAACCTTTATTGAAGGCTTACTATGTTTCAGGAAAAGAGGGAAAAAGCAAGTGAAAGTACATAAAAGTAGATGTTGGATTTAGAGTAAAAGTTCGTAATGGCACAATCCTAACATGCTTGAACTGTGCAAAAGTTGAGACTAGTTAGCATGTTTAGAGAGAGACTGTAGAAGACCATGTGCATTACACGTTGGAGTCTTGATTTTGTCTTTGGATAACTGATAAGTGAGCAAGGACATGGACTAATTAGAAGCATGATTTATAAAAGTAATTGTATTGGAGATTTAGAAGAGAAATCATACCTATTTCTAAGTACCTTTAAAGCAGTGAAGTAACAGCAGGTCTGTAATCAGTTCATTTACTTTAGCGAGTGGATGGGAGGATGCACAGGACTCTTCTGGGATAGAGGGTGAAAAAAGCAAGGGACTGGTCTAATCATCTTATAAACATGCTAATAACAGATACAGCAAACAAACCAAAGTGAGCAGGAGTGTCATTTGTACATAGAATGCTTTTACTTTAAGTCTCCTTAGAATATTTGCAAAATCTAGTCATAAACTAGGCCACACAAAAATTTGAAAAATGCAGACATCACTCAGCAGTTCTTACATTATGACAAAACAAAATATAAAAATTAGGGTGTGCCACGGTGGCTCAGTGTCATAGTTCTCGCCTGCCATGCCCAAGACCCGGGTTCAATCCCCGGTGCCTGGCCATGGAAAAAAAAAAAAAAAAAAAAAAATATATATATATATATATATATATATATGTAAATTAAAAGTAAGTTAACCACTCTGGAGATGAAAAAAAATTTTTCCTAAACTACTGTTGCCATATAGAAGAGATAAAATTACAATTATTCAAATATTTTTGAAGAGAAATTACATCACACATATCAAAGTAAATTTACTATCACAAAGTCACATAGCAGGTAGTGCAGTCACACATTAGGTAGCAGGTAAACATAGTTTAAAATTTTTTATACATTAAAGAAAAAGGAGGAAAATAAACGGATTATGCATTTAAGTTCAGAAATTAGAAAAAGGTTCTTTGTGTGTGTGTGTGTGTGTGTGTGTGTGTGCTTGCATGCACATAGACAAAAGAAGGAAACAGTAAATATGAAAGCAGAATTTAATGTTAATTAGCCAATTGACTAACTGATCAAAATATAGAATGGATGATGATATCTGAGATATTCAATTAATATTGACAAAATTATTGAAAATAAATAAACATCTTCATGATCTTTGTTATAATGGAAATGGAGTGGGTTTTGTTTAGAGGATTTTCTATTCAATTGTTTGCAATACTGCTGCAAAAAGTTCAAAATGTGACATTTTACAAACCTGCTTTATCTTTTGAACAGGAAAACATTACATTCAAATCTGGTTGATACAGAATTTGGGTTTTGTCCGGTTCAAAACAATAATTTACCCTAATGTTTAAACAGTAACTGAACTGCAGTGAAGATGTGCCAAACATTATTTATTGGTATTCACACCATACAGAAACATCTAATGTTTTTTATGTCTTTCCCTTTGCTGAAGATAATGACATATTTTTCCTTTCTACAATGAGCTAACTCACCTCTGCTCTCATTAGTAGCTTCTCACCTCTCCAGGGCTTTTATGCTATCAAAAATAAGCTGTATCTTCTGCATTTTTAACATCTCTCTTTCTCTCTCCCCTGCCTTCTTCTTCATTGTACATCAAATTTCCATTGCTTTCTTAAACTTTTTAAAAACAGTATTATTCAGTTTCTTCTCTTTCAAATTTAAAGTGAAATGTATACTCACTGCATCCAATTTCTTACCCCTATTTCTTTTGGCGCACTTGTGATCTGGAATTAGAGATTGTTTGGCTCAACAAAATTGGTGTTTTAGTTTTGCTTATTGTAAGCAGATATGACTTCCTCCTTTTCTGTTGTTGTTTTAAATATTCCTATCTGTCATCTACTATTATCTATCTTATCTATCATCTATCATATCTGTTATCTATCATCTATCTGTATCTATCATCACTTATTATCTACCATTTGTCTGTATCGAGGGCAGCCAGATATGTACGAGAATATGATGCAATGGGTGTTGTGAAATGAATGCATTGAACTAAATGAGTTACTAGTACATCTTTTCATAAAATCAATCTCAGTTGAAATTTTACATTTATTTTTGTGATTCTTTGATAACCCCATTTGACAACTAGACTCATGGCTTGTTTTGCTTCCTTGGCAAAGATACAATGAATGGCAGCACATAATAAAAACTCAATGTGTATTTGTTGAATGTATAACATATTTGTTGAATAACTCATTGGTCAACTTCATCAAATGCAGTTTAGATGTGAAATAAATTGACAGAAAATAACACAACTGATTTTATAGTTCAGAGGTACCTGGTGATTTTAACAAGCTCTGTTTTAATGGTGATTGTGAAGTCCTATAGGTTTCATATTTAATTGGAGGTGAATGTGTGGCTATTGCATATGTAATCAATTCATTTGAGGAGTTTGGCTATGAATAGACCACAAACAAATATAGGCAGTAGATTGGGTCAAATTAGGACTGTTTATAAACTGAGATTGAGGACATAAAAGAGCCAAACATTTAATCTCTCTTCAAAAGCCTGGTTCAAACTATAGCAATCTCTTGCCTGCCAAAGTGCAAAGCTATATTTGATTGGTCTACCTATACCTGTCACTCTTACTGTCTTTCTGAGATATGGCTTCACATATGGATGGAGTAATTTTGGCACTCTGCTTAAAACCTTCCAGTAGCTTCCTATTAACCTCAGAATATAAACAAATTTCCCAAAGGTGTCCCACAGGATGTTGCATTCTCCAGCCTCTTCTCACTTTTCAGCCTAATTCCTTCTGATTTCCTCCTTATTTTCTTGGTTTCAGTCACACAGTCATTTTCAGGATCTTAGGATTCTTTTTCCATTTTGTTTCCCTTCCAGGAACTTTCTTCCCTTTTCTTTCAGTCCAATTAATGTATATGGATCCTCCATATCTCAGCTCAAATACCACTTCCTCAGGGTCTACTTCTTTGATTTCCCTGAAAAGCTCTTGTATCATATATTTATTTTAAAAATAAAACCTAACTCATAAATAAGTTTTCACTTGCATGATTTAATATCTATATCTCCAAGCAGACTAGAAGCTCTATGAAGGGAAGGGTTACATCTCTCATTGGTTACCATTGTATTTCCAGTATCTAGCAAAGTATAGCCCAGAATTAACACTCAGTAAATATACTTTGGGTGAATAAATGAACAATGTCCCTTTAAAAGTTGGGACCCTTTCCAAAGATTTGTGAAGAATTAGTCTTTCATAATTGAGGTTCATTTTGTCATGGAAGGAAAGAAAAATATGGATGTAGATGCAAATCATTGTGTAGATTGTGATCGGAAGATGCCTAGTGTTTTCTGTAAAAATAAGGCAATCATCTGTACTAAGTTGATGGGATGGGAAAAGTATATAGAGAGAAATTAAGGTATGCAATAGTCAAGCTTACAAGAAACCTGAGTTAGGTAGGAATGAAGAAATGAACCTTCTAATTGTCAGATTGAATGTTCTCTTTTACAATCTTCAAGTTCCTCTGTCTTTTCATCTGCTGCATTTTAATGTAGCATATTAAATTTCATAATGGTTTTGTTCTTGTCTTTCTCCTTTAGTTTTTATTCTCAATATATTTTTCTGGTAGGTCTTACACATTTATAAAACTGCTCTTACATCCTGATCTCTTATCTAAATGTTGATTTCTAACTGCTTTGTAGAAGATACAAGCTTTGCATGTTTGTCAGGAAACAATCTTTTAGAATCACAATTAATTTCATAAAGAGGACCATAAAGAAGAAACAAAGCCAAAAGTGTTTTGGCTTTCATACTAGGAACCTGTGGAATTATAGACTAAATTTAGGTAGGAGACAAATAGTTAATTAGCACAGTGTTGTTGTTTACAATTAGGAGAGTATTCATTTCTTACTACAGTGTTCTAATAAATCCACCTTTCTATTAAACGTGTAGAAAGAAAATACAATTTTCCATAAATAAAAACTTGTAAGAGAAACTTTGCAGTGTAAAACCCATAGGAAATAAAATAAAATATAGTTTGAAAAGGTAGACTATTTAGGAGAGCGTCTTTTTTCTCTTTAGCAAATAAAATAGCCACAAATTCAATTTAATTTTGACAAGATAGAGTAAGTAATGACATGAAAAAGACTTTAAGCCCCCTAAGTCTACTGTTCTTTATTCAACGTGTCTTCGTGATAGCTAGTATGTAAGTAGTCTTCAAACTTCTCCTATATCTTTCTAACAAAGGACGAGGACCAAGTTAATGCTTTATATTCTCAAGAGCACTTACAAAACAATCTTTTATTAATCTTTTTGATTGTGAAAAACAAGTTTTCTCATGAAATACTGTATATATGCCACCTGTGTATATTTTATTTTCACATTTTGGCACCATCTTGAAGCCATATGAATTCCATTGTTTCATGGAGAACTCTATTTCCAAATACGATTGTATATATATATTTTTTCTGATAAACTGAGAGATAAGCCTCTTTGCATTTCTTGGAAAATATGTCTTAAAGACCATTTCCTCAGGATTATTGGCAAATATGATCAAGTTCTCATTGTCAATGTTATTATGATACTTTGCATAGTTTCAACTCCCAAGTTTCCTATTACATTACCAGGCACAAAAGGTACTTCCCATTTTTTATTGTGGTCTGATCTGAGTGACTAGGAATGTATGCATAGTATTTTGTACCAATGGAACATATACTTTTACTGGCTAGGATAAAATTGAAAACCATATTGTTTTATTGAGTAACTCTAATAGCCAAAATAGACCTATTGTAATTAGATATAGAAAGGGGAAATCACTTTATTTTGAGTCACTTGCCTGTGCTCACGATGAGATGGATTGTGGGGAACTGCTTATGGCACTGGCAGTGTGCCGGCCATCTTGTTGTCTGACGCCATCTTAGGTACAAGTTAAGTTTCTATCTCAAGTTAAGTTTCTATTTCCTCACTTCTGTTCTACCCTTCCCCGAAATCAGCTGACCAGCCTTGGCTAATCTGCCTTTCCCAACTTAGTCTCTGCTGATTGGTTGCTTTACTGCAGGGTAACGCCCAATCTCTGCTGATATCCGATACAAGTCACCTCCCCTTTCTTGCTGCATAAATACCCTGGATTCGCCCCCAATAAATGAAACTTGATCAGAATCCTGTCTTGTCTCCATTCTCTGTGTCTATTCTCCCTATCCATTCTCACTCCCTCCCTCAGGTCCAGGTTCGTCTGTCCCGCGGCTCGGGTCAATGGATAAGCCACACTTTGGAATGCACATTGCGAACCAGGTAGAAGCATACACAGTGAAAACCAAAATATGTTCATTGAGAGGAAGCATATTGGTTTTTGCTTTGCCAAAAGTACTTTTCCATGTACCATCTACTGAAATTAAGAAGAAACTCACTTGTATAAGTCTTGGTGGTTTGGAAGCAAGTCACGATACTTAGGGCATATTCTCAAGAGCCAACAATTGGAAAGCAATGTTTCAATGCAAGTACTTTAACAAATGCAAGTAGTTCCTGTAGACTGGGGACCAAGGGGACAAGATGGGCAAACTGACCTCTGTTTCTTATGTCAAGTTTAAAAAAATGATTAAAAGAAAAAAGAAAATTTTAATAGCATCAACATTAATGATTGATGATATTGAACTTGGCATACCATTCGAGATCTTCCATGGTTTGGGATTTATTTCCCTTTGCAGGCTTATCTTTTATCTTTCCCACTTATGTGCCTGATGCTTTATTCTGAGTTTACCATTCTTAAATTTGCTCAGATACTTTATATCGCCCATTCTTTTGCTGTCAGTTTACTCCTGGGAAACAATTTCCCTTATCTCTGTATGCCAAAATGCATCTCTTCCTATAATTAATTACAACAGGTTCCCAGCATTTAAAATGTCAGTTTCATTTAGATGGCAATTTGTAAATTTTTTTAATAATATTTTCTGATTATGTGGGCAGATGTAGCTCCTATTTATGTTACACTATCTGATTTGACAGGAGATTTAATGAAGATGACACAAATGGAGAAAACTGGCTTTTAGAATGAGAGAGATAATGATTCCGTTTAAACAAACATGCACAATCACATTACAACTTTCTGTGCTGTTGAATGCTTGGTTTGAAGAATAATTTTGTTGTCAGGGTATTAAGCTTCCACTATAGTTCAATACATTAGATATTGGGTTTTGTATATAAATTGTTTATTAAACTGCTATGTATAAATAACCTTTGAAGCCTGTTTTTTTTTTTACAATAAGTTGATATTTATTCATTCTTTTTTATTCTTCATTATTTATTTAATTGAAATTTTCTTATAGCAAGATCATTAGTACAGAAGTTTTGTAGTTTTCTCTCAATTGCTGCAGAGTTGGTCAACTATGGAAGGAGAAATTGATCTGATCTTTTAGGGGGAAGTGAGTATTGTAAGAACCCAAAAGTAAAAGATCTGATGAGAAAAAGTGCCTGTATTATAATGATTACTGCATTTTTTCCCATTTATTTCAAAATAAATGCATGAGCAAAAGTCTTGCAGTTCTTCATACATAATGAACACTGTTGGTATGAATGAGTGAAAAGAGTACTCAATAATATCCAATTTATTAATTTAAAAAAGTGTTTTCCTTAAAAATGAGTGAGGGCGAGCCATGGTGGCTCAGCAGGCAAGGACGCTTGCCTGCCATGCCAGAGGACCCGGGTTCAATCCCCGGTGCCTGCCCATGTAAAAAAAAAAAAAAATGAGTGAAAGTTGGTATCAGAGAAAGAGAATTGCTGCAGCTAACCAAAGATCATGTTATATTTGATAAGACTGCTTTCATGGGAAAAAATTGAACTATCAAAAAAAAATACTGTCAGTATCTAAAGCATAGTGCAAACTTAGACATACAGGTTACTATGAATAGAGATTGGTAAAATACTTGCCAAAGAAGCAATAAACAATAGCCCAGTCATACATGCACAGTCTTCTAGAGATCCTATAACATAAGAATGGTTCACATTATTTTCCTAGATACAGAATGAGGGTGAATATAAACAATTTTGTCCCAATTCATAGTGTCTTAAATAGAAGGTTTAGTTTTCTTATAAAGCATGAAGTCAAGAATCAAGTAGTTCGTCTTAGTTTAGTCAATACTCTTGGCGGGCAACTTCGTGATTCTTTGACTTTCCTCTCATGATCACAAGATGGCTGCATTATCCCTGAGTATCACAGTCTAACACTATATTCAAAGGCAAGAAGCAAGAGAAGACTGGATATCAGTGAACTTTCCTTATGTATTTATTTTTAACATGGAACAAGCTTTCACATAGGGCAGAATATTTACCTTGTATCACTTTAGCCAGAATAATGGGTTGGGATAATCTTTTGCTCTGAGTAAGACAGAAAAATGTAGCAACTGGAAAACAATTTGGGATTTAGCATAGCCAGCAGGTAAAATGAGTTTTATCAGTCAACACAAATAACATAGCAATGGTTAAGCATTATTTTTAAATTCACGAGAGAGAGATGTGTAATCCAGGATGCCACATTATTTCTTTACAATGAGGTATTTCCTTTTTCTGTAACAAGACAGTGCACATTCTCTGATCTCTTTTTTCATATAAATGAACCTGGGAGTCTAAATTTAATAATTATAAAGTTGCTTGGTGAAATTCAATTAACCAATAGGAAGACAAATGTTTTTGAATAATATTATTTCTAGAGCAGGAACAAGTCTGAAATATCTCTATATCATAATAGAGTGTCTTTCTCCAGTGATTGAATTATTTGCAGCTGCCAATGTATGCATTTTAACTCGGGAGAGGTGTGGAATTTTGAGCACAAATTATTAAAGCTTGGTTTCAGACTCACTTTTTCCATATTCCATTACTGAACGTGACCCTTCCCTATATATTTTTTGGTAAGCCATGCCATTCAGATGTACCCTTGAGGTTCTAGGTTGAATCTCTTATTTTACCACCAGCACCGTATTATATTTTGCCCTGGATTGTATAATAATGACTAGGCATCATTCTAGGTCAGCTGTGAGCATGAACTTTTTTTCTTTTTTTGCAACACGTCAATGGCGGGAAGGTGGGGAGGTCAAACACAGCCGGCCTATTGCTGCGTTTCTCTAGTGTCAACTTTTCCAATGTCAAACACTCAGGTTACTCTCCATTTCCAGAGACATAAAGAATCAGAGAGATGAGAATCAATGCAGAGGACACTGAAAAGAACTGAAGGTTCAGACAACTGTAGTGAAAACCACATTTTACACTTTATTAGTTTTCTGTTTCCTTTAAGGAAGTCAGCTTGAAGAAATAGAATAAGAACCCAGAAAACCAGACAGGCTTGACCCCCCCCCCCCCCCGTACCATTATATTCTTCAGATGATTACAGCACGTATGTTGAAATTTTTAGCTTCCCTTTGGGCTTTCATTTTTTCATGCTTTAATTTAATGACCACTGTAATTTTTCTCCCTAAATATAAATAAGGTAAGCATGCAGCTTCCATTTCATGCTAATCTTTGGCTGCTACAAATCCATATGTTTTAGTTCACTAAAGTTGCTGAAATGCAGTATACCAGGAATGGACTGGCTTTTTTTGGGGGTGAGGGGGTGGTGCATGGTCTGGGAATCGAACCCAGGTCTTCCGTATGGAAGGTGAGCATTCTACCACTGAGCCACCCATGCAGCCTGGGTTGGGTTTTAACAGTGGGGATTTATTAGTTTACAAGCTTACAGTTCTGAAGCTGTGACAATGTCCAAATCAAGGCATCAATAAGCAATCTGGTGATGCTGGACTACTCTGTCACATGACAAGGCATATGGTGATGTCTCCTGCTCCTTCTCACCTGGGTTTATTTGCTTTCTGTCTGTGCTTTCTTTCTGAGCTTCTGTATGTGTCTTCCTTTCTTGACTTCTCTGTCTTTTTCTCTTTCATCCTCTTAAAAAGGATTCTAGTAAAAGGATTAAGACTCACCTCAGGTATGTCTCAACTGAAATAACCTAAGCAAAAGGTCCCACTTATAGTAGGTCCTCGCCCACAGGAATGGATTAGCTTTAAGAACATGGTTTTCTGGGGGGTACATACAGCTTCAAGCCCTCACACTGATATAATGAGCAGACATAAAGAAAATGAAGAAAAATAGGACTTTTCATATACACAATCTCATTCAATGCTCAAGCACAATGTGGGTTAGCTCTAGCTTTATTTTTGATTTATTGCTAACAAAGCAGAGGCTCAGGGATAGCAAGTGGTGGCTTGCAAGTGAGTGAGTAAGTAGTAAGGTCACCACTTCATAAATAACATGGCTGTAATTGGAAGCAGACCATACTAACTTTAGAGCTAACTTTAGAGCTTCATGCCATAATTAATTCTCAGGACAAGGTTACGTAAAAGATCATTGAGCATAGGAAATACAGCTAGAAATACAGTATAGCCCACTGTATTTCTACAATACTACTAAAGCATTTTATCTCTATCAGTAATTTAGGTGGTGCTTTGTAATCTGTTAATCTGTTTACTTCAGAGATCCTCCACAAGGAGGTTATAGAAATACCAACCAAGGCAGGTGGTTTAAAACAAGTTTCTACCTCAAATATGATGTCTGGAATGTATGGATTCACTTACTATGCAACCAGAGGGATAGAGCAAGCTCAAGTGTACATGTAGTCAATGATGCTTTCGCTCATGAAGAGGCTTGTTAACAAGCTGACCTTATATCAGTGTGGCTTTACTTTTGTACCTTGAAAATCATTTCCTCCATTCTGTGAATATATGAATGCTCAATTCATGAAAAACATGGAGGCATTTTGCTCAGAGCCTCTGAAAAGACCAAACATTTCTTACCAGGGAAGGCTTATGAATTAGTTTTCCACAAAGAGAAATGTTTATAATATTGCAAATGATAAAAATAAAAGAAGAATTAATAATACACACCTAACAAGGAGGGGTGAGGAAATATGGGGTGTAAAACATCTGCTAGTCTATCGAATCAAGTGAAGGATACAACACCTTAAAACAAAAATGATTTTGTAAGATAAGTGTGAAAACCATGAAAATTCAAAGAGCTTAGAAATGGAAAAAGGCTATGTGTCTACAGGTAATTGCAGAGGGCTGATGAGATGCCTACCTATTTTATTGCATTGTTTTGTCACATCATTATTTAGCATGAATTATCAGTTGTGTACAAGTAACTGATCATTCCTTTCACAACTCTGATTTTTGAAATGAGTATTCTAAAAATATTACCCAACTTTCATGCCATAATTAATTCTCAGGACAAGGCTAAGTAAAAGATCATTGAGCATAGGAAATAGCAACATGACTCAGATTTGCTTCTTATGTATAATTTATGTTGGATTTATTTTAGATTGAACAAAGAAATAGTCTGGATAGAAACAGAAGGAATTAGGCATTGATTATTGCAGTAGAATTTGAAAGGTGTTTAATATATCTAAATCATGAAAATGTAAAAAATATCAATTTGTGTTTTCTCTCAGAGACATGAAAGGTAATGTTTTGTCAAATTGCTTTAGTTAAGAAAATAAATACAGAAGATTCTCCATTTTATTACGGTTGTCTATCTAGAAGGTTGTCTATCTATTATTACAGATAAACTGAGAAATTGATCATTTACTTCCCCCAGATAATCCCCAGGGCATTCTTTTAGTTATTAAATTACTCTTGTTCATTTAAAGCCTTAATCCAGGAAATTTAAAAAGTAAATTCTCTCACGACATAGAATTAGTACTCTTATTTTAATTGATATGAACATGAGAGATTTTAATAGTCTATGCTGTATCTTGTATACATCTATGTTTCACCAGGCCACACCAGCCTAGGGGAAAATTATGGTCCCATAAATACAGCAATAAATGACCATATTCATAAGTAATAAATTTCTCTGATGATACTCTCCACCCACTAATACAAATTGAGACATCCTCCATGCTGTTTTAGGTGTCCACAAGAGGAATCTCAAGTGTACTTATTAAAACTCTCCTTAAACTCAGCACAGTTCTCAGATGCTATGTCAGGAGGCTCGCTAAGGATGCCTCATCACCAATTCTGTCTTCTGTGATGGATCTGTTCCCATTGTCTTCCTTTGTAAGAATGTAAGTTATCCACCAACCCAGGAACGGAAAAAACAAAAGAATCAAATAATGTTCTAGATGAGATAAAATTACTTGAATATACTGTGTGTTGCATTTCTCATCCTGTGTATTGCATATATATGTGTAAGTATTTCTTCTACAGCTTGTATGTTCATTAGATATATTAGATATGACACAATTAAGGATATAGGATAATTAAGAAACCAGATTTTCACTCTGTCCTTTTCCACAGGTCATTTGTATCAGTGACAGCAGGGTACTTATTAAAATACAGGTGCCTTGGTGCCATTAAAGACTTACTATATCAGAAATTCTGGGAATGGGGTCTGAAATCTGGGTCTTTAAGAATCTTGCTGGGTGATTCTTGTGAACGTTCAGGTGTGGGAATGACCGCATCATGCAGATCAGTTTTGATTGTTTCTGGATTGTGACAAAAAATACAGTAGAGTTTTAGTAACAGCAACTTTATTTTAATGTTTTCCTGTTTTGTTTGAAGTGTCAATGGGTAATAAGAATGTATAATAAGTGTTGTGTTAATGGGGGAAAAAAACAAGCTATTGCTTTTGAACAAAAGAAACAAAGACTGTGGTATCTTAGGAATGTTTAGGTTGTGGATTTGTTGCTTGGTTTTATAGTTATGCATTTACAAAAATAAAAGCATCTTTATTACTTAAATTTTTGCAAGAAAAATAACTTTTTTTCATAATCTGAAACTCTCTTTCTTTCTTTAAAATCTTTTTTCCTCATTGGTTACTAGAAAATAAGTATAATAAAATTGTTATATTTATATTTTGATATATAGGTTTTGGGTTCTTTAAGGAATATGAGTCCTACATTACAGTATAGCAAGCTGTGTGCTTCTTTACTTAACAGTCAAACATCTATGAGATACCAATTATTATTCTCATCTTATAGAGAAATTAACAGAGTCTCAAAGAGGTTAATTAACTTGCCCAAAATCTCACAGTAAATAAGTGATAAAACCAACAATCATTCCAGACACCTGGCATAAGTCCAAGGGATTTTTCTCCATTATCATGCGACTCACTTGAGAAAGGGTATTTCATTTTTTTCTCTTGAAATGGATATTCTTGCCTTTTGTGCCTCATAAGCATGATAATCTACAAGAAGTATTCTTAAAAATAGGATGGTCAAATGAATTTGATGGCAGTTCTCTTTTAAATAAGAATTTTAAAAACAGACTCATAAAATACCATTGTAATATACATGGGTATGTATATTCTATGTTTGAAAATGAATGAAAAATATTTGCTTAAATGGTCAATAAAGAGTACTCATGTACCCATGTATGTTTTCCCTCTTGTTCATTTCTTGTACTGGAACTTTTGAAATGGAAAGTACATTATGTCAATCTGGTTGCACAAACGTGACTTTTCCTTTTAAAAGCATATGTGAAACTCTGCAAGTAATCAACCACAGACCAGTAAAACTGTTTGCAGATTTTAGCCTTTAGGGCTATTCTAATTAGGGTGGATCTTTCTCTCTACCATGGGAATCATGCTGTATAACTGATTACTAAGCACATCATGTAAGCGGCTCTTAAGAAACTGCAAACAGCCCATTATGGAAAATGCACCTTATTAACAAAGGTCATATTAGAAACTGACCCTGGTAACTAATCGCTTCAAATGTACAGTACATCAATAGGCACGCAGACCAGGAAGCGGTGTTTTCCATTTATGTGAATCTATTTGACCTTCTGAACTATAAATAAACTGCAGTAACAGCTTCTGATTAAGCTTAAAGGAGTCTGACTTCTACTGCAAATAAATGCCTCAGAATTTAAGCATACTTAGAAAGTTAATCCTAAAGAGTCAATGAACAGATTTAAAGTTTCAGCATTAATGCCTCAGACCTGAGTTTCTTAAAATTTCTGCAATGCAGGCAGAATGGGAATGTATCCTTCCAAATAGATTAACAAGCCCTGATTTAGCCTTCTTCCTCCCTCGGGATAACTAATTTAACAGAAGCAATCCCTTTTCAAAACAAAATAAAATATGCTACTTCCCTATGAAATTGCAGGGTTTGGTTGGGCTATGGGCCTTATATGAATATATGTAATTAACTATACTCAATGGAAACAAAATCCTTGTTAAAAAACAGATTTTGACCATATTTTATTTTTGATGTGTACCCTAGAATTAATTTAAAGTTCATTCATCCAATTTATATCTGGAGTTAAAATCCAACCTAGTCCTTTAACTACATTGTATTTAGTATACAAAGCTAATGCTGCTGACCTGCTATCAGGGGAGAGTACATTTGAGTTGTTTTTCCAGTGTTGGCGATGGATTTCCATAATCTTTCCAAGTCTCAGTTTCATCATCTGTAAAATGAAAGACTTGAACTAAATAAGGTTTAAGTCTTCTCTAGGCTTTAAAATTTCAATGTATCTACATATGTACATATATATAAAAGCATTGTTTAACCAGTCCTGATAGAAATGAATAATTTTCAGCAGCATTCACTGTAATATTTCTGAATTTGTTCAGAATTCCTGGGAGAGGAATGTTAAATAAATGAAAATACAAGTTCTTGCAAATCCAGAAAAGTAATGGTTAGTATTTTTTCCTATTAGGAAGGAAGAGGTTTTAATAATTAGTGATACAAGCTCATTTTAACTAAAGATCCTTTTAGAAATTTTATGCGAAGCATGCGGTTTGCTAAAAGTGTCTTTGAAAAGCTATTTATGGTGTGAAAGCTTATGCAAAAGTCCTGGTGTAAGGCTGCCGGCTGCTGATAGGAATTGACAGTAACTCGGCTCCTTCTTAACATTTTCCCTTTCAGTTGTACAGAAATGTTGGAAACCACAAATTGTACCTAAAAGTTCCCTATCAAATTAGAATTGGTAACCTCTTCACATACTTAAATTTAACAGCTCCAACTATTCCAAAATAGAGTAAAAGAAGGGGAGAAATATTTCATTTGAACCAAAGTAACACAGAATATTTATTTCAAGCATGAGAAAAGATAATGTGATGTTGTTCAATCATGTAGTAGTTGCATTTTCAGGATATTCAAAACTGGCTTCAATATTTCATTTGACTAGTGTAACAGCTAGAAAATAAACATGTCATCTAATATTCTGGGATGAAACCCTGGCTTTTGGGAATGGTTTTCCTGGAAGTTTTAAATTAATTTAAAAGTTCGTATCATGGCATGCATAGATTTTCAAAGTTAAATTATTGAGTGGAAAATATTTCTTTACATGGTTCTCCATTTATGTAACTTCTTTGTATTTTGGGGGCTTCCTCTTTCCCTGAATATCCCTATTTTTCTGTTTCAAAGTCATCTATTTTAGTTTCCTGGCTGCTAAAACAAATATCATATAGTGGGTTGGCTTAAAAAATGAAAATTTATTGGCTCACGAATTTGAGGTTAGAAGAAGTCCAAAATCAAGGCATCAATAAAGCAATGCTTTCTCCCGGAAGATTGTGGCTGGCTCCTGGTAGCCCTTGGTCCTTGGCTTTTCTGTCATGTGGCAACACACATGGTGGCCTCTCCTAGCTTCTTCTTTCTCTTCCAGGTTCCCTTGATTTCCAGCTTCTGACAGCTCTCTTTCTCTTTCTCATCTGAGGCTTTCTCTGTAAAGTCACCAGTAACAGGATTAAGGCCTGTCTTGATTCAGTTGGGCCACACCTTAAGTAAGTCACCTCATCAGAAGTCTTGTTTACAGTGTGTTCATACCCACGGAATGGATTAAGATTATGGTCATGTTTTCCTGGGGTACATAATTCTGAATCATCACACTATCTTTCCAGGATTTGCTATTCTTTCCAGGATAAATAATATATTTAAAAGAGGGTTAATTTGAGGAACTGAATCACTATTAGTGGAATTTCTGACCCTATGATATGCTATCTGATTATGGAAATATTGCTGATCAAAGGAACCTTCTAGATGTTCATTTCTTATAGCATATATATATGTTATTATGAAATATATAATAGTTATGTATAATATATAATATTATAAAATATGTAAATATATTATGCATAATATATATATTTTCTCACAGGCTAGGCTTGAAAAGTGCTGAGATAACATAAATTCATGAGGATTGGGATTTTTGTTTGTTTCATTTACTACTTTTCTCCAGCTTCTGGAATACTGGATGATAAAGTGTAGCCACTCAATAAATAAAATTTAAATGTATGAATCTCACTCACACTTACTACAAAATTCAGTTGTGTACAAGGCTGGTCTAGGCAGAATTTTGATAACATAATAAATGCCATTGTCTTGATAATAATAAATGGACAGATATAGCATTCAAAAAATCTTTTTATGTCAAGGTATAGCTGATATATAAAAAAGTGTATCTAGAGAATTGACCTTAATTTTACCACTGGACTGATTTTTCCTATATATTCCTGCATCAACTTCTACCCATTTCCCACACCCCAGAATTTCCCTCATTGTTCCTTTTAATTAGCACATTCCCCCTCCATTCTCACTCCTATCACTTATTTACTTTAAAAACTATAGTACAGTCTGTTAGTTGTGAGTTGCTGGAATGCGATATACCAGAAATGGAATGGTTTTTAAAAAGTGGAATGTATTAAGTTGCAAGTTTATAGTTGTAAGGCCGTGAAAATGCCCACATGAAGGCAAGACTATAAAAATGCCCAGATGAAGGCATCCAGGGAAGGACAGCTTGGTTCAAGAAGGTCAGTGACATTCAGGGTTTCTCTCTCAGCTGGAAAGGCACATGGCTGCATCTGCTAGCTTTCTCTCCAGGCTTCTTCAACAGCCTCCCTGGGGCTCTGTTCGTTCTGTTGGCTCTGTCAGTTCTGCTGGCTCTGTCATTTCTCCAAAATGTTTCCTCTTTTAAAGGATTCCAGTAAACTAATCAAGATGCACTTGGAATGCGCAGAGTCACATCGCCATCTATTCAAAAGTTTGCATCCACAATTGGGGCGTGCCTCATTTCCATGGAAGTAATCTATTCAGAAGTTTCCATCCTACAGTGTCGAATCAAGATGAAAAGAAATGACTGCTTCCACAGGATTGGATCAGGATTAGAGCATGGCTTTTGTGGTGTACATAATACTTTCAGATCAGCACACAGCCAAAACCAAATATTGTTGTCAGTCAAACAAAATACTCACTGTGACATCATAAAAACTTAAACTGATATGAACTGTAAGCCACCACCCAAGTCCTGATCCCTGAGTGGGATTTAGTTGAAAGTAAAAACTTTGAATTCAAGAAATTCAATGCGCAAAGAGGATAAATTCAAAGAAAATATCAAAACCATACTACTGATAAACAAAGGTTCATCCTATACTTACACATATGCTTTTTAATATTTATTGCCATGGTAGTCAGAAAAGATTATCAATGACTAAAATCTGAAAAAGCACAACCATAACAGCAAGCCTGTAGAAAAATAAGTAGAATTTGTAAGACAGATACTTCATGAGAACAGGTCAATGGTCACATGACATTTCTCTTTGAAAGCCAAAATTTGATCTTACAGGTATAAGTATTATGCTTCTGAATAAAAAGAAAATGAAAGTCAAAAGGTAAATGAATGTGATGACAGGCAGAATCCTATTTTTTATGCTGGAAACTCCAGCAATATTAAGTTAGAAGGTTTGCCACTATTTATACTATGGAATGGGTTCTAGTTTCTTGGGGATACCAGGCAAATGCTTTTGAAACAGGAAGTCATAGGTAAGTTTGTACCATGCAAACAATTATTCTGTGATATAACCAGGAAGTATAAATTTGTACTTTAAGATGCAAGAGGAACATGAGATATGAGATGCTTTCCCAGCACAGCAAAGACAAGCATGCAGACTGCTCTTTTGAGTTGAATTCTTGTCTGTCTTTCAGTTGGGTAGCTTCAGCTTTGACATACACATATTTTTCTTCCTGGTTTTAGAATTCTAAGAAGTTGAGTTTTCAGATACAGAGTGGCAAGTTCCCTGGAATAGAAGAGGAAAATGTCCTAGTTAACTCTACTGTATAGGCAAATGTTTACAGAGGAACAGCCATTTATTAATCTGGGGAAAATAACATCCTTTTTCTGTCTTATCCCCAGTTAATAATACATGACTAAAAGTTATGTTCTAACTGTAAATCAGGACAAACAAAACAGACCACAAACTTATTTCCCTCTCAAGTCCAATAGTTTGATATGTGTGTTGTTTTAATATTCCCACTTGGGTCTGTGCATCTAATGTTATCTTTGAAAAGTGCTAACAAGTCTGAAAGTATTGGGGCTCTTTAATGCATTTTTATTACAACTGAGGATTTTTAAAAATGCAATCTGATGCTTTTTACTCAGAACATAATGTGAAAGCAAAATAAGAAATAAGAATATAGCAATAAGTTATGCCACACAAGATTGTCTTAATTTATTATCTTGTATGGAGTGCTTTTCTCTTTCACTTTTGACAGAACTATTTTTATGGTGCTAGCACATTTTTAATAAGAAGGCTTTTGGTGTTCAGATTTTCTTCCCCAGTAGCTCTTATAGTCAAACTGATCTCTGGGGATGGGAACTTAGGGTGGCCCATTAATAATGTGTGAACAGCTCTCACATTTCCTTACAAAATGTAGCAGAAAACTATTATGAAAAATATTGAGGTGAACTCTAAAATTTTAAAGAAGATATTTTGGAATTCTGTGGTGATTTGTGAGTTGGAAATTAACTCATTCAGATACAAAATATACTGATTCAAGCAAAATGAGCTCTCCTAAAAAATATCAGCACTATTAGTAATTATGCATTATAAGCTCATAAGCTTACCATGAGAAGAAACATGAGACAATATCGAATAGTCTACTCTAGGATGAAAGGTTTTGAAGGCGAAAGAGAGAAGAGGCAGACCAAGAAACTTTAGAGTGAACAAGTTTATTCCTGTGTTCCCGGGCAGAGCTCACAGAACTCAAGGTAGGGAGTTGTGAGTTTGCCGCTGGGTCCTGGTGTGGGTGGTTTTAAAGCAAGGGGTTTAGGTGACGTCTAGAAGGGGTGACCTTCCCTGTTTCCCCGACCTAACATAGCTCAGTCTAGTTAAGCTACTAAATGCCATATAAATTGGATATGTTACTGAATTTCATTGAGATCTGTTTCCACACAATGAAATGTAGGTAATATTTTAAGCTAGTGTTTTTCAAAATTTAATCCAAGTACCTCTTAGTGGTTCATAGAGACATATCTGGGCCTTTGGGAGAAAACTGTGTTTTAATTTCCTAGGTACTAAGGCAAACATCAAACAAAGAGTTGGTTTCCACAATGGGAACGTAATGGCTAACAGTTGTGAGACTAGAAGAAATCCAGAATCTAGACATCAGCAAGAGAATGCATTCTCCCCAAAGACTGTGACACTCCGGAAATGGCTGCTGGTGTTCCTTGGTTCCTGCCTTTGCTGTCATATGCCAATGCACATGGCAGTGCCTTCTCCTTTCTCTTCTAGGTTCCAGTGATTCCCAGCTTCTTAATGTTCCAATGGATTTCTCTATGTCTGAATGTCTTTCTCCTTATGAAGGGCTCTGGTAATCTGGACAAAAACCAGAGTTAGTTTGCCATACTTTATAACAATAGCAACAAAACAAAAACACACCTGAAAAGGTTCTCTTTTCAATGGGTTCACACCTACAGAAATCAGATTATTTTTTTTCTGAGGCATATAACTCCAAGCCATCACAGTCTGCAGTTGGGACCCCAGAAAGACATGTTTTCTCACATGTGAAATAAATTCATTCCATTACAACATCTCAAAAGCCTTAAAATCATGTCAGTTACTTCTGAGTACAAATTCTCACCAAATCAGTTACAGGTGTAGTCTGTCCTAGGGAAAAATTCTTCTTTGTTTATGGGGCTGTAAAACCTAGAAAAAAAATTACCTACTTCCAATATACAGTGTTGGAACAGACATAGACATTCCTATTCCAGAAAGGAGAAATTGGAAGGAAAACAATTGTCTATGGCCCCTAACAGATCTGAAACCCAGCAGTACTAGGCTTTCTGTAAACACGAGGGCACAGGCCCCAACACCTACAAGCACTGAGGTTACAGCATTCTCCCTGAATACCAGGGGACAAGTCCACCCCCTCCAAGCTCCAGGTAGATGGCCTGTCCTTTCCAAGCCCAGGGGCAGGCCTGCCCTTTTCTCATACATGGGTTGTCCTGTTCTCTTTGTCTGAGGAGATCTTTTTGGTCTAGACTTTTGTTTCCATGGCTCTGTCTTTTAAATAATTCTTTTTTCAATTCATCCTTTTTTTG
The DNA here is from genome assembly GCF_023851605.1 of Tamandua tetradactyla. Classification (NCBI taxonomy): domain Eukaryota; kingdom Metazoa; phylum Chordata; class Mammalia; order Pilosa; family Myrmecophagidae; genus Tamandua; species Tamandua tetradactyla. Next base: position 58,580,436 of record NC_135345.1, read on the forward strand.
TCACTTTCAATCCAGTATGGCAATGGTTCATACCAATTTTGCAAAACCCTTGTCAGGTTTGTATGCAGTTGAAGTAGATCCAAATCATCAGGCAGTAGAATCTTCCACAGATCCTTCCTGGAAACTGCATTTCCAATCCTGACTTCCACTGGAATGGCTGACTGGATCTATGTTCAACTACATCCTTTTTAGGTAAGAGTTGTTCAGTTAAACCCTCACATGGAGCCCTGTTTTTCAGGATTCACTTCCCTGAAGATCAGGAAGGTCCCTGTGAAGAACACTTCTGGGCCTATTCTCAAAGCACTCTATCTCAATAGACTAGGAGTTTTGCATACTATTAATTGGTGGTTTCCTTGTGCTTGACAGCTTAGTCCTTAGCTTATCTCTTTCTTCTCTCATTTCATTACAAACTTCAAGGAGAAACTGGGGTACATATCCCACACTTAGCTTGAAGATCAACTCAGCTAAGCATCCAAGTTTATCACTTTCAATTTCTGTTCACCATTAAACAAATTTTGCCAAGTTTGCTGCCATTTTAAAACAAGGATCACTTTTCCTCCAGTTTCCAATAGCAGATTAATCATTTTCTTCTAAGGTCACGAAAAAAGTAACTTTAGCATCCCTATTTCCATCAATATTTTCTACATGATGAATTGTGTATTCTTTAATGTGCCATAATCTTTCTCTATAGCTCTCATTCTTTACTCAGTTCCAAAATTGTTTACATATTTCTAGATATTTGAAATAGCAGATCCCCAGTTCCTAGTACCAGAAACCATTATCGTTTCCCTGCTGCCAAAACAGTTTCATATATCAGGTTGGCTTAAACAATGGTAACTTACTGGCCAACAGTTGTGAGTCCAGCAGAAGTTCAAAATCTAGGCATCAGCAAGGTGATACATTCTCCCCAAAGATGCTGGCACTTGGATACAGGCTATTGACTATTCTTGGTCATTCACTTTCCAGTCACATGGCAATGTCATGGCAGTCTCTTCTGTTTTTCTGTATAAAGAAGCAGCTTTTGGCTATTCTCCATGTCTTCTGTACGTCTAAATTTTGCTCTGTTTATAAAGGACTTCAGTTATATGATTAAAGCCCAAATTGATTCAATTGTCTATACTTTAACTAAAAATAACATCTTAAAAAAGTACCTATACGTGATAGATTCACACACAGAGGAATATATTAAGATTAAGAACATATTTTTCTGAGGTATGTAACTCCAAGCCACAATACTTGGTGTGGCAGTAGGATTTCAGCTTTCATAATGGAACTTAATAGGACGTGTTCCATGAATCTCATGCCTCCTATGATTCTTGGAAGGAAATAAGTAGATATATGAAACAAGTAGACTAATAGCCTTCTTCTTGTCTTAGGAAAGAGAAACCCATCATAAAGATACAAAAGTTCATCTTATTCAAATCAAGGTCAATTAGATTGTTTATCCTTAATTGTAATCAGAGATGGTATTAAGGAGGGAAGCACTGTGAGCAGAGGATCCCTGGTGAGGGGTCTTTTTTATACTTTTAATAGGGGAAACCTTAAGCAGTAAAAAAGGCTTACCCTTTGGGACCCATGGTGTGTAATATGTGAGGTATACCTGGGTAACAATGTGAGCAAAATTGGGTGGAGGAATATAGTAAAGGAAGCAGTGTCTCAATCTGGCAGAAATAAACAGGGATGCAAATTCTACTTGTGCTGGTTTAGGTAGTCACCTTCCAGTAACAGTGTTGATCGTAACAATCATGGTAATCAGCTTGAACTGAGTGAGGAACAGAAAGCCATTGTAGGGCCTGCAGTGGGCTGCAGTGGTGGCTCTGGGATGGCATCAGTGGTGGTTCTGGGCTGGCATTAGTGCGGCAGCAGCAGAATGAGTGGTGGTTGCAGTGATTCTCCAAAAGGCAGCACCAGTTTGGTGATAAAGGTAGATGCAGAAAAAAACTATGAGCTGCAGGATGTTTGCTCCACTCCAGTTGCCGTTGTTACAGTTCTAATTAGAGGCTTCAGGAATGGTGATGGTTAGACTGTTGGGAGGTAGCACTCTGGGACAGTGTTGGTGCAGGGTCACTTGGGGAATCCGGTAACAATGCTGAGGAGAGTTCTAATGGTATCTTGGAGAAAATTTTCTGTTGGTGGAGGGTGACAAGTGACTGTTGCTATGAAAGTGAAAACCTAAATTATAATCCATATGGGTGCAATCAAATGTGACTGGAATCCCATTATTTCTTGGGTAATTAAAATAACAGAAAAATATACTGTGGCTATTCAGCACACACATACACAAACATAAACACACATATCTGGGGCACATCATAGCCATATTATTAATAGATATAAAATAAAGAAAAATTGTTGAAACAGATAGACATAAAGAAATTATATTGGGGGGACAAAGATAAAAATTATCTCCTCTGATATCTCTTTAGAAAAAAAATGGAAGCCAGAAGTCAATGGAATTACACATTTGAAGTACTAAAAAAAATAAAAACTGTCAACCAGTGAAAATACCCTTCAATATGTGAAGGAAATGAAGCCAGTTTCCAATAAATTATAGATTTTCTCTATGAGAAATGATAAAGAAGTTTCTTCAGGATCATAGGAAATGACATCAGATTGAAACTCATAACTTCAAGAAGTAAAAAGATCATGATAAATGGTAACAAAATGGATACATATCAATATTTATTTTTTAATTTCTGTAAAAAGACCACTATGACAATTATGGATTATTGCCATTCAGCTCCAAATCCATTTTTCATTGTCCTGCTTTTGATGTTGGATCTAGATCATGTAAATATTTTTCCATTTCCTATGGACATGATGTTAAGCTTTATCAATAGAGGTGGTAGAGAGACACTGCAGGAGGCAGCAACTTTTATTCCTGGTTCCCAGCTGCTTTCTTTCCTTCTTGGTCCTGTGAAGCTCTGCAGGTGTACAGGGTACTCAGTGGAGATCATTCCTGGTTATTCTAGACTATTTAAGCAAATACCATGCAATGGGTTGGCTTGAACAATGGAAATTTATTGGCTCACAGTTTTGAGGCTAAGAGAAATCCCAAATCAAGGTGTCATCAAGGCGATGCTTTCTCCCAGAAAACTGTAGTGTTCTGGGGTTGTCTGTCAGTGATCCTTCGTTCTTGGCTTTTCTGTCATATGGCAATATTGGCACATGACGGCCTCTCCTGGCTTCTCCTTTCTCTTCCAGCCTCTGTTTTCTCTTTGTGGTTTTCTTTCTCTCTGTGACCTTCACTATAAGGCCTTTAGTAATAGGATAAAGACCCATCCTGGTTCATTTGGGCCACACCTTAACTGAAGTAACGTCATCAAAAAGTCCTATTTATAAAGAGTTCATACCCACAGGAGTGGAGTAAGTTTAAGCACATGCTTTTCTGTGGTACTTAGCTCCATGCCACCACACCCCACAGGGTACCTTCCTAGGAAGTTCCATGGACATTCTAGTGGGTTCCAAAGTGAGTTCAACTGAATCCCTTGTGTTTCAGGTTTCTCATCCAGCTTCACACTGAGTTCAGAACATCTCAGCACACAACTTCCAGGGCAGTTTTGCAGCACACCAGGTACTTTCCCAACTGAGTCTGCTTCATGATGGGTTCCATCAGGGATTCAGCCAATTTTGTAGCAAGCTCAATAGTACTCTCTATCCACAACGAAGCTTCTGGACAAGAAGCACCTCAGTAAGTGGCACTTCTCCATAATAATCATGCTACATCCACCCTTTTCCAACTAAGGTCCAAATCTCAGAATTGAAGTGGGGAGCTCTCCTCAATCTGTGTTACTCTGCATTAATCCTAGAAATAGTTTCTGCTGTCTATAATGGCTATTCTTGCATTTTTAAGTTTTGTTTATCACACAGTAGCCAATCTCTGGTCATTCTATCCCAAGTTACTAGTTCATTTTTTTTTATATTGAAATCTCTCTGTTCAAATTACTGCGTGGTGTCTGTCACTTGACTGCATCTTATGTGATATACGACCGACTGTTAAAAGCAAAAATAGCATTATAAGTTGTTTATAATGTCTGTAGAAACAAAACCTATAACAATAATTTTAAAAACAAAGTATGAGTATATATAAATGTGCTGTTAACTTTTACATTCGTAAAGTAGTAATAGGAATTGTTAAGTGTGAAATATCAGAAACAAAAGAAAAAGTAATAGAGAAAGCAATTGCAACTCTTTAGAGTTAAACTCAAACATAACAATTAAATACAAGTGGACTAAGCATTTCATTTTAATGACAGAGATCCTCAGAATAGATAAAAAGCAAGACTCATTGAAATGTTGTTTACAGGAGATTTACTTTAAATTATATACACAATATGTTGAGAGTAAGATAATTATATATACAACACAAACTGTAAACATAAAGCAGCATAACTATATTAAGATCAGATCAAGTAGACTTCAAGGCAAAGAAATATGATTGCAAGAGATGAAATGAGAAATTTTATGTAATTATGAAATCATCAGAAAGACATAACAATCCTAAAGATATATGCACCTAATAACAATTTTGTAAAAACATTAAAAAACTAGAACTAAAAAAAGGAAAAAAACGGGTAAATTCAAATTTCTAGTTGGAGACTTTAGCATTTCTTTTTCATAACACATAGACCAAAACGATTAGTAAGGATGTAGAAGATCTGAACAACATTACCTACCTAGCAGATGTACTTTACCATTACAGAATAGTATAGATAACTGAATGGCTGCAAGAACACATTGTTTTCAAGGGTAACAAATGGAGCATTGTTGGGCCATAAAATAAGCATCAATATATTTCAAAACATTAAAATTTTACAGAGGGGGATGCAAGGGTAGTTCAGTGCTAGAATTCTCGCCTGTCATGTGGGAAACCTGGGTTCGATTCCCGGTCCATGCACTTCCCCCAAAACAAGCAAGCAAACCAACAAGCCAAAAAGAAATAAACAAACAAAAATTCAACACATGGTTCTGCAATAATGGGATATTCACATGGAAAAACAATGAAATGTGGTCGCACCATACAGCATACAAAAAAAAAATTACAGAAGAAGATTGATTAAAGATCAATGTTAAGATGACATCTTAAATATTTCTAAGTATTTCAAAATTAACAGATTTATTTAAAAATGTGCTAAAGAAGAAATTGCAAGGAATTTAGGAAATATTTTAAGCTGAATAATGAAAATGCAACATATCAAAATATTTTATAAATCAGTGCTCAGAAGGGATTTACAGCTATATAAGAAAAGAACAGTATAAAATCAAAGAGCTATGTTTTCTTTCCAAAAATTCAGAAAGACATAAGGGACAGAATCTAGAGTAATATAAGGAAAGAAAATGTAAAACACAAGTAGAACAAAAATTAATATATTACACAGACAAACAGTAAAGAAAATTGGCAAAGCCAAATTTGGACCTTTTAAGAGATTAATAAAATTGAGAAATCCTAGCTAAACTAATCAAGAACAAAAGAGAAAAATGATATTTTCTGGTTTATCAGGGCTCTCCAGAGAAACAGAATATATACATATACATATACATATACATATACATATACATGTACATATACACATACACATACATAGACACACACACACACATATATATATATATATATTAAGCATTTTATTATAAGCATGGCTCACACAACCATGGGGATTGGCAAGTCTAAATTCTGTAGGGCAGGATGCAAGTTGGAACCTTGATGAAAATGCAGTTGAATTCCCAGGAGAAGCTGCAAGGTAGAAACTCCAATGAAAGTGATGTTCAATTCTCCAGGAGGAATTGACTGGCTAAAAGAGAAAGAGAAATTCTCTCTGATAGCTGAAATGCTCAGTTCTCACTTTAAATCCTCCAACTATTTGGAAGAGGAGACTTTTCATTGTTGAAAGCAATCCCTGTTGTTAATTGTTGATTTAATCAGCCATAAAGGCAATCAACTGACTAATGATTTAAACCTATCTATGAAACACCCTTGCAGTAACAATCAGGCCAGTTCTTACTTGACTAAGAACTTAGCCAAGTTGACACATGAAATTAACTTTCACTGTTCACTCCTTGTCAACTTGGCATCCATAAACATCTCCTACTATCATATTTAATCTCTAAATATAGGCAATAACATAACCAAACTTTTCCCTAACATAATTCAACTGAAAATGTACTAACCTTTTCTCCAAAAGAGGATGCAAGTTGTTGGATAATATTTACTCTTAAAGTTGATATTCTGTAAGTTAAATACTATGACACAAAGTTAATACAACTCATGTTATATGAAAAAGGGAGAACATGGAGAAGAAAACAAAGCTGTTTGCTTTATGTATATATATAATCATAGTAATAACAAAGAAAGGAAGAATTACTCATAACCATTGCTGTCCATGTTTCTATATCTCATCCTGTGGTTGCAGCTCATATTTATAACTACCTTCTCTAACTACCTGTTCCAAATCCCCTTTACCCTTGCTAACACCTTAACTGGTTGTGGTTCTTTGCCTGGTAGGTAGGCCCAAATCTTTATTCCTGAAGGGTTGGGCCCATTGTAGTCCTGCCTGGATTGGGGTATTGTAAAGGTTAGTGCTGATAGGCTGTTGTCACATATACCACAAAATGGTTTTGGCTTAAACACTCGGAATGTATTAGCTCACAGTTTCAGAGGTTAGAAGGCTTGCTTCTTCCATGTGTTGATTGCTTTCTGGCTGACTGGCAATCCTTGGGTTCCTTGGCTTTCCCTTCACATACTGATGTCCTCTGCTTTCTTTTCTATGTTCTGTTGACTTCCAGCTTCTCTCTGTTGCCCTCTCAAACTGCTTTTAAGCAGAAGATGCAAGGGTGTTAGTACTAGCCACTTTTATATTCTCCCATAAGGGTGAAGTGATAGCTTAGATTCATAACTGTTAGGTTCCATTTCATTAGCATCATCAAGCGTACAAGTAACTTCTCATGAGGAAGTTGTAACACTTTCCACTGGCTAAATTTTTCCTCAACTGGGCTACCCAGTCTGCCAAATTCAAAACAACTTTCTCCTCTAAAACAGAATTCTCGGAGGACCACCTATTTAACATTTGACAACTTTATTTTTAGTTTTAGCAATGTCTTATTCCTGTCCACATTAGTAGGAAAGATATATAGACACATACCTAAAAAACAGAAGGTGAATTATCATGCATTATTATGTCATAATTTTTATAGATTCATGTAACTATGAAAGACTTTTTTTCTATATTTCTACTACGCCTAGTAGAATATTATATATGAAAACATAGTTTATATATAAGCTGTAATTTCATTTCTCTTCTTAATTCAAAAAGACTAAAACCATGGAATTCCTTTATCAATTTTGAAAGTTTGAATATAAAACATATTGAAATAAAAATTGCAAACACTTATTATATGTTGCATACTAAATAACAGACACTGATCTCTGTGCTTTGTATTATTCATTTAATTTTCATCTCAGCTAGGAGGTAAGTTTTATATTAATTTCCATTTTACAAATGGAATAACTAAGTCACAGGAATGTTAAGTAACTTACCCAAGACAATTCTGTTAGCAGTTGGTGGAGATGGTATTTCAGTTCAGATAGTCTCAAACAATCTGTTTTCTCACACAGCAATCTAGAGAATACTGCCTCTCTCTCTTTTTTTTAAATCAGTAAACAAAGATCAAAAGAAAACCAATAACTACATTTCCTATAACATTCCTGAATTTCAAGTTATGCACATCTGTTTCTGACATAGTACAGATTTGTTCATTTTTTATAATATAAATAAATAAATATATATATGATGGCTATCTAATCTGCCATGTAATGATAACTATAGTTCTATTTTCTTCTTTGAGATTCCATAAAGTAGGTGGAAATTTACTTTCTCTAAATCTGGTTATGCCAAACTGGCATCCCTTCTTACCAACCTGCAAATCTGTTGTCAAAATGCCAGAAGGCTGACTAGAGAGTAGACAAAAATGACTAAACAAAAAGTAGAGTAAGATATAAAATTCAGTACCTTAGAGCAGCTAGAAGTAAAAACCTAAAATTATGAAATTGTAAACCAGACCAAATTCTGAAACCTGTTCTAGAACTAATTGTTGCAATGTGCTTTGAAATTTATTGCTTTTACGTATATATGTTATTTCTCACAAAAAAGGAAAAACAATATCAATTGTGATGATAAAAAATTTATATGTATTCCTTCTAGCCGCTCCAGTATTCTGGAGCTAGAAAGAATAATCTGAGACAATGGAATGGTAGCTCACGACGAACTCTGGGATCTGTTCTGCAACTACTTGTTGAAGAGTGCTCTGAAAATTATTGCTTTTTTCTTTTTTTTGTTTTCCATATATGTTATATTATACAATAAATAAGTTTAGGCTTTTTTTTTTTTTTTTTTAAGGAGGGAACCATTTTGGAAGAAAGCTTGAGAGCCACCAGAACCAACAGAGCCAACAGAATGAATAGAACCCTGGGGAAGCCATTGAAGATTCCTGGAGAAAAGCTAGCAGATGTCACCATGTGCCTTTCCAGCTGAGAGAGAAACCCTGAACATCATCAGCCTTCTTGAACCAAGTCGGTTCTTTCCTTGGATGCCTTAATTTGAACACTCTTATAGACTTCCCTTGATTTGGATATTTTCGTGGCCTTTTAACTGTAAGTTTGAAACGTAATAGATCCCCCTTTTTAAAAGCCAAAAAGAAAAAAAATATTTATATGTATATGCAAATAATTCAATAAATTAAAATAAACTTAACTGCAATGTACCATTCATATGGAATATTAATGCCTATCAGTTGACTATGGATGTCCTGTAAATTATAACAAGCTTTGTATGTTTTGAACTTAGCACACTACATGACATGTAATGGGAACTTAATAGTTTATGACAACTTTGAAATGTCTTTAAAGTGATGGTGTACATTATCTGGGATGTAATTTGCATGTGATAATTATATGTCAAATATTAATATGCTTTTAATTGATGTAAGAGTCACATAATATAAAATTCACCATTTTAATTGTATTAAAGTATGTAATTCAGTGACTTTTAATGAATTAAAAATGTTCTATAACCATCATCACTATCTAAATCCAGAATATGTTGATCACCCCCAAAGGAAAACCCATACTTATTTAATAGTCACTTTCCATTCAGTCCTCTCCTCTGTTCCTGCCCACCACTAATCTGCTTCCTGTCTCTATGGCTTTACCTATTCTGGACATTTAAATAAATGGAAACAAACAATATGTGAACTTTCATATCTTGCTTCTTTTACTCAGCATGATGTATTCAAGGTTAGTGCATGTTGTAGCAATATAGTTACTTTCTGTTGCCAAATGACATTTTGTTGTATCGATGCATCACACTTTGTTTATCCATTCATAAATTGATGAAATTTGGGGTTACATCATGTTTTTTTCTATAATGAATAGTGCTGCTATGAACATTTCATTTCAAAGCTTTTGTTTGAACACCCTTTACAATTCTCTTTTCAATTCCACCTAGGAGTTGAATTTCCCAGTCATGTGGTGAACTACTAAACTGTTTTCCACAGCAGCTGCACCATTTTACTTTGCCATCAGCAATGTAGGAAAGTTTAAGTTCCCCTATACCTTTGCCCACACTTGCTGTTTTCCATTTTTTGTGAAAATTATAGTCATCCTATTGAATGTGAAGTGGTATCTTATCATGGTTTTGATTTTCATTTCCCTGTTTATTATGATGTTGAGCATATTTCCACATGCTTACTAGCTATTTTTATATCTTTTTAAAAAATGTCTCCTCATGTCCTTTGCCTGGTTTTAATTTTTGTGTGTGTTGAGTTGCAAGGGTTTTCATATCTTCTGCTGTCAATTTGCAAATATTTTCTACTTTCCTGTGGTTTGTCCCTTCACTTTCTTGATAGTACCCTTTGATGCACAGGGATTTTCAATTTTGATGAAGTCCAATATACCTATTTTTTTCTTTTGTTGTGTGTTATTTCAGCAGCATAACAAAGATTTCACTGCCAAATTTAAGGTTATGAATATATACCCCTGTATTTTATTTTAAGAGTTTTATAGTTTTATTTGATTTAGGTCTTTGATTCATTACGAGATAATTTTTGTATATGGTATGAGCTAGGGCCCCAATTTCATTCTTTTGCATGTGGCTATCCAGTTCTTCCAACAACATTTGTTGAAAAGTCTTTATCCCCGTTGAATGGTCTTGACACCCTTGTCAAAAATCAATTGGCCATAGATTATAGGTTTATTTCTGGATGCTTAATTCCATTCCTCTGGACTATATGTTTATCTTTAAGCCAATACTACACAGTTTTTTTATTACTGTAGCTTTGTAGTAAGTTTTGATAACGGGACTTGTGAGTACTCCAACTTTTTCATTTTCAAGATTGTTTTAGCTATTCAAGGTTGCTTGCACTTAGCACTTATTTATGAATTTTAGGATCACCTTGTCCATTTCTGAAAAAATAGGCAGTGGAATTTTTATAGCAACTGCATTGAAACTACAGATCATTTAGTACATATATATAATATAACATAATACAATATATATAATATATATAATATAATAATAACTATATTGTTTCCCAACTTTATGGGCACAAGGCAGCTTTTCCATTTAATTTAATTTAATTTTATTCTTTAATTTATGTCAACAATGTTTTATTGATTTCAGTGTACAATTTTGGACCTGCTTTGTAAAATTTACTCCTAATCATTTCACTTTTTTGTTATTTTTTTTTTTAATAGAGCAGTTATAGGTTTACAGAAAAATGATGCAGAAAGTAAGGAATTCCCTATATCTTTCTTCACACTCACAGTTTTCTCTTAACATGTTGTACTAGTGCAGTACTTTTGTTAAAATTGAGGAAACAATATAATTATAATTAGATCATTGACTATGCTCCATAGTTTATATTAGGTTCAATCTTTGTGTTTTGCAGTTCTATTTTTTCAACTTTTTACTCTGTTAATATATATACAACTTAAAATTTGCCTTGCAAAACCACTTTCAAATATACAATTCAGGGATGTTAGTTGCATTCACAATGTTGTGCTAATCTCCATTACTAAAACTCCTCTATCACTCCAGGTAGACATTTGACCAATTGAGCATTATGTCCCTATCCCCCACCCCTCTGCTGTCCCCTGGTAACCTGTAATCTAGTTTCTGATTCTATGAATTTGAATATTCTAATTATTTCTTATAAATGAGATCATACAATAATTGTCCTTATATATCTGGCTTATTTCTCTCAATTCAGTGTCTTCAGGGTTCATCCATGTAGTTTCATGTAACAGGTCTTCACTGCTTTTTCTGTAGCTGAATAATAGTGCATTGCACATTTTTGTTTACCCATTCATCATGATACCATACTTCCTCAGCTTTTATCTGAGAATGTTTTAATCTTTCCTCCATTTTTTGAAGAGTCTTGTTGGATACAGTATTCTTGTTTAGTATTTATTTTCTTTCAGCACTTCAAATATATTTCATCACAATGATTCCTCACCTCTAAGGCTTATGATAAGAAACAGAAACAGGTATTTAATCTTATTGAGGCTCTTTTGTATGTGACACATTTTTTTCTTCTGCATCTTTCATAATTCTTTTTCTCTTTGGTTTCGACAGTTCAAATGTTTCTTTGAGTTTACTCTTTTGGGGTTTGTTGGGATTCTTGAATATGTATTTTCATGTATTGATACATAAACACCTTTCACAATTTTTGCAAATTGACTCTGTGTTGGCTGCTGCTCTCCTTCATTACTTAGTCTTACTATCAAGAGCTTCATCCTAAGGCAAATGTGTCAGGTCGTCTCCGTCTTTTCTGAGCATGCGCATTGACTTGGGCATTTGCTTACACTCTTAGGAATTGATTTGACTTCAAGGATCTGAATGTCCCCTCTACGCTCTATGAAATAGACTCCCCCCAACCTCACCAACACTCTATTCAGATTTCCTATTTCTTCCTGATTCAGTTCTGGTAGTTCGTGTGTTTTTACAAATCATCCATTTCCTCTAAATTACCTAATTTGTTGGCAAACTATCATATCTCGTATTCTCTTATTAACCTTTTAAGTTCTGAAAGATTGGTAATAATGTCCTTATTTTCATTTCTAACTTTAGAAATTTGAGTTCCATATAATTTTTTTTTTTGGTCAATCTTGCTAATAATTTGTCTATTTTGTTGAAATTTTCAAAGAAGCACATTTTGGTTTTGTCAATTATTTCTATTGTCTTTCTATTCTGTATTTCCTTTATCTGCACCCTCATTTTAAATATTCACTTCCTTTTTCTTTTTTAAGTTCACTTTGCTCTTCTTTTTCTATTTCCTTAAGGTAAAAGGTTAGGTTATTGATTGAGATCCTTTTACTGCAGGTGTTTACAGCTATGAATTTCACACTGAGCACTGCTTTCTCTGCATCCCATAGATCTGGGTATGTTGTGTTTTTGTCTTCACTAACTCTAGATGTTTTCCAATTTTCTTTGTTATTTATTCATTAACCCTTTTATGACCAAAGAGTATGTTACATGATTTGTCCAGATTTCTTCTGTTACTGACTTAAATTTTCATTCAATTGTTTTTGGAGAAGATATTTTGTATTTCAATCTCTTAAAATTTCCTGAGGCTTGTTATGTAGCCTAACATATGGTCTGTTCTAAAGAACGTTCCATGTGCACTTGAGAAGAACGCATATTCTGCTGTTGCTTGGTGGGATGCTCTGTTTATGTCTTTTAGATCTAGTTAGGGTATCCTTTTGTTCAAGTCTTCTGTTTCTTTGTTTAGCTTTTCTATGGTTGTTTATCCATTCCTGAAACTATGATGCTTTAGCCTCTATTTTTTTTTTTTTTTTTTTTTTTTTTTTTTTTTTTAAAGGAAAGACAGAGAGAAGGAAGGAAGGATAGAAGGAAGGAAGGAAGGAAGAAAGGGAAACATTTTTAAACATTTTCTTGTTTTATTGCATTCTGTTTCTCCGTTTTTGTTACATGGGCTGGGGCCGGGAATCGAACCGAGGTCCTCCGGCATAGCAGGCAAGCACTTTGCCCGCTGAGCCACCACGGCCCGCCCTAGCCTCTATTTTTGTTGAATATTTCTCTCTTTGCTTCTGTCAGGTTTTGCATCATATATTTTGGTGCTTTCATTTTAGGTGCATATATATTTATAAATATTATATAATTTTGATTAATTGATCCTTCTATTATATTTATTATTAAACAATGTTGAATTATTTTCTCTTGTAGAAATTTTTGTTCTGAAGTCTATTTTGTCTGATATTAACTTAGCTATTCCGTCTCTTTCTATCATCTGTGTGGAATATCTTTATTCATTATTTCACATTCAACCAATTTGTCTTGGGATCCAAATGAGTCTCTTGTGGACAGCATATGTTTGGATCATGGTTCATCCATTTGTCAATTTTTACCTTTTAATTGGTCAGTTTAATATATTTCTATTTAATGTAGTTACTAATAAGGAAGCATTTATGTCATTTTGTTATTTGTTCTTCATATATATGATTTTCTCAATTCCTCCTTTACTGCCTTCTCCTGTGATACATAGATATCTCCTAGTGTGCTGTTTTGATTCACTTCTCATTTCTTTTACTAGATATTCTTAGTCACTTTTTTACTGGTTTCCCTGGGGATTGAATTAACGTCTTGATGAATTTAATATAGGTTGAATTAATGCCAACTTGCTTTCAATTGAATATAAAAACTTAGATTCTATATAAGTTTTTAATCCTTTTCCCTTGTATGTTTTATTGACAAAATGGTATATTTATATATTGTGAGTGGCAACACATGTATTTATAGTTTTAAGTTATTGCTTTTTAAATCATATAGAAATAAGAAAAGGACCTACAATTAAAAAATACATTAACACTTATTTTTGTATTTACTTACATATTTATCTTTTCTGGTGTTCCTTATTTTTGTATAGATTGAAGTTACTCTGCAGTGTCCTTTTATATTTGCCTGGAAACTTCCCTTTAACATTTCTTGTAGGAAAGTTCTGCTAATGATGGACTCTCAGTTTTTATTTATTCGGAATGTCTTAACTATCCTTGATTCTTGAAGGATAGTTTTGCCAGATATGGAATTCCTGGAGGACAGTTTTGTCCTTTCATTGAATATGTCATCTACTACTTTCTGGACTCCATGGTTTCTGATGAGACATGAACTTATTGAGGATTCCTTGTATGTGAGGAGTTGCTTTTCTCTTGCTGCTGTGCCTGGTGGAAGTTTAATTTTGTTTTCATTTATTGAGATTCTTGGATGTGTAGTTTCAAGCATTTTACAAAATATGGACGTTCTCAGCTATTGTACTTCATATGTTTTTTCTTCCTTCTCCTTTTTCTCACTCCTGTCCTTTTGGGAATCTCATTATCCATATGTTGGCATATATGCTTGATGGCATACTACAGGATTTTTAGGCTATGTTCATTTTTATGCATTCTTCTTTTGAGTCTTACATGATCTCATTTAATACAACTTCAAGTTCACTGACCTTTCTTCTGCCTGCTCAAATCTGCTTTTTGAACCCCCTAGTGAATTTTTCACTTCAGTTATTGTCCTCTTCAACTCCATAATTCCTATCTGTTTCTTTTTTTTTTAATTTCAGTCTCTTCATTGATATTCCTCTTTATTTGTTGAAACATTATTCTCATGGTTTACTTTCATTCTTTTACATCATTTCCTTTAGTTCTTTGTACATAGTTTCCTTTAGCTCTTTAATCATAAGAAAACAAATTCTTTAAAATAATTTTCTAATAAGTTCAGTGTCTGGAATTCTTCATGGACTGCCTGTGTTGTTTTATTTATTTTTTGATGTATGGACTCTACTTGTGTTTTTGTTTTTATGTTTTCATTTGGCTTGCTTCATGTTTTTTTTGTTGAGAACTGGATATTTTGAATATTACAGTGCAGCAAATCTGGGTTGTCAGATTCTCCCCTACCCCAGGGTATTTTGTTGCTGTTCTCTTTGTAGTTATTTTGTGATATTTTCGTTGCACTAAATTTGTAAATTTGCATTTTTTGTCGTATGTGGCCACAAAGTCTCTGTTCCATTAGCTAGTGGTCAAACTATTGATTCAATAAAAATTTCCTTAAATGCCTGGGCCCATTCCTCTAAAATAAACTCTCAGTGTTTGAAGATGGGCTCTGTTGTGTGCATTGAGGCACAGTTTCAAAACTTAGGCCAGCTGTTTATAACTGTGCCTGGCCTTCATTTCCTGTTTGGTCAGAGCTTGAAGGTCACCAGAGGTAAGGTGTTATGGCTTTGTCATGCCTTTTCAATACCATCAGATAGGTTACAGCAAACAACCACAATTCCTTGAGAATCTAGTCTCCTCTGCTTCCTTCTGTACTATGAACTTACAACAGAAAGGTGGGCCACCTCCAAGTAGGGAGCAATGAATTCAACCCTGCTACGTTACAGTGCCACAAAGCTCTCTTACAACAGCTTGGCTGTTGTTTTTCTTGATTAAGCATTCACAAAGCTGCTATAAAATTTTGACTAATTTCTAGATTCCATTAAAGTTTCTTCTGACAGTCCTTGTCAATTTACTGGCTGCTTTTGTGAAGGGATTCACTTCTCTGCCATTTTCTCTTATCCACATGTATAACTCTATTATTCTAGCATAATGTTTTTTTATTTTTTCAACAAATGGTCTTTGATAATGTGGTGGCTAACATGAGCCATTATTTGGGATGACTCGAGGATCTGAAAATTAATAATAGTAGCAGAGAATACTAGCTAGTTAGAAAAATCCATATTGTCCTCATAGTTCTCGGATACAGTTTGACACTATTTCCTAGCACTCCTTGCAGTCAGAGACAATGTGAGGTTGTAGTCTACAAATGGAAGAGACATGTCTCAGTTAGTACCTGGACCTCAAACCTCATGCTGCATCCCCTAGGCACTTCTCCATTCTTTGCTCTCTTGGATGGATGGAATGAGTGAACAAATCTAGTGAGAGGCCCATATTAAAGATGCTGAGCCTCTGTGAGCTTCGGTTCCTGAATGAGGGAGGACTTCCCTACTAACCACATTCCCACACGTTCCCACTGTTATATGTGCAGTCAGCAGGCATGTTTCATGTTTGTGTCATTATATATTTTAAAGTGAATCTGTTACAGTAGTTAGCCTAAGTTAATACAATTTTTTAAAATTTTATATTTTTCATAAAAATGAAAGATGTGAAAAATAATCTTCTTGCATTGAGAAGTTTGACCACATTTTGATGGAAGTTATCAGAATTAGATGCATGTTGTCTGTTATTGCACTACTATAGAAAGAAACACTTTTGTGTTTCTTGGTATGTTTTGCGTATCCCCATCTGCAATCAATATTCCATTATAGAGTAAACTCATAGTTTAGCAATTTCGAAATAACTCTTTTTGGAACCAGCAATGATGATAATGAAACTCTTTCATTCATTAATTCCTTTATTTAATTAAAATATCTTATCAAATATTATTGAGATCCTATTATATATTAGAGAATATATCGCATTTGCTGCAGTGGCAGAAATAATATAAAGCAAAATGGGGGTCCCAAACACATTCCTAAACATCTTTAGCCCTTTTCCTAAAATACCTGGTACAATTCTGAATGCAAGAAATGTTTTCTTTTTCCTTTCTGGCTGGAGTAGTAGGATTGATACTCAATCTCAGGAACCCAAACAATTTGAACTGAGCTGGAGATAGATTAAAAGAGTGGAAACATGGAGTCAGACAAGCCTGTCTTTAGAAGCAGAGCCATGTAGATATAGAAGGCTACTTGAAGCTGTTACACCCTTCTCTTATCAGGTACCTGGCCTTTTCTAGAGACTACATACAACTAGTGACGACGTGCCTTCTAAATTTGGTACAGTTATCCTGGAGTGGTACCATACACAGTGGGTTTGGGTCCAGCTTTGGAAAGTTAACTTGTATTGTGTAACAGAACTGTCTTTTCAAAAATAAACCCACCTCTACCCAACAGCCTAAAATATCAACAATGTTCTCTGAGTTAAACTGTTATTTCACAAAATTGGATGACAAACTTTTTTTTACTAAAAGGAGATCATTTGATGTTTTTTTTTTTTTGCCTTCTCTAATAATTTAGTCTTTAAGTAAAGAAAATAACAGGAATAACAATTAATGTGGTAATATTACCACAGAGGTTTAGTTGTTTAAATAAGCTAAAAATAACTTGAAATCAAGTTACCATATCAAGAGACTCAAAAGAGGAACAAGAAGATATTATGCTAGATTTTAATAATGCAAATTTCTAATCAATTTTTACAAATACATAGGTTAAAAATTGAAATAATTAAATATAAATATGAGTGTCATAGAGTTGTAAGCATTGATACACGGAGGCAAAGATCTCTAAACAGAAATCTAAGGGAAAAAAAGAACTAAAATAATGAAGATTATTTTTATTACGCTTGTGTTTTTTGTTTTGTACTTGTTTATATGTGGCCTTCCCTGGATTCTGATAGGAAGCATCTAATACCTCAGGGAGTATGATGGTTAATTTTATGTGTCGATGATGCTAGGTTGTGTTGTCCAGTTCTTTAGTCATATTCTATGTTATTTGCTACTTCAGAGTTATTTCATAGATGGTATTAGCACCTATAATCAGTTGACTTTAAGTAAAGGAGATTGCCTGCTATAATGTGGGTGAACTTTTTCTTCTAGTCAATAGGGGTTCTTAACAGCAAGAACTGATGATTTCAAAAATTTTCTGACAAAACTAGATGACAAACTTTTTGGACGAAGAGGAGATCATTTGACAAGTTTTTGCCTCCTTCTCTAATAATTTGGGCCTCAAGACTTTGACATTAATTTTTATGAAAAGTTTCAGCTTGCCTGCCTTCTTCCTTAAGGAATTCAGTGTTAAGTCTTCAGTATCATATTTACTTGAAATTCCATGCTATAACCTTCCCTAAGGAATTTGGACTTTCCAGTCATGCAGTTGTGGGAGATAATTCCTTTTAATAAATCTCATAAGTGCATGTAATAAATTTCTTTAAATATGTGTGTGTGTGTGTGTGTGTGTATGCATACATATATACATCCTTTTGGCTCTATTTCTCTGGAGAAATCTGACTGCTACAGAAAATATTAAGATTTTGGGTGAAGGAATGAAAAGGCATTATTTAGATTTTGATTTTCAAGTTAAGAACTTGGAGTCCATGATATGTCATAGAGTTAAAATCCAGGGTTTGTTGAAACTGATAAAGGTTTTCTTATTTCCAGTTTGGACCTGCCTATACCCATATCCAGGCTGAACCTGCAACCAGGCATTCCTCACGTTGCTTACACGTCTATGTCTTTGAAAATATTTGTATTATTTCAAATAATACAAATTTGAAATATTTGTATTTTTTGTTGAATAGTGAAATAGCCAATATTCAAGTATTTTAAGTTACCGAAGTGGAAAGTTCATATGATTGAAACAAACTGCTTTGACTCAGTGTTTGGGCGATTTGCTTGTGAATTGTGAAAATTTCCTTATGGCATTAAAGTATCTTATTCTAATAAAAGTCATTATGCTAGAAGAAATTTCTAAAGGAAATTTTTATTTCTTTCTTATTCTTGCAGAATTCACATATTAATATGTCATTCAGCTTTGATTTGTGAAGAATGAGTTTGATAAGCTTGTTGATTTAACAAAATTTGAAATAAACTGTGTTTCTGCATCAGAATTTTATTTTTACTGATTATCTTGAAATTCAAAGAAAGAATGATCTAAATAGACCAGTTAAATAGATATGTAATATTGCCCTTCACATAATCTGCCATTTGTTTACGGTACTAAAATTGTGTTTCTGAGTTTGCAATTTAAGTGTACAAGAACTGTCATTGTTACGTAAATCAGTATGAAATGACTGATAATCATTTATCATTAATCATCACAAAATAAGCATTATAATAAAAATTATCATAATTACAAATAGCTATATATTATCAGCTAATTGTTTTAGCCAATTATATTTGGGCAGTTGTACATTTGTTATTATGGAAATGTTGCCAGTACAAAAATTACCTGTTGTTAAAATTTGATGAATTTATCATGCACCTATTATTTTAAATTGTTACACATTGTTAAATAAATTCTAAACTATTATATATTATTTTCTCCAGACATCAGGATACAAAGATAAGTTTTAGAAAACACAATGGAAAGCCATTAGAGAAATAAATTAAATAAAATATTTTGGATCATTCAACACATTTTGGAGAAAATAGATGGAATACTATAAAAGGAGAAGACTTCAAGCTTATCAGTTTCAGCACAATCAAACACTAGTATGTCATTAATGGAGAAAGATGTGAATTTAGCTTCTACCTCCATTTCAAGAATAAATGATAACTTTCAAGAAAAAACAGCAAAAAGATGTACATGAGGAATCTATTAAACCAAATATGCTTTCTGTTGATACAGATGCTTGCCAATATAATTTGTATTATATTAAATAATGGAAAATTTTAAATTACCAAATGACGGAACAGATTTTAGAAACTTTAGTGACTCCTTTAAAATTGTTAAAACTATATTAGATCTTTCAATCATATTCTTTTGTTAAATTCTGCCTTCTTTGTATAACTCCACCATCAGCTTTGATCTTCCTATCCCACTCTTTAGAGTATTGTGGCTATGATCATTCTAACTTTTTCATGTTATAAGGGGCTGTCAATAATATGGGGTGGGGAGATGGAACTAACTGATGCTCTTGAGAGTCTAGGCCCTCTAGGTGTCAGGGGTCCAGGGACCCATTTGGAGGTTGTACATTTCCGGAAAGTAGCCCTAGTGCATGGAACCTTTGTACGTTCTGGAGCAACTAAAAGGAAAAATCTGAGATGATGGTATGGTAGCCCATGACAAACTCCGGGATCTGTCTTGTAACTAGTTGTCGAAGAGTACTTTGAAAACGATTGCTTTTTTCTTTTTTTGGTTTGTATATATGTCATATCATACAATACAAAAGTTTTTAAAATATATTAAGTATATTAAATTTGCTACGAATCAAAGGATTCTATATTTGCTCAAAATTTTAAATTAGTTGGGGATGGAAAATAATACACTGAAGAATGAGAAGGGACAAAGCATAGGCAGCATTTATCAAATAGTCTTGGCAAATATGAAGAGGGAGAAATTATGGTTAAATATCAAAATTGAAATTTGATTAACTACTGAAGCTTCCTAAACAGAGTGTGTAAGTGAGCCTAAAAAAATATTGGCAAGATCTTGTTAAACGAATTATATAATTTAGTTTTTGCCAAAGCAATGATGAGCATTCAAGGGATATTCCAAGCTATTTTCATGGGATTTCCTTCTTTTGTAGAAAATGTATAAAAAATGAACAATTTTGGTTATTTTATCCAGTGAAAGACATGATCAAAGAAGAATAATACACATTTTAAGTAGAGTAAAGAAATAAAATGACCTAAATCTGGACATAAAAATTTGGAATTTCAGAGGTATAATGAATATGCTTGGAAAAGAAATAGAAGATCCTCGAAATAGTCTAAGATAGTTTATATTTCAGGTTGTGTTTGTCCTCTAGACTTGGTGATACACATGAAGGTAAATTTTTTTTTTGATTCTGATCATTTTCTTTTTTTAATGTTTGAGCTTTAACAAATGTTGAAGGGTACTGAAAGCATATTTGTTCATATAAATGTGAAATCATTGTAAAAAGGGCAATGGGAAATCTGAACGGATGTTATCATGCCACAAAGTATTCATGAGGCTTTGGCAGGGAGAGGCCAAAAGAGAGAAAGGGAGGGAAGGAAGGTGGATTTAGACCTACTACTAGGAATTAGGGGTATAAATGCTAATAAGAAAAAAGTGAAGAGAATAAAACTGCTCAAGTTCTTTTTTGTGATTCTCTACTCAGTCAAAGGAAGTGATATCTGGAAAGAAAAAGGAAGTAGAAAACATGCCAGAGGGATGAAAAGATTGTAAAGGAGTGATTGGTTTTGAAAAGTGCATTTGTATCTCTTTTGCCATGTGATTGGATTCTATCCTATGAGAGAATTTGTAGGTGGAATATCAGAGTAGCTTTCAAGAATTTAAAGATTAAGATAAATGTCAGAAAAGGAGATAAGAATTGTAATTGCAGTTTTCACCTTTGTAATATGGGACTAGAGAAAATAGCATTACCAGGTAGATTTGTAAAGAATTGATGGTGTCCAAATAATGATGACTGATGGCTTGATTTCAAACTGGTTGGAGAATTTTAACACAAAAACAAAGGGAAAGAGTTGAGAGTTTGTCTCTCAATGCTGGGAATGTCCACATTTTATATTGGTGGCTCCAAATGAGAAAAAGAGGGCATTTGAATTTGAAAATTGCACATACAGAGAGGGGAAAGCTCGTACAATGTCTTATGGCATAAACCATATGCAAATGACATCAGTATGTTGCAGTAATAGATGAACTGAAAAAAAAACATAAACCATCCTATTACTAATTATTTGTTTTAAAAATCTGTGCAAATATAAACTGAGAAATATGTAGCTTATACCAGTAGGCCTTTAGATATGAATTTTAAGATATGAATACTGTTGCAAAAAACCCCTTTGAACCCAGGTTTTAATAAAAAGATGCACATTACCTCAAAAGAGGAAATATATTTATTCACACCATTCTTTTAAAGAGACAGAAGTAAAAACAAACAAATTAGGAGGATTTGAAGAAAGTCTCTAGTCCAGTGCCAGAGAGAATTGCAGGCCCCTAAAAAGTCAAGCCCCATTTTGACTGCCTTCTTATATTTAAAGCTTGTTTGGTGACAATCCATCACACTTATTCACTGGGAGTTCTATTTCTGTGAAAATAGTGTGAATGGATAGAAATTTCAGAGCAATTCATTTTTTGCTTAATATTAGGCAGTTTCTTACAATCACAGGTGCTTGAGTGAGCCACTTCAGGAGGCAGTAGGTTTCCTAAGTACATGGGTCTTCAAATAGAATTTCGTTGACCAGTGGGGGAATATATGTAGTATTGTTTGTTGCTTTGTGGCCTGTGATCAGACCAATCCTTGGTTCACCTTAGCCACCAACAAATATTTATTGAAAGAATGATTAAATAGAAAATAGTGACTTACAATTAACATTTATTGACGTGCTTATCATTGATCAGGCACAGGTAAATTTCCAAAAATTCAGTGGGAAAGTACAGTTATTATTTTTTTCATTTTACACCTCAGAGAAATGAAGCTAGGAAAGGGGAAGGCACCTTACCAAGTCGTTGCCAGGTTTCAGTTCTAGGTTCCTAGGTTCTTGGCCATGTTAAGAGAAAGAATTCAAGGACACAGCACAAACTGAATAAGCAGGTAGGAAGTTTATTAAGGACATGCCAGCAATCTCGCAATGAAAGAGAGGTGAGAGGTGGAAGGCTCCGCAGGGTTGGGCAATCTGCTTTTATTGCTTAGCTTTACCTACTCCCTCTCCCCGCTCCTTGATTGTGACTCTTCCTCCTATCCTCCCTTCTCTCCAGGGCAGTGCCTGGTGGTATATAGTGCATTTGAGTGGGTCAGGTGTTGCCAGGTGTACCTGGCAATGTACCTGGTATGTACCCAGGTAGATAACCCACCTGGGTAGCCCCCAGGTAGGGTATCTGTTCAGTACAGGACCCCTGACCTTGATTAACCATCCTTGCTTAAGTGCTCCTTCATGGTATTTTCTCTCTTCTGTTTATTCTAACCTGCCTCAAAGTCACTCAGAAAATAAGTGAAAGAGCCCAAATTCAAATTCTGATGTGTATGTCTCCTGAGCCTGTTTCAAGCTTCTGGAGGTTGTTGACTTACATAATACATATGATTCTTTTACCAAACATTCCATAATATATGGCAATAAGACTTGAACTTACAAACTCCTACTATATAGAAACCAATTCTTTTATTGCATTTGTTTGCATAAATATGGAAGGTCAGGGACTAAGTTTCCGGAGAACTTGCATATGTGTGTGGACAAAGACCCCAAAAATGGGGGAAATTTTAATTTAATGTTAATTAATTTACATTTTAACACTGAAGCAGTGCTTTGGTAGTTATACATTTCACTTTTACTGTTGCATCATGCAAAATAATATTGAAGAGTAAGTTTTGGGTGTTTGCCTTATTTCTTATATTATACATAAATCCATCACCAATCTAGCCAGTGTCAAAAATTGATTCATTTTGAATGACTTTTCTTCAAAGCCCTGGTATAACATTGTAATTTGTTCGTTTGAATACTTTATGCAGACAGTGAAAGTTAAAGAACTACAAATATAAATCATAATGGGTAATTAAATTGATACACTCTGCCAAAAAAATTAATTAGTGGGGGGGGGGGGGCGGGGGAAGCACCAGGTAGACTGGTACTGTGTTTGAGTTTGAGTGTCTGGATGCCAAGGTGAACTTGGGGCTTTGGGCACCTAGCAGATGTGCATGGAGGTAGGGGAAAGTAGCCCGTAGACAGATTGCACTCCTTTGCAATCTTGCCTGGTTTCATCTGCAGATTTATAAATGTAAAGTATGAGCTCTTTAAGGGTAGGTTTTATATCTTACTATTATTTGTATCCACTTGCTGAACGATAAGAATGTAGGAAAGAGTAAATATGTGGCTAATATCATCGTCCTTGGGGCAGCTGGGATGATGACAATATAAAGAGTAACTTGCAACAAACCTTGTTTCTTATAGTAACCCTGAAATTTACTCAGTGTCTTATCTCTAAGATTTATCTGAATTTAGTTCTGGAAAGAATTTCATGATCTACTTGCGTGATCTATTTGTATAGCTACTTTGTTTGTTCCTTTCCTTAATAATAGCACTGCCACCCAAATTGTAATGATCTTTTTAGTTATACAAACTCCTTCCCTGACATTGGTTTGACTCTGAATTCCTTGAGGGTGTAGTAAGAGCAGTATTCACGTAGATATATACCCAATGTCTAGCAAATAGTAGATTATGAATGTTTGTTGAATGAATGAAAAAACTAATATAACAGTTTATTTCTATGAGTAATAATTTTAAATGTGTCAGTCTATTGAAAGGTGATATTAATAAATAATGTAAAAAATTTAAAATAATATTCTTTTATCCTCTTTTGCTTATTTGATGCTTCAGTGCGTAGAAAATGTCAAACCCACTAAAATGTATTACTTGCAATATATGCATAAACCTTTAAAAAAATCTACAAAAACTTTTCAACTAGAAGTATACTTCATAAACTTTCTACTGCAGTGGAGCAGACAATGATATAATGAGTGTCTTTATAAAAGTTTAAAAAAATCACTCTTTCATAAGCTCTTATATTTTCAAAATTTTTGTTCCTTCTAAAATCAAGAACATCACAACAGAGCCTGAAACATTATGTACAAAACTTTCTCTGTGGAGGCTGTAGCTGTAAAATAGGAATAACAGTACTTTATCTTTCTACCTTGATGGATTGTTTATGAGGACCAAATGAGAATGTGAAGCACTTTAGAATTGTAAAAATAACTGTAGAAATGCCAGGAATTGTTAAATGAATAATGAACAGATAAAATCGATTACTAAGATACTTTCATTTTCTTTAACAATAATACCTAAAAATAAGATATGGAGATTCAGGAGATCTCCTTGGACATGAAAAATATTTTGTTAACCATTACTTTAAAATAATTGGTAAATCTCAATTAGTGATATGTTAATATTATCTTTTTAACAATAAATGCAATTAAAGACTTTTCAAATGTACTTATTAATTGTCCCCCAAAGCATGATAATATCCAGAAGAATAATCATCAGGAGACAGCATCAGCTACTTGTTAAATTATAAAATTTGTTTGGGCTTAGGTAGGCTCTGTTCAATCCCAAGTCTTGCATACAAACGCTATAACCTTGAACAAGTTACCCGAACTCTCACAGCCTCGAGTTTCTCATTTGTGAATTAGGAAAACTATCTACCTCCCAGGGCTGTTGTAAAGATCAAATGGAAGAGATTTTATGAAGCTTTTAGCAAAGTGATTGACTCGTAGAAAGTGCTCCAAGATTGCAGAACACATGCATGCATGCATGCGTGCACACACACACACAGATATACATGATAAAACATAATATGTGTATAAATAAAACTAACATATGCAGATTAACTTTTGCTTATATGTGATAGGAATACCTGGTGCTCTTAATACAGTTCATTTTTCTTTTAAGTGGCAATATTTCCTTATATTCTTTATAACACAATTCCTTGATGTATAAATCTTTTCTGTTTCACAGTTAGTGCAGAAATTTTAGCAAGATACCATATAATATGTCATTAATTTTAAATTGCTTGAAATAAAGACATTTTATTAAACTATATTTGGAAGCTGTATCAGAGATATAATAGTACAGAAGCAATAACACTGGAACAGAGTTTTCAAGCCTTCAGTTTTGCATTTGCCATCTGTCTTTGGGAAAATCACTCATTTTCCAGAATCCCTCTTCACTGATATGTAAGATTTGGATAATTGAAACCACCTAAAAAGGTTGTTATGAAGATCAAAAGAGACAATACAATTAAAAACACTCTATAAAAGTTGAGTACTTCTTATAGTCATCCTCTAAGGACGGACTACCCTAACCCAAATTTGGTTCAGATGTCGAGAATGATGACACCCCACATGCACCAAGAAGGTATATAAAGGTTTATCATTTACATAATGAAGTTTTCTGGTGGAAGCAGGGTAACCCTCTCCAGCTGGTTCTCAAAATGGCTGGTTATGGTGCTTAGGAGGTGGGGCCAGTGTAAGGCTTCTTGTACATGCAGGCAGAGAATTGCATAGTTTGAACTTCCCATGGAGACCAAGGAAGAACACCCAGGATTTCCTATCAACTTTTCCAGATAAAGGACGAAGGGAAGGGTGGGGATAGGGTTTAAAGCAGTCCACAGCCAAAATAAAAAATAAAGCCAGACTTTATTTCACTACTGTACAATCATTAGTTTTATTATGAAACTCTTAATGCAAGTGGTGATGTTAGTTTCTACCCAACAGACACTTCCTTCCCTCTTCCTTGTTGAGAGAGACTACCTTCCACAATTGAGAATGCTGACCCAATCCCAGTGAATGGGATCTGAGAGGAAGTCTGCTGGATGGCTACTGGGAACAATTCTGCTGTCTACTAAAGAGACAGAGAGGGTGGGCCATGGTGGCTCAGCAGGCAAAATTCTTGCCTGCCATACTGGAGGCTCGGGTTCCCAGTGCCTACCCATGCAAAAAAAAAAAAACAAAAAAAGAGACATGTATGAGAACCAAATATTCCATTTCTTTATCACCAGGGTGCTTTTGTGATTCAAATTCATAATTGAATACATCTATAATTTTTAGGAATGATTTCAGCATACATTCAAAATATTTCATATTTAACCTATGCTATTTAAGATAAAAATAAATGAAATGTCAATAAATAAATAAAATGTGATTTTTTTGTTATATAATTCATTTCAGTAGCACTCACTATTCAATAATCAAAAGACCTATATGTTAGTAATAAAGTACTTTGATTAATAAAAATGAAAACAAATTTCTTGCCACTTAATGCATTCTGGGATACATAGGAAATTTCAAATGATTGTGTCTGTGTGTGAAGAATTTCTTGTCAGTGACAATACTGGGGCATACTGAATTAAATCATGACTCTTTTATTTGAGAGTAAATGGGAATAAGCTATGGTAAGGGGATCATGGTAGGCAGAAATGAAATAGCTCTTCAAAGATGTCCATGCCAAATCCCTGGAACCTGTGGATTTATTATATGTACGAATGTGTGATGCTTTTAAACTTGTACATTTCTTACATTACATGGAAAAAAAAAGACTTTGCAGATATAACTAATGTTATAGACTTTAAAATATAGAGATTATTCTGGATTTTCACATAAACTCTTTAAAGCAGAGAATTTTTTTTTTCCCAGCAGGAAACAGTACAGATGAAGCAGATGGGGATATTGGAGCTACACAAAACATGAAAGAGTCTCAACCTGCCATTGCCTTTGAAGGTGAATGAGGGGGCCATGAACCAAGGAATGTGAGTGTCTTTAGAAGCTGAGAACAATATGCAACAAATGTCCAGCAAGGAAACAGGGAACTTAGTTTTATAAACACATGGAACTGAAATATTCCAACAATCTGAATGAACCTGGAAGCAGATTATGCTCCCAAACTTCCAGATTAGAGCCGGCCTGGCCAACACCTTACTCTTGGATTTACGAGAACTAAAACATAGAAACCATCCCAGTTCATCCAAACTTCTGACGTCTAGAACTGTGAGGAATAAATTTACACTGTTTCAAGTTCCTGAATTTGTGGTAATATGTCATGGCAATAAATTAAAACAGGGACTTTGATTCTCCATCAACTAGATTCCAGCTATTATGGATGTTAGTGAGGTAAAGAGAGTTTGGGGTTGACGGTCTGGCATTCGTCGAATGTTATCTGAGATTTGGCTGCCTAATCTTCATGCTTGCAATTTTAACTTGAAAGACATGGTCAAATCTAACTTTTTTGTACTGACTTAATGCATTTTACCCCATCAGTCTTAATGAGGTGCTCATCTGTTGTGGCATCATGGAGATGTAACTTTGGAACATCTGGCAGCTTTTCAACCCGACATTTTCCCCTACATCCTCTGGAACCCACTGCAGCAGATATAGCTTATTAATGATGGCCATTATAGTCAACCATCTCCTCAGCTTTAAAAATTTTCTATGTAAAATGCAACAGCATGTGTTCTCATAGAATTACTATAATGTGTTGAAGAGGAACATATAATTATGCTTTTGTGTCAAATAATTATAGACCATTTTTCATTCTCAAAATTCTCAACATCAGTTTTTAGTTCTGTTAATGTTAATATTTAGAAAGATGCAAGCAATCAGTAAACAGTTTCAAGTATATAGTTTTTTACATGTCCTTATTATTTAGGAATACTCTCTTCATTTTCCATTATCCCCACTTTTTCCATATTAGAAATTTTGAAAGCTGAAGCATTGTTTTACTTGGTGTTGGTAGTTGGAACTTACTATGAATAATGCTAATGCTAATAAAATGCTAATAAACATGATAAGGCTTTATAATATACCTTAAGGGTAGTTCTGATTTCTCAATTTGTGTACCTAAAGAGTCCTCAATCCAAGTACTATAAGGAAATATAAGTCAAGAAATCCAAAATTTTTATCTTTTCTTTTTCATTTGTCAAATTTCATGAGAACATTTTATACAAATAAGCATTTTTAAAACTGTATGTTTCATTTCAAACGAATAAATAGGAAATGAAGCTTAGCCTCAGTTTTTCCTAAGGAATGGTCCCTGTCTCAGAGTCCCTTCTAAGGATAAATGAATCATTTTACGGTTATACAGCCAGCTCTGCATATTCACATACTCATATTAAACTTGTTTCTTTGATGCACGATTTTTGCAGGTAAATTGCAATTCTGAAACTATATCTGTAAGTCATTCTATCTGTCTTAGAATACCATAAAACCTGACATCTTGTTTTATCATTTTAGCTTGCTGATTTCTTGCCTTATAGCCCTTATCATTAACAATGAGGTGAAGAAATTGGCTGCTGATTTTCCTTTTCAAAACCCATGTATCTTAGGAACTTAGATTTCCTACAAGCTTTCTGAAAGAATTCATGCCATATGACAAACTTGACATATCAGTATATGTCAAAAATTATTTGTGGTGGAAAAATTGCCAATATTTTACTAGTGGGTGATAACTCTGTCCTCTCTGGGGAGTTTAAACCACAATTAATGTTAATTGCCATGTCTCCTGTGTATGAACCAAAGTATCAGTATTTTGTTGGTGTCTTTAGACTTAAAAGATGTTACATATGTTAGAAGCAATTTATCACTACTCCTAACTTTCTAGGGATTTTTTAACATGTTGCTTCCATTGCAGAGCAAGAAAAAAAACATTTTGGTCTATCTGACTAATGTACACCAATGGAGGGTGAGATGGATGGGGAATGTCTCTTCATTCATTCAACAATATGAATTATAGTGTATCTAAATAGTGCATTTTGGTATGTACAAATGGTGGATTTGGGCATGGGTTCAGGAGCATGTTACTCAAGCAAGGTTGCTTTGAATTCTAGTCCAAGGATTATATCAGAACTGTTGAGAAAGAAGACATCCTCTTCTAATGGAATTATTTACTGTGGACAAATTTAAGCTTAGAGCTATCAATAATCATCACTGTTATCTCAAAGAAAAAATTTAGCCCAGAAAAAAATAAACAACACATAGGAAAGTAGAGAAGGATGATGGAGAGAGATGCCCTGATGATATGTTTTTCAGTCCCTCCCCCATTAAATTCAGCAACCCCTGCACTTCAGATTAAAGAAACATAAATAAAAGAAACCTGAGCAAAGTTATAATTAGGAAATAATCTCAGGCTTCCCAAAAAACAGATTCTAAAAAACAGAATTAGCTGAATAGACAGATAATTAAGGTCAAGTAAAATTCTTATCAATATTGTATATAAGAAAGGGCTTGACAATGAGTGTGTGATCACTATGTGAAAATTGCTATTCTTAATCATTGTATTCAGAAAAAGTTGAGTATCTAGCTCAATTTAACAATATTTCATTGTTTAAAATGTTCAACTATGGATCAGTTTATTCATCCTGTGTACAAGATTGCCCCTGAGCTCAGTGTTTGGGAAGAGAGATGGCGGTAGGCAAGCAGCTTCGGAGGGAGAAACAGGGAAGTAGGCTAGTCAGTGATGTTTTATCCTCCGAAATGGCATAGAACTCATGTGACAGCCTTTTACATTTCTGTGGTGGTCCAAATTATTTGTGTGTCATTACATTCACTGTGTTAAGTGGCTTATAAGCTTCATTTCATCACTTCATCTTAATCTAATCTCACATCATTTGTATAGAAATATTTATTTTCCATCAGAATTTCAGCAAGAGTAAATACATGAGAAAAAAGCAAGTCAAATCATTACCAATCCTTCCCCCCACCACGCAAAAAAAGCAAAACATAAAATATAACCTATAAAATTCAACTTTTCTGAAAGATTTAGTTTGCTTTTCCCAATTCTTTTGGGTCATTTTGACTGTGGTATTTGCACTATTAAATTGTGAAAAATTGAACAAAAATGCTTTGAGATATACATTTTTATATTAATTCTATATCTAGCATGGAGCATAAAGACTAATACTAAGCATTTACTGGATCAATAGATGGATGGATGGATGGATGGATGGATGGATGGATGGATGGATGGATGGATGGATATATGCTCAGTGTTAATTAACTCAGCTTATACTCAGAAACTTTGAGGCTAGAAAATGTAAACACAGTATGTGGTTAATTGACTTGTTTTAAAAACAGTGTTGGAGTTAACTTTCACCCCTACTTTTCATTAATATTAAACTTCCTGGATTATGAAGGGCTTGCTTTCTCACTTTCTAGTTGTTGGCTTGGTATTTATTCAGTTATTTTTCCCCTGAGCAATCTTACCTATATTCTTTTCTATTAATCCTCTGTTTCCCAGGGTAAAGGTTTCTTCCTCTGGGATAAACTCCTCATGAACCCCCAAATTCAAGAGAGGCATTCTTCTTTTTTGATGTAATAGATCTGGGTAACTCACTACTAAACATAGGGCTAATTACAATATATCTGCATATTTGTCTCTTCCAATATCACATTCAGTAAAGAAATCAACAACCAAAAGTAATTAAAATAATACACTCTTCCTTTAATGTTTCTCAAAGAATATCAACTCCAGTTTGTAACCAAAGTAATAATTCTTACAAGTGTTTTCACTGGAAGGTGTACCCAAAGCCTCTCACCAAGCCCTGTATTTCCTTCCCCACCACAAATAACTCCCCAAAGCCAGGTCAAAATGCTCTCGACTCTTTCAGTACTCCTGTCACTTTCTGTAACTATTCTTTCCCTTTTATCCTTCTTCAATATAATATATTCCAGTGTGGGACTACTGAAAGAGTGGTGTGCAGACTCCTCTCAAAAGTATTTGTTGCTACAGAAATGAAGTAAGTACAGAAACTGCATGAAAGCAGTCAAGAATTTTTATAGAACATTGATAGAGTGATTTTTTTTTTTTTTTTTGGTCTGATGTGAACACACAAAACCAGGGATTAGAACTTGGGCATGTCTTTGTAGGGACATAATTCAACCTATAACAACTAGAAAAAAATTTCTTTTAAAATTAATATACTTAGGTTATTTAAGGAAATTTATTTAATTTTATAATAAAAACTTTACAAGTATTCCAGCTATTGCTGTACTTTAATTCAAACATGCTATATATTCAATTGTTTAGAACAATTCCTTTAATGCTTTATGGAGCTGCTAAATTCTTACATGTCAGTGTTTCTAAATATATGATATTTATAAACTTTCTTAAGAAATACACAAAAGGTCATTTGTATCCCATTTTGAAGATGACTTCTGGTTGGATTTTTGTCCCCATTTTTGTCCTCTGAAGGTTTTTCCTTGATATGTACATTCTTGCTTTTCTAAGGTTTTTATTCTACAGGAAATACTCTGCATTATTTAGGATGGTATCTGAAAATAACATGGTAAGCCACTTTCTTTCTCCCATTAATAACAGCTCTCTTCCTTTGGTTTATATCATCCTTAGATTTCAGATATTGAGTAATACTCATTGACCATGATAAATTGATCATTTTATGAGATAAGTGGGCTGTGTACACCATTCTCTACTCACATCTGCTGCCTACATCTTTCCTTTTTTGGACACACCCATTCATACTTACCACATCAATTATCATCACTATTCAAATAGCTCCCAAATCTGTGTTTTTAGCCCCAAACCCTCTCATTGTCTGCAATCTGGATTTTCAAGTTTCAAATGAGAGTCTTTTCTTGCCTATACCTAAATTCCTGAAACACAGTAATTTGAAATAAAATGGATTTTTCTCTATTCTCCCTCATTCTTTTTCTTGACGAAATGATCTACCTTCTTTATGGCCATTGTTTTTATTAGTGGTGAAGAGCACTCTTCCAGTTACCTAAGATACAAAACATATTCTCCCTTTCTCTACATATCTTATTAGAAACTAACTCTTGCTTCTACATCAAAAATACCTTTATATCTTTTTCCGTCTTTTCATGCTTCTATTACTTTGGCCTGTACTTTATTTCCTGCTTCTAATTTCTTGCCACTGAATTTTACTCTACTTTGCCAAGAGGATTTTCTTCCTAAATTACAGACCATTTCACTATTACTTTTTCTCATCTCAGAAATTTTCAATAGTTTTCTACTTGTAAAACAAATTCAAAGTCTTTAACATAGAATTCAAGGCCTTTCAAGATATATGGTTTAATATAAATCAAATTTTTAATGAATTCAGTATAGTTAATGTATCCACAATTTGCCATTTTGCATGTCTTTACCTTTTGGAATATGTTGCTTTCCAATTCTTTTCTTCACATATCATTCTTCACAGATTATTTAATGTCAAGTTTACCTGAAATGCATCCTTATTTCCTGTAACCAGGAGGCACATTTTTGTGAAATTCAAGGGAAATTGGTTTGGATCTCCATATTGCTTTGTTTTATTATTAATATAGTACAGTTTTCCTGTAGATACACTTAATTTGCTCAAGGTAGGACAACAATGAAGAAACATGGGTCATTCCTTTTCCAGCTCTGCTGGACTAATTAAGAGATACATGTTCATTTCCAATGTGGCATTTTCCCAAGGAGACTTTCAACTTTTTGAAGAAGCAAATCTACAAATTTTAGTTTTGTACTTTAGGATTGTGAAATTCTTGAAAGGAAATATGTGTCTTTTTAGTTCCTTTTGGAATATATTATGGTATTCTCCTCATAGTGTTTGATATATGCTCCTTCAAGTGAATTTATTTTCATTTCATCTAAATAGCATGGGCTTCATAGAGACACCAAATAGTCTCAAGCAATATTAAGATTCTTCCATCTTTGTTTCCTTGGGTATGATGGGTCATCTCCTGTCTACTCTTTTTTAACTGTTTATGATCAAATGAAACATTCTACAGGAAACCCTCACTACTACTTTTGTGGACTACAAGAATGGACAAACATCTAAACTTCTTTCTCCAGTAAATAAAAATTCTGGGCTGCTGTGATTGAATTTTCTTGAAATTCAAGGAAAATAAATTTTACCTCAGACCTACAAAGAATAAGAAAATGGTGCCAATGAATTAAAACATGTGGTGAACTTGTCTTATGTTGATTGAAACACAAATTTAGTTTACTATGTGTGTTAGTTTTCAAGTTGCTGGATTGCAATATACCAGAACTGGAATAGCTTTCAAAATGGGGAATTTAACAAGTTACAAGTCTGCAGTTCTAAGAAAATATAAGTGTCCAAATTAATGTACCAATTAAAGGTTACCTTTACTCAAGAATGGCTGATGTGGCTGTTGGGTCTAGAGCACCTCTGTCAGCTGGGTGACTACATGGCTGGCATCTGCTAGTCCCTTGCTCCTGAGCTCCATTGCTTTCAGCCTCTGTTCCTGTAAGAGTTCCTCAATTTGCTTCTCCAGGGCTTTCTTTCATCTCTTGGCTTTCCTTGGCTCTCTCCAGATTCTGGCTTACTTAACATCTTATGGTGATGTCTGCTAGGCTCCAAGCATCTCCAAACATTCATGTCTCTGATCTCTGAAGCAAATGTTCTCCAAGCGTTTGCATCTGCTTTCTCTGCCGGCTCTGAGGCGTCTATCATTTCTCCAAAATGTTTTCCCTTTTAAAGACTCTAGTTATATAATCAAGACTCACCTAGAATGGTTGGGGTCACAGCTCCATCTAATCAAAAGTTAACACCCACAATTGGGTGTGTCACACCTCCACGGAGATATAATCTAATTAAAAGTTTCCAACCTACATTATTGAATCAGCATTAGAAGAACTGGCTGTTCACATAAGATTAGATCAGGATTAAAACATGGCTTTCCTGGGTTACATAATACTTTCAAACTGGCACACTGGCTTTCTCAGGCATACTCAGTCTTTTTCATTTAATAGAAGAAGAAGGTGGTTTGATTTACTTACATATATAGGTGTACATATACTTATACATATATATACATATATATATATAAATATTATCACATCTAAGTAATCAAAAAAAACTCTCCTTTCTATAATGTTGTGAAATTTTAATACCTTTGCATAGAAAGATGACACAGAGTCTTTTGCAAATTGTAATATCTTAATGTTATACTTTAAAGATTTCATCTTTTGATGGAATCTCTTATAACCCAACTATTATAAAGTTATGTTGCCTCTCATTATGACTTTTGATTATCCTTTCAGCAGAGGCGGCCTAATGTCATCATCATCATCAAGCTCTGGAAGAATTTCCTGCTGTTTTTTAGATAATCACAATATTTTTTATTTTACGAAAAGCACAAAGAGGATTTCTACTTCTCTCTTCCTATTTCTTATATTGAGTTTTGGGATGGGATAAAAAGGAGTAGTAAAATAACTGGGCTGACAAAAAGCAATTTTAACTGTACATCTAAATAAAATGTTCTCCCAGTAGTATTGTACAATATGTTTTCTGGATAAGTGCCTGCACAGAATGTAGCTGTGTATTTAGGAAACAGGTCAGATGTTTATCTAAATTGTCATATTTCAACTAGATTTTTTAAACCTCAACATGAATTCCCAAGTATAATAGCAATCAGAAACTATCTCTAAAACTGCAGGTTTACAGTATTTAGCATTTGACCTTCTCTTCTCCCTATTTTCTCCCACCATTCACCTTACAATTAAGTTATTGAAAATCAATTATACTTTTATTATTACTAACAATATCATCATGCTTGTTGTTGATAGAGCTCTTACATAGTTGGAGTATGATAAATATTATTTGAAAATCATATAACGTATGCAGATCACATCTACCATACTTGCAACAATGTCAAAAGAATATTATTAGGATCTGGGCAGCTCTAGAATGACAGTGGAATCTGAATAATTCATTGGCTGCTAAGAGCTCAGCTTGACTACTTCCACAAACATTTAGGAAGGCACATTATACTTTAGTCATAAAGGACTTAA
The DNA here is from genome assembly GCF_023851605.1 of Tamandua tetradactyla. Lineage (NCBI taxonomy): Eukaryota > Metazoa > Chordata > Mammalia > Pilosa > Myrmecophagidae > Tamandua > Tamandua tetradactyla. The sequence goes on from NC_135345.1 coordinate 58,615,484, forward strand.
TCATTGCTTTGATTATTTATTTCTCACCACCATCATATGAGGTCAGTAAGAATTACCATGTTTGATTACCTTGTTTCTGCAATTAGTGGAACTGGAGGACATAGAAATTGATGGAAACTGTGGTTAAGCCAGTTACCCAAAGTTGTAAACAAGGTCGCAACTAAAGTAGAAACCTGAAATTACATGTCTAAACCCCTATGTTTTCATTTCATAGTTCAAAGGAGGAAGATTACTTCTCAGATGTGGCATATTTGTAACTTTTCAATGTGGAACAAAATAGAACTTTATATTTATATATCATCTTTAACTTTCATCTCATCCAATCATTCAGCAAATATTTATTTAGTGCCTACCTTGTGAACTGCACTATAAAGGATTGTAACTATGACAATGCCACATTTTCCATCCTTATGATTCATCATAACATAAGGCATGGAAGAGGGCAGACACTGTAACAAGAAGCATTGGACCGATGGTCTATGCCTTATGTTGCTCAATGATTGGACATTGAACATTGGACATATAATAACTGTAACAAGAAGCATGGGATCAATGTCCAAAGAGCAGAAGGTAATTCCTTTCCAAGAATCCCTTATACTCCTTTCTGCCTTCACAAATTTAGAATATAAACTTATGCCTGGAAAGGTAAATTACTTGTTATACTTTTAAACTGATAATGTTTAAATATTCATTTTTATATTTATTTGGTTGAGATGACAACTAAAATAAGTTTTCTATTTACTAAATCTTTTTTTTGTGGTTAAGAATAAGTGACTTATGCATAGAATGAATGAAACCTGGTTTATAGTTTCAGTTGTGAGATTTTCTGTAGTTATTTAATTTTTGCCTTTGAGCCCCTGGTTTCTGCTAGATTGATTTAAAACTATGAGCCTGCAGGAGATGTGATGGTGACCCAGTGGCAGAATTCTTACCTGCCATGCGAGAGAGCTGGGTTCCATTTCTGGTGCCTGTCCATGCAAAAACAAACAAACAAACAAAAAACAACTAAGAGCCTTCCAGTAGTTTCTGCCCATCCCACGGTTATACTTTGGTGACAGAAAAGGGAATGAGCATATTGGGTTCTCAGTTACCGAGACTATGCAAGAATCCCTTCTCTTGTATGTATCTGTGGATTAGAAGAACATTGCATAGCAGACAATGAAATAAAATAAATAATAAAAATAAAAGAAATAGAAGAAATGGGCAATACTGGAACAATGTAACAATAGATTAATATCTGAGAATATTATTTCAGCTGCATTACCTTTTAGTAAATTATTGCAGATTCATAAATGTTTTCAATCTAGATTTTCTCCCCAGAGCTGCCAAGGACATAGGACATGGTATTTTGTTCAAGACAATTACAGGCTTTGGAGGTTGGATAGAGTTGAGTAGGTTCCTCCTGTAGAGATCCAGCCTCATTTCCCTGTGAAATCCTCTATTCTCCCAGCACTGAGCCCTCTTCGCTGCCCCTCTTCCTGGAGCCCAGTCAAAAGCAAGTCAAATTACCCTCTGAGGACTGAAGGATGAGGGCTGTCTGTGAGTTAAAGTCAGCCATAAGGAAATTTTAGATGTTCAGATGACAAAGGCTTTTTCACTCACCTGAGACTCTAACATCATCCCTTTCTTTACAGATAACATTTTTATTTCTGGGTTTCAGGCTGACATCCCTACCACTTTAATTTGTCCACAGGGGTGCTGAAACAGGAGGGAAGCTGCCAAGGAGTGGTAATTTCCTTGTCCCCATTTCCATCATAGATAAATTGATCTCTTCTTTTAATTCCTGGTCTTGTGCCACTGTTATCTGTCTTGAGTAGGGAAAAGAAGATTTCACCTTGACTACGAATGGAATAACCCTTATGGAATAAACATGCTCCATACCCTGATCCGTCCTTGTATTCTTGTGACTGTACCCCAAAGGCTTTAGCTTCCACACTGCTAGTTGTAGGCTCTGCTCCACATCCCTGGGGACAGCCCACTATGCGATGCTCTTTTAATCCACAGGTAAATCTAAGAGAAGAAGTCCTTGCATTTCCATAATTGCTGGCTGCTGCCCTGGAGTGTTTACCCAATAGGCCAAGCAGGTCCTATGAAGGCTTCCTTCTTTAGCATAGCTTCTTTACCAGTGCTGTTGGTACATCTCTGTTATATTAATGGATCAGCTTCTTTGAATGGAACTAGAAATTCTAGTGCTACCAGAGAAACATCTTCAAACACCATGCATAAATCTCATTCTACAAACTCAAGATTTCAAGAAATATAGCTCCTTTATTCTCTATTACTTGACAAAAATTTTGACCCTAGGCTGGTGGAAAACTTAACTTTCATCCTTCCTGAGGATTTAACCACTCTGACCTGTTAGGACTCTCAAGATCTCCAAGGAATTGAGAGTCTCATACCAGTAACTCAGAGGTGACAACAACCTCTGTATAGATGACCCCTTACAAAATCTACAAAACATCCTATGGTGTGGTAAGCCTAAAGGCACTACTGAACCATTTCTTATTGGCCTTGCCATATCTCTGAAGAAGAAGTGAAATATCACTCTCAGAATTCATAAATTCAGAAGCCACAAATCAATCTTTCTTTCTACTGATATCTATTTGTATACACATATTCTCTCTCTGTCTCTCATCTTCCCTCTCCTTCCAATTTTTGACAATGTCACTTTTCTATGCCAAAAAAATCCTATTTCCTGAAAGAATAAAATGAAAGATAGGAATAAGGAATATACCATGAATAAAAATCTCAAAATGTTTCCCATATATGCATGTACCCAATTGAAAATGATTTTTGTCTATATTTCACTTTGTCTATTACTTTGTCTATTCATCAGACATGCAAGTAACTGAGAGGAAATGGCTATAAACCTCCTTTTCTGCTTTTGTTTTTCTGTTTTCCTTTTTAGAAAGTTTCCCCCACTTTTCTCAGAGTTTTGATCTCTCTTCAGTCATTTTTGGAATTACCATAATCTCACAATTTTCTTGGGAGGCATAGCAAAGGGCTTAAATTTAGATAATAAAATAATTCTCACATTTTGTGCTAAGCTCTTTGTTTTCATAATGTCAATGGACTGGAGGTGGCTTAATGACTCAGGTTGATGTTTTGGTCTATAGTTGTATCCCCTAATGACTATCTGAACTAAAACATCACTGGACAAAGAAAAGAGTCTGAAACTTGGTCCTCTGTAACTCAGTGTGAGTGTGATCAAGGTATATTTTGCCTTTGTTAATTATGTTAGCAGTCCTTGGAAGAAACCTGATATAACTGGTGCCATATACCAGTTCTGTGTCATGATTATTTTAGTACACTTTCATGTTACTACGTCAGGCATCTGCCTGACTGGTCCACGCTGTAATCCGACGCTGTCTAGACCACCCTTATAGCATGCTTGCGCAGCGCGAAACCAGGCACAAGGCTGCCAGCCTCCAGAACATTACTCAGAACACTGGAAGAACCACGATTGAGGCTCTGAAGTTTCAGGAAGCAAGCTTTATTAGTCTGTGCACACAGGGCTCAGCCGAGTCACCTCTGAAAGTCTGAGCCCTGAACAGGGGCTGATACAAGATTTTTATAGACAAGATGGCTCGTTAGAGGTAGGGTGTTCCTAATATGGCAACTGGCAATGCTCGAGGGAAGCGAATGGCTGCTTGCTGATGAGGATGGGTTGCAAAGCTGAGTTTACAGAAGTGGATGAGGGGTCTCAGGGAAGGGGTTTCACAGGGACTTCTCTCATCCTGCCTACGTGCAGTTTTGACCCTTCTCGGGGCCTGGGAGACTTTTCAAGGAGGAAAAGACTTTAGTAAATAGAGGCCTGTTTGCTGCAACAGAAGTGGCTTGGACAAACAGGGGTTGCCTGCTACATTCCCCCTTGGATGCTTGTCCATGTCAGTGGACAGTTACATCACCTACACTTTATCTTCTTCTAGTTGTAGGGGCTGGTATTGGTGCTTCTATACAGCCAGGATTTTTGCCAAGGTCTATTTTTCTATCAGGCCTTGGCAGAATGTCGTAAACTGCTTATTAGCAGTGGCAGGAGGCAGGGGAGGAGGAGGCATATACCTAGCAGGCTGAGGATGCTGGCAATCCCCCAAACATAGAGAATCATCCTCCAAACAGATCACTTGGGTTCTACCCTTTCCATGCTTGTATGGGAACGTGGGCTAGATGTCTCACCTCATTAGTTATTTCTCTAATAGCTTTTCCTTGTTTGTCTATTTGGAGGCAGCAGTCAGTCCAGCTGAATTTCCCACAGACCCCTTCCTTGTCTGCCAGGAGACAGCCTAGGGCCAGTCAGTTTTGGTTAATAGCTGCTCGGATTTTATCCTGGTTGTCAACTAGGGCTTCCAGTGCCCATGAAGTCCTGTTAGCTATTAGCTCTAGAACTGCCTGGAGGCAGATGACATGGTTGAGCTTGTAGATGGGGGTTCTGTACCGCCAGGACCCAACCTGAGCCCAGGTGGCGGGTCCACAATATTGTATTATTCGCTCTGGAGGCCACTCATTGTCTTCTCAGCTCCCTGTTTGGATATTGTCTGGGGTACCCAAGCTAGTTACCCCAGAACAGGGGGGCTAAGAAGAAGGCCGGGTGAGTGGTTTCAGCTGTACAGGACCCCGTTCACCCGGTGGGCAGTGGCTTGTAGGCTGTTTTCTCGCATATCCAGTAAAATCCGACTGGGGCCTTTCAAGGGCCGGGGTTACCTATGTTGTCCCAGTGCCTGGTCAGATTAAGTATTTTGTAAGGGGTGACCTGACTGGCATTTCTGTCTCCCTCCCAGACCATCTGGTCCGTACCTTCATGAAGCACTTGCCTTCCCAGGCACACGAGTTCTCCGACCGGGACAGAAAATAATCGGCCCCACCGCACCACAGTGTTTCCCTAGTATACCAGCTGCCCTGGGGCCCGGGAAGGCCAAGAAGAGTAAGGTTTAGAGGACTGGGCTCCCCCCCCTCCACTATTGGACTATCCAAGGCCACTGATCCCTGATACCTGTGCCTCTACAAATACAGCATGATGTTATATTGAGGGAGGATGTGATTTGCTCAATCAGTTCAACAAACATGCTTTCCACGGGCCTAGTTCAGGGGTAGCTGGGGGAGGCTGGGAACTTCGCGCTCTGCTCTGGGGCCTGTGTGCCTTGTTTTCACTGACTACGGACGTAGTAGGGGGCTCCATCTGGGTTTTGATGAGGGTTTTTAGTTCTTTCTGTAACACGAGGAAACTTTTAGCTACCAGTCCCTGGCAACTCCATAATGTTCCGTCATTGTAGTGGGAACATTGAGATGCCGTGAGAGCCATGACTGGCTCCCCCGTGTTTTGGTAGGATCAAAGGAGTAGCTGTAGTGACTACAGTGGGGGGACAGGTGTGGTGAAGTTTGGCTGCAACTGGAGATGCTCTTCTATCCTTAGAGGAGAGATTAGAGGAGAGATACCAGCGATGACACAGTATCCTAAGGACATGCACATGCTAAAGTTTAGGATGACCCTTGCACCGGGCAAAGTGCTAGATACAGGCACTCCTTGCCAACAGAGGGAATACTTTGCCACTGTACTTGGTGACTGGGAGTCCAGGCACTTTGAGGTGCCTAGGCAGAGAGTGTGTTCTGTGATGTTAAACGTGCACGTCGAAGTCTGACCCAGGCAGGTGGCGTGGCATAGTACACCATGGTGGTTTTTACCTCTTCCCCAGAATAAATAGTTTGGAGATATGCCTGGCATGCATCGCCCCTCCCTGAAGGGGCCATGGGGACAATGAGCAAGCTTGTGAGGGTGAGGAACATGATGGTGGTTACAGAGTACCTGGTAGAAAGGATCCCACCAGATTAAAGTGAAATTGGTTTGGGGGAAGAACTCCAGGTGTCCTGCTTCTAGGAGTGCTAATACTGCTAAATGAAGAACAAATGCAAAGAGCAAGAAAAAGACAAGTCCACAGACCTGACAGGCTGGATGTCCATATGCTGGCTTCTTAATCTTCAGCCATGCATGGATCAGTCAGCTTCCGGAGGTAACTGAAGCAAGGCTCAGAGGTCTGCTCAGACTTCGGCCATGCATCGGCTAGCTGCTCTCCATGAGCTAGAACAGGGCAATGCTGTTATTCAGGCCTCAGTTGCGGGCTGGTCAGCTGATCTCGGCTGCCATGGAGAAGGGTGTAGTGGCCTCTGGAGAATGATGAGTGTCAGGTGTTCAGAATTAAGGGTGCACTCCCAGGGGTCATCTGCGTGCCCTCTTGACCCAAGAGTGGTGAATCCATTGGGATGATTTCTGCAGCTCTGAAAGCTGTTGGGGTTGTTAAAACAACAAGGTAAGGGCCTCTCCATTGAGGCTGGAGAGAGCCTTTTTTCCAGTCCTTTACCCATACTAAGTCCCTTGGTTCGAATTCATGTACGGGGCGTGGGGGTAGATGCTGAAAGACTTGGGCACTGCTTCTAATGCTTTCCCTTTCAACTCACTTAGAACTCACTTGTCCCAGCTGACCAAGTGTTGGGTTGGGCTTAAGTTCCCAATTTCTCTGAGGTTTCCCTGCAAGACTCTGGTAAGGGGTGGTGGCCTTCCATACACTAGTTCAAAGGGGAAGAAACCTATTTTCTTTGTTGGGGCAGATCTAATTATAAACAAAGCTATAGGGAGCACCCACACCCAGGTCAGTTTTGTTTCTTGGCAGATTTTCTTCAATTTTCCCTTAGAGTTTGAATCATCTTTTATGCCTTTCTGTTGCTTTGAGGTTGATAGGCAGTGAGGAGCTTCCAAGTTATCTGCAAGACTTTTGCTAGCTTTTAGAGGGTCTCAGCTACAGAACTAGAGCCATTGTCAGGGCTGATGGTAAGTGGCATTCCATACTGAGGAATGTGAGGAGGGCCCATACCACCTCCTGGGTTGTTTCTGAGTAGGTGGGGTATGCTTCTACCCAACCTGAGAAGGTGCAGATGAATACCAGGAGATAGTGATATCCCTGGGTAGAAGCTCTGTGAAGTCTACCAGTAGGTCTTCAAACAAACTTAGACCTGCTAGCTGGTTATTTATTCCTCCCATCCTGCCACTGGGTTGTTTGGCATTGTTTTTTTGGCAAGTAACACATCTTTTATATGCTAGCTTTGCCCAGGAAGGGAGCTTGGGTATGTAGAGGTAAGTGTTCAGACTGGCAGTTACGGCTTTCCCTCTGAAGTGAGTTTGGTGGTGAACACTTTTTACTAGGGGCCAAGCCAGGTTCTCAGGGACAACGTTGAATTCGTCGATAGGATCCACCATTCATCATGGCATTTTTTCCCTTCCCTTGCTAGCCAGTCTCCCTCTGACCTGGAATAGCTTGGCTTTTCTCTCCACCACTGTAATGGGTGGGGGGTGAGGGGAGCAAAGAGCAGTTTGGGCTCTGGAGGAAACACTAGCTGCCCCAGTGCCACTTGTTTGGCAGCCAAGTCCACCTTACAGTTGCCTTTTGTAGTTAAAGAGTTTGCCTTCTGGTGGCCTTGGCAATGGATGATAACCACAGCAGAGGCGGCCCAGGCTGCCTCCAGTAAGGCCAGGTTTTCTGGCCCATGCTTGATATGCTTTCCCCTTGCTGTTATTAGCCCTCGTTCTTTGTATAATGCCCTGTACACATGTAGGGTTGTGAACATATGCTTTGAGTCGGTGTATATACTGGCTTTTTTTCCTGCTGCCAACTGCAGACCCAGGTGAGTGCTATGGTCTCGGCCTTTTGGACTGATGTTCTTGAGGGTAGAGCCTCTGTCTCTAGTATGTCTGCTAGGGTGACAACTGCATATCCAGCATAATGTATCCCATCTTTCACCATACTGCTTCCATTGGTGAACAGTTCAATGCTGGGACATTCTTATGGTTGGTCTTTCAAGTCTGGATGACTGGAGCAGACTTTGTCCACAATCTCTATGCAGTCATGTTTTGGGACCCCTGACCTGACAGGCAGCAGGGTGGTGGGATTCAGGGTTTGGTAGATGCCGAGGTGCAAGTTTGGGGTTTCACACAAGGTGGCCTGGTACTGGGTGAATCTTGCATTTGACAACCAGAGGTGTCCCTTTTGTTTCATAAGACTGGTGACTGAATGGGGAGCCAGCACAGTCAGTTCCTATCCAAATGTGAGCTTTCTGGCCTCATGGACTAGGAGGGCAGTGGCAGTGACTGCTCTTAGGCAGGAAGGCCATCCTAGTGCTACATTGTCCAGTTACCGGCAGAGGTAGGCTACAGTTCTTTTCCATGGTCCAAAGGTCTGGGTTATGATCCTGATGGCTGCCCCTTCCCACTCATGGATGTATAGGGTGAACAGTTTCTCCAAGGCTGGGAGGCCTAGACTTGGGGTCTGTGTGAGTGCCACCTTTAGATGCTGGAGAGTGTGCTCTTGTTCAGTCCCCCACTGGAATGGGTCCTTGTCACCCCCCTTTGTGACTTTGTAGAGGGGTCTTGCTAGGAGTACATATTTCGGGATCTTGACTCTGCAAAACCTGGTTGCCCCTAAAAACTCCCTCACTTGTTTCCTGGTAGTTGGTGTGGGGATGGCACAGACTACCCTCTTAAGCTCCAGCCCTAGGTTTCGGGTCACATGCTGTAGGTAAACACCCAGATATATGACTTGCTGCTGGCAGATTTGGGCCTTCTTCTGGGACACGCGGTACCCTGCCTGGTCCAGGTGACAGAGAAGGTGCTCTGTCCCTTGCTCACAGTCACTGAGGGATTCGGTGGCAAGCAGGAGGTCATCTACATATTTTGGGACAGTGCAGTTGTAATCTTTGGCTTAGAATGATTGCAGGTACTTCCCTAGTGCTTGCCCAAAAATAGTGGGGGAGCTTTTGAACCCCTGAGGCAACTGAGTCCAGGTATGCTGTCGTCTGGTTCCCACAGAGGCCCTTTCCCACTCGAAGATGAATATTTTCTGGCTGACTGGAGCTGCCCGGATGCAGATGAAGGCATCCTTCAAGTCCAAGCACAAGAACCATTTGGTTTTCCCTGAGGCTGAGGAGGGTATACAGGTTGGGAACCATGGGGTGTATGGTTTCCGCAGCTGCATTGACTGCTTGCAGGTCTTGGACCAGGTGAAATTCCCCTGTTTGCACTTTCTTCACAGGTAATAGTGGAGTGTTCCATGCGGAGTTGCAGGGCTGGATGATCTGGTAGGATTCCAGCCATGACAAATGGCCTTGGATTACCTCAATTGCCTTTTGAGGGATCGGATACTGTTGCACTTCCACAGGGCATGCCATAGGCTTGAGGGCAATTATCACTAGTGGGCAGTGCTCAGCTAGGCCTGGTGGTTGTCCTCAGCCCAGACACTTGGAAAGTGTGGAAATGGCAGGCTAGGGCAGACCTCCCCTCCTGCTTTAGACTCCTAGTGCAGCCAACACTCTTTGCCAGCTGGTATGTTTAGAAGTGGGATCTTTTGTGGGCCATCAATTTTTAGAGAGGCTTCTCCCTTGGCGTTAAAAGTAATTGGGTATACGGTTTCTTGAGGACGTCCGTCTCAGTAGTGGCAGTGGGCATTCAGGCATGTACAGGAACTGGTGTGACACAGAGTGACACCCAGTGCTGCACTTTCTGGCCTTCAAGAATGACTTCTTCCACACTACAACAGTGGCACCCACCATGTCTATTGTCCAGCTGGAAAATGGGCAAACATCCCCCAAGGACTGGGTTATCACTGAGTGTTCAGCACCGGTATCTACCATGAAGTCCATTGTTCAGCCCCCCAATTCTACTTTGCCCATGGCCCCAAAAATATGGAACCCAGTCTGTCCTAGTCAGAGAGCTCATCTAGAGCCAAGGTGATGGTATCGGGATCTGGATGAAGCCTGGGACGGGCATCCCTTCTTCCCCTGTTTGTTGACAGGATGGTATTATTGAGACACTTGTTCTTCCAATGCCCCTCCTCCTTGCAGTAAGCATACTGGTTTTGCCCCAGGAGTGCTTGGACCTGCCGGGTCATTTTTATCCAGGGCCCTTGGTCCAGCTTTTCAAAGGTGGCAGCAAGTATCTGAACCTTTTCCCTGAATTCTCATTTCTTTCCCTTGGCACCCACTTGGTCCCAAGTGACAAATGCCCTCACGGCTACTTCTATCAGCTGGCTCATGGTCATGCCTGCAAATCTGTCTAGTTTCTGAAGCTTACACCAAATGTCAAGGGTGGGTTGTCCCATGAAGGTGGCATTTACCAACATCTGGCTGTCTGGGGCCTCAGGATTGAATGGTGTGTATTGGTGGAATGTTTCCGTCAATTGTTCAAGCAACTTGCTCAGGGGCTCATCTGTTTTTTGCAAGACCTTATGGATTTTGGTCATGTTGGTGACTTTTCAGCATCTTTCCTGAGGCCTTGGATCAGGGCCTTAAGGAACCATTGAAGGGACTGTAACCCCTCTTCAGTGTTGGGGTCCTGGTCATTTTTCCTGGTCATCCCTCAGGAAATTACGGGTGGTATATTGGGCTGGGTCTAAGGTGCTCTTGGAGGCACTCTCCTCCAGGTACTTTTGTGTCACTGCTACCATGCACTGGCATTCTTCAGTGCAGAAGAGAGTTATAAGCAGCTGGTTGCAGTCAGGCCAGGTGGGCTGGTAAGTCTGGACAATAGGCTGGAACAGGACAATCATTGCCTGGGGTCTCTCAGTGTAGGACAGCATATGGTTCTTCCACTTAAGCAGATCAGTAGAAGTGAAGGGGATGCACATGAAGGTTCTTCTCCCCTCCTGAATGTCCCCCTGAGCATCCATATAGGGAGATCCTCAAGCTTCTCTCAGGGGCATTATGGGTGTGGCTGTGGATGGAGTGGCCATGCCCGGCTGGGGCCACAGTTGCTGTGGCTCAGGGAATTCAGGAATGGCCAGACTTGGCAGGCCCTCAGGTGGTGTTTCAGAGCTGCAAGAGGGGTCTGGGGTCACCATGGAGGAACTCAGCAGAGCTGTGGGTGGTCGCGACATGAAATAAGGTGGTGGGTTCCCTTCTTCTTCTGGTGTACTGGATAGAACTGGGACCTTAGGCTTGTTGATTGGTTCCTTGTGGGATTTTTCCATCACTTGGGCAAGAAACACCTGGCAGTGCCCATCAAAGCAAGTCTTTATCCACCCTGGCTTCTTTTTGGCAACTTCCAGCTAGGTGGTGATTTAGGGAAACTGATCTGGGTGTCCAGGCATCCCTGTCATTATACTATAAACTGTCTTCACCTTTTCTAACTCAAAAGTTCCTTCACACAGCCAATCAACCCCAAAGTGGTCCACTCTAGCTCACACAGCTTCCTAAGTTGCCCAGGAGTCAGTTTGACTCCCCAGTCATCAGTAAAAAACCTTCTTAAAGTTGGACATCATGCACCATAATGGTGTCTTACTGGCTTCCCCTCCCATATTGGTGGTACCGATAATTAGGGAGAGGGCTTACAGATAAACAACAAAGGGTTTTGACCAAAGTGCGGCTTTGTTCAGTCTGGCCTGGCCCTTAGCAGAGTCACAGGAACTGCAGGGTCCAAACTCAATCGCAGCCTGGTGCATGGCTCCTTATGGCCCAAAACTTCCTTTCACTCACACAGTCACACACACTCAGCCAACACCACCCTTCCCAGAACCGGACCTGAAGACTTCCATTTTGCTTGGTTGTCTGAGCAGAGACCAAGGGTACTCAGTCTTGCGAGATGATCAGGCTCCCTTCCCACTCAGGCTTCCCTAGCCTTTTATGAGTGGGCTGATACCTAATGCATCCAGGTGCTTAATAGTCACATGGGTGGTGTTCCCAGGAACCTGGTTCCAGAAACTGTCCCAGATCCGTTGCCACTCTGGCGGTGACAGGTGCCCTGCCCGGGGAGGTTAGAAGTCCAAAAGATGAGGAAAGCCCCAGTGCCTGGATTCCGTCAGGTCTCCAGAGGGAGATGAGGATATCACCAGCCTCTCGATCTCCGACAAGCCCCCAGAAATGTAGCATGAAACCAGGAATGAGGCTGCAAGCCTCCAGGAACATTACGCAAAACACGGGAAGAACTATGACTGAAGCTCCAAGTTTCAGGAAGCAAGCTTTATTAGTCTGTGTGCACAGGGCTCAGCCGAGTCACCTCTGAAAGTGTGAGCCCTGAACAGGGGCTGATACAAGATTTTATAGACAAGATGGCTCGTTAGAGGTAGGGTGTTACTTATATGGCAACTGGCAATACTCAAGGGAAGCAATTGGCTGCGTACTGATGAGGAAGGGTTGCAAAGCTGAGTTTACAGAAGTGGATGAGTGGTCTCAGGGGAGGCGTTTTACAAGGACTTCTCTCATCCTGCCTGCATGCAGTTTTGACCATTCTTGGGGCCTGGGAGACTTTTCAAGGAGCAAATGGCCTGAGTAAACAGAGGCCTGTCTGCTGCAACAGGAAGTGGCTTGGACAAACAGAGGTTGCCTGCTACAGTTGGAACACTATACTAGTCATATGGTTAGTCTCCTGCCTCTGGTCTTGCCTTAGTCCAGTTACTCATCCACAAGGAGCCTGAAATGTGTGTCTAAAATGTAAGTCTTAATATGTTACCTCCTTGCTTAAAATTCTTCAAAGAGTTTTGGAATCTCTTACAATGAACCACAGAAGATACTTGTTTAGATTCTTCTGGAGCGCCTTTAAAAATGCAGAATCATGGGCCCTAGTTACAAATCCTGATTCAGAATTTCCAGTGAGTCCAGGAAATCTCTAGAGGGTTTGGAAATTTGCATTTGCATACAAACAAGAACCCATGGAAATTCTTATGTCTGTCAAAGAATAAGAACCACTAGTTTAAGGATAGTGATTAAGTAAAATAAAGTAATTAAATATGATTGCCTTGTTTAACCTTCTACTGCTATTATGGAGTCTTTGTTTAAACCATACCCGATTATTTGCATTATCATATTTCTTTCATGCCTTCTTGCTTTTGCACACAGTGCTCTTTCTATCTTGTGAGCCCATTCTTATCCTTTTAACTGGATAATTCCTACTTTTTCTGTAAGAGGCAGTAGGAACAATTCTTCATCTGTGAAGCCTTCCCTGACCTACCACCTCCCACAGAGACCCATTCTCACCCTTCTAGCTGTTTCTGTCACATTTAATAAATACTATCATTACAGTGAAGAAGAGCCCAGGTTAAACCTAGTGAGTAGCTGTGAATATTATGACCAAAAATAGTGCATGAACTAATGTGTCTGATGATAACTGTGAGAGTGGTAACTGTATTTTATCAGTGTCTCGTATTAGCACTCAAGACAATGGATGTCACACAGAAGGCATTGAGTAATTCTTTGCAATAATGAATTAAAAAACAAATGTATAATTGGAAATATGATAGGACTTTTTCTTCCTAAGATATAACAACTCAGCTGTTATAATTCAGCCCAAAGATAAAGAAAAGGTCAATGACTTTATTTCATTCTAAAGATAACTACCCAAAATTGGTGTCATACTTCTGCCCAGGCCTTACTAAGTGCTATTGGAATTAGTACTCTTTGTACCACTACATGTCAAACTTACCTTCTGCCCAATATATCTAAGCTTAGATAAGCAAGAGGGAAAGAGAATCATTGGTCTCTGTGGTTGTTTGGAGCTGTTATGTACCACAGAAAATGCCATGTTCTTTTAATCCATTTGTGTGTAAGTGGGAACTTTTCATTTGATTGTTTCAATTGAGATGTGACCAATCCCATTCAAGGTGAGTCTTCATGCCCTTTCTGGATTCCTTTATAAGAGGACACAGAAAAAGCTTGGAGATGAAACCCAGAGAGTTCAGAGAAGACCCAGAGAAGCTGAGAGAGGAAGCCACTGAAACCAGAAGCTAACAGCAATGAAACCCTTCTTCAGAGATGGTATTGTCATCTTGATGCCTTAATTGATACATTTTCACTGCCTTAGGACTATAAATTTGTAAGTCAATAAACTCCCCTCTAAAAGCCATTTCTGGTATATTGCATTTTGTCAGCTTTAGCAAAGCCAAACAGTGTCATAGGAAGTGAAGCTTGGTTGGTGAGAGGCAGTCCACAATGAGGATGAAAGGGGGGTAGTCTACCCCCAAATCAAGTGATACGGACACTTCCTGGCATCACCTATATGTCTTTACTGCAATAAGAGAGACTGATGCTGTGTACTTTATTTGAATATACCATTGACAGTGGATTTCTGACTATCCCTGTGGTTTTTTGAGCAAAGGAAAAGAAAATTGGAGAGAGGACAGTGTAGAGTGGGGTGAGAGTGTGACGCAGTCTGTGCACTCACTGTTTGGCTTGGTAGAGATGTGTAGATTTCTTTTGTATCAAGTGTGCACTATAGAACATAAGTGTTTTTCAGCTGTCCTTGTGGAAACAACTCTGGGGGATTGATGGTCAAAGAAGATATCTTTACACGAGGTGGACGACTGGAAGAGGAACATGATGGGGGCATGCAGAATGGTGGTAGAAATGAATGAGCTTGACCTCCCATATCCATGAACTGTAGAGAAACCTTCAAGGTTGGCTGCTCTGAGACAGGATTGCCTCATGAGAAAGGCAGATCTGCCACAGGGAGGCCATTGGTCAACTTTGGTTGAAAATGTAGCAACAGACTTTACAGAGAGAATTGCAACTCTATCCTTCTAAGTCCACTGACAACTGCCTTTTCCTTTCCTTTGTCATATTCAGAGTCCCTACATCCTAGAAGAGGGAAGAAGGTAAGGACTGTAAAAGTAGATTATGCATCTTTTCCAATTAATAGTTCCATTGCTACAAGTGTTGTCAAGAAGAAAGCTTTAAATATATCATCATTTGGAATTTTAAACTAGATTGGTTTAATTATATATCCAACAAGGACCAGAAAGCTACAGAAGCTTCCTATGGTGGTTATTAAGGGATCTACCTCTGAGTAGGGAATGGAAATTCAACAAAGTCTTAGGAGGGCAGTGAGTAAAGAAAAAAAACTGTTTTATAATTTTTATACCATCGAATCAAGATCCTTGAAAAAAATCCAGCCTACTTGAATAAAAGTAATAAGAACTAGAAGGCAATAGGAGTTCACCAAGGGCTAGTTTTATCAGAGTAATATCATTTCACTTTCTGAAAGTGTTTCTAGAGGTTTGGGAATACCCACATGAACCAGGAAGCCTCAGGATAAGAATGTTGATAAAGAAACTCATAGTTTGTACAAGTGTCTGTGGGAATAAAGGAATCATCCAGAGTGGAGTAAGTTCTGTATTGCGTTTAGAAAAGACAGAATAAAAAACAAAGTTTCTTTCAGTTTTTACTCGACTTTCCCCATTCAGGAAAGGCCTTGCTTTTGGGTGGAGTGGATAGGTATTGCATCAAATACTATGATCTAGGTTAGGTTTTGATGTCACACAAACCTGAAGTCCTGAGTCCACCCCTCAAAGCAGTGAGATTTTCTCTTGACTTTAAATTTGTTTATTTTTGTGAGTAATAATATCAGCATCACCCTCCTTGGGTTGCTGGGCAGATTAAGTGAAATTACATACATACATAATACTATAGCTGACCAATAGCATACCAAAGAGTAAACTCTAATGAATATGAATTTCTTTTATTCCAGGAGAAATATATTGCTGGAAAAAGTATTAGACCCTCATATTTCACTAAAACAAACCTACTTCAAAAGTGTCCAAATCCTTTTTAAGCACTGATTCAACCCCATGAAGCTGCTTGTAAATGATATATTCTGTCTTCCAGATGCTTTGATTCTGTCCATGGGTGATTTGGATGGAGACATGAGTTCCCTAGGTGTGTTAAATCTATAGGTCTAGTCTATGTTAATGAATCATCAATCTTCTGTGTGTTTGATTACTCACATCCTGATGTGATTCCCCAAAGCCTGATCAGTTCTTAGTGAAATGATATAATTAGGTTTCTGGATTAGCAAAGCTGTGGCCTCGCAGTGGGTAAGTGGTGACCACATAAAGGAATGTTTTCCCACCCACTAAGGACCAGCTAGTCGTCATGCATCACATTGCTGCTACCCTTTTTTTTGATGAATCTATGGAATCATACTAAGACTTTAAGAATAGTATTCAAAACAAAGCAACTCTATTATGTGTCATGAAACTACAACTATAACATAGGCATGCTCAAAATAGCAAGTTTGTTACACAGGATGTTTAGGCAGATTAAACAGCAGGGTACATGCTTTTCCTCAGGGGGGAAAATGATATGAAACAGCATGCAGGCATTAAGGGAAAAGTTTTGCAGTAGTAAAAAATTGTTAGCCACCTGCCAGTTCTGCACAACAGCAGGTGCACCTGTTAAATGTCCACAAAGTCAAAATAACTTTTGAAAGCTATTGTGTGGTTATAATGTCACCTTTCACCCTTTGAAAACATCAGGGCAAACAAGACAATGCTGGGGTGCGTTATTTGTTTTAAATCTTTGTCTTGAGAGGAAACAAAAACGTTATTTCTTAAACTGAAAATAAGATAAAAAAATTTGCTAAAATAATTTCAAAGACATGCATATTTTACAATAAGCTTGCAATATTTAACTTTTTTCTCCCATTATAACATTTCAGGAATACTGGGAATTTTTTGGTCAACTCTATTCTCAGCCATTACTTATGCTTTTCTTTCACAAAAAGTTACTCTTAACCAGATTGCTGTGAGGGAGTATTCTTTATGATTTGTTGATGGCACAGTACATTACAAATGTTACCTGCAAAATTAAGCTTTCAACATTTTTTATGAGACATTGTGAGCCAGTTTGAGTCTGTTGTACCCAAGAAAAGCCATGTCCTTTAATCTTCATTCAATATTGCTGGGTGGAATCTTTTTTATTGTTTCTGTGGAGATATGAACCACCCAATTTGGGGTGGTAACTTTTGATTAGATGGTTTCCATGGAAATATGTCTCCACCCATTCAAGGTGAGGTTGCTTACTGGAGCCCTTTAAGAGGGAATAATTTTGTAAAAAGCTTTAGAGCCACAAGAGACACCAGAGCCAACAGAGCCAACAGAGCCCAGGCAACCAGAGACCTTTGGAGCAGAAGGAAAATACCCCTGGAAAAGATTTATAAAATGAGGAAAGAAAGCTAGCAGACATCATCATTGTGCCCTTCCATATGAGAGAGAAACCCTGGACTTCATCAGTCCTTTCTTTGTAGTTAAGACATCTTTCTTTGGATGCCTTATTTTGGACATTTTCGTGGCCTTAGAACTGTAAACTTGCAACTAAATACATTTCCGTTCTGTTTCTGGTATATTTTATTCTGGCAGCTTTTGCAAACTAGAACACTGTGCTTATGGGCTGGGTCTTTGTCTGGGTTAAATTTGCATCCAATTCAGAAATTATCAGAGGTTCTAGAACACAGACCCTCAAATATTTTTTTAATCAAGGTACTCATTATGTTGCATAATAATGTTTAGGGCATGCCTTTATGAGGATAAAACAATTTGAATTGAACAAAAGGTCGCAGAATCATAAATGTTTAATATTGAAAAAGATGTCAGAGTCTATTTAGTTCCTCTCCTTTATGTAAAAAAAAAAGCAACTGAGGACCAAAAAGATTAAATGAATCATATAACATTATTAGCTAATTAGTTGAAAAAAATCAAAATATAGAAATACATTTTTACTTAAATACAGAATTTCTGATTAAACATATATTAATAATCATAGCACATTCAACTGCTACTTTAAAAACTGAAAAAATAATTATGTTTTTATGTCTTCAATTCAGTTGTGGAAGATCCAGTTCTCTGATTTCCACTAGTAATTTTTAATATCATGTATCAGAGCACAGTAGCCATTTAACATCAACCAGGTGATACAATCTAAATTTTTCTTTAGTGTTCCCATTGAGATAATGCTTTATAATAAATACACGTCTATATTCACAGCTAATGTGAATTATAAGAGTCACATTTCATTTAATCTTGTGAAATAGACCATTTTCCCTTACACAGCACAAAGGTAAGGTACTCATCTAATATTCTACGTGTTTCCTTACACTTTCCTGCCTCCCTCGCAACTGGGTAGAGTCAAGTGAGTTATATGGGGCAAAGGATTAAGAAAAGAAGTAAGGCATATCTTTTTCAAGCTGAGGAAGTAAAAAGCTTGGGTTCTTCCTCCATATTTCTTTATTGTTTTAAATGCCAATGAGGGAGTTCAACTGTTGAAATTGCACTATCATGGGATAGAAGCAGCATATCTCCCTGAGTTACCACCTTGAAGAAAAATGTCTCCTCCATCAGACTTTGTATGAGTAAAAAATCCAAACTTTTGTTGTATTACGCCACTTGACATTTCAGGATTTGTCTGCTTAGCAACTGATACTGCTTAACATCATTAATTGAAATATTTTGCATACATGATAATTTGCTTATTTTAGCTTTCTACATAGAAGGGTACATGTTTTTCAATTTCCAAATATTTATCATTAGTAGTGTTATCAAACAATCGACTCACTGCCTGATGCATACAAAAACTAATACAGTGACACCAAGATTCTGAGAAAAGAAATATTTTAATGAGATGTTAGATTCTGAGAAAAGAAATACTTAAATGAGATGTTGACCATCCAGGAGATAGAAAGTGTTTTGGTTTGCTAAATGTTGTCAGAATGCAATATACCAGAAATGGAATGACTTTTAAAAGCATACTTTATTAACTTGTAAGTTTTAAGTTCTAAAGATATAAAAATAGTGAAACTAAGACATCCAGAGAAAGATACCTTGATTCAAGAAAGGCTGAAGTCTGTCACATGGGAAGACATGTGGCCTGTGTCTGTTGGTCCTTGTTTCTGGTTCTGTTTCCTCCAGCTTCTGATGCTGTAATTTCCTCTGTAAGCATCTATAGGCCCTCACTTAGCTTCTCTGGGACACAATTCTGGATTCTGGCTTGCTTAGCATCTCATGGGAAGGCACCTGGTGATGTCTGCTGGGCTCTGCATCTCCAAACATCCATGTCTAGGCAGCTGCTATCTCTGTCCAGCAACCCATGCATCTTCAAATGTCTGCATCTCTGCTGGTCCTGAAGCAACTATTGTCCAAGCATCTGAGTTTTCTTCAAAATGTTTCCACCTTTAAAGGATTCAGTAAACTAATTAAGACCTACTTTGAATGGGTAGAGCCATATCTCCACCTAATCAAAAAGTTCACATCCACAATTGGGCATATCACATCTCCATGGAATAACCTAATCAGGAGGTCACACCAACAACTGAGAGTCAGTCTCCATAGAAGTAATCTAATCAAAGCTTTGCCCACTACAATATTGAATCAAGATTAAATGACATGGCTTTTCTGGATACACTTTCAAACCAGCACAGAAAGCAATCTCAAATTTGTCTACCCAATCTGAGAATTGAGAGAGTTTTATAGGATAAGAATAAAGGAATTTGAGGTCAGTGGCAGGGATTTGGTTTGACATGTTCTGATTGGTTGCTTTTAAAGCTATCCATATATGGTAGAACAATGTTTATGGGCTGGATATTCCTTGTTGAAGGGTCCCTCATATTTTATTTGCTTCTAATATCTCCTCATCCTCATAGATTTTGGTTCTGAGGAGAGTAAATTCCTAGTGTCTCAGGCATTATCTAAGGGACAAGAACTTGTGTTTCTGCACATGTCCCAGTTGATAACTTGTGGCCAGTTTGATTGACTGTAAAACAATCTCAGGAAATAAAATGCTACAATGGAGGACATTCCCACAAACCAGTTTTTGACTGCCCACAGTTTCAGTAGGTTGTATTGCTAACTCACTTCTAGGGGGTGGGAGTATCTTGAGAAACACTTCATTTGGTGGTAGGCACTTGATTTTCAGCCAAGGCCGTACATGCTAAGAAAAGGCTATCATTACAAGAGGATGGCTGAGCCTGGAGTGAACAAGCATAAACTATGAGACTCTGCGGCCCTGGATGTTTCCTACATCACCCAAGAGAAAGCAGATTAAAATTTGGATGGCATATACATATTTTATTAGTTTTATGATTCTAGATATTCACAGTTAACAATAGAAGAATATGTCTCAAAAATCTTAGTGAATATAGATTCAGGGAAATTTGGCATATTGCTTCTATTCAAGCTCAAAGAACAAGATATGAGTAAATCTTACTCTCCTCTGACATATACGTTGAAGTTTGAATAAGACTGAGCAAACCGACTGGGTTTCTGGACTATGTAATAGCATAAGTGAGGTTCTTTGCTGGTATATCACTGATGGAGTGATTTAAATTTAAATTTGGACCCAGCTTGCTGCTTAGCTATGTGATCTTGATCACATAACCTCAGTTTCGTCAAACATCAATTTTTCTCATTTAGAAAAATGAGAACTAGAATATGTATTTCATGAAATCCCTTTGAGGACCAAGTGATAAAGTGCAAAGGAAATGTACAGACTTAGTGGCTGATACCTCTTTTTCCTTTTAGTTTTCTTCCTTGTAAATGATGATCATAGCAGTTTCTGCCTAACTCACAGAGTTGTTTGTTATACAGGAAAAAAAATGAGATGTGTGCTGCTTTGAAACTGTTATGTACCCCAGAAAAGGCCATATTCTTTTTATCCATTCCTGTGGGTGCAGACCTGTTGTGGGTGGGAACTTTTAGCTAGTTTATTCCAATTTGAGATGTGTGACCCACCCTATTCAAAGTGGGTCTTAATCCTTTTATTGGAGTCCTTTATAGAGAATAAAGAATAATACAATAGTTGTTAGAGATAAAAGTCTAAGAAAAGCCAAGAGAGGGCCATAGAGGAAGCCACTGGAACCAGAAGCTGAAAGCAATGAAACTTAGGAATGGAGGAACAGTAGATGCTAGCCGTGAGCTTTCCCATATGACAGTGGCGTCCTGGATGCCAGCAGTCTGTCTTTAGAGTCCAAGTAGCATTCTGTTAATGCCTTAATTGGGATGTTTCATGGGAACTGTAAATTGTAAGTTAATAAATCTTCTTTGTAAAAGCCAATCCATATCTGTCATATTGCATTCTGGCAGCTTTAGCAAACTGGAACAAGATGATCTGGATAGAAACAAATTATAAATTGTACATTACGATTCAAATATAAACTATTGAAATGTGAATATTGCAACAGTTTATATTTTAAAATTAGGAAGACAAAACTGACTTTTTTGTTTTGCTTTTGCAATGTGAAGATGGTAAAATAATCCTGAAGTATTTTAACAAAATCCAGTTTTTGATACTCTAGAGCAGGGATTGGAAAACTACAACCTACATGTTAAATCCAGCCTTATTGCAACTTTATTATTAGCAAAGCTTTATTGTAACACAGTCATGACTCTGCATTATTCATTTATGTATTGAATATGCCTTCTTTCCTTCTACAATGGCAGAATTGAGTAGTTGCAACAAAGATTTTCAGACCCTCAAAGCCTAAAATATTTACATTCTGGCCCTCTGCAGAAAAAGTTTACTGGTTTTTGTACTAGAATTTGAGAAGCAAATCTGTGTGATCTTGGGTTTTTTTTTTTTAACTTTCAAATAAAGTGAATTAAATCAGCTTATTTTTTCAAGCCTGTAATGTGCTTGGTTTTTGAAATGATGGCAGATTGAAAAGAGGCTGTCAACAATCAAGTGACAAATATTTTTCAAATCCAATAACAATCTATCAAATTTGACCTAATTTTATATTAGAAAAACAAATAGATATTGTTTTAGTTTGCTAAAGTTGCCAGAATGAAATATACCAGAAATGGAATGGCTTTTAAAAAGGGAAATTTATTAAATTGCAAAATTACAATTCTAAGACTTTGAAAATGTCCAAATTAAGGCAACAACTAACTGTTGCCTTCACTCAAGAAAGGCTGATGCTGTTCGGAACACCTGTGTCAGCTGGGAAGGCAAGTAGCTGGCATCTCATAGCTTTCTCTCCAGGCTTCCCTGGGGACATTTTCTTTCAACTCCAAAGGTCTGACTGTGTGGGCTCTGTTGGCACTAAACTTTTTTTCAAAATGGTCCCCTCTTAAAGGGCTCCAATAAGCAACCCTACCTTGAATAGGTGGAGACACATCTACATAGAAACCATCTAATAAAAAGTTACCACCTACACTTGGGGAGTCATATTTCCATGGAAACAAAAAAGATTCCACCCAGCAATATTGAATGAGAATCAAAGAACATGGGTTTTCTGACAGTTTCAAACTGGCACAGATATATTACTTGTTTCGTAATTCATTCAGTGAAACGTAAAAATACCTCTAGGTATCCAGCATTATCTCTTTTATGCAGTTTATATTCTCTGTGATTACTTAAAAAATAGTCACTTAAATAAATCATGCAGTGTTGATAGTGATCTGTGTTCTCAAGAAAACAAAGCAGACTAAAAGGATACAGAGTGCCTTGGGTGTATGTGGGGATCACACATAAAAAAAAAAGCGAAACTCATTCCCCAAATTAAAAATAAACGCAAGTTAGAAGGTTATGAAAGTAGTCCAAGCAAGTGAAGATCACCAGTGGTTTGGATTAGAATAGTATCTACAAAGATGATTCCTTAATGTAAGCTGGCTTGACATAAACACTCCATAATTATTTACTTAAAAGACAGAATGCATGAATAAATGAATGAATAAAATACTTTGAATTCATCAAGATGATAATTAAGTTAGTTAAAAGACTGTAAAACTAAAATTTACCATGATTGTATTCATGTAAGTATATATATATATGTATAGGTAAGTAATATACAAAATGGAAAATGGTTGTTTTAATCTTTTATTAATATCTTTCTAATTAAAATTAAAGATGGCTAAAAAATGAAATTCAGTTCCTTAAGAAATAAAACCCAAGGTGTCATTTAGTCATAGGTTAATTTGTGAGGCAATGCAAACATAACCCATCCAAGCTAAAAATATGGGTACCTTCCCATGCACTAATATTTAAATCCTGTCAGAAGGGCAAAACCCTTTCTTTTTTTGAACCTTAAGGAAGAAGAATCCTTAATTGTTCCCTGCCAAATCCTTACTACTTTACATATGCCGCATTTGCTAGATTGAAACTTTCGGCAGGCGCTTTAAGGATTTTTTAATCCTCCTTTCTGCAAGATCAGTGCAATCTCCCTACACTGTCTGCTTTATACATTAGGGAATTCTATAAACCAACTGAGGAATTCAATAACAGTGGTGTTTGACGCGCTGGATAATTTAGAGATGCAGCCACCTGACAGCTGATTCTTCAGTGACTCTGCTTCTACTGACAGAAGTAAAAGAAAATGCTGAAGTTGTCAGTCTGGTTCTATTTTTTATGAGCAAATTTTGTACTTTTTGGAGCTATGGGATGGAGGTGCATTGCAGGAATGAACTTCATGTGCCAATCTGCAAAGCAGTCCTTGCTCTCTCTTGTGATGGGAATAACACTTGTGGAATATTTTTCACCTGAGGATGGCAAAGTGTCTCATTAAAATGGATTTATTAAACCTCAAGGGCCCTTTATAGAAGAGGGATGGTCAGCTGCTATCGCATCAAGATGGGAAACCTCAGCAAGTGACTAGATTATAGAACCAAAAATTGGCACACTTTATATGTTTTCCGCCTTGGTTTCAGCTGGGGTCAGCTTAGCCATGAGGCATCGTGGTGGTTTAATGCCCATCTTCCCTCCATTGAGAACCACCGTGCTCGATGTCAGCTAAAAAGGGAACCAAAATATGTCCTGTTCTAGTTTGCGAGCTGCCGGAATGTGATATACCAGAAATGGAATGGCTGTTTAAAAGGGAATTTAATAAGTTACAAGTTTACAGTTCTAATGAAGTGAAAGTTTTCAAATTAAGGCACCAAAATAAGTTACCTTCACTCAGGAAAAGCCTTTGTCAGCTGGGAAGTCATGTGGCTGGCATCTGCTGGTCCCTTGCTCCTAGGCTCCTTTGCTTTCAGCCTCTGTTCCTGTGGAGGTTCCTCATTTTGCTTCTCTGGGGCTAGCTTTCGTCTCTTGGCTTCTCTTGGCTCTTTCCAGTTTTTGGCTTGCTTACTATATTATGGTGATATCTGCTGGGCCTCAGGCATCTCCAAATATCCATGTCTCTGTTCTCTGAAGAACTGTTCTCCATTTGCTCTCTCTGTTGGCTCTGAGGCTTCTGTCATTTCTAACTCTCTCCAAAATGTTTCCTCTTTTAAACGATCCTAGTAAACTAATAAGACACACCTAGAATGAGTGGAGTCACATCTCCATCTAATCAAAAGGTCACACCCACAATTGGGCATGCTACATCGCCATGAGATAATCTAATCAAAAGTTTCACACTTCAGTATTGAATCAGGATTTTAAAGAAACAGCTGTGCCCACAAGATTAGATCAGGATTCAGCCATGGCTTTTCAGGGATACATAATACTTTCAAACCAACACACATCCCAGTTCTAGAACTGTCAATTCAAAGGAGTATCCCCCTTCATATTTAGAATGTCCAGAAGTAAGAGGCAAACACAAGTTTGATTTAAGCAGACATTGCAATAAAATAGTGAGAAGATTCAGGGCCCAAGAAGGTTTACAGTGCAAATTAGTGCTAAAGGCATTGGGGCAAGTACGAGTGATTTTGTCTGAATGATCCATCCATTCAGCCAAAGAGGACAGAAGATAGATAAGGTTTCCAAGCCTCATGAGCAGATTGTGGTGCAGTGAAGAATGGGATACAGGCAGTAAACTGAACCTGACTCACGGCATAGAATGAACCAATAGAGTGAGATGAGACTTTTCCCTTGCACTTCCACAGTCTGCCAGATGGTAACCTCTGAGGCTGAAAATAACCCCAGAAAAACTGTTTAGAACTGCCTCAGAAAGTGGGTGGTGCTGCGACTGCTGGGGAAAGGCATCAGTAATTACTGAGAGCAGCATAGGAGAGCAGGGGTGACCACTGACAGGAATTTCACTCCCTTCATGTATACTGATTAGTTGTCAGATACTAATTTATCTCCTGAATTTGCATTGAAGCAACTGCTAGGTTATAATTACTAGGATAAGTAGTAGTTTCTATAAATTTAAATAGCTTTTCAAATTTTTAAATAGAAACATTAAGAAGCCTTACCATCATTGATCTTGTCACCTAGTATCTGAAAGAAATGCTTCCTCTTTGGAGACTGACAATCCTTTTCACTCTCTGTAGTTAATTTTGAGTGCTCTTCTTAAAGTATTTACAGTATTTTTACCATAGGAAAAATATCTTTAAACCAGCTTATACATTCTATGGAACATGACCAGTTTTTGTAATAGCCTTTCATTCATTAATTCATCCATCCATGTATCCATTTTTTTTCAATAAATCAAACCTCAATTGTATTTACTGTATTGGGCATTCACCCAAATAGGGAACATGCAAATATAAATAAATATGATTCCTGACATCAAGTAAATAGCTGACCCTTAGGGATCTGATCTTTTTACAATTAATGTGACAAGAGAAATAGTCTTGTAATGGTATATATAAGCTTGACAGAGACATTATCTTTAAGTTAGAATGAGAAGAATTCTGTTGTTTCCCCAGATCAAAAAAACAAAACAAAGTATGGATTTGGGGACATAATATTCAGATCCAGTAAGGGAATGCATAAATGTGAAAGAATGTTATATAATCAGAGAGCAGGAACCCAACCGATGTGAGCAGTAGGAGTTAAGCCTAGAAATGTGGGAAGGGGTGAGTTTGTCAATATCCTTGCTTGACCTTCAGGAATGTAGGCTTTAACTTTTCATCAGAGGACTTTCAAAGCAATGGAGGACTTGGCCAAGTTCATGTTGTAGAAAGATCACTCTGAAGGCAATTTGTAAGATTTATCAGAATTGAGAGGTTAGTGTCAGAGAGACCAAGAGAGACCAATTAAAAGGCTATTGCAATAGTCCATGTGACAGTTGATGATGACCTGAACTGAAGCAGTGATAACAGGATGGAAAGAAGAGAATTGGACTGAGATATATTTAGGAGGTAGAAATAAGTGGATTTAAAAGTATCTGGATTGATAACATATAAGGATGTTAGAAATGGAGAAACCAAACATCACTGTTCACTGAGTCTAGCTTTCAGTCAACATGGTCTTCTCAAGAACCACAAACCACAGAAGCTCCTGCAACACTTATGAGCTATCATTAAGGACTTTTCTGGGTTTTCCCACCATTCTTCTGCAATCCTATTATGAATTGTTTTTATGGATCCTTGACTACATCTCCAATTTCAGCTCCACATGTGTCCTTTGATTTTCTTAGTTTTATCTCAGGGCTTTCCATTTGTTTTTTTTCTCTAGAGTCACAATACTTTCCCTCTCGACAGTCTGGAGACAGGATCTCTGCCCTTTCCTTTGCTAGACTCAAACTCTGAGAAAGATATACCTGAGCCTCCCAAAGATAGTTACAGCAAATTTCTATTCTGGATGACTTCATTAATAGAGACCCTTTAATTGATGAGCAAATATCCCGTGTTGATGTATAGTATCAGTTACAAACTTATCCGCGAGCTCAAGAATCAATACAGGGCACAAATGTAAATATGAGTTTATCAGTTTTATATTTGGCTATCGAACTTTTTTAGCATGAATAGAAGCACTGGAGGCAGAAGTATATAGCGTAAGAAAAGATTAAAGATAGAAATTATAAAAAAATAATTTAGGGCTGCCAATACAAAGAAAGAAAATGGGGAAAAGTATAGTAAAGTTATGAAGACAATTATGTCCAGAAATCAAGAAGAGAAAAATTCTCAAGAAGACAAGAGTGACAAACACCTCAGAGAGGCCAAACAAGACAATGAATATAAAAAAAGCTGCCCACCAAATTCTGAAATTGAAAAGTTGTCAGATGTAATGCCAAAGTCATTTTAGTTAAGCAAGGAAGGCAGAAGTCATTCTATGAATTAAGAAAGGAATGATAAACAAGAAATGAAAGAAAATAAATAGCCAATTAGTTTAAGGACTTGGGCAGTAAAGCCGATTGCAGAGCGTGGATAATGCGGTGAGAGGGTTACATAGTTAAACAAAGATCTTTAAATGGAAAAAGAAATAAACCTGCTCATTATGCCAAAAAGAAAAGGGAAAATTCCAACAGAAAATGGAATGGCATCATCCCTGAAGCAGACTGTCAGATGGAACAGAATGGGATTAAGGGCAATTATACATTTGGTGTTGGAGTTAAAGTAGGCATCTGTCCTTTAGAGATGTAAGGGAAAGATGGAAAAATAGGTAGGTTGGTAAGTATGTAGATAAAGAGAGGATTTTGGTAGTAGTAAGGAAGTTGATCAGGTTCACATATTATAGTCTTTGGATTCTCAGAGGAGTGTGAAGCAAAGTAATTTGCTAGGATAGAGGGAAGCAGAGTGAGGAAAGCTTGTAAAAATATGATAAAAACTTAGAATCATAGAAGTAAGGGATGCAAGAGAGAACTACATAGAAAGCAAAAGCAAAAAAAAAAAAAAAAAAAAGAATCCCAAGCTCTATTGGGAATGTTTAGTGGAGTCAGAAATTTTATTTTTGTATCACAGTTTAATAGCATAATTGTAGAAATTGACATAAGATTTATTTGGGTAGGTCTTACAATGGGAATTAACTATAAATTTTACAGAAGGACAAAGAGAAGGAAGGAAATAACCTTTATTCAGCAACTATATATATATATATATATATATATATATATATATATACACCAAGCAACTTTATATACATTGTTCATTTAATCCTCACTAAGTCTTGAGAGGTAGACATTATTTCCATTTTACTGAAGAAGAAACTAAAGTTGAGATAACAGCAATTGGGAGAAGGTCACAGGTTTTAAATGTCAGAAACATGTTTTAACCATCACCTGTCTCATTTTATTCTTGGTGTTCATTCAACAAAATCATGCTCAGTAATATTAAAGGATCATTTGAAATCATTGACTGTTGAGACTAGGTGGGGGAAATAGAGAGGCCTTTGAAGGAATAGAATAGGGAAGAGTCAAGGAAAAAAAGGTAAGTAAATTGATTGGTGCAATTGGTGCATAACCAACGTCAATGTCAATGAATAAAATATTGTAACACAGAAGTGGGAATTGGCAAGTTGAGATTCCAAAGATGAAGTGTATTTAAAGAGATTCCTGATATAAGGTCCTGAGAGTCCTAAAATAATTTGGGTTCCAGAGGTCAAGGAGCAATGAGGCTGGGACAGTGATTGAGTTACCGTTGTGAAAGCTGAAGTCCAAGTAACAGGAGGGCAGAGGTTAGTAAGTAAGTTGAGAAATGAGGTATCAGAGAGACAGAGTCCGTTCCCATTTCACAACTCTTAAATGTGACCTTTGGTAAGTCACTCTTCCTCTCTGAGCCCTGAGAGACAAGATTTCAAGAAGAAAAAGAGAAGAAGGGTGTTATTTTATGAGTTGTTTTTAACCAGGTTTTAAGTCAAATTTTACTCCCAATTAATCTTACATTAAACCTTGATGGAATTACTCTATTTGTGTAATCCTTTAATAAGCATTTCCTAACCTGGAAACATTTTTTCTCAGTATTATTAAGTGACAGAAATCTCTATTTCACTTTGGTAACAATGATTAGAGATGAGTAGCTTACTTAAGTTGAAAATTGGAAAATCTCCTTCTCTGTTGTCTTGCCCTCCCCACCCCCATTTATTTTGAAGTAAACAATGAGAGAATAGATTGATCCTCTTCACTTTTTAGTGCACATTACTCACAAAACTATTTTTTAAGTCTTTTATAATTATGTATCAACATATAAAAAAATGGGGATTTGTGCTAAATTAGATTACTGGAAAGGAATAAAATCTCTATCTTTTTACTCACAGCACTTTCTGTTATTATTAGAAGATTATTTTACCAGTGGGTGCCAAGGATCTGAAAGGCATGTTTAGTCTTTCCTTTCAAGTATCAGAAAAGGAAAATGCCAAAACCAATAACAAATTCCACTTATGGCCCTAAATAATTTCCTGGTAAAAGAATGAGCTCTCAGTATGCAAACTATGACCACAGATCAACTAATCACTTCTTATTGTGTGCTACTGTTTCAATGCCAAAATACTTCACTTTGACATAGTTAATTTGTCACCGTCAATACCAATTACTACCTTCTGCCAGTCAGCCCCTATCAGAACTACTAGTACTACAACTACTATTCCTACTAGTACTATACTACTACTGGCAGAAATAGGATATCACAAATTCATATGACAGATGACACTTATATTGAGAGCAAAGTTTTATCTTTCACAGTCAGAGAACATATTAATAGCTTCTTTCTATATGCAAAGAGAATGTTCTTAATCTCCAAACATGAATGTATCCGATGTATGTCTTACAGGTTCATTTTGTCCTTTAAATTTGTCTTTTTTTTTTTTTTTTGACTTAGTTTTACTTAATGTATTTTCTAAAGATGCTATGGAAGGTCCATTTATATCACTACTCTTGAAAATATATTTTCACAATTTTGTTTAGATTTCTTTTTTGTTGCTAATGGCTGAGTTCTATGAAAAGACGCAAATTGACTAATTAAGGAGCAAACAAGTAAGTTAAAAAAAGACTCACAAGTATCTTTTTATACAATTGCAAAAGGCAATAAGCATAGAAATCAGCACTCTTATATAGATAAATACATGAAATAAAATTTCAGTTTAAAATATGTGTGACCATTGTGGAGGTTCTTTTGAGTATGAATAGGCCACTGCCAAGAATTAAGCCAGAAAAATAGTGTTTAATTCTGGATTTCCAAGGCAAATCAAATGCATGTCATATATGTCACCCTTATATGACCTTTCATCAATCCATTCAACTTTATGATTATTTATGAAATTCCCTTATCTTTTTTGGTGGATTGAAAGCTACTTGAAAATGATGTTTCTCTCAATACTTCATGTTATTTCCCATGTTGATTTGTACGTAGTACATGCTCAGTAAATCTTTCCCCAGTAAATGATGAATGTTTGAAGCAGGCATCAGCATCCTCTATCTCGGTTTGACTAGTTTGGCACATAACCAGCTTTCAGTTTCACATGGAGAGCAGCTTCTGTTATCCTGCCTTTTCCTTTTTGCTAAAATCCCTTCAGAACTCTGATTGCCCTCCAGAACTCAGTTTTAATTATTTATTTTTACTTAATTTAAATATACTAGCTCTGTCTTTTGTTATATGTACTTAGATATAAATTCTGTTTGGCTTCCTGTGCTAGAGAGTATGAGGCCAGGCCTCAAATTCCACTAGTTTACATGAAATCATATCCTTGTTAATCTCTTTGAAATATTTTCAGTCTCTGTCTATTACTGATTCAATTTTCAGAGCAATTACAAGTAAAGAAATACTTTTTTTTTCAATTATTTAAGGCCATTTCATGGAATTTTAGAAGGAAATAATTAATCCTGAATATAAGATCAATTTCACCTCACTTTTGGATGAGTAATCCAAGATCCTTAAAGTTAAATTAAGTTAAATAGTGGTAGAACAGAGACTTTTGTCAATAAATCACATACATTTATATTTTCCAAAAGTATATTCACATTTTAAAATGTCCCTATTTGAAATATATATATATATTTATACATACATACATATATATTATATATATATATAAAGGCGCATGTGAAATATATATATATATAAAAGCTTGTGAAATATATATATGGGCTCATGTATAAGCTGCCATGATCACTTATCTGTTTACAGTTGTATAACCAAATAAAGGGTTGTGATTCTTAGATAAATAAAAGTCTGTAGGTGAGTAGCATAGTGATGGTATGGTAACTGAAAATATTTCAGGCTCCTACCATCTTTCTGCTCATAATCCTAAGCATTTACTTTAATTTTCCTTCTTCCCTCATAGCCTTAACGACATTATCTAATTTCCAGATTTCCATCTGAACATGTCAGCTAAGAAGAAGAAGGAAGGAATAAGGAGAAAAGGTAGTACCTATATTCCAAAAACCAAACATTCCCAGAAGTCTCTAAGATTCTTCTGCTTGAGTCTCATTGGAACAATCTCATTTTATGAGAAAGCATGTCTTCTCTTACTGACTTAAGTTTGAAAATAATTTATTAAAGGATGTTATTCAGCTTTCGATTATCTCTGGGAAGATCGCAATGAGGGTCAAAGACATATGACCAGGAGTGACATTCAGACAAACCTTGGGGTCAGTCTAGTGTACATGCTGTTTCCACTACTGCTTCGCAACAGTAGCTCAAGATGTGGGAAGTTGACACTATCTACTGCACAGCTGCGCTCCTCAAGAAGCTATACCCCTAAACACCTGAAATAGAGCTTA
Source organism: Tamandua tetradactyla (assembly GCF_023851605.1). Lineage (NCBI taxonomy): Eukaryota > Metazoa > Chordata > Mammalia > Pilosa > Myrmecophagidae > Tamandua > Tamandua tetradactyla. The sequence continues at coordinate 58,646,580 of NC_135345.1, forward strand.
TTTTCTTGGAAACATTCTTTTGCAAAATTTCTGCTGGCTTAATGAAATGAATTCATTGAAACTTGGTTGATAAGGACTGAAGATGATCTGAAGCTATTTTGATATGTTAGGATTTTAATTGTTATTTTCATATCACAGTTTCTGTCTGTGCTTTTATGCAATGAAATTAGTGACATGGAAATTTTAGGTTCCATTGAAATACATTAATGAGGAGATATTTTAAAAGATGATTTTTTTGTGAAGTCCTTAAAAAGCAGAGATTTAATCTTGGTCATTTGGTATGTATGGAGAGAACACATAGTTTCTGGTTCTCAGAGTAAGAAAGTTCAGATTAATATTCAGATATTACAACTAATACTGTAATGTGACTTTGACCAAGTGTCTTTGACCCCCAGTGTCTTCAGTTGTAAAATGGGGAAAATTAAATCCTTCCTCAAAGCGTTGCTCTGAAAGTTAATAATAATTATGTACATGACAATACTGTCATAAAATATGAAGGGGTACATGCTCGTTGCATTCTACTTTTAAATGGTAAAAGATTGAAAGAAGTAAGTTACAAAATTAGTACGCAACTTCCTTTAAAGGACAGATCTGCCAGGCCCCTGCTGCCTCTGTTGAAACTATTAACATCTCTGGGTTTCAGGCCCTCTTGCTGTCACAAAGGGGATGTGGTAAAATAGATGTTTAAGAAGTGAAAAGGAAAATATGTTGGTATTCTAGGAGCTTCATATAAAAGGGGTTGGCAGTGGGAGGAGATCACAAAAAGCAGGAAAATGGCAACAAACATACTTGGTGAAATCATAAAAAACAAGGACATGGTTGGAAAAATTGGTGAAGTGAGTGATTGGAAAGGAGAAAACTTAGCAGAACCTTAAAGAGGAGAATCAGTGACCTTAATAAAGAGAACAACAAGAGAGCAGACCAACATCTCCACCCATTGCAGGCATGGGTGGTCCCTAACTGATTAAATGTACCCTATATGCAACCTCCATATGGTTGTGTTCAGTGGTAGGTAAACAGAGAAAACAGGTTATTTTTGCTCTCATATGTCTCCTTTTGGTGGTTTTTCACATCTTCTCCTTCGGTCAATGAACCTAAACCATAGTTTAGGTCATATTTGAAGGGACTGTGGTTTGTGTAGGGAGACAGTGCTTTGTCATACTACCATCTTGCCAAACATTTTAGCTTTATTTCATGCTAGCCCTCACCCACTACAATCTCAGAGACTCATATCATTGGACTCTCCTTTTCCTGCCTTGAATCTATCAGATCAAAGTTTGAGCTTTGGTGCACTAGCATTGTCTGGGGATTAATTAGAGCAAGGCCTTGTGTGGCATGTATTAAGAGGAAAGGAAAAGTTTCTCTTGATTTGAGAGCACTAGAGAGTCAGAATTTGTGTTTCCTGATGTTTTTACAGCTTTACACACAAAATTGAGGAACAGCGGTACTTTAACAAACAATAAAAAAATCCACTGGCTTGTAGGAAAATTCAGTTATTGATTGAAATCAGAAAACAGAGCTAGTAGACTTAGCTATAGAGTCAACTAAAAGTGCTTGAAATGCGTGCTATTAAGAATGCAGAGTTTCAAGGTCAATCTCTAAAAAAGTCCTTTTGTAGAATGAATACTTTTTAGGAGGGCAAGCAACATCTTGACATGAGGGCGATTTGGTATTTTCAGCATCTACATGAAAAGAAAGGTGGTAAAAGCGAAATGAAAAAAGGTGAGAGATAAAAAAACACAAAAAAAGAAAATAAAAAAATAAAAAAGGTGAGAGCTGTGAAAGCGTTTCAAAGTGTTCTTGTGACATTGTTTCATGAAAGAAAGCTCTGCTTATCATAATGGCAAAATGCTTTTAATGAGGGATCTCATACATGTTCAATATTCAGTAATCTATGAACCATTCAAATTACATTTTGTTATAAATAAGATGAATCTTCTCAGGCTTTGAATCATCTGAGCTGACTCAAGCATGATACAAATTACCCTTTAGATGCTGCAGTTGGTATCTAAGGCAGATTAGCAACTTCAGTACATTTTAAATCATATTTGTTCTAATTGTGCCTTTACACATATCCCATAAAAGCTATGGCTGTCTCCCGGTGCATGAATCTAGTGGTTAAATTAACTAGTCCTATAGAGTGAATGAACATGTAGGTTAACTGTACCACACCATGTCCCAGAAATAATTTGCATCATATTTGAGGTTAACTGACTTCGCCGGTGAATGAGATGTTCAAAAAAAATTTCTCAACTTTTGACATTTCTGAAAGCTATAAAACAGTTGAAGACTGGTGTGTCATTAACAGATGAGACTGGTTCAAGTTACCCCGACCTCCTACTCTACCCGGCTTAATTGGCATGTCAGTCTATAGATCCATCCTGTGATAAAAGGCCAAATGTCTACTGATTCTCTCAGCTGACCGGTGAGTTTCTAGGGGACCTGGATTTGCTTATAGACAGTGAGACTACTCAGTGAGCTTTGCTATTGAAGTTGACAAAGAAGCAGACTGAGTGTAAGGAAGAACTTTTCCACATATATTATTCTACTTGCCAAACATACCTATCAAAAGTGAAGTGAAGGAGACGTGGAACCACCAACTTATGTAATGCTTTTTTTCTTTTTAAGAACAGAGTGATTAAATGTAACACTCAATAAAATCCAAACTTTCTTGGAAAAGGAGAGAGAACTTATGAAACAGGGAAAAAGTTTGAAAAGAAAAGTATAGTTCTGGAGAAAAAATACAGCATCCTTGAAAATCAGGATGTTTTTTTGTTGCCATTGTTGTTTCTTTCTGTCTTTGGTCATGATACACAATATGTTGCACTTTCTCAGCCAACATACCCTGCCTGACATTACCTCCTGTTGTGTGATTTCTGCTGTGTTCACTGCTGTGCCTGCTATGACCTGGTAAACTATTTTGACCCATGATGTCTGGTGCAAGGTGTCTAGGTGATAGGGCTAGACTGGTGAAAAGAACCATCTACAGTTATCAGCAGTATGTTCCATACAAGTTTAGTTGTAGTCGGTTGCACATTTCAGGAAATGGACTGAAAGGTAATGAAAGGCAGGGATTGCCGGAAACCCGAGGAGATTATGAAAGGCATTCGAAATATCTCTGAATGCTGGGAAGTGTGACCAGTTATAGAAAAGGTAGTTGGAGTCAGGTGATTAAGGGTAAGGACAAACAACTGCCAGTGAAAGATGTGAGGATGGCATCACCAAGGGCACAACACTATACAGTTATCCCTTCCACATCTTTTTCTATCCATGACTTTTCCTAGTGTGGGTTTGATATATCATGAATTGGCATAAGAAATGGGAATTTGGGGGGAATTTTGAGGAAGCTGCAGAGAACACATGAAGGCCAGCAGAGATGTACCACCCGCTAATGATGAGTACCAGCAGGGAATTTCAAAGGTTATTTTTATAATGTCTTTTGTTATACATGCAGTATGTTGAGTATTATTCTCTTTAAATTTGTTTCATTTAAAAAAAGTATCATACAGTTTTTTACTTAACATTACCTACATATAGCCTATGACCAAATGCTTGACTTAATTTTTGTAATAAGGTACTACAAACACCCAAAGAAGAAAAAGATTTAAAAAAATCAGACTTCTTCTCTGGTATGAAGGAAGGGTCAAAAAATTTTATGCAGATTTTCCAAATCACAGGGATACCGCACCCCTAATCCGGGTGGTGTGGAAGGGATCACTGTAATGCCTGACTCGTAGTTCCCTAATTCAGTCATCCCCCCATTTTCAGGAACTCCTCTTCCTATGAAGTGAAGTGTGTGAGCTTAGTTGTGCTTACATGTTCCTTTCAAGAAATGGTTAAGATTGTTCATCCAACAGTGCACATATTTGGTGTCTTTTAGGTTTCTCTCCTACTCTTTCCTTTATATTCCTTACCTTCTGGTCAGCTGAGATATTAGTTGTTACCTGAACCTGTTTTCTGCATCTTTTCTCATGCTGTACTGTCAGCTAATATGCCCTTTCTTCCATTTTACTCCATCTGTCAGATTCAGACCTTGCCTGCAATGCTGCCTCCTTCCTGATACCTTTTCTTGTATTTCCATTTAATCTCTTTCTCCTGTGAATTCTCTAGCACTTTTTATCCCACTGATGGAATTCACATTTTACCTTGTATCATGATTATCTGAGTGTATCTTATCTCCTCTGCTCTAGAAAAAGTTCCTTTAGTGCCTTACCCTTAACATGAGATACTATTTTATTAATGTAGCTGTAATTTCCATCTTAATAATAGAAAATAATATACGAGAAGAAAAATGGGAGTCATTCAAGATTTTATTTTTGTTTAATCTTTATATACCACATTTTACAAAATAATGTATTGACATTTGGATACGAATGTTTGGCTAAGAACGATGAAATAAGAAATAATATAAGGGGATTGAGTATTAGTTAGGAAATTCTGGATGCCTAGCATAAAATATGACATCTAATAAGAATTCAATGACACTTTAGTTATTCTTTGTAATATTCTCAGATCATGTGTTAATCTGAGAAAGATAAACATTTTAAACATTTGTTCACAAGTCTCTCTGAGGAATATGCTGGGTAATATGTTAGGAATGCAATAACCTATTTCAAGCCTCAACAGTAGTCATGAAAGATAGAATTATAACCTCAATTTGCATCTGTGGAACCAAAACTCATAAAGAGTAAATTACTTACTCAAGGGCACACAGCCAGTAAGTATGCAACCGCTCTAGAGCCTGGCCTTAAAAATGCCAATGTGCAAAACTAACAAAATAATTTTCTAAAAGAAATAATGATCATGTAGCTACTAAGGGAGATGCATATTCTGTTTACTTTATCTGTTTAATTATTCATTTGAAAAATATTTTTCCCAATCGTGTGTTAGATACTATTCTAGATTCTGGTATACAACAGTAAACAAATATATTTGGTAACAGAACAGCTGCTGAAACTGTAGTCATCATATCTGCATTCCAGGCAGGGAAAGGGCAGGAAGATATCTGAGCTAACTATTCAGCTTTCCCTATGTAATGAGTTTTGCTGGAAGCGACACTCTAAATTTCTATGGCCACTTTCATTTTACAAGGCAGGCTGGGGTACGTAGTTTTCAAGTATGCATTTTAATATTGCAACAGATTTAGGGTTGTATTTGTGTAGAAGAAAGGTAGAATGGCTATTTGGTAGTAAACTGTCTCTGACACTCCTCCTTAAAATTATTACTCACACAGTAGCTAGAGTTATCTGTTATTATTGTTTGTCTCCAAACTAACTTAGCATAGTACCTCAAAAGAGTACCATGCCCACAGCTGAGGTGCCTATCCTTCCAACTCTATTTACTTCTCTTCTGTCTCCTCTATCAGTTTCTTGCAGTTTCAACATAACTATGTAAACAAGAGAAGGGTCATTCTGTGTTGCTCACAAATCTCCTTTTGGGTCAAATAAGTCACGTATATTTCAACATAATAGAGAGCTAATCAAGAGTCAGGATAGGCACACAAGACATGGTAATTATCGGAGAAAGGAAAATAAAAGAGGAGAAAGATAAAAATCATACACAAATGAAGAAGTCTATTTATGTTAAATTTACTTAATAACCAAAGGAGAGGAAATGTTACTTTTTAGTTTGTTCAGGTCATTAGGAAGAATTTTCAAAGAAGCAGGTAAATGAAGAATTACTCATTTCCTGAATCACTCATCATTTTAGGGAAAATTTTTGGCTTGGAAAAGGGCAAGAATAAAAAAGCTATCTTCAGAAGTGAATGTTATAATAGCAGGTAAGGGAAAGGAAATCTAAAGGTATCGTCTTTTGGATGTTTGAGTTAATGTCTCTCAGCAGCTGTTTCACTTCATTTTGAGAAAACAGCTGGAAGCTCACAGGTTTAAGGAAAAAACTAAGGAGTCAAAAATAGAACCAAATAGACTAGATGTGTTGATCATTAACAGCAGCTATGGTTTATATAGTGTGTTTATAAATGGATTTAATTAAGTTGGTGGAGCAATATTCTTCAGGCCTTGCTAATTAGCTAATAAAGCCCCCATCACTTCTAATTTTCTTGAACAGAGACAATTACCACAAAAATGAAACAGTTGCTGCTGAAGGAATATTCTGTATTTCTTAAAAATAACAACAATTGGACAATGGAAACAAATTTGTATAAGTTATTCATGGAATAACTGACTAACCTGGTTTAAATTTAGTCAAAGAATACTAGGAGCACTGATAGAAATGATTAATAGCTAATGATATTAGGAATTATAAATGTGTATACATATATATGAAGTACACTCATAACCATTTTCATACAAAAACTTTTATAATTGATTGCTTTATTATCTCTTTTCCAAAAGGTGACTTCAAGTGATTTCTTAACAGATATAAGAGAATGTAAATTAGAAATAATTGTGAAAAAAGAGTTAGAATCAAATAAACCAGAACCACATACGGTTATTAAAATATATTCCATATAGGATTTTATCCTTGACAGCTACTGGTGACAAATTTGTTTCTTCTAACCAATATAAAAGGGAAATCTGGTAAATTATATAACTCACTGTTTATAAATTTAAGGCCAATTGAATATCTTAGGAAAGGCTAAATTTAATTAAAACTAATAAAAAAACCAAACAGAGATTTCTTTTGATGGGTCTCATCAAGAGTATTTCTTATAACAAACTAAGCAACATACTCATCAATGTACTTTTATAATGTTTTGGATTCATGTCTCAATGTAGCCTTTGCTTTTTGTCCTATTTTTGTTGTTATTTTAATTTTTCAATCTAGTAACATGTATACAACTTAAAATTTCCCCTTTAAAACATGTTCAAATAAGTAATTCAGTGCTGTTAAGTACAGTGTTGTTTTACCATCACCACCATCACTTACCAAAAATTTTCCATCAACCTAAATAGAGACTCTGTAAATGTAAGCATTAACTCCCCATTCCCTGCTCCTTCCCTAGCCCCTGGTAACCTATATTCTAGCTTCTGACTCTATGAATTTGGTTGTGGCATCATATCAAATCATGATTTAATAATCTGGCATTAATCTAATGTCTATGTTTCAGCTCTCCACAGGTTTATCTTAATCTTGAGGTAGACTTTAGAGTATCCAAGGACTGAAAGAACTGTGCCTCTTGAAGACAGTCTTCTTCAGGAGAAACAGGTATTGTCTTTTAGCCAATGTCTCCAGAGATGGTTGACAATGGATAGAGGGTACTGAGGATCTATAAATTGCTTTTACTATTCACCAGTAATAAACAAATTAGTAGATTTTTATTTGAGTTAATAAGTATGTTCAAAGCCTTATGCTTTGCTTACTGAGCTTCTTCAGGATTCTTGTTAAATCTAGAAGTAAATAGCTTGAGGATTAACCTTTGGGGAAAAGCAGTGAGCAGAAGCACACCTTTAAACTGTGGAGGACAAGAGTCATCAGCTGAAATATAAGCCTTTTAGTTGTAAACTACAAATTCAGGTACAATTTACTAATTTTCTCATCATTAATGGATATTCACAGGTGTACAAAATGGAGCTACAATAAGTAAATCTTGAATTACACACTTGATCTGAGGCACTTGCCCTTGAGGTTATATATTCTTTTATAGTGCAAGGCACACAGCCAAAAGAGATATATTCAAAATTATTCTAGCTATTATTTGAGTTAATTGGATGTTGAAAAGTTATTAAAATTTTTTTATTATGATTTGTAAATCCTTTGTGATTTTGTGTTCTTGTATTTTTTTTCCCACAATAGACAAATGTCAGAGAAAGGAAAACAAGAATATGTGAAATGTCAGTGTGGCTTGCTTAATCCTGATTTATGTTGATCAAAAGAGCATAGGTCTCCAATTAGGATTATAATACATAAGAGCACAAACTTTATTGGAGGTATGGAAAATGTGGGTGAGTGAATTAATTTTTATTGCAATAGTAGAAAGGCAATGGGGTCATGAAAATGCTGTAGTGTCAGGCTTCAGAATGATTATAGAGGATCCACCCTGCTAGTCTGCTGTCCTTCTCACCTTCTCAATAAGTAATTCCTAAAATAACAGTTCTTCCAACAAGTCCATGGGCTCTTCTAACTTCTATGAGTAACCACTATATTAACCTTTTTTATCAGCTTCAGTATAACGCTCTAAAGCTTCAAAAACCCTTGCGCTAGTCCTTAACTCCATTATTCACTCTCCTACCCATGTGTGGACTACTTGAGTTGAAAACAGCTGCTTACCTGTTCCACGCCTGCACACTCCTAAAGAAATCCATACGAGTGTGCCAGAATTTTCTACTTTGTTGCCCTATTCAGTTTTCTTCAATACTCCAGAACAACTTATTTAGCAATTGCCACTCTCTATAAACCTCCAATTTCTTCATATAACTTTGGTGGTTATTATTACTTAATTGAGAAAAAAAAAGAAGAAATAAAACAAAAATTTACTTCACATTCTTGTCACCAGACTTAATTGTATGTACACTACCTATCTTTTCCTTTTGTTATTTTATTACACCTGGGGACTTCTCCATCCTTCAATCTAACCCCAAATTTTCTATTTTGGCTCTTGATCCCCATCCCATCCTCACTTTTGTTTTTTAATCAACATTTATATATGGTCAACTCCCTTTTAAAAAAGTTCAACAGATAATATCAACATGAGAAACCCTACAAACATCCCGCAGCTTTATTCCCTCCTTTCTTTACTTCCCTGTCTATTTCTTATAAGATCCAAACATCTGGATTAAACTGCCCATTTCAATGTGTCAACTTTCTCAACTCAGAGTCATCCTTCAACTCATTATGATTCAATGTCCACCTTCAACACGCCATGTACACAGCTGTCACTATAATCATTCAAGCCTTTTTTTGTGACCAGACACAATATCTGCTCTTCAGTTCTCATCTCTCTTGATCTCCCAATGATGTTCAACACTGTTGAGCATTATTTCTTTCCCAAAACTTTTCCTGTAAACACTAGGAGACTTTCATCTTTTAGTGGCTGCTTTTCAAGGTCTCCCTTATACTGCCTCTTCTATTCTGCACTCCTTAAGTGTTGCTGTTCCACGGATCTGCCCTAAGTCTTCCCTTTTCACTTTCATCTTCTTCCCCAGCATCAGTAAATATGCATGTTCTGATGATGGACAAATCTCTATTTCAAGATAGACCTGTTCCCCCATGCTTCAGATCTATAAAGCTAAAGTGTTGTCTTATTATTGCCAAAACAATACCTCCATTCAGGTGTATCACAGGAAACTTAAGCTTGGTATGGCCCGAGTTAACTCATCTTCTTTACTTCTAAGAATGCGCTCCATATTGTTTTCTACTGAAATGCAGGTAATCAGAAACCCGAATCATTCTTGATTCTTTCCATTCCTGCTCCTTCGTAGTCTAAACAAGTCACCAAGTCCTTTTACATTCTACCCTCTAAACGTATGCTCAATCCATCCCCTCCTCTCTAATCCAATTGCCAGCTACTCTTCTCATCACTATAATCTGATGGATTAATATTCTGTCTTTTTTATACTCCTTCTCACCCTTTATTTTTATTTCAAAACTAGTTAGCCTTTTAAAATTTCGATCTGACTATATCACTTCATGCTTCAAAATTCAAAATCTGACTACCTCACCCTGCATTTAAATTCTTAATGCCCAAACCTAACTGTCCCCAAGATAGATTCTTAACATGGTTGATGGGACACTTTATAATATGCTTCCACTTTCTTCATCATATCTTGTCCATTGCTTCTAATAATTTAGGCTCCACCTACACCTTAGTTGGGGTTCTCTAAGAAAACAGAACCAGCAGGAGTTTTTCTAATAGTAATTGGCTCATGTGACTGTAGGAATGGGCAAATCTGAATGCCATAGGGCAGGCTGCAAGCTGGGAACTTGCATCAAGATTTTTAATGAATTCCCAGGAGAAGCTGGCTGGTTGAAGTAGAGATAGAAATTCCATCAGTTCTCCCTTTAGGGTGTTAAAATGATTGGATGAGACTTCTCTCATTGCTTAAGGCAGTTTCCTTAATTCATTGTATATGTAATCAGCTATTGATGTAATTAGTTTACTGATGACTTAAACCCACAAAATATCCTCCCAGTAAGAATCAGGCCACTGCTTTCTTGACCAAACTAACCAAGTTGACACCTGAACTTAGCCATCAGGACTCATATTTAAATTTATTTCAATTCTTCAAATAACATCATTTTTTTCTGTCTGATACACTCTTTACCTTCTCTATGCCCGGTAAATGCCTGCTCATCTTTCATATTCAAAGATTAACTTCAGTGCGCCCTGGATCTGCAGAGCCACGCCCTGGCTGGCCCGGGGTTCCTTCCAGGAAAAAAAAAAAAAAAAAAAAAAGATTAGCTTCAACTATATGTTCACTTAATTTCTTCCACTTTTTATCCAGTGTATACATCAAATCTACTTTCATTCTTATGTTTGTATTCCCTTCTAGAATGTAGGTTCATGAAAGTAGGAGCAGTGTAAACTTGATAACCATTATATTTTTTAGTTCCTTATAGATGATTAACAGGTATTTATTAAAATACTTGTTTTCCAAGTCCCAAGGTTTGAACTAGGAAAGTTTGTATAGGTACCAAACAATTAAAATCAGGAACATTTGCTGATAAGCTACTCAATTGATCCTGTGAGTAAACCAAGTTGTTATTATGCAACAATTAACCTTGATTTATATTGATTAATTAGTTTTGATTAGAGTCATTGAAGATGTGGTAAATGGGATTCATAAACTTAGAATGAGTCAAGAAATTCTTTAGTACTCTGATAAAAATATTCATTTTTTAAAATAATTATCTGTGTTGGTTGCGATGATCTAGTTGAAGATAATTTTGGTATTTATATAATTGAAAATTCCTGGGAGACAGCTAAATTCAGGTATTGCTGAATCTAGAACCTGTCCACCTCTCAAAATCATGGTTTCTTTCCCATTGGATTCTTTCTCATTCATCCCACACAGTTTCAAATATAGGCCATAAGCAGCTTGAGAATTCTATTTTACCAGCTTGGTGATTCTAGTGTCTTTATAGTATCTTTCAAAACATTAATTTCCATATACTTTCTATAAAATTCTCAGGTTTTCATCTTGTTGCCTTAAATTAGGCTGTATTTATATTCATTAATCAATAATGGCCAGAGAAATGGTGCCGCAAACTGGCCTAAGCCAATTTAGTAATTCATAACTACTAGATTATTTTTGATAAATATCACTATGCACATTCTAATCATGAGAAGTGGATGGCTTTTGTGGATTTCTTCTAACAATGATGAATGCAAGTCTGGGACAAAAGCAAGCAGAGACAAAGCACTCATGTAAACTGCTGTGATCTCAGAGAAGTCAGCTCTGTCTGTTTTTTTCAAGGGGATGTGCTTCAAATGTGGTAATAGTCTGATGGCAAGGTTCAGCTAACCATACTGAACCTTTTTCTGGAGAAAGTGGATGGATGTAAAGCCATTTAGGAATATAGTCTAGAGTAGCTTTTCTAAGGGTCAAGATTGCTCTGCTTGCTTGATTTTGGTTTATCCAAAAATAGGAATGCCTCAAAAATACCCAAATCCATACATCTTGAAAACTATTGATTCACTAATGAAAATTCATTTCTAGTATCCACTACATAAATTAACCAATCAATAATTTAACTATAAAAATCCAATTCTGACATGTAATTATGTTAATTAACAAAACTTCCTGTATTGATGTAATCTGGTATTGATTACAGATGAAGATAGCCAAAATGCTGTCAGCAACTTTGGAAGTGTGGTCTTTTTGAATAAAATCTAGCTAAATACCCTTGAAATCTAAATTCCAAATTAGGACAGTTGATCCTCCCTTGGGGGTAGATTGAACCTAACATACTCACACATTTATATTTCACTGTCTATGCTAATATATTTTAACATAAAGTACAGACCAGGTAATGGTTCATTCTTAAATAGTTCAGGATGCTTTCCTAAAAATAGGCATGTCTTCTTTCATAGCTAAAATAACATAATCGCAAATTATGGATCACAATTTCTTGCTATGATTTAATGTGCCATCCATATTCAAATTTACCCATTTGCCCTCAGTATATTTTTTGCTGTTTGTCTGAATTAAGATCCATTTACACATATTTTGTTTTGGCCCTTTAGTTTTCTATTCTTTAACAGTATCTCTTTGTGCGAAAAACATGTATGATCTGAAGACTGTTTCAGTTGTCCTGGAGAATGCCCTTGTAGTTTGATTAATTTTTTCCTATATTTCCTATAATTCCTCTAAACTAGAATTTAAATCTAAGGACTGAATTAATTAAATACATTTAACAAAAAGAGCATATGTGACACTGTGTATTTTATGAAGACTTTTCTTTTTAGTAACATTATGCATTCATGAATTTTTATAGATTCAATTCATTCAACTCTGCATTTCCTTTTGGTGCCCAATTGTCATAAGCTTGCCCCCGTTGGCACTCTTTCGATTTAGCTCTTTTGCTCCTATGTCCTCAAGACAAGACCCATTTAATCTTTGAAAATGCCCTTAATTTCTGGCCCAGAAATAAATTCTAGTTTCAATTTGAATCTTCTCTGCTCTAAACATAAAATAGCCATTTCTCTGACAAGTGCTGGTTCTTTGAAAATGGTGTTAGAGACAAAAGGGCACTAGAGTTTGCATATCAGGTATGCTACTGGAGTGGCATTTGCTCCTAAGCTATTTTGGTAAACAGAGATAGAAAAGAATAAATGTATTTCTAAAAATAATTACATTAGTGTGTTCCTTCTTAACATCTTTGATTAACTGAACTATTTTCTCTCATACTGAAAATGTTGAATCCTAAAAATATTATAAACTCTTTACTTTGTTAATAATATTAAATATGCTTTAAATATCACTACTAACAATAAAACTGTAGAATTTTATTTAAAAATTGTTGCAGTTATTTTTGTGCTTAAAAAGCATCACACTGTGGAATTCTCATCTGCCATGTGAAAGGCCTGGGTTTGATTCCCAGTCCATGCACATCCCCCCAAAAATAATTTGGATAGCTTCCAAGTTGACTAGAGGGTGTACTGTGAATGTTAGGCTTCTCTGTCAACTTGGCCAGGTAATGGTGCCCAGTTGTGCAGCCAAATAAAAATTGGCCTGGCCTATACTGTGAGGATCTTTTGTGGACTTAAATCATCATTCAGTTGATTGCATCTATGGTTGATGACATCTATGATTAACTAAGAGGGGCATCTTTTGCAATGACAGACATTTAATCCAATGTTTGAAGGCTTTTAAGGGGTAGGTTATCATTTCAACAGCCAGAAGAGAGAACATTCATCTCTCCATTAGGTAGCCCAGTATCTCCTGGATAATTCATTGAAAAATTTCATCAGAGTTGCCAGTTTGCAGCCTGCCCTACAGCATTTGGACTTGTGCATTCCTGCAATTGTGTTAGACAATTCTATAAAATCTCATAATATTTACAGATATCTCCTGTTGGTTCTGTTTCCCTAGAGAACACTAATTTTCATTAGTTTTTTTCCCCCACATAGTTTCGTGCAGAAATATCCAGATTTCTGCATGGCCATCACAGCAGAACTGTTTATTAATTGTCAATGTCTGAGTATTAAGCTCATAATTCTGAAATAAGATTGATTTTTTTTGTAAAACCCAGTGAAATGTCAAACAAAATGACAAATATTATGCCTCACTCATATGAACTAACGACAATATAAAAACTCAGTAAACTGAAGTCAAGAGCCTGGATTATCAGGTTGGAACCTATTGTAAACAGTCCTAGTTGTAAGCTCTTATAGCAGTCATATATATTCATGAGTTATAACTGTATATTTCTAAATTCTGAGATACTAAGCTGTTGTTTATAACCTGGTCATTCCCAGAAACTTCGGGTATTTATGTGACACCTGAGACTTAGAATTAGAGCTCTGAACCTGTGAAAGTCAGCAGTACCCCATACAGGAACGTTTAAACAGTTGAAAAGGGGGCCTGACTTTGAGTAGAGCTTTGAGTAGAGATATGAATGAAGCTGACTTGGATAGGACTAAGGTAAATCAGAATACAGGGCAAAGGATGATATTGTCCATATTTTTAAACATCAACTTTTGTGTGAGGCCGAAGGGAGAGATGTTTATTTGGTGCAAAATTTGTATTTTAGGGGCAGTGCATTTCATAATTTAACTTGTATGGTCAGTTTAGTTGATTACTGTAAACACATGGAATCTTGGATAAAGCATGAGAATTTGTTGGTTTGTCCAAGTTAGTATGATGTCCCAATATATCCCAGAGTAAATTGGGCAGTGATTAAAGAAGAATTTGCAAGGTCCCCTTGGGATACTAAGGAGAAAGGAAGAAATATTCAGCTTTCCCATTTGGAGAATTTGTGATATTTTTGTAGACATTGGAGACAACCAAATCAATAGGCCAAGCCTTCAAACTTGGGGTTCACCCTATGGAACTTATTCCTGCAAAGGATAGGATAAGCCTATCTAAAATGATACCCAAGAATCACCCCAAAAGAACCTCTTTTGTTGCTCAGATGTGGCCTCTCCGTCTAAACTGATGTGGTAAGGGAAATCACTACCCTTCTCCACTATGTGGGACATGATTCCCGGGGATGTAAATCTCCTTGGCAATGTGGGACATAAATTCCAGGATGAGCCAGGACCCAGGATCAAGAGATTGAGAAAGCCTTCTTGACAAAAAGGAGAAAGAAAGAAATGAGACAAAATAAAGTTTCAGTGGCTAAGAGATTTCAAACAGAGCTGAGAGGTTATCCTAGAGTTTATTCTTATGCAGTATAAAAATATTCCTTTTTAGTTTATGGTGTATTGGGGGGGCTAGAGGGAAGTACTTGAAACTGTTGAGCTGTCTTCTAGTAGCCTTGATTCTTGAAGACAATTGTGTAAAGATAAAACATTTACAATGTGACTGTGTGATTGTGAAAAACTTGTGTCTAGGGTACGGACAGCTGAGTAAAAAATATGGATATAAAATAAACAAATATGGGGGCAAAGGTTAAAATAAATTGGGTAGATGGAATACTAGTGGTCAATGAGAGGGAGAGGTAAGTGATATGGTATGAATGAGTTTTTCTTTCTTTTTCTGGAGTGTTCATTTCTGAAAAAATGATCATGATGATGAATACACAATTATGTGATGTTATTATGAGCCACTGATTGCACACCATACATGAATTGCTTGTATGTTAAGATTTATCAGTTAAGACATTTTTTAAAAAACACTGAGACTTCAATAGAATTTAGGAAATTTTATTGCTATAGAAGGGGAGTTAGATTAAGCTAGGTCACACAGGAGGAAGATTAGAAGAGTTTAAGGAGTATAAGAAGTTTGGCTTCTTTAATTTCTGGGACTTCAGAAGTACTAATTTATGCATGTACAAGCACTTATTTATCTTTAAGCAATCTGAATAGAGTTCTTGTAAGAATTTTTATTTGTTAATTTGGTATGACCATCCAGAGGTAGGAAATAATGCTTCAAACAGACAGACACAATTAGAAGGTCTGTAGCTTCAAATAAAAGTTTTTAGCCAAGAAGTCAGAAACAAAACAACAAGAACATCAAACTTACTAGTTTAAATCATAAATGTGTCTTTTCTGTGAATTCTTATTCTGAGACCAGGACAGAAAAGATTGAACACATGGGATTTAATTCTATTTCTCTTCTCTGTTACAATATAAAACTAATTGAAACTTAGCCTTCAAATTAAGGCATCCATCTTCTGGCCATTTTTTCCAGGATTCTAGTTGATACTGGGGTCAGGCCATGCCACAAAAGAAAATCATTGTGCTAGTTTGAAATTATGTACCCCAAATAAGCCAAGTATTTTTCCTACTCTAACCTATTGTTTGTGGCGGAAACCTTGATTAGATTGTTTCCATGGAGATGTGACATATCCAGTTGTGGGTGTAAACTTTCAATTAAATTATTTGCCTGAAGATGTGACAAACTCAAATGTGGGTGTGAACTTTTAATTAGGTGGAGATGAGCCCCCACCCATTTAAGGTAGGTCCTGATGAGTTACTGAAGTCCTTTAAAAATGGAGACATTTTGGAAAAGCACAGCTACTTCACAGCCAACATAATTGCAGATATTTGGAGATGCTGGGAGCACAAACAGATGTCTGGAGATCAAGGCAGAAATAGCCCAAGTACTAAGGAAGGTCTCACAGAAATAGCCAGAATCTGAAAAGTAGAAACCACCAGTCCTGGGAGATGCTAAGCTAAGAGACCAAACCCAGAGTTTTGCCCCAGAGTAGCTAAGCTAAGTGTGGACCCACAAATGCTTAAAGAGGAAGCCACTGAAATCAGAAACTGGAAGCAACAGAACCTGGAGCAAGGACCAGCAGATACCAGCTACATGCCTTCCCATTTGACAGCCATTTGACTTTCATTTGGAGTTAAGGTATCTTTCTTTGGATGCCTTATTTGGGACATTTTTGTGCCCTTATAACTATAAACTTGTAACTGAATAAATCCCATTTATAAAAGCCAGAACTATAAACTTGTAATTGAATAAATCCCATTTGTAAAAGCCAGTCTATTTCTGATACATTGCATTCTGGCAGCATTAGCAACCAAAACAGATTTTGGTACCAAAGAAAAAATGTGCATAACTTGATAGAGAAGGTCTATAATGCTTTGAAGAAACTGTTAGCAAAAATATGGACTCTAAAGATACTTCCAATAAGGACTTAGACATCAAAGTGTAAGGAAGAAGGTCCTTGCTTTAGAGAGGAAGAGTATTTAGTAAAATTGAATATTGCTGTTGGATGGAAGGCAGAATTTGAAAGTGATGACCTGGTATACTTAGCTGAATAGATTTGAAAACTAAATTTGGAAAATTCAGCCTGTTTTCTCCTGGCAGCTTATAGTAAAATATGACAGGAAAGGGATAAGCTGAGAACTGAACTCTTGGGTAGAAAGAAACCAGAAATTCATGGTCTGGAAAATTCTGGACTTCCAGAAAGGGAGACAACAGCAGCTAGTGCCTCAAGTAAGGATGTAACCTGTTCTAATTTGCTAGCTGCCAGAATGCAATATACCAGAAGCAGAATGGCTTTTAAAAAGGGGAATTTAATAAGCTGCAAGTTAACAGTTTTTAGGCCATGGAAATGTCCCAGTTAAAGAAGTCTATAGAAATGTCCAATCTAAGGTGTCCAGGAAAAAATATGTTGATTTAAGAAGGCCCATGAAGTTCAGTGTTTCTCTCTCAAGTGGAAAGGCACATGGCAAACATAGTCAGTGTTTCTCTCTCATCCAAAAAAGGCACATGGTGAACACAGTGTCATCTGCTAACTTTCTGTCCAGTTCACTGGGAGGTGTTTTCCTTTTCATTTCCAAAAGTCACTGGCTGGTGGACTCTGCTTCGTGGTTCTGCACATTCTGCCATTCTTCTCTGCTCTTTCCAAATCTTGTGGCTGTCTCTCTTGTTGTTCTCTTGCTTTTACCAAAGTGCTTCTTCTTTTGAAGGATAATAGTAAAACAAATCAAGACCCACAAGTTTAATACCCACACTTGATTGAGTCATATCTCCACAGAGATAAGCTAATTAAAGTTTCAAACATATAGTACTGAATAAGTATTAGAAGAAACCATTGCTCCCACAAGGTTGATTGGATTAAAACATGGCTTTTCTAGGGTACATAAACCTTTTCAAAATGGCATATAACCAAACATGGAATCAGTTAACCAGTTCGATATAAAAGAGGACAGGTCACATGCTTTACAGAGGAGTTCCTATTGCCATAGGGGAGATCAAGAGGAAAACAGAAGTCACAGGACCCAAACATTTCTGAAAACTTTCAGGGCATACTCCATGTTGATTCAAATTTTGAGAGTCATTATCATTGGGGATTTATTTCAAAAGGACTACAGTCAGATGTGTCATTAAATTTTCCATGGTTACAATTATCCAGTGCTAACAGAATATTTCCCAAGGTCTGATCTGCCTAACAGGACTCAAACCTGACTTCTAACACTTGTAAGCTTATCCTGAACCAGAACTAGAAACTGTGGGTACTTTTTATGGCTCATTCTCATAAATCTTGGAGCTTGTTCTCAATAAAAGGTTGTAGGGTGGGACTTGAACTGACAATCCTAGTAGATAATGTGCCTGAAACAGGGATTGGAACCCCTGAAAGCAGTCTTATTCTAGCTTTGGACTCAAATTTACATTTCTACCAGACAAGCTTTGGCAAAAGAAGAGGCACTCATTCAAACTTACTCACCCAGAAAACATTTGTTCCCAGAATGGTTTCTTCCCTCAAAATTAGAGTGTGTCAAATATTCTGTGATGCTGGTGGAAATAAGAGAATGTCTCAATCAATGTCTCAACAGAGCCTCTAAAACAATAGATCTATGTGTGCAATTAGGGTCAGTGACTGGCAAATTCCATTCTGCTGGGGCCAGCAACTGTTGAATTCCATCTGCTGGGGCCACAGAACTTCAGACATGTGTACTGAGACCAAATGGTCCCTCTGTGGTCATCAAATTGTTACTGAACAAGGGTTTGCTGCCCAGCATGCATACAGGCCAATACATGATATTGGGATTTTGAGAAAAGAAAGAGCTTTAATACAAGGTCACCAAGCCATGCAGACAGGGGTCCAGGCTCAAAACTGTGTCTGTGATTTAATAAAGGAGATTAAGGGAGATTTTATGGGAATGGAGATGAGGGGACCTCTCATATTTGATTTGCTTTCAGTGTCTCCCTGTCCTCATAATCTTGGTTCTGAGAGGTGATCTCTGTTCTAGGTGTTTCCAAAGTCATTTAAAGGACAGAGACATTGTTCTCTGCACATGCTCAGGTTATATGTCCTGCAGTCCAACAAGCTCAGAAGAAAAGGTTACAGCTCCAGATGATATTTCTACGAACAGGTTTTCCTGCCCATGGTTTCAGCATTTTTTTCGACTTTCCTTTCTTCCTGCTCTTAGCCTTGGGACGAACTTATTTCTTTCATGGTTTATTATCTGTTCATATTAGGCAACATTTATATTTCTTGAGTTTAGACCATATGAGAAAATGGAATTATTGGTTTCAAAATAGTAGATTTTGAGAAATGTACAAAGTTTTTAGCTACTTACAAACATTTATACAATTCATTATTTTGCCAGAATTTCCTCACATAAACTATTGAAACATATTGCATTGTTTTAAACATTTGAATATTTTATACCAACTTATATAAATAACTTTTAAATATTAAAATAAGTTTGATGTCTTTTGAAGCTATTCTTGAAACTCCGAGATCTCTGAACACCATTGCATTTTTGTTTTCTCTATAAATGTGTAATATGTTGCATGAATTAAGTATTAGAAATTTTTAGGATGAAGAAATTCTCTCTCTGTACAAAAGAGATTAGACTAAGTATTAAAACACAATTGTCAACAATTGTATGTATTTATATTTTGATATGTAACCATGGATATTCTTTATTTTAATAAATACAGTCACTCCACTCCCTTGCCTTTTGTAATCTTGACTTAACTTGAGGAAGGAGTACTTATTTTGACAAATTTCCAAATTCTGTAAATGTCCAGCCTTTAATAAACAAATAAAGTATTTCTGTGTTTATAGAAGAAAAAATATTTTTGAGAGATTTAAGTTTCTGTTTTTAAACTATGATTTTCAATGAGTTAAATTAAAAATTTTAAACTCTAGCTATTTCTTAAATTATTGAGTTTATTCTCTAAGTTATTTATAAACCTGAAAAATTTTCCAATTTTTTTAAAGGACTTCAACTCAATGACTCACCCCATTTGTAAATTCAGCCAATTTTATACTTTCAGTGATTTCAAAATGCCCTACAAATTCAACATATTTGATTTTCTTCCCAGGTACCTCATTTGTCTGATTTAACAGACATTCTTGGGGACTGAGTACTGATTTGGTTTTGGAATCAAGGCCAACCACAATCCCTCAGTATTCCTATGGTCCACACAGCCAGTCCAGGCATCCTCTTCTTTGGGTCTGAATTTCTGATATAAACAGACACTCCCACCCTCAACCTTATTATCAAAATGCAGTACCTGTGTTTGGGAAATGCTTTCCCCAAGCTGAGTATTTTAAAATTAAAATTTGAAATTATCTTTGATCATGATTATTATCATGTAAAAATTAAAATATTTTTGCAATCTAAGGGCACCATGTATTCTAAAGGTACTGTCATGGTTGGGGACAGGTGTCAACTTGGCCAAGTTGTGGTACCTGTTCATCTGATTGGGCAAGCGCTGGCCTGTCTGTTGCAATGAGGACATTTCATAGGATTAGGTCATGATCATGTCAGCTACATCCACAGCTGATTCCATTTGTAATCAGCCAAAGGGGAGTGTCTTCTGCAATTAGTGATGCTAAATGCAATCATGGGAAGCCTTTTTAAGGAGGACTCAGAGGAGACAGGTGCCATTCCTGCTCTGGCTGGTGAGTCTCTCCTGTGGAGTTCATCCAGGCCATCCATCCGAGTCATCGGCTTCGCAGCCTGCCCTGTGGATTTTGAACTCTGCGTTCCTACGGTCACGTGAGACACTTTCATAAATTTTATATTTGCAAGTGTTCCCTGTTGATTCTGTTTCTCTAGAGAACCCTATCTAATACAGGTACTATGATAAAATGAAACATTTTTGAGGACAAAGAAACAAGAAGATAAAGGGGCCAAGCAAAATAACTGTCCAAAGTGGAGTGATCCTTGAATCATTTGCTTCTACCAGCGGAGCTGATGAGTTGCAAATACTTGGGGACATTTTCTCCCTTGTAATTCATATCATGCTTAATACAAGATTCTGATTTGGGAAATTTTTTCTCAAGGAAAAACACATAAGTTATGGGAACTTCATTCAGGCCAAATACATGGGTACATAAATCTTTTTAAAAAAATAGTACTAAATAGGAGAAATTTGTGATAACTGCAATTGTATACTTTTCTGAATTGTCAAAGATTGATACCCTAAAAATAAAGCAAGTGTGATATGTAGTTTATAATTTTATTGTAGCTAAGAAATAGATAACTTGATGAATAAGGACGTGAAAACAAATAAATATGTAAGCTTTCAAGACAATATGAATGAGAGATATAATTTTGCCCTTCCATTTCCAGCAATAGACATTTAAATAAAGTATTGCTGAAGCAGTCACAGTTGATAAAACTGATGCATTAAATAACAGGAACAAGGAAGATAAAACTGAAGTTGAAACGATGATTACTGTTTTTGAAGGCATTTTTATACAAGCTAAAACAATAAAGTAAATGAAAATATCTCCTGAAGATCAAGAAAGAGAAATCCATCTATGTATCAATGTACTAGCAGAAATGATAATATTGCCCCTTCACAGTAAAAATTCTTCAGAAAGGTATTTTTTAATTGAGAATCTATGCCTATTTTTAATGACCAAAATATTCAAAATCATTTTCAGAGCAAAGCAGGAATTAATATTTAATGAATATAAATAGATGTGTAATATATATACATAGATATATTTACTTGTATATATATATTCTCAAACAAACTGAAGGATAGAAATTCTAATTTTTGTTACTTCACTAAGAAATACTTTTTAAATGTTTGATAACAGTAAATTCAATTATTTTGAAAAAATAATTTGTTTTGTTTTCTAAATTTCTAAAACTTTTTGTTGCTGTTTTATTTCACAATTTTTCATTTTAAAAATACATCATTTGAGATAGGCACCATATAAATGTATTTTTCCCTTTGCTTCCAAAATATTTCTTATGAAAACTATCACAATAAATGCACATTTTGGAATTTGGGGGGAAAGGTAGAATTCTTTTTATTCTTGAATTAACCACTAACATTCCAAGACCAAAATTACTTTTCTAATTCCAGATATGCTCAGTTTAATCATCATACCATAATTTATACAATGAAATACTATAATTCAAATTCTTCCTGTCTGCCACAGTCCACTCTACCAGTCTTATTTCTTGCCTTCTCCACTTTTTTTGTTTTCTTTATTACAGTCATAAAGTACTTTGTAAATTCTGTGAACAAATCACCATTTTACACAAATGCACATTTATTCATATTATTCAAGAGCCTAGAATCTGCTTCTCTGCTTTCCTGCTCTTTGCCTCCTTCTCACTCACTTTCACACGGTCTCCTAATTCATCTTTCTAATAAGGTGTGTTCCATTGATCAGCAACATTATCATCACCTGGGAGCTTAGAAATGTAAATGTAGGCCCCTCCTCTAATCTAATTAAAAAACTCTGACACTGCTTCCAACCATCCATTTTTTTAATAAGCCCTTCGGTTGATTCTGCTGAGAACTAAAGTTTAATAACCAGTGTATAAGATAACCCAGGAAACCGAGTTATCAATTACATGAACAAGCCTCAAGAAGAACTAGGGAAACTCCACAACCAAGCCTCAAGGAGAACTGGTCTAGTGAATGACAGTAAATCTGTTGTATAAGTGGCTCTCAAACTTGGCTGCACTTTGGAATCAACTAGGGAGCTTTAAAAGCACTGAAGCCTGGGTCACATCCCCAGAGCATTTGGCCTGGCATACTGCCTGGTCTTTGGGATTTTTAAAGCTCCCTGGGTGACTCTAATGTACTTTGCTCCTTCTATACATGTTTCTGTCATTACTGTGTATTAGCTGTTCTCTGCTATTAGTTTTCCTTCTACTGCCTATCATTTTTCTGTTATCTCAGCTTCTATAACCCTCTCTTAAGGCTTTGCATTTAAAGCTCCAAAAGTGGATGCTTTGCCACAATTCAATATCAAATGTCCATTTTAGACAATGCATCACTTGAATCTCCTCAAAGTTTGCTGTTGTCCCTCAGATTTTGCTGATCAATGTTTGTCTTTGAAGCACTACTTCTGGCTCATCTAAATGAGTAGAAGGTGGTAGGAGTATCACATGACACAGTTAAAACAATTAGGTAGAAAAGTAGCTTGTGGCCTTTATTCTTAGATGTAATATAGATGTGTCCAATATTTGAATTAGTCTTATGATTTCTTTTCTACTAAAAATACCCATAACAAATGATAATTCCCCCTGGGAACCTTTTTGTAATTTTCCTGGTCAAACTCACTTTCATCTTCCTTTTGATGTTTTGAATAAAGTATACTGCCTTGCAATTATTTCTCTGTATAGTTTATCTCCAAGTCCAATTGTCCAAGTTAGGGCTGTGTTTCCTTCATGTTTTATCTGTTCTGTACAATTCCCCTCAACATCCACATACTCCCATCACTCACACGCTGCCATGAATGCTCAGCAAAATGTTTTTTCATGACTAGATGTCAGTTTGGCACAGTAATAAACTTTTTGCCATGACTACAGGCTGTTAGGGAAAAATAAGTGTGACAAAAGCTTTATTGTTAAAACTTGCATTAATATACATTTAGAAAACTGTTAGAGGTAGGCAGAAGATATCAACTACATAACTATCATGTAGTATCTTCAATATGCAAGTTACTTCACCTGGGAGATTCCTAAAAAGGCAAATTCTCAGGCCCTAGCTTATGACTGCTACATCTGAATCTGCATTTAACAAGATCCCCAGGTGAGTCATATTTAATTTAAAGTGAGAGAAGCATGGATTTAAAACTTGTAATTCTCAAACCTGTCATTTGGGTTAGAGCTACCCATTGGTTCCCATGTGTCTTCAGTTGTACGTGACTACACACACACACACACACACACTATTCCAATAAGTACTATTCTGGGATTATGTTGGACTTGGAGCATCATCAGAACTTTTCTTTTTCTCAACTAGGGTCAAATCAATAAAAATAAAAAAAATACCAAGCTTTAACAAACACAGTAGATTAGATGTCTTTCAAACATCTTCATTTAATAATATTTCTCTTAGATTTTCTCATCTTCATTTCATATTTGTCACTTCTATAAAGCTAAAGTTGCACAGAAAACACATCTTTGAGAACTTCATTTCAGTTTAAGAGGCTTTGGATCATTACGCCTGTAGAGAAATGACTGTTACTAAGGCACTCTGGCCTCTTGGTGACTTTGCATGTCTCCACATAGGCTGTATAGGCAAATCTCAACCTTAGAGAGACCCAGGCCGTTGTGGAAGGACCTGTGATCTTCCCAGAAACTTGATAAGATAAACATCCTTTAAGATGCTATTGTGTAGAAAGTTGCCATGAGTCAGTGTAGAATTGGCTCCTCCACAAAAGGGCAGTACAACACATGTGATGTCTCTTACCTGGCCCCTACAAGTCTTGTCATCCTGTAGAATGTGATGAGCTGATCCCATGTTTATCTTGCTGACACAGCATAAGTGATAAACTGTCACAATCAATGGTAGCCCATTATGTCCTTATTATCCTAATCTATGTCAGACTATCAAATACAAGCTAGCAGCTGCTGCTTCTTCTGGAATGCTCAATCATTTAATGATAACACTTTACTTAAAATTTCACATATTCTCTAGGTGAGTTTTTACATTTTTTTTCTGCTACTATTATCTCTTTATAATAGGAAATGGGCAGCACTGCTAGGGAATTTTATACCAAATCATAAAAATTCCCGATGATTCCATATTGAGCAATTCAAGATTCTCTTGACTTTTCACTTTAGATCAAATTAAAATTTTAAAGACAACAATCAGAGAATGGTTCTACATTAATTCTATAAAGGTTTTTAACCATAAAAAGGAAATTTGTTTTAAATCTTCCCTTCTCATTTTGCTTTTCTCTGTCCTTGTCCTCCAGTTTGTGCTTACTCTTATTCAAAATCAGTTATCCAAAATTAAGATAACCAAGAATAACATGGCTTCTGTGCATACTGACCTCAAAGTAATATGTAATTTGATAAGGGGCAAAGTATAAATTATGTATAATTTGATAAGGGATGAAGTCTAAATTATATATAATTTGATAAGGGACAAAGAAATGTTCTTTTGGAAAGATGTTATGTGAGCTATTAAAATAAAAATTTTAAAAGTATCTTTAACATAGTTATTTTCATTTTACACATTAGTTTCCTCTCCTTTTCCACCTGTCAAGATGCATTTATATGGTTATAATTAGTGTATGTACCATTTGAATTCTACTTTTAATTTCTGACATTTCTACATCATCCTCTTAATAATGACTACATATTTAGTTGCTTTTTGGTTGTTAACATAACACTGATTAATGTCTTTTTGTTTGCTTATCAGCATATTTTTCTTCTGTGACATTTCATCCTTGGGGCTAATCCCAACAAATGTATACTGTTATATGTTAGGTCTGATTAACAGCTTGGGTTCTATCACTTACACTAAGGCATCCATGAAAAACCCCAGGACTCTAGAAACCTCAATTTTCTCATCTATAATATGGACATAATAAAAGCACATACTTCATTGGTCTTACATGGGGTTTATGCATACACAAATCTTCTGACAGTAAATGTTGAATAATTGTTAGGCATGGCTATTATTCTTTTTATTCAAAGGGCAAATGCATTTATTAACAATTTACTAATTTAGAAATTCCACCAAGTATTTACTGTTTCACATGAACTACACTAGCACTAGGAATTATCCTTTTAAAACCTGTCCATGCATACAAAAGAATTTTGCTAGTCTAGCCCTTGTAAAATGATACCTTATGCTGTTTAATTTGATTTCCCTTAGCAACTAAGAATTGACTTTTTTCTATAAGCATATTTAAAATCATATTTCTTTTTGTATAAGTTGTCATCTCATTTGATGTTTTTATTCATTGACATTTGGATATTTTTCTTATGATTTAAAAATACTTTATGATATCTGATCACCCAGGTTCTTTTTAGTTTAATTTTATTATATTCACATTGCTCAAACATTTATTGTTTGTATTTTTTGAGTTAGACATGCTCTCTCTTCTAGCATTTGCTTATCCCCTACCCTTCTATGTTCCTATTTGATTTTTAAAAGCTAGTCTTAGTTACTGTCTTCTGACATTTTGCATTTGTGAATGAGGTAAACAAGTAACATAATCCTTGCGGGTTTTTACATACTTGAAGGTCTGAAATGTTGAGATGAGATTATATTCACTCAGTAGAAAATAAAAAGGGGTCACTAAGGATCAACTTTGAAAGGACACCTTTAATTTTAATATTTTTCCTGTTCATTTTTTTGTTCTAACATCTCAAGATACCCAAAGAAGGAAAGGAAAGTTCTAACAGTCATGCTTTTCTTGTCAAAAGAATTTATTAACATAAACTGGGCCATTTCTGGTCTGAGAAATTCAAGTATCAAATGGTTTGTATGTGTAAATGACTTTTGGGATATAGTCAAATGAAGAAATCTATGTTTTGTTTATGTCTCCAATAGTATTATCAAGCTTTACTGGTTAACTTTCTTTTTTATACCAACACTTCTATGTCAAGGTATATTATTCTGCATTGCATGTTTTTTCTTATACATTTCCTTAACATGACTGTGAGCTCCTTAATATGGTTCTTGATATGGTCCTTGATGTACTTAATATATAGTGTAGTGCCTAATATATATATAGATGAATATTAGTAGAAAGAATGGAAGAATAAATAAAAGAAAGAAGAAAATGTTCTGAATATGTACATGCAATTTGGAACAAGGTAACCTTTCTGTCTGTTCTGAGATCTAACAGATGAATGCCTTAGATGACTAAAATATGATTTTCAATTTTTTATAGAGAAAATGCATATCTTTTATGTTTCTATCCCATGTTCATCAAATACATAAAAACTCAATCTCTGGGGAAATGAAAACATTTAATACCTATAAACCACATGTGATTCAGTTTATTTTAAGAAAAAGCTTGCAAGACAGTGAACTATCTTTTTACTCTTTGACATAAGGAACAGGAAATAACATCTCTCAAGATGATCATGGGGGCATTTTCCCAAGACATATTTTACAAAGTTGTAAAATCATACCTAGATTGAAATTTCAATGTGCAACCAAAAATATGGGATTTAATTTTGGAGTGTGCTATTGTAGAACTTATGGTGATAGAGAGCCAGGAAACTACTGCTGAGTGAATCATGGATAAAGAGAAACTAATTGAATAGGAGACACTGACATACCACGCAAATCCCTTCAACAAAGGACTGATTTCCTCAACTGCAGAGGTTTCCCTCTTCCAAGGTCACATCACTCCCCTCTGCAGCACATATCAGTGTCTGATTTTTAGGAGTTGCCCCATTAAGGACAAACCAAAATGGCAATTATAGCTCTAAAACTCAGCAGGTGATTACCCAAAGCTGTTGTCTTCATTTTTCTCCCTGCCCACTCCTGATAACCTTTCATTCATTTCCTCACTCCTTACCATTGGGCATATTGAACTCTTTTGCAGAGAATGTATCTTGGAAAACTCGACAAGAAATAGAAATTATCACTATTACTATAGAAAGTACTGTAGAACAATAAAAGATAATATTGTAGAGAACATTCAACTTAACATTTGCTATTTTAAAGTGCCATATTGTGACCGCAATGATTTTGATTATAGAGCAAGTTTGTTAACTTAATAATATCACAATAAAAACATCTATCATTTATACTTTAAAAATTCATTAAATTGATATAAATTGATTATAATGCCCACTATGGGCATTATATCATAACTCATTACTAAATTCTACTCAGTTCTACTACTTTTAGAAAATTTAAGCTAAATTTCTTGGTATTATCACTTCCTGATCTGTAAAATGGGAATCTAATTAACTTTTTGCCTCTTCTACAGTTGTTGGAAGTTCAAACTTTTACAAAACTGCTTCATAAATTTTAAGACTTATACAACCTAAGGAAGTTTTTCTTAGCAATGTAGAAAATGTCTACTCTAAAACATGCTTTGAAAGAAATCTAAATACAATTAAAACACCATATCTTCCGTTAGCACAATGTTTTTTCACTGCAGCTGAGCATCAGAATCACCTGGGGGTTAGTTCCCAAAATCAGTTTTTAATAAAAGATACTCAAGTGACCCTTGAGCAGTCACATTTAGCCATGTCTACCATGGAATGTTGCTAATGAGCATTTCTCAACCTCTGTTCTGCTGGGCATCCATTTTTCAATGTAGAATACCCCTGCAGAGGTAAAAAAAAAAAAATTGAGGGTTGAGTTAACTGGACTTCTCATGTCATGCTTTATTTTATCTTAGTATAGAACCTAGAATTTATATGAATTGTGTTGAAACAAAAATATACTTACCTGACGGATCTCATTTTAATAACTTATCATCTATCACATTGTCTGTCTGGGACACTTCAAATGCCATCCATTATATCATTTTTATGGTTCTGGGAAAAGGTATCAAAAATATTATCAATAAGTAAATTTATTCAACTATATCTAGAATAAAATGTTAGAGTAAATATATAGTGTTAAAATAATAAAAACATCATGACTTGACTAAAAAGGATGAGGCTGGGAATTGGAAGGTCTGAGTGGTTCCCCCAAATCTGCCCTACAAGGTATGCAACTTTGTAAACCTATAGGGTACTCTGTGTGCCCACTCAAGGTCAGTTTGAAATAAGATGTGTGATATTCTTCTCCTCTGACTCTTATAACTCGAAATTTCATGACTTTCCATCTCTGTCATTAATCTCACAAGTGTAATCCACTTTCCAATGTTGCTGCAAACTTCCCCCAAAGAGAGCTTTATAGAACTTCTCTTCTATATGCCCTGCATTTCCTGCAAAACATCCATTAAACTTAATTGAAATCTCTCTCTCTTTCTTTTTTTTTTGTCAGGTGATGTCATCTCACCATAAACTCTCTATTGAAGACTGCTGCTTCTCTCACTTCTGCTTCACTGCGATTAACAGGGCAGGGATTCATTAGTTACTTGTTTGATTGTTTAGTGGTAACAGGAAAGTGCTCATGGCACAAGGATGGCCTGAAGATGTGTTTTCTTAGACTGCAAGTTCTTGGGTTCCAAACTAATGGAAAGCACAGTATTTTAAATTTGAATTATTTTTCAACATCAAAAATCGGATAACTTTTATTTAAAAATAAGACTTTCCACCTTCTCTTGAAAATTGGAATACTGGTTGTGGTAGTTAGATTCAGTTGTCAACTTGGCCAGGTGAAGCCACCTAGTTCTGTTGCTGTGGACATGAACCAATAATAGATGAACCTCACCTGTTGCTCATTACATCTGCAGTCGGCTAGGAGGCACGCCTGCTATAATAAATGATGCTTGATTTAATTGGCTGGTGTGTAAATGAGAGAGTTTAATGTAGCACAGCCCAAGCAGCTCAGCATACCTCATCTCAGAACTCGCAGCTCAGCCCAGACCTTTGGAGATACAGAAAGGAATCACCCTGAGGAAAGTTGTTGGAACCCAGAGGCCTGGAGAGAAGGCCAGCAGAGATCACCCTGTGCCTTCCTATGTAAGAAAGAACCTCAGTAGAAAGTTAGCTATCTTTCTTCTGAAGAACTAACAAAATAAATCCCCTTCTATTAAAAGCCAACCTGACTCTGGTGTGTTGCATTCTGGCAGCTAGCAAACTAGAACAGATTTGGTACCTGAAAAGTGGGGTGCTGCTGCAGTTTGCAAATACCAGATATGTTGGAATGGTTTTTTGGATGGCTAAGGGGAAGATTTTGGAGGAACTGTGAAGAGAATGATGGAGAAGTCCTGAAGTGCTTGAAGAGACTGTTGGTATAAATGGAACCACTGCCAATCTGGACAAAGGGGGACACAAAAGGGACAAATTGGAGTTTGCAGACTGAGAACCATGGAAGTTTGGGTCTGAGGCCAAGAAGCCTAGGCCCAGAAGAGTGGACCCACCCATATACATGGAGAGGGTGAGTTTACCCTGAGGGCAGAGGATGAGTCTCCCATCTCATTGCAGTGGAAGAGCTGTGCCACCTCATGCCTTTGAGAAGGTATAGCATGCTCCTTAGCGACTGGGGAGGGCCTGGCTGCCACCACATGGAGGGGTTGAGCATGTGCCCCAGAGATGCCAGAGCCCAGGTATGGTCCTGATGCTTGGAGGGGGTGGAGCCAAGAAAAAGGGGGTCTCCTCAATGTCCCCCAGTATTGATTTGGAGAGAGGCAGGGTACTGCATAGGCCTTTGGAAAGGGTGGAACTGCTGCTTTCAGAAGCCCTGAAGATAAATGACTCTCAGATTTTGAAATCTAATACACTTCACCCTGCAGATTTTTGAAATTGTATGGGTGCAGTGACCCTTGTGTTTCTTCCTCCTATGGAAATGGGTATATGTATCCTATGAATGTCCTCCTGTGTATGTTGGCAGCAGATAACTGGTTCTGCATTTTACAGGTCCAGAGCAAATGGATAAAATTTTGCCTTAGGACTGTCCGTGTCTTTAACTAACTTTGATGAGATTTTGTACTGATTTTAATCTTGTATTTGAAATATTACTGAAATGGTTTAAAATTCTCTTGTATTGTTATGGAATGAATGTATTTTGTATACAGGGAAAACATGTCTTTTTTAGGGTCTAGAGGGTGGAATGTGCTGGTTTGAAATAATGTATGTACCCTGAAAAAGCCATGTTTTAATCCTAATCCCATTTTGTAAAGACAGCCATTTGTTCCAATTCCTATTCAATATTGTATGTTTGAAACTGTAATCAGATCATCTCCCTGGAGATGTGATTTAATCAAGAGTGGTTGTTAATCTGAATTCTCTGGAGGTGTGTCTCCACCCATTTGGGTGGGTCTTGATTCGTTTCTGGAGTCCTATAAAAGAGGAGACATTTTGGAGAACAAGAGAGATTCAGAGAGAGCAGAGCAGAACAAAAATAGCCACAAGAAGCAGAGTCCACCAGCCAGCAACCTTTGGAGATGAAGAAGGAAAATGCCTCCTGGGGAGCTTCATGAAATTGGAAGCCAAGAGAAGAAGCTAGCAGATGACACCATGTTCGCCATGTGCTCTTCCAGATTTGAGAGAAACTGTGACTGTGTTCACCATGTGCCCTTCCACTTGAGAAAGAAGCCCTGAATTTCATTGGCCTTCTTGAACCAAGGTGTCTTTCCCTAGGTGCTTTAGATGGGACATTTCTACAGGCTTGCTTTAATTGGGACATTTTCTCAGCCTTAGAACTGTTAATTAGCAACTTACTAAATTCCCCTTTTTCAGAACCATTCTGTTTCTGGTATATTGCATTTTGGCAGCTAGCAAACTAGAACACTGCTATTTTACCACCCATATTCCTACCTGGAAACTGTTGCTTGCACGAGTAGGTACTGTCCTCTTTCATGAAGCTCTGCATTATTTTCTTCAGTATAGCCTCAACCATTTCCTTGTCTCTCTCTGTGTCTCATGCAGACTGCCAATTCCTTTTTAGCATCTTATATTTTTCTTTTCTTCATATATTCTCACCTACTTTAAAATAACTGTAGATGTTTGAGCTTCAAACTTTGACCCAAGTCTTATTCTTAGTGCCACCATCACTCTATGAAATTGTCATTTATTCTTTCTAAAGTACAGCTTCATCAGACCTATCTAAGAATACACAAGATATGCTTATATGTATGTGTTAGTTAGATTCAGTTGTCAACTTGGCCAGGTGAGCATACCTAGTCTTGTTGCTGAGGACATAAGCCAATGGTACATGAACCTCATCTGTTGCTAATTACATCTGCAGTCGGCTAGGAGGCGTGTCTGCTGCAATGAGTGACATTTGACTTAATTGGCTGATGCTTAAATGAGAGATTGCAACGTAGCATTGCTAAGCAGCTCAGCATTTCTCATCTCAGCACTTGCAACTCAGCCCAGGCCTTTGGAGATGCAGAAAGAAGTCACCCCAGGGAAAGTTGCTGGAACCCAGGGGCCTGGAGAGAATACCAGCAGAGACCATCTTGTGCCTTCCACGTAAGAAAGAACCTCAGTGGAAAGTTAGCTGCCTTTCCTCTGAAGAACCAACAAAATAAATCCCCTTTTATTAAAAGCCAATCCATCTCTGGTGTGTTGCATTCTGGCAGCTAGCAAACTAGGACAATGTTTCTTCATATTTTCTATATTCTTAGTTTATAGCTAGCTTTTCCTAAATTGTGTTTTGAAGAATTTTTTCATCTAGCTATTAATAGATGTTCCTCAGAAATAGGGAAGATAAATATACCTGGAAATCATGAGAGTAACTAAAATTGAATGACTCTTTGAATGGAGCTTTAAGATGTTACTCTGCATTGTAAATCTCCTGGAAAGAGATGCAGTGTGCAGCATTTCCTAACTTGCTAAACCATAAACACTTTGATATTATTCAATGGGAAGAAGCTTTGAAGAAGTCTCATCCAAATCCTTATTTTACAGATGAGAAACCTGAGGTCTGGGAAAGATGAAGGATGTGCTGCCATGTTTATATCAGTGGAGATAGTACCTTCTTTTTGCTGACCTCCCAGCCTCATGTTTCTCAGTCACTGCAAGCACACTTTTTTTCTCAGCCAATTAGCTTTATTGTAACTTACTTTATCTGTTACTCTGCTTGGACAAGGGGCAATCATTTTAACAATATCCCCACTATTCATTTGAAAAGTTATTTAAAGCTGATGATGGTGTGGAAAGGGAGGAGGGGCACTAACAATCAAAGTCACCTGGAGATTGTAGCGTGCATTACAAAATACATGTACCTATTCCCTGAATATTCAGCTGGGGATATCATACTCATTCCTGAAGATTCCAAAATCCCTTGAAGGGTGGATGGCCATGAACATTTCAACTCATTTTTTTATTATCACAAGAAATTCGTGTGCTTTTTGTAAATGGAGGCATTTTCTAGAAATAGCTAATTCCACTTGTCTTTGAATGAGGAATTTCAAATCAAATGTTTCCTCCTAATTAAATACATAATATACTAGACAATGTGGACTTTGGGACCAGGCAGTCAGAGGAGACAGCATTCAAACCCATCTTGACTTGTGTGTGACATGAGAATTTTATGATGCCTCTAAACTAAAGTTGTTTTCTTCAGAAAAGAGGTTTAACAATTTCACAATTGTGTTTTAAGAATGGGATCAGAAAGTATATGTAAAATGGTCCATATGGAGTACTTCCTTTCTCAGAGTTATTCCCTTTTCCCCTGCCAGTTAAAATGATTAATGAAATAGGCCACAGTTAGTTTCCTTATGGGAAGAAGAGGTTGAGGATTAGGGCAGTTCTTTCTTGAGAAAGTATTTCACTGCTCCTGGATGAAGTTTTATTTGCTCTGTAAATGATGACTTGTTGCTTTAGCTTTTCTGCTGGGGAAAAGCAGGTCTTACTTTCTCTCAGCAGTCCATATCAATCCCCCATGCCTGGGTGACAGAATGCTGTGGTACATATTGTAGAGTGGGTGTTTTTCCATTATTTACTTCCTCTGAAGAGAAACATTGATCAAATCCAGCTCATCTGTACTGGTGATTTATTATTCCATTTTATTCTTATACAAGAGGATTAATGAGGACTTAAAAGTCCATTCAACTAGAGAAGTGAATATATATGCTACTTAGTTATTTTATTACACCAAAAGAATCTCAAGTCTTTAATGTTCCATTGGGTTTAAGATACCTTTGAGCACAAGTTGTAAATTTTCCATTGAGAAATTTTATTTTATTTTTTGGTAATTAAGGTATAATATTCTGAGCTCTAAAATTCACTGTCAATATTTAAATCTCATACTTAAATCAAGCTGACAGAATGAGTTTTAGAAAAAATCACTATGGAACTCTGGTTTTTCTGAAAAGAAAGATTTGTTCCTGCATGAAGAAACAGGAGGATTTGAAAGCTTCACTTCATCTTGTACCTCGAGAGTTCATCTTGTGAAAGCAAAATCTACCACGAAAGGGTAAAGCAGACACCTACAGTTCTTTAGGCCACACCTTTATCTTTGCAGTCAGTGGGTCTATAATTTGCTTTTCTATGCTGGATTGTACACTAATGCCTCTGGGGATGGGATACTAAATATTGACCAAAGCTGCCATGTGTACTACTTCCCCATCGACTGCTTGATCTCAGAGTCGCCTCATGGCCCCATTTCCTAACAAAACTAGCAAACACTCTCTGGTTTCTCTTCTTTAGCTTCTATTCCAAACTTAATGATTAGTCTTTTGAACTTCTCTCTTACCAACATCTTCAATTTCCTTATTCTTAGCTTTCCTTCTGTCCTAGTCAGAAAACCTCCATGCCAGGATACAGATGTAATTCTCTCTCTCTTCTTATATCTCAATTTTTGGAAGCTGTATTAGTTAAGGTTCTCTAGAGAAACAGGATCAACAGGGAACACTTGCAAATATAAAATTTATAAAAGTGTCTCATGTGACCGTAGGAATGCAGAGTCCAAAATCTGCAGGGCAGGATGTGAAGCCAAAGATTCCAATGGAAGGTCTGGATGAACTCCACAGGAGAGGTTCACCAGCCAAAGCAGGAGGAGAGCTTGTCTCTTCTGAATGTCCTTAAAAGGCTTCCAGTGATTAGCTTGAGCATCTTTCATTGCAGAAAACACTCCCCTTGGCTGATTACAAATGCAATCAGCTGTAGATGCAGCTGAGGTGATCATGATCTAATTCTAAGAAATGTCCTCATTGCAACAGACAGGCCAGCACTTGCCCAACCAGACAAACAGGTGTCACCACTTGGCCAAGTTGACACATGAACCTGACCATGACAGTCCACCCCTTGTCAACTTGACAGCTATATATATCACCTTAAACCATACTTTATTTCTAAATAAAAAACATTAAAACACATTTTTTTTCTTTCACCTAACAATATTCAACTGCTCTGCATATAACTGGAAACACGCTAACTCTCTCCAAAATAGGGTGCAAGTCCTCGGGTAATATTCATTCTTAAACTTGTTATCTTACAACTTAAATAGTATAACAGGAAGAAAACAGCAACACAGTCCTTGTTTCTGTAACTGATCACATGGTCGTAGTTCATATTTCTCACTACCTTCTTTCACTACCCATTCCATGTTCCCTTTACCCTCAGCAAGCACTTCAGCTGGCCATGGTTCTTTGCCTGGTGGGGTGACCCAAACCTTCATTCTTGAAGTTTCAGACCCATTGGTAGTCCTGCCTGGATTGGGCTGTTGCAGTTTTCCATTGATTTTAATCCCAGCACATGGCAGTACTAAAAGACACCCTAGGGTATCTCATATATTCCAAGAAAACTCTTCTTTACCTCCATTGTGTAGTTGCAGTCCTATATCCCCCTGATAGTCAGGGTCAATCACCCCAGACAATAATGCAATCCCCTTCTTGGCTTGTTGATCCAGGGGCATGAGTAGCCCAAAGTGACCAGGTGGCAGTCTTAGATTCCAGTTCAATGGAATTATTGTTGTTTCTCCTGGTGGAAGTACTCCCCCTTTTGGAACTAAAACCTGTAGATCAGCAGAGTTCAGGGTTGCAGGAACAGGAAGCAAAAATTTTCCTAGTGGATCACTAGGGGTAATAGTGAGTGGTACCACTCCCATCTCCACCCCCTGGTTCCTGGACCCATAGATCCTGGCTATGGGAGAAACAGCACCATACAGTGGATGCTGATTCAGAGCATATGTAGCTTCCTGGAGAACATTACTCCAGCCTTTCAAGGTGTTGCCACATAGTTGGCACCATAATTGAGTTTTCAAAACCCATTCCACTGTTCTATCAATCCAGCTGCTTCTGGATGATGGGGAATATGGTAAGAACAGAGAATTCCATGAGCATGTGCTCATTCCCACACTTCATTTGCTGTGAAGTGTGTTCCTTGATCAGAAGCAATGCTATGTGGAATACCATGACGATGAATAAGGCATTCTGTAAGCCCACGGATGGCCACTCTCAGTACAAAGATGTATTAGTTAGCATTCTCTAGAGAAACAGAATCAACAGGGAATACTTGCAAATTAAAAATTTATAAAAGTGTGTCACGTGACGGTGGGAACGCAGAGTCCAAAATCTGCAGGGCAGGCTGTGAAGCTGACAATTCCGATGGAGGGTCTGGACGAACTCCACAGAAGAGGCTAGCCAGCCAAAGCAGGAAGAGAGCCTGTCTCTTCTGAATCTCCTTAAAAGGCTTCCAGTGATTAGACTGAGCATCACTCATTGCAGAAGACACTCCCCTTGGCTGATTACAAATAGAATCAGCTGTAGATGCAGCTGAGATGATTATAATCTAATCCTATGAAATGTCCTCATTGCAACAGACAGGACAGCACTTGCCCAACCTGACAGACAGGTACCACAACTTGGCCAAGTTGACACATGACCCTGACCATGACAGAAGCTGTTACAGGAAAACACACACACATACAAGTTTGCACGCTGTTACCACTGAGCATTCATATTCTTCAGTTTCCTTTGTACTCGAGCATGATCATCTGTTATTTTATAAAAACTAATCAGGCTTTTTACTATTTTTCTTAACAATGAAACTAACCTTCATCATTCTCCTCAATCATTCTCCATGTGACAATTGTACACTCAACAGAACTACAATAACTTAGAAATATTAGCCCAGTTGGGTCTAGCACACACGGCAAAGGGGGTGGTACCTACTGCTAAAGGACAAAGGCAAATTCATTCCCGAGTATTTTTATTAAGTTACTTAAGAATTCGTTAAAGAAAGATATATAAAAAGCTATGAAAACTAGTAAATATAATGCATTATTAAAATACTTTCATATGTGATCTTTCTCCACTGTTCCATACATTTCCGCATTCCCACAATTGCAACCACATTCGTCCTTACTTACTTTCTTAGGTTCAAATACTGAAGTCTTAAGATCGTTATCTCCTTAAATCCAGCAACTTCTGTCTCATGTATCCTGGCAATAAAATATTGAAGAAATAAAATATTTCTTCTGTCTCATGTATCTTCCCAATGTAATCATCCTTGACTATTTCTTCTCTGTCTACAAAAATATTTTACTATTTTCCATCTTTCAAAAGAACACTTCTTATATCACCTGTTCCTTTCTAGTTACCTTTTACTGTCTCTTTTTTTCTCTTTATCATCCAAACTGTTTATAAAAGTGATTAGCACTCATTTCTGTCCTTCCTTTTGCTCTCCAATGCATTCTAATTTAATTTATTTTCTTACCACCTCACTAAAATTGTTTCTGCCCTATCAGTAATAACTTACTAATTGCCAAGTCCAAAGGGCAGCTTTAATATTTAAGACTCTTGATCACAGTCTCCATTATAATACTCATATTAAAGGAGGACTAACTTTTACTAGAATTTTGTGATATGCAATGATTATACTTTTGTATTCATTATCTCTCTGAATTCTCACAATGACTCTGTGATGGGGTTATTATTACCCCCTTTTACTGACAAGAAAATTGGGGGTCAGAGAGATTATGTAAATTGCCAGGTTACACTGTTATGAAGCAGCAATGCCAGAGCACAGTCTAGATCTTCTTACTACCCGTTCCCTTATCTTTTGGGACATAACTCTCTTGTTTTCTCATTGATTCCACTGACTCTTCCATTTAGTCTTCTTCCTGGATTACTCTCTTCCGTTCACCACTCAATCACTGCTTCTCAATCTTGTTTGTGAGGTAGAATTAAAAGTATTTTTAAGACTACAGAGATTATGACCTCATCCCCTAGCCAGTGAATAAGAATATCTGGAGTTGGAGCCAAAGAATCTGTATTTTAAACTTTCACACTGATTTATGTATACAGTATAATTTGAGAGCCTCTGCTATACTATATCATTAATGAGTTCATCTAGTCTCAGAATTATACATACCAACGATAAACAGATATAGCCAAATGTATATTACCTGGGAAAATGTCTCAACTTTATCCTCCTGCCTCTGAAATCTGGACTCAAATATCCTTTCGCCTGTTGGACAACTCCATCTGTATGTACTGTAAAAAGTTACCTTTCGCTTCATGCCTCCACATAAGCCTGCAGATATGGTCACTCTGTCTCTAACTTCTTAGATTATTCCTTTGCCTGAAAGATTATATTTTAGATTCTTAATATGGCATGCAAAACCCACAATAATCTGTCTGTACCAATATTCTAGAGTTTTTTCTCAGTAGTCCATAAGCCCCAATGTATTCTTCACCTTGTAGAGTACCTGTAGCTCCTTCACTATGCACATACAGTTCCTTGCTTCTTGGTTCTTTGCTCTGATGCTTATCTAGTATGCTTGTCCATAACCTGTCTTACTCCTTACAGAATTTTATAGGTATCCAATTATCAAAGACTGAATCATGTCTCCCACAAAAGGCATCTTCAGGTCCTAATCCCTGGCCCCATGGATATGAAACCATTTGTAAATAAGTCTTTAGAAGATGCTGTTGTTTAAGGAGTGCCCAAACTGAATGAAGCTACATAATCCAACATGATTGTAATCCTTATAAGCAAAGTGTATTAGACATGGAGAAAGTAGAAGCCATGGGGCAGAAATTGGAAGTCAGTGGAACCTGTAACAGAAAAGGAAAGTCACAGCTATGTGTGCTGCCACGTGATTGAAAAGCCAAGAACCATGGATTTTCTGCAGCTACCACCAGCATGCCATGGTCTTCTGGAAGAAAATATCACCTTGCTGACACTTCAATTGTAGATTTTGTCTCAAAATCATGAACCAGTAAATTCCCATTATTTGAACCAACCCACTGTATGGTATTTGTTTTAGCAACCAGAAAATTAATTTATCATTCTTCTAGGAATTCTCTATTGCAATCCTCTCTTCTACTAGCTGCTCATTTGGGATTAAAAATGTCCCTTATCTACATGCTCATAATACACTGTGCATGCATTTGTATAGTATTTATAATATTATATGATGATCTATTTTATACCAGATGAATAGATTAGGTTTCAAGTGCAGAAATAAAACTTATTCAACACTGTATCCCCAACAGCTCAGCGTTCTGAGCAGATAGTGGGTATAAGTATTTTGAATATATAAATGAATATATAAATACTGTTATAATAATAATAACAATAGCTTCTGTTTATGGAATGCTTCAAAAGTGCCAACCATTGGATAACTATTTTTTCTGATCATTACTAGAAATCTACAAGGAAGATATCATTCCTATTTTTAAGGAAAGAAAGGGAGCCTCAAAGAGGTTAAGGAAGGTTTTTCAGGATTTCATAGGTATTGTGTGGCGGAGTCAAGATTTGAACCCATGTGTATGGGTTCACACCATTTCTTTGACTACCTGATAGAATTCCTTAGTATATGTGGCTCAGCTATTCCGATCAGCATTCCAGGTCCTACCAGTGTTTGAGCTCCACTATGAGTGTGGGCTCTTTGATGTCCTGAGCCCCATAAAAATCTCCTGTCAGTCTCTTCTTTGAGAACCCCAGTGCAAAAATATTAGCTCATTGGGGCTATGGTGCTACTAATTTCTGTTTTGTCTGCTGCTGCATTGTACCCATATGATGAGATCTCCTAGCACATTATGGCTGACTGAAACCAAGCCAGAACAGCTCAAGCCAATGTTTGTTGGTTTACTGATTTCCTTATGAGTGGTTAAACATTGACTTAGGTAAATTTTTCAGGCTCATTTCAGCAAGTCCCTGCCTTATTCTCCTTTCCCACTAAGCTGTATAGCCAAGTTCCCAATGACATTGAACACACTGCAACTATTACAAGCTAAGTTCTTGAGGAGGAGGACAAATATGATTTAGTATGGCAGATGATACAATACCATAGAAAAAGTATGTATGACGGCTAAGAGAATACTGAGAAATAAGCCTCTGTCTTTCTACTGAAAGAGCATCAAGGACATACCCATAGATTAGGTGATTTTGAGCTGGGTCTAAGTTAATAAATGCAGGTACTTTTAGTTTCAGGAAAATTTGGGTCATACCAGAAATGATGTATTTTCTTTTACAAACCAGCTAGATGAGTTATTTGCTGTATAGTCATTTTTCTTAAAAATAAAACATCCTTGAAACCATGATTATTTATCTATCATTCATTTATAGTTTGAAAGAATGCTTAAGTAGTTGACACATAGTTGACAGCATTGAACAATTCCTGAAGCACCATCAATACTGTTGTATTTTACTGCATTTGAACTTAAGTGCTACCATCTTTATAGTGGTAATATTATTCACACTGCATACTATATGAATATTGCTCCTTGAAGTTAGATGATACAGTAGTCCTGGGTAAAAGCAATTAATAGACAAATTTATGGAGCAACAAGTATATATCCATTCCTGGGCTAGGTCTCCTAGGTCTTTGGGGACATTGAAACAAACATGAGATCTGCTTTTCTGAAATCAAGAATTCTAAGGCAAGGTGCAGAAAAATAACTTACACATGTGTCTGACACAGGGTAATGCACAGCATTAAATAAATAAATGCTAAATTGTTAGGCATAAGGGAAATTTTTGGAGAGCAAAAGTTAATGTAAACCAGAATATAGTGGAAAGTCTGTTGAAAGCAGAATAGTGTGGATGATCAAGGACAATAGCTGAGTAATGCAGCACAAACTAAGGCATGGTAAATGGAAGTATATAATGCCGAAATGTAGAGAAGAGTTCAGAAAATCTCTCAAACTATTTGTGGTCAGCAGAGAATGCTGAAAAATGTTCAATCCACCAATCAGGACTAAGGAGATCAGCATTCTGTTTGCTTGTTTATGAGTTGTTTTTTGCCACTATTTAGTATTGTATTATCTCATAAACAGTGTTCAGAATTGGAGGAAGAACTGCTACCCATGGGCATCAAGGCAAACCAAGTAACCATTTATAAGGAGCAGTTAGTTCCTTTCTTCCTGGCCTTGATTTTATTTACTCAATTAATTATTTAATCTTAACAAGGACAGGCCTCCCTGTGCTCTCCTCATCCCTTTGAAGTCATCAGCAGTGAAGGGAGGCAATGCAGTAAGTGCATGGAGGACTAAATAAGAGGATCGTGGGTAACTGTTATTTTAAATACCATGAACATAACAGCAGCAGCTCAGTAATAATAAAGAAGTAATTTATATTGAGCACATCTTATGAAAAGTTATTATGTGAAGAATGATGATCAGACAGACATAGAGGAAGATGATCTGGGTTTCAATATTAGTAGACATAGTATTAAAAGAGAGAGTAATGTTTTCCCAGGAAGACTTTAAAATAAAAAGGAATGGTTATTCATCCATCAAGAACATTTGTAGATGGAGTCTATGTGCAGCCTGGGGCTATGGATTCAAATACTCTCTTGTAGAAGATTATCACTGGGATTTTTAATATATACATTGGAATTCCTAGAGATTTGATTCCTAGAATAACATCATATGCTGTTTGGATAGTACTTCACATCATGATGCTGTTTTCTTTGTGAGGTGGATGTTTTACTTTCAATTTTTCAGTGGACTCAATACAAGCTGAAAGTTTATGGGAACTAGCCAAGGTTGCACAGCTAATTGCAGAGTAGAATGTAAAACTAGGCTTTTTGATGCCAAAGTCAATGCTTTTAATTGCATCCTTGCCAGGAAAGACATTTAAAGATATTCTATAATGACCCTTCAGTTATTGCTGAAAAAATAGATAGTTAAAATAGAGCCAAAATAGTTTAAATTACAAATGTTTACTAAGAGTAGGATTTGAATTTCCCGTCTTCCATACAAGTACTAACCACCACCCTCTTAAACACTCCTTTACATATAAAAGGAAGAATGAGTGAGTGCTTGCACGTGCACCCTCCCCTACCTCACAGAGTCAGCAGCAGGGATAGAAAGGGTGATCTCCTTCTTTTGTTTTTTGTCCTTTGGTGAAAAGACAAAATATTAAAGTCTAAGAATTCATGGCCCTACCCTCATTTCCTTTCTTCCAAAGATGTGATTTTTGTTTGTGCTGATAGCCCCCCAGGTTGTTGCTGATAGCAGTAATGAAGTCAGAGGGACTTGGAAAAAACAAGACAAGGGCAATTGACCAACATTTCCATTAGAAGCAGCCTAGAGTTGCTTATGGAAGGCAACAAGATTAAAAAGGCTGGAGGAAGAGGTGGGTGAAAGAGTGGGGAATGAAGCAGGAGAGGGGATCAAGCTGTATTAGGAGTGAGGGGATAGAAATGGAGAAATAATGATTTTCTAAAGCAATTGCTATGACAAGAAGGAATCTGGGAAGAAAAATGTCTATTTAAGATATGTAATGGAGTTTACCTGGTTTGGGTGATATAATTCCTCACCTTTCTTCTTGATCCCCTGCCACCTTTGCAAGGGAATTCAGTGAAGTTCTGCATTACTCTGCAATGCTTTTGAAGCCAGGATTTCTGGTTTACCACTCCACACTTCAAAATTAACTTCACAATAAAATTTATACTTCTTCCTTGGTCTAGAGGACCACCATTATTTAGACAAAATCCAACCGTTCTCACTTCCTTCTAGTGGGCTTTGTGCTATGTGTGCCATATACAAGGAATCACTTTAAGTTCCATAAGCATTCTGATGTTTCTTCATGTGTATGGTTTTTGTATATATCATATCTGAATCCTTTTTTTTATTTGGCTTTTCTTTAGATCTAAGGATTTTAACCTTCACATTGAAACTTGAATATCACCTATGTCCTCTTTCCTGTATTCCCAAGGTACAAGGTACAAGAATTTCCTCCCACCTTTGCACAGTTAAGGATTTGGAGCATACCTTCGTCATGGTACATACCACAGTATTGTTCAAAGGTTGAGTTCTTACCTGTTTTCTGTTGGTTTTTATACATTATGTACATTTGCACATATTGTCTCTGTATCCTGTATCCTTTCCCTTTAGCTTTTTTTGCCTAAAGTAACACCTGGCATATAGAAGGTACTAATTAAAATTTTGTTGAATGAAATTGAATTTGATTTGTGGTCAAATTTCTTAAAAAAGTGACCTGATAGTACTGCATGGATTAAATCAATATATTTCAAGAAAAAGAACAGTCATGCATCACACACCTTCTCTGGTGCATTTTCCTTCATTCTTTCATCAATGCAAATGTGTTTATACAATGGTTATAGGATTCTTTTAAATATACTCCCTTGTTATCTGCCATGGAAGGTGGCCTGCACAAGTCTTGATAAAAGTCAAGTCTTTCTTGGGGGGTGGGGGGTGCCACCAAATGGGGCTAGAGAAGAAGGAAAGGGAGCTGGAAGGCCCCAGGTTAAGGGATACTGAGTATTACATGGGTGATGAAGAAAGTGAATGAAAGCACAAATATCTTTGGACCATTCCTGACTCCTAAATTACAACTTTTATAGATACTTAAATTGTCCTTGCTGTATTCTTTGTTTCATGTGATGGCAAAGACCAAATCATTCATTTGTTTTAACTCCTACCATCTACTCTCTTGAAAGAGGTGAAGACTAGTACCTATGAACAATTAAGGGGAAAACGGAAGTTTGTGTGGTATGTTAGACAGAAAGAATGGAAGATTATTATCACATTTAGTGCCTCCATTTAGCCTGGTTTATGTAGTTGTAAATC
The DNA here is from genome assembly GCF_023851605.1 of Tamandua tetradactyla. NCBI lineage: Eukaryota > Metazoa > Chordata > Mammalia > Pilosa > Myrmecophagidae > Tamandua > Tamandua tetradactyla. The sequence continues at coordinate 58,689,903 of NC_135345.1, forward strand.
CATTTTTGTATTAACTGCCTGCAGCAACCCCTTTCTTCATGAGGGTTTTCCCTTTACAGATGTTTTCCAGGGTCCACTTAAAAGGTCAACTTAAAATTTAATTCCTAACAATTGACTCCTTTTGTGATGTTTGAGGGACATTTACCTTTATTTTCCAAAAAATGGAAAAAAAAAAAGTTTTTTGGCCTCACTGCTGACCTGTTGGTTTTGTGATCCCAAAGTTAGAAAGCAGTAAAAAGTAGTATAATGCCTGTGTATTTTATTCAGTATCATTTCTATCAGGACATTTCTATAGGTAACCAAAAACTTATTTATAATATGGAAGAAACTGCAGCATGAACCTCACAGTTGTTATAAAAGAACAAAACAGCCTAGGAATAGTCATTGACACAAGAAAATTATACTTTTCTGTCATTTCCTCAGCCAAGATCTTATGCTTTGAAAGTTGCCCTCATTACTTAGAGGAATCCTCTGTTGTAAATTTGCTAAAAGAAGATAAAATTGATCCTGGAGGCTTTTTTTTTTTCATGTTTGATATTTTATTAGGTAATAGAATGACTTTTTGTTGTTGCTGCTGTTCTTTGGTCTCTGATGGCGGTAGCAGTTCTCTCACTTTCAGTTTAAGAATAATTGAACTTGAGATTAGCTGCACACAGTTGCTGGTAAATCTTGCCATGTGTTGCCTAAAAACAAATTCTTACTTCAGTTTGAATAGCACCTTCCATATCACTGCCCCAAATTGCTTCACAGTAATATATCATCAATATTTCACAACATGACATCTCTGAGCATCAGAGTCAATGATTCAGCTATCACTGCAAATAATCTAGAGAAGCAACAAACAGAGGAAAGTAGGTCTTTTTATCATACAGTGGTATAGATTTAATAATTTCCAAATGTTTTACTCTTACAGCATATTTAGAAGAACAATCTGGCACAAAGTTGCAAAACTGATTCAGGGCACCATTATTATTTGCACCAGTAAATCCAAATCAAACACAAATAAGCAAACCCTTATTGTTCATATAGGGCTAAACCTGTCATTTCATTTAGGATGTGTGCTTTGAGTACTGTATATGAAATATCTTAAAAATTAAGAACAAAAATTTACTTTATTTGAAAAATTAATTATGAGGTAAATGCCTAATTACCACCTAAGAATGCAACTTGCTCAAACTAGGAACAAGGACGTACTCTTGAGTTCCTTTTTTCCACTTCCCCAACTTATTCAGTTCCATCTCAATGTTTGTAGAGTCTTTATTATTTCTTCCCATCTTATTGTCATAAGCATAGTCCAGGTCTTCATTTTTCACTTGAGTTGTCTCAGCATTTTTCTGACTGCTGTTCTTGAATTTAGTTTTGCCTTAAAATCCTACCTTAAACCACCCCATATATTCCTCAAAGCAAGAATCAGAGTGAATTTTCTATAATGGGAACAGACAATGTCTTTTTCCAGCTAAAAATACTCTTGAATGACTCTCCATAAATTTCAGAATGTTTAAAATCCTCGGCATAGCATGTAAAACCTTTCATGGACTGATCCCTAAGTGTATTTCCATCTATATCTCTTTTTATTTACAAGATCAAAATCCACATTGCCTGGATTCTTGTCCTTGAACTCCTTGTACTTCCCCGAATATGTCTCTTCATTTTCTCTCTCATTTCTGGAATTTTAAACTCATGGAGTCTCTTGCCAAATATATAGAATTGTCTGCTTACTTGGATTTCTCCTTTATTACGACAAGACCTGTCACATTAAATCTCTAGTGTCTGATACTTGATACTTAATTCCTCACTCCTGAATTGAATATAATTAATATGAAGCATAAAACACCCATGCACTCATATCTCCTATTTGCTGTCAAAGATACACATGGTCTCCAATCTCAAAAAAATTAATTTTTAACATTTTAGAAGAATCATACATCACTTTTATAATCTGTTGAAAGCTATAGAACCTCTTGGAAGAATAAAATGCACAGACTATGCCACACAAAAATTTCCTTATGGATTCAGAGGGTTCATAATGCCTTAAATTCAATTTATGGTTTAGTAGCTAAAAATCTCTGCTCTAAGTCATTCTTAAAGTATGTTTACCACTGGGGAATTTATTCATTGAAGTGACTTGCTTGACTCCTTGACCTACCACAATTTAGAAAAGCATAAAATCTCAGGATGAGCAAACTGTCTAAATATTATTTATTCCAATTTCATATCTAATACATGAAGCATCTCTAAATGCCTATATCACAGGCTTTCCTCTTCAATGCCTAAATACTGGTATCCAATGACAGTGGAGTCTCTACTTCCTATGTCTTACTATTTCTATTTTGAGTGGTCTTGATTTTTAAAAAGCTATCTGAGATTTCTGGTTTGAACTCTGAGATGAAAAGAGCTTGGAAGTCATCATAGTTTTCCTTATAACAAGAAAAATAGAATAGACAAAGTAAAAATCAATGACTTTTCTTAGACTCATCAGAGAACTGAGATTGCAAGGTAAACTGTATCCCTGAAACCAGAAGAGACAGATACAGCCAGAGAGTCACAGCTGAGATCTGCTTAACTGGAACAGGTGTCACTGAGCCACACTGGTGGAAACACTCAAATGATAATTTCGATGAATTTCTGGAAGCTGACTATAGACTACCATGAGAGTGAGAGACTTGTGGGAACCACAGTCTTGGGGCAGTGGGAGGGAACACAATTCCCCGAGTTTTACCCCCAGGGATCCCACAAGTTCCTCATGGTGAAGATCTGAGAAAGATGCCCCTTGAGGTTCCAGCAGGGGGTGAGGAAGAGTAAACATTGTCAAGCACACCCAGAGACATGTCTATGGCAAAGACTTGCTGACCAGAGAAAAAGAATTTCTGGAGACTTATTCAATAGGAAGAAAAGGCGTTACTTCCACTCCAACTCCTCTTTAGCTTTCCTGTTTCATGTCAGGGGATAAAATCACAGTCAACAGAGGTTAGAGCTTTAAGAATTAGATTGAGAACACTTCGTCAGGGAAGGCAATAGGGACTAGGGAGTAATGGACTGTACCACTGGAGAAACACAGAGGCTAAGACTCACTAAAAGACTGAGATTTAATCAGAAAATTATAGAATGGTCCATTTTCCTACACCTTACCAACATGGCTCTAGTAAAATAATACTGAGTCCCAGCTTGAAGTGCTACAGAGACACAGGTTCTCACTGAAAAGAAACACTTACAGAAACCTAAGACAACAGGGAGGATAAAACCAGAGATAGTAGAGGAAATTGAAGTCTTTGACATCTATAGATAACACAAACATGAAGCACAGCCCAATTCTTAGTGAGATTAACACAAATACTTATATTAAATGCCTAATTAGCTCAGTTCCTATTTCTTAGTTCAATACATCTGGCTTTCAACAAATTATTACAACTCACGCCAAAAAGCAAAACAAACATAATCTTAGGAGACAAAGAAAGCATCAAAACCAAACTCAAATGTGACACAGATGTTGTATAATCACACAGGGAATTAAAAATAACTGTGAATAATAGGTTAAGCATTCTAATTGAAAACGGGCACAACATGCAAGAACAGAGGTGTAATGTAAGCAGAGATGAAGACCCTAAGAAAATTTTTTAAAATGCCATAATAAAGTGAAGATTTTCTTCAATGACTCGTCAGTAGATTCATCAAGACCAAACAAATAATACATCAATAGAAATTTCCCAAACTAAAATGCAAAGAAAAAAAGGAAAAAGAAGGAAAACAAAACACAGAAAGAACAGCACATCCAAGAATTGTGGGACAATTTCAAAGGGGTAACATAAGTGTAGCTGGAATACCAAAAGAAGAATAAAGAAAGTATGGGGAAGAAATATTGAAGTGATAATGGATGAGAACTTTCCAAAATTAACAACAGAAAACAAATCACAGATCCAGGAAGCTTAGTGAACATTATAAACAACAAAAAGGCAAATCAAATAAAAAGCTATCTAGGCATATGTATTAGTTAGGGTTCTCTAGAGAAACAGAATCAACAGGGAACACTCACAAATATAAAATTTATAAAAGTGTCTCACATGACTGTGGGAATGCAGAGTCCAAAATCTGCAGGGCAGGCTGTGAAGCCGACAATTCCGATGGAGGGTCCGGATGAACTTCACAGGAGAGGCTCGCCAGCTGAAGCAGGAATAGAGCCTGTCTCTTCTGAATCCTCCTTAAAAGGCTTCCCATGATTAGATTTAGCATCATTCATTGCAGAAGACACTCCCCTTGGCTGATTACAAATGGAATCAGCTGTGGATGCAGCTGCCATGATCATGATCTAATTCTATGAAATGTTCTCATTGCAACAGACAGGCCAGCACTTGCCCAACCAGACAAACAGGTACCACCACTTGGCCAAGTTGACACATGAACCTGACCATGACAGCATATCATATCCAAATAACAGAAAACCAAAAGTAAAAAGAAAATCTTCAAAGATACTAAAGGGGAAAATAAAAACACCTTACCTGTAGGGGAATAAAGATAAGAATTGCAGCAGAAGTTTTGTAAGAAACCAGGCAAGAAAGAAAATAGGGGAGTGGCATTTTTAAACTATTGAAAGAAAAAACAAACAAACAAAAAAGCCACTCTGTATTTTGTGAAATCACCCTTGAAAAATAAAACACAAATAAAGACTTCATAAGAAAAATAAAAACTGGAAGAATTCATCCCTAGCAAATGTTGTTTACAAGAAATGATAAAATGTGTTTTTCAAGCAGAAAAAAAATAATATAGATTGTAAATTGGTGTCTATGTCAAGAATGGAAAAGTTTCTGAGAAGGAATAAATTAAGGGAGAAATAAAATATTTAACATTTTTTAATTTTAATTGATCTAAAAGAAAACTGTTTTTAAAAATAGTAATAATAACAATATAGATCATGATTATAGAAAATAAAAAGTGAAATGAATGAAGGCAATATCACAAAGAATGTGAGGAAAAATTTGAGAGTAATAATTTAAAAGGTAACTGAAGTACAGCTAAAGGTGTATGGTATAGTGTTATTTAAAGATTAAATTAAATTATTTAGACTCTTTATTGCAAATTCCAGGGCAACATAATTTCTAATAGATACAATTTATTTATGCAAATAAATATATAATTAAGAAAATGAGAATAAATGATATGCTAAGAGGGAGTATAACATAAGATCTTATAGATGCTCATTTAAAACTAGAGATGCAAAAAAAGAAGGGAAAATAAACAGGAAATGCCAGAAATAGTAAATAGTTAAACTTATGTTAGGTATTAACTCAATTATATCAATAAGCCCTAAAAATATGAATGATCTAAATACAGCAGTTAAGAGTTTGTCAGATATTTGCAATTATAAGACACAACTATGTGTTATCTACAAGAAACCTACTTTACATATAAAGATATGAATAAATTAAAAGTAAAGGAATGTAGAAAGATATCACACACTAACACTATCCAAAAAAATCAAACTGGGGTATCTATACTTATTTCAGACAAGAAGACTTCAGAACAAAGAAAATAATGGGATAAAAAGTGGCAGTTATACTGATAAATAGCTCAATTCTCCAGGAAGATACAACAATTCAAAATGTCTGTGAACCTAATATCTAATCATAAAAATACATGAAACAAAAACTGATGGACCTATGGGAAAAATAGACAAATCTGTTATTATATTTGAAGACATCAATAACCCTCTCTCAGTAATTGATATATCAAGCAAAGAGAAAAGCAGTAAGGATACATTTGATTTGAACAGAGCTTCAAGTAACTTGATCTACATGGCATGTAAGCTTGATCTAAATCGCATTTATAGAATATTCCATCACTAACAATATATTACATATCCTTCTCAAACTCACATGGAACAGTCATCAAAATAGACCACATTCTGAGCCATAAAACGCACCTTAAAAAACTGGAAAAGATATATAGAAATCATTCAAGTATGTTCTCACACCACAATGGAGTTAATCTATAAATCAATAGCAAAAGGGCAGCTAAAAAATCACCAAGTAATTGGAAAATTAAGGATACACTCCTTAATAAAACATGGGTCAAAGAAGAAGTCTCAAGAGAAATTTAAAAAATATTGTGAATGACGTGCAAATGAAAATACAACTTAACAATATTGGTAGTATGCATTGAAAACAGTGCCTTAAGGGTAAATATGCACATATGTTGAAAAGAAGAAAGATCTAAAATTAATAATGTAAATCATAGAAAGTAGAAAAAATCAAATATATTGAAAACAGGAAAAGAGGAGAGGAAATAAATGAAATAAAAATTTGTTCTTCAAGAAGAACAATAAAATTTGATAATACTTTTAGGTTAAAAAATAGAGAAAATATGAACTACCAATATTAGAAAATAAAGAAGGAATATCACTACTAATCACAAAGACTATACAAAGTTTGGAAAGGAATACTACAAGCATTATGTCCACAAATTTGAAAAGATAGGTGAAATTGAAATAGACCAAATTTTTTGAAATATAGAAACTGTTAAGCCACCTCAAAGAGAAGTAGATAGCATGAATATCTCTACATCTATTAAAGACATTGAATCTATAATTAAAAAAATTCCAAGAAAGAAAACACCAATCTCTTTGGTTTCATTGTTGAACTATACCAAACATTTACAGATGAAATAATAACAAATCTTCGTAAACTTTTCCAGAAAATAAAAGAAGGGGAACCATTTCCTAATTTCTTCTATGAGGCCAGCATTACCTAAATAAAAAAAAAAGCAGAAAAAACATTACAAGAAAGAAAAACTACAGACCAACATCTCTCATAAAATTGAAACAAAAAGCCTCAATAAAACATTAACAAATCAGATCCAACAATATATATACCATGACCAAGTCAGGCTTCCCTCTGGTGTGCAAGATAGATGCAATGGTCAAGTATCAATGAATGTAATCTACCATATCAGCAAGCTATAGAAGAAAAAGCCAATGCTTACACCAATTGTTTCAGAGAAAGCATTTGAAAAAAAAAAAAAACAAAAAGAGCAATCATTCAGGAAAAATCTCAGTAAACTATAAAATAAGGGGAAATCCTTCAACTTGATAAAGGACATTTACAAAAACCTACAGCTAAAGCGCACTTACTATACACTTTCCCCTTAAGTTTGGAACAGTCAAGAATACCCTTTCAACCAATCTTAACATCATACTGAAAGTCTTAACTATTATAATAAGAAAAGAAAAGAATATAAAATGTACACAAGTTGGAAAGGAATAAACAGAACTTTCTTTATTCATACACAGATGACATGATCATTAATGTAGAAAAACAACAACAACAGTGATTTATAAAAATGTCTTGGAGTTAACAAGTGAGTTCAGTAAGACTGCAGGCTATAAAATGAATATAAAAATGACTATTTCTTTCTTATATACCAGCAATTACACCAAAGTATTGAGATATGATATTTAACAAAATACAGCACCATCAACAAAAGAACCAAAAAAAAGAAATAGTGTTTTGTAGTCAACCCACCACCAAAAACAAAGCTTTTTTTTGTGTGTTGAGACTGATGATGTCACACAAAATGGTATAAAGTTTTTATATTATATGGTGAGGCTCTCTGAGGAGAGCAGGACAGGTGTCCTAAAGCAGGTCCAAAAATGTCTTCAGAGAGTAAGGAAAGGAAATTTGCTTTTTAAAATAGAAATTAGAGGATGAGGCTGTTATAAAGTTATTTCATCTGTGGACAGGTCTTATTTGCTTTGAATCTCCCACCAGCAACAAGGAATGTTACGTTCAGAGTTTCTTATCAGCTTTCCCAGATGTGGAGTAGAAGAGGAAGAGGGAAAGGTAAGGTTTAAAAGCTCTCAGCAATGAAACACCAATAATGGAGTCAGATTTTTAAATTACAAAATATGCATAGAATCTTTATGCAGGAAACTACAAAATACAGGTGCAAGAAGTCAAAATATATTTAAAATAAAGAGACATATTCCATGTTCATGGATTGGAAGACAATATTGTTAAGATGCCAAATCATCTCAACTTAGTCACAGATTCAAATGCAACTCTAATAAAAATTCCAGAAAGAATTTGGCAAATATTGACAATCTATTTCTAAAATTTATGTGTAAAGACAAAAGACTAGCATAGTATTAAAGAAGATGAGCAAAGTTGGAAGACTCACATTATTAGGCTTCAAGATCTATTATAATGCTATGGTAATTAAGACATCACAGTATTGGTGAAAGAATAGACCCAAATAGCAGTGGAATAGAACAGAGAGCCGAGAAATAGACTCACACAATGATTTTTGACAAAGGCGCAATGAAGAGTCGTGGAGAAAGAATTGTCTTTTCAACAAACAGGGCTGGAACAATTTTATGTTTATATGTAATATATGATGCTAGATACAAAACTTATACCTTACACAGAAGTAAACACAGATCCAAATGAAAAATGCAAAAGGATAAAAGGTGTAGAAGAAAATTGGAGAAAATTGGCAAGACTTTAGGCTTGTTATTGATAAAAGCATGATCCATGAAAGAGAATTTGAGATGTTGGACTTTACTAAAATGAAAAAAACTTCTGTTCTGCAAAAGACACTGTTAAGAGAATGAAAAGGCAAGCCACTGACTGGGAGAAAATATTTGCAGAACACACATCTGATAAAGGACTGTTATCCAAAATGCAAAACAAAAGAAAACAAAAAAATACAACTATTAAAACTCAACAATAAGAAAATGACCCAATTAAAAAATGGGCAAACCTTCAAAAAAGATGCCTCACCAAAAGGGGTGAACAGATGGCAAATAATTATACAAAAAAGATACTCAAGATAATGTATTACTACAGAAATGCAAATTTTAAAATGAGACACCACTGCACACCTACATGTGTGAATAGCTAAAATAAAAATTCTGATGATAATAATTGCTGGAGAAGATGTGAAATCTCACTAATTGCTGATGGGAATAAAACATATATATATGAGGGTGTGGAAAAATCCCAGCATGAAATATAAAACTTGACAAAGGAATATGTCTTTATGATAAAGGTATGAACCAACCTCACTGAAGATGGAGGATGAGGAGATGGTGCTGACCTAAGTAACTTCGGAAATGAGCGAAGTCTTTAAAACCAAAGACAAAGGAACTGTAGTTGATAAAATTGCTTCCCACAGGTGAACAGGTTAATGATTTAACAAGTATATAAATGGATGATAGATCATGAGAACTAGGTTTCCACTATTGGAATGGGAAGTTGGAAATAAGCAAAAGAAGAAGGCTTCAATGATCCATATGGTAATGCACTAGTGTTGAAGACATTTAGGCAAAATCAAGTTTTGGCTTAGTGTAGATGCATAGAAATATTTATAGATATGGACATATTTATGGGTTGGTATACATTCATACATTTCCTTTTTCTGTCAGCACAGAGTTGCAAAAGGAGTGACACCTCTGTAGCAATGATCACCCAGATCTTGGCTTCCAATAATATTCTCCCTTGAAGTGAACCAGGGCTCCTTAGAAAAATTACTGATTTATGACTAGATGAGGAAATATACAAGGTGAACCTGAAGCAACCTGTCGTGGAAGAAATTAAGAAAGTGCTGAACATGCATACACATACATACACAGACCCTGATGATGGTTATGTCAAAGGGATATGGTAGTCTGAAAGAGCGCCCACTTCCAAAGCTGAAATAGTTCAAGTAAGACAATAAATAAAATAGTATTGTATTATAAACCAAAATATAAAATAACTATCTATATGCCCATACTCATATAAATAAATGATTGAATAAACAAGCAAAGTATATGGGAAAAAAGAGACAAATTTCTCATGCAGAAAAATTGCAAATAATCTACATACATACTCTACTCTCGAGGAGATAGCACATAACTTCCCAATCTTATTGAGGGCTGCATATAGTGACTTCCTTCCATAGTGTACAGTACAGATGTGGAAGGGAAGGAATTACTTTACATTGAGAAACCTGACAGCACTACTGCAACCAGAGATGGGTGATCAAGTTTAATATCAACAGTTATGCCATGTGGGTATAGATATCCTTGATATGATGTGATGAGAATAGCTCTTTGCCTCTGTGTTTCATTCCTGAAACCCATAACTTCATTCTAATCATGAGAAAAATGTCAGACAAACCCCAATTGACAGACATTCTAAAAACCCCATCTGACCAATACATCTCAAAAGTATCAAGGTCATCAAAAATAAGTAATGAGAAGTTGTCACAGCCAAGAGGAACCAAGAAGATTTCACAACTAAATCGATATGGTTTCCTGAATGAAACCCTGGGCGAAAGGGGATGGATTTTAGGGAAAAAACAGGAAAATCTGAATAAAATATGGACTTTTATAATAATGTATTAATGTCTGTTAATTAATTATGACAAATGATAGATGTGATTACTAGGGAAAACAAAATAGTACATGTGAGCTCTCTGTACTATTTTTGTAATTTTTCTGTAAATCTAAAATTTTAAAGAAAAAAGCTTAATTTCAAAAGTTATCTAATATGGTAAATTTCAAAATCACATGGAAATATCATCTATGGTTGAATACACTCATAAGTTTTTCCTTGCTAGTAAAATATTAAGTACAGCGTAATTAGTATTTTTCTCATGCTCTTCTCAATTTGTTGTGATAAACTTGGCTGAAAGATAAATAATGCTGTTATTTCTTTTCATTGGATGATGTGCTTTTAGCAGATTAGAATTAGATGTCTGAATTGTTGTCAATCCCTCTTTTATATCCTGAATTAGTGCCAGTACTGTGATTTTTATATTAAAATGGATCTGTGGATGTATAATCCCTATAAGGTTAGGCAATTCATTGTATGTTTTCTTAATATCACAATTTAATATTCATATATTTCATCACTTCAGGCAGTTATTTTCTCCTTTCAATTCCTCCGGGATTTGGTTCCTGTCTTTGTTACATCATTTACTAAAGTGTGCTGCATGTGTCCAAGTTATTTTCCAAATAGTTTTCTATTAAAATCAAACATGAGATCCTTGAAAGTATCTTTTTTTTTAGTTAGCTACTGCACTGGTTTGAAAATATTATGTGCCCAGAAAGGCCATGTTCTTTTAATCCATTCCTGTTGGTGTAGACCTATTGTGGGTGGGACATTTTGGTGAGGTTATTTTAATTGAGATGTGACCCACCCAATTCAAAGTGGGTCTTAATCCTTTATTGGAGTCCTTTATGAGAAGATAAAGCACAGAGAAGCTTGGAGAGAGAGCTCAGAGGGAAACTCTGGAGAGAGAGTTTATAGAGGGAGAAAAGTCCTGGGAGAAGCAAGCAAGGGTCCACAGAAACCAAAGAAAGCCAGGACCTGAAAGCAATAAAACCCATGAAAGAAGGATCAACAGACACTGTGTGCCTTTCCATGTAATAGAGGGAATCTCAGATGCCATCAGTCTTTCTTCAGAGAAGGTATTGTCAAGTTAATGCCTTAATTGAGACATTTTCATGGTCTTAGAACTGTAAATTTGTAAACAAACACATTCCCACTGTAAAAGTCAACCCATTTCTGGCTTATTGCATTCCAGCAACTTTAACAACTGAAACAGCTATTATTAAAAAAAATTCATCTAACAAACCATCCCAATATTCAATGACATACAACAATAAGCATTTATTTATTGATGAGATGAATGGGTTTGTGGAGGTCAGTTGACCTAACCTGAGCTCAATAGGGGGTATCTCATCTCCACGGATTTCTTATCATTTAACTGGGATCAGAACACTAATATAGATAGTTCTTCTCATTTCATTGACCAGAGGTAAAAGAGAACAAGTGGAAACAGGAAAAGGCTGTTGATGGATAGGTGTGCAGTTACATACTGTCAATCTTGCCTCATTCTGTTGGCCAAATAAAAGCATTTAGCTGTTTCTAAAACCAACAGTGAAGGTATCTACAGCTGAAGGCCACTTTAAATTTGTGAAAGGATATGGTAACAGAGAGAAGGGAAAATTAAAACCAGAAAACACAGTTAACAGCAGTATGCTTTATACACATTTCTATCTTTTCATCTTAGAACAATGCTGAAGCATACTAAATATTCAATAAATATCTATTGAATGAAAGGATGGGTAAAATTTGCCTTTGTGAATAAACCACTTTCTGAGGTTCTTTGGTACAGAAAAATGAAAGTGTTTTTATCTTGCATGTAAGCTTTCAATGTTTTAGAAATACTCTAATATTGTCACATTATTAGAGTATTATATGTTTGTGATTTGCAATTCAGCAATTTTGTTGCTATGTATAAAATAAACTAAATTTCAAGTGTTTTGCTCATACTTTTTCTATGAGAGTATAGACATCTGTGTGAAAAGTATTTTTTTCTCATCCTTTTTAACCCAAATTCTTTATTCAGAAAGACTGTGTATAATCAGCTTTTGCATTTCCATTTCACAATTGTGTGCCCTCTTTTAACGTTTCTTGACCTTCTTTCTGAAAATTGTCTCACCATTGAGAAGGTGTCAATTATTTGAGGTCTGTGTCCTTACATTGCTTGCCACCTGAGAAATATTTTCTTAAGCTGTTTTTTTCTTTTTTTCTAAATTCAAGAAATATAGCACTCTTTTAATTTTCCCTGTGATATTAAATTTTCTCTGAATTGTGATTTTGGTAGAAAACTTATCACTGAAATCCAGTTAACACAGAAATATACTGGCACCCTCAGGCACTGACAAACAACAATACTAGGGCTTTTTAGATAATTTCTGATGAAGTATCATTGTTTGGGTTTAAAACAAACAAAGATGGAGGGCTAGAACAACAATCATACTTTTGCTAACTTAGTGGATACTGTATTGCATTACCTAGATCTTCCCTTCTGAGCTGAGGTCCAAGAGCTAGGTGAGTTTTTGACTGATGGTTCATAAATAAATCCCCTTCCAGGATTGTCCCCTGTGGAAGGGGGCTGCCCCACCAAATGCCCCTCTCCTGCCACAGGGGAATCCTGCATTCAGTGACTGTTCTGTAAATGGGTGGAAATGCCTGGCCCCTTAATTCAATCTGAGATGACTCTTATGGGTCATTCCTTTCAAGCTCACCGTCATTTCAATCCTGCTTCCTTTACCCTTTTACAGGTACTCTCCAGAGCATTCTTCAATATTCCTCCTGCACTTAAATCTCTATGTAGAGTAAAATTTCAGGGAACCTGATTGTGCTGGTTTGAAGCTGTTATGTACCTCAGAAAAGGCCACTTTCTTTTAATCCATTCCTGTGGGTAAAGACCTACGGTAGGAGAGACTTTGATTAGGTTGTTTCAATTGAGATGTAACCCACCTAATTCAAGGTGGGTCTTACTCCATTTTATGAGAGGACGAAGATCACAGAAAAAGCCCAGAGATTCTAGTGAGAATTACCCAGAGAAAGCTGAGAGAGAAAAGCCTTAGAAATGCTAAGAGAGAACCCACAGAAGCTCATAGAGGAGGCCTCTTGAACCACAATTGAAAGACAAGACCTGGGAGCAAAGAACTGGCAGATGCTGGCCACGTGACTTATTTGAAAGAAGAACCCTGGATGCCAGCAGTCTGTTTTCAGAGTCCAGTTATCCTCCTGTTGATGCTCTAATTTGGACATTTCCATAACATTAGAAGTGTAAATTTTAAGTTAATAAATCCACATTGTAAAATCCAATCCAGTTTTCATATATTGCATCCTGCAGCTTTAGCAAACTGAAACACTCCAACTGAAAGCATAATTCAACTCAACTGGTGCATCTTTGTGCCCTCTCTTTCCTTTCTTTATGTCATATTTATAATACAAGGTGGCATATGTACTCTAGAGAACCACTTAATTGAAGAGTTTCTAACCTTATGCAAAAAAGTGTAAATATTCACTGACACAACAGAGAATAATTATTTTCCAAAATTTTCCTTAAAAAAAAGGAGATGTCTTCAACTATGGATGACTGTACATTAATATATTAAAAACCAAGTATGTGAATCTATGTCTTGATCAACAGCTTTCTCTGTGTTTTACAAATAGCAAAAGCAAAAGCAAGTGCTGGAGGAAATCTGAAACATGATACTGAGAGATAATCAATTATTAATTGTGGTTATAATGTTTCTAGCTATGTTTTTCCTTAGTTGAATGTTTTATCAATAATTACAACATGTTTGCCAAAAGGATGAAATGAGAAATCAGTAAGTTTTTCAGAAAATAAAAATATATACCTTATTGGGCATAAGTAATAATCTTTTCATAAAAGTGCTTAAGTCTGGAACAGCTAAAGAATTCATAAACTATCTTAAAGAATTACTATACCTCCCAAAGTACTAAAACTATTACTAGAATGAATCTTTAATCTTGGAGAATCTAGTCTTATAAACACATTTTTACCCTCCAAATTAAAATAACCTAAAATAGCATAACTTTTTGATGTTCTTTTGGAAACTTTGAGAAAAAAAATCTATCATCCCTGTTAATTATCTTAAAATGAAATTGTTGCTTTACTAGGCATTAGAAACAGTGTTTTATAGAAAGCAAAGAGAAATCAGGCTCTAAAGTGGTGGCATTACATTGAGTATAAAACATAATAGCTATGAAAGAATACACCACAGAAGCATGAGTTTTTTGCTGATTCATTGTGGATATTATTTTTCGTTTTTCTTGCACACAGGTATTCAATCTGCCACATCCAACCACACAGCTGAATATCTAAATGTGAGGTTGGCATTCCTTTACATCTTTTTACAAATTCCAAAGCATTATTCTTTTATCCCCATGGGGTGAAAATCCCTTCTCCTTTGTAGATAATATGTGTATGTGCCACCAGCCAACAACTTTGGCAAGTCTATTCATTGAAGTCTTTGATACTTTCTCTTTATCACATAATGTTAAGTGTCACCTGGGGGAATTCAGTGTTTGCATTAATAATGAATCCAATACTATAGTTCTTTGGTTCCTTAATACCCTGGTTTCAAATAGACTTCATTTTCACCCTACTTTAATCACCAACACACCCAGCTAGTCCATGGAATGATTATTTTTATAATCAGACACTGTACTCCATGATTTTACTTTCTGTTTACAGTCTTAGACACTTTCAGTACTTTCATATCTTTAAATCCAATTTTTAAAAAAATTCCAGAGCAACTTCTATTTCTTTTATGATACTTTGCTCTCAGTAGTTACTGCCATCTGACCTTTCTTTTGCTGCTCTCAGGGCAAGTCTTTTATGGATTTAATTCAATAACATCAACTATGTTGCGTATTTGCCTTTGGCCTCATCCTTTCAGCAAAATTGTAACTCTGTCAATGCTAAAAAGCTCCTTTTCATGCTGCTAATAGAATTTGAATAAAGGAAGCCAGCCTTGAAGATTGATGCAAACCCAAAAATCATATTCTTCAAACTCAGTTGGACCTTCAACATTGCAAAATACTTATTTTAATCATTTTTCATCAGTTACCTTTGTCCACTCCCACAGAAATTGCACAAACTCTTACTTGCCCTCTATCTCCCAGTTGACCTCATTTTCCCATTTTCTACTTCCAAAAGACTGAGTCTTCTACATATCAGATAACTCACTCTCCTGCCCCAAATTCACTGATATCAGAACCTATCCTCATTACTTTCCTTTAACATCAAAGGACAACACAGTAATCATTACTTTGTCAACAGGCAGGCCTGAAATATCCCAGCTTAGCCACACGTTCATGTTTATTCCAAGCATAGCTGTCAAGTCTTTTGTGTTTATTTGCTTTTTTATTCCCTTGTATCAGTTTCTCGACATGATGATGATGGATACCTTAGGAACTATCAGAATAATAGGTGGAAAGGTCACATTCTAAATATGATATTTATATAGCTCATTCAACTCAAAAGTTTAATGGCTTTTTTGAACAAAAGCATTCTAGTCTTATTTCGATAAGCAGTAGATTTTCTGAAAAACCCTGAATTTCTGGATTCTCTCTATTAGTTCTCATTTTTGCTTGGAAACAGACAAATTTCGCTTGCTTTTGTGTCTTTCTTGCAATGCTTTGCCAAATGAAGCCAAAAGTCTACACACAGGGCTACTTTCCTATTCTTTCTTAGAGCTATCATAGACAATTGATCTGCCTTTAAAATCACTGTAGGCAACAATTTTACCAAATGTTCTTCCATTCCTTAACATTGATCACTATCTTTCCTGTTCATCATTTCATTTTCTTCACCGACCTTGCCATACCAATAGACTAATACTATATAATTTTTACTTTGGCTCAAGTAGCAACACATTTCTTGTACCAATTTCTGCATTACAGTGAGAAACATTAGCTGACACAACAAAAAATAACAAAATCTCAGCGTCTTAGCACAACAAAGTTTTTTTCTCTTCAACTTTTCTGAATGTTTGAATATTTTTATAATAAAGAGTTGAAAGAGGATAGAACCTGAAAATGTTTACTTCTGGTCTGCAACTCTATAAAAGCAGATCTGGGTAACCTCCATTATTTGTAGCTATTCCATATGGAATGGATGTTTTCCAAGAGTTCTGTGAAAGGGAAAAGAGATTATGGAATAAAACAGGAAGCTTCCACAGCAAGCCCTGGCCCAGGAAACATAACTTCCAGGCATATTCCAGTGCCAGAATTAGGTCATGTGGCCCCAACCAACTACAACATCTGAAAAAAATATGACTAGATTTCCTGTGTGTCCAGGAAAATAAATTAATTAGTGAGCAATTAGTAGTTTCTGCCAGAGTCATACTATCTGCTTTTCAGGTATTTTGCCTAAAGCTGCTCATGACTATCTCCTCTTCTATATCCTTATTCCATTTTTTTTTTTTTGTATGCTGTATGGCAGTCACATTTCATTATTTTTTTCCATGTAGGTATCCTGTTATTGTGGCACCATTTGTTGAATTTTTGTTTGTTTGGTTTTTATTTGTTTTGCTTGTGTTTGTTTTGGGAAGTGCATGCACTGGGAATCAAACCTGAGTTCCCCACATGGCAGGTGGGAATCCTACCACTGAAACATCCTTGTGCCCCCTGTTATTCCACTTTACTTTTTTGTATGCTATATGGTGGGGTTCACATTTCATTCTTTTTCCATGTGAGTATCCCCTTATTGCAGCACCATTTGTTGAATTTTTTTGTTTGTTCAGTTTTTCTTTTGTTTGTTTGCTTGTTTGTTTGTTTGGGCCAAGAATTGAATCCGGGTCTCCTGCATGGTAGGTGAGAATTCCCCTTGTGGAGAGCCGCCTCCCGGGTCAGGCCTAGTGGTCGCGCTGCAGCCTGCTCTAGAGTTCCCCCCGCCCATCGAGTGAGTCAAGATGGCGCCCGCATCCTGTTTGCGCGTATGACGTACGCGCCCACCAACCCTATCTTCCAATCACCTCTGTATACATGGCACTAACCTATTGGGTTTGGGCACAGTATATAAGAGGTTACCCGGACAGGGTGGGTGGAGACGACCCACAGGGAGCCGTACCTGACGGCCGCATAGAGGTTGTTCCCCCGCGGGGTATCTTGTCCCGCGTGGAACCTGTAACAGAGAATGCAAGCTTAGCTCCAGTAAAGGTCTGTGCTCACAACTGCAGCGTGTCTCGAACCCGTGTCTGTCACTTGAGTCGGTCTGTCTGCGTCTGTCTCTCTCTCCCTCCTGTTCCCTTCGCCGGCCGGGGATCAGAAGCCGAACGAGACGGCGCCGGACAAGTGGTGGCCCGTACGGGGAACCTCCTCTCTCGACACCTCTTCTGCAAGGAGAGCCGTACTGTCTCTTCTTGAACTGAGAAGGACGTGCATCCTGAGCTCGCAGCGGACTTCCCGCGCCTGATCACCGCGAGAAGGTGAGTACTTCTTATTATGTGAGAGTTAAGGCCCGCGGGCTTTCAGGTAGCCCCGGGGACTCGGAAGAGCTCTCCGAGTGATTAAAGTACAGTGCCGACTGCAAGCATGGGGCAGTCAGGAAGTTCACCTTTGTTAGCTCCCTTAAAGACCCTTTTGAAGCAGTGGGGTATCTCGGTTAGGAAGAGTTCCCTCCTGCGGTTCTTAGACGATGTTGCTGCTTTTGCACCTTGGTTCGCCCACTCCGGGAGCCTTAGTCTGCCTTCTTGGTTAAAACTTGGTAATGACATAGAACGGGCGCCGGACGGGCCTTTGTATGGACCCGATCCTGGTCCCTATCTGGGAAACCGTCCGTGCTTGCCCTGAGGCAGAGTCTACTTCAGGCCTCAGTCCGTCTTCCGCCCTGCTGCAGGCACGGCACGCGCTCCAAGAAACTCAGTCAGTTTCGTCTGCGGACGGCTCCCGTAAAGGCAAGCCGCCAGAGTCAAGCGATAGTTCAGACAGCTCTGACTCAGAGTCAGATGGTGATGAGACCGAGGGTGCAGACGCGCCTCCGCTGATCGATTGGGGGAGGCCCCCTGTCTCACCCACGCAGCCTTCCGCCCCGCCAGCGCCTGCTGCAGGGGCGCGGCGGCTTCCGGTGAATGGTTTTGGTGATCTCGCCAAAAACCCTCACCACGGGCTCCCTCTGGTGGCCGAATCAGGTAATTACAGTGGCTGCTCTCCAACTTCTGAGCGCTTGTTAAAAGGAATGGGATATGTCCCCGGCAAAGGCTTAGGAGCCTCATTGCACGGGCGCGCAAGGCCTATACAAGCTGTCTCCAATTCTGACAGACGAGGCCTGGGTTTTTCCTAGGGGCCACTGAGGGGAGACTCCCACCCACCCCTATAAAACTAAAGTGGAAGACCAGTACCCCGGTGTGGGTGCCTCAGTGGCCCTTACCAAAAGAAAAGCTGTCAGCATTGCATACTCTAGTGTCTATACAGCTAAAAGAGAGCCATATCATTCCCTCCACATCGCCTTGGAACACACCCCTATTTTTGTCATAAAGAAAAAATCAGGCAGATGGAGATTGTTACATGATTTAAGAGCCATTAATAATTGCATGGAGTCTATGGTAAAATTAAATACCTGCATGTGTCAGTAGACACATGGTCTCAGATATTATTTGCCTCTGCTGAGACAGGAGAAAAAGTCCACCAAGTCATTGCACACTGCCTTGCCGCTTGGGCAGCGTGGGGTAAGCCAAAAATATTAAAGACAGATAATGGACCTGCTTACACCAGTAGAACCTTCCAAAAATTTTGTGATAATATGGAAGTCCAATTAAAGCATGGCATCCCTTATAACCCTCAGGGGCAAGGGATCATTGAGAGAGCACACAGGTCACTCAAAGATTTGCTTAGAAAACAAAAAGGGGGGATAGGCCACGGCCTGTCCCAAAAGGCTCAACTGTCCATAGCCTTGTTTACGTATAATTTTTTGAATGAAAATGCACAGGGAATGACACTTGCCCTTCAGCACACTACTCCGAGTCCTCCACATAGAGGTCTAGTCCGTTGGAAGGATGTCCTGTCAGGACAATGGCAAGGCCCTGACCCAGTGCTCAGCTGGGCCAGAGGCTCTGTTTGTGTTTTTCCCCAGGAGCCAGGACGTCAACCAGTGTGGGTTCCGGAAAGACTGGTGAGAACCGTGACATCGCCCGAGGAGGCCAAGGAGCTGCTGCCCAACAAATCAGCAAACCTTCAACCTGAACCACCAGATCCGGTCTCCAACTCTGCTGATGACGGCGGCGACTGACGAGATGGCAACAAAAACGCCGGTCACCCTTCGACTGTTTAGAAGAGGGACCAGTTTTAATACCCCCCACTCTCCCAACAGGTGGAATCAGACCTTAAAGTGCTTGGGAAGATCAAGTTAACCCCCGTTGCCTTCGACCTTTCCAAACTGGGCGAGACTGTACAAAGTCTGTGGAACCGAGTCACCTCTTGGTTCTCTTGGCCCAATTTGACTACTTGGATTCTCGTAGCGGTGGGACTATTAGTGGGATTAGTCACTGTTAAATGCTTGTTAGAACGCTTGTTCCAGACACAGCAGCAATTGCGTGTTACTACCATGTTGGCTATGTCACTCGCCCCTGATGCTCCTGACAATGACCGTCCTGCTGCCCGGTCCTCCCCCTCACCGGACGGTCCATCCCGGCCACTCAGGGCGGGGCGCTCGAAAACAGGATCTGCTGCAAAGCCCATGGCCGTGTCCCGGGTGTAAAAGGCGGCACCAGAAGTCATAATTTTTGTCTAAAGGATGATCTCTAAGGCAGAGTCACGGTCCTGGCCAGACTAGACTCCGGCCATTGCACAGAGACATCTAGTGACACCCTCGACTCTGGTTGCCGCTCTCCTGAGCCCCGCTTAGCCCAGTTGCGAGGCGAAGCACTGCAGGGAGAGTCACGTGGTTTCCAGTTCACGGGCTCTCCGGTCTCTATATGAGGAGGCATTCTGGTTGGTGCCTAGCAAGCCTAGTCCAGACTCCCCAAAGCACCAAAACAAGTAGTGGGCTAATCAAGCTCACGGGAGCTCACTCATCAATGGAGACACTGGGTCTAAGAAAGGGTCTACGGACCAAAAATAATTAAAAAGGGGGAGATGTGGAGAGCCGCCTCCCGGGTCAGGCTTAGTGGTCGCGCTGCAGCCTGCTCTAGAGTTCCCCCCGCCCATCGAGTGAGTCAAGATGGCGCCCGCATCCTGTTTCCGCGTATGACGTACGCGCCCACCAACCCTGTCTTCCAATCACCTCTGTATACGTGGCACTAACCTATTGGGTTTGGGCACAGTATATAAGAGGTTACCCGGACAGGGTGGGTGGAGACGACCCACAGGGAGCCGTACCTGACGGCCGCACAGAGGTTGTCTCCCCGCGGGGTATCTTGTCCCGCGTGGAACCTGTAACAGAGAATGCAAGCTTAACTCCAGTAAAGGTCTGTGCTCACAACCGTTGCGTGCCTCGAACCCGTGTTTATCACTCGAGTCGGTTTGCCTGCGCCTGTCTCTTTCTCCCCTCCTGTTCCCTTCGCCGGCCGGGGATCAGAAGCCGAACGAGACGGCTGCGGACACCCCTTACTCCACTCTTTATACTTTCCCATATGTCAACTTCCCCGCTTTCTCCTGCACTTCCTGCTTCTGGTTTTCCTTTTGAGTCTATAAATAAGCACAGCCCATTCTCCTATAAAGTAATTAACCAGCAATTAACCATTGTATACCAAAAACAAAAATTCCTTTGGTATACACACTCTTTCACCTATCATCCTAACTATTTTACCATTCAAACCCAAACTTCTTGAACAAAGAAGATTTTTCTATTCTCTTTTCTATCAATCACTGATTGTTTATACATGTCAATTATTTCCCTAAAATTATTCTTGATAAGCAAACTTTTGGTTGCTAAAACTAATGGACACTCTTTATTCTCCATAACTTGAGCAATCGACTCTATTTTCTTTCACAATAAGCATTTTTTTCTTAACTTTCATTAACTGTAGGGGAATTTTTAAATTGATCTCTATGGCTACTCCTTTAAAAACTTCGTTTTTGGCTCTCTTCCTCTGTATGCCCCCTAACTATAGATGAGACTTGGGGTCTTTCCTGGACCGTCATATCTACTTATCCAACATATCTTTCATGGGTCAACTTCGCTATAGCTTCAATATTCTTCTCCAATGATGTTGCTCAGTCTGCTTTACAAAATCACATCCCTCTGATGTGCTTCGGACCCATTTTCTAGCTTTTACTTAAACATTGCCAGTTGTGTATTTTCTGAGCATCTTGAATTAAACAAGCAAAAAACTTTTTGTTGCCCCCACATTTCTATCCTTAGTCTGAACCTCTTCCAGAGTTCTCTCAACACCTACCAAGCTGGTCAAGCATGACATCTGTACAATATCATCTTTGTTTCTTACATTTCTCTCACCAATCACTCTTTTGTGCATATGGCTAAGCACCAAGCCCTCTGAAATATACCAATTTCTAAAAATTCAAATGAACTTCTATCATCCAAACTTCCCTTACTATTGTCCAAATTATTGATTTTGCTGTAGCTCAGTTGACTGGCCTGATTCACTGCAACAACCTTCTGAAAACTTCTCCTAGCTTGCAATTCCATACAATCTAACTCATTCTCTACACGTTGGTCTGAGTAGTCTAATAATAACACTTAACAAAGCATTTAACTTGGTGAAATTAATTTCTTCCTTATATCAAACAGATATCACTTCCTCTGGAATTTCTTGTCCTCTTGATCTCTTAGTCTTGTTAAGCTTTTCCCTCCTCTATGTGTTTCCATAGTAACATATACTTCCTTATTTTAGCACTTTTGATGTAGAATAACTTCATGGTTATTTCACTTTTCTGTATTCTTTTTGAATCAGACATGATCTGCATATATCAGTGCCTTGCAAAAACAACTATTTATAGTTCCAACTGCCCAAGAACAGTTCTTTCTCGACATTAGAAATGTTGGGGTATAAATGCAGCCTCTAGCTCAAATGCTTTGGTCTCCAATGATTCTTACATTGTTTTCACAGAATTTTCTGAAAACTGCTTCTAGATTTATTACAATACCTTTTTTTCAACTTTCAGAATTTTTGAATGAGTGATTTTACTTAGTTTGATGAGTTGAATAGATGTCTTTTTGTAGAAAATGTTCCTCCAAGTATCTGATACCACTATTCTGAAGTCCCAACTCTGAACTCATTGGATTTTATCCAAAACATGATTCTCAGTTAAAAATATCACTAAATAAATATGCTGTTCACATGGGAACACAAGCAATAAACTTTACAAGTTTTCCTATGTTTCCTTATTTTCTTTACCACCTGTGCTGGTTTAAAACTGTTATGTGCCTCAGAAAAGAACTTTTCTCTTAACCCTAATTCAATTTTATGAGCACAGACCTGTTGTTTCAAGTAGGACATTTTGATTAGATTGTTTCCATAGAGATGTGACCTGTCCAATTGTGGGTATGACCTTTTGATTAGATTTTTTACATGGAGTTGTGACTCTGCCCATTCAAGGTGGGTTTTTAGTTAGTTTACTGGCATTCTTAAAAGAGCTTGCAGAGAGAGAAAGAGTTTAGGACTGACACTGAGAGCAGAGAGATGAAACCAAGACAGATGTCTGGAGATGCAGAAGAAGCCGAAAGAGCCATTTGAACCCAGAAACCAAGAAAGATGGACAGCAGACTTCAGCAGGTGCCTCCCCATATGATAGACAAATCCTGGAATTAGCCTCTCTTGAGAGAGGGTATTCTCTTGTTGGCACCTCAATATGGGCATTTTTATGAAGTGAAGATCACAAAAATTATTCCATTTTCAATAGCAATTTAAGAATCAAATATATAATGCTCAATAAGCACTTGTAAAGATGTTCAACAAAATTAGTCACTATGGAAATGCAAACCAAATCACAATAGATTCAAGTTCACACCAACCTATTCATGCAAAAGAAAAAAGATATAAATCCTAAGAAGAAAAGATTTGCAATACTAAGGAAGTAACAGAGAATTTTGAGAAAGTCTAGGAGGTAAAATTGACATGAATTCCTCATTAATTGGATATGCATATATTTTTTAGAGAAATGTCTATTCAAGTAGTTTGCTCATTTTTAATTGGGTTGTCTGTCTTTCTATTGTTTAGTTATGGAGTTTACATAGAAATGCTTAATATTGAAACATTATCAGATATATGTTTTACAAATGTTTTTACCTGTTCTATTTCCATTTTCATGATAACTCCTTTAATATATAAAAGTTTTTAATTTTAGCCAAGTCCTATTTACCTATTTTTTTCTTCTGTTGCTTTTATGTTTTATGTAAATGTTGTAATGTCTAAGAAACCATTGCTTAACAAAAGATCTTGAAGATATTTCCATATGCTTTCTTCTGCAAGTGTTACATTTTTGCTTTGTGTATTCAGGTCTTTGATTCATTGTGATTTAATTTTTATATATCATATAAGACAAGGGTCCACATTAATTCTTTTGTTTATGGATATCCCATTTTCCCAGCACTATCTTTGGAAGATACTACTCTTTCTCAGTTGAGTGCATTTGGCATCCATGTCAAAAATTCATAGGTGTGAGGATATGTTTTTGAAATCCTGATTCAATTCTATTGGTCTGTGTCTGTGCCAGTACCATGTTGTTTTGATTACTGCAACTTTATAATAACTTTTAAAATCAGTAAGCATAAGCCCTTCAGCTTTGCTTGTCTTTTTCAAGATTTTGACTATTTAGTATCCTTATCCTTCAATATACTTTTTTTGGGGGGGTGGTGGTGGTGGTGCATGGTCCAGGAATCAAACCTGGGTCTCCCGTATGGGGCATTCTAACCACTGAACTATCCGTGCACTTCCATATACTTTTGATGGTCAGCTTTTTCCTTTCTGAAAAAAACGGCTGTTGGAAGTTAGATTTGGATGGTGTTTGATCTGTAAATCACATTTAGTAGAATTGACATCTTAACATTTAGACTGCCAATCCATGAACGTGGAACGTTTTTCTATCAACTTGTCTTCTTTAATTTCTGTCAGTAATATTTTGTAGGTTTCTTTGTACAAATCCTTTAGATGTATGGCTAAATTTATTCCTAGGTATTTGATTCTTTAATTGCCATTGCAAATGGACTAATTTGCTTTGTGATTTTCACTTCAGAATGTTCATTACTATTTTATAGAAACACCACTGATTTTTCCATGTTGATCGTTACCCTGCCACATTGTTGAATTTGATCATTTGTTCTAGTAACCTTACTGTAAAGTTCTCAGGCTTTCCTATATATAGTATCATGCTATCTGTAAATTGGGAAAGTTTGACTTCTTCCTTTCCAAATTGGATTTTGTTAATTTCTTTCTTAATTCTAATTGTCCTGTATAGAACGTTCAATAAAATGTTGAATAATAGTGGTGACAATGGGCATACTCGCCTTATTCCTGATTGTTTTAGTCTCCAAGTCTGCTCAAAGCAATATACTACATATGAGTTGGCTTTTTAAGTGGGAGTTTATTAGTTTAAAAACTTATAGTTCTGAGGTTGTGAAAATGTCCAAATCATCAAGATATTGCTTTCTTCCTAAGACCAGCTGCTAGAGATTGTGAGCTCCTCTGTCTCATGGCAAGGCTAGTGTCTCCCTTCTCTTTTAGGTTTCATTGCCTCCAGCTTCTTGCATCCATGGCTTTCTCTCTCCTTCTGTGGCTTTTGGTCCTCAGTCATCTCATAAAGGACTCCAGTAAAAGGATTAAGACCTACTCTAATGGGGTGGGTCACATCTCAAATTGAAATAACCTAACCAAAAGGTCCCACACATGATAGTTTTTATCCACAGGAGTGGATTGAAAGAATATGAGTTTTTCTGGGATATATAAAAGTTTCAAACTATTACACTCCACCCTTTGGACCTTAAAAAGACATGTTCTTTCCATATGCAAAACATATTAATTCTATCACAATATCAAAAAAGCTTCAGAAACCATAACTAAGTATGAAGTCTCTTCAAAATCAGTTGTGGGTGGGCCACAGTGGCTCACCAGGCAGAGTTCTCGCCTGCCATGCCAGAGACCTGGGTTTGATTTCTGGTGCCTGCCCGTGCAAAAACTAAACAAAAACAAACAAATAAACAAAATCAGTTACATGTGTGGTCTGTCCTAAGGCAAAATTCTCCTTCAGCTATGACTAAGTTATCAGCTTCCAATATACCAAAGAAACAGTCATAGGATAATTTTTCCATTTCTGTAGGGAGGAACTGGAAGGAAAACAGGGGTCTGTGGACCCAACAGTTCCTTGCAGAGCACATTTCATTAGATTTTAAGGTTTGTGAGTCATGTATAGAGTTATGTTTTCTCTTCAAGTCTTGATAAAGTAGCAGTCCCACCCTTTCAAGGGCTTATGCAGTGGTCTTACAGTCTTCAAACACTGGGCTGAGGGTCCCAACATCTCCATACATGGGGAGATAGCCATGCTCTCTGTTCCAACCTCTTCAAGCTCCAGGGCAGCAGCCAGATTCTCTGCTATCTTTAGGACACAGGATCAACCATCTTAGAAGAGTAGGGTGGTGTATAGGCTCTCCCCAATTCCTAGGGAATGTTCTCTACCCTCTCTGAAGCCTAAGGCAGTAGCACCCTTCTTGAACAATGGGGCAGTGAAGCTCCTTAAATTCCCCAGGCATCTGAAAGACTTCAGGTGGCAGCACTCTTCCCGAACAAAGGGAAGGAAGGCCCACCTCTGCAAACTCTGAGCAAACTCACTCTTTTCAGATGCATGGTTGGGTCCCCTCTCCTGGACAGAGGTTTCTTGATGACAGACCTCATTTCTTCTTCCATCTTTCCCTTTCCTGTACCTTTAATCTGGAAAGGCAGTGGTTTCATTCATACAGATCTCACAAAAAACTCATTGCTTTCACATGTAGCACACAGGGTTCCCAACCATCAGACAATAGGACTTTCCACAAATACTTTCTGGATAGGTGCATCTCCAATCCTGACTTGTACTGAAGTAGCTGACTGGTTCCATGTTTGATTAAATCTTCACATGGGGCAGTATTCTCTGGGGACTCATTTTCTGAAAGCTCAGAATTTTCAAAACTATTAATTTTGGGTGATTTTTGGTTGCTTTGTACACAAGAGTGCAGTTCTCAGCTTATCCTCTGCTTCTCACATTTTACTATAAGCTGCAAGGTGAAGTCGGGCTGCATTTTCTACATTTAATTTGGAAATCTCTTCAGCTAAGTATCCAAGATCACCACTTTCAAATTCTGTCTAGCATCCAACATCAGGACTCGATACCCTTGAATATTTTATCATAATAATATATTATTCTATAATAAAATAGAGTTAATCAGGGGTACAATGTCACTGAAATGATTTTTGCTTCATATCTATAAAAATGAAAATTCTAACACTTTTGATTAAAAATATTGCACTTTGAATATTACTGTAAAGTTGCTGTAGGACTGTTATTTACAATAGTGAAAATTGAAGACAATATAAATCTATCAATGAACAAATGATCAAATAAAAGGCTTTACTGTATACATTATCACACCACAAAATTGATAATTAAAAATGGAAGTTACCACAACATGGAAAGACTGCTTATAATAATTCTAACTGAAAATCAGAACATTAAATGGTATTTTATGATAATTTCTATTATGCAAACTATATATAAACAGAAATATACATGAACAAAGATCTGAAATAGAAGATCATAAAACTGTATGTTCAAATAATAGGATTTTTTAAGAAGAACTATCTTGGGGAATTCAGGGTAAAGAGGAATATGCATGAATACAACACAACTTAAGTTATTGAAATATTGAAAATTGCATACCAGTATGCCATCATACTCAGAGAAGCCTAAAATTCTGTTGAAGAATGGAATAAATCAAAGAGTAATTTAAAGAATTGTTTCACTTCATTATGCAAGTTTCAAAGTGTTACTCAGACATTTGTTTCATAATGGCCATCGACATAGACAGCAGATGTTTAGACATGGAACTGGAAATGGTTTCTTTCTTTGAAGATTTTTAAGGTGTAAAGTTTCTGGAATGCTACTCTGTCAGGGGGTCCAGAGCCTCAGGCATATGTCCTATTGGAGGGTTGCCAAATTGTTTCCAGACAAAGGCCACGGGTTGTTTTGCTGATAAGCTCAATAACCAACTCCTGGCATAACACACATTGGGGTTTCAAAGAAGTTACTACTAGGTGCATAGTAGGAGAGCAGATGACCTATTAGCCTAAAATCTGTCTCCATTTTGTTAGTATTCTGTTAAGGATTTTTCCATCTGTATGCCTAGAGTATATTGGTCTGTAATTTTCTTTTCTTATAGTATCTTTATCAGGCTATGGAATGAAGGTGATTCTGGCCACACTGAATGAGTTAGAAAATATTCCCGTTTCAATTTTGAGTGATGATTTTGAGGTGGATTGGTGTTAATTCTTCATGGAATGTTTGGAAAAATTCCCCTATGAAGCCATCTGGTCCTGAGCTTTACTTTGCTGGGAGCTTTATGATTACCAATTCAATCTCTCTTCTTAATATTGATCTGTTGAGATCTTCTCTTTCTTCTAGAGTCAATGTAAATAGTTATTTTATTTTTTAGGAATGTGTTCATTTCATTTAGGTTATCTACTATTTTGATGTACAGTTGTTCAAAGAAACCACTTTTAAATCTTTTCTATTTATAGGAATGTTAGTAATGTCCCCTTTCAGTTTTAATTTTAGTTATTCATGCCCTTTCTCTTTTTTCTCTGTCAGTCTAGCTAAAGCTTTGTTGATTTTATTGATTTTCTCAAAGAATCAACTTCTGGTTTTGTTGATTTGCTTTTTTGTTTGTTTGTTTTCTGTAAGTCCCTATCTAATTCCTCTGCCCCCAATCTGTTATTTTCTTCCTTCTGCTCACTTTGGGTTTAGTTTGTTCTTTTTTCTAGTTACTCTATGTTTGGACTTAGCTTTCTTCTTTAAGATCTTTCTTCTTTATATTGAAAGCATTTAGAGCTATACATTTTCTTCTAAACACTGCCTTTTCTGCATACTCTAAGTTATTTTTCATAAAGTGTTTTAGTTTTCATTCACATCAAAATATTTCCTAATTTGTTTTGTGATTAGTCCATTTTCATTGGATGATACAGTGATTTGGTTCTATATATCCAAGAAAAAATACAGTCTTAATCTTAATCCATTCCCATGAGTGTGAACCCATTGGAAATAGGACCTTTTGATGAGTTTACTTCAGTTAGGATATGACCCAACTGAATCAGATTTGGTCTTAATCTTAGTTCTGGAGTCCTTCATTAGCAAAGCAAAATTCAGACATAGAAAGAGAAAGCCACAGGAAGAAACCGGAAGACAACAGAACCCAGAGCAGTGGAGAACCAAGAGTTCTGAAGAAGTCTCCATTTGACAGAAAACCAAGAGCCAACGATAACTAGCAGTCAGCTTCTAAATGCCACAATGTCCTGTAAGAAAGCAATGTCTTAATTATGTATTGATTTTGGACTTCTCCTACCCTGAAATTTGTGAACCAGTAAATTCTCATCATTTAAACCAACCCACTGCATGTTATTTGTTTTCCCAACCAGGAAACTAAGCCCTTGTTTAAGGGTTTCACTCCCTTCTCAGGTCCTTGTTTTATCTTGCCTCAATCTCCCCCCTAGAGAGTTCTTGCCCCTTTATCTTAAGCAATGTGGAGGGATGAGAGAATGTTTTCTGTAGGGCTTGCCAGGGGATTTAGAACCTGCCTGAAAGGGCATGGAACTTACTGGCTACTTCATTTAAGTTGAGAGGAGAAGAGTCTGAAGGGGAAGTTGGAATGGCTGAAAATCAGCATTGGTTTGGTGTGACAGTCTTCAAGTCTAGAAGAAATAAATTTGGTGAGAAGCCTAAAAAAATGTAAGAGCTGATCAATAGCAAGACATTAGACATGAACAGGCCTGGGAGAGGCACTAACCAAGTGAGACTGGGGAAGAAGAAGGGAAATGACCATCTTTCAGATCCAAGAGTGAGTTTCATGTGGGTGGCTCATTCCTGCTTCACTTGGGCATAAGAAGTTCCATATAGCAAGGTAAGGGGTGCAGGAATGAAGTTTAGAAGAGGTTTGATTGATTGGGCTGTAGCTTTGGTTGCTGTGTCATCCTGGTTATTACCTTGAGATATATTAGTATCATTTTTTTATTACTAGGGCAATTAATTACAGTTATTTCTCTGTTTGGTAAGAGCATAAAAATTAAGAAATTAAGTATTAAGTAAAAATTAAAAATTTAAGAAATTAAGAAATTGGTGGTATTTAATTGAGAAAAACTCTCACTCTTTTTACGCTGCTGCATTTTTCCCTTTCTTGGTTCTAGAACTCAGTTGAGAGCAATTAGTTTTGCTTTCTGGGCTAAAGACCCTGGTGGTAGTGTTTTGGTCTCAAAACGCTTGTTAAATTGGGAGACACTATTGCTTAAGAGAATAGCAAGAATTCACCAGATAGGGAAGTGAATTAGTTTTACTTTTTCTTTAACCTTTAAGAGACTTTGTAAATACTAGACAGATTATATTAAATAGGATGCTGTAGAAAATTTATGTCTTTTTAATAGTCTCTGTATGGAGTAATGCTCACTTTTAGAGCTGGAGAACCTTAATTTTGAGTTTTAGTTGTCACACAGATACTTAAACTTTAGTATTAGGGAATTATTAAGTTATTTAGTATTAGTGTACAATTACTAGAAAATATATATTATATTTCTAAATATATTTCAGAATTTAGAAATAACAGTAAAAGCTCAATAGTAAATTTGACTGCTATAAGAATTTAAATTTTTAAGCCTTAATTATTTATAAGCATTTTCAGTGAAGCTACTTTTAGAAATAAAAACACTTGATGGTTGTTTTATATTGGAGTTATATCAGGAGGTTTGTCCTGTTTTACCTTTACACATTTATTAGGGTTATTAATTAACAAATAGAATAGAATTTATATACTTATCTTGTTGCTTTTTTTAAGTTCTTTTGTGGAAAATAAAGTTTCAACTTTTAGCTTGCCTGTGTCTTTTTAGGGAAGCTTTAAAATAAAGTAGTGTAGCTGACAAAGTAAATCTCATTGTTGCTATGATTTGTAATTTTAGCATTATACAGATTAGTATTAGGATAGGACATTGTTAAGTTTTTAGGAACTTTAAACAATTTCCAAATACATCAATTATATTTACCTATGTAAATTTAGCTAACAGAAGGATAGAAATTTTCCTTAATTATTGTAATGCTTCTTAAATCCTTTTTAATGTAATATGTTGAACTATTATTGTACCTAATGTTTAAAAGGTGAGAGATCAAATTCTTTGTAATAGACTTCCTTTAAGAGTGAGGAGATCTCTTCTGAAATAAAGAGTGATAAGGGCAACATAAACATTAATAAGGATATTATTTTGAGATGGCATAAAATTTGTTCTCTAGATAGTGTACTTAGATGGCCAAGAAATTTTTTTAAATAACTTTGCACTGTGAGCAGTTTAACAGAAAGCAGCACTAAGACAGACAGAATTCATTTTTTGTAAACTGTTTATAAATTCTTGTAATCAGCAGTGACTGTATATACTTTTAAAATGTTCCCCACAACTTTCCACATCCACCTACAGTTTATAGTTAGCATTTGGCTACAAAACTCACTCTCTTAAACTTTCTACAATTTTCCATATCCATTCAGTTAGCAATGACTACAACAGACAAACTTTGCTTTCATGCTGGGAATATGTTACTCTGCATAGTTAACACTCTGCAAGATCATGCTCTGAGGCAGTTGGAGGTTGCAGGGTTTGCTGCTAAGTATTTTTAAAGATATGGGGATTATTTTGAAACTCTTGAGGTGACCCCCAAGGAGTGAAGATGATCTCTTCCTGGAAGGAGATGGGGCATTCAGGGACAATGAGAAATTGATGAGATACTAGAATGCCTTTCAGCTTTCAAAGAAGAAGGGTAGTGAATGTTTTTGTTTTTGTTTTACCATCAACTCCTATACTTAGACAAGTCTGAGTGGAGGTAGGCCTAGAATGGCAGTTTAGGACTGAATGGCTTGAGTGTTAAGTAAGAAATTAATAATCTTGTCTGTCACATTGAGAGTCACCCAGGTCTCCTCTAAGTTGGTCAGATGTGAAGTCAGGAGAGCCATATGTAGCTTCAGAATCCTCAGTCTTCTTCACTGGCCACAAGCAGAGCTTGAGGGTTGTCCTGCCCCACTCTGGGAGACAGTGCAGTCTCTGGACTCAAAGCCCATGTTGGGATACCCGGGGTAAGACTCCTGTGGCTCCCAAGGTTGAGGATTGTTTTGAGGTTTCTGGAACCCTCTCTGCCAGTGGCTCTCTGACTCAAAGTTGAAGTAAGGCCCTTGAGGCCTGGAGCCATGATTTGGGTGACCTGGAGAGGAAAGAGTACCATTAACAGTGACTGCAATAAGCTGAACCTGTTCTCTGGCTTTTCCTTACCTTTCTTTGCCTTCTCCTCCTTGGTCTTGTTTTAATTCTTAAGTACAGAACAGGCAGTTTCTAATTTTGTATCACCCATCACCCTGAGCCTCCTTGGATAGCTAGAAGCTCACAGTGAACTGAGTTTATGTCCTGGGGGAGCCAGATCAGAATACCTATATTCCTAGAGAAAACTATGAAAATGGTTTCACCCTTTCAGGAGGACACAGGTTGCATGAAAATGTAGGAGAGACTAGCAATGAGATAAGCAAGAAGAAAAGGTGAAAGTATGTGGCCAAGCCTCCCAATATTCACCAGTTCGAATGATTGGAGAGAAGTATCTCCTGTCTGGCTCACCAAACCACTTTGCTGGATTTTGGCTTCCAGATTCTTGGCATTGCCATTAGAAAGAAATTCAGGAGCACAGCCCAAAGAGTAAGCAGATAAAAAATTTACAGAGAACATATGTAGGAAAACAAGTAGACACTCTCACAAAGACAGAACTGGGAAAGGCAAGGGGTGGTGAGTAGGATATTAAGGTATGACCCACTTCATGCAGGGCGCCCTTTATAAGAGAATGAAACAGTAAAAAAAGGCCACAGAAGATGAGAGAGAAAGACACAAAAAACAGAAAGACAGAAAGAAGGCCATGGAAGCCAGAAGCTGAAAACACTGAACATATAAAAGAAGGAAGAAACCAGCAGATATCACTATGTGTCTTGCCATCTGACTGAAGAGTCCTGGATCACCAGCAGTCTGTCTTCAGGAAGCCAGCATCATCTTGATGATGACTTGTTTCAGACATTTGCACACCCTCAGGACTGGTAGCTTTTAAACTAATAAATTCCCATTGTTAAAAGCCAGCCCATTTTATGGTATCTGAATTTTGGCAACTCTTGCAGACAAAAACGCTATGTAAGATGTGTATCACAATTGCCTGCTAAATAACTTTTAGTGACTTTACCTTGCTTAATGGATGAATTACTCAACTCTGTCATGACAATATGGCTCCACATGTGAAGATCCTCTGCAGTCTCATATTTTCCCACACTCTGCCTTGCCACTTGTGTTAGATTCAGTTGTCAACTTGGCCAGGTGAGCATACCTAATCTTGTTGCTGCAGACATAAGCCAAAGGTATGTGAACCTCATCTGTTGCCAATTACATCTGCAGTCTGCTAGGAGGCGGAGGCATGCCTGCTGCAATGAGTGACATTTGACTTAATTGGCTGGTGCTTAAATGAGAGAACGCAATGTAGCACAGTCTAAGCAGCTCGGCATTCCTCATCTCAGCACTTGCAGCTCAGCCCAGGCCTTTGGAGATGCAGAAAGAAGTCTCCCCGGGGAAAGTTGTTGGAACCCAGGGGCCTGGTGAGAAGACCAGCAGAGACCATCTTGTGCCTTCCACGTAAGAAATAACCTCAGTGGAAAGTTAGCTGCCTTTCCTCTGAAGAACCAACAAAATAAATCCCCTTTTATTAAAAGCCAATCCATCTCTGGTATATTGCATTCCTGCAGCTAGCAAACTAGAACACCACTTATGCCATTTTATTTCACATTTTCATTTTTTTTTTTAAGCAGAATGTTCTCTTGTTTGGAATATCCATCTATATTCCTTTATCCTGAATTTTTTACTCATCTTTCAAGCCTCAATTCAGGCATTTTATACTACAAAGAGGTTTTCTGAGACCTCTTAGTTGTGCTAAGTATTCCATTTACGTTCTTCCCTAACTAGCAATGCAATGCTCCACTATGTTACAATTGAATTATATAGTCTGTGAGACAGTGTTCCATGAATCAGTGTTCCATGAACTCCTGCTTCAGTTCTTCAGTGACTTTTGATAGTTCTGAGGCTGTGGAGACTGAGGTCCTTAAAATGCCTATATGTCTCTGAATAGTCCACACAGTCTCTTTTTGAGACCTTTGCAGGGGCACTTCTCTTTCACACAGTAATATTTCTTTTACTATCTTCCACTCATTTCTACAATTGTCTTTGCATATAAGTACTTTGATCATGTTGGATTAAGGCCCACCCTCATTCAGTTTGGCCATTCATTAACTAATAACATCTTCAAAGATCCTATTTACAAATTGGTTCACACTTGTACCCTGACACATTTTAATTAATAGCATATTGAAAATCCTAATTGCAAATACGTTAACAACCTCAGGTCTAGACTGTTAGGACTTGAACATATCTTTGTAGGGAGGTTGATTTAATCACCAAAAGTAGCCTTAATTCTTTGCACAATGCCTGGTGCTTAGAACACATTTAATAACTAAATAGGCCGAATAAGCTTCCAGATTGTTGGTTTGCATTTACAAAGACACCACTTCTCACACTTAATATCTAGCACACGATAAGTTTTATGCTTTCCAACTGAAATTAATTTTGCAAATGGCAGACATTCTTGAAATGTTCAACTGAAAAATGAAACTATTAGGAAATATAGTAAACAGGTCGTATTTATATTTCAATTTTGCACTAAAATTGTGATTACTTCAAAATATGTTGAATATACTTAGTATTTTGGCCCTGACAATTAGATAGAATAGTGTTAGTTTTCCAAATTATCAGTCCTCCTTTTCTCTGTGAAGACTTGGTCAGCACCCTCCCAACCCCCAACATGTTACATCCTGAGTAAATCACCCCTGCTCATATGGCCTTTCCTTACATATGGAATCTGCCTCTATCATTTCAAGGGAGCACATTAGATTTTTTTTTATGTGTCTGTCTCCTATACTGAAATGTAGCTTTTTGAGGGAAGCCACTGTGTTGCTTTAATCTTCATCTCTTCCGCAACTACCATTGTGTCTGAGACAAATACATTTTTGGCTAATATTTATTCAAAGAAAAAATGAATCAATTAATCAGTGTCTCAGAATCACAAAATACTTTACATAGTGGAAACTGTAATAAATGATTTAGCCTAGAATTACTTCATCTGAAAAAACCTTTTTTTTCCTTCACAATAAATGGTAAGCTATACAATGTATTTTCTGCATTTCTTTATGTTTGACATTTTATGCTACTTTTAAGCTATTAATCATTTATTCTGCCCTCCAATGCTATCCTCTCTTGTTGTAAACCTTATATGATTTTGGATAAAACTCCAAATTAATAATTGATCATTGGGGCAACAGTATAATTAAGAGAGTGTGGTTATAATTACACTATCAAAATAAGAGTAATTGCTCTTGGATTTCCATACAGCAACTGCTTTTGAAGTCTCCAAAATGCTTGTATTAAAGGAAAAAAAAGGAATTCTGTTTTGTATTCGAATTCAAGAAGTGGTTAACCTGGTCAAAACCAAAAGATAATTTGCAAAATTTAATAGCAAATAACAACTACAGTTATAAAATAATTTTCATCAAAAATCTCATTAATGATCTAAAGACATTTCATTCATTTTAGAGAGTGTCAGCAAGTTCATATGTGTGCACTTCTGGTTTAATATACTATTTAATTTGCTAAAATACTATGCATTAATTTTGTACTGCTGATACAGGTAGGGATTTTAACCTCAGGACAGCTTTTAGAACATCGCTAAAGCCCCAGAAAGCAGTCACACAATGTATTTTTTACATTGCCATCCTTGGAGAAAGTTGGTCGTAGAATCAAAAATCGGCAATTATGAATCCCAATTTTCATGAGCAGCTCCGGTTTCACTTCTTCTAGAGTACAAAGATTCCAATGCAGACCCCAATTCTGAGACTTCTTCAATTTAAGCCAGCACTGTTATACATTCTATCAGCATAATGATTTTCTTTTACTCAAATAAGTGATTGGTTAAGAAATTTGAACATTCTTAGCTTTAAAAGAGTCATTTACAAAGTACGTAGATTACTTTTGCCTTTATCTCATACACTTTTTTTTTCCTTTTTTTCTTCCCTCTCTCTCACCCTTCCTCCTTCCTCCTACCTCTCTCTCACAC
Organism: Tamandua tetradactyla; assembly: GCF_023851605.1. NCBI lineage: Eukaryota > Metazoa > Chordata > Mammalia > Pilosa > Myrmecophagidae > Tamandua > Tamandua tetradactyla. The sequence goes on from NC_135345.1 coordinate 58,725,617, forward strand.
ATTCTATTTGGTAATTATCAACTAGCCAGCTCAATGCAATTTGATGATTGTGTAAGTTCTAATATTTAAGAAAGTGCTACCAGTTGGTAGAGATGGTAGCATAAAATCTATGGGGTCCTGTGTGAATAATAACTGAAACTCTATGAGCCCATTAATGTGAAATGCTTTTTCAACTGAAGTATTTACTATTTTTCTTCTGGTGTAGCTAGCTTATAAAGGAGTTCAAAGGATACTAACAATATTTAAGCATTGTATATAAGAAAAAAAGAGTTGAGGGTAAAAAAAAATCAGAGCTTAAAAGTTACTTACTCCTTTGTAACCAGTCACAGAGGCTGGCTTGTAATTTTAGAAGAAAATGGTAAAAAAATCAAAAAAGAAACATGGTTGTTTAAACAACTTCCTGAATAAAACTATGTTTAATTCAAACAAAACAGCTGAAAGATGTAATGAAGGAAAAGCATAAAACAGTTGCTTATGAAGCCATTTTCCATGCTCTTCTTGTTAATATTTTCATCAGAAGGGGCCTGTTACATTACGTTCTAATGTAATGGCATCTTTAGAAACATGGACAAGTGCAAGCAGAAATGGAACAGCAGCAGCAGCAAACCAGCTGATTTACACCACATTTTCTAGCATCAGAATTAACCTCACATGTGGATTTTTGCTCCTTTTAGACCAAATACCATTCTAAAAAATCAGCCTCATTTGGACCTACATGCCACCAGTGGGTGTACTTAATATGCCCTGGATTTCAGTGACTATAGCAGAATAAAGGCCAAATGCTATCCAGTATCAAAATGTGTTTTCTGGCCCTGTGTCAGAGTCCTTTAGCACTGCAACATTTGTAATTTCTGAACAATCCCCATAAAACTTAGGGGTTGTTGACCTGAACTAAACTCCCTATGGCTAGCGATGTCATTCTCCATCTCCTTTCACTTTCCAGGTTGATAAAAATCAATACATTCTCTCATAGAATTCTGACTTTTGAAGTAGCTTTTAGGTTCATGTGAATTGTGTGAAAGTGATAAAGGGACAGAAAGTGTTACTTTATCTTTCAAAGAGCTATTTCCTGTACCATCATTTAGACAATAATGTTAGAATTGTATTTAAAAAAATTTTGAAATTAATGAGTCTTGGATTTTTATAGTTGGTGTAATTTTCAAAAATACTTCACTATGTCATAAGCATTTACCTTCAATCAAACTACTGTTAAAATAAATTCAGTCCAATTCTTAGCTCTTACATCTATGATTGATTTCAATTATTGCTGTTTACTCTTAAATAAAGTAAGACTTATAGCTATTCCATGGCTTGCAATTAGAAAAAGCTAAAAGGAACATAGCACTATGATCTCCACTTTGGTTTACTCTTTAACTGAAAAATGAGGTGGAATGGATTTTCAAGAGATTCTCCTCATTCTTCATTTTTGAAAGTTCTGCATTCTGTGTAACTTTCCTAAAATGAAATCAATAGATATTCTAAAGATAATTCAATTTCCAGTTCTCTTGACTAGCAAGAGATGATACCATCACTTCAATATGGTAATTCAAAACCATGCTCTAAATCAGGGACTTGTGAATTTTTTTTCTATAAGGATCAGATAACAGGGTTTTGTGGCCATAAGATCTCTGTTGCAACTACCCAATACTCAACAGGTGCAATCAGCTGACTGATGATTTAATACACTAGCCTTCTGGTTTATCAACCTGCCATGAAATAGCCTTGCAGCAATGGTCAGGCCAGTGGGTGCCTGTACAGTGAACTGGATATAATCACTTGGTCAAGTTGACACCAGACCCTATCCAATACAGTCCACCCCTTGTCAACATAGAAGCTATACAGAACACCTTGAAAAACACTTAATTCTCAAATAGAACACAGAAATGTACTACATCTTTCCAGAATATGGTACAAGTCCTTAAGTGACATTCACTCTTAAACTTTGTATTCTATGATTTAAATGGTATAACATGTACAATACAGCTTATGTCATATGATAAGAGAACAAGGTATTTGCTATGTACAAATGCAAACATACTCAACAAAACAAGGGGAAAATATTCATACAATGGTCATAGTTCATATTCATCACTACTTTTTTCTACTACCTATTCCATGTTCCCTTTACCCTCATCAAGCACTTTAGCTGGCTATGGTTCTTTGCCAGGTGAGGTGACCCAAACCTTCATTCCTGAGGTTTCTGAGACATTGGTAGTCCTGCCTGGATTGGGTTGTTGCAGTTTTCCATTGACATTTATAACAGGGCATGGTAGTATTAAGAGATGCCCTTGGGGATCTTCTGTATTCCAGGAAAACATTTTACCTCCATTGTGTGGCTGCAGACTATTTCCCCTTGATTGTCAGAATCAATTACCCCAGACAGAATAGTAATCCACTTTCATGCCTGTTGATTCAGTGGCATGAGACGCCCAAAGTGTCCAGGTGGCAGTTTTTACTTCCAGTTCAATGGAATCATTGTTGTGTCTCCCAGTAGCAGCACTCCTCCTATTGGAACTAATGCCTGTAGACCAATGGAGCTTAAGTTTTCAGGGACAAGAAGCAAAAGTTTTCCTCGTGGATCACTAGGGTGATAGTGAGTGGTGTCACTACCATTTCCACCCCATGATTCTTAGACCCGTGAATCCTGACTATGGGAGAAACAGCACAGTAGGATGGATGCTGATTCAGAGCATACAGAGCCTCCTGAAGAACACTGACCCAGCTGTGCAAGGTATTGCCACAAAAGACCATTCTACTGTTCTTTTTTACCCAGCTGCCTCTGGATGATGGGGAATATGGTAAGAACAGAGAAATCCATGAGGATGTGCCCATTCCTGCACTCCATTTGCTGTGAAGTAGGTTCCTTGATCGGAAGGAATATCATAATGGTAGATAAGGCATTTCAAAGTCCATATGTGGTAGTTTTTACAAAAGTATTGCTTGCTGGGAATGCATACCCATATCCAGAGGATGTGTCTATTCCAGTTAGAACTAATCACTACCCCTCCTAAAATGGAGGAGGTCCAATGTGATCAATCTATAAGCAGGTAACAGGCTGATCCCCTTAGGCAAGGGTGCCATATCAGGGAGTGAGTTTGGGTCTTGCTGCTAGAAGATTGGGCCCTCAGCAGTGGCTGTAGCCAGGACTGCCTTGTGAATAGAAGTCCATATTACTGAGCCCATGCATAACCTCCATCCTTACCACCATGCCCACTTTTTTCATAAATCCATTGGGCAATGGAGCAGCTATGGAAAGAAGATGACCTGTATCCACAGGACAGATCATCTTCCTTTTATCCCCTTGATTATTAAAGCTTTACACTGTTGAAGTCACCTTCTTGTGAGCATTCACATGGGACACAAATATCTTCATATTCTTTGCCCAATGAGAAAGGTCTAGCCACATATCTCTTCCACAGACCTCTTTTATCACCACTTTTCCAATCATGCTCCTTCTAAGTCCTTGATCATCCAACCAAACCATTAGCAACAGCCCATAAATCAGTATACAAATACACATCTGGCCAAATGTCCTTCCAAGAAAAATGAAAAACCAGGTGTAAATGATTTTCCAGTATCCTTTAAGGGCACCCCAGAAGGGGGTTGCAGTGCTGTAGCTGTCCACTTCTGGGTGGTCCCTGAATATTGTGCAGAACCATATGTAAACCAGACCTGAGTTTTCTCTTCCTCAGTCAACTGATCATAAGGAATTCCCCAAGAGGCCATAGCTCTGATCTGGGAAAGAAAAGGTAATGTGGCAGGAGATGGGGCCTTGGGCATTTGAGCCCCTTTCTTTTTTAGTGTACTTGTACTTTCAGAGCTGCTCGAGCCCTATGTCACATATGCCATTTCCATATTATGACAAAGTGTTCCTTTATGCCCAACTTTATGGCTTGGTGGGCAAGACAACACCCAGCTCATGATAGACAACTCGGGTCTCATGGTGACTCAGTGCCCATGGTTAAGCATTCAAACTCTACTAAGCCCTGTAGTAGGCTAAAAGCTCTTTCTCAAAAAGAGAGTAGTTATTTGCAGTGGATACTAAGGTTTTGCTCCAAAATCCTAAGGGTCTCTGTTGTGATTTTCCCATAGAAGCCAGCCAAAACCTCCATACCGCATCCCTATTTGACACTGACACTTCTAGAACCATTGGACTTGCTGGGTCATATGACCCAATTTGCAGAGCAGGTTGCACAGCAGCCTGGACCTGTTGAAGAACCTTCTCTTCTTCCAGTCCTCATTCAAAACTCACACATTTTCTTGTCACTCAGTAAATGGATGGAATAGCACACCCAAATGAGGAATATGTTGTCTCCAAAATCCAGAGTAGTCAATGAGGTATTTTGCCTCTTATTTTTATCTTAGCAGGGACCAGATACTACAGCTTATCCTTCACTTCTACTTGCCCCACATTACTGGACACAGAAATCACTGAGGTGGAATGTCTCTGTAATTTTGTTGGATTTATCTTCCATCTCCTGACACACAGATTGTTACCTTAGCAATAAGTCTAGAGTAGGTGTTACTTCTTGCTCACTTGGTCCAATCAGCATATCATCAATATAATGGCCCAGTGTGATGTCTTGAGGGAGGGAGAAATGATCAAGTTCCCTTTGAAAAAGATTGTGACATAAGGCTGAAGAGTTGATATCTCCCTGAGGCAGGAGAGTGAAGGTATATTGCTCACTTTGCCAGGCAAATGCAAATGTTTCTGGTCACCCTTTCTGACAGCTATTGAAAAATAAAAGCATTTTCCAGGTCAATGGTGGCATATGTACCAGACAAAGTTTTGATTTGATCAAGCAATGTTACCACATCTGGAACAGCAGCTGCAATTGAAGTCACCACAAGGTTAAGTTTATGATAATCCACTGTAATCCTCCAAGTGCTACCTCTTTTCTGAACAGGCCAAATAGGAGATTTGAATGGAGATGTGGTGGTGATCACCACTCCTGCATCCTTCAAATCCATAAGCATGATGCTAATCTCTACAATCTCTCCAGGAATATGGTGTTGCTTCTGATTCATCATTTTGCTAGGTAGGGATAGTTCTAGTGTCTTCCACTTGGATTTTCCTACCATAAATGCCCTCACTCTATGAATTAAAGAAGCAATGTGGAGTTCTGCCAGTTGCTGAATATGTCAATTCCAATTATGTATTCTTGAACTGGGAAAAAGATAACAAAATAGGTCTGGGGACACACTGGATCCACTGTGAGATGGGTCTGAGCTAAAAGCCCATTGATCACCTGACCTTCATAAGCCTCTACTCTGGTGAACCAGAGTGACATTTTGGGTCTCCTGGAATTAGTAACTTCTGAGCCAGTGTCCAACAATCCCCAAAATATCTGATCAATTCCTTTTTCCCAGTGCACAGTCACCCTATTAAAAGGCCATAGTTCTCCCTGTGCAAGCCTGGGTGGAAGGTGAACAGTGTAAATTTTGAGCTGTGTAAAACTGTCCTTCCCCCAGGGTACCAGCCTTCCCCTCATTTGAGGGACTCTGGGTCTGTAAACTGTCTCAGGGCTGAGAATTGATTAAGAGGCTGTGACTCTCTGTTTTTGTAATTCCAGTTTGACTTCTGTTCACTTGACCTAGAATTCCTCTGCTTATGCACCTCAAATAAGAATTTAGTAGAATTCCCATCTAGTTTACTTCTAGCTGCTCCATGATCTACTAGCCAATGCCAAAATTAACTGTGAGTCAGATTATTTTGACTGCTACTTTGAGTCTGCTGTCCATTATCATGGCCATGCAGATATGATACCTTGTCTATGGTGATTAAGTGCAAGCACATGGCTTCTGACAACTCTGGATCCGATCATCCCAATTTTGTTTAAGGATTACAGCTCAGTGACAGCAGTTCTCAGTCATATCTGACCTACACAGAAGGGTGACCACATACCTCTTCAGAGATGATGGAACTGGTCTCACAAATTTATGTCTCAAAGTTCTGGTGAAAGAATGTCCCTTGGGCATCTCTGAGGTGTGAGAACAGGTCTTCCTTGATAAATCCACTCAAACATTCTAATCTCTCTAAACCTCTAGATCCCCCTCATCTACATTACAGAAAAGTTCTGGCATTTTGACTTCAGGTACATTGACCACATACTGATCCATGTTTCAGTCAACCATCTAAACTGTTATTGCCCTTTCTAACCCCTCAAGCTACAATGTTGGATGTAAAATCTCTGCTTAGTGGGCCCATATCAATAATTTCAGCTTGATCCAACTTTATATTCCTTCCTCCATTATTCCACACCCTCAATATCAATTATTATACATATTATCATGATTTCTGTCTAGATAGATTGGAAATATCATGCAATTCTTTTGGCATATAGCATACTTCCTCATGGGTCACACTTTGTACCTCACCTTTCAGGCTCTGTTGGGATTTTAGTCTAGTTATAGGTCTTGAAGAAAAGAGGGGTGATAGGTTTGGGTCATGAAAAGAAATAGAAGTGCCTTTCAATCCAATTAACTCAGGGCATTCCGTTATTTCATCTGGTGAAACATGATTAGTCACTCCAGACAGAAAAGTGAGGGCTGTTTCTCCAGGGAAGTTTGTTACAGGGTTAGCAGGCAATGAAGGGTTAATCTTTAGGTGGAGATTATATGGCAGACTCTTCTAGGGAGACTAGAGACTGGGAAGCTCTTTCTTTAAGAAAGTCTGGAGGGTGAGAACCTGTTTCCTCAGGGCAGTCCATTACAGGTCCATCCAGTGAAGTCTCATCAGATTCCAGGGATCCCGTCTCCTCATCACCATCATTATCAAGCCATATATCACCATCCCACATTTCAGAATCCCATTATTTTCTAATCAAATCCCTTACTTTAACAGCAGACACCTTGAAAAGTTGAGTGTTATTTTATGTTATAAATTCTCACCTTGCACAATGAGACTTTGTGTGTAGTTTTCAGACATCTCAAGAATGTGACCACAGGAAATAAGGTTTTTTTCAGGGAACATATGGAAAATTTTAAATCATTAATATGGCACTTAGGGTGAAAATTTGAAGACTTCAGCTCATCCATTTCTTTCATCACTGTATCCAGCATATCCAACAAAACCAACAAACATCATTATATCTCTTAATTCCACAAAAATCTATAAAGATGTTAAAAACATTGTCACCCAGAGCCTTGCCTCATAGAATGTACAGTTAACAGAATCTAATCATGATATTGTGAGTACCTTTTTTGCGAACTCACCACACGGATTGTCAGTGCCATCTTGATTATTGGAAACGGAGTCATTAGTGCCTCTGAATCTGAAGTGGCTTTTGCTTGGAGGAAAAATTCTAGTATGCAAGGCTTTCCAGAGAGGACTTTCAGCCCTTTCCAGCCAAGACAGAACCACTAATCCAGAAAGGTGGTGGACACTGGCTCCAATGTGTCCTGGAGGATACCAGCAGGATGTCAAGTGCTTCTCTTACGGCTTCCCAAATCTGTACTGCCCAACAAATGTAGCCCTTCAGCTAACTATTTTTTTTTTTGCAAACTTGAGAAAGTACTGCATCTTTAAATCTCCACCACCTCTGCCCCTGTTTGGAGAGGGTTAAAACAATGTCTGCCACCACTTTTACCTGGGGTGGGTTGAAACCATAACTGACCTCATAGCTGATTCCTCAGTGAGCTGAATTCACAAAACCAAGCTGTGATCTTTGATCAGCTGTACCCACCTTTCTTCTTGGGGAAGAGGAGTTTAATATCTTTTTTTGTTACCAGAGAGTCAGCTGGCTCTGGATCTATGGAAGCCTACTGTGAGAAAGGTGGATGAATACCAGTAGTCACTACATGGAGAGAGTTATTTAACATTATTTCCCATGATTTATTAGTCTCTTCTTCCTTCTCTTCCCTAGATACTCTACAGTGTTCTTTTGGCTCCCAGAGTTTCAAAATAGTCTTTTTTTTCCTTTCAGACAGTTCCTGCCTGTTTAATAGTTATCTTGGTTGAATAACTGAGTCCTGAACCCCCACTCTGCCACATTCCCTGGAAATTCCCACAGTTTACATTTAATGTGATAAAACAGTATGTTATTTCTGCAATGAAGTTGATTTAGTTGGATTGTTTTAGTAATGTGAATAGAGACTTCTAAATAAACTAATCTGAGGTTCTTGAGACTTCAAGGAGCTGCATTTGTATAAAGTTGGAAGCAGTTAATCTATTCTACACTGGTTTACACAAGAGAAGTTATTAAACTACAGAGGAGTGTGAGATAGTGACATTCAGAAGCACAGGTGAAAGGCTAGTCTAACATCTGCTCATTAATGGCAACACAGTAAGCCCAAATGGAAGCTTAAGGACTGATGGTCAGTTTCAGAAGGTATTAGTTATAGAAACTGAATTCCATGAAGGTATGTCACATTTGTCTTCTCTAAGGTTATATTCCCATGGTGCCTGACTATCTGAGTCAGGATCTAATGACAACTAGGATGGAGATTATATCACAGGACAAAAAAAAAAAATCTTTCATGGACATTTTTACACATGTGATATAAAAATCCCAGTATAATGGGATTAAACAATGAGGGCTCAAAGAGTTTTAAGGCAATCCTTACTAGGTATGGTATTTAAGTCATGCAACTTAGAAATTCAGATTGTTATATGGAAGTTCATTCACAACAAATTAGAGTACTGTTTTTCACTGGAATTTTATCTAATTCATAGCTCTAAGTTTTCTTGTTTGAAACTTATGCACCATAGAAAACCATGTTCTTCTAACCCTGTCTTGTGGGGGCAGACCTATTGTTTGGTGGGATCTTTCGATTAGGTTGCTTCCACGGACAGGTGACCCTGCCCATTCAAGGTGGGCCTTAATCCTTTCCTGAAGTCCTTTATGAAAGAAAGCTCAGAAATAATGCATAGAACAGAGACGTGAAACCAAGACACAGACATCTGGAGATGCAGAAGATGCTGAGAGAGCTGTTTGAATCCAGAAGCTGGGAGAGAAGGACAGCAGATGCTTGCCATGAGGTTTTACACATAACAGAGAAACTCCACAAGCAATCAGCTTTTCTTGAAAGAGAGAATCTTCTTCTTGGTGTGTAAATATGAACATTTTCACAGCCTTGTAAGTTACAAGTAACTTGTAACTTAATAAATCCCTTTATAAAAGCCAATCTATTTCTGGTATATTGCATTCCATAAGTGTTAGCAAATTGCAACAGGTTTTATTACCAGAGAAGAGGGGTGCTACAATTTGCAAATGCCCAAAATGCTGGAATGGTTTATAAATTGATAAGGTGAAGATTCTGGCAGAATTATGATATGCCTGATGTAAAATTTTGAATTGCTTGGAAAGACTGTTGGTAAGAATGCAGACCCTAAAGATAATTCTGATGAGGACTTAGACAGAAATGATGAATATGTCATTGTCAATTAGAAGAAAGGCAACCCTTGTTTTAAAGTGGCAGAGAATTTGGCATAGTGAATCCTGGTTTGGGATGGATGGCAGAATTTGAAAACAATGAGTTGGCTATCTGTCTGAGCAAATTTCCAAACTAAATATGGAAAATGCAGCCTGGATTTTTCTTGCAGCTTATAGTGAAATGCAACAGGAAAAGGATAAGTTGATACCTGAATTCTTGGGTACAAAGAAACTAGAAACTGATAGTTTGGAAAATTCTGAATTTTTGGAAAGTCAGACACCAGAGACTATTGCCCCATTGAGGATTTAACAAACATGGGGTCAGTCAGCTATCAGAAAGCAAGCCACATGGAGATTGAGTTGTCCAGAAATGATTTGTGAAAATCCTATTATCTGATGGTTGTGATAAGTGTATACTGTATGAGAAACTGACAATTATATTTTGGAATCTGTATAAACAGAATCACTGCCAGCCTGGACTAAAAGGGACAGAAAAGGGACAAATTGAAGGAAAAATGACTTCAACAGTAGAACCATGGAAGCTTAGGTTGGGAGCCAACAAATCTTGGCTTAGGAGGGTGGAACCACTAATCCATATTGGAAGGCTGAGTTTGCCTTGGAGGCAGTGAGTTGGTCTTGCTCTTTGATGTTCAGGAAGAGCTCTCCTACCACAGGAGTCAGAAAGGGTGAAAGGCATTCCCTCACAGTTAGGAAGAGCCTGGCTGACACCCTACTGTTCTGAAGGAGTTGAGCATGTGCCCTGAAGAACAAAGAAAGTCTACATGCCACCCAGGGCCAAGAATAAGATGCTGTCCCCAATACTTCCCAGTGTGACAATTCTCACCTTGGAGTTTGGAGAGAGAAGAGTCACTATGTAAATCCTTGGAAAAGGTGGGACTGCTGATTTTCCAAAACCCAGGATGAAACATCATTCTATAAATGATTTTCAGACCTTAAAATCTAATGGAGTATGTCCTGCTGGTTTTGAGAATTGTCTGGGGCCTGTGACTTTTGTCTTCCTTCCAATTTGTTCCTATGGCAACAGGAATGTTTACCCTATGACAGTACTTCCTTTGTATATTGGTAGCAGATAATTTGTTCTAAGTTTTACAGGTCCACAGCCAGAGCAGAATTTTGCCTTAAGACAGACTATGCCTTTAACTGACTTTGACGAGACTTTGCACTATTTTTGACTTGATATTATTTTTATCTGCATTTTATGGAAATTATTTAAGGCTTTTGTTATAATGTGATGGAATGAACACATTTCACATAGGAAAGAATGTCTTTTGGGAGTCCAGAGGGTGGAATGTGTTGGTGTGAAACTGTTATATACCCCAGAAAAGACATGTTCTTCTAATCTGACTTGGGAAGTAGACTTATTGTTGGATGAGACCTTTGGAATTGGTTATTCCCATGTAGATGTGATCCACCCAATTGTGGATAAGACATTTTGATTAGGTTGTTACCATGGAGATGTGATCCTGCCCATTCAAAATGGCTCTTAGTCATTTCCTGGAGCCCCTTATCAGAGAGAACTGATACCTAACAGAGATCAGAGGGATGAAACCAAGACAGAGATGTCTGGAGATGCAGAAGGAGCTGAGGGAACCATCTGAACTCCAAGTCAGGAGGAAAGGATAGCAGATATTACCACATGCCTTCTCATGTGACAGAGATACCTTGGACTTTATTTGTCTTTCTTGAGAAAATTATGATGCTATAATTTGGACGTTTTCACAGCTCTAGAATTGTAATTTGTAACTCTACATAAATTCCCTTATAAAAGCCAATCCATTTCTGGTATATTATACTCTGGCAGCTTTAGCAATCTGAAACACCAAGGAAATCTTTAAGTATTAGGGACAAAAATACTGTACTTTCTTTATCTATATAATTGTGTAATGGCTAACTTATTTTAATATATACCCTAGTTAAATTATTTTTAATAACTCTAATAACCTTAGACTCTCAAAACTGTAAAAAGGCATTATTTCATTATTTCTTCTAGTACTGCACATATATGGAATAAACAAATATTCATTTCCTAAACCTGACTGTTGAGAATTCTGCCTTAATGAAGATGACATATTTATCAATTTAAAAAACACAGATTTTTTTCAGCATGTAAATAAATGAACTTTCAGGTTGCTCAATGCAAATTTGAAGGGAAGGAAAATAAACCACAACACCTTTCAAAGTCTAGTTTGTTTCTTAGAAGCTAAAGAGAATGAAAGTCTGCAAAGTAAAGGTACAGAAATCAAACAGAGAACTGATTTTTTTGATAAAATAATTTGTTTCTTAATGGTGAACTCAGTTTCCCTAAAGTTAAAGGACAAGAATACATTTCCTCTTATCATGGAGTGTATTTCACCATAGAACCTCTTAGTTCTTTGACTTCCATAATAGAACTCCCAGTACTTGCCTAGGGAGAGACACTGGGGAAGACTGGGTCACTATTTGCAGATAGAGAATCATTATGACTCTGTGGATTTAAAAGTATAATAGCTCACATTTTCATATGTATTTATGCTTGTGTGTTCTATGTTGTAAATTGTAATGGAATGGCATCCAGAATTGTGGTACTTAGGTTCAGGTGTCAAGCTGGCCAGGTCAAGGTGCCTAGTTCCGTTGCTGTGGACATGAGCCAATGGCATGTGAACCTCATCTGTTGCTGATTACATCTGCAGTTGGCTAGGAGACGTGCCTGTTGTGATGAATGATGTTTGATTTAATTGGCTGGTGCTTAAATGAGAGAGCTCAATGTAGCACAGCCCAGGCAGCTCAGCATACCTCATCTCAGCATTCACAGCTCAGCCCAGGCCTTTGGAGACACAGAAAGGAATCACCTTGGTGAAAGTTGTTGGAACCCAGAGGCCTGGGGAGAAGACCAGCAGAGATCTCCCTGTGCCTTCCCATGCAAGTAGAACCTTGGTTGAAAGTTAGCTGGCTTTCCTCTGAAGAACTATACATTAGCTAAATAAACCCTTTAAAACTTTTAAAAGTTTAAAAATAAACTTTTTATTGAAAGCCAATCTGTCTCTGGTGTGTTGTATTCTGGCAGTTAGCAAACTAAAACAAGAATATAGTGCAAATGCATTTTTTTAAATAAACAACAGCATGCTATACACCAATTTTTATCCCTTGGCTTTCTGCCCTTAATATATTCCACCTATCACCCATAGATGCACACAGAGTTGTTTTTATTCCTTTTTAGAACTACCTGTTGTTCAATACTGTGGGTATATGATAATTTATCAAATATTGGGGGTTTAAAAATAATGTGGCTATGATAAGCCTTGTATATAAATTACATATCATATTTTTTGGCAGTGTTATGTTAAGATAGTTTCCTGAAAATGTACTTGCAGATTAAACAGGTAAATACAGGTGTTCATTTTGCTAGATATTGTCAAACAGCAAAGTCTGTGAGTGCTTGTCACAGCTTTGCTGAGAGCATGCTGTCAAACTTTTGCATCTTTGCCATTCTGTTACTATTTTATTTAGTTTTCAAATGTGCAATTCTCTGCTGATGAGAAGGCTGACCATTTTTCTTAAGGTTAGGGTTTCTTTTTCTGTGAGGTATACTTATAGTAGTGTTAGACCTTTTTGTTTATAAAAGCCCTGTATATATTAGGGAAATCAAATTTTTGTCATATAAGTTGTCATTATTTCCCAACTTTTCATTTATCTTTTTATTTTGCTTGTCTGTATTTTGTCATACAAAAGTTTTCCTTTTAAATTTTTTATGTAATTGAAGTTAATAATTTATCTGATTCTCAATCTTATGTCATTATTAGTAAAATTTCCCTTACTCCCAAATTATAGGGAAAGTCACATATGTTTTCCCCTAGTACATGAAGAATTTCATTTCATTCTCTGGTGCAATTAGAATTTATATTGCTTTTTTCTATAAAGATCTCCAGATATTAAAATACAACCTAATTTTCACTACAGATTTGAGATTTTGCATTACTTTTTTCTCAGAATTTTTATGCAAATAGACTACTCCTGGATTTGCCATTATGCCCATTCTAGGCATACACCAATGCCAGACGTTATTTTTCAATTCCAGAGGCTTTATGTTATGTGTCAATATTAACCTGGTCTGTTCCCTCATCAGGGAAATTATTTTTTTCAATGGTTCTTTACTTATTTTTTGCTAATGTGTGTGTGTGTTTGTGTTAGGATTGTTTCTTTTATAAATTTATGTTTTATAGAGCTATTGTAGCTTTACAGAAAAATCATGCAGAATATAGAGAGTTCACATACACCTCTCCATCACAAATATTGTTTTCCTTACTATTAACACTTTGCATTGGTACCATTTTTAAAACTTATGAAATAATATTATTATAATTATACAATTAATAGTAGCCCAGAGTATATAGTGGGTTCATTGAGTTGTGCAAACCTATGTTTATAAAAAAGCATTCTATTAACATGTATACAACTAAAAATGTCCCATTTTAACTAACTTCAGTACATGCTTCACGCTTTTTGGGAAACTATGGCTTCATGCTTAGATATTTATGATTATTATGTATTCCGATGAATTATCCCTATGTCTTTTTTTGTCTCTTTTAATTGCTTTACATTTGAAGTCTAATTAATCTGATATAAATATAGATACTGCATTTTTTCTGATTACTGTTTGCATGAAATATATTTTTCCAATCTTTCACTTTTAATGGTTTTTGTCCTTGGATCTTAAGTGAATCTCTCATAAACAGCATATAAATGGATCCGTTTTTTAAACCCATTCTGCCAACCTATGTCTTTTAATTGGGGAGTTTAATCTATTAAACAAAATGGTACTTACATCAACCATTTTGTCTTTTCAGTATCATTTACCATATTTCATCTTTTTTTCTCTCTCTTTTTACCCTATTAGTTACTCTTACTGCTAATCTTTATACAGTCTTATTCAAAACTCTTTTTCCTATTTGCCTGTGGCACTCCTTTTAGCATTTCTTATAGAGTAGGTCTCTTGTTCTTGAATTCTCAGTATCTGTTCATCTATAAATATTTTAAGCTCTTCTCATTTTTGAAGGACAGTTTTGCTGTATATAGAATTCTTGATTGATATTTTTTCTCTTCCATTATCTTAAATATATCATATCACTGCCTTCTTGCCTCCATGTTTTCTGTTGATAAGTCTACTCCTAGTTCTATTGAATATTTTGGTTTGTTAATGCTGCTGGAATGCAATTTACCAGAAATGGGTTGACTTTTATAAAGCATTTATATTAAGCTGCAAGTTTACAGTTATAAGGCCCTAATATCCAAACTAAGGCATCCAGATAAAGACAATTGACTCAAGAAAGTCTAACAGTGCCTGGAAAATACCTCTTTTAACTGCGAAGTCACATGGCTGGCATCTGCTTGTTGTTTGTCTTCTGATTTCAAACAGCTTCCCCAACAGTGTTTTATTTATGCATTACCAAAGTTCTCTGTCTCTGTCTGTTCTGAGCTCTTTCCCTTTCTGTGCATTCTCTTAAAAGACTCCAATAGACTATGACCACCTTGATTAGGCAGAGTCACATCTCCATATAATCAAAAGGTCCAACCCACAATTGGGGGTGTCAAGTCTCCATAGAAATAATCTAATCAAAACGTCACACCCAAAGTTAAGTTGGTCAATCTTCATAGAAACAATCTAATCAAAGTTTTCTACCATAAATAATAGGTCTGGCCCCACAAGATTGGACCAGGATTAAAACATGGCTTCTCTGGAGTACATAATACTTTCTAACCAGCACATTGAGATTCCCTTACATGTAATGGGTCACTTTTCTCTTGCTGCTTTCAGAATTCCCTCTTCATCTTTGACATTTGATAATCTGCTTAGTGATTTTCTTGGAGTAGGCCTATTTGGAGCTATTCTGTTTTGAGTATGCAGTTCTTGGACCTGTAATTTTATATCTTTCATAATAGTGGTAAATTTTTGGTGATTATTTTCTCCATTATTCTTTCTGCCCATTTTCCCTTCTTTTCTCTTCCAGAGACACTAATAACATGTATATTCATGTGCTTCATATTGTCACTCAATTTCCTGAGACCTGGCTCATATTTTTCCCTGTCTGTTCTTTTGTGTGTAGAATTTCAGATGTCTTGTCACTAGTTCACTAATCCTTTCTTCTGTCTCTTCACATCTGCTGTTGTATGTTTCCATTGCATTTTTCTTGTCCTCTATTGTGACTTTTATTCCCATAAATTTGGTCATTTGTTTTTTCAAGTTTTTCTTTCTGGTTACCCAGTGTTTTCTTTATGTCCTTCATCTCTTTCACCATGTTTTCCTTCACCTCATTGATTAGATTTTTAATTTTATTTAGATGATTTGTTTAATCATCTTTAACTAATTGTTTCAACTCCTTTGTCTCAGTTGAGGTGTTAGTTTGTTCCTTTGGATGGGCCACATGGTCATGCTTTTCTCCTGCTATCTAGGAATCTGATTTTCTTGATTGTTTTTTTCTGGAGACTAGTTCTTCTCTTTTGCCTAGAGTTTTCTTGTTGCATGGCTTTGTTCTCTATCTGTTCATCTCTCTTGCCCAACAGCTGCCAGAATGTCTCTGTCCTTGATCTCCCCCTAAAACCAGATGCCCACTACAGCTTGCCTTAAATATGTGTGCATTTTGTAGGCATTGGGCACCATATGAAGGTCTCTTTTTGTGGGTGAAACAAGTCTGCTGGGAACCGGCAGTCCTCTATGTTTTTATTACCCATAAGACCTGGGTTTCTTTTAGGGCACTACTTTAACAATTGGGTCATCTGTGTTTCTCAGTCAAAACAGGGGCATGTTCTCATGCAAGGTGTCTAAGTCAGCTCCAACTGGTCTGAGATATTCTCCTGAAGAGTCTTGTAAAAGCTTTTCAATTCTCTTGCACTTTCTGGTCTGTTCCACAGATGGTGCTGTGTGACATTTTTCTCTCTCTTTAATTTGGCATTTTTATGGTCCTTCTCCAGAACTCCCAGAGTTCTGAAAAATTCAGAATTGTCCTTTTTTTTCATTGAATCTCTGGGGGGAAATTTTCATTAGCTGTTTAGGGCATCATGTTGATGATGTCATTCCTCCCATTTTAACCAACTTCAAATAAAATTATTCCATGGAGTTAGCAATATTCATAGTACTGCACAATCATCACTATCATCAATTACCATTTCCATATTTCCAAACAGGAACTTTATATATTTTAAGCCTTAACTCTCTATTCTCTATCCCATCAGATCATCTGGTACACTATATTCTAGATTTTGACTCTATAAGTTTGCTTAATTCAATTGTCTCATATCAGTGAGATCATACATTATTTGCCTTTCTGTGTCTGACTTATTTCATTCCTCATGATGCCTACAAGATTCATCCATGTTCTTACATGTATCAGCACTTCATTCCTTTCTATGGATGAATAATATTGCATTGCATGTAAAACCTGCATTTTGTTTATCAGTTCACCTGTAGATGGACACTTGGATTGTTCTTATCATTTGACAACTGTGAATAATGTTGCTATGACTCTTGATGTACAAATATCTGTTTGATTCCCTGTTTTCCGTTTGTTTGATTTTATACCTAGAAATGGAATTTTTGGATCCCATTAACTGAATTAATTGGGCTATAATTTACTAAATTCTATACTTAAATTTTATGTTAAAATCTATTCCTAGGGCGGGCCGCGGTGGCTCAGCGGGCAAAGTGCTTGCCTGCTATGCTGGAGGACCTCGGTTCGATTCCCGGCCCCAGCCCATGTAACAAAAAACGGAAAAACAAAATACAATAAAAACAAGAAAATGTTTAAAGATGTTTCCCTTTCTTCCTTCCTTCCTTCCTTCTATCCTTCCTTCCTTCTATCTGTCTATGTTTCCCTTCCTTCCTTCCTTCCTTCCTTCTCTCTGTCTAAAAAAAAAAAAAAAAAAAAAAAAAAAAAAATCTATTCCTAATTTTGTGATGATCCACCAAACTGTTTCCTACAGCAATTGCATCACTTCACATTTCTGTCAAGAGTGAATATTTTAGTTTGTAAGCTGCCAGAATGTGATATATCAGAAACTGAATGGCTTTTGAAAAGGAGAATTTATTAAATTTTGTAAGTTTCACATTCTAAGACCATGAAAATGTTCAAATAAGGCAAGACCACAAAAATGTCCAAATGAAGGCATCCAGGTGTGTCTTTGTTTCAGAAGACCAGTGATGTTTGGGGTTTCTCTCTCAACTGGAAAGGCACATGGTGAATCTGCTAGCTTTCTCTTCAGGCTTCTTCAGTGGCTTCCAGAGGGGTTTTCTTACTTCATCTCCAATGGTCTCTGGCTGTATGGGCTCTGTTGTCTTTCATGGCTCTAAAATTTTTCCTGAAATGGTTCCCTCTTAAAGGACTCTAGTAAGCAACCCCACCTAGAAAGGGTGGAGACACATCTCCATGGGAAGCATCTAATCAAAAGCTACACCACAATTGGGTGGGTCACAGTAAAAAAGATCTCACCCAGCAATACTGAATGAGGATTAAAGACATGTCTTTTCTCTCTTTGCACCCGTTGGACCCCCAGAAGACATGTGCTTTCCAAATGCAAAATGCATTCATTCCATAGCAATAACAGAGACTTAAACCATTTCAGTAGCAAAGCACATACAAAATCAGAAACAGTACAAAATCTCATCAAAGTCAACTAAAGGCATGATCTGTCCTAAGGCAAAATTCTCTTGTGGCTCTGGACCTGTAAAACTCAGAACAAGTTATCTGCTGCCAATATACAAAGGGAGAGCAATCATAGGATAGATGTTCTCATTTCTTGTAGGAAGAAATTGAAAGGAAGACAGGGGTCACCAGACCAAGCGGTTTTGAAAAACTGCCAGGCAAACTCCATTAGATTTCAAAATCTGAGAGTCATTTATCCCTAGGGCTTGAGAAAGTGGCAGTCCCACTCTTTCCAAGGACCTGTGCAGTGGCCTGCCTCTCTTCAAATGCAATCTTGGGGGATATTGGGGAAAGCCACCTTTTTCTTGGCTCCACCATCTCCAAGCATCAGGGCCTCATGTAGGCTCTCTGCTAGCTCCAGGGCACATGCTCAATCCCTCCAGAACAATGTGATGGCAGCCAGTTCTCTCCCTAATCCTCAAGGAATGTGCTCCATCTTCTCCAATACCTGATGTGACACAATTCTTCCAGAGCAACAAGGTGGAAGGCCCACCCTCTGTCTCTGGGGAAAATTCACCCTTTCTTGGTGTTTGGGTGGATCTGCTCTCCTGACCCAAAGTTTCCTGGCTTCAGACCTTAGCATCCTTGGTTCTGCCTTTGAAGTTATTTTTCCTCCAGTGTTCCTCCTTTTTTTTACCCTCTTAATCCAGACTGGCAATGGTTCAATTTATACAGATCCTACAATACTCTTGTTGGTTTTCTAAGCAGTACACTGGGATCATGCCCATCAGACTAAAGGACTTTCCAACTTTTCTGGATAATGCCATCTCAAATCCTCATTTGTCCTATAATGGTTGACTGCTTCCTTATTTGGTTAAATCCTCACATGAAGCACAAGTCTCTGGAGTCTCCCTTTCTGGAAGTCCAGAATTTTCCAGACCACCAATTTTTGTTTTCTTTGTGTCCAAGAGTTCAGTTCTTAACTTTTATCCTTGCGTTCACATTTCACTATAAGCTGCAAGGATAAACCAGGCCACACTTTCCACATTTAATTGAAAGTCTCTTCTGCTAAATATCAAGGTTTGTGGCTTTTAAAATTTGCCTTCCATCTAAAACCAGTGGGCAATGTTGTCAGATTCTTTGCCACTTTAAAACAAGGATCACATTCTTTCCAGCTTTCAATAACACATGCATCATTTCTGTTTAAGTTCTCATCAGAGGTATCTTTAGAGTCCACATTTCTAGCAACAGTCTCTTCAAAGCATTCTAAACCTTCTCTATCAAGCTCCTCACAATTCTTCTAGAATCTTCCCCTTATCCATTTAAAAAATGATTCCAACATGCTTGGTATTTGCAAACCACAGCAGCACCCCACTTCTCTGGTATGAAAATCAGTTTTAGTTTGTAACCTGCTAGAATGTGATATACCCAAAATGGAACAGCTTTTAAAAAGAGAAATTTATTAAGCTGCAAGTTACAGTGTCCATTAAAATGTCCAAATTAAGGCATCCATAGAAGGCCAATGTAGTTTGGGGTTTCTCTCTCAGCTGGAAAGCACATGGTAATGTGTGCCAGTTTGAATCTGTTGTGTACTTCAGAAAAACCATGTCCTTTAATCCTCCTTCAATATTGCTGGGTGGGATCTTCTTTATTGTTTTCATGGAACTGTGGCCTGCTCAAATGTGCATGGTAACTTTTGACTAGATGGTTTCCATGGATATGTGTCTCTACCCATTCAAGTTGAGGTTGCTTGCTGTAGCCCTTTAAGAAGGAACCATTTTGTAAAGGGCCACAGAACTGACTGAGCCAACAGAATCGACAGAGTTCTGGGACAGCCATTGAAGAAGCCCAGAGAGAAAGCTAGCAGATGTCACCATGTGTCTTTCCAGCTGAGAGAGAAATTCTGAACATCATCAGCCTTCTTGCACCAAGGTATCTTTCCCTGGACACCTTAGATTAGACATTTTTATAGTCTTGCCTTGATTTGGACATTTTCATAGCTTTAGAACTGTAACCTTGCAACTTAATAAATTCCCCTTTTTAAAAAGTTAGCCCATTTCTGGCATATTACATTCCAGTAGCTTACAAATTAGAACATGACTTCTGCTAGCTTTCTCTCCAGGCTTCTTCAATGGCTTTCCTGGGGTTGTTTTCTTCCTTCATTGCAATGGTTTCTGGCTGTGTGGGTTCTGTTGGCTCTGGTGGCTCTAAAGCTTTTTCCAAAATTGTTCTCTGGTGAAGGACTCCAGTAAGCAACCCCACCTTGTGGGGGTGGAGTCACATCTCCACAGAAACCAGCTAATCACAAGTTACCACCCACAATTGGGTGGATTGTATCTCTATGAAAACAATAAAAAGAATCCCACTCAGCAACATTGAATGAGGATTAAAGGACATTGTTTTTCCTGGGGTACATAATAGCTTCAAACTGGCACAGTGAATAAGTGTTTTTATTTCTCCACATTAACTCCAGTATTAGTTATTTACCATTTTATTAATAATAGTAATTCTAAAAAATATTAAATTGTATCACATTGTGGTTTTGATTTGTATTTAATAGCTAGTGATGTGCTTTTCATCTACCTACTGACCATTTGTATATCTTTTGAAAATTCTCTATTCAATCTTTTGCTTGTTTTTAATTGTTTTGTTGTTGTTGTTATTCGGTCATACCTTGGCCTTATATATCCTGTGTATCAAACTCATAGATACGTGGTTTCCAAATATTTTCTCCCATTGTGAAGATTATATTTTTACTTGCACAAAAGTTTTCAATTTTGATGAAATCCCAATGATATACTTCTCTTTCATTACCTGTACTTTTGGTGTAAAGTCTAAAAACCCACTGAATAACACAAAATCCTAAAGATGTATCCCTATGTTTATGTTTTTTTCTAGGAATTTTATGGTTTTGGTTCTTATATTTATTTCTTTGATCTATTTTGAATTCAAAATGCATGTTTGTAAATAATGTGAAGTGGGGATCCACCTACATTCAACAACATATGTTGAAAAGATTATTCTTTCACATTGTGTGGACTCAGGACCCTTGTCAAAAATCAATTGGTCATAGATGGGTGTTTATTACTGAAATAAAAATTTGATTTCTGTGGTTTATATATCTGTCCTTTTGCCAGTAAAATGCAGCTTAGATTACTGTAGTTTTTTAGTAAGCTTTTTTTTGAGGCAGGGGTGGGGTGAGAGTGCATGGTCTGGGAATTGAACCTGGGTCTCTGGCATGGAAGGCAAGCTTTCTACAACTGAGCCACCCATGTACCATGTACCCTCAAAACAGAGACTTCACTATACACATGAAAGAACTAGAAAATGAAGAATAGACTAAACTTTTAAGGGAGAAGAAGGAAGGAATTAACAAAAATCACAGCGGTGATAAATGAAATCAAGAATAAAAAATAGGTAGAATCAATTAACTCAAAATATATTTCTTTGAAAAAATAAATACAATTCACAAATCTTTAGGTTAGACTGATAAACAAATAAGAGAGGTAAAATAATTCAAATTAGAAATGAAAAAGGGGAGCATTACTACCAACCCCACAGAAATAAAAAGGATTATAAGAGAATACTATAAACAACTGTATGCTAACACATTAACCTGTATGAAAGGAACAGATTCCTAGAAACACACAAACTACATGCATTGACTCAGGAAGAAATAGAAGATCTCAACAGACCCTAATTTTTGAAATAAAAAGTGTTGGATCTAAATTCATTCTTTTCCAAGGTGATTTTTGCTATTTGAGGCCCCTTAAATTCCATGCAAATTTTAAGATTGCAAAATTTTCTGCAAAAAAAGCTATGGAAATTTTCATTGAAATTGCATTGAATCTGTAAATTGCATTGAGTTGAATTGATATCTTAAAAATATTTTAAGGTCATATTGGCCTCATGGAATCATAGAAAATGTAGTCTTCTGTAAAATTTTTTGGAAGAATTACAACAAGTTACAACAAGACCATTGATAATTAGGAAATGTTTGGTAAAATTCTCTTGTGAAGCCATCTGGTCCTGAATTTTTCTTTGTTTAGAATTTCTTTTTTAATTACTAATTCAGTCTCTTGCTCGTTATGGGTCTGTTGAGATCTTCTATTTCTTCTTGAGTCAATGCATGTAGCTCGTGTGCTTCTAGGAATCTGTTCCTTTCATACAGGTTAATGTGTTAGCATGCAGTTGTTTATAGTATTCTCTTATAATCCTTTTTATTTCTGTGGAGCTGGTAGTAATGCTCCCCTTTTTCATTTCTAATTTGAATTATTTTACCTCTCTTATTTGTTTATCAGTCTAACCTAAAGATTTGTGAACTGTATTTATTTTTTCAAAGAAATATATTTTGAGTTAATTGATTCTACCTATTCTTTATCCTTGATTTCATTTATCACCGCTGTGATTTTTGTTAATTCCTTCCTTCTTCTCCCTTAAAAGTTTAGTCTATTCTTCACTTTCTAGTTCTTTCATGTGTATAGTGAAGTCTCTGTTTTGAGGTCTTTTAATTTTATTTTAAAGGTAAGCATTTAGAGCTATTAAAGCTCTCTCACACTGTTTCTGCTACTTCCCACAAGTTTCTGTATGCTGTGTTTCCAATTCCATGCCTCTCAAGGTCTTTCCTTGAGATTATATATACCTTGTGATTTCTTTTTGTTTCATTTGTTGTTTAATTTTTATATAATTTTAAATGTTCATCTCCCTGTGTTATATATTTCTACCTTCATTTCATTGTGATTGGAGAAGATACATTGCATTTTAAATATTTTCAATATTTAAAAATGTACTGTGACACAATATACAGTTTATCCTGGATAGTGATCCATGTGCACTAGAGTATAACGTGTGTTTTCTGTTTTTGAGTGAAATGTTGTATATATTTTGGATAGAGCTAGCTGATTTAGAGTAGTGTTCAAGTCTTCTGTTTCTTTATTGATCCACTCCCTAAATGTTCTATTTTTTAAAGTAGTGCCTTGAAGTCTCTTACTATTAATGTACAAATGTCAAATTTTCCATTCAAATCTTATATTAATTGCTTCCTATATTTGGGGGCTCTGCTCTTAGGTTTATGTATATTTATAATTTTTAAGTCTTCTTGATTAATTGATCCCTTTATCAGTAATGGTGATTTTCTTTGTCACTTAAATTTATTTAAAGTCTTTTTTTTTTCTGATATTAATATAGCAACTCCAGTGATCTTTTAGTTATAATCATCATGGTATATTTTTTCAACTTATAGTTCAGCCTGTATTTCTCAACCTATTTATGTCTTTCATATTATAATAAGTGTCTTTTGATAAGACAGCTTAATTGATTTCTGTTTAAAGTAACAACAGATAATGTCAGACTTTTTTCTACCATTTCACTATTTCGTATTTGTAAGCCTTGTAGCTATTTTTCTCCTTCAAATTTCCATTATTGCCTTATATATTTATTTGAGTTTTGTAGTGTACAATTTCAAAGCCACTTTTCCTTTCCTTTTCATATACTTTTCAGATATTCTCTTTGTGATTACCATGGGATTTAAATTTAAAATCCTAAACCTAAAAAATAATATTTGACTTGGTGTAAACTTAGCTTCAATAGCATACACAAAAACTGTTCCTATATTTCTTCATCCCCTAACTTTTTGTTGTACCTGTCACAAATTATATCTTCTTACATTGCATGGTCTGAACCATAGACTTATTACTTTTTATACATTTTCATTTTAGAAACTGTCAGAAGAAAAAACAGAGCTATGTAACAAAAAATGCAATAGTACTGACAATTATCATTACCCATATAGTTACATCTATTACAGGTCTTAATTTCTTTATGATAGTTTGATCAATTATCCAGTGTCCTTCCCTTTCAGTCTAAAGAATGCCTTTTAACTTTGTTTATAGGGCAGATCTAGTGGTGATGAACTCCATCAGCATTTGTATATCTGGGAATGTTTTAATCTCTCCCAGACAGTTACCAGAGAAAAAATTATTAGTTGACAATTGTTGTCCTTCAGTAATTTAAATTTTCACCCAACTGCCATCTTAACGTCATGGTTTTTTTTTTTTTAGAAATCATTCCATTCTACATATGCAATCAGTAATTCTTAACATCATCACATAGATGCATGATCATCATTTCTTAGTACATTTGCATCGATTTAGGAAAAGAACTAGCAAAACAACAGAAAAGATATAGAATGTTAATATAGAGAAAAAATAAAAATAATAATAATAGTAAAAAAAAAGAAAAGGAAAAAGAAAAAAAAGACACAAGAAAACAAAAACACAAACAAAAAAAAAAAACCTATAGCTCAGATGCAGCTTCATTCAGTGTTTTAACATGATTACTTTACAATTAGGTATTATTGTGCTGTCCATTTTTGAGTTTTTGTATCTAGTCCTGTTGCACAATCTGTACCCCTTCAGCTCCAATTACCCATTATCTTACCCTGTTTCTAACTCCTGCTGGTCTCTGTTACCAATGACATATTCCAAGTTTATTCTCGAATGTCAGTTCATATCAGTGGGACCATACAATATTTGTCCTTTAGTTTTTGGCTAGACTCACTCAGCATAATGTTCTCTAGGTCCATCGATGTTATTACATGCTTCATAAGTTTATTCTGTCTTAAAGCTGCATAATATTACATCATATGTATATACCAGTTTGTTTAGCCACTTGTCTGTTGATGGACATTTTGCCTATTTCCATCTCTTTGCAATTGTAAATAACACTGCTATAAACATTGGTGTGCAAATGTCGGTTTGTGTCTTTGCCCTTAAGTCCTTTGAGTAGATACCCAGCAATGGTATTGCTGGGTCATATGACAATTCTATATTCAGGTTTTTGAGGAACCACCAAACTGCCTTCCACAGTGGTTGCACCATTTGACATTTCCACCAACAGTGGATAAGTGTGCCTCTTTCTCCGCATCCTCTCCAGCACTTGTCATTTTCTGTTTTGTTGATAATGGCCATTCTGGTGGGTGTGAGATGATATCTCATTGTGGTTTTGATTTGCATTTCTCTAATGGCCAGGGACATTGAGCATCTCTTCATGTGCCTTTTGGCCATTTGTATTTCCTCTTCTGAGAGGTGTCTGTTCAAGTCTTTTTCCCATTTTGTAATTGGGTTGGCTGTCTTTTTGTCGTTGAGTTGGACAATCTCTTTATAAATTCTGGATACTAGACCTTTATCTGATATGTCATTTCCAAATATTGTCTCCCATTGTGTAGGCTGTCTTTCTACTTTCTTGATGAAGTTCTTTGATGCACAAAACTGTTTAATTTTGAAGAGCTCCCATTTATTTATTTCTTCAGTGCTGTTTCTTTAGGTTTAAGGTCCATAAAACCGCCTCCAATTGTAAGTTCCATAAGATATCTCCCTACATTTTCCTCTAACTGTTTTATGGTCTTAGACCTAATGTTTAGATCTTTGATCCATTTTGAGTTAAATTTTGTATAGGGTGTGAGATACAGGTCTTCTTTCATTCATTTGCATATGGATATCCAGTTCACTAGGCACCGTTTATTGAAGAGACTGTTCTGTCCCAGGTGAGTTGGCTTGACTGCCTTATCAAAGATCAAATGTCCATAGATGAGAGGGTCTATATCTGAGCACTCTATTCGATTCCATTGGTCGATATAGCTATCTTTATGCCAATACCATGCTGTTTTGACCACTGTGGCTTCATAATATGCCTTAAAGTCCGGCAGCGTGAGACCTCCAGCTTCGTTTTTTTTCCTCAAGATACTTTTAGCAATTCGGGGCAACCTGCCCTTCCAGATAAATTTGCTTATTGGTTTTTCTATTTCTGAAAAATAAGTTGTTGGGATTTTGATTGGTATTGCATTGAATCTGTAAATCAATTTAGGTAGGATTGACATCTTAACTATATTTAGTCTTCCAATCCATGAACACAGTATGCCCTTCCATCTATTTAGGTCTTATGTGATTTCTTTTAACAGTTTTTTGTAGTTTTCTTTGTATGGGTTTTTTGTCTCTTTAGTTAAATTTATTCCTAGGTATTTTATTCTTTTAGTTGCAATTATAAATGGGATTCGTTTCTTGATTTCCCCCTCAGCTTGTTCATTACTAGTGTATAGAAATGCTACAGATTTTTGAATGTTGATCTTGTAACCTGCTACTTTGTTGTACTCATTTATTAGCTCTAGTAGTTTTGTTGTGGATTTTTCCAGGTTTTCAACGTATAGCATCATATCATCTGCAAACAGTGATAGTTTTACTTCTTCCTTTCCAATTTTGATGCCTTGTATTTCTTTTTCTTGTCTAATTGCTCTGGCTAGAACCTCCAACATGATGTTGAATAATAGTGGTGATAATGAACATCCTTGTCTTGTTCCTGATCTTAGGAGGAAAGTTCTCAATTTTTCCCCATTGAAGATGATATTAGCTGTAGGTTTTTCGTATATTCCCTCTATCATTTTAGGAAGTTCCCTTGTATTCCTATCTTTTGAAGTGTTTTCAACAGGAAAGGATGTTGAATCTTGTCAAATGCCTTCTCTGCATCAATTGAGATGATCATCTGATTTTTCTGCTTTGATTTGTTGATATGGTGTATTACATTAATTGATTTTCTTATGTTGAACCATCCTTGCATACCTGGGATGAATCCTACTTGGTCATGATGTATAATTCTTTTAATGTGTTGTTGGATTCCATTTGCTAGAATTTTGTTGAGGATTTTTGCATCTATATTCATTAGAGAGATTGGTCTGCAGTTTTCTTTTTTTGTAATATCTTTGCCTGGTTTTGGTATGAGGGTGATGTTGGCTTCATAGAATGAATTAGGTAGCTTTCCCTCCACTTCGATTTTTTTGAAGAGTTTGAGGAGAGTTGGTACTAATTCTTTCTGGAATGTTTGATAGAATTCACATGTGAAGTTGTCTGGTCCTGGACTTTTCTTTTTAGGAAGCTTTTGAATAACTGATTCAATTTCTTTACTTGTGATTGGTTTGTTGAGGTCATCTATGTCTTCTTGAGTCAAGGTTGGTTGTTCATGTCTTTCCAGGAACCCATCCATTTCCTCTAAATTGTTGTATTTATTAGCGTAAAGTTGTTCATAATATCCTGTTATTACCTCCTTTATTTCTGTGAGGTCAGTGGTTATGTCTCCTCTTCCATTTCTGATCTTATTTATTTGCATCCTCTCTCTTCTTCTTCTTGTCAATCTTACTAAGGGCCCATCAATCTTATTTACTTTCTCATAGAACCAACTTCTGGTCTTATTGATTTTCTCTATTGTTTTCATGTTTTCAATTTCATTTATTTCTGCTCTAATCTTTGTTATTTCTTTCCTTTTGCTTGCTTTGGGGTTAGTTTGCTGTTCTTTCTCCAGTTCTTCCAAGTGGACAGTTAATTCCTGCATTTTTGCCTTTTCTTCTTTTCTGATATAGGCATTTAAAGCAATAAATTTCCCTCTTAGCACTGCCTTTGCTGCATCCCATAGGTTTTGATATGTTGTGTTTTCGTTTTCATTCGCCTCGAGGTATTTACTAATTTCTCTTGCAATTTCTTCTTTGACCCACTTGTTGTTTAAGAGTGTGTTGTTGAGCCTCCACGTATTTGTCAATTTTCTGGCACTCCGCGTATTATTGATTTCCAACTTCATTCCTTTATGATCCGAGAAAGTGTTGCGTATGATTTCAATCTTTTTAAATTTGTTGAGACTTGCTTTGTGACCCAGCATATGGTCTATCTTTGGGAATGATCCATGAGCACTTGAGAAAAAGGTGTATCCTGCTGTTGTGGGGTGTAATGTCCTATAAATGTCTGTTAAGTCTAGTTGATTTATAGTAATATTCAGATTCTCTATTTCTTTATTGATCCTCTGTCTAGATGTTCTTTCCATTGATGAGTGGTGAATTGAAGTCTCCAACTATTATAGTATATGTGTCTATTTCCCTTTTCAGTGTTTGCAGTGTATTCCTCACGTATTTTGGGGCATTCTGGTTTGGTGCGTAAATATTTATGATTGTTATGTCTTCTTGTTTAATTGTTCCTTTTATTAGTACATAGTGTCCTTCTCTGTCTCTTTTAACTGTTTTACATTTGAAGTCTAATTTGTTGGATATTAGTATAGCTACTCCTGCTCTTTTGTGGTTGTTATTTGCATGAAATATCTTTTCCCAACCTTTCACTTTCAACCTATGTTTATCTTTGGGTCTAAGATGTGTTTCCTGTAGACAGCATATAGAAGGATCCTGTTTTTTAATCCATTCTGCCAGTCTATGTCTTTTGATTGGGTAATTCAGTCCATTAACATTTAGTGTTATTACTGTTTGGATAATATTTTCCTCTACCATTTTGCCTTTTGTATTATATATATCATATCTGATTTTCCTTCTTTCTACACTTTTCTCCATACCTCTCTCTTCTGTCTTTTCGTATCTGACTCTAGTGCTCCCTTTAGTATTTCTTGCAGAGCTGGTCTCTTGGTTACAAATTCTTTCAGTGACTTTTTGTCTGAGAATGTTTTAATTTCTCCCTCATTTTTGAAGGACAATATTGCTGGATATAGAAGAGTTGGTTGGCAGTTTTTCTCTTTTAGTAATTTAAATATATCATCCCACTCTCTTCTAGCTTCCATGGTTTCTGCTGAGAAATCTACACATAGTCTTATTGGGTTTCCCTTGTATGTGATGGATTGCTTTTCTCTTGCTGCTTTCAAGATCCTCTCTTTCTCTTTGACCTCTGACATTCTAACTAGTAAGTGTCTTGGAGAACGCCTGTTGGGGTCTAATCTCTTTGAGGTGCGCTGCACTTCTTGGATCTGTAATTTTAGGTCTTTCATAAGAGTTGGGAAATTTTCAGTGAAAATTTCTTCCATTAGTTTTTCTCCTCCTTTTCCCTTCTCTTCTCCTTCTGGGACACCCACAACACGTATATTTGTGTGCTTCATATTGTCATTCAGTTCCCTGATCCCCTGTTCAAATTTTTCCATTCTTTTCCCTATAGTTTTGGTTTGTTTTTGGAATTCAGATATTCCATCCTCCAATTCACTAATTCTAGCTTCTGTCTCTTTAAATCTACCATTGTACGTATCCATTGTTTTTTCCATCTTTTCTACTTTGTCCTTCACTCCCATAGGTTCTGTGATTTGTTTTTTCAGTTTTTCTATTTCTTCTTTTTGTTCAGCCCATGTCTTCTTCATGTCCTCCCTCAATTTATCGATTTGGTTTTTGAAGAGTTTTTCCATTTCTGTGTGTATGTTCAGCATTAGTTGTCTCAGCTCCTGTATCTCATTTGAACTATTGGTTTGTTCCCTTGACTGGGCCATATCTTCAATTTTCTGAGCGTGATCCATTATCTTCTGCTGGCGTCTGGGCATTTAATCAGATTTCCCTGGGTGTGAAACCCAGCAGGTTGAAAGAGTTTTCTGTGAAATCTCTGTGCTCTGTTTTTCTTATCCTGCCCAGTAGGTGGCACTCGTGGTGCTCATCTGTCTGCGGTCCCCACCAGTAAAAGATGCTGTGGCTCCTTTAACTTTGGAAAACTCTCGCTGTAGGGGGGAGTCACCAACTGGAGCAGCTTGGGGGAGTGCCAATCCGAATCTCCCAGCTGGCCCAGGGATCCGTGCATGGGGAGGGTTGCCAGCCTTCATGGCTTGGGGGAGTGCCTGTCCAAATTTCTCAGCTGGCCCGGGGTGTCAAGCATGGTGGGGGGGCACCGGCCTCCGCGGCTTGGGGGAGCGCCTGTCCAAATTTCCCAGCCAGCCCAGGGTGCCAAGTGTGGCGGGGGGGGCGCCAGCTGCCACTGTTTGGGGGAGTGCCTATCCACCATTCCCAGCCGGACCGGGAAGCCACGTGTTTGGAAGGGACCCCAGTCGCCGTTCTCCGCGGCTTGGGGATCTCTGATCCAATTCTCCCAGTTGGTCCGGGTGGCTGCACGTGGTGGGGGGCGCCAGCTGCCGTGGCTTGAGGGGACCACCTGTCCAACTCTCCCAACCGGCCCGGGAAGGAGGGAGGGAGGGACTCCGGCAGACTGCCTCCCCGGCCCGGGGAAGACCTCACCCCTCAGCGATCTCACCGGAACGGGTTCTTCCAGCCAGTCAGCCGTTCCAGAATGGGGTACGCTGTCTTCTTGGTCTCTGATGTGGCTCCGGGAGCTGTTCTGTATCGTTTCTACTTCCCTAGTAGCTGTTCTGGAGGAGGAACTAAGACCCGTGCATCTTACTAAGCTGCCATCTTCTCCGGAAGTCCACATCATGGTTTTTGATGAGAAATTAACACAATATTACTGGGACTGTTTTGTACATTACACTTTGCATTTGTTTTGCAGCTTTCAGAATTCTCACCTTGTCTTGACATTTGACAATTTCACTATTATATGTGTAGACATATATCACTTCAAGTATAACCTGTTTGGATTTTGTTGAGCTTCTTGAATGCACATATTCATTTCTTTCTTTAAGTATAAGAAGTTTTTTTTTTGCCATTATTTATTTGAGTATTACTTCTTTTCCTTTCTCTCATTCTTCTATTTCTGGGATTTCTATAATATGTATATTAGTATGCCTGGTGGTGTCCCACAGGTCTCTTAGGTGCTTCACTTTCTTTTCATTCATTTTTTTTTCTACACCTTAGTTTGAATCAGTTCAAATTTCTGGACTTCAAGTTTACTTATTCTTTCTTCTGCCAGACCCAATATTCTGTTGAAATATTCTGGGAATTTTTCATCTAAATTATTGTGGTCTTAACTCCAGTGTTTCTCTTTGGTTCCATTTTTAAATTTCTTTTATTGAGATTTTCATATTTTTCATACACTGTTTTGTTGATAATCTTGTCTTGCTTGTCTAAAGTTTAACTTTCTTCATTGATGGTTTCTGAACTTCTATCTTGCTGCTGTGGATAGGCCATATATCCTGTTTCAGTTTTTGTTTTTTAATCTTTTGTTGCACATTGTAATATTTTACATTGTTAACATTGGGATTTAATTCCTGAGATATCTGTTCCATATATTTATATCCAGAGAGTGATTTGATAGAGATTTCCCTGAGTGCCAGGAGCTAACAAAAAATATAAACCATTTTAGAAAATCCTTTTCACTATATTAGCAAATAGGCTCTCTATGGGCATGTGCTTTTCTTCAGAGTTTGATCTTGTATCAAGAAAATAAGTCCAGGTGAAAGGAAGTGCAGGGTTCTCCTCTCTTTTTCTGGTGAATCTGTGCCTTGTTCTTGGATAATGGGAATGACATCTTGGAGTATTTTACATTGCCAACTTGGTCGACCACCAGCCCAGGTATTCTCTTTACCTACTCTTGTTTCTTTGGTTTTCAAATGAATTTTAGGATCAATTGAGCTTCAACAACATAATGAATCAACAACACAATTAATAAATTAGGTTTGCACTAAGTTTATAAGTTAGCTTAGGGGAAACCATATCTTCATTATTTTAGTCTTGCTATCTAAAAGTATGATTTCTTTCCATTTATTGAAGTCTACATTTGTATTTTTCAAGTTTTGGTGAGAAAATAATCATGACCTAAAATTAAAAAAAAATTCTGAAAATTTGGCAATCATCCTTTAAATTTTGCATTAGTCCTGTGTTTATTTCAATGTTGCCAATTTGTTCTAGTTTGTAAGCTGCCAGAATACCATATACCAGAATTGGAAGGGCTTTTTAAAAGGGAAATTTAATAAGTTTACAATTCTAAAGAAGTGAAAGTGTCCAAATTGAGTCACTAACAGGAGATTACTTTCACTCAAGAAAGGCTGATACTGTCTAGTACAGTTCTGTCAGCTGGGAAGTCACATGGTTGGCATCTGCTAGTCCTTTGCTCCTGAACTCCTTCGCTTTCAGCCATTGTTCTTTTGGAGGTTTCCCACTTTCCCTCTCAGGGGCTGGCTTTCATCTTTTGGCTCCCCTTGGCTTACTCCAGGTTCTGGCTTGCTTAACATCTCATGGCAATGTCTGCTAGGCTCTAAGCATCTCCAAATATCTGTTCTCTGTTCTCCATGTGTCGGCATTTGTGTCAGCTCTGCTCTGATGTTCTTGTCAGCTCTCTCTCTGTCAGCTCTGTCATATCTGACTTTCTTCAAAATGGTTCTTCCTTTAAAGGATTCCAGTAAACTAATCAAAACCCAACTGGAATGGGAGGAGTTATATCCCCATCTAATCAAAAGGTCACACCCACAATTGGGTATGTCACATTTCCATGGAGATAAGTTACTCAAAAGTTTCCACCTAGAATATTGAATTAGGAGGAGAAGAAACAGCTGTCCCCATAATATTGAGTCAGGATTAAAACATGGCTTTTCTGGGCTACTAATACTTTCAAACTGGCACATAAGTATTGATAAATCAAAACATTTCAATGGTCAACTTTGGTAATTTCCATGTACTATGTATAAAATTTTATGAAATAGAAATGATCACTGTTTTGTACAATGCCCATAATATAACAACTTCTCTTAGATTTTATTAAGTATTTGTTTTATGAAATCCCTAATAAGACTTGTTTTGTGGTGGCCTTGATGAAGGGGAATCGACCCCCATCCAGAACTGGTTTTGAAACTGATTATAACACACATGCAACAAGAGAGTGAAAGAAGATTTAGTCCTCCTATAACGGACATTTCTGCAAGAGAGTAGAACACTACCCAAGGTGATCCAGAGTCACTTGATTTAAAGGAAGGGCAATGGCTTGTATATATTGCAGTTATGTGGATGGTGCCAGGATGAGGGGTTACCTGAGTGGGCCATGATTTGTGTAACCCATTGATACCAAATAAGGCAGGACCAAGGCTCTCTTAGCAGCTTGTCCATATGTGGGACAAGAGGGGAAAAGGGCTAGGATGGAAAAGTTGCTAGTGGTCAAACATGAAAAATGAGTCTGTTTATTACATTTCCCCCCTGATATTTGATTGATAACTGAAATATACCATGCTTATTTAACTGAATTTGCACTTGCTAATAAACTATTATCATGTACTATAAGGACTCTAGCCTGAAGCCAATTAAAGAAGCAATAGTACCACTGGATGCCCCGTTGAAGTGTTCATAATTATGTTTTCTGAGAACTGAAATATGTATTTAAGTCATTATTAGCAATGTTTGGAAGTCTGAAGGGGTTACATAGTCTCTTGGTGAGATCTTGTATTATGATTTTATTGTGTACAGAGGCATATGTGCTTTGTTTCATATTTTGAGTTTCTGTGAGGCAAAAAATTTCAGTGTTCTTTATCCCAAATGGGGAGGCCTTGGATAAATAATTGTTAATGCCATTAGTTAAGCCAGATGGAAACATCATTGACAATGACCCAAGAGTCTGTCAAACTATGCAGATGGGGCATATTGTAGGCCAGGGCATACAGTGCTAAGATGGCAATCTGAAATTTAACCAGTTGTGTTGACCCTTCTGTCCCATCTTTATCAGGCCCATTCCAGTTAGGTGATAGAAAGCAGAAACTCTCCAGCATAAGTACCACTTATGGTGAGACTTCCATCTATAAAGAATAACAATTACTCAGTTGATCCCAAGAGGCTTCCAGGTTGCTGCTGGGTCAAGGAGAGGAATAGCCTCCTCTGGTGCCACACACCTAGCAAAGGACTGAGGACAAGTGAAGCCGCTTTCTCCTATAGGTGGGATTTGCCAAAGGGTCTAGGATTGACTTTACTTTCTAAGTCCCCTTTATATTTTAATAAGGAGAGCTTTTTGACTATGCAGAGTCTGTGAAGTGTTCCCTCTATGACCTAAGGCATAATGGGCAGTGGGGCCTAAGACAACCTTCGTTTACAGGAGAATCCAACATGCAAACCAGAATTTGCCAATTGTATTATATATAGTACAATGCTGAGAATAGCATTTTTTTTTTTCCCTCTTGGGCAGCTTAAGGTTATCATGGATGGGCAGAGCCTTCAGGAGGTATGAGGGTTGACTGTTAACATATAGAAAGTGCAGGACACTAAAATGCAAGTAACAGCATAAATGGACTTACTAAAATTATTAAATGAGGAATATGTTGTTATAGAACCCAAAGGGACTAAAAGATGTTTAGCTTGTTTTAATGTTGTAGGTGCTAAGTGGGCCAATAG
This sequence comes from Tamandua tetradactyla, assembly GCF_023851605.1. Classification (NCBI taxonomy): domain Eukaryota; kingdom Metazoa; phylum Chordata; class Mammalia; order Pilosa; family Myrmecophagidae; genus Tamandua; species Tamandua tetradactyla. The sequence goes on from NC_135345.1 coordinate 58,759,672, forward strand.
TTATCTTTTGAACAGTATCAGGGATGCAGCAATTCTTGACTATCCACTAATTCCCAGGAATTAAGCATAAATGATGGGGCCTTATACCATGTAGCAGGGAAATGATCCATCCTCTTTGTGGGAACCCCTTTGTATTTGTATATCTGAATGAGTGTATCAAATGAATCTCCTTGGAAGAGATTTTATACCTGTCCTCCTAGAAAACAATTGCATATGGTTCAGATCTTGGTTGCTAAGATATCCAATATCAGAGCTTTTGAGATTTACTAACTGGGTAAATGTGTATAGCGTCCCTGAAAGGTTTAAACAATTTGCAGTTGAAAGACTTGAAATAGGCACTTAATAGAACATATTATCCAAATCTATGACTCGATTGGATAGATCTCAATAATTTCGTAAATATTGGGCCTGGTCTTAATCAGAGTTACTAAGGCATTAAAGTTGTAGTAACCCACTCTTAAGTGCCTCATTTTTTATCAGGTTTGAGCATTGGACAAACTGGATTCTTAAGCAGTATACAAGTAGGAACCATGGCCCTCTTCTTCAGAAGGCCTTGTACAATGTCTTAATTCCTGTAGGCCTTGTTTATATCTATAATGTTCAGTATTAACTATTCTAACCAGGGTGGTAAAATTCATGGGTCTCAGTTTTGTCAAGCCAATTGTAAGTGCCAAAGACTTGTTGTTATTTCAGTTTATTACCTGATGGGTCAAAGAATTCATGACCATCATAGTACATTTTGGGGAAAAGTGTGCTATTACCATAGGATATTTAAGGAAAGGAGTATTTCCAATTGTTATTTAGAAGCATACCTATTTCTTCTCTGGTTTATTTTCATTAAGTGTCCTAAATTATTGAACTACCTTGCCTAAATTTAGTGGAATACCCAGGTTTAACTGTAATTTGATTCCTAGTATTGATTAAGGCCATCTGATGCATTTCAACCGATGTTAAAGTTAACTCAGAATCCATATTTTAGCTGTATAAAGGTGGCCTCTTTATCTTTCCGTAGCTTAAATTATTTCAGCAAAGTTTGGATTTCCAATTGGGTCAAATAACAGACCTCTGTTTCAGTCTTTTCCTCCCTCTGTATCAAGTTCTGTTGTTGTCCTTGTTGTTCGTTTGTTGTGTGGTTATTGGACATACTTTAAGAGATTCTCTCTGTGCTGCTCATAAGCTTCTTTCTCCACAGTGTCTCAAATCAGCCTCATCAGGTTTATTCTTCTCCATGGTAGTTATTGATTTATTGAAACTTAGGGGCTTTAGGCTGAAGTCAGTTTTAAATTAACCCCTTGGTACATTGATGGGCTATGACACTCAATGAAATCCAGAGACTTTGCCTGTCCATTTCAAGGTTACTTACCAGAGGTGGGGATAAAACATTCTGTGCCAAGGGATGTCATGAATCTTTTCTATTAACCTTGAGATTAAAGGTCTTTTTGGTGACAGAGACATGGAAAGTAACAGCAGAAACATGTAAGTCCTTATAAGATCCCATTGACCAACCTGGTTTAGGAATCCATACTCTCAGTTCACCACTTAGGGATTACAATTACTCCACATGAGTGATCACTTGTTGTGCCCATGTATTGCAAGTCTTTCCATTGAGTGCTCTGCTGATGAAAATGATTCCTGGCCAAGGAAAACAACCAGTGAAAACAGAATGAGAGTCATTTCTCTGAGGCTAGCATTAGTCATGACTTGAGCTGATTCAGTATGAAACACGCAGATAGGTATAGGTGAGACATCCAACCTAGTGCCACTTGAAGAAGACCCCAATCCCAAAATCCTGTTCCTAAATGTCAGCTATTGAAATTTCCCATTTAGGCTGTTAAATCTATAACAGAGGCTTAGGAGGACTTAGTAAATATACCACAGTGCAGCACAGCATAGAACAAGGTTGACAGTAGGTAGCAGCCCAGTTCAAAGAGCAGAACTGTCAGCCAGCAGAACCTCAAAGATCTGAGCCAATTAGCAAGTCAAAACAAGAGCAGAAAGATCCCCAGGAGGTGGTTGATATCTCATCTCCTAGACAGGTTGCTTACAACTCCAGTTGTATTGTATTTGCCCTGAAAAGGGTGGGATCAGCCTTCCTTCTCCCAAATTGTTTCAATGCCAAGGCTGATGCCAAGACTCATGTACCAAGAGGACAAGACAAGGTTTATTTCTCATAAATGGTGCTTTAGGATGGGGAGCAGACATTCGCTCAAATTTGTGAACATTTTTTCCCAAGATTTTGTGTCTGGTGGGAATCTAAATTTTAAATCAGTGCTTAAATCTTGTAAGATTTTGTCACTCCCTCATTCTTTTAGTCATTGTCCATTGATAGCAATGATAACACCCTGAGGGGATTAGGCTTAAAGGTTCAACATGTAACTACATTTCAAGAGGTGACTAAAATATCATTTCACTGAAAACTGAGCTCTGACTACCTAAATGAGAGGTCTTCTATGCCCTCTTAAATGGTGCTTCAGAACATCGATCATGCACAACAGCAAACATCATAGAATAATTAGGGAGAGTAGAAATCATTATAATGTCAGTCCTCCCTATTATCGAATTGTAACCACTCGATATAGAACTGCTTAAAGCAATAGTTGAATGCAATAGATCCAACTGTATCTCCTTTGGAACCCACAAAACCATCCAGCTGTAACCTGCGGGTTCCACACAAGGACCTTTCCTCAATTAGGATTTAATCACCTTGGAGAGCTGCTGAGAATTTCAATCATTACTTTTTCCACAGTCCCATCAATCTTGTCTTTTGAATTAATTTGATTTTTTTCATATGCTACAAGAATATTAAATCTTCATACTGGAGAAAAATGATGGGGGGAAATAAAGGAGCAGAAACTGATTTTTACAGGATATTTTAAAGAATCATCTGGGGAAATGTTTGGGTCTGGAAACAATATGTCCTAAGATTTAAATACAGATGGTTCTGGTTTCAAATCCCAGCTTCATCACTTACAAACCATGTGATCCTCATTCACTTAACATCTTTGAGACTCAGTTTCCTTATGCTTAAATCAGGGAAAATCATGATACCTACTTCAGGTGAAGATTGCAGAAATTAAATGCATTAAATGAACTTAAGAACTTAGATCAGTTCCTAAGACATAAAATTATTTCAAAATGGTAATGACCATTTTTATCTATCATCTATTGTCCTGACACACCATTCTCACTACTTTATGATGGACATTAGGTCAACAAATTAAATGAGATGGATTTCTGAAGATGAATATCATCATAAAGACATGCAGAATTAGTCATCATTTTCATTTTTTGAAATCATAGAATCTAGCAATAACTATTAAGGAACACAAAGTTTGGAGGGAAACAATTTCTCTTTGCTTATTTTTCATTTTGGAGAATTAAAGATTAAATTTAATTATTAAATACATTTATTTAATGTATAAATACATTCAATTATTATTAAACATGTTTATCAGCATATAATTATTAACCAGTTGCTAACTCAATGAAACATCCCTTTAAGTTTTCTTACTTTTTAAGATTGCTGTGTAAAAATAATGTGAAGCAAATGTTTTATAATAAATTATCAGTACTGTATCTTTTAACCTTAAGTTAAGACTGCAAGTACTCAGACATTTTTTTCTGTACTTTCATTACACTTTTTTTTGTCTCTGACTAGAAGTCTGATTTCTTTGTTTCTTTGTATTTTTCTACTTCTAAACTATGGAGTCTTTAAGGGAGTGCACTACATGATTTATCTTTGTAACAGAAAAGACCTCAAACAAAACCCATAGTAGACGCTTAATCTCCCTCTACTGAATGAAGAAACAAATGCGTGGGTAAATGGGTAATCCTCTGCTGTCAGGATGCAGGAGAACTTTATCTTTGTTTTCAGAAGGTCCTGGATCCTTCTAATTTTAAAGGCCACTCGATGATGGCAATTCAAAACCTTTCAGATTCCATATTCACTCACCATTTCTGTCAAGAACTTTTTCTTTTCTAGCTGTAATCTTACATATTGCAGCTTTCAACATGTTTCTTTGACGTTAGCCTTAGTTTAGACGCACAGAACCCCCCTCAGTAATATAATAGTGCTTATGTACTCAAAAGTATCTCTTTAATTCTCTTCTTCCCCATCCAAATAAGCAGAGTCATATCCACAATTTTTCTCAACACCATTTTTTTCTTAGGTCTCTGAGATAGTTCATCATCATCATCATCACACAACTTAACCAGGTACTAGACATTCTTACAATAATCTTACATATATCAAAATCATCAAATCCTTACAACACCTCTATGAGAGGTATTATTGACAGCTGAGAAAACAGAGATGAGCACATTTAAATGACTTACATACATAGAGTTAATATGCAAAAAGCCAGGGTTTAAACCTGGAATCTGTGCACTTGTCCACTAAACCTCCAAATTGCTTCCTCTAGAGTGAAAACTTCTCTCCACAGTGTATCATTTCTTTGAAATTCAATTGTATGATATTTTTCCTGTTTGTGATAATGCCTGGTCATACATAATATCTTGCATATTTTATGAGGGGTAGTTTAAAAATGATATAAGGATTTCTATTACTGACCAAGAAAGATTAATTGCCATTGGAATTGCAGCCTGCTATACAACTAAAAATCTGTGTAAGATTTATGAAACAACTACTTTAAGACAGGCAAAGCAGATCTGAGATTTCCAAAAGAAGAATGAAAAATGAGGCTAGCCTATGATTACCTTACTTTACTGCCTGAAGGCAGTTTCTTGCCTGCCATGGAGGAAAAGTGGGAGGGGGATTCCACACATAAACCAGAGTTGGGGAGATGAACATTGGATAAACAGGAGACCAAGTTGTCTATAATTTTATAGGGCAGAGCGGAGAGGTAAAAATGTTCAGAGATCTGCTGAGAGGTCCCCACTCTAGTCTTTGCTTGTGTATTGATTTGCATAGTCAAGGAGTGACACCATAGAAAACCATGGAAGGAAGAGGAAACAGAACATTATAAAGTTGTAGCCTAACATATTCTAACATATACACTGATTATAAGAATAGTGTGAGCTTTTGGTCAGGTTATTTCAATTTAATATGTGGCCCACCTCATTCAAGGTGACTCTTATTCCTTTTATTGAAGTCCTTTTTGAGAGGATGAAAGACAGAGAAAAGCCCCAACAGCTCAGAGAAGTTCCAGAGAAACAGATATAAGGACACATCCACAGAAGCTGAGAGAGGAAGCCAGTGAAGCCAGAAGGTGAAGGCAATGAAACCCAAGAGAGAAGGACTAGCAGATGCCAGCCATGTACCTTTCCATGTAAAAGAGGGGTCTCAGATACTGGCAGACTTTCTTCAGAAAAGGTACTGTCCTGGCAATGTCATAACTTGGAAGTTTCCGTGTCCTTAGTTCTATAAATTTGTAAGCTAATGCATCCCCATTGTAAAAGCCGACTCATCTATATATTGCATTCTGGCATCTTTAGCTAACCGAAACAATATTTTTATTTATTTTCTTCAAATAGGAAGGTAGCCCACATGGTTTTGAGTGGTTGGTGATATATTTAAAGAAGAGCTAAATTAATCTTATAGAATTCTCAAGTAAGAGGAGAAAACACATATTTTCTTCCACTTTTTTAATACCCACTTGTCAGGGAGCATAACCATGAGCTTTAGATAATTCTTTCATTGTTGTTTTCCTATTTTTGAAAACTTAAATAAGAAATTAAGAAGAAAGAGACTCCAATGATTAGTATAATTATAAAGAAAGAGGAAATAAAATAATTGGTGTCCTGTGCCATTGGACAACAGATCTACTGAATGGAATTTGTTAAATATGCGATTCTTATATTGCATGTGCAATGATTTTTATTGTTTCAGCTACAAAAGACTTTCTGATTCTTGACATTCTTAATAGTGAAACAAATAGTGATAATGAGAGAACCAGACATAATTTATAGACACTTTTCTACTCACTAGTATATTTGTGGGTCCAGCATTGTTTGACATCTCTTTAGAGTAAGTAGATAGTGGCTAAAAGCAAATAATCTTTTGATTTCAGATTTCTAAATTTTAGGGGACAGCTGATTGATTCAATGCATATATTGGAAGTATTCAGTATGTGATCAATATTTAAAATGAAATCACTATCAATGCCAGTGCTGTGACCTATTGAACTATCATATCATTCTCTCATCAGCTTTGTATCACCAGGAAGCTCAGAGACCTGGGTACTCCTTTATCAGCTATATTAGTTTTCAATTGCTGTGTATTAGTTTTCTAATGCTATTTCTATTTCTCCAAGCTTTCATGCTGAAACAATTCACATTTATCATCTTACATTTCTGTGGGTCAGGAGTCTAGGCATACGGGAGCTGAATCCTCTGCTCAAGAAATTACAAGGTTGCAAATAAGCTGTTGTCTGGGCTGCATTCTTTTCTAGAGGATTGCCGGAGGAAGTATCTGCTTCCAAGTTTATTAAAGCTATTGGTAGAATTCATATCCTTGTGGGTATAGGACAGAGAGCCTGGGCTTCTTTCTGGCTATCTGCTGGAGGCTGACTCAGCTCCTGAAAGCCATCCAATACCAACTAGAAACAGCTTGCAATTCCTAGATGTTGCCCATTATTCCTAGAGCCTGTCCCAAGTTCCTTATCACATGGTTTCCTCAACACAGTCACTTACTCCATCAAGTCAGCAAGGAAAGTATCTGCTGGTAAGACAGAGTTTTGTATATAGTAACATAATCACCAAATTAACATCTTATCACCTTTGCCATGTTCTGTTGAATAGAATTAAGTGATAAGCCTTAACCAAGGGGTGGGGATTATACACAGACCTTCTGCTGGATTGAATTGTGTCACCCCAAAATCTATGTCCACCTGACATCTGTGAATGTGACACATATACAGGGAGACTACCATGTGACAATGGAAGCAGAGACTAGAGTGATGCAATATAAGCCAAGGTAATCCAAGGAGTGCACACAACAATGGAAGTGAGGAAAGAATAATGGAATAGATTCTCCCTCAGAGCCCCAGAAGGAAACAGCAGTGCCATTATGCTTATTTTGGACTTCCAACATCCACTGATAAGAGATAATAAACATCTGTAGTTTTAAGCCACATAGTTTGTATTACTTTGTTTCAGCAGCTCTAAAAATACATTATACCCATGAACACCAGCAGGCTATGATAATAGGCATCTTCCTAGAGTCTGTCCTCCATACCAGCTAATGTAGTAGTTTTGCAGCTAGACATGGATGCAAATACTTTGGGTTTCCACTTGTCACATATTTTTAAGTTTTATTAATGCATATTAATATAGGATTTCACTCTGATGAATAGCATCAAAGTTAGAAAATCTAGAAAAGACTAGAATGAGCTCTGTATTTAGAATCTTTTGTATTTGGATAGTGCTTTACATTTGCTTAGCATTTATACTTACAATATAATGTAACACACTTATATTTAAAATATATATATATATATATATATATATATATATATATATATATATATATATATATATAAACCTTTATTTTTAACCTAATAAGTATTCTGAGAGATAACCAGAGTAAGAAACAAAGAAGAATAAATGGTTCCATAAAAGACGCAGAGGTAGAATATAGTCCTGTCTATCCTTAGTAATATGTTCTTTATGGCAAATTTCACCAACTCTGAAAATATGAGTAAGGTCTTCCTCACTTCTGTTTATTTCCAGCATTCACAGAAAATGGGTACTTGTCAAGAAAGTGCTAGAGAAATTGAGGGTTTCATATGCATATGGGTATATTTGGCAACTACTTGGCCCACCAAACTTTAGTTAAAAATGAAAATTTGAAAATAGTAATGTGCTGGTTTGGGGCTGTTGTGTACCTCAGAAAAGCTGTGTTCTTTAATCCTAATTCCATTTGTTGGGTGCGATCTTTTTATGTTGCTTTCTGGAGATGTGGCCCACCCAATTATGGGTGAGATCTTTGATTAGGTGGTTTCCATGGAGATGTGTTACCACCCATTTAAGTTGGGGTTGCTTACTGAAGTCCTTTAAGAAGGAATCATTTTGGAAAAATCTTCAGAGCCAACAGAACCAAAAATAGTCAACATGAGACCCAAATACTTAGAGAGGCAGAAAGAAAATGCCCCTGGAGAAGCTGTTTGAAACCAGAAGCCAAAGATCTCAGCAGATGCCAGTCACCAGATAACAGAAGTATTTTGGACCCATTGGCCTTTTTTGAGTCAAGGTATTCTCTGGATGCCTTAGTTTAGACATTTGTATGGCCTTAGAACTATAAACTTGCAATGTAGTAAATTCTCTTTTTAAAAGCCATTCTGTTTCTAATATATTGCATTCTGGCAGCTTTAGCAAACTAATGAAATTAGTAATAAGTAAAGACCATGATTTCCAAATGAGGTTTATTTTCCTTTTTGAACAGAAGGACTATAGAATTTAGATTAGTAAACTATCTCTCTGTAACTGTGAAAGGGTACAATGCATTCTATTTTGTGCTTTCTGTATTTTCTTGTTATAAAAATAAAAGTTTCAATATTGTTACATGAATTTCTGTCAAAATAGAAAAATGCCCCCATTCTTTTCTATGTCACAATTTCTACTTTAATGGAATTTCAGGTATTGCACTTTTTTCTTCTTTGGTCCTCTGATTTCTTTCAGGCACTAAAAAGAGATCAATAATTTTTGTTTTACCCACTTTGCTCAAAGGATACAATGTACACCACCAGTTTGAAAACATTTTTAAGAATGCAGAATTTATTAGGAAATTACAACTGTGTTATACAGGAATAACACTTTTTTTTCTTTATCATTAATTCAAAAGAGCTAAATCTATCTTCTCAATCATGCCAAACATTCACATTTATTTGACAGATTAATTTCCTAATACAATCTGCCAAAAACAAAATAAAATAAATATTGCTTTGAGAATTTGCAGAAGAGAACGTGTGAAAAATATCGAAGTTGTAATAATTTTCTTAGACTCTGAAAGAAGCTCATGCATTTTTCACTATGGCTCAGCTTCCACTATGGCTCAGTTACCATAAACACCATTGTGCCTTCCTGTCTCCCAAAGCAGCACATGTCAATGAATGGTTCATCTATTGGTTTGCTTGTAAATAAGGATGATATTGACAAGTAGTATATCAAGAGATTTCCTTGTATCATACAAAGACTGCAAAAGATAAAAGTATGTTTGAGGGGGATGGGAAGGAAAAGGAGTTCCTAGCTGCTTTCATTTAATTTCTAAGACTCTATAATTGATATAAACTTAGAAAAGTGATGATGAGACATTTTCTGATAATGACATAATTCTAATCCATCATGCCAGTAGTCATCCATCAAAGCTTTGTTTGTGATACTTTGATTGATTGAATGAGAAGAAGGAAATCATTCCCTCATTCAGCTAAAGAGTGAAAAATTGCACTCTCTTTTCAAAATAAAAATATATTTTAATTAAATGGTGTTATTAGATAAACAGCTAACTTGTAACCGATAGTTAGTCTTGTGATAGAAATGAATACTGCCCTGAAAACAGAGGCATATAAACACCAGTATTAGATGATCAAGGTTAGCATTTTGTATTGAATCTTTCTTAATTGATGGTCTTGAGGCATGATGAGAGTGTGGCATGATGAGAGGCATGATGAGGGTCTCAGGAGTACTTATATGTGAGTCATCGGAGAGCAAATATGCATTCATTCCAAGGGGACCCAAAATAGCATGTAGGAAACATCTTTGAACAAAGTAATTCTCAGGAGCTAAGATGGAGAGATGAACTGGTTCACAAGAAACAAGCAAAGTAAGGACAAGGATGCTGTCTGAGCTAATTCTGGGGATGGGGAAATAGGGTAGCATAGAGCAATGTTCATGGCAATAAAGTCCCATTTTAAATGGATAGTATATCTTTGTTGTCTCAGTATTGTGATCTGTGGGAGAGCAATATACATAATATAGAGAAAGAGTAAAATCAGCGAGAGATGCATGTTCACCTAAAAAGAAGATGAAATCATTTCTAAGGATATATATTCATTCTTCTTGAACCATTTTACTCTAAACTGGAAGAAACAGATACTGTAACTTCAACTGATATGATATGAATCATAGACTTTTTTTGACTTCATTTTATTTAGATTTATATTAGTGGATGCAAATGAGAATTGTACTTAAAATGAGCAAATAATATCTAAGTAGGATGTTAAGTTAGAAAATTTGACTTAAGCACCAAGATCAAAGACACATGATATTTCAAAATGAAGAGTCAGAAAAAGATGTAAAATTTTCAAAGATGTATTTCATTTTTTTCAATTGCATGATTCCTTGCAAAAAAGTGACACTATAAGAGGGTCAGGTTCTTGGAGACTGAAAAAGAATCCAAGCCTGGATAAAGAGCTTAACATGTGTGAACTGTTTTGGACTAGTGAGGTAGAGGATGACATGGGTTGGTTCCTGACTTCCAACTGAGAAACCTAAATGGTGGGAGATGAGAAAGATGACTTGACTTGGGTCTGCATTCCCCAAGTATAAGTCAATGGAGAGTGAATATGTCTCTTGAACTTGATGTTTGCCATAGTAAGATCAACATCATGTAAAATTACCTAAATTCCTGAACAAGTGAGGGACCTAGACTCAGAAAGAAGAGGTTGGACATGAGTTGCAAGACTATGATGGACTGAAAAAGAAGGGAACTATGAATTCATGCACCCAATCAAGACTACCACAGATAAGGGGACCTTACCAATCTGAGTAAAATGAACAAATTTGCTTACACACTGTATTAGCTGGGGTTCTCTAGAGAAACAGAATGAGCAGGAGATAACTGTAGATAAAAAAATTTATAAAAGTGCCTCACATAACTGTGGAAATGTAGAATCCGAGGTCTGTAGGGTAGGCTGCAAGCTGGTAACCCTGATGAAGTTCCTCAGTGAACTCTCAGGAGAGGTTGGCTGGACAACCATGGGAATGGAAGAGTCCAAAATCTATAGGGCAGGCTCTGAAGCTGGCAACTCCAATGAAGTGTCTGGATGAACTCCACAGTAGAGGCTCACCAGCTGAAGCAGGAAGAGTGACTGTCTCTTCTGAATCCTCCTTAAAAGCCTTCCAGTGATTAGATTAAGCATCAGTCATTGCAGAAGACACTCCCCTTAGCTGATTACAAACACAATCAGCTGCAGATGCAGCTGACATAATCATGGTTTGAATCCATGAAATGTCCTTATAGCAACAGACAGGCCAGCACTTGCCCAACCAGACAGCTGGGCACCACCACCTGGCCAGGTTGACACATGAAACTAACCATGACACACACAAAAGTCAGCTTTAAATAGTGGTCAGGTCCATAGAATATAGAACAAGTTATGACAGTAAAAATCAAGAAAAATACTCCCCCCCCCCATTTAATTGCTTTCCTTCCATGTATTCCAACCTCAGAGTATTCCAAAGCTGAATGGCAAAAAAGAAAAAAAAAGCTGGACATACCTTTCTCCTTGACTCATTTTTTTCTTTTCTGTTTGCTGTAGGCCCTAACAGGAAGCAGAATAGCTGTGACTAAATGAAAGTGGAGGCTGGGATTATTATATTTGCCTGTATATTCCAAGAAATGAATCATATTTCTGTGCTTATGGCTATTTAAGAAACTTGTATATTATCTAAGTTTTGAGTACTAAGCACTTTTATTCAGGGTAGGAAAAGTCAGCTTCCCTTTACAAAGATAAAGAGTAGGGAAGAAAGAAAATTGCTTTGTGATTGTATTCCATTAACTCTACTTATTCAATGTAATATGTGTATTATATTTTGGTCCTATTCAAGACTTTTTAAAAGAATCTATGCATATTACCTCAGATATGTACTGGTGCTCCTCAAAAATCTGTAGATATAAAAATGGAGCCAGGACTCCTAAGGAAATTTACATGTAGATCAGAATTCTAATTGCTATAGGCCTTCTAATGTCTGAACTACATTGTGTTGAATGATTTAAAGTAAATATGGCTCTTATTATATAAAAGTCACCACATAAGTCATGGTAGTGCATCTAAGGGCAGGATAAGATCTTACTTCACTGAATGAATTTCAAAGAGAAAGTAGGAGATGACATGATGTCTCTGTGATTATCCACCATCTGTCAGGATTGTAGGGACCAGTTACAAAGATAAGAAGAAAAACAACTACAAAAACAGAGGAAAACTCACCTCACTACAAGCTGGATTTCCATTCATAGTATGGATGTTGGAGCTTCATGGCCTCCATTTCTATAAAGACTTGAATTTAAGCCCTTTGCTGCTAAATTCTGGTTATTTTACCAAAGGAAACTCATGCTGGTCAATATTTAATACTGAAAAATATGCTTTTTGTCCTCGGAGATATTCTTTCTCCATGCTGCCAGGTAGCCAATCTATAGTTAGTATAAAGCTATCTTAAACTATTTTTGTGGAGGATGGGGACCATGATGCCTTTGAGGGGCTGAAAAAAATCTTTTGCTGCTTCCCTCTCAAGCCCAAAAACATGCACATATGCACTTAAGAACCATGTGCGGTTTTGGTAGTCAATATCACTCTATTTTTCTGCCGGCAATGCCCCATGTTAGCAGTGGAAGAATCTCTTTAGTTGTGGGACCTTGGGAACTCACTTCACCCCACCCCCTGAAATTAAAAATACTGGACTTGTTATCCAGGCATCATATTTCAGATATGCCATCTCTCATCTCAGCAATTCATTGAGTTATGGGAAGATGACACAAGCCGAGCCATGAACTTTATTCTGAAGCTGTAGGGAGGATGCTTACTTTCTCTAGGATTCTCAGATGGTAGGGTGTGAATCTTGGGCAGGTGGAAGTAATCATTTCTGCCACATTTCAGGGGTCTGTCCAGAGGGTAAGAAGTCCTAGATAGATATAGTCCTATATAGAGCCCTAATACTCTTTGAGCCTCTGGAATAAGGAAGTTGACTTTTCAGAACATGAGCCAATAACCCCCAATTTCTCATTTAACTTAATTTGTATTGGGCTTCTTTTTTCACTAGCACAAGCCTTAAACTATTAAGCTACTCTTATAACTTTACGAATTCTTGTATCCAAGAAATTAAGTAACACTCCAACTAAAGTTAAGAAAGCATCCTTTTGGGTAGGCTTCTAGAAATGGAGTCCTGAAAATTAATGAGAAAAAAAGAAAATATAACAAGTTTAGAAATAGGAAGACATGAGTATTTCTCAATTTCTAGCATTCTGTTTATCTCCACCATCTCTGAAAAAGGGGACCTATCTGTTTCAAACATTAGAAGTTGCTGAGTAGCAGTAGGTAACATTCATGGAACAAAGAATAAGAAGGTTGATTTGGACACCATGATTGCATTTGTTATAATGATAGATAAGCATTCACTAGAATTTCATTTTATTTACATCCCTGAATGCATTTGACATAGTGGTGATAAAAATTAATTATTATCATATGAATGAATAAATTATAGGCAAATAATAGGTAAAGTTAGCGGGTGAACATGTGATGTTAGTCAGGACTCTCTAGAGAAACAGAACCAACAGGAGAGATATATAAGTATGATATTTATAGACATGTGTCATGAAACCATGGGAATGGAAAAGTCCAAAATCCAAAGTGCAGGCTTTGAGGCTGGCAGCTCTGATGAAGGGTTTGAATGAACTCCACAGGAGAGGCTTGCTGGCTGAAGAAGTAAAAAAGTCTCCTCCCTTAAAACCCTTCAACTGATTGGATTATCTCATATGGGAGACATGGATTAGTGGATCACAGATGTAATCAGCCACAGATGCAATTAACAACTGATAATTTAATATATCAGTCTTCTGATTTATCAACAGCCATGAACTATCCTTGCAACAAATGTCAGGCCAGTGCTTCTCTGACCAGACAACTGGGCATAATGACTTCGCCAAGTTGACACCGGAACCTAACCATTACAGTCTCCTCTTTGTCAATTTGGCAGCTATACACATTGCCTTGAAACATGCTTAATTTTCAAATAGAACACAATAACAGACATTTGTTTTACCTAACAATACTCAGCTCTCCTGAGTACAACCAGAAATCTACTACATTTCTCCAGAATGGGGTATAAATCCTTACGTAGGATTCACTCTTAAACTTCATATACTATGACAAATACCATAACATGAGCAATACAACTTTTGTTATATGATAAGAGGAAAACAAGATATTGGTTATGTACAGATGCAAACATACTCACAGCAGGAGTCCTCATTTCTGTAACTGGTCACATGACCATCATTCATATTTATCACCACTTGCTTCTACTACACATTCCATGTTCCCTTTACCTTCAGCAAGCACTTCAGCTGGCAATAGTTATTTGCCAGGTGGGGTAAACCAGACCTTCATTCCTGAAGTTTCTGGGTGACTGGGAGTCCTACCTGGATTGGATTGTTGCAGTTTTCCATTGACTTTAATCACAGGGCATGATAATACTTAGAGACGCCCTAGGGGATTGTCTGCGTTCCAGGAAAACTCCTCCTTACCGCCGTTGTGTAGCTGTAGTCCTATTTCCCCTTGATAGTCAGGATGAACCACCCCAGACAGAATAGTAATCCTCTTTCATGCCTGGTGATTCAGTGACATGAGAAGCCCAAAATGGTCAAGTGGCAGTCTTAATTTCCAGTTCAATGGAATCACTGCTGTGTCTCCTGGAAGGAGTACTCCTCCTTTTAGAACTAAGACATATAGACCAGTGGAGCTTAAGGTTTTAGGGACAGGAAGCAAAAAATTTCCTAGTAGATCATTAAGGGTAATAGTGAATGGTGCCACTCCCATTTCTACCCCTTAGTTCCTAGAACCATGAATCCTGGCTATGGGAGAAACAACACCATAGAGTGGACAGTGATTCATAATATACACAGTATCCTGGAGAATATCAACCCTGAATGTTTTCCGAACTGAATTCTGAACAATACCCCTGAAAGGTATTGCCATCTAGTTGGCCCCATAATTGGTTCTTCAAGAGGCCTTTCCGCCATTCTTTCAACCTAACTGCCTCTGGATGGTGGGGAACATGGTAAGACCAGAACATTCTATGAGCATGTGCCCATTCCTGTACTTCATTTGCTGTGAAGTGGTACCTTTGTCAGAAGCAATGCTGTGTGAAATACCATGATGGTGGATAAGGCATTCCATAAATCCATATATGGTAGTTTTTGCAGAAGCATTGCATGCTGGGAAAGCAGACCTATATCTGCAGTATGTGCCTATTTCAGTTAGAAAAATCACATCTCCTTCCATGATGGAAGTGGTCCAATCAAACAACCTGCCACCAGGTAGCAGGCTGACCACCTCAGGAAATGGTGCCATATTGGGGACCATTTCCTGTGTGGGTCTCTGCTGCTGGCAGATTGGGCACTCAGCAGTGGCTATAGCCAGGTCAACCTTGGTGAGTGAAAGTCAATGTTGCTAAGCCCATGCATAACCTCCATCCCTATCACCATGCCAACTTTATCCCATAGCCCGTTGGGCAAAGGCAGGAATGGCTGTGGAAAGATGATAACTCATATACATAGGATGGTTCATCTTATCCACTTGATTATTTAAAATTTCTTAAAATTTCTGTTGAAGTCATACTCTGGTGAGAATTCACATGGGACACAAATACCTTCAAGTCCTTTGCCCACTCAGAAAGGCCTATCCACATAACTCTTCCCCAGACGCCTTTGCCACCAATTTTCCAATCGTGCTCTTTTCAAGTCCCTGACCATTCAACCAAACCATTAGCGACAGCCCATAAGTCAGTATGCAAACACACTTCTGGGTAGCTCTCCTTCCAGGAAAAATGAACAACCAGGTGCACTGCTCAAAGATCCACACACTGGGAGGTTTTCCCCTTACCACTGTCCTTTAAGGAATCCCAGAATGGGGTTGTTGTACTGTAGCTGTCTGCTTCTGGGTGGTTCCTGCATATTGTGCCAAACTGTCTGTACGCCAGGCCCCTGTTTTCTTTTCCTCAGCCAACTGACTATAAGGAACTCCCCAGAGTCCATACCTCTGGTCTGGAAAAGAGAAGGTAATGCAGCAGGAGTGGGGCCCTTGGCATTTGGGCCACTGCCCCATGTAACTTACTTGTGCCTTCAGGACCTACTCAAGGAGTATTTCTAATACACCATTTCCATTTTTTTGATGAAGTATTGTTGTGCATGCCCAACTTAATGGTTTGGTGGGTTATAATTCATGATAGGCAACTCAGGTCTCAAGGTAACTTGGTGGTCCATGGCTATGTGTTCAGTCTCTACTAAGGCCCAAGAGCAGGCTAAAAGCTGTTTCTCAAAAGGAGAGTAGTTATTGTCAGGGGATGGTAAGGCTCTATAGAAACAGAATCAACAGGAGAGATTTGTAAATATGAGATTTATAACAGTGTCACCAGCCACCATGGGAATGGAAGAGTCCAAAATTTGTAAGGCAGGCTGTGAAGCTGGCAGCTCTGATGAAGGGTCTGGAAAAACTTCATAGGAGAGGCTCATTGGCTGAAAGAAAGAGTGAATAAGTCTGTTTTCTCCCTTAAAGGCCTTCAACTCATTGGATTATCTCATCTCAGCATACCTCATCTCAGCACTCACAGCTCACCCCAGACATTTAGAGATGAAGAAAGGAATCGCCCTGGGGAAAGCTGTTGGAACCCAGAAGCCAGGAAAGAAGACCAGCAGACATTGAAGTGTGCCTTCCCATGACAGAGAAATTCAGATTAAATGTAGCTGCCTTTCCTCTGAAGATTTACAAACTTTTAACTAAATAAATCCCCTTATTAAAAACAGATCCATCTCTGGTGTGTTGCATTCTGGCAGCTTTAGAAAACTAAAGCAGAAGGCTATAGGAAAATATGATAGAGTATTTCCTCATTGCTTAGGAATTTGTGTCAGTAGCATCCAAATTTTTTCGTACAAGTGATGAGATGATTCATTGTCACTTTTAACTTACTTTTATCTTAAAAGTATTTCTTTCTGCATTTGCTTTATCTTATGTTAACACAGGTTCTTGAGGCATGTGACTCACTGATGTTTTACTTTCAGTTGTTAAGTTTAAAGGGGACCTATAA
This sequence comes from Tamandua tetradactyla, assembly GCF_023851605.1. NCBI lineage: Eukaryota > Metazoa > Chordata > Mammalia > Pilosa > Myrmecophagidae > Tamandua > Tamandua tetradactyla. The sequence goes on from NC_135345.1 coordinate 58,776,709, forward strand.
GGATAAAGCTAATCTACTTAGGTTCTTATGACCTTGAATTTTGACTCAGCACAAATCATGCTGTGGTGAACCAAACCAGTGGAACTGCTGAACTGATGTTTTGATCCAACCTGCTCAGCAGCAGCTCAGTATGCCTATTCTATATTTAGCCAAGGACTAATTATAGAGAAGGGGTATAAGGTTGAATGAGAGAGATGGCTCCTGACATCACAGAGTTTGAAATCTTAAGCAGAAGACATATTTAAGTGGAAAACAAGTTAGAAAATGCCTTAGGAAAACTTTGCAATACTTGAATTACAGCTTATTTATAAGAAATTGTTAAAGCAAAATGCATATGGTAAAGGGGAAATGCATTGTGTCATCAGTGTATATAACAGGGAGATCTAAAGTAGACTGGAGGTCTCTCAAAAGAAGTGACACTTAAGGTGAGACACGAAGAGTTATTAAGAATTAGCAAATAAAGGATAAGAGTGAGAGGAAAATTCCAGGCAAACCCAAGCAAAACTGTGATGGAAAGACCATGGCATATTTAAGGAATAGAGGAAAAGGTGTTCAAGCAGTAAATATGAGAGGGAGAGTGGTGTCTAAGTGAAGTAAGAGATAAAGGTAAAAAAAAAAACGGGGCTTGATAAAGACTGCATATTTCTCTAATGGTACTGAAAATTTAAAGATGTTCTTAAGTATATAAGAGTGATATGATTGATTTAAATATCTTTAAGTTTCTCAGTGGATAGTGTATTGGAGGAGGTAAAGGAAGAATGTGGAAAACCTGTTAAAGGATGATTGCTGAAGAGTTGATGCTGGCTTAGACTGGTAAGTTCAAGTTGGGTTAGAGAGAAGTTGGTAGCATCAAAAGATGTTATAGTGTAACTTAACTACTAAGAGATTCAAATGCCTTCAGAAGAAAAGGTTAATCATTTCAGACCTGAATTAACTGTATTCAGAATTGAGATTTACAGTCTGATGATTGCCATTTTAATGGGAAAAGTGATAGAATGCTTGAAATCAGGTCTGTCTTAGAAAATCAAGGAAGAATAGTGGCTGTATACATGGAGGCCCTAATGACTACACCGTGTCTAAAGATGCAGCCTGTCCAAGTTTAATAGTCAGCTGCCAACTTCTACTCCAATAAATGTTAAGTGATTCATTTATAACATCTCAGTTGCTCTTCTGATTCTTCCAATGTATGTCAATGTTTTTTTCTCTTCCAGTCCTTATTTTAGTGTCTAAATGGACTTAAAATTATTAGATAATTTCCTTCTGTTTTTTCACTGAGGAATAAGATGTATACTATTTGGTTTTTCTTAAGGAAAGTGTAATAGCAATTTTTCTAAATACATGTAAGATATGTAGACCTTGCTCTAACATATACATATAACAACACAGCAGGCCAGGTTTAGAGTTTTGCATAAAAGATTCACATTTTATTCTGTTACTATTGTAGCATTCCAAATTCATTTAAGTAGAGGCTATTCCATAAGAATTAAAGTAACATATTAAATAATCTGGGGCAAATATGGGCATTATTGAAATAGATTAAGGGATTTCAACCCAAAAGTGTGCAAATTAAAACGGCCACTTTTAGTGAGTTACTAATCTCATTAAGTATCATAGTTAAATAAAATTCCATGTTTCAAAAAATATTGATTTTTTTAGACTAACAAGGGAAAGATTGGCAATTTATTCATGAATAACAAAGTGTTTTTTCTTGATTTATTTTCCAGCATCCTAAACTAACTACATCATTCGAATTAGTGGCTTTAGAATTCTCTATACTTAAAAATCCAGATGCACAGGTGGTTCAGTGGTAAAATGCTCATCTTCCATGTGGGACACCTGGGTTTGATTCCCAGACCATGCACTACCACCACCTGCCAAAAAAATCCCATTGTGTTAAATGCCTCACTATTAAGTAGACACACCCTTAGTTCAAATACAGTTGGAAGATTTTTATCTCACTTACGTATTTGGTGTAAGAAATTTTAATTTTTACTTTAATCCAAATTCTGCACTATTAATATAGGATACTCATTGAAAAATCTAAATAGATAATATCTAAATGAGAGAAGATTTGGAAGAGAACATATGTTCACACATTTTTGCTGTACCTCACATCACACACTTATCTTTACTTACTCACTCACTAATTATTTTGACAAACATTTGATGCCATATTGCATTCAATGTAGAGATGAATAAAGCACAGAAGTTGTCCTCAAGGAGTACATCATCTTCTGGAAAAGACAGAAACAGTGATTACTATGTAATATCTGTGGCATAAATATGGTCTGTGCAGGGAGATGTGGAAGAATGAAGAGCAGGAACTTACTTAATGAAGAGGTCAGGAAAGATTTCTTAGAGGAAGAAACTTTATGTTTGAGGAATGTATATGTGGTGGCTGGTAGACAGGGAGCAATAACATTCTTGATAAAGAAAAAGACGTCTGTAGATATATTGAAAGGTGAATGAACATGAGAGAGACTAAAGGTATTGCAAGCAGTTCTGGATCTGACAGTACACAGGATGCTGTCATGGTGGAGAGAAAAGAATGACAGCTAAGGCCTCCTGTGTCAAACCCATGCCTAGCTCCAATATCTATGCCTGTAAATATTCTTCTATGCTCACTCAGGAGTTTCTGATACTACTGCAGCTTTGAACCTGTTTCAGTGTTTTCATGATCATCTCAGTGGAATGTGGAAGAAGGTGGGTGAAAGACACAATATAACAGTCATTATAATGTTTTTGTTGGTCTTTATATTTTTAAGGTTTTTGATGATGTTAGGCATATTTATATCACTTGCATTATATTTTACTTTAGCATATTTATCTCTTGCCTGAGTATGAAGGAAAGAACTTAGCTGAAATCCACTATTCCTCCTCCTCCGATCCTTGTAATAGTAGATTTGAATATGTAGTTCTGTAGAAGTATTATTATTCCCAAAGTTATACTTACTTGTAATATATTTTGTCTTCTATTAAACCCATTGTGCCAGTTTGAAACTGTTGTGTACCCCAGAAAGGCCATGTTCTTTAATCCTGATTCAATATTGCTGGGTGGGACCTTTTGATAGGTAGTTTCCATGGAGATGTGGCCCACCCAATTATGGGTGGGACTTTTTGATAGGTGGTTTCCGTGGAGATGTGTTTTTACCCATTCAAGGTGAGGTTGCTTACTGGAGCCCTTTAAGACAGAGCCAATTTGGAAAAGCTTCAGAACCCAGATAACCAGAGACTTTTGAAGATGCAGAAGGAAAATGTCCTTGGGTGGTCCTTTGAGAAGCTGGAAGAGAAAGTTAGTAGACATTGCCATATACTTTTCCAGCTGACAGAGGTGTTCCGGACTTATCGCTCTTTCTTCAGTCAAGATATCTTTCTCTGAATGTATTAGTTTGGACATTTTTCTGACCTTAGAACTGCAAACTAGCTATGCTATAAATTCCCTTTTTTAAAGCTGTTCCATTTCTGGTATATTGCATGCCAGCAGCTTTAACAAACAAAAACACCAATCATATAGTTTCTTAAATCTGTTACACTGGCAAGTTATCATTTTAATTTTATATATAAATATGATATAAATACCTTTTAAATTAAATGCATAGAAATTAAATGAGTGTAAAATTATTAAAAGCATATGCAGTTGAAATATTACCAAACTTGAGAGTTTTGTGAGGGTTAAATTCTCTCATACTCCTATGCTAATGATGGGATTGCTAAAAGCCAGCAATTGAGTTACTGGAAACAAATTCACATTACACTAAGAAAATAGAAAAACTCTGACAGTCCTGAATGGTACAGTGTCATTGTTTGTTATTATTCTGTAAATGTACTTCTATAAATACGGGAATTGATACATGATTACTTAAACAACATTTAAACTTTATTTTTATGTAAACATAAAATAGTTCCAAATGCTATAATGCATATCTTCCAGTTTTAATACACAGAATTATCATATGCATGTTTCTCCAGCAGCTCCAATAGTGCTATGATTATCTGATTTATTTTCCACTTGCCAAAGGCATTCATCCATTGCAATTCTTTTTTCTTTCAGTGTTCAGTATTGGGCTCCTTTATTTCCCCTATGGAAGACAGTGTATCTGCCAGTTATTGAGAAAATACTCTATTTCTGGCGATGAGTTAATTGTGTTGTGTTATTTTAATTACATAATTTAATCCTCACAAAATCTCAAGGTTGGTAATATTTGAATTAATGAACTTAGAAAATCAATGATGAGAGAGTGAAGTGCCTTCTTGAATAAGTAGGTGACATTCTAAATTCTAAAACTAGGATTTGCACCCAGATTTAATCTGATTTCAAAGCACTGACATTTAAACTCTTTGAGCCTATGCAACTTTCCAATATGTTACCACTGTTAAGGATAAGCCTTTTAGATGTAATCAATACCTTAGCATTCAGCCATACATAGAGTACAAGAGAGTGGATCCATTATGAATTTATGTATATAAAACACAATACCTTGGGACACTAATTATCCTAAGGGAAACATCATCAAATCTGTAAGTTTGGTTCCAGTGCAATGGGTAAATATGGAAAATGATTCATCATTAAGATGGTTCTACTGCTCAGCCCACTATGAATATGAGGGGACATAAAGGTCAGTTAGTTACTTCTCTATAAAGTTAGAACAAAATTCTCAAGTAGTACAGGTACTGGTAGTATTGGCTGAGATAGCTTTGGCCGTGGCATCAGTTATGTGAAAGATATCAAACCTTTGGCAAGGTTGGCACTGTAAACTGTAGGCTATCAATAGTAATGTTACCATCATTTACTCAATCAGTAATTTTATGACCAGGCATTGGTGATTTTGAAATGGACATTGGCTGCTTCTTTGGTAATTTTTAGAAGAGCAGCCTTCTTTGCCTTTGCCTAAAGTACCCTCTTACTTTTCTTTCTCAACTTTCTTCCTTTTTACATTCTTTCTTTTTTTTACTTTTTTATGATTAGCAAACAAAAGGAAAAATGCCACTCCTACCTTTAAGAACTTAGTGCCTACAATATACCAAAAGCCAATGACAAAATGCCAGAAAAAAATTTTCTATTAGTGAAAACCAAATCCTTTCTAAGGTGAAATACAACAAACCTGGTGGTCAAAATTTTCCTCTTCTGTTCAGTAAATAGGAGGCTCAATTTCCAGAAATGCAAGGGAAGCTCTCTGCTGATACTATTTCCTTTGAATTATACTTTTTACTGAGGATTATATTTTAACTGTTTCATGAAGAATTTTTGAAAATACACCATGCAAAATCACACATCTCACATGCATCACTGATATTTTTTTTAATTTAATCCCTTTGCTATCATATCACACTTGAACTATCATCCTAAATTTTTAGTGAGTCACATTATCTTCAATCTTTCCCTGCAACAATCTATTCCAAGCATTTATGCATGTTGAGACCTCCAAAACCCATCATTTTCTTGTGGTCCTATTAAAAAATAATAACGTTTCATTTGCTGCATAATAGCATCCATTCTCAAGATGAAGACCAGACTTCTGAAGCTTGAATTAAATGTACCTCACAGCAGGGCTGATGGCTAACTTTATAAATATATTCCTTTCTGTCTGTTTTTATTAACCTTGCTGAAAATATGTTTTTGAAACAGACCTTATAAAATGCTATCTCTATGTCTTTGATATCACTATTTTTTTTTTCATTAGCTGGTTATTTTCAAACCAGAGTTCAAGATTTAGTTTAAGGCTCATCTCCTCTATGAATACTTTCACTTCTATAATTCTTTTCTCATTGTACTTTATTCTTTCATTACTCAACTAACCTGTAAGTCTCTAGAGGAGAGATGTTATATAGGTACCTTGCTGTAATTCTTTCATCACTTAATATAGACACAGTCCTTAGTATATTTAACGTTTTTCATGAACAGGCACCGGGAATCAAACCTGGGTCTTGGACCCAGGTCCCTGTCATGGCAGGCAAGAATTCTGCCCCTGAGCCACCATCACACCACCCTGTCCTTATTATACTTTCATTTTATATTTGTTTATTGATTGATGGATTGATTGAACAAAGAAACCTAAAGTATTATTTCTTGACTTTTAAGAGTTTATAATATAATTATTATTTTGTTTCATGTTTTTTTCCTGGACAATTCTTAAGGAACACGGGACTATTCTTAAATAATGACTCATCAAAATGAGTCATGGATATGGCTCAGATTTTTTCACTATAAAATGTGGGTATTATTCTATAGTATCCATCAGAGTTCTTCCTTCTCTTACCTTCTATTCTGTAGGAATGCATAGAGAGAATATATTAACTAGAAGATAGGACTTTTTAAAGTTTTTTTGAGAACTTAAATGATCATAGAGCATAAGGAAGGGATTCTAAGTGGTGAGAACCCCACAATAAATAACTGAGAGAAAACGAACCATGCGTAGCCTTATTTAGGGTGCTATAAGAAAAGGAGCCTAGTGGTGATGTTGGTTTCTTGAATTTGCATGATGAGGCACAAGCCTGGAAAAGTAATGTTGGGGCAGATCCATGTAAAGTTTCTATCAGAGATGTGCAAGGGGCTCCCTAAAATGTGAAAGTAAAGATAAAAAAGGAGAAAAGGTCAACTTATAAGTGACAGTGCTACTTCCACTTAGCAAAAAAATGTTTCAGACATCGTTCTTTGCAAGTCTGATATGTTTGGTCTCTATCTTTATATATGTATATCTGCATGCTATTGAAACAACCAAGTTTCTTTCCTTTGGTCTGTTGAAGGTCTTTGACTTACTTTAAAAAAAGCAATAAAAGCTTATCAGTTGTTTTAAAACATATTCAATGTGTCAAAAGCCTCATGAGGTGACTTGGAGAAAGCTCTGAACATGACTTCAACTAAAGAAGAAAGATTTGAAGTATTTTATAAATGCTTGCTCTATTACCTGTATCAGCAACACAGGTGGAGAAAATCACTACAGAATCAGAGTAAGATCTGTTAGTACAGAGAGTGACTTGAGACAGATTATTCAATAGTTCATACAAGCTGTATTGTCTATGTTGAGATGAATTTGCACTGGTAGGAAGAATATCACCAAAAGCTGAAAGAATCATTACATACATTTCTGTGAAAAATGAAGTGCTTAGATGGAAGGCACATTGTATGTAGATGTACACTGAAATATATATATATACATGTACATATATTTTGCCTGGTGGAGTTGTTTACTTATTAGATATGAATAAAAACATTGAACAGGTTATGGGCTTTACTAACGTCATATCATAAATTCAGACATATCCATTCAACAGAATTAATTGTAGCATGCTCACAATTTTATTTCCATGGGGAGTAGCAAAAGATTTATGTTTTCATGTTGAGATATTTTTTAAATATCAAATCAATCTATGCATGTGTATTGCATGAGAGATGTTACTGCTACTTAGATTTCCTTATGGAAAAAATACTTAGAAAATTTCTCTTTGAACAAAGAAGATGGAATCGTGAACTTAGTTTCTCTTTGCTTAAGCTTGACCCTCGGATATCTACCTGCTTTCCCTGCACAGTTGTTCAAAGCATCCAAGCACAGTTAATATTTCTGTTTAGTGAACATGGCTATTTTTGCAGTGCCATAAGAGTTGTGTTGGTTGCCAGATCATTAATGGACTATGAATTATGCAATAAACTTCTCCTGCACCAATAAAAAAGAAAGCAGCAGTGAAGTCTAGCTGGAGAATAGATGAAATGAGACAATAAAAGCCATAAACACATTTTTTTCATTTGGAAGTCCTATTAAGAATTAGAAATAATTTATGTTTAGATAGCTTTGTATTGCGAAGATGCTTCTAATGAAAATGTTTGCAGGACTTTTAAGAAATTGAAAAAGATAAAGGAGATCCTGGAAATTGAAATAGAGACTGGGACTGGGAAATAGAGAACTCATTAATTTGTTTCCTTCTTTCTACTAAAATCTCAGACTAATACAAATTACATTTATAATCATAAGATTATGTGCACATGTCACACTTATCAGGCAGTTATTTTCCTGAAGACCTTCATGTGCTGTTTCTTAACATACTTTCATGTAATATCATTTTAAATTCATATTAAAATAACTAAAATTGTATTTTGCATGTGAAGTTGCTCCTACTGTTGATATAGGTTTTCCTGGGTCTGAGAGTAAAAGATTGATAGATGAATAGCATTTTTTTTATAAGCAAGACATCAATTAAGAATGCTTTAGACTGGGATTGTGGTTTATTTTGGGCATTTTACTTTTGGGTTTCTACATAGGGGAAAAAACACTTGGAGTACTATAATGACTAAAATATGGGTACTATAAAAAAAAACCCAAATACTCTGGCTTTTGTAATTGCTAATTGAACTTGGGAGAATTTTAGTTATCCTCTTTATAGTTCAGTTTCCTCTTGGATTCGTTAGGGGTTGGGAAGATTTGGGAATTGTAAAATGGCAACAATATATAGCCCAGAGAGAGAAGAAAATTAAATAAGGTAAAGTACAAAGGTACTTAGAAAGATGCTTGGGACGCAGTACTCAATACATCTTAGCTATTGTTGCCATTATTCTTTCCTTGAAAAAAATGGAAATGGGTTCTTGATACTTTTTGATAAATGGTATTCTTGGATCTATTGGCTCATAGATAAAATCAGGGAATAATAAAACCTCTCATGTTCTCTTTATATCTGAAATTCATTCTACTTTTACTGCCTTAAAATCATAAACTTTTATTTACTTCACTCAAAACAAATCAATTAATAAATGTATATTGAGTATCTTCTAATTGATTCAACAAATATCCATTGAGTATTTGCTATAGTGTGAGATGTGAAAAATTGATTAGATAGAGGATTGAAAATATAATGTTACATAGAAGAAAACAAGAGGGAAAAATCAAAACCTGGGACAAGAAGGAAGGTAAGGACTTCACAGAATAAGTGATGCCTGGAATAGAGTTTGGGGGTTGAATAAAAATTCCTTATTCAGGAGAGGGTAGGGTTGGTCACTCCAGGCTGAGAGAGCAGCAAAACCCAGAAGAAATAAAGAACATGGAATGTGGTTTACTGCTGCATATAGTTTTGGTGCCTAAACTTGTGTGCATGTGTGTGTGTGCATGTGTGTGTGTGTGTGTGTCTGTCTGTCTAGGGGGCAAGTCGTGATATGGTTAAAATAGAAGGCATGAACCAGCTTATGCCAGAAAAAATGGGCAGTACAAAGCAAAGAAATTTAAACTTTAATAAAAAACTGAGAATGAAATGCAGTAGGTAACAGATATCTAAAATTGCAGTGAGATAGCATTGGTTTTTGATCACATTACTGATTGGGCTGAGACTAAGTTCATGAAGACTATGAGACAGTGCTTCCATGAGACAGAAAAATATGCCAGGCACTGATGTAGACATAGATTTATTATGATTTACATACAGAAGAGTGTCTTCAGTGGCAGTGGTCTGGAGTGGTAGAGCTCTGCAGAGGGACAGGAGTGTAGGGGTAATGTGTGTATGATTTTAGAACAAAGACATTCCATTTAATTTGAAGACATTGGGCCTCTAGTATAAACATTAAAGCATCTTAAGATCTGATGTTCTACTATGATTAATGTTCAAGATATAGTCAGTGCCATTCCACTCCTATCCCTTTACAACCATGATTACATTCTTTTCCCTCTGGAGAGGTTGTTTTCTTTTCTGACCTTTTTCCTGGTCATGAGTACTGCTACATGCTGGGGCTTCATTTCCTTTCAGGAGGGGCCCCAGGACCTGGGCTGCCACAATCTGCCCTCATAATAATTTTTTTTGACCATAAGAGAGACATTGAATCCATATAGCACAGCAACAATATAAAAGTCAATAGAGATCCAAACCAAGATGGCAGCTTAATGAGGTGTGACGATTTAGTTCACCCTCCAGAGCAAATAGTAAATACCCAGGAACAGTACAGAAGAACTGCTGAGGCCACGTCACTGACTGGGCACACAGCATACCCAGTCTGGACAAGCTGGATGGGCTGCAAGCCCACACAGAACCATGAGTTCCCTAAGCTGCTGTGGCCGTCATCGCTCCCCCACAGGTTGCTTCCCAGAGGGGAAAGGAAAGACATTTTACTAGCAGCAGAGGCTGAGCACAACCAAGCTCCAAATGTGGAATTAGTTAGCAAATTCTTACTACTAAAAATAGGCCCCCAACTCAGCTGAACCTCAAGTAAAATCTGAGGTTGCTGGTTTTTGCCCTGGTGCAAAGGGGGCAGGGCTGATGGAGAAAGAAAGAAAAAAGAGGTTTTTTTGGATCAGAAAGCTCAAAATACTTGAAAGAATTTGGGCCCTGAAGGAAAGAAGGGGGCATATAGGACCTGGAGATACACAGAACAATGTACCAATTTAAGCTCTTGATTGGCAAACTCAAGGAATGGGGGTTCTGCTCTGAAAAGGATTTTCTTTTCTTTTCTTTTTTGTGACTGTTTTTCTATGGCTTGACTGCTCTTTGGATACAGCTGCAGGGTTTCTAAGGCTCCAACTATCCCAGGCATGGGCAGAATTAAGCTGGTTTGATAGTTTCTCCAGAGGAGAGGGGTGAGACCCAGCTCAGGTGGAATCTCTCCCTCAAGGAATTCAGGCACCAGGGTCTGAAAAATTGAAGAAATTAAAGCCAGCCTACAACCCTTCCTCAGTCTCAACCATGCCCCCAGCAGGGAGAGTCTGCTGAAGTTGAAGGTATGACATCACTTTATGCTGGTGGGACCTGCAGGCAGACAAGTGCCACATACCCGGCAAGATAGGGAAAACACAGAGTCCAGAGGCTTCATAGGAAAGTCTTTCAACCTGCTGGGTCTCACCTTCAGGGAAAGCTGAAGCAGGTAACTCTCTCCTCCTGAGAGGAGGCCAGTATGGCCTTGGAACATCCGACTGGGGTCTATAATGCCTAAGTAGACCCTCAGAAGAGGGAAAAAAAAGGCACCACACAAGAGGGTAAGAAACAAGAAAACAGGAACTGAAAAAAATCTGATCTATTAAGGAAAACCTAAGCTAGAGGTCTAGAATAAGCTGAACTGAATGTGAAAGAACAGATAGACAATAAAGTTGCCAGCAAGAAAATCCTAGGTAAACAGGTGAAAGCAATCTCCAGAATAAATTAAGGAAATTAAATGCCTAGATGCCTGGAAAAAAAATAATTAGTCGTACTAGGAAAATTGAAGATATGACCCAGTTAAAGGTACAAACCAACCATTTAAATGAGATACAAGAGTTGGAACAATTAATTCAGAATGTTCAAACAGGCATGGAAAACCTCATCAAAAATCAAATCAATGATTGAGGAAGGGTATAAAGAAGTCAAGTAATGAACAAAAAGAAGAAATTGAAAGTCTTAAAAAACAAATCACAGAACTTATGGGAAGGAAAGGCACAGTAGAAGAAAAGAAAAAAACAACAACAATGGAAACTTGCAATGTTAGATCTCAAGAGGCAGAAGATAAGATTAGTGACCTGGAGGATGGGCCATCTGGAATCTGACAAGCAAAATAAAATATAGGGAAAAGAATGGAGAAATATGAGCAGGGACTCTTGGAATTGAATGACAACATAAAGTGTGTAAATATACATGTTGTGGGTGTCCCAGAAGGAGAAGAGAGGGGAAAAGAAGGAGAAAAACTAATGGAGGAAATTATCACTGAAAATTTCCCAACTCTTATGAAAGACTTAAAATTACAGATCCAAGAAGTGCAATGTGCCCCAAACAGAATAGATCCAAATAAATGTACTCCAAGACACTTACTAATCAAAATGTCACATGTCGGGCGGGCCGCGGTGGCTCAGCGGGCAAGAGTGCTTGCCTGCCGTGCCGGAGGACCCCGGTTCGATTCCCGGCCCCAGCCCATGTAAAAAACAAACAAACAAACAAAATATAATAAAACAAGAAAGTGTTTAAAAATGTTTCCCTTTCTTCCTCCCTTCCTTCCTTCTCTGTCTTTCCTTCCTTTAAAAAAAAAAAAAAATGTCACATGTCAAGAAAAAGAAAGACTCTTGAAAGCAGTAAGAGAAAAGCAATCCATCACATACAAGGGAAGCTCAAGAAGACTATTTGGAGATTTCTCAGCAAAAATCATGGAGGAGAGAAGACAGTGGTATGATATATTTAAGATACTAAAAGAGAAGAGCTGCCAACCTAGAATTATGTATCCAGCAAAATTGTCCTTCAAAAATGAGGGGGAAGTTAAAACATTTTCAGACAAGAAAAATCACTGAGAGAATTTGTGAGCAAGAGACTGACTCTGCAGGAAATACTAATGGGAGCTCTAGAAACAGATAGGAAAAGACAGGAGAGAGAGGTATGGAGAAGAGTATAGAAATGAAGACTATCAGTAAAGGTAAAAAGAAGAAAAAATAGGTATGGCATATAAAATCTAAAAGGCAAAATGGTAGAAGAAATATTGCCCTTACAGTAATAACACTAAATGTTAATGGATTAAACTCCCCAATCAAAAGATATAGATGGCAGAATGGATTAAAAACAGGACCCATCTATATGCTGTCTACAGGAGATCTATTTTAGACCCAAGGGTAAACATAGGTAGAAAGTGAAAGGTTGGGAAAAGATATTTCATGCAAACAACAATCAGAAAACAGCAGGAGTAGCTATACTAATATCCAACAAATTAGACTTCAAATGTAAAACAATTAAAAGAGACAAAGATATAACTATCACAAATATTTATGCACTGAGTCAGAGTCCTCCAAAATATATGAGGCAAACATGGAAAAGAGAAATAGACATATCTACCATAATGGTTGGAGATTTCAATTTCCCACTCTCATCAATGGATAGAACATCTACACAGATGATCAATAAAGAAACAGAATTTGAATAATACAATAAATGAGCTAGACTTAATAGGCATTTATAGAGCATTACATGCCACAATAGCAAGATGCACCTTTTTCTCAAGTGTTCATGGATCATTCTCAAGGATAAACCATATGCTGGGTCACAAAGCAAGTCTCAATAAATTTAAAAAGTTTGAAATCATGCAAAATACTGTCTCAAATCTTAAAGAAATGAAGTTGGAAATCAGTAATAAGCAGAGGGCTAGAAAATTCACAAATATGTGGAGGCTTAACAACACACTCTTACACAACCAATGGGTCAAGGAAGAAATTGCAAGAGAAATCAGGACATATCTCAAGGCAAATGAAAATGAAAACACAACATATCAAAATTTATGGGACGCAGCCAAGGCAATGCTAAGAGGGAAATTTATTGCTCCAAATGCCTATATCAAAAAAGAAGAAAGAGCAAAAATTGAGGAATTAACTATCCACTTGGAAGAACTAGAGAAAGAACAGCAAACTAACCCCAAAGCAAGCACAAGGAGAGAAATAACAAAGATAAAAGCAGAAATAAATGAAATTGAGAACATGAAAACAATCAAGAAAATCAACAAAACCAGAAGATGGTTCTATGAGAAAATCTATAAGATCAATGAACCCTTATTGAGGTTGAAAAAAAGAAGAAGAGAGAAGATGCAAATAAATAAAATTGGAAATGAAAGAGTAGACATAACAACTGACCCCACAGAAATAAAGGAGGTAATGAGAGGATACTATGAACAACTTTACACTAATAAACTAGACAATGTAGATGAAATGGACAAATTCCTAGAAAGGCATGAAAAAACAACATTGACTTGAGAAGGAGTAGATGACCACAACAAACCAATCACAAGTAAACAAACTGAATTAGTCATTAAGAAGCTCCCCAAAAAGAAAAGTCCAGGATCAGATGGCTTCACATGTGAATTCTATCAAACATTCAGGAATTAGTACTAATCCTGCTCAGACTCTTCAAAGAAATTGAAGAGGAGGGAAGGCTACCCAACTCATTCTATGAAGCCAACATCATTCTCATACCAAAGCCAGACAAAGATATTACAAGAAAAGAAAATTACTGGCCAATCTCTCTAATGAATATTGATGTAACAATCCTCAATAAAGTTCTTGCAAATTGAATCCAGCACCATATTAAAAGAATTATACACCATGACCAAGTAGGATTCATCCAAGGTATACAAGGATGACTCAACATGAGAAAATCAATTAATGTAATACATCTTATCAACAATCAAAGCAGAAAAACCACATGATCATCTTGATTGATGCAGAAAAGGCATTTGACAAAATTCAACATCCTTTCTTGTTGAAAACCCTTCAAAGCATAGGCATAGGAGGGAACTTCTTAACATGATAAGGGGAAGATATGAAAAACCCACAGCTAACATCATCCTCAATGGGGAAAACCTGAAAACTTTCCCCTAAGATCAGGAACAAGATCAGGATGTCCACTATCACCATAGTTATTCAGCATTGTGTTGGAAGTTCTAGCCAGAGCAATTAGACAAGAAAAAGAAATACATGGCATCAAAATTGGAAAGGAAGAATTATACAAGTCTCACCATTTGCAGATGATATGATACTATATGTCAAAAACCCCAAAAAATCCACAGAAAAACTACTAGAGCTAATAAATGAGTACAACAAAGTGGAAGGTTACATGATCAACACTCAAAAATATGTAGTGTTTCTATACACTAGTAATGAGCAATCTGAGGGGGACATCAAGAAAAAAATTCCATTTACAATTGCAACCAAAATAATAAAATATTTAGGAACAAATTTAACTAAGGATAGAAAAGATCTATGCAAAGAAAATTACAAGAAATTGCTAAAAGCAATCACAGAAGACCCACATAAATGGAAAAGCATACCGTGTTCATGTATTGGAAGACTAAATATAATTAAGATGTCAATTCTACCTAAATTGGTTTATAGATTCAACGCAATACCAATTAAAATCCCAAAAGCTTACTTTTCGGAAATAGAAAAACCAATAACCAAATTTGTCTGGAAGGGCAGGGTGTCCTGAATAGCTAAAAATATCTTGAGAAAGAAAAATGAATTTGGGGGTCTCACACTACCTGACTTTAAGGTGTATTGCAAAGTTACAGTGGTCAAAACAGCGTGGTACTGGCATAAAGATAGGTATACTGACAAATGGAACTGAGTAGAGTGTTCAGACATAGACCCTCTCATCTATGGACAACTGCTTTTTGATAAGGCAGTCAAGTCAACTCACCTGGGACAGAACAGTTTCTTCAATAAATGGTGCCTAGAGAACTGGATACCCACATGTAAAATAATGAAAGAGAATCAGTATCTCACACCCTATACAAAAATTAACTCAAAATGCATCAAAGACCTAAACATTATATATAAGACCATAAAACTTTTAGAAGAAAATATAGAGAAATCTCTTATAAATCTTATAATAGAAAGTGGTTTCCTAGATCTTATACCCAAAGCATGAGCATTGAATAATAAATAAATAAATGGGAATTCCTCAAAATTAAATGCTTTTGGGCATCAAAGAACTTTGTCAAGAAAGTAAAAAGACAGCCTACATAATGGGAGACAATATTTGGAAATGACATATCAGATAAAGGCCTAGTATCCAGACTATATAAAGAGATGGTTCAACTCAACAACAAAAAGACAAACAACCCAATTACAGAATGGGCAAAGACGTGAACAGACACTTCTCAGAAGAGGAAATACAAAGCACATGAAAAAATGCTCAACTTACCTGGCTATAAGGGAAATGCAAATCAGAACCACAATGAGATATTGTCTCACACCCACCAAAATGACCATTATCGATAAAACATAAAATGACAAGTGCTGAAGAGGATGTGGAGAAAGAGACATACTTATCCACTGTTAGTGGAAATGTAAAATGGTACAACCTCTGTGGAAGGCAGTTTGGTGATTCCCCAGGAAGCTAAGTATAGAATTGCCATATGACCCAGCAATACCAATGTTAGGTATCTGCTCAGAGGACATGATAGCAAGGACACAAACGGACATTTGCACACCAATGTTTATAACAACATTATTTACAGTTGCCAAGAGATGGAAACAGCCCAAATGTCCATCAACAGATGACTGGCTAAACAGGCTGTGGTATATACATATGAAGGGATATTATGCAACTGTAAGACAGAATAAAGCCATAAAGCATGTAAAAACATGGACGGACCTTGAGGACATTATGCTGAGTGAGATTAGCCAGAAACAAAAGGACAAATACTGTATGGTCTCACTGTTATGAACTAACATTAGGAATGAACTTGGAGAATTTCAGTTAAGAACAGAGACCATCAGGAGAGAGAAATTTGGCTGATATTTGGTAATTGGAGATAAAGGGATACAGATTGTGCAATGGGTGTGATTGCAAAAATTCAGAAATAGTTAGCACAATATTACCTAACTGTAATACAATAATGTTAATACACTGAATGAAGCTGGATGTGAGAATGATAGCAGGAGGAGGGCTGGGGGCACAAATGAAATCAGAAGTAAAGATAGATGATAAAGAATGAGATGGTATAATCTGGGAATGCCTAGATTGTACAATGATAGCTACTAAATGTACAAATTAAAAATGCTTTTGCATGAGGAAGAACAAAAGAATGTCAATATTGGATGATGTTGAAAATAGATGGCAATTAATATTTAAAACTTTAATGTATGTGTGAGACTAAAGCAAAAAATATGTATATGGTACAAAATTTATGTTTGACTAATGCATTTCCTAATATAATTTATGTGGACAGTTTAATTGAACACCATAAGCACACAGAACCTTGATTTGAGCATACGATTTTGTGGGTTTGTCCAGAGTGATTCCCTGGTAAGTCCCAGAGTGATTTGAACAGTGAATTAAAAAGTATTTGCAAAGTCTCCTTGGGGGAATGATGAGAAAGGGGGAAAATTCAACTTCCCCATTTGGAGAATTCCTGATATTCTCACAAGCAGTGAGGACAACCAAAGCAATAGGCCAAGCTCTCAATTTTGGGGTTTGTTCATAAGAAACTTATCCCCATAAAGGATAGGCTAAGCCTCCTTAAAATTAGGCCTAAGAGCCACCCCCAAGAGAACCTCTTTTGTTGCTCAGATGTGGCATTTCTCACACAACGTGACAAGTAAATTCTACTGCCCTCCCCCTCTTTACGTGGGACAAGACTCCCAGGGGTATAAACCTTCCCAGCAACATGGGACAGAAATCCTAGAATGAACTGTTTATGCATCAAGGGATTGAGAAAACCTTCTTGATCAAAAGAGGGAAGAGAGAAATGAGACAAAATAAAGTGTCAATAGCTGAGAGATTTCAAACAGAGTCAAGAGGTCATTCTTATGCATTACATAGATATCACCTTTTTAGTTAAGGTACATTGGAGAGGCTGGAGGGAAGTGCCTGAAAATGTAGAGCTATGTTCCAGTAGCCATGTTTCTTAAAGATGATTGTACAATGATATGGCTTTCACAGTGTGTGTGATTGTGAAAACTGTGTGTCTCGTGCTCCTTTTATCTGTGGTATGGACAGATGAATAAAACATATGGATGAAAATAAATAAATAATAGAGGGAACAAATGTTAAAATAAATAGAGTAGATTGGAATGCTAGTGATCAATGAAACAGAGTGGTAAGGGATATAGAAAAAAAATAGGGGAAACAAAGGTTAAAATATATTGGGTAGATGGAAATACAAGCAGTCAATGAATAAGGGGTATGGTATGTATGAGTTTTTTTCTTTTTATTTCTTGTTCTGAATTGATGCAAGTGTTCTAAGAAATGATCATGGTGATGAATATACAACTATGTGATGATATTGTGAGTTATTGATTATATATCAAGAATAGAATGATCATATTGTAAGAATGTTTATGTTTAAAAAAAATTTCTTAAAGTCAATAGAGTACTAATAATGCAACACTTAAGGCAGATAATCCTGGAAAGAAATGTCAAGGATAATTAAGAGAATTAAATGAAGTAGAAAGGGGGTGAGTAGATAATTGATCAATACTGTGTATGCCCTCTGATATATGATTTAAATATTCTAAAGTATTATGCAAGTGATTAATATATTCACAACATTGTATGTTTATAAGGGCACAGGTCCCACTATGTGCTGCAGTTATATATCTAAGCCATTCTATTTTGGCTTAGAAATTAATGAATTTCATTAATTGGGTGGTCTTATCATTTAATAATAATATTGCCAACTTAGGTTCCATAAGTACACGGGCTGTAAAATTAGCTAAAGCTGTTACATACTTTTCAGTGACCATAATGGCCCCCACTGGACAAAAATAGCTAAAGGATAAAACCATTATGAGGTACACTTCACTCCATATCAAGATATAATCATTGCCCACTTGTTAGCAGTGTGTGATAAAGAATCACATAATGTGGGGATATATGGCTGCCCTCATATGCAGCTTCCTGATCAATTATAAGTTGAATAGGGCCACCCAGGTTGTCCGCAGGTCAATAGCCACGCCATGGGGGAGACGTATGCTACATGTCCTTGGGAGGAATTTTGCCATTGGAAAAGGTAGTCATTTCATAGCTTAATGGTAGTATTAGATACTTCTGAGTGTGGCCACCCCATATCTCATTTCTCTTTAAGATGTTCCATGCAAACAGGAACAATATGGTCTAAGATTACTGTCTCTGTTATAAGCCATCTTATCCCATCATGTCCAGCATACTTGAATTTAGTCTGGGGTTTATTTACTTGTTCCTTCACAAGGGAAAAACTTAGGCTCAACTCTCACTGTAGAATAATAACTGGATTTCAGTCTTAAAAGAGAAAGTCTAATTCCAGAATCGTTGGTGTGGTGAGTTCTGCCACATCAACAGGGCATTCCATGTAGTCCAATTACCAGGAGCTATGATCCAGGGAAAGGCAATAGCACCCAAAAATAGGAATTCTATGCAAACCCGACATTGGATTCAATTGTGGGTATGAGTTATAACTGAAACCCACTGTAGAAAGGTGCTCACCAGGGCACTTTGGGAGAAAGATGGTTATGGGGAAAAATAAGGGAATAAGGGATAAATCCTGTTGGCCTACTAATATACATGGAGAGTTCCACTGGTAGATAGTAAGGTACCAAGCAGAGGGTCATTGTGGAGAGGTTTTAAATACCATATATTTCCCCCCCTAAGTCTTGACAGTCCTCCACCATGACATTAGTTGTTAGTCTAGGTATAAGAAGGGTCCAACACAATTATACATGATCTTCCTGTGTGAATAGAAAGCCTTAGATTTATAATAAAAATTTTGCCAGGCATTTACTTTGCAGAAATTGTGGCCATATTACACTTTGGGTGACTCTTATTTCTTATGGGTTTAAGATTCCTAACTGTGTAGTTGCCTAGGCCAGCACCAAGGTCAGAGGACTGCATGTTCTCTATTTTTCTATGGTCTGAGGCATAGGCAACAATATGTTATTATTATTGCCCCTTTTATGCTGTAAAGTGGCTGCCCTCTTTATTTGTATTCTAAGCACCTGCATTGGCCCTGCCATTTCAACTGGAGCTGGTGCTTCAGCCTAAGGTGTAAAGTGTAGGCAGGTTAGGGACTGATATAGACTTTTATTCCATTTTTGTAGGGAATCTTATCGTCTTTCAACTATTCCTTTAAAAGGCCATCCATTACTTCTATAAGGCCTGTCCCTGTGGAGTTATAGGGTGGATGAAAAGTCCTCATTACATCATGCTTCATAGCCCAGGCTTGGGTCATTTGTCCAGTGAAAAAGGTTCTCTGATCAGTGTTTATTTTTGTAGGTGTACCGTAGAGGGTGCTTAGCTTTTCTAGGAAGCATATGGTTGCTTGTTAATTAGCTTTTCCCACTGGAAAAGCCTACAGAAATCCTGCAGTGACAGTATCTACCAAAATTAATGCACATCTTGCCCCTTCCAAGAGTAGATGGGGCCTGATGCAATCCACTTACTACTGAGTCACTGGAGCCTATGATCAGCCACATCTGGTGGGGCAATCAGTGGGGTCATCACAGGGAACTTAACCTGTACTTCCATGTGATGTCTATAAGTTGTTGATGCATGATAGGTAGCTGGAACTGCTAAATTCCATAAGGTTTGATACCCCTGGTACCTACCCATTCAAGAAAGCATATGGCCACTTCTTTAGTTTCAGTAGCATGGCTTTGGACTCAAATGAGAGCATCAGTATCCCTGGTCGTGTGATAGGAATGTAGGTAATGACATAGCAGACAGTTATCTTTCATCACTGGCAGGTATCCCAGATATTTTATCATGATTCTTGTCTCCATAAGGGGCATTCTATGACTATCTACTGTATTAGTTTGTTAAATGGTGCTGTAGTGCAATACACCATAAATGGAATGGCTTTTAAAAAGGGAATTTGTTAAGTTACAAGTTAACAGTTCTAAGGCCATAAAATGTCTAAACTAAGAATTCTATAGAAAGGTACTTTACCCAAGAAAGGCCAATGTCTGTACATGGGAAGGTATATGGTTGGCATTTGCTAATCCTTGTCCTATTTCAATTGCTTCCAGCTTCTAATGCTAGTGGTTTCCTCTCTAAGGGTCTGTGGACCTTATTTAGCTATTCCGGGACACAAGTCTGGGTTCTGTCTTGCTTATTATGTCATGTGAAAGCATATGGCAATGTCAGCTGAGCTCTGCATGTCCAAACATCCATGTCTAGGCACCTGCTCTCTCTCCGCACTCCAAACATCTCCAAATGTCTGCATCTTGCTGGCTCTGAAGCAACTGTGTTTTCTCCAAAATGAAAGGTCTCCAACAAATCAATCAAGACCCACCTTGAGGGGGCAGAGTCACACTTTCATCTAATCATCTAATCAAAAGGCTGCACCCACAATTGGGCATGTTACATTTCCATGGTGTGATCTAATCAACAAGGAACATTGAGTAGGGCATAAGATTTCATAGGTTTGTCCAGAGTGATTCCCCAGTAAATTCTGGAGTGATTTGAACAGTGAATTAAAAAAATATTTGCAAAGTCCCCTTGGGGGAATGGTGAGAAAGGGGCAAAATTCAACTTCCCCAAGGGGAGGATTCTTGATATTCTCACAAGCAGTGGGGACAACCAAAGCAATAGGCTGAGTCCCCAGTCTTGGAGTTTGTTCATATGAAACTTAACCCCACAAAGGATAGGCTAAGCCTGCTTAAAATTAGGCCTAAGAGTCACCCCCAAGAGAACCTCTTTTGTTGTTCAGATGTGGCCTCTCTCTCCAGCCAACACAACAAGCAAACTCATGCCCTCCCCCTGCCTACATGGGACATGACTCTCAGGGGTGTGGACCTTCCTGGCAGTGTGGTACAGAAATCCTAGAATGAACATCAAAGGATTGAGAAAACTTCTCAACCAAAAGGGGGAAGAGAGAAATGAGACAAAATAAAGTGTCAATGGCTGAGAGATTCCAAACAATGTCAAGAGTTTATCCTGGAGGTTATTCAAATGCATTAAATAGCCATCACCTTTTTAGTCAAGATGTAATGGAGAAGCTGGAGGGAACTTCCTGAAAATACACAGCTGTGTTCCAGTAGCTATTTTTCTTAAAGATGATTGTATAATGATATAGCTTTCACAATGTGACTGTGTGATTATTAAAACCTTGTGTCTGATGCTCCTTTTATCTACCTTATCAACAGATGAGTAAAACGTATGGCATAAAAATAAATAATAGGGGGAACAAATGTTAAAATAAATTTAGTAGATTGAAATACTGGTGATCAATGAAAGGGAGGGTTAATGGGTGTGGTATGTATGATTTTTTTTCTGTTGTCTTTTTATTTCTTTTTCTGAATTGATGCAAATGTTCTAAGAAATGGTCATGATGATGAATATGTGATGATACTGTGAATTACTGATTATATATAGAGAACAGAATGATCATATGTTAAAAAAAAAGGTCATACCCACAATTGACTGGGTCATTCTCCATGGAAACATTCTAACCAAAGGTTTCCACCCTACAATATTGAATCAAGATTAAAGGGCATGTTTTTTTCTGGAGTACACATTTTCAAACAAACAGACCCACTGTTTTTGTTACCAGGTTGCCATCCAGGTCATGAGGCCTTTGTAAGCAGCCCCACTGTTGGTACTGATAGTGTGTTTCTGGTTTTGTGAACTATAACCACCGATGCAGCTCTTAATTTGGTCTACTGACTGCTTTTCATAGTGCCAGTCTTCCACATATAGTGACAGTATTGGGTCTACCACCATGGTTGTTCAAGTAGGAGACTGCCTGCTGGCAGATCCATCAGTATACCAAATATTCTAGTTTGCTAGAAGCCAGAATGTGATATATCAGAAATAGAACAGCTTTTAAAAAGGGAAATTTATTAAGTCGCTAGTTTACAGTTCTAAGGCCATGAAAATGTCCAATATTAAATCAAGGCTATAGAAATTTCCAATTTAAGGCATACAGGAATAAGATACTTTGGTTCCAAAAGGCCAATGATATTCAGGGTTTCTCTCTCAACTGGAAAGGCACATGATGAATGTGGTGACATCTGGTAGCTTTCTCTCCAGGCTTCTTGTTTCATGAAGCTCCCCTGGGGACATTTTCATTCTTCATCTCCAAAGGTCTCTGACTGCATGGGCTCTCAGAGCTCTTATGGCTCTTCCCAAAATGGTTCCTTCTTAAAGGGCTCCAGTAAAAAATCCTACCTTGAATGGGTGGAGACACATCTCCATGGAGCCATCTAATCAAAAGTTACCACCCACAATTGGGTGGGTCAGGTCTCCATAGGAACAATCAAAAAAAAAAAAAAAACAAAAGAAAAATGCTCCCACCCAGCAATATCGAATGAAGATTAAAGGACATGGCTTTTCTGGAGTGCACCACAGGTTCATACCATCACACCTGTGAATTGTTCCTGTGCCTTCAATAATTCAGCAGCTATTTCAGGTGTGACAATTTTAGCTACTGAATCTTCTACATATGACACTGGTCCTAACATTTTTGTTATCTTGGCATTATGAGGGCTGGTATTGAAAACACTGTACTGCAACAAGTAAGCTTTACATTTGATTAAGGTACTTAATTGTGCACTGCCAGAGTGTGGCTTATTGATCATGTCCATAATCCACCCCTATAAATGGAAGGTGGTCCTCAAGGTGATGGAACATTTCTGTATCAGAACTTCCACTTGCAATAGAGCATTATATGCTGCACACCATTGCTTTTCTAAGGGACTATGTCTTAATTCAGTCCTTTCCCATAACTGTGATCATAGGGGCACCCATTTAGAATGCTGTGTTTGCCATAAACCTCACCCACAGCCAATGTCGATGTTAGTCACATACAATCCACAGGGTAATTCATGATCTACACCCCCCGCCCCGACCTATTGTACCTTTTTGCCTTTTCAAAAGCAGCCGGCTGCGGGTCATACCATTCCCAAGGATGACATTTTCTAATTTGTAATATTTAGGCTATATGGGGAATGAAAGTCCTCCAATATACTATTAGTCCTAGAAAGTCTATTCATTGCTTTGGCATAGGAGGCATAAGAAAACATTATACTTTTATCAATTACTGTATAAGAAATAATTTTTGTCTTACCTGAATATACAGTACCCAAGAATTTGACAGACAAGCCAGGACCTTGTACCTTATTGCACTTGATTATCCATCTTTGGCTCTCAAGATGGGATATTAAGGTCTCTGTCACCTCTCTTAGTTCTGAAAGAAAATCTCCCATTAACATGATACCATTACTATAATGAAATAAAGTCACAAATATGGGTTTTTCCCAGCTGGCCAAGTCTTTTGCCACTAGATCATGGCAAATGTTTGAGTCATATAGATAGCCTTGTGGAGCATGGTAAAAGTCCTCTGCTGCCTTCCCAGATGAAGGAGAAATCAGGTTGATTTACTTTATCTAAGGGAATATCAAAGAAGTATTAGCTAAATCTAAAGCAAATATAGCCATGAATGAGTCTAATTTCTTGTATAAAGGACAATGCTTGGAACCACTCCATACAAAGGTGGCATTATTTTATTTAATTTGCAGTGATCTGCCATATGTCAGATTCCATCAGGTTTTCACATTGGCCATACAAGGCTATTATAGGGGCTATAGATTAGTACAAATATTCCTAGTCCCTTTACTTCTCTAGTTGTTGCAGAAATCTCTTGATGTCTCCTTGGGAGCTTATTTTGTTTAATGACTATAGTTCTTGAAGGTTTTGGTACAATTACAGGGGATCATTTCTTCTGCCCTCTTAGAACTACCTTTACTAGTCTGTACTGGAGGTAGAATTCGCCTATGGTAGTTTGTAATGTGGAATTTAAGAGAGGATCAATTCCTAATATATATTCAGGTTTAGGAGGAATATTTACAGTGTACTTCCAGGGGGAGGTGATCTCCCAATTTGTAAGATCAAATTATGCACAGATGCATTAAACCAGGCTAAATTCCTATAAATCAAAGTACATTCAGCTCCGGTGTCTACTAGAGCTAACACTCTTGGTTATTTGGTATGGGACCAATAAATAGTTAATTCTCCACATATTCTTCAATCTTTGGGGTCCTCAGTTGTCACTTGTATCTGAAGGTCTTGGTCCCTCCCTGTGAAAGGGGAAAGTGGGTTTGCCAAGGCTCATCTGGAGGTGTGGAGGGTTGGCTATTTCATGTTTTGGAAGGGGCTTTCCTAGTCATTTTGTCTTCTCCTTCATTTGTTTGGGGGTTAATTTTAGTAAATCTCTTGTCTTTGGGTAATTTGTTCCATAATTTAGCTAAAGCAGCATTTGCTCTTTTATCTATAGTTTCTATTTCTGTCCCTGTGGCAAACAAATCAGCCCACCTTAGCTTACATGAGACACTATTGGGTTATTATGCTTTTAGGAAGTCTTTCCCATCACCCTCACTCCTCTTTTCCTGAGCTTCTCTGATTCCCTGAGATCTCCCATGGCTTTAGCAGCTCTGGAAAATGGGTTGGCCCACTAGAGGACACAAAAATTCACGTTAGGGGTCCCTAAAAATGGTAAGGAGCACTATGTATAATAGTGTCATTTCCACTGTAAAAATTTCCTTGTCAGGGCCTGCAACACGATCAGAGTATATTGCATATTTCACCCCAAGACCCCACAAAACATATTGCAGTTCTTCCATAATTTGCCAGTGGGGAATACTATGTGGGATATTCTCTTCATGTGGCTAGGCAGCATACTAGCCAGGCTAACAAAGATAGCATTTCTTCATGATTCAAGGCAGCATACAGGTGCTGGCATGGGGATGGGAGAGTCATACTATATGTTATATAAATAGTCATATAGTATGACTATTCTTCATTCTATTTAATATTATGTCCTTGGCTCCTGTGTCCCATAATCATAAAGGTCAATTGAGTTATGATTCCTTGACTTTATGCCCATAATACTACCCAAGATCATTGAATTCAGCAGCAATATAATCTCTCATGGTAATGTGGAGTTTTCACTCAGGAGGCTGTAAATTCTAAGGACCCACCCCATTAGGTCCCTCCTGTGCTGTTTTTATTTGTTTTGCTATGGCACTGGGCATACCTGCCAGCATGACTCCTCTTCCTCTATTTCCCATATGTCTTCCTTTTTCTCCTCTACATCATCAGATAAAGAATCTATGGGATCTCAAGCTTTTGCATCACATCCCAGATTAGTTAGCATTCTCCAGGCTCAAATTTGGAGTAGTTTTTAACCATGTGCTGAAAAATATCTACAAGCTAAAGTTTCTAATTGATCATCCACACGACACAACCACTCAGTTAAGGCATCTTTCATGTCTGCTTGAGCAAGCCAGATGTTACTTTCTCATTTTAATTCTATTGCAAAATAGCTGGCAATCCCACCAAAGTTTTTAGGGCATCCCTATATTCTCATGGTGGTCCCCATCTGTCCAGGAAGGCAGCCATCCCTCCCCAATGGATGATGAAGGCCAACCAGGATTTCTCCTAGTAAGTCTCCCTCCTGTGGGCTCACGCATACTACTGCCAGTGGTATCTCAATCTCCTGGCTGGCTTGCCAATTATTTGGCTCAGACTGAGTTCATAAAGAGCATGAGCTGATGCTGCCATGAGATCAAAAAACATGCCAGTCACTGAAGTAGACATAGATTATTAGGACTTACAAATAGGAGAGAATCTCCAGTGGCAGCAATCCAAAGGGGTAGCACTCTGCAGAGGGGCAGAAATGCAAGGGGCAATATGTATATGATTTTAGAGCAAAGACATTTCATATAGTTTGAAGATATCAGGTCTCTAATCATTAAAAGGTCTTAAGATGTCATGTTCTACTAAGATTAATATTTAAGACTAAAATACAGTCAGTATCATTTTTTCATCTATGATTACATTCTTCTCCCTCCAGGGAGATTGTTTTCTTTCTTGACCTTTGTCCTTGTCACACAGGCTGCTATGTTGTGTGGGGCTTCATTTCTGTTTAAGAGGGGCATAGGCACTGGCCACATAATTACTATATGTAAGGTCCTCTTCTAAGTATATTTAATGAAAATTACCACTTTTATTAGAATAGTCAGAGCAACCTTGTGAGGTAAAATTAATTTATTTTTTATTTTATAGAAAAAGAAACTCAGGCACTAAAAATGTAGGTAATATGCCTGAGGTCACAAAACTATTAATTGAGCTAGTATTTCAATCTGTGTGGTTTTGGTTTTTTTTTTTTTTTTTTTTTAAATGTGTTCATATCCATTATGCTGTAGCAAAGGGCATCTGGCACCTTGTGCACACTAGATGTAAGAGGTAAACCAGAGCAGATAGGAATCGTTGCCATAAAAATCCACCTGTTTTTCACAGAATATTTCAGATGCCAGATTTTCTGCAAAATTTTCCCTGATGTCCTCCATTAGAAGTTATCTTTCCTGTTGTAAATTCAATTAATACATTTTGTAAATAGTGCATAGCTTATAACATTTTTAATTTGCACCAAGATTATTTTTATGAATATCTTAGTATCTCTACATGGGTTAATACACATTAAGAGCCATATTTGAACAATGTTTTAAAAACTGAAAAGTTGCAAAATAAGCATCTGATGAATGAATGACTGGACATATGATTAGAAGGGACAAAAAGAAAGACAACAGCAAGATATTTTTGGAAGCTGGTAAGAAGCTGTGACAGGGCACTTACTAACATAATGGAGAAAGCTGAAAAATGAACTGTTTTCCACAAGTACTCTCTAAAGATTAAGAAACTAGTAATAAACTAGAAAACTGTAAGAAACTAGAAACACTTGGGAGTAATGAGGATTGGCTGCAATAAGCAGGGAATATGAAAATTGTTTCAGAAGCATTTAGATTTCTACATAACTTCCTCCTGTTCATATTCCTGGTTGAATGCTTCTTATCACATAACAGAAGCTGAAGGATTATTCTCTATTAGAGAATAAATAATATATTTAATAAATAATATATTTCTAAATTAGGAGACATTAAGCATGACTGAGGGTCTGTGTACTATCCCAGACAAAGGGTTACAATGCTCACTATATATAGATATACATACACATGTGTATGTGTCAATTTGAAAGGATTTATGTACCCTAGAAAATCCATATTTTAATCCTGATTCAATCTTGTGGGAGCAGCCATTTTTTTTCTAATCCTTGTTTAGTTTGGAAACTTGATTAGGTTATCTCCAAGGAAACATGACACACCCAGTTGTGGGTACTAAATTTTCAATCAGAGAGAGATGTGACTCCACCCATTCCAGGTGGGACTTGATTAGTTTACTGTAATCCTTTAAAAGAGGAAGAGTTCTGGAGAAAGCTTCAGAATGATGGGAGAACCACAGAGTCCACCAGACAGCAACCTTTAGAGATGAAGAAGGAGAATGCCCCTCGGGGAGCTTCATGAAGCAAGAGGCCTGGAGAGGAATCTGGCAGACATTGCCATGTTTACTGTGTGCCTTTCCAGTTGAGAGCAAGACCCTGAACTTCATCAACCTTTCTAAGTGAAGGTAACCTCTTATTGGTGCTTTAATTTGGACATTTTATAGACTTGCTTTAATTGGGACATTTTCATGGCCTTAGAACTGTAAACTTGCCACTTATTAAATTCCCCTTTTTAAAAGCCATTCCATTTCTGGTGTGTTGCATTCTGGCAGCTAGCAAACTAGAACATGTATACAGGCATAGATTATCTCTGGAATGAAACATATGAAGCTGGTAAAGGTAGTTGCCTCTGGAGAGGACAACTATATAGCTGGTTATTTATATGAAAAATAAAATATGTGGTCTTCAAATAATTCTGTGCACATATCCATTGAACTTGTATTTCCACTTATAGTAATGTTTCCTACAGATATTAACTAGCTTTTACAAAGTAATTCATTGCAGCATTACTCATAATAACAAAAGACTGGAGACAACCTATATGGCCATTGAATACTATGAGTTTATAAAAAAGAATGAAGTTCTACTTCTGATGATGGCAGACAAGATGACTTAGTATCCTGCTGAGAACAATTCCAAATTCTAGACAAATATAAATAATACATCTATTTGAAGATACTAGTGAACTAGCCAAATGATAATGATGGCACTGAGACACATGAAAAAAAGGAAATCCCTAAATAAAGTCAAACTATAATTTGGAGCTGCTTCTTGCCTCAAGGCATTTGATTATTCCCAAAGATGTGGCTCAACATTTTAGAAATTGGGCTACAGAGACAAACATTGATATTCAGAGCTCATTAAAATATATGCATTATATACGTAGCACATTGTATAAATTATATAAAAACATACACAATAAGGTACTTAACACTTTCATATTCTGTTAACCTATATGTAAAATAGAGGAAAAGTACTAGTAATATTTTGCTTGAATTAAAAAAAAATCTGGAAGAATGTACAAGAAAATGGTCACATTTTCTTTTGCAAAAGGAAATTAGATTTCCAGGTATCTGCATAGAGGTGAAAATTTTTATGGAATGCATTTTATGTACTATGACCTTGGACTGTTGAATTATGTGAGTTTTTTACCTTTTAATAAAGAAAGAAAGAAAATATAAAGATGACCTTGAAGTGCAGCAGAAAGAATGGAGTTGAACTAAACCTGGATCTAATGGATTTTCAAACATTAAGCTATTTTGTCAATCAGAAGTATTGAATCTCTTATAATTTCATAAAAATAAATTTTTAAAATTTAGGAAATAAGTGTCTTGGAAAATGAGGTAGAATATACAAGTACTTCAAGTCTGGTATCATGAGCAGCTAAATAGGAATGGTAATTGTAAGACTGGTGGGACAGGAAAAGATGCAAGATATTTTGTAAAAGAAGCAGCAAAGGACTCAGGGATTGATTGTGCAAAGAAAGGGAGGAAGGGAGGCAGTGTTAGATTCAATGCATTTAATGCAATATGTCAAGGGTAAGACCAGTGAAGTTTTCATTTGTTTATTTAAGAAGTGCTGAAGTGAGAATCTGATGCTTAGCTGTTGTTTCTTTTTATTCTTAAATTTGAAAGACAGTCTTTTATTCTTACTAAAAACTTCCTTTGTTTGTCTAATCTAAATACTCTAGTCGCAGAGGTTGGGTTCTGGTGTCAACTTGGCCAGGCTATGATGTCCAATTGTCTGGTCAAGCAAGCATTGGCCTGACCATTGCTACAAGGATATTTCATGGCTGGTTGATAAACCAGAAAATCATCAGTCAGTGCATTAAATCATCAGTCATTTGATTGCAGCTGTGGCTGATTATATCTGTGACAAATCCTATCAGTGGAAGATCTTTAAGGAAGAAAAGCTTTTTCACTGCTTCTTCAGCCAACGAGACTCTCCTGTGGGGTTCGTCCAGACCTCCATCAGAGCTGCCAGCTTCACAGCCTGCCCTATGGATTGATTCTTCCATTCCCATGGTTGCATGAGACAACTTTATGAATCTTGGATTTACAGATATCTCCTGTTGGTTCTGTTTCTCTAGAGAACCTTGACTAATACCCTACGTCAAACAGGAGAAGCTGATGAGGAAGTACACACTGTTTATAGCTAGAAATCAGAGTCTCATTTTGCTGGAAACTGTATGCTCACATTTCTTTAGCAGTTTTTTGAAATGTTTATTCCATATCAGCATCTGACCCAGAAACAACCTAGAATCCTTCCTCCTGTTCCTCCTTGACACACTGTCTTTGTTTTCTTAGCTGTCTCATCCCTGGTACCTTAGTTCCATTGATTTGGCTGTTCTAAACTACTTGTACTGAATTGTCAGTAAGAATGAATTCTGCATGTGAGATGATGTAGATGAAATTGCTTCATGTCAAGGAGCAGATCCAGATTTTGTCTCTAAGTTTGGGTTTCCTGCACTAATCTTTCTCTTGCTTTATAATTCAGTTTTATTTTATTTTTTTGTATATTTCTTTTTTTTTATAATTCAGTTTTAATGATATGAACTAGGAGTCTTCTGAGGAAATTTATTAAGACATTCTTTAACAATTAAATGGAAGATTCTTTCATCTGTGCATACTCCGTGGATATACAGGACTCTTCACTTAACTAGAGATTTATATTCCTAATTTCTCACTTTGCCATACAGTTTTTTTTTTTAAATCTTCACTCATTAATTTTCTTTTTGTGTTCTATTTTCAGAAGTCTTTTTTGGCTATTTTACTTGAAAACATAATGAGAATGAAATTGAGAGAAACAATGAGATTGTATATTACATCTTGAATCAAATCATGATTTAAATTTCAAAACAAATATCAGGGCAAACTGATAAAAATGATGGTGGAATTCACATTCTTTCAGAACTTATAGTATGTTAGCTGCTAAATGTGTCTATAATGTAGGTAAACTACATCCCTTTTATAGACATAGAATATGATAATCCTAAAGATTAGGTTGTCAATCCTGGTCACAGACATACAATTAGCAAGTGGCATAGAGTGGGATTTGGACCCAATTTTGCTTGGCTTCTAGGATTTTTTATTTTGTTTTTTTTTTACTTTCTAATAGACTGCCTTGCTTTCTGTCTTCACCTAGAACAATAGCTACTATCCAATGAACTGTTACAAAGGGGAATTAGATGGCAATTGTATTCAGAAGCAGCATAATTTAGTGTAAATGTCATGAAGTTACAAGATCTGGTTGCAGTTTCCTTCCTTATTACCAATATTGATGAGACCTTAAACAACCCACTTTGCTATAAAATGAAGATGACTGTTTATACACAACTGTCTTGACATGGGAATTAAATGAGGAAATGTGTATGATCATGATTTGAATTATCATTATTATTGTAAATAGTCCACATATAAAGATAATTCTTTTCTGGGAAGATGAAACAATCATAATAAACATGAAATTTATTTTTAAACTGTACTATATTCATAGGACTAGGAAACATATGACTTCAAATGACTCCCATTATCCTTTAGAACTACTCAAGACATTGTTTTAGTATCAACATAAGAATTTTATTGAATATTGAGTTATTTATTCAATTTTGCTCATATTTTCTTATGTCGAATGTGCATTTTCTCTTTCTGATCTTAAATAATACTAAGTGCCTAATGTTCTCAACTTTTTAACAATTTATTTGTTTAACCCAATAAAATCATGTTTTTATTTTTAAAAGGTATAGCTGCTATATACTTTACATTGTTTTAATAAAGAAGGAGAAACAGTCAGGATACAATACACAAAAATGCATTTTTCATGATGTCCTTGGGATTTTCATTTACAAACTCCTCGATTAACTCATTAGTGTTAAAAATAATGTTAACATCTAGTAAAAGCTGCTAAGAAATATAAGTTGTACTATTTGAAAGTTTATCAAATATTCTTTCAGACTTCTTTTTTCATCTTTTAATTTTTATTCATATATATGGCCTAATATTTTTCCTTTCATATAGATGACCTAGTATTTTCTCATTCATATATATGACCTAACATTTTCCCTTTTAACTACATGCACATATATAAATGAGTGCTCTTAATTACTGTGCTACTAACACCATCATTCATTTCCAAAACTTTACAATCAACCCAAATAGAAATTCTATACAATTTAAGCATTTTATAGCCACAACTCAACCACTAGTAATCTATATTTTAAATTCTAACTCTATGAGTTTGCTTATTCTAATTTCATGTAAGTGATATCACACAAAATTTGTCCTTTTGTGTCTTATTACACTCAACACAATGTCTTCAAGTCTCATTAATGTTGTAGCACTTCATTCCTTTTTAATGCTGAATATTTCATCCTATGTATATACCACATTTTATTTATTCATTCATCAGTTGATGAACACTTGGGTTGCTTCCATCTTTTGTCAATTGCAAATAATGCTGTGATGAACACCAGTGGGCAAATATCAGCTTGAGAGCCTACTTTCAATTCTTTGGAGTATGTACCTAGTAGTGGAATTGCTGGGTCCTATGTTAATTCTATAATTAGTTTTCTGAGAAACTGCCAAACTGTTTCCTTTAGTGACTCTACCATTTTACAATGCCACCAACAAGGAATGAGCGTCTTTATTATCCCATCTTCCCCGAAATTT
Source organism: Tamandua tetradactyla (assembly GCF_023851605.1). Lineage (NCBI taxonomy): Eukaryota > Metazoa > Chordata > Mammalia > Pilosa > Myrmecophagidae > Tamandua > Tamandua tetradactyla. Next base: position 58,809,097 of record NC_135345.1, read on the forward strand.
GTAACTTTCTGTTATTTTATTAGTAGCCGTTCTAATGGGTATGAAATGTTATCTCATTGCAATTTTGATTTGCATTTCCTTAGTAGCTGATTTTAAGCATCTTTTCATGTATTTTCTGGCCATTTGTATATCTTCTTTGAAGAAATATCTATTCAAGCCTTTTGCCCATATTTAATTTGGTTACCTTTTTATCATTGAGGTTCAGGATATCTTTATGTACCCTGAATATTAAACCCTTATCAGACATGTGGGTTCCAAATATTTTCTTCTATTGATTAATCTGTCTTTTTACTTTCATGATAAAAGTTCTTTGATGTCCAAAATTATTCAGTTTTGATGAAGTCCCCTTTATCTACTTTTTCTTTCATTGCTTGTGCTGTGGGTATAAAGTCTAAGAAACCATTGCCTACCGTAAGGTCCTAAAGATGCTTCCCTAAGTTTCATCTAAGAATTTGATAGTTCTGACTCTTGTATTTGTCAATGCAAGACAAATGTCTTTGATCCATTTTGAACTAAGTTTTGTATATGGTAAGAGATTCCTTTGTGAGTGTGTATCCATTTCTCCAAGCACCATTTGTTAAAGAGAATATTGTTTTCCAATTCAGTGGACTTGACAGCCTTGTCAGATATCAGCTGGCCATAGATGTGGTGGTCTATTTCTGAACTCTCAATTTCGTTGCATCTGTCTGTGTAACTATCCTTATTCCAGTATCATGCTATTTTGACCACTGTAGCTTTGTAATAAATAGTGAAGTCAGGAAATGTGAGTCCTTCAACTTTATTCTTCTTTTCCAGGATGGTTTCAGCTATCTGTGGCCCCTTATTCTTCAAAAAAAATTTGAAAATTGACTTTTCCATTTCTGAAAAGAAGGTTATTGGAATTTTGATTGTGCTTTTATTGTACCTGTAAATAAATTTTCATAGTATTAATATCTTAACAATATTTAGCATTCTAATCCATGAGCATGGAATGCCTTTCTATTTATTTAGATCTTCTGTGATTTCATTTAGCAAAGTTTTCCATGTATTTTTCTCTGTAAAGTCCTATACATCATTAGTGTCTTAGTTTGGTAGGCTGCTGAAATCAGATAACTTTAATGGGTTGGCTTTAAAAACTGGGAATGTATTAGCTTAGAAGTTTACAATTCTGAAGCTAAGAAAAATGTCCAAATTAAGGTTTCATTGAGGTGATGCTTTCTTCTCTAAGACTGGCTGCCAGCAATCCTTTGCCATGGCAGAGGAGTAAAGGCATATAGTGACATCTGCTGGACTCTCCTTTGTCTTCTGGGTTTCATTGTTTTCAGCTTCTTGCTTCTGTGGATTTCTACTCCCATTTCTGTTTTTAGCCTATTTGTAAAGGACCCTAGGAAGAAGATAAAGAACCATCCCAGGCCATGCTTCAACAGAAATAACTTAATGAAAAGATCCTGGTTAGAATAAGTTTATATCCACAGAAATGGATTCGCTTTAAGAACAAGCTTTTCAGGAGTGCATGCATTTTCAAATTACCACACTTGGTTCAATTTACTCCTAGATATTCCCAGACATTTTATTTTTTTAGTTCTTATTGTAAACGGATTTTTTTCCTTGATTTCCTTCTCAGATTGCTCATTACTAGTGTATAGAAACATTACTCATTTTGCACGTTGATCTCATACTCCACCACTTTGCTGAATTTGTTTATTATATTTATAGCTTTGTTGTAGATTTTTTTGGAGTTCCTATATCTAGGATCATCTCATCTGCAAATAGTGAAAGTTTTACTTCCTCTTTTCCAGTTTGGATGTCTTTTAATTATTTTCTTGACTAACTACTTTAGCTAGAATTTACGGTGCCATGTTAAATAACAGTGGTGTCAGCGAACATCATTGTATTGTTTCAGAATTTAGAGGGAAAGCTTTCAGCCTTTCACCATTGTGTATGATATTAGCAGAGGGTTTTTACATATGTCATTTATCAGACTTAGAAGGTTTCTTTCTATTCTTATATTTTTAAGTGGTTTTATCAAGAAAGGGTCCTGGATTTTGTCAAATGCCTTTTCTGAATCGATGTACCTAAAACTTAGTAGCAGTCTGTCTGCCTAGCCATCAAGCTGAAAAATTTAATTCCAACAGAAAAGAAGAAAATAAGAAAGAGTCTAGTTTATTCTGTAAATGAATGCCCATTCCTTAGAAATCAAGAATTAACTTGTAATGGATACAGCTTTCTTTCTTCTAATCATGGTTAAGTGATCTTCCATTATACTGACAGGGGACTCTCCATTGGAACATCATTTCCAAAGCAAAGTATGAGAAGAGTCAATGAAGAAAACAGTTGTATTTCTGTCATGTCCAATGCAGTGTTTAAAATATCACAGTATTGTAAGGATAATATGTTGTTCCAAGTAGACCTTTGGATTTTAGCTAATGCTTTGTACTACAGGGAGACATTGAGGTTTTAGTGACAACATTTTTCTAAACAAGCTTGCTATCATTTTGTCTTGCCTGCACCTAGGCTCTCCGAGCTTGCCGTAGGCTTTGGGGTTTTCATTCCAGCACACAAAATCATATGTGAAGCATAGGCTTCCAATCTCTCCTTCTATTTTGAGGTCACCAATACATTACGGAAATTTTATCTTTAATTACCTTTAGACAGAATCAACACTTTCATTTATAATACCAAGCATTTCCTTCAAGGGTAAGAAGGGAAACAAGCAAACTAATGAGAAACAATATTAGAAAAATCCATTTTGGTAGTTGATCCTTTATTAAAATGAAACAAAATATGGTGAATGAGAAAGTATAGGACAAGCTATGACTGACTGAAAATCTGCAATTCTGTAACACATTCTTATATTGATTGGCTCATTCATGTTAATGACAAGTTTTGGAGAATTAGAAGATATTACTGGGCAACACACTTTCTTTTTCATTTTAAAACTGCACCCATATTTTTAAGCACATACCCCTATAGGATGGATTCAGAATAATTGTTGGACGCATGGGACTGGGGATGTGGGCAGAATTACTTTCAGATACCTCTTTTGTCTAGTTTGGAAAGCTGGTCAAAATAATGAATTTTATATTTTTTAACTTGCTCCAGAAAAAAAGAAAATTCCTTGACTGATAAAAATCTGCCTTTTATATTTCAATTTGAGATTAATAGATGAATTCAATCAACACTATTTTTGTGAATACCTATAACGACATATAAAATCCTGCAGGTACTTGGTTTTTGAACTAACCGTCACTCTTATGCTCCTGAATTGAGAATTCTTGAAAAGGAGTCAGCATCTACCAACAGCTCCTATTTCAGGCTCATTGCATCCCTTAGCTTTATCCAAAGATCACAGCACTAGGTTTTAAACAATACCATAGAACATCTCATTCTTATAGTTCATTTATACGATGGTATACAAACATTTTTCTCAAAAAAAATTTTTTTGGAAGCAGTCATCTGTGATGGCCATGAAGACCCCCGTATCACATATTCTGAACACCCAGCTAATATATTTCAAACTTAGAAGGCTTTTTCTCCATCCCATAAGCCTTTGGAATTCTTATTAGATGACTTGATAATGTGATTTTCAGTTTAAGCAGTTAAGAAATTTGAGAAGTTTAGTAAATTATTACTACTCAAATACCATTAATGCGCTTGTTGTCTCTGTCCAAAACACCACATATTGAACTAGATGTTCTACATGCATTGCTCTTAATTTTAATGCAAAATTGCTACATCCTCTCCCCTATTTCATATTTAGGATAACCAAAGCTGACTGAGGCTCAGGAACTTGCTTACAATACTAATTTCATGCTATCATTAAGAACTATGCAAGAACTTATAGATATATTAAATACTTAAATCTACTACTCAGGATAGGTAAAAAAGCATGGTCAAAGTTCTGAAACTTTTGTTCTACTGTTTTATAGAACACCTAAGATGTTTTAAACTTTAACTTTTTAAGATTTTCAAACGCTTACACTGTTCTCTACTTTGAAAACTGTATCAATCAAGAATGTGAGCCGGGAGTAAGAGCCACTCAACTCAATCTGGTTTAAATTGGAAAGAAAATAAAACAAACAAACAAACAAACAAAAAACACTTCATTTGAAGATACCAAATCTATTCAAATAAATGAAGAATAATCCTCAGAAACCTGGAAAATTGTGGGGCTTCGGGAAATGACAGTTGCATGGTACTGGGGATATAGTGCATCTCACTGTGAATTAGACCTGATCCAGGATTCATTTACCGTAAGCTCCCACCTAACAGAAGAGCCAGGACAATGGGTCTCCTGGTATCAAAACCAACTCAGACCCTTTCTCAGAGTCCTCGAATGCCTGGATAATACTGCTTCCCCATTGTATAATTACCTTTGCTAATGGTGGTAGGTCATTTTGGGGAAAAGAATCATGCTATACATCTGACATTATATAGCAGGTTCTTTTCTCAAGTTAATGGAGTTTCAGATGTGAAGTTGGCTCAGGTGTGGGATAAGAGCAAGGGATTGTTATTTTTCATTAAGGAAATAACCTTAAACTTCCTGCACTACCATCCTTGACTTTTTCTGGCTATAGAATTGCAGCTGTAGTAGGAGTAGCAGCAACTTTGTTGGGTGCCTGTGTTTTTTGTCTCTGGGGATGTCATGCTCTATTAACAATCTCTACAACTACCTACAGGTCAAGCCCTTTGGGTGCCTTTTCTACCTACTGAGTGTTCAGTAATCACATTATCCCTATATGTGCTTAATCAGCCCAGCTCTGTGGCTTTCCTCTCTTACTATCATTCCTGGCTGGTCGCCACTATTGAGCTTCTGTGTGATGCTGGTGCCTCTCAAACTTTTAAGACCTTGGTGACTGTTGTGTCTTCCAGGCCCTCATGTGGAACATAATCTTCTGGTGAGCATTGTGACCTTATTATCATTTCAGCACACCCACATCCCTCTGTCTTTTTACTTGTTCATCATCTTCCAGGGAAATCAGGCATTTCCACTTTTCTGGGTGTCATCCATGGCTTTTGCCAGGTTTCAAAGAGTCACACTTTAGCGAGCAGTTAATCCCATCCCCTGGTATCTTTGCTGGGCTGTTAAATGCTATATCCTGAGAAGACATCCTCGAAGCATTGAATTCTTATCCAATCACTATTCCACACATCTTAACTAAGCACCCTACACCACCAATCCTAGGAATACTCCCCTGGTTCATGCTACTGAATGCTAGCAAATTCTTACAAATCTTTTGGTTTAGGGTCTATTTTCTTTCTTATTGGTCATGGCATATGCCCAGAGAGTTTAATTGACATGGCATTCAGGACAAAAGGTGGAGATAGCAACTGAGGATGCACCTGTTGCTTTCTAGGAGAGAGGTCTCTGTCATGACTTCCAGAATAATGGCAGAGCTATCTCTCATCAGGAGAGAGCAGCCACCTCTGCAAATAAAGGTAGTTCAAATTTGGGGGTGGGCTGCAGAACCAAAATTTTCAGTGGTATCCACACAGTTGAGGGTTTTCATGATGTTAGGATTTCTGTACTAGGGTCCTTACCTTTGCATAACAGACCAATTTTGCCTACAGCATTCAAATTCTCTGGAGTTCTGTGGTGTTGACAATTAGATCACCAGCTGGTGATTCAACTGAGTCTGTCCTTCCACTGCAGAAGAAGCTACCACAGAGAACATCTGACTCACACACTTGGCCATTAATTTAATTTTAGACTGTTGGCTACTGTGAGACAGTCTCAAATCCCTCTCTGTTTGCCTGTTTTCTCAGACAACTCTGAGACAGATTTGGTATTCTGAAAGTTGTGTTCTCTGAAAAGCAGACATCAAGGTAGAATTTGATATGAAAGTTATTTTTTAAGTGCATGACTGTGGAGGAGAATGGGAAGTGAGTCAGGGGAGGCTGGAAGAGTCATCAGCTCTGATGCATGTCTGATCATTATGAAGGAAAGAAGGAAGAAAGAAAGGTTGAGAGGAAGTAGCTTAGATCACTGCCTAATAATAAGGAAGTTTGCCAAAGCCAAAGGGTAGTTATCAAACCACAGTCACCTTAATATCTCTGATATGCTCAACTATTGCCAGGACCAGCCCACAGAAAGCTCAGCCCTGCAGCAAATGCAATAGTGGATTTCAGAATGTAGCAACTAGGACAATCAGTTAATTGTCCTCCTGAAGTTAGAGATTTGAGGGATGTTTTTTCAGTACCAGCAAAATGTACATCCACACAGGTACATACCTTCTTCCATACAAACAACTACAGAGTAATTTCACTTATGAAAGTTTCTTTAATAATATTTGGTATTAACTCATGTTAAAATTATGTAGACTAAGAGTGTATATATATATATATATATATATATATATAGTTTTTTTTATATAAGGACATATGTGTTTCATATTGTGCCTTCTAAAAAATGGTATAAATTTAATCAAGACAGGGCAAGAATATGTGCTTAACAAATATCAAATTATTGCATAGTAACTAGAGCACTACAATTAGTTTTGAAAAAGAAGCAAGATACATAAGAATGATAAAGCAAGCATAAAATACTTATTATTGCAGATATTTATTAACTGGGCAGCCTAATAAAGCTCAGCCTTGGGGAGCAGTGGAAAAATATCTCAGTGCTCCTGCTGACCACTTCCCCAGGGCACGTTGGAGCCAGCTGCACCCCCTACCTGGTAGATCCTTAGTCCTGTTTCTACTAGGAAAGACTGACTTAAAGCCTTCCCTGGAGTGCCCCTCCTTCTACAATTTGTCCTCCAGGCAAAAGCAGCTTGAGAAAATGAAAGGAGCAGAAGAAACTAGAGAGGCAAACAATCTGGAGCAAAGACTTGTGAACTTCAAACACCCTGGAGAAGAACGTCTGTCCCTGGGAAACAGAGGGGACAGCCAAACCCGTGTAAACAGGAGAACTCCCATAGTATTAACAAACAAAAGCTCAGGACAAGACAGAGGTCCAGAAAGATAGAGGAAACCCTGTACACAGCATTTGCCTTGGGTGACTTTCTTGATAGAAGGAGTAAAGCTCAAGAAAATCTCTGTCTTGTCATCATCTGGTTGAAAAATCAAGAAACAGACATCCTAGGGAATAAATTCCAGAGTTAACATTTTTGAATACTAAAGTGTACAGTGTGCAAGGAAAGAGTACATGACAAACAAAGATATAAGAAGTGACAGCCCATCCAAAAGAAGAGGATAAAAATTCAGAGAGCACCAATGAGGAAGATAAGAATGTAGAAATACTGAACAAAGTCTTTTAAAAAATGATCTAAAAATGCTCAAGAAAATGAAATAAAGTACAGAGAAAGGAATAAATGATCTCAGGGACACAGAGAATTAGCAATATGAGAGTCTAAATAATGAGATTAAAATTTAAAAAGAAACCAAACAGAACTGTTGGAATTGAAGACCATAACAATTTAAATAAAAATATGTCCAGGAGGGTTTCAAGAGCAGATTCAGTGAAGAAAGAATCAGTGAACTTGAAGACTAGATACTTGAAATTACGTAGGTTGAGGAGCCGCAAGAAAAAAATATATATACATATTAAAAGTGAAACTAGCCAAAGACACCTGTGGGAAACCATCAAGTGCATCAATATACACATTATGCAAGTCCCAGAAGGAAAAGAGAGAGAGAAAGTGACAGAAGGAATATGCAAAGAAATGATGACAGAGATTTCCCAAACATAGTCAAACGTGAATGTGCACATCCAAGAAGCTCAGAGAATATAAATAAGATAAATATTGCTTTAGTTTGCTAAAGCTGTCAGAATGCAATATACCAGAAATGGGTTGACTTATAAAAGGGATATATTAAGTTACAAGTTTAAAGTTCTAAGGACTTAAAAATGTCAAAATGAAGTTATCCAGAGAAAGATACTTTGACTCCAAAGAAAGGCCAATGTATGTCACATAGGAAGGCACATAGCTGGCATCTGCTGGTCTTTATTCTGGGTTCTGTTGCTTCCAGCTTTTGATTCCAATTGGTTTCTCTCTAAGAATCTGTGGGCCTTCGCTTAGCTTCATCAGGGCAAACTCTGGGTTCTGGCTTGCTTAGGGCACATGGGAAGGCACACTGTGACATCTGCTGGGCTCTGCATCCTCTTTCGACTCCTGGTTTCAAATGGTGCTTTCAGCCCCGAGAGCGAGAGCCATTTCCAAATGACTGTGTCTGCATGTGTACGTGTGTGGGGTCTGAAGCAACTGTTCTTTGCCAAAATATCTCTCTTTTTAAAGGATGCCAGTAAACTAATCATGACCCATGTTAAATTGGTGGAGTCACATCTCCATCTAATCAAAAGGTCACACCTAATTTTGGGTCATTTCCCTATCGAAAAAATCTTATCAAGGTTTTGGCTCTAAAAAATAAGTCTGCCCTCATAAAATTGGATAAGGGAAAAGCATATGTTTTTTGGGGGGGCTATATAACTGTTTCAAACTAATAAAAACATGAAGAAAAATACATCCCATCATATATTGATCATCCTATCAAATGCAAAGGACAAGGAGAAAGTTCTGAAAGCTGGAAAAGAAAAGCCATGTGTTATTTACAAGGATGTCCCGATTAGATTGCATGCCAATTTCTCATCAGAAACATGGAGGCAAGAAGGCAGGAGGTTGAAATACTTAAAGTGCTGAAAGTAAACAATTGCCAGCCAAGAATTTTATATCCAATGAGACTCTCTTTTGAAAATGAGGGGACATTAAGACATTCTCAGATAAGCAAATGCTGAGGGAGTTCAGTATTAGACCCGCCTTACCAAAAAAATGCTAAAGGGATTTCTTCAGACCAATAGAAAGGACACTAGACAGTGGTTCAAAACAGCATAAAGAAATAAAGACCTGTGGTAAAGATAACCATTTGAGTAATTATAAATGACAATATTATTGTAGTCCATTGTTTGGTATGTAACTCCATTTCTTACTTCTTACAGATGCTAAAATGAAAATGCATAAAAAGTAATGATAAGCTTATTGTTTTGGGCATACAATGTACAAAGATATAAATGGTAACAAGTACAAAAATGTGGGAGGATAAAGGGGTTTAAGAAAAGTATACATATAGGCTATTTAACTATTGAAGTTAATTCAGTATCAAAGCAAATATGATTGTCGCTTATTTAGGTTAAGTTTTAACTCTATGACAACCACAAGGGAAATAGATATAACTATATCCAGATGGAAAGGACAAGGCACTCAATATGTCACAACACGCAAAAAAACAAATAAATGTAAAAGTAGTTATTAGCAGAAGAATTGAAGGGTAAAAACTGTATAAGACATAAAAAGGCTAAATAACAAAATGGCAGAAGAAAGTACTGCCTTATTTGTAGTGTCTTTAAAGGTAATGGATTAAACTCTCCAACTGAAAGGCAGAGAGTGGCAGGATGGAAAAAAGCACGACCTAACTATAATGATCTCTTCAACAAATGGTGCAAATTTTGCAAAATGGTGCAAATGCATTTGCAAAGAAAAGAAAACATAATGAGGAACCTTACCTCACACCTTATTCAAAAATCAACTCGAAATTATCAAAGACCTAAATATAGGGGCCAGAACTATCAAACTCCTAAAAGAAAGCCTAGGGAAACATCTTCAGGGTCTAATGTTAGGAAATGGTATCTTAGACTTTACATTAAAAGCACATGCAACAACAACAACAAAAACAAATAGATAAATGGTATCTCAACAAAATTAAAATCTTGTGTGCCTCAAAGGATTTTGTTATGAGTCTACATAATGAGAGAAAATATTGCAAAACCACATATCCAAAACAGGTTTAAATCCTTCAACAAAAACAAAAGGACAAACAACCCAATTACAGAATGGGAAAAAAACTTTAAATAGATAGTTCTCCAAATTTTATATTCCAAAGGCCAGAAAGTACATGAAAGGATGCTCCAAATCATTGACTGTCAGGGAAATGCACAATGAGATATCATTACATATCCCTTAGAATGTCTGCTATTAAAGAATGGAAAATAGCAAGTTTTAGACAGGATGCAGAGAAATAGAAATACTCATTAATTTCTGGTAGGAATGTAATATGGGTCAGCCACCATGGAAAGTAGTTTAGCAGTTCCTCAGAAAGCTAAGTATAGAACCACCATGTGACTTGGAAATCCCTCTGTTAGGTGTATACCCAAAAGATTGAAAGCAGGGATTTGAACAGATATTTGCATACCGATGTTCACAGTGGCATTATTCACAAATTCCAAAAGATGGAAACATCCCCAAAGTCCATCAACTGATTAATGTATAAATGAAATATGGTATATGCATACTATGAAGTATTATTCAGCCATAAAAATTGAATGAAGGTCTGATACTCTGACAGCATGAATGAACCTTGAAGACATCATGTTGAGGGAAATAGCCTGGATTGAAAAGGACAAATATTGCATAAGCTCATTGATTTGAAATAATTAGAGTAAACAATTTCACAGAGTCATATTCTAGAATGTAGGTCACCAGGGGACAGCGTGAGATAGGGAATGGTAAGTTATGGCTTAAAATGTATAGGGTTCCTGTTCCGAATGACGGCAATGTTCTATTAATGAATAATGGTAATGACCTCTTAACTTGTGACCATAATTAACAGCACTAAAATATGTACCTGAATGTGATTAAAAGGAGAAATATGAAATTGTACATATGGTATCAGAATAAAAATTTTTATAACATTCATGGAACTGCACTACACAAACATTGAAACCTAGGTTAAATCAGGGGTTATAATTAATAGTACAATTATAAAAATATACAATCAATTTTAATAAATGTTCACTAATGTAATTTGTAAATAATAGGGTGATTTATGGGAATCCTTTATGTCTGATTGTTGTGTAAAACCACAACTTCTCTAATAAAAAAGAAAAAACGTTTAGTTTATAATAGCAAAATAATACATAATATACTTAGAAAAAGCTTAAGCTATATGAAAAATCAGTTATAGAACTAATCAGCATCATAAAATAGTACTTAAGTAAATAGAAACATCTATGCTTATGTTTGAACTGAGCAGCTAATATTAATGTGTCAGTTGTCTAAAAGTAACATATACATTTAACAGGGTAACCCTCCTACAATGCCAAGACCAGATTCATTTAATTTTAAATTCTTGTAGAAAACCACTCTGCCTAAAAGGCCAGGAAATTTCTGGAATTGGACAATAATACAGGGGATGTACAATAGTCCTTATAGCTTGTCCAAAGGCCAGTTAGTATAACTCCCAATGTCAGCACTAACCCTTGTTCTGTGCCTACAGTTATATGGACAGCTGAGGTGTATTAAGTTAAGACATCGAAAGTGATGGATAAAGAATTATTTCAGGTCAAAATACACTCAGTGCTTTATCCTAGCAATCTTTCATTTATTTATTCAAAAATCAGCAGATTCTAATTACACCTTTGCTCTGTGCCATGCTTAGTCTTTAAAGTTGAGAATAGAAATGAACAAAACAATCAATTCCTGCCCTCATGCCACATGCATTCTAGTGGAGGCCGTACATACTATGAATTGTTAAGGTTTAAGGTTAAGAAATGCCCCAGCCCAGTGGTTATTTCCAAGCAAGACTGTAGGGCTTTCACCTCATGAATTAAATCTACACCTGGAAGGGCTGCGGTTGAACTTGCAGAAGTTTTGACTGGGCTCTCCCTGACTCACACTTAAGATCCACAACCACGGTAACCCAGAAATCTAATATTTCCATCAGCATAGGATATGTTGCCATCACTACTGTAAAACCTACCAAGCTGACTTCTTTATGCATCTTTTATAAAACTTGCTACACAGGTAGAATCTTTGTCCTGTCGCTCCTTCAAAATGAACCTACCACTAGTATTTATCATTTAAAAAATTACATAGGAAACTATTCTTCATAAACGTTAAAATAAATCATAACATTATGATATATTAAATAGTATGACACTGATTAAAAAGTAAAAAGTCATATAAATGGAACATGATAGAAAGTTTAGAAAACTATTCAAGTGAATAAATACATGACATGAAGGGCAATTGATTAAAGTGGATCGTTCAATTAGTGTTGCTGGGAAAATTAAAATAGCCATAAGGGAAAAAGTAAACAATTGAGGCTCCTATCTTAATTAATATATCACAGTAAATTTCCAATAAATCACATATCTAAATGTGAAATATGAACCATAATATACAAAAAAATGGAGGAATTCAATTACATTTCTCTCAAAGCATTGTGCAAAATCCAGAAGCAATCATAGGAACAATTGTGAAGTTCAGTTGTTTTATGAAATTTCCTTATGGTAAATATTTCCTCAAATAAAGTAAAAATGCAACATAAATAACCAAAATATTTGCAACACAGTATAATTTAAGAGATTGTGTAAAAAATCACTATTGTATATTAAAATAAAAGTGGTGGTGAAATATCGATGGGAATCCACATGATCTTTAGTCATCTTCAGGAAAAGATAAATGGATCCCTCCTAAATCTTCAATCAGAAACGTTATGCAAAGTTATGATATATTTAAATATTAATATTATGGACAAACTTGAAAACGGTCTACACTGTTTAGAAAATCCAGATATGTTATATTTTTATTTATGTTTCTCTCTTCCCAACAATTCAATACTGAAGCCACATATTATTTTCTTTAATATCATTGCATATTCTGTAAACTTCTGATTTTATCTGAAAACATACAAGGTAAGAACCCAAGAGAAACTAGGAAATTATGCCACTATAAAAGGATGTTTGCTAATTGCCAAAATAATATACCCATTCCTCCAACCTGAAGAAAGAAAAAAATTGCTTGTGTGGAAGGTACCAAAATCATTGTGTTCTGGCTAGACACAATTTTGGAATAGATAAAATTACAAAGGTTTATATGACTTACTTAAATCTTCCATCTTAGATGAATATATTGTCACTGCTTCTTGATAATTAATTTCTTGATACATCTGAATGCCTGACCATGATTTTATTTTTTTCCCACATATCACACTGTATGGGAAGTGGAAGTGGAAGTGAAAGTGGAAGCACATAGATGATGCTTTCCAGCCCCCAAATAGTTAGTGGTATCAATATGAAGTAAGTTACATATTTTAATTTATAAAATAGGAATTCTTCCTGTCTTTCCTTTGTAATCCAGTAAAACATGTTCAACCCATTTTAGTTATCTTGTTTACAAAGTAGTCATTTTGACATAATTCCAGTGGTGACAAACTTATACTGAAAAACTGTGTGCAATGTATATAATTGGTTTAGTTGTCAATTTCCTTACCTTTGTAGACTCAGCTTTCAGTTTGATCATTTAAAAATGCACATCAGACCATGTTTTTTTCCATGTCTAAATTAATCAGACAAAGTTTAAATATTTAACCTGACTTCAATGTCCTTACCATCTGGTTCCTGCCTACACCTCCAGTCTTGTCTTATTTAGCAATTACCACCCTCTCCCCTTCTCTCTTTCTCTCTCTCTTTCTGTCTTTTTTCTCTCTTTCATATCTCTTTCTCTTTTCTCTCTTGCTTTCTAAACTTGAATTGACCACTACTTCTCTCAACTCAGGACACTCAAATATTTTCTCTTTCCAAAAATCTCTCTTGTGTACCCACCATCTACTTAGTTCTAATTTATTTTTCTGGCCTCAGATTAAGTGTCACTTTCTTCCTTCCTTAAATATGGTACTACAGACTAAGTTATAAGCTCCCACATAATCTTATACTTACACTTTTGTATTTTTCTATATGGATAATTATTTGTTTAATGACTTACCTTTTCTATGTATTATAAATCCTATGACAGAGATGCTTATAATTTAACTCTCAAATTACAATGAATCGGAAAGAAGTCTAATATGTATTAGGTGCTCAAGAAACATTTCATTGAAGGATGCTTCTAACATCAATCTTTATTCATTAGCACGTAATTGCCCAATAAATAGTCATTGAATGAAATAATGAATGAATGAATAAGTGAGCACAATCTTACCTCCTCCCATAGTTTCAGTTGTGTTCTTCATGTTTGTCTTTTTCCACACACATTCAGGGCTTCCAGTTGTATACTTAAGAATGGTTGAAAGAGGAACAGGTAGTGGCTGTGAGTGTGGACTGAACAGCTAAAACTTCTGCATTTCAATCTGGGCTCTGCTAGCTACAGCACATTACTTAACCTCTCTAGGGCTCAACTTCTTGCTCTTCGTAATACCCAAAGGGTTGTGGTAAGGATGGCCAAAGTTAAAGCAGGCAAAGAATTTAGTGCCCAATTAAGCTTAAATGTTATTATAATTAGCTAAATGAACATTTTTACTCATATGGATCTCCCATGCCTTGACCATATTGTGTACAATACTAAACTCTTGGGTTTGCCCAGTTTCTGAAATATCTCCTTCTATTGATTTTTGTTAAGGAACCATATTATCATCCCTGGTCACCTAGACGTTAAAGCTCTGAAAGGAAATATTTAAGTTCTCTGCCTTCTTCGTAACATCCCTTATCCTCTCAGGCCCCAAAGTGCCTTAAGCCTCTTCTTTCCTTTGCTATCACACAGTCCAGGATCATGTCTTCCTCAATTATTGATCCTACTTTCTAGAATCTTCCATTCTTCCCCATCCTATACACCCAGCCAGAATGTTTCCTCCCACTTCACTACTTTTATTTTAACAATTTGCACAAAAGTCTTTAGATTTGCACAGTGTCTCTGAATAAAATCTAACCCCCTTATTTTAAGACTTAAAATTGTCTACAATGCATTTCCCACTGTGCAAATCTTTTTTTTAAACCACTGGTCATTGCCTAAATTATTCTTACTCATGTTAGGCAAACTTCTAACAGTATCTCCTCATCCATCTCTGATATCACTATTTACAGTCCTTCCCAATTTTTGGTGTTCAATTCAGATAATGCAAATTCATATTATCCTGCTACATAGTACTGCTGTTGTTAGTATATATTTCAAGGTAGATCTAGTATCACTGCAACTATTTTTATTTCAGGTATCCTTTATTAATTCTGGTTCCCTAAATGTACCATGCATTTATAGGACTAAGTGTTTGTGTTATTTACTCTGACTTGAATACTTTATTCTGAAGCCTATTGGATCGAATTCTCCTCATTCTTCAATATCCTATTTAACTATCTCTTCTTCTGTGAGCTAACTGGTAATCTTCTAGTTAGAATTTAAATTGTACTCCCTACTGTGGAATCTTACCTTATTGGTGACTGTTCCCCATCTCTTATCGCCACACTTTCTGGCATGCAACTTTGCAATTCATCCTACTTCAGGGGTAGAATCAATTGACTTTTAGATTGACTGTGGACATGCTTTGACCAATAGAATGTGGTAGATGTGAGACGGTGCAATTTATGAACACAGACCTCAGAGGACTCACATATTTTGGCTTTGTCTTTGTTCATCTGCAATTTCTATGAAAGTAAAATGCTGTGGCTAGCAGGAAGCCAATGAAACCACAGTTAGAAATATAGCCATGCAGCTGCTGCAGCCTGAGGCAGAGCTGGTTTGTTGGGCTCAGCCCAGATTGCTGTTGAGTTTTGAGGTGGTTTGTTATGTAGCAATAGCAGTCAGATGCATCCATACTGTTGCAGATTGAATCATTTTCCCTACAAAAAGGCATGTTCAGGTCCAAATCCTCGTCCTGTGGATAAGAATTTATTTGTAAATTTGACCTTTGAAGACATTATTATAGTGCACCCAAACTGAAATGAGCATAGGCCTTAATCCAACACGGTAGAAGTCCTTACAAGCAAAGGAAATGGGATGTGGAGAGCAAGCCATGGGAACAACCAGAAGCTAGAAGTTAACAGAATCTGTAAGAGAAAGGAGAAAATACTGCCATTTACATTGCCATGTGACAGAAGAATCAAAGACCAGGAACTGTCAGCAATCAGCTGCTGAATGTCAAGTCTTCTGGGAGAAAGCAATACTTAATAAATTCCCATAGTTTAATCCAATCCATTGAATTGTATTTGTTTTACTATCTAGGAAACTAAAACACATGCTAACATAGCTTTTAGTCATATTTATAATATACATAATATGTAGTTATAATATAGATATATATCAGTTACCATTGTAATCTAACCATATCTGATGGAATATTTCCTTCAAAAATTATATGATAGATTATTTTTTAATGAATGAATTAAATGAAATTGTTCATATATATATTATATAATACCTACTTATACATTGCTTATCTTACTGATTCAACTTCAGAAGTGAACCTTAGTTAAGCTTATCAGGTCCCATTTGGGCAGAAAAACACCCTTAAACATCACTACTCTGAATGAAATAGACACCTCATCATGCTTTTAGAATGAATGGACTTCAAACTTACCATAATATCCCAAATGGTCCAAATGTATATATAAGTTAAAATAAATTATTTTTGATAATTTTCTGACATATGGCTGCATAATTTTATCTCTGTTTCAAAAGTATAATTAGTTATTTTAGGTAGTAATTTCTCAGGGTTTGAGGATTTGCTTTTGTGCTTAATATGTGGGAGAAAAACATTTCACTAGCTGCTGCTAATACATAAGTCAAAGGATCAGAAAAGACTTGATTAGATATTTAATTCTTGAGTTGTTTGATGCGACTGCCAGTATTTATTTGTCAAAATGTCTGTGTGATGAACAAGTAAAAAGAAACAGTACATAACTCCTTATTGCTGACACTACATGTGCATGATTTAGATTGTGATTTATGGTTAACACATGGCTAAAGTGTGTTGATTATAGAGAAGCAGTTTAGTGGATGGTTAATAGCCTAAGTACAGAGATTCCATCCTTACTCCAACACTTACTAGCAGCACAGTTGTGTACTCTATTTGTGTATCAGTTTCCTTATATGCACATGGATTAATATATACAAACCCTGACAGTACTGCTTGACATATGGTAAATATTGCATCAAAAATAGCTATTATTATTATTGTTATTGAGAAATCTTGGAATGAGAATCTAAACTGTAACATCTCTCAGTAACATTTAGCAGTACAAATATTTTAATAAAATATTACCCCATAGAATCGTTTTTCTTTTAAGATGTTGTTGATTGTAAGAAAACAGACTCTTTCTGAAGAAAGAGAGAATCTCCCTCTTTGACTTATTTGAGTGCTATGTATAGGTAGATAGAACTTCCAAGTTCCTATTCAGCTGATCCTATGAAAATAAAGTGACAAGGATTTACAGCTCAGCTTCCTTGGTTTTTATCTTAAATGTCCACATATCTATAAGTAAAGGAGTATAGAATCTATCAGAACAATATAACTATTTTGGTGTCTTTCTCTGTTTGTATTAAGTGAACTTCCCAATAGTCATCTCTTATCCATTTAAATAATTGAAGGTCTGTGCAGCCCTTAGCAGAAGGTGGGGCCTTACTTATGTCTCATTGTCTAAATACAAAGAACCTAGGACATCATATCAAAGAGTCCATTTTTTTATAATCTCTCCTGAGAAATCTAGAAGTTCCTTCTCTCCATACTAATATGTCTTGTTATAAGGCGTTAATGAAGATAGCAATTAGTCATTCAGTGGCATAGGATTCTACTGGATATTTACATCACCTGTTTTCTCTCCATTTTTCATATGCTTCTCATGTATGTTTCCTGGTGTGCACTCCTAAATTCTGTCCATGAGACATAAAAGAGCACCAAAGACAACAGACGTCCTGTTTTTTTCTTTCTGATCCAATATGTGCTAAAAGTTCATATTAAGAACATATAAAAAATTTACTTTCAATCAGATACTTAATCAGCAACGTGTCAAGCAAAAGTAAGGTACCACTAACTATAATGACCTTCAAAGACAAGAAGTCCAAATCTTCTCCTGATAGAGGTGCTAGCTAGAATTTTGTGTTCCTTATTAGCATATTGCAATGCTGAAAGCAGAAAGTGATGTGATAAGGAACACATTTCCTAATAATTTGTACCCAATCTATGATTTCCAACAGCTTGTTGGAAATCTTGTTGGATATCTTGTTCATCCTACATTTGAACAGCAGTGGAGCTAACATTGGTTTTACTGATTTAATTTATTCAAAAAATATTTTAGAATACTTGCTCTAACTGCTTTGTAAATATCACAGTAGGTAAAAGTTCATCAAGTCCAGCAAACTGAAAGGCAAATCTGTAGGACAGCAGAACTAACATTTTAAATTATTTTGGAAGCTTAGATAAATAGTTCCAATCTAGTCATGATACAAATATGATATGGAAAAAAACCATAAAGACCCACACAAGAGTGGTATAGAAAAGTAGATGTGCTCAGATAACAGCAATGTATCTGAGATCATCTTAGGGTTTGAGCTTACTCCATGAACCTTATAAGTCAACAATGTGATATGCTGGCAAATAAGGAAAAAATAAATAAAAAATATAAAAGCAAAACTCAGTGGCACCTCAAAGAAAAAGTTCAGAACATAAAATGGTCAAACATGAAACTTTTTTTTCATGTAAGCTAAACCTTATAAAGTCCTGATTTCTTGAATGGCTAAGTTAGACTAAACATGATCAATTTGAAATCCTAAGCTCTCAGACTTTGTGCTGTTCATGGACACTTATAGCTGACCATTTCAGAGTTCTTGGAAAAATTATAAATTTAAAACTCCCCAGTTATGAAGATTACTATTGTATTTGTTGATGTGGAATAGAGGAAAATGAGGATGGTAAGAGGAATTTTTCTGCTCTAAAGTAGTAGAAGTTATTAGAGGGGGTATTCAGAAGCCAGTTATAGAATTCAAACTCAAAATTTGCTCAAGACCTAGGTGATATATGTGAATGCAACTTTGTTGAAGGCCAATGGTAAATATGGCCACAGAAACGGAAGCTTGTACTCTTCCATCCATATTGTTTGAATATCTGCCTGTTTCTCTCTCCATCTCTCAGTTCCACTTTTACGGTAGCGGCTTTGTTCTCAGGCAACTTCTTTGTATATGACAACAATGATATTCTGTAGTAGATCCAGGCATATAACACTCAGGATTTTCAGTATCAAATGGACACCTCAGAATGAAACTTCCTTCCATGTAGTATCCTTTTACATTCCTGTAAAATGTTTCTGATTGACCTTACTTGGGTCACGTGTACCCTTATATGCCCAGTTTTTTAAAGGTGATGGTTTTGAGTGTGGATGACATGAGCAACAGAGCCACATTGCAGGGGAGGGTTAATTACCTTGATAATTTGTTGGAAGAAAAAATATACCAGAAGCCAGTAGAAATACTAGCCTGCCAGCTTCATTAATCTAGAATATGAATGATATAACAGAATGTAGATAATATTGACAAGAAACTTTCATTATGATTAAAGAAATTTTACATTATATTAGCTCAAGCCTCAGGCTCTTCTCCAAGAATGAAAAACAGATAAGGATCTACAGCCCTCCTAGAATTACTAAGCTGATGCAATATATGTAGGAAAACCACAAAAAAATTTCTTATAGCTTTCTCTGAGCATCCTTCTCCAGCATAACAGAATTTCATCTATCTGAATTAGGTCTTAATTATATTATTTGCAGCACTGTGCTTAACCTGTCCAGTCACTGAATGATAATAATTCATATTTATTGAGATTCTTTCAAGTAAAGATGATATCTAATCTACATAGCATCCTTCTGATGATGAGACAAGCATTATCCTACATAGATAATTGGAAAGCTATCAAATGGCTCCAAATCATTTGCTAGTAGAGAGCTAAGTACAGTAATACTAACTAGCCTCCCATGTTGTGTCTGTCAAACCCAGAAGGCAAAATGTTATGAAAGTTTCTTCCTTAATTCATTTCAATTTGATTCAGGTAAATTTGATTCACTAAGTATATTAAGAGCCTACAGTATTGTCAATGTCATCCAAAATTCTGCGGGCAATACAAAATATGCAAAAGCAAAATTCCTTTTTAAGTGTTTCGTGATTTAATTGAAAGCACAATATGTAAATTCAAGGAATAGCTGAAAAATAATTCAAGCCAATATACACTGTATTTCTTAGCTGGAGAAAAATGATAGAGTAAGTGTAATAGTAGTTAAGATATTACATAGCAAATGTCAGCATAGAATCTCTCACACACGGACAGTCCTCCCTAACACAATTTCCTAAACTTATTTTTTGGAATTTATCCATTCCAAATCAGCTGTATACCTACAGTAAGGCAGTCTATGTCTTAAGTGCTACATGTATAGTGGCAAATAAAACAAATATCATTCTGGGCCTCATGGAACTGTATTTTAATGTGGGACATAGATAGTAACCAAAAATGCATACTAGCCAATAATAAAACCTGTGGCCCTTGTTCTAAGAGAAAGAACAAGTTTCAAGAGAAAGTATAAGATGGAGATTGATTTGTGTTGGAAAAGGGGGATTGGGAGAGTTAAGACTAAGGCATTTAAGCTGAGACCTGAAGAATGAGTAGAAGTGTTGTGGGGCGCAAGGAAAGAGAGACCACACAATTTAAAACTGCAGCCAATTTGGAGTCTTTATAAGCCGGCCGGCAACTGCCTCGGAAACCTCCAAGAAAATTCAGAGAGCAGCTCCCAGAGGTTTTCAAGGAGTGCTTACAAAAGCTAAAATCATGTTGTGGTTTTGCAGTTGCTAGCAAGCAAGTGTATCATAGAAGCAGAAAAATGCTGTTAGCTGTTGCCAAAACACAACCCGTTCTCTCAGTTTCCTAACGTTGGTTATTGTTTAACTCTTGAGGACATTCTGCCCCAAAGTTCTGGGGACTTTCCCTGCTTGGTCCTGATTGGTTGCTCCTGGCCCTCCACAGAAATTAGTCAAATAAGGATTGCAGTGAAGCGTATCCATGGAAGAAAGACCTGAAGATAAACCGTCTTAGGGAGTAGCTTAGAATAGGCAAATAAAACAAGGACATGTATTTAGATAAACAGCAGCATGGTTTCCCTTAACTTGATCTTCTAGATCTTCTACAGCAAATGGAAATTTGGCATTTATGTTTATTTAGAAAATTAGTGTATGTCTAGAGACAACAAATGTATAAAAGAAAACTCAGATGGAGAAAACCTGTATTACAATTGTTTTGAACAAGAATGCTTGGGTAGGATTGGGTGAAAACTATAGAAATCATGACTGAGGATTAAGGGCTATCTGTATGGAACATAATGGGCTTTGAAGTTGCTTGTGAATATTTTAGACCTAGTTCCCTAAATAATAGAAATTCATTATCGGAACTTAAATATATACCTATCGATTGGTATGTCATCTCATCGATGACCTTAAAATAGCTTAAGAGCAAATCTGATAGTTTTCTCTTTTCGTGTTGGTTCTTAGAACATTATCCTGTACATAACAGGTGTTCAGGTAAATTCTGCATACTGATTGGGATGATTTCATAAAAAAGATTAATAAAGCTAAATCAAAATACTTATGATGCCTGGAGTAGGTTTGTGCTTAATACAGTGTATCTTGCTTTGCCCTTATAGCATCTTGTACAGCACTCTGCCACACTCTGTAATAGAGTAAGTTCAAGTCTCTGTCACTGACCCTGTACTGTGATGTCTTCCAGGCAGGGGTTCTGTTTGGTTTATTTGTATACAGCATATCTAAAAATCATGTGGCTTGAAATAAGCACTTAATATTTATTAACTGCCTGATGTGCAAATGGATGAAGAAATGAAGTGACCCAATTTGTAATCTTGGATTATCCTTTTGTTAAAGCTGATAAAGATGAAAGAAAGGAAAAGAGAGACGCATACATTGCAACAGTATACATTGGTCACTCAAAAAGTGTGTGCTAAATGGATAAGACCACATTATAAAATAACCTGATATTATTTGGTGATGTACTAGATATATGAATGGGGTAATATTTTGATAAAAATAGATGATTCATACTTTCAATGTGTTTGAAATTTTATGTACATAAGAATCATTTCCATTTCCAGTAGCTTTTTTTTTTTGGCATGGGCAGGCACTAGGACCTGAACCCGAGTTTCAGGCATCACAGGTAAGAATTCTGCCACCGTCACACCGCCCTCCAGTAGTTTTTAAAAGTGAAAATGTACTCTGCTCAACTTTTAAAGGTTCAATTCAATGGATTTAACAAGAATACCCACAGTTCTAGATCACATTTTGAGAAATGCTGCATTAGATATAAATGGTAGCATTGTTCACCCTATTTGAAAAATTGAAAAGAAGATAATTAGCTTTGTTCCCTTTATGTTTTATTGAAGTTGGTAAAAGGAAATTTTAAGCAACTCACATCTTCTCTTTGTAACAAAAACTTATTGAAAGAAAGAAACAATGCATCCTCCTAATTTCTCCTTTTGATTCCTGAGAGAAAAACAGCATGAATTTTAAGCTGACTCTCAGCATTATTTATCACTTACATACCTTTAACCAAGCAGTTTGGGTTTATTTCAGAAGTTTAAAACTAATGCTCTATATAGAATCATGCTGGGAGCTTTCACCATCCCTATGGCTTCACAAACAAAATATCATGTTCTTAACATCAGGCAGGAAGCTGACTAATCAGAAAACAGACCGTGGCACCACAATAAGCAGCAAAGCTAAGTTTATACTTAGCTGAGCCAATTTGTAACTTAGTTTCCAGGTGTACCGCTAGTTTCCTTTGAAATAAAATAGGGGAGAGGACCATGTGATGGTATGGAGCAGGATATTTCCCAGTAAAACATGGTCTTAAACTTAATCCCCTTCTGTTAGTGTTAACCCATTGTAAGTAAGGCCTTTTGATGAGGTTTCTTCAGTTAAGGCGTGACCCACCCAATCGGGATGGATCATAATCCTATCACCGGAGCCCTTTATAAGCAGAATGAAATTCAGATGGAGGGAAAAAGCTACAGGAAGAGACCAAAGGCTGAAGTTCAACAAACTCAGAAGGGAAGGGAGATGTGACTCACCCAATGGTGGATATGAACTTTGAATGGAGGGAGATGTGACTTCACCTATTCTGGGTGGGTTTTGATTACTTCGCTGGAATCCTTTAAAGGAGGAAACCTTTGGAAAAGGTTTGCAATTCCAAGAGAGAAGATCCATCAGAAGGATGAAAACCAGAGCCCATATAACCAGAGACCTTTGGAGATGAAGAAGGAATATGCTCCTGGGAGAGCTGCATGAAGCAAGAAACCTGGAGAGAAAGCTAGCAGACATCACTGTGTTTGCCATGTGCCTTTCCAGTTGAGAGAGAAACCCTGAACTTCATTGGCCTTTCTTGAGTAAAGGTAACCTCTTATTGGTGCCTAAATTTGAACATTTTTATAAACTTGCTTTAATTGGGACACTTTCTAAGTCTTAGAACTGTAAATTTGCAACTTAATAAGTTTCCCCTTTTAAAAGCTGTTCTGTTTCTGGTATATCACATTCTGGCAGCTAGCAAACTTAGAACACCTACCATATGATTAGTAGAGCTTCCATGTTCGCATATGAACCCCTAGCAAAAGTTAATTTTCAATGAAAATGTACAGCTAGGATGTTCAGCATCAATTCTTGAGAGTTTTGAATCAGGAAATGGAGAAATGTGTTTCTGCTCCATGTCTGGTAGTGAGATGGGTGTGCTGCAGCAACTGTGTTGCTGGAAATCCTAGACAACATTCAAGGGTATTGGGGGATGAGAACAGAAGGAAGAGAGGAAAGAAGGTGTAACCTTGGTGACAATCCATTTCTTTGTTCCTTGTGTCCCTGAGAACATCTTCCTTTTATCACGGTTAACAAACACTCTACAATACCTCCCCCAGTTCACGCTACAGAATTTGATTTGCAATTTTGATACATGCAACCAAAGACTTTATAAATTTGAATGGTGGTCAGTCATCAGTGAACTGTAGGGAGGTAACTCTTTGAAGGAATAACTTCTTATATTGTAAAACAAATGTTTAACATAATTCTGAATTACACTGTAAGAGAAGCTCCCTGAATGAACCTTTTTTTTTTAATTTCTCTGCTTCCTATCTACACTCCACTCTCAAAGGTAAACATTTAAGAAACAAAGAATATACAGAGACCTTAATATGGTGAGCAACATAGTACTTTAAACTCTCCTGTTGTTATGTATTTTTTTATTACAGTTCACTAGCCAAAAATTATGCTTTTAATCCTAATAGCTCTTGACCAATGTCTATTTAAAGTGTCTGCCTTATGTTGCAGAGATATTTTGTTCAAGTCTTGCTTGGATTATGTGTATTTTATTAAGTTATTCATGTTTCCTGTCTCAGTAACAAATGGTTTAAAATGTATTTTTAACAGTCATAAATAATCTGTTCAGTAAATGCCCAAACTTATGCAAAATTCAGTCTTTCAAATCTTATTGTCTTAAATTTAAAAACTCACCCATGCAATTATCTGAAGTTCATAAATCATCTTTGATGATGTTCTGGCTCCCCTGCCACTTGGTGAGTGATGATGATCAACTTCTCATTGTCTTGCTTTTTCCCTGTTGTTTATGATTTTTACTTAAGATCTGAAGCTGGCTGTTTCCTCATAAAGTCTTATTGTTTCTTAATAGTTTCTTAACTTTGACTCTTAAATCACCTTGTGTGCTGGTTTGAAAGGATGTATGTCCCCTAGAAAAGCCATGTTTTAATCTAAATCCCATTTCGTAAAGGTAGAATAATCCCTATTCAATACTGTATGTTTGAAACTGTAATCAGATCATCCCCCTGGAGATGTGATTTAACCAAGAGTGGTTGTTAAACTGGATTAGGTGATGTCCTGTCTCTACCCATTTGGGTGGATCTTGATAAGTTTCTGGAGTCCTATAAAAGAGGAAACATTTTGGAGAATGAAAGACATTCAGAGAGAGCAGAGAATGCTGTAACACCATGAAGCAGAGAGTCCATCAGCCAGTGACTTTTGGAGATGAAGAAGGGAAACGCCTCCTGGGGAGCTTCATGAAACCAGAAGCCAGGAAAGAAAGCTAGCAGATGACACCATCTTCACCATGTGCCCTTCCATCTGAGAGAGGAATCCTGACTGTGTTCACCATGAGCCTTCTCACTTGAGAGAGAGAGACCCTGAACTTCATCAGCCTTCTTGAACCAAAGCGTCTTTCCCTGGATGCCTTAGATTGGACATTTCTATAGACTTGCTTTAACTGGGACATTTTCTTGGCCTTAGAACTGTAAACTAGCAACTTATTAAATTCCCCTTTTTAAAAGTCATTCCATTTCTGGTGTACTGCATTCCAGCAGCTAGCAAACTAGAACACCTTGCAATTCGACCATTTACGTCTATAACCTAAGGTTACATATGTGTATTTTTCAGTTTAGGGAGGAAGAATATGCAAAAAATTTTATAACATACAATTCTAAGAGATCACCAGATTATTATATTGTGCTCAATATTTTGTAGAAATAAGCAACATTTCTCTGTAGACATCATAAAATAAATCCAAGATTCAAAATCACTGGGTAGAAGGAAAAGGACAATTTTAAAAGCAAAATTTCTGAAAGAAATGAGTGTTTGTTTTTGCATCTATATTCCTGGAATTCATCAATTGCCAGAGATGGGGTGTCAGAGAAAGATGAGTAGAAACTGCAAATGTCATGTAAGTTTAACAGGGAATTTTCAAGATCCCTCAGTGTGTTCTACTGTTCTGGTTTGGAACATATTACTGTTTTGCAGAAAGGTGAAATATACTCTTCAAATCCTATTAAAATGAACAGGTAAGATTTATCTAAGACAGTTTCCAATTCTTCACAATGTAAGGAGAGGATTAAGAGGGAAAGGATTTTCTCATGTAAAGTCTATTAATGCAAACATCCTTTATCTTTAGCATGAGGAAAAACAATATAATTAATAAAGAATGTCACCATTACTGTCTAGTTGCTATTCCTGTCAGTTTCCTATTGATATTGGTCTTTGGATATTCTTTCATCTAAATCTAAATGTGATAAGTTTTCCCTACAAGAAATCTCAGCTTCTAAGAAGAATAATGCTTAAATGGTCTGTTAATTTTAGTTGCAATTTATTGAGCATTTTCTAAGTGAAGACTATTGCATAGTATTTTTCACATATTTTGTAACAATAATTTATTATTATATTCTTTTTTAATAAATATTTTGACACTTTGGGAGTTTATTAAATTGTTCTAGGTTTTGAAATTTGTGAAAATGGGAGAAGCCCACTGGAACACAAATGCTTCTACTAGGACCTGAGCTCTTGAAGGCAAGTCCGAAATTGTATATACCCAGGCTGGTATGTAACAGCCACTTATTTGTTGAAGGAATGAATAAAAGAGGCAAGTTTAAAATCCAGAGTCACTTTCCATTGCCACATAGACTTTCTAGTTTCCGTAGATTACACATCTCCTTCTCAGAGGGGTATTCCTAAAGCATATATAGCCGATGACAAATAAAGTAATATTTCTTTAGAAGTATATTTGTTTTGGATGAATTTATGTAAATAAAACATTTAGAACAGTCCCGGCTCAGAGGAAACACTATTTAAATGTTTTTATTCCTTCCGTTGTTATTAGTGCTATTATAAAGTGTCTATGTATGATTTAAATTTATTTAAATGCTACTAATACCCCCTCAGTAAGCAAAGAAAAACAAAAATTAAAAAAATAAATAAAATAAAATAAGCCAGTTCCTTGTTTTTTAAAGATATTCTTCTCCCTGAAACTACCCTTTCTAATTCACATTTTAGATTATGAATTTATTCATGCTTATTTGATTAAAGTAACATCACTTTCTGTTTCTAAACATGATGAATGGTTAACACTCATTTGAAAAGTGCTAATAAAACATTAGTTTGATTTTTGGGCATGGCTGCAATATTCTTTGATAATGGCCTAAAGCAATAGATTCAGATGAGAAATTAAAATGTTTACTGTCTTTCCTCTGTATTATGTAAGAAGAGTCCCTCAGAGAACAGTGTTTTCATTATCAAGAATAATTTATCCTTTGTGATTTATTTTCCTGTGAAATTCAAAGGGCAGGTGCATTTCTGATTTTATATAGTTTCATCTCTTTATGAGGCAACAAGAAGTGAAATAACCTCTCAGAAAGCATGGAAAGCAGACCGTTACTTATTCCATGGAACAGTTTTAACTATTCAACATCTACCACTAATTCTACCATGCTTTGCTAAAGTAGTGCAGCATTTAAACACTGGAGAAGCAATATACTGATAATGAAACCATTCCCAGGCAAAGAACTTAGAGTGGGTATGCAGTTTGGATAATTTCATTATAAATGTCTGTGCAACCTAAAAACATTTCAGGTTAATGCAATGTGAAAATACTGCATCTGCATGGTGAGGCATTTCATGCCCTAATCAGAATTTAAGTTCAGAAGAGCCTTTACGATGGCAGTTCCCTTAAATGGAAAAACAGTGCTCTGTTGATCTATTAAAACACACACAAACAATTAATTCAACTTTTATATTATTTACTTAACCTACATTTATGAAAAAACTTCTGCATGCCAGGTGTTCCAAATTTCTGCAGTAAACAGCAGGTTAAATGTGTTAGCACATTAGGGTGCATGGATGAAAAAAATATCTTTATTTGCCTCCCTCTAATAAAAAAAAGTAAAGTATAATCCCTAATTATAGTTAGATGTTTTTAATGCATTCAATAAAGATGAGGTTTGGGCTTAGAACACTTTCTTGTTTTTTTTTCATTTTGTGTGTCAGTTTTTAGCTGTCATGTATAGGTGTCCAGCATAAGCATGATGTGCTATTAATTTGTAAGGCCAAAAGGTTAAGAGGACCTTATCCTCAGAACCAAAATGAATCAACTCTTGCTAATTAGGTAATGGAAAGCAGGTTAACTGTATCTCAATCATGTACTATATCCAAATCATGAAATGCATTAAACCTTTTTTTTCAGTTTAAAAATACTTTTTGTGATGATTATATTTTCCTATGTTATTTCTCCCCACATTCTGACCTCTTTTTTAGTAGTTTTTGCTAACTAATTAAAAAATATTTTAGTGGAATTTGTCAATTTCGTTTCTTTGCCCCTTAATCTTAAGGACAGTGGTTAGGTGACATCTCACAGACCTAACTGACTATGTGTATACTAGAATGGGACTATGGACAAGTTACTTAGCAATTCTCAGATTTGGTTTCCTCATCTGTAGCTAGAAAGAATAATAGTATCAATTTCATTTTATGATAATTAAATGAGACATTTCTCAAAAAAAGTAACACAATAGAAGTATTCAATATGTAATCATTTAAAATATTTGATTTTAAGATTATACAGAATCAAATTCAGTTTTAGGAAAGGGGAATTTTCACTGAGGTAAAAGCGAGAAACCACAATCTGAGTCAGATCTATTCACAAATAAACTGCTTTAAGAGAATTACACATTTTTCTGTGAACAAGATACAAATAGACAGTTGCAAGTAAAAATATTAAGAAAAGCTACTTTTATTCAAAGCCCTTGGCTTCTTAGGATTATTTACTCAGAATGTCCCTGGGATTTTTCCTAGGAATGGATCATGGGCTTCTGAATTCCCATGGTTTTCACCAGTGCTGTTTACCTCTCAGCTAGGTTGGATTTTTTTTTTTTTTTTTCGCATGGACAGGCACCAGGAATCGAACCCGGGTCTCTGGCATGGCACATGAGAACTCTGCCTGCTGAGCCACTATGACCCGCCCCTAGGTTGGATTTTTAACTCTCATTTCCATGTCCATCTAAAATAGGTTGCTTAGGGCAGTGAGGCGGGAATGAGTGGGTAGACAACAGAGCTTTCATTCGATTTCATTTCTTTTTCAACATGCTTAAAGGGGTCAAATGGAGCAAAAAATTTGAAATCATTGTCTAAGAGCTGCTTCTCTGAATGATCTACACTTGTACTACAGAAACATGGTTGCAGTAAAAAATTTTGTTTCTGTGTAGGTAAAGTGTCATGTATTTTTCTATCTAATAAGAGTAACTTCAAAATTCTGTTCACAAAATACCAGCAAAACTTTTTTGAGAAACATCGTGCCTGCAAATCAACAATTTTTAAATATCAAAGGGGTCTACTAAGGAAATTTACCTTTGGTGATTTTAGCACTGGAGTTCGCACTAAGACCAAACGGACAAACATTTGGTTTTTTGTTAAATGTTATTCTTTGAATGCTGTATATCACTGCCTCAAAACCTAGTTTGGGGTGTTTTCTTCACATAAGCCTTTGAGTCTTTTAGTGTTTTAATGGTTCAAATCTTCAGAACTGGTCTGAATGTCCATGTGCTTGTCTTACAAATTCTGCAAATAGAAATTGTCCACTTTATGAATATCTGCCCATTACTAGCATATCAGTTAAGGGTAGGGCTTCACATATACATCAGTTGGGTGCAAAGAGAACTTGTGTCTCCATGGTTCAGGGACAATGAAAATTAAGAGTTTATTATAGATATCAAGGACCGAAGTACCTCATAACCTGCACTCGCATTACTGTTACACTGTAAAGATCACATGATCACGATTGTGAAGAACAACTTCTAATTATGATCTTCTTTCTGTGGGACCTTGAGGATATAAAAGTAGTTGACTTTTATATATCATATGTGCCTTGAAAAATCACCCTATGAACATAAACAGTAATATTTATTTTTGGTGAGCTCCTAGGACTCCAAGACTGAATTTATATTCATGGTAGAAATGAGTGTTTGAATGTAGGAGTGTCCATTTGGTAGGTTAAGTTCATATCTAAATAAGTTACATGCACAGAGAAGATGAGACAGTCTCCAAATTATAATGTACCAGAAGCAATTATGTCCTCCAATGCATGTGCCCTCACTAATCCATAATATGCTTTGTCTAGTATGATGGGATAGTGCTATCCATTTTCAGCAGATCTGAAGTCCTGAAACATATCCAACTTGCCAGTACCAAAGTTATGTTTGTGTAGTTAAGTTGTGTTGGTCTGGGCACATGTAACAAGTCAATTAGAGATAAATGTTCTATGGTTAACTGTATGGGCAACTACCTGAAAAAGGCCTTTAAAACTAGTTAGAAAGAAAAAAGTTTAGTTCAATTTAATTCCTATCAAAATTTCCACAATTCTATAATTTTGTAAATTAGTAAAGAATTCATACTCCATATCATGCACAAAATTAGTATACACCTACAGATACCTACAGATGCAAAAATAATCAGGCATTTATTTAATGAATAGCAAAATTGAACTCAAGCTCCAATAAGATAGTGCAGAAAAAATAATGTCTGTATTTTGGGTATAAATAATCTTGTCTTTGATTTCTAAGCCCCTTTTATTCATAAACAGGAGAAGCAAAACCACATTTTCTACCCTGACTTCAATTCAATCATTTGAACGGGATCTTAAGGTAATTTCAGGCTTTTAAAGACTTTTGTAGGTATTCCACAGCTTGCCTTGTGGATGACCTTGTTTGGGAGTTTCTATAATCTTGGCAAAGAAGAGATGGGTTAATTTTTGGGTGACCTCAGCTCCTCCTTCCCTTCATTCCTTTCTTTCCTCCCTCCCTCCTTCCCCACCTCCCTTCTTTCCTTCCTTCCTCTGTCCTTCTAATCCAGAGCTTGAGATGGACAGATTAAAGGGACATTTTTATCTTGGAAGATTTCTTTATCAAGATCTCAATGAACATAGATTTTCCAGGCATGGTTGTTTAAAAGCTAATAAAGAAATAAATGAATTTAGAACATTTTCTTCTGAGACACTAATCTGCTATGTGTTATATTATAATAGGCACTAGTGAAAAAAGTACTGAACAAGAATGCCTCACCTTGTTGATTCTTTAGTCTTCACACTCCAGATTAACATATTGGAAATTCTTTTAAAGAATTTAGCAAGAATTGAAAGTTTGCCCTTCATATCTTCTTCCCAACACTAGGATTGTTTTAAGATAAATGAGAAGTTGTTTTATAATTCTATAATTAATTTTTTCATCTTAAAACTTGGAAATTGTTCTTATGGAAATTAACAGGGACATATTGTTCTAGCCAGTGCCTCTTAACCCTTTGTCTTGCTTATGAACCATAAAAAAAAAAATCTTGGCAGGGTCCTTTCCCAAACATCTAGGTCCTTGTACACATGCCTGACACGTACACAGGTCTGCACTTTTGCACCAGCCTGAACTTGTAAATACACAGTACACATGCCTATGGTTGAACACAGCCCTGTACTTGTATACAGGTTTGTACTCGTACCCAATCCTATACATGTACATATTCCTGCACTTGTACATATCCCTGAAGTAGTACAATGTCCTGTATTTATAGAAAAGTGTGTGCTTGTATACATCTCTTCACTTGTACACTTCCCATACTAGAGTACACATTTTCCCTTGTACACAGGCTTGTACTTGTAAAGACTCCATACCTTGTACATGGATCTATGCTTGTTTCAGGTTTCTTAAGTAAGATGCTAAGTAACGTTTAACTGCCCCTTTTATTTTCACTTGTCTGTGACAAGTATATTCCACATTAATTGTTATAAAAGCTCTCTTTTATTAATCAGACAATGTTTTTGTAAAATTCCTTTCAATTTTAATTTCTGTTGCCCATGTCACTTAGATCAGGCATCTTTAGAGTAGCTTAAGATTACTATGTTTTATGTATACAGCTTCTTATAAAAGCTACTTGAGTATAGGGATTATACCTTTTACATTTTTATTCTTAAGAGCCTAGAGTAGTTTTCTTTCAAATTATTTATTAGTAAATATTTATTTGAGTAAGTGTACTTAAATATAGTCAATTAGTAGAAGAATCTTTATAGACTAAAATGAGCATTGGAAGGTAACAATAATGTTCAAATAAACTTAACAGAAGTAAAGTCACCAATTTTGTATATTAAATTTACTACAGGTTATAACAGAGTGAGAACCCAATTGGTGGTGAACATGGAAACTCACCAGAAAGATATAAGTGCATTTTGTGTTATCTCATGATTTATCAAAACCAAGAAGTATTTCCAGTATGTTCTTGTCATTTTATTCTGATATATTTATTTGTGTAGGGGAAGTTCTAAATTTAATCCAAACTTTACCCAACATATTCAGCCATGTCTAGATATTTCCAGGAATCATTCACATGAGGCTATTTAAGTGCAATGAAAGGCTTACATATGGCCGTGAGGAGATACAGAGAACTTAATATAGAAGTTCCAGGGTAGTAATGGGCATGGGAACTATGACTGATAGTTTTGTGATAGAGAGGGACTGTAATCATCAAAGGTGAAATATAGATTAGGGATTTCCAAGACCTTCGTTCACGAGGGGTTGGAGGTCCTGCATTACCTAGTATGGAAAACAGCGAGGGAAGAGTTGCATCTATCATTAAGAAGTTCCTACTTTAAACACTGGGCTGGTGAAATCTGGGGAAATATGGGCTAATTTTTGACTGGCAAGTGTTGCTCATAAAAATGGAACAGGCACAGTCTATTATTTTTAAAAATACACCAGAGTTATGATCATTACATAAGTCATCCAGAAATCATCAATACTAGCAGGTAGCTTGTTGCTAGTATTTTACACAACCCTGGGTCCTCTCTGATTTCTTCCATACCTACCACTTAGGAAAATTCATGCACCCAAGCTTCCTGATTTTTAACATTTCCTAGGAAATGTTTGTGTTCCCTGAACTCAGTAGTAGTGGGAGAAGATAAAAGCAAAATGAGTAGATATTAAAGGAAGAGGCATGTTGCGAAGGCTTTCAAGCTTTGGATTTTCTCTTTGCTCCTCTTTGTGACTACTCAGAGTATATTGCAAGTTTAGGCGCTGAGGGGATGGAGCCGTGAGTCCATATGCTGGGTGGTAGGGAAGGCATTAATAGAAGCACAAGGTGGCAGAAGAAATGGAACCATGTTATTCTGCCATCTGTTGAGACAGTAAAAGACTTGCAATGGGATGATGGTGATGCCACCCCAAATAATAATGCTGGTTTATATACTAGTCATATTGTTAGCAATTGTATTAGATAATAGTGAATGTTCTTCATTTAGATACATAATAATTTAAACAGTCTTTGGGAGTTAAACTGTGAGCACAGCTAGTATGCATAACACTATTTCAATGAAGTTATACATTTTTAATTCCAACCGGGTAACTGGTATACAACTGTTATAGGTGGAATCACAGCCCCCCAAAGTGTCCACATCTAATGCCCAAAACCAGTGAATGTGTCACCTTACATGGAAAAAGGGACTCTGCAAATGTGATTAAGGTTAATAAGATCAGCTTCCATGTGGGAGACCCGGGTTTGAATCTCAGACCATGCATCCCCCCTCCAAAAAAAAGTAAAAGCCATGAGATCAGAAGATCAGTCTGGATTATCCAGGTGGACCAATCTAACTCCCATTTTCTTAAATTGAAAAACCTATTCTTGCTGAGTCAGAAGATGTGGTCAGAGATGAGATACGACTGTGGAAGAGAGGTCAAAGGGATACAATGTTGTAGAGAGAAAAAGAAACCCATGAATCAAGAAATGTGGCTGGCTCTAGAAGCTGGAAAAGGCAAGACAAATGCTTCTCTGGAGCCTCCAGGAAGGAAAGCAGCCCTGTCAACAGCTTGATTTCAGCCCAGTGAGACTCATTTCCAATTTCTGACCCCCAGAACTGCAACATAATACATTTGTATCATTTTAAGCTACCAAGCTTGTGGTAATTTTTATTGCAACAATAGAAAACTAATACAATAACCAATTTATAAAGCACATCCAATTATTAACTTGGAGACTAATTGCATTAACTATTTCTTTGAAATTCAAAAGTATACTATATTTCTGTTTACCAAAGTTCTGTGTTAACTGATCTCTGTGCATGTATACACGTCATACACACAGGTGCATGTGAGCACACATATACACACACACGCAACCACTCTGCTGTTTTGTGAGTCTGTATTTAGGCACAGGGCTAGGGATATAGGCCTGTTCTCTCATTTAGTCACCAACCAAAACCATTTCAGGTGGGCAGTATTACAGCCATTCACAGATGAGGAAACTAATGTTTCCTTAAGAATCTATGGCTAGTAAGGGTAGGAGCTAAAACTAATATCAGACCTGACTCCAAAATATTCTTACTCTATGGCACCTCCACTCGATGCATTCAAAACTGAAACTGCTAGTAGAGGTGTTATATGTGCTTTTGACAGACTATTCTGTAAACTAAAATAGCGTATTTCACTAAAAGACATACCAAATGGTAAAAGGAAATGATGCAAACATAATAGTAATTATCTTTGTTGCAGTGATTCCTGAGCCCAAAATATTCTATTATACCTTTAAAATCAGTTTTCATGGCATATCCGAAATCTATTCTTTTTCTAAAATGGCCCTGCTGAAGCACTACATTATTAAAAATCATTTTGATATATACAATCATAGATAGGAGCATTGTGAAATTTCAGACTGTGAAAAGCAGTATTTCAGATGTGGATGAACACAATATTAAAATACTTGTCACATGTTCCTCTTCTGGAATTTTCAACTCCTTGTCTGATCACAGCTTAGCCTCACAATTCATGCTGACAAACATAGTGCGCTTCTATCTGTGTTCCACATTGAGATTCTGTGTCCGCTCTTCCTAGATGGAGGCCCAGAATTTAGGAATCTGAGCTAATGGTAGACATCATGTGATCAAGAAAGAGACATCAAAATTTTAAAAGTAGTAAACCGAAAACCGAGTAATTATCATGAGAAAAAAGTGATCTATATGTATACATTCTGCTTCTCATCCTGGGGAGCTGGGTGGTATCATGAACAATGCCATAGAAACAAAGAACGAAATGTGTAACTCTGAGAGGCTGACCCATGAGGCCCTCGTTAGCACTCACGAAAATACTCTGCTTAACAACTCACGTGGAAAAGAAAAATTGACTCATTATCGTTCCATAAATTCGTCCTTTTGAAAACCACATAGCTCTTCAATTGCCTTCTTTATAATAGAATCATTTGCTACTACCTAATAAATCTTTATTTTAAGGCAAAACAGTGCACAACTTGAGATTTCTGCTGTCATGAAAAGAATATCCCATCAATTCAACAGGTCCCAGCATTGTTGCAATCTAATCAGAAGAGAATAGAGTTTAAGGCAGCAGAGTGTATGTGATGTCTTAATTTTTTAAAGCTTTGTTAAGGTAGACCAACTTGTGCCTATGGAGTGCCAAGTGTGGGCTAGATACAGAACAGCACAGAGGTGCAATATTGTTTCATGCCCCATGAGCTAATTTTTCAATGCACATTGATGTGATTGAGGGCTGACAAATGAATATGGTATAGAAAAGATGAAAGACCCTTTGTCATAAGTGCAAATGATTTTTTCTCTGTTGGGGTTTAATTATAATTTGCTGTAGAAATTCCTTAAAAATTTTACCCTTGGAGATTTATACTCTAATGACTTTTATCAGAGTAGTTGGCAAAGAATATATATGAAAAACAGTGTCTAGAATAAAAGCAAAACATTATGATTAAGACAGTACATTTAAATACAGATATACATCCAAGATTTGAGATTCATTGACCTTTTAATTTTAAGAAGTAATACTCTTTGATGCTGGATAAAAATCAATAATCATGGCTGATGGAGGTATTTCATGAGGATTTCAAAGGATAATAAGAAAACAGAAATGAAGCCAGGTATCAGAATATTTGAAGAAAATTGAATCAGAATCCGAAAATGGAGGCTTGGTCAAGGCGTCATTACTGGAATATTATATAAGCCTCATCTTTTCCTAGAAAAATTCTAATGATTGTTGAATACCGGTGCTCTTGCTATCTCCATGAATGCATTTGTATTAGTAGAATCTAGATCCACTGTGTCAGTATCCTTGCCTAATTCACGGTTGAATCCCTCACATGTGCTAATTGGTTGGCGGGTACACAATAGGTATAGAACATAATAGCTACTTGTTGCAATAATAAAAGGGTGACAAAGACAAAGGCAAAGAATCTCCTTACCTCTGAAGGTCAACGACACTATGCCTGCCTGTGACATTGAAAAAAAATCTCTTATTATATAAGTCCTTCATATTATGAAATGCTTTAAATAGTTCGGATGATGTTTAAATGAAAAGGAACAAGTTGCTATGTCTTTTAAACCTTTGTATATTGAACTTGCAATGTGACCTACTCTGCAGCAGTATTTTCATTTACACTCCCCATTCATTTCTAATATCTACTGACATTGTTTTCTGTGTTGTGTCTTCCAGATGGATTGAGGCCATCCAGAAAGGAAAAGATATTAGAACCAGCAGAAAGTGATTACAGGTGGCATCTGACAGGAGTAATTTTCTCTTCAGGCTTTGACATGTCATTCCTGGTAAATCGGTTCTATTAGCTATCTATAGTTACCACGTGTACCATAGGACATTATGCCAATAAATCTTCTGTGTATTATATATATTTTTTACTATTGCTGATTCCTTGAAGTTCATAAACTTAACTATGTTTGTCTAGAAAAGGATTCCAGTTTAAACTTCTTAGATACTTCCTTACTGAATAAATATTTCTAAAATTTGTTCTTGCATGATATGACCCAATACTAAACATATGTTATTTTAGCAGATATTAGTATATTGATAAGCCAGTTTATTATTTTTTGTTTGAATTCAAATTTCTCAATAGATTGTTGTCTTGGTGCATTTAATAAATATTCCAAATGCATTTTTAGTAAAATATTTTCTGTAAAATTGCCATTGATCCCATCTGTATGAAATTACTATGGGAAAATACCCCAAAATATGTTACAATGAAATAAATGTACCAAGAGCAGTATTTGGGGACATGTGATTATCTCAGGAGAGCTGCAGACTTACTGAAGTTAGTTTATTAGATAGCGTTGTATATGCCCGTTTGAGTTGCCTTTCTTCACTTTGCCAACAATAGCTGCAATTAACTCCATTTGTAAATAAGCTTTTTGTTTCTTAGAGCCATATCTGTTCTCAACCACTATACTTATTTAACTTCTAGATATCCTTTTGGGTTCGGTTCATGCTTGATTCTTGAAAACTTATGTTAATTTCCAGTAATCATCAGAACTTCCTATATCTTAATATGCTAAAACACATAGAATCTTATATAGCTATTGCACTTTGATACTTTCTTCCATATAGTGGTTGGATTTCTACTCAGATCTCAAGATCCATATCAAATATTTCTTCTCTGGTCCATCTCAGCAGGTCTGATCACTGCATCCTTTGTACCACTGTTGTGCCTGGTGTACATCATTCATTACCTTTGTGTCATCTCACCCTATTACTGTTCTATATTTTTGTTTTGATGTCATCCAAAGATTGTGAGCTCCAAATATAGATAGATAGATAGATAGATAGTAGATAGGTAGACACTCAATCCAGGTACATTGTGCATGTTTGTGGAATGAGTTTATGAAAATATTTCTATTATTTAAAAATAATATAATTTGTGTAATTTTTTAACTGCCTTGGTATATCTCTCTAACATTTTCTTATTTCTTATTTTCTCCATCTTTAGTTTTTCTATCACATTGACATATGTCTTCATTTTCTGGCTGCCAGAACAAATATCATACAGTGGACTGGCTTAAACAATGGCATAAACAATGGGCATTTACTGAATCATGTGTTTGAAGCTAGGAAAAGTCCAACTCATGCTGTTATCACAGCAATGCTTTCTCCCCAGAGAATGGCATTCTGGGGCTGGCTGCCAGTGATCTTTGGTCGTGGGCCCCTCTGGCACATGGCAGTGCACATGGCAGCTTCTCCTGGCCTTTAGGCTCTCTTCTGGTTTTTGTTGAATTTCAACTGCTTGCTTCCTGTGGCTTTCTCTCTCTCTCTTTGCATTTCATTCTATTTATAAAGGACTCTAGTATTATTAGAATTAAGATCCATCTCAATTGGATTGGGCCACACCCTAACTGAAGTAACTTCATCAAAAGCCCTACTAACAATAAGTTTTCACCTAAAGGAATGAATTAAGTTGAAGAACTTATTATCCTGGGTACATAGCTCCAAGTTGCCACAGTATATATAGAGTGTACATTAAGCAAATGAGTTGTTTCAGTATTTATATATCCCATCTATGTCAGAAATCTATCTAATACTTTCTATATGGACTTTTCTAGACAACAACTAATAGTAAAAGGTTGGATAAAATGCTGTGATTGCATTGAAGCTCAATAATTAGTTATATGATTTTTTTTTGAAAATTTCATTTCTGCCCCATTTCTAGCATCTTATAATTGCATCCTAATCTAAGAATCTTTTACAACCTGCTCCCAAGATTTGAATCTGTCCTTTTTCCTAAACTCTTCTAATTATAGAGAATAATAGAAGGAAACATAAAAGGAGAAATAGTACAAACATGAGCTTTTTTCTACATATTAGTGCATAATTAATGTAATAGCACAAAAATCTATTAATATAATAATGTGTTTTAAACATTTGCTTCCATGGGTAAGTGATTTTGTTTTCCTTGGTTTAATAAGTATTTAGTGAATGTCTGCCACTGTGTTCAAGTCTCTCCTTGGTGCTATGGGAAAGAACACAAAGTATTAACTAGAGTATTTACCACAGGGGAATTTATTACTCCTTAGGGAGACAAAAGATATGTGCTCATAGAACACCAGCATTGGACAGAACCTGAGGCTGGTAAAAGAAAAACTCTTCGTGCATTTTAGGATCTCACAGATTTATTGCACCATTCATGGATCTGACAGCACCCCATTCCGACAGTAGAAAACAGCTCCACTGAGGAGGTAGAAAGGGGAAGCTCCTATAGGTTGGACTCAGAAGCAAGTGAAGAAATATTCTGATTGGTTGGCATTAAAGTTACAATTTACTTATGGGAATCTTACAGAGTGGGAAGCAGTGGTTGCTTGAGTGAACTGGTAATAACTGATCAGCTGTATTTGTTTGTTTTTGAGCAAGCTATGCATTTACAGGAAATAGACACTAGCTTAGGTTTGGTTTTTCTGAAAAAGGAGCTTGTTATGAGTGCTTCCATGTTGGGCTGACTAGATTTTATTTATCATACCGAATTGACTGATGTGACAAATTTTTAACATTGGACTTTCAGAAATCAAGAAATATATGCAATGACAAACATAATAAGCTGGGGGTGGGGGGAATGCAAAGCAAAACAATGGAAGGCCTCCAGGGGTTTAAAATTAAATTTTATATGTTTTCCATACTAATGTCAGTTGTTTTGCACAACATTCTTAGTAGCTTTACCTTTGTCTGGAAATTACTCTAGTCTTTCCATTTTTACATTGAAGTTGAAAACATATCCTTTCGTGAAATATCAAGAACAGAAAATTAAAACCAATAAAATATCTATAGGAAAGTGTGGCTATTGTCACTATTTGTCTCAGCTTTTGATTGGTCTGTGAGTTAGTCTTTAATACTGAAGAACCAGTGTATCTACTTTTTTAAAAGTTCTCATTTTCAGATAATCATCATTCTCAAGCCTAGCTTGGTCTTTCAAGAAAGAACCTTGACAAAATACTCTCATGGTTACCTACTAAAATGCTTTTCTATTAAGTAGGATCAAGGGTCTCACTCTTACACTTTTACTTGTGAGATGCTGATGCATGAATAAAGTATTGATGATAGTTTTATAATGTTGGAGAAACTTCTATATTACTGAATCTGCCACTATTAATTTCTCTCCTAAAATTGTGTCAATAGCATTTTGTAATTTAATATTCAATCATTCTTTATAAATAACAGATCGGGCATCAGTCTGCTTTACTCTGATGTCTATGGGAGGCTTGCCAAGGATATGGCTGATGAAACACAACCTTAGACAAGCTCCATCTGTCCCATTTAGATGGTATACAGTGTCAGATCTCAGTGGTAGAAGTAATAACTGCAAGCTGCTCTCCCAGGCAGTCAGCAAGAGAGAGCTACTGGTCACACTGATTAAAATAAACAAACCCATAGGGTGCGTTGTAGTCAGTATAAATTTCAGCTAGATGACCCTGTCAAACAGACTTCTGCATTTAGGGACAATTCATGTGCAAAAATAGAACAAATATAGGTCAGCACATTTCAAATGTATGCAGTTTTGATTTGGCTATTAAAATATTTTGGAGAGCACATTGCTATACCCTTTAAAAAAAACATTTAAAGCATGTAGTGTGATCTAAAATGTTTCCCCAAAATATCAGGATTCAGTGGCATCATTTAAGCTGGTCAGGAGCTCATGATTCAGCCAGGCTTTTACTGAAAAGGTTTTGGAAACAAGGACAGCAGTGGAAGAATGAGTTCTATGCAGGTCAAAGGGAAATCCATCATTCCACCCTGGGACTTAATGGTGAGGTTCCAATTACTACATAAAAGCCATTAATACAGTAGGACTTCCTGGTAACGGAAAACTTCTAACACCTTAAAACACACTGAGTGATAAAGAGTATTTCCCAAAAATGTTTACATTTTAAGTAACCAGTTAATTATATAAAAAGTTTTCAAAGCTAGACTTTTTTGATATTGCTCTAATGTTTATTTACAATAACATTGATGTTTATTTACAATAAACATTAAATTACTTTATACACTGAATCTCTAGTCAGTCCTTAAAGACAAAATTTGAAACATCGAAGAATATTGAAAATTAGAAAAGGTGATTAAATCTAAACTGGGAAAGATTCCCAAGTGAATGTTTTTGGTTATTTTTGTAGTCATGAAATGAAACCTGATTATCTGTACGTGTGTAATTGATATCTAAGGTCAGAGTTTATTTGAATCTGCCTTTTATAATTCACTGCAAATTTGGAGAATAACCACATAAGGGGATTTGTTTTACCCAGTGATGATGGTTCATTTTCATAATTATCAGATAGTATTTACTGAAGGCCAACTAAGTATTTATTTTGTCTTGATTTCCAGTGAGAATGTTATCATGTATAAAGGAAACAATCATTTTTCTGAAACAGAAAGCTATCTAGTAAATTGAACTTGTGGTAAGACAAGATGCTAATGTAGCTCTAGATGTGGAAGGCATTTTCCTAAAGAAGGAATCAGGTATCTAGGTGGGCAAACAATTTATCATTTTTAATCTCGTGTTTCCTCAACCATCAAATGAAAGAGTTGAATTGGATCACTGTTAAAATTCCTGCCAGCGCTGACACTTCATTTTTTTTTATCTATGAATTTTCTTTATAAATCAAACTCAGTGTCACTTTCATGTACAGCTTCTAATGGTTCAGAAATTTTAAGGTATCCTTTAGATTACAGATTTCAACCTTGGGACAAGTGACATTTTGGGCCAGTTTTAATTCTTTGTTATAGGGGATTGCCTGTGCACTATAGGATATTTTACAGCATGTCTGGCCTCTACCAACTATATGTCAGTAGCAAATATTCCCCTCCTCAGTTTATGACAATGAAAAATGTCTCTAGGCATTGCCAAATATACCCTGGGGATCAAAATACCACCAAAGACAGCTACTACTCTAGATCATTGGTAAAATAAACAACTCTGCTTTTGAGGTTTCTTAGTTTTGCCATACTTAATAAAATGAAGGATTTTAAAACTTTGCATTGTTCTTATAGTTTATAATAATATACCAACACAGTCATATTCCATGCCACATTTCCCAATAATATTGAACCAGAAAGTTAGCATTGTTAAATCTGGAAGGAAAACTTTTCATCCAGTCTGTGATGTTGAATCAGGATACATCTATTTCTTTTCAAGAAAATAAAGAATAACTAGATCTTTGTTTTAAGAAGAGGCTTGAATAACTCTCTACCCTGTTTGACTTCTTGGAATTGATCATTGAACGTCTACAAGGTCGTGTAATTTATTGACTTTGTGAACTTTCATTCTATGCATAGGTGACCTAGCTAGTCGTAAATCTCAGCAGTACCCCTATGAAATACTCTGAAGGTGGGTTTTTTTTTTAGTTAATTTTTTATGAACACTATTTTGTTAGAGAAGTGGTAGGTTTTCAGAAATATTGCAAAAAGCGTAAAAAATATAGAGTTCCCTATATAGAGTTCCCATAAACCACCCTATTCGTAACACCTTGCACTAGTGTGGTATGTTTGCTCTAATTCTTGAGAGAACATTGTTATAATTGTACTATTAACTATAGTCCATCATTTTGTGACTAAACATATGTTCTATCCTGGGCAATGATTCATGTGTACTTGAGAAGAATGTACACCCTGCTATTTTGAAGTACGAAGTTGTGTATATGTCTATTAGCTATAGTTCATTTATCATCTTATTCAAATTCTCTGTTTCCTTACTGATCTTTCTAGATGTTCTGTCTATTGATGAGAGTGGTATATTGAAGTCTCCAAGTGTTATTGTAAAGATGTCTATTTCTCCCTTCAGTTTTGCCCATGTTTGCCTCATATATTTTGGGGGCCCCTGGTTAATTTTGTAAAACTATTTATGATTTCTATTCCTTCTTGGTGGATTTCCTCTTTTATTAATATATAGTATCCTTCCTTGTCTCTTATAACAGCTTTCAACTTCAAGTCTATTTTGTCTGATGTCAGTATAGCTACCCCAACTCTTTTTTTTATTACAATTAGCATGGGATTTCTTTTTCCAGCCTTTCACTTTGAACTTATTTGTGCCTTTGGGTCTAAGGTGATGCTTAAATAAAGAACATGCAGTTGGATCATACTTTTTAATCTTTTCTCCCCACCTGTGTAATGTGATTTGGGAGTTTAATCCATTAACATTTAGTTTTACTACTGTAAAGGGAGTATTTACTTCAGCCATTTTGTCCTTCACTATTTATCTTCGTATAGCTTTGTTTCTTTTACTTTAATGCAACCTCCTTTTCTGTATAGTTGAACTTCTAGGATGTATCTGACTGATCCCTTATTCATTTCTGTTTCTGGATATTTAAGAAAATGCTTTGTGGTCACTCTGGGCTTCATATCATGCAACCTACATCTGTAGTCTACTCATTTGAAAAGATACCAATTTACCTTCAATAGCACATGTTATCTATTCCTATACCCCACTGTTTCCTCCTCTTTGTGTTGTTTTGTCCACTTTAACACTTTATGTTTTGCATCTTTGTTGTCAGTAAATATCCCTTTTTCTTGTTCATTGTATTCTGATTTGTCTATGAATTATAGAGTTGCATTTTAAGTATACAGTATTATTGGGTTTTGAATTTGCCCTTTAGTTACCCTTACTGGTGATCTTTATTGTTTCACACTACTCTCTCCTGTCTTTTCCTTTCAACCTGCAGAACTCTGTTTAGTAATTCTTGTAGGGCAGGACTTTTGTTGATGAACTCTCTCAGTTTCTGTTTATCTGTGAATATTTTAAACTCTCCTAATTTTTGAAGGACAGATTTTTTTGGATAAAGATATTTTTGGCTGGCCATTTTTCTCTTTCGGTACTTTAAATATCTATTATATTACTGCCTTTTTGCCTCCATGGTTTCTAATGAGAAAATGTTATTTAGTTTTATTGAGCATCCTTTGTGTGTGACAAAACACTTTTTTCTTGCTGCTTTCAGAATTCTCTTTCTTTGGCATTTGATATTCTGATTATATGTGTCTGAGAGTAAGGCCTATCAGGATTTACTCTGTTAGGGGCAATTTGTGCTTCTTGGACATGTATATTTATGTCTTTCAGAAGAGTTAGGAAATTTCAGCTATTATTTCATCAAATATTCTTTCTGCCCCTTTCCCTTCTCATCTCCTTCTAGGACACAATGACACATATGTTTGTGCACTTCATGCTGTCACTCAAATCCCTGATGCTGCTCAATTCTTTTCTCTGTCTATTCTTCTGATTGTATTATTTCCAGTTCACTGATTCTTTCTTCTGCCTGTTCAAATCTGCTGTCAAATGCCTCTAGTATATTTTTAATCTCTAGTATTCTGCCTTTCACCCCTATAATTTCTGTTATGATTCTTTTTATATGTTTGAATTCTTCTTTATGCTCACACTTAGCTTCTTAATATCTTTAAGCTCTATATACACATTAGTTTACACCTATTCATTGTTTTCCTTCATGTCCATGAGTTGATTTAGGAAACTTGTTTGAACTCTTCTTTGGTTAGTTGTTCCAAATTCTGTGTTTCCCCTGATGTTTAAATTTATTACCTTGAATGTGCCATATCCTTTTGTTTCTTAGTATGGCCTGTAATTTTTTGTTGATGTCTGGACACCTGATTGTTTTGATTTGTTAACTCTGTCTAGGATTTTATTCTTGATTGGCTTTATGTAATGACTTTTATTCGATGTTTTGTCCAACTTATTCTGGACTTTTTGAGTTGCCTGTGTTTAACTTCTCAAATTTTCTTAGCTCTTCTGCATATAATTCTTGGCCTGGATATGTGGTAACATTTTTAGGATTCCTCTTTTTGAGTGCAATTATCTCACCTGTAGGAGAAAGCATCCTTTCTCTTTACCTTAGCCAAGAATCTTGTTCTGTTCTGTTTTTTTTTTTTGTTTGTTTTCTCTCCCTGTGTCCCCTTTTCATTTCATTTTTCAGTTCTGGAACCTGTTCTGTCTTAAAGCAGTGCAATTTTGCACACACAAAGCCCCCCACCCCCACCTCGGTGCCGTTTAGTTTTTCCTGTGAGACTTTTCTGTCACCAGTTTTTCCCCATTACAGGATTCCACCCCAGGGTGTCAGATGGCATCATCCAGAAAGGTCCATTTTGTGATTAGTTGGTCTAGCAAACAGAAGCCATATTGTGTTTTTCCAACTGTTCTGTTGCATTCTCTTTTTTTTCTTCTTGGGGCACTGTATTTGATCA
Organism: Tamandua tetradactyla; assembly: GCF_023851605.1. Classification (NCBI taxonomy): domain Eukaryota; kingdom Metazoa; phylum Chordata; class Mammalia; order Pilosa; family Myrmecophagidae; genus Tamandua; species Tamandua tetradactyla. The sequence goes on from NC_135345.1 coordinate 58,853,684, forward strand.
GCGCTCCTTAGCTGCTTGTTTTCCACCCTATTCTCTGCAGATATCAGTCCTGTGGCTGGATTTGTATTGGATTCTAACTTGCTGTTGTGAGTTGCTCTATGGTCTGCATCTGTGGCAGGTGGGACTCAGGCCTTGCTGCAGCTGTGTGACTCCCAAACTGCCTGAAATAAAGTGAGGGGGAAGGGTCTGGACTGGTGGGTCCATGTGCTGTTTTGAAACTGCTGTGTACCCCAGAAAAGCCATGTTCTTCTAATATAACCTTATGGGGTGGTTTTGATTAGATGGTTTCCATAGAAATGTGAACTACCCAATTGTGGGTGGGACCTTTCATTTAGGTGGTTTCCATGGAGATGTGACCCCACCCATTCAAGGTGGGTCTTAATTGGCTAACTGGATTCCTTTGAGAGAGGGACATTTTGGATAGAAAACACACATTTGTAGTACTTATATTTTAGAGAATATGGGGTGAATACTTTGGGCAAAGCTCTTAACTCTTAAAAGTTGTTTTGGTTTTTCTTTTTTATATTCAGAATTATTTTGTTACCGGTTAATCATAGACTTTGATTAAAATATTTACTACACTGAGAAAAAATTATGAAGAAATCTTTGAAAAATAAATATTTTCTATAATTTTGTGTATAGAATTAAACAAAATACAGCAATTTATTTTCTTTTCATTTATTAAAAAAGTCAGCATATGGATACAGTGTACCATTGCTCTTTTTAAAGTTATACCTCAATCACAACTTAAAAGATGCAAATATTGTGAAGATATCAATTATCTTCTTAACGATCTATACTGTCATTGAAATTTCTTTGGAATTTGAGAAGTAATTCAAAAATTCATTTGCAAATACTTAGTAACAAGAATTCCAAGACACTCTGAAAAAGAAGATGAAGAATGAAATGAATATCAAGGCTTACCATAACAGTATAGAAAGTAAGGCTATTTGACCATAATATACACATACATGGACTAACCAATGAAAAAAAAAAACAAGAGCCTAATGACATACTCTTTTATTTGTGGGTATTTTATGTATAATAGTCATTAAACTGCTGAAAAGTGGGGACAGAATGAATGCTTTAATAAATGGTACTGATATCAGTGGATATACAAACTGTGGTGTGTGTAAACGAATGTTCATATCATCATTTTCTATAATAGCCACTGTCATGGTGAGGTTCATGTATCAACTTGGACAAGTGGTGGTTGGGCAAGTGCTGGCTTGTCTGTTGCAATGAGGACATTTTATAGAATTAAATCATGATCATGTCAGCTGCATCCACAACTGATTCCATTTGTAATCAGCCAAAAGGGCCTGTCTTCTGCAATGAGTGATGCTTAATCTAATCACTGAAAGCCTTATAAGGAGGATTGAGAAGAGACAGGCTCTTCCTGTTTCAGCTGCTGACCCTCTCCTGTGGAGTTCATCCATACCTTCCATTGGAATCGTCAGCTTCACAGCTTACTCTGCAGATTTTGGACTCTGAGTTCCCGCGGTCATGTGAGACACTTTCATAAATTTTATATTTACGAGTGTTCCCTGCTGATTCTATTTCTCTAGAGAACCCTAACTAATACAACCACAAACTGGAAATGTCTTGTATTATGGTAGAAAGGTTAAATAAAATGTGATATATTTATATATTGGAATAGCATATAGTTGTGAAAATGATTTAACAGTAGCTACATACATAAACAACATAGTTAGGTGTTAAAATATTGAGCAAAAGAACCCAGACACAGAATAATATACACTGTACTGAATCCATTTATAGAAAGTTCAAAACAGGTGAATCTAAATAAACCACCTGTTTAGGGATGCACCATTAAGGGGTAAAGCTATAAAGACAAAGTCAGGTTAACTCTGGGAAGAAGGAAGGATACTGTCACCAGATAGTTTCATTATTGTTTTATTTTGGGGGGAAGAAGACTGGCCACATTTTATTTTGTTCACATTACAGTAACTCATCAGGTTGTACATTTATATTTCAACATTTTTTGGTGTGTGTTTACATATATAATTTATAACCAAAAAGATCTTATTTTCACTAAATACAACTGAACTGATACATTGATAAAATGTTATGTTTTCAATTTCTTTTAAGTCTTTAAGAGGAAGGGAACACTTAAAGTTTCATCTAGTAAGGCTCATGTGAGTTTAAAATTTTCTAATTGGAAGATATTATGGAGATCTTGAAGAAAGGTGTTTTCTCAATTAAACCACAGAGAGGATTAGGAGATAGTGTTTTCACAGTAAATTAAAATTTTAGACACTTCACAAGGAATCCAGGCTTCACTCTTCACTTGTAAGTTACCTGTTTCTAGTTTTTTTTCACATTAGCTTTAGAGTTACTCCTTTTGACAGACACCGAAGATGAAGTGATAAAGCAAGTTGCAAGCATTATACAATTAGCTATGCCACTAATACTCCTTGTTATGATTTTATCATTACTACCATCTCATTATCTAACCACCTCCAATTTTTTCCTTTAAAAAATTATCATCCTTATCAAAGAATACCTCATTCTAGAGATCGTAACTTCCTTCTGGTAAAGGAGATCTCTCTCATCCTCTATTAACTAAAACATGTGCCTCATCTTATTTTCTTTGTTTCTACTCCTGTTATCAAAGGAAGAGAAACTGTTTTTTTGTCAATCATATGTTAGTTATGCTATGTCTCTACTTTTTCACTTCCCATTTTTTCTTACTTCATCCCTTCTCAGCTTTCATCCCAACTTTACTCTAGATCTGCTCCTGTCAAGGAGCACCAAAACTCCTTATTTTCCAAGTCTAATGGACACCACCTGTGATGGTTAATTTCCTGTGTCAAATTGGCTAGGTTATGGTGTCCAGTTGTTTGGCCAAGCAAGTGCTTGCTTGACTGTTACTGTAAGGGTAGTTTGTAGATGGATTACATCTATAGTCAATTGATTGTATCTACAGCTGATTGCATCTACCATCAACAAAGAGGATTGCCCACAACAATGAGGAGTGTTTTCTCATCCAATCAGTTAGAAGTCTAATAGCCAGAATAGAGGATTTCAGAAGTCAGAATAAAGGAAAGGAAGAATTCTTGCCTCTACTTCAGCCAGTCAACGTCTCCTGGGGAATTCAACTTCACCATATCAGTTTCTAACTTGCAGCCAGCCCTCCAGAATTATTTGGACTTGCCAATCCCCTTGAGCCAATTCCTATAATAAACCACCTGTTCTATATGTAATAATGTATATAGTTGTATATAATAGTATATTTATATATATATATATATTAATATTGATATGTATGTACTACTAACACACAACCACATTGTTATTCTTGAAATCTAAACAGCATTCAATAATTGACCACTCCTCCTTGAAACACTCTCTTTACTTGTTTTCGTTTATGTATTTACACTTTTTAGCACAAGCTTGCCTAGTGTTGGTGTTTGAAAATCTATATACTAATGTCTCCCAATTCTATGTTTTCAGTCTAGAATTATCTCCTGATTTTCACATTTGTAATTTCCAATTGCCTACCTGACCTCTCCATTTGGATATCAGGTGGAACTATTTCAAATTTTGTATGACCATAATGGAGTACTGTATTCCCTCCTTGAGACCCCTCAGCCCTCTAGTCTTTCCCATTCCAAAAGTGGCTCCACCATTATCAAATCTTATGTTAAACATCTACTCAATTCCTTTCTTTGCCTTCATTTCTACCCAAATTCTAAATATCAGCAAGTCATTCTGATTAGCTACCAAAATATTTTACATCTGTCCACTTTTCTCTAGTACCACAGTTGTATTTCCAATCATTCATTATATCTTGCCTAAAATTCTTTGCCTACCTCCCACTTATTTCTCTGATTTTATTCTTACTATTTTCCAATCTATTTTAGACACAACAGTTAGAACCATTTTTTAGAAATCATAATTAAATAATGACACTCTGCTACTTAAAACCTCAGTGGTTGCCAATTGCTCTTTTAATAGAATTAAAATCCCTTACCAAGTGACACGAGTCAGCATGACCCAAAGCCTGTCTTCTCCAGCTTCAAGTTTTACCACTGTTTCACTTACTCACTGGGCTTCATGAGAAATGGCACCTCATCCAACATTCCAAGTTTTCCCTACACAAAGCTTTTGAACTCTTCTTTCTGCGTGGAAATCCCATCTTATACCTAATGGCTTATTTTAATCTTCAAATCTGAACTCTTTAAAGCAGCCTTCCAGAACTTCCAAAATTTTCTGAACACTCTGTATGACAATGCCCAGCTTAACACTTTCATAGAAACAATTTCAATCTGCAGTTATCCTTTATGATGATTTTATTTTTAATATAAGATTTCATACCATGTATATAAACTCCAAGAAACAGGGACCCAGCCTGTCACTGAATCAATCCTCAGTGCCTGCATAGCTCATTAAAGTGATTAAATAAGTACATAATGAAATAAGGAGTGAGAGAAACAGCTCTATTTCTATATGCATAAGACTCATGAGTTTTTAAAGATTTCTATTGGACACAACTTATACGTAGTATTTCTCGGGAAGATGATGATCTTGGAACTTCTTGAACAGAGTTTTATATTTTTCTTCAAACTTTGTATCTCCATGTCTCCTTGGATAAATACAGTTAATTTTGAGTGAAACGTGGGGGTAAGGTACAACATTTTGCTCTCAAGATGTTTTTAACAGTGAAAGAAGAGGGTATGGTATAAGGAATTTTTACTGAAGGAAAATATTTATTGAAGTGCCTTTTTTTTTTACATGGGCAGGCACCAGGAAGTGAACCTGGGTCCTCAGGCATGGCCTGCAAGCACTCTTACCTGCTGAGCCACCGTGGCCCGCCCTTATTGAAGTATTTTGATCCTGCATATTTGAAACTAAAATTTACCGAAATTATCTTCACGCTGCAGTCACCTTTTGTGTCTCTGTAATCGAAGATGAGATCATATTTCACAAGTAGCTAGGGCTATTAGGACATTGCTTTTATGTGAAATAAATTGCCCTTATTGTTTTGATCTCTGTTCTTTTCTCAGATATTCAAGAATGAAAAGTTAAAAAAAAAACAAAAAAAACTTGTCTTAAATAACTTCATGAATAAAGAGTTCAAAACCTTAATACTATTTAGGTTTTAGGTATGCAGAGAGAATCTAAAGCTTTCTGATTTTGTTCAGCAAACAAATCAGATGAAATACAAATATTAAGATGAGAAATTCACCGTGGAATAAATACTCAGTTCTTAAACATAATTTTTTTATTTTCCTATTTTTCTAGTCTTAATTTTAACTATTAAAGATTTGTGACATTTCTCCATGAGGACATCAGTTTGGAGAATCAAATAGACTCATGAATTTTGAAAAATAAAATAGAAAATCTTATATTATTTAGCTTCAAATTTTTCAGATTCAGACATAATCATTTCAAGAATTCTGGAAAAATCAGTTGAAGGAGATGTTTTCCCTCTAGACTGACTTATGAAATGACCTATGAAAGATGATGTCTCTGTGACAGTGTGACTAATTTACTCATTTCTAAGAAATCACAAATGAATCTACGCCACAACACTGTGTTCTGCAACAGCTGTTTTATAGTTTGAGTGTTAGGTTTTTGTGTGACACACAAACCAAAAGGCCTATTGTATGGATGATATTTTTTTCTTGAAGTTTAGTTCATTTAATGTATCTCCTAAGTATTCCTTGACTGATTAAAAAGCTTAAAGACCAAAATACATTTTACAGAGGTACAGCAAGCAACTATCTAACAAAGTAACTATAAGACAATCATCAGTTAACTTATAATTATTCAGGGCCTGCCTTACACTAAATGAAAAAAACACTTAGAGGGAATTTTCCTTAAATTGATGTAGATGTGGTGATTATGAGGATTAAATGAATACATATTTATAAAGTATTTGGATGAGTGCCTGGAATACAATAAGTTCTTTATAAGTATTTGTTGTTGTTATTAGAAGAAAGACATTTAAAAGTTTATGTATAAACAGAAGTAAAGTCGAATTAATTTGCTGACTTTTCACCAAGCATGATACAATCCATCTCTTCTGCTCCTCACATTCCACCTGACTTTAATTCCCTTCTTATTTATCTCCAGCCAACCAAAGTTTATTTTTCCTGGTTCTGTATAAAACTCACTCACTAAACCGCTCTCTCTCTTCTCAATGTTTTTACAACTTGAGGAAGCAATTCATTTGTCATTTGTTGGTTAACCCCATACTGTTTACCAATACCCCTTTTATTATTGACTTGGATTGCTCTATGAGTCTTTTATTGCTATTTAACTTTTTCAATCATACACACTTCGTAGCTGTCTTGCCTTTCCCCTTGATTTTAAGCTTCTGGAACACATAAGGTTTCCCACGTAAAAAGTAGTTAAAATATATTTGCGGATTAGGTTGAATTTTAGCTACATTACAAATTGTGATATGAAACTGATTTCCAAGAGATAGTGATTGAAAATATAACCAGGTTGTTCAACAAAGAAGTAAAGGAACTTACTCTTTATTTTTTGCCTGACTGAGTAGAGGGAATAACTTTGGCCCAGCTTTCAATCAGTGCTCCACTGCTTACATTTGTATAGGCAAGTCCCACTTCAATTCCATTGACTTTCCAAAGTACTCCATATAATCACTTCACAAGCTGTTAAAGGTTTACTAACAGTGTAACCACTTTTTATTAGCTCCTGCTTCCCTCAGTCAAATGGAGTAGCTGGTATTTGCTTTACACCATGAAACGCAAATCATACTTATTTGATCTGTATGGAACCCTGTTTTTGTTGCTATGTGGCTTTATAAATGAAAATGGTGCAAAGAGTAAATAATGGCATGGAGAAAAATAAAATAGCATGGCTTCTAGTCCAAGGCAAGAGGAAATATCTGTAAAGAAATCTTAGTAAGAAATCAGGATATCTTTAATTCAGCTAAGCGCCTTTATGAAAAATTTCTGGATAAAAAGATCAAAAAGGGTAGCAGGAAAATGCCTAAGTGATTCTCCAAGGAATGAAGGCCATCATAAGCTCTTAGAATATAGCAAATAGTAATATTGCTGATTACAGCTTGAGTTCAGACACCACAGTCTTTTAAAGATCTCTTATTTTTTCTTAAATATTATCTAGTAAATATGTTCTATGAATCTAATAAAGTGAATATAAGAAGCTTCTGGTTTTTATATGTGATAAACAGAGGTGTTTTCTTTTAATCATATATTTTCAAAATGAAGTTTTCAGTTCCCAAATGTCTGTGGATACATTCTTGGATATTTTTAAAACCGAGGTTAATTTTATAATTCTTCTGTTTACTTGGATTTCATGTAATTTCAGTGTAACCCGGAAAGCCAAATAGGATGAAAAATAACTTCGAAGTTCTTGGGGTTTATACTTTGATACTAGGATGAAATTTATTTGAAAACACATTTTATTGTAATATTAACATGATGTTTGCATTCTATGTCATGATATATATATATATATATAAAATATAATATATGTATATTGATATATCATAGTTAAAAAATACCTTTAAGCTAATTTTAGGATCTGGGAGTTCGAACCTTTTTTTCTTCTTATTCTTGTCGTATTTCAATGGGTCACAGAGGGGTATTCCGCATTTGGAAAACCTGGTCTACATCAAATCCATTTTCTGCTTCCAGTCTCCAAAATCTAGTCCTAATTTATACATCTGAACATTCTCCCTCCACTATCATTCTTGAAACCTTGGGATAACTGCAATTGTCTAGTAATTCATCTCTTATAATATTACCGCAGAACGATGTTCCTATCCTAAAACTCTTCCTCTGTCTTCATGGATAACGAAATGCTGCCAAATGTTCCAAAGCCACCTCCCCTGAAACTGATTTCTCCCACCCTTATATTTCTATAACACATCAGTCCTTACTACTTATTTGGGAGTCATATATTGTCCTTGATAATTGATAAATACTATAGATAAATAGATAAACAGATCATAGATAGATGATAAGTCAATAAAGATAGTAGATAATAGATAGACAGATGTACGCAGATACATCGGAAGGCATATAAATGTTGTGTAGAGAGATACACAACAGACTTGAATAAATATTTGACAGTTGACTGATATGTTTGCTAACATTGCCTTACCAGAAAATTCCATTTTTGGAAGGCAATTTGTGATATTTCATTTTCACACTATGCATTAAAAATATAATCATGAGAAATTGCTGATATGGTGAGAAACTCAAGAAAAAGACACTGATAGAAGGTAATTGAGAGAGAAAATTACGTGATATTCTCTTTATTCTGGTTCCCAGACAAGCTGCTTAGGGCCATTTTCAGTTCTACTCCTCACTCATATGGATCCTAACATGTAACCATTCTTCATTTAAGAAAAAAAAATAAACTACTGAATGGAATGCTTACAAAATGAATGAAATCTAAATTCATTGAACCTCTCAATTAGAATGATGGATGAGGGTATATTTTTAAAATTTCATTATCTAAATTCAGATATGTATTATTTTAGTAGTTAATACCAGTGAATGCTTAGCATATTTGTCAGCATCAACCTTTATGGGAGATGCTATAAGTATTCCCATTTTAAAGTGTGGAAACTAAGGAACAGAGAAATTAACTTGTTTGCAGTCACAAAGGTAATAGGCAAAACTACAACATACAAACAGTAAACCCAAAATCAAACCATGGACTATAAATAGTACAATTATTAAAATGTGCTTTCAGCAATTGTAACAAATGTTCTATAATATGCAAGCTGTTGATAGTGGGACGGTGCATGTGAATTCTGTATTTTATGCCTGATTGTTCTGGAAACCCACAACTTCTCTGAAAAAGAAAAAAAGAAAGAGTCAGTGTTATAAGATAGGCAGTCTGACTTAAGAGCCTACTTTTTCAACCTCTATGCCTTCATACTACCTGTCTTTTGTTTACTTTTCAGAGTGAATTTCATATCATAATCAAAGAAGATTTAGAGATATACATTTTTACAACAGAATTTTGCAAATTTGATGTTTTGAATTTTTTCTTATACTCACATAAGTCAGTGGATGTGGTAGTTAGATTCAGCTGTCAACTTGGCCAGATGAAGGCACCTAGTTCTGTTGCTGTGGACATGAGCCAATGGTATGTGAACCTCATCTGCTGATGACTGCATCTGGAGTTGGCTAGGAGGCGTGCCTGCTGCAATGAATGACATTTGACTTAATTAGCTGGTGCTTAAATGAGACAGCTCAGTGTAGCACAGCCCAAGCAGCTCAGCACACCACAGCTCAGTACACCTCATCTCGGCACTCGCAGCTCAGCCCAGGCCTTTGGACATGCAGAAAGGAATCACCCTGGGGAAAGTTGTTAGAACCCAGAGGACTGGAGAGAAGGCCAGCACAGAGCACCCTGAGTCTTCCCACATAAGAAAGAACCTCAGATGAAATCTAACTGCCTTTCCTCTGAAGGAAATAAATCCCCTTTTATTAAATGCCAATCCGTCTCTGGTGTGTTGCATTCCAGCAGCTAGTGAACTAGAACAGATTTGGTACTGGAGTGAGGGGTGCTGCTATGAATTGCAAATACCAGAAATGTTGGAACAGTTTTTTGGATGGCTAAGGGGAAGATTTTGGAGGAATTGTGAAAGGAATGATGAAGTTCTGCAGTGCCTGAAGAGACTGTTGGTGTAAACAGAACCACTGCCAATCTGGACAAAGGGGTACACAAAGGGACAAATTGGAGTTTGCAGAGTGAGAACCATGGATGCTTAGGTCTGAAGCCAAGAAACTTCGGCCAGGAGAGTGGACCCACCCATATATAGTGAGCGGTGAGTTTCCCCTGAAGGGCAAGATGAGTCTTCCATTTCATTGCAGTGGAAGAGTTGTGCAGCCTCAGGCCTCAGAAAAGGTATAGCATGCTCCTGGGGGACTGGGGAGAGCCTGGTTGCCACCATATGGAGGGGTTGAGCGTGTGCCCCAGAAATGGCAAAGGGCCCTGGGGTGGCCCTGATGCCTGGAGAGAGCGGAGTCAGGAAAAAGGTGGTCTCCTCAATGTTCCCCGAGGTTGATTTGGAAAGAGGTGGGCCACTGCATAGGCCCTTGGGAAAGGGTGGGACTGCCATTTTCTAAAGCTGAAGGATAAATGACTTTCAGACTTTGAAATCCAATGGTGTTTGCCCTGCAAGTTTTTTTTCCGATTTCTCCCTATGGATCCTGTGACTGTCCCTCCTTTGCATATTGGCACCAGACAACCTGTTTTGAGATTCACAGGTTTTTTTTTTCACCTTAATATTGTTTAAGGTGATGTGTGTAGTTGCCAAGTTGACAAGGGGTGGACATGTGGTAGTTAGATTCAGTTGTCAGCTTGACCAGTTGAAGGCGCCTAGTTCTCTTGCTGTGGACATGAGCCAGTGGTGCGTGAACCTCATCTGTTGCTGATTACATCTGCAGTTGTCTAGGAGGCATGCCTGCTGCAATGAATGACATTTGACTTAATTGGCTGGTGCTTAAATGAGAGAGTGCAACGTAGCACAGCCCAAGCAGCTCAGCATACCTCATCTCAGCACTCGCAGCTCAGCCCAGGCCTTTGAAGATACAGAAAGGAATCACCCTGGGGAAAGTTGTTGGAACCCAGAGGCCTGGAGAGAAGGCCAGCAGAGATTACCCTGAGCCTTCCCGCATAAGAAGGAACCTCAGTTGAAAGTTAGCTGCCTTTCCTCCAAAGAACTAACAAATTAAATCCCCTTTTATTAAAAGCCAATCTATCTCTGGTGTGTTACATTCCAGCAGCTAGCAAACTAGAACAGTGGATATAATATGAGATTTGGATTCTGATCGTTTTCTTCAATATAAAATGAGAATTATAACAGAACCACTAATACAAAGTAGCATATTCATATTACCAGTGTTTAAAAATGTAATATCTCTTTTATCACCCTCAATGAATGATATGAATTGTGTTTAGGTCTGATTCCCTAAAAGGAAAGCCTGAGATGAGATTGAAGTCTAGGTGATTAACAGAGGGTGTGACCTAGGGCAAAACAAATGGGAGAATGTGATCGGTTAGCAGAAAAAGCTAAGTGTGGATGTGAGTTTAATATAAACCCAATTGCTCAGGGAGCTCTGGAGCACCATTTCATATGGGAGCTGCTCTTTGAATGAAACTACAGCTACCATTTTTATCTCTATGTCTGTCATCCTCAGTCATTGGCTTCTGGCTTTAAGGAGAAGGGTGATGGGGGTAAAGAATACTGTGCATATTCTACAGGGCAAAGTGGTTCCCATTCAGCTGAAGATAGTTTTCTGAACAAGGGGCAACTGTGAATCATAAGCAGCCAGCACACTGTAGATGAGGGATGTCTGTTCCAGCCCTGGCAAGAGGGTATGGGCAAAGCCCCAACAAAATCTATTTCACTAATGGTTTCCAGAATCTCAATTCACCTGTGTTTGATCTGTCTTTAAGTCACAGATACTGTGATTGAGATGTTAAAATAACTATTGACTGTGTGCAATTGTTCCTTAGCTTAATGACTTTGATAATGTTTCTGTAGGTTGATGCAAAAGTGCATGAGATTTTAAAAGTTACAAAAACTAGGAGCTTTAAGGTCTGGCTTTTATTCTTTTGCAGTCAGCAAATTATAAGATAATTAGCAAAATTCTACTTCCATGTCACAGTGACACAAATTGCTGGTACTATTATCAACATAAGATGCTATAGCACCAAAATGAATTATACTATAATTACTGATATGAAAGATGTACACTTATAAGAGCTCACTAGACTTCGAATTGTGAGGAGTTGTTTTATTAACAAGAGAGTAACTTGAACTGAATTCATTTTTCCTATTATAGTTTACATGTTGCAGTCTGAAAATTATTACAAAATCAAAGAGTGGGTATAATTTTGGAAGCAAGCCAAATTTTTATAAAATTATAATAATTTCTTAGGCATTTTTTCAGTGCATCACTGATCTTTAAACATAGTTAAACTTCCCCACTATGGAATAACCAATCTCTGAGGCTCCACTTTTACTGATTCAGGGTTTCTGTCACCTTATACACTTCACATGACCTTCACATATCCTCTCTTCTGTGCCTGTCATTCCTCAGTTCAGCCTCACCTAGGAAGCTCTTTGAGAATGCAATAAGTATATTTTCCATCATTCATGCCATGAATGGCTTTTCTTACCCTGGCTAAATAAGGCTGATTTATAGCTGGCAATACATATTTTCATATATACTATGCCAGATTAATTGCTTATTATTTATTTATATATACTGGTAATTTTGTCATTATAAAAACACAATTTCAGTATTAAAAATCTGAAAACTGAATCATTATGTCTTGAGAAATGCTCAGAGAATTATAAGTACATTTGAATTAAAAACATTACCTACTTTGACAGGAGTTCAGAAACATCCTTAACAGGTATCTCACTGTTGTTTTAAGCATTATTTCCCATTAGTATGAAGTTTTTATTTCACATCATAACAATGTCTCTCTAAAGCAGTTTGAGAGAAATACTTTTCTGAATGGTGGAGTAAGGATCTCCAAAATCTTGTCTTCCATAAGGCAAAGAGAAATCTGATTAAAAATATAAAAATCAATTTTTTTCATAACTGTTGAAATTAACTGAAAACCTGCAATAAAGTAAGGGGTGTTTATTTGTAAAAAAAAAAAATAGCTGAAACTTGGCAAGAATTATGACTTTCTTGCACTTTGACTGGCCTTATAAAGTTCGATTCCCATCATTCAGCTCTGCAGTGGCCTTAAGATCCAGCAGGAGCAGGGGAGTTACCATGGTCATGGAGGTGGATTTCCCAGGGTGAGGCTTATCCATTGCCCTCCTGATGTGCTGACCTGACCCCTGCGATTTTCCCAAATATGGGAAACTGGACTGCATAATTTGTGGTAGTGGGGGATTGCATTCACGCTCTCCCCTGAGAAAAAAAAAAGCAGAAGAATAATAAGGTACTTGTAAAAGCAAGTAGCCTATCAGTGACTGGAGAGTGAAGAATGGTTTTGGAGTAACCCAGAAGTTCCATCCCCAGATGTCTGTCACTTTTGACGAATCTGTTGCTTCCCAAAAAAGTCCCATTGACCAGACATGTATTTTTTTATCTGATTCAGAACTTTCTCAGTGACATAAGCTCTATCCTAACCATATTTGTCAAAAACAATCTGTAGCAATTGTTCAATATTGCAACTGCCTTTAGGTGGTGGTACCAGATAAGTCAAACAAGAGGCTGGCAAACTATCATAATAGAAAAATCTGGCAAATGAGGTATTTATAGGAATTCTGGAAAATTCCAAAACATTCTTGGGACTGGGAGTTCATATATGAGTGAAAGTTTGTGTTCATTTCTAGGAAAGACTTTAGTGACCCTAATCCCTCATTCTTGCTAACCTTGAGACTAGGCAAACAATAATTGAAGGCTAAGGTAGAGATGTCAATGTTAAGAGTGTTAAGACCAGGAGACTTATTGCTTGACAGCACTTAACACAATATTTGTCCAGTAATTAGTGGACAACTTGGCTAATTGCACAGAGACTCCAGTGGCTGTAATGAGCAAAGAATACATATTTTTTAATAGAATTAATTCAAGAAAAGAACTAACAATCAAACAGTAGCAACAATAGCAACAAAAACAAAGGTAAGGGATTATATTATCCTGTTTTAAATGGTTCACTATTTGTGTTGTACCATCCATGGATTTTATTTTTAATTTTATTCTAGTAATATATTTCCTCTTTTAAACACATTCAAAATGTGATTCATCCCAATTAAGGTAATTCAGAACCCAATGGTAAGGAAAGCATTGTCTATATTTTAGAAACACCCCTACTCTTTGAGACCAAAGGTTTATTTGGTCTGAAACTGAAATTTTCTATAGCACATAATCTAACTCAACCTTTCTGCATAGCTCATTTGAATAACTGAAAAACGGAGCCCAGAATAAGAATGTGGAAATCCTGTATAACTTAATGAAATGTCTAGATACATCCCAGACTATAATAAGCAGCTAATCAAAAAGTATTGGCAAAGTCCCTTGAGGGATAGGAGAAAAAATAGGGAACTATTAAACTTTACCATTAGGTAATCCAATGATACTGTGACAAATATTAGGGGCACTCAAATCAATAAGTCAAGTCCTTGATCTTTAGGCTTATTCTTCTGAAGCTTATGTCGGTAGCGGAGAAGCTTAGCCTACCTATAGGTATGCCTAAGACTTATTTCTCTAAAGGACCTCTTGTGTTGCTCAGATGTGGCATCACTCTCTCTAAGCCCAAATCTTTAGGTGAAATCATCACCCTCCCCGCTACATGGGACATAACAGCCAAGGGTGAAAGTCTCCCTGGTGGCATGGGAGATGACTCCCAGGAATGAGTCCGGCCCTGGCACTGTGATATCAACAATTCCATCCAGAACAAAAGGGGGGAAAGAAGTGTAACTAATAAAGTATCAGTGGCAGAGGGAGTTCAAACATTGAATCAAGAGGCTATTCTGTAGGTCATTCTTACACAACCTTCCATTAGACATTTCTATCATAACTTGCCAAACCAAAACCAAAACCATTGCGATCAGTCTTAAAGAACACCTCGGGAAATATATAAGCTCCTACAAAGGTTCCATGCACTAGGGTAACTTTCCAGAAACCTACAACCTCCAGATGGGTTCCTGGACCAGATAAATTCTGAAACCTAGAGGGGCCAGCCTCTCCAGAACATTAACTAGTTCTATCTCCTTACCCCATCTTATTGACAGCTCCTTCTAACATGAAAAAGTTAACATGGTCATAGCCCAGATACCCCTAAAGAGTGGGATGAAAAGATCAAAGGTGAAGGTGGAGTTATACAGAGAAGGTAGGGTTTAACAAATAAACATCATTGAACTGAATCATTAAATGATTCAAAAACTGAATCATTAAATTGATATTTCTTTTAGTCTCCAGTATCTTATAGCAGCTAGAACTAAAAACCTCACATTGTGGAATTGTAACTAATGCCAAAGTGTGAAATATGTTTTACAACTAATTGCTGTGCTGTGCTTTGAAATTTATTGCTTTTTTGTATACATGTCATTTTTCACACCAAAGAAAAAGAAAGGCAATTGTGATAATGAAAAACTGCTTATTCCTTCTAGTCTCCTATGCTCTGGAGCAGTTAGAAGGAAAAATCTGAGATGATGGTATGGTAGCCCATGACAAACTCTGGGATCTGTCCTGTAACTACTTGTTGAAGAGTGCTTTGAAAACTATTGCTTTTTTTCTTTCTTTGACTTGTATATATATCATACAATAAAAACGTTTAAAAAATTTAATTAGTGCTGTTAATTATGTTTAAACTGTAGTGCAATTATAAATATATACTAGCATCCACTGCAACAAATTTACTACACTAATGCAAGGTGTGAATGAGAGGGTGACATAAGACAAGCTAGTATTTTATGCATGATTTTTCTGTAAATCCACAACTTTTCTATAAAGAAAGAAATACTACAGAGAATATTTCAGGATTAAATGAAAGGACAATAGACAGCTACTCAAATGTACATAAATAAAGAGTACAAGTATTAGGAGCTACACAAATAAGTAAGAAAGTATGATGGTTAAGTTCATGTGTCAACTTAGCCAGAAAATGGTGTCCAGTTGTTTGGTGAACCAGCACTGGTCTGATTGTTACTGTGAGGACATTTTACGGACTTAAATCATCAGTAAGTTTATTGTTTCTATGGCTGATTACATCTATAATCAACTGATGGGCTTGCCTTCAACAGTGAAAGAAGTAACAGCCAATCAGTTGAAGGCTTTAAAAGGAGAAATGCTTTCAGCAGTCAGAAGATTATTTCCATCTGTATTTCAGCCAGCCACCTTCTCATGAGAAATTCATTGAAAACCTTCACCTGAGTTCCTAGCTTGTGGCCTTTCCTATGAAATTTGGACTTGCCATCCCCATAGTTTTGTGAGACAATTCTTATAATATTTTCCTGTATCTCTCGTTAGTTCTGTTCCCTAGAGAACCCTAACTAATACAGTAGGTAAATACATAAATAACCAAGCAAACCAATAAAAGACAATACAAATGTACTTCTGTTTGTCTCTCTCTCTTATAAGAATTAAAAAATAACAGCATGAGTAATAATTATGAAACTGGGCTGACTGGCTTGTAATATATGAGGATATAATTTGTATGATGATAGAATGAAAAGTAAGGAAGGTAGAGATATACTAGAACAAAGTTTTTGTGTACTATTCGAAAAAAGTTAGTATATGGTTCTATTCTAATTGATTTTAAGTTATGTTATTAAATTTTAATCCAAGTCACCATAAGAAAATAATTTTCAAAAATATGGTTAAAGAAACAAAATTAAATTAAATAGATATACAAAGTAATATCTAAGAAATAGGAAAACGATGAACTCTTAAAGCATATGAAGATGCATAACAAAATGGCAAATGCTATTTCATCAATAATTACATTAATTGGAATGGAACTCAACACCCCAGTTAAAAGGCAGGTATTGGCAGAATGGATAAACAATGCTAAGTGCTATAAAAGACAAATTTTAGATTCAAAACACAAGTAACTTGACAGTAAAATGATGGAAAGTGATATGCCATATACACACCAAGAAAAAGAGAGCTATGGTGCCTATGAAGATATAAGAAAAAATACACTTCAAGAGAAAAAATTACATAGGTAAATGATTAGGAAGAAATAAAATTCTAACTAGATGTGACCTAACAACAAAATTATAAAGTGTAGATGGGTTATCTAGAGAAACAGAAACAACAGGAGATATCTGGAAATACAAGATTTATAAAGATGTCTCACACAACTGTGGGAATGGAAGAGTCTGAAACACATAGGGCAGGCTGTGAAGCTGGTAATTCCAATGAAGGGTCTGGATAAACTCCACAGGAGAGTCACCCTGGCTGGATAAACAGCTTAAAAGCCTTCAACTGATTGGATTAGCTCACTGTGAGAAACATGCCTTAGTTTAATGCAGATGTAATCAGTCACAGACACAATCAATTGACTGATGGTTTAATACTCCAGCTTTCTGGTTTATCAGCCAATCATGACATATCCTTGCAGCAATGGTCAGGCCAGTGCTTCCCTGATCAGACAAATGGGCATCATCACTTGGCCAAGTTGACACCAGAACCTAGCCATCATAGTCCACCCCTTGTCAACTTGACAGCTATATACATAACCTTGAAAAATGCTTATTTCCCAAATAAAATACAATAACAGGCATATGTTTTGCCTAACAATACTCAAGTATTCTGCATACAACTGGAAACACATTACATCTTTCCAGAAGAGGGTGCAAATCCTTGACTTTGCTCTTATCATTGACTCTTAAACTTCAAATTGTATGACTTAAATGCTATAACATGAGCAATGCATCTTATGTCACATGATAAGAGGAAAAGAAGATATTTGCTTATGTACAAATGCAAACATACTTATAACAAAATAGGGAGGAAATATTCGTACAATCACAGTTCTCATTTCTGTAGCTGATCATGTGGTCATAGTTCATATTTATCACTACCTTCTTCTATTACCCATTCCATGTTCCCTTTACCCTCAGCAAGCACTTCAGCTGGCCATGATTCTTTATGAGGTGGGTGGCCCAAACTTTTATTCCTGAAGTTTCTGGGTCATTGCTAATCCTGCCTGGTTTTGGTTGTTGCAGTTTTCATTGACTTTAATCACAGGACACGGTAGTACTAAGAGACTCCCTAGAGGATCTCTTGTTTTCCAATAAAACTCTTCCTTATCTCCATTGTGTGGTTACAGCCCTATTTCCCTTGATAGTCAGAATCAATCACCCCAGACAGAATATAATCCCTTTCATACCTGTTGGCTCAGTGGCATGAGAAGCTCAAAGTGGCCCAGTGGCAGTCTTAACTTCCATTTCAATGGAACCATTGGTGTGTCTCCTTATACAAGCACTACTCTTTTTGGAACCAAGTCTGGTAAACAATCAGAGCTTAAGGTTCCAGGGACAGGGAGCAAAACTTTCCCTAGTGGATCACTAGGGGTGATAGTGAGTGGTACCACTTCCATTTCCACCCTTTGATTCCTGGGCCTGTGAATCTTGACTATGGGAGAAATAGCACCATAGAGTGAATGCTGATTCAGAGCATACAAACTCCTAGAGAACACTGCCCCAACCCTACAAGGTCTTGCCCCCAAGTTGATACCATAATTGGGACTTCAGAAGGCCATTCCACCCTTGTATCAACCCAGATGCCTCTGGATGATGGTGAACATGGTAAGACCAGAGAATTTCATGAGCATGTGCCCATTCCCACACTTCATTCTCTATAAGTGGGTTCCTTGATCAGAAGTAATGCTGTGTGGATAAAGCATTCTGTAAGTCCATGGATGATAGTTTTTGCCAAAGCATTGCATGCAGTGAAGGAAAACCTATATCCAGAGTATGTGTCTATTCCAGATAGACAAATCACTGCCCCTTCCATAATGGAAGTGATCCAATGTAATCAACTGCCACCATGTAGCAAGCTGATCACCTTGGGGAATGATGCCATATCAGGGACTGAGTGTGGGCCTTGCTCCTGGAAGATTGGGCACTCAGCAGTGGCCATCGCCAGGTCTGCCTTGGGGTGTGGAAGTCCATTTTGCTTAGCCCATGCATAACCTCCATCACTATCTCTCATGCCCACTGTGTTCATGAGCCCAATTGGCAATCACAGGGAGTGGCTGAGAAAGGTTGATTTGTATCTGCAGGATGGGTCTTCTTATCCATTTGATTATTAAAACTTTCCTCTGCTGAAGTAACCCTTTGATGAGCATTCACATAGGAAATAAATATCTTGAAGTTCTTTGCCCACTCAGAAATGTCTACCCACATACCTCTTTCCCAGACCTCTTTGTCACCAATTTTCCAATCTTGCTCCTTCAATATCTCTGAATACCCAGTTAAACCATTAGCAACAACCCATGAGTCAGTAAACAAGTACGCTTCTGGCCAGTTCTCCTTCCAAGCAAAATTAACAACCAGGTGCACTGCTTAAAGTTCCACTCAATGGGAGGATTTCCCCTCACCTTTAAGGATATCCCAAAAAGGGGTTGCAGTGCTACAGCTGTCCACTTCCAGGACATCCATAAACCAGACCTGAGTTTTCTCTTCCTCAGTCAACTTACTGTAAGGAACTCCCCAAGAGGCTATAGCTCTGGTCTGGGAAAGAGAAGGAATTATGGCAATAGTGAGGGTCATGAACATTTGGGCCACTTCCTTATGTAAATTCCTTGTCCCTTCAGAATCTGTACAAGTCCTACCTCTTATATACCATTTCTATTTTATGATGGATTACTGTTGTGCATGCCCAACTTTATGGCTAGGTAAGTCAGACAGCACCCAGCTCATGATGGGCACTTCAGGTCTTATGGTAGCTTGATGATGCATGGTGAAGCATTCAGTCTCTACTAAGGTCCAGTAGTGGGCTAAAAGCTGCTTCTCAAAAGGGAAGTAGTTACCTGCAGAGGATGGTTAAGGTTTGCTCCAAAATCCCAATAGTCTGTGTTGTGATTCTCCTATCGAGGCCTGCCAAAGTGTCCAGACAACATGTCTGTTTGCCGATGACACTTCCAGCACCATTGGATCTGCTGGATCATATAGCCTAAGTAGCAGAACATCTTATTCAGGAGCCTGAACATATTGCAGAGCCGCCTCTTGTTCCAGTCCCCACTCAAAACTATTAGCTTCTTTTTTTTGTCACTCAGTAAATGTGCTGGAGTAGCACACCCCAATGAGGAATATATTGTCCCCAAAATCTAAAGAGGTTAACTAGGCATTGTGCCCATTTTTTGGTTACAGGTGGGGCCAGATGCCACAGCTTATCCTTCACCTTAGAGGGGATATCATTTCATGCTCCACACCACTGGATACCTAGAAATTTCAGTGAGGAGGAAGGACCTGTATTTTTGTTGGATTTGTCTCCCATTCTTAATACATAATTGGACTCATTTGTTCCAATCAGCATATATTGATGATACCAGCATATCATCAATATAATGGACCAGTGTGATGTAATGTGGGAGGGAGACATTATCAAGGTCCCTGCAGGCAGGATTGTGACATAGGACTGGAGAGTTGATATACCCTGAGGCAGGACAGTCAATGTATACTGCTGTCCTTGCCAGCTGAATGTATACTGTTGCTGGTAGTCCTTACTGACAGCTATGGAGGAAAAAAGCATTTGCAAGATCAGAAGTTGTATATAATGTGTTGATTTGCTTAAGCAATGATGCTACATCTGGAACAGCAGCTGTAATTGGAGTTACCACTTCAGCAGATGACAGTAATCCACTGTCATCCTCCAAAATGTTTTTTCTGCACAAGCCAAATAGGAGAAAGTTGAATGGAGAGGCAGTGTGAATCACAAGCCTTGAGTCCCTCAAGTCCTTGAGAGTGCCACTAATCTTTGCAATCTCTCCAAGAATATGGGACTGCTTCTGAACCCCTATTTTTCTAGGTAGGAACAGTTCTAGTGTTTCCACTTGGCCTTTCTTACCATAATAACTTTCACCCCATGACTCAAAGAGCCAAAGTGGGGATTCTGCCAGTTGCTGATTATGTTGATTCCAATTGTGCATTCTGAAATTGGTGAAATGACCAACAAATGGGTCTGAGGACATAATGGACCTACTGTGAGATGGACCTGAACTAAAACTCCATGGATCACCTGACCTACAGAAGTCCCTAGTCTGAATGGTGGCCCAGGGTGATGTTTTGCATCTCCTGGAATCAGTTTCACTTCTCAGCAGGTGTCTAATAATGCCCCAAATATCTGATAGATTCCTTTTCCCCAGTGCACATTTCCCCAGCTTAAATGCCATAGGTCTCCTTGAAGAAGGCTGTGGGGAAAGTTAACAGTATATATTGTGCACCATGTAAAATGGTCCTTCCCATGGGTACTCAGCCCTCCCTCAATCAAAGGGCTCTGGGTCTGTAAGCTGTCTCAATTCTGGGAAATGATTAAGTAGCCATGACTTTCTGTTTTTATAGTTTGAGTTAGATTTCTGTTCACTTGACCTAGAATTTTTCTGTTTATACAGCTCAAACAAAAATTTAGTAAACTATTCATCTGTTTTACTTCTAGATATCCCACAGTCAACTAGCCAATGCCACAATCTGAGAGTCAGATTATTTTGACCACTGGTTTTTGTCTGATTCCATTCTGATGGCCATGTCTACTTGGTCTATGGTGATTCACTGTTGCCACATGACTTCTGCCAACTTGGGATCAGATCATTCCCATTGTGTTTAAGTATTCCAGCTCAGTAACAGCAGTTCCCAAAGTAATATCTGACTTACAAAGAAGGGAGACTGCAGAGCTCTTCAGGAATGATGAAGCTAGTCTCACAGATTTATTTCTCAAGGTTCTGGTGAAATATATGTCCACTGGACATTCCTGGGGTGTGTGAGCAGGTTTTCCATGATAAATCCAAATCCACTCTAACATTCTAATCTCTCTGAGCCTCTGGATCCACACATCTACATTATACCAGGGCAATTCTGGTGTTTCAATTTCAGATAACGTTGGCCATGTTTAGACCCATATTTCAGCCCACCATCCAAATTGTTAATGTCCATTCTAATTCCTTGAGCTACAACATTAAATGCAGAATCTCTTCTTAGTAGGCCCATATCAATAAATTAGTTTGATCCAACTTTATATTCCCTCCATCTTTATCCCACATGCTTTATATCTATTCCCATACATATTTCCCTGATTTCTGTCTATATATTTTGGAAAACTCATGCAACTCTTTTGGAGTACCCTCCCAGGTCAAACTTTGTACCTCACCTTTAGGGGCTTGTTAGGAATTTAGTCTAGGTATGGGGCTTGAAGAAAAAAGTGATGCTGGGTGTGGGTCCTGAAAAGAAATAGAAGTGTCTTTCAATTACCTGAGGACTTTCTGTTCCAATTTCATCTAATGAAACAGGATAAGTTACTCTAGACAGAAAAGTGAGGACTTTTCCCCCAGGGAAGGTGATTACAGGGTTAGCAGTCACTGAATGGTTAATCTCATTAGGTGGAGGTTTGATGGCAAACTCTTCTGGGCTGACTGGAAGACAGGAAGCTATTTCCTCAAGGCAGGCTTTAGATTGGGAAGCTCTTTCCTCAGGGCAGCACATTACAGTTCCCTCTAACAAAGGATCAGCAGATTCCAAGGATTCCATCTCCACATCACCACCCTTATTAAGCCATATATCACCACCCCATCTTTCAGCATCCCGTTCTTTTCCAATCAAAGCCTGTAGACACCCTGCAAGGTTGACATTTTAGTTTATGTTGTAAATCTACTTGCACAATGAGACTCTGTGTTTGGTTTTCAAAAAACTCAAGTCTGTGACCGCAGGATATAAGATTTTCTTTCAGGGCACACATGGAAACTTTTACATTATTCATATAGCACTTAAGGTGCAAATATGAAGCCTTCAGCTCATCCCTTTACATCATAACTGTATCTAGCATGTCTAACAACAACCAGCCAACATCATTGTACCACTTAATTCCACAAAACTTGTAAAGGTGTCAAAAACATTCTCACCCAGAGCCTTGCCTCATATAAGCATACAATTAGCAAAATTAAATGGTTACATTTTGAGTATCTCTCTTGCCAACTCACATGATGGACTGTCAGTGCCATCTTGATTAATAAAAGCAGAGTCATTATTGCCTCTGAATCTAATCAGAGTAGAAAACCAGTTGTAAAAGTCCATTTTTAAGATTCTGTTTCTCAAGAGCCCCACCCAGTAACAAACTGTATTAGTTAGGGATTTTTAGAGAAATACAACCATCTGGAGATACCTGGAAATAAGAGATTTATAAGGGTGTCTCCCATAACCATGGGAGTGGAAGAGTTCAAAATTCATGGGTAGGCTGTAAAGCTGATGGATCTGATGAAGGAAGGGTCTGGATGAACTCTACAGAAGAAGCTTGATGGCTGAAGAAGCAGTGAAAGAACCTCACTTCTTCCCAAGTAACCTTCCACAGATTGGATTATCTCAGTGGTGGGAGACACGGTTTAGTTGATCACAGATAAAATCAACCACAGATGCCATAAACTGACTGATGATTTAAAACAGAAACCTTCTGTTTCATCAACCAAACATGAAATACCCTTGCAGAACAGTCATGCCAGAGTTTGTCTGACCAGAAAATTGGGCATAATCACTTGGCCAAGTTGGCACCAGAACCTAACCATCACAGCACATATGCAACAAAAACTGAAAACAATGAAAGAAGGAAATGACAATTTAGTAATCATATTTGGAAATTTCATATTCCACTTTCATCATGGCTAGAACAGTATGCACATTAACAAAGAAATAGATTCTTTGCATAGCATCATAAATCAACCAGGCCAAACAGGTAACTATACAACACTCTACCCCCAAACAACATAGCACACATTATCCTCATTTACTCATGGAACATTTTCTAATATAAACCATATTTAGGATAAATAGAACTTCAACATTTAAAAATATTGAACATACACAATGTATGATCTTTGGCTAAAGCTAAATTAAGTTAAAAATCAATAAAATAAAGTAAATGTGGACAGTCTCGTATATGTGGAAATTAAATGACATTTTCCTAAATAACTGATGTACTAAAGAATAAATAAAGGAAATACTAGAAAATACTTTTTGAGATGAATGAGAAAGAAAATACAACAAACCAAACTTAGGGGATGATGTTAAGTAGTGCTTAGAGGAAAATTTATAACTTTAATGGCATATATGGAAAAAAAAAAAGCAAAAGGAGATTTCAAGTCAATAACCTAACCTCTACCCTAAGACTAGAAAGATACAATTAAGCCCAAAATAATCAGAAAGAAGCAATTATAAATTAGAGTAGAAATGAATGAAAGAGAAAATAAAGAAACTGTGGAAAATCTAAATCTAAAAAAAACTAAATGTATTTTTTCCTTTGGAAAGGTAAATAAAATTGACAAGCCTCTTGCTAGATTGATTGAGAAACTGGAAGAAAAGAAACAAATTACTAAAATAAAAAATGAGAGAGGGAGATCAACTAATGACCTTAAAGAAATTAAAAAGATCATAAATGAATTACATGAAGAATTGTTTGCCAACAAATAAGATAACCTACATGAGACAGACACATTCTTAGAAAGACACAAACTAAAAATAAATAACTCAAGAATAAATAAAAAATATGAATCAACTTACAAAAAGTAATAAATTAAATTTATGATTCAAAAACTTCTCTCAATTGAAACCCCAGTCTCGTGTGACTTTAATGGTGTTTTCTACTAAATATTCAAAGAAAAATTAATAATATTCTTCATCAAATCTTTTAAAAATTAGAAGTGGAGGGACCACATCCCAATTAATTTGCATTCCATGAGGAAATGTTACCCTGATACACAATCCAAACATATATCTATAGACTAATATACCTTAGGAATTTGGATGTAAAAAATCATGTGATGCTAAGAAAAAATCAAGAAACACAAGAAAGCAATTATATTCCAGGACCAAATGAGATTTAACCAGGAATGCAATGTTGGTAAAGCATATTTAGATCAAGTAATTCAATATATGTTAGTATATGCTAAATGATGTAAAATAGCTCATGTTATATATGCATTATGTAAATACACTACACACAATTATTGCAATAAATACGGAAAAAGGATCGGACAAAATACAATACTCTTTCTTTACAAAAATGATTGCTAAATTTAGAAAAAAAGAACTCCTCAGCTTCATAAAGGTCATCTATGGAAAATGAATAATGAGCCTCAAACTAAGAAAGAAAAGACAATATGACTTCCCCTAAGATTAGGAACATAACAAGACTGTCTTTGCTCACTATTTCTACTTAAAATTGTGCTAGACATTTGAGCCAGAGAAATCAGGCAAGAAAAAGAAATAAAACACATTCAGTCTAGAAATCTCTAATTTAAATTATTTCTATTCACAGATGACATAGAAATGCTAAGGAACACATTAAAAACCTAAATCAATAAGTGAGTTTTGCAACATGAAAGGCACAAGACCAATATACAAAATAAATTGCATTTCTTTACCTATTTTATTTTACTTTTTTGCATGGGCAGACATCAGGAAATAAGCCTGGGACTCTGGCGTGGCAGGCAAGAATTCTGCACTGAGCCAATATTGCACCATCCTGCATTATATTTTATTTATTAGAAAAGTTGTAGATTTACAGAAAAATCATGAAAAATACAGAGCTTTCATATACTACTACACTTGCTATTCACCTTTGAATTTAGTACAGTACCAATGCTACAATTAATAAAAAATATTAGTTTAATTGCACTAAAAACTATAGCCCATAGGTTACTTTAGGTTCACTGCTTGTATTGTAATGTATGATTTTTTTTTTTAAAAAATCTTTTTAAATGCTTTAACTCTAGTAACATAAGCACCTTACACTTTGCTCTTCTAACCACACACACACACTATGTGTTTGTGTATATATATGTATATATAATATATATAATTCAGTGATGCAAATTACGTTTACAATGATGTATTATCATCACTAGCATCCATTAAAGAAATGCTTCCACCACCCCAAGCAGAAATCCTGTACTAATTAATTAACTCCTCACTCCCTACTCTTACCCTAGTCTTTGGTAAACTATACCCCAGTTTCTGACTCTATATTATTGGTTATTCTAATGATTTCATATTAGTAATATCATACAATATTTGTCCTTTGGTTGTCTGCATTATATCACTCAACATGATGTTTCATGGTTCATTCATTTTGAGACGTATCAGAAATTCATTCTTTTTACGGTGGGATAATATCCTATAGTATGAATATACAACTTTTTATTTATTTATTTATTCCTTGATAGAAACTTAGGTTGGTTCCATCTTTTGGAAAATTTGAAAAAAAATGCTACTGTGAAACTTGGTGTGCAAAATCAGAGTCACCATTTTCAATTATTTGGAGTATATAACTAAAAATGGGACTGGGTCATATGGCAGTTCTATGCATAAATTTCTGATGAAATATTAACTTTTTTTACAGAAGCCAAAGGCTTTACATTCCTACCAGCAATGGAGGAGAGTTCCCATTTCTCTACATCCCCTCCAACACTTAATGTTTTCATTTTTAAAGCAATAATTCTAGCAGAATGATTTGGTTTTCATTAACATTTCATTTATTACTAATGGTGTTGAGCATATTTCATGTGTTTTTTACCATTCTGTATCTTTTCTTGGGAAATGTCTATTCAAGTTTTTGTCTATTTTAAAATTTTGTTGTTTGTCTTTTTGTTATTGACTTGCAGGATAACTATATTTCTAGTTGTTAAAGTCTTACAGGATTGTATGTTTCCAAATATTTTCTCCCATTCTGTATTGTGTATTTTTACATTTGTAATGAAGTTCATTGATGTAAAAAGTTTTTACCTTTGATGAAGTCCCTTTTATCTATTTTTTCTTTTGTTCTCATGTTTTTGTGTAATTTCTAAGAAACCATTTCCTAATTCAAGGTCCTGAAGAGGTTTCATCATGTTATATTCCAGGAGTTTTGTTGTATTGGTTCTTATATTTTGGGCTTTGATCCATTTTGAGTTGTGTTTTGTTTACAGAATGAGGTAGGGACCCACCTTCTTTCTATTGTATGTGGATACCCAGTTTTCCCATTTAATGAAGAAATTACTGTTTCAAAATTTAGTGGATGGAGGGGATGCAAGAGTAGCTCAGTGGTATAATTCTCATCTGCCATACGGGAGACCTGGGTTCAATTCCTGGTCCATGCACTTTCATCACAAAAAAACAAATGAACAAAACAAACAAAAAAACAATCAACAAGTGGTACTGGAATAATGGGATTCTCATATGGAAAAATAATGAAATGTGTCCCTGCTACACAGTATACAAAAAAAAATTTCGTGGATGCAGAACCTTGTTAAAAATCAATTTGCTATATATGTGAAGGTTTATTTCAGAATTCTCAATGTATGCTATCAGTCTAAATGTCAATACTTGTATGCAACCATGTAGTTTTTTTGTTTTTTAACTTTTTTTATTGTATAATGTAATGTATATACAATACAAAGAAATAAAAAAGCAGCAGTTTTCAAAGTACTCTTCAACAAGTAGTTATAGGATAGATCCCAGAGTTTGTCATGGGTTACCATATGATCTTCTCAGATTTTTCCTTCTAGCTGCTCCAGAATGTAGGAGGATAGAAGGCATAAATATTGTATCATAACAATCAACTTCCTTTTTCTTTTGTGTGAAAGCTAACATATATACATAAAAGCAATAATTTTCAAATAATTAGTTGTAGAACATATTTCAGAGTTTGACATGGATTACAATTCCACAATTTTAGGTTTTTACTTCTAGCTGCTGTAAGATACTGGAGACTAAAGAGATATCACTTTAATGATTCAGAAATCATATTCATTCATTAAATCTCATCTTCTCTGTATAACTCCACCATCACCTTTGATCTTTCTATCCCTCTCTTTAGGAGTATTTGGGCTATGGCCATTCTAACTTTTTCATGCTGGAATGGTCTGTCAATAATAAGGGGTAGGAAGATGGAACTATATGATGTTCTGGAGAGTCTAGGCTCTCTTGGTTTCAGGACTTATCTGGTCCAGGGACCCAAGTGGAGGTTGTAGTTTTCAGGAAAGTTACTGTAGTGCATGGAACCTTTGTGGAATCTTATATATTGCCCTAGGTGTTCTTTAGGATTGGCTGGAATGGCCCTGGTTGGGGCTTGGCAGGTTATATTAGGTAGTAATGTCTACCTGAAGCTTTGCATAAGAGCAATCCCCAGAATAGCTTCTGAACCCTATTTGAACTCTCTCAACCACATATTTTATTAATTACACTTCTTTCCCCCTTTTGTTCATGATGGAATTGATGATCCCACAGTGCCAGGACCAAACTCATCCCTAGGAGTCATCTCCTATGCCACCAGGGAGACTTTCACCCTTGAATGTCATGTCCCATATATGGGTGAGGGCAATGATTTCACTTTCAGAGTTGGCTTTAGAGAGAGTGAGGCCACAACTGAGCAACAAAAGAGATCCTTTAGAAATAAGTCTAAGGCATACCTATAGGTAGGCTAAGCTTCTCCGCTACCAACATAAGCTTCATAAGAGAAAGCCTCAAGATCATGGGCATGGCCTATTGATTTGGATGTCCCTAAAGTTTAACATAGTATTGGGGATTCCCTGATGGTAGAGTTCATTAGTCCCCTATGTTTTCTCCCATCCCTCAAGGAACTTTGCCAATACTTATTTTTTTTTATGGGCAGGGACTAGGAATTGAACCCGGGTCTCTGGCATGGCAGGTGATAACTCTGCCTGATGAGGCACCATGGCCTACCCACCAATACTTTTTGATTATGTACTTAATATACTCTGAGATGTTTCCAGGCATTACATTAAGCTATACAGGATTAAAGGACCTCTTTCTTATTCTGGGATCTATGTTTCAATTGTTCAAATGAGCCATACAGATAGGTTGAATTAGATTATGTGCTACAGAAAATTTTAGTTCCATACCAAATAAAACTTTCATTCTTTGTTCTCAAAGAGTAGGTTGTGGTTCTAAAAGTAGGCTGTGGTTCTAAAATATAGACAAAGTCTTCTTTACCCCTGTGTTCTGAATTAGCTTAAACTCAACCTGATTGGCTTAATTCTTATCTTTAAATATCAGGTTATATATATCTCAGCCTCTCAAAATCCAGAAATAATAATTACCATTCTGGACTAACTGTGTTTGCTACAAAAGCTTACAGTGTAGGCCTCTGTTTTCTTTTAAGTATTTTCTAAAGGAGATCATGCCATAATTGTTATTTTGTTTCCAGCTTATTTTGTCTCAACAAATGTCCCACATGTTCATTCACATCGTTGTATGCCTCATGACTTCATTCCTTTTTGTAGTAGCACAACATTCATTCATAAGTATATACCATCATTGGCCTATCTACTTCTTAGTCAGTGTATACTTCAATCACCTGCATTCATAAGGCATCATGTATAGTGCCCAAAGTCCACAATCCATCAACACTCTCTCAATTTTAGCTAATTTCTTTGTTCCCAGGAGAAAGAAAACCAATAAACACAATCTCACCGAATAGGAAATCTAAACCTTGTCTTAACTTTTGTCCCTCCCCCTAAGGGAGGAACCTCTGCTCTTGTGGTAGTGCTGATATTTTCCAAGCAGTTTTAATTACTGCAAATTTGCAATAAGTTTTAAAATAGGGAAGTGTGAGTCCTCCAACTTTGTCCTTCTTTTTCAAAATGGCTAGATATATACAGTGCCCTTTTGCCTTCCATTTAAAATTGATGATGGGCTTTTCCATTTCTACAAAGAAGAATGTTGGAATGTTTATTGTAATTGCATTTAATTTAAAGTTGCTTTAGGTAGAATTGACATCTTAACAAATTTATTCTTCAAATCCATTAACATAGAATTTCCTCCCATTTATAGAGGTCTTATTTGATTTAACAATATTTTGTAATTTTCCATGAATTAGTCCTTTACATCCTTGGTTAAATTTGTGCCTATATATTTGATTCTTACAGTTGCTATTTGTGATGGTTAGGTTCTGGTATCAATTTGGCCAAGTGATTATTCCTTGTTATCTGGTCCATTAAGTACTGGTCTGACCATTGCTGCAAGGATATTTTGTGGCTGGTATATTAAATCACCAGACAGTTGACTGGATCTGTGACTGATTACATATGTGATCATCTAAGGTGTATCTCCCACAATGAGATAACCCAATCAGTTGAAGGCTTTTAAGGAAGAAAAGAAACTCTTTTATTACTTCTTCATCCAGTGAGCATCTCCTGTGGAGTTTGTACAAATACTTCACTGGGGCTGCCAGTTTCACAGACTGCCCTATGGATTTTGGACTTTTCCATTCCTATGACTGTGTGAGACAACTTTATAAATCTAATATTTACAGATCTCTCTTGTTGGTTCTGTTTCTCTAGAGAAACCTGACTAACACATTATTCTAAATGGATATTTTTGAATTTCCTTCACAGATTGTTCATTACTAGTGTGTAGAAACACTACTGATCTTATATGGTGATCTTGAATCTCACCACATTGCTGAATTCATTTATAGTTCCAAAACATTTGTGGTGAATTTTTCAAATGCCATAAAGACAGTGAAAGTTGTATTTACTCCTTTAAATTTGATGGCTTTACTTATTTTTATTGACTAATTGTTCTGTCTAGGATTCCCAGTACAATGTTGAATAGCAGAGGTGACAATAAAGATCTTTGTCAGCTTCCTTATCTTAGAGTGAAAGTTTTCAGTCTTTCACTATTGAGAATGATGTTAACTGTGTTTTTTTTAACTTTTTTATTAATTAAAAAAATTAACAAACAAAACATTAAGATGTCATTCCATTCTACATATACAATCAGTAATTCTTAATATCATCACATAGTTGCATATTCATCATTTCTTAGAACATTTGCATCGATTTAGAAAAAGAAATAAAAAGACAACAGAAAAAGAAATAAAACAATAACAGAGAAAAAAAAAGATTATACATACCATACCCCTTACCTCTTGCTTTCATTTACCACTAGCATTTCAAACTGAATTTATTTTAATATTTGTTCCCCCTATTATTTATTTTTATTCCATATGTTCTACTCTTCTGTTGATATAGTAGCTAAAAGGAGCATCAGACACAAGGTTTTCACATTCACAGAGTCTCATTGTGAAAGTTATATCATTGTTCAATCATCATCAAGAAACGTGGCTACTGGAACACAGCTCTACATTTTCAGGCAGTTCCCTCCAGCCTCTCCACTACATCTTGAACAAAAAGGTGATATCTACTTAATGCATAAGAATAACCTCCAGGATAACCTCTCAACTCTGTTTGGAATCTCTCAGCTATTGACACTTTGTCTCATTTCACTTTTCCCCCTTTGGTTGAGAAGGTTCTCTCAATCCCTTGATATTAATTCTCAGCTCATTCTAGGGTTTTTCTCAGTCCCTTGATGCTGAGTCTCAGCTTATTCCAGGATCTCTGTCCCACATTGCCAGGAAGGTCCACACCCCTGGGAGTCATGTCCCACACAGAGAGGGGGAGGGTGGTGAGACTGCTCATCATGTTGGCTGGAGAAAGAGGACACATCTGAGCAACAAAAGAGGCTCTCTTGGGGGTGACTCTTAGGCCTAAATTTTAAGAAGACTTGACCTATCCTTTATAGAGCTAAGTTTCGTATGAACAAACCCCAAGACTGGGGGCTCAGTCTACAGCTTTTATTGTCCACACTGCTTGTGAGAATATCAAGAATTCAACTTGGGGAAGTTGAATTTCTCCCCACTCTCACCATTCCCCAAAGGGGGCTTGCAAATACTTTTCCAGTCACTGATCAAATCACTCTGGGATTCATCAGGGCATCACTCTGGACAAACCAACAAAATTTCATGTCCTACCTGAGATTCCAAGTACTTATGACATTCAATCAAACTATCTACATGAGTTAAATTAGGAAATGCTCTAGTCAAAATATAAATTTGGTAACAAATAAACATTTTTTGCTTTAGTCTCACACATAAGGTGACATTTTAAAGTATTAATTATCATATATTTTCAGCACCCTGCAATAATGACATTCCTTTGTTCTTCCTCATGCAAAAACATTTTTAAAACTTTTACATTGTACATTTCACTATTATTATACACTCTAGGCATTCCTAGATTATACCATCTCGATCTTTACCATCTATCTTTCTTCCTGATTTCATTTATGTCCCCAGCCCTCCTCCCTCTATCATTCTCACATGCAGCTTCATTCAGTGTTTTAACATAATTACATTATAGTTAGGTAGTATTGTGCTGTCCATTTCTGAGTTTTTGTATTCAGTCCTGTTGCATAATCTGTATCCCTTCAGCTCCAATTACCCAATATCTCACCCTATTTCTATCTCTGTCAGTCCTGCCCCCTTGGCGCTGGGGCAAAAATGAGCAACCTCCGCTTTGATCAGGTTCACCTAAGCTGGGGACCTATTTTTAGTAGTTAGTATTTGTTAATTAGTTCCACAATTGGCATTTGATTGTGCCCAGTCCCTGCTGCTGGTAAAGTCCTTTCCTTTTCCCTCTGGGAAGCGGCCTGTGGGAGAAGGGTGCTGGCTGCCACAATTTTGGGAACTCATGGTTCTGGAGGGTGCTCGCAGCCAGTCCAGCTGGTCCAGACTGGGGTATGCTGTGTGTCTGGTCACTGACGTGGCCTCAGGAGCTGCTCTGTACTGTTTCTGGTTATTTAGTAGTTGTTCTGGAGGCTTAGAAGAGTTAACTGTGGGTTTGCATGCATTACCTTTATAATGTTGAGGAAACTTTCCTTCCCTTCTTAGTTTTCTATGAGTTTGTAATGAAGAAATGGTGCTGGATTTGGTCAAATAACTTCACTTCATCAGTTGAGATGGTTGAAGGCAATTTATTTGCCTTTGTTTTAGTAATGTTGCATATTACATTAGTTTATTTTCTTATGTTGAATGACACCTATATAATTTGGATTAATTCCACTAAACCGTGATGTATACTTCTTTTAATATGGAGTTGGATTTAGTAATCTCTTTAGTTGTTATTGGTCTCTACTGATTTTCTATTTGTTTATGAGTCAGTGTAGGTAGTTTGTATGTTTCTAGGAATTTTTCCTTTTCATCAAGTAATCTGATTTGTTCATATGCAGTTGCTTATAGTAGCTTCTTAAAACTTTTATTTCTATGAGTTCAATAGACTGTTTCTTCTTCGATTCCTGATTGTAGTTATGTAAATGTTTTTTCCTTTGTCAGTCTGGCAAAAGTTTTTTGGTTTATTGTTCTTTTTAAAAAGCTAAATTTTAGTTAATTTATCTATTTTTTCTCTATTTCATTTATCGCCACCAGAATCATGACTATTTCCTATTCTGTATTTCTAGATCTTAGAAAAAGATTTAACTTTCTCTTCTTTATCTATATCCTCTATGAGATTACCTCTCTAATTTAAGATCTATATTCTATTTCAATGTAGACATTTAGAGCTCCTAACTTCCGTCTCAGCACTGTCTTTGCTGCATTCCATGAATTTTGGTATGTTGTGTTTTCTTGTTTATTTGCTTTCGATATTTCCTAATTTCCCTTCTGATTTCTCATTTGATCTACTGGTTGCTCAATTATACATTGTTTAATTTCCACATATTTGTGACTATTCCAGTGTTTCTTTGTTTATTGATTTTTAGCTTCATTGCATTCTGGCTGGAAAAGTTCTGTTTTATGAGTTAAATATATATATTTTAATTTATTACAACTTGTTTTGTGACCCAACACGTGGTCTATCCTGGACTATGACCTATATATACTTGAGAAAAATCCATATTCTGGTGCTTCTGGGTGAGGTTTCGATGTAAGTCCATTAGGTCTATATAGTTTATTCTATAGGTTTAGTCCTTTGTTTCCTTATTAATCTTCTGTTATTGAAAGTGGTGTATGGAAGTATCTTAATATTATTGCAAAGCCATCTATTTTTTCTTTCAATTCTGTGATTATTTATACCACATATTTTGAGGCTCTACCATTAGGTGCATATATATTTATAATTGTTATATTGTTTCAAGTGAATTGATCTATTTATCAGTATATAGTGTCCTTCTTTGTCCCTTGTGCAATTTTTACTTAAAGCCTATCTTATCAGATATTAGTATAGCTATCCCAGCTCTCCTGTTGTTACTTACTTACAAGTTTTATATATGTATAAAATATATATTAAAAAAATATATATATATATTTTTTTCATCCTTTCACTTTAAACCTTCTTATGTCTTGGAATTTAAGGTAACAGCAAATAGTTGGCTCAGACTTTTTGTTCAATTTGCCAACTTTTTACTTTTGAATTGAGAATTTAGTCCATTTACATTTAAAATTATTACTGATGTTGCAGGATTTTCTGCTTTTATTTTCACATTTGTTTTTTTTTTTGGGTATTAGACCATTTTATTCCTAAATTCTTATTTTGTGCTTACATTATCATTTATTTGTTATATTTAGGGGCCATTTATTTCCTTTTGTATATTTTTTTAGATATTCTCTCTGTAGTTCCCATGGGGTTTCCATTTAACTTCCCTAATAAATGAAAAAATTAAAACAACCTTTCTTGATTTCATACATATTTATCTTCAATAGTACACATATAGACTGTTCTTATAACCCTCTCTCTATTTTACTTTCACAAAGTATATATTTAAACATTGTATGTCAAAAATTATAAATTCATTGTTGCTTTTTTGTTAATTTTCATTTTACAACATGTAAGATGTAAAAGGTAAAGATACATGCAAAAAATACATTACTGTCATTAATAATTCCCCTTATGTTTATCTTTCCTTTATTTATTCATTTTTGCATCTTTGATCTACTGTTTAGTGTCCTTTCATTTTAGCTGAACTCACCTCTTTAGCACTGCTTACAGGGTAGGTCTAGTTTTGAAAAATTTCCTGAGCTTTCATTTATCTGTGGATGTCTTAATCTTTTCCTCATTTTGGAAAGACAGTCTTACCTGATACAAAATTATTTATTGACAATTTTTTTTTTCAGTACCATCAAGTTCACCTCATTGCCTTCTGTCCTCAGTGGATTCTGAAATGAAATTAGCACTTAAACTTATTGGTACTCTTTTGTACATAACAAATTGCTTTTTACTTCCATCTTTCAGAACTCTCTCCTTGTCCTTAGCATTCACCAGTTTGACTACAATGCAGCTGGACATGGTTTTCCTCCAGTTTATCCTGTTTAAGTTTCACTGGGTTTGTTGAATGTGCATATTCATGTTGTTCATTAAATTTCATTAAATTTAAGAAGCTTTCTGTCATTATTTACTTGAATATTCCTTGTTCCCCTTTCTTTCTTTTCTTTCTGGGATTCCCATATGTGTACATTGGGAATGTGTACATTGGTAGGCTTAATACGTCCCACTGGTCTCTTAAGCTCTACTCATTTTAAATTTGTCTAATTATTTAAATGTTCTTGTTTTCAAAGTCACTGATTCAGTCTTCTTCCAATTCTAATCTACAGATGAAACACTCTAAGGAATTTTTCATTTTAGTTATTGTGGTCTTTAGATCTACTATTCTGTTTTTTTAAACATATAAAATTTCTATCTCTTTTTTTGAGATTCTATATTATTTATTCTTCGTTTTACATATACCTTTTTTCTTATTTTTTTAAATCTTCTTGAGGATATTGAGGGTAATATTTTAAAATTCTTTTCTTGGCATATCTAAACTTTGGCCTTCTTTATTGGTAGTTTTTGAGTGGAGTACCATTTTCTGTTTCTTTATTTGTCTTATCATCTTTTGCTGCATACTGTGCTGCACACTGTGCAATTTAATATTTTTTTAATGTTAACTCCAGAATTTATTTCCTGAGCTATGTATTCCTTATATTTGTATCTACTTAGTTATATGACAGAGATTTCTTTGATACCAGGTTTAATAAAAACAAACAAATGAAACAAAAATTTTACAATATTTGCAAATTGGCTCTTTATTAGATGACCTTCTGAATTTTTTTCTTTTTTTTTTGAATTGAACCTGGTCTCTGGCATGGCAGGTGAGAATTCTGTCACTGAGCCACCAT
The DNA here is from genome assembly GCF_023851605.1 of Tamandua tetradactyla. Lineage (NCBI taxonomy): Eukaryota > Metazoa > Chordata > Mammalia > Pilosa > Myrmecophagidae > Tamandua > Tamandua tetradactyla. Next base: position 58,889,332 of record NC_135345.1, read on the forward strand.
CACACTGCCCCCTCCTTCTGAATGGATCCCTTCTATCTAGAAGATCAGCCTGAGGTGAATTTGAAATACAAGATCTTTTCAGTCTGTTTTGAGTCTGTCTTATTTCCTGGGTTTACGTTTGCTGGGGGCCTTAGGAGTTCCCCTATTTATAAGGTTTTGAATGGCCTCTGTACTCCCTGTTAAAGAGATGTTCTCTCCAATCTGGAGGCTCCATTGTATGACTTTAAGCAGGCAGTCCTGCCCCAGGCAACTTTTTCCTAAAGTGCTTTAGCTATTTGAAAGCTGCTTCTGCCTACAGGGAAAATTCTCATGAGGTGAGTCCAGGATGAGTTTCCTGACTGAGATTTTCAGGCTGTTACCCAGTAAATTGGCAATGACCCACATGCACCCAAAATGCACAAAGGTGTTACTATGGTCCTTCAAGAACGGAGCCAGGACCCCATAATGGGAGTGCAGACTTGGTGAAGACTGTATAAGAAAGGGATTTAGAGAGGGACCAGAAAATACACCACTAATTTCTCCTACTTTTTTAAAGCTACTTTTTCCTAATTTGACACTTGTGCAGTTATACAACTCTTAACTGTTTTTTGAGCTTTTGAGGAAGATGGCTCTGCTAATTTCCTCTGGTTGTTCAAAGTATCTATGGGGGAATGACATTCTGGAGTATTTTATGCCACCATAAAATATTTTGTCTTCCCTTGGTACAAGTTCTCTAAACCATTTTAATGAACTTATAAAAGTTAAATTAAAAAAAATTCATTCATAATATCATCAAAACAGTTACAATTTTTAAGAATAATTTTTTTCAATTACAATTTTTACTCTGAAAAATACAAGCTACGTCAAAGAAACTACAGAGACCTAAATAAATATAAAGATATGCCATGTTCACAGATTGGGAAAATTAATATTGTTAAGATGGCATTACTTTCAAAATTGACCTATAGATTCAATGAAACACTGTTAAATCCAAGTGGTGCCACTTTCCAACCTTGTGGCTCACACACAACACCCAACAATATTGCTTCCCTTACCACATGCTTTTGGGCAGCAGTGTTGTGCTTCTGCCCTATGCTTAGCCTTGCATTATGCCCCACCATCACACTGTTATGCCCTTCTGCATGCCAATCATGTAAATACAAAGCCTTACATGTCTGAAGGAGAACAACCTCCGAAGTAACTCTATCAAGATAATTAAATGCTTTGAAGTCAACAGAAAATCAAAAAACATATGAAGATGCAAACAGATATAGCTCAGCCTAATGACCAAAGTAAAACACCAGAAGACACAACAGACTTTGGAGCAACTAATCAAAGTTTTTCATACAACTCTACTAGATGAATTCAATGGGTTGTCTAATGACATAAAAGAGATTAGGAGACACTAGAAGAACATAAAGAAGAATTTGAAAGAATATGCAGGGAAATAGTAGATATTACAGAGATGAAAGTTTCTGTAGATGAGACAAAAAATACATGAGATACACAGGACAGCAGATTTGAAGAGGCAGAAGGAAGAATAAATGAACTAGAGAACCGGACAATTGATTTTAAATTCACAAAAGAACAAATAGCAAAAAAGATGAAAGACTTTGAACTGGATCTCAGGGAAATGATGGATAACAGGAAGCACATAATTGTGAGAATTATTGGTGTTCCAGAAGGAGAGAGGAAGAGTAAAGGCCTAGGAAGAGTACTTGAGGAGCTAATGGGGAAAAAACTTTCCAAACCTTATAATAGACACAAAAATGCAAATCAAAGAAGCCCAACAAACCCCAAATAGAATAAATCTAAATAGGCCTACTTCAAGACACATACTCCAAGACAGCCCATCAAATGTTGAAGAGAAGCAGAAAATCCTGAAAATAGCAAGAGGAAAGCAACTCACCACATAGAAAGGAAACTACATAAGACTGATTTCCAACTATTCAGCAGGCACCATGGAGGCAAGAATGCAGTAGTATAATATATTTAAGATCCTGAAAGAGAGAGACTCCCAGCCAAGAATTCTCTGCCCAGCCAAATTGTCCTTGAAAAGTGAGGGAGACATTAAAATTTTCACAGGCAGAAAAGGCTGAGAGAATTTGTCAACAAGAGGTCAGTCCCACAAGAAATACTAAAGGGAGTTCTGTCAGCTGAAAAAAACAGTAAGAGAGGGATGTCTGGAGGAGAGCACAAAATTGAAGACTATCAGTAAGGGTAATTTAAAGGATAAAAAGAGAAAGAGGGAAAACCATTGAAAAATAAAAACCAATGGATAAGATGGTAGGTTCAAGAAATGCTTTTACAGTAAATTCTTTGAATGTTAATGGACAAAATTCACCAATTAAATGATGCAGACTGGCAGAATGGATTAACAAATATAATCCACCTATATGCTGCTTAAAAGAGACTCATCTTAGACACAAGGATAAAAATAGAATGAAAGTGAAAAGATAGAAAAAGATGTTCAATGCAAGCTGTATCCAAAAGAAAGCAGAGGTAGCTACACTGATATCAGGCAAAATAGGCTTTATATGTAAAGAAGTTATAAGAAACAAAGAAGGCCACTACATATTAATAAAAAGGACAATTCATTAAGAATAAATGATAATAAATGTTTATGCTCCCAATCAAGGAGCTTTAAAGTACATGAAGCAAACACTGGCAAAAGTGAAGGGAGTGACAAACGGTTCAACATTAATAATGGGAGACTTCAATATACCACTCTCCTCTATAAATAGAACAATCAGACATAGGATCAACAATGAAATAGAGAACAAATAATTTGATAAATGGCTTAGGCCTAACAGATAAATATAGGTAATTACAGCTCAAAATACCAGGATATGCATTCTTCTCTAGTGTTCATGTAACACTCTCCAGCACAGTTCAATACTGAGATGCAAAACAGGTCTTTATAAAATTAAAAAGATTTAAATTATTCAAATTACTTTTTATGATCATAATGAAATTAAACTGGAAATTGAGGACTTAGCTGTGTACCTGGAGGAACTAGAGATAGAACAGCAGATTAACCCCAAAGCAAATAGAAAGAGAAAAATAACAAAGATTAAAGCAGCATTAAATGAAGTGGAGGGAGAAAAAAATAATAGAAAGATCAATAAGACCAAACGTTAGTTTTTTTTGAGAAAATCAATAAAATTGATGGGCCACTGACCAGGCTGACAAAGAAAAAGGAGAGAAGAAAATCAGAAATGACAGGGGGTTATTGCCACAGAAGAGAAATTTAAAAATTGTAAGAGGATACTATGAACAACCACATGCCAAAACTAGACAACTTAGATGAAATGGACAAATTTCTAGAAAAGCATGAATGAGTTACACTGACTTGAGAATAAATAGAAGATTGTAACAAGCCAATCACAAGTAAAGAGATTCAATCAGTCATCAAAAATCTTGCTACGAAGAAAAGCCCAGGGCCAGATGGATTCACAGGGGAGTTCTACCAAACATTCCAAAAAGAAGTAACACAAGCCATGCTCAAACTCTTCCCAAAAAATGAGGGAAAAGGAACTGTACTTAACTCTTTTTACATAGCTAAACTCACTCTAATACCAAAACTGAGTAAATATTTTTATAAGAAAGGAAAACTAGAGGTCAATCTCCCTAACAAATATAGATGCAAAAATTCTCAACAAAATACTGGCAAACCTAATCTAGTGACACATTAAAATAATTATACACCAGGACCAAGTGGGGTTAATAGCAGGAATACAAGGATAGTTCAACAGACACATACAAAAATCAATCAATATTATTTAACACATTAACTAATTTAAAGGGAAAAATCACATTGTCATCTGGATTGATGCTGAAAAAGCATTTAATGAAATTCAACACCCTCTTCTGATAAAAAAAATCAAATGGTAGGAATCAAAAGAAACTTCCTCAATCTGATAAAGGACATATATGAAGAAGGCATAGCCAACATCTCAATGGTCTGAGACTTAAAGCCTTCCTCCTAAGATCAATAATGAAACAAGGATGCCCTCTCTCACCACTTTTATTCAACATTGTACTAGAAGTCCTAGCTACAGCAATCAGGCAGGAAAAAGAAATAAAGGCATCTAAATTGGAAGGGAAAAAGTAAAGCTTTTATTATTTGTAGAGGACATAACACTATACTTGGAAGTTTCCTTAGAAATCTTCAACAAAGCTTCTTGTGCTAATAAATTCAGCAAGGTGGTGGGATATGATTAACATGCAAAAATCATTAATGTTTCTATATGCCAGCAATGACTTAACTGAGGTGACAATTAAGGAAAAAAATTCCATTCAAGATAGCAAATAAAAGAATCAAGTATCTAGGAATTACCTTAACAAGGGATGTGAAGAACCTATACACAAGAAACTATATGACATTGATAATAAAACAATCAAAGGAGATCTAAATATATAGAATGACATTCTCTGCTCATGGATGGAAAGCTTAAATGTAGCTAAGGTGTCAATTATACCCAAATTAACCTATAGATTAAATGCAATGCCCATCAAAATTCCAACAACCTACTTTGAAGATTTGGAAAAGGTAGTTATCAAATTCATTTGGAAGGAAAAGAGACCTTGAGTAGCAAAAAACATCCTAAAAAGAAAAGTGAAGTGGGAGGATTCCTGTTTTTAAATCTTATTATAAAGCCACAGTGGTCAAAAGAGTATGGTACTGGCACAAAGACTGGTGTATGAACCAATGGAATTGAATTGAGTGTGCAGAAATTGACCACCAAATCTATAGGCAACTGATCTTTGACAAAGCCCCCAAATCCACTGAACTGGGACAGAATAGTCTTTTCAATAAATGGGCATTGGAGATTGGATATCAATAGCCAAAAGAGTGAAAGAAGACCCTTGCCTTATACTTTATTCAAAAAATTCACTCAAAGTGAATCAAAGACCTAAATATAAGAGCCAGTAGTTTAAAACTCCTAGAAGAAAATACAGGGAAATGTCTTCAAAATCTATTAGGAGGTGACTTCTTAAACTTTACACCCAAACAACAAGCAATGAAAGAAAAGATAGAAAAATGAGAGCTCCTCAATGTCAAATGCTTTTGCACCTCAAAAGACTGTCAAAAAGGTGAAGAGACAGCCAAGTCAAAGGGAGAAAGTATTTATAAATCACATATTGGATAAAGGTTTGATATGCTGTATATATAAAGAAGTCATGCAACTTAACAAGAAAAGAACAAGCAACCCAATTATAAAATGGGTCAAAGATATGAATAGACATTTTTCTGAAGAGCAAATGCTGGTGAAAAAGTGCATGAAGAGATGCTAATTCCATTAGCTTCAGGAAAATGCAAATCAGACTACAATGAGATACAACCTCATGCCTATATGAATGGCTGATATTAAACAAACAGGAAGCTACAAATGTTGGGCAGAATGTGAGGAAATTGGAACACTTTCGCATTGCTGGTGAGTATGTGCTGGCACAGCCACTATGGAAGACAGTTTGGTGGTTTCTTAGAAAACTAATTATTGAGTTGCACTATGACCCAGCAATACCATTCCTCATTATATGCACAAAAGAGCTGAAAGCAGTGACAGACACAGACATTTGTCTTTCCATAACGATGTCCATAGAAGAATTATTCACAATTGCCAAGAAGTTGCAAACAATCCAAATGTCCATCAACAGATGAATGGACAAGCAAAATGCTGTATATACAAATTACAGAGTATTATGCAACAGTAAGATGAAATGAGGTCCTGAAGCATATGGTGACATCGATGAATGTTGAGGACATAATGATGACTGAAATAAGCCAGAGACAAAAGTATAGCTACTGTATGACTCTGCTATTATGATCTTGATAAAGGTAAAACCAGAGGCTTATAATGCAGCATAAAGGGGGCCTAGAGATACACAGAAGCTAGAGATGGGTGAATGGTTAGCTAATGAGGTTCAACTTAACTGTAAGGGATTGGATAGAACTGAAGACAGTTCATTAATTAGTCTAAAGTGATATTGCCATACTGAAGTTGAACATGATTGAAAGGAATTGTACAGAGCCATATATCCCACCAATTAACACTACAAATACAAACAAGTTTTTGCATGAATTACTTCAAAGGTATGAATCTTGTACAAAGAGTAAATAATATCAGGGTATAGGGACAAAACTATTATTGCATGCTATTGTCTATGTTTAACAGAAAGACATCAACAGTACTACAGCAATACTAGTGGAAAATAATTGGAGGGGAAGAACAAGAGTAAGGGGAGATTTGGGTTTTCTGTTTGGTGAGGGTGTGTTTATCCATTACTTTTTCTTGGGAGCAATGGAAATTGTCTAAAATTGAGAATGTTGATGATTTTTCAATTAAGTAAGGATATTGTGAGACATGGACTGTTGACTTTGGACATTATGCATGGTGCCCAATGGATGGAGGTTGCTGAAGGATACAGTGACTGAGAAGCAGAAAGGTGAACTCTGGTGTATATATATGATCAATTATTGTTCTGCTACAGAAAGGAATGAAGTTGTGAGGCATACAATGAGATGAGTGAACCTTGGGGACATGATGTGATGCAAAATAAGCCAGAAATAAAAGAGGAAATATTGTATGGTCTCATTAAGGAAATATTTATAAGAAAATTGGTGCTTAGATTATAAGCTCTTATAGCAGTCATATTTAGTCCTGAGCTGTAATTATTTTTAGATTTTGAGAGACTGTGCTATATATGTATAACCTGGTATTTCCCTGGAACTTTGGGTACCTGGGAGACAACTAAGACTCAGAGCTGGAGTTCTACAGTTCTGGAAGTCAGCATTGCTGCATACAATGCTTAAAGAAGCTCAAAAAAGATGAATTTTAAATCAGAGATACAAATGAAGCTGATTGGGTCAGGACTAAGGTATATCAGAATAAAGGGATAAGGAGGACATTGCATGTATTTTAGAACTTCACCTACTCTGTGAGACCAAAGAAAGAGGTTTATTTTGTCAAATTTAAATATTCTGAGCATATACTCTAACTCCATCTGCCTGGACAGATCATTTAAACAACCCAAACACATGGAGCACAGAACAGGAATAAGGGCCTGCCATTCTGCGTAGATTAATGTAATGCCCACATACATCCCAGAGTATGTTGAATAGATAATTAAAAAGTATTGGCAAAGTCCCATGAAGGATGGGAAAAATATGAAATTAATTGACTCTATCACCAGGAAAATATCTGACACTGTCTCAACCATTATGAACTCACAAATCAGTTGGCCAAACTCTTGGTCTTGAGGCCTGCTCTTGTGAAGCTTATTTATACAATGGAGAAGCTAAGCCTACCTCTAGGTACACCTAAGAGTTACTTCCAGTGGATCTCTTGTGTTGCTCAGATGTGGCCCCTCTCCCTGTAAGCCTAATTCTGCAAGTAAAAATATTACCCTCACCCCTATGTGGAATATGACATCCAGGTATAAAAGTTTCCTTGGCAATGTAGGATATGATTCCAAGGATGAGTCTGGCCCTGGCACTGTGAGATGGACAATGCCTTCCTGACCATATAGGGAAAAGAATTGTAACAAAATAAGGTATCAGTGGCTGAGAGTTCAAATAGAGTAAAACTCTTCTGGAGGCCACTCTTGCAGAAATTTCAACCAGGTAGAGCTACTTACCATGTTTTGCCATACCCCAACTGAAACCATTCCTGCCAATCCTAAAGAACACCTACAGCTCTATCCAAGATTCTACAGGAGGTCAATGCAGTATGATTACTTTCCAGAAATCTACAAACTCTCTGAAGTGTTCCTAGGCCAGATAAGTCCTGAAACATAGAGGGGCCAGCCTCTCAAGAACATCAGATAGTTCCACCTCCCATCCAATGTTATTGACAGCCCTTTCCAACATGAAAATGTTAGAATGGGCATAGCAAAAATATCAATAAAAGTTGGGAGAAAGATCAAGGGAGAAGGTGGAGTTAAAACAGAGAAGAGAGGATTTAACAAATGTGTACAACTGCTGAATTGTTATATTGGTATTTCTTTTAGTCTCCAGTGTCTTTGAGTAGCTACAAGGAAAACCTAAAATTGTGGAACTGTAACCCAAACCAAACTCTGAAATCTTTTCTATAACTAATTGTCATAGTGTGTTTTGAAATTCATTGTTATATATATATATATGTTATATTTCACAATTAAAAAAAGAACTCACAAATCTCCATGGCATCTCCCACCCTAATAAAACTGTAAGAGGTGATGGGGAGTCACAGAAGTTTTGGAAACTTAGAGGAATATAATCAGATTTTGGTTTTAACAAGTTTGTGGTCCATACTATAATAACTTTAAAAAGCAATGTGCTATACATTCTGGCTATTTGACATTTATTTGTTTATTTCCTGATATTTATTTAAATTAAAAGTCTTAAAATGGAAAAAGTCAGTTGGCTAAGAGGAACATGAAAAGATGCTCAGCTTTACTGGTATTAGGGAAATGCAAATCAAGGAGATATCATTCCGCATCCACTACAATGGCCACTATTAAACAAATAGTCAACTATAAGAGTTGGAGAGGATGTGGAGGAATTTGGTACACTTTATTCAATGCTGGTGGGAATGTGAAATGGCACAGTTACTGTGGAAGATGGTTTGGCAGTTCCTCAGGAAGCTAAGTATAGAGCTGCCTCATGACCCGGCAATCCCGCCACTAGATATATATCCAGAAGCTCTGAAGGCAGGGATGTGAGCAGACATTTGCACACCAATGTTCATGGTGGCATTATTCACAATTGCCAAAAGATGAAATGTCCCATCAAACCCACATGTCCATCAACAGATGAATGGGTAAACAAAATCATATGTATATAAATATATATATGATGGACTATCATTCAGCATTAAGAAGAAATGAAGTCCTGAAGAATATGAAAACATAGATGAACCTTAAGGGCATTATGTTAAGTGATTATGTTAAGTGAAACAAAAAAATAAATATTTTATGATGTCACTGATATGAACAAATTATAGTATGTGAACTCATAGACACAAAATATAGACTATAGGTTACCGGGATAAAGAATGAGGCTTAAGAATGAAGAGTGTTTGTTTAATACATGCAGAATATTTTGTTAGAGTGAACTGACATGTTTGGAAATGGACAGAAGTTATGACTGCACATTGTAGTGAGAATAATTAACAGTGCTGAATGGTGTCTGAGTGCGGTAGAAAGGGGAAGTTTAGAGTCATGCATGTCACCAGAAGGAAAGTTGAAGGTTAAAATATGGGAATGTATAGCACAGTGAATCTCATGGTGGACAATGCCGATGGTTAACTGTACAAATATTAAAAATTTCTTTTATGAACTAGAGCAGATCTACACTAATAGAAGGAGTTAGTGATAGAGGAGTATATGGAAAGCATGTACCTATTGCAAGGTATGGATTATAGTTAGCTGTAATAGTTTAATGCTCTTTCAATAACAGTCCCAAATAGAACATACCTATACTAATGGTCAACAATATGGGGGAATAAGGAGTATGGGAAGAGTAGTTTTCTTTTTCATTTTTATTCCTTTTCTGGAGTAATGAAAATATTCTAAATTTGATCATGAGGCTGTAAGAACAACCATGCGATGATACTGTGAGCCAGTGATTATATACTTCAGAAGGTTTCTGTCCTGTAAAAATTACATTTAAAAAAGATACTATGTGTATAGCCTAAAAATATTTACTATCTTGCTCTTTACAAAAAAAGTTTGCTAGCCCCTGTTCTGAAACAACCAAGATTTATATCTCACAAACGTGTGTCTGAATGACTCTCGGGAACAGCTGTGCTTCATGTGATGGCTCTGTTTTGCACTTCCAAATCAATATGCACTTCCATATTTGTCAAGAGAGAAAAAGAACAAGAAAGGATGATTACACTCCATTTTTAAATGTTTCTATTCAGTGTGACACATGTTAGATCCATGCATATTTCATTGACCAAAACAAGTTACATGCCAATGCCCAACTTTAAGACTGCAGGAAGAAGCAGCTGTAAATGACTACTTTTCTAGTCACTGATATTTTGTTCATTCTTTTACCCGACACAGTTCAACTGAAGGGTTTCACATATGTGATTTCAAAATGAATCAACTTTACACAGGCCCCTATGATGTTCATTAACCTCATAATTGTCAGACCCTTATACTAATTTTTTCTGATGTAATTTCTATGCTATTTGCAGCTGATATACAATTCTAATATTACTTCTGATGCTATGTAAGTTATGCATAAGCAACAACCATCTAGAAGACATGTATGACTGTAAATGTTAAGAAATGTATGTTACATATAAACATATATCAGAGGATGACTAATATTTAGAGGAAGAGTTATTTATTTTGCAAAATAACCCCACGTTGTCCCTTCTTTTAAAATTTGCGATTTCATACTGCATTTGAAATTATTGCATTATCAGTACATTGATTTATAAGAGATTTTTAAGAACTCAATTATTGTAAAAAGCAAACTGCATTTATTCCTAAGTAAAACTGGAATTTAGCTTTCATTTCAGTGTTTTAGATACATGAAAAAAATCTCTCTGAAAAGATATTCCAGAGAAAATTTACAATGGGAAAAATGGTAAGTTTGTCACTGCTATTCTAAAAGTTAATGACTGTAAATGCAAAATCAGTCTCTGGGACAAACTAATTTATGGCTCCTGCATTTTTTCATTGTGGAGTAAAAGTTTGCAGAGGCATGTCATGAGGGTACCAAATTATTTAAGCTGCTCTTCACTTGTATTTCCTATTGTCAATCACTGTCTCTAAATAATCTAAGCATTATCTTAAGCCTTAAAACAATATTATTCTTTCAAGCTTATTCACTCTATTAAAAGATTTAGGAATTTTGAAAAATATGTTTTATTTCATGTTTATATTCCCACTGGGCTTTACTAAATTACAGAGTGTTCCTACTTTCTTTAATATTTAATCTGGAAGTCAGGCAAACATAGGAAAGCAAAATTAATACATTGGAAATATTAACATTTCTTTAAAATTTACCTGTAAAAACATCCCTGGAGGTACCACATGCCTATTGCCAGAAATATTCATTATAAAGCCAAAGTATCATTTAAGTAATCAGTTAAAACGGTCAGCAATGAAAATATGACTGTGATAAGGTATAAGGTAGACTATGGCTCATTCACACCTATTAAATGAAGAGAATAAATCAGAAGCAGCTCCTTCAGAAATCATACAATGCATGACTTGTAATATAATAGCTCCATTTGTTCTTGGTTATTGCTGACTCTACTTTGAATGTTTCTTTGCTGATTATTCTTTCCCTGACTATAGCAATTGCTATCCCTCTGGACTCTTGTTTCTTTTCTGTTCTCACTGTGGCAAAGATCTATAATCTCATGATTTATTACTTTTGAGCTAACATAAAATTCTATTTTTCTAATTCTTTATATATGAAAAGTCATTGCAGGAAAAACAATTCTCCTTGGCCTTGGGGACTTGGCATTTACTCCTTCACTCATTCAATGAGCTGTTTGATCACTTACTACATTGTGAGCACTGTGCTAGCAAACCGCCTTAAGACCAAAAAGCTTCCTGAGTCTCAGTTCACTGACTCTTGTTACAAGAATGTCCCCAACCTCTAACAGCTTCTGTCAAAGATAAATGGAAAAATAACTATTAATTTTAGACTTTGGAGACATATCACTGTCACTACAAGGTAAGGGTGTGGGAGGTAATGTTCTCAATATTGCTAAGAGTGTGTACCCCTGGAATCTGGGGTTGCAATATAGACTTGTCTTCTCTTCCCTCCCTCCCTTCCTCCCTTTCTCTCTTTCATAATCTGTTTCTCTTCCTTTCAGTCTCTTTGTCTCTCTGTTTTTCTCTTAAATGTACACATACATGGTATGTGATTATTTGGTTCAATAATACTAATGTAGTGTAGTGTAATGTTTAAGATCTTAAGTTCTAGAGTCTGATCATTTTTGGTTTATATCCCACGTGAACCACTCATTAGCTGTTAGATATGAGTGTATTAAAATACTGCTATGTAGGTCACTTGCTTTAACTGTAAAATGAGAATAATAAGAAAACTTTCCTCATAGGGCTGCTATCTGAATTAAATTACACAATATGATAAAGGTGTTTTGATTGAGTCATGGTAATCACTAGAATCAAATATCCAATTCATTAGAGTTACTTTACATAATGCCTTAATCTCAAAATGTAAGATATTTTAAATGAAAATATACCACGAATTCCGAACAATTAATTTCTAGGCATATTTTCAGAAGCAACATTCTTATAATTGAAGATTACCTATATATCTGGAACTCAGACCTCCAATCTAGCCACCTTTTATACCAAAGTAACATTTGTCAAAGTTTCCATCTTGACTTCTGCTCAATAAAAATGGTGGCATAAGACGCTTCAGGGAGTTGTTTCCTCACGGAATCTTTGAACAATTAGCTAAAACTGCGAGAGCAATCTTCTTCAAAACTGCAGAAAACAAATGGTTGCAGCAGCTAGGTGACTGATTAATCAAGAAAGCACAGCTTTAAATATGATAAGAGAAGCTTGTGGCACATTAGCTGGTTCTTCCCCCACTCTCTCATAAGTGCAGTGTGCAGCCGGCCTGCACTTCTATCGTGGGTCACCTGGTTCAGTTCCAGAGTGACCACACTAACTCCTATGAATGTATTAGAGTGCCAAAATATCTGTAGCAATTTATTGATGGTAATCTGCAAAACTGATCAAGGGTACTCTTCTTAGGCTCACCTCCAAGAAGTTAACCTCAAGTGGAAGCAACTTGCAGACATCTGAAACAGTTTAAGAAACAATTAAGTCAAAGTTACCTGGCTCAAAGGATTATCTATATTGATTTTCTCAAAGAACCAACTTTTGGTTTTATTTATTTTTTCTATTGTTCTTTTGTTCTCCCATTCATTTAATTCTGCTTCTATCTTTGCAATTTTTCTTCTTCTGTTTGCTTTGGGGTTAGTTTGCTTCCTCCAGGTGAGCAGTTATGTCTGCGATTTTTGCTGCTTTTTGATTTTTAGTATAGGCATTTAGAGTGATAAATTTCCCTCTCAACATAGCCTTTCAGCATCCCAGAAATTCTGATATGTTGTAGTCTCATTTTCATTCAACTCCAGATAGCTACTGATTTTTCTAGCAATTTCTTCTTTGACCCACTGGTTGTTTAAGAGTGTGTTATTTAATCTCCATATGTTTGTGAAAGTTCTCATTCTTTGGTGGTTATTGATATCCAGCTTCATTCCATTGTGATTAGAGAAAGTGTTTTGAATAATTTCAATGTTATTAAATGTAAAAAGACCTACTTTGTGCTCCAGCATATGATCTATCCTGGAGAATGTTCCATGAGCACTAAAGAAGAGTATATATCCTGGTTTTTTAGGTGTAATGACCTATACTTGCCTGTTAGGTCTAATTCATTTATCAAATTGTTTAATTTCTCTTTTTCCTTGTTAATCTTCTGTCTGGTTGCTCTGTTTGTAGAGGAGAGTAGTATATAGAAGTGTCCTACTATTTTTGTTGAAACATCTATTGCTCCCTTCAGTTTTGCCAATGTCTGTCTCATGCAGTTTGGAGCTCCTTGATTGGGAGCATAAACATTTATGATTGCTGTTTCTTCTTGATGAATTGTCCCTTTAATTAATATGTAGTGTCCTTCTTTGTCTCTTATGATAACTTTACATTTAAAGTCTATTTTGTGCTATGTTAATATAGCTATTCTTGCTTTCTTTTGATTATAACTTGCATGGAAAATCTTTTTCTGTCCTTTCACTTTCAATCTATTTGTATCCTTCTTTCTAAGATGACTCTCTTAGAAGCAGCAGCATATAAATGCATTATATATATATATATATAATATATATATAATATATATAATACACACATATATATATATTTTTTTTTGCATGGGCAGTCACCAGGAGTTGAATCTGGGTCTCTGGTATGGCAGGTGAGAATTCTGCCACTGAGCCACTGTCGCACCACCCTGGATTGTATTTCTTAATCCATTCTGCCAATCTGTATCTTTAATTGCTAAATTTAATCCATTAACATTTGAAGTTATTACTGAAAAGTCATTTCTTGAATCCATCATCTTATCTTTTGGATTTTACTTGTCAAATCTATGTATTCTTTTCCCTCTTTCTCTTTGTATCCTTTGAATTGCCCTTACTGGTACCCTTCAATTCTGTGCCCTCATCCAGACCTCCCTCTCCTGTTTTTTTCTTTTTTCAACTGGCAGAACTCCTTTTTGTATTTCTTTATGGCCAGTTTCTTGTTGACAAATTCTTTCAGGATTTGTTTGCCTGTGAAAATGTTAATCTCTCCCTCAGTTTTTAAGGACAGTTTGGCTGGGTACAGAATTCTTGGCAGGAAGTCTTTCTCTTTCAAGATCTTAAACATATCATACTACTACCTACTCACCTTCATAGTTTTAGTTGAATTGTCTGAACTCAGTCTTATGTGGTTACCCTTGTATGTAGTAGATTGTTTTTCTCTTGCCACTTTTGGGATTTTCTGCTTCTTTTTTTTTTTTTTTTTTTTTGCTTGGGCAGGCTCTGGGAATCAAACCTGTGTCTCCAGCAGAGCAGGCAAGAACTCTCCCACTGAGCCACTGTTGCCTACCTGGGATTTTTTTGCTTCTCTTAAACATTTGACTGATTAGTATGTGTTTGGGGAAGGCCTATTTGGATTTATCCTATTCAGTGTTGAGGTTCTTTGACTTGCATATTTCTGTCCTTTATAAGGGTTGGGAGGTTCCCCCCATTTTATCCTCAATTAATCTACCTAGCCTTTTACTCCTCTCTTCTCTTTCTGGGATACCAGTGATTCTTATACTTGTGTGTTTTGTTTTTCCATCAATTCCCTGAGATCCACTTCAAATTCTTCCATCTTTTTTGCCTGGTTTTGGGGGTTGTCCTGTCCTCTAGTTCACTTATTCTTTCTTCTGCCTCTTCAAATCTTCTGTTGCATGTCTCTAGTATATCTTTTATTTGGTTTACAGCATCCTTAATCTCTATGATATCTGCTTTTTTTTATTTATTCTTTCAAATCCCTCTTTATGCTCTTCTAGTATCTTCTTGAGCTCCTTTATGTCATTAGCCATTCTATTTATTTTATTTAGTAGAGTTATATGAACATCTTTGATTAGTTGTTCTGATGTTTGTGTCTCCTCTTTTAATTTAGTCATTAGGCTGGGCTTTATCTGTCTGCATCTTGATATTCTTAATGATCTTCTGTTACCTTCACGGCATGTAAATATCTTTACTGATTTAATTTGGAAGCTGTTTTCCTTCAGTATTTTAAAGCTTTGTGTTTACAAGATGGATGTGGAGCAAGATGTAGGGCACAACAGTTCAGTGATACATTGCAGAACAGATATAAGCACAGGTTGGAGATGCTATGCTGTGTGGGCATGGGTGCCCAGCAGCTGGGGAATGTGGCTGTGCAGATGTACAGATCTGTGGGGTGTGGCCCTGGTGTGCACTGAATTGGGTGCAGGTTCCTTTCTACACACTTGCAAATCTCAGGGCATTGGGTCAGCATGGTATTGTGCCTGCGTGGGTAGGCTGGGAATCAGTGTGGCCCAGCTTCACAGATTAGTGCTTACCCAGAGTTATGGGGCATGACTGGGGGCCATGCACATGCACATATTGAGGGGGCTATTAACTGATGTACATGTGTAGAGAGCTCAGGGGGATGCGGTGGAGTTGCATGCTGTTGGGCTGGGGGCCAAGGTATGGAGGTAAGTGCATGCAGTCTTTATGTGCTGTCCTTCATCTACAGCAGGCAAGTCCAGGGAGGTAGGGCTCAGGAGGGGTGGGGTGAGACTGCACTTTGGTAGTAGAGGTAAGTTGGGCTGAGGCAGGCATGCATGCACTTAGGGTGGAGTTGTGGGTTGGGTATGCATGTGAGGGGTTGGTAGGATGGGGTGTTTGGAGTGCAGGAAGGGGGACTGGAGATGGGGTTCAGGTGCATTGTGGGCCACAGGGGCTGTGCTGGTGAGAGTAGCATGTTCAAGGAATGCAGCTTGGCTTATTTCCTGGTCCCCATTTCCTCATTCATGCACTCCTGAGGACTCCAGGCTTCTGTGATAGGCTGTTTGCACCATCTGGACAGTCTCTGGTTCTCTGCTTCTCAGTTCCTCAGCTTTTGCAACCAGTGTCACCCTATGTGGTACAGAAGACTCTCCCAGGTCACTTAATACCCTGGAATCGCCACCTTAGTTGCTCTTCTGTCCCTTCTCTAGCTGTTCCTTGGACCAGGGTTGAATTTGATCCTTCTGTTCTTCCACCTTCCCAGAACTCTCAGGATTATCTACAATAAGTCATTCAATAGAGCAACCTGGAAGGGGAGAGAGTCTAATTCATCAGGCATAAAGAACACATTCACATTCCTATAAATGGGGGATTTCTTAAGGCCATAAGCAAGTAAAAGCCCAGATTTAAGATGATAAAGATGAAGACGACCTTGAATTTCACATCTAATCTTTGCCTTGGGCTGATCTCCTTGATAGAAGGGAAATTCTGAAGGAGGACACTGTCCCAACACAGAGACAATTAGCAAAGACTATGAAAAGCATTTTGTGCTGGTTTGCCTGTTTTCTTTTAGCTCCTGGACTCAAGGAAATCTACATCCCATAACTAGCTGGACACAAAAATATAGGATGGATAACTGAGGAACTAAATCACAGAGTGATTAACAATTAAAATGTACAGTGTACGACAATAGATTACCAAACAAACAATGAAACAGGAAATGATCACCCATCCAAAGGAGCAAGATAAAAATTCAGACAACATTAATGAACTTTGGACAACACAAAGAGATTTAAAAAATATTCTCAATATGTTCAAGGACATAAAGGAAAACACAGAACTAAAGTAAAGAATATCAGGAGAATAATGAATGAACTATAGGAGAATCTCAATAAATAGAAATTAAAATAAACAATCAAACAGAAATACTGGATTTGAAGAGTACAATACATGAAATGAAAAATTCTCTAGAGGATTGCTACAACAGATTGGACCTGGCAGAAGAAAGATCAGTGAACTTGAAAATTAAGACAATTGAAATTATTTGAGCTGAAGAGCATAAAGAAAAAATCAAGAAAAAATTGTAGAGCCCAAGAGATCTGTGGACATCATCAAGCATACCGATGAACAGATTATGGGAATCCCAGAAAAAGAAGAAAAAGAGAAAGGGGCAGAAGGAATATGCAAATAAATAATGCCAGAAAACTTTGTAAATTTAACGACCAAAATGAATATGCACATTCAAGAAGCCCAGTGAACCTTAAATAGGATAAACAGAAGGAAAACCATGCCTGGGCTTATAGTAGTCAAACTGTTGAACACCAAGGACAAGGAGAGAGTTCTGAAAGATGCAAGTAAAAAGCAATCTGTACTATACAACAGAGTCCATATCAGATGAGGTTGTCTTTCAAAAGCAAGAGAGAGATTAAAACATTCCCAGATAAATAAAAAACACAAACACTTCCAAAAAAATTTTAGAGGAAGGAACATCCCTCAACTCTTTTTACAAGACCAACGTTACCCTAATACAAAAGTCAGATAAAAGTCTCCAAGAGAGTAAAATTACAGTCAAACATCGTTCATGAATATGGATGCAAAAATCCTCAATAAAATATTTATAATCCTAATCTAACAACACATTAAATAATTACACACCCTGAACAAGTGAGATTTATTCCAAGGATGCAAGGGTGATTCAACATCAACAAATCAAAATTTAATACAGAAAATTAATAGGATAAGGCATTTAACAAAGCCAGCACCCCTTCTTCATAAAAATATTTAGACAACTAGAAATAGAGGAAATCTCCTCAAAATGGTAAATGGCATTTATGAAAAACCTATGGTGAACATCATACTTAATGGTGAAAATATGAAAACTTTCCCTCTAAGATCAGGAAGAAAAAAAAGGTGCACATTTTCACCACTGTCATTCAACACTGTATTGGACATTCCAGCCAGAACAATTAGGCAAGAAAACACATAAAAGTTATCAATCACAAAAGAAAAAATCAAACTTTCCCTATGTGAAGATTTCCTGATCCTGTATAAAGAAAATTTGGAATGCTCCACCGCACAACTAGTAAAGCTAATGACCATATTCAGCAAAGTGTTGAGGCACAAAATAAACATGCAAAATATATGTAGTATTTCTGTACACCAGAAATTTTTTTTAAAATCCAGTTACATTAGCAGCTGAAAGAAACAAATATCTAGAATTAAGTTTAACCAAGGTTGTAACAGACCAATACACAGAAATCTATAAAATATTGCTAAAAGAAGTCAAATAAGATCTAAATAAATGAAAAGACTATCCCATGTCCCCGAACCGGAAGATTTAGTATTGTTTCAATTCTACCCAAAGTGGTTTATTGGTTCCATACAATCCCAATTAAAAATGCCATAGCTCTCTTGGCAGAAATGGGAAATCAAATCATTAAATTTTTATGTAAGGGTAAGGAGCCTTGAATATTGAAAACTATCTTGAAAAAGAAGGATGAATTTAGAGGACTTAAACTTCCAGATGTTAATACTTATTGCAAAGCTTCTGTAATCAAAATAACATGGTATTGGCATAAGGGAAGACATATAAACTAATGGCATCCAATTGAGAATTCAGAACTAAACCTTCACATCTCTGTTGAATTGATTTTTGACTAGGATTACAAGTCTAGTCTATTGAGAAAAAATAGATGTGAAAATGGGAAAAATGATGCTGGAAAACTGGATATCCATATGTAAAAGAATGAAGGTGGACCCCTACATCAAACCATACACAAAACTGTATCAAATTCATAAATATAATAACCAAAACTATAAATCTCCTAGAAGAAAATATAGCCAAGCAGTTTCAGGACTTTACAGTTGGCAATAGTTCTTCAAGTCTGTACTAAAACACAAATGACAAAAGAAAATATACATAAATCGGACTCCATCAAAATAAAAAAAAAAAATCTACATCAATGAATTTCATCCTGAAAGTTAAAAGACAACCTAAGAATGGGAAAAATATATTTGGGAACCACATAGCTAATAAGGTTTCAATATACAGTATATTTGAAGCAATCCTACAACTCAACAACAAAAAGAAACAATCCATTAAAAAATGGACAGAAGAGTTGAGTTGAAAGCATTTGAAAACATGTTGACATCATTAGCCATTAGTGAAATGCAAATATAAACCTCAATTAGATAACATTTTACATCCACTAGAATTGCTATTATTTTCAAAAAGGGAAAACAACAAGTGTTGGAGAGGATTTGGAAAAAGAAGAACCCTCTTTCATTGTTGATGGGGATGTAAAATTTGCAGTCACTGTTGAAAATATTTTGTCATTTCCATAGAAATTTAAGCATAGAATTACTATATGACCCATCAGTCCTACTTCTAGGTATATACCCCAAATAATTGAAAGCAGGGATTCAAAATATTTGAACACTGATGTTTATAGTGGCATTATTCACAATTTTCAAAAGATGGAAGCAACCCCAGTATCCATCAACATATGAATGGGAAAAAATGTGGTATGTATTGACAATTGCAATCATTTTCTGTCATTAAAAACAATGAAGTTCTGATATGTGGGACAGCATGGATGAATTTTGAAGACATTATGTTGAATGAAATAAGCCTGTCTCTAAAGGACAAATTCTTTACAATCTCACTGACATGAAATAAATAGAATAAGCAAACTCAAAGAGTTAAAAATGATAATACAGGCTACTAGAGGTGGGATCCAGGAATGAGGAATTCATGCTTAATTAGTGCAGAGCTTTTGTTTGGGGGATGGAAAAGTTTTGGTAATGGTTGGTTTTGATGGTAACATAGTTTTGTAAATGTAATTAGTACCATTGTATTATATACTTGAATGTGATTAAGGGAAATTTTCAATAGTCTATATGTTACTAGAATAAAATGTGTAAAAATATATTGGACTATACAACACAGCCATTCCTAATGTAAAGTATGGGTTATAATTGACACCACGATTATAATAATATTCTTTCACCAATTGAAACAGAGGTAACACACAAATGCAAGAAAACTGTGTGAGGGAGGAGTGTACATTTTCTGCATGATTTTTCATTAAATGTACAACTTTTCCAATAAAAATACCTAAATAAAATAAAAGTACCCTGAACGTTTAAAGTTTTTTTTTTTCCCCAATAATTCTTTCTCCTTAATAAATTACAAGAATTCACAAGAAAATTCACAAGTGGTGGTCACTTCTCATCTACACCAACTGAACTTATATATTTGCTTTCACTTTCTATAAGTCATTTCTTGGCAATATTTCATAAATTATTCCAAGCTTCTGTTGCTCTCTCATATCACTATCTTCCCTCCAAGTAAGGACATAGGCCACTGTTTACTTTTCAAAGCAGAAATAAATATAGGCTTTATTGAAATTAACTGAAAACTTGGGGTTTTAATGATGAAAATTATAACTGAAAAAAAAATCACTGCTTGTAGGGTCTGTAGGTCACGCCTCTTAAATGGCACTCTTTACTGGCCAACTCTTTCTTTAGATCCCTTTATTGTCATGCTGCCATAAGGGTCAGCCAATCTTTCTGAAAAAAAAGTTCACATAAACTGTGTCCTGGCCTTACTGAAAAGAGAAGCACTTTTTCTACCATGTTTGTTTGACAGGTCAGAGTGCTTGACTGACCCTGGATGACTGGCAAGGAAAATGCCAATCTGTGACACTAATGCAGAATTGTGCCTTTAATATTTTCTACAGCAACCATTTTCTCATTTTGGTGAATGTCTCAAAACTATTTTAAAGATTAAGTTGCAGTCCCATCATCAGAGATGAAGCTGCTAGTAACTTTTAAAATCAAATTCAATTTATTAAAAAAAAATCACATTAAAAAATTAAGCCTCACCAGGTCCCAGAATTTTTAATTGACAAATATCATTATTGTTTTTGACTTCTAAGTGTACCTGCAAATGTAAAGCATGAGCACAATTTAAATATCTTCCCCTTCATGAAATCAAACTCTCAAGTGATATTTCTCTGACTATAACCTCTTATATTGCTATCTCCCCGATTCTCCATTTCTACTGAATCTACTCATTGTTTTAATCAGGATCTCAATCCTTCCAAATTCTCTGAGCCAGTCACATCATTCTTTCATTTCAAACGACCATCTTAACACCTTTAATCTTATACCTTCTTTACCTCTCAACTGAAAGTTTTCTTCGAATATCTGCAATTACTTCTTAACAAGATTCTTTCACTTCTGATATACTTAGCCCTGCCCTGCATTATTTGATTTAGTTGCTCTGACTATAATTCTTTTTAAAAATCTTTCCTAAATTGTGGAAATTTTACTCTGTTAAATTGTCTCCCTCCTCTCTGACAATTTCTCTTTGATGATTCACTTCCTGTCCCTTTCTTTTTTTTTCTTATCACTCCCTTTCCCTATCTGCTGGCTTTCCCACAGGGTTCAATTAACCCTTCCTTTTAGATATCACTCTCAGTTCAATTTATAGTGCTAATCTATATCACCAAGTTTGTATTTTCAGCTATCTATCTACTGTTTTTCTGGGGTGGGGGGTGCATGGTCTGGAAATTGAAACCGGGTCTCCTGCATTGCTTATTTACTTTAAAGAATATATACACATATATTGCTAATACCTTCTGGAGTGTATTTAAAGTTATATATTCATACCGCATTAGCCACCAAAAATTAAGCTGCTTTCTAGTGCCGAACTGTATGTTTCACTTACTCCTGCCTTCGTGTTTTCCACCCTACTTGTGCAAGGATCCAGTGGTTGATTTGTTTGTAGCTACCCACTGCCAGTATCAAACCCAGTAGGTCAAAAGATAAAGGGATAAAGGAACATCATGCCCAGATCACAAAAGGCCTGAGTCATCTACCAGAAGACTATAAAGTAGAAACTGACCATGCTTTACAAATCAACATAAAAGCACCTCTAGTCACTTTTACTCTCCTGTAAAGTTCTTCTTTAACCCAAACTTATAGTTCTAGTTCTCCTCTTCCCAAATCTCTTTGTTGGACTGTCTGGGACTCCCTTTCTTTTTCTCAAGATTTCTCTTTCTCTCACTCCACCTCAGAAACATACTCACACTCATATTATTTGCCACTGGATGAAGATCTAGGTATGCCATCTTGAACTGTGCTAAGAACTGAAGAATAAAACTCTATAGCAATGTATATCATAGGTATGATACGTTTTACATGAAGAGGAGCTTCTCAGATTCAAATGAAACACGTTTGCTATTCATTATTCATTAGCAAACAGCTTTAGGGAGAATTACATTGAACAGAATTTTACAGTCTCATCATTTTTAAGGCAGTAAGACCTGATGTAACTCTGAACATTTTACCTGTGCTTTTGAATTGGGCATATGAACACAGAATGATTTTATTTGCTCTTTTCCCTGAAAGAGCTATAATCTACAATCCAGCTTCTCTTCCATTGATTTAAGTACCAAGTCATGCTAGCAGGTAAGAAAACTAAAGTAACTAAAAGCTTGAACTCTTTCTATCTGTGATGGTGTAGCTGAAATAGTTCTATTTGAAAGATTCTAGTGGTCATTCTTTTTATGTACTAGACAGGTTGTTTCAGATATATTTTTCTAGGAGTGGTGCTCTAAACGCCATGGTCTGCTGTGTATTACTGTTAGATTGCAAAAGTCATACTTGGCCTTATGGAAAATTGTAATACATCAGAATATTTCTCCTTGGCTTGTAGTGGTTTATTGTTATCTCTTTGCTATGTTATTTTTTCAAATTCTTAAAGAGGAAAATGCTAGTTTCTGCAGACTTGATCGATATTGATCAAAGAAAATTCCCGTTTAAGAAAAAAAAATCATTAACTGCCCTCCATCCAAGCAGATACCAGAATTCTAGCCACACCGCTTTAATTTTGTTTGTTTGTTTTGTTTTCGTTTTTCTATGCAATTTTATTAAGATCTATTTACACACCAAACAACCCAACAGAAATATACAATCAGTGCTCACAGTATCATCACATAATTGTGCAAACCAACATCATAATTTTAGAAGATTTTTATTACTCCAGAAAGAAATAAAAATAAAAAATAAAATGCAAATCCTCCAATATCCCTTCTCCCTACTAATGTTGACCCATAGTGTTGGTATGGCACATTTATTACTGATAATAAAAGAGTACTAAAGTATTGCTGTTAACTATAGTCCATAGTTTGCAGTAGGTACATGTTTTCCCAAATACCCCTCTACTATTAACTCCTTGTAATAGTGTCATATATCTGCTGTAGTTCATGAAAGAACTTTTTTATATCTGTATGGTTAATCACAGGTATTGTCTACCACAAGATTCACTATGTTATACATTCCCATGTGTTAACCTCCATCTTTCCTTCTGGTGACAAGTGAGACTCTACATTTTCCCCTTGCATCACATTCACACACCATTCAGCACTGTTAATTATTCTTACAATAATGTACTACCATTACCTCTATCCATTTCCAAACATTTAAGTTCAACTTAGTTAAATATTCTGCACATATTAAACAACCATTTACCATTGTTTTGTCTCATTCCATATCCTGGTAAACTCTATTCAATACTTTTTTACTATGAGTTTATGTACTATAATTAGTTCATATCAGTGAGATCAACAATATTTGTCTATTTGTGTCTGACTTACTTTACCTAACTTCACTTAACATAATGTCCTCAAGGTTTATCCATGTTGCCACATGCTTCAGAACTTCATTTCTTCTTATTGCTGAATAACATTCCATTGTATGTAAATACCAAATTTTGCTTATCTATTTATCTGTTGATGGACACTTGGGTTGTTTCTTTCTTTTGGTGATTGTGGATAATGCCATTATGAATATCAGTGTGCAAGTGTCTGTTCACATCCTTGGTTTCAGATCTTTTAATAGGATTGCCAGGTCATAAGGCAGTTCTATTCTTAAGTTCCTGAGGAACTGCCAAGCTGTCTTCCATAGTGACTGTACCATTCTGCATTACCACCAACAATGAGTAAGTGTTTAATTTCTCCACATCTGCTCCAATACTTGTAGTCCCTTTTTTGTGTAATACCAACCATTCTAGTAGGTGTGAGATGATATCTTATTGTAGTTTTGATTTGCATTTCCATAATAGCTATTGAAGCTGAGCATCTTTTCACGTGGCTTTTAGCCATCCCCATTTCTGCTTTGGAAAAATGTCTACTCATGTCTTTTACCCATTTTTAATGGTTGTCATGTTATAGTTGCTTTGTAGGATTTCTTTATATTTCTGGATATCAAACCTTTATCAGATGTGTTGTTTCTAAGTATCTTCTTCTATTGAGTTGATTTTCATTTCACCCTTTTGACAAGATTCTTTGAAATCTGAAGTATTTCATTTTCAGGAGGTCCCATTTATCTTTTTTTTTCATTGCTTGTGTTTTGGGTATAAATTCTAAGAAACTACTGTATATCAGTGAAACATGAAGATGTTTCCTTATATTTTCTTCTAGGAGTTTTATAATACTGTTTCTCATATTTAGTTCTTTTATCCATTTTGAATTAATGTTTGGATAGGGCGTGAGTTAGCAGTACTCTTACATTCTTTTAGTTATGGATACCTAGTTCTCCCAACATCATTTATTGAAGATATTGTTCTGTCCCAGTACAGTGGTCTTGGAAACCTTATCAAAAATCAATTGATAATAGATCTGAGGGTCTGTTTCTGAGTTCTCAACTCATTTCCATTGATCAGTATGTATATCTGTATGCCAGTATCATGCTGTTTTGAACACTGTGGCTTTATGATATGCTTTAAAATCAAGAAGTGTGGTATCTCCCACTTCACTTTCATTTTAAAAAATGTTTTTGGTTATCTGAGGGCCCTTACACTTCCAAATAAAAGTGTGAATTACAGTTTCCATTTCTGTAAAGTAATCTGTTGGAATTTTGTTTGGTATTGCATTGAATATGTATATAAGCTTGAGTAGAATTATCATCATAATGACATTTAGTCTTCCAATCCATGAACACAGAATGTCTTTCCATTTATTCATGTTTCCTTTAATATATTTTAGCAATGTTTTATAGTTTTTTGTGTAAAAATCTTTTACATACTTGGGTAGGTTTATTCCTCGATATTTGATTCTTTTAGATACTGTTGTAAATAGAATTTTTTTCTTAATTACCTCCTTGGATAGCTTCTTAATTCTGAATAGAAGCATCATTGATTTTTGCATATTGATCTTGTATCCTGCAACTTTGCTGAAGTCATTTATTAGCTCAAGTAGCTTTGCTGCCATTTTTTTTGATTTTTTAAATATAGGATCATGTCATCTGCAAATAGTGACAGTTTTACTTCTTCCTTTCTAATTTGGATTTTTTTTTATTTCTTTTTCTTGCCTAATATTTTTAATTAGAACTTCTAGCACATTGTTGAATAGCGACTGAGTATGATGTTAGCTATGGGCTTTTCATATATCATGTTGAGGAAGTTTTCTTGGATTCCTATCTTTCGAAGTGTTTTTATCATGAAAGGAGGCTGAATTTTGTCAAATGTCTTTTATGCATCAGTCAAGATGATCATTTGTCTTTTTCCTTTGTAATTTGTTAATGTAGTGCATTACCTTAATTGAAGTTTTTTTATGTTGAAACACCCTTGCATACCTGGAATAAAATCTACTTGGTCATTGTGTATAATTCTTTTAATATGTAATTGGATTCTATTTTGCATCTATAATTCATTAGAGAGATTACTCTGAAGTTTTCTTTTCTTGTAGTATCCTTATCTGGCTTTGGTATAAACTGAGTTAGTATTTTTTGGGAGAATTTGAGCAGGAATAGTTTTAATTCTTGTTAGAATGCTTGGTAAAATTTTTCTGTGAAGCTTTCCAGTCCTGGGCTTTTACTTTGTGGATAGGTGTTTGATGACTGATTCAATCTCTTTACTTGTGATTGATTTGTCAAGATTTTCTGTTTCTTTTTGAGGTAGTGTATGTTCATGTGTTTCTAGGAAGTTTTCCATTTCATCTAAGTTGTTTAGTTTGTTGGCATACAGTTGATAATAGTAACCACTCATGATCTTTTTTATTTCTTTGGGATCCATGGTAGGAACTCCCCTCTCATTTCTGTTTTTGTCTGCAGCTTCTCTCTTTTTTTCCTTGTCAGTCTTGCTAAGGGCTTGTCAAATTTATTGATCTCAAATAACCAGATTTTGGTTTTATTATTCTCTCTACTGTTTTTCAGTCTCCATTTCATTAATTTCTGTCCTGATCTTTGTGACATCTTTTCTCCTTGCTTTGGGGTTAGTTTGCTCATCTTTCTTCAGTTCCTCCAATTGTTCAGTTAGGCTATGGGTTTTTACACATTCTTCATCTTTAATGTAGGTGCTTAGTGCTATAAATTTCTCTCTCAGCACTGCCTTTGCTGCATCCCAATATTTTTTTTAACATTTTTAAATTGTGAGATACAACATACATAAAAATAAGCAATACACTTGAAAGTACATTTCAAATGTATTGCTTATTTTACTTTTTTTTTGGTACTAAATCCCTGCATTAACATTTTTTTTAATTTTTTAATTTTATTTTTTTAAATACCAAAAAACACCAAACAAATGCAAACATTCCTATTTTGATCATTCCATTCTACATATATAATCAGTAATTCACAATATCATCACATAGTTGCACATTCATCATCATGATAATTTCTTGGAACATTTGCATCTATTCAGAAAAAGAAATAAAAAGAACAGCAGAAAAAAATTTTATATATACCATACCCTTTACCCCTCCCTTTCATTGATCACTACCATTTCAAACTAAATTTATTTTAACATTTGTTCCCCCATTATTTATTTTTATTCCATATGTTCTACTCATCTGTTGACAAGGTAGATAAAATGAGCATCAGTCACAAGGTGTTCACAATCACAGAGTCACATTGTAAAAGCTATATCATTATACAATCATCTTCAAGAAATATGGTTATTCCATGTTTCTTGATGATGATTGAACAATGATATAGCTTTCACAATGTGACTCTGTGAATGTGAACACCTTGTGTCTGATGCTCCTTTTATCTACCATATCAACAAAAGAGTAGAACATATGGAATAAAAATAAATAACAGGGGGAACAAACGTTAAAATAAATTTAGTTTGAAATGCTAGTGGTAAATGAAAGCAAGGGGTAAGGGGTATGGTATGTATAACTTTTTTTTCTCTATTATCGCTTTATTTCTTTTTCTGTTATCTTTTTATTTCTTTTTCTAAATCGATGCAAATGTTCTAAGAAATGATGAATATGCAAGTATGTGATGATATTAAGAATTACTGATTATATATGTAGAATGAAATGATATTTTATTGTTTTGTTTGTTGTTAATTTTTTTTTAATTAATAATAAAAAAAAGAAACAAGGCTATGGAACCCAGCACTACATTTTCAGGCAATTCCCTCCAGCCTCTCCACTACATCTTGAACAACAAGGTGATATCTACTTAATGCGTAAGAATAACCTCCAGGATAACCTCTCCACCCAGTTTGGAATCTCTCAGCTATTGACACTTTGTCTCATTTCACCCTTCCCCCTTTTGGTCAGGAAGGTTTTCTCAATCCCTTGATGCTGAGTCTCAGCTCATTCTAGGGGTTTTCTCAACCTCTTGATGCTGAGTCTCAGCTCATTCCAGGATTTCTGTCCCACATTGCCAGGAAGGTCCACACCCCTGGGAGTCATGTCCCATGTAGACAGGGGGAAGGTGGTGAGTTTGCTTGTTGCATTGGCTGGAGAGAGAGGCCACATCTGAGCACCAAAAGAGGTTCTCTTGGGGGTGACTCTTGGGGCTAATTTTAAGTAGGCTTGACCTATCCTTTGTGGGATTAAGTTTCATATGAACAAACCCCAAGACTGGGGGCTCAGCCTATAGCTTTGGTTGTCCACCATGCTTGTGAGAATATCAAGAATTCAACTTGGGGAATTTGAATTGAAAGTACATTTCAACAAGTAATTATAGAAGAGATTTCAAAGTTTTGTATGCATTACAATTCCACAATTTCAGGGCTTTCCTTCTAGCTGCTCCAAGACAGTGGACACTAAAAAGAAATATCAATCTGGATGCATGGGTGGTTCAGTGGTAGAATGCTCGCTTTCCATATGGGAGACCCAAGTTCAATTCCCAGACCATGCACCTAAAAAAAAAAAAAAAAGAGAAAGAAAGAAAGAAATATCAATCTAATGATTCAGTAGTCATATTCATTTGTTAAACCCTAACTTCTCTGTTATAACTCCTCCTTCTTCTTTGATCTTTCTCTCAATATTTAGGGATATTTGCGCTATTCCCTTTTTAACTTTATTATGTTGCCAGGGATGTTGACAATTTGGTATAGGGGGAATGAACTGGTTGATGTTCTTGGAGAGACTGGCACCTATGGGTTTCAGGATTTGTTTGGCCTAGGAACCATCTGAAGGTTTTCAGTGTATGAAAAGTAAACTCAGTGTGCAAAACTTCTGTAGAATCTTATTTAAAGCCCTGGGTGTTCTTTAGGATTAACAGAAATGAAGTTGCTTGGGATTTGCAAAATCTTGGCAATTAGCAATTCCTGGCTTCATCTTGCATAAGAGTAGCTTCCAGAATAGCCTCTCCACTTCATTTGAACTCTCTTAGCCACTAATACTTGATTTTGTTACATTTTTCTCCTTTTTGGTTTGAAAGGCATTGTCAATCCCATGGCACCAATCCCACTAATGTCATGTCCCACAGAGTGGGGAGGGAGAATAACAGTTTTCTTGCAAAGTTGGGCTTATTGTGTTCTCGTTTTCATTCTTCTCAAGATATGTACCAATTTCTCTTGTAATTTCTTCTTTGACCAACTGATTGCTTAAGAGCTTCTTGTTTAACCTCCATATATCTGTATGTTTTCTGGTTCTCTATTTGTTATTAATTTCTAAACTTCATTTTGTTGTGATCATAGAAAGTGTTTTGTATGATTACTGTCTTTTAAAATGTATTAAGGCATGTTTTGTGTCTCAGCATATGGTCTATGCTGGAGAATGTTCTGTGAGCACTTGAGAAAAATTTACATCGTGCTGTTTGGGTATAATGTTCTATATATGTCTGTTAGGTCTAGTTCATTTATCATGTTATTTAAGTTCTCTGTTTCTTTCTTGAATATCTATTTAGATGTTCTATCTATAGGGTAGAGTGGTATGTTGAAGTCTCTCACTATTATGATAGAGTCATCATTACTGCCTTCAATTTTGTTAGTGTGTGCACATGCACTTTGAGGAACCTTGTTTGGAGCATAGATATTTATGATTCTTATTTTTTCTAGGTGGATTGCTCCTTTTATTAATATACAATGTTCTTTTTATCCCTTGTAACATATTTGCATTCAAAGATATTAATATAGCTACCCCAGCTATTGTTGTTGTTACTACTTGAATGGAATGTCTTTTTCCATCCTTTCATTTTCAACCTATTTGTATCTTTGGGACTAAAATGAGTCTCTTTTAAGCAGTATGTAGATTGATCATATTATTAAAACCATTTTGCCAATCTGTGTCTTTTGATTTGAAAGTTTAACCCATTAACATTCAAAGTTATTACTACAAAAGCAGTTCTTAATTTAACCATCTTATCTTTTGTCTTTTATATTTGTCAGATCTATTTTTTCTCTCTCTCTCTTTGTCCTTTAAGTTATCCTTGCAAATAGTTTTCAAATAGGCACACTTCTCCAGACCTAAATCTCCTGTGTTTTCTTTTCGGCCAGCAGACCTCCGTTTAGTAGTTCTGGTAGATCTTAACAAAAGATATCAGCTTCTGTCATCTACGTATATTTTAAACTCTCCTTCATTTTTGAAGGACAAATTTGCTGGATAGAGAATACTCAGCTGGGAAATTTTCTCTTTCATTAATTTAAATACAATGCACATTGCCTTCTCACCTTTGTGGTGTCTGTATATAAATCAGCACTCAGTCTTATTGGCTTCCCCTGTATGTGGTGAATCACTTCTCTCTTGCTGCTTTCAGAATTTTCTCCTTCTCCTTGGCGTTTGACAGTTTAATTATTATACAGAGTGGGTCTGTATGATATATTCTGCTTGCTGTATTTTTGACTCCTAGGGTTTTGTATTTATGTCTTTTATAAGGGTTGGGAAATTTTCATCCATTATTTCTTTAAATATTCTTCCTGGTCTTTTTCCCTTCCCTTATCCTTCTCAGACACCTATGACGCATATGTTGGTAGACTTTGTATTGTAAGTCAATACTCTGAGAAGGCCCTGCCCAAAGTTTTCCATTGTTTTCTCCATTTGCTCTTTTTGTCTGTTCAAATTTGGATGATCTGTCTTCTAGCTGGATTATCCTTTTTTCTGCCTCTTCAAATATGCTCTTGTGTGTCTCCAGTATGTATATGTTTTCCAGTGTATTTTTAAAACATTTTTATTGTGAAATATAGCAAATATATATAAAAGCAATAAATATCAAAGTACATTTTAATAATCAGTTATAAAACAGATTTCATAGTTTGGTATGGGCTACAGTTCCAGTTTCAGGTTTTTCCTTCCAGCTGCTCCGAGACACTAGACGCTAAAATGAAATATCAATGTAATGAGTCAGTAGTTATACTCATCTGCTAAATCCTAACTTCTTCTTGATCCTTCTCCCAATCTTTAGGGATATTTACGTATGCCTATTCTAATTTTTATGTTGAAAAAGGCATGCCAACAATATGGTTTAGGGGAGTGGAACAGGTTGATATTCTTGGAGAAACTGTCACCTCTGGGTTTGAGGACTTATCTGCCCCAGGAACCATATGAAGGTTTTAGGTTCCTGTAAAGTACACTTAGTGTATGGAACTTTTGTAGGATCTCAGATAGAGTCTGGGTTTTCATTAGGGTTAACAAGAATGATGTTGGTTGGGGGTTAGCAAATCCTTGGCAATTAGCAATATCTTGCTGAAGCTTGCATAAGAGTATCTTCCAGAACAGTGTCTCAACTCCATTTGAAGTCTCCTAGCCACTGATACCTTATTTTCTTACATTTCTTTTCCCACCTTTGGTCTGGAAGGCATTGTTAATCCCATGTTGCCAGGGCCAGGCTGATCCCTGGAAATTATATCCTACGTTTCCAGGGCCAAGCTTATCTCTGAGAGTCATATATTATGTTACTAGGGAGACCCACACTCCTGGATGTCATGTCCCATGTAGAGGTGAGGGAAAAGGTTTTTCTTACAGATTTGGGTTTAAGGAGAGAGCAGGCACATCTGAGCAACAAAGTAGGTCCTCTGGAAGTAAGTCTTAGGCAATAATTATAGGTAGGCTTAGCTTCTCTGCTACAAAAATAAGTTTCATAAGCACAAGTCTCAAGATGAAGGTCTTGGCCTCTTGACTTGGGAGTCCGTAGTGTTTGAGAGGGTATCTGGAGTTTCCCAGATAGGAAAGTTGAGTAGTTAAATATTTTTTTCTCCAGCCCCTCAAGTGACTTTGACAATACTTTTTAATTATCTTCCCAACATACTCTGGGATGTATTTGGGTATTCATTATGCTATATAGAATCATAAGTCCTCATTCTCATTCTAGGCTCCATGTATATGGGTTGCTTAAATGAACTATTCAGATAGGTTGAGTTAGATTATGTGTCATAGAAATTTAGTATTAGACAAAATAAATTTTTCTTCCTTTGGTCTCATATAATAGGTGAAGTTTTAAAATACTTTCATCCTTTACCCTGTATTATGATTTTCCTTAATCCTAACCAAATCAGCTTCATTCTTAACTCAGATAAAGATAGACGGAAGCCTGCTCTCTTTTTGGATTCTTTATCAGTTGTATATAGCAATACTGACTTTTGGAGCTGCAGAACTCCAACTCGCAGTCTTAGGTGTGACACAACTATGCAAAACTCCAGGAAGATACCAGGCTAGACATATGTAGCACAGCATCTCATAATCTAGAAAAAACACTTAAAGGTCAGGAATAAATGCAACTGCTATAAAAGTTTACAATCTGGGCCCCGATTTTCTAATAAGTATTTTCTAAAAGTGACCATACAATATTTGTCTTTTGTTTCTGGATTATTTTGCACAACTTATTGTGCTCAAGGTTCATTCACCTCATTGCATGGCTCATGACTTTGTTCTTTTCTGTAGACATACAATATTTCATCATGCATAACACCACAGTTCATCCCTCTGCTACTCAGTACTTCTACACTTCTCTCACCTCCATGTTGGGCAACATGGATAATCTTCAAAATAAACAATCCATGTCTCATGGAATCCTCACTTAATTGTACAATCATGGTCACTCTCAATTTTAAACAATTTTCACTGCCCCAAAGATAAAAATAACTGATAAATGCACCCTCACAAAAGAGAAAATCTGAAGCATCCCTTAACTTTTGTCCCTCCCCCACAATTATTTATTCCTGACATTGTTGTGGTACTGGTGATGTTTTCCTGTTAAATATAGACCATATTATGCAATAGGAGCTTTCTTCTATTATAACTCGTGTATAAGATTCATACATTTTAAGTGATTCATGAAAAAGCTTATTTTCATTTGTAGAGTGAATTGGTGAGAATCATGGCTCTATACAACCCCTTTCAATCATATTCACCTTCAATATGGCAGTATTACCAACAAACCCACTAATGAATTACTGTCACTTCTATCCATTCCCGTATATTTAGGTTCAAACTCATTGAGTGAACAGTTTACCTATCTCTAGCTTCTGTGTATCTCTAGGTCTCCTATATTCTACATTATAAAGCCCTGAGTTTACCTTTACCAAAGTCATATTAGTGAAATCACACAGTATTTATCCCTTTGTGTCTGGCTTATTTCACTTAACATTATGTTCTGAAGGTTTATCTATAAGTTTTAGGACTTCATTTTGTTTTACTGTTGCATAATATTCCATTATATGTATATACCACATTTTTTTTTATCCACTTGGCTTTTGATGGACACATGGATTGTTTCCATATTTTGGCAGTTGTGAATAATACTGCTCACCTTTGATCTCTTTTAGCAATATTGTGCAGTTTTCTGTGTGCAGGCCCCTTACATACCTGGTTAAGATTATTCTTAAACACTTGATTCCTTTAGTTGCTATTTTGAATGGATTTTTGTCCTTAACTTTCTCCTCAGTTAGGTCGTTATTGGTGTATGTTACTGATTTTTGCACAGTGATCTTGTATCCATCCACTTTGCTGAATTTGTTCATTAGCTGAAGGAATTTTTGTGTATATTTATCAGGATTTTCCAAGCATAAGATCTTGTCATCTGGAAATAAAGATAGTTTTACTGCTTCCTTTCCAATTTGGATACCTCTTATTTCTTTTTCTTGCCTGACTGCTCTCCCTAGAACTTTTAGTACAATATTGAATAATACTGTACTATTATTATTATAAGAGGGTGTCCTTGTTTCATTCCTGATATTAGGGGAAATGCTTTTAGTCTCTCACTATTAATAAGATGTTGATTGTGAGTTTCTCATGCATACGCTTTATCATTGAGGAAGTTTCCTTTGATTCGTAACTTCTGAAGTGTTTTATTAGAAAGGATGTTTAATGTTGTCCAATGCCTTTTCAGCATCAATCAAAATGATCATGTGATATTTCCTTTTTAATTTGTTAATGTGTTGCATTGATTTTCTTATGTTGAACCACCCTTGAATACCTGGTATACATCCCTCTTGGTTCTCTTAATGTGTCACAGGATTCGATTTGCAAGTATTTTGATAAGAATTTTTCATCCATATTTATTAGGGATATTGACCTGTAGTTTTCCTTTCTCGTAGCATCTTTATCCAGGTTTGGTATTAGAGTGATGTTAGCTTCATAAAATGAGTTAGGAGTGTTCCATTTTCTCTCATTTTATGAAAGAGTTTGAGCATGATTAGTATTAGTTATTTTTGGAATGTTTGGTAAAATTTCCTATGAAGCCATCTGGCCCTGGGTTTTTCTTTGTAGGAAGAGTTTTGATGACTGATTTAATCTCTTTACTTATAATTGGTTTGTTGAGGTCTTCTATTTCTTCTTGAGTCAGTGAAGCTTGGTCATGCCTTTCTAGCAATTTGTCTATTTCATCTAAGAAGTCTAGTTTGTTGGCATATAGTTCTTCATAGTATTCTCTCGTGATTTTTAAAAATTTATTCTTATTTCATGTTAACAACTCATCTCTCATTTCTGATTTGGTTTATTTGAATCCTCTCTCCTCTTTTCTTTGTCAGCCTAGCCAGTAGTCCAATCAACTTTTGGTTTTATTGATTCTTTCTATTGCTTTGCTTTCAAAGTCATTTAATTCTGCTTTAATCTTCATTATTTGTCTTCTATTTGCTTTGGGGTTAGTTTGCTGTTCTTTCTCTAGTTCCTCCAGGTAAGCAGTTAAGTCCTCAACTTTTGCTCTTTCTTCTTTTTAAATATAGGCATTTAAATTCCCCTCTTCACACTGCCTTTGCAACATCCCATTTGTTCTATTTGTAACCTTGACTCTAAGAAGAGTCTCGTGTATGCACAATATAGAGTGATCATATTTCTTAATCCTTTCTATCAATTTCTATATTTTCATTGGTAAGTTTAGTCTGCTAACATTCAAAGTTATTACTGTAAGGGCAGTTCTTGAATCTACCATCTTACTCTTTGGTTTCTATTTGTCAGCTCTATGTATTCTTTTCCCTCTCTCTCTTTTTATCCTTTAAGTTACCCATATTGGTACTGGCATCAGTAATTCTTTGAAAGTATACCAGCCCACGTAACAGGAGTCACTTCCCTAATATTCATTTGCATTTCTTCCTATTATTAAATATTAACTTTGCTTTTATTCTTACTACCTCTAATGAAGGCCATCTTTCTTTGCCATTCATGCACATTGTGGTCACATGACTAAATTCCTGGCAGGGACTGCCCTGTCTTTTCCCCTTTCCCTCTATTCCTAGATGAAATTAGCTTATGACAGCTGGAGTTCAAGCACATGCAAAGGAAGTTAGGGTAGAAGCCATGTGGTAAGAATGATAAACAAGAATGAAGAAGACTGAGTTTCTCACATGAGATGTACTATGCTGGTCCTGGATAGCCTATCTCCATACTGCTTCTACATGGGAGAGAAATAGACTTGCATCTTGTAAAATTTCTACTGTTGTGATCTTTCAGTCATATCTAGCTGATTTCATCTTAACTAAAAGCACTGTCATGTGACTAAATAAAATGCAGGTGACCATTGTCATATTGGCCATTTAGTGTTTCTAGCTTCTCTGTTTTCTAAACAGAGTGTAAGATGAACAATCATACTCCTAAATCTTTACCTCCATCTCTAATTATTTAATGTTAATTTCCAAAAATAGGAGTATTTCATTCTATATTGTAAACATTTTAAACTTCTTGACACCTATTACTAAATTTTACCAATCATCACGCTCACCTATATTGAACATTACTGTTTTCAACAGTAGTAATAATTAGATAAGTGGAAATATGTCATTATTTTAGCTACATTTGTGTGTCAGTGTGGTTGAATCATTTTTAGACACATAAATATTTATTAATACTTCTATTAACAATAATAATTTACCCTGTGGACTTTCTCTCTAAAAACACACATTGCTAAGTGCTTTATATGCATTACTTTATTTAATCTTTTTCATTTAGTTGAATCTTCTTGTTCTTTATTTTTAGAATAATAATGCTTTTTGAAAATCTACTAGTATAAAATGTCTTAACTTAACTATATTAATCCTTTCTCTTCTATATTCAAAATGATTTTAATGCTAATTCTAGGGAAAAGTAATTAGAAGAGCCATGAGCATGGTTAATAAGGTGTACTTTGTCCAGAACCAAAATTTTCTGTAGCACATAACCTAACTCATCCTGTCTGGATAGAACATTTAACAATCCAAACAAAGGAAGCCCAGAATAAGAGTGAGAGTCTTTAATCCTGTACAGCTTAATGTAACGCCTGGATATATCCCAGTGTATATTAAGCAGATAATCAAAAAATATTGGCAAAGTCCCTTGAGGGATGGGAGAAAAAATATGGCACTATTAAACTTTACCACTATTAAATCCCAGATACTGTGTCAAACATTTGGGACACTCAAATAGGCCAACCCCTTTATCTGGAGGTTTCCTCTTGCAAAGCTTATGTACATGGTGGAGGAGCTTAGCTTACCTATATGAATGCCTAAGAGTTACTTTTGGAAGACCTCTTTTGTTGCTCAGATGTGGCCTCTCTCTCTCTAAGCCCAAATTACTAAGCAGACTCTGCATTTGATGTTATAGTTTAAAGGTTTAGAAAGGGCTTTAACAGTTTGTTTGGATGGTTAGCTGAAACATAGATCAAAAAGTGGCTGACATTACCTAAGGTCAAAGTGTTGTAATTGTCTTGGTAAAATGTAGATGAGGGGATCCAGAGGCTTACAGAGATTGAAATGTTAGAGGGGATCAATAATGGAAGGTCTGCTCTGCAACCCAGGAATGTCCAGAGGACACATCTTTCACCAGAACCTTGGGAAATAAATTTGTGAAATAAGCTCCATCATCCCTGAAAAGGTGTGTAGTCACCCTTGTCTGTAGGTCAGATATTAATATGGGAAACTCTGTCACTGAGCTGGAATCCTTAAGGACAGTGGGGATGATCCCATCCCAAGTTTTCAGAAGCCATGTGTTGGCAATTAATCACCATAGTCAAGGTCGGCATGGCCGCCATAATGAACAGCTGACTCAAAGGAGCAGTCAAAATAATCTGACTTGCAGATAGTTGTGGCATTGGATAGTAGATCCTGCAGAACCTAGAAGTAAACTAGATGGGGAATCTACTAAATTCTTGTTTGAGCTGTACAAGCAGAATTCTATGTCAAGTGAACAGAAATCTAAATTGAATTACAAAAACAGAGTGCCATGGCTCCTTAATCAATTCTAAAACTTGAGACAATTTACAAATCTGGAGCCCCTAGAATGGGGGAATGGCTGGGTACCCTTTGGGAAGACCCCTTAACACCACCCAAAATTTACACTGTTAGCTTTACTCCTAGCCTTCCCCAAAAAGACCTTGGCTTTTTATAAGAGTGACTGTGCATTGGGGAAAAAGAAATACCAGATATTTGGGTGATATTAGACATTGGCTCAGAAGTGACACTTATTCCAGGAGACCCAAAACATCACTCTGGTCTGCAGTCAGAGTATAGGCATCTGAAGGCCAGGTGATTGATGGAGTTTTAGCTCAGGTTTGTCTCACAGTGGGCCCAGGGGATCCCAGATGCATTATGTGGTCATTTCCCCAGTTCCAATGCATAGTTGGAATCAACATACTCAGCAACTGGCAGAAACCCCACAGTGGTTCTCTAACTCATGGAGTGAGGGCTATTATGATAGGAAAGGCCAGGTCGAAATGATTAGAACTTCCCCTACCTAGCAAAATAGTGCATCAGAAGCAATACCATGTTCCTGAAAGGATTGCAGAGATTAGTGCACCTCTTAAGGAATTTGAACTGGTGGTGATTCCCACTGTATCTTCATTCAACTCTCCTATTTGGCCTGTGCAGAAAACAGATGGGTCTTAGAGAACATAATGGATTATCATAAACTTAACCAAGTGATGACTCTGATTTCAACTGCTGTTTCAAATATAGTATCATTGCTTGAGCAAATCAATATATCGCCTGGTACTTGGTATGCAGCTATTGATATGGCCAATGCTTTTTCTCTCGATAGCTGTCAGTAAAGAACACCAGAAACTCTTTGCATTCAGCTGGCAAGTGCAGCAGTATACCTTCATTGTCCTGCCTCAGGGGCATATGAATTCTCCAGCCCTATGTCACAATCTTGTCCAGAGGGACCTTGATCATTTCTCCCTCCCACAACACATCACACTGGTCCATTATACTGATGATACCATGTTGGCTGGAACTAGCGAAGAAGAAGCATGAGGAAGTCTAGACTTATTGGTAAGGCATATGCATGTCAGAAGATGAGAGACAAATTCATCAAAATTACAAGTGTCTTCCATCTCAGTGAAGTTTTTAGGTTTCCAGTGTTGTAGGGCATGTCAAGATATCCCTTCTAAGGTGAAGGATAAGCTGTGGCTTGTGGCCCGTTGTATGACCACAAAGAAGCACAATGCCTAGGTGGCCTCTTTGGATTTTGCAGACAATATATTTCTCATTTGGGCATGCTACTCCAGCCAATTTGCTACTCCAGCCAATTTATTGAGTGCCCCCCAAAACTGCTAGTTTAGAGTGGGGACAGGACAAAAGAAAGTTCTGGACATGTTCAGGCTGCTGTTCAAGCTGCTCTGCCACTTAGACCATATGATCCAGCAGATCCAATGGTGTTGGAATTGTCCATGGCAAATAGGGATGCTGTCTGGAGTCTTTGAGAGGCCAGTTTAGAAG
Organism: Tamandua tetradactyla; assembly: GCF_023851605.1. Classification (NCBI taxonomy): domain Eukaryota; kingdom Metazoa; phylum Chordata; class Mammalia; order Pilosa; family Myrmecophagidae; genus Tamandua; species Tamandua tetradactyla. The sequence continues at coordinate 58,927,717 of NC_135345.1, forward strand.
AATCACAAGGCAGATCCTTAAGATTTTGGAGCAAAACCTTACTATCTTCTGCAAATAGCTACTCTCCTTTTGAGAAATAGTATTTAGCTTGCTACCGGGCCTTCGTAGAGACTGAACACTAAACCTTGGGCCACCAATTTACCATGAGACCGGATTTGCCTATCATGAGCTGGGTGTTGTCTGACCTAACAAGCCATAAAGTCGGGCATACACAGGAATACTCCATGATAATAATGGAAACGGTATATTAGAGATAGGGTTCAAATGGGTCCTTAAGTTACAAGTAAGTTACATGAGGAAGTGGTCCAAATGGCCATGACCACTACTCCTGCCACATTACCTTCTCTTTCCCAGACCAGGGTTATGGCCTCTTGGGGTGTTCCTTACACTGAGTTGACTGGGGAAGAGATACTTGAGCCTGGTTTACAGATGGTTCTACAGAATATTCAGCGACCACCTGGAAGTGGACAGTGGCAGCGTTACAACTCCTTTCTGGGATGTTCTTAAAGAACAGTGATGAGGGAAAATCCTCTCAGTTGGTGGAACTTTGGGTAGTGTACCTGATTGTTCATTTTGATTGGAAGAAAAACTTCCCAGGTGTACTTGCATATGGACTCATGGGCTGTTGCTAATGGTCTCTCTGGATGGTCAGACTTGGAAGGAGCATGATAGGAAAATTGGTGACTAAGAGGTCTAGGAAAGAAGTTTGTGTACAGACTTTTCTGAACAGGCAAAGATGATGAATATATTGTGTCCCCTGTGAATGTGCACCAGAAGGTGATTTCAGCTAGCAAGTGTTTTAATAATCAATTGGACAAGATGACCCCTGCTGTGGATACAAGTCATCCTCTTTCCTTAGCCTCTCCAGTAATTGCTCAATGGGCTCATGAATAAAGTAGGCATGGTGCTAGGGATGGAGGTTATGTGTGGGTTCAGCAACACGGACTTACATTCATCAAGGCTGACCTGGCTATGACCACTGCTGATTGCCTAATCTGCAGCAGAGACCCACACTCAGTCCCCAATATGATGTTATTACCCTAGGTAATCAGCCTGCTATCTGGTGGAAGGTTGATTACATTTGACCACTTCCATTAGGAAAGGGGCAGTGATTTGTTCTAACTGGAATAAACATGTATTCTGGATAAGGGTTCACCTATCCTGCATGAAATGCTTCCACTAAACCTACGCTCTAGGGACATATGGAAACCTTATCCACCATCATAGTTTTCCACACAGCATTGCTTCTGATCAAGGAAGCCACTTCACAGCAAATGAAATGCAAGAATGGCCATATCTTCATGGAATTCTCAGATCTTACCATGATTGCCATCATCCAGAGGCAGCTGGGTTGACAGAATGGTGAAATGGCCTTTTAAAGACCAATTATGGTACCAACTAAGTGGTAATATCATGTAGGGTTGGAGCAGTGTTCTCCAGGAGGCTGTGGGTGTTCTGAATCAGCATCTGTTGTATGGTGTCTGTTCTCCCATAGCCAGGATTCATAGGTCCAGGATACAAGGAGTGGAAATGAGAGTGAAAACATTCACTATCACCCCTACTAATCCACTAGGAACATTTTTGCTTACTGTCTTGAAATGTTAAACTCTGCTGGTCTTCAGGTCTTGGTTCCAAAGGAGGAGTACTCCTACCAAGTAACACAACAATGATTGCATTTAACTAGAAGTTAGACATGCTGGCCACCTTGTATTTTTCATGGCATTGAAATCAACAGGTGCAAAAGGGATTACTGTTCTGTCTGGGTTGATTGATTTTGACTATCAAGGGAAAATAGGTCTGCAGCTACACAACTGAGGTGAAAAGGAGTTTTCCTGGATAAAGGAGATCCCCTAGGGCATCTCTTAGTATTACCATGCCCTGTGATTAAAGTCAATTGGTAGTCCAATCCAGTCTGGACTACCAATGGCCTAGAAACCTCAGGAATGAAGCTTTGGGTCACTCCACCTGGAAAAGGGCCACGGCCAGCTGAAGTGTTTGCTGAACGTAAAGGAAACATGGAATGGGTGGTAGAAGAAGGTAGTGATAAATATGAACTATGATCATGTGACTAGTTATAGAAATGAGAATAGTGATTATATAACTATTTCCTTCCTGTTTTATTATAAGTATGTCTGCATTTGTGCATAAGCAAATATACTGTTTTCCTCTTATCATGTGACATAAGATGTATTGTTCATGATATAGTATTTAATTCCTAGAATATGAAGTTTAAGAGTGAATGTTACCTAAGAACCTGCACCCTATTCTGGAGAGATATAGTCCATCTCTCATTGCAAGCAGGACAGTTGAGTATTGTTAGGTGAAACATATGTCTGTTATTGTATAATATTTGGAAATTAAGCATATTTCAAGGTGATGTACATAGCTGCCAAGTTAACAAGGTGTGGACTGTGATAATTAGGTTTTGATGTTAACTTGGCCAAGTGATGATGCCCATTCATCTGGTCAGGCAAGCACTGACCTAACTACTGCTCAGAGAATATTTTGTGGCTGGTTGGTAAACTGGAAGACTGGTTAAATCATCAATCAGTTGATTGCATCTGTGGATGATTACATCTGTGATCAACTTCAATCATTTGAAGACTTTTAAGAAAGTAGAGAGACTTTTTCACTGCTTCTTTGGCCAGTAAGCCTTTCCTGTGCAGTTTTCCCAAATGCTTTATATGAGCTGCCAGTTGCATAGCCTGCCCTGCAGATTCAGACTCTTATATTCCCATGGTTGTCTGAGACACCTTCAAAAATCTCATATTTACAGATATCACTTGTTAGTTCTATTTCTCTAGGGAACAGTGACTAACACACCTGTTTATGAAAGCCAATCCATCTCAGGTGTATTGCGTTCCAGCAGCTTTTGCAAACTAAAACAGATTTTGTGCCAGAGGAGAGGGATGCTGCTGCATTTGTAAATGCCAAATATTTTGGAATGGATTTTTCATCAGAAAGGGGAGAATTCTGGAAGAATTGTGGGGACCTTGACAGAGAAACCCTAAATAGCAATGAAGAGACAGCTGGCAGAACTATGGACTCTATAGACACTTTCTGTTGAAGTCTTAGAGAAATGTGTCATTGAAGATTAGAAGGAAGGTCACCTTTGTTTTGACATGTCAGATAAGTCTGGCAAAAAGAATGTTGATCCTGAATGGAAGGGATAATTTAAATATGATGATTTGGATACTTGGCTGAATAAATTTCCAAGCTAAATGTGGGCAATGCAGACTGGATTCTCTTTGCAGTTTATAGAAAAATGTGACAAGAAATGGATAAATTAAGAACTGAACTTTTGGGTGCAAAGAAACCAGAACTTGATGGATTGGAATATTCTGGGTGTGCAGATTTGAAAGTATTATCTACCCCAGAAAAGCCATGTTACAATCTTGATCCAATTTGTGGGTGCAGCCATGTCTGTCAATCTTAATTAAATATTATAGGTGGAAATTTTTTATTACATTATTTCCACACAGATGTGGCATGCCCATATATGGACATGTGATTCCAACTTTTCCAGGAGGGTCTTGCTAAACTTATTGGAGTCCTTTAAAAGAGAAACATTTTGGAGGGAGCCAGAGCTGACACAAACTTCAGAGCCAAAAGACAGAGCAGATGTACATGATTACAGAACAGTTGCTTCAGAGAACAGAGACATGGATGTTTGTAGATGGCTGGATCCCAACAGATGTTGCCAGAAGTTATTAAGCAAGTCAGAACCTGGAGAGAGCCGAGAGAAGTCAAAAGATGAAAGCCAGCCCCAGAGAAGCAAAGTGAGGAACCTCACAGGAACTGAGGTTGAAAACAATGGAGCCCAGGAGAAGGGACCAGCAGATGCCAGCCATGTGATTTCCCAGCTGACAGATGTGTTCCAGACCCATAGGCCTTCCTTGAATTAAGATATCTCTCCCTGGATTACTCAGCTTGGACATTTTTATAGGCATAAAACTGTAGAATTGCAATTTAATAATCCCCCCCCCTTTTTTTTTGCATGGGCAGGCATTGGGAATTGAACCTGGGTTTCCAGTGTGGCAAGCAAGAATTCTTGCCCTGCTGAGCCACCATGGCTTGCCCAATAATCCCCCTTTTTGACAGTCATTCCATTTCTGGTATATTATATTCTGGAAGCTTTAACAAACTAAAACTGATTTTTGTACCAGAGATGTAGGGTGCTGCTGTTCACATGTTGGAACTGTTTTTCAAATGGATAAGGAGAAGATTCTGGAAGACCTGTGAGAAGCTTGATGTAGAAGGCCTAGAATACATTCAAGAGACTACTGGTAGAGATGTGGATATGCAGATATCTCTGATGAGACTTTAGACATAAATAATGGGCATTGCAAACTGGAAGGAAGACAATATTTGTGAATGGAAGGATGAATTTGGGAGTTATGAACTTGGATAGTTAGTGGAAGAAGTTTCCAAACTAAATGTGGAAAATGCAGTCTAGTTGCTCTTTGCAGCTTATAGTAAAATGTGATAGGAAAGAGATTAGTTGAGAACAGAACTCTTGGGTAGAAAGAAAACAGAAGTAGGTGATCTGGAGCCAACAGAAACTTCAGAGCCAACAGAGAGACTAGCGTCTGAAGCCAAGATATCTCAGGCCAAGAGAGAAGACGGATTCATACTTATGGTGAGGGTAAGTTTCCACCAGAAGCAGAAGGTGGGTCTTCTAAATCTTTGCTCAAGAAGAATTGTGCCTCAGGCTTCCAAGAGGGTGGAGCACAAACATTGGGGATGGGGGAAGCCTGGCTTCCACCCCATTGTTCTGGAGGTGTTAAGTGTGTGCCCTAGAGATGGCAGAGATCCTGGGCACTGCCCCAATGCTTAGAGAGGGTGGAGCTAAGGAAAGAGTCATCTTCCCAATGTCCCCCAAGGTTGAATTTGGAGAAAGCTGAGCCACTGTATAGACCCTTGGAAAGGGTGGGACTGCTGCTTCCTAAAGCCCCATGGATAAATTATTCTCAGACAGTGAAATCCAATGGAGTTTGCCCTGCAGGTTTTCAGAACTGTTTGGGTCTAGTGACCCCTGTTTACTTTTCAGTTTCTCCATATGACAATGGAAACATGTATCCTATGACTGTTCCTCCTTTGTATATTGACAGCAGATAACTTGTTCTGAGGTTCACAGGTTCACAGCCAGAGGAGAAATTTTTTGCCTTATAACAGACCATGCCTTTAGCTCCTGGTGAGACTTTGGACAGCTTTTGACTTTGTATTGTATATGTATTGTGACTGAAATGAATGATTTAAGTCTTTTTTGATATTGTGATGGAGTGAATGTATTTTATATATGGAAAGAACATGTCTTTTTTGGGGGCCCAGAAGGTGGAATGTGCCAGTTTGAAAGTATGATTATCCCCAGGAAAGCCATGTTTTAATCCTGATTCAATCTTGTGGGGGCATCCATTTTTTTAAAATTCTACTTCAATATTGTAGGTGGAAGCTTTTGATAAGAATATCTTCTAATCAAAAGATATGGCATGCCTAATTTTGGGTGGGAGCTTTTGATTAGATTAGATGGAGGTGTGATTCCTCCCATTCCATGTGTATCTTGATTAGTAAGATTAAGTTTAGTTTACTAGAGCCATTTCAAAGAGGAAACATTCTGAGGAGAGCTCAGAGGTGACAGAAACTTTACAGCCAACAGAGAGAGCAGACATAGATGCTCGGAGAACAGTTGCTTCAAAGAACAGAGATATGGATGTTTGGAGATTCTTGGATCCCTACAGACATTGCTATGAATTGTTAAGCAAGCTGGAACCTGGAGAGAGCCAAGGGGGGCCAAGAAATGAAAGCCAACCCTGGAGAAGCAAAGTGAGGAACCTCCAGAGGAACAGAAGGTTAAAGCAGTGGAGCTCAGGAGCAAGGGACCAGCAGATGCCAGCCATGTGACTACCCACCTGACAGAGGTATTCCAGACCCATCAGCCTTTCTTGAATTCAGATATCTCTCCCTGGATTCCTTAGTTCGGGCAATTTTGTAAGCTTATAACTGTAAACTTTCAACTTATTAAATTCACTTTTAAAAGCCATTCCATTTCTGGCATATCACATTCTGGCAGCTTAACAAACTAATACACCAGACTTCTAGAAAGTGAGCCCCTAGAGAATAGTGTGCTACATGAAGATTCAACCAAACATTGATTCAGTCAGTCATTATAGGACAAGTGGTGATTGGAGATTCAGTTACCCTGAAAGGATTTGTAGAAAGTCTGATGGTTTCAATTCCTGTATGCTGCATGCCAAATCAACAAATTTTTTGCAATATCTTTACAGATGGAACCACTGCCAGTATGAATTAAAAGGGACAGAAAATGGACAGACTGAAGGAAGAACAGCTTCAGAGCTAGAACCACAGAAACTAAGGTCTGAAGCCAAGATATGTTGGGTATGATAGCAGATCCACCTCTGCATCCACCTCTGCAGGGGATGACTTTGCCCCAGAAGCACAGGGTGCTCATTCCATTTCAATGTTCAAGAAGAGTTCTGGTGCCCCAGACCTCAGACAAGGTGAAGTACATTCCATGACAATTCAGGTTAGCCTGGCTGCCACCCTATTTTTCTGAAAGGGGTTGAGCATGTGTCCTGGAGATGGCAGAGGATCAGGGTGCCACCCAGATACTTGAGCAGGGTGAGGCTGATAAAAAGATGGTCTCCTCAATGCTCCCCAATGAAGCAACTCTCATCCCTATTTTAGAGAGAACAGGGCCAATTCATAGGCCCTTGGAAAGGATGGGATTGCTGCCTTCTAAAGCTCCACGGATGGATGACTCTCAGACTTTGAAATCTAATGGAGTATGCCCTACAGGTTTTCAAATTTTTGTTTAGGTCTTGTGACTGCTGTTCTCCTTCCAATTTTTCCCTATGACAATAGGATCATTTATCCTATGACTGTTCCTTCTTTGTATATTGGGAGCAGGTAATTTGCTCTAGGTTCACAGGTCCATAGGCAGAGGAGAATTTTGCTTTGTGACAGACCATGCCTGAGATGAGATTTTATAGTCTGATGAGATTTTATAGTCTGAGTTGGTACTGAAATGATTTAAGATTATTTTGATATTGTGATGAAATGAATATATTTTGGCTATGGAAAGATTTAGTACATTGTATGCAGGACAGATGAGCCACTATGGCCTGCCAAATCATATGATTTTTGAGGGGCATTTCAGAAAGGTTCAGATTCATTAGACTATTATTATCCTCCAAATAAAAAAATGCTTAAAATCCAAACTTCTAACGTGGTCTATGAAGTGCTTCACATTCTGGCCTCATCTGAACTTCATCTTGAGATACTTTGCCCATTTGCTATTCTGTTCTTGCTGTGCTCATATTCTTTACATTTGGAATGACTCTTCTGTCTGAGCTTTGAACATTCTTTATATCACAACTTAACCATCACTTTCATGTAGAAGATTTTTCCTTAATCCTTGGTCTATTTGGCTCCCTTGCCTATATAGTTACATAACACCTGATCTGCTCCCTTCATTTTGTCTAGAACACCTGTAATTTTATACTGTATTATTAAACTTATTTAGTATCTCCCTCCTTCATTATTTCCATGCTTGGATTGGTTCACCTTAGTGTCAAGGAAAATACACACTTTAGGTTAATTCCCAGGAGGAGGTCTTGAGAGAAAGCTTTGAGTGCAAAGCCTTTTTTTGTGGTATGATCCCAGGAAAAAATTGGAGGGGAACAAGGAAGTGATAAAGGGAAGTAAAATCAATCCAAAATGGACTGATGTGTTGAGGTCCAGATTGGTATATTTTGTTAAAGCCTTGGTTAGTCTGGCCATACAAAGGGAGGGTTTTTCTTCAGGCTATTGGGAAATTTCTGGATTTTTTTGTAATTTACCTGGGTATGGGTGTTCTTGAGCATCCCTTCAAGTAAACAGGCTATAATGTGGTCCCTATTCTGAATCCCAGGGTCCCTGGTTTGGTATGTCCAATCTGGCTCACTGGTAGGGAGTGCCAGATCTGCAACTGGGTTAAGGTTTCTATTTTCATTGTGAAGGTGGTCTGCATATTCTCAGGTGGATTGCCAAATGTGGCTCCATTCATCTGGGGTTAAGATGGACATGAGGATGTAATAAAGGTCTGACCATGTAAGGAAGTAAGCCTGAGTAAGGCGGATGAATTCTTTGTGATATTTGGTAGGATTCTCAGAGAAGGAGCCTAATTTTTCCTCAATTTGTGACATATCTGCCATTGAGAAGAACCCAAACTGGTCCCTCCACTCCCGCCACCTCTTGGAGGGGAAATTTGGTGAGGTCAGATGTCAAGGGTAGATTGGCTGATAAATTGTACATGTAAGAAGAGGGTGCCTTCTGACTGACTTATATGTCTCAAAAAGTTACCACCCTTTACCTACCAACCCCCTCTAAGTCTTTCCTTCTCTATATCCATTCCATCAAGGGACTAGCTCTTGGACTTCTCTGCCAAAACACTGGAGATACCTTATACTCTATAGTTTATCTATCCAAACAACTTGACTCAGTCTATAAAGGATGACCCCTTTTCCTTTGAGTCCTTGCCTCAACAGCCCTCCTCCTTCCAGAGGCAAATAAGCTTACTTTACACAGCATGATCATCCTACTTTCCTGTCATTCCCTCTCTGACCTAACGAGCCACTGAGCTTTCCTCTTCCTCCCTCCTCTCATATTCAACTCTTACATGCTCATTTATTAGATCCAAAAGTTACATTCCAAAGATGTGAAAACATAAACCCACCACTCTCCTCCCAGACACCCCCCCCATCCACTCCTAACAACACACCCCACATTTGCTCTGAAATTCTTGACCTCAGCCAGAACCCCTTCTCCCACATCTCAAACACGCACATTGAGGAAGCCCCAGACTGGTTCATTGACGGAAGTTCCCACAAGCAGCACCCCTATCAAGCTAGCTATGCCATCATTTAGGGGTATCATGACAATGAACGATGTTTCCCACTCCTCAAGGTAATCTAGGTCTCTCCCCTTCCCCCTAAAATGACTTTTCAGCAGGCAGAGCTAATCACCCTAACCAGAGCCCTAACGCTGGCCTCAGGCCTAACTACTAACATCTACTGTGACTCCAAATATGCATAGAACATCATACATTCAAACGTCCTGATCTGGAGGGAAAGAGGCTTCCTCACCCAAAAGGATACTCCCATCTCCAATGGAAACCTCATAAGTCAGCTCCTTGAAGCAGCTGCCTGGGCTGGGGCTGTTATCCATTGTCGAGGCCACCAAAAAACATGACATAGATATCAGATGCCAACAACACAGTAAAACAACTGGATAAACAGGCAGCCCTAGGTAATTTCACCCCACAATATCTTTTCCTGGCTACCACCTGGTTCCCTACAACAAAGATCACCCTCACTCCAGACCAAATCACCTCTATTCTCCAATACCTGCACACCCTCTTCCATCTGGATAAAAGATCTCTCCAAACCTTTCTCCAAACTTCCTTAACCTTAAGCCTGGCTGACTATTCCTTCCTCTGTAATCTATCTGCCACATGTTCCACCTGCTTACAGGCTAACCCAAATTCCAACCTCCAACCACCGCCCTTCCCCACCCACCAAATTAGAGGATTCCTTCTTGCTTCCAATGGCAACTTGACTACACTCAAATGCCCTTCCATTCGGTGGCTCAAATATCTCTTAATTCTAGTAGACACCTTCACAGGATGGTTCAAAGGCTTTCCATAGCTAACAAAAGGGCCTCCACTGTATCTTCCATTCTGAGAAATAATCTCACAATTTGGTCTTCCCACATCCTTCCAATCTGACAATGGTCCTGAATTCATCTCCATAGTCACTCAAAGTCTAGCCTCCTATCTTAATATCCCTTGGAAATTACATAACCTGTATCATCCCCAATCCTCCAGGAAGGTAGAAAGAACCAACCCACACCTTAAGAAACACTCTCACCAAGCTAGCTTCTGAAACCCAGGAAACTTGGGCTAAACTACTCCTCATTGCACTCTTAAAAATTTGCTCTGTCCCTCAAAACCCTCTACTCCTATCTCCATTTGAACTTCTGTTGGCAGGCCGCTATTACCTCCTGGAATCCCCATGCCTCTACCTTCCCTCCCTGCTCCTTTATTTCCCCTACTCCTCTTTCACCTCAGAACAGCTCTTTGGAAATATAATGATGTACATAGCCCACAACCCATCACAAATACACCCTATTTGCTAACACCAGGGGATCTTATATATCTGGCCCAGCCAAATTCTTCCTCCTCCTTAACCCCAAACGGACTGGTCCATGCAAAGTAATCCTGACCACTCCTACAGCTGCAAAACTGGAGTAAAAACCCTCTTGGATCCATATCTCCAATCTGATAAAAGGTCTAAACCCCCCCACCCCCCACCCCAGCTCTACACCCACAGGACCAACCTCCCTGAGGATTGCCGGGCTGCCTACAATCACAAAAGAGTAAGTAACACCCACTGTGTCCCCATTCCCCTACCCCGCCCACCTTTGACTATTTCCTTTCCACCCTTAAAAGTGACCTAAACTGGTATCCACATTCCATCAGAACTCCTTCGGATCTTTTAAACTTCATTGGAGAATTGTGGCTCCAAGGCACCTTCCTGGAGTTTACCCCAACCCAGATCTCTTTCTTTTCACTCATTCTTCTTCTCATTCTTACGTATGAAAAGCTGGTCTCTCCTCCTCTCCTTGATATTTTTTACCTATCACATTCTTTAACCCTAGCCTGGACTAATCCTCTCCTTCCCCCCATTGTGCCCAAATACTTGCAGAAAACCATAAACATTGTTACCTCCCTCCTCAAAGAATCAAACTCCTCTTTAGCTTCAACATACTGGATCTATCTATACCTTGCCCAAACTGTGAACCAAGCCTTCCCTTTCCCTTTACCCACCTGGCTCTCAACGCCAGCAGGACTTCACTTCTCAGTCACCCATCAACCTGAATATTACCTCATGCAAGGAGACTGGTGCAGTAATGGTGAGGACTTGTGCAAATCAACAAATTCTGAGAGAAATTCTAAGAGCCACAATCAACAAATTCTGAGAGAAAATTGCTGAACTGGAACCTCCACAATGCACTGAATGAAGCCCTGCCCAAACCCACTTAATTCTCACCTAACAGGCTCCACTGTGTGTGTCCCACTCCTTTTTCTTGGAATGAACCCCAGCAGGAAATTTAGCTTCCTCCAAGTGTAATATTACCCTATACCTCTCCACCACCACATCCCACATCCAACTCCGGCTATATATCAAAGGAATTCCTGGAAAACCATGCCTCCATATCATGACCCACCCCCGTACTCAATGAAACTACCAAACGTGGAAGCTATTACTGTCAGGGCAGGGGACATCACCCCAATATACCAGGCTTAAAGACCATGCTTGGCCAAATTCAAATCCCTACCCCCCACTTTCCACCCCCAGATTTCCCCCAGACTTGCCGGGGACTCCTGACTCTTGAAAACCGTCAGTACTTTGTTGGCCTTAACAACTTAATGTTGCAACAAGAAATCTCCCCTCTGAATGTTATGGTCCTAACAAAGTTTCAGCCCCTTACAGCCACGGCCCTTGAACACTCCATCTCCATATGGCATACCAGAAAAAAACATGAAATGCCAAGGAGCGGGTAAATTCTTCCCGGTTTCCAGTGTTAATTTGATCCCCTCCCTGACCTACACATTTGGACTCTTCTAGGTATGTGGCTCAAATGCCTTCCTGTGTCTCCCCACCAACTGGATGGGAACATGCACACTAGCCCTTCTATCACCCCAAATAAACCTAATTCTCCCAACACCCCTATTCCCACAAACCTGGTCCAAAACACCCCCCCCCCCCAAAATCAAAAGAGCCATCCAGTTAATCACTCTACTAGCCGTACTTGGGGTCCTCTCTGGGGTATGTAAAAGCAATGTTCCTTCTCCAGGCTTGCCAAGGAGTTCCCCCCACAATGGCCCTGATCAGCAGAAAGCAGCCAGATATGACAACATCACCCTGCTCACTTCTTATGCTCCTCCAGAGTCTGGAATGATGGAACTAAAAGAAAACAGGAAACTGACCTGACCTGTTGAAGCTGACCTAACCTTTCATGGAGGATTGAACTTCACCCACCCTGGCAAACTAGAGAGCCCCCTCTGCCTATTCCAAACAATTTCTGAAACATGCCAAACATTTAACCACAAAGACATTGTTCTTTTGTTTTTTTTATTTTTCGCAATTTCAGCAAGCTCTATTCTATATATATGCCTCTCTCACTCCCCTTAACGTGGCTCTTTGTTCAGTCAGTCCTCCAGTCTTGACTGCTCTTAGGACCGTTCCTCTCAAGCTCTCTAATAAAGCTTGCCTTGATCCAAAGGTCTATTCATTCCTTCTTTTTGAGCATTGTCCTCTACACTCCTTCAGTTTGCTTTCACATGTAATACAGGTTGTTTAGCACTGTGCCAGACAAATATAAAATGCTTAATGAATGTTAAACACAAATTCCAAAGACTTTTGAAATAACATTTAGAGACCAGAGTAAATGAATAGAAAATACCTTAATAAATAACTTAAAATAAGTTATAGATGCCCATAAAATAATTTTGTTTTACTTACTTATTTATTTATTTATTTATTTATTTATTTATTTATTTATTTATTTATTGGCATGGGCAGGCTCTGGGAATCAAAGCCAGTTCTCTAGCATGGCAGGTGAGAATTCTGCCACTGAGCCACCATTGAACCACCCAATTTGGGTTTAAATTTTATTTTGGTAATACTAGAATATAGTATGTTTACTGTTAGTATGATTAGTTTACTCCCTTTCTGCACAATGACTATCACCTCTTCCTCCAATAATATACAGCTGTTAATTCCTCACCTTAAATATATATTCATGATTTGCTCACCATTCACTATTATGATCAAACATGTTAAAATATGCTAATAATTTATTTTCTGACTTGTAAGATACAATATCAAACTAGTACCTTTGAGAGTATACAACTGAACATAGTTTCTTTTTTTTCTTTTTTAACTTGAAAGAGCACATTTCCTTTTCTCCCTTGAATTTTAAATACTACTCATGGGAAGAATTGCAGAGCTGAAAAAGTCAATGCTTTCTTTTATGTTGGTAATGTGTCTGTGACTTACTAGAACTAGCACTTATACAATACAACAATGCAAACAATTATTCAGCCATTTAAAAAAAAGTTAAAAACATGGAAATTGTATTGGCTTGTGATAACACCATAATTCATTGCTCAGAATGTAGTAGCTGCACTGCCATTAATTATATCAATAGCCTCATTAAGAAGCTAAAGATTTTTCTCCTTGAGTTATGATTCTCCTCTGAATAGCCAACGAGGCCTTTGGCAATTCCCTTGCTCCACACAACCTGCCTTTATTTATTTGAAGAAGCACTGTTAGAGAGACTGTAGATACTAAAAAAGAGGTGACTCTATTCTTTTAATATAATCATTTCTGTATTACAGACGATGGATTATCATATAATATGGTTGGACAAACAAGGTTTTAAAAGACCCAGGTCATATTTGACTCCATATTTGCTGAAGTATATACATTCATTTATTGAAAAGTTATTTAATCTCTCTAATTTTTAGTTTGTGTACCTGATGATAAGCAGCATAATATATATATTTCAAGGGGCATTTTGTGAATTGCTAAATAATGTATACCAAGGGATTCCTGCAGTAACTAGTGCCTTATTGGGGTTCAACATAAGAGTTATTTATTGGTACTCTTCAATTTTCTTTAAAATCAGAGGGCAAATTAAGATGGCTTTTTGAGGTGATATCATTTGAAATAGTTTAATTTTTTTATTATAGTGGTTCTTGTGAACTACTCTGTATAGGTAGCACCATTTTAAAAGACTTATTAGTCCCTAATTTTAGCTATTCTTAAGTAGCTTAATGAAAATATACAAAGAAATGATTTTTGTTTATCGTACAACCTCAGGTATTAATCTATCAGCATGTCTCATCAGGCTCTTTCTGAGTCACAGTGGCCCAGAGGAAACAGCTTCTCAGCATTGTGAGGTATAAATGAGTGCTGCCTCAACGTGAGCATTTGATTAACATGTTTGCTACTGCTCTAAGTGCTCTGAAATAAATTAATTCATTTAATTTTCACTTTAACCCTCTGAAATAGCATAATGGACAATATTGGTGGTGTACTCTGCTCACTTTTACCTGGTTGTGCATTTATACCCCATTTACTTTAAGTGTTAAGTGCTAATTGCTCACAGATGTCCCCATCTATGGGACAGCAAAAGCTGGGTTCCTTGCCTCTGAAGGTGGGACCACTACATTGTTCCTCCATAAGTGCAAGCAGAAGTAGTTTCCAACTATGATAGCTACTTCTAAGAGGGCTCCCCAGTGAACCCATGTCCCTTGGTATTCATGCTTTTGAGTAGTTACTTTCTATATTGAATCTGGGATGGCCTTATGTAATCAATAGAATGTGGCAAGTGTTCTTCTAGTCACTGCATTACTCTGAGATTAGGTCTTTTGGAATACTTGCTCTGGAGAAGGCAAGTACCATATAAAAATATCTGACTATCCTAAGACTGTTATGCAGTGAAGAAGGACAAACTATCCATTTGGATATTCTGTGTAGAGATAAAGTGGATGCTGGCCAACCCCCAAGTCTTTCACCCATTTCAGCCTGATTGCATGCATGTAAGTATAGAAGCCATTGTGGGCATTTTAGCCAAGAGGGAAACAATGAAGATCCCCAAGCATATATCTTCAGTTGAGCCCTCCAAACCATCTCCAGCCTTTTGAGCCACCTCACCTCACACTGTGGAGTAGAGATGAATCCCTTTGTTATCTTGTCCAAATTCCTGATGTACCAGAATCTTGATATAATAAAACAATTGTTGCTTTAAACCATTAATCATAAAATCATAATCAATAAATAAAAATAATATCAGCTAAGACCACCACTTTGTTAAGCTTCTACTGCAGTTCTATTTTGCTTCCCTTTCCTTCATCATACTCCTTCAATAAGTCACTTGCATAAGAATTGCCAACTTTGGTTCTTCTAAATGGTCTTACTCACAACTGGTAGGAGCTATTAATTTTCACAGTTTGAAGAATCTGAAACCAAGGCACAGACAGATAAAAATAACTTACTGAAGGTTACAGTGATAGTACCTGGTAGAGCTGGGATTTGAGCCATGTCCTGGAACTCATGTGCTCCCAACCAAAATATTACTTCTGACTACATGGGGAGGATATTTTGTTGGTCTACTCTGCTAAATTGTCAAATCAAATAAGGTCTTAGAAAGTAAATAAAAATGATTTACTTACTTTATGATTTTACTTCCACTTTGAGGATCCGTGTCATCAGCTGAGAGACAGAATCCATTGTTTTGTTTGCATGTAATCCTTCTGTGAGATGGCAGGAGGAGAACACATGGGGCCAGCCTGGCTGTCGCCCATATACGGTGATGTTCTGTTTGCACCATGCCAATCCTTTTGTCACTTGTCAAAATTCAGTGTTATCTCCTCTCCCAAACATTGTGACCATCTGTGTACACATGACTTTGACAGTGATTATGTGGTAATTGCAGCTGTGTTTCTGATAGCAATTATTAAAGTGTGGGAAGGACAAAGCAAATTCATTTTCATGCATTTATTTTTAAAATCCTATGCTTGCAATCTTTTTCACCATTCTGATTCCCCAAAGTTTCTTGCTTATTCTTGTGAAATTTCATGATGATCTCAGAAAATTTTAGCATTTTCTGTTTCACACAGAAAATAAGTAGCACAGAACTCTTTCTGTACCACCACTG
This sequence comes from Tamandua tetradactyla, assembly GCF_023851605.1. NCBI lineage: Eukaryota > Metazoa > Chordata > Mammalia > Pilosa > Myrmecophagidae > Tamandua > Tamandua tetradactyla. Next base: position 58,943,503 of record NC_135345.1, read on the forward strand.
ACAAATTAAAATAATTTTAAGGGCTAATGTTTTTCACATCAAAACAGAATTATAATGAGGAATGGTAAATGTGTTTGTTCAATTTTGTTAAATGCAGCCAAGAGATGATAGATTTTATGATAACATTTTCCCAAATGTATGCTTATAAATAAATCAGTGTTTGCATTTATGGATCTTAAGCTCACTTTTAAATTTCTTAGGAAAGAATACAAGGTTTAAAATATTGTACTTCCCGCTAGTGTTGCTTAAAGGTTTGGCCAATTCTGTTCTATAAGAAATTCCTGAATTGGCAAAAGTTCTCCAAAATCCAGTTTCAGTAAGTTCATTGTTCATCTCCATCCCCCAAACAAATCAGCTGTAAAATGTTTGTTACTATTTGTCACATTTTTTAGAGTAATAATAATGAAAAATACTTTCATATATTTGCCTGTCAGAGAAATATCTTCAGGGTAAAATATCTGGTGAGTTTCTTAAGAAAATGCCATCACAGAGCTGAATACAAGAAGCTGCAGAGTCTTACAAACACAAGAATGAAAGCAAGAAGATCTGACCATCCTGGAAGGAAAGAAAATCGTAAATACTGGAATAAAAATCTCTTGGCATCTATTCTGGGAAGTTTTGATAATTAACTGCCAATTCCCTTTAGTGAAACTCTTCTTCATTTTGAAAAGCTTGAAAAAGAAAGAAAATATCAAATTACAAAGGAAGTAACTGGTCAATACAAAAATACTATATGTTGCTCTTTTTCTTTGGAAAGAAAACAACAACCAACCAAACAAGCAAAAAACTTACCTATCCCTTTCCATGAAATTTTTGCCTGACATTAGAAACAATATCTTGGCCAAATTTTACTCTGTTTCAATTATCGTATTGTTTCTTCAGCCTTGAGCTATCTTTATCCCATGGTGCCTGGCTAACTGCCATTCATTTATCATATTTCCTAATAGGCATCACTTGCTGTGAACCCCTCCAATCTGTCATAAGTGGCTGTACTTGGTTTTCCCATAACACCATGTTCTTCTATCCTGACACTTGTTCTCCTGTGTAGTAGCTAACTTTTTGTTTGTTTAAGTACTAAGAATATGACAAAGAAAGCCAATACCGTTCTTGACATCATGGAGACTCTGTTTTAAAGTAGAACATATTCATTAAACACTACCTTTTTTTGGATTACTTAATTTACTATTCTTATTTAAATTATTTTTAAATTCTACACATTTTCCCATATCTTTGCCATCCATTAGTTACCTGGGTCTTCATCCTCTTCTTACCTAGGTTAGATTTCATGGAACATCATTATATTGCCATTCCTTGCCTTCATTGCCATCTAGCCCTTTGTAACACATGGTAGGGAAAATCCCCAATATGAATTAATACAACTCTTCACCTGTTATGTTCCTCTAATGCTTCTGTGTAACTAAGCCTGCTTGCAGAATAATATACCATCCTGCTGACTTACTTTATTCTATTTACTACTGCAGCTCTCAATTACTGCTCAGAAATCCTATTCCATTTTCCTAATCAATTCAGCCATCCACCCATTCATACATTTTCCCTCTTTCTCCCACATTATCCTATTTTTTTCCTTTCCTCTAGGTCAAAAACACTGGCATATTATAGTAACTGTTTTCTTAAAAACAAACAAAAAATTATATTGTTCTCTAGCTACTTCCCCAATGACAATAACCATTGAAGAGAGAAACTAGAAGTCATACTGGTTAAGTCAAATTTGAAATGTTTATGAAATATGCCAATGGAGATGTCTGGACCCTGACAAAGTTCACATAATTGAACTTCTGAAACAGTATTTTGCAAATAAATTTTCTGAGATATAGAAAACCTGGTTAATTTCTTCATACAACTTCAGCAGCAAATTGAAAATTCTGTCAATTGAAACAAAGCATATAACACATTAAGGTTTGAAAATCTGGGAAACTGCCTTGTCAAGAAATCTAGGCTTGGCAATTGTTGGCATGTAGATGGTATTATAAGTCTATAGTGATTGGTGCAGCTACCTAAGAAGAGGCAAGGGCAGAGACCTGAGGAATTTCAACATGTAGAGATTTATTTAAGAGGCAAAGGAGGCAAAATGTTATGAACAGTAAGATGAGATAAATCAAAAAAGAAGTTTCATGAAAAATGAAAGGAGAGATTTCCTAGGAGGATGGAATGGTTAACAGTGTTGGATAACTAACTTCAAAGACTATAAATTCTATTAGTTTGGTTGATCCTGGTATTGTAGAGTGAATTTCAGAGTGTAAAAGACATCAAATCATATGACAAATTTTCCAGATACCTATAAAATTTGGAATTATCATTATTATTACTATCATTAATATCAAAAAGTGTAAGTGGTAATTTAAGTCATCTTTCCACATCATTTTTTCTAGTGATATAAGTGGCACTTTTCTAATTTTTTAGGTACGTATTTACTCCTGTTGTAACTCACATGGGGTTACAGTAGAGTTAGTAGTGATAATAATAAATTTGGAAGTGTTCATGATCCTACTTCACAGCTGCAAATAGATTGTTTAAATGGATAACAAGAAAGAAGACAGAGAATGGTTTGAGTTTGCTCATAGAAAATTGTGTGTATAAACATCCTTCAATAATAATAATCCTTATGTGTATTTTGTAGCCACATAACAAGGAACCTACAGATACTGAATTTGAGAGATGAAAGAGAGGGAATAAAAATAATAGCAATAATAGAATTGAAGATTTTAAAATTTAATTGGATAGACTAAGTACAAGGGCAGTCTGAAAATATCAGCAACTGTGTATTTCCAGGGATATTGTTAGAACATTGTTGCAGTCTATCAAAAGAACACAGGGCTAAAAAATAGCAATCAATAATTGAGACTAAAATAAAAACCAACATATCAACTTTATTTTAGTTAGCTAATTTATTATAAATTGTATTCTTATATTCAGCAGTTTTTATTATAATTACAAGAACCATCTTTTCACAGTAACTATGGCTCTTTATTGTACAGGGATAATTTTATAAAGCAAATGCTGGTCTGGAATTCATATAAGCCAACTTGGTCTTTTATGACCAATCTTGAAAATGGTCCCTCTGAACAAATTTTGTAAGAGAGCCTTTTATAAAGTCTTACTCTCACTATAACATGAAAGAAGCCCTTTCAATTTTCAGTTTACTTTTCACACTTGCAGGACACGTGTCCTGTGATGGGCAATGGAGAAAACAATATCAGGAGAAACTGGAGAAAGTAGGGTGTTTCTGAGACCTTTAACTTGGAGTTGTTTGTACTGAGTGAATCTCTTTTATCTATTCATAGGTGGTAGGAATCTGGGATACTTCAATTATCTGTCCTAAAGAATTCAGGCTTTACTGTAGACACTTACTGAAAGTTGCCTTTGACTTGCTTCCCCCGTCTGCAGATCAATAGGTCAGGCAGAAACCAAAATTACAAAGATATCTCACAACAGGTAAAGACAAACTATGCTAAGACAATGTGAGTTTCAGTCTGTGCCACGAGGAAAGAGAGTGGTGATTTCTTAATGACAGTTACACAACTGACGTCCTAAACAAGGACAGCTTCCCAGAGCTCTCTATTGTGACTCTCCCCTTCACCTACTAAGATCTCACATATCGTTTTACAGATCTCAATATTGCAGCATGGAATCAACTGATATGATGCTGAGACACAAATGTTATTTGATTTTTCTTCAGCCATCAGGAAATCCCTGGGGAGGGTATTGTAAGTAGGCTAGAGATGACGTTGAAGGGAGAAGCAATTGCTCCTGACTGCTGATGTCTAACTTGTCCCCTACTGAAATGAAAGTGGTCTTTTATCTTTGAGTAGAATAAGGTGATTTAGAAGAGAAACAAGATGGCAAAGCAGTAGTTGATACTTATGCCTTAGTAATAAATTTAATTCAGTGCAGGACTTGTGAATTTCAGGACTGAGATAAACTTTATTAACGTACTGGCTTGTGAGGAATAGTTCAGAATGTCTTCTACGTCTCTTCAATTGCTGTGTTGCCATTCTGGGTTCCATTGTAAGTGACAATGCTTAAGCTCCCATAGTTAATGATTCGTCATCATTTCTGTCATCTCCATAGAAATGTGCTAAAGGCTGAAATCGGACTCATAAGTTGAAGAAAAGTCATAAAGTATTTTCTTGCTAAATGTGATGTTGTATTATTTGTATTAATAATCAACATGAGACAAATCAATAATGCTTATGATCTGAACATATTAGTAAATGTCTCCTCATAGTTAATTCATGTATACATTTTATTTTTAAAAATATTCACTTTATAGAAAAAGTCAAGAGACTTCTTAATTTTAGCCAATTTTTATTGAATAACACAAATATAAATAATCTGGCATATTTGCAATATTTTTATTTCTGTATAGTGACAGCACTGCTCTGTGTTATTGTTTTTATGTTCTTTTCCAAAGTACATTAATAAAATATATTATACAGAAATAATATTTTAAAGCATCATGTAGTAAAATGGTATTTTTAAAAGATGTCTTTATCAAAGTATAATTGCCATACAATAAATTGTACATATTTAAAATATACAATTTATTGAGCTTTGAAAAACATACACAAAGATGAAATTGTCAACACATACAAGAAAATGAACACAATCAATCACGCCAAAGGTTTTCTGGTACCCATATCTAAAGCCATATTTTTACTCCTCCCTTTTCCAAAGGCAACCAGTGATCTAACGTCCATCACCACATTAGTTTACATTTTCAAAAGGCTATAAAATGTTATCATATGGTATGCAGTCCTTTAGACTGCCTTCTTTTATTCAGCAAAATTATTTTGAAATTCATACATATTTTCATGTATATGAAGATTTATTCTTTTTTATTTCTGATAAGTATCCCATTGTATGTACATACCTGAGCTTGTTTACCTATTCATTTGTTGATAGAGATCTGGGTTGTTTCTAGTTTTTGGCTATTATAAGTAAATTTGCTGTGAACATTTGTATAAAAGGCTTCACACAGTCATATACTCTCATTCCTCTTGGGTAAATACCTAACAGTAGAAGGATTGAATCACAGGATTAAAATATGTTTAACTTTTTAAGAAACTGCCATCTGTTTTCTAAAATGGTTGTACCATTTTATATAGCCACAAGCAGTATAGTTCTACCATATTATCATGAAAATTTGATGGACTGACTTCTAATCATAGTCATTTTAGTAGATATTTGTAGCATCACATTGTGGATCTAATTTTCAATTCCTTAATGACTATCGATGTGAACATCTTTTCATATGCTTACTTGCATTCAAAACTTTTTTTTTTTTTTGGTGAAATATCTGTTCAGATCTTTTGCCTATACTTATTTGCAGTTATTTGATTTGTTATTACTGTGCTTTGAGATTTTTATCATATATTCTGGATACAAGTTTTTTTATTTTATTAATATGCAAACATACCTTAGAGACATTGACATTCAGTCCAGACTACAGCCATAAAAGCAAATATCTCAATAAAGTGAGTCACATGAAGCTATTGCTTTCCCTGAACATATAAAAGTTATGTTTACACTATATTGTAGTGTAAATGTGCAATAGCATTATGCCTATAAAAACAATGTACACATTTAATTTAAATGCAACACAGACACAAAGTGGGCACATGTTGTTTGAAAAAAATGGCGCTGATAAACTTGCTCATGGCCAGATTGCCACAAACCTTCAACCTGTAAAAGATGCAACATCTGTGAAACACAATAAGATGAGGTATGCCTGTGTAATATTCTCATCTGTAGCTTTGTTTTCATTGTATTAACAATATTTTTCTTAAGAGAAGAAGTTTTAATAATCAGGCAATGTTATTCCCCCAGCTTTGCTTATTTTTTTTCAAAGTAGTTTGGCTATTCTAGTTTCTTTGCCTTTCCTTATAAATTTTAGAATCAGTTCATCAATTTCTATCAGAAAGCCAAAATCAAATTGCTTTGATTTTGATTCTGACAACATTAAATCTGTAAATCAATTTAGGAAGAATTGACATCTTAACAACATTTATGGACAACATTCTGATCTATGGACAAGGTATATCTCTTCAATAATTTAGCTGTTCTTTAAATGATCTTGAAAATGTTTTAATTTTCAGCATACAGCTCTTTCACATATTCTGTCAGATTTATTTCTAAGTATTTAATATTTTGTGTCATTGTAGATGGCATTTTTAAAATACTTCCAATTATTCATTGCTAGTATATAAAATGCAATTGAATTTTTAGGTTGATATGTTGACATATTATTTTGCAACTTTACTAAATTCACTTATTTTAGTAGCTTTTAATTCTGTAAGCACCATTGAATTTTCTACATAGAAAAACTTTGCATTTGTGAACTGCCAGTTTTATTTCTTCCTTTTCAATATGGATGTCTATTATTATTATTAAATCAACATCATTATTATCATTATATCGTAGTGTACAAATTAAAAACTCCCATATAATGTTGAAATGAAGTGGTAAGAGTAGGCATATTTTTATTCTTCTGGATTTCAGGGAGAAAACATTAATTTTTTCACCACATATGATATTAGCTACAGATTTTTTTCAGTGCCTTTCACTGGTATGTGTCAGGCCCATTCTAGTGTGCAACTCTACACCATAAATACAGATATGGAGAACTTGCATTGAAGTCGTCACTGGCATTCATGATATTTGTAATTTTTGTCTCAATTAACCTGTTCCTGAGAAGTTGGAATAGAGGTTTATCAATTCTATTTATCTCCTCAAAGAACAAAATTTTAATTTCATGGATTTTTCTTAAAGTTTTTGTTTCAATTTCATTGATTTTCCTTTTGATTTTTATTATTTTCTTTTTCAGTTATTTTTCTATTGTTTGCTCTTTTTTAGAGGCCATTGATTTGAGACCTTTCTTCTTTTTTATTTAAGAAGTTAGTGCTATAACTTTCCACTTGAGAATTGCCTTTCTCTTGTGCTGCAGATTTGCCTATGTTGTGATTTGTATTTTCATTCTGTTAAAAATACCTTGTAGTTTGTTTCTTATTTCTCCATTCAGCCATGGTTGATTCAGAAATAGCTGTAGAATTTCCAGAGTTCTTTTGTTTTTTATTTCTAATTTAATTACATTATGTTCAGAAAACATACTTTGTACTTGTAATAACTTTAAATTTATTTTAAATTTGACACTTATTTAAGGGCCAATATGTCTACTTGTGGTTGGATGGAATGCTCTCCTTATATCAGAGTTATATGGTTGATACTGTTCAAGTCTTCTGTATCCCTACAGATTTCCTGTCTACATATGTTGTTAAATATGGAGAGAGGGGTATTGAAATAATGACTCTTTGTGGGTCTGTCTTTTATGTCTCACAGTTCTATAAGTTTTTGCTATATGTGTAAGTTTATATGAATAAGTATATATAAGTTTTTGATATATGTATTTTTTCTTTTTATTTCTTTTCAAATTTATCATCACAATTGACTTTTTTTGTTTGTGTAAAATAATATGCACACAAAAAACTAAATTTTAAATAGCATCACAACAGTTAGCTGTAGAACAGATTTTAGAGTTTGGAATGTGTTACAATTCCACAATTTTTAATTCTAGCTTCTCTAAGATACTGATGACTAAAAGATAAATCAATATAATGATTCAGCACTCATACTGAAGATGTCTTCCCTTTTTATTGACTGAGATAAAATTTCAATATTTGTGACATTGCCTATCTGTTGACTAAGACTGTGAGTGAAATGCAGATTTAAAGGAGGAGTTTTATTATGACACTTGCTCATTTATTATAAAATAATTATTTTGTTGAAACATTATGGATAGCTCTTTTCTCTTCCATTTTTCCTTTTAGTTCTTGGTAATCTTCCAGAAATTTTAAAAGGCAGGAAGCTAAAGTCCATGATTGTGTTCATGTGGTGAAAAATAATCACATACACAAGATGGAAATGTTTTCTGAAAAGCGAATTATTCCAGCAGAAGTTGAAATTCAGATCTGAGGGAAATTGGTGAAAGTTAGAAATGCCCTTTAAACTTCCTCTTTTCCAGAGGAAGAAATAACTCTTGCAGAATATATTCTTGTATATATTACAACAATATAAAATGTTGTAAACATTTTTTCCATTTTGATTAAAATATCTAAGGACAGGCTACTTCAGCTGACATTTGGGTTTTAGAAGTTCCATCCAAAACCAAATATACTTTTTTCTTAATTTGCTCTTCTTTCCAATTTTATTCTGCTAAGAGCATCAACATTCTTAGTTACTCAACTTTATCACTTGTTCTATGCACCACTCTTCATGTAGCTCTTCAATGGCAAATAATTCTTAATGTCACATATTCAATACCTCTCACACTCATCTCGGTGGCTGTGTTCCCTTAGCCAACACACACCCATAGCTCTCAAATAATTTTAGTAAGCATTAATCTACTTCCTGATTCAAATAATACAATATATCTTTCTTCTGTGATACGTTTGTTATTGACTCTTTATACTCATTAGGTTGTAACTCAATATTCTTTACCAAACCTGTATTGAGGTTTAAGCTAATAGTTAGCTTCTCATGGATGATTCTAATACTTAGCTTACTATATTTGTATTTATCTTATCTGTATTAAATTATGTAGCTTCTTTACCATCCTTCTATCCTTACTACCATTGCATACCTACCAAAATACCTGAAACTTTCCTATCTAGTTCCAATGGTAATTCATTCATGGAGACTTACCTAATTGTTCTACCTAGAATACTTCTCCATCTTAAATTGTGTTCATATATCTCTTCTTGCAATGAACACATTATATTTAATATTAAAGATTTTGTTTCTATATTTTATCCTTTCTATTAGAATTTAAGATAGTATTATTCATCAATGCTTTCTACTTAGTACCTACTATAGGATCTTACATATAAAAGCGTCTCAATAAATGTGTAAAAGTGAATTGGTGAATAAATGAGATGGGCATAAACTTGACTCTACATATATACAAAAACACATCCAGCATTCCATGACATTTTAAGATGTTCTTCCTTGACATTTCTGGTGATGCGATGGGATTCATCTGGGTAATTTTCCATTTGTTTGCTAGTCCACTCTAATTGCTTTATTTTTTCCTTTAGTGAAATCTGACTTTTAAAATTTAATAACTAAATTCTAATAATGATAGTAACAATTGCTTCATGATTCTATATTAAATTATAGTTTATAAAATATTTTACATGAACAAAATTAAGTAAATTTTCTGAAGATACACTGGATACACCCTCTCATTTACTTTTCTATACCATCTATTTTTTAGCCATTTTTTAAATTGTGAAATATAACATAAATACAAAAACCAATGAATTTATAAGTAAGTTTTAGCAAGTAGTTATAAAAGATTTTAAAGTTTGGTATAGGTTATGTTTCCATGATTTTTCATTTTTTCTTCTAACTGTTCCAAGACAAGAAAGACCAAAAGAAATATCAATAAAATAATTCAGCAGTCATACAGTCATACAGTCATACTAATTTGTTAAATCCTATCTACTCTGTTATACTCCTCTCCTCTTTTATTAGTTTTTGTGAAAAATAACATATATACAAAAAAGCAATACATTTCAAAGTATATCACAACAATTAGTTGTAGAACAGATTTCAGAGTTTGGTATGGGTTGCAATTCCATACTTTTAGGTTTTACTTCTAGCTGTTCTAAGGTACTAAAGCCTAAAAGAAATATCAATATAATGAGTCAGCACTCATTCTCATTTATTAAACCCTACCTTTTCTGTATAATTCTACTTTCAGCTTTGATCTTTCTCCCACTCTTTAAGGGTATTTGGGCTATGTCCTTTCTATCCTTTTTCATGTTGGAAGAAGCTGTTGATAGTATGGGGTAGGGGGTGGACTTAGTTGATGCTCTGGAGAGGTTGGCCCCTCTGTTTTTCAAGATGCATCTGGCAGTTGTGGGTTTCTGGAAAGTTACCCTCATGCATGGAACCTTTGTAGAACCTTATGTAATTCCCTAGGTATTCTTTAGGCTTGGCAGGAATGATTTTGGTTTTGGTTTGGCAAGTATGATAGGTAGCAATTTCTAACTGAAACTTGCATAAAAGTGACCTCCAGAATAGCCTCTTGACTCTGTTTCAACCACTGATGCCTTATGTATTAGTTAGGGTTCTCTGGAGAAACAGAATCAACAGGGAACACTCACAAATATAAAATTTATAAAAGTGTCTCATGTGACCGCAGGAACAGAGTCCAAAATCTGCAGGGCAGGCTGTGAAGCCGATGATTCCGATGGAGGGCCTGGATGAACTCCACAGGAGAGGTTCACCAGCTGAAACAAAAAGACCTGTCTCTTCTGAATCCTCCTTGAAAGGCTTCCCTTGATTAGATTAAGCATCACTCATTGCAGAAGATACTCCCTTTTGGCTGATTACAAATGGAATCAGCTGTGGATACAGTTGACATGATCATGATCTAATTCTATGAAATGTCCTCATTGCAATAGACAGGCCAGCACTTGCCCAACCAGATAAATAGGTACCACCACTTGGCCAAGTTGACACATGAACCTGACTGTGACAGAACCTGACCATGACTTTTCAGCTTGGCAGCTATACATACCACCTTAAACCATACCCAATTTCCAAATAAAAACAATAAAACACACATTTTTTCTTTTACCTAACAATGCTCAACTGCTGCATGTAACTGGAAACACATTAAATCTCTTCAGAATAAGGCACAAATCCTTGGGCAACATTCATTCTTAAACTTGATATCTTACAACTTAAGTAGTATAATATGAACAAAAGAGCATTACAGTCCTTGTTTCTGTAACTGGTCACGTGGTCGAAGTTCATATTTATCACTACCTTCTTCCACTACCCATTCCATGTTTCCTTTACCCTCAGCAAACACTTCAGCTGGCCATGGTTCTTTGCCTGGTGGGGTGACCTAAACCTTCATTCCTGAAGTTTCAGAGCCATTGGTAGTCCTGGCTGGATTGGGTTGTTGCAGTTTTCCATTGCTTTTAATCACAGGGCATGGTAGTACTAAAAGACGTCCTAGGGGATCTCCTATATTCCAAGAATACTCTTCTTTACCTCCATTATGTAATTGCAGTCCTACTTCCCCCTGATAGTCAGGGTCAATCACCCCAGACAATAATGTAATCCCCTTCTTGGCTTGTTGGTTCAGGGACATAAGTTGCCCAAAGTAACCAGGTGGCAGTCTTAGATTCCAGTTCAATGGAATTATTGTTGTTTTTCCTGGTGGAAGCATTCCCCATTCTGGAAGTAAAACCTGCAGACCAACAGAGCTCAGGGTTGCAGGGACAAGAGGCAAAATTTTTCCTAGTGGATCACTAGGGGTGATAGTGAGTGGTATCACTCCCATTTCCACCCCTTGGTTCCTGGACTTGTGGATCCTGGCTATGGGAGAAACAGCACCATACAGCGGACACTGATTCAGAGAATATACAGTTTCCTGGAGAACATTACCCCAGCCTTTCAAGGTATTGCCACCTAGTTGGCAACGTAACTGAGTTTTCAAAAGGCCATTCCACCGTTCTATCAATCCAGCTGCTTCTGGATGATGGGGAACACGGTAAGACCAGAGATTTCCATGAGCATGTACCCATTCCTGCACTTCATTTGCTGTAAAGTGTGCTCCTTGATCAGAAGCAATGCTATGTGGGATACCATGATGATGAATAAGGCATTCTTAAGTCCACAGATGGTAGTTTTGGCAGAAGCATTGCGTGCAGGGAAAGCAAGCTTATATCCAGAGTATGTGTCTAGTCCAGTTAGAACACATTGCTGCCCCTTCCATGAAGGAAGTGGTCCAACGTAATCAACCTGCCACCATGTAGCTGGCTGGTCACCTCAGGGAATGGTGTCATATTGGGAGCTGAGTATAGGTCTCTGCTGCTGGCAGATTGGGCACTCAGCAGTGGCTGTAGCCAAGTCTGCCTTGGTGAGTGAAAGTCAATGTTATTGAGCCCATGCATAACTTCCATCCCTACCACCATGACCACTTTGTTCATGAGCTCATTGGGCAATGACAGAAGTTTCTGGGGAAAGAGGCTGACTGGAATCCACAGAATGGGTCATCTTATCCACTTGATTATTAAAACCTTCCTCTGCTGAAGTCACCCTCTGGTGTGCATTCACATGGGACACAAATATGTTCATTTTTAATCCCTCAGAAAGGTCTATCCACATACTTCTTCCCCAGACCTCTTTGTCACCAATTTTCCAATTATGGTCTTTCCAAGTCCCTGACCATCCAGCCAAACCATTAGCAACAGCCCATGAGTCAGTATACAGACGCACCTCTGGCTAGTTTTCCTTCTAAGCAAAATGAACAACCAGGTACACTGCTCAAAGTTCTGCCCACTGGGAAGAATTCCCCTCACCACTGTCTTTCAAGGACACCCCAGAAAATGGTTGTAATGCTGCAGCTGTCCACTTTCGGGTGGTACCTGCATATCATGCTGAACCATCTGTATATCAGCCCTGAGTTTTCCCTTCCTCAGTCAATTCAGTGTAAGGAACTCCCCAAGAGGCCATAGCTCTGGTCTGGGAAAGAGAAAGTAATGTGGCAGGAGTGGAGACCATGGGCATTTGTGCCACTTCTTCATGTAACTTACTTGTGCCTTCAGAACCTTCTCTGGCCCTGTCTCATATATACCATTTCCATTTTGCAATACAGTGCTGCTGCTCATGCCCAACTTTATGGCTTGGTGGGTGAGACAACACCCAGCTCATGATAGGCAACTCAGGTCTCATGGTAACTTGGTGGCCCATAGTTAAGCATTCAGTCTCTACTAAGGTCCAGTAGCAGGCCAAAGGCTGTTTCTCAAAAGGAGAGTAGTTATCTGTAACAGATGGTAAGGCTTTGCTCCAAGATCCTAAGGGTCTGCATTGTGATTCTCCTATTGGGGCCTGCCAAAGGATCCAGACAACATCTTTATTTGCCACTGACACTTCCAGCACCATTGGATCTGCTGGATCATATGGCCCAAGTGGAAGAGCAGCTTGTACAGCAGCCTGGACCTGTCACAGAGCCTCTTTTTGTTCAGGTCCCCGCTCAAAATTAGCAGCTTTTCTGATCACTCAATAAATGGGCCAGAGTAGCACACCCAAATGTGGAATATGTTGCCACCAAAATCCAAAAAGACCAACTGTACGTTGTGCCTCTTTTTTGGTCATAGGAGGGGTCAGATGCAGCATCTTCTCCTTCACCTTTGAAGGGATATCTTGACATGCCCCACACCACTGGACACCTAGAAATTTCATGGAGGTGGAAGGCCCCTGTATTTTTGTTGGATTTATCTCTCATCCTCTGACACGCAAATGCCTTGCCAGAAAGTCTAGAGTAGTTGCTACTTCTTGCTCACTAGGTCCAATCAACATGATGTCATCAATATAATGGACCAGTTTGATGTCTTGTGGAAGAGAGAAACCGTCAAGGTCCCTGCGGACAAGATTATGGCACAGTGCTGTAGAGTTGGTATACCCCTGAGGTAGGATAGTGAAAGTATATTGCTGACCTTGTCAGCTGAAAGCAAACTGTTTCTGGTAATCCTTACTAGTAGCTATTGAGAAAAAAGTATTTGCCAGATCAATAGCTGCATACCAGATACCAGGGGATGTATTGATTTGCTCAAGCAATGATACCACATCTGGAACAGCAGCTGCAATTGGAGTTACCACCTGGTTGAGCTTACGATAGTCTACTGTCATCCTCCAAAACCCATCTGTTTTCTGCACAGGCCAAATAGGAGAGTTGAATGGGGATGTGGTGGGAATCACCACCCCTGCATCCTTCAAGTCCTTAAGAGTGACAGTAATTTCTGCAATCCCTCCAGGAATCTGGTATTGCTTCTGATTTACTATTTTGCTAGGTAGGGGCAGTTCTAGTGGCTTCCACTTGGCCTTTCCCACCATAATAACCCTCACTGCACAAGTTAGAGAGCCAATGTGGGGATTCTGCCAGTTGCTGAGTATATTTATACCAATTATACATTCTGGAACTGGAGAAATAACTATAGAATGGATCCAGGGACCCACTGGATCCACTGTGAGATGAACTTCAGCTAAAACTCCATTGATCACCTGGCCTCCATACCCCCCACTCTGACTGGTGGTACAGAGTGATGTTTTGGGTCCCCTGGAATTAGTGTCACTTCTGAACCAGTGTCTAATAATCCCCCAAACATCTGATCATTTCCTTTTCCCCAATGCACAGTTACTCTGGTGAAAGGCTGTCAGTCTCCTTGGGGAAGGCTTGGAGGAAGATTAACAGTATAAATTTGTGGTAGTGTAACAGGGTTCTCCCCCAAAGGGACCTGGCCTCCCCTTCATTCAAGGAGTTCTGAGTCTGTAAACTGTTTCAAGTCTGGAAATTGATTAAGGGGCTGTGAATATGTGTGTTTGTAATTCAGGTTAGAATCTTGTTCACTTGACCTAGAACTCTTTTGTTTAACAGCTCAAACAAGGATTTAGTAGACTGTTCTTCTATTATATTTCTAGGTACCCCATGATTTACTAGACAATGCCACAAATCTCTGCGAGTCATATAATTTTGACACCTGCTTTGAGTTTGCTGTCAATTTTAATAGCCACATCTACCCTGTCTTTGGTGATTAAGTGCTGCCACCTGGCTTCTGCCAACTTGGGATCCTATCGTCCCCATTGTTTTTAAGGATTCCGGCTCTGTGACAGAAGTTCCTACAGTAATATCTGACCTACAAAGAAGTACAACTACAGAGCTCTTCAGGGATGATGGTGCTCGTCTCACAAATTTATTTTTCACTCTTCTGGTAAAAGGTGCATCCTCCAGATATTCCTGGGGTGTAAGAGTAGGCTTTGCATGATAAATCCACTCTAACGTTCCAATCTCTCTAAGCCTCTGGATTCCCTCATCTTCATTATACCAGGGCAGTTCTGGCATTTCAACCTCAGGTAATGTTGGCCACCTTTTGATCCATGTTTCAACCAACCATTCAAACAAATTGTAAATACCTTTTCTAACCCCTCAGGCTATATCATTAAATGCAGAATCTCTGCTTAGTGGGCCAATGTCAATAAATTCAGCCTGATCCAGCCTTATATTCCTTCCACCATTATCCCACACTCTTAAAAAGCCATTGCCACACATATTCCCCTGATTTCTGTCTGTATAAATTGGAAAACTCACACAGTTCTTTTGGAGTATAATGTACCTCCTCATGTGTGATGCTTTGTACCTCACCTTTAGGGGCCTGTTGGGACTTTAGTCTAGTTATAGGTCTGGAAGAAATGAGGGGTGGTGGGGGTGGGTCATGAAAAGAATTAGAAATATCTTCCAAGACATTTGCTTCAGTGCCTTCATTTGCAGTTTCATCTGGTGAAACAGGATTAATCATTCTAGAGTTAATCCCTTCAGGAGGAGTTTGGGTGGCCAACTCCTCAAGGCAGGCTGGAGGTGGGGTGGTTATGTCCTCAGGGCAAACTATTACAGGGTTATCCAGAGAAGACTCAGCAGGATCTAGGGTTTCAACCTCACACCCGACATCATTATCAATCCATATGTCACCATCCCATTTTTCAGGGTCCCACTCCATTCCTATCAATGCCCTCACTTTGGCAGTGGACACCATGAAAGACTGAGATTTCAGTTTACATTGTAAAGTTGCTACTCTAACAATAAGATTCTGAGTCTGATTTTCAGAGATCTCAAGTCTGCGGCTACACGAAATAAGATTTTCCTTCAGGATACTCATAGAAATGTCTACATCTGTCAGACGGAACTTAAGCTTCTTGTTTGAAACCTTAAGCCCATCCCTTTCCCTCCTTAATGCAGCCAGTGTATCTAACAATAACCAAGCAACCTCTCTATACCTCTTATTTCTACAAAATTCTGTAAATATGTCAAAAACATTCTCCCCTGGAGCCTGGCTTCATACAAGCGAAACATTAGGAGAATTGAATGGTGATATTTTGACTATTTTTTTGCCAACTCACTCCATGGATTGGAAGTGTCATTCTGATTATGGGAATCAGAGTCCTTAGTGTCTTTGAGTCCAGTAAGAGTAGAAAACCATTCCTAAAAACCCATTTTTAAGATTCTGTTTCTTAAGAACCACTCCCGCTACCAAGATGTATCAGTTAATGTTCGCTGGAGAAACAGAATCAACAGGGAACACTCACAAATATAAAATTTATAAAAGTGTCTTACATGACCACAGGAAAGCAGAGTCCAAAATCCGCAGGGCTGGCTGTGATGCCGACTCTGATGGAGGGTCTGGATGAACTCCACAGGAGAAGCTCACCAGCTGAAACAGGAAGAGCCTGTCTCTTCTGAATTCTCCTTAAAAGGCTTCCCACGATTAGATTAAGCATCACTCATTGCAGAAGACACTCCCCTTTGGCTGATTACAAATGGAATCAGCTATGGATGCAGTTGACATGATCATGATCTAATTCTATGAGATGTCCTCATTGCAAGAGACAGACAAGCTCTTGCCCAACCAGACAAACAGGTATCACAACTTGGCCAAGTTGACACATGAACCTGACCGTGACACCTTATTTGTAGCACTTCTTTTTCCCCTTTTGGTCAGGATGGCATTGTTCCCACAGTGCCAGGGTCAGGCTCATCTCCCGCACTACCAGGGAGACTTTCATCCCTGTATGTCATGTCCCATGTAATGGGGAGGGCAGTGGTTTCACCTGTAGATTTGGGCTTAGAGAGAGAGGCCACATCTGAGCACCAAAAAAGGGTCCCCCAAAAGTAACTCTTAGGCATTCCTATAGGTAAGCTAAGCTTCTCCACCACATACATAAGTTTCACAAGAGGAAACCCTCAGATAAAGGGGTTGGCCTATTAGTTTGGGTGTCCCAAATGTGTGACACAGTATCTGGGATTTAGTAGTGGTAAAGTTTAATAATGCCATATTTTTTCTCCCATCCCTCAAGGGACTTTGCCAATACTTTTTGATTATCTGCTTAATATACTCTGGGATATATTCAGGCATTACATTGAGTTGTACAGGATTAAAGACTCTCACTCTTATTCTGGGCTCCCTTTGTTTGGATTGTTAAATGTTCTATCCAGACAGGATGAGTTAGATTATGTGCCACAGAAAAGTTTGTTCTGGACCAAATAAAACTTATTAACCATGCTCATGGCTCTTCTAATTACTTTTCTCTAGAATTAGCATTAAAATCATTTTGAATATATAAGAGAAAGGATTAATATAGTTAAGCTAAAAATTTTATACTAGTAGATTTTCAAAAAGCATTATTATTGTAAAAATAAAGAACAAGAAGATTCAACTAAATGAAAAAGATTAAATAAAGTAATGCATATAAAGCACTTAGCAATGTGTCTTTTTAGAGAGAATGTCCACGGGGTAAATTATTATTGTTAATAGGAGTATTAATAAATATTTATGAGTGTCTAAAAATAATTCAACCACACTGACACGCAAATGTAGCTAAAATAATGACATATTTACACTTATTTAATTATTAATACTGTTGAAAACAGTAATGTTCAATATTGGTGAGTGTGACGATTGGTAAAATTTAGTAATAGGTGTCAAGAAGTTTAAAATGTTTACAATATAGAATGAAATACTTCTATTTTTGGAAATTAACATTAAATAATTGGAGATGGAGATAAAGATTTAGGAGTATGATTGTTCATCTTACACTCCGTTTAGAAAACAGAGAAGTTAGAAATATTAAATGGCCAATATGGTAATGGTCACCTGCATTTTATTTAGTCACAGGACAGTGCTTTTGGTTAGGATGAAATCCAGTTAGATATGACTGAAAGATCACAACAGTAGAGATTTTACAAGATGCAAGTTTATTTCTCTCCCATGTAGAAGCAGTACAGAGATAGGCTATCCAGGACTGGCATAGTACATCTCATGTGAGAAACCCACCCTTCTTCAGTCTTGTTTATCAGGCAATGTTAGGCATTCCTACAGGTAAGCTAAGCTTCTCCACCACATACATACATGGCGTCTACCCTAACTTCCTTTGCGTGTGCTTGAACTCCAGCTGTCATAAGCTAATTTCATCTAGGAATAGAGGGAAAGGGGAAAAGACAGGGCAGTCCCTGCCAGGAATTTAGTCATGTGACCACAATGTGCATGAATGGCTAAGAAAGGTGGCCTTCATTAGAGGTAGTCAGAATAAAAAGCAAAGTTAATATTTAATAACAGGAAGAAGTGCAAATGGATATTAGGGAAATGACACCTGTTATGTGGGTTGATATACTTTCAAAGAATTACTGATGCTTTGGGAACATCTCATAATGGTATGCCAAACAAAAAACTAAATAAATGGAATGAATTAATAATATAAATGTGTTTATATATGTCAAAAATTAAGGAAATATTCCATAATTCTAGTTGTGGCTATTTTTAGGTTATGAGCCTCCTGGTAATTTTAATTCCCTTTCTATACATTATATTTTCAAGTTTTATGATGAATATATGCCCTTTTGTAATTAAAAAATATAAGTATTAATTCATTTGCCTTTTTTTCACTTGCTTTTTAACAAACCCTTTGTTTGCTTTTATCATCTTACATATATTAATTTATCCTCAGCTTTTTTTCTGATATTCTTCTTTCTCAAAGATCTATGTGACCCTATTATTTTCATACTTTGACAGGTCTTTCATTCCATCTTCAATTAAGTCTATTTCATATCTGATCTCACTGGGCTCTTTGAGCATTTATATTAGTTTCTTTGATGGCAGTTCCTCTTAATTTTAGGTAAAATTTATTCAAAATTATTTTTTAGAATGAAGTCACTGGATCATTGATTCCCAAATCCATTTGTTAACATTCTTATGCACTTTGATGGCCATTCTCATCAACACTGAAGACTTACTATGATAGAACTCCAAATCAGGAATAATAAGGTCTGAATGTTGAGGGTACAATAGAATCTCTGTGTATGTGTGAGTGAATGGTTTCAAAGAAGTCCCATACGTAATCCTGGTACACTTCCCTGCTACACTTCATTGAACTCGCTACTTAAGAGCTCTCATCCATCTGAGACATTTAATTTTCCAGGTCTTGGTTATGAAACACTATATGGAGTGGTAGAAATAGTTCTAGACTTATTATCAGATGACCTTGGGTCAAGGTTGTTCTTTGTCATTTATAGGTCTTGTGATCCAGGGCAGTCACTTAGAATTGCTTGCTTCCCTTCCCTGGTTTTAAAAGAGAGATACAATATCTCATAGGATGGATGTCAGGATGAAACTAGTTAATACAAAAGCTATTTGTAAGATATAAAAGGGTTATACAATGGAAGGAATATCTATCATTATTCTTTTCTTTTAACTTGAAGTATACTTACTTAACATTTAAGACCTTGTTCTTGTTTATCCTTTTCATTAGTTAAAATTCTATGTTACAAATTCATTTTCAGGATTTTGTACATTAACAACTAGCTAAAACTAAATGTTTGTCATTGGTCAAAATTAAGACTATGTATGTTTCTAAAGATTGTTGATATACAGTGGGAAAAGTATCTGTGGGTGGATAAAAGTGGGCTAATATCTACTGTAATAAAAACTGGGTCACCAAAGAATGCATTTGAAAGGAGTTTAAAAATTATCTTCTCAACAATGTCAGGGGAGATGTAGGTAAAGGCAGCTCTAGAAAATGGGGCAGGCATAATTGTTAAAGATTATTAAGTGCCTCTAGAAACCCATTGCATTGTTCTAGATATAGTCAAGTTAATGAAAGCACAGTTCGTGAAAGGAGCAGAGTAAGAGAGAAAGAACATAAAAAGTGCATACTAAAAGCAGTACAAATATTAAATGTGATTGATAAAAGTAGATCTAACACATTCACGTTATTCAATATATTGACGACTACTACAGAAAATGAGTAGTACATTTTCATAAATGAAATAACATCCAAGTAACGAAGAGATTTGGAATCAGTTAACCCATATCTGTCAGGTAGTTTACTACTGAATGGGTAATTTATAAATACACATACATATACACACACTTATAAACAGATGCACATATATAAATGCACATGTGTGTGGATGTGTATTCCAGAATAAATAGAAATTGGGGTTCTGGTGCAAAAATATTCTGTAGTAAAGACAGTAACATTAAAAGTAATAGAATATATTGCCTATGCATTCTGGAGTCTTCTGATGGGTTTGTTGGGAGGACATTGACAAAGTTAATGAAGGTGGCTGCATCAGGGAACAGAAGAAGAACAAGAATATAGGAACATGTAAGTAATCCAGAGTGTCATGCTTAGAAGACATAGACAGCACAAGGCTGCATGTTCTTTTGTTATCATTTCAACAGCCTCCTAAGTCCTTTGATACCATACTCCTACAATCCCTTCCCCCCCAGGGATCAGCTGTGCTCTGTGCAATAGGGAAATTTCTGTTTCCTGTCTGGGGACATTTAAAAAGATGTTTTTTGTGAGTTTCTTAGTAGCCGAAACTCTAATAATCATTTTTGCCCTTGAAGTCTTTATTTGGGTGGGTCTCAGGTTTGTGCTTCCTTGTCTGAATTCTAATATGACAGTCTACTATAGGGCTAATAAATTTTCTCTGTAAAGGAACAGATAGTAAATATTATAGGCCATAGGTTTTCTGTACATCTGCTTGACTAAGCTGTTGTCACAGGTTAAAAGCAGCAATAGCCAATATGAAAGCATTAGTGTGAATGTGTTCCAACAAAACTTTATTTACAAAAAAGATGGTTGGAGGTGGTACAATGGTGGCTCAGTGGCAGAATTCTTGCCTGCCATGCTGGAGACCCGGATTCAATTCCCAGAGCCTACCTCCACACACATGCAAATAAACAGATGGTGGGTCAAATTTGGCCCATGCACTGTAGTTTACTGACCCATGGTCTACAAGTGTAGTTAGGATATACTTGGATGTGCTGCAATAATAAAAAATAGTTTCTAAGAACTCAATGGCTTAAACAAACAAAAATGTGCATTTCTCTCTAATGCTACGTGTCCACTACACATAAGCAGATGACCCTGCTCAATTTTGTCTCTATCCCAATTCCCAAGAAGATAGTGCAGATACTTTGTGGCATTTTGTTGGTCTTGTGTCAGAATGAAAGGAAGTCATGCATAGGCTCTTATAGATTCTGCAAAAAAATAAAACAAGTCACTTCAGTTCACATTTCATTGCCTATAGCTAATCACATGACCACACCCTCCAAGAGGGTGAGGGAAGTGAAATTTTATCCAGAAGAATTGCATATATTTAATATTTGATGAAGAATACTAATGATTACCACATATGTCCTCTGGGATTGGACTTCATATTTCCTATAGCTTCCCTGAGGTTTAAAATCCTATTCCTATCCCTCTGGTAACTTGTGTTTCCCAACAGTTTGTTGTCAGAATTCCTCAATGCTTTCTATTGACTGCCTGCTGATCGATTATCCTGCATGCCTACTTGCTTGTCTCTCGCAGTACCTATGGTGAGGTACTTGCTATAGCACTGTGTTTGGTTAGTTCTCTCTGTCCTTTAGGATCCTGGGCTCAGATACTAGTATATAAGTGTACACTCAGTATATAATTATATGCTTAGTGTGTAAGTTCTATATACACATTTAAAGCCATTAGCCAGGTCTTTTTCAAAGGTGATTATGTTAGGGAAGAAATAAGATTATAGGGAATTCTTTCTTAGTCACCTTCTCTGAGTTTCCATCTAGTTTTATTGTCTGAGCCAGCTGAAAAGACTTGTAAATTGTCAATTGTCTTCTGTCTCCTTCCTCACCTTTGTATATAAATTTTAGCACTACACTTACTCTTTCATAAAATTCCTTTAGTAAATGAATTACTTTTTCATTCTACTTTTAAATAACCAAAGTATGAATAATTTTATCTCAAGCTTATATGAGTAAGTAGTATGAATGACTTGAATAAAGTGATAAGAGTGGAAAGAATACAAGTATAGAATAATTGTAGGACACAGAAAACCACACACACACACACACACCAAAACAAACTTCCTGGATTTTTTAGGGTACAATTTACTGGCATTTTTCTCACTGGAACCACCGCCACCTCTTTCTTGGATTCTTGAAATATCTTCTTTACCAGTCTCTTTTCTTACCTCTTGGTCCCATAAAAAAATGAGAATGATCGTTTCAAAACCTGTTACATAACATGACACTCTACTACTTAAAATCATTCAATGGCTTCTACTGTATATAGAATCAAGTTCAAATGCAAAAGTTTTGTGTTATTTAAGATCAATCCTTGTGGATTTATATATGTGTATGTCTATATGCAGATACATATTTATATGCATATATATATCTTTAGTAATGAATATATAAATTCTATGAATTCTCTATATTCTTTAATTACATTCATGATTTGGAAAGACGTTTAGATTATATTTGAATTTAATAACCATTCAATAATTACATCTATTTATTGATGCAATTAAATTAATAATGAATATTGGAATATTAGACACAAAATTTTATGCATTTGCTTTTCTCAGTATACTTATTACTATAAAATATGTCTATCAATTATCAAATTAAATTAGATAATGGAGGTGAAAATAATTTATAAAATTTAAAGTCATATATTTGGAAAATTAGTATATGTATATATAACCATATATGCTTGCATTTATATACATGTATACATCTTTAATAATGAATTTTAAAACAACTTAAGGAGTCTAATATCTAGTAATTTCTCTGTTCATTTTTGTTTCCTCATTTTTGTTTTATCTTCCTCCTTCTGTACAACATGACTTTATGATAAATTTAAAACTTTCCAATTGAGAAGTCTGGAAATTGAGTTTTGTTTTGTTTTTGGGGGGTGGTGGTGGTGCGGGTGGTGGTGTATGGTCTAGGAATTAAACCTGGATCTCCTGCATGGAAGGCGAGCATTCTACCACTGAACCATCCATGCATCCTGGTAACTGAGTTTTGATATCATACTAATTATTGATAAGCATAAGAAGCTATTCCTTTACTTAATTAGTAGGTGATTTGAAAAAAATCAGTAGTAACTTTGAATTTGAAAGAATATTATAACAGCAAACAAAGTTTCAGGAGCAGTCGTTATGAGAGCCTACTTCGTTCCAGGTACTATATTATTTAATGATTGTATAAAAGAGCTTTGCGTTGTTCCATCTACACCATCTAAGGTTGCGTGGGAACCAAGTCAAGCCTAGAAATCTAAAATTTACTAGTTAAAAAAAAAACAAAATAGAACCAGTTAGAAGGAACTCAGTGAAATTTTAAGGAAGCAGATGGAAATAAGGAAACAGGTAATGCACAAGGAGGTAAAAAGAATTAAAGGTGATAAATCTTAAGGTTTGGATCTGGTAATATTTTCTAATCTGTTTTATTAATGAATGAACCATGCTTTCAAAAATATGTCACACTCTAAATAAACAGCCTTAATTTTAATGTAGTTGCTAGTTCTCTTACTAATTAACAAAAAATATTGACCTGATAAAACTAAAAAGGCCCATATTATTCTCAGTTATAATTTCCTATCATATGTTTACAGTTTAAATGCAATGGGTGTGAAATAATTATTAACATTATTAAACCAATTGTTATTTGGGCCTCACATAATAACCTCAGATTGACTCTTAAATAAACCATTTATGAAAGCTATATTGAATAATCCTCTCAGTATGAAATGTTTCTAAAGTTATAGAATTTGAAGAAAATATTTTTTCTACATTTTCTATTTCCTTATTCCTTACTCCAAAATTAGCAAACATGTTAAAATATGACGTTCTCTGATGCTTGTTTTAAAGCCAACAAAACTCTTCACTATTTTAAAAGATTTACTACCAGTTCAGTGTAGAGCAACACTCTATATGCCATGTTCAACACTTCCATTTTCAATTTATATCCTCACCTCTGGGAGACCTCATATTGTAGATTAATGTTATTTGATAACAGAGTACAATTCTGCATGATATATATTCAGTTGCCATAGACAATACTTTGATAAACATTTTAAAAGTAGAATAAATCTCTTATATTATATAACAAATGGCCTGGTACACTTTTGCAATCATAATGAAAACTTTTCAGAGATAAAAGTGTCAACACATATTTCAAAGGGCAGTGAAAATATGCCAGTGGGAGTGTTTCACTTTGTACCCAAATCAGCAGAATCATTCTAACTGTATCCCACTGAAACCACCCTTCCTGGACACACCAGGGATGCAGGCACAAATGATATACAGATACATTTAATTGACTCAATTCTTCGACCACCAACATTCGCTGAGAATACTGAGAGCCTCCAAATGAGTATAAAGCAGATTCTGCTTCCAAGGTTTCAAAACCCCTTTAATTTAGATCAAGTTAGAGAACCTTTTATTTAGAGCTGGTTATGGCAGACACATCAATATGCCTTAAGTTTTAAAGTTGCTCATCACAATTAAATTTCAAAGCACTAAAATGCTAATTGTATACTGTAAAACAACTCAAACTGTTCTTGTACTAGCATGTATAAGTTATACTTGAATGATCAAGAAATTGCTTTAACTATATTTTCAGTCAGATTTTATAGTCATCACCATAATCTACAGAATTGTTTTTCTTTTCTTTACAGATCTATGACCCTTGTCCTTGAATAATGCCAGTGGGCAATGCTATAACCCAAAGAAAGAAAGAGAAGTCAATTTCAAATCCTAATACCACATTGTGTTGCTGATATGCCTTAACTCAAGCTTATATTATTAAGACACATTGAAGGAGAAGAGCAGATGTACAGTATCTGAGTTGGATCAATACATATTTCTTTATTTCTTGAAAAAAATTTGAGTAACATTTTCTTCCTTCAAATATCATGGTAGCACTATTAAGTTTTTTTATGAACTTTTTATGGCTCTAACTTCCCTTTAATTATTGATTAACATCCAAAATATATTAAAAATTATTACCTAAATAACCATATTATGCAAGATATTTAATAGATAGAAAACACTATCTAAACTTGGAGTGAAGCTTTAGGCTGTATATGTCAACTCATTTAATAGTATTTAAATACATCTTGCCAAGAACTGTGATGTGTTAACTCATTGAGTACTCATCACAACACTCTGAGATAAGTACTATTATTGCTATACTTTCATTCTGTAGATAATAAATGAGGTATAAAGTGGTTAATTATTTGGCTAAAGTCACAAAATAATTGCAGAGGCAGAAATAGCACTCAGGTTATCTGATTTATATCCTATTCACATAACCTTTTCCCTTTAATGTTCATTAAACCTTACTATAAATTTTGTATTGGTATATGAATATAGGGAATTATTAAACTGACCTACAAACACTGGTCCTTTTATTGACTTATTCATACAAATGTCTTTTTCACTCTCTTTCCTTTTAATATGCTTCTAACATTATCACAATATTTTTCTTCATTTTAATGCACTACCCAACATCCTATGAATTTCAAATCAGTTGAATTAATATTTATTCTGTATTTTTTAGCACTTTTGAAAAAGTTGAAAGGAAATTAGGAATGATCCAATAGCTTTGCTTTACTTTCTGCACCAAATTTAAAGCAGGTGTACTGGGTGAATGGAAGTTTCAATGACAGAACACAGTTTCTGTGTGGGAATAAGATCTTAGTAAGATATTACAAATTCCATGGCGTATCTAGTGGTCTAGTGGCAATTCCTGTAGATTCCACATCCCTCTGCTCCTGTCTCTATATAACCTATTTTTCACATAACTGAGTGATTTTTTTCTTCCTTCTTGGGGTGGTGGTGGTGGTGGTGAGGTGCATTGTCTGGGAATAACGTGTCTCCCACATGGAAGGCAAGCATTCTACCGCTGAACCATCCAAGCACCCTGAGTGACTTTTAAAAACACTATTCTTCTTAGAACTCTGCAGTTGCTCTCCATCTACCTCAGATTAAATATAGGATATGTGCAATGTTTTGTGTGGCCCTAAAAACTGTTCTCTACTGTCTCTCCTTGTCCTCAAGCCCTACGACTGTATCTCCTTTGCTCATTTATCTTTAGACACTGTGGCCTCTTTGTGGTTCTGTAAACACAGAAAGCACAAAACACTCTTCTACCTCTTCTTCTTCCAAGCTCTTCCCAGGGAAGCTCTAGGATTGTTCCATCACCTTCTTCAATTCTTTGTGCAAATGCCTGCTGATCAAAGAGTCTTTTACTGTCTATGAAATAGCAAATCCATAATCATCTCATCTTAACTGTCCTCTCCAATCCTGTTTTCGTTTCACTCATCCTACTTGTCACCTGACAGTATAAATTGTTTCCATGCTGCTATCTTGTCTTCTCCATAGAATGTAATCTACACATCACAAGGGAAGGGAACTTGTCCATTATGGATACTGTTGTATCATCTGTTCTCAAAACAGTGCCTACCACCCAGTAGGCATTCAATAAATAGTGGAATAATATATGGGCTAATGAAGTAAGAAGACTAGAATAAGAGGAACAGAAAATAGGAGGTAGAAAAATGTTGCAGATCAATAACTGTCAACAAACTTTTTCTAATATCTACTTGGTTTCAGTGAAAGGAGGACAAGATGTTAGCCCTTACTTTCTCTTTCTTCTGTGATGCCAGAATTGTAGACCAAGTTCCAAAATACTAATCTATTGTTTAACTTTCTAATGGTACATGTTCATTATTTAGGTAAATTTTATGGTGTCTTTGCTAACTTGCTGCTTGTTTTCTCCATAGCTATACTTGTAATACTACTTTGTTACCTATCTTCTATTCCACTATGTGCATTAGACCTGGCCTAAGGAGATACAATGAAACTTCCATCATATGAAACTTCCTCTCTGTCTCTCATTTTTCCTGGTGATTCTCTCATTTTCCATGACTGTCTGTGCCCCCTGACTCTATTTCAGGATTTTCTTCCAGATCTTTTCCATATGTCTGTCAACCTGTGATTAGATTATTTCCACCTTGATGTGAAATTTGGTCAACATCCTTTTCCCTCAAAGGTGATTTCATTTTAAGACTTACTTGATATCCCCAACTCAAACATCTTATTTTGGAATTTTCATTAACTCTGTCTATTCATATATATATTTTTTCATTCATCTATATTATAGATCCTAAAAGAATGTTGCCCACAAACACTCAAAGCATGGTATCTCCCACTTTGGAATTCTTAAGTTCCCCGAACAATAGTTTTTCTCATTCATCACACATTTTGTGGAATCCTAATGTAGTAAACATTTTATAAAATTTTGTTGAATTACCAGACATTTAATAAATAGAAAATTTCTCCATTTGAATGGGCATTAGAAACTACTTTTATTTTTAACTTAGAATTTTCACTATGGCTTTTGCTTGCATACTTGCTATTTTATGTCTATTTTGTTTTTCTTGTTGCTTGTTGGTTTGTTTGCCTTTACAGAGGTTTGTGGCTCACTTATTTGGACTAAGGTGAACTTGCTGCTCTTGTTCACCATCTGGAAAGAAATTTTCACGTTGGTATAGGATACATGTGAATATCATATATATTGTTCATTCCAGCATATTTATGTGAGCAATAAGATTGACACCTTTGTTCAAGTTTTCAGTTTATTATTCATAGAAAAAAAATATTTGCCTGTCTTATGCCCTTGAATATTTTAAGGCAAATGGCTTTGAAAATAAGTCAACTTCTTTTAACAAGAGTTCAGAAAGATGAGGTTCTGAACTGCTGTTATTAAGCTGCTCTGAATTGCATCCATAGACCGCATAAATTCCATCTTATTAAATTCATCATTAAAAATGTGTCAATTCTGCTGTTAGTCATCATTCCAAGGAAATATAAATAAATTATTCTAAAGAGTTTTTATTTTCTTTATTACATAATTTAGCGATCAAGCAAAAATAAGGACTCATATTCATTAGACAATAGGATGAAAGTTACCAGAAGAGGATCAATCTTTAAGAAAAAAAAATCCCTTTTAATAGAGGAACAGATGGTTTGTTTGACTAAGTATTTGCCTGATACTTGTATAATTATTTGAGTATACTTTCAAATTGCAGAACGGACTGCTAGATGATGATGGTATTATGAACTACCAGCACAATTGCTTTCAAGCATTTGATGTGGTAATGGAGGTACCTGTCATTGACTTCTAATTCCTGTGTATATTTATATAATTATTCTGATAAGGAAGACTAGGGTGAGATATGCATATGGTAAAATCTAATTGTTGATTTGTAAGTCATCAGAAGCTAATTAAAAATCATGCATAGAAGATACTTCTAGCACTTACCATTATCTGTTGGGCCTCTCCTGCCTGAGCTCATGGAATACCATCCTTCTTGGGCCACTTGTAGTTAGGCAGGACTATATTACTCATTCTGGTTGATAGAAATAACTCTCTCTTTCTTTTCTGCAGTGTTCTGAAGGCCACACTTTGTGAAGAAGGGCTCACAATATGAAAGCCAATCATGTTCCCGGGACATCACATAGAAGGAAACTGCCCTGGAAATTTATTGAACCTCAAGCAGACATTGCATGAACAAGACATAAGCTTCTGCTTTTTAAGTCATTTTGATAGAAGGGTAATTTCAGTTGCTTTCATTTAAATGTCAATGAACTTGTAGTCACTTGACAGAAGCCTTTATTCAAAATATACTGAGTTGGGGTGGGCCACGGTGGCTCAGCAGGTAAGAGTGCTTGCCTGCCATGCCCAAGGACCTGGGTTCGATTCCCGGTGCCTGTCCACGTAAAAAAAAATATATATATATATTGAGTTGGATGTTTGTGCATATTTCCTGTGTTAATGACACTGAAAACCCCAGCATGTCCTTATTAGTTAATATAATATTTACCGTGTTCTTATTCTACAATGACTTTTTGCTAGGCACGAGGAAAGCAAAATTCCCTAAGAAATAAAAATTTGATGGTATAGAAAGAATATAAATGAACAGTTATGCTTTTGTGATATGATAATTATGCTATTCTTTATTAAGGGATAGGAATCAAGAGCTGAGGAATATGTAAGGTGATTCACCTAAGTGATTCAGAAATATTACCACAGAAGAGATATTGAAGATAGAAAGATTCAAGAGGAAGTTCCAATGCCCAAGAAGGGGTGGAGTCTAGATGGGAGAAGCAGCACATTAAATGGCAGAGGTCACAGAAGAACATTTCACACTTGGGGAATGGAGAGTAATTATAAGTGTCTGGGTCAAGGGATGAGTAAGGATAAGTGATGGAACAACGGTGTCTGATGCTGGCTGGGTACAACCTCCCAACAGTAAAGAACCACTGACAGACATTTAAATTGAAGTACATGATCATATTTGTTTTTCAAATATTCTGAGAACTGTTCAGAAGATAGACAGAAAAGGGAGAGTCTACAAACAGAATGATGGATTTCGTTATTGAAATACAAGAGATGAGAATTGTTCATATATCTCTGTGGTAATGACAGTGCACATGGAGAGAATAAGGTCTATTTTCTGTCCTTGGTAGAGAGAATCAGGATAGCTTGCTGTATTGTGAGATTCAATGTAACACAAAAAGAAAAAGGTAGGAATTATACTAAAGTTTCCAGTTTATGTAATCAGAAAGAAAGTAGCACCATTATAACCAAGATCTATTTTACTTTCCCAGCTGCTGAAACAAATACTACACAATGGGTTGACTTAAACAACAAGAACTTATTGGCCCACGGTTTTGAGACTAAGAGAAATCCAAAATTAAGGCTTCAGCAATTTGATGCTTTCTCCAGGAAGAATATGGTATTCTGGGGCTGGGTGCCAGCAAGGCTTGAGGTTCTTTGGCTTGTCACATGGCAGTGTCCTCTCCATTTTCTTCTGATTTCTAGTTTCTTGTGACTTTCTTTCTGTGTCTAGTTTCCTATGCTTATAAGGACTTTAGCCATATTGGATTAAGACATGTCTTAACTAATGACATTGCTATAGTTCCTATTTACAAAAGGAGTCACACCCACAGGACTAGTGTTTGGGAGCTGAATATGCCCTTTGTGGGGGACATGATTCAGTTCCCAGCAAGATCTAAAAGAAAAAGTGTGCGAGGCCAAATAATGACCCCAAAATGTCTGCACCCTACTCCCTGGAATATGTTGCCCTATATGGCAGAATTTTCAGATATAATTAAGATGGAGAAATCTTCCTGGATTATCTAAGTGGACCCTAAGTACAATTCTAGGTATCCTTATATGATGTAGGTAGAGGTAGATTTCAGACAGACAAGGAGAAGGCAATGTAACCATTAAGGCAGAGATTGGAGTGATATAGCCACAAGCCAAGAGTTCAGCAACCTGAAGCTAGAAGAGGCAAGGAACATATTGTCCCATAGAGCCTCTGGTGCTGGGATATACCACTACAGACCCCTAAGATTTTGGTTCAGTAAATCTGATTTCAGACTTCTGGGTTCCAAAAATATAGGAAAATATGTTTCTGTTTTTTTATTTTAGGTGCATGGTCTGGAAATCAAACCTGGGTCTCCCATGTGGAAGGTGAGCATTCTACCACTGAAGCACCCGTGCACCCACTTTTGTGTTTTAAGCCACTAAATTTATGATTATTTGTTACAGCAGTAATAGGAAATTAATTAAGAAATTTAGAAGATTAAGATAGAGTTTCCAGTTATGAACCTATGAATATGTATATATATATATGTATGTGTGCTTGTGAGTGTTGTGTATGTGTGTGTACATATGTGTACATGTGAATTGAGAAAAAAAGTAGAAGTAAAAGGCTTAAATTGACATATAATAAGAAAAGCAAGCTGGAAATTATACATCTCTCACTTTTCCTCAGATAGTGCAGTCACCATACCAGATGTGAAAATATGAGAAAAAGTTAAGAGAGAAAGGTTGTAGTTGTAGCCAAGAAAATAATCTCTGTTGGGAGATGTAGTGCTGTCAGGGGCCAGTACAGAATTTACGACTCTCTGTCTCAGCTGTGAACCTTAAACTCTGACCTACTTAGTGAATGTCACCACATCTCAGATTCTTGTACCTCTTCCACCATTATTCCATTAATGACAATCAGAGAAAAAAAAGGTGATAAAAGAATTTCATGAAAATCATTTGGGACCACCTGATAGAAAATGGAGGGCAATAAAAGTGATATCCACAACAACTGTGAGGTGGTACCCCAACCCCTTCCTTATATGTCCAGCCATGTGCAGAGAATAGAGATTCAATCCCTCAGCATCATTCTCTAAATAAAGCAGAGAAAACTTTGTATGTAATTCTGTAATGAGTGAATAATAATTATAATAAACACTAACTGAGTCAGCTATTGTTTTGAAGTCTCTTCCTATTTTATCTATTCATTCCTCACCTCAACCATGAAATAAGTTCTACGGGTATGATCATCTCAGTGGCACAGAAAGAATAAATTCACAACTACCAAGCAATGGGATCAGGAGTTAAACTGAACCCATATTTTTAACAAATATGCTACAGATTTTATTTAAAGTTAAAAGACCCTCAGATTTACTTCTAATGATCCTATTTAGATTTTCTAATTTTGGAGGAGTGTATTTAGTGCTGGGTCAGTACTCAGTAGATGGTCTTTCATATATGTATCAAAATCAGCAGTGGCAAAATCCTCCTAGAAATCTCAGGTTTGAAATCCCCCTAGAAATCTCATTTGGTTGATAGTGTTCTTGAGAGCAGCTCTTCCTAATTTAGTTCCTGAAATAAATATACTTTACTTCTTCTTTCAACTTTTTCTATATTTTTTGTTTGTTTCTATTGGCAAAATATTGATAATGCTCAATATATCTGCTAGGACATTCATGCTAAAAGAACTAATTAGAACAAGTTTCTGTTTATGACATAAATACAAAGACAATAGTTGATAAGATAGAATATTTGGGGAACAAGATAACATGGAAAAGTAAAAAAATCTCCTTAAACACGCTTGCTAAAAAAATCATTCTAAACTATCCAAGATGCTTATCTTTATTGTTTGAAAGCTTTTGTGTGTTTCATGGTCATCACTTATAATTGGCATTCACATTCAACATTGATGTACAAAAAGAATCTAGAGACCTACACCAAATATGTAATAACTCCAGCGTAAAAATTGAAGCTGAATTTACAATTTATAATGTTACCTCAAGCAACCTATTTTCTTCTAATTTATATTTTCTTTCCCTAAAGTCAAAAGATACAAGATAAAAATCAAGATATTTTGTTAATTGGGTTTTTTAGTAAGTAGATTTTCAATTATCTGAAATGTAAGCCCTATTACCTTTTTTCCATGTAATCTATGAATACTGAAGAAAGTACCTATATGACTATATGGAAAAATACATTTTTCAAATTTTAAATAAAAATACAGAAATGAGCTCTTTTTTAAAAAAGCTATTTATTTCTATTATAAAATTAGAACATTCAAAGGAAAAAAAATTTCAAATACTTTCAAAAGGCTATAATAGTGAAAAATGAAAGTCACTCTCTAGCATACATGTCCAAGCTCACTCTTGAGGTCTAAACAGTTTTTATCTGTCCTAATTATTTCTATTTGTTACCTCCACTGTATTAAGTGCAGACTTATACCTTGATTTCTGGATTAATCAATTATAAACATTATCTATTTTTTCCATCATGGAAAATTAAGAATTTGGCTCCATTAAGTTAAATCCTTCCTTTTTTCTCCTTCCTCCATATTTTGCAACAATCATTAGTTTTATTGGTTGTTTATATAATTTTATATAATATGGTTAGGACTCTATTTCTTGATCCATTGACCTTAGTGTATCTTGACTTCGCTAATCCTTTCTTTTCCTCTCCACCTCCCGCATCTGTTAGCATAACTTTATTTGTCAAAATGTTATGTCACTTCATTCTGAGCTTCAATTATCACAGAATCCCATGATTTCATACAAGATGACTCTGAAAAGTGAAAACTGACTCAGTGTTTGCTAAGCTAAAATTATGCAATATCATGTATTTCAGAACCAGGTAGATTCTCAGGAGAGATGTGACACCATGTCATGGAACTTATGAAATTCAAAAAAGAAAGCCCCAGGAATCCCAAAGTATCCCTTTTATACTTGATCCATCACTCAAAATCATTTCACTTTCTAGTTTGCTTTGCACTGTGTCTTCCATGGAGTTCTATATTTTCTTTCACAATTTTATTTATCTTTCTGTGTTTTTATATATATATTTTTTACCTAAAAACTATATGCCTTCTTCAGATCACTAAGGTCAATCTCTAATGGTTTGTTGAATGCTCCAAATATAATGACTACAAGCATGGTTTGTTGAACAGTTGTCACTCTGGAAATTTTTTTCTACTCTTTTCTGGAAACTATTGTCTGATATTTCCTTGGATGGTATTTTTTTTCCTGCAGTATGCACTGAAGTAATTTTTTTTTCCAGAAAGCATGTATGGGAGGGGAACTCTCTGTATCTAATTTTGTTTACTCTCCATAGATGCAGTATATTGTCATTTAGCTATCAGGGTGGCTGCAAGAATGTAAGGTCATTATAATTCTCATTTACTTGTAAGCAATGTGCCTTTTCTCTCTGGAAACTTTTAGGAACTTTCCTTTCCTTAGGATATTTTTTTAGATTTCACTGGTAAGATATTGTAAAAAATCAACCTTCTTGGTACTATGTGGACATTTTCAATACAAAAATATATGGCTCTATCTTCAGCTCTGAAAATTTCCCTTTGTTTTCTCTTCGATAATTTCTTCTCCTTCATTTTCTTTGTTCTTTCTTTGTTAAATAGTTCATAATATTGCCTACATATTGAATTCCTTTTCACTTAACCATTTTTTTCATCGTTTTCATATAGTTCTATGCTCTGAAATAATCCATATCATTTCAAACATTTCATTGGATTCTATTTCCATTAACCAGATTTTAAGTTTTAAATAGATACTTTCTAATTTCATAGCAGGCGATATATATTCCATTGAAACAAAATCCTATCTAAGCTTTATGAGAAATCAATTAGAAGTAGTTTACTGTATATTTATATCCTTTTCTCTTACCTGAATTTTATTGTTTTTCCTTCAGAATTACTTGTCCTTTTTATCCATATTTACTATTTTCTTTTGAGCAACTGAATTTCTAAAATATCAACTAATCTTTAATTTATTACGTATAATCATAAATAGAGGACCAGGTAAATTAACGTAGATGACTGGCTGGGTGGGGTGGGGATCCGGTTCTTCTGCTATTCTTGATCTTTTCCACTGAATGAAAGTGTTTCCGTGTGCATGTGTGTGTGTGTGTGTGTGTGTGATATTTCGATAAGTGATTGTGGTATTTCCAGGTGTGTGTATATAAGTATGAAGTAGACAGAGGTAAGAATCCAAACAAATACTAAAACAAAGCCAATTTGACTTGGAACAAACCCTCACTCTGGGATCCCTGGATCCTCCTCGAACAAATCACTTACTATAGAGCGGCGTTGAAGCAAACACCACTTGCTGATGCTCATAACTTGGAATAGCTCAAAGATGCACTTGTCCTTCAAGTTAATACTCCATCGCTCATGATTTCTGCTTTCCTCCATGCCCTCTCCCCTTAATTCCTGACTCAAGAGTGCTGGACTATGCAAAACCATGCCTACCTTGACTGTAGATTTTTCTGATTATACAGTAGGACCTCATTTTACACAAACTCAACATATGCACATTCAGGTCTATGTAATTGTTAATCCAAATAAATAAATAAATAAATATATATATATAGAGAGAGAGAGAGAGGAAGGTTTGAAGTTTTAAAAAATTATTCCCGTGATTAATTTTGTTTACTTATTGTTACTAGCGTTTTATTTGCCTTGTTAATAAAAAATGTGTGATAGGTATGTTCATAAAAGATATAATTATTAAATAATGAGTTTCACTATCATGTGTGATTTTCAACATGTGCAAAGGGTCTTAGAATTCATCAGTTGCTTTAAAAGACTGTACTGAAGGATGGCTTCTTTTATTCTCATATATCCATCAAGGTATTCCCATCAGTTCTCTGCCTTCCAGAAATTCATTCTAATATTCTGACTGCTGATATTTCTCTGCTGCCATTCTCAGAAGCTCTATGAATTTATTCAATTTTTTATTTCTCCCCTGAATCCTCAATGGGTTTTTTAGATGGAGAAGTATTAAATGATATTTCTGACTCTAATAACTGGAACCAGAAATCCTGTGAGACTTTAAAACTGTTATTTCATAAAGAAAAACAACTCATTTATTTAAAGTCAATAACAAAGAAATATTTCCATATATACATATATGCATTATAAAAACAGTTTACTTTTGTTTTTTTACAGTATTTGCACATATCTCCAAAGATATGCTAAATGTGTGAGAAAACATTCAAAGAAAGATTGATTTTGTAAATTTGCAAACCAATATCCTTAAATAATATTCCATTTTCAAAAACAAAATTAGAAAGTAACTGACAGACTGGGAAGGTAATTTCAAAGGTGATAGCTGAAAAGAAGCTAATAACTTTACCATGTCTACCACTACTTTAAAAAGCCTCTTGTCATTTATTATTTTGAAAAAATATATTAATCATCACAACTGAAAAAATAGGTACAAGATATGAAGGGGTAATCTATAAAATGAAAATGATAAAAATATAAAAATATCAAACTTTAAATTATAGGTATCTATTTAAAATTTTATGGGTGACTTTTTTTAATGGAAATGCCAAAACACAATTTGAACTAAATTAAGCAGATACGGGGTACATTAAAGGGATAGCAATATAGTTAACTGACTCAAAAGAAGACTTACAGGCTCCAGTATATAGCATGCCTTTGAGTTTCCTAAGTGACCCAGGAACTCCAAGACTGTTTCTCAGTCTGATTAATTCTTATATGGCCTTATTTCTACTGGGATAGAGGCTCTCTTCATGTAGAAAGTGAAGACAGCCATGGAGTTCCTGAGTTATATCTACCTTATTTGGTGGCCCCTTAGGAGAACTCCTGCATGTCAAGATATTGACCTACCTTGACACATATGCCTACCCTAGAACAAACCAGTATGTCTACAGACACAGTAACACTGTGATTGAATCAAAGTTGTTCACATGCTTACCTCTGTGGTCAAATGAAACCAGAGCTACATAGATTGTGCAATGAGTTGGCAGTAGGTTTTATCATAAGGAAGATGTTACAAAAGTATACAGCAAAGTATTCCTGAATCCTTTCTTGATTGTTACTTCCACCCAGGAAGTTTTAGAAACAGATGACCCGCTAAGAGGAGAAATAAAAGGAAATATAATGTCAGTTTATTTTCACAGGGCCATTGTTTGCTACTGCAAGGGTTACTGGTCAATGATAGATTGGTGCATGTGGCATTACCTAAAAACATATAAGGGACTGGATTTTTATGCAGTTCAGAACTCATATAAATTGATAACAAGGTCCAAAATGGTGAGATCTTCCAAGTGTTAGAATGATCTTGTGAAAATTAAAATCATAAGAGAATAGATTGAGGACCCTGGGCAAGATGGTGGCATAGTGAGGTATGGAATTTAGTTAGTCCTTGAGAACAGTTAGTATATAGTCAGGAACTGT
Source organism: Tamandua tetradactyla (assembly GCF_023851605.1). NCBI lineage: Eukaryota > Metazoa > Chordata > Mammalia > Pilosa > Myrmecophagidae > Tamandua > Tamandua tetradactyla. The sequence continues at coordinate 58,980,010 of NC_135345.1, forward strand.
TTGGAAAAACTGTTTTGGGAATGTTTATGGCCAGACAGACATTGTATACCAGTCTGGAATAGGTGAAAGCACTGAGATCACAATACAGAACTGTAAGTAAAACTCCCAAACTTCAGAGGCTGACACCCTCCAACACTAGCAAGGCAGGCTCTGTTGGAGATATTTACCAATGGAAATAAGAAGTAGTTTCTACTAGGAGCTAGAGTAGGTAACCCAACCAAGCTCCAACTGCAGTTTTAATTAACAAATTTGGACAGCTGAATACAAGAATCAAGCATAGATAAACCCAGAGAAAAGCAGGAAAGTAACCCTGAGGTCTCTCCCAGCAAAGAGGAGACAGAACTGATAAAGAAAAAAAAAGGAAGCTTTTGGAGTCAGCTGAGTTCAGAATACTGGAAAAAGGCTGTGTTCTTAACTGATGAAACCTGGGAGCTGGAAAGACCAGTTCTGCTACGGAATTTTATTTTGTTTTGCTTTTCTCTTTCATTTCTTTTTTTTCAATCTTTGGTGCTGACCCAGAGGGTCAGAGTTGAGAAATGTCTGAGAGACAAAGTCAAGTGAAGGGTATAATTCCCTAAAGGTCATTTCTTCCACAAGAAAAAGGGGGGTAGAGTCCACCTTAAGTCATGGCTCTCCAGAGAATTCAAACCCCAGGGGCTAGGAATCAGAAACAGCTTAAGCTTGCCTTCTACTCAGCCTCTGACTCAACCACACCCCTGGCAGGCTGAGAATTAAAGGCACCACACCACTTTACACAAGTGGGGAGTTGAAGGCTAATAAGCACCACATGCTAGGCAGGATAGGAAAAGCACACAGCTTAGAGGCTCCACAGGAAAGTCAGACAACTGACTGGGTCTCATTCTCAGGGAAATTTGATACAGTTTACACATTCTTCCTGAGGTTGGGGTTTTCCTTTCTGGGAAAATATGATGGGGTTGATCATAACTGGAGAGATACTCCTCAAATAAATGCTCCATATAGGCAGGACAAGGACACGAAAAACAAGAGCTGAAAAATTCTTAACAGTTAAACAGAAGCAATGCTAGAGGGTTAGAATAAGTTGTACTGAATGCCAAAGAACAGATAAGGAAACAATGGAAAAATATGAGCAGGGTTTCGGAAAATTGAATGACATGATGCACATGAATATACATTATTATAGGTGTTCCAGAAGGAGAAGAGAAGAGAAAAGAGGCAGAAAGAATAATGGAAGAAATAATCACTGAACATTTCCCATCTCTTATGAAAGACATAAATTGCAGATTCAAGAAGTGCAGTATACCCCAAAGAGAATAGATCTGAATGAACCTACTCCAAGATATTTACCAATCAGATTGTCAAATATCAATGACAGAGAAAATTCTTAAAGCAGCAAGAGAAAAGCTATCCATCATATATGAGGGAAGCTCAGTAGGATAATGTGTGAATTTCTCACCAGAAACCACGAAAGCAAGAAGGCAGTAATATGATATATTTAAGACAATTAAAAGACAAAAATTGCCAACCATGATTTCTATATCCAGAAAAAGTGTCCTTCAAAAATGAGGGAAAGTTTAAAATAATTTCAAACAGACACTGAGAAAGTTTGTGAACAGGAGGCCTGCTCTACAAGAAATACTTATAGAGTATTTCTTGTAAAGCATAAAGATAGCATTACAAGTATGTAAGAAAAAGCAGGAGAGTGAGGTCTGGAGAAGAATGTACAAATGCAGAATATCAGTAAGGATAAAAAGAGGAAAAAATAAGACATAATATATCAGTATGAAGTCCTGCCCATGCAGCAACATGGATGAGACTTGAGGAAATTATGTTGAATGAAATTAGCCAAAAACAAAAGGAAAAGTTACTGTTTGGACTCAATAATATGAAATAACATTAATGAGGTAGCATTAAGAGTTAAAGTTGAGAGCACGGTTTATCAGGAGCTGGAAAAAGGATAGAGATTGGGCATTTGATGCTGAAGGAGCAAAGAATGCTCAACAGGATTGATTCTAAATGAATAGCACAACACTATCAATAAATGGAGAGTACAATATTATCTGATAGTAGCATGATATTGTAAGTATAATGAACAAAGTTGAATGTGAGTATGTTTGAAAGAGGAAGGCTAGGGGCATGTATAACCCCAGCAGGAAAGAAAGAAGATAAAGACTGGTGCTGTATGACTTAGTAAAACTTAGAGTGAATAAGGATGGTGATTAAATGTACAAATATAAGAATGTTTTTACATGAGGGAGAACAAATAAATGTCAACAGAGCACAGTGTTGAAAATGGCATGGCATACAGAAAAAAATACAATGTAACTAGCGGCTATAGTTAATAGTAACATTGTAATATGCTTCCATTAAGTGTAACAAAGGCAATATACCAAAATAAATGTCAATAAGATGGGGATATAAAAGAGAAGTGGTGGTGGTGTTTTTGTTTTTTATTCTAAGTTTTATTTTCATTCTTCATTTTCTTCCTCTTCTTTCTTTGTGGAAGAAATAGAAATAGAAATGTCCTCATATAAATTGGGGTGGTGAAAACATAACTTTGTGATCATGCTAGGATCCATAAATTGTTTATTAAGGATGAAAGGTATGGTGTGAGAATAAAACTTTAAAAATAAACAGAAAATTACAAGTGTCAGAGAAAATGTGGGAAGAGAGATGTACCTATTCACTGCTGGTAGGGAAGTAGAGTTATGCAGCCCTTCTGGAGGACAATGTGATGGTTCCACAGGAGACTAAATATAGGGTTGCTGTATGATCCTTCAACCACATTATTAGGTATATAATAGGAAGAAATGAAAGCCAGCACCCAAATGGAAATTTGCACACAGACATTTATGGTGGAAGTGTTCATGATTTGCAATGGATGAAGGTGACCTAAGGGTACAACAAATGATTAACTGCAAAAGGTGGTGTATTCACTACAGTGAGTGGCTGCAAGAAGGAATGAAGTTGTGAGGCATGCAACTAGATGAATGGAACTTGAGGACAGTATATTGAGTGAAATAAGCCAGAAATGAAATGACGGATATTATAATGCCTTGCTAATATAGAGTAACTACAATCACAAGCTCTGAGAATTGAATTCAAGAGCATCTGTTAACATGGGAAGTTTTATTGTAAAAGTTCATAGATTGTAAGCTCTTGCAGCAGTCTCATCTATTCCTGAGTTGTAACTGTTATTTCTAAACTCTGAGATGCTGAACTCTTTGTGTATAAAGAATATATATAATGACAGCCTATGGAATGATTGCTTTTGCCTTTTTCTAAAGATAATTACATGATATAATTGTGGACTATATCTTTTTAGGTATAATGGACCACTGTCTTCCAATATCATAGACACAAACTACATGTGGTTATTTAAATTTAAATGAAATAAAATTAAATATTCAAAAAAAAGAAAAGAAAAACAGAAGAGAGAATAAGGTGAATGATTTGAACGGGCTTTTACTCTGACTCCTTATCACAACACATAGGGAACAACAATCAGCAGAAAGAGACTATACCCATGCGGCATGATTTCCTACTAGTAATTCAGCACAATCTGTGAATTAGACTTTGTTGTTTCATTTTTAACAAATAATTAAGTTGGGTAGAGAAGCCTAGAGGTCAGTGAGAGACAGAAATTGGCATTCCTTTTCTCTAGCAAATGGTTGATTATGCAGTTTAACCAAACCTAATTTGAGGAATCCCATACAATCACCTAAGGGTCCATTCATGACTTTTCACTTTTGCTTATGGTTATAGTGCACTTTATTTACAGAACACAAGAACCAGATAGAGATTTGCAAACTGTTAAGTTTGGTTGCATTATTTTTTATGAAGCTGATATTGACAGTAGATAAATACTTCTTCAAATTTGTATTTCCCAGCATACAGTTAGTTGTGTGGGTTTTGCATACATGTAACTATCCTACTCTTCTGCAATTTCTTCTTCTTCATTCATATCTCTATACCTGTGTATATCATCATCATCATCTTAATCATCATCATCATCTCCCTATTTGTGCATGTGTGTGTGTTTGCATGTGTAATCACCAGACTGTTGGAAAAAATATTCTAAGAGCAAAAGGAACTCTTGATGCAGAGCCCCCTCCTCAGCATTCTCAGCAGGTCCAAAGAACCAGATAAGAACCAATTGCCATACTATCTAATATTGTATCCCCCAGATGGTGCTGCTGATAACACCCTCCCCTGCAAGCATCTCACCTTGCCTGAAACATGCACCTGCACATGAAAGGAAAATACCCCAGCAACCTATCATATCCTAAGTCAACAAGTCCCTTTGTTCATGCAGTCTGTGGACGCAGTTTTTCTTTAAAAGGCAGTCTCCCAAAGAGGGTGTCAGAACCATTTTCTCTTTCTTCCTGCTGACTTCCCTGGCAGGAGCAAATTTCAGGCTCCTACCTGCTTTCTCCCTTTCGCTCTACCACCTGCTTCCTTCCTGCTTTATTCCCTCAATAGACCTATTAATCTTTGACTTGTCTTATATGGAATCCTTAATGACTCTGTGCCTAACACACAGAATTTATATTCTTTATAAGATGTTGTCAAGGAATTAATTTCAATATCTAAGCTCAAGCTCTATAAAAATTTACCCAATCTCTACTGCTGTTTAAATTTCATTTAAAATATTGTAATTCCCAAACTTGTGTTCCCAATGCATAGGTTCATTTCATGGTTATGTTTCCTATCTTTATGGTGGCATTTTTCTTCATGTTAGTGGATACACTTAACTTTTAACTATGTAATTAATGTATTCCCTAAATTTTCATGTAATTTATATATTAAGCAACAGTTTTAAATCAGGCACTTAAAGAAGTACGTACAAACATACACAAACACACACACACACACACACACACACAACCATATTCTTCAGCAGCCTTGATGATATAATGTTATTTAGAATTAGGAATTGCTAGTTTACCTTAGGAGTGGGAATATGCACCAGTTTTCTATAAACTACCCTAAAATTCAAATCATAGTGATATTTGTGTCGTGTTATGTACCCCTTTCCTGAACTGGGATACAAATTTCAATAGAAAACATATTTCAATAAGTGAATTCTTCACCAAATTAATTCAGTATAACAGAATAGAATATAGATAGCTGCTTTAAGGTATTCAATATAAAGTTTACTACATGTGTCACTCTAGAATGTCATGGTATTTTTGCACATGTGCAGATGTGTGTGAAAAAAAGAGAAGAGTGAGAACAAGAATTATATTTTGTATACTCGTGGTCCATATTGGTCATAGTGATGTTTCATTTCATCTTAATTACTTGATTTTGTGCACAAATATGGTATAAAAGTTAGTCTTGTTTGTAATTTGTAGTTTCAAGATTTTATGTGCTATCTATGGTAGAGGGTATCTATTTTATAGAATAAAAATGCTTTAGATTTATAACAAATTCCATAAGGAGCTATTATTCCCCATTCAACAACTATTTTAATATTTTCTTTAATAAGAAAATATTAACTATTTTTATTAACTATTAATATTATCTTATTATTAAATTAAAGTTATAATTAATACTTATAATAATTAATACTTTATTACTAATTGTATTTATATTTTAAAATTACAATTAATTAATTATAATTAATAAACTAATAATAATAAACTTAAAATATTAACTATTGCTAAAGTTAATAGCAACTATTAACTTTTAAAAAAATGTTCTTGTTCCTTTTATAACAGTTTAATGGGAAGGAATTTTTAATCCAGCTGCCAATAATTTATTTCCTTCTATCTTGTGGTAAATAAGTGTTATACAATAAAAAATTGAAATATTACACTCAACACTGCATGGAAGATAAAGGCAGAAACACGAAATCATAAAATAATACCTTTCTGAGAAGCAAAATGATCATTTTTGATATATAAGGGAAAATAAGAAGCATGTAACTAATGATGATTTGTATATTTATGTATGCAACAGAAATTATCTAAAGATAAACATTTGCCTTAATAACATAATGCTAAGCAAACTTCTTAGGGGATATTCAAGAAAAATGCAGTTTTTATTTTATTTTTATTTATTTATTTATTTATTAATTAACGGAAAAAAAGAAATTAACCCAACATTTAGAAATCATGCCATTCTACATATGCAATAAGTAATTCTTAACATCATCACATAGATGCATGATCATCGTTTCTTAGTACATTTGCATCGGTTTAGAAGAACTAGCAACACAACAGAAAAAGATATAGAATGTTAATATAGAGAAAAAAATAAAAGTAATAATAATAGCAAACAAACAAACAAAAAAAAACCTATAGCTCAGATGCAGCTTCATTCAGTGTTTTAACATGATTACTTTACAATTAAATATTATTGTGCTGTCCATTTTTGAGTTTTTGTATCTAGTCCTCTTGCACAGTCTGTATCCCTTCAGCTCCAATTACCCATTATCTTACCCTGTTTCTAACTCCTGCTGGAATCTGTTACCAATGACATATTCCAAGTTTATTCTCGAATGTCGGTTCACATCAGTGGGACCATACAGTACTTGTCCTTTAGTTTTTGGCTAGACTCACTCAGCATAATGTTCTCTAGGTCCATCCATGTTATTACATGCTTCATAAGTTTATCCTGTCTTAAAGCTGCATAATTTTCCTTCATATGTATATACCACAGTTTGTTTAGCCACTCTTCTGTTGATGGACATTTTGGCTGTTTCCATCTCTTTGCAATTGTAAATAACGCTGCTATAAACATTGGTGTGCAAATGTCCGTTTGAGTTTTTGCCCTTAATTCCTTTGAGTAGATTCCCAGCAATGGTATGCGGGGTCGTATGGCAATTCTATATTCAGCTTTTTGAGGAACCGCCAAACTGCTTTCCACAGTGGTTGCACCATTTGACATTCCCACCAACAGTGGATAAGTGTGCCTCTTTCTCCGCATCCTCTCCAGCACTTGTCATTTTCTGTTTTGTTGATAATGGCCATTCTGGTGTGTGTGAGATGATATCTCATTGTGGTTTTGATTTGCATTTCTCTAATGGCCAGGGACATTGAGCATCTCTTCATGTGCTTTTTGGCCATTTGTATTTCCTCTTCTGGTAGGTGTCTGTTCAAGTCTTTTTCCCATTTTGTAATTGGGTTGGCTGTCTTTTTGTTGTTGAGTTGAACAATCTCTTTATAAATTCTGGATACTAGAACTTTATCTGATATGTCATTTCCAAATATTGTCTCCCATTGTGTAGGCTGTCTTTCTACTTTCTTGATGAAGTTCTTTGATGCACAAAAGTGTTTAATTTTGAGGAGCTCCCATTTATTTATTTCCTTCTTCAGTGCTCTTGCTTTAGGTTTAAGGTCCATAAAACCGCCTCCAATTGTAAGTTTCACAAGATATCTCCCTACATTTTCTTCTAACTGTTTTATGGTCTTAGACCTAATGTTTAGATCTTTGATCCATTTTGAGTTAACTTTTGTATAGGGTGTGAGATATGGGTCTTCTTTCATTCTTTTGCATATGGATATCCAGTTCTCTAGGCACCATTTATTGAAGAGACTGTTCTGTCCCAGGTGAGTTGGCTTGACTGCCTTATCAAAGATCAAATGTCCATAGATGAGAGAATCTATATCTGAGCACTCTATTCAATTCCATTGGTCGATATATCTATCTTTATGCCAATACCATGCTGTTTTGACCACTGTGGCTTCATAATATGCCTTAAAGTCAGGCAGCATGAGACTTCCAGCTTCGTTTATTTCCCTCAAGATGTTTTTAGCAATTTGGGGCACCCTGCCCTTCCAGATAAATTTGCTTATTGGTTTTTCTATTTCTGAAAAATAAGTTGTTGGGATTTTGATTGGTATTGTGTTGAATCTGTAAATCAATTTAGGATTGACATCTTAACTATATTTAGTCTTCGAATCCATGAACACGGTATACCCTTCCATCTATTTAGGTCTTCTGTGATTTCTTTTAACAGTTTTTTGTAGTTTTCTTTATATAGATTTTTTGTCTCTTTAGTTAAATTTATTCCTAGGTATTTTATTCTTTTAGTTGCAATTATAAATGGGATTTGTTTCTTGATTTCCCCCTCCGCTTGTTCATTACTAGTGTATAGAAATGCTACAGATTTTTGAATGTTGATCTTGTAACCTGCTACTTTGCTGTACTCATTTATTAGATCTAGTAGTTTTGTTGTGGATTTTTCTGGGTTTTCGATGTATAGTATCATATCGTCTGCAAACAGTGATAGTTTTACTTCTTCCTTTCCAATTTTGATGCCTTGTATTTCTTTTTCTTGTCTAATTGCTCTGGCTAGAACCTCCAACACAATGTTGAATAATAGTGGTGATATTGGACATCCTTGTGTTGTTCCTGATCTTAGGGGGAAAGTTTTCAATTTTTCCCCATTGAGGATGATATTACCTGTGGGTTTCTCATATATTCCCTCTATCATTTTAAGGAAGTTCCCTTGTATTCCTATCCTTTGAAGTGTTTTCAACAGGAAAAGATGTTGAATCTTGTCAAATGCCTTCTCTGCATCAATTGAGATGATCATGTGATTTTTCTGCTTTGATTTGTTGATATGGTGTATTACATTAATTGATTTTCTTATGTTGAACCATCCTTGCATACCTGGGATGAATCGTACTTGGTCATGATGTATAATTCTTTTAATGTGTTGTTGGATATGATTTGCTAGAATTTTATTGAGGATTTTTGCATCTATATGCATTAGAGAGATTGGTCTGTAGTTTTCTTTTTTTGTAATATCTTTGCCTGGTTTTGGTATGAGGGTGATGTTGGCTTCATAGAATGAATTAGGTAGTTTTCCCTCCACTTCGATTTTTTTGAGGAGTTTGAGGAGAGTTGGTACTAATTCTTTCTGGAATGTTTGATAGAATTCACATGTGAAGCCATCTGGTCCTGGACTTTTCTTTTTAGGAAGCTTTTGAATGACTGATTCAATTTCTTTACTTGTGATTGTTTTGTTGAGGTCATCTATTTCTTCTTGAGTCAAAGTTGGTTGTTCATGTCTTTCCAGGAACCCGTCCATTTCATCTAAATTGTTGTATTTATTAGCGTAAAGTTGTTCATAGTATCCTGTTATTACCTCCTTTATTTCTGTGAGGTCAGTAGTTATGTCTCCTCTTCCATTTCTGATCTTATTTATTTGCGTCATCTCTCTTCTTCTTTTTGTCAATCTTGCTAAGGGCCCATCAATCTTATTGATTTTCTCATAGAACCAACTTCTGGTCTTATTGATTTTCTCTATTGTTTTCATGTTTTCAATTTCATTTATTTGTGCTCTAATCTTTGTTATTTCTTTCCTTTTGCTTGCTTTGGGATTAGTTTGCTGTTCTTTCTCCAGTTCTTCCAAGTGGACAGTTAATTCCTGCATTTTTGCCTTTTCTTCTTTTCTGATATAGGCATTTAGGGCAATAAATTTCCCTCTTAGCACTGCCTTTGCTATGTGCCATATGTTTTGATATGTTACGCACTGGTTCAGTGCGTAAATGTTTATGATTGTTATATCTTCTTGTTTAATTGTTTCTTTTACTAGTATATAGTGTTTTCATTTTCATTCGCCTTGAGGTATTTACTAATTTCTCTTGCAATTTCTTCTTTCAGCCACTTGTTGTTTAACAGTGTGTTGTTGAGCCTCCATGTATTTGTGAATTTTCTGGCACTCCACCTATTACTGATTTCCAGCTTCATTCCTTTATGATCCAAGAAAGTGTTGTGTATGATTTCAATCTTTTTAAATTTGTTAAGACTTGCTTTGTGACCCAGCATATGGTCTATCTTTGAGAATGATCCATGAGCACTTGAAAAAAAGGTGTATCCTGGTGTTGTGGGATGTAATGTCCTATAGATGTCTGTTAAGTCTAGCTCATTTATAGTAATATTCAGATTCTCTATTTCTTTATTGATCCTCTGTCTAGATGTTCTGTCCATTGATGAGAGTGGTGAATTGAAGTCTCCAACTATTATAGTATATGTGTCTATTTCCCTTTTCAGTGTTTGCAGTGTATTCCTCACGTATTTAGGGACATTCTGGTTCAGTGCGTAAATGTTTATGATTGTTATATCTTCTTGTTTAATTGTTTCTTTTACTAGTATATAGTGTCCTTCTTTGTCTCTTTTAACTGTTTTACATTTGAAGTCTAATTTGTTGGATATTAGTATAACCACTCCTGCTCTTTTCTGGTTGTTATTTGCATGAAATATCTTTTCCGAATCTTTCACTTTCAACCTATGTTTATCTTTGGGTCTAGGATGTGTTTCCTGTAGACAGCATATAGAAGGATCCTGTTTTTTAATCCATTCTGCCAGTCTATGTCTTTTGATTGGGTAATTCAGTCCATTAACATTTAGTGTTATTACTGTTTGGATAATATTTTCCTCTGCCATTTTGCCTTTTGTATTATATATATCATATCTGACTTTCCTTCTTTCTACACTCTTCTCCATACCTCTCTCTTCTGTCTTTTTGTATCTGACTCTAGTGCTCCCTTTAGTATTTCTTGCAGAGCTGGTCTCTTGGTCACAAATTCTCTCCGTGACTTTTTGTCTGAGAATGTTTTAATTTCTCCCTCATTTTTGAAGGACAATTTTGCTGGATATAGAATTCCTGTTTGGCAGTTTTTCTCTTTTAGTAATTTAAATATATCATCCCACTGTCTTCTTGCCTCCATGGTTTCTGCTGAGAAATCTACACATAGTCTTATTGGGTTTCCCTTGTATGTGATGGATTGTTTTTCTCTTGCTGCTTTCTAGATCCTCTCTTTCTCTTTGACCTCTGACATTCTAACTAGTAAGTGTCTTGGAGAATGCCTATTTGGGTCTAATCTCTTTGGGGTGCGCTGTACTTCTTGGATCTGTAATTTTAGGTCTTTCATAAGAGTTGGGAAATATTCAGTGATAATTTCTTCCATTAGTTTTTCTCCTCCTTTTCCCTTCTCTTCTCCTTCTGGGACACCCACAACACGTATATTTGTGCAGTTCATATTGTCCTTGAGTTCCCTGATACCCTGTTCAAATTTTTCCATTCTTTTCCCTATAGTTTCTGTTTCTTTTTGGAATTCAGATGTTCCATCCTCCAAATCACCAATTCTATCTTCTGTCTCTTTGAATCTATCATTGTAGGTATACATTGTTTTTTCCATCTTTTCTACTTTATCCTTCACTTCCATAAGTTCTGTGATTTGTTTTTTAGTTTTTCCATTTCTTCTTTTTGTTCAGCCCATGTCTTCTTCATGTCCTCCCTCAATTTATCGATTTCATTTTTGAAGAGGCTTTCCATTTCTGTTCGTATATTCAGCATTAGTTGTTTCAGCTCCTGTATCTCATTTGAACTATTGGTTTGTTCCTTTGACTGGGCCATATTTTCAATTTTCTGAGCATGATCCGTTATCTTCTGCTGGCGTCTGGGCATTTAGTCAGATTTCCCTGGGTGTTGGACCCAACAGGTTGAAAGATTTTTCTGTGAAATCTCTGGGTTGTGTTTTTCTTATCCTGCCCAGTAGGTGGTGCTTGTGGCACACGTTTGTCTGCGGGTCCCACCAGCAAAAGGTGCTGTGGGTTCTTTAACTTTGGAAAACTCTCGCCATAGGGGAAGTTCACCTGCCAAAGCAGCTTGGAAGAGTGCCAGCTGATCCGGGGGTCTGAACGCGGGGAGGGTCGCCGGCCGCTGCAGCCCGGGAATGTGCCTGTCCAAATTTCCTAGTCCACCTGGGGCGCCAAGCGTGGCGGGAGGGCCCCAGCCGCCACGGTCCGGGAGAGTGCACCGTTCCCAGCCGGACCGGGGAGTCACGTGTTTCGAAGGGACCCCCCCAGTCACCATTCTCCGTGGCCTGGGGATTTCTGATCCAATTCTCTCAGTTGTCCCGGGGGGCCGCGCGTGGTGGGGGCACCAGCCGCCGCGGCTTTAGGGGACTTCCTGCCCAATTCTGCCAGCTGGCCCGTGAAGGAGGAGGGGAGGGACTCCGGCCGCTTTCCGCCCCGCCCGGGGAAGTCCGCGCCCCTCGGCGATCTCACCGGAGCGGGTTCTCCCAGCCAGCCAGCCATTCCAGGATGGGGTACGCTGTCTTTTTGATCTCTGTCGTGGATCCAGGAGCAGTTCTGTATCATTTCTACTCCCCCAGTAGCTGTTCTGGAGGAGGAAAGGTGAGGACGGCAAGGCTGTCGAGGATGGCGGTGGAGAGGCCGGCGAAGGCGGAAGAGGGCATGATGGTGTTTGGAGAGCCGCGGGAGTAGGAGGAGAAAGGGAAGGACACGACGGCGGATGGAGCGCCACCGGAGCAGAAGGGGAAAGAGAAGGGCAAGATGGCTGCAGAGCGCCGCCGCCGGAGAAAGAGGAAGAGGACGGCCAGATGGTGGCATGAGCGCCGGCGGAGATGGGGGAAGAGGAGGGCCAGATGGCGGCGGGAGCACCGGTGGAGAAAGAGGAAGAGGAGGGCCAGACGGCGGCGGGAGCACCGGCAGAGAAAGAGGAAGAGGAGGGCTAGATGGCGGCCTGCAGTTTTTATTTTAATATGCACATGAGATCAATTAACGTATCATATATGCAAATATGAAAGCAATGACCCTGATTCAGAATGCTTGTTATATTTGGAATTGGCATATGGTTCTCTCTAACAGTAGAAATAATGATTTCAATAAATTAGCTTCTAATGCCATGTAATGGACTCTGATTTGTGTTAATTTGGGCATTACTTAGCAATTTCATGTTAATTTTTTGTTAAAAATCAGCTAGTAAGTCAGTATTAAAATCTCATTTTACATTTAAGATCTAAAAATAGTTATAACAAGGAGTATTTTGATTCAGATGTTTTAAGGAGATAAATGCAGTTTCATGAAGTAAGATAGAGAATATGACTCACAAAGTTTAAATAAAAATTTGTTTCTAATATTCCAAACATTCAAAAAATATTTTCATTAAAAAATGGTCACATTGAATAGTCAAAAAGGGTTATTATGCTCATATTTAAAATTGTCATTTTTGAATCCCTTCTTGGAGTACTTCACACCCCTATTTATCTGTTGCAAAACATTTAAAGGTTTTCCTGGGTACTGTGGTGGTGAATGCTGTGGTGGCAGCAATAATGTTGCATGTGTGTTTGTATTGCAAATGCTCACTGTAGATTAATTATTTTTATGAAATTATTAGAAGTCTAATGAGTTAAAGAACAAAATACTTATTCTCTCTGATATAAAAAAGTAAATTATAAAAGCTTTTCCATACTTCTGGGAAGATGGCTGAATAGAGTAGTAGAGTTCAGCCCTGCTCCATGGAAAAACTAGAGAAGGGATGGGAGGGTCACCAAGATGGCGATTCAAATGTGCAATTGATCTGAGAGAGCCTTCTGTCCCACATAGACAGCCCTGATTGCAGAGGCTGAGGAAATGAGAAGCAGAAAGTTGGAGACTGGCACAGAAGTGCAGAGCACATGGGAGTGTATGGATGGAAGCTGGGGACTAGAAAATAAGCCAGGCCTTGTTTCTTAAACACGCTACCCACACCATCACAGCCCAATGACCTGTGACTCGCCCCACACCCACACACCTGAAACCTGTCACCCAGTCCCATTCACCATGTTCCAAGCACCCCCACCCCACAACCCTCCAGTGCTCATACCCACCCCATACCTCCACCCCAAGTGCAGCCAAATCCACCTCTCCTGTACCTCTCCTGAGCACAACCTACACCTCCAGCTATAGCAGGCACATAAAGGTTATGGATGCCAACCTCCATACCCAGGCTACCCCCAACCCCCCTCCATAGTGTCACACAGCCTCACCCCACCCCCACCCCCAGCTCTGTGCATTAGTTTACAGCACTCCTAGATGCGCACATGCGCATGGGCCCACAGTTACATCCTTCAGCTCTGGGAAATTTAATTTATGGCACTCCTAGACCTGCACAGGCACCCAGGCCCCCACTCACATATTCGGCTCTGGAACAGTCAGTTTATGGCAGTCCTAGAAACCACACATGTGCATGACCTTCATTCTCATTTCCCAGCTCTGAGAAAGTGCTGACCTGTGCAGTCAGGTCACATCTGCCCCCCCACAAATGAAGGCATAACAACAAATTGCTGCCACAGTTCTATGCATATACACAAATGGTTCTGCACTCCAGACCAATGCATACCAGGGATATGTCCCCAGACCAGTGAACCTGCACAACTACATCCTCCTGGCCACTGGGTGCTCTCATTCACAAGCACCAGTGTAACATCCCCAACCTGCACTTATACCTGCCCTGAAACAAATTACCACACAGTTGTGCCCCACCCTTTACCCTGCTCCCTGCTGCACACACATCCTGCAAACACAGGTGTTAGACTACTGAAAGAAATCAACTCCTGAAGTAAATCAATCAAGATATTTACATGTGATGAAAACAACAGAAGATCACTTAGCATTTCACAATACAGACAGGTACAGTCTTGCCTATTGACCAAATCAAAGCACTGGAGGAGACACAGACATTGGAACAACTAACCAAAGATGTTCATAGAATTCTACATAATAAAATAAGTGGGTTGGCAAATGACATAAAGGAGATCAAGAAGATAGTAGAAGAGCATAAAGAGTAATTTGAAAGAAGAAAAATAGCAGATATCTAAATTAAGAGAGATTAAAGACACTGTAGATCAAATAAAAAACATACCAGAGGCACACAACACCAGATTTGAAGAGACTGAAAAAAGAATGAGCAATATAGAGGACAGGATAACTGACTTCGAAGACTCCAAACAGCAAATGGCAAAAAAAAAAAAAAAAAAAAAAGATGGAAAAATTTGAATTGGATCTCAGGGAAATGATAGGCAAAACAAAATACACAAATGTAAGAATCATTGGTGTCCCAGAAGGAGAAAAGAGGAGTAAAGGAAGAGTAGTTAAAGATATAATGGGGAAAACTTCCCAAATGCACATGCCAAAGAAGCCCAATGAACTCCAAATAGAATAAATCCAAATAGGCCTTCTCCAAGGCACATACTAATCAGTCTGTCAAATGTTGAAGAGAAGCAGAAAAATCTGAAAGTGAGAAGAGAAAAACAATCTACTATATACAAAGGAAACCACATAAGACTGAGTTCAGACTAATCAACTAGCACCATGGAGATGAGAAGGCAGTGTTATGATATATTTAAGATCCTGAAAGAGAAAGACTTCCAGTAAAGAATTCTGTACCCAGCAAAATTGTCTTTCAAAACTGAGGGAGAGATTAAAGTTTTCACTGACAAAGAAGTCCTTGTCAACAAGAGACTGGTCCTTCAAGAAATACTAAAAGGAGCTCTCCAAGCTGAAAAAAAAAAAAAAAAAGACAGGATGGGGAGGTCTGGAGGTGGGCAAGGAATTGAAGAGAAGCAGTAAGGGTAATTTAAAGGATAAAAAGCGAAAGAGGGAAAATAATATACAGATCTGGCAAATAAAATTAAAAAGATAAGATAATGGATTCAAGAAACACTTGTTCAGTAATAGCTTTTAATGTTAGCAGACTGAAATTACCAATTAAAAGATACAGGTTGGCAGAATGGATTAACAAATATAACCCAGCTATATGCTGCCTACAAGAGACTCATCTGAGACAAAAGGATACAAATAGATTGAAAGTGAAAGGATAAAAAAGAATCTCCACAGGAGTTGTAACCAAAAGAAAGCAGGTGTAGCTATACTAATATCAAGCAAAATAGACTTTAAATGTAAAGACATCATAAGAGCAAAGATGGACACTATATACTAATTAAAGGGTTAATTCACCAAGAAGATATAATAATCATAAATGCTTATGCTTCCAATAAGGAGCTCCAAACTACATGAGACAGGCATTGGCAAAACTGAAGGGAGTGATAGATGTTTCAACAATAAATAATAGGAGACTTCAATACACCACTCTCCTCTATAGATAAAATAACCAGGCAAAAGATCAACAAGGAAATAGAGAAATTAAATAACTTGATTAATGAATTAGACCTAACAGACATATATAGGTCATTGCACCCCAAAATACCTCGATAAACATTCTTCTCTAGTGCTCTTGGAACATTCTCCAGGATAGATAAAACAAGTCTCTATAAATTTAAAAATATTGAAATTATTCAAACACTTTCTGCAATCACGATGGGATGAAGCTGGATCTCAAGAGCCAGAAAGAATGAGAGCATTCACAAATACATGGAAATTAAATAACACACTCTTAAACAACCAGTGGATCAAAGAAGAAATTGCTAGAGAAATCAGTAGCTATCTGGAGATGAAGGAAAATGAGAATACAACTTATCAGAACTTATGGGATGCAGAAAAGACTGTGATGAGAGGGAAATTTATTGTCCTGAATGCCTATATTAAAAAAGAAAAAACAGCAAAAATCAAGGACTTACAACACACCTGGAGGAACTTGAGAAAGAGGAGCAAACTAACCCCAAAGCAAATTGATAAAGAGAAATAACATATAACAAAGATTAAAGCAGAGATAAATGAATGGGAGAACAAAAGAACAATAAAAGGAAGCAATAAAACCAAAAGTTGGTTCTTTGAGAAAATCAATAAAATGTATGGGCCACAAGCAAAACTGACAAGAGAGAGAGAGAGAGAGAGAGAGACGATGCAAATAACCTCAGTTAGAAATGAGAAGGGGTGTCTAACCACAGACCCTGCAGAAATAAAATAAATCATAACAGGATACTATGAAGAACTATATGCCAACAAAGTACACAACTTAGATGAAATAGACAAATTCCCAGAAGCACACATACAAGCAAGTGACTCAGGAAGAAATAGAAAATCTCAATAAACCAATCACAAGTAAAGAGATTCAATGTCATTAGAAATCTTCCTACAAATAAAAACCTAGGGCCAGATGGCTTCACGGGGGAATTTTATCAGACATTCCAAAAAGAACTAACACAAACCCTTCTCAAACTTTTTAAAAATTTTTAGGAAAAGGAACTCTACTTAACTCATTTTATTAAGCTAATATTTTTATACCAAACCAGGTAAAGATGCTATAAGAAAGGAGAACTACATCCAATCACCTTAATGAATATAGATACAAAAATTCTCAACAAAATATTAGCAAATCAAATCCAACAACACATTAAAAGAATTATACATCATGACCAAGTGGGGTTTATACCAGGAATGCAAGGATGGTTCAACACAAGAAAATCAATTAATGCAATACAGCACATTAACAAATCAAAACAGAAGAATGACATGATCATCTCAATCGATGCTGAAAAAGCATTCGACAAAATTCAACATCCTTTTCTGATAAAAATACTCCAAAAGATAGGAATCAAAGGGAACTACCTCAATGTATTAAAGGGAATATATCAAAAACCAATAGCCAGCATTGTACTCAATGGAGAGAGACTAAAAGCTTTTCCCCTAAGATCGGGAATGAGAGAAGGATGTCCACTGTCTCTGATATTATTCAACATTGTGCTAGAAGTTCTAGCTAGAACAATCAGGCAGGAAAAGGAAATAAATGGCATCCAAATTGGAAAGGAAGAAATAAAACTCTCATCATTTGCAGATGACATGATATTATTCTTGGAATATCCTGAGAAACCTACAGCAAAGTTACTTGAGCTAATAAACAAATTTAGCAAGGTGGAGGGATATAAAATCAATTGCAAAAATCAGTGACATTTTTATACACAAACA
The DNA here is from genome assembly GCF_023851605.1 of Tamandua tetradactyla. Classification (NCBI taxonomy): domain Eukaryota; kingdom Metazoa; phylum Chordata; class Mammalia; order Pilosa; family Myrmecophagidae; genus Tamandua; species Tamandua tetradactyla. The sequence continues at coordinate 58,997,656 of NC_135345.1, forward strand.
ATGCACTAGCTGAGGAGTCAGTTAAGGAAAAAATTCCATTTAAAATAGCAATCAGAAGAATCAAGTACTTAGAACTGAATTTAACTAGGGACATAAAGGACTTGTACACAGAAAACTAGATAACAGTGCTAAAAGAAATCAAAGGAAATCTACATAGGTGTAAAGACATTCCCTGCTCATGGATAGGAAGGTCAAATATAGTTAAGATATCAGTTTTCCCAAAATTGATCTACAGATTCAACACAGTACCAATCAAAATTCCAACAACCTTCTTTGAAGACTTGGAAAAGCTAATTACTAAATTCATCTGGAAGGGAAAGAGACCGTGAATGACTAGAAGCATCCTCAAAAAGAAGAACAAAGTGGGAGGATTAACATTCCCTAACTTTGAAACTTATTGTAAATCCACAGTGGTCAAAATAGCATGGTACTGGCACAAAGACAGAAGCATTGACCAATGGAATCAAATCAAGAGTGCAGAAATAGACCACAAAATTTATGATCAACTTATTTTTGACAAGGCCCCCAAATCCTTTGAACTGGGACAAAAAATTGTCTTTTCAGTAATTGAGCATGGAAGAACTGGATATCAAAAATGAAAGAGGACCCCTATCTTACAACCTACACAAAAATTAACTCAAATTGGATCTAACACCTAAATATAAGAACTAGCACCATAAATCTTCTAGAAGAAAATGTAGAGAAATATCTTCAAGACCTAGTAATAAGAGGTAGGTTCCTAAACTTAACACCCAAAGCACAAGCAACAGAAGAAAAAAAAAAAATAGATAAATGGAAACTCCTCAAAATCAAATGCTTCTATAGCTCAAAAGACTTTGTCTAAAAGGTGAAGAGGCAATGAACTCAATGAGAGAAAGTATTTGGAAATCACCTATGGACAAAGGTGTGATTTCTTGTATATTCAAAGAAATCATACAGCTCAACAACAAAAGAACAAACAACCCAATTGTTAAATGTGTTAAAGATATGAATAGGCAATTTTCTGAAGAACAACTACAGATGGCTCAAAACCACACATGAGGTGGTATTAATTTTCATTGGCTATAATGGAAATGCAGATCAAGACTAGAATGAGATACCACCTCACACCTATACAAATGGTTGTTATTAAACAAACAGGAAACTATAAATGTTGGAGAGGATGTGGAGAAACTGGGACACTCATGCACTGCTTGTGGGAATGTATAATGGTGCAGCCACTATGGAAGATTGTTTAGCGGTTCCTTAGGAAACTAAATATTGAGTTGCCTTATGACCCAGCAATAGAACTACTTGTTAAATATTCAGAAAAGCTGAAAGCAATGACGCAAACAAACATTTGCACACCGATGTTCACAGCAGCATTGTTCACAATAGCCAAAAGATTGAAATAAACCAAATGCCCATCCACAGATGAGTGGATCAACAAAATGTGGCTTATACATACAATGGAATATTATGCAGCAGTAAGACAAAATGATGTCCTGAAGCACACAACAAGAAAGATGAGCCCTGAGGACTTAATGCTGAGTGAAATAAGTCAGACACAAAAGGATACTATATGATTCTCCTTTTATGACCATGGAAAAGGTAAAATTAGAGGCTTATAATACAGAATATAGGGGAGTTAGAGGTATATAGAAGCTAGAGATGGGTGAACTGTTAGCTAATGAGGTTGAACTCCAATGTAAGGGAATGGATAGAAATGAAGGTGGTTCTCTAGTGGGTCTATAAGTAGTATTACCATATTGAAGAGGAGCAAGATTGAAAGGAATTGTAAAGACCTATATAACACTAGAAATATGAATTAGTTTTTTCAAGAATACTTCAAAGACATGATTCAAGCGCAAAAAATATTTAAGTCCAGGGTACAAGTGAAAAACTCCTATTGCATGCTATGGGCCATGTTCAAAAGGAAAACATCAATACTACCACAGCAACAGTAGAGGTAAATAATGGGGTCAGAGGACAAGAGCCAAGAGGAGGTTTAGATTTCCTATTTGGCAAGGGTGTGTATATTGATTTTCTTTCTCTTGGAAACAACGAAATTATCTAAAATTGAGAATGTTGATGGACTGTGGACTTTGGGAACTATACATGATGCCTGATGAAGGCTGAAGGATGCATTGACTGAGAAGTAGATTGGTGAATGGTGATATGTACTTATGAATGAAGGGTGTGCTGCTACAGAAAGAAACAAAGTCGTGAAGTATGCAACTATGTGAATGAACATGTGGAACATTTGGTGAGACAAAATAAGCCACGAACAAAAGAATAACAATGGTATGGTCACCTTTAGAAAGTGCTTATAAGAAAACAGGGCCTAGATTTTAAGCTTTTAGAGCAGACACATCAAGTCCATAGTGGTGATTATTATTTATGGATTTTGAAAGGCTGTTATATATATATATATATATATACATATCCTGATATTTGTAGATAAGAATGAAGCTGATCAGGTTGGGTTTAAAGTAATCCAGAACATATGGTCAAGGAAGACAGTGTCTATATTTTAGAACCACACATACTCTTTGAGACCAAAGGAAGAAGGGTTTATTTGGTTTGGAACTGAAATTTTTTGTAGTGCATAATCTAACTCAACCTATGTGTCTAGCTCATTTGAACAACTGAAACACAGGGAGCTCAGAATAAGAGATTTCCTTTAATCCTATATAGATTATTGTAATGCCTGCATACATCCTAGAGTATATTGAGGAGCTAATTAAAAAGTATTAGCAAAGTCCCTTGAGGGATAGGGAAAGAATATGGAGTTATTAAACCTTGCCATCAGGGAATACCCTGATACTGTGTCAAACTTGAGGGACACCCAAATCAATACTCCATGCCTTCAATCCTGAGGCTTACTCTTCTGAAGCTCATGTAGGTAGTGAAGAATGTTCGACTACTGATAGGCATGCCTAAGAGTCACTTCTGGAGGACCTCTATTGTTGCTCAGATGAGGCCTCATTCTCTCTAAGCCCAACTCTGCAAGTGAAATAATTTCCTGCCCCCCCCCCCCCATGTGGGACATGACATCCAGGGATGAAAGTCTCCCTGATGATGTGAGAGATGACTCCCAGGGATAAATCTCATCCTGGCACCATGGAATCAACAATTCCATCCTGACCAAAAGGGGGGGGGGGGGAAATGTGTAACTAATAAAGTATCAGCTGTAGAGAGATTTCAAATACATTCAAAAGACTAACCTGGAAGTTGATTTTATGCAAGCTTCAGTTAGAACTTGCTACCTGTCATGACTTGCCAAACTCAAACCAGGACCATTTCAGCCAATCCTAAAGAATACCTAAGGCAATATATAAGATTCCACAAAGCTTTCATGCACTAGAGTAACTTTCCAGAAACATACAACTTCCAGATGGGTCTCTGGACCAGATAAGTACTGAAACATTGAGGGCCCAGCCTCTCCAGAACATCAGATAGTTCCACCTCCTTAACCAATATTAGTGATAGACCCTTCCAATATGAAAGATTTAGAATGGCCATAGCCCAAACATCCCTAAAGAGAGGGATGGAAAGATCAAAGATGATGGTGGTAGTATGCAGAGAAATATAGGATTTAACCAATGAATATGAAGGCTGAGTCATTAAATTGATATCTCTTTTAGTTTCCAGTATCTTAGAGCAGCTAAAAGTAAAAACCTAAAACTGTGGCATTGTAACCCATGTCAAACTCTGAGATATGTTCTACAGCTAACAGTGGTGCTGTGCTTTGAAATTAATTGCTTTTTTCTATATATATATATTATTTTTTCACAAAAAAAGAGAAGGAAAAAAATTGCATTGTAATGATAAAAAATATTTATTCCTTCTAGCCTCTTATATTTTTAAGAAGCTAGAAGGAAAAATCTGAGAGGATCATATGGTAGCCATGACAAACTCTGGGCTCTGTCCTACAGTTGAAGAGTGCTTTGAAATCTATTGCTTTTTTTTTTATTTCTTTGCTTTGTATATATGTTATACTATACAATAAAAAAGTTAAAGAAAAGCTTTTCCTTCTAAATATGGTGGATTAATTGTAAACATTAGCTGATCTATTAGCGAATAAACATGAATATTTTCTATTTGATTTTTGTGGTGGTCTGAAAAAGATTACAATGGAAGTTTAAGCTGTTAACATTATATGCAAATTATATTCAAAATTTCATATAACTTTCTGCACCTCAGTTTCCTCATGCAGCAGTGAGATAATATTATCTCACTCCTATACTATTATGGATTTACATTAGTTAATATAGGAAAAGTGCCTGGAAAATGTTAAGGGTAAGTGTTGTTTGAAGAAATATGGTTAAAATGGATATCCTCACTTGGTTAAGCACAGTTATCTCATACTTACATCCTCTTCTGTCCATCTTCTATGGCAACTGTTAATTTTCTGAAACACAAATCTGATTTATGTGATTATATATTTGCTTAAAAAACTTTAATTATTAAACCCAGGATAGAGGACAGAATTCATACCATCAAATACAAAGTCATTCATGATCTGGCTTCTGCAATTTTCTCATGTAATCTGTCAAACTCTGTTAATTTTCTACATTATTCCAACCACACCAAAATATTTGGATTTAACGGAAGAAATCATGAATTGAATGCCTTCATGATTTAAAAAAAAGTTGATTAGAGAAGTTGTAGATTTACAGAAAAATCATCCACAAAATAAAGTAATCCCATAACACACCCTATTATTAAAACCTTACATTGGTATGGAACATTTATTGCAATTGATGAAATCACATCTTTTAATTGTACTATTAACTAGCATCCAACTTAGGGTTCACTGTCTGTGTAAGCAGTTCCATGGACTTTAATTTTGAGTCTGTGACCATATATACAGCCTAACATATTATCTTTTAATGATATTTAGATATACAATTCAGTGCTGTCAATTTCATTCACAATGTTGTGTTACCATCACCACCATCCATTACCACATTTCCATCATTCCAAACAGGAATTTCTATATGTTAAGCCTTAAATTCCCATTTCTTATGGCAACCCCATCCTCTGGGAATCTATATGCTAGATTCTGACTCCACGAGTTTGTTTATTTTAGTTATTTCAAATCAGTGACATTAAACAATATTTGTGTCTTTGTTTCTGGCTTATTTCACTCAACATGATGTCTTCAGAGATCATTCATGATATTGCATGTATCAGTGCTTCATTCCTTTTTATGGCCGAGTAAAATTCCATTGTTTGTCTACACATATTTTGTTTATCTCTTCACTGGTCTGTAGGCACTTATGCAATTGTGAATAATGCCACTATGAACATTGGTATGCAAATATTAGTTTAAATCCCTCTATTCAATTATTTGGATATATATGTGTTAGTATATTGCTGCATCATATGGTACTTGATACTTAAATTTCTGAAGAACCAGCACTGTCTTCCACCATGGCTGCACCATTATACATTCCCATCACCAGTGAATGAGTGTTCTTATTTCTCTGCATCCTCTCCAACACTTACAATTTTCCATATTTTTAATTGCAGCCATCCTAATGTGCATGTAAGGATATCTGATTGTGGTTTTGATTTGCATTTCCCTGATATCTCATATTGTTGATCAACTTTTCATGTGCTTTCTGGACTTTTGTGTATCTTCTTTGGAGAGATGTCTATTCAAATATTTGTCCATGTATAATTGGTTTTGTTGTTGTTGCTATTTTTAGTTTTTGTTGTAAAGTTGAAGGATTTTTTTATATACTCTGGATATTAAACCTTTCTTTGTTATGTGGCCTCAAAATGTTTTCTCCCATTGTGTGGGCTGTTACTTTACTTTCATAATCAAGTGCTTTGAGGTGCAAAACATTTTCATTTTGATAGGATACCATTTATCTATTTTTTCACTTGTTTCTTCTTCTTTGGGTGTAAATTTTAAGAAAATATTTCCTAATACAAGGTCTTTAAGATGCTTCCTACATTTTCTTATAGGACTTTAATAGTTCTGGCACTTCTACTAAAGTCTTTGATCCATTTTCAGTTGATTTTTGTATAAGATGTAATGTAGTGGTCCTCCTTCTTTTCTTTGCAAATGGAGATCCAGTTTTCCCAGCACCATTTGTTGTAAAGGCTATTCTTTCTCAGTTGAGTGTTCTTTATCCTCTTGAGAAAAATCAGCTGGCCATATAAGTGAGGGTTGACTTTGAAACTCTCAATTCAATTCCAATTTTCTGTATGCCAACACCATGCTGTTTTCATTATTGTGTCTTTGTAGCAAGTTTTAAGACTGGGAGATGTGAGTCCTATAACTTCATTCTCTTTTCCAAGATGGCATTGGCAATCCAGGGCCCCTTACCCTTCCATATAAATTTGATGATTGAGTTGTCCATTTCCTGAAAGATTATTGCAATTATGATTGGCATTGGAGTAAATCTGTAAATTGCTTTGGGTAAGATTGACATCTTAACAAGGTTTAGTCTTGGAATCCATGAGCACAGTGTGCACTTCCATTTACTTAGGTCTTTGATTTATTTCAGCAATGTTTGGTGTTTTCTGTGTAGAGGTCCTTTACATACTTGGTTAGACTTATTCCCAAATATTTGATTCGTTTAGTTGTTGGTATGATTGGCATTTTTTCTTGATTTTTCTTCTTCTGATTATGTATAAAAACACAGTGGATTTCTGGGTGTCAATCTTGTACCCTGCCACTGCTGAATTCATCTACTAGTGTTAGGAGCATATTTGGATTTTTCAGGATTTTCTTTAGATAGAATAACGTCATCTGCAAATAGCAAAAATTTAACATATATTTTCCCAATTTGGATGACTTTTTAAATTTTTCTTGTTTAATTGCTCTGATAAGAAGTTAAATGCAATGTTGAATAAAAGTAGTGGCAGTGGCATCCTTGTCTTTTCCTGATCTTAGCAGAAAGTTTTCAACATTTTATCAAAAAATGGGATGTTATCAGTGAGCTTTCCATATACACCCTTTTTCATATTGAGGAAATTTCTTCTATACCTAGTGTTCAAGTGTTTTTTTTTTTTTTAAATCAAGAAAGTGTTCTATATTCTATCAATTGCTTTAACTGTATCCATTGAGATGATCATGTGGTTTTGTTTTGTTTCAACCTTTTCAGTAATAATTGGTTTGTTGTGATCTTCTATTAATTCTAAGTAAGTGTAGGAAGGTTGTTTGTTTCTAAGATTTTGTTCATTTTATCTAGGTTATCTAATATATTGGTGTACAGTTGTTCATAGTATCCCCTTATTTTCCTTTTAATTTCAGTGGGGTAATATCTGCCTTTTAATTCCTGCTTTTCATTATTTGTATGTTCTCCCTTATTGACTTTCTCAGTCTAGCTAAAAATTTGTCAACTTTATTGACCTTTACAAAGAAACAACTTTTGATTTTGTTGATTCTCTCTGTACAATTTCTTGTTCTCTATTTCTTTGATCTCAACTCTACTTGTATTTATAATTGTCACATTTTCATTCTGAATTGACCCATTTATCAGTTTATAATTACCATCTTTCTCTTTCATAACATTTTTACTTAAAATTTATTTTATCTGGTATTATTACAGCTACCTCACCTCTCCTTTTTTTTTTTTTTTTACTATTTACCTGGTATATTTTTCTCATCCTTTCACTTTCAACCTACTTGTATCATTGAATTTAACTTGAGTGTCTTACAGACAACATACAGCTGGGTCATACTTTTTTATCCATTCTGCTAATCTCTGTTTTTTTGTCTGGAGAGTTTAATTCATTTACAGTTAAATGTGGGACTTTATTCTGCCATTTTGCTATTTAGCTTTTGTAAGACTTATACTTTTTCATTCCTAAATTCTTATATTGGTACATACTTTTATACTGATTTGATTTCTGTATTGTATCATATCGACTATCTTCTCACTTCACTCTGATATGTTTCTCCTCTACTATTCTTGTGGTTACCAAGGGATTAAAATTTAACAACCTAAATACATAACAATCATATTTTGTTTAATACCAAGTGATTAAATTTTAACAACCTAAATACGTAACAATCATACTTTGAAAAAAAGCCTGCCATATACTTTTCCTATATCCCTTCTATCCCCCACTGTTTTGTACTTGTTACCACTATATCTTTGTACATTGCATCTCAAAAATCATAGATTTATATTACTTTTTTATACATTTTCACCTGTAGGATGTAAGATATAGAATAACATATCAAACAATACAATATTGTATACAGCCATTTATATTGCTCAAAAGGTTACCCTGCCAGTTTTAATCTATTAGGTACCTTAGAAAAGCCATATTTTAATCTTGACCCAATCTTGTGGGAGCAGCCATTTCTTTTAATCCGGATTCAATATACTGCAGGTTGGAAACTTCTGATTAGATTATTTCCACAGAGATGTGATGTGTCCAATTGTGGGTCTGACCTTTAATTAGATGGAGATATGACTCCACCCATTCTAGATGGGTCTTGATTAGCTTACTGGAATCCTTTAAAAGAGGAAACATTTTGGAGAGAGTCAGAAATGACAGAGCAAATAGAAACTTCAAAGCAGAGCTGACAGAAATGCCAAAACTTGAAGAACAGAGACATGGATGTTTGGAGATGCTTGAAGTCCAGCAGATATTGTCATGTGATGTTAAACTGGCCAGAAACTTGAGGAAGCCATGAGATGAAAGCCAACCCTGGAGAAGCAAAGTCAGAAACTCCCACAGGAGCAGAGCTGAAAGCAAGAGCAAGGGTCCAACAGATGCCAGCCACATGACTACCCAGCTGACAGAAGTGTTCCTGGCCCACTGGCTTTCCTTGAATTAAGGGATTTTTTTCCTGAATACCTTTGTTTGAACATTTTGATTGGCTTAAAACTTTAACCATGTAACTTATTAAATTTTCTTTTTAAAAGATGCTACATTTCTGGTATATCGTGCTCCAGCATCTTACAACTAATAAAGGAGGTCTTTATTTCTTTATGCTGCTTTGAACCACTATCTTGTATCTTTGCCTTTCAGTCTTAAGAGTTCTCTTTAGCGTTGGTGGTAAGCAGGTCTATTAGTGGTGAACTCCGTCAGCTTTTTATCTAGGAATGTTTTAATCTCTCTTTCAGTTTTGAAAGAAATCTCACTGGATATATACATTTTGGTTGTCAGTGGTTTCCTTTCAAGCACTTCTAGTATGCAAAAGCTGACAAAACGCAGTATACTAGAAATAGGTTGGTTTTTCCAATAAGGATTTATGAACTTACAAATCTAGTTTTGAGGCCATGAAAATGTCCAAATCAAGGCAACAACAGGTGATGCTTTCTCCCTGCAGACTGACTACCAGCAATCTGAGACTCCTTGTCACATGAAAAGGCATATGGCTGGCATCTGTTGGTCTCTCTCTTCTCTCCCAGGTTGTGTTTTTTCTAGCTTCTGGCTTTAGTGGCTTTCTCTATATTTCTGTGGTTTTATTTTTCTATTTTCTGTGTGTCTTTCTCTCAGATTCTTTGGCTTTTCTCTTTTGGCTTCTCTTAAAGGACTCCATTAAGCAGATTAAAAACCACCTAGGGCACACCTCAACTGAAATCACCTAATAAAAGGTCCCCACCACAATAGGCCTACACCCACAGGAATGGATTAGCTTTAAATACACAATCCTTTCTGGCATCCATAAAACCATCACAGCATCTTCAATATTTCAACCCACTGCCTTCTTCCTTCCCTGGTTTCTGATGGGAAATTGGCACTCTATCATATTGAGACTTCTTTGTACATAAAACCTTGCTTTTCTCTTGCAGATTTCAGAAATCTCTCCTGGTCCTTTGCATTCAGTAGTTTGATAAACACATGATTTTAAAAAATTTTATTGAGATATATTTATACACCAAAAACGTCATCCAAAGTATACAATCACTGGCTCACAACATCATCACATAGTTGTGCATACATTCCCATGATGAATTTTAGAACATTTTCATTGTTGCAGAACATGAATAGGAATAAAAAATGAAGCCCAATTCCTCCTATACCCTTAGTCCCCCACCCAATTGTTGTCCCATAGTATTGGTGTAGTGAATTTGTGACTGCTGATGAAAGCACGTGAAAATATTACTAACTGTAGTACATACTTTGCAATAGCTATGTTTTTCCCACACATCCCTTTTATTATTATTATTTGTAGTAAAGTTCAATCAAACTTACCTATGATATGTCACCGTTACTTATAATTCCAATAATGAGCTACCATCACCTCTATCCCTTTCCAATATTAACCTTGTTAACAATTCTGTACATATTAGGTAACCAGCCCCCTTCTCTAACTTCTGTCTATGCTCCCTTTATTCTACATTTTAAGGCTGTGAGTTTACATGTTCTAGTTAGTTCATATTGTGAAATCATATAATGTCTGTCCTTTTGTGTCCACCTTATTTCAGTCAGCATTATTTCCTAAAGGTTTATACATATTTTTATATGCTTCAGGATCCTAGTCTTTCTCCTTGCTGCATAATAGTACATTGTACGTATATGCCATATTTTGTTTATCCACTCATCTGTCAATGGACACTTGGATTATTTCCATCTTTTGACAATTGTGAATAATGCTGCAATGAACATCTGTGTGCAAATGTCTGCTCATGTAAATACTGAGTGGTGGAATTGCCAGGTCATAGGGAAGCTCAATATTTAGTTTTCTGAGGAGCCACCAAACTGTTTTCTATAGAGGCTGTACCATTTCAAATTCTCACCAGCAGTGAATATGTTTCTATTTCTCCACATCCTCTCCAACAATTGTAGTTTTCTGTTTGTTTCATAGTGCTCATTCTTGTAGATGTGAGACATCTCACTTTGGTTTGATTTGCATTTCCTTAATAACTAATGAAGATGAACATCTTTTCATGTGCTTTTTAGCCATCTGTATTTCTTCCTTGAAGAAATGTCTAATCATATCTTTTGCTCATTTTATAATTGGATTGTTTGTCCTTTAATCATTGTATTGTAGATTATCTTTCTATATACTGTGCATCAAACCCTATCAGATATATGGTTAACAGATATTCTCTCATATTGAGTTGGCTGACTCTTCAACTTTTTTGACAAAAGCCTTTGAAGCATGTAGTGTTAAATCTAGAGGAGCTCCCATTTATCTGTTTTTTTCTTTCATTACATATGCTTTGGGTGTAAGGTATAAAAAGCTACTTCCAAACACTAGGTCTTGAAGATGTTTTCCTAAATGTTCTTCTAGGAGTCTTATAGAACTGGCTTTTATGTTTAGGTCTTTTATCTACTTTGAGTTAATTTTAGTAAAGGTTGTGAGGTGGGGTCCTCTTTCATTCCTTTGGATATGAATATCCAGTTCCCCAAGCTCCACTTATTAAAGAAACTATTTTGTCTGAGCTCACTGGACTTGGGTGCCTTTTGAAAAATCAATTGATCATAGATCTGAGGATCTATTTATGAATTCTAAATTTGATCCCATTGGTCAATATGTCTATCTTTGTGCTTATACCATGCTGCTTTTATCACTGGAACCTTATAATAAGCTTTAACATCAGAGGATGTAAGTCCTCCCACTTCATTCTTTTTGTTTTAGGATGCTTTTGGCTATTCAAGTCCCCTTTACCTTCCAAATAAATTTAATAAATAACTTTTCCAATTCAGCAAAGTAGGTTGTTAGAATTTTGATAGGTATTGTATCAAATCTATAGACAAACTTGGGTAAAATTGACATCTTAACAACATTTGGTCTTCATATCCATGAATACAGAATGACTTTCCACCTATGTAGGGCTTCTTTGATTTTTTTGAGCAATATTTTGTAGTTTTCTGTGTACAGGCCCTTTACATTCTTGATTAAATTTATGTCTAGATACATGATTATTTTAGTTGCTGTTGTAAATGAAATTTGCTTCCTTAATTGCCCCCTCAGTTAGGTTATTACTAGTATATAGAAATACTACTGTTATTTGCATGTTAATCTTGTATCCCACCACTTTGCTAAATTCACTTGTTAGCTCTAGGAGCTTTGCCATAGTTTCCTTGGGATTTTCTACATATAGGATCATGTTACTTGCAAATAATGAGAGTTTTACATCTTTTTTTCCCAATTTTGATGATTTCTATTTCTTTTTCTTGTCTAATTCCTCAAGCTATAACTTCTAGCACAATGCTGAATAATAGTGGTAACAGTGGACATCCTTGTCTCATTCCCAGTCTTAGGGGAAGGCTTTCAATTTCTCACCGTTGGGTGCAGTGTTTGGTGTGGGTTTCTTTTATATTTTTTATCATATTGAGGAAGTTTCCTTCAATTATTACATTTGGAATGCTTTTATCAAGAAAAGATGTGGAATGTTTTACATGCCTTTACCACATCAATCAAGATGATCATGTGATTTTTCCTTTTCAATTTGTTAATGTGTTTTTTTTACATTGATTGTTCTTCTAGTTTGCTAGCTTCTGGAATGCAATATACCAGAAAGAGTATGGCTTTAAAAGGGGAATTTAATAAGTTGCTAGTTTACAGTTCTAAGGCTGAGAAAGTGTCCCAATTAAAACAAGTCTATAGAAATGTCCAATTTAAGGTATCCAGGGAACGATACCTCCAGGGAGGTATCTTTGTCAATCATTTCACTGAGATCCAGTTGAACTTTTCTATCCTTTCACCATTAGTTCTTTTGTGCATTCAAATTCCCTGTCTGTTTTTGTTTATTATCTTTTCTCTCTCTTCACATCTGTTATTGTGTGTCTGTAGCATATTTTAAATTTGATCTACACTATCTTTCATTTCTGTAAGATCTGATATTTTTCTTTCAAATTTTTTGAAGCTCTTCCAGTGTCTTCTTGATATCCTTTATGTTTTTAGCCAACCCACTGAAGTTATTTAGGAGATTTGTGTAATATTTCCCAATTCTGTGTCTCCTCTGTCTTTGGGTTTTGTTTTTTTGTTTGTTTTTTGGTTTGGACATATCTCCTTATATCTTCATATGCTTTGTGATTTTCTATTGGTTTCTAGGTTGATTATTTTGATAAGACTGTTTGGAAATTGATGTCCCTCACTCACTTAAGATTTTATACTTACTTGTGTTTACATTGAGAGTAAGAAAAGCAGTTTGCAGGGTGTGCTTTCCCTGTCTTCCCAGCCTATGGCACTCTTAGACCACCTCTGCTCCACAAATGGTCTCTCCCCAATTGTGGCAGCATGTTGGGCCAGGCCCCAACCAGGCACCATCCTGTCAAGGCCCCCATTCTCCATGTGTGCTGGAAATCACTGACCTGCAGTTTGTGGGTGGGCACTGTACACCTTGAATGAGACCCTGCCTGTGGGGAAAATGTATCTGGTGATTCCTACCCTCCTGTGTGAAAAGTTCTCAGGCTACTAGACTGAATGGTTCTACTTTCTCACACAATAGCTGGTCAAGGAGTGATTTTTTTCACTGTTTAGCAAAACCTGGGTTACTAATGTTAGGACATTGCTTTGACAGTTGTGCTGTTTGTGTTTCTCAGCCAGTCGGGGCTGGATTCCCATGCAGGGAGTCTAGACCAGCTCCAGTGGGCCTGGGATAGGGTCTGGAGAGCCTCTGGAAAGCCCTGTAACTTCCCTTCATTTTCTAGCCTGCCCAGCTGATGGCACTCTTCTATGATTCAATCATCCTCAGAATCTACCTCTGAGCCTTAGCAGCATCTGACCAGGCAGGGATGAAACTGTGAGGTTCCTGTTTCCTCACTTAGCCTGCCAAAATCTAGCTTAATATGGGGTTGTGTTTCCATTGTACTTGCGGCAGACGACTCTCCCAGGTGCCACAGTCTGCAGCAGGGTCTCCCACTGCTATTGGCAAGGATGGGGCCACCTACTCCTATTTCCTTCCTGAGTGGGGGAGGGGTACCAGGACCCAGGGCTAGAAACAGTCTCTGTCCATGTTTTCTTAGCCTCTTCATCCATCACTGATCTGTGCCTTGAAATGTCCTCCCCTGTCCCTGCGTCCCAAAATAGTTGATTTGGGTAGTCTCTGCCTGGTTGCTTGCTGCTTTTATGGAAGATTTTGTGACACTATCCCTAATTTCTCCATTTTCAAAAATCCTCCTTGCTGCTTTTTTGTATTCCACCCTCTGCAGTCACTTAAGTCCTGCTATGGGTCCCTGTGGGCTTAGTTCTCTGTGACTGGCTATAGGTGGGGATCTGTCTTACTGTCTGTGTCTCCAGTGGAGGTGGGAAGAATCCCTGCTGTCACCTCTGGGCACTTCTTGATGTGTGCAGAACTGAATGAGGGGGTGTGGAGAGGAACAGCTAGTCTGGGGGAAGTTTCGTATCCATGTTTCTCTTTCTTCAATTCAGCACTCGTAGGATCCTTTTCCAGTTTGTGCCTTTCTCACAAGTTCTGAACAGGTGAGAATAGTCCTTTTTTACCTGCTGAATCTCTGGGATGAGACTTTCAGTAGCTGCTTACATTTCCATGTTGTTGATGTCATCCCTGATGGGCACCGTTTTCTCATATTTATCCTGTTTGGTATTCTGTGAGAGTCTTGGTTATATATTTTGCAATATTTAGGACGTTCTCTGTCATTATGTCTTTAAATATTCCTTCTATGATTTTCTCTCTTTCTTCTCATTTTTGGACATTCATAATGTATATATTAATATCCTTGATAGTGCTCCAGAAGTGTCTTAGGCTATTTTCTATTTATGTAATTCTTTTTTCTTTCTTCTCCTCAGATTGATTCATTTCAATCACTTTATGTTTGAGTTCAATGATTCTTTCCTCTGTCATCTCCAATCTGCTGTTGATACCCTGGGAATTTTTCATTTCAAACATTATGGTCTTCATCTCCAGTATTGGAGATTTTTGTTCTTTATTTTTTAATGATATTAACTTTTAAATGATATTCTCTCTGTTTGGAATGCTTGTCCTTACTCTAATTGCCTGAGAAATTCCCATTGATTCTTTATACTCTGGGATATTATTACTGATACCCCTGGGTGAATCATTTCATTATCATTGTTCTTATAGTCTTTTGAATACACTTGTTGTCATGGTTAGGGACAGGTGTCAACTTGGCCAAGTTGTGGTACCTGTTCATCTGATTGGGCAAGTGCTGGCCTGTCTGTTGCAATGAGGACATTTCATAGGATTAGGTCATGATCACGTCAGCTACATCCACAGCTGATTCCATTTGTAATCAGCCAAAGGGGAGTGTCTTCTGCAATTAGTGATGGTAAATGCAATCATGGGAAGCCTTTTAAGGAGGACTCAGAGGAGATAGGTTCCATTCCTGCCTTGGCTGGTGAGCCTCTCCTGTGGAGTTCGTCCAGGCCATCCATCGGAGTCATCGGCTTTGCAGCCTGCCCTGTGGATTTTGGACTCTGCGTTCCTACGGTCACGTGAGACACTTCCATAAATTTTATATTTGCAAGTGTTCCCTGTTGATTCTGTTTCTCTAGAGAACCCTAACTAATACACTTGTACTTTTTCACATTATAATATCTAATATTTATTTGTCATATGTTTCTCTCTCCCATAGAATTTTAGTATAAAGATTGGCACCAAGTTCCATATATTTTTCAACATATAGTACTTAATAGAGTACCCAGCATGTAATAGACTTTATATGACTATTTCTTGCATTTTATTTTGATGAGATAGGAATTGTGTTCATAAGATAATTTCCAACATGAGGAAATAAGGTGCAATAATTTATTGGATCTTTGGTATTTCAAGTAATTCCTGGATCTATGTAATATCTTTCCTGATTCTCAGCACCTATATTTTTATGTTTAATTCCAAGTAATCTTAAATTAATCTGCTTTTAATTATGAACACTGGAAATATGGCTTTATTTTCCCATAATAAATCTTTGTTTTTTACTTCAGGAGTATGCACGCCCATGACTTCCCTACCTCAGCTACAATAGATTCATGTTGGTACAAATATATCAATCCATTCCTGAAACCCAAACTGTAAATAAAAGAAAAATGATACTTAAAGTTCACATGTTTGGGGTATGAGGTAAGGAAGTCACTGTGTGAGAAACTACAGCATTTTCAAGAAATTCGCATGCTTGCACTCATTGCTGTCCAGTTCATCAGGACTTCTTTATTCCTAATTGTCTGCTATTCATATCATCACTTCAATGAGGTATTAAGTTCCTTTCCACTTGGGCTACCGCAATCATCTTAGGGTTCAGGTATACTCACATTCCAGATAAAAGTTGTCAAGTGGTCAATTCAGGATATTTTTCCTAAATACATGGTTATTTACCTAATTACACAAGCCACCTCTTCTCACACCATCTATAGTTACATAAAATATTGTGTTTTATTTAATAAAATTCTAAATAATATTGTGCTGGTTTGAAATGTGCCTAGAAATGCCATGATATAATCCTAATCCCATTTCGTAAAGGCAGCCACTTCTTCTAATCTCTAGTCAGCATTGTATGTTTCAAACTGCAATTAGATAATCTCCCTACAGATGTGATTAATTAAGAGTGGTTGTTAAACTGGATTAGGTGACGACATGTCTCCACACATTCGGGTGGGTCTTGATAAATTCCTGGAGTCCTATATAAGAGGAAATATTTTAGAGAATGAGACAGGTTCAGAGAGAGCAGAGAATGCTGTAGCACCACGAAGCAGAGTCCACTAGCCAGCGACCTTTGGATATGAAGAAGGAAAATGCCTCCTGGGGAGCTTCATGAAACAGGAAGCCAGGAGAGAAAGCTAGCAGATGACGCCATGTTTGCCATGTGCCCTCCCACTTGAGAAAGAAACCCTATGTTCACCATGTGCCTTTTCACTTGAGAGAGAAACCATGAACTTCATCAGCCTTTCTGAAGCAAGGTGTCTTTCCCTGGATGTTTTTGATTGGACCTTTCTAGAGACTTGCTCTAATTGAGACATTTTCTCAGCTTTAAAAGTGTAAAGTAGCCACTTATTAAATTCCCCCTTTTAAAAGTCATTCCGTTTCTGGTATATTGCATTCCAGCAGCTAGCAAATGAGAACAAATACCAATAATGGCTTGTTTTATAAAATCACTTATAAATTTTACACATTATAATATTCATATATAATATTTTCACTCCATGCTAAGTTCATTTGGACTATTATAAAATTTAATGTACACGAATGTGCTTCATGTGGGTAGATGTACTCTGTAGGTAGGATAGAGGAATGTTTCAAATGGAAATTTCCCTCAGAATCTTTTTTCAAACCTATGGTAATGCAGCACTTCTTATAGCAAATACATAGGACCTTAGGTGCATATCAGGACTAAGATGTATTGACCAAGCCACCTGAACTAAATACATGTGTAGTATGTGACATGTTTATCAATGTTAGTGCATGAACTTGAGGTAGATATTTGTAGAGCCAACATTATGATAAAAGAAAGTAGACAAGCTAAATCAGACTTTGGTCTGAAGAGACTAGGGCAAATAGGGGTAGGCGGCTGATGCAATAAGCAGCATTAAATAAAGAAGGAATTCAGAGAGAGAAGCTAATATTTTAGAAAATGGACTTATAAAATTGTTTTATTAGTAGACACAGAAAATATAATGCCAGTGAATTCAGAAATCAAAGATTTCCAATTCCCAGATGAAATCAGAAAAAGTGACCACATAAGTTCAATGGCCTCTAGACACAATTGGGTTAGATCAAATGGAGTAGAGAGTCTGCTGTGGCAGAATTGGATATGCGGTTGTACAAATTTTTCAAAGTCAGACACCCTTCCCATGCCAATGATCATATGATGAATAAAAGAGGAAACACACCCACACAAATGAAGTAACTTATAAATAGAGGTAAAGTCACCCATGATCTAGCTACTAGTTTAAACTTGAAAGAAGATTTGAGAAGTTTTTTGGGGGGTATATCAAAAAGTAAATAACTTGAAAAATGTAAAGCAAGATTTATAAGTTAAGCCTTGTTATTCATACTAACTACATCAGACTATTCTTTGTCCTAATGACTTTGTTCAAAGTCAACGGAGATAATTTATCATGTAGTTCCCTAACTATACTGTTTCACCTCTGTGCTGGTTTGAAAGGATGTATGTACCCTAGAAAAGCCATGTTTTGATCCTAATCCTATTTTGTAAAGGCAGCCATTTCTTCTAATCCTTATTCAGTACTGTATGTTTGAAACCTTAATTAGATCATCTTCATGGAGATGGAACTCAATCAAGAATGGTCGTTAAACTGGATTAGGTGGAGACAAGTCTCCAGCCATTCTACGTGGGTCTTGATTAATTTACTGGAATCCTATGAAAGAGAGATTCTGAGAGAGCAGAGAATGACATAGCCATGAGAAGCAGAGAGTCCTTCAACCAGCGACCTTTGGAAATGAAGAAGGAAAATGCCTCCTGGGGAGCTTCATGAAAGGAAGCTAGGAGAGAAAGCTAGTAGATGATGCTGTGTTCACCACGTGCCTTTCCAGATGAGAGAGAAACCCTGAACTTCATTGGCCTTCTTGAATCAAGGTATCTCTCTCTGGATGCCTTAAATTGGACATTTCTATAGATTCGCTTTAATTGGGACATTTCCGTAACCTAAAACTGTTAACTTGCAATTTATTAAATCCCCCCTTTTTAAAAACCATTTTTTGTTTCTGGTATATTGCATTCCAGCAGCTAGCAAACTAGAACAACCTCTTTTACTCATTAGTCTGAGAATAATCTTATAATTAGAAAAACACTGAAGTTTGTGGTCCATATGCCCTATGTAATGTGTTTTAAGATCAGAGACATTACGTTAGTTGGCATTTTATATTATTCCCCTTGCTTTTATTATTCTCCAAGAGGATAGGACCCAAGGAGGACAGGTAGCATAAGTGGAAACCCAAAAGAACCAAACAGAGTCAGTGGATTAAAAGCAGATGATGGGAGGCAGTCTTGATACAATTCCTCAGCTTCAAACCATGTGAGTGGTTATAAGGCTTAAGACCAGGGACTGTGTTTTACTTCTCTTACTGCTATTTTTCAGGATCTCATAACCCACCAAATAAATGATAATGTCCTCAAAGCATTCATATTCACTAGCTCCTATATCTCAAAATATATCCTATATATACACCTCCTCTAATCTGACAGCTGTTGTGCTATAGTAGGTACTCATTTTGTACTTGCTCAATTCACATTTATTGAGTATTTGTTGTTTAATTTTTTAATAAGTCTTAACTGACCTCTAGTTAATTAATTCTGTAAATCATGCGGATGGATGTTTTCTTAGTTTGCCAGGTTGCTATGACAAATACCAAACAATGAGTTGGCTTAAAAAGATGAATTTATTGGCTCATAGTTTTGAGACTGAAAGAAATGCAAAGTCAAGATATAGACAAGTCTTCCTTTCTCCTTGAGTTTGTAGCTTTATGGTGCTGGCTTCTAACAATACTACTTTGGGCTCCTTAATTTATCTATGGC
Source organism: Tamandua tetradactyla (assembly GCF_023851605.1). Lineage (NCBI taxonomy): Eukaryota > Metazoa > Chordata > Mammalia > Pilosa > Myrmecophagidae > Tamandua > Tamandua tetradactyla. The sequence goes on from NC_135345.1 coordinate 59,017,018, forward strand.
TCCCATCACATGGCTAAGCCCTCTCCTTTCTGTCTTCTGTCACTTCCTGATTCTCTTTATAAGGCCTCTAATAATTAAACTAAGACCTGCCCTCATTCATTTGGACCATGCATTAACTAAAAAAATAACATCTTCAAAAGATCCAATTAATAAATAGGTTCATACCCAGAGAACATGGAATAGTATTAAAAATATGTTTTGCTGGGGCAAATAACTCAGCCTATCAGAGGCCAATATATCATCCTGGATAAATGCCCAGTATGCTTGTACAATTTGAGTAGAATCTTTGTCAAGAGTTACTCATCTTCATTGCCAAACCTACTCATTCCAGTTAACATTTTCAGGGCAATTATAAATTTTAAACATGCATATTTTGATAAAATATGAGTGTGAAATATGAAGTGTTGATACTTGTATGAAAATGAAGTTAATGCTTAAGACAGACATGATGAACATGAGAGGAAAAGAGAATCTGTCGAATGATGTATAGGCAGAAAATTGTAAAAGATTTGAGAAAAACACAAAAATCTGGAGACATTCCACCATCACATTGCTTAGCAACCCTCTTAAATTCCAGATTACTTTAAAGAAATTTAAGCTGAAAAATCACACATTCAATTGTAGTATAGGCAGTGCAGAAATTTAAATATTTAAGCAAAAGATTCAGTTCTACACTAAAAATAGTTAGTGAATGTGCATTCATTTTTAAAAATTTATATTAAAACAAAACATTAAAGGTATTTATACATTTTTATAATTTTTCATTTTAATCAATTAATTGACTAAATAACTTGTATTTTGGGTATGATATATGTACTCTGGTTAAATCAATCATTCTAGCACCAAATTGTTCATCATGTGCATTGCAGTCTGACAATATATGAACCTTCAGAGAGTTATAAAAACAAAGGAAACGTTACCTGCTAAGAAAATTTTGCATACAACTATAGATAAGATTTCATGTTTGAAATATGTCAAAAATAATAGAAAATAATGTTAAAAGAGGACCAAATGAATGGTTCAGGCAATGGAATTAAGTGGAACAAACAGGTTATTGTGGGATGTAGTAGATCAGGAACGCCATTAGGAGAGGGTGGAACTTGAATTGAAAGGAACAAAAAGTACGTAGAGACATTTGGGAGGAGACCAAGTCAGTTCTAGAGAAGATTAAGGAATGAGAAAACCAAGAGACTGCAATGAGCAAATCAGCACTAAGACATCCACTGGGTTCAAGGAGTCTCACAATGGAGTAGTAAGTGATTCACTTGTAGAACTGAGATATGTGGTGACAATTTTCAATGAAAGGCCAAAATGCTTGGATTTATTTGTTTGTATGGCATTATTAAATGTAATGGCAAAAATGTTGCATAATTAAAGCCATATTTTATGTGGAATCAATTCATTAGATGGACAGAAGGGGTAGAAAGATGGAAGAAAAGAGTTCTTTAGAAACTCTTTAAATTATTTGACCCCCATCTCTCTAATTCCTCATAATTACTTACCAATGTAAAAGAATATTACAATTTCTTCCTAATTTGAATTACAACTAGCCTTTTACTATTGTTATTATTCTCAAATACTGAGTTTGCTAGCTATTTAATTGAACACATTTAACCAGATTTCATAATATATAGGTGTATATAACTTATTGCTTTCATAAAACATTTATAATGATATATTTTAAATAGTATGCACTATTAATTAATTCTGAGGGTTAATATTTTGCCTGAATGAATACTCCTATTAGTGAAGTACAAACTTGCAAGTCAAAAGAAGAAAAGAATTTAATTCTAATTGTGATTTCCAATTAATTATGATTATCATTTTGAGCAATAATATTAATTTTCTCACAGTCAGAGTTAGAGTTGATCATAATATATATTTTAAATAGTTATCACTACAATAACCTCTCAAATATTCTGACAGTTATACATTAGCTGGCTTGATTCACTCCATTCTACAATATTAGTTGTTTGACCTTGATATACTTTCTAATGTTATTTTTATTTACTCCCCAATTTTTCTGACTTATAGGTTTCCATGTAACTTAATTTTTAATCTTTCCTTAGCTGATTTCATACATCTTTCCCTTCTTGTCACCTGTCTAATACTATCTCAATATACCATCTAATAGAGGATGACTATTAATAGCAGTAGTAAACTCTAAACTGCAGTGACTTATATGACTAGGATTGTTATCTAGGCTTTTCTCCTTATAAAATATGTGTTTTTACATATCCCTCTATAATAGGCTTTGTCAAAAATGAATAACATATACATATTTGATTTATTATATTCACATCCACCACTCCAAAATTGAAATGCTGTACCTAAAACACCATTTGTCATTATGTGCCGTCTGCTTGAGTTCTTCATGGACAAAACTAGACTAGAGTTTTATATAGCAAAAAAAAAGAAACACATTGAAAAAAATTATGGGGGTTAATATTTTGCCTGAATAAATACTCCCATTATTAAAGTACAAATTTGCAAGTCAAAAGAAGAAAGGAATTTAATTCTACTTACGATTTCCAAATCTCATTTTGAGCAATAATATTAATTTTCTCACAAGTCGAAGTTAGAGTTGATTATAAATATCACAATTTGTAAGAATGACTTTCATGGCTTTGCTCTACCCTTGTCCATCTTCAATAAATTTCACCCTCCCATGCACAGTTCATCTCTGCAAGGCATCTGCTATGGATCTTCTACCTACACTCTATTTGAGCTCAATGATATGTGTGTTTTAGAGCTGGAGGGATGATTGGTAGAAATATGGATACCATCACTATGTACTGTGATTGTATGAGTGACTGGGCTGTCTGCAAGGTATAAAATAGCCAATGGGTAGAAAAAAGTTCATCTTTATCATTTATTGAGCACTTCCTATGAGCTATCTAGCACCCTGTGTCTTGAGTGAGGTTTTAAATCTGGCTTCAGGACATCCCCATGCTTTTGGTTTTCCTTTCTTTACTGAACACTCCTCAGATCCCTTTGCTGGTTTCTCCTCTTCTCCTTAACTTCTTAATGTTAGGATGCCCAAAGGCTCAGGCTTTGGCTTTTTCTTCTATCTTTCCTTACTAAGAGATCTCATTAGTGCTCTAACTTTGAGTAGTATTTACATGCTAAAGATTGTCAATTTTATATCTCCAACTCTAGAAAACTTTCCTAAGTTCTAGAGTCTTATAGCCAATTGCCTATTCAATATTCCCATTAGAAGCTTAGGAGACACCATGAATCAACATGTCCAAATTTGACCTTCTCACTTCTCTAAAAATTTATTTTTCCATTTCAGTTGAGGACAACTGCATATTTTAGTTACTCAGGCCAAAAAAACTTTGAGCATTTCTTGACTCTTTTTCTCATAGTTCTCTGCATCCTATCTGCTAGGAAACCTGGTTGCTTTTACCTACTATATATATATACAGAATCAGACTTCTACTCACCATCACTCATATCTAAGCCACCATAACCTCTTACATGTTTTCAATTATTTTTCAGCCAAAATGATTCTGTTTGAACAAAAAGTTATATTATCTTATTCTGCTTAAACTCCTATAAATGTGTTAGGGAGTGTTCCTTCCCTCTTCTTTTTTTTTTTTTTTTTTGGAAGAAATTGAGCAGAATTGGAGATAAGTCTTCTTGAAATGTTTAGTAAGATTCCTCTGTGGAGCAATCTGATTCTAGGCTTTTCTTTGTCGGGTGTCTTTTGATGACTGATTCTATCTCTTTCCTAGTCATTGGTTTGTTGACATCTTCTATTTCTTCCTGAGTCAATGTAGGTAGGTGCATATATATTTATAATTGTTATATCTTCCAATTGAATTATCCCCTTTATTATTATATAATGGCTACACTTTCCCTTATAGCTATTTTTTTACTTAAAGTCTGTTTTATCAAATATTAGAGTAGCTACCCAGCTCTCTTTTAGTTATAACTTGCATGATACATTTTTCCCATCCTGTCACTGTCAATATACTTCTATTTTTGAATTTATTGTGTGTCTCTTGAAGACAGCATATTGCTGGGTCTTAATTTTTATTCCTTCTGCCAATCTATGCCCTTTAACTGGAAAGCTGAATCTTTTCCCACTTAAAGTCACTATTTATAATACGGGACTTTCATTTGCCATTTTTCTATTTGCCTTTGTAAGTCCCTTCAGTACCTCACTTCCATTAATACCTAATTTTATATTTACTTGATTTTGGTGTTATACAATACTGAGTGCCTTCTCGCTTCTATCTGGATGTATTTTTCACCCATTTTCCTTGTGGTTACCATGGGCTTAAAATTTAACATCCTAAATACATAGCAATCATATTTGCTTGGAAACCAACTTAACTTCAACAGCATGCACATATATTTGGCCTATACCTCTCAGGCTCCCAACCACTTTTAAAATACTTTTTACTACTTATATATTTGTGCATTGTGTGTCCAAAAACCTAGGTGTACCTTTACTTTATGCATTTGCATTTCAACCCCTGTAGGAAGTAAAAAGTGGAGTTATATGCCACATAATACAACACAGTAATACTGGCATTCTTGATTATCCAAATGGTTATCTTTACTAGTGGTTTTTATTTATTTATTCTACCTTGAGCCATCACCTAATGACTTTTTTTTTTGCATGGGCAAGTGCCAGGAATTGAACCTGGGTCTCCAGTATGACAGATGAGAACTCTGCCTACTGAACCACCATGGCCTTCCCTGACCTTTCATTCCTGATTGAGTGTTGTTTTCTTTCAGTATTTTCAGATTTTCAAACCACTGACTTCTTCCTTCCATGGTTTCTGATGAGAGATCAGACTTCAGGGATTCATGAACGGGGTCAGACAGTCCAAAGTGTCCTGGGGTGGTGGTCAGGAGGGGTGCCAAAAGCTTTCTCCAAGGCTCCACAAAACTGATCTTTCTTGGCCTGCCCAACAAATGCAGCCCTTCAACTAACTGTTCCCCACAGCAAAAAGGAAGTGCTGCATCTTTAAATCTCCACAGCCTCTGCCCTTGTCCAGGAAGGGTTGAAACAATGGCTGCTGCCACCTGTGTCTGGGTGGGTGGAAACCATAGCTATCCTCAGAGCCAGGAACCAGTGATCTGAATTCATTAATCAAAAGCCATAATCAGCAATTGGCCTTGCCCACCCTTATTCTTGAGGAAGAGGATTTTTAATCCCTTTCTATCACTAGGAGCTCAGTCATTCAGAGGGACCACAAAAGTAGGGGATATGCACCAGTAGCCATCATTGCAGAGAAAGCAATTTATAATTCTCTACTGTAATTTTATTGCTCTTCCTTGGATGCTGTACAGCGTTCTTCTGGCTTTTGGAATTTCAAATTAGTTGTTTTAGACAATTCCTGCTTGTTTGATGGTTGTTTTGGTGGAAATACTGTGTCCTGGAAGTTCCAAATTCCATCTATTCTGAGGTGCATGTTTTAAAAAACTTTTTTCTTAACATGTCTATAGTGGATGCATTTTAAATTGATAGCAGGTCATGTGTCAATTGTATATGATTATTTTGCTTTCATTTTACATAAAATAATAGTATATCTTATCTCAAAAACATTTTATTTTCAATGAAATGCTGTGATAGGCTTTCAATGATTATTTGGTGAATGAATGAGTGAGAAAGTGCTCATTTCTTTAGGTATTTACATACTTGTTGAGTAGCAGAACTTATAAAGTATTGTTCATAATACAATATGTAGAGCTTTGATAAAGGCAATATCTGCACATCAAAAATGAATTTACTTGTATTTACTCTCATTCCTGACTGAAGAGAAGGAAAGGATGGTCAAAGAAGCTGTTGCCACTACCAGTAGAAAGGTAATATGTTTTGTTAATAGTGAGATGGAAAGTGGTAGGTTGATAGACAGGAATTTGGACAAGAGAGTGACAAGTGGTTGTGATTAGGAAGAACCACCTATAATTTACAATTATTAAATTATAGGACTTTTCTTTTATTTTCTCCTTGAACCCAGTTTAAAGTTATTATAGTAATCTTTTGTCCTTATTTTAGGGCTTCAAGTATATGAATATGTATATTTACGTGTATGTGCTCTTTCTTGATGCAATATCTGGAAAATGTGCTATTAGTAATAAACACTTAATAATTACTATTATGTTAGTAATAATGTATTCCCTTTTGGGAATAAATAAAAACTAATATGTGCATGTGTTTGTATGTATATGTATATATATAATGTAAATATTATGAGATTCTTTTCTAGGAATTGGTTCACACAAGTATGGAAACAGGCAAGTCCAAATTCCATAGGGCAGGCTGCAAGTTGGGAACTAAGATGAATATTTTTGATAAATTATCCAGGAAAAGTTGACTGGCTGGGTAGAGATAGCAGTTCTTTCTTCTGACTGCCATAATGGTCACTTCTCTTTTTAAAACCTTGAACTGATTGGATGAGATTTCTGTCATTGTTAAAAGCAATCTCCTAGATTGTAGCCATAAATATGATTGCCTTATTGATTATTTAAGTCCACAAAATACCTTCATAGTACCAATCATGCCAGTGCTTACTTGACCAAACAGCTGGACACCAAAACCTGGCCAAGATAACACACAAACTTAATCATCACACATAACACCTAGCTTCCTCAAAGCAAGTGATTCAAGAGTGGGGAAGAGGGGGTTATGAAGAAGGCTACATTACCTTTTATGTACTCCCAAGTCTATAACAGCAGAAAACTGAAAGAGGGAGAAGGTAGCAGGAGGATGCAGTATACAGGTTTTATGGGGCCTGAAATTCACTTTAAAGATATAAATACTTTCACATTTATAAATTTAAAAAATCTCATAACCATGTGAGTATGTTGCTGGGTACCATCCAAGGGCTTTTGCGAGTAAGGGACCATGAAACTTAATCTTCAGAAGCTTCATGGTAAATTACTTTTGAATAAGAAATCAGTCATATTCTTGTGAGCCCAGTAATTGTAGTGAGAAGTGATATTCTATCATCTTTGGTATAGGAAAGGGGCTATAAATTATCCATTCAAGCCAAATGAGAGGGAAGTCCAAAAGAATCTTATCCAAGAGTAAATAACCAATTAAACAACAATATAGTTCCTGTACTTGTATGAGCATGGATGAGAATTGAGTTAAATTGGAGAGGGGCCAGATGAGGGCTAATTGTCTGCCCAGTATTTGACATGGCAATTACAATGCATTGAGCAGACAGTTGGAAGGCAGCTGGGTTTTAACTGTCTTGTGAGTGTGCCAGCTACATGGGCTTCCCTCCAGGTGAAGGCACCCCAGCAGCAAGAGGCTGTGGGGCAGATCACTTTAGGTTACTCCAAAGAACTCGTACTAGTACTCCATACGACAGTCAGTATTTGGATGCTTGATACATAGACTACACTGGAATCAGCAAAAGTTAGCCAGAGATGTAACTAATATCAACACGGAGTGATCTACATTTGTGGCATGTTAAAGAGATGTTGGTACCTTCCCTACCTGTAGAGCCATAATAGTCAAGGAGTGAATAATAGGAACAACCTAAAATTTCCTCCTTATTTTATATCTTTAAATCCATGAAGAGGAACCTTAAGAGTTTTGAATTTGATGTTAAGTTTTCATTTAAACTGGACAGGGATATACATTTTCTAACTGAAAAGAGTAAAATGGTCTTAGGTGACATTAAACCTACGAAAAAAGATATTCAGTTGGTCTCAATATGAAATCATGATGGGGGAAAGATAATTACACACACACAATTATATCACCTATTGTTGAGAATTCTAAATAATCCATGACTTCTCATTACATAGTATCATTAGAATGTGCCAGAGGTAGGTCTAGAATTCAGGACTCTTCTCTCAAATTTTCTATGAATCTAAAGTGTTTTCTTTATAATCTGAAGTCATATTATACATCACCTGTAATCTAAATCACATTTACCATTTAATATGAACACACTTTTATGAAAATTATTTTCTTTCATATTATCAAATTCTAATGAAGTATATATTATGAGTATGATGCTTTACTAGCTACTGTGAAAAGAAAGATGAATGGGCCTTCCCTTAATCTCTCATCTTTTCAATACTTCTTATGCAAATTAAGAGCTCTCTTTCACCACCTGAACAGAAGAGCTAATGTAAGTGTTCAGTGCTCCAAAGTCCTCATTCCTCTAACTTTACCTTCTTATATTTATATTACACTCCTTCTATTAATTTCTCAAGTTACTACCCTGTTTAATAATTTTTGAATAGCATCAAGCATCAAGTGACCTAGCCCTGAATCATCCATGTGGAATTAATTTCTCATCTCAACCAATCTCATCTCATCAATTCTCTTATTGACCCTGGATTTGGCCCTCAATACCATCTTTCACAAATATAACACTCAAAGTATTTTTTCTACTATACTCCACAGTACTTGAAGAGATGTTTTTGATCAGCATCTGCTTCAAATGAGTGTGCTTGAAAATTCTTAGCACCATGTTGGCAAGAGATTCTTTACTTGAAAAAAAAATCTGGAAATACAAAGCTTAGATGAGTTTATATCTCCAAAAATACCACACAAATGATATCATAGTATTACTAACAATTATAAGACTCAACTAAGAGAAAACAAGGCACTCTTATTCTTATTCTTATGTCAGCAAAATGATGGCATTTATGAACCTATTTTACATCAATGTACCAGATATTTACTGATATTTTGTTATGTGCCAGGCACTGGGCATATTATAGTAAATGTATTAGATTAAAATCCATATGCTTACAGAGAGTAAAAGTTTAGTTAGTGGTGAGGCACCAAAAAACCTAGTAAAATCTGTGATATTTAGTAGTGATTAAATGATTTAACATTAGAGTAGGAAATGATGATGGGGAGAAGAGGATTCCAATTATAAGTCAGGAAATGTCTCATTGAGAAGGGAACAGCCAAGTAAAGGCCTGATGGGGAGATGTGAGGAGCTATGAAACTCTCATGGGAAAGCTTTCCAACAGAGTAAAGAGTGAGAGAAAAGCCTGAAATAGTATTGGGTATATTATATTTCATGATTTATAAATTCAATATTGCCCACTTTCCTGATTTAAAGTTTGATACTGGTGATCTCAGAAGGATTAAATGTTGGCTTGTATTACAAAATCAAATCAGTCAAAATATCAAGATATTGGAAGCATAATTCATTTAAATCTCTCTCATTTTGTAAGAGAGCTTAAAGAGTATTCAAATCCCTGCACATAATAGAAATACTTGGCAAGTATCCTGCTCAATGACAAACACGCTCACCTCTTCAGGAGGACTTTACAACCAGCAGGGGCTTTGGATACTCTGCAGTCTGCGAGCAGGTAATTTCTTTTCGCCAAACCTTATAACCCATAGAGTAACCCATGCACAGACATTCAGCCTATTTTTCAGCCTTCTTTTGATTAACTACATAAGAAAGCAGAGATTTATGAGGTGGTGCTGTTTCTGCATTGACCTCTTATGGCGGTCCTTTCAGAACATGAAAAATGGCACCTGTTATTCCAGAAAGGGGTAACAGGTCAGTATGTTCCCATCACAACCATTATAGGGGTGCATTTGCACACTCCTGTTGCTTCCAGGAGGCCTACACTCAGCCAAAATAAATCTGTTCTTTCCTTTACCTATCCCTGTCGCTAACACATGTTCTACAAAACAAATTTCAACAAACTTCTATTAATTTGGATTTGCAACAAGAATATTAAAGAAATTGGAGCTGACCCCAGTCAAGCTTAGTATTGCATCTATAGTTAAATTGGTACTTCCATCTAAAATAGCCTAGAATAAATTCAGGTGAAGAAAGCATTGAGAGTCTGACTTGATAAAGTTCATGTTTGGTACCCAATCTCCTTATTAATGCTATGTCTAAAGAAATCATCATGATAATAGTAACTGAATTTTTTTTTTTTGCATGGGCAGGCACCAGGTATTGAACCCGGGTCTCTGGTATCGATACTCTGCCTGCTGAGCCACTGTGGCCCACCCAATAACTACCTTTTATTGGGGGGTTATTTTTTATTCAGTATATGTAATTTATTTTTGTTATCTCAGCAAATACTCCAAAACATTTCTCTTAATTAGAATCTGGAAATTATTCTCATTCCAGAGATGAAGAAATTGATGCACAAAGAAGCTAAATAATTGGTCTAGTGTTACACTGTTAAATAGTTGAAATAGGATTCAAACCCAAGCAATTTGACTCCAAAGCTTATTTGCTTAGCTGTTAAAATATAATACGTAATCAGCCTGTATGGAATGGAGCTTGGCAAGTTTAAGTATCCCTTTCTTCTTCAAATTCACTTTTGCATTCAGATATGAAAGACAGAATTGCCATTCGTCCACATTCTTAAGGAACTGGCACATGTCAATAAGATTTTAAAGGGTGACCCTGTGTTCTGATGTATGTGCTGGATGTTATTCTCTCCCCCATCTGTGCCTTGCACCAGGAGGTGACCCATGTGGCTTACATTAGTGGACTCCCTTCTTCAGGCATTTAATGTATTCATTCATCAGGGAGTTCCAGCCATTGATTAGAAAAGGAGAGTGAAGTGGCGAATGCTATTCTTTTTGCACCCTCTCTGTGGCACAGCCAGGAGCCAGTTGAGTCTCAACATCTTCAGGGAATCTTTTCAAAAATACTTCCCAGTCTCTGGGATGGTAACCCCTTTCCACTTCAGGCCATGGTTTAGGGACAGTGCCCTATTTTTTCTAGCTCTGGAGTATTGCGATATCCCTCATGACTCCTTTACAGCCTGCCTGCCGTTTTGTGCTGCAGACAATTAAAAACTCTCCTTGAATTACCATAATTTGAATGTACCAACTCTATCCTTTTAGGGCATTTATTGACACAGTTTACACCATCAGCTACATTGTAGTTTCTTTCCTTTAAAAAAAGAAAAGAAAAGTACAATGAATGTTAGAATTCTTCTAGAACATTAAGACTGATCAGCTGTGAATTAAACTCATGATCATGTTCAAGCAATATTGACTTAGGCATCAGTGTGTGGGCATAATGAAATATGGTCATATTTTGCAATGCATAAAACACAGTTTACCAAATGAAGCTGTTTTGAGCATTCCCTGCTCTGAGTCTTAGTCATAATACCAGTTTGACATTTCTGGACTCTCGGTTAATGTTATTCCCATGAAAATAATTTTGTCATATTATTGTTGTTTATCTTCATAGTTCTGGCCTGAATGCTACTGCTTTCATTTTGAACTCCTTAGTCTTGGTTTTATAGATTCCCTACCTGAGACAGGGACTGAATCTTACTAGTTTTGCTCATTAGAACAACCATTTATCTGGAACAATGTCATGGCATTTTTTCCCCTTGTGTTCACTACTTAAACTTGTTCAATAGCCATGATAGAGCTTCTAAGTAGCACCAAATATCTCACAATGTGGGTTTTATTTACAGAGAAGAGGGGGAAGGAAAGAAGGTAGAAGGACACTAACCTATCAACATTACTAGGGAAAAACCCCAAGTGCAAATATTCTACTAATTTGGTTTAATTATATCACTTCCTTACTTAGGGATAACCATGTATTAATAGGACCAGAAATTACAGATTTCTTGTCTCAAATAGAATCACAACTCAAATTGCTCGAAGTTTTCCTAAGCTGTATGCATCTATTAGTATAGGACATTAGAGAGCATCACACATCCTGGTGGATGGGGAGAGAGTTACCAGACACTGGGTAATACAAGGCTGCTGAATAGAAGCAGAGGTAAGGTTTAGCAGTTTCAGATACTGATCATGGACTAATCTACTGCCTTTATAATAGAAACCAGTTTGACTCTTGAACTTACATCGTTTTTCTCCCAAGTGGTAGAATTGGGGCCTTGGCCCCGGACCTGAGAGAGAACACAATTTTGTATTGTTGCCTTTAGTTCAGATAAAAGTGATATTCTTCATCCAGTGATTTTTTATTTTTTAAATTTTTTTCGTGGTTGAAACATTTTATGACCAGTTTATATTGCCTTACCTTTATGCTATTCTCCCTTGAGAATTATAATAATAAAAAAGAGATAAAAGCTTGAAGTAATCTTCTTTTCTGTTGCTCTTCTTTTCTGTCTATGAGTAAATAGATTTGGGAGAAAATAAAATTGCTTAGACATCTCTAATGATGGTTATCATTTCAGAATTGTTTGTTGACTGCTGACAGAATGCTACATATGAACATGATTAAGCTCTGATTTAAAATAAAAACAGAGCTTTGATTTGGTTTTGGTATACTAAAAGTGATTGAAGGTATCTGTTTATTTGAAAATTAAAGTCAAATTTCTGTCAAGATTTTTTTCTTTCCATGTTTATACAAAGCAAACAAAATCAAGATAGTTTGTTTTCTGTGCATCATCATAAAAGAGGTAGTACCTGCTCAGGGCGATATGGCATTGTTTTACCAACAGTGTGTTTGATTATGACCAAACATGGTCTTAATACATAGGAACAGGAAAAGTGCCAAACCATCAGGGTGATTGTGCCAGCCAAATTAAAGTGATTAAAATATGAATAACTTGTATTTATACTAGGTCTTTTCTTTTTCTCTAAAGTACTCTCACTTATTTTCATTACATATCTGCATAATACTTTTCTCCAAAACTTGAACTATTCACTACTAAATCAGTGAGCAACCAAAAAAAATATCTCATACAAAAAGAAGAAAAAAGTTTAAAGTTCAGCTATGTCACACCTATTAAAGTCTTAGGAACACACATGAAAGATATTATGGAGTTCTCAATTTAATAAGTAGGAAAATAATTAATTCCTAATGTTGGAAGAAATGTATTTAAATTTAACATGTTATTAGAATTATAATTATATATTAACTGTGTTTTAATTCAACTCTACAATTTGAAATCCTTGTCTAAATAGTGATAATATTTAAGGGTAAAAGAAAGAAGAAAGATGGTGCTTGCTTTAAATTACAGACACTTACATTTAACTACTGTAATTAATAAATTAATAAATAAATATTGTTAGAATTTGAGATACTTCAACCAATATAAAGAGGAAAATAATATAATAAAGGAGTGGAATATATGCTTGCTAAGGTGCAGCCTCTAAATTCTAACTTCTAGTAACATGACAAGCAGAGAAGACTGTCACACCATATTCGATAGTAATGTCTTGTCAAGAGATTACAAAACAAATGGTTACATTGCTCAGTTTGATATGAAGAGAAAAGGAGGAAAGTCACTGAGCTGAGAGTAAGAGGCCTAACTCTGCTATTGCATGATTGTATAATCTTGATAAATCATTTCACCTCTTTGCATCTTACTTTCCTTATAGAGCAGTAAGTTCTAAATGAATGTTGGCTTAAACATGCTAAGGAACAATCATGAATTAAGTGATTTAAATTTCATTTTGATTGACAAATTACCTTTCTTCAAGATTCTAATATAAAGTAAGAAAAGTACATGGCTTCTTAGTTTCAGGCCACTTGCTCATGAAGGTTTTGCCAAATGTAAGGAAAGCAATGGATGATTTACAGTTATAACAGGACTGGCTCAGCTCAGATTTGTGACGATCAGGCATGTGAGGCTCTCAACATTCCTCCAGCCTTCAACTGAACTATTAGCTATTTGCAAGATTCCAGCAGCAGCAGAACTTTGGTAAGGAGTCGAAAGAAGGAGGCTCTTGTGGTACCCAAGGCAAGGAGAAGATGAGATTATTTGGGGCATTATTGATATGATGTCTGTTTTCCTCTTAGCTTTAGGCATTAGCTCTGACTCTTCTAAAGGAATTCATGTTAAAGCTGTTTTGAAGATAGTCTTTGAGAGATCTGGGTTGTATGTGGCGATGGTAATATGTAAGCCAAAGTAGGGGTGGATGATATTGTTTTCATCACAATTAGAAATTATACGGGGCTCCAGAGACAGAGCATGGGCTTTTAAAATGTCTTTCTTTTCTTCTGTACCAGATATTCTCTGAGGCAAGTGTCATAAGTGTTTTGTTTACTGCTGTAACCCCTGTGCTTCACACAATTGCCAGAATTCAATAGAGGTTCAATAAATGTGTGTTAAATACAAGGACAAAAGGAACGCATAATATTTTTAGCACCTTTAAGGTTTGGAAATGTATGCTATGCCAGGGAGCAGCAACTCAAAAAAGGTGTTTTCTCAACCAGCTCAAAAAGCACTGCAGAGACAATGCACCTGTTGAGACAAACTTATGGGCAGCAAATATCAATAAGAAGGCTGTAGACAAGGAATATAACCAGACAGGAATTCCTGTATGGATACAGCTATTACCTCAATACTGTTGAAGTTCTCTGTACATTCTAGAATTCTAGAATTATGACAGAAAGTTTTGGACTTCAGAGAGGTAAAGAGGATGGAGAATGGGAACTTTGACTTATTAAAAGGAGGATAAATCAACAAAATACAAATATTACAGTCTAAGTGACAGTTATCTGATTTCAATTCTAAATAGTTATACTGCCCCACAACATGTGAAACATTCTGTACTTCTAATTCAGTATTTCTAAATAACCAGCTCAATAAGTTTATACATTTTAAGCAATTTGGTGGTAATCCTATTTCAGGCATTACTAACAGTATTTGATTGTAAAGAAGAATTGATAATAACATCTGCTAGTTTTATTACATGACTTCAAAACGAGTTTGATATGAGAACAGCTTCCACTGAATGACTCTTCCATTCAAAAAGAGAATTCCTCAAAACAGATAACTAATGCTATTTTTCAGTTGAGAGGCTATGAAGGAATGGACATAAGTCCTATGATCACCTACAATGCTTTATGGTTTGTTCACCATATGTATGAAATGGCCCAACCCTAAAATTGATTGATGTGAAAACATGGCAAGTCACTAATTAGCAATAGAAGGAGGAGCAAAATAATAGAAGATACAGGGAAAGCTGAAGCTACAAGAAGAGAGTTTAAGTTTACAGAGAAAAGAAGCCAATAGGGGAGAAAGAATAAAGTAGAGAGGCAAAAAACAGAAGTGGGGAGGATTGAATAGCCTGCATCATAATCACCTCATTTTCTAATAGCTTTTCTGTTCTAGTCCGGTTCAAGGCATTATGGTAGTTTGAAGTTACATGTACCCCAGAAAAACACGTTCTTAAAATTAATTCATTCGGTGGGTATGAAGCCATTTTAAGTTGGACCTTTTGATGAAGTTACTTCAGTTATGATGTAGTCCACCTCAATCAGTATGGGTCTTAACTGTATTATGAGGGTCCTGTATAAGAGAATGAAATTCAGACACACATAGAGAAAAGCAAAGAAAAAAGAAGCTGAAATCAACAAAACCAGAAAGAGAAGGGAGAGACCAGTAGACGGTGCTATGTACCTTGCCAGGTGACAGAGGAGCCAAGGAGCCAAGGCTATCAGCCCCAGGTCTTCAGGAAAAGAAAGTGTTGCCTTGATGATGTCATGATTTGGATGTGGTCCCAGTCACAAAACAATGCGCAAGCAAATTCCCATTGTTAAAGCCAATCCATTTCATGGCGTTTGCTTTGAGCTGCCTAGGAAACTAAAACAGGGATTATAAAATCTTACCACTTTTTCTTTGGATAGCCTGAGTCTATAATTTATGCTTTGAAATCAGTCTAAGAAGAGAAATTCTGTCTCTTGGGAAACCTGATATCACATCTGCTTTTGTCTATTGATAGCAGCTTCATAGTTTGCTAAGCAAATTAGTTAATACAGTAGGAGTTCAGGCAAAATTATAAGTTTTGCTTTTCATGTTATTGCTTACTATCTTATATGGTAATTCACCCGCATTTGCTAAGGAAGTTTAATCCTCGAGTTAAGTACAACTTAAATTTATTTAATTTTTCTTAATGCAGTATATATTGAGCCAGAAACTGGCCCAAAATAACCCATAAAACACATAGCATATTTTATATATGAAAAAATTAAGGCCCAGAAAGCCTAAGCAATGCTTCAGAGGGTACATTCAGGTCGTCAAGGCCAAAAACTAATGCAATAATCAAGTAAGAGAGGACACTATCAACCTTTGAAACAAAGAACATAAATCTTGTCTTCAAACATCCAAAGTATACAGAACTGCTGGAGATTGGGATAACAGTTGAAGCTTTTCAGGAAGACTGATTCAGGAAGAGCCTGATTTTTCTAAGTTTCAAAGGTAAGACCCTCTGAAGGGTTACTGCATACCTGATGGCAGACAATTGCCTTGTTTGCCTGTATAAAAATCACCTGTCTTCAGGGTTACTCAATGAATGGAACACATCCTGACTTCATATACTTTCCCTTGGTTTGACTACAATTCTACAAAGGCAAAGCTCTTTGTCAATATAATGCGATATAATCTGCCATATATTTTTCCTATTACAAATGTTTTACTTGAAATAAAATGGCAAGATTTCTAACAGGTGTCTCCTTTCATTCTCTTAACTTTAGATACCAACTTTGCAAAGTATCTTCATTGAAACCATTTGTAAATTGCAATAGGATTAATAGAAATAAAGTAATACTTCAGTTTAAAATTCTTCAATGGCTAGTCATTTTACTCAAGCTAACCTGACAAATTTCCTAACATGGCCTAAAGGTTTCTCTGTAGAAAGTCCAATGCCTTCCATTTTTTGTTTGATGATTTGTCTTTAGGTTTCTGATCTAACGATCTCCCTCAGATATTAATTTGAATTCCTGTTACTTAAACTTATTCTTCTTTGTGACTTTCACATCTTTTCACATTGTTAAAGAACATTTGTCTGAGTGGATGGTCAACGTTTTGTCCCAGGAAATCTTCCTTCTTTCCCAATTCTACGTATTTTCATATAGTAGCCATATTCATACATAGTGGTCATCTTCATACAAAATGACCAAACATTTCCAAGACAAATCATTTTAAACCAAGATGAGTCTTCAATAAATAATATGCCACTCTATTTTTAACGTCTCCCACTAATGTGGCACATTTGTTATAATTCATTATAGAACATTTTTACAATCATACTATTAATTACAGTCCAGTGTTTAAAATGCAGTTCAGTGTGTTGAACAATCCTGTGTTTTGTCTTTTAATTTTTATTCTATTAGCATATATACAATCTAAATTTTCACTTTAACCACATCAGCATACATGATTCAGGGCTGTTAATTCTGTCCACAATGTTGTACTACCATCTCCAACAGCCGAGTCCAAATCTTTACAATCAACACGTATACAAAGTAAGCGTTAACTCCTCATGCTTTACCCCCAACCCAGTCCCTGGTAAACTATATTTTAGATTCTAATTTTATGAGTTTGCCTGTTCTACTTATTTCATATCATACTGTGAGATCATACTGTATTTGCCCTTTTGTCTGACTTATTTCACTCAATGTAATGTCTTCAAGGTTCATCCATATTGAACCACAAATTCAATCCTCTTATATGCTGAAAAATATTTCACTGTATGTATATACCACATTTTGATTATCCATTCATTGGTTGATGGACACTTGGGTTGCTTCCATCTCTTGGCAATTGCAAACAATGTCACTATGAACATTGGTGTGTAAATATATGTTTGAGTCCCTGCTTTCAATTCTTTGGGGCACATTACTAGTAGAGGGATTGCTGGGTCACATGGAAATTCTATACAAAGCTTTCTGAGGAACTTCCCAACTGTCTCCCACAGCTGCTGAGCCATTTTACATTACCAAGAGTAATGAATAAGTTTCCTTATTTCTCCAGATCATTCACAAAACTTATTGCCTTCTGTTTTGAAAGTAGCCATTTTAGTGGGCATAAAATGTTATCTCATTGCGGTTTTGATTTGCTTTTCCCTAATAGCTAATGAGGTTAGCTCATTTTTTTTCATGTTCTTTTTAGCCATTTGTTGGTAGAATGTCTACTCAAGACTTTTGCCAATTGTTTAATTTACATTTTTGTTGCTGAGTTGCAGGATTTATTTATATACTCTGGATATTAAACTGTTATTGGATATGTGGTTTCCAAAGAGTTTTTCCCATTCAAATATGTTGTCTTTTCACTTACATGAAAAAATTCATTGATGATCAAAAGATTTTAATTTTTGATAAGGTCTCATTTATCTATTATTTCTGGCATTGCTTGTGCCATGGGTGAAAAGTCTAAGAAACCATTTCTTAAAATGAGATCTTGACATGTTTCCTGATATTTTCTCCTTAGACTTTTAAAATCCTGGTTCTTATATTTAGGTCTTTGATCCATTTTGAGTTAATTTTTGTATATAGTGTGAGATAGAGGTTCTCCTTCATTCTTTTGCATATGGATATCCAGTTTCCTCAACACCATTTTTTGAATGCATACATATACATTTTTGTGTATATGTATGTACTTTATACATATACACACAAATATGTATATGTGTGTATACAAACATATACACATGGTACTATTATTTTTCAAGTTTTATTTTGAGTTCAGGTTCATGGATGATATAATATCACATTCACCAACCTTATTTCTTTACCTGATTTCCAAATCAGAGACAACCTTAGATAAACCTCAATCTTTACCTGTTTAAATGTCTTTTACAATAATGTAATCAGTTACAAGGATGAAGGCACAGGAGTCATAGATAAAATTCACAGATCAAGTTGTTAAACTCAGAGTAGTATAAATGTTCAAGTGGTTTTCTACATTAACTTAGTTACACATTACTTGCAAGTGTATTAACTCTGATTTATATAACTCTCTAAGTATCTATAAATTTTAAGCCTATGAACACACAGCTTAAAATAGACTCAGGATTTAAAACATCCTGTGGTAAATAACCACGGACCCTCTTTCCAATTATTTACTTCCAGTGTCACCCAGTTGTTGTCCCCTTAACTTCTATTTTTCTCATTTATCTATTTTACTTCTATGTCCAAGACATAAATCACATATCTGTACTTAGTAAGCATCTATACAGATATTATCTAAGAATACATGTAAGTGTAGTAGGAGTCTTCTGGTGCCAGGGGAAGTTAAAACTGTAGCTGAGGCTTTCCCTATCCTCCTGACACTCACAAGTTTCATTAGTAGGAGTATTTTGGTGCCAGAGGAAGTTAAAGCTGTAGCTGAAGCTCTCCCCACACTTCTGACATGCAAAGGTTTTCTTCTCCATGTGCAGGTCTGGTGGGCAATTAAGGTAGAACTCTGACTACAAATCTTCTCACATTCACCACACTTGTAAGGTTCCTAGCTGATTTGTGGCTGCTTGTGGGTTGTTAGGTTGGAGCTCTGGCTGAAGCTCTTGCTGTATTCCCACAATAGTATGACTTTTCACTAGGCTGTGTCCTCTGAAGGATGACGAAGGCTGAGCTCTGGCTAAAGATTCACCCATCAAGGGATTTTGTAGGGCTTCTCTCCAGGGAGGGTTTGTGGTGTCTAATAAAGTTTGAACTGTTATTGAAACTCTTCTATAGTCTGGGCCATGGTAGTATTTCTCTCCTGTTTGAGAGAATTGATGCCTAGTAAGGTGTGAGCTCTGAGTAAAACTCCTTTAAACTGTATTAATTTTCAAGTTTCTAGTATGTGACATATCAGAACTGGAAAAGGAAAGGGAATTTAATGTTACAAGTTTACAGTTCTAAGCCTATGAAAATGTCCACACTAAGGAACCCAGAAAAGATACCTTCATTCAGGAAAGGCCATTGGTCTGGAACAGCTCTGTCAACTAGGAAGTCACATGGCTGGCATCTGCTGTTCTCTTGCTCCTGGGCGCTGTTGCTCTCAGCCTCTATCCCTCTATGGGGGTTCCTCATTTTGCTGTTCTGGGGCTGGATTTCATCTCTGGGTTCCTCACTTTGCTTCTCTGGGGCTGGATTTCATCTCTCAGCTTCCCTTGGCTCTCTCCAGGTTCTGGTTTGCTTAACATCTCATAGCAATGTGTGCTGGGCTCTAAGTTTCTCTAAACTGCCATGTCTCTGTGCTCCAAGTGTCAGCATGTGTATCAGCTTTGCTCTGAAGTTTCTGTTGGCTCTGCATTTCTTCAAAATGTTTCACCTTTTAAAGTACTCCAGTAAACTAATTAAAATCCACCTTGAATAGGTGGAGTCAAATCTCCATCTAATAAAGAGTCCACACCCACAACTGGGTGAGTCACATCTCCATGGAAATAATCTAGTAAAAAATATCTGCCCTACAGTGTTGATTTGGGATTAAAAGAAATGGCTGCCTGCAAAAGATTGGATCAGGATTAAAATATGGCTTTTCTGGGGTATATAATACTTTCAAACTAGCACACACACTGAGAAACATATATAGAATTCTTTTGCAGAGGACTTCTCATTACTTGCAATTACCTTAAATTACCCTTTTCTTTGGTGGGCTACCCTGATGATGTTTTGGGATATTAATGGATATCTTTAATATTCAATCTCAAATTATATTCTTTAACAATATCTTGTAGGAGCCAAAAATGCTTCATCTAGCAAGACTTCTTCAAAAATGTCCTCTTCTGTACCATTGTGTTCCTTCTCACTTCTGATCTCAAAACCTGGGTACCTCTTGTTTGAGGTCATCACCTCATCTGAGACCAAACATTCTTTCTGTTCTTTCAGCCTGGAGAACAGTTTAGCTTTTGAAAATGGAATTCCTGTGTAGGTCTTGTTTGGCATCTCCTCCTCACTGGAACTCTAGGACTCTAAAGAGCCATGTCTCTTCCCCTTGTCCTAACCAAGGGATAACATTAGGTTTGAGTTTCTGAAGGCCTGAAACCTGACCACCATAAATATATCTGTCCTTTTTGGGTCTTCCATAATTTATTTTATAAAGAAGCCAAGACTTGTGAAGATAGAAGCACCAAGGCCACACAGTGAGTCAGTGCTGATCTAGGACCCAGAAAGCCATACTACTAGGCTCCCTGTCCATTGCTCCAGCCATGCTCCCTACTACCTCATTACTCTGCTTATGTCTTCTTGTTATAGGATACCATCTCTGAGTCTTTTCTCTCTGACAGGTCTGTGAGCTGGGCCCACTTTAAGGGTCAGTGCCAGATTTCCTGGCCCAGCACCCAGCATCCCACAGGCTGTTGGGTCTGTATATTTTAAAAATATTTTCTTTGTGATTTCCCTGAACTTTATATTACACAACTGTTTTGGTTTGTCTAAAGCTGATGAAAATGCAAATACTGGAAATTGACTGGCTTTTAACAATGGGGATTTGTCAGCTTACTAATTTACTATTCCAAGGCCATGAAAATGTCCCAATTAAGGTATCAACAGGAAAATACCTTCTTTGAAAATTGGTTCCTGGTGAATTTGGGCTCCTTTGTCAGATAACAAGGCATGTGGTAATGTCTGCTAGTCCATCTCTCCCAGGTTTCATTGCTTCAGCTTCTAGTTTCCCAGTCTATGGCTTTTTATGTAAACATCTTTTGTGTTTCTCTTAATTTCATCTCTTAGCTTTTCTGTGTTTTATCCTCTTATAAAGGATCCCAGAGAAATGATAAAGACCCACTAAAAATGAGAGAGTCATACCTCAGTTACATAATCTCATCAAAAGTTCCCACCTACAATAGGTCTGCACCTGCAGGAATGGATTAAAAGAACACGGCCTTTTCTTGGGTACATAATAGCTTCAGACTAGCACACTCCACCCACTGGACCCCCAAAAGACATGTTCTTTCCATATGCAAAATGCATTCATTCCATCAAAATATTACAAAAGACCTAAATCATTTCAGTAACAGTATTAAGTACAAAGCCTCATCAAAAATCAGTTACAGGTGTGGTTTGTCCTGGAGTAAAATTCCACATTGCCTGTGGACCTTTAAAATGTAGAATAACTATTGTGTGTCCAATGTACAAGGGAGTTAATATCGTAGAGTAAGGGCTCCCATTTCCATAGGGGTAAATTGAAAGGAAAGCCTGGTTCATAGGTCCCAAACAATTTCAAACCTGCAAGACATATTTCATTAGATTTGAAGTTCTGAGAATCATCTATAGAATGATGTTTTCTCCTTGGGGTTTGATAGGGTGGTAGTTATACCTTTTCCAAGGGCTTATGCAGGGGCTCTGCTCTCACCAAACATTGGGGTGAGGGCTCCAATAGCTCAAGTACTGGGTTAATGAACATGGTCTTGGCTCCATCTTCTTCAAGCAGTATGGGAATAGTGACCAAACTCTAAGCTCCACTCTCCTCAAGCATTGAGATGGCAATTGGTCCCTCTCCAATTTCCAGGACACAGATCAGTTGAGTGGTAGCCAGACCCTCCTCAATTCCCTCGGAATACACTCCTCCCTCTCTGAAGCCTTGGGCAGCAGCATTTTTCCTGAGCAGGTAGTCAAGCTTTCCTCAATCACCCAGGCATCTGAAATCCCTAGGGTGGTAATACTCTTCTTGAACAATGGTGATGGCTCACACTTTGTAAGCTCCTGGGCAAACTCACCCTTTCTGTGTACATGGGTGGGTCCATTCTCTTTCATGTGAGGTATCTTTGTTCCAGATCTCAGCTTCCATGATTCTGTCTTTGAAGTCATTTTTCCTTCAATCTGTCCTTTTACTGTCCCTTTCACTCTATGCTAGCAATGATTCTATTCATACAGTTCTTACAAAACCATGTCATTTTTTGCATGCAGAACACAGGGATCTCAACCATCAGAAAATAGGACTTTCCACAAATCCTTTCTGTAAGCTTCAAGGAGAAGCCAGGCCATATGTTCCACATTTAATATGGAAATCTCTTCAGATAAATATCCAAGCTCATAACTTTCAAATTGTGCTTTCAATCTGACATCAGGGCTCAATTTTGCCAAATCCTCTGCCACTTTAAAGCAAGGATTGCCTTTGTTCCAATTTGCAATGGCACAATCATCGTTCCTATGTAAGTTCTCATCATAAGTACTTTTAGCATCCATATTTCTATCAACAGCCTCTCCATATAAATCTAGGCCTTTTCAATGAAGCACCTCACATTTCTTCCAGAATCTTTCCATTATCCATGTATAAAGCTATTCTAGCAGTTTTGCCATTTGGAAATCACAGCATCCCATTCTTCTTGTAACAAAGTTTGCTTTAGTTTGGTAAAGCTGACAAAACGCAATATACCAGAAATGGACTGGCTTTTAACAGTGGCAATTTATTAGCTCACTAAATTTATAGTTCTAAGGCCATGAAAATGTCCCAGTTAAGGCACTAACATGATGATATCTTCACTGAAGACTGGCTACTGGCAAGCTGGGGCTCCTCTGTCAGATAGCAAGCCACA
This sequence comes from Tamandua tetradactyla, assembly GCF_023851605.1. Classification (NCBI taxonomy): domain Eukaryota; kingdom Metazoa; phylum Chordata; class Mammalia; order Pilosa; family Myrmecophagidae; genus Tamandua; species Tamandua tetradactyla. Next base: position 59,040,161 of record NC_135345.1, read on the forward strand.
TGGTGATGTCTGTTTAGTCTCTCAGTTTCATCTCTTAGCTTCTCTGTGTTTTATCCTCTCATAAAGGACTCCAGTGAGAGGATTAAGACACACCTTGAATAAGGTGGAGTGGGCCACATCTTGATTGAAATAACCTATTGAAAATGTCTCACCCACACAAGGTCTGTACTCACAGGGATGGATTAAAAGAACATGGCCTTTACTAGGGTACATAACAGCTTCAAACTACAACAACCTAAATCTATAAGCTACTAATTTGAAAATATATCAATTTAGCTTCAATTGCATACACATTCTCTGCTTCTAAATACCTGTTTCTCCTCTTTGTTTTGTTTTTGTCCAACATTACCTCTTTATATATATTTTTATTATTACCTCTTTATATATTTTTATTTCCATGTTTTAGTTTGTTGCATGCTACTGGGATGCAATATTCCAGAAATGGAATGGCCTTTAAAAATGGAACGTATTAAGTTAGAAGTTTACAGTTCTAAGGCTATAAAAATGTCCAAACTAAAGTATCCAGGGAGAGAGACCTTGACTCAAGAAAGGCTGATGGGTCTTTCAAGAAACCCATCAGCCTTTCTTGAGTTAAGGTCTCTCTCCCTGGATACCTGTGTCCCTGAATACCTGTGTCAGCTGGAAAGGCACATGGCTGGTGACTGCTGGTCCCTAGGCTTCTAGTTTTAAACAGTTTCTCTGAGGGCATTTTCTTTCTGCATCTCCAAAGTTCTCCGTATCTGTGAGCTCTGAGCTCTCTCCAGAATGTTTCTGCTTTTAAACGATTCCAGTAAACTAATCAAGACACATGTTAAATGGACAGAGTCACATCTCGATCTAATCAAAAGGTTACACCCACAACTGAGTGGGGCAATCTCCATGGAAACAATCTAATCAAAGTTTCCATACTACAATATTGTATCAGGATTAAAGGACATGGCTTTACTGGAATACACAACAGTTTCAAACCAGCACAGTCCATTATTAAGATATTAAGGTGATGCTGAGCTGCTCTAAGAAAGGATGGGCCCCAAAACTGAAAAGTATAGGAATTAAAGAGCAGAGTTGTATGTTGAGGAGACAGCACTATTGGGATTTGCTTTACCTTTTAAATTACCTTTACAGAAGAGCTTCATTTATTCAAGCTATTCCAAGCCACTCTTTCCTGTCTTTTACTTTCAACCTGCAGAACTCAACTATAGTAATTTCTGTAGAGCAGATTTTTTGTTGATAAACTCTGCCAGGTTCTGTTTATCTGAATATTTTTAACTTTCCCTCATTTTTGAAGGAAAATTTTGCTGGATAAAGAATTTTGCTTTTAAAAAAAATTAAATAAAGTTTATTTTATTTAAAAAAAATAAAGCTTTTCTCTTTCAATACCTTGAATATATCATACAACCGCCTTCTTGCCTCCATGGTTTCTGATGAGAAAGTGGAATTTAGTCTTATTGAGTACCCTTTGTATGTGATGAATAACTTTTGTCTTGCTGTTTTAAAATTTTTTATCTTTAAATTTGACATTCTCATTAGCGTGGGCCTTGGAGTAATTGTATTAGGATTTATTCTGTTTCAAGTATGTTGTGCTTCTTGGATATGCAGATTCCTGTCTTTCTTAAGAGTTAGAAAATTTTCAGACATTACTTCCTCAAATATTGTTTCTGCCCCTTTTCCTTTCTCCTCTCATTCTGGGCATCCATGTCGCATGTGTTTGCGTGCCTTATGCTGTCCTACAAATCCCTAAGACACTGATCAGTTTTTATTATTCTTTCTTCTGCATGTTCTTCTGACTATATGATTTTGATTGTCCTAGCTTCTATTCATTGATTCTTTCTTCTTCCTGTTCAAATCTGCTGTTGAATGACTCTGGTGTGTTTTAAATCTCCATTTTGTGGCATCCATCCTCATAATTTGTTATGTTTTCTTTTTAACTTCAAATTTTTATTTATGCTCACACATTGTCTTAATATCCTCTATTTCTATATCCATATTTATTTTACTATCCTTGAATTGGTTTAGGGTATTTGCTTGAAATTCTTTAATTAGTTTTTCCAATCTTGTGTCTTCTCTGAAGTTTTCATTTGTTATCTTAACTGAGCCATATATTCTTGTTTCTTAGTATGGATTGTTATATTTTGCTAATGTATGGATACCTGATTATTTTGATGTATTAACTTTGAAAAGTAGTTTCTCCCTTTTGTCTAGGACTTAGTTGTTGATTGGCTTCATGTAAAGGTTCTTCTCTGATGTTTGATCAAACTTATTCTAGATCTTTAGAGTAGCCCATGTTTAACTATTCAGATTTCCTCAGCACCTCTTCATCTGTTTCTTGCCCTGGATTGCAGCACAATTTTTAAGGTTGGGCTTCTTGTACAATTGTTTCTCCTCCATGAGAAAGCTTCTTTTCCTCTATTCTTTCTCTGGTAATCTTGATATGTTTTGTTTGTTTTAGTGCAAAATTTTCTTACCAGCACCTGTGATTTGTTTATGTTCTTTCTCTAACTCAGTGATTTCTTTTCCTTATACTTTTCAGTTCTGGGGCCCATCCTTTCTTAGAGCAGCTCAGTTCCACCTCTTTTTTTTTTTTTTTTTTTTTTTTTTTTACTGTGATACTTTTCTGCCTCTTACTTCTTCCTTGTTAGAGTATCCATCCCAGGGACCTAGTGCAAGCAATCCAGACAGGTGGACAAATTCAGAAAGATTTGTTTTGCATTTAGGTAGTTCAGTGAACAAAGGCTGGATTGAATGTGTGCCTCTCCTGCCAACAATTCTGCTATGATCTTTTATTTACGTTTTCCCTGGAGATTCTTTTGTATGTGGCACTCCTCGGTGTCTTGTTTTCCACACTGGGTCTCTGAAGACTTGGTTTCCTGTGCCTGGATATAGATGGATTTCTAATAATTGCTATGAGTGGTTCTATAATTTGCATTCATGGTAGGAGTGACCCAAGCCATATGTCTCTGTGTGACCCCCAAATTGTGTGAGGACCAAGTCAGGGAGATGGGTATAGACTGGTGACTCTGGGTAGGAAATTTGCTGCCTGATCTTGGATATTATTTTTCTTTTACTTTTATTCAGTGTTCTTGGAGTCCTTATCCAGTTCCAAATGTCCTCCAGAGTTCTAATCAAGTGGAATTTGTCCTTTTATTTGTTAATTCTGAGGGGAGACCTTTCTACAGGATGTCTTACATCACCATGTTGTTGATGTCACTAGCCAAATCTTACATTGATTGGAAGTTACATTTTATCTGCAGCAAGATACATGTAATGATACATAGCCTGGAGTTATATGTCCTTCACCAGGTAATTTCTGAGATTCCATCATTGCTTTCTTCAGCCAGTGGTACTAGTCTCTTCCTAAGTACCAGATGCATCCCTCATATTCCACAAGGCACTACTGTCTCCTAATACAAAACCCAGAGGGAATCTTCCTAAGCCACTTACCTTTTACATACTCACCTAATAAACCAGCATTTACCATTCCCACTAGAAAATATACTTATTTCTTATTACTGTCCTGGTTGGGTGATCATGGCTAATAGATTCATGCCAAGTACCCCACCCACCTATGGTCCCATCATTTGTGTTAAATGCTTCACTAGCATTAGCCTTGTTGTTACCTATTATGATAGTTAATTATTTTATTGTTTATTATTAAATGCAACTAACTATTACAAAAACCAATGGAATATAAGTATAAAATAGATGCTTTTTGTGCCATAGCTACTAAATTGAAGAGTTTAAAAAGAATCAAGAAAGAAAAAAAGATCTTTTTGAAATTCTGTGGAATTAGATGTTGGTAAGTACACTCTTAAAAACTGGGAAACATGTCTTAAAAGAAAAAATTCTCCTTGGATATTTTGATGTCTCTTTAAGCTATTGATATATCTTGAGGAAATCCCAAACTCATGGCAACATAAGCCTGAGATTTAAGTTATCAAAATATTGTGGAGTCTATATTAAAGGTGACATACTAAAAAAATGTAATTGCTTTCGAAATAGAGTTTGTCAGAATAGTGACTCAATTTTTTTAAGGGGAAGTTTACATTTTTAAAAAATCATCTTAAGCATCTATTAGATGCAATACTAACTTATTTGATCAGTAAGTATGTCTATATAAATTCAGGAAGAACATACCTAAGTAGATTAAAATGTATGCTTACTTGTATTGTAATACAAAAGGCATGGCTGTATTTTTTTTTTATTAAACCAACAGTATAATCTTATTTTCTGAAGATGTTCCCAAATTATATATAATTAATTTTTAAAACATTTAGGGTTAGTCATAAGAATATTTTTTCTTTTAACATTGAAAGTATTGCAAGTTCAGTTTCTTTAATTCCTGAGATTTTAGCAGCATTTAATTTGTACTTAATCATCTTTAGGCCAATTAGAATACAGCTATTTTAATGGATTTTTAAAATTAATTTGGAATTAATCTTTGCCTGGATGTGTAATCTTTTGGAAGCTATAGATGAAACTTTGGATGAGATACTAAGGACAGGCAGCCATCTGGGCTACTCCAAAGTCCATCTGAGTGGTTACAATATCCAGTTTGTTTCCAATGAACTTTTCAGTCTCAGATGGTTGTTTTGGGTGTCTGAGCCCTTCAAGAGCCCCAAGTTGGGAAAGGGAGCCTAACACTCCAGGGACTATAAGAAGATGGGGAACTGGAATGGTAGTGGAAAGGATTTAAACAATTTGGGGGAAGGTCGAAGGTGAAAACCAAGCAGAAAGGAGTATGGGGTGCTGAGAAGATAGGGGTGTTAGATGAGCTGGTATAGGGAGATCTCATGTTTCCTAAAGTGGCCACTGAAATTCTGGGGAATCTTAGTGAAATTATACCATGGAGAAACAAAGGAAACCAAATTAACCCCAAAGTAGCTAAGCATATTATCAGAAGGTTCTTAAGAACCAGAGAGTCAAAATTGGGGGATTTCCCATAGTGAATTAAGACACCAAAACAACTAAGGTTGAAGACCCCTCTCCAAAAAAGAGAAAGATAAAAATTCAAATGATATCTCAACAAAGAAAAGAGAAGAGACAGTCTCCACAAAAAAGAACCAGAAAGAATCCTGTTCTGTGGAATGGGCCGGGGATTAAATCCCTCTCACAAAAGCCGAGAAGACTTCCACTCGAGGAAGTTTCTCATTCAACATACAGACAGAAGCTAGAAATCCTACTCCAAGGAGTAGGGATGAAATCCCACCAAGAAGAGCCAAGGTGTCTTCTGTCCAGGAACTTCTCATTCAAACCAAAATAACCAACTCAAACCAAAAGAATTAGGGAGTGAATCCTTACTCATTTGCATCTCAACACACAAAAAGAGCACTCTCAATCAAAGTCATATTCTTACCATAGGTCAATGGATAAATCTTCTGGAGCATGGATCAAGAGTTAGATACTCAGCAGACTCCAGATATCCAAGGAGGTAGAGAACAGTAGGTCTGTGGTGCACCTGTGTCATTTCTGAGAGAGGTCTAGAGTGCAGTGGATGTTCCAATCATATCCTTGTCACGACACCAGTAACTGTGAAAGGAAAACCTGCAACCACCAATAGACAAGGGTAACATTGTTCAGGGGCTGCTTTAGCAGGAGAGAGAGTAGAACTCAATTCCATCGAAACAAAGGACAGCAGGCTTTTAAAAGGCTGAAGAGGGTTAATGAAAAGGCACTGGAAGATGATAGGGGTTTGCTTTTCTGAGGCTGCAATTAGGACTACTTGGTTTCGAATGTGTTTCTTTGTCATAATTAAGCTGCCACTGTAAGAGCTTGAATAAGAAGGAATTACCAGTTAGGAGCCTCAGGTGACTGGGTAGTCAGGTGGGGGATGGGGTGGATTTGGGGGAGAGTGGATATTTAGAATCTGTTTAGGATCTGAAGTGGTATTTTTTGTGTGTGTGTGTGCTTTTATATCCTGCAGTCTTAGTTATTTTTTTCTGCAGTCCCACAGCTGCAGATTAGTGTCAAGGTAATTCAGGATGAGGGAGGGAGCATTAGGGGCCTGCAAGGAATAAACTGGCAGATTGTTCAAGAGAAAGAAAAGACAGTGTTGCTTAGGGCCTATATCAAAGCTGGGCAGACAAATATATACTTTCATATTTAAATTAAAATGAAATAAGATAGGAATATCATTTGTCAGTTTACAACCTAAAATGAATTTAAATTAATTTACTATTCCCCAACCTTCTTTCTTTGGAGAATAGACCTTTTGCTCTCCACTTATGACTTAAAATTGAATTAGAAGAGTGTATTGTTACAACCAGAAGAAAAAACTTTAATTATGCCATATTTCATTGATGTCCTGGCATTTTTTTCATATTTAGAGATGCCAAGGTGAGGCAGAAAATACATTGAGAGGAGCATTTAGAGAGGGCAGCTTAACTCACTATTACTTTAAAGAACATAAACCAGTGTTATGGTGTTCCTGTTTATTTTATTTGTTTCTGCATTTGTGCAAATTTATTTTTTGCTAACATGCTTTGAAGTGGCTTATAGTAAAGACATAATTAACTGAAATTGAACCATTAATAGAGAATTGTTCTTAGCTAGCATTTATTGCACTTGAATTCTATGTTGTATTTGAAAATGCCCTGTATCAAAAATTAGAGATTGTAAATTTGGGAGGAAAAGTGATGTCTATAATACTACATATGTATTTTTTCCTTTCCTTTCTCCTTACCCTTTTCACGTTCATAATTGAAAAGAAAAGAAACTCTTTAGCTATCTGATACAGCTTCCAAATTTAGTTAACCATAACAAAAGGTGTCTATGATAATTTTTTAATACATGGTTTGATTTCATGTTGCTTAGATATGTGTACATATAGATGAGGGTAGAGGAGGGGGGGTTGTTTTTTAACATGGCTGTGTAATAGAATTTTATTTTTTATGGGTGACTAAAAAATCTATAAAAATAAAATTCAGGACTTACCTACTTACAGATTTTGTAATTGCAGTATGAAACCTTCATTAATATATATTTTTTGCCATCCTACCCCAAAGACTACATCAGATTAATACCTATACATCTTTTTGCTCCATTTTCTTCAGTAGTTTCTAGGCCATACAAATTCTACCACATTGCTTATGTGTCTGTTATATACACCTGAGGATGTTTACAGTTATAATTTTCTGAGCCTTGGCATGGAGGAAAGAAAAGTACTGAAATTTTAAAGTTATTTTAGCACCGTATTCTATGTCTGCCAAGTCCTCAAAAATATATTTAAATCTTGTTGTTTAAAATAAGGGAGCAGGCATTTTTTTTTTTTTTTTAAGTATCCAATATAACAGACACAGGAACTTTTTAGTAGATTCAAACACAAAGGGAAAAATACCCATTTACCTAATAAAAATGTCCATTTTTTTTTTAAAAAAAAAAGGTTGAAGAGGTTCTTTACAGCTGTGATCTCTTCATTCCATTAAGGAAATTATTAAAGATTGCTTCAGGATGTGGCCAAAGTAATGAAGTGCTCAGAGTAATGTCTTATAAATGTCATTCTCACAACTAATGGCTTCTGAGTAGCCATTTTAAATATTAAAGCTCTTCAACTTATCTTTTTTGGTGTTTGTGATTTGGTGTAAGTGACTCTACTCATACATACGTGTTCCCTTGTACATTTGGATGAATGCATGTTTATTTGTGAACCTGTAGAGGAAATCTGGTTGGAATCTAGGGAGTCAGGTTGGCCTCTATCCCATCAGCGTGCATTTGCATTTGGGATGAATAATTATGTCTAAAATGTGCCAAACATCATACTTCCAACTTCTTTCTTTTATTTATTTATTTCACCTCTCTCCAGGCCTCAGTACAAAGCAGATTACATGCAGCTATATTAATTGTAGACTTCATGAGGGTAGGGACACCTAACTATTTTGCAATGTTTTGCAAGCTTCCATTTCCAAAGAAGGTGTCTTGGATGTAATATAATATTTAAAAGAGCAATCTTCAGAATCAGATTGCTTGAGCGGGAATCTAGTATTGCCACTTGCTTACTGTGTGACGTTGAGTAACTTGCTCATGCCTCAATTTCCTGAAACATAAAATAAGGATAATAAGAGTTATATATAAGATGGTTGCAAAGATGGAATGAGAAATGATTCATACAATATACTTAGCACAGCACCTGGAACATAGGTACTGCCCCTACCACCACAAATATTTGCTGAATATCCATGCGCCACTGAACTCCTTCCCTGTCTGTTTTATCTGATGTACCAACCCCAGGTGCTTGTCCCTATAATGCGTTCAAAGTTTACTCGGTACAAGGGGTGAATCTTGGTTATCCTCACTTAACTATTGTAGTTCAAAAGTGTGAAATAAATTGGTATGACTTTAAAAAGTATCTACTCATTTTGGTGAGCTGTTTTCCTCTACAGTTAAAATTTTCTCAACAACTCTTCTATCTTGTCGCCTGCACTCAAAATCACTCTGGAACATAAACCAGAATTTACCACTTCTCTGTTTTCCCATTACAGAGTAAAAGACAAATTTCTTCCAATGTTCAACTTGGCCGTTTCTGACCAGGATTTCCCATACCCCTCTGGTTTCTTCTTCCACTATCTAGTCCCTAATATCCATGCCCTACCTCAGTTTAACTCAGCACTTTGCCTACTTCTTAAGGCATGATTTTCCATACGTCGCTCTGGTTGGCATAGCACTGATTATGCTGAGAGATACCTTATTAGAAACTCTTATTAGAAAATCACTCTTGGGTATAGGCAACACTTATAAAGTTGTATTTCACCCTCCTTTACAATAATATTATACAATTTCTTCCAGATGAAGAATATTGGGAAAAACATATTGGGAATAATGGTCTTTTTTGAGTGATTACTTTGCTATCTTATCCTACCCTAAATATTAAAGAATTTTCTGTCTTTGAAATGGCAATTAGACAACTTAAATTCAAATATAGTTACTCTTGAAAACAATAGTATATACGTTTCACAATGTTTTATGAACTTCAAACAAAGCTCTGTTTTGTACCTGGAAACTTTTTTCTTTTTTTCCCCCTACTTATAATGTATTTTGCCCTTTTGAAATTATGCATCCTTATGCAAGGAATTTGACATGTGGTGTGAAACTCAGAGTGAACTCCATATTAGAACAATTTAAATAAAAGATTGTTTAGTTCAGTTAAGATATAGACTGCAGATGCCAAAGGCAGGGAAATATTTACAGTTCAATTTGCTCATTGAATCTGTTTCCTAGACCAAAATATGGGTAAGTCCTACTAGACTATAATTTGACTAAAAAACAAAGATCCTAACATTTATAAATTTTTCCTAAACTAAAGCCAAAATGAAAGATTATCCTGAAGGATGGCTGAGTGTGTAAGAACTATATATTGACAATAATTGAACTTCTCAGGTGGTATCTATCATGTGCTGGCAAAGTTAGAGAGAGCCTCCAAACCACCATGTACTACAATGAGAGGCTCTTGTATTCATGAGGATTTGATATCTTCTCCTGCTTTATCTGTAGCTAGGCTGTACCTACACCTGCTGTGTAGAGTTGTTTCAGTTCCAGAAAAATGTATGTGCTTGACTATAATGTCAGAAGCTCAATCTTTCAGTTTTCTCCCACTTCAAAAATTTCACTTTTAAATCTGCATCAAGTCTTTTTTCTGGAATATCTAAATATATTATCTTATTTGGTGGAGCTTTGTGTTACACTTCATCTTATATGTTTTTGACGTCTTCATGGTAGTATAAGAAATAGTTGGAACATATACGGTAAGTACTGTGTGTGTGCACATGTGTTTATGTGTGATCCATATGAGGAGATAGAGAGTAGCTGTATTTGTTGGTATGGTGTAACTAATGCTCTGCTTTTCTTTATTTCAAACCAGTGTGGGCACTGATCTTACTAGGGAATAGAACTTGCAACTGGCTTAAATTTATTTGAAAAACTCATGATTCATATTTTTTTCTAAACACATGAAAAGCCAAATAAAATCTTTAATAGAAAAACTCACTATGTAGTGCTATCTGGTGAAAAAATAGTTAAGGATTTTTTTTCTTTTAATTTTACGACATTCTCTATTGTCCTACAACTGGATTATTTCTCAAAGAGCCTGAGCCTAAATTTAGTGCTAAAGAATGAATAAGCTTGACCCATGTAAAGGGATCAGAGAAAGAGAAGGGAATATATGACTACATGATTTTTTATGCATAAGATGAAACCTGCTGAATTACAATGAGCTAAATTGGTCATGGTTTCACTACCTACTGGTGAGTCTGGAACAGGGTGACATTCATATACTTAGGAGTGATAGGGGTTCCATCACCACTGTGGGCAATATCATAGTCTGCACAGAGGTCACTAAAATTAGTGACTAAGAAGATCTATTAGATTTGTCTATAAAGAGATTACTAGAGTATATTCAGTGGAGTGATAGGAATGGAAATCAGATGACAGAGGAAAGAAGAGTCAATGGACAACAAAGCAGTGGTGACAGTGAATACAGATCCTTGCTATTCAAAAATGGCTTATAGACTGTTCTAGTTTGCTGGCTGCCAGAATGCAACACATCAGAGACAGATTGGCTTTTAATAAAAGGGGATTTATTTTGTTAGTTCTTCAGAGGAAAAGCAGCTAACTTTCATCTGAGGTTTTTGCTTATGTGGGAAGGCACAGGATGGTCTCTGCTGGCCTTCTCTCCAGGCCTCTGGGTTCCAACAACTTTCCCTGAGGTGATTTCTTTATGCATCTCCAAAGGCCTGGGCTGAGCTGCGAGGGCTGAGATGAGGTATGCTGAGCTGCTTGGCTGTGCTACGTTGAGCTGTCTCATTTAAGAACCAGCCAATTAAGTCAAACATCATTCATTGCAGCAGGCACGCCTCTGAGCTGACTGCAGATGTAATCAGCAACAGATGAGGTTCACGTACCATTGGCTCATGTCCACAGGAAAAGAACTAGGTGCCTTCACCTGGCCAAGTTGACAATTGAATCTAACTGCCATATAGACCAAAAACATCAATGCCACTTAGGGGCTTGTTAGAAATGCACAATCTCAGGACCTTTCTCATTACTACTGCCTCAGAATATGCATTTTAACAAGATCTCCAGGTGATTGCTAAGTGCATTAAAGTTTGAGAAGCATGGATATAGATATTCGTTTCAAGAATGTTGGCTCTGAAAGAAAAAACCAAAAATAAGGCAGTAAGAAAATACATAATTCCTGAATTTTTTAACTATTATTATGAAAGAGACTGAGATATGAAAAATGATGATGGACAAGGTTTAAAATACATTGTTTGCATATAATATCGAATAAAACATTTAAAACAGTAGACGTTATTCTCAGCTCATAGATTGGAAAATTAGGCTAAGAGGTTAAAGTACTTTTTTAAAGTTACAAAATAGCTTGAAGAACCATTTTTCAAATGTGGATTTGTCTGTCTTCAAAGCTCATACCCATTATTTGTGGTTAAGGTTGATTCTTACTGAGAAGAAACATACTGAATTAAACAATAGATGGAAATGATGATAAATGACTGTGATTTTTAATTTTTGTATTATTACTGATGGGACTAAATGAGATAGGAATGACTTCATTTATTCATTTCCCTCAGTCAATTTGGCTGAGGAATAATCAATGGCAATTTTTAGAAAATATTTTGTGAAGTGGTAAATTTATGATGGTTACTATTATATAAAAATATTATGAAAAAGTGAACTAAAATCTAATTTCCTACAGACATACTCAGGTTTCCTACCTGGCAGCCTAAGGGTATTGTGGTACTCATCTCAGATAATCTTCACTGTTGAGCATTCTATCTGTGATCAGCACTGTTAACCATTTTCCAGGTATTATGCTTAGATGACAGAAACTGCCTGGGCCAGTGCATATACTAGGGTTACAAAGCACATATATTAGGGCTACGAAAGTCTGGCCCTCTTGATTCAGTTTGGTACAACTGGAGAGCATCTTAACTCCAAAATGCTACGTGGGTTCAGATGGGGCCTCTGTCACAGTCGTATCATAGTTCAGTTCAATGGTGTGTTTAAGCCAGCTTCAAATCGCTTCTTAGAGCCAATTGTTTGCATCATTTTCAATTTCTTATTTAGGGAAGTTATGAAGAAAACTTTAAATTGGTTATGGCAGGATTATATGGATCAAGAAAATCAGCAAATGCTATAAATCAAAGATCCACCTCCTACAAGGGAGTCCATTGTTAAACACTTACAAGCACACCCTTCGTTCAGCTCCTTCCTCTGCTCAGGCCTGCATTCCTTAATTCTTTATATATTTAATTCAGTAAACCTCTTGGATGCAAATTTTCCTTCCAACATCTGTTTTCAAGAAGACTGGAAACTAAGACATCCCAAGATAGAGAAAATTTTGTTAACAATTTACAGCAGGGGTTGACAAACAACAGCCCAAGAACTGAATTTGTTAATAAAGTTCTATTGAAACACACCTATGCCCATTTATGTACTTACTTTCAATGGTTGCTTTTATGCTATAATAGCAGAATTAAATATGGTCCACGAAGTCTAAAATGCTTACTATTTGGCCCTTTCTATAAAATATTTTCTAACCCCTGGTCTACTGAATATCTCTAAGACAATTTAAGCTAGAGGTATCCAAAACTAATCTCATTCTCCTTCTGCTCCATTTCCTAGGCTTTATCATTGCATCTGTTTTAGATGCCTGAATCCACATTTCCCCTTCATCCTACTGCACTTACCTTCAGGATCTTATATATTTTAGGGGTAGTCTTTCATCTGTTATCCTTGCCAGCCACTTCTCTCTACATCAGTAGTTTTCTCTCTATAAAGGGAGAGAATTAGTTTTCTAAAACAGATTTTATCAAGCATTTATCTAATTAAGACCTCCAATCACCATTAACTAAACCCCTTAACTTGGTGTAGTTTTTCATTTTTCACATGTCCTAATGTCTTCTCAGCTTTATTTTTCAGCATTCCCCTTCAATACAGCCTCTACTATGTCACCACAGATGATTGTTTTACAAATCAGCAAAGCTCATTGTTCTCTTATATCTTAGCATATACAAATCCAGCTGCTTATGATGATCTTCCTTTCTCTGAGACATTGTTCAAGATCCAGCTCAAATATTCTTTCCATTGTAAGGCTACCATCACTCTCCTGGACATACGTAGGCTCTCTTTCCTTGGTCTTCACAAAACATGTTGTGTTTATCTCTACTGTGTCCCAATTGTGTTTCAGTACTTGTTTTTGCATGCAGTAGGGCCAGTATTGTTTGAATATGTGACTGAATTCTCTGGAACATGGACAATGATTTAATATTGCTTTTCGTCTTCTCCAGAATTTAGCACAATGTTTGATGAATAAGCAAATAAGAATACATCCCTGAAACTACCGTGAGATTTGTCTTAGAGGAGGTATTCCTAAGACATAATTCCCATTATTCAAGGGCATTAAGTCATATATGCTATAATATAGATTATTACCAAGTTTCAAGAGTGGAAAAAGACCACAGCTTTCTGAGAACATATTTTAGTTTGAAGGCTTTAATTTTTACCAGGAAAAGAGGTCTTACTTGCACTCCTAGGCCTAGCGAAAAAAAAAATTGTTGGATTTTTAAAGATATTTCATTGTTTGGTTTATAGTCTTCACTGATCAAGGCAAAGAACAAACATCCAAATTCCCTTTCTTGACATTTTTTGTATGTCTTGTTGAAGATTGATTATGGGAGATTAGATAAAATATGCAGATAGCATTTTATCAACTGTTTCTTAAAATCATACCCTGAGACATAGTTTCAAAGGTTCATATTCTCTGACATCTTCTATAAGACTGGACACAGTTCTCTAATTCAAAGCAGTAAATTGGCTTTTGCAGACAGAATAGAGCTTGGTTTTCTTTTGCAATTGTCTTGGGTACATGAGTGCTGCAAAGCTGTTATGGCTTTATTCTGAAGCATTTCAAATAATTTGGAATTTCTCAGACAATGACATTCAAAACCTTCCAAATATGATAATCGAGAAAATTAAATCTAGAAGACCAGGCTATTTGATAATTTAGCACTGTTCCAAATACTTCAGTGGCATCAATTTAATAGATCATAACTTCATCAGGAATAGTACTTGAATCAGTGGCATTTTCCATGACTAAAATTTATCAGGCCCAAATATAAGGCAACCAAACCCTGGGAAAAAGAATTGAACCACTAGAGACATAAGACATAGAATTGATTCAGTAGTTTTATTCATGTTCATACAAACATTAAAAATTGCTTTTAGAAAAAAAGCCCATTGAAAATAAGACTTTTTAACAATGTGAAATGTGGAATTTTAATCTTTGATGTATTACTAACATCAACAGACATGAAATAAGATTGTTTTACCCTTCTTTAGGCAAGAAGTACAATTTTCTTGCATTTTATCCAAGCTTATTACTATTGCCAGCATGGTACGAAGTTCAATATGCAAGTTATTTTAAAAATTGAGATTTCATTTTAGGTGAATTGAAAGGAGACTTTTTAAAAACACAACCAGTTCTCTTTCTAGAAAAAAAAATGGCTCCTTTCATCTCTCTTATATACGCAAAAACCTACCTAATTCAGTACAAACATGATGAGACAAACATTATTTTTTCACAAATCTTAATTTTTCTCCTAATTACCCATTTAGTTTTATTTTTTTCTTCCCTTGTTATTTGGTGTAAACATTTGATGTTGATGTTACCTTATGTTTAATGGTCCATTATGGACTGTATTTCAGATTTCTAAGTACACAGAAAACTTATATCTTCCCAGGCAATTACAAGCACAGATTATTTTGTTGTGTTGCCCTCTATTGTGTTTGCAAATATTTCATATTTTACAAATGGAATGTTTGTGGCAAACTTGCATTGAGTGAGTCTATTGGTGCCATTTTTTCTAATAGCAAGTGTTCAATTCATGGTTCTCTGCTACATTTTGGTAATTCTCACAATATTTCAAACCTTGTCATTATTATATCTGTTGTGGTGCTCTTTGAACAGTGATCTTTCAGTTTGCTATTGTCATTGTTTTGGGCTGTCACAATTGTGTCCATATGAGATGGCAAACTTAATCGACAAATGTGTGTTCTGACTGTTGCACTGATGAGCCATTCCCCATCTCTCTCCTCCTCAGGCCTCCCTCTCCTAAGGACACAAAAATATTGAAATTGGGCCAATTAATGGCCCTGTAATGGCCTCTATGTGTTCAAGAAAGAAAGAGTTCCACATTTTTCATGATAGATTAAATGTAGAGATAATTGAATTTAGTAAGGAAGACATCGAAAGCTGAGATAGGCCAAAAATTAGGTCTCTTATGCCAGATAGTTAGCTAGTTTGTGAATGCAAAGGAGGAGTTCCTGAAGGAAATTAAAAGTGCCACTCTAGTGAACACACAAATAGGAAAGAAAACAGCCTTACTGTAACTTTGGAGAAAATTTCAGTGGTCTGGATAGAAGATCAAACCAGTGCCAGTATCCCCTTAAGCAAAATCTAACCCAGAGCAAGACCCAAACTCTCTTCAATCCCTTGAGGGTTTAGAGAGTTGAGGAAGCTGTAGAAGACAAGTGTGAAGATAGCAGAGGTTGGTTCATGAGGTTTAAGGAAGGAAGCTATGTTTATAACAGAAAAATACAGGGTAAAGCAGCAAGTGCTGATACAGAAATTGCAGCAAGTTATCTAGAAGAACTAGCTAAGATAATTGATGAAGGTGGCCACACTAAACAAGAGATTATAGTATAGATGAAACAGCCTTATATTAGAAGAAGATGCCACCTCTAGAACTTTTATAGCTAGAGGGCAGAAACAAATGTCTATCTTTAAAACTTAAAAAAATGGACTGATTCTCTAGTTAGGGTCTAATGCAGCTGGTGACTGTAAGTTGAAACCCCTACTTATTTACCATTCTGAAAATCCTAGTGCCCTTAAGAATTTTGTTAAATCTACTCTGCTAGTGCTCTATAAACGGAACAACAAAGCTGGATGACAGCACACCTGTTTACAGCATGGTTTACTGAATATTTTAAGTCCATTGTTGATACCTACTGCTCACACAAAAAAAGATTATTTTCAAAATATCATTGTTCATTGATAATTTACCTTTTTACCCAAGAGCTCTGATGAAGATGTACAATGAGGTTAATATTGCTTTCATGCCTGCTAACTCAATATCTATTCTGTAGGCCATAGAATAAGGCTTGACAGGAATAATTTTGACATTCGATCATTTTTATTTGAGAAACACATTTTGTAAAGCCTTAGCTACCATAGATATTGATTCCAATGATGAATCAGGGCAAAGTAAATTTAAAACCTTCTGGAAAAGATTCACTATTCTATATGTCATGAGGAACATACATGATTCTTGGAAAGAGGTTAAAATAACAAAAAACAATAGTTTGGCAGAAGTTGATTCCAACCCCATGGATGGCTTAGAGCGGTTCAAAACTTCAATGGAGGAAGGAACTACAGATATGGTTGAAATAGCACGGAAACTAGAATTAGAAATGGAGCCTGGAGATGTGATTAAATTGTTACAATCTCATGATAAAACTTTGCCATGGATAAGCAAAGAAAGTAGTTTCTTGAAATCTACTCCTGCTGAAGATGCTGTGAACATTGTTGAAATGACAAAAACAAAAAGGATTTAGACTATTACATAATCTTAATTGACAAAGCAGTGGCAGGGTTTGAGGGAGTTGACTTTGATTTGGAAAGAAGTTATACTGTGGGTAAAATGCTATCAGAAATCAATACATGCTGCAGATAAATTTTTCATGAAAGGAAGAATCAATCAATGTGGAAAATTTCATTGTCTTATTTTAAGAAATTGTAACAGCCACCCCAACTTTCAGCAACCATCATTCTGAACAGTGAGCAGCCATCAACATCGAAGCAAAATCCTCCATAGGCAAAAAAGATAATGATTCAGTAAAGGCTCAGATGATGTCTAAATATTTTTTAGCAATAAATAATTTTTAAATTAAGGTATGTACACCTTTTTTTTAAATATACTTCTAGTGCATATTTCATGGACTACAGTAGAGTAAACACAACCTTTATATGTACTGGGAAACCAAAAAAAATCACTTGTCTTGCTTTATTGTGATAATTGATTTACTGTGGTGGTCTGAAATTAAATCCACAATATATCTGCATCATGCCTGTAAAGCAAAATGCACTTTTTTTCTAATGGTATTAATATATACTTGGTATCACCAGAAAGAATACCAGTTTCTACTAAGTTTGGACTGTGTATTAACTTTTTCCTAAATCCTTCACATTTTCTATCTAATGCAGTGCTGGATTCATAATGAAGGAAGTAAATATATCTCAATGTTTTGGTACTCATTCTTATTGCACCACACTCAAACATTCATCATTATGTTACACTTTCCTAAGAGACAATAACTGAGACTGTTTACAGTATGGCAGATAACAATGATGCTGGGGAATCAGTCAGAAGGAGCATGGTATAAAATGCAGCACCGTGGATTTATTTCATTTTGTCTGTTAACAGAGAGTAAATGTGTGAAGGTAATTGTCCTTTCAGAAATTAAAAAAGGTTACATAAAATAATTTTTACCTAATGGAGCATACTTCTGAATAGGTTTCCTGTTTGATACATAGCCTGTGTCTGAGCTTCTTATCACTATCTGGTTAATGCTAAAAGCAAAATTGAAAACATTTTTATTATTTTTCTTTCTTCAATACCTGAAATAAAGAAAAACTTATGATCTGTTCTTTCATTTCATTGCAGTTGAATCTTTCCTAAAAACGAACCAGCAGATGTCATTAGTATGTTAACTGATGCAATAATACTCCTATAAATAAACTAGCATTTCTTGATTTGAATTGCTTTCTTATTTGATTGGTACTTTGTAATTGGATTCTACAAAATGTATAGAAAGAACACCAGGAATTCAGCTTTAGATGTTTCAATTAGCATTTAGAAGCCTCAGAAAATATTGCATTTTTAATTTGCTAAATACACAGCATTTGTTACTAATAATTAGACACACGTTGCTTTTACAAAAGCTCTTTCCACTGCAGTCTTGTAAAAATGATGCCAAAATGAAAGTGTGTTAATAGCCTAGTAGTGTGTTTATCTTTCAATTACAAGCAAGTAGCCCCTACCCGGGATTTACAAAATGGAAGAAATAGGATCACTTAAGGCAAACCTCAGGACAGCCTTTGTCCTAGCAGTGAGGAAGAAATGAGAATGCCTTAGAGAACCTGTAAGGCCGGTGATATCACCAGTGAATGCATACCAAAAGTCAAGAGAAATGTGGAGTGCCACTTTAGATATAAGCCATTTTCCAGAAAAGCTGCTGAAGTTTTGTAAAGCAGAACTGCTACTTATTTCAGAGAGTTATTGAATTCACAATGTGTAAAGGCCAAAGAGTCCCATGTTAAAATCATTATTAATCCAGAGCCCAGACCAACCCTAAGTGTCATCATTATAGAAAAATGTCTTGTGAGTCAGGGATAAATATACAGTTTGATTACAAAAATTCATTATTTTAAAATTTTATCATTTCATATTTAATAATAACATTTTTAAAGTTTGAAATTGGTGTAGAGAATTAATAATATCTAAGTCTTTTCAAAGTATGTTGATAGAGGGAAGAGAAGCTTCTCTTTTTGTGTTCCTAATTTTTCTATAAACCTCTTTAATTCTTATTATTCTGTATAGTTTTATATTATGTCTAGATGAAAACAGCATCATATATATTCTCTGATTTTGAAGGTTTTACTCTATAGAAAATTTTGAGGTGCTTTAAATTCAGAATTACAAGGCAAGAAGAGTCACCAAACAGCGATATTGCTGAAAGAATTAAATGACCAAAATTGAACATAGTTCAAGAAAAGCTAATTTGTTTAAAGCAATAATTCTAACTTAGCAAAAAGTTCTGCAAAGATTAAAATCATGCATATCCTGTGTGCTCCGTTATCTTTTATTCTGCTTTGTATCACTGTTTATATCTTTAAGAATACTATAGGCTCAAAATACACAGTGTTTTCACAAGGTTATCTGGCCAAAACTCTGATTGTCTCATAATCCTCTCATTAATTGCAATCTATTATCCTACTTATTTAACTATTTTAAATGACTAGATTATTACCATGCAGTAATTAATATACTTTTACTTGCAGTAATAAATATACTTTTAACTGCATGGTAGAGATGCAACATATTAAACACAAAAATAGTTTTTCACTCCAAGTTGTAGCTAAAGTGCTTACCTATATTTAAAAGAGAATATTGAAACACTAGCAAAAATCTGAATGGTGTGTTTAGTCATTGCAGATATTATTTAACTGAGATATAATGGTAACTTACATGATTCCAAGTCCCAAGCTAAATATAAGTATATTTCTTCAATGCTTCCATTTCTACAAGAAATTTCTTTTGTCATCAGATCATATCATTACCTTGCTTAAAATATTTCATTGATTGTCCATTTAAAATTTTAAAAATAGCTAATCTTTAAGACTCATTCATTTAAGAAAAATTTACTGAAACTTTTATGTACTAGGCATCAGATATAGGATAATAAACAAATCAGATTTGAAACTGTCTTTATAGATGAGCCATGGTGACTCAGCAGGTGGAGTTCTCACCTGCCATGCGGGAAACCTGGGTTTCATTCCTGGTGCTGCCCACGCAAACAAAAAAAAAAGTCTTTATAGAACTTATATTGTAGTAGGTATGAAGAGTTTTCACCATTCCTTACCTCTCAGGAACCTGGGTCTAGGATGAATATTCATTTTTTTGTACTTCAGGAGTAAAATTTGAGGGATTTATCATCAACAATGAAGATAGTTAATAATTCAAGATAATATTTTAAATATTAAAAATTAATCACAATAATCTATGACAAATAAAATTAAAAATTAAATAAAGAAGTGTCATGCAGAGACACAATGGAGCCTAAGGCAAATGAGAAAATAATTAATAGTGAAATAAACTTCAGCTCTTGCTGAGAGAATGCATTTAGATGCAGGGAAGGATTAAATATATGGCAATCAGTCTTGCAGACTACCTACCGCAGTCTGTCCTCTGGAAAAAGTAATTCACATCCTTTCAATATGTAAAAACTTTCATCCCTCACCCAAAAGTGTTTTAATCAATTTAGTCATCAACTCAAAGGCAAAGATTATTTTATACTCTAAATTAGACATCTAAAATGGCAATTCTCATCCCACTGAATCTAGCATGCATTGTTGAGAAAGGGCCAGGATAGTTATTGAAAGGAAGGAAGGATAAAAATGGAGCAACATGCATTTGTAACTATTTCTCTCAATAAAGATTAAGAAGAGAGGGTTGTAAAATGCTGACATTTAAGTGATACTGAATATTAAATAAATAAAAAGCCAAACTGGGCAATAGTATTAACATTAAACTATTGAGTGATTTTGATGAAGAATATATTCAATATCGGAAAGAATTCCAGAGACTCTGAAAAAATATTGGTTTCGGTTGTTGATAAATAAATTACCAATTCTCTAGGTAAAGGATACATGACCTTAACTGCTTAACATAGTTCTACAAAGCAGAAGACGCAGGCGCACACCCAGCTGCAGCAGTCTTCGTGAAGTTACCGACCACTGATGGTAACGTCTGATTTGAAGAGAGTATTCTAAAGATGCTTTTACTAGGGGGTGCAAGGGTAGTTCCGTGGTGGAATTCTTGTCTGCCGTGAGGGAGACCCAGGTTCGATTTCCGGCCCATGCACTTCCCAAAACAAACAAGCAAGCAAACAAACAAGCAAAAATTCAATAAATGGTGCTGCAATAATGGGATACTCCCATGGAAAAAGAATGAAATGTGATCCCCGCCATACAGCATACCAAAAAAAAAAAAAAAAAAGGCGCTTTTACTGGATTACTTTTACTCTTCAACATGAGATTTTTGGTTCTCAACAAGACCCTCCAAACTCTTCAGTCTGGTCTGGCTATGTGCTCTCTTTTGTTTACAGGTATAAGGACAGGACAGAGCTTACCATGAGCTAGGGAAGATCACACTCATTTTCCATGAATTTCTTCTTTACACCAGGCCCGAATTCAAGATTACACTGCCATGCAATATCTCTATTATTTTAACTAATAAAGAGTATTATAAAACGGCAACAATTTAGCAACCTAGCTATAAAAAGCAATAACTTAAGAACTTACTCATTTAAAAAAAATAAAAATATTAAGGTTTCCTTAGTATAATATCGAAATGCTTGTTTAACAGATAAATGATTGATAATATAAGAAATTAACAATCAATAATTTAATATTGTATAATATTATTTATATTAATATTGTTTTCATAGAACTCCATTTTTAAGGATTCATAATTAAGAATCAGAATAATGACAAAGTAAAACTTACTTCTTTCTGTACACATGAAGACAAAAAAGTGATGAGCTCCCAAGAAATTATTGGAAATACTAAAACACAAGTCACAGAAAAATGTTTAGATGGTCTCTAGGAATTTTAAAGAAGGCATTATCAATGTTTTAAATAATTCTGCGAAGCCCTATTTTTCAGACTGCCAAAGGACAAGCATTTCTCACGAAAAATTGGTTCCAAAATAAGAACCTGATTCATGTATTCAGAATTAAAATTCAAGATTGAGAGTAAAGGAGTATTTTCTGCTTTTGAAAGACAGAAGAAATTTTAAAGAAAAAAGTCAAGGAGGAAGTACAAGGCACTAAAGGATACTTCCCTGGGGAAAAAAATCTGGAAGAAATTTTGTTCGCCTGGAAGAAAATTGGGATTACTTTTTTAAAAGATTTAAATAAAGAATTGGAGATTCACTTTTTCCCCAGATTTTTCCTTGATAGCTATGGGAGAACAAATCTTAATCAATATTGCTTCAAAATATCCATTTATCTATAAGTATTTGTCAAGCACTAATAGAGCCAGGTCCTATGCGAAATGTTGGAGATATTGGCAGAATAAAGTGCACATAGCCTGTGCTTTCATGGAGCTTACATTCTCAAATAGGAAACAGTATTAATTACTTAATTAAACAATATTTATTTAATGGAATATTCATTCTATTAAAGTTACAAAAACTGATCTGAAAGAAAACAAAGGGAACTTATGCTGGTGGTTGAGGAAATACCTCTCTAAGTTAATGAGTTTAAATTTCATTTAAGCTCATTTAATTACTGTATCAGTTTCATATTACAGCTATAGTAAGTTGCAATAAGCTTAGTGGTTTAAAATAAAACAAATTTATTAACTTATAGCCTTGGGGATCAAAAGTCAATATTTTGCCAAAAAAAAAAAAAAAGAAAAAGAAAATGTCCAATCACATTATCTAAGGGGCTCTAATTCCTGATAAAACTAACATTTCCTTCACCAATAACTCTCAATGACTAGTAGTGCAGTCATTTACAAACAGATCAGAGAGTCAATCAAACTGATTCTAGTTTGAAGGTGGACATTTTTGTTCCCTGTTCTTAACACAAAACCAGATAAATGTCATCTTTTGCCTCTATAAAATAAGCAATTTCCTAGTGGGGATTCCTTAACTGGCATCATCAAAAAGAATTGCTTCAGTGGACACAATTTGAAGTTTTAGCAATGTGTCTCACAATAAAATAATGCTCATAGTTTTTCTTTATATTCTTTTGATTTGGCTGAGTTGTTTAAAATGTTACACAGTTATAGAGCAATTAAACTATGACCTATGTTAAACAAATTACACAGCCATTTCATGTACTATCATGTTTTGGATAGTAACAAAATTTATTTTTCTCCTTCTTTGACATGAAACTACAATGCTTTTGATAATATTAGCTGCTTTAAAACTGGGGGTAGTTCCAAAGTTTCCCTCTCCATATTTCTTTTTTTCTGTATTCTCCCTCTTCCCCCATCAATCAAAGTTTCCATATCAGGATGCCCTTTTTAAAAGAGGGCATTAAAATTAAAAAATATATATATTTAAAAGCAGAAAGTGGTGAGTTTATAGAACATAGAGAGAAGCGTTTTACATACTGAAAGTATAAATAAAAGCCTTATGTGTTATTTTGTCTTCAGTGTATAACTATAAAATTATTGATGGGCATATTTTACTTCAAGAAATACAAAGTACCTTACAAATGAAACCTTTTTTGTAAGTACGAATCTTTCATAAAATTTACATCACACAGGTCAAGCACTTAAAGAAAAATTAGAATTTGGAATAAAAAAACTAAACTATGAGTGAATAGAAAGTATTTTTTTTTCAGTTGAGAATTAAGAGTAATTGCACTGGAATTATGGAAAATAACAAGTAGCTCTGAAAGTCTGAATTTCTGCAAAATTTCACATCATTACTAACTTAATGTAGAATTTTCGCATGAACTGACATTTAAAACAAATTTAAAATTTAGAAGTTACCAGTCCTAGCCAACTATATTTATTCAACATCATAAATAACAAACCTTTGTTTTCTTTTTCTAAAACTGGTAAGATATTTTATTAATTGTGTGAAACACAATTTCTACCAATAAAAATTAATTACAAGCCTTGAAAAGATCGTCTCCTATTCATTATATATGACTGTTTCATTTTTAATCAGAACTTCTGCTCACATTGTTCATTTTTCTCATGGTTACAGAATGAAAGAATTGTTAGAAATTGACCTTGATAATTAGGTTCTGTAGAAGAAAAAATTTAGTGGTGACAGAACGACAGAATTGAATGATTATCAAAGGACAACCAAAGTTTTTATAAACTTACCATACTTGGAATTTTCTCATTATAAGCATGTCACTTTAACACTAAGTAAGAATTATTAGTGAGGAAAATAAAATGTTGTGATTTTTCTTCCTGATAATATGGCATAGCTAACTATGTATTCTTCAGGTTAGGAATATATTTATGCATTCAGAACAAAGTTAAGGAGGAGAAAAAAGATGGGAACACTAAGGGGAAAGAGAAAAAACAGGAAAAGCATTAACAAAAATGCAAAAAAAGTGGAAAATAATCAGTTTTCTATGTCACTTTAACTGAATACTTTTTAGCAGTCACCTGATATTTTATGGTTTTAAATAATATATTAGACATATTCAATTACAAAACTGTGTGACCTGATCATTTCTCAGTGTTTATAATCCCTTAAGGACAAAGGATACTCAATGATGGTTGTGGTGGTTTGAAACTGTATGTACCCCAGAAAGTCAGGTTCTTAAATTTAATCCATGGTGGTGGGTGTGGACCCAGCACAAGTAGGATCTTTTGATGAGGCTGCTTTAGTGAAGGTGTGATCCACCTTGATTAAGATGGGTTTTAATCCCATTACTGGAGTCCTTTATAAACAGAATGATTACAGAGAGAGAGAGAAAAACAGCCACAGAAATAAGAAGCTGAAAGCAACGAAACCCAGAAGAGAGGGGAGGAATCAGCAGATGCCATCATGTGTCTTGCTTTATGACAGAGAACCTAAGGATTGCTGGCAGCCGGTGTCCAGAAAGAAAGCAGTGCCTTGATCATGCCTTGATTTGACATTCCCACAGCCTCAAACTGTGAACAAATAAATTCTTATTGTTATAAGTCAACCCAGGATGGGCAACGATGGCTCAGTGGCAGAATCCTTACCTGTCATGCTGTAGACCTGGCTTCATTTCCTGCTGCCTGACCTTGTGAAAAAAAAAAGGCCAATCCATTCTATGATATCAAGCAGTCAAGTAAACCAAAACAATGGTCCTTAGGATGTGCCATCTCCAGTGACTCAGACTGGACATTTCAACCATGTTTCAATGGGAGCCCTATGTAATGAGGGTCTGGTATCTCATTCACAGAAGTCTCAAAGAGAAAAAGAGTAGGCAGAATTGTGACAACTAGTTGCTAAAACCCAAATCACTGCACGGCCCATCCTTCAGAACTTTGTGGCTGTTCCTTATCTACCTGCCTCCCCAAATGCCCTTCTTTCCTACAAATTCGCAGCCACGCTGAGAGTCCAGGGATAAGCTCTAACATTTAGCTAATACTCCTAGGCAATTCTAAGTTTGACTCCCCTTTTCCTTGGATCATCCTTTTCTTTTCCCAAAACAACTATGTCAGTCTCTGAATTCACATTCTCATATGAAGGGAATATCCTTTCTCTCTAGCCTGAAACGCCCAAGGAAGGGTGTTGCCTGTCACGTGGCTGCCTGGATGAGTAGGTGTTCCTTAATGATATCTGTGTGATTCTGCATGTGATAGGAAAAACCAAATTATTTGTTTATCATAAAATTTCTAGAACAGAAACAATAATAATCCCCCTTAATGGGCTTGTCTGGTTTTGAAAGTCGTCTCTTTCATTATGGTTTGGAAGCTCAGTGGAAAAGTAAAGTCAAAGTGTAAGTCAAAGGAAAAGTAAAATTTCTGTGGCATAAATGAAAGGGAACTTGGTGGGCTGTGAACAGTGATGCTAGGAAACTAAATGACGAAAGTTTGAGTAGGAAAGGAGAGATTATAATATGAAGATAAAGTGCAGTGACAATATCCCTACAGCAAGGATACCTGACAAATATTTAAGAATTTTTAAGAACAAACTTTGTAACACTAACCCACAAGCTCCTTGTTTCCAGCCAAGTCCCCATACAGGTAATCTGAAGGGAGAGAAATAACTTGACTTCTGAACAATACAACTCTTTCCCTCTTTCTCAGTACTTAGATTCTGTTAATGCTTTATGTTTCAGCCAATGGTCAACCCCTAGTGATGCTTTTCTCAAATTTCTCAAATTCCTTTCTCAAATCTTTTCAATTTTTAAACTCTGTTTATAGACCAACCTCCTCCACATTCAACTGTATTATCTTTGGCAACATTTTTAATATATATACCTTTACATTAACTTCTATTATTATTTCATTAATGTGTGCTTCTGTAAATACACAACAAGCTTAAAGTTTGTTGCCCCTTTGTTTATCATCAAATTCCTATCACCGATCAAATTTCTAACATATTCACTCATTCATTCATTCATTCTGTTACTTAAGTAATATTTATTGAGTACCTATTATTTATCAGGTACCATTCAAGGTGCTGGGAATGAACAAAATAGAAAATACTGCTCTTATGGAATTGATAATCTATTGAGTGAAGGCATATTATAACGACAATAATAGATAACTGAAATTTATAGACAATTAGATAATACTCAAGAAAAATTTGAAGAAAACTAAACTAGGGAAACTAGAATATAGTGCATGTTGAGGAAGGCGATAAAAAGAAAAGATGATATTTGAGTGAAGACTTGAAAGTAGTTGAAGGATTATGCTATGTGGCTCTTTTGGAGATGATCATTTCAGGTCAAGAAAGCAACAGTTACAAATGAGAGGCATACTTGTAATATTTGAGACATAGCAAGGAGTTAGTGTTACAGGGTTCTTGTAAAGAGAAGTAGGAAATAAGAGCAGAGAGGAGAGAGGAACAGATCTCACAATCCTTTTATATTTTGGATCTTTAAATGACTGATTTTTAACTTCAGTAGCAAGGGAAGTCATTGGAATGCTTTGATTGGGGGTGGGGAGGCAGTGAAATGATTAACTTAGTGTTAGGTATGGAGTCCTTAAGGTTCCCACAGGAGACAGTGAGTCAAAGCTTAACAGGTTTATTGGGGTGAGGAAGCAGGGAGAAGGTAGGAAGAAAGCAGATGGGAGTCATCAGTGAAAGGAAAGAAAAGACTCTGCTCCTTTTCTGAGATCCAGGTCTTTTAAGGGAAAAAATGTGTCAATAGGGGAGGGTGTCATGTACCACAGCATGTACCAGGGTTATCAGGCATGAGCATTCTTTGATCATAGATTTATGATTGCTTATCTTGTAGACATATCTGTTTTTGCTTCATTCGCCTTCTGTTTGAGGCGCCGGCATATCTGGGGCTCTCAAACATCTCTCAGCTGTAAACCTTGAGATTAACTTCTCCCATATGCCTCTGCAAAGGAAGCTGAGGGAAAGAAACTGAGAGGCCTCCAGATTACAGAGTCCATTTTATATATAAAGTTCCTTTTCTGAAACCTGACACAGTTTCTCGTAAAGTAACTCTGGATGCTACATTGGGAATTGATTAAGAAAGATGAGACCGAGACAGGAATACCATTTATGAGGCTACTGCAATCATCCAGATGAACGATGATTTAGCTTTAATCCAGAAAAGTGCCAACGGGGATATCGAGAGAGAAGTCAAGGATGACTCCAGATTTGTGTTGCAAGGAGCTGAAATATGCAGTTGCCATCAACTAAGAGGTTAGAATTGTTGTGGGGCAGATTTTGAGGAGGAAATCAGAACTGATATTTAGATTCCTTGAGTTTGAGATACTGGAGAACTAGATAGTTGGATTTGTGAATCTGGACAGGGCTACAGATATAAATCTGAGATGTAAGGTATTTATAAAATATTTAAAGTCATAAAACTTATTGAAATCAGTAGGGGAGTGCTTATATATTTCAAAATAGAGGTACGGGTAATAAGCAGTAATGTAGGCCAGCATTAAGAAGTCAGGGAAATCGAGGGTAGGTAGTAAAGAATACCAGGAGGAAACATAAATAGAATATAAACCATTGGAATGTACTGTTATAGGACTGAAATGACATGAATTAATTTACTTTTCAATAATAAGGAAGCAGTGATCAACAGCAGCAAATGCTGCCCACAGGTCAAGTAAGAGGAGGAATGTTAATTGACCCTTACAGAAGGACTGCCCATCTCCTCTTAGATTTGGTTATTTGGAATTGGTAATCAAAGGGGCACAAAGGGGGATGTGATAAGGGTAATTAGAGGGCAACATCATTAATGTGGTGATGTAAACATCTACTGGAAATTTCCCCTCAGAGATTCAGCCTTAAAAAAGAATAATTCTGAATTGTTCAGAAAACTGAAAGAGAATGTGGACGGGAAGGAGACTTTATAAATCTTGAATTGAAGAAGTAGAAAAATATCAGATTGTATTGTATGATGTGTGAAGAAAACTGTTTATAAATGAACAAAGATACTAGTGCTAGAGGAAACATGGGAAGAGAGATGTGTCTATTCACTGTTGGTAGAGAGTGGTGCAGCCCTCTTGAGGGCATTGTGATTCCATAGAGGGTAGGCATGAGGTTTCCATTTGAACTTGCAACCCTGAACTTAGGTGTATATGTGGAGGAACTGAGAGCAGGGACACAAATAGCCATTTACACACTGGTGTTTACAGTAACAGCGTTCAGGATTTGCCAAGGATGGAGGAGACATGGGGTACACCCACTGAAGAATGGAAGGGGGAACTGTGTTGTGTGCATACAATGGACTATTGAGTGGCTACTAGGCTGCAAAAAGAAATGTAGTTGTGAGACTGTTAGTTTGGAAGCTGTCAGAACACGATATATCAGAAATAGCACAGCTTTTACAAAGGAGAATTTAATAAGTTACAAGATTACAGTTCTAAGGAAGTGAAAACGTTCAAATTACGGTACCAACAAGAGGTTACTTTCATCCAAGAAAGGTCGATGGGTCTGGAACACCACTGTCAGCTGGGAAATCATGTAGCTGGCATCTGCTGGCCCTGGCTTCTGGGCTCCATTGTTTTCAGCCTCTGTCTGTGTTGGGGTTCCTCACTTAGCTTCTCCAGGGCTGGCTTTCATCTCTTGGTTTCCCTCAGCTCTCTCAGATTCTGGCTTGCTTAACATCTCATGGTGATGTCTGCTGAGCTCCAAGCATTTCCAAACATCCATGTCTCTGTTCTCTGAAGCAAATATTCTCCAAACATCTACATCTGCTCTCTCTGCTGACTCTGGGGCTTCTGTCATTTCTGCAGACTCTGTCATTTCTGAGGTTTCTCCAAAATGTTTTCTATTTTAAAGGATTCCAGTAAACTAATCAAGACCCACCTGGAATGGGTGGAGTCACATCTCCATCTAACCAAATGTCACACCCACAATTGGGTGTATCACAGCCCCTTGGAGATAAGCTAATCAAAATATTCCAACCTACAGTATTAAATCAAGATGAAAAGAAATGGCTGCTTCCACAAGATTGGATCAGGATTAAAACATGGCTTTTTCTGGGGTACATAATACTTTCAAACCAGCATTTGAAAGTCATGAAACTAGGTCAATAATTTTGAGGGCAGTATGTTGATTGAAATAAGCCACAAACAAGCAAACAATATTATAATGCCTCACTAACACGGACTAACTACAATGTGCAAACTCTGAGAATTGAATTCAATAGCATAGATTATGAAGTGAGGGCCTGTGGTAAAGGTTCCTAGATTTTAAACTCTTATAGCAGTCACATGTATTCCTGTTATTTCTAAATTCTGAGATGCTGAGTTCTTTGTGTATAATCTGGTCGTTCCCTGGAACTTTGGGTAAGTGTGTGACACCTGAAACTCTAGCTAGAGTTCTGTAGCTATAAAAGTCAACATTACCCCATGCAACAACTGTTAAAAAACAACACTGAAAAAGTCATTAGACTTCAAGTAAATATATGAAAGAAGCTGTTCTGGTTAGGACTAAGAGAAATCAGACTAAAGGGTAAGGATGATATTGACTGTATTTTAAAACTTCAATTTTTGTGTGAGACCAAAGGAAGATATGTTTATTTGGTATAAAATTTATATTTTTGGTAGTGCATTTATCTAACTTGTATGGTCAGCTTATTGAATACCATAAGTACATGGAAACTTGTATAGGGAGTGAGATCTTGTTGGTTTTTGTACAGGTTGGTGTGATGCCCTGATGCATCCCAGAGTAATCTAGGCAAAAGATTAAAAAAGTATTTGCAAAGTTGCCTTGAGGGTCTGTGGAGAAAAGAAGAAATATTAAATTTCTCCACATGGAAAAAACCTGATACTCTTGCAATCATTGGTGACTGCCAATTTGATAGGCCAGGCCCTGGAGCTTGGGGTTTGCCCTTATGAAACATTCCTGCAAAGGAGAAGCTAAACATGCTTATGATTATGCCTAAGAGTCACCCCAGAGAACTATTTTGTTGCTCAGATGTGGCCGCTTTCTCTGAGCCAAGCCCACATGTAGCTCACTGTCTTCCCCCAACCCCAGGTGGGACGTGACTCCAGGGAATGAGCCTGGCCTTGACATCATGAGAGTGAGAAAGACTTTTTGACCAAAAGGAGGAAGGAACAAATGAGGCAAAATAAAATATCAGTGGCTGAGAGATTTCAAATAGAGGTGAGGGGTCATTCTGGAGGCTATTCTTATACAGCATATAAATATTTTCTTTCAGTTTTTGGTGTATTGGAGTAGCTAGAGGGAAATGGCTGAAACTGTTGAACTGTAATCCAATAGCCTTGATTCTTGAAGATGACTGAAAAACTATAGAGTTTTTAAGGTTTGACCTTGTGATTGTGAAAACCTGGTGGCTGACACAAACTTTATCCACTGTATGGACAGGTAAGTGAGAAAAAAAAGACTAAAAATCAATAAATAATAGGGAGGGAGCAAGGTAAGGGATGGTTTGAGTGTTCTTTTTCACTTGTATTTTTACTTTTACTCTTATTTTAATTTTTTTTTTGAGTAACAAAAATGTTCAAAAATCAATTGTGATGATCAATACCCAGGTATATGATGATGTCATGAACCACTGATTATAAAATTTGGATGATTATATGGCATATGAATATATAATATATCTCAATAACATAACATTTAAAGGAAAGAATAATTGAATCCCTGCTGGCTGCTCGAAAAAGCCCTGTTTGCATTGTTCCCCGCTGGGCACACTGCTCATCCATCGCAGCCACCTCCGCTATGCCCTGCCACCGTGGACTTCTGCAGTTTTATCTACAGAGTCCCCAAACTCTCATTTTCATTTTAATCTGGCATCTGATCACTAGCTACCCGACTATGTCAGACACAGCCATGGGTAGCAGTTCCGAAATCACTACCGAGGACTTAAAGGAGAAGAAGGAAGTTGTGGAGGAGGAGAGAAAGGAAAAGATACACCTGTTAATCGGAATGCTAATGAGGAAAACAGGGAACAGAAGGCTGCCAATGAAGTAGATGAGGAAGAGGAAGGAGAAGGAGGAGGAAAAGGAGATGGTGAGGAAGAGGATGGAGATGAGAATGAGGAGGGGAGACTGAGGAAGCTATGGGCAAATGGGCAGCTGAAGATGATGAGGATGGTGATATGGACACCAAGAAACAGAAGACTGATGAGGAAGATTAAACAACAAAAAAGGAAAGATTAAACTTACTGCTGTGACCTATTTATTCTCCATTTCCAGGGTCAGAATCTAAACCAGATCACTTTCCAGTGGAGAGTCACCCACCCACTGCGGACAGTGCCACCCACAGTTGAAACGTGCTCTCCACCACCCAATCAAAACCACAACATGAATTTACAACAGGAGAGGAAAAACAGAACCAAAACTTCAAGGCTCTGCTTTCTCCCTTAAATAGTACTTTCAAAAGGAAAATGTGTTTGTATTTTCTATTTACATTTTATATTTTTGTACATGTTGTTAGGGATCAGCCAGTTTTATAATTGTGGATGACCAAACCAGCCTTCAGAGGGTTCACTGTCCTTCTTTTGACTTTACTTGGGACATCACCATGTTCATTATGATTTCAAAGGAGAAAAGAAAAATAAAAACACCTTGGAAAATAAGCAAAAACAACAACAATAAGCAATCTTATTTGAGCATTCCAGTAACTTTTTGGTGTATAAACTTAGCTGTACGATAAGTAGTTAGTTTGTATGAGATAGTTAAAAAGGCCAAAAATAAAAGTTTCTGTTTTTCCTATGAAGTTTCTTTTTTTTTTTTTTTTGCATGGGAATTGAACCCAGGTCTCCGGCATGACAGGCGAGAACTCTGCCTGTTGAGCCACCATGGTCCAATCTATTTATTTTCTTTTTGCCTGTTTGATGTATGAGTGAAATAAAGTTGCCTAATAATAAATTAGAATTGTATCTTTCTGAGTTGTTCTAAAAGAAGAGTAATTGGACTATGGAATACAGATTTATATTCATTCAGAAGATATTTTGGTGTGAGAAGAAAGAGATAAATGGGGGGGGTGCACATTTAATGTAGATGTGGAGTTAAGAATAAGTAACAGCATTTGTAGGCTCATGTGAAACCTCTAGCAGTGTGAGAAAAATTTCTGTTGCAGGATTGATATGGGAGAATTACCAAAAAAATATTCCTAAGTGTTTAAGAGGAGATAGACCCTAGTAAAGAAGAGAAACAATTTGATTTCATTCGCGACAGTGGTAAGCCAACCACCTTAGCAGGAGAAGTCAGAGACATGTAGGTTGGTAAGTACAGGAATATCAGACTGTGGAAGTTAATTGTTGATAGATTCCACTTACTCAGTGAAATAACAAATATTAATAAATACTGAAACAAATGAATCAATGCATTTTAAAGTGATTTAGAAGTTGTATAGCATGTGAAAAAGGTGAAAGATAGCTAGTAAAGAGCATTAAGAAAAATTAGGAACCAGAGGTGTATAACAGTAATACACATCAAGTGAAAAATGAACATCTAGTCAATACTTATTTTATAAAGAACAAGTTTGCCCTGAGGGCTGATATTTGTATTACTCAGTAGATCCAAATTCTTCACAAGAAGGATATTTTCTATGTTGGAATGAATTCCTTACTCTATTCTTTCCCTACAAGGAGAGAAAACATTAAACAAGAAAGGAAAGAAAAGACTGAAGAAAGATAGAAAGAAATGAAGGAAAGAAGGAAGGAAGGAGAAAAGGAAGAAAGAAAAAGGAGGAAGTGAGAGGGGAGAGAGAAAGGAGGAAGAGAGGGATGAAGGGAGAAAGGAAAAGAAGAAATAAAAAAGGTTAAAAAATAAGGTAAAACAATATTTAATGGAAGACTTCTGGTTTCAACTTCAGCAAGGAATTTAGAAGTTGTACTCCAAGAAAAAGATGAAACAATTGAAAACTTTTCTTCTATTCATCAGAAAACTGAGGTCAAAGGCAAATCACCATCCCCAGATCTAGAGAAACAGGCACAATTGGGAAGCACAATTGAAACCTGCTTACCTTGAGCGGATGCTTCTAGAGACATTAACATGCAGGAAAAATCACATGGTAATATTGTACATTTTTGATTGCTGTGTCCCAGTGTGAGAATTAAAATCCCTGGACGCTGCTAAGTGGAGCTCCTAAACATTGGCAAGCTTTACTTCCACATAAACGACCAAGTTTTCCTGATGAAGATCTGAGAAAGACCACTCCATGGCAGGGAAAGAGAAAAAGTAACCATTGGGAAACACACACAATGACTGCTCCATAGCAAAAGCCTAAGCTTCAGGGAAAGGACTTTGCCAGGCTTATTTCAGTGGGGGAAGAAAATTCCTCTCACACTAGTTCCCTCCATCTTTCCTGTCTTATCTAAAGGGGGGTGGGGGGGAAACAGAGTCAGCAGCGGTCAGGATTGCACAGAAATACATTGGGAATGAAACAGTCAGGAAGGGAGTTAGAAGACAGCAGAAAAAAATGTCACATCACTGGAGAAACATAGATTTACTAAAAGACTGATCTTTAGTAAGAATATTGTAGAACACGTTCCTTCTCTACACATTGCCATTATTCCAAGAGAACTCTAGCATAATAACAGGGAAGCTCAATGTCAAGATCACAACAGAATTAAACTAGAAAAATAACAGAGTGTATCTGCCAATTCTACCAAAAACTCATAGGATTAATAAACAATAATAACAAAGACACAAGATCAATATACAAAAGTTAATTGCTTTATTATTAGTCATGAATAACTGGAATTTGAAATTTAAACAAAGTCATCATTTACAGTAGCTCCAAAATATGAAATGTTTATGCATAGATATGACAAAAATATATACAAGACCTATATGAGGAAAACTACAGTATTTTGTTGAAAGAATTCAAAGATCCCACTAATTCCATGTTCATGGATTAAAAATTCATTTTTGATGTCAATTCTTACTAACTTGTTTTATAGATTCAATGCAATCCCAATAGAAATCTAAGAAAATAATTTTTGTGTACCAATGAATGTTCTAAAATGTATATGGAACCTCAAAAGAATAAGAATAGCCAACAAAAAATTGAAGATGAAGAAGAAAGTTAGAAGATACAGACTACCCAATTCTAGAATTACTACAAATTTATGCCAGTCAAGAGAATGTGGTGTTGGTGAAAGAGTAGGCACACAAACCTATGCAACAGAATAGAAAGTCCAGAAGGAGATTCACAATAATAAAAATCAATGGATTTTTTGGATAAATATGTGAAAGTATTTCGATGAAGAAAGGATAATCTTTTCAACATATAGTGCTTAAACAACTGAATGCCTATATAAAACGATAATCTAAATACAAACCTCACAGACCTTATATAAAAAAGAACTCAAAATGCGTCATAGATGCAAATGTAAAATGAAAAAGTATTAAAAAATACACAGAATTAAACATAAGAGAAACCTCCTAGATCTTAGGTTTGGTAATATACATTTAGATAAAACTCAAAAGCATGATCCATGAAAGGAAAATTGATGAGTTGGACTTTACTAAATTAAAAAAAAAAAAATCTGCTCTGTGAAATACCCTGTTAAGAGAATAAAAAGGCAAACCATAGACTGGGAGAAAATGTTTATTTGCCAAACACATATCTGATAAATGATTTGCACCTAAAATGTAAAATGAAATCTTAAAATTGGACAATGAGAAAACAACCTGTCTTAGTTTGATTGAGTTTCTATGACAGATACCACAAACTGGGTTTGGTTTAATAACAGGAATTTATTGGCTTGCAATTTTGAGTCTAGAAGAACTCCAAAATCAAGATATCAGCAAGGCTTGCTTCTTCCCAGGGGACTAGAGTGTTCTGTGCTGGCTGCCAGCAATCCTTAGGATTCCAAGTGTTTACCACCACATGGCAATTTCCTTTCTCTTCTCACTTCTGCGATTTCCTGGTTCTCATGATAAAGTTTTAGTAATCTGGATTAAACCAGATTACTCTCATTCAGTTGGGGCATGCTTAACTGAAAATGATGTCTTCAAGAGGTCCTAGTTACAATGATACATATCCATATAGGGTTTATGGATTAAGATTAAGGACATAATCTGTGTTGGGGTACATAATTCAGTCCAACACACAGCTTAAGGGAAAAAATGGGTAGCAATCTGGATGGATTTCACCAATGAAGATATATAGATTGTAAGTAAGCACATTAAAATATACTCTACATCATATATTATTAAGAAATCAGCTTAAAACAGCTATGACATACCATTGTGCATCTATTAAAATGACTAAAAGCCAACAAACTGGCAATAGCAATTACTAGTGAAGAGACTGAGCAAAAGAAATGTTAATTCATTGCTGATGTACAGCACTTTGGAAGATATTTTGACAGTTTCTTAAAAATCAAAATATAATCTTAACATACAATCCAGCAATTGCACAGCTAGTCATTTATACAACTGATTTGAAAATTTATGTCCATTCAAGAATATGCATATGTGTGCTTCTAGCAGCCTTAGTCATAATCATGCAAACCTAAAGCAACCCAGGCTGTTCTTCAATAAGTGAATAACTTTAAAATTGTGGTACAACCATAAAATGATGCAGTGTTATAAAGGAATGAGTTTTCAATTCCCAGACCATGCACCTTCCCCCACAGGAGAAAAAAAAAAAGGAATGAGCCCACAAGCCATGCAAAGACATGGATGAATCTTAAATACATATTACTGGGTGAAATGATCCTGTATGGAAATGCTATATACAGTATCATTCAATTTATATGACATTCTAGGGGAAGCAAACTATGATAGTAAATAGATCTGTGCTTGGCAGGGCTCAGGGTGAGGAAGGGTAAAAAAAGGTGAACCACAAAGGATTTTTAGGGTAGTGAAACTATTCTGTATGACATTATGGCATGCCACTCTGAACGCAACTATGTACCCATAGTACTTCAGCTTAAAGAGTGAATTTCATTGCGTGTGACTTCTCAAAAAAATTAAATAAGGATGTCATGTCAGCTAAGGATAAAATGCTCACCATGATAAAATAATATAATTGTACTATGAGCTGTGGGGGTGTGGGAAAAAGCTGCTGACCTACCTAACTTTGGAAATGAGTGAAATCTCTAAGACTGAAAGCAAAAGGAAGTATACATAAACACTTTACTTTAGTTGATAAAGTTGTTTCACATGAGGACACATATTAACAGTTCTAAAAGTAGTATTCATGTATATAGGCATTGAACAATTAAGTAAATGCATGGTGATGGTGGGGACAGTATTCCTCAGTGTTGGAGTGGAAGAACACAGACAAGCAGAGCAGGCCAGCATGGTCCATGTCTTAAAAGATCTGAGCTAGAGACATCAGTTTGAAACTATGTGTTTTAAACAGTTTTACAGTAAAAAGGAACCAGGGCTCCTTGGAGAACTGACTGATTTTCAGATAGATAGGAAATATACAAGATGAGCCTGGAACATCTTACAGGGCTAGAAAGTAAACATGTGCTAAGAATTTAATAAAAATCACAGAAATAAACAATGGTGGAGATATGTCAAAAAGACAAGGAAGGGAGCCAAAAGAAAGAACTCTCAACTGCCAAAGCTGGAATAATTTCAGCAATAAAATAAAGTAAACACTATAGAATAGAATAGATGTCCAAAATACGGAAATAAATGTCCAAAAGTCAATTAAATAAATAATTGGATAAACAAGTACATGGAGGAGAATAGACAAATATCCTAGGCAGAAGAATTAATTCTAAATGCTTTATGTTGATACTTGTCATAATTAGCAAATTTTAGGGGATGTGCTATTTTGGCATCAGCCTTACTTTGGCTAAGTTACATGCCCTAACAATGACCTGTAGGTTAGTTAATAAGCACTTTTCCAGTCCTGAAGCATAATCTTCCCAAAAGCTCAAACCAGAATCTGCTGGCACCATCTACACATCTCACCCAAAACCAACAGCTGGTCCCAAATGATAAGCCACCCATCCCAACCACCCTTAGACCTTCAGTCCCTTTCCCTTTTTGTGTGCATTTGCTTTCAATTAACCAATGTTGAATCTCATGGCAAATCTGCTAACCTCTGCCCCTGGGTCACAATAGA
Organism: Tamandua tetradactyla; assembly: GCF_023851605.1. Classification (NCBI taxonomy): domain Eukaryota; kingdom Metazoa; phylum Chordata; class Mammalia; order Pilosa; family Myrmecophagidae; genus Tamandua; species Tamandua tetradactyla. The sequence continues at coordinate 59,077,165 of NC_135345.1, forward strand.
GGTGCACGCCCATGGGACTTTCTTGCCGTACTTGTGTGCTCCCCACTGCTGGTTGAACTACCACAGCCAATTGTGACTCCTATGGACCCCTCATGGCATTCTTCTTTCTCAGGGGTGTGTAATACACTATCTTTTCTCATGCATTATGGCATTAGTTAACCATTGAGTCACACCTGACCTCTGCTTGGATCCAAAATCCAACTCATTAATTTGAAAAAACACTCCATCCTCAAAACAGTGGAATATAATCTCTCACTCCTTAACTGTGGGCTGTGCATTGTGAATTCCTTCCAAAGACTATGGTGTGGAAAGGGGGCAAAAAAAAAAAAAAAAACAAAACAATAACTTTACAGTAGAGAAATCTGACAGATCTATGTCAATACAAAATTATGTGAGATCAAGTTTAACATTAACAGTGATAAATCATGTTGATAAGTATGTTCCTTTGATACAATGTATTGAGAATGGCACTTTACCTTTGTGGTCCTCCCCAAAACCCCATAACCCTAGATCTAATCATGAGAAACACCTCAGACAAATCCCAATTAACAGACATTCTGCAAAATGCCTGATCAACACTCCTCAAAATTGTCAAAGTCATCAGAAAGAAGACAAGCCTGAGTAACTGTCACAGTTAAGAGAAGTCTAAGGAGATATGACAAATATTGCAAGGTGGCATATTGTATGAGATCCCGGGACAGAAAATGTATATTAAGTAAAACCTAGGAAAATCTGAAAAAAGTATAGACTCAAGTCATAACAATGCATAAATATGACCAGTGTTTGATACTAATGTAAGATGTTGACAAGAGGGGAAACTACACATGGGAAATATGAAATTTTTCTGTTCTACATTTATAACTTTTCTGTAAATCTAAAGCAACTCCAAAATAAAATAATACATAAAAAAATTTAAGTCCATTCCTTGAGTTTGATGATTATACTTTTAAATCCAGAGGCTTGTTAGTAAAGATTTATGGTAGAGGTTGAGCAAGAGTATTTTTATTGACAGTATTGTTAACTAAAACAGAAATTGCTAAGTAATTAAAAGCGTGGACAGGGATAGACTTCTGAATATAATTCAAATAGATAAGATGAAGTTATCTTGCTAACAGTATATTCTGCTCAGTCCTGTTTCTTAGTCACATTGAAGAAGAAATCTTATTATCCAACATCTATGTATCAAAATATACACCACAAAACATTAGGTTGATGGAGGAATGTTTTAAGTAATTTAGAAGTCATCATACTAAAATTAGTACTTTGTTACATTGCTTGGAAGAAATAATATTTAGATTTTATTGTCACTATTGTCACTGGCAAATTTTATTTGATTCTGTTAACAATTCACTTTGTTAGAATGTTAGTTGCTATTAGTTCCCTAGAGAAAGAAATATCTATCTTTAGAAAGAAGCCATTTAGGTAGAAATGTATTCAGCAACAAAGAGACAAAATCATGGGTGGGAAACATTATTTTGATTTAAAAAATATATACAGAAAGTGGATAAACTTCAAACATATCAAATATCATAATAATCCTCTGTATTCATATGTTTGCTTTTTTATCTGCAACTTGGTTGCATAATTCACCATGAGACATACTCTTGAATATATTATAGTATCTATATAATTGTTAGCAACCCTATTCTGATTGCCTGATGGGAAGCAAAGTGCCTTTAGGAAAAAGATCTATATTTTAAAAATAGCAAATATAGGGGAAAAGACATCATTTTTAAAATGTCTATATTTTATTGCTATTTTCACATCATTATCAATAGGTAAATATATGTAATTTATTGTTCTAAAATGATACGAACTTCTTAGACATTGAGATTATTTCTGTGATTAAAACATGGCAACTCAATATACAAAAACACATCTGTTATTTCTAGTTGTATCTGTTCTTGAACATTTCCATCATGCTAATTTCAGTTGCTGAGGGGAAATATTGAATTTGTTGGTTCTTTCATTTCATATTTGTTTAAACAAACACCTGGGGAATTTTGTCTATAAGGAGAAATATAATATAATGAGATGATTCATAGACACAACTTATGGCAAAATCTTAGTTTCCACTTTTGCTGTTATTTATATAAAGTTCCAATTTCCCATTTCTCTCTCCAGAGTCAAAACCATTATATCCTATTAAGCTAGATGCTATTGTTTAAAAAAAAAACAACAAAAAAACCCTGCTAATTTGGAAAGGCTTATCTAGAAAATAATTTTGATTAAATTTTATAATTAATACAGACTGTAAAGGCAGCAGATTTCTAACAAACTATTTTTTCCTATTGGTTGTCGGAATTCAAGGCAATTCAAAATTTCCACTTAGACAACATGTTTCAAAGCCTCAAGGAGTCATACTATCAACCGACCAACTACAGTGTCAAATATACTCTCTTCATCATTCTAGACACTACATATAGTGAAAATTTTGCTGTTGCTGAATCTATACTTTATTTGAGGAGACATGTCCTAACATGCAATCAAATTTATAACTGTCAGTGTTATTAATAATCAAATCATTATATTATATAATGTATAATTATTTATTATTAAAATTTTTATTAAAAGAATTAAAGAAGAGTAGACTAATGAGGAAAAGCTTTAAGAAAGTAGTGAGATCATTATGAAAGAAGTTTAGTATGGATGCCTGAGAAGTGAAAATTGTATATCAAAAGATGAGTAGACGGGTAATTCAGTGGTTAGAATGCCCGCCTTTCATGCGGGAGACATACGTTCGATTTCTGGACCGTGCTCTCCTCCCCCCCAAAAAAAATTAAAAAGAAGATGAGTAGAAGTGAAAGACAAAAAGAGTATGGCCAGATATGCTGGATTCGCTTTTTCCCATGGAAATTTGAAACCACAGAGCAGTAAACTATGAACTTTTCTCAGATATGTACTAATAAACTAAATTATTCTGTGACATAGAAAAAGCTATGAAATGAGTAAACAACTTAAAACTACATATATGCCTAGTAAAAGTTTTAACTTTATCTAAAGCAGGAGATATGAACTACTCATTGATAAAACAAAGGAGTATCAATCACCATTGTCCCATCATACATATTTCTTCTTATTCTCTTTTAAAAGTATCTACTCTACTTCATGATTAATTGTCAGATGACTGAAAAACTCCTTAGCAGCATAAACACCAGTCACTTCATTTGGCAAAAGCATCTCTTGAAATTTCTTGGCACCTATTCTTAGAAGCAGAAAATCTCAGATCCCAATATTATAGTTCACAGCCAGAGAATAAAAACTATCTTCCAAAAGAGCAACAAGGCCAGGCTTGTTGAGAATAGATTTCTAACATTTAGTTATATGTGGGATTGGCACTTTGTGGTGTAAGATGGCATACCAGTGAAAATTTGCTAGAACATTCCATAATTGGGGTGTCTTTATCCTACTTCATTTAATCTCTTGATGAAATAGAAAGCAGGAGCTTTATCCATTTGAGTCTGTTGTAATATCAATTCAATTCCAACTCCATAAGCAATTGGGCTTAAAAAAATGTATGTACCATTTGAGTTATTTAACGTAGAAATTTTGTGCTATTATGTGACACCCAGATATCCCTTCAGGAATGAAGGACTTATTTCCTCCAGCCCCTGGAAGTGCTTTGGGAGCTCTTTCTCCAATGCTTAACAATTTTGAAATTGCATCAGCTGGGGAAGATCTGACTAGCCACAGCCACACCTCCTTCCAGGAGCAGCTAGGGTACAATGTGTCTCAGTTTGCAGGGTTGCTGCAGCAAACCCCACAGGCTAACTTAAAAATGGAAATTTTGTCTCATAGTTTTAGAGTCTAGATGTCCAAAATCAAGGTTTTGGCACAGACAGGCTTTCTTTGAAGTGTATAACATTCTGGGAGTGGCTTGTCAGTAATCCATAATTCAGTTTCTACCTCTGTCAGATGACCATCTGTCTCCTTCAATTTTCTGCCCTGTATCCAAATGTCTTCTGTTCATCAGGACTTGAGTCGGAGTAGAGTTAAGATCTGCCCCAATTTAGTTTGACCTCATTTAACTCATATCATCTTCAAAGATCCTATTTACAAGTGAGTTCACCTGCAAGGGATCGGGGTTTAGAACTTAAACATGTCATTGGTTGGGGGAGCATAATTCAATTGCATACAATGACTGATTAATGCAAGGACCTAAAGGCTGTTCCATTCTCCATCTTGGGATAATTCTGAAAAGAAACTCCAGAGTTTTCCATAAGGGTCAACCAAGGTTTTCACTATGATTACACTGCAGCTCAACCTCTCCCCCTCATTAATTCTGCTTCCTTCCCATCCCTTCTACAGGTGTTTATTCCAAGTGTATTTCTCAATAAAAATCTCTCAAAGTCAGCAACCCATGGAATCCAACCTGCTGCTATTTTAAAATATGTTTTTATATCTACCTGCCGTAGCTTAAACAAATATCAAATCCATATATCCATCTTTCTCTGGAAGTTACTTGGAAGTCCCATATTTATTTCAAATTCTTTGTAATGAGAACCAGGCTCATTCCTTCAAGATGTACAATTTTTATTACACTTATAATTTGTATTATTTTCTTCCATCCCATTTTTAAGTTCCTCTTCCTTCATAAATATGCATTTAATGAATGTGCTACTAATTGAATGTGCCTTCTGAAAATGTTGCTCTTATGATATTGGGCATAAAGTGATTTAATAGTCTATTATCTAGCATTATTGCCCAACGGAGGGGGATATTGAACAGAAAGTGTATTTTGAAGAATTATTTACAGCAAGATTCAATTTCAGCTCACATTTCAAACATGAAGTTGCATGTTAAGATGAGTTTTTCCAAATCACACAACACTGATACTGATAAACAGAAGATATCTACCAGAGAATTCCTTCATTGAACATTTACTCAAAATATTCTTATTGAATTCCTGTAATGTCTTGGTTTGACTTATAGTTTCTGGGATACAGTGAATAAAACAAACATGAAGCTTACTTTATCAGTGCTATTAAAATTATTAAAATGGATGATTGCTAAAGATGAAACCAGGGCACACTTATTTAGAAAGGTTTCAATGAGAGGGTGCCATTGAGCTAAGATCTAAACCATAAGAAGGGACAAACCACTTGAAGACCAGGAGAAAACACATCCATGGAGAAGAGCATTTGTAATGTTGCCAGAGTTGGTATAATGATGTTGATTTATTTGAAGGATGAAAAGAAGGGCCATGCGGCTGAAGCATGGAAAAAAGCATTGTTATTCTTACTCCCTAGAAACAACCCTTGTGAAGAGGAAATTAATATGCAAGTAGTTTATAAAGGAAGTGTTGCATGGGCACAGGAACATTAAAGGAATATAAGGGTCTGAGTGGAGTATCAAAATTATTCTCTGCAGAGGAGTGCAGGATATGAGTTGAAGACATAGGGTCAGAACATAACAAACTAGATAATATTTTCTTTGAATATAACAAATGCTTTTGTTATATATTTTGGGATGCTTTCGAAGAGTTTTAATTAGAAAAGTAACACAATGAGAGTTGTCCTTCAAAATTATCACTCTGGAGACTGACACAAGAATGGGTTTTAGGTGAGCAGACTTGAAAGCAGATAAGTCAGTTATAAATGAACTGAGGTGGCCCAGAAGAGTGATGGTGGGGCTAGATCAAAATATGGATAAAGAGAGATAGGTATCCAAATTGTGAGCATATTTCAGAGGTTGATTCCATAAATTTTGCTGAGAATTTAGACTTAGAACGTATGATATGGGGAAAAATTAAGAAAGATAACTTGGACTCTGGCCTGAAAACCTGGACTGCTATATTTACCAAGATGGATAATCCTTGGGTAGGAATAGGGTGAGTGAGAAAAATCCAAGATTTCTGTTTTGGACAAATGCAGACATGAAGTAGTCAAAGAGATTCAGAAGTGTACCATTTAGACAAAGGTTTAGGCTGGAAAATGTATTTGTGGAGTCAAGCACATATGGAATATATTTATAGTTATGGTAGTGAATGAGATTACATAGAGAGAAGGGTTCAAGATCAATGGGACACTTCAACATTCTAGTTCTGGCAAAGGAAAATTGCCAGTGAGATGGGAAGAAAAGCAAGGTTTATAAAAAGCTTTAAAAAGTTATTTGAAGAAGGAGGGAATAGTCAACAGTGACAAGAAAGGAGAATAGTTGAACACTATTAGAATTTTGTAGCAGCTCAGCAAGATTCAGAGTATTAGGAACATACCTATTAAGTTCCAGGGTCAGCTAAAAACTTTTGTTTGTATAGCTAGTCTCCTCTGTTTCCATCATACTGAGGAGCTTAATGATGAATTATTTGGTACACCTTTTCCGACCTTTAATTAGGTAGTAAATTCTAGCAGTCATGAGTCATTGCAAATAGTGTTTCTTCACTCTGCCTTTGAGATAAAAAAGAAATATCTATCCTTGCAGTACTCTAAACATTCTTTTGCACATTTTATTACCATTATTTGGATTTCCTTTCCTCATTGGAATTACCTTAGAGAGAATACAGTGGTGTAGTTGTTAAAAGCATAGCTCAGAATTGGGCTACCCAAATTACAAACTCCTCCTGCCACTTTCTAGTTGTCTGACCTGTGGCTTACTTCCGTGTGCCTCAATTTCTCCACCTATAAAATGACGATAATAATAGGGTCTATTTCAAGGGTTATTTTGAGAAACAGTTGAACTAATAAGAGTGTAAAGCCCTCAGGATACTTCCTGGTACATGTTTATAAGCACTATTATTAACACTTAGAAAGATTACTATTCATTTTTCATCTAGGAAAATCCCTATTCATTTTTTGTCTACATTATCTTGTATGAACTCTTTTCCAACAGATTTGAACAAAATTAATCATTCTTACCTCTGAGTGACCACTGCATGTTTACTTATACTCCATTTCTATCCTCCTGTACTTCATATATTCTCTCTTCCACCACACAATGAGCTCCCTAAAAGCAAGACTGTGTATTACACATCTTGTGTCCTTGAAACAAAATGATGTGTCAAGCAGTGATTATTGGTCTTGGCTGCCTGGTAGGATTACTGGGGGAAATTTTCAAAATATGTGTGCCCTGAGATTAGGTTTCAATAGAACATTTGGGAGCTTTGTAGAAGGGCCCTCATACGGCTTTCATATTTGACAAGATGAGAATCTTTCTGCCAGACATTCAAAAAATAGGTAAATAAATGAATGAGATACATATTTGTTTTGCTTATTGTTTACAAGGAAAAAGTCCTCATTTTCATCCATTCTTAATATCTTGTAGAAGAATTCCATCATTTCATATTTTAGATGTTCATTAGTGGAAAAGAATGGCTAAACATTATCTGCTTTATGTAAAAAATACTTATATTAAAAAACTATTATGTATTATTTTTTAGCATCTCTGAAAAAGTCTAAATAGTATGTATAATAACTTTGGATGTTATGAAAATTTCTGAGTATGATTCTCTACTTTGATTTCTTCAAAAGAAACTTAAACCAGGCAGAATAAAATTGAAATGTATAGGAATTTAATATCTAAAGTTTCCATATAATTCTACTTCCTGGAATGCTTCATTTGAATGTGGCTATTTGTTTTTGTCTAACTGATCCACTGGTCAAATTAGTTAACACATAAAAATATGTTTCTCATTATCTCTAAATGTTCTAAAATGGGAACAGTGTATGTACATGATATGAAAAAAAAACTTCTTTAAGGAAAGCATTAAAAATTAATTACCAAAATAATTTAAAAAAATAAAAATAAATAACTTAAAAAATAAACTACAAAAATGAAAATAAAACCATACCCTATTATTGAAATTTACTGACCAAGTGGGTCGTGAAATATAGAACTTACTACCAGGAATTTCACTTATTGTCAAAAATACATTTTCATAATATTATGTTTTATTAACAGTAGCTTTTTTATTACCTCCATTTTCATATAATAATTTGCTTTTGCTTTATTGGCAGATTTCCAAATTTTCCATTGTGGCTCTCCAAAAGTTTTTAATGGAATATGTGTGTATATATATATACATGTACATCATTAACTATTAAATAATTGTTTTTCTTAAATCATATGGCTTTATAAGGATATGCAAATATTTCTTCAATATATATTTTGCAAGGCAAGAGTAGTCTCATCTTTTTAATTTACAAATAGAATATAAAAAGATAATTAGCCGAATGTCATTTGGTGACCAGATTAAAGTGCCTGGAACTGCCCTTGAATAGCGGCCTTGAAACTGAAAGACAAAGTGGACCAATGTGTCTTCCTGTAATCTTAGTACAGGTGTACTTTACCAAAGGTCAGATGGCTGTTCGGTAATATATTACCAGTAAACAGAACACTAGTGATAACTTACCTCTTCTCTGAGACATACTTACCATCCTATGGATACATAATTTATCATTAAGTTTTCTTTAATTGAAATTTTGAGTTTGTTTAATACAATTAAATATTTAATGACACCCATTATTTCATGGCAAATTTTCAAATATCTCTGGGTGTTTTCAATAGCAGATCTTTTAAACATTTCCTAACTGCAAATGTATTTTTGAAAAAGAATACATATAAGATGCTCCCTCATTTGAAAATCACCTGCTTTTTCTCTCATATTTAAATATCTTATGTTCATATTTTACTCAACTTAGTGAGTAAGCTCAAATATATATCAACATTTTTCTGTAGAATTTTTGGATCATTCATGTTGATCCTTTAGTTTTTCTCAGATATTTCAAAAAATTAAGAAGTATCTTTACAACCAATTCCTGGTATACAGTGATTTATATGGCCCTTAGTTTTTGTTTTTTTTTTTTAATGTCAGGAAAGCAAATGTAAAGAAATGTCACTGAAGTTTGGAGGAACACAATACATAGTAAAAGCCACTTTGAGCTTTATCAAATTTCCCACAGCAATGATATTTCTTCTCTCTCTTTTATAAAACTGAAAGCAAGCTTCTTGGATCTGATTCACTTGGGAGATCCAGCTTCTCTTATGCTATCAAAGAGGATTGTTTTGCATCATGGTCTGAAAAGAAGGTTCTAAGTAATTAAAGATCATGGACTCAGAACTCCTGCTCTAGACCAAAAATTTGTTTTTCATTTGCATTGCTGTTTAATATTGATTGAAGACCCACAGTTTTGTCCAATAGAGTTTCAAATAATTTATTTCCAGAAGAAGAAATAATCCCAACTGTTATATATATTTTATTACTCCACAGGCATTAAATCGCTTTTGCATATAATCTAGTTTCTTAGTTCCTCAAACACCTAGTTTTTCAAAATGTTCTTTGAACTGCTTTGCCAGGTTCTACCCTCAGTAAAAATGTGATAATACTTTTGACATGTTTAAAAGAAGGTTATGAGTATATCACTAATATATCTCTTCTGAGTATGACTGTTCTTTCTCTGCTTAGTTCACAGAATAGATTGATGTGATTGTGACATGTGGGCCATAGAAAATCTCATTAGACTGTCTTAGAACCAATGAGACAAATGAAATTTGAACTGCTTATTCTCAAGACCAGTCCTTATGGTGAAATTGTGACTGAGTCTCATTTGAGAATTTTTTCCAGTTGAGATGCTCAAAGAGAAGACACATTTCATGCCAATGTTATTCCCAGTGGACTCTGGAAAGTCATTTTTGGGTAATGGACAGCTTCATTTATCTTCTTAATGGTTCAGATTATTTGTGGCCTAGGGAGACACTGGAAATCATGGACCATATTATATTGCCTATAGATAAAAACTTATAGCAATTGTCCCACCCAATTTCAAAGGGTTAATATGCAATTTCATCAACATTTTAAGATGTTCTATATTTGAATTTTGCTACTGATAAGAAGTCATACAGCAATAAAGAATTGATTTTTATTTCTCCTCCACATCGTTATTGTTATGAGCTATTTATGAGCTGCTTTTTTAGAAGATGAATGAAGCCATATGTAGTTTTTCATTAAATAATTGCTTTTCTTAAATCATATAACTGCATAAGAATATGTGCTTATTTTATTTAGTGCCTGAAAATTATTTAGATGCCCTTGGAAGAAAGGCAGCTAAATTTGGAACAAAAGTAAAAGTCTTAGATAAATGTCTAGTCATCCAGAAAAGAGTAGGATCAAATCTTGAGTTATTTGTATTATTAAGGCAGGGACTAATCAACAAGGTTCTGGTGATTTTGAAATAGATTTTAAAATACAATGTCCTTGTTTTTCCTTTTGTACAATGCCCCATGTTTGAGTTATGCATCATTGGTAACGTTTTAAACCACAACATCTACAACAGGTCTTTATTGTATGCTTTATTGCATACCTGAATGCCATTTGTCAAAGCTTGGAGGTTTTTCACATTTCCTTTAGTGAGATTTGTACAATAGAATTTGTAGAGTCAGAAAAAAGGAATCAAGAAAAAAGTGTTCCTGACTCTATTTAATATAAACTTTGATTGTCATAGGTTAACTGAGACTTAAGAAAAATCAAGTTCCTAATTTAAATATATGAGGCATTTTATTTTATTTTTTAATTCTCCATTGAATTTCCAACTCTACCAGCATTCGCGATTGGTTTCTTTGTGATGCCAGAATGCCTCCTAGACTCTTCTTTCTCTCTCAGTATCAGGGGCGACTTATTTCAGGTAGTATGCCTATCACAGTCATAGGATGCCTTCAAAATATTTACTAAAGGAAAAGACAATGTTTAAAAAATCTAAATATTCCCGAGGCTGTAGGGTCACTTTCAACAATGGGTAGATACTCTCCAATCATAAAGCATCATATAAACTAAGATTGCTTCGACTAAGAGTTACGTATTTCAGAGGCATTATGGTGCAAATGCAAAGCACAAGGTATTAAAACCAGATATAGATTTCTAATCCCATCTTTGTGGCTATAGTCATTGTTATGGGTTGAATTATGCCCCCCCAAAAGACAAGTGCCCACCAAAATATATGAAATTATTTGGAAATAGTGTCTTTACAGATGGAGTTACTTAATTTGAAATGAAGTTGTACTGGAATAGAGTGGGACCTTACTCCTTTAAAGAGGGAAGATAAAGAAGCAGAAATTGAAGTGCTGCAGCTGCAAGTCACAGAATTGCAATGATTGACAGCCACCATCAGAAACTAGGAGGAGACAAGGAAGGATTGTTCTCTACTGGTTTCAAAGGAAGCATAACCCTGTTGACATCTTGATTTAAGACCTCTTGCCTCTAGAAGTGTGAGAGAATACATTTCTATTGTTTTAAGTCACCAAGTTGTGGTACTTTGTTATGGCAGCCCTACACAACTAAGACAGGTAAATTTCATAATCTATTTGGTTTTAGTTTCCTTTTATGTTAAAAAAAAAAGGCCTGAATTTGGAAGGTTTAATGGTAGAGTAGAAATGATAGATAAAGAGTACCTGGAACAAATAGGCACTCTGTAATAGCTTGTTAGTCAAAATCATTCTATCCCAAATTTAAAGAACTGTGCTTCTTTTGTGTGTGTGTATGTGTGTGTGTGATTGCTCTTGGATGTCTTGATTCACATTCTTTTGGTTTCTCAAGGTGACCTTGCTCCTTCTGGTTTACTTCTTCTATTGAGTTGGCCCTATTTAGGATGGAACCTCTTTTTCTGCCATCTCCCAGTGGATCTTTCCTCCACTGATTTTCTCTGTTTTTCCTTTTTTAAAAGTCTTCCCCTTCAGATCTGTTGCAAATCAAAGTGTAAGGGGCTGGAAATACAATGTTAAGGGAAATATGATCCCTAAATTTGAGAATCTCCCAAGTCACTGATTCTCAAGTGCCCTTTGCAATGACTCTTGCAGAGAACCCAGGAATCCTAATGCCAATAGTGTCTGTTGTGGACCGATTTATACAAGTTGTGGCTATCTTCTAATTTCATTGCTTCTCATAATTTCTTTGCACCTCATTTCATCAAATTAGAATACATTTTCAGAATAAGATCCTGCTACCAAACAATTGATTGTTGAGCCCTTATTTTCAATTCTAGAACTGAAATATCATGCTCTTCCAACATCTACAATCTCTTAATCTGCTGTTGAAAATGAATGAACCATTTATTATGCAGAAGTTTACTGAAACTACTGGAGTGTTGGGGAAACAATGGTGACCCAAACAGCAGTCCCTCCTGGAACTCATATTTGAGACCTGACCTTTTATGATGCCATTTCTGATATGTGTTCAACCATATCTGGGTAATGTGAATGAATTTTGGAGGCATTTCTTGCTTTGTTCTGCAATTGTTTTCTTTGAGAATCATCCATAATCTGCCAGCTGGGCACCATTGTATGTAATATAATCATTCACAAGAAATTTCAGATGTTTTTCTCAAGCCACAGGCAAAAATCAAAGACCCATTTAATTCAGAATGAGTGCCCTAGGTAAAAAAGAATTTCATCCAGAGCATATTATTCCTTTATTTTAACTAGAAACCCGGATTTAAATAACATTTTGACAAAGAGGGCATTTGAACATTTATTTTGATCCTGGAATCTTGAGATCAGTTTCTTTTCTTTTCTGCTTGAATCCATTTACCTTCTTCACTTAATTCTTAACTTCTACAGAAGGAAAAAATAAATAAAAATAAAAAAGTAAAAAGTAAAAGGGCAAAACATCAGGTATTTTACCAGCTGGATTCCCTAGACTTTTAAATCTATAAGCTTTTAAATCTATTTTTTATAATGGAAAGTGAGAGCTCAAAAGTGAACCAGACCTGAGCTAAAATCCTGGCTTTGCCATCTGGCTGATGTGCAAACATGGGTAAATTTGTTATCTATAATGAGGTGAAACTTTCTCACCTGTAAGAGGTAAATAATATTACTTACTAATCAGATTGGGGGCAAATGAATGGCACGAACACAACAGCTAATATTGCTCCTAGTACACATTAAGTATTCAATGGTTATAATTGTTCTCATCATAAATAGCTCTCATAAGTATTTCGGGAATAAGAAAATCAGGATTTGAAAAAAAGAATTTAAAATTTGAGAAAGGCTTTGGAAATTTTGAAAAAGTAGTATTTTTGCATTTCTTTAAATAATGTATATGGAAGAGTCCTTCAAGCTTTCTCCATTTACTATAATTTCCCTCTTTCCCAATCTGATGGTGAATATTGAAAAGAATCTTAGTATGTATTCTCCATTTTTAACATTTATACATAAAAATAACATTCAATTTCATGAAACCATCATTTGCCTAACAATTGTTCATATATATCTAGAACTAGTTTAGATAAAAGAATGTTATATATATATACAAACACACACACACACATATAGTATATGTACAATCTATAGGTATGTATTTATAAATATGCTTTTGTATAGATTAAATACCACCTGTATAAAAAGTAAAGGGAATCCCAAGTCTCTGTTTTCTTGGATAAATTCCATGACTTATTTGCAAAATATCATAAATATAGAAAATTGTTAAATATGCACAGTTGGAATTTAATTTAATTTTTGGCTATTGGTATGTAAGAATAAAGTATTATAGATTAAAGGCTTTCTCAACTTAGGAAGTGATATAATTGTGTTTTTCTCTAAAAAAAAAAAAAGGCGCATTCCTTAAGACCTACCTGTCCTTATTTTACATCTTGCAAAGTCAATGTAAAAACACCTAGTCCACCCTCTGTAATGAGGGGAAAAAAATGACATTTAAAAATATAATAAATGACAGGTGGATAGGAAAAAATAAACACATATTTAGTATTCATTAAAGCTACTTTTTCCTTTGAAGAAGGAGGAGGCATGCCTATAAACTGTGCCCAGGAGGTGAAACAGAAGTACTGAATTGATCTCCTTTCCCCTTAACTTTGTTTATTAAAACTGACATTGTTCACATAAGCCCAAACTTAACTTTGCACCCTACCTTTGCACTTCTTTCATAGTCAGTAAGTGTTTCAAATCATTTATAGTCTCATGAAGATGAGATGAAACATAATACCTGGGGGGGATAGAGAAAAAATTTTCTTGCTAATGCGATCTTGTTATCTTTGCTTATTCAGTAGAAAACAGAGTGTTATCTTTACCTTTGGGCAGTGAGAAGCTACACTAACCTTCTGGAGTTTATAATATTTTGTTGGTTTCTCTCTCTAAAAATATTAACTGTAAATGCTAAGGCCAAGGAGTTGAAAAGTTTCATGAAATTCTTGTGAAAGAAAGGCCTGTGACCAAAAGAACCTCACTCTCTTGACTTGAATCCTGCTTAAAAACCAGGGGAATCCCAGCATGTCAAAACTGTGTACTTGCTCATAGCAGGATGCCGAAACAGGTACCAAAGAAAATTTTGCCTTACAGTAACTTCATGAGTTAGATATTACCACAGTTTTGCTGCTACAGAATTTGAAGAAAATTAGAAAAAGCATATAGCTGATAAGAGGCAAGACCAAGAATGGAACCCAGGTTTATTGAACTCAAAATGCTTGTTCTTTTCCTGAAATTATTTTATCTCAACATTTGCCACTTTATTCACTAATATTAAATTTTCAATCACATTAAATCAGACATTCAGATAATTGTTTAAAAGGCCTCGAGAGATAAATCTTTATTTACTTATCAGTGAACAAGAGACATCTAAAATATCTTCAAAATTACTTTTTCAGTTTGCAAATATATTTTCAGTATGGACTATATCCTTTTTCTTTTCTTTTTTTTCACATGGACAGGCACTGGGAATCGAACCTGGGTTTCCAGCATGTTCAGGCAAGAACTCTGCCACTGAGTCACCATGGCCCACCCTATGGTCTATCCTTTATATCCTTTTATAATCATTTCTGCAGGCCTGGGGTATCTCCTATGGTCTATGGATGCAGTGCTTACTCTAAACCCTCCAATAAATAGCTTTCTTCAAGCATGTTTGATATTAGTAAGTGGAGAACTAGATTATTTCTTAGGTAATATTATCATTGCTCTATGATTATATTAAGTAATATTTTATTGCTTAGAGTTAGTGTGCAAAATGTTTTTTGATTAAATGATGGGTACAGGAAAGTAAGTTTCCAAAGTACAGGGACTCCTAATGAATTTATATCTTTATTCACTCATTAGGCAGTAAATATCTGTTATTTTCTTACTGCTCTCTGTGAGAAAATACAACTGAAATACTTATTAGGAGAACCTTTTCATTTGTTTTTCATGTAGCTATGATACGTCTTTTCATTATAAGTAGTATAATCAGTTCAATAAAGATGATTTCAGAAAACTGTGTCTTTCTTAATTGTTGGCTATTTTTAAGAAGATTTTGTTGCTGCTTATCACTTTATCCCTTTATTGGATAAGAAGATGAGAATTTTTTTTTCCTTTGTAGTTGACTCTATCTCCTCAGAATCCATCATTTTACAAAAATTGCTATGCTATATTGCTTGCTGTCCCTAAAATGACCACATGCTTTCAAATGCCATTAAGAGACTATGCTGGAATTCTGTGCTTTGCTCTGACACACAAACTAATTTAAGTTTTTTAAGGAAGGTTTCCTTATTTATTAATTTTTTTTGTATGCTGTATGGCGGGGTCACATTTCGTTATTTTCCATGTGAGTATCCTGCTATTGTAGCACCATTTGTTGAATTTTTTTTTTTTTTTTACATTGGCAGGCATCAGGAATCGAACCCAGGTCCTCTGGCATGGCAAGCAAGCATTCTTGCCTGCTGAGCCACCGTGGCCCAAGGTTTCCTTATTAACTGTACCTTGTTAATTCACTATTTTTAAGAAAAATCATGGACAAACAAACTAAATCTTTAATTTTAAATTATATTTTATTCATAGTAATCTTAAAAGGTAACATTCATAAATCTTTGAATCAAATAATTATTAATGGCCCAAGCAATAAATAGGAGAGACTATAATTTTCACAACCACTATACACAGTAACTATTACAATCCCCATATTTTGGTTAAAAGTTTATTTATCTGAATTCCCATAAACAGGAAGTAATGAAGCTTGGACCTGAATTGTGGTTTTTTTACTCTAAATTAAGAACACTTCTTATTTTAGCAGCACTAAATTTGTATCATGAGCAGTAAGTGTTTATTGTCAGTGCTTAATTAGAGTTTTTTTTGTATCTATGAATCTGTGTCTACACTTGAAGAATTTGCTTACTGTACCTTGATGAACATTGAAAGTGAAGCTTTGGTGATTTGATATACAATTCAATCTGGATATTATTTAAGGGGATTTATTTCATCTAAAAAGGAGCATATTTTTAATGGATACATAGGCAGCATCAAAGAATGCAAATCTAACATCAGCTATCTTTGGTTAATGTGTATCCTATTAAAATGTGCTATTCACTTTAATAATATTGAATATGCACTCTCCGTTATTAACACTGTTATATATACATACACAACAGCTTTAAAATGATTCTCAAAAATACTGCATGTTTTTCCTGCTAAAAGTTCATTTATCCCACTCCTATTTATCAATAGCTCCTCTTAACACATGCCTCCTACTGTTCCCTCTCCCTATAATCTAAGACAGCATTAGTATCTGCCTGTAGCAAATATGCTCTGAATCCCTTGACACATTCTGATGAAAACCCAACAAGCAGAGAATAGAAGTTAGAGATGGAGGTGGTTTGCATTTCTTTTTGGCTTGTTATTTCATTCTTATTAAGCCCCTGCCAGACTCCTATCAAGTTCAACTCAATTTCATTTACGAATTTGGCATATAGACTGCATTTTTCATCACCACTGATAAAGGTAAGATATGATTATACTAATTTTTTTAACCTTACTATTGAATTCAATTTGAAGTCAAATTTATTATACAAAGCAAAGAAATATGGCCCTTAAATATAAATTTTTATAAATTGATATTATTCATATTGAGTGAGAATGAGCTGTCCTCCAATGGATTAGAGTTTATATTAGTATCATTAAAATCCACAAGGAACTTACTGTAGTCAAAGTCAAGGACCTGTTCAGCATTACATTTGGACCTGAAATCACCACTTTAGCCTAGGGGCAGTCTTACCAGTTTCCCTTACCTGTTTCAATAACAAACAACCACATATTTTAAATATTAACCTTTCTAAAAATATTCAAATCAAATTCCATCAGAAAATATTTCTTGGTATTCATCCTTGTTTGGAGAGCAATTATGTCACACAGTGTTTTACAAGAAACTAAGGAAGATGATTTATTTCAAGAAAATGCCATCTGGTTTAGAACAATTGTTTGATGCAAAAAATGCTACCAGTTTAATCCTCAGGTAGTTAATTTTTTTCTTACATCTTTATGTTAAAGGTTCAGGAATGGTATGGAAAATAGAGTGGTAAAAAAAATATCAGTAATGCTGTACTATTGTAGGTGAAAGAAACCAGAAAACAGAAGAAAATATAGAGTGTTCAACGTAGAGAAGGAAAATAATCCTAAATATACAAGAAAATATTAATGCTTCCATGAACCAATACTCCCTGCATACAAAAGTTTCTCAATATTTCCTGATGAAGAGTTCTTATGTATATAACCACAGATTTTTTTTAACTTTCCATTTACTTAGGGGATATTTTTAGAAAGAACAGAAATATTACCCCTCTATAACAATAAAAACTGAAGGCCATTCAAATCTAATTGCCCGGCAGACAAAATTTAAAAACCAACCCTTTTAAATGTAATTTTATTGAGATATATACACACACCATACAATCCATCCAAAGTATCCAGTCAATGGTTCAAAGTATCATTACATAGTTGTGCATTCATCCGACCATGGTTATTTTTAGAACAATTGCATTACTCCAGAAAAAGAAATAAAAAGAAAAAAGATAACCTCAAACATCTCATACCCTTTATTTCTTCCTCTAATTGACCACTAGTATTGCACTCTACACAATTTTAATACTCACATTAGAGGGAAATTAACTAAGACGGTGTAGTATTGTCAGAGACAGATAGATATCAGTGGAACCAAAGCAGCCAGAAGTAGATGCATACAAACACAGGCGACTGACTTGTTTTTTTTTTTTTTTTTCAATAGTTATACAACAATTATCAAAGTCCAGGGCTACTTGATTACAACTTGACATGCAGAGGCACCCCTTCTCAACCTGGCCATTCAGAACACCAGGCACCAAAAAGAAATACCCACACAAGTCAGCAATCACAATCACTTGTTAAATCCAATTTCTCAGCTACACCTCCTCCCTTCCCCTTGATCCCTCTCTGAATCTCCAAGGATATCTGGGCAATGACCATTTTAACTTCTGCACGCTAGAAAGAGATGTTGTCCTGGAAAAGGGTATTGACCACAGGGGAATGAAACTGATTAATGTTCTTGGAGAGACAGGTACCTCTGGGTTTCGATGCTTATCTGGCATAGAATCAATCTGGAGGCCTTAAGTTTCTGAAAATAATAAACTTACTAAGTAAATATTTATAGAGACTTAGATAGAGCCCAGGGAATTCCTTAGATTTTTCAGAAATACTGTTGGTTGAGACTTGGCATACTGTAATAGTTTGCAATATCTGGATGAATTTTGCCTAAGAGTAACCTCTAGAATGACCTCTTGACTCTATTTGAGATCATTAGCCATTGAAGCTTTAATTTGTTTCATTTCTCTTCCACCTTTTGGTCAAGAAGGCATTATCAATCCCATGATGCTAGGTCCAAGCTCATCCCTTGGAATCATATCCCATGTTGCCAGGGAGACTTACACCCCTGGTAGTCAGGCCCCACTTTGTGAGGAGGTAGTGAGTTTATTTGCAGAATTGGCTTAAAGAGATGGGTCACATCTAAGCCACCAGAGAGGCTCTCTGGAGATGGCTCTTAGGCATAATTACATGCATGTCTAACTTCACCATTGCAGAAATAAGTTCATAAAGGCCAAGCCTCAAGATCAAGGGTGTGCCTTATTAAACTTGGAGTCCCTAATGCCTGATAGAATATTAGGAATTTCACAGTTTCACATTTTCCCTCAGTTTTTCAAGGGGCTTTGCAAATACTTTTTTATTTTCTGCCTAAAATACTCTAGAATGTATAAGGATATGACATAAATTTATACAGAATATCATTATCTCATTTTCTATTCTAGGTTCCATGTAATTAAGTTGTTTAAATAATCCGATCAGACATGTTAAATTAGATAATGTACTACAGAAAATTTTAATTTTGGACTAAATAACCACCTCTTCGTTTGGTTTCACACAGAAGCTGAAGTTTTAGAATATAGACAATATCATCCTTTACCCTGTATTCTTATTTAACTTAGTCTATCCAAATTTATATCTCTGTTTGGAGAATGATTTATTTTTCAGCTTCTTTAACAGTAGCTGTATGGAATAATGCTGATTTGTAGAGCCACAGAACTCTGAGTTTCAGGTGTTACACAGATAGGCAATATTTCAGGACTATCAGTTTATACACAAAAGAGCAAGCATCTCAAAATTTAGAAATAACAGATAAAACTCAGGATGTGAATGCTGTAAGAGCTTACAATCTAGAAACCTTTAAAATAAGCCTTATTTAACATTCTGAACTCCTTAATCATCAATTGTCATTCTATGGCATCTTTCTATGCCCCGATATCCTAGCATTCAAATTTCAATTCTCAGAGTTTGCTCATTATAGTTTATATTACTGAGAGCATACATTATTTATCCTTTTGTTTCTGGCTTATTTCACTCAACACAATGTCCTCAAGGTTCATTCACCAATTGCACGTCACATGACTTCAATCTTTTCTACAGCCACTCAATATTCTGTTGTGATTTGTCCTCTGTTCAGCAGGCAATGTACCCTTACACCATCTCTATTCATTGCAAATTATAAATAATGCCACCATAAACACCAGTATGAAATGCCTATTCATGTCCCGACTTTCAGTCTTCCAAGTCTTTGTCTAATAATGGGGTTACAGAATCATGTGACAACCTTGTACTTAGCCTCCTGTGGAATCACCACACTGCCCTTCAGAGGGGCTGCACTATTCTACTTTCCTACCAACAATGAATAGGTATGCCTCTTTCTTCACATCTTCTCCAGAACATGTATCCTTCTGTTTATTTTTAAAGTGTTATTCACATACCATAAAATCCCCTTAAGTGTACAATCAATGGTTCCTGGTATAATCACATAGCTATGCACTTAGTATCACTATCTGTATGAGAACATTTCCATTTTTTGTGCAAAGAAAGAAAAAGAGAAAAGAAAAAAAATGAAGCACAACAACAATCCCATAGTCCTCCCTTGTATCCCCCTCTTATAAACACTAACTTTGATATACTGCCTTTGTAACAATTAATAAAAGAAAGCTGCAATGTTGCTGTTAACCATAGACCTTAGTGTACATTAACTGTATTTTTTCCACATGC
The DNA here is from genome assembly GCF_023851605.1 of Tamandua tetradactyla. NCBI lineage: Eukaryota > Metazoa > Chordata > Mammalia > Pilosa > Myrmecophagidae > Tamandua > Tamandua tetradactyla. The sequence continues at coordinate 59,097,457 of NC_135345.1, forward strand.
CATCCCATTCTTACCACCTTACAATGGTGACATTCAATTGCTCTCCCTCAAGTAATAACTTTCTTATATTTGTACATTTAATCACCATCACTGTTCATTCTAGGCTTTACTATGTTATACTGTCCCAGTTTTTAATCCCTTGTTTTTCCTTCTGGTGTCTTCTGTCCCTAACCTTCCTCTTACAACCATACTCACATTCAGCTTTGTTCAATACACTCACAATACTGTACAACCATCACATAATATTTTGCTATCCATTTCTGGATCTTTACAACCAACCCCTTGAACATTCTGTATTCCTCCAGTATCAAATGCTCAGTCTCTACCCTCTTTCTATCTCCTGATAGATAACCTTGTTCTCAACTTTAACTCTCTGACTTTGCTCATTATAATTCATTTATATTAGTGAAGTCATACAGCATGTGTCCTTTTTTTCTGGCTTATTTCATTCAACATAATGTCCTCAAGTTTCGTCCATGTTGTTGCATGCTTCATGACTTTATTCTGTCTTTCAGCTGCATAATGTCTTTATCTATAATAAGTTTGTCTTTTTGTATATATATAAATACCCCACAGTTGGTTTATCCACTCATCCATTGATGGACATTGTAGTAGGTGCGAAATGATATCTCATTGTGGTTTTGATTTGTATTTCCCTAATTACTAGTGAAGTTAAGCATCTTTTCAAGTGTTTTTGAGTATTCTGTATTTCCTCCTTGGAAAACTGTCTATCCATGTCTTTTGCCCATTTTTAAATTGACTTGTCTTTTTGTTTGTTGAATTGTAGGATATATGTATATATTTTGGTTATTAAACACTTATCTGATATGTGTTTTACATACATTGTCTCTCATTGTGCAAGCCGCCTTTTTACTTTCTTGACAAAATCCTTTGGAGCAGAAAAGTATTCAATTTTGAGGAGATCCCATTTTTATATTTCTTTTTTCATTCCTTGTGCTTTGGGTGTAAAGTCCGGGTAACCATCTCCTATCATAAGACCCTTAAGATATTTTGCTACATTTCTTCTAAACACTTTATGTCCTTAGCTCTAATGTTCTCATCCATTTTGAGTTCATTTTTATATGAGGTGTGAGATAGGAATCCTCTTTCATTCTTTTGGATATGACTAACCAGTTCTCCAAGCACCATTTGTTGAAGATGCTGCTCTGTCCTCATTGAAATAATTTGACCACCTTATCAAAGATCAATTGTGTATAGATGAGCAGGCCCACCTCTGAATAATCAAGTCAACTCCACTGGCCATTACATCCATCATTATGCCAGTATCATGCTGTTTTGACCACTGTAGCTTTGCAATATGCTTTAAAAACTGGTAGTCTAATACCTCCTACTTGAATTTTCTTTCTCAAGATATTTTTATCTATTGAAGGCAACCTGGCCTTCCAGATACATTTGATTATTGGTTTTTATTTTTCTGCAAATAAGTTTTGGGATTTTAATTGGTTTTACATTGAATCTATACATCAGCTTGGATAGAATTGACATCTTATCTATATTTAGTCTTCTAATCCATGAACACAGAAAAATTTGCCTGTAATATTCTTTTCTTGCCTGGCTTTGGTATTAGGGTGATGTTGGCTTCATAGACTGAGTTAGGTAGCTTTCCACCCTCTTTAGTATCTTTTGAAGCATTTAAGCAGGATTGATGCTTTTCTTGAATGCTTGGTAGAATTGTTCTAGTTTTCTCACTGCTGGAATGCAATATACCAGAAATGGAAAAGCTTTTAAAAGAGAGAATTTAGTAAGTTGTTAGTTTACAGTTCTAAGGCCAAGAAAATGTCCCAATTAAAGCAAGTCTATAAAAATGTCCAAATTAAGCACCAACAAGAGGTTACCTTCACTCAAGAAATACTGATGAAGTTCAGGGTTTCTCTCTCAACTGGCAAGGCATGTGGTAAACGTTGTGACATCTGCTAGCTTTTTCTCCAGGCTTCTTGTTTCATGAAGCTCCCCACCAGAGACGTATTCCTTCTTCATCTCCAAAGGTCTCTGGCTGCAGGGGCTCTGTGATTCTCAGTGCTCTCTTGTGGCTCTAAAAGCAAGTCTCTTTAAAAATTTTTCCTTTTAAAAGGATTCTAGTAAACTAATCAAGACCCATCTAGAATGGGTGAAGTCACAATTCCCTTTATTCAAAAGTTAATACCAACTTGGGTGAGTTACATCTCTGTGGAGATAATCTAAGTCAAGTTTCCAATATACAATACTGAATAAGCTTTAAAAGAAATGGTTCCCTCCACAGGAGTCGATTAGGATTAAAATGTGGCTTTTCTAGGGAACATAGATTTTTTTCAAACTGGCATAAGAGTTCATATGTGAAGCCATCTGGTCTTGGAATTTTTTGATGACTTAATTCAAGCTCTATACTTGTGATTGGTTTCTTAAGGTCTTCTATTTCTTCTTGAGTCAATGTTAGTTGTTCACACCTTTCTAGGAAGTTGCCCATTTTGTTTAAATTGTCTAGCTTGTTAGCATATGGCTGTTCATAATATTCTTTCATTATCTCCTATATTTCTGTGGGGCCAGAAGTTATGTCCCCTTTCCCATTTCTGAGTTTATTTATAGGATCCTCCCTCTTCTTTCTTTGTCAGTTTAGCTAAGGATCCATTTTTCTGAAATTGACTTCCTCAAAGAACCAACTTCTGGCTTATTGATTCTATTGTTTTCACATTCTCAACTTCTGTTATCTCTGCTCTAACCTTTGTTATTTCTTTCCTTCTGTTTGCTTTGGGGTTAGCTTGCTGTTCTTTCTCTAATCTCTCCAATTGAGTAGTTAAATTCTCAATTTCTGCTCTTTCTTCTTTTTTAATATAGACATTTAAGGCAATAAATTTACATTTCAGCACTACATTTGCTGCATCCCATAGGTTTTGATATATTATATTCTCATTTTCATTTACCTCAGTATTTGCTGATTTTTCTTGTAATTTTTCCTTGACCCACTGGTTGTTTAAGACTGTGCTATTTAGCCTCCATATATTCGTGAATTTTCCAGCCTTCCACCTGTTATTGATTTCTAACTTTATCCCATTATGATCTAAGAAAGTACTTTGTATAACTCTGATCTTTTTAATTATATTGAGACCTGCTATGTCTGCTATGTGATACAACATGTGTTATATTCTGGAGAATGATCCATGAGCACTTGAGAAAAAAGTATATTCTTCTGTTGCTGGTACAATGTTCTGCAAATGTCTGTTAAGACTAGTGCATTTATCATATTATTCAAAATCTCTGTTTCCTTATTGATCCTTTGACTAGATGTTCTATCCACTGATGATAGTGGTGTATTAAAGGGAGAGATGTCTATTTCTCCCTTTAGCCTTTGCCTCATGTATTTTTGGGCACTCTCAGTTAGTGATAGATATTTATGATTGCTATGCCTTATTGATGAATTATCCCTTTTATTGATACATAATGTTCTTCTTTGTCTCTTTCAATTGTTTTATATTTGAAGTTTCATTTGTCTGATAGTAGTATAGATACCCCCCTCTGTTTTCTGGTTGTTGTTCGCATGTAAGATATTTTTCCAACCTTTCACTTTTAATCTTTTTTTTTGCCCTTGGGTCTTAAGTGAATCTATTTTAGACGGCATATAGTTGGAGCCTTTTTTTTTTTTTTTCTTTATCCATTCAATCTGTGTCTTGCAACTGGGGAGCTTAATCCACTTTAAATGTTTTTTTTACTTTAAAGGCAGTATTTTCTTCAACCATTCTTCTTTTGGATTTATCAGTCATATCATATTTGTTTCTTTTTCTCTTTTTACCTTATTAGTCACCCTTACTGATAATTTCCATTTCTACATTGTTGTCCAAATCTCTCTTTTCTCTCTTTTCCTATCTGCCTATAGTGCTCCCTTTAGTATTTTTTGTAGAGCAGGTCTCTTGTTTGTGAACTTTCTCAGTGCATGTTTATGTGTAAATATTTTAAAATCTCCATGATTTTTAAAAAATAGTTCTTGGTTCCAAGATTTTCTTTTTCATTATCGTAAATATATCATACCACTGCCTTCTCACCTCCATGGTTTCTGCTAAGAGATCGGCACTTAGTCTTATAAGATTCTCTTGTTTGTGATGTGTCACTTTTCTTTTGTTGCTTTCAGAATCTCTCTTGGTCTTTGACAATTAATAATCTGATTTTTAAGTATCTCATAGTAAGCCTATTTGGGTCTATTCTGTTTGGGTTATGCTGCACCTCTTGGATCTGTAATTTTATGTCTTTCATAAAAGTTGGGAAATTTTCAGTGGTTGTTTCCTCCATTATTCCTTCTACCCCTTTTTCCTTCTCTTCTCATTCTGGGACACCAATAACATGCATATTCATGCACTTCATGTTACCATTAAGTGTCCTGATACCTGTTCATATTTTTCAATTCTTTTACCTATTTGTGATTTATGGTTGGGTTACAGATGTACTGTATTATAGTTCACTAATCTTATCTTCTGCCTCTTCAAATCTATTGTATATCTCCATCATTTTTTTTTTACATCTCTTCTGTTGTGCCTTTCATTCCCATAAGTTCTGCCATTTGTTTTTTCAAGCTTTTGAGCACTTCTGTACAGACACCCTGAGTCCTCTTTATATCCTTTATCTCTTTTGCCACATTTTCCTACAACTCATTGATTTGATTTAGAAGATTTGTTTGAACATCTTACTTAGTCATTTAAAATCCTGCCTCTCAGTTGAATTGCTAGTTTATTTCTTTGTTCAGGCCATATCTTCATGCTTCCTGGCATGAGCCATGATTTTTTGCTGGTGTCTAGGCATCTGATTTTCTTGCTCAGTTTATTCTGGAGGTTGTTATCTCTCTTTTTTCCTAGGGTCTCCTTGTTTGTTAGATTTGTTCTTTATCTGTTCATCTTTCTTGCTAGCCAGTTGTCAAATTTGTTCTATCCCCAAGGCTCACCCAATAACCGGGCATAAACAATGGTCTGCCTCAGGGATAAGACTAGGGACTAAGCATCAGAGCAAGATCTCTGCTTGTGGATAAAACAATTCTGCTGGCTCTGAGTGGTTCCCTGTTTTTCAGACCCAAAGCTCGAGACACAGACTTTGCCCATGTTTTCTCAGACTCTTTATCTTTCACTGACCTGGGCCTTGAAATGTCCTCCTCTCTACCCTGGGTATCCAAATGGTGGCGTATGGGTCTGTCTCGCTGCTGTGAGAGGATTTATCTTCTGTGTTCCCAATGGGAGGGATCCTAGCAACTCTTTCTGTGCCCTTTCCACACTGTGTGAGACTGAAGGGGAAGGTAGAAGACTGGCCAGTCTGGGATGGAAGTTTTTTATCTGATATTTTTCTTTCTCTTCAATTTGACATTTGTAGTGTCCCTTTCCAGTCTGTATCTTTCTTTGGAGTTCTGAACAATTAAGAATTTTCCTCTTTTTTTTCCATTGAATCTCTGGAGAAAGATTTTCAGTAGCTGTTTACATCATCATGTTGATGATGTCACTCTTCCCCAGCATACTTTCTTATTTAAAACAGTAGACATGGCCCTGGTAGTCTCAAGGCAATGAGTGATGACCCCTTGGGTTCTCCAGAAATGAAGTCTCAAAACCAGCCTTTAATTGTTATAGTTTATGACGACTACATTTGAAATAACGCATATTGTCCAAGATTACTGAGAAATTCTTAGTGATTCTTACAGCTTCATTTGGAATTCTAACTTGAAAACATCTAAAAATAATTGATGATTGCATTTTAAATGTGCATGATGTTAAACAGTGACTGTTAGAGAAAAGGTGATTACAACATCACATACGATTGCTAAGTATTGACCTTTATTCCTCCCTTCCTTTCTTCCTTCCTTCATTTCTTTCATTCTTCATGCCATCTTCCTCCTCCTTTATTCCTTTCTTCATATGAAATGATTTCTTCATAAATTAGAACAAAATTATTATACATTTACTCAATAGAGAATTAGTTCATTCAAAATAAGTTACATTGCCAAAAAGTCTATGGGAAGATTGAATTTAAAATAATATTTATCAATTATCAAGTTTTTTAAAATTTGCTTTATTTATTAAACATACTCAACATACAAACACAAACATTCTTACCATATGATCATTCTATTCTACATATATAATCAGTAACTCACATCATCACATAGTTGTATATTCGTGTTCATGATCATTTCTTATAACATTTGCATCAATTCAGAGAAAGAAATAAAAAGAAAACAGAAAAAAATTCATATATACCATACCCTATACCTCTCCCTTTCATTGATCACTAGCATTTCAATCTACTAAATTTATTTTAACATTTGTTCCCCCAATTATTTATTTTTAATTCATATATTTTACTCATCTGTTGATAAGGCAGATAAAAGGACCATCAGACACAGGTTTTCACAATCACACAGTCATATTGTGAAAGCTATATCATTATACAAGCATCTTCAAGAAACATGGCTACTGGAACACAGCTCTACATTTTCAGGTATTTCCCTCTAATAACTAAAAAGGTGATATCTATATTATGTATAAGAATAACCTCCAGGATAACCTCTCAACTCTGTTTGGAATCATTGTGTTGGAAGTTCTAGCCAGAGCAGGTAGTCAAGAAAAAGAAATGCAAGGCATCAAAATTGGAAAAGAAGAAGTAAAACTCTCACTGTTTGCAGATGATATGATACTATATGCCGAAAACCCTGAAAAATCCACAGCAAAACTACTAGAGCTAATAAATGAGTGCAACAAAGTGGCAAGTTACAAGATCAACACTCAAAAAGCTGTAGTGTTTCTATACATTAGCAATGAGCAATCTGAGGGGGACATCAAGAAAAAAAATTCCATTTACATTTGCAACCAAAAGAATAAAATACTTAGGAATAAATTTAACTGAAGAGACAAAGGACCTATGCAAAGAAAACTACAAGAAATTGTTAAAAGAAATCACAGAAAATCTAGATAAATGGAAAGGCATATTGTGTTCATGGGTTGGAAGACTAAATAGAGTTAAGATGTCAATTCTACCTAAATTGATTTACAGGTTCAATGCAATACCAATTAAAATCCCCAAAACTTACTTTTCAGAAATAGAAAAACCAATAACCAAATTTATCTGGAAGGGCAGGGTGCCCTGAATAGCTTAAATTATCCTGAGAAAGAAAAATGAAGTAGGAGTTCTCATGCTACCTGACTTTAAGGAGTATTATGAAGCTACAGTGGTCAAAACAGCAATGTACTGGCATAAAAATAGATACACTGACCAATGGAATCAAACAGAGTGTCAAGATATAAACTCTTTCATCTATGACAATTGATCTTTGATAAGGCAGTTAAGCCAACTCACCTGGGACAGAACAGTCTCTTCAACACACGATGCGTAGAGAACCGGATATCCACATGCAAAAGAATGAAAGAGGATCCATATCTCACACCCTATTCAAAAATTAACTCAAAATGGATCAAAACCTAAACATTAGATCAAAGACCATAAAACTGTTAGAAGAAAATGTATGGGAATCTCTTATAAATCTTATAATAGGAGATGGTTTCCGAGACCTTACACCCAAAGCACCAGCATTGAAGAAAGAAAGAAAGAAATAGGAGCTCCTCAAAATTAAACACTTTTGTGCATCAAAGAACTTCTTCAAGAAAATAAAAAGCCTACACAATGGGAGACAATATTTGGAAACTATCAAGTTTTAAGTGTTATCCAATATGACACTTAGAGGGTAAAAATTCAGTAGATTGAAATACTGTGAGTCAATGGGAGGGGAGAAGTAAGGGTTATGGGTCATGGGTTTTTTTTTTCCTTTCTCTCTCTGGAGTGATGCAAATACTCTAAAAATCATCATGGTGAAGAATGCACAACTATGTGATGATTTGGTAAGCCACTGATTATATAATGTAGTTGGACTGTACATGTATGATATTTTTCAGTAAAAATATTTAAAAAAATACATATATATCCTATTTCAGAAAAAAATTAAGAGGAACTCATTTTTAATTAGGTAAATATTTACAGATAAGTTTTCAGAAAAATTGCAAACTAAGATTTTCTTTTTCAAGCCATGTTTTTTATTATCTCTATTTCATTTTCACTTCAGATACTAAATACGATCATCCAAGGCATAACTTTTCTTGTCTCACAGAGCTTGTTACTGCTATGCTTTCTTCTGCACTTTAGGTTGAATTTTAGTTGTCACATTTTATATTCCTTTAGATCAAAATTTCCATCTAACACATAATTAGCTTGTTTCTTAGCTAATGTGTAACTGGGATAAGGGCAGAAAAATAAATCAGAAAGGTTTGTTAAGATCAGCTGGAACTTTTCTCCTCCCCTTGGCAAGCTAATGTTTTTTAGGACCCAGCAGAGATGGCTACAGATTCTATCCCTGAACGTCCACACAGTCTCCATGACATCCTCCTCAACAATGCTGGTCCATTATTTAGCACCCTGATAGCCATGTGTTCTTCCTTATGCTTACTTGAATCTTCTATTGCATTTATTTAAGCCCATTTCCTCTATTCTAAAGCATAGTATTTCTTTTGGGAAATTGAATAGCATTTCCCTAAAGATGGACAAAGAAAATCAGTATTTTTGAAAATTGACAAAATTGCACAAATTTCCGTAGAAGAAAAAATTTGGGTCATAGGCCCAGAAATGAATACTACTGAATAGAAAAATCCCAGGTATTAAAAGGTAAACTATATTTTAGCACACAAAAAAACAGACAATTGCAGGTTTGAGCAGTGTATTATATAGTCATTGCTGCCTCTTCAATAACTCATTTTGATATTTTGTAATTTGCCAAAATGTGCCTTTGTGATCCCACAGGCTCTTAGCTACTTTGTAATGAGTACGTATGAACAGATGGAAAATGCTTTCAATTTTAGAGAAAACCACTAATGGATATCACCAGCTATTAGGAAAGCTCAGGTGGCTCCATTTTCCAAGGAAAGGTGTTGTCATAAAACTCTTCATTTTTAATGAAATGTTTGCTCATTCATACCTAGATGGTAATTTAAGACTTTACAAGTCTAAACAGATTAGAACTATAGTTGGAAATTATTCAGTGCTAAATAGCCTGGAAATCCAATCTCAAGAATCTCACCTGAAAACAGTAATGACAATCTAGGTCATTTTAGTAGAATCACTTGAATTACTATATAACAATTCCCCCAAGAAATGGATAAAGGAATTTAACTGAAAAGTTAAATACATGCTTGAGCTTTGATAATGATCCCTCTTTTAAAGTAAAAAGGAGTATGCCTTCTGTCTTCAATTTACATCTCAAGCAAATATATCTTCTTAAAGAAAAGTGTATCAAAAGAATGATTACAACAGAGGTTGTTCCCAAAACACACTCTATAACATATTCTAAAGCTGTTTTCTCGTTTTCCAAAATGCAGCACTATTAGTTTAACCACCCCCTAAAAACTCACAGCAGCTTATTCTTTTACAAGGCTCTCAATCTATTATCCTACGCAAGAAACAACCAGAATTCCAGTTTAATTATTACTTTATTCTGGATCATTGTTTCCCTCTCTTTCACCTAGTAAATCTTTGGCCAAAAATAAATGTGAAACCATCTGTGCAATGATTGACCCTATGTGCATTTATTTATTTAGGGCTGTTCCAACGGGAATTATTTATATGCAAGTTGGGAAGGAATTAAACTATCAATTAATTTTCTTTCTATCAGAACAAATTCTTACTGTTTTTAGGAAGGCTTCAGTGTCCCACTTTCTTTCTTAATTGAGCATGAAATGCTCAATATGTGTTTGGGTCAAGATCTTTTGTCCTGTAATGAAAAATAGGTGGTTAAACATTATGCAAAACACTAGAACTGTAGATAGCTTACCATACACTCAAGAATATCATATAAATATAATTCTATCAAAACCAAAATAATTGACAATCGATATCTATTGGTAAAAGTGCTTCAATGCTGGAAAACAGTTTAAAAATCTATGGGGCCAAAGGATGTGTCAAATATATGTTGTAGTTTCTTTCTATTTTATTTTATATGGAGACAAATCACCAGACAGTTGCTCTCCTGAGAACACACTGCATAGTTGAAGCAAAGTAACGGTGTAATAAATATCTTGTGCCAAAGATATCTTGTATCACTTTTATCACTTGTATCACTTTTGTTTTCACTACTCTTCACATACAAATTCATATGTAAATACTAAACGGTTAGCACTTCATTTTGTGCCCTCTTTGCTATATATACACCAGAAAGTTCTTAGCTGCATTTCTAAACCAAGGATTGTTGATACAATTTTCTTGTCCTCAATCTCCACCTGTTATAATGTGGCTTTTAAAAAAATTCTCTTCTAATAGTCTTTGCTCATATTGTATGTATATATTTTTTAATTCTCAAATTAGCTTCCAAGCATTTTTGCTATAGATATGGCCTTTAATATGCTTGAATTTATTGTTTATAATGAGGTTATCTCACTTTTCTCATTGTATTTTAAACCCACCTTAGAAAAGAATAAAAATCCAATTGTAATATGGCTCAACAACAAAGAAATATAATTACTTTCATGAGTTAAATAAGTATAATTAATTTCATGAGTTAAGTAATTTTCTCCCAAATATAGCCATCTGAATTGAAATCAGCCATGGTATATTTGGCTTGTATGGGGGAGAGTGTTACATATATACAAAAATATTAAATCTCACAGATTTCAGACAAAAAATTAGTGAACTTGAATCGATAGTCAAAATATTTGTTTTAGTTTAAAAGCTATTTTTTTTAATCAAACTAAAATTTGATTGATACTATAAATCCAGAGATCTTATAATCTCAACAACTACCAAGTAAAAAAAAGAAAAGACGGCGAGGAAAATACAATGCAAGTAACACCATATGCCAGACAGATACTTTCCATACAGAGAAATAAGTATAATAGCAGATTTTTTCATCAGAAACAATATAAGCCAAAAGACAGTAGAGCAATACTAAAAAACAGTATTTCCACTGTTTTTCATTTTCATCTCCATGCAAAAGCCTTTTTAAACATTATTTTTACTAATCACCTTTGCCTTTTACAATTTCAATATCACAGATACACTGCATATCTGTTTAGGTACTATGGCCCTTTGGAGGGGCAAACAATTGAAAAATGTTTTTTACATCATTCACCCACCAAGAATCAATTTTCACCCCCTTGAAGGCGCTATTACCCCCATTGGGAAAGCATGAGGAGAGCAACATCTTGAAAGTGCTGAAAAAAATATTGTCAACATATAAAATGAGGTAATTGTTTAGTAACTGACTTCAAAGGGTGGAGGTAGACACTTGTTTTAGAAACATAAAGAAAGTGGAGATGAAGATTTTCACCATAGAAAAATCTAAAGTCAGAATCATCCAGAAAGAAGAAATAAAGGTCCTAAGGTAAAAGTAGCATAATATTATCAAAAGCCTCAAAGAAAGCTCGTCAGGTCATAGTGTAGTAATTGGGACAGAATAATGAAAGATGGCATTAAAAATATAAGTAAAGGCCCCTAAGTCCATGAATACCAAAGGAATTTTTTTGGCTTTTTTTAAAGTGGTCAGCCAATGGAAATATTTTATTTAAATGTTTAAAAGTTGCCTTAATCTGCCATGACTTAGACTCTGTGCTACATACAGAACATTAATATCTTTGAAAAATGCAAAAATTCTTCTTGCTTAGTGTCAAAGCCCTTTAAGACTAGGAAGCGATATGTATTGCATTTCCTAATGTCTTGAGATCTCAGTCTTATGAGAAAAGTGGTAATAAGGACTGAAATATACCTTGGAAAGCCAGAAGGATTTCTGGAAGTAATAATTGAATGAAAATTTGAAAAGATGATTTGATGTCAACTTACACAAAAGGAATGCAGATCAGAAAAGAGTGTTCAAAGAAGGAGTAACAGCATTTATTAAGTCTGGCAGTGGAAAGAAAAAAAAACCTTGACATTTCGATGAGAAAGAAAAAAAGGGAAATAAGCAGCATAATATACCCAAATTATTAGGTAGGGGTTAGGCCTAAGGAGACAGTTCATTTTGTCACATCTCATAATAGCATGGTTTTAATCTAAGGTTTTGCCTTAAAACATCTAAAAACTATAATTCCTTATTTTCCTTTTGGTTATCATATACACTAATCATCTGCTTATGAAGTAGCCATTATTCTTTCATCACTGTGGCTTAAATACCAGAATGCAATATTTATTTCAAAACATCCCACTGTACAATATTCTGGGGCCATATGACACAGTCAAAGCTGACCTTTATTACTGTTTCAAAAACTTGTTACTTAATCATAGCTTATCACATAATACAAAGACATACTGTTATCAATTATCTATTAGATATAGTAATGATAACCTAATATACTTTATGTGTTTTGGCTGAGACCATGTAAAATGCCAGATTTTACGTGCAATCCCCGTTCCTAAGGTAGGGAAATTAAACTGAGTAGGATTAAGCTTTTGTCATTGTCATTGGAATATTGAAGTGAAAATTATACTTAATTGTATAAAATAGAGGAAATTACATCTCAAACACATCTATATCTGTGGAGTGAGACTTGTATCTGCTATGATACAAGGCACATCTTAGATCTCTTTTGATCAAGTACAGGGCATGCCTATGTTTGTTTTTTTCTCATGTACCTGAAACAGTCAATAGAATTCAGATGTTTCTCTTAGTTCATTCATCTGATGATACATTTCAATTATCAGAAAATTGAAAAAAATAATTTCATAGTATATAATATTCAAAGAGAAGACCACACATGTCTTCTTTGAATTCTTTCTGGTAAAACAAAAAGGATGTGCTCTTCTAAGACTATAATTATGGTCAACTATTTTGAGATCATTTCTGATTTTTATGTTCACCTCTTGGAACATGATCACATTAAAGGATTCTGTCATTAGGTCTTGGTATCATCAGATAACAATGATCTTTAGATATGAGTCTACCACTTTCTCTCAAATTAAGTTAGCAGTTCTAGCCAAACATTCTGTCCAAATTTATAGAGTAAATACCACTTAAATCAAAAACTAGGATTTAGTGACTAAATCCTAAATCATAGTATTTTTCTATTTCATTTCTATTTTTCATCAGATGTCATCTTTTCAAATCATATTAATTTGCTAATCTGATCCACCTCTGAAACACAGTACCAAAGTTTACTCTTTCTGATTACTTCTCCATTTAACTATTGAAGAACCTCTGCTATGATCCTTCAATCACATCAACATCAGTAATCCATTAATTACGGCAATTTATCACTGTCAATCTGATCTCTGGTGTTCATTTCTCTTTGTCTGACCTATAATTTATACTCCATCGTAATAGCTATTTCTTCCTAAAGCCTCCTGTTTTAGTTTGCTAGCTGTTGGAATGCAATGTACTAGAAACGGAATGGCTTTTAAAATGGGGAATTTAATGAGTTGCTAGTTTGCAGTTCTAAGGCTGACAAAATGTTCCAATTAAAACAAGTCTATAGAAACGTCCAATCGAAGGCATCCGGGGAAAGATACCTTGGTTCAAGAAGGCCAGCGACGTTCAACATTTTTCTCTCAGTTGGAAGGGCACGTGGCAAGCAAGGCATCATCTGCTACTTTCTCTCCTGGCTTCCTGTTTCATGAAGCTCTCTGGGAGGCATTTTCCTTCTTCATCTCCAAAGGTCACTAGCTGGTGGACTCTGCTTTGTGGTGCTGCTCTCTCTGAATCTCTCATTCTCCAAAATATTTCCTCTTTTATAGGACTTCAATAAACCAATCAAGACCCACCCAAATGGGTGGAGACATGTCATCCCCTAATCCAGTTTAACAACCATTCTTGACTAAGTCACATCATCCAGGGAGATGATCTCATTACAGTTTCAAACATACAGTATTGAACAGGGACCACTCTACCCTTATGAAAGGGAGTTTTGGTTAAAACATGGCTTTTCTAGGGGACATACTTCCTTTCAAACCAGCACACCTCCCATATCTCTTGTTTCTACTTCACATTAATAATGCTCACCTGAAAGACATTAAAGTAATTTGAACCTCAATATCCATTTAACTTTTCTGCATCTTTATTGTTTTGATTGAGTTTACACGTCAACTTAGCAAGGTAACAGTGCCCAGTTGTCTGGTCAAGCAAGCACTAGCTTAACTTTTGCTGAAAGGACATTTAGTGGCTGGCTAATAAACCAGAAGATCAGCTTATTAAATCATCAGCACGTTGACTGCATCCACGGCTAACTATATCTGCAGTTGGCCAAGTGGAGTGACATTTAATCTAATCAACTGATGACTTTAAAGGAGAAGTCAGTAGAAAGAATCTCTCTGCTTCAGCCAGCCAGCCTCTCCTGAGGGATTCATTAAAACCTTCATCAGAGTTATCAGCCTGTGGCCTGCCCTACCTCCCCACAGCTGTGTGAGACAACTTTATACAAATGTCCTGTTGGTTCTGTTTCTGTAGCGAACCCTGACTAATACAGTACTATAGCAAATAATTGCTCAACTTAGCCAAATCATTTCAGATTACATTTATGATTTAAAGTTTAAAATGAATCTTCTCATAATCCTAACCCCCTTCTGAGCTGATTATTCATTGTTTAATTCACTGAAAAAGTAGGAGCTTTCAGAAGCCATTTACAGTAAAATCCCAACAACATTTCTACAATTTTTTCTATCCCACACCTACCTTCTCTTTTAATAATGTAAAAAGTGTAGCCTTCTTATCAAAGACTATTCCATACCTGTGTTTTCTCTATTCATTCCCATTTTAAAAGATTCACTCTTTTGGTCATTCTATCTGTTCCCAAGAATCTTTCCATTTCTAATTGATATTTCCCATAAACATAAATTTTATTCTGGTATCTCACATTTGTTCTGTGGACTGCAAAACCCTTTTGGTTTATACAACAGCACTCATCTGACCTGGTTATTGATAGATTTCTTAAATGATTTCATTTCATAAAGACCCTCCACCTTCTTATCTTCTGATCTTGTCTCTGCCCTATAAAGACTGGCTCCATCCCTCATCATTCCAATGAATCTTCTCTTTTAAAGGATACCAGTGACGTTACATTTTTAATCCAGGACTCAATGAATGCCTATTCCTTCCTGAAATAATCTCCTTTCTTAGTTTCTATAACACCTTTCTCTTCTGGGGTTCCACTAACTATTTATTCCTGCTCAACTTCACATCTCACGAAAAATTCATTCTTAAGAAACATCTCAAGCTCTTAATTTTCTTGACCTCCCTCCAGATAAATTTTTTACTCACTTCAATAAATGCCATCACACTCAACCTGAAGCCATTAATTCAAGAGAAATTCTTTGGTAGTAGTAGTAGTAGTAGCAATTTATATTAGTAGCGGTATTAATGATCCTCTGTTTCTGTTAATAATTGTTCTCACAACCCCTTTCATTAGCAATCCTACTGATTATATCTCTAAAATATGTTGATTATTTCATTGAATTTTATATTGATTATATCTCTAAGATATCTGCTCACTTCTAGACTCCTTTACTGGATGATTGTTTTACTTTGGGTTGCATCAACTATTATCTAAATTACTAACACTACATAGCAGTCTACTTCAATTTCCTTTCTACATGACAATAACAGTGATCTTTTAAAATGTAGATTGGATCCATTGTTTCACTGCTTAATACTTTGAGTGGTTTTCCACAGCTCTTGGAATGAAATTCAACCCTTGTATCATAGCCTACACAGCTGGACACGATCCAGCCCCTGATGAATCACTACCTTCACTTCACCATCACATTGGTCTTTAGTCATTTGCTAAATATGTACATTTCTTTCTGATGGAATGGACATATACATATTTAACTCCCCAGCCATACTAAATGCATTTCTACATCCCCTTTTAACTAATTATCACCTTTTCATTTTTAGGTCTCCTCTAACATGATATCTGCTCGTAGAGACCATCCTGAATACTCTACAGGATACATCTTCAATGATTGCAAATTTTTCTTATTTATTTATTCCATTCTTCTTATCATCATAAACATATTTTATCTTTTTATTTGTTCTTTATCTGTTCCTCAACTAGGTTATACATTCCCAAAAGGTCAAGGGCTCTTCTCCTGGTTTACAGTTTTATTCTCCAGCATATTTAAGGGTGTGTGGCAAACTACATATGCTCAGTAAATACATTTCTTGACTGAATGGCTTCTCATTAAAGGACTTTTAGATGAACTCTGTCATTAGATTTGCTGGAATTAGATATTTCTAGGACATGTTATGTTATTTCTTGTCATTCCCACCATATGCAGGTGGGAAGACAACTAGATTTCTAAATATCTTTTAGTCTTCCTATTTGGAGCAAATTCTGCTTATTTACCTAAACTTTCCAAATAATGCCAATACAGTTGTGCATTAATCATGGATTTTAGGGAATAATTTCACTTTAGATACACATTCATGGGGAATTAGGGCTGTTATTAGCATAAACTGACCATGTACTTTTCTTAATAAGAAATAAGTGTTTGATTTTCATTCATACTTAATTCCTGATTTTATCATGATCAATGCTCAGTTCTCTACTATGGCATTACAAATTGCCACCAAATTTAGTGGTTTAAAGCAGCATATATTTTGCTATTACATCTTCTATTTTTGTGGGTCAGGAAATTAAAGCATGCAATGACTTGTCTTTTTGCATAATATATAGCATCCCAGCTGGGATAAATAGAAAAAGGGATCTTTATTCATGTAGTCCCAGAACTTCTTTGGTATCTTCTTGTGGTCCCCACACATGGATCTCCCAGCAGCATGAACTCAGAATAATTGGGTTTATTACTGAACAGTCCAGCCTTCCAAGAGCAGTATTCTGAGACAGGAAGAAGATGATATATATTTCTTAAGTACTGGATCTGGAAATGGGTGTGCTGTACTTCTACAACTTTACTTCCACTCTATGCTATCTGCCAAAGCAGTGCCAGAGCCTCCCTAATATTAAGAAGAAGATACATAGAGAAGTAATAACTAATATTCAGCCATCTTAAATCATTAAAAATAAGGAATTGAATTTTAATTATGAGTGGAAAGACACTATTTAAAAAAAATAAGTAAATGAAAAAGGCCATGTCTTTCTTATTAATGATGTCATTGGAAAATCACATGTAAATTTCGGCTGATATATAATTGATAATTTTCTGCCTTTAGAAGGATGAAACACATAACATATCTGCTTCAAATTTTTTACATTATGTTCTTTTATCCCAAATTTGATGGTTCAAAATCTTGACAATTGCATTCTACATCACTATGTCTTATATCACCTAAGTAAAAATAACTTGGCTTACATGTATGAAATCTAAACTTTATACAGATTTATTCCATTTAATCCTCATAACAAACCTATTA
This sequence comes from Tamandua tetradactyla, assembly GCF_023851605.1. Classification (NCBI taxonomy): domain Eukaryota; kingdom Metazoa; phylum Chordata; class Mammalia; order Pilosa; family Myrmecophagidae; genus Tamandua; species Tamandua tetradactyla. The sequence goes on from NC_135345.1 coordinate 59,114,810, forward strand.
CTATAGTCTCATATAATTGAGGAAAATGTCTATTATAGGTTAATGAAATTGCATGTTAGCTTAAAAAATTTGACCACAGTAAATTCAGAGGGCCATCCCTCAAAATTTATACTGATATTTATACTGTTCAGATTGAGTACTAACACTGACTCTTCAGGTAAACTGTTAACTTTTAGACAAATATAAAATGAAGGGATTCAGTTAGCTGATCTCAAATTTCCTTTGCTTTTAAAACTCTGATATACTCTTGAGACAGATAAAATGACTTTTGAAGACTGTGGTGGTTTGAATCTATACGCATGCCAAAAAAACTTGCTCTTAAATTAAATCCATTCCTATGGGTTTGAACCTATTGTAATTAGGATATTTTGCTGAGGCTATTCAGTTAAGGTGTGTCATACCTCAATGATGATAGGTCTTAATCCTTTTACAAGAGTCCATTATTAGCAGAATGATATTCAAACACAGAGAGAGAAAGCCATGAGAAGCAAGAAACTGAAATTCACAAAACCCACAAGAGAAAGGAGAGTCCTAGAGACACCACCATGTTGTATTTCCATGTGAAAGAGGAATCAAGGATTGCTGGCAGCTAGCCCCATAATGCCACAGTAGTGGCATCTGGGGGGAAAGCATAACCTTGAGGATGCCTTATTTGGATTTTCTTTCAGCCTTACTATCATAAGCTAATAAATTCTTACTGTTTAAGTGTGCTGGTTTAAAACTGTTATGTACCCCAGAAAAGCCATGGCATTTTAATCCAAGCTTATGGGGAAAGTCCTATTGTGGAATGAGAACTTTTTATTAGGTTGTTGCCATGGAGATCTGACCCTGCCCACTTAAATTGGGTCTTAATCCACTTGCTGGAGTCCTTTAAAGGGGAGATATTTTGGAGAGAGCGCAGAGCTAACAGAAGCTAAGAGAGAAGAAAATGTTCCAGGAAAAACCAGAAGGACCCATGGGAGCTGAGAGAGCCATTTTGAAAGCAACCTGGGGGAAAAGGGCCAGCAGATATGGCCATATGCCTTCCCATGTGACAGAGGAACCCAGGACACTATCAGCTTTTCCTCAGTGAAGGCATTCTCTTGTTGATGCCTTAGTTTGGACATCTCTATGACCTTAGAACTGTAGATATGTAACCTAATAAATCCCCTTTGTAAAAACCAACCCATTTCTGGTGTATTGCATTCTGGCAGCTTTAGCAAACTGAAACATTAAACAACCAATTTCATGGCATTTTCTTGAGTAACCTAGGAAACTAAAATATATGTTGGTAACAAGAGAGTGGAGAAATGCTAATGCAAATAGCAAAAGATATTTGGAACTTGGTAATTGGTAGAAGCTGAAAAATCGTGAGGTGCTTGATGGAAAAGTCCTAGATTGCTTTGAAGAGATTGTTAGCAGGAATGTGGATGCTAACAGTTCTTCCAGCGAGGTCTTAGAAATGATGGATGTGCTTTTGGAAACTACAAGAAAGGAAAATCTTCTTTGAAAGTATCAGAGAATGTGGAGACTCCTGGGAAATATGATGGAATAAGAAGCTCCATGTCTCAGCCTTTCTACCAAAACAAATATTAAACAAGCAGAATTCTAAGCAGAGGTTAGAAGAATACTAAACAGGATTCAAGCAAGAGCAAGAAGAGGGGTAAATAACTATAAGTTGTTTTCTCCACATGGTGGTTACTGGTGCCCATCCTCATTCTTTTGACAGGCTGCCACAGGTTCAAAATCACTAATGACAGAAAGGGCACAGCCGATCAGTGACTATAGAGTTTGATTAGTGAATTCTGATCTCTGGCTCCTAGCCCTGAGGTCAGGTATTACCTAAACCTGCCCTGGACAAAGCCAGTGTCAACCATTGTTTCAAATCCATCTTGCATAAAGATATCAGCAACCCTACTTGCATAAAGGTATCAGCAACCCTACTTTCAACCCACCCTGGACAGGGCAGAGGCTGCAGCTATTTAAAAACACTATACTTCCTTATTTATATGGGATCAGTTAGCTGAAAGACTGTATTAGTTGGGCAGGCCAGGAAAGTTTGACTTTTGGGAACCACCAGAGAAGCTCTTGGAATCCTTCCTGAACCTGACTTTGGAGCCAGATGGTATCCAGTTTGTGGGTCCCGTTTTTGGCTGGGAAATACAGACTTGGGAAGGTGCTCTCTGTTGTGCCTTCCTCCCAGAATTTGTCCTCCTGGCAAAAGCACCTTAAGACAAAAAAGGGGTGTAAAAATGTATAAAGGTCCTGCTGGTCTGAAACTGCTATAAAAACCAGAAGTTCCATGTCATTTTAATCCTGATCCAATCTAGTGTGGGCTACAATCTTGTGTGGGCTATGATTATGGGCTATGTTATCTTAATCCTTATCCAATGGTGTAAGGTGGGCCCTCTTGCTTAGATTGTTTCCATGGATATGTGATACAACCAATTTTGAGTGTGACTTTTGATTAGGTTGTTTCCATGGAGATACAAGATGTCCAATTGTTGAAGTGACCATTTGATTAGATGGAGATGTGCTTCTGTCTATTCAAGGTGGGTCTTAATTAGTTTACTAGAGTCTAAGAAAATGCATAAAGAAAGAAAGAGTTCAGAGCTGGCAAAGATGCAAACACTTGGAGATGCATGGGAAAATGACAGAAGGACTCACAGGATCTTTGAGAGCCTTATGAAACCAGAAGATAAGAAAGTACCCAGCAGACATTGCCAGATGCTTCCCATAGGATGCTAAGCAAACCAAAACCCAGAGTTTTGGCTCAAAACCTAGAGAAGCTAAGTGAGGGTCTCTGTGAGAGGAACCCACTGAAATCAGAAGCACAAAGCAATGAACCAGTAGCAAGGGCCTCAGAAGCTGCCACATGCCTTCCCAGCTGATAGATAAATCCCAGGAACCATTTGGTCTTTCTTCAGAGTCTAGGTATCTTTCTCTGGATTCCTTAGTTTGGACATTTTTAAGCCTTAGAACTGCAAACTTGTAATTTAATAAATCCCCTTTATAAAAGCTGATCTATTTCTGTTATATTGCCTTCTAGCAGCATTTGCAAACTAAAACAGAGGTGGACAGCCTGGGACAAAGCCATGCTGGCTTCAATCACCCAGAAGAGGGAAATTATTTCTTGGGGAACAGACGGGACATCCAAACTCCTGTAAATAGGGGAACTCCAAAACAATTAACAAGCAAAAGCCCAGGATAAGACAGAGACCCAGAAAAATAGGAAATGCACATTGCATTTCCCTTAAGTTATCCTGATAGGAGGGCTGAAGCTTAAGAAAATGTCTTTTTTATCACCACCTGGTTATGAAACAGACATCCCAAGGAATGAAAACCAGGGCTAAAACTTCAAAATATTAAAATTTAATCTGCATAACAAATAAGTACAACATAAACAAAGAAACAGGAAATGATGGTAATCCAAAATAGGAGGACAAAAATTCAAGACAAGGAGAATGTGGATATGCTCAAGAAAGTCTTTTTAAAAAATAGTCTTAAAAATTCTCAAGGAGATGTTGGAAAATACAGAGAAAGAACTAAAGAATATCAGGAAGACAATGAATGAACAATATGAGAGTCTCAGTAAGGAGAAAGAAATTTTACAAAGGAACCAAATAGATCTAGTGGAGTTGAAGTCCACAATAACTACAACGAAAAACTGCCAGGAGAGTTTTAAGAGCAGATTGGAGTCGGCAGAACAAAGAATCAGTAAACTTGAAGATAAAACACTTTATAAGAGTCAGGTTCAGGAGAAGAGAGAAAAAATAAATAGTAAAAGTGAAAAGAGCCTAAGACAACTATGGAGCACAATCAAAACACACCAAGATATGCATTATGAGAGTCCAAAATGTAAACAAGTGAGAGGGGACTAAGGATTAGTTAAGGAAATAATGACAGAGAAATTCACAAACATAGAAAAAGATGTGAGTATGCACATCCAAGAAGCTCAATGAATGTGAAACAGGATAAATAGGAAGAAAAAATACACCATCATATAATTATTACAATATCAAAAGCAAAGGAGAAGGAGAGAGTCCTGAAATCAGCAAGAGAACAGCAACATATTATGCAGAATGGAGTACTAATTAGATTGAGTTGTGATTTTGTATCAGAAAACATGGAAGCAAGAAAGAACTGTGTTGAAGTACTTGAAGTACTGAAGAACAGCAACTTTCAGACAAGACTTTTTTTGAAAAATGAGGAACCATTTAAGATATTCTCAGATAAACAAAAGCTGAGGAAGTTTATCACCACTAGACCAGCCCTACAGTTAAATGGAGTTATTCGGTCTTAAAGGCAAGGATACTAGACATGGTTGAAAGCAGCATAAAGAAATAAGAACCCACAGTAAAGACAACTGTTTGAGCAATGTAAATGCTAGTATTATTGTGCTGTATATTTTGGTGTATAGCTCCACTTGATATTTCCTACAGGCTCTGACATGCAACCCATAAAAATAATAGTAAATCTAGGTTTTTGGACACCTAAGGGACAAAGATATTAGTGGTAAGCAAGACAAATAAAATGGTGGGACAGAAGGATATAAGAATATATGTGTATGCTAATGAAGTCAAGTTGGTGTCAAATCAAATATGGTTATTATATATTTAAGATTTTAATTTAGGATGAGAACATACTCAATATGGTACGAAAACTAAAAACAAATAATATGAAAATAGGTTGTGATGATTAGATTCATATGTCAACTTGGCCAGGTGACGGTGCCCACTTGTCTTGTCAAGCAAGCATTAACCTATGCATTACTGAAATGACATTTCATGAACTTAAATAATCAGTCAGTTGATTGCATTTATGCAATCTACATCTACAATCATGTAAAGGGAGTCTTCTGCAATGAGAGAATCAATCAGCTGGATTTAGTCCAATCAGTTGAAGACTTTTAAGGGGGAAATGATGATGTCAACAGTCAGAACAGAGAATGTTCATCTCTACTTCAGCCAGCCAACCTAACATTGAGAACTCATTGAAGACCTTCATCACTGTTGCCAGCTTATGGCCTGCCTAAAGAATTTGGATTCATGAATCTCCAAAATTGCACGAGACACTTTTATAAGATCTCATATTTAAAGATATCTTGTTTTGATTCTTTTTCCCTAGAGAACCCTAAGTAATACAGCTTTCATACCAGGAGTAGTTCTTGAGAAAAAGCATATTAAAAATGAGTTTTTGCAATTGGTTTTCTATTCTGATTAGTTTCAAAGGAGGCACTGTTGACTCTATTTCCAATAATCAAGCTGGTACTGACAGTCCATGGCATGAGTTGACAATACAGATATGCAAAATATCACCATTTGTTTCTCCAAATCATGCTCATATATGAGGCAAGGCTCTGAGTGACAGTATTTTTTACACCTTAACAGTTCTGTGGAGTTAAGAGATAAAGTGATGTTGTCTGGCAGTTCTTAGATAAACAAGATATATTTATGAAGGAAAGGGATGAGCTGAAGGCTTTAAATCAGAAACTTAAATGCCATAAGAAAGATGCAAAAGTTTCTATGTGTGCCCTGAAAGAAAATCTTATTTCCAGTGGTTGCAGACTTGAGATGTTTAAAAATCAGACCCAGAGTCTCATGGCATGAATAGCATATTTACAATGTAAACTAAATTCTCAAACCAGCTTGTTGTCTGCCCTAAAGGACATTGATTGTAAAAGAATGGGATCCTAAAAATTGGGATGGGACATATGGGTTGATAATGATGACAGCAGGGACATTGGAACTATATATTTGCTAGATAATTATGTAATGATCTGCCCTGAGGAAATAGCCACACAATCCCAAGCTTGTCCTAGGGAGAAAACTTCCCTAGCTCCAGTCTGTCCTGAAGAGTCTGCAATCCAACCTCCACCTAAGGAGATTAACCATTCAGTGCTTGTTAATTCTGTAATCACTTCCTCTGGGGAAACAACCGCTGTTCTTGTCCAGAGAGATTAATCCTGTTTCACCAGATGAAACTGCAACAGAATGTCCTGAGGTAATTGGCTTGAAAGACACTTCTAATTTTATTCATGACCCACTCCCATCACCTCTTTTCTTCAATACCTGTAACTAAACTAAAATCCCAATAGACCCCAAAAGGTGAGGTACAAAATAGGTCCCATGAGCAGGGACACTATACAATACTGTATTCCTGGAGGGATTGCAGAGATTTGTACCATTCTTACAAGGATTCAGGGGTGATGATTTCCACCACAGCCCCATTCAACTCTCCTATGTGGCCCATGCAGAAAACAGATATGAATTGTAGGATAAGTGGATTTTTGTAAACTTAACCAGGTAGTAAGTCCAATTGTAGCTGCTGTTCCAGATGTGGCATCATTGCTTGAATAAATCAAAACATCCTCTGGTACATAGTATGCAGCTATTGATTTGGTAAATACTACATTCTTGATAGCTGTTAGTAAAGACAACTAAAAATAATTTGCTTTCAGCTGGATAGGCCAACAGTATTCCTCTATTGTCCTACCTCAGGGGTATATCACCTCTCCAGCCCAATGTCATAATCTTGACTACAGGGACCTTAATCATTTCTGCCTCCAAGGAGACATTGCACTGGTCCATTATATTCATGGTGTCATGTTACTTGGACCTAATGAGCAAGAATAGCAGCTACTCTAGATTTATTGGTAAGGCATTTGTGTGTCAGAGGATGGGAGATAAAACCAACAAGTCTTCACTTCAGTGAAATTTTTTGGTGTCACAGTGTCTCTTGCTCTGAGATTTCTTGGCTTCAGACCTGAGCTCCATGGTGTTGTCTTTGAAGTTATTTTTCCTTCACTCTTCACCTTTTAATCCAGACTAGCAGTGGTTCCATGTATACAGATCTCAAAAAAAAAAAATTAAAAATTAAAAAAAAAATGTTGGTTTAGCATGTAACATACAGGGAATAGGGCCATCAGAAAACAAGACTTCCACAAATCCTTCCTGGATAACTCCATCTCTAATCCTCACTTTTTTTGAAATGGCTGACTGGTTCCATGTTTGTTTAAATCCTCATGTGTGGCACTGTTTTCTGTACTCTCTCTTTCTGCAAGCCAGACCATTGATTTCTGGTTTCTCTTTACCATATTTTCATTAATGAGGCATTCATTTCTCATCTTATCTCTATCTTGTCACATTTTACTATAGAAGTAAAGCATCTGGAGAAACATACATTGATTCTGAAGAAAGCCAAATGGCATCCAGAGTTTCTCCATGACTTGTCTTAAAGACTCTAGTAAACTAATTAAGACCCACCTTAACTACTTAAGACCAATTGAGTATTGTGCTGGTTTGAAAATGTTATGTAACACAGAAAAAGCATGTTCTATTAATCCTGTTTAAATATTGTTCAGAGTTAAATCTCTTGATTAGATTTTTCCATAGAATGTGACACACCCAATTGTGGATGTGATCTCTTGATTAGTTGACTTCCATGCAGAAGTGACACACATAATTGTGGGTGTGACCTTTTGATCAGACAGAGTTGTGACTCCACCTATTTAAAGTGGGTCCAATGAGTTTACTGGAGTCCTTTAAAAGGGAAAAAATTTTGGAGAATGCCTAGACACAGATTTTGGAAAAATCCAAAAGCCCCAGGAAATGCCATGAGATGGGAGAGCCAACAGAAGCGAGACAGGAATCAGAGCCAAGCAGACATTGTCATATGCCTTTCTATGACACGTTAAGCTAAGAAATGAAACTCTAAGCTTTGCCTTGGGTCAGTTAAGTCAGGACCCACATACACTGAGAGGATCATAAGCCACTGGAATCAGAAGCACAAAGCAATGAATTCAGAGTAAGGACCTCAGATGCAAACTATTTGCCTTCTCAGCTAACAAAGGTGTTTTGGATGCTATTGAGCTTCCTTAAGTAAAGGTTTCTCTCTCTGGATGCCTTAGTTTAGACATTTTGGCCTTAGAACTGTAAATATATAACTTAATAATCCCCTTTATAAATGCCAACCCATTTCTGTTATATTGCATAGTGACAAATTTAGCAAAGTAAAACAGATTTTAATACCAGATAAGTTGGATGTTGCAGTTTGCAAAAATTTTGGAATGGCTTTTAAATAGATAAATGTAAAAGTTATCAAGGAATTGGGATATTCATGTTAGAAAAGGCCTGAATTGTTTTAAAGTGGTTGTTGGTAGAAATATGGACTCTAAAGATAACCTCCCAAGAGGCTTTAGACAGAAATGACGGATGTGCCATTGCAAACTGGAAGAAAGTTAGTTTTTGTTTTAAATGGCAGAGAGTTTGGCAAAATTCAATACTGCAGTTGGATGGAAGTTAGAATTTAAAGGTAACAACCCAGGATGCTTAGCTGAGGAAATTTCTAAACTAAATGTGGAGCGTGTGGCCTGGTTTCCCTGCAGTTTATAGTGAAATGTGACAGAAAAGAGAAATCTGAGAAGTGAACTCTTGGATATAAAGAAATAGAAATTGATAGCCTGGAAAATTCTGGGTTTCCAGAAAGTGAGAGCCCAAAGAATAGTGCCCCCCATGAAGATTTAATAAAACATGGAACAAGTCAGTATTACAGATGAAACCAGGATAGGAGATGGAGTTATCTAGAAAGGATTTGTGCAAAGTCCAATTGTCTGATGGTTATGTTCTCTGCATATTGCTTAGAAAACTGACAGGACTGTCATAGGATTGCATAAACATACGCATTACCAGTCTGGACTAAAAAGAACAGAAAAGGGATAAATTAAAGAAAAAATTATCTCAGAGGCAGAACCATGGAAGCTAAGTTCCATGGAGCCAGTAAATCTTGGGCCAAGAGAGCAGACCCACTCATAGAAATGGAGAGAGTGAGTTTGCCCTGGAAACAGACTGCAGACTTCCCTCTACATTACTCAGGAAGAGTTTTGCTTCTTCAAGCCTCATAGAGGATGGACCACATTCCTTGGGGATTGGTGAGAGCCTTGCTGCTGCTCCATTGTTCTGAGGGGGTTGAGCATTGCCCTGGAGATGGCAGAAAGTGTAGATGCTGCCTCAACGTTTGAAGAGGGTGGAGCTGAGAAAATGGTGGTCTCCTCAATACCTCCCCATTGCAACCCTCACTTCAACATTTGAGAGAACAGGGCCACTGTGTAAGCATGTAAAGCAGATGAGATTGCTACTCTCTGAAGCCGCGAGGAGGAAATGTATGTAATGTACTTGTAACTTCAGGATCTGCTGGAACTCTATCTCATAAAAATAATTTACATTTTATGATAGAATGGTGCTATACACACCCAACTTAATGGCTTGGCAGGTCAGAAAACACCCAGCTCATGATAGACAACAGGTATTAGGGTAAATTGGGGGTCCATGGTTAAGCATTCACTCTCTACTAAAGCCAACAGCAGGCCAAAAGCTATTTATTAAAAATAGAATAGCTATCTACAGAGGATGGAAAGGCTTTACTACAAACTCTTAAGGGCTTGCATTGTGATTCTCTTATAGGGACCTGCCAACAGTTTCAGACAGCATCTCTATTTGCCACTGATACTTGCAGCATTGTTGGATCCATTGGATCATATGGCCCAAGTGGCAGAGCAGCTTGCACAGCAGCTGGGACTTGTTGCAGAGCCTTCTTTTGTTCCTTATCCCATTCAAAACTAGCAGCACATCTGGTCACTCTGTTAATGGGCTAGAGTAGCACACCCAACTGAGTACTATTTTGTCTCCCAAATCCAAAGAGTTCAACCATATGTTGTGACTCTTTTTTGGTCACAGGAGAAGCCAGATGCAACAGCTCATTCTTCACCTTAAAATGTTTTAGCATATCAAGTTTAACAGTGAATATTACCCAAGGAGATGCTCCCTATCCTGGAGATAATTCATATATTTCCAGTTGTACACAGGAAATTTGAGTATTGTTAGGCAAAAATATGTCTGTAAGTGTCTTCTATTTATGGATTAAATGCAGTTTAAGGTCATGCATACAGCTGCCAGTTTGACAAAGGGTGGACTATGATGGTTAGGTTCATGTGTCAACTTGTGCAGGTGATAGTGCCCAGTTGTCTGCTCAAGCAAACACTGGCCAAACCATTACTGTGAGGACATTTCTTGGACTTAAATCATCAGTCAGTTATTTGCATCTATGACTGATTACATCTAAAATCAACTAAGGGGAGTGTCATTCACAGTGAGAAAATCTAATCACCCGGCCATAATCCAATCAGTTGAAGACTTTTTTTTTTTTCTTGAGGAGGCACCAGGAATTGAAACCAGGTCTCCAGCATGGTAGGTGAGAACTCTGCCTGCTGAGTCACTGTGGCCCTTCCAGTTGAAGACTTTTCATTGGAGAGGTGATGAATTTGGCAATCAGAAGTGAGAACTTTCATCTCTACCTCAGCCAGCCATAATCTTCTGAGGAATTCACTGAAGACCTTCATTGTTGTTGCCAGCTCATGGTCTGACCTATAGAATTTGGACTCTCACATCCCCACAGTTGTGTGAGACACCTTTATAAAATCTCATATTTACAGATATCTTCTGTTGGTGCTGTTTCCCTAAGGAACCCTGAGTAATACCTAGGCTTTAACAAAAGTGAGGACAAAAGAAGTATGACTTACAAAGTTCAGACAGCAATATGGCAGAAGAAAGTCTGGTATTATTACTAGTGACTTTAAATATAGATAGACTAAACTCTCCAGTCATAAGTCAGAGATTGGCACAATGGATAAAAAATAATTACCCAACTGTATGTTATTTGCAAAAGACTAGCTTTAAAGTCTGCTATAAGTAGGTTGGTGGTTAAAGAACTGAGAAAAAAGAAACAATGCAAGTAGTGACCAAAAGAGAACTTTTGGTGGCTTACTAATATTGAATAAAATAGACTCTAAAAGTAAAAAACACTAATGGGGAACAAAGATGTTTATTCTATACTACTAAAGAGATGATAAAACAGGAAGATGTGGCAATTATAAATGTACAAGTATGCAGTAGTTAAGGGAAACAGAACTAACAGGAGATATTTGTAAATATAAAATTTTGAATAAGTGTTTCAAACAACTGTGGGGATTCATAAGTCCAAATTCCATTGGGCAGGTTGTGGACTGGCAGCTCCAGTGCAGCTCTTTGACGAAATTCCCAGAAGAGGCTGGCTGGCAGAAGTGGAGAAAGATTCTCTCTTTTGACTTCTCCTTTAAAACCTTCAACTGATCAGATTAAATGCCACTCATTGCAGAAGACATTTGACTTAGTCCAGATGTAATAAGCCATAGATGCAATCAATATGTTGATGATTTAAGTTCACAAAATGTCCTTCAGCAACAGAGCATCATGGTTCACCCCTTGTCAATTTGGCAGCTGTATACATCACCTTAAACCATGCTTAGTCTCTAAATACAAATAATAATAACATACATATTTTCACTTAATACAACTCGACTGTCCTGTGCACAACTTAAAATGCACTAAATCTCCCCAGAATAGGGCACAAGACCTTATAATATTCACTCTTAACCTTGATATCCTAGAATTTAAATTATATGACATGAACAATACAACTTATATCATATGATATGGGGATGAGATAGAATAGAAAACAAATGTTTGCTTTATGTGAAAATACAAACATACTCATAACAAAACTAAGAAAGAGGCTTTCAAACCATCAAAACTTCATTCTATAATTAATTCTCAGATCTTGAAATCTAATGGAGTTTTCTCTGCAGGTTTTGGAATTGTTTGGGTCCATTGACCCTGCTTTCCTTAGAATTACTCACTATTGAAATGAGAATATTGATCCTATGAATGGCCCTCCTTTGCATATTGGTAGCAGATAACTTGTTGTAAGTTTCACAGGTTTATAGTCAGAGGAGAATTTTTCTTATGCAAAATCATCCTGTAGCTGATTTTGATGAGAATTTATGCTGTTTTTGACTTTGTATTATATTTGTATTGTTACTGAAATTGTTAAAGGCTTTTGTAATATTGTGATAGAATGAATGCATTGCGTATATGGAAATAACATGTCTTTTGGGTGTCCAGGTGTTGGAATGTGTTAGTTTTAAACTGTCATGTACCTCAGAAAATCATGATCTTCTAATTCAATCTTGTGGGAGCAGACCTTTTGTGACACTTTTATTAAGTTGTTTTCATGGAGATTTGACCTTACACATTCAAGGTGTGTCTTAATCCATTTTTTGGAGTCCTGTAAGTGGTAGGCATTTTGGAGGTAGCACAGCCATTTGGAAATAAAAACACCCTAGAGATGCTAAATTAAGAGATGAAATCCATATCTTGCCCTGGAGAAGTTAAGAGAGGATCTTGGAATCAGAAGCTGATAGTGATGAATTGGGAATAATGACCAGCAGATGCCAGACACATGACTTCCCAGCTGACAAAGGTGTAGATGTTGGCAGCCTTTCTTCAGAGTCCAGGTATCATATTATTGATGTTTTTTTTTTTTTTTTTTTAAAGAGAGAGGGAGGAAGGGAAGGAAAGAAAGACAGAGAAGGAAGGAAAGATGGAAGGAAGGAAGGGAGGAAGAAAGGGAAACATCTTTAAACATTTTCTTATTTTATTATATTTTGTTTGTTTGTTTGTTTTTTACATGGTCTGGGGCCGGGAATCGAACCGGGGTCCTCCGGCATAGCAGGCAAGCACTCTTGCCCGCTGAGCCACCGCGGCCCGCCCCATATTATTGATGTTTTAACTGAGATATATGCATGGCCCTAGAACTGTTCATTTGTAATCTGATAAATCTCCTTTATAAAAGCCAATCCATTTCTGGTACATTCCAACAGCTTTAGAAAACTGAAAAAATGGACCTAACAGTGGAGTCCCAAAATATATGAAGCCAGTGCTGATAAATTTGAAGGGAGAAATTGGTTCTACATTAACAGTGGGAGACTTTAACACACTACTCTCAATAATGGATAGAACATCTATCTAGTCAGAAGATCAATAAGGAAGTACAGGATTTGAATGATAACTAAACCATATAAACCCAACAGACATATATAGAATGTTGCACCCAACAAAAACGGAATCTGCATTCTTCTCAAATGCACATCGATATTTCTCCAGGACAGATCATATGATGGGTCACAAAACAAGTGTCAATAAATTTAAAAATGTTGATATCATAGACTCAATGTCTCAATGTATGATTTCTAGTTTCATTCTGAACACAAGAGAATATAGCTAGAAATCAATAAAAGAGAGAGCAATTGAAAATTCACAAATATGTGTAAATTTATATACTTGAACAATCAGTGGGATAAAGAGGAATCAGAAAGCTAATAAGAAGATAGGAAATATCCTGAGGCAAATGAAAATGAAAATATAACACACCAAAATGTATACGATGCAGTGATGGCAACACTAAGAGTTAAAACATAGCTCAATATGGCCTACATTAGAGTAGAAGAAAGACTTCAATTTAGAGACCTAATCTCAAAACCGGAAGACCTAAAAGAAGAACAAAATAAGCCCAGATGATCAGAAGGAAAGTAATAATAATGATTAGAGCAGATTAAATGAAATAGAAGTCAAAACAATAGAGAGATAAAACTAAAATTGGTTCTTTGAAAAGATCAACAAAATTGAAAAACATGCAAATAGACTAATGCAAAAAAGAGAAAGGATAAAAATAATGAAAAGGAGAAATGAAAAGGGGAATTACTGCTGACTCTGCTGAAATGAAACAACTATGAGGATGGATACTATAAACAACTGTAAGCCAATAGACCAGATAAACAAGATGAAATGGACAAATTGTTAGAGACATACAAACTACCTATACTTCCTCAGAAGAAATAGAAGCCAATCATTGGTAAAGCAATTGAATCAACAGTCCAAAACCTCAATGCAAAAAACCTATTTCTAAATGGTTTCACAGGTTAATTCTATCAAACATTTCAAGAAGAATTAACTCCAATTCTTCTTAAAATCTTCCAAAAAACACTCCATAACCCATTCAATGGGGTCCACATGACCCTCACAACAAAACAGGATAAATATTATAAAAGAAAAAAACTCCAGACCAATATCTCATATGAATATAGATATAAAAGTTCTTTACAAAATAGTTGAAAACCAAATCCAACAACAAATTAATACAATTATACATCATGATCTACTGAGATTTATCCCTGGTATTCAAGATGGTTTCAACATAAGAAAATTGATTAATGTAACACCACATTAACAGAATGAAAGAACAAAACACATGGTTATCTCAATTTATGTAAAAAAGGCATTTTACAAAATAAAATATTATTTTTAAATAAAAACCCTTAGCAAAATAGTAATAGAAGGAAAATTCTTCAACATGATAAAGGGCATATGTGAAAAGCCCACATCTATCATCCTTAATATTAAAAAAGTGAAACTTTCCTTCTAAGAGCAGAAGCAAGACAGGAGTGCCCACTATGATTACTGTTATTCAACATTGTATTGGAGGTTTTTGCCAGAACACAGGTAGGCTAGAAAAAGAAATAAAGTCATCCAAATTGGAAATGAAAAGTACACTTTCCCTATATGAAGTTGATATGATCCTATATAAAGAATCTGCTGAGATTTTCACAGTGAAGTTGCTAGACCTAATAAGTGAATTCAGTAAACAGGTGGTGCACAAGAACAATACTGAAAAATCAGTAGTGTTTCTACATACAGGCAATAAAGAATGCAAAGAAGAAATAATGAAAAAAAATCCATTCACAAGCAAATAAAAGAATCAAATATCTAGGAATAAATCTAAGCAAGGTTGTATAGGACTTGTACGTGTAAAGCTACAAAACATTGGTGAAAAAAATTAAAGAAGACCTTAATAAATGGAAGGACATTCCATATTCATTGATTGGAAGACTAAATATTGTTAAGATGTCAGGACTACCCAAAGTAACTAATAGGTTCAATGGAATTTCAATAAAATTCCAGCAGATATCTTCTTTGCAGAAATGGAAAATCCAATCATAAAATTTATACAGAAGGGGCTCCACATAGTTAAAGCCATCTTGAAATAAAAAGAATGAAGTTGGAGGTCTCATACTTCCTGATCTTAAAATTTATGACTAAGTCACAGTCATCAAATCAGGGTGGTACTTGTGCTCACTTCAATAGCATATGTCCTAATATTGACATGATACAGAGAAAATTATCATGGACCCTGCACAAGAATGACATGCAAACTCATGAAGCATTCCAATTTAAAAAAAAAAAGAACAACAACATAAACAGCATGGCACTAGCAGAAATATAGACCAATGAATCAGATTGAGAGCTCAGAAAACAACCCTCACGTTTATAACCAAGTGATATTTGACAAGATGGCAAAGACCACTCAATTGCAACAGGAGACATTTTTCAACAAAAGCTTCTGAGAAAACTAAATTTCCATGTGTAAAAAAGGAGAAGGATCTATACCTTACACTATAAACTAATATTAACCCCAAATGGATTAAAGACTTAATAGAAGAGCTAGAATTACTGGAAGAAAATGTTGAGAAGAAAATTACTGGAAGAAAATGTTGAGATGTATCTACAGGACCATGTGTTAGGCAATGGTTTCTTAGACATTACACACAAACAACAAGCTAAAAAAAAAAAAAAAGATAACTGGGACCTCATTAAAATTACAGACTTTTGTGCCTCAAAGGGTTTTATCATGAAAGTAAAATGATAACCTACACAATGGGAGAAAATATTTGAAAATCACTTATCCAATAGGGATTAATATGCAGAATATGTAAACAAATTTTTCAAGTTATAAACAAAAAGACAACTCAATTTATAAATGGGCCAAACACTTGAACAGACATGCCTTCAAAGAAGATATACAATGGCCGGAAGGTACATATAAAGATGTTCAGCATCACTAGCCATAAGAAAAATGCAAATTGAAACAATGGCATACCATTTCACACACTTAGAAAGTTTGCATTTAAAAAAAATGGCAGTCCATGCTGAGGGCACAGAGAAATGGGAACACTCATTCATTGCTGGTAATACTGGTTTGAAACTGTACTCCAGAAAAGCCATATTCTTTTAATACAATCTTGTGAGTGCAGACTTATTGTGGGAGGAATATTTTGATTATATTTTTCTATGAAGATGTGGCACCACACACTCAAGGTGGGCCTTAGTTAGTTTAATGGAGTCCTTAAAAGAACTCATGGAGAGAGAGCAAGAGAGCTCAAGTCTGACAGAGAGAGCAGAGAGATGGAAATAAGACACAGACATTTGGAGATGCTAAGCTAAAAGATGAAGCCAAGAGTCTGCTCCCAGAGAAACTGAGAAACCACAGATGCTTAGACTGAAAGTCATTGTAAGCAGGTACTGAGAGTGCCATTTGAAACTAGAATCCAGTAAAGGATTGCAAACATCTCCATTGCCTTCCCATGTGTCATAGAAACCACAGGCAGTATTGGCCTTTCCTCAGAGTCAAGGTATCTTCCTCTGGATGTCTTAATTTGGACATTTTCATGGCCTGAGGATGGTGAACTTGCAACTTAATAAATCCATTTTGAAAAAGCTAATCCATTTCTGGTATATTGGCTTGTGGCAGCTATAGAAAAGTGAAACAGAGTTTAGTACCAGAGAAGTGGAGTGCTGTGATTGCAAATAAAAAACATTTTGGAATGGATTTTTACATGGTGTAATAGTTTATAAAAACTTCTGGAATGCATTATACCAGAAATTGACTGGTTTTCAAAAAGGGATTTTATAATTTGCCAGTTACAATTCTATGACCATGAAAATGTCAAAATTAAGGCATCCAGGGAAAGATACTTTAATTCAAGGAAGGCCGATGGCTCAAGAACATATCTGTCATCTGGATAGTCATGTGGCTGTCATGTTCTTGACCCTTGCTTCTGGGCTCCATTTCTTGCAGTCTCTGTTTCCTGTGGAGATTCCTTACATGGTTTCTCCGGGGCTATTTTTCATCTCTTGGTTTCCCTTGGTTCTCTCCAGGTTTTAGTTTGCTTAGCATTTCATGGGAAGGCTCATGATGTCTCTACTGGACTCTGCCTGTGTCTAGGCATCTGCTCTCTCTATTACAATACTGCCTGGCTACAATACAAATTAGACAGTGGGCCAGTTTGGGTAGAAAATGAAACCCTTAACCTACAAATACTTCTAGACCTTGACAATTATTGTCAGCATCTCAGCAAGTGGAGATGCTGGCCTTCTTTAGCTTATACAAGTGCCCCTCTTTGCCAAATTTGTTCCACTTATCAAATCTTTCTCCATTCTCCTTTCCCAAAACAACCTATATCTGAACCCAGTGCTCCTTCTTCTCCACCTCCTCCCCAAACTTCCTTTGATCTTACCAAAGACATTCTCATTAACTCCCCTCCCTCCCCTCCCTATTCAGCCCCTCATGGCCTCCGCTGCTGCTACAGCACAACCAAAATATAATATTCCCCCATCTCCTCCTTTTCCCCCATCTCCAGACACTACCATAGAATCTCAACCCTCCTCTAACCCCTCTCCTCCTTCTCTTACTCGCTACACAGCCCCTCCTGGCTGAGCCAAACCCATTGCCAAACCTTAGGCAGTAAACAACCCTCCCTCATCTTTGAGCTCTACCTCAGAATTTTCCCTTTTCTTTCCTTCCCAGCAGAGGACTCCCAGTACATCTGACCCCAAACTGTCACCCCCTTGTGAAAAGTGTCTAGGCCAGAACACACATCCATATGTTCCCTTTTCCCTTTCTGACCTTTCTCAAGTCAAACAGTACGTGAATTCATACTACTGACCCCACCTGATTTTTTAAAGGAATTCCTGTACCTTACTGTGTCCTATGATGTCTCCTAGCAAAATTTCTATGTCATTCTCTCTACTTTTGCCTCACTCCCAATGAGAAGGAATGAGTATGGCTACAAGTTCAAGCTCCTGAAGGTACCTTGAATAAAGAAGGCCCTACCAACAGCCCCATAGGAGTCACTGCAGTGCCCTAGAGGAACCCAATTAAAAATATCAGGAAAGAGAACCTGGCTGATAGTTTCGCAACCTTATTATAACTTCCCTCATTGCAGGACTCCAGGTGACCACGCACAAAGCAGTTAACTACGAAAAAGTTAAAATAAATTTCTCAAAAAGATGATAAAGTCCTGCAGCCTTTCCAGCTAAACTCAAAGAAGCCCTTAAACACTATACAATGTCAGCCCAAACTTCCCTGAAGTCACTTTACCCCTCCATAAGCATTTTATTTCCCAATCAGCCCCTGGCATTTATCAGAAACTCAAAAAGTCAGAAGTGGGACCTGAACTGCATGAAGTGATGTTCCTTTAAAGTCTTTAACAATAGAGACCTAGAAAAAGCCCAGCAGGAAAAACTTAAGGAGGAAACCAAAGCTAAATCCTGCACTTAAGCTTGCCAGCTCCTTGCTTCTGCACTGAGAAAAAAACAAACAAACAAACCCGAAGTTCTCCTAAACTGAAAGGAAAAAGCCCACTGAGAACCTATCATAAACGTGGAGAGTTGAGGCACTGGAAGCAGGAATGCCCCCAAAGACCAAAGGAGCCCCAAAGATGGTAAAAGCTTCCAGGGACCTGTCCACAAGGCTAGAAGGCAGGACATTGGACCCAAGGGTGCATTGAGCCTCCAAGGAGTAGTGAAAGCCTCTCCAAAAGCCCTGCTGGCTGCTCCCAGCCATGACTACAAGGGTCCAGAGCTAATAGCTCCCTGGATTTCATCAAAGGATATCAAAATCACAATGTCCCAGGTGTCTGTAGATATGGTGGATAATATGTTAATTTTTAAATTAATACAGGAGCTACATGTTCTTTCTTAGCTTCTTACTTTGGCCCTTCCTTCTCTAAAACCTGTCCCATAATGAAAGCAGATGGGAAGTCTTGGGCCTTCAAGCCTTCATGCCACCTGTCCCCTGCTGAATTGGTAGTATTCTTTAAAGTCATTGGTTGTTAATAATACCAGAGTGTCCTGCTCCACTGCTGGGAAGGGATATATTGAAACTGTTAGGTGCTCAAATGGAAATAATAGTATGTCTGCCAAAGCAGGAATCTGAAAATTCCATTAAAACGCTGTAGCATTAAATATGGTGTTAACTTGGATTAAAGTACATTAGAGCTCCTCCCCATAGATTTAAAAAGTCAGGCGGGCCCCAAATTCTTTTTTTTTTTAATTAAAAAAATTAACAAACAAAACATTTAGAAATCATTCCATTCTACATATATAATCAGTAATTCTTAGTATCATCACTTAGTTGCATATTCATCATTTCTTAGTACATTTGCATCGATTTAGAAAAAGAAATAAAAAGACAATGGAAAAAGAAATAAAATGATAATAGATAAAAAAAAAACCTATATGTACCATACCCCTTACCCCTCGCTTTCATTTACCACTATTTCAAACTGAATTTATTTTAACATTTGTTCCCCCTATTATTTATTTTTATTCCATATGTTCTACTCTTCTGTTGATATAGTAGCTAAAAGGAGCATCAGACATAAGGTTTTCACATTCACAGAGTCTCATTGTGAAAGCTATATCATTGTTCAGTCATCATCAAGAAACATGGCTACTAGAACACAGCACTACATTTTCAGGCAATTCCCTCCAGCCTCTCCACTACATCTTGAACAACAAAGTGATATCTACTTAATGCATAAGAATAACCTCCAGGATAACCTCTCGACTCTATTTGGAATCTCTCAGCCATTGACACTTTGCCTCATTTTACTCTTCCCCCTTTTGGTCAAGAAGGTTCTCTCAATCTCTTATTGTTAATTCTCAGCTCATTCTAGGGTTTTTCTTAGTCCTTTGATGCTGAGTCTCAGCTCATTCCAGGATTTTCTGTTGGTCGATATATCTGTCTTTATGCCAGTACCATGCTGTTTTGACAACTGTGGCTTCATAATATGGCTTAAAGTCAGGCAGCGTGAGACCTCCAGCTTCATTTTTTCCCTCAAGATACTTTTAGCAATTCAGGGCACCCTGCCTTTCCAGATAAATTTGCTTATTGGTTTTTCTATTTGTGAAAAGTAAGTTGTTGGGATTTTGATTGGTATTGCGTTGAATCTGTAAATCAATTTAGGTAGAATTGACATCTTAACTATATTTAGTCTTCCAATCCATGAACATGGTATGCCCTTCCATCTATTTAGGTCTTCTGTGATTTCTTTTAACAGTTTCTTGTAGTTTTCTTTGTATAGGTCTTTTGTCTCTTTAGTTAAATTTATTCCTAAGTATTTTATTCTTTTAGTTGCAATTGTGAATGGAATTTGTTTCTTGATTTCCCCCTCAGCTTGTTCATTGCTAGTGTATAGAAATGCTACAGATTTTTGAATGTTGATCTTGTAACCTGCTACTTTGCTGTGCTCGTTTATTAGCTCTACTAGTTTTGTTGTGGATTTTTCAGGGTTTTCGACGTATAGTATCCTATCATCTGTAAACAGTGATAGTTTTACTTTTCCTTTCCAATTTTGATGCCTTGTATTTCTTTTTCTTGTCTAATTGCTCTGGCTAGAACTTCCAACACAATGTTGAATAACAGTGGTGATAGTGGACATCCTTGTCTTGGGGGGAAAGTTTTCAGTTTTTCCCCATTGAGGATGATATTAGCTGTGGGTTTTTCATAAATTCCCTTTATCATTTTAAGGAAGTTCCCTTGTATTCCTATCCTTTGAAGTGTTTTCAACAGGAAAGGATGTTGAATCTTGTCAAATGCCTTCTCTGTATCAATTGAGATGATTATGTGATTTTTCTGCTTTGATTTGTTGATATGGTGTATTACATTAATTGATTTTCTTATGTTGAACCATCCTTGCACACCTGGGATGAATCCTACTTGGTCATGATGTATAATTCTTTTAATGTGTTGCTGGATTCGATTTGCTAGAATTTTATTGAGGATTTTTGCATCTATATTCATTAAAGAGATTGGTCTGTAGTTTTCTTTTTTTGTAATATCTTTGCCTGGTTTTGGTATGAGGGTGATGTTGGCTTCATAGAAAGAATTAGGTAGCTTTCCCTCCACTTAAATTTTTTTGAAGAGTTTGAGCAGGGTTGGTACCAATTCTTTCTGGAATGTTTGGTAGAATTCACATGTGAAGCCATCTGGTCCCGGATTTTCTTTTTGGGAAGCTTTTGAATGACTGATTCAATTTCTTTACTTGTGATTTGTTTGTTGAGGTCATCTATTTCTTCTTGAGTCAAAGTTGGTTGTTCATGTCTTTCTAGGAACTTGTCCATTTCCTCTAAATTGTTGTATTTATTAGCATAAAGTTGTTCATAGTATCCTGTTATTACCTCCTTTATTTCTGTGAGGTCAGTAGTTATGTCTCCTCTTCCATTTCTGATCTTATTTATTTGCATCCTCTCTCTTCTTCTTTTTGTCAGTCTTGCTAAGGGCCCATCAATCTTATTGATTTTCTCATAGAACTAACTTCTGGTCTTATTGATTTTCTCTATTGTTTTCATGTTCTCAATTTCATTTATTTCTGCTCTAATCTTTGTTATTTCTTTCCTTTTGCTTGTTTTGGGGTTAGTTTGCTGTTCTTTCTCCAGTTCTTCCAAGTGGACAGTTAATTCCTGAATTTTTGCCTTTTCTTCTTTTCTGATATAGGCATTTAGGGCAATAAATTTCACTCTTAGCACTGCCTTTGCTGCATCCCATAGGTTTTGATATGTTGTGTTTTCATTTTCATCCGCCTCGAGATATTTACTAATTTCTTTTGTAATTTCTTCCTTGACTCACTGATTGTGTAAGAGTGTGTTGTTGAGTCTCCATGTATTTGTGAATTTTCTGGCACTCTGCCTATTATTGATTTCCAACTTCATTCCTGTATGATTTGAGAAAGTGTTGTGTATGATTTAAATCTTTTTAAATTTGTTGAGACTTGCTTTGTGACCCAGCATATGGTCTATCTTTGAGAATGATCCATGAGCACTTGAGAAAAAGGTGTATCCTGCTGTTGTGGGGTGCAATATCCTATAAATGTCTGTTAAGTCTAACTCATTTATTGTAATATTCAAATTCTGTTTCTTTATTGATCCTCTGTCTAGATATTCTGTCCATTGATGAGAGTGGGGAATTTATGTCTTCAACTCTTATGGTAGATGCGTCTATTTCCCTTTTCAGTATTTGCAGTGTATGCCTCACGTATTTTGGGGCATTCTGGTTCCATGCATAAATATTTATGATTGTTATGTCTCTTGTTGCATTGTTCCTTTTATTAGTAGATAGTATCCTTCTTTGTCTCTTTTAACTGTTTTACATTTGAATTCTAATTTGTTGGATATTAGTATAGCTACTCCTGCTCTTTTCTGGTTGTTATTTGCATGAAATATCTTTTCCCAACCTTTCACTTTCAACCTATGTTTATCTTTGGTTCTAAGATGTGTTTCCTGTAGACAGCATATAGAAGGATCCTGTTTTTTAATCCATTCTGCCAGTCTATGTCTTTTGATTGGGGAGTTCAGTCCATTGACATTTAGTGTTATTACTGTTTGGGTAGTACTTTCCTCTACCATTTTGCCTTTTGTATTTTATATATCATATCTAATTTTCCTTCTTTCTACACTCTTCTCCACACCTCTCTCTTCTGTCTTTTCGTACCTGTCTCTAGTGCTCCCTTTAGTATTTCTTGCAGAGCTGGTCTCTTGGTCACAAATTCTCTCAGTGACTTTTTGTCTGAAAATGTTTTAATTTCTCCCTCATTTTTGAAGGACAATTTTGCTGGATATAGAATTCTTGGTTGGCAGTTTTCCCCTTTTAGTAATTTAAATATATCATCCCACTGTCTTCTTGCCTCCATGCTTTCTGCTGAGAAATCTACATTTAGTCTTATTGAGTTTCCCTTGTATGTGATGGATTGTTTTTCTCTTGCTGATTTCAAGATCCTCTCTTTCTCTTTGACCTCTGACATTCTAACTAGTAAGTGTCTTGGAGAACGCCTATTTGGATCTACTCTCTTTGGGGTGCGCTGCACTTCTTGAATCTGTATTTTTAGGTCTTTCATAAGAGTTGGGAAATTTTCAGTGATAATTTCTTCCATTAGTTTTTCTCCTCCTTTTCCCTTCTCTTCTCCTTCTGGGACACCCACCACACGTATATTTGTGCGCTTCATATTATCATTCAATTCCCTGAGCCCCTGCTCAAATTTTTCCATTCTTTTCCCTATAGTTTCTGTTTCTTTTTGGATTTCAGATGTTCCATCTTCTAGTTCACTAATTCTAACCTCTGTCTCTTGAAATTTACCATTATAGGTTTCCATTATTTTTTTCATCTCTTCTACTGTATCTTTCATTCCCATAAGTTCTGTGATTTGTTTTTTCAGATTTTCCATTTCTTCTTTTTGTTCATTCCTTGCCTTCTTCATGTCCTCCCTCAATTCATTGATTTGGTTTTTGAAAAGGTTTTCCATTTCTGTTTGTTTATTCAGAATTAGTTGTCTCAGCTCCTGTATCTCATTTGAACTATTGGTTTGTTCCTTTGACTGGGCCATATCTTCAATTTTCCTGGTATGATTTGTTATTTTTTGCTGGTATCTGGACATTTAATTACCTTAAATAGTTTATTCTGGAGATTGCTTTCACTTATCTTACCTAGGGTTTTCTTGCTAGATGAGTTTGTTGTCTATCTGTTCATTGACCTTCAGTTCAGCTTTTTCTGGGCCTCTAGCTTAAGTTTTGTTTAACAGAGGGTAATTTTTCAGTTCTTGTTTTCTTCTTTCTTTCCCTGCTTGTAATGTGCCTTTTCCCTCCCCACACCTAGGAGGGTCTACATTTATATTACAGACTCCAGCCAGGTTTTCCCAGACTAAGCTTGCCTCCTTTCAGGGGGAATGAGTCACCTGCATCAGTTTTCCCTGCATGTGAGACCCAGCAGGTTGAAAGACTTTCCTGTGAGGTCTCTGGGCTCTGTTTTTCTTATCTTGCCCAGTATGTGGTGCTTGTCTGTCTGTGGGTCCCACCAGCAAAAGATGTTGTGGCTCCTTTAACTTTGGAAGGCTCTCCCTTCTGGGGGCATGGTGGAGATAGAGGAAAGGTTGTAGGCTGGTTTTAATGGCTTCAAATTGCAAAACCCTGGGTTCTGAATTCCTTGAGAGAGGGATTCCACCTGAGTTGTGTTTCACCCCTCCTGTGGGGAAGGTTCAGGTGGGAGACAGCCCTGAAAGCAGCCTGTTTCTGCATTTGGGGCAGTTGCAGCCTGTGTAATCCCACTGCCGAATTCAGAGGCAGCCAAGCCTCTGCAGAAACAGCCTCAGAAGGCTCTGTTTCATCCCCTTTCCTCTCTTTTGGTTAGCCCAATAGGCGACCTCCACCTTGATCAGTTTCACCTGAGCTGGGGGCCTATTTTTAGCAGTCAGAATTTGTTTATTAATGCCACTATTGGTTTTTGGTTGGACTCAGTCCCTGCTACTGTTAGAGACTCCCTCCTTTCCCTCCAGGAAGCCGCCTGTGGGGGAGGGGCGCCAGCTGCCACGGTTTGGGGAACTGCACGTGGCTTGGGGAACTCACTGTTCCAGAGACTCGCAACTGGTCCAGCTGGTCCAGACTGGGGTACGCTGTGTGTCCAGTCACTATCATGGCTCCAGGAGTTGTTCTGTACTGTTTCTGGTCATTTAGTAGTTGCTCTGGAGGATGAACTAAAAACGCATGCACATTACTAAATCGCCATCTTGGCCCCTCCCTTAAAGCATTTTTTCCCCAAATTCTGAGAAACAAACTTGCCTGGAAAAACAATTCATGTCTCTCCTACTGTAATTCAATACAAAAAAAGACCTACATTTCCCCAGGAAAAAACAAGCAACAAAAAAACCCCACAGTGTCCCCTAAAGTTGGAGGACAGCAAAGTTATTCAAACTCTTATCCAAAATTCCCTGAAAGCAGGACTTCCCATCCTCTGCTGGTCCTACTATAATACCCCCATTCTGAGCATTAAAAGGTCAAATTGGGACTGGCAATGGTGGCTCAGTGGCAGAGTTCTCACCTGCCAGGCCGGAGACCCAGGTTTGTTTCTCAATGCCTGCCCATGTAAAAAAATACATCAATAAAATAAAGTCAAATAGGTTCTATGGGTTCATGCAAAATTTTATGGCCATAACCCAGTTTGTCATTCCCCTTCATCATATCATACCTAACCCTTACAGTCCTCTCCTCCTCCTCAAAATAAATAAATAAATAAATGAATAAATTTTAAAATCCCAGGCTCTACCCTGTGGCATTCAGTTTTTAACTAAAAAGATGCTTTTTTAAAATATAAAATCGTACCCAGATTCTCAGTTTTTATTTGCCTTTAAGTGGTAAGATCTTGGGGACACAGTTCCAAGATAGCTCATCTGGACAGTCCTACCCCAATAGTTCAGGGATAGTCCTCACAATTTTTAAAAAATGTGCTAGTGCAGGACCTAGCCCTCCTGTAGTATGAGTCTAGCTCCCTCCTCCAGTATGTAGATAATGTATTAGTATGCAGTCCTATGAAGGAAGTCTCCTTCAATGGCACTATTAATTTCCCAGTCTAACAAGGTTAATGAGTTTCATTTTCTAGGGTTCAAGTTGCTTTACAAAATAATTTTTACTTTGAGTTTATCCCCACCCCAGGGAAGTGCTCTTCATCATCTGAGAAAAATCAGGCTATGCTCTCAGTACCAGCTGCTAAGGTATAAAACCAAATGGAAACATAGAAAAATTAATCATGAAGGGGAAGCAATGAAGTGACAAATAGTAAAGTTGTTACTGTTTCAAAATACATTAAATATATTCTGACAAGTTTTATTTCTATAGTAATTGTATGTTGTAAAATGTTTGCTTTGAGAAAGCTTCAAAAATTATTTTGGTAACATGGTATGAATGATATAAAGAATGTCTTTTTTATTAAAAAGAAAAACAGTGTAGGTTTGTTCTAAGACTAAATGAATGGTTGTTACAGAATGAGGAATATGTAAAACAAAACTTGAATGGACATGGAAGGTTGTAGAAAGTTTGTGGATAGAGAAAATTTAGTTGAGGTTAAGAAATATTTGATGAGTCTATAAAATACCAATACAAAACTAAAACTTAGTTTTCTGTTAAAGTGACAAACCTTTCTTAAATTATTATCCTATCTTCAATACAGAGTTTTATTTAAGTAATAGTGTAAAAAGCAAAAAGCTTATAGTTTGAATAAATAAATTCTTGTGTCTTTGTTAACTTCAGCATACACTTAGTTATTCAAAACAAAGCTTCAATGTCTTTTACTCAACTTTATATGAAAAAAACAAATATTGTTTCAAACCTGACAACTTTTAACATTCTGCTTTCTCAAAGTCAATTCCTAAAAAAAATCCTTTTATTCCAAACAGCTGCTAAAAACGTATTCTTTCACTTTATAAATATTAATTGCTAAAAATAGCTAAATTCATTTAATATAAATTGCATACCAAGTTTTATTGTTATAATTAAATTTTCCTGTCAACTGCTTTGTTTCACTCTAATGCTTCTCTAGAAGTATTTGCAGTAAACTAAAAATCAAAAATTTATCTTCAACAAAGGGAGACTTAAAAGAAGTAAAGCAAGTTTAAAAATAATATTCTAGTTGTTAACCAACTTAACCTTAGTTATATAAGAAAAAGAAGATAAACCTCAGTTTTCACCTAAAAATCCTAAAAGATAACATAAAAATAATAAAGAAGGCACAAGAGAATACCACATATGACAACTGATTATGGCTAAAGTCTATTCTATTCTATTTCTCCTCTCCTTTGAAGATAATTTTAATTCCACTCTTAATATCCCTTTTCATAATCCTACTACTCCTCATTTTAGATCCTTGTTTTCTGCAACTCTTAATTTAGATCCTTGTTTTCTGCAACTCTTAACCATATTTATTCACAGAGCTATCTAAACAATGATGAATCAGGCTGTCAGCAACAGGCTATTACTCTGATAGGCACACTGGTACCAGCCAATTCCCTGCAACAAGAAGTAGGGACAACCCTATGCCCTCCAACATCTGGAAGCAGTAGGGAAAGCAGACCTCTGCCCTTCAACATCCTAAGAAAAACTAAAAGGAAAAGTCTGGAATGTTAGGCTACCTCCCCCCATGAAGTAACTGAACCTTAGCAAACATTCCAAGAGACTCCCCCCACCCATAACTTCCAGGAGGCCCCTTGCAAAACCAAAACTGCCCCAGCTCATGAGGCAGTCCCATGGTTGTCCTTGTATCCACCCTCCAGCAACTACAATAGTTCCCCTTATCCAACATCTGCCCACTGGCAGTTAAAGCCCTGGCAGCTGCAACTTGCTATATTTCCCTACTTAGCCCCCACCCTCTAAACCAACCAAGAAAAACCTGACAACTACCCATGCTCATACTAGAATTCCCACCAACCATCCTATATAAGCTGTGCCTCTTCCTGCTCAGGGCTGCCACCATCTTAAGCTTCAGCCTGCCTGTGCATAGCCTCACAATAAAGCTCCTCTGATCAAATTTTGGTCTCTTCACTGCCCTCTCAGTCAATAAAAAAAACCTTACAAATGTTCCCATTTGGAATATGGGAATGTTTTGGTAATGGATGGTGGCAATGATAGTGCAATATTTTGAAAGCAATTAACTACATTGAAATATATATCTGAATATGATTAAAAAAGGAAAATATTAGATTATATATATGGTAACAGCATAAAAGAATAAAAATAAAAATCCATGGAACTACACTATACAAACCCACAGTTAAATCATGGAGTTTAACTAATATTACAATTTTTTTAAAGATGATAATATCAATTGTAACAAATGTTCCACAGCAATGAAATGTGGTTTTGGTAAGGCAATTTATTGTTATCCTATATTTTAAGCATGATTGCTCTGTAAACACATAATTTCTCTAATAAGAAAAAAAGTAGTATAAGAGGATTTGGAAAAATTTGAGTTCTGATGTCAGACAGAAGGCAGAATTTGAAAATGATGAGTTTGGATATTTAGCTGAGAAGATTTCTAAGCTAAGTGTGGAAAGTACTGTCCGGTTTCTCTTTGAAGTATACAGTAAAATGCAAGAGGAAGGGGATACGCTGAAAACTGATCTCCTGGGCACAAAGAAACCAGAAATTAATGATTTGGAAAATTCTGATTTCTGGAACATGAGTTTCCAAAGAATAGTTTTTCATGTGAGGGTTTAACTGAATGTGGAACTTGTCAGCCATGTCGGAACTCAGAACTGGAAAAGCAGTCATCCAGGAAGGATTGGTGGAAAGTCCTAATGTCTGATATTTTGTACCTCTGTGAACTTTTTCTATGGCCAACAGTATTTTGCATAACTTTTATAAACACCCCTTCCATTCAGGACTGAAAGAGACAAAGAAGGGATGAATTGAAGGAAAAAATCACTTAAAGGAAAGAACCATGTAAGCTGAGGAGTGGACCAAAGACATCTTCTGAAGCCTTTAGTCCAGTGTTTGGGGAGAACATTCCAGATTTTCAAGCATTTGGAAGGGGTTTGACTGTTACTTCCTCAGTCCTGAAGGACAAGCCATCACTTCATACATGACTCTCAGACCTTGAAACCTAATGGAGTACGCTGTGTTTGATATTGGAATATGTGAACTGTGACCCCTGTTTTCCTTCCAATTTTTTCCTGGTGAAATAGAAATGTTTAACCTACTACTGTCCTTCCACTGCATGCTGGAAGTGGGTAACTTGTTCTCTAGCTTTCACAGTTCCACAGACAGAGGAGAATTGTGTTCCAGATCAGACCACACCCATAAATGATTTCAATGAGTTTTGTACTAAACATTGCTTCTGAAATGACTTGAGACTTTTGGAATATTGTGATGGAATGAATGTATTTCACATGTAGGAAGAGCATGTCTTTTAGGGGTCCAGATGGTGGGGTATGGAGATTTGAGGCTGTATGTACCCCAGTAAATGTGCTATTAAATTTAATCCATTTCTGTGGTGTGAGCCCATTGTAAGTAACAGCTTTTAATGAGACTATTTCACTAAATGTGTGCCCCACCTCAATCAGGATAGCTCTTAATCTATTCCTGGAGTCTTTTATAAGAAAGTGAAATTCAGAGAGTAAGGGAAAAGCCAGTGGGTGACAGAGGGCAAAATAAATGAAAACTGGAAGAGAAGAGAGAGACCAAGAGGGGCTGCAATGTGTCTTTCCATATGACAGAGGAGCCAAGGATTGCTTGCAACCAACCCCAGAATGCCAGTCTTTGAAGATAAAGCATTATCTTGATGATACCTTCTTTGGAATTTCTTATAGCCTCACTACCACAAGCTAATAAATCTCCATTGTTTATGTCAACCAATTCTATGGTACTTCCTTGAGCAGCCTACAAAACTAAACAAAGACCATGGGAAAGCTACTTTTGTTGTTAAGATTTTTTAGCTTATTTAAAAAAGACAGCAAGGTAGAAAGTAGAGTTTATGTTGGCAGTTTCTTGGGTCTTGCGTATATGAATTTCTGCTAAAAAATGACTACTAGTTCTCATTCTGTGGGCTCTTGACTTGCCTTATTTTGCATGCTTTCTTTTGTATGAAATGTGGCACATGCATAACACTAGGCAGTTTTCTCACATTGTTTCCTGTCAGGAAAATTTTGGCTTTCTAAAAGATTCTTTTCATTTTATAATGCCTCTGTCTATTTCATTCTGAATTGCAGCATATGGAATCTTTTAAAATGTTGCAGGCCTCCTGTGACTCTTATTTGTGTCTTCTCCATTTGACAAAAACCCCCACCTAAAATCTTTTTGAGGTAAGCTCTAATATACCTTATGTTTCTCTTATGAAACAATCTTCTTAAACTCTATTGTTTTATTGAGAGGATATGTGAGTCATATCTTCTAAAATCTTTACAGGGCCCTTTTCTATAACTCATCCGTACTTCAAAGCACCAAAATGTTTTCTGCAACATCTTAAAGGAATTTGCAGTTACACCAAGAGTTTTATTTTTAGGGCATGCTATTAAATTAGTTATATATGACACTGTAACAAATCATCCAAAATTTTAACTACTTGAAATAAGCATTTGCTTTCTCACACAAAAAGCCAAGAAGATCCTAGCTGGGTGGTTCGGACAAAAAGTTTCCTAACAGGTTGTTTACAAGTTATTGGTGAGGATGACTGTCATATAAAGGATTTGGGAGGACTTCCAAGATCACAACCAGAACAGTTGGAAGGGGGTTTCTGTTTTCTCCTTGTAGGCCTCATCGTGGTAGCTGACATCCCCCATAGGAGTGATCAAAACGGAGGAAGTATGATTGTGCACTGCATTTTATGACAGTCTTATAGTCATAAGTCACTACTTCTGACTCATTGCATTAGAAGTGTGTCACTAAATCCATCCAACACTGAACAGAAAGTAATAATGCAAGGGCACAGAAAACAACAGTTTGAGATCCTTTGAAGTCATCTTAGAGGCTGGCTACAGCAATGTGTCACAGAAATTTTGAATACTTATTGGGCAGTAACTAAAGTATTACTTGTGTTTCAGTTTTTCACTCAGCTCTTTCTAGAGCCTCAATTTACATATATTTTATACCCTTTTTATCATGACCTATTTACCCCTTAATCCTTTTTCTTTCTTTTATCATCTTTTATGCTTTGTGCTTCGATCCGTACAAATCATAACAATCTATATTCTAGTTTCTAAATCTCATCTCTGCTGTCTAATATAATGTTAAACCCATCTATTGAATTTTAATTTAATTATTGCATTTTTCAGTTTTAGGATATACTTTTTATTTATTCTTTATCTTTTAAGTTCCTTTCTTAAGCTTATTAATCATTGAAAAATGCAATAGCTGTTATTTTCTGTGTGTCCATTTTGCTTTATTTTTGGTAATTTGATTCTGTTTCCTTGTATGAACTGTAAATTTTTACATGTTGGATATTGTGTATGAAATGCAATACAGATTTTGGGTGATGGTATTTTCTTCAATAGAAGGTTTAATTTTCCTCCAGTAGGCACACAGCTTATGGGCACATCACTTTGGCCCAGGCAATTCAGGTCAATATTCATTTTGCTTTTTCCCCTGATACAGCATTTCCAAAGTCTCAATTGAAAGCCTAGGATGTTTACTTGGCACCAATATACTTACAGGTCCCTAAACTTAGCTTTCATCTTCCTAACTTGATAGCACTGCTGAAAGTTCTGCTTAACTTATTAGAAGAATCTACCTGTTTGATTTCTATGCTATTTTGAGCAGATTTGGGGTCAACAAATAAACTAAATTGTCAGAAGAATATTTGACTCCTCTTTCTTCTGTACTTTGGTCTCTGAAGTCAAAACTTGTATGTTATACCTTGTTTGAGTTTCCTAGGCTGCTCAAGCAAATACCATTAAATGGATTGGCTTAAACAAAGAGAATTTAATGGCTCACTGTTTTCAGCTTAGGAAAAAAAGTCCAAATCAAAGTATCATCAAGGCAGTGTTTTCTCCCCAAGACAATGGCATTCTGGGGACTGTTGCCAATGATCCTTTGTATTGGGTTCTTCTGTCACATGGCAATGAACATTGTGGTCTCTTTTAGCCTTTCAGTTTTATTCCAAGTTCCATTGAATTACAGCTTCTTGCCTCCCATGGATTTCCTCCATATCTGAATTTTATTCTGCATATAAAAGACTCCAGTAATAAGATTAAAATCCATCTTGATTGAGATGGGCCACACCTTAACTGAAGGAATCTCCCCAGAAGGTTCTACTTACAATGGATTCACACACCCAGGAATGAATCAGGTATAAGAACACATTTGTCTGGAGTACTTTCATCTTCAAACCACCACATACCTCACTGCCAATTTTTGTCTCCCCAGCCAAGTGACGATCCCTCACGCCCAATGCCACTGCTGCATGTTCTTCCTCTATATGCCCCAACATAGTAAATCATAAAGTCCAAAGACAGAGAATAAGGTGATGGGTACGGCATTCACATCAATGCATGTCCTACCCTTCCAAATCTTTACCTGTCAAATGCTGGTTGACTTGTTTAATTTCTCAGGCCTTTGAAATATTGCTTTTATGCTTCAAATAGATTTCATTTCACAGTTGCCATTGAGAGATTTAGTCTGATGCCAATTATTTCTTTTTTTCAGAAGCACAAGTCACTTCAATTTTATTAAAACATATGCACATATTTAATACACAGTTATATAGTTTTTATTATCCCCTAAACCCATTATCACCGAGAAATTTAAGGCTGTTAGAAGCTCAGATGCAGTCTTGTATGGTAGGTTGAATTATGCTCACAAGGAAAAATGAAAAATATGTTCTTAATCTTAATGCATTCCTGTGGTGTAAATGCATTGTAAACAGGCCTTTTCAAAAGGTTATTTAAGTTAAGGTGTGGCCAATTAAAGCATGGAGGATGTTAGTCTGGATTACTGGCATCCTTTATAAGAGGAAGAATTTTCAGAAATAGTGAGAAAATGCCAAAAATGAAGGTGAAAATTAATAGGAACCTGAAAGTGAAAGGAAAGGACATTGGCATGTAATGGAAAAGCCAGGGAACCCAAGAATCACCAACAACCAGCTCAGAACCCAACAGTCTTTAGGGAGAAAGCATTGCTTTGTTGACACCTCCATTTTGAACTTTGCCTAGCCCCAGAATTCTAAACGAACACACTGCATGGTATTTGTTTTAGCAGCCAGGAAATTAAGATACCATGGTTATGAGGAATAGTCTGGGAATCAGAGGACAGACATATTGTTGCATCATGATGCAATCTGGATAAAGAGAGAAGAAAGATCTTTCTGTTAGTGGAAAATTGGTTCCTCTGGTACCTACTACATTAATTGATCTCAAGTTCAAACCTGCTAAGGAGAATAATGAGACCTCAAAATGCAGATTAAATTTTGTTTTTAAATTAGATTTTGCTTGGAACTACTAAAAACCCAAAGGAAAAATATGTTTTCTTGGAATCAATGGAAAATATTTACTGAACAAAAACTATATTATGTCTGCAAATGTCTATAGCTGTGAACATTTTAGCCAATAAAGGCCATGATATTATTTATAGATTTTTGCTTTGTACTTCAGATAACTTTTCTAAACTCTTTTTTGGGAAATGAAACTTTCTGTCACTGCCTAAAAATAAATAACAACAATAATATTAATAATAATAATAATAAACATTTTTATTTTTGTTTCTGATTTTTTAAATTGAAAAAATAGTGAAAATATTATATATATTTTCATTCCTTTCATAACTGATAATCAATATAATGAAACCTAAGAACTTAAATAAATAAAGGTAGAATATATTAGATAATGGAAAGTAAGAAATGCTATTATGTGTTTAAAGGTTTTTGCATTCAAGATCAGGTTTTTTAATGAAATAATTATGTCAATTCATTTTACTTAATTTATTTTAAAATGGAATTTATTTACACCCAACTGAAAAATTTAGTTCCTTTTCTCCAAACTCTTAATAAAATCTAAACCCCTTACCATATTCTACAAGGACATATATGATCTGAATCTTCATTGTACAGATAAAGTTGTCAAATTTCTAACATTATCTCATACTCTACCTCTTGATCACTTCTCAGTCCCAAGAAATGTATTTTTTTCTCCAAATTGTCAAGTTATCCTGATTTCTCAGTTACAGAATCAGCAAAGTTGACATCTGTGAAGGTTCACTATATTCTCCATGTCTACAAGTCAGACTGCATTTATAATTGAGAGACATGTCTTACATTGCCAGGGAGCATACAGCCCTGGAAGTCATATTCCACTTGGAGGGTGAATCAGAGTTTGGCTTAGAGAGAGGTCATATTTGAGTACCAAAAGAAGTTTTCTGGGGATGATACTTAGGCATTAGCTATAAGTAGGCTCAGCTTTGCCATTTTCAGAAATAAGTTTCATAAAGGAAAGCCTCAAGATCAAGGGCTTAGCTTATTATAGAAGGAGACCTTATTGCTTAAGAGAATATCAGGAATTACCTAGGTTGGGAAGTTTAATAGTTCTACTTTTTCTCCAGTCCCTCAAAGGAGTTTGCAAATATCCCCTCATTTTCTGCCCAAGATACCCTTAAATGCACTAGGGTATAAAATTAACATGTACAGAATTTAAGCTTTTATTGCTTATTCTAGGATCCATGTTAAATTAAGATGAATTAAGTCATTTAAATAAACTGACCACACAGGTTATACTAGGGGGGGTGCCACAAAAATTTAAATTTTGGACAAAATAAATATCTACTTTGTTCTTACACAGAAGTTAAAGTCTTAAAATACAGACAACATTATCTCTTACCCTGTATCTGATTCACCCCCATCCTAACCATATCAGCTTCATTCACATTTTAATCGAAGTCTGATTTCTTTCTTAGTTTTTTTAATAAAGAATTGCTCTATGGAGAATGTTGATACTCAGAGATGGGGAAGTTTAATATTGAGTCTCAGGTATCACACAGATATGTAAAGTTCCAGGGAATTATCAGGTTATATAATTTAGAAACGACAGTTAAAGCTTAAAAATAAATTGCTTGCTGTTTTTTTTTTTAATAATTTAGTCCCTGAACTTTTTATAAGTATTTTGTAAGGAAGCTACTTTCATTTATTTTTTCTAACAAACCATAGCATCTGTTTTGGCCTTCTTCACCTTTATACATTTAACAGAACTATATTAATTAACAGATAAAATACAATTTATCTATTTGCCTTGCTTCTCTTGAAGTCTTGTTTTGTGCTGGTTTGAAAGTATTGTGTAGTGCAGAAAAGCCATGTTTTAATCCTGATCCAGTCTTGTGGGGGCAGTTTTTTATTTTAACCTTAATTCAATATCCTAGGTGAAAATTTTTATTAAATTATCTCCACAGAGATGTGGCACACCCAATTGTGGATGTGATCTTTTGATTAGCTGGAGATGTGACCCGACACATGCCAGGTGAGTCTTGATTTGTTTACTGGAGCCATTTAAAAGACAAACATTTGAAGATAGTCAAAATGACAAAAACTTCAGAGCTGAAAGAGAGAGAGCCAACAGAAACTTCAGAACAGTGCTGGCACAGATGCCGACATTAGGAAAAAGAGACATAGATGTTTGGAGATGCTTAGAGTCCAGAAGATATCACCATAAGATATTAAGCAAGGTTAAGCAAGTCAGAGCCTGGAGAGAACCAAGGGAAGCCAAGGGATGAAAGCCAGCCCTGGAGAAGCAAGTGAGGCACTCCCACAGAAACAGAGGCTGAAAGCAAAGGAGCCCAGGAACAAAGGACTAGCAAAGGACCAGTGTACCTCTTGTTGTTGCCTTAATTTGGACACTTCAACTTCCTTAGAACTGTAAACTTGTATCTCATTAGATACCGCTTTTCAAAAGCCATCCCAGCTCTGGTATATCACATTCCAGTAGCTTGAAAACTAACACAGTTTTTGTTGCAGATGAAGTTCTGACTTACAGATGACCACGCATAATTTTAGAGAAGCATTAGAGTAAAGTACTATGACTGACAGATTAACTTTGTTGTTTCCATGATCTGCAGCATTTTCTAAAAATAACTAAAACCATTATGCCATTGTCTGACATACAGATCAGTATCAGGATATGACATTGATAGTGAGAACATTGTCAAATATTTACGAATTTTTAGACAATCTCTAAATATATGAATAACATTTTAGTCATACAAATTTAGCTAAAAGGATAGAAAAATCTCTTTTGGACACTAAATACCTCTTGTGTAATATGTTTTTCTATTTTAGCAACTCACTTTTACAAGGTGAGAGAACAAATCCTTTGTAATAGCTTCTCCCCAGGGCATTTTCTTTCTTAACATTTCTTGGCTCTCTCTAATAAGGATTCCAGGGAAGGAACCCTCCCCATTCTGATCTGAGTGGGAAGGGTCACATCATGTAAACAATCTAATCAAAACTTCCACTCCACAACAGGTCTGTCCCACAGGATTGGATTAGAAGAACATAGGCTTTTCTGGGGTACAGAACAGATTCAAACCAACACAACTGTCAATCTCTGGAAAAATAATGTAGTTGCTCAATTTGCCCTAAGCCTAACTCTAGGAAAATTTTCCATAGCTTCAACGACCTTTTATTTTACTTGCTGAACTTTGGCAACTAGATCTTATTTATTACTCCTATCTGAAGGCAATTAAAAATGATCTGATTTCTATGGCTACCATCGCAAATATTTTATTGGAAAAAATAACTCTAACAAACATGGCCTATTGTGCAATGTTTTTATGCCTACAATTTCTATTCTCCAGGCCCAGAAAAAGAAAGATTTCTAAACCATATATCCCCATCTTTCTTCACCCAGACCTTCCCCTTTGGCTGCGTTAGACGATTAGACTCTGGGGGCAGAGATAGGCAAGAAAGAAAGAATGAAGGCTAGCTTCTTGAACTTGGATTTATAAACTTTAGGTGAGGGCAGCAGAAAGAGATTTCCTATGCCCCTATTTGAACTATTTTCAATTATTAGATTGATTTCATTAAAGCCATGATTTTAAGTGAAATAAATTGCAAAAGATCTTTGCCTTTTCCAGAGGCAGAAATATTAACTTATACATTTATATAAAAGTGCTTATTTATTTTTAAGCAATTCCAATAGATCTCTTTAATTTTTTTTTAATCTGCTATTACCACCCATGGTATGAGAATATCCATATACACATATAGAAAGTTAGTCACACAAAAAAAGAGAATATAGAAATACTTTTGCGAGGGGCAAATAAAGGATTAAGCATACATTCTCTTATCCCATTTCTGCCCTTTTGCAAAACAATACTAGAGCCATTCTCAGGCTGTATCTCTCCTGATTTTACATTACATTGAGGCCAGATTGTGTCACAGAAATAAACCCTTTTTCTCATATGCTGAAAACGAAAATCCTTCCAATTTTTCAAAAAGTCCAAATGTTCCCATTCTAAAGGATTTCTGTAACCAGTAAGCATTTAGGTCAAGCATATTGGTCAAGCATCATTGACCAATATGAATGCAGTAAGACACCAACTAACAAATTTAAAGAAACTTATCATTTACTCTACATTTATGTAAAACAACAAGTAATAACTAGACGAAACACACCGAATAAAATTAAACAGACATTAAATGCTTAACATACTGATTAACAATTAGACAAGCTTTGAACACTAAACCTAGGTAACACACTGATTAACAGTTATATAAGCATACTTAATTTTGTTTAACACCAATTAATATTTGGATTACTTATTTTCCAAGAGTGTGTTCAACAGACAAACTCAGGTTAGGACCTCAAACCCCAGGAAGAATGGTGCCCAGAAAACAAAAGTTTTCGAAATCAAAGCAAGCGGAATCATTTTGGAAGTGAGACCCAGGCTAGGCCCAAGAGACTCAAACTGCCATATTAACTCCCTGATCCATTTACCCTGATGACCCACTCACCCAGCCAGTTGTCCAGACTTAGAACTGAAAACAATTTCTCTCTTTGAAGTTTTTTAACTACAAAACTTTTTAACTTCCAGCTGAAAAGGTCTGGAGTGGTGGCATACCATAGAAAAACCTGATTGCCAAGCCTCTAGACTAAAGAATATTTAGTGGCTGCAAAGTTTCAGTCTATGCATTCTACTCGGATCCCAGAATTTGGGCAGATAGCCTTTTTGCTTTTTAGGACCTTTCTGGTCCTACCAAAATGGCTCATTAATACTGGACAAAGGAGGTGAATTCTTTGCGTGATGGTTCAGATGACCAATTTCTGAGACATTGGGGTTTCAAAGAGAGAGTTTATGGTGAAATGTGAAGCAGGAGAGCTGATGACCTAGCAGCTCAAAATTTTATCTCCCTGAGTTTAAGAGGTTCAAGGTTTTTATAGACTCAAACAAGGTGAGATGGAATTGTTACCATTGCAATAGTAAATATCCACAGGGCTGAGACTAGGCTAGAATAGCCACTATAACAGTAAGTATAAACAAGCTGAAATTAAGCCAGAATAGCCATTACAATAGTGAGTATGAATTTACTATGAGTAAGGGTGAGACTAGGCTAGAATAACCTTTACAGTATATGTATAAAAAAGTTAATACCTGAAATTTCAACAATTTCAGGTATTAACTTTTTGCTGTTCTATAATATATATAAAGAAAAATAATCTATATAATGATTCAACAATCATAATCATCCATTAAATCCTAATTTCTTAGTTACAGAATCAGCAAAGTCGACATAGCCTCTGAAGGTTCACTATATTCTCTGTATCTGCAAGTAAGACTGTATTTGTAATTGATATTATTAGGAACTGTTTAGATCCATTTGAAAGAAAAAGCCAACCCAAAGTGCTTTAATAAAGAAGGGGCTTTATTGATTCACTTTTCTGATAAGTTCAGAAGCAGGAAAATTTTAATCAGGTAACTCACACAATTTCCCCTGGACTTGGTGTCTATGACTCACCCCTTTGTTTTTTTGTGGGGGAGGGTAGGGGGTGGGGTGTGGGGTGCATGGTCCAGGAATCGAACCTGGGTCTCCCGCATGAAAGGTTAGCATTCTACCACTGAGCCGTCCTTGCACCCACCCCTTCGCTTTTAACAATCTCAGATTCCACAGCAAAGTTCCATACTTTCCTGTTGGGATAGTACAATTACTACAGCAAATTCAGCCCACTTATTTTTATACTTCAAAGTTCAGGAGATAGTAGTGGCCCTTCTGCTATTCCCTCAAGTATTGGAGTTTAATCTTTTTTGTTTACTTGAATCAGTTCTAGTGGCCAAGGAAATTTGCTTCCCACAATCAATTCCACCCAAGCCATGTAGCCAGGAATGTACTTGGAGTGTACGTCTTAACAGAAGATAAAAGTAGTGTTGGTAAAGAAAGGAAATTAGAGCAGAAGAGGCAATCAACAAATATCTATCACCCTGTTTTAGGGTGTAGCTCTTCATATTGATAAAGCCAATTTGATAAATACCACCAGGAATATATCTGTAGTCAATCAATTTAGGTTTATTAACCTCTCAGGAAAGAGAACACACTCCATGAGGAACAATGAACCATTTAACTAAGAGGAAATAAGAAGGTGCTTTTTATAGGGGTGGTGTGTCTACTGAATGCAAGAGGGGATTAGAGAAGCATGAGTCAGCTCGAATTGTTTATCACAGTAGTATTACATAGGAGGAATAATGGAGGGCTAGGGAAATCATTGATAAGAAAATTTTAATTGCTAAAAAAGATACTGATTATGTGGCCTTGCTTATGTTTAGTGAGAAGTATTATTTTAGTTTCTGTTAGAAAAAAAGGCAACTGGTCTTTTTAACAGTTGTGCTGAGTAGCAGACTTAGGGCTGTTTCTTTTGCAACTACAAAGCTAAGATAAATGAGCTATGCCAAATCAAACAAAAAGAAACCAACAAAAAATCCACCCCCCAAATTTAACTTTTTTCTAAATATCCTAAGTTGGGACTTGAAACTACTTCAATGTGTCATAATGAGCTGAACGGCTCAGGTCCTTTGAACAAGGATAGGATACTCCATTTTCACCAATGTGATTTTGAACCATAAAGTTTTTCATAGCCTACAATTTTTTTGAACAAGATTTAGCATCGACGTTAATTAGTAAGAGCAGTTTTCCATATTAATAATACATAACAAGTGTCCTTTTAAACTATAATTTTATTTTAATTATTTAATCAGGAAACTATCAAAGTTTCTTATTAAAATAAGGACATAACTATTTCTATCATAAGCAGAATAAAGGAGAAAAAATTAAGCAAGCAATCAAGCAAACAAGGAGCAATGTCACCCACTAACATATTGTTGAGTATGTTATCTTCTAAATTGAAAGCCCTTAAATGATAACTTCTGGATCACCAGTTGTGAAAATTAGTTTAGTTAATTTTGTTCCATTTTATTTTGCTTTATTTCATTTGTTTTCTCATGGACAGTTTAATATAAAAATTAGCTTTAGGGAAATTTTATTCAGTCCCAATGATTTCCCAGACAAGAAAGCAGAGATACAAGATAATTGTCCATGTTCATAAGCTAATTAGTTCCAGATCTTGGAGTAGAACACAACTACTGTGCTCTTTCTGCCAAGTGGCACGGTTGCATCTTAAGGGCAGCCACTAAGAAAGGCCCATGCAGAAAGATGCATGCTACATTGCTGCTAGTTGTGAAAGGCCACCTTTCTCCCCTTAAATAATCCTTCTTCATCTTCTTACATGTGTCTGATACTGATGTGATGTTCATCTTGACAGTGTTATTATTGATAAAATCATTTCCATTGCTATGGGGAAAGCCCAATCATTTTTATGATTTGAGTATAAAAGCATTGGCTACTGCATTTGCCACCTGATCATTCTAAAAACGTCTCCTTTAGTTTGTGCTGGACTGTGGCAGTTCATACAATTTGGAGACTTGAAAAGTCTTCAGTATTTCAATTTTAGGGGAAAAGCATTGGGGAAGGAGGAAGGTTGGGAAATAAATTTTATTGCAGGGGATTTATTCAAGACTTAGGGCTATGTTAATTAAGCAGTTATATATGTAACAAGGTTATTTTCATTTCTTTGAAGCATTTTAATATGAAATAATATTACAAATTATATAAAGCACTGCACTTTTTGAGTAAGTCTTATTAATTGTCATAGTGACAATTCTGAATTGCAAAAACATTTGATCATTAGTATCTGAGTCTCTTGGATTGATTATTTGCTTGAGGTTGTCATTTTTGTAAGTGATTGGTAGATACGTCTTTTTTTTTCATACGTAATATGAAGTTT
Organism: Tamandua tetradactyla; assembly: GCF_023851605.1. Lineage (NCBI taxonomy): Eukaryota > Metazoa > Chordata > Mammalia > Pilosa > Myrmecophagidae > Tamandua > Tamandua tetradactyla. Next base: position 59,155,398 of record NC_135345.1, read on the forward strand.
TAGAACTTCAAAGAGTGTTAATATCTAGAAATAAAGAAATTGTTTTAGTTCCAGAGGACTGACTTTGACTTTTGTATTTAGCCTTATTCTTTCTTAAAAATGATTTTAATCTCTGATTCTGAGGGTCTGTGAAATGATAAAAATTAATGAAACCTCATTTTTCATAGGTTTAAGGAAAATTTTATTATCAGAAACATAAAATAGAGTTATTTATATCAATAAAACAAATTTATATGATTTGCTTTGATCTTTTTAGGATTATTGATGGTGTTAAGGGCCCTTGCCTTCCTCCCAGTCATCATAAGTGTTTCTCTGCTATTTTGTGAAGAACTTTAAGAATAGTTTCAAGAATACCTCTCCATGCCTGATCCCTGAGATTTTTATCTTAGAAAGCAAAGATATATGGAAATTTCAACATAGTTAGAGGATGGGTTTGTTAGCTTGTGTTTAACACTGCAGTTGGCAAATTTTTGGAACTTTCTGTTTCCAATACTAAACATTTGGTTAATGTTTTCAAAATATTATAAGGTGGGATACATTTTTATGCAAATAAAAATGAAGCCATATCTGAGTTGAAATGAACTGAATTGTTGAGAGTCTATTAATCCTGCTAAATATCTGCAAAAAATCATGAATTATTTCAAGAATCATTAAAAAGTTTGTCTTTTCTTCCTTCATTATGAGAATATGGTCAGACTCAAGTGTTGGAAGACTTTCTGAAGTTGCAGAGAACAATGTAACAAAGCAGAAACTGCATTTCTCATGGTTTTCATTGAATTACATTGTCACTAAGAATTGCCATCTTGCTGACTATATATATTCTTAAGTCCAAAGCCCAAAGGTGAATGTTCACCATTGACCTACTTGTCAAAAACACTGAACAATTTTTCTAGATGCAGACAGTTTATATGATTTTTTCCCCTACTTTGTCTTTATAACCTTCTCTCTTAGGTATTTTCTATCTGTGTCTTTTCAGAACATTTGTTCAGGTGATGGCTGAATTTACAGACTTACTAAAATATTCTAAGATTTAACTTAGTTAATATATCAGTGGAAGCCTGCAACCTGAAAAGTTAAATTTTAAGTGTCAGAGTATTATATGACTATTACATGTTAAAAATATATTTTTGATATACTATTAATGACACTGACAATTATGACCTTTAATGTATATGGGAAAAGATCAAGAATGAAATTCCCCCAAATAGAAATGAAGTGATAGTTTTGTAGGTTTCAAATTAAGAAGTTATTCTAAGTAAATAATTTGGCCAGTAAATGAAAAAAAATTACATTTTTATTCACTATAGTAATTTATAGTTAGCCTCTATTTTTAACTATTTGTAACAATATTTAGTCAATATCAATATAAAGAAATTTTCAGGCTACTATACTTTATCTTAGCCTCTGTTTCAGATTAATAGATATTGAGTACTGATCTTTCTAGTTTGCAACTTTTTCCTCATTAATACCACTTGAGTATTAGGCTATACTATGATTCAAATAGTTATCAAATAAATGTAACAGAGTGCATCATGAAATCTTGAGCTTTACTTTTTTGGTGATTTAACTGTGATGATACTCAAAACTCTCATAGAATTTTAGCATTCCTTAAATATATTCATGTCTTTTTGCGTTGTATTGGGTAGTCTTTTTTTTGAAGGTGTACTTTACCCTAGATATTAGGTTAAAAAAAATCTGCTAAATTACTCTTAAATTTCTTCATTTGTTGGTACAAAATACAAAAATTGAAGGTCTTTATCCTGAACACTACTTTATTTTGTTATTTTTCAAGTCATGTGAAATTTTGGACTTGATCAACTGAATTTACTAACTGGATATTTTTATGATTCAGTTTAAATCTGCTTGAATGTCTGAACAGGTCATTTTGTTTTTTTTCTTAATGCTTTAGATACTTAAATCTACCTTCATTTACATGGGTCTTTACCTGTTTTTTAAATTACCGTAAATACTTTTCTTTTAATTTATTAGCCTCCATCGGATTCCTTTTGTGTGAGAATCTATTGGTATTTACAATGTCAGTATTTACCCTCCTCTGTTTTATTCTTATAGGATGCTATAAAAAATTTGCATAATTTTTAATTTTATGAGAACTTTTATTAGTTACTCCTCACACCATTTTATAAGGTAAAAAAAGTATCATTATTTTATAGATGGAAAAAAGGATTAATATTAAATCACCTACTCAATGGACCTATATGTCCTCATTAGACATCCAATGTCAATTTACCTAGATACACAATTAGATTCATGCATTTGAAATGTCTTTTCTTGGCACCACTATTTATATAGTTTTTATAAGCCTATTCACCTAGAAACTGGAAAAGAAAGCGCAAAAATATAGTCATGGGTTGAAAACAGTAAGAGCAGGATATATTATTTTTAGTACTTTGTGTGAAAGAACTGACGTGTTCTTAGAAAGTATGTCAGGACAAAGAATAGCATAAATAATTTTACTCAAATGAGAACATTTTAAATGAAAGGTAAAATGAAATATAGAGTGTAAACCAAATAACACTAAGCAGCTTTTTTTAACATTTTCAAATATGATAAAAAACTTCTTATTTTGAGATCAGTTTAAATTCACAGGAAGTTGCACCAAAGGTATAGGAAGATTTGTGTTACTCTTTACTTGCTTTCTTTTTTTTTTCTCAAGGGTAACAACTTGAATGACTATAGTACATCACCAAAACCAGGAAATTTACATTAGTCTGCTCCTAGAACTTATTACATGCACTCATTTGTGTGTGTGGATATATAGTTCTATTCATTTTCGTCAATAAAGAGCTCTTTTACCACCATAAACTCTATCGTGCTAGCCCTTTAAGTACCCACATCCACCCTCCTTCTCCACTCTCATCCCTAACAGAAGCCACAAATTCTTTTGCTATTTCTACAATTCTCTTACAAGAGCATTATATAAGTGGAATAATACATTATGCAACCTTTTACGATTGACTGTTTTCACTCAGCTTAATACTCTGGATGTCTACCCAAGTTAATGCATCAGCCTTTTTGTCCTCTCCTTCTGGGACTCCAGTGATAAGAATGCAAGAACTTTCTTTGTTGGGTCATACTTCCTTAAAGCCCTATTTATTTATTTACTTATTCTCTCAGTTGTCCAGAATGGGTAATAACATTTGATTTATCTTTGAATTCACTGATTCTTGCCCTCTGTCACCTCCATTCTGCTATTGAGTCCCTCCCATGAAGTGTTTTTTTTTAGTGTATTTCAGTTATTATGTTTTTCAAACCTATTATTTATCTCTTTTGTATCTTCAATTTATTTTCAGAGATTTTTTCATTTGTTTCAAGAGGGTTACAGTTGTTCACAGCGGTATGTACACCAGAAAACCATGTTCTTATACCTAATACATGCTTGTGGGTTTGAACCCATTTTAGGAAGGACTATGATAAGGTTAGTTCAGTTAAGATGTGACACACCTCAATCAGGGTGGGTCTTAATCCTGTTACAAGAGTCCTTTAGAAACAATGTGAATTTCAGCCACAGAGGGAGGCAAATCCTTGGGAAGCAAGAAACAAATTCGACAGAACCCAGAAGAGGACTGAGAGGTCAGGAGAGAACACCATGTACAATGGCATGCGATAGAAGAGCCAAGGTCCAAGATTACCAGTGGCCAGTCCCAAAATGCCAGTCATTGGAAAGAAAGCATTGCCCTGATAATACCTTGATTTGGACTTTATCTTGGTCTCAAAACTGTGAGCAAATAAATTCCCATTGTTTAAGCCATCCTTTTGAATGGTATTTGCTTGAGCAGTCAGGGAAACTAAAATAAGTGTTTATAATTGCTCGTTGAAGCATCTTTATGATTACTGCTTTAAAATTCTTGCCAGGAATTCCAGTATCTCAATCATTTTACTGTTGGTGTTATGTTTTTTTAATTGTATTTTCTCATACAAGTTGTGATTGTCATGGTTCTTGGTTTATGTTTGATTTTTTAATTATATCTTAGATAATTTAGGCATCATGTTTTGAGACTCTGAATCCTATTTCATCTTCTTTTTTAGCAGGCATCATCATATTTAGATATTTAGCTTCTACCAGGTCCTGCCACCAGCAGGTGGGTAGGAAAGTGGAGTGTTGGTTAACCCCATCTCACTCTATTTTACTCATTTTCATTGATATTAGGTGATGGTGGATGTCCAATTTCCTATGGCCCTTGCTGTGGAGAGCCGCCTCCCGGGTCAGGCCTAGTGGTCGCGCTGCAGCCTGCTCTAGAGTTCCCCCCACCCATCGAGTGAGTCAAGATGGCGCCCGCATCCTGTTTCCGCGTATGACGTACGCGCCCACCAACCCTATCTTCCAATCACCTCTGTATACGTGGCACTAACCTATTGGGTTTGGGCACAGTATATAAGAGGTTACCCGGACAGGGTGGGTGGAGACGACCCACAGGGAGCCGTACCTGATGGCCGCACAGAGGTTGTCTCCCCGCGGGGTGCTTAGGCCCGCGTGGAACCTGTAACAGAGAATGCAAGCTTAACTCCAGTAAAGGTCTGTGCTCACAACCGTTGCGTGCCTCGAACCCGTGTTTATCACTCGAGTCGGTTTGCCTGCGCCTGTCTCTTTCTCCCCTCCTGTTCCCTTTGCCGGCCGGGGATCAGAAGCCGAACGAGACGGCTGCGGACAAGTGGTGGCCCGTACGGGGAACCCTTCTGCTGCCTTTCCCCGAGCTGGTGAGGACGTGCTTCTTGAGTTCGCAGCGGACTTCCCGCGCCTGATCACCGCGAGAAGGTGAGTACTTCTTATTACGTGAGAGTTAAGGGCTGTGGGCGTTCAGGTAGCCCCAGTGAATCGGGAGAGCTCCCCGATTGATTAAAGTACAGTGCCGACTGCAAGCATGGGGCAGTCAGGAAGTTCACCTTTGTTAGCTCCCTTAAAGACCCTTTTGAAGCAGTGGGGTATCTCGGTTAAGGAGAGTTCCCTCCTGCGGTTCCTTGACGATATTGCTGCTTTTGCCCCTTGGTTCGCCCATTCCGGTAGCCTCAGCTTGCCTTCTTGGTTAAAACTTGGTAATGACATAGAACGGGCGCGCCGGACGGGCCTTTGTATGGACCCGATCCTGGTCCCTATCTGGGAAACCGTCCGTGCTTGCCCTGAGGCAGAGTCTACTTCAGGCCTCAGTCCGTCTTCCGCCCTGCTGCAGGCACGGCACGCGCTCCAAGAAACTCAGTCAGTTTCGTCTGCGGACGGCTCCCGTAAAGGCAAGCCGCCAGAGTCAAGCACTAGTTCAGACACCTCTGACTCAGAGTCAGATGGTGATGAGACCGAGGGTGCAGACGCGCCTCCGCTGATCGATTGGGGGAGGCCCCCTGTCTCACCCACGCAGCCTTCCGCCCCGCCAGTGCCTGCTGCAGGGGCGCGGCGGCTTCCGGTGAATGGTTTTGGTGATCTCGCCAAAAACCCTCACCACGGGCTCCCTCTGGTGGCCGAATCAGGTAATTACAGTGGCTGCTCTCCAACTTCTAAGCGCTTGTTAAAAGGAATGGGATATGTCCCCGGCAAAGGCTTAGGAGCCTCATTGCACGGGCGCGCAAGGCCTATACAAGCTGTCTCCAATTCTGACAGACGAGGCCTGGGTTTTTCCTAGGGGCCACTGAGGGGAGACTCCCACCCACACCTATAAAACTAAAGTGGAAGACCAGTACCCCGGTGTGGGTGCCTCAGTGGCCCTTACCAAAAGAAAAGCTGTCAGCATTGCATACTCTAGTGTCTATACAGCTAAAAAAGGGCCACATCATTCCCTCCACATCACCTTGGAACACCCCTATTTTTGTCATAAAGAAAAAATCAGGCAGATGGAGATTGTTACATGATTTAAGAGCCATTAATAATTGCATGGAGTCCTTAGGACCTGTTCAGATGGGGTTGCCCCTTCTCTCAGCTCTGCCAGAGCATTGGTCTATTTTCATCTTAGAAGTGACTCTCCGACCGAGTAGAAGAGAAACTAGCTTTAACCCCACTTTTCCCACTACGAGCTACTGTGGGACCAAGTCACCTCATGGTTCTCTTGGCCCAGGTTGACCACTTGGATTCTTTTAGCAGTGGGACTCTTAGTAACTCTGCTCATTGTTAAATGTTTGTTAGAACGCTTGTTCCAGACGCAGCAACAGCTACGCGTCACCACTATGTTGGCTATGTCACTTGCCCCTGATGCCCCTGGCGACACCCGCACCGTAGCCCTGTCCTCCCCCCCACTGCGTGGCCCGTCACGGCCACTCAAGGCGGGGCGCTCGAAAACAGGATCTGCTGCAAAGCCCATGGCCGTGTCCCGGGTGTAAAAGGCGGCACCAGAAGTCATAATTTTTGTCTAAAGGATGATCTCTAAGGCAGAGTCACGGTCCTGGCCAGACTAGACTCCGGCCATTGCACAGAGACATCTAGTGACACTCTCGACTCTGGTTGCCGCTCTCCTGAGCCCCGCTTAGCCCAGTTGCGAGGCGAAGCACTGCAGGGAGAGTCACGTGGTTTCCAGTTCACGGGCTCTCCGGTCTCTATATGAGGAGGCATTCTGGTTGGTGCCTAGCAAGCCTAGTCCAGACTCCCCAAAGCACCAAAACAAGTAGTGGGCTAATCAAGCTCACGGGAGCTCACTCATCAATGGAGACACTGGGTCTAAGAAAGGGTCTACGGACCAAAAATAATAAAAAAGGGGGAGATGTGGAGAGCCGCCTCCCGGGTCAGGCCTAGTGGTCGCGCTGCAGCCTGCTCTAGAGTTCCCCCCGCCCATCGAGTGAGTCAAGATGGCGCCCGCATCCTGTTTCCGCGTATGACGTACGCGCCCACCAACCCTATCTTCCAATCACCTCTGTATACGTGGCACTAACCTATTGGGTTTGGGCACAGTATATAAGAGGTTACCCGGACAGGGTGGGTGGAGACGACCCACAGGGAGCCGTACCTGACGGCCGCACAGAGGTTGTCTCCCCGCGGGGTGCTTAGGCCCGCGTGGAACCTGTAACAGAGAATGCAAGCTTAACTCCAGTAAAGGTCTGTGCTCACAACCGTTGCGTGCCTCGAACCCGTGTTTATCACTCGAGTCGGTTTGCCTGCGCCTGTCTCTTTCTCCCCTCCTGTTCCCTTCACCGGCCGGGGATCAGAAGCCGAACGAGACGGCTGCGGACACCTTGCTATAACCATGGTGGGACAGAAGACTAGAGCAATGTCTACCCCTACTCTGTACATCCTCATTATTGTGTTGCCACTGGGGGGTGGAGGCTCAGCTCCCTTCTGTTGTCTGCTGATACTGCTCTGATGGTAGAACCAGCACTCTGCCTACTTCAGCCAAACAGAGGATGGAAAATCAGCTCTCTGCTTGGGCACAGACACTAGCCTGACAATGGAATTGGAGAGCTGCCTGTTTCTGTAAATTGGAAATGGAAGGCTTGCACTTGTGATTGTCAAAATTCTAAAATCACCCGAAAATTTTCTGTCCTAATCCCTGAGATCATAAAAATGGTGAGATATCATATCTTTGATTATGTTATGTCATTGAACAAAATGGATTTTTCAGATGTAATTAAGATTTCTAAGAAGCGAACTTTGACTTAATCAAAAAAACAAATTATTCTGGTAGTGATAATACACGAGTTCTTTAAGAGCAGGTAGTTTTCTCTAGCTTGTACCAAAATAGGCATTCAGAGATACTCAAATAATTAGAAAGATTCTGCATACCTTTGCTGACTTTGATATGGAAAAGTTCGTATGCAAGGATAAGAGAACAATCTCTAGGAACCCATTCAAAATTCTGCCCTCCATAACTGTGAGTTAATATTAAGATTTTGTTTGAATCTTCTAAATTTGGGGAAATTTGTTGTGTAAAAACAGGAAATGAACAGATTTGATCCTTTGAATTAAGAGTGCTGCCATAAAAAATATTTTAAAATGTGGGAATGGCATTGGAATTGGAAGCAGCTGAAGTCTAAAGTTTTGAAGAATGCTCAAAAAAGAGTTTAGTTTTCCCTGAACAGACTATTAGTGGAAATATGGATATGAAAGTTCTGCAAATGAAGGTAGGAAAGGAAGTGGGGAACATTATAGAGAAATCTTAAGACAGCTTATAGAAGCCTAAATTGCTGTGAAAAAATTGTTGAAGGTAATCTGGACTCCAAGAATGTTGCTAATAAAAGTTGAGAAGAAAGTGAGAGACATGTTACAGGGGAAGCTTAGGGAAGGCAAATCCTCAATATGTGGTACCAGAATGCTTAGAATTACTGTGTCCTACAGTAATGTTGAAAGTAGAAATTGTAAGTGATAAATCTGTATATGTAGCTAAGGTGATTTCCAAGCAAAGTTTTGAAGTTGTTACCTATTTCCTTCTTGATGCTTATTGTAAGTATGAGAAGAGGGAAACAAATTGAGGAGCAAAATATTAAACAAGTAAATGAAAATAGGATTTGATGATTTTGAACATACCCAGCTTCTTTAGAATGTCAAAGATGCTAAAATTAAAATGCAGCATGCCAAAATCATGACATAAAGAAAAGGCTAAGTGTATGACTGCACAACTCTTTGTTGAAACCTGAGTGTACAGAATAACTACACAAAAGGCCATCCCAAGAGATCAATACAGCTCCTCATAGATCTTTCAATAAAGCCAGGGGGCCTCTTGGAAGTTTAAAGACATTGTTTCTCTGCTATCTGGGCAGAAGCCAAAGATAAAGATGTCATTATCTTAAAAAGATTTTTGGACATGGTTACTTTCTAGTGCAGTGAATCCTTGTAACATCCAAGGGAGATCCACAATGTTTTTGAGAAAATTATATCAGCAGAAACACTGCCAGATTGAACTAAAAGGAACAAAATGGGAAAAAGAAGAAAGGAAGTTCTCAGACCACCAAAATTCTACTAGCAAGAAGCAGGCTGATAAAATTACTCAGTTGTAAATGCTTGCTATTTTTTCATGAAAAAGGATGACTATTTTAGTTTTCCAGAGCTGTTTTGACAAATACCACACTCATTGGCTTTAATGAAAGTAATTTATCAGCTCATAGTTATGGAAGTAAGAAGTCCAAAATCAAGGTGTCACCAAGCTATGCTGTGTTCAAAGTCTGCACTCTTCTGTCTATGCCAATCCTCCATCACATGGCGATGTCTCCTTCTGACTTTGCTTACTTTTGACTTCTCTTGACTTGCTAGGAATCCTTTACTTTTTATAAAGTCTTAAACCATTTTGACTAATTCAATTTGGCTTCATCTAACAGGAGCTTCAAAAATACCTTTCACACAAGTCCACATCGAAACCATATAATAACATCTTCAAAAGTTCTATTAACAAATGGGTTCAGATCCACAGAATCAGGAGTCAGGATTTGACTATGTCCTTGTGGGGAGCATAAGTCAATCTACCACAATGGCTTAAGAGGGCAGAAGTAAGAATCTAGGGAACAGATCGAAGAGTTAAGGGTGTACAACTGTGAACCATAGAGGATCATTCCCAAGCCTTGAAACAAAATGTAACTTGTTCAGAAAGATTTTAAAACTGTTTGAACCAGTGACTCCTTTTTATTTTCCTTTTCCCCTTATTGAACCAGAATGTCTATCACATGAGCCCTTTAAGAACAGAGAATTTTCTCTGGTTGGAAGTAAAGGTGAGTCAGAAATATTCACAACCTGACAAGGATTTTTCATGCTCTCACTAGCTTTGGAGATGGGAGCGGGGCACACAGATAACCCAGAGAATGTCCTCTAGGAGCTAAGAAGGAGCCTCAGTGAATAGTCAGTAAAGGAATTGGTACTCAGTCTTAAAGCTGCACAGAACTAAACCAAACCTCAATAAGCCTGTAAGTAAATTCTTCCCCAGAGCTTCTGGATGAGAGACTAGTTTGGATGATAACCTGAATTCAGTTTTGTGAAATTCTAAGTAGAGGATTCAGTTGAGGCCACCTGAATTTCTGACTTTAAGGACCAAGAGTTAATAAATGGATATTGTTTAATTTAATAAATATTTGATAATTTGTGATGCTGCAATAAAAAGTGACTACATATTTGGTACCTGGAAGTGGGTGTCCTGCTATAGAAAATACTTAAAAATAGAGGAGCAACAATAGAAAAGCTAATGGATTTCCACCACCCCTGAAGGGGAATTCAAGTACCACCTGCTTCCACTGAGCAGAGTATGAGATCAGCCACCCACTTGCCCTACCGACAGCACTACAGGAGAATCAGAGTGGACCCTCCTGATTCTATGGGGTGGTTATGTGATGGGAGATATATACCTGCTCACTCCCACTGAAACCATGGAGATAGGAATTTATTTCATGTATGATTTTTCTGTTCCGTTAGATAGCCCTTCTGATCTTTTGTTGGGAGTGACATGTTTATATTGTTCTTTTGTGCCTGTGGTTTTTTGGTGGTTCTGGGTGGTGGGCTATCCCTGTGCCTTTTTCACATGTAAGGAAGGAATAAAGAAAGCCAAGGAATTCACCTTCATGTTGTTTCTGAAGTCCTAGGGCTTTAGGAAGTATGCCACCTTCTTTCCACCTTCCTGAGCCTTCTTACATTTGTTGTTGTGTTAGGTCTAGTGTTTTTAGTCGTAAAAGGGAGGACCTGGGAGGAGCATGGCCATACCACCTTGGCTAGGACTAGAAGTCTTTTTTTTTTTCACATGGGCAGGCACTGGGAATCGAACCCGGGTCCTTGGGCACGGCAGGCAAGCGTTCTTGCCTGCTGAGCCACCGTAGCCCGCCCAGGACTAGAAGTCTTGATCATTAACATTTTAAAATAATGTCTGAACACTTGGTAGTAGTAGTATTTTGGGAAAATTATGTTTGATGTGTTTCATGCTTTAATAACATGCCATCTCATACCACAGCAGCACAATGTATTATGGCTATTTCATAAATGAGGCAACTGAGAGTCAATAGGTGGAAAAAAACTTTCCCAAAGCCATGTATCTGCTAGGTAGCAGGGCATTTGAAATTCAAATCCATCTTCTTGAGGGTCTGAGTTAAATTTTTTCTTCTATTTTAAAATTGTGAAGTGATAACAATAGTATTATAAATTTGATTAACACTTTCAAGTACTTTTTATTTTTTGCAATTATGGAAATATGTACATATTTTTTTGAAAATAATAGTGCAAACTTAACTCACACATATCTCTTGTAGTCATAAACAGTGAGTGGTGTGCTTGATGTCCATAACTTCTACAGCTATTACAAAGTAAAAAGTCAATCTCCTGCATACTCTTTACTCCCATCTCCTGCAAGTTCCCGGTTTTGAATTCATTAATTTAAAGTGTAACCATAACTTTGTGCTTCAGTTTGCCAGACAAACACAAGAGCAGGTAGCTGAGTCCTACTCAGGGAAAGGATTGTTGGCTTAAACAGTGGGAACTGGTTCATGGCTTTGAAGAAGGAGAAATCCAAAAGCAAGGTGTCATCAAGGTGATGCTTTCTCTCTGAAGACTCTGATGTTCTGGGTCAGGCTTTTCCATCACATGGCAACCTCCCCTGGCTTCTTGTTTCCAGTGGCTCTCAGCTTCTGGCTACTCCCTTGTTTTCTCTCTCTTTGTGGACTTCCCTTTAAAACCTTCAATAATAGGATTAAGACCCATCCTGGACCACTCTTTAGCTGAAGTCAACTCACAAAAAGCCCTGTTTATAAGGATCCATACTCACAGGAATGGAATAGGTTTAATAACATGTTTTTCTGAGGTACGTAGAGCTCTAAACCATTTCAAGGACCACAGTGATTGTGAAGTAAATTACATAATGCTTTTGGCCACATAGTCAAGAATATTATTTCCCTTTTAGAAAAATCAAAATAAAAGAGATAATAAAAGTAGTCTTAAGTGGGAAAAGAATTACTAAGAGATGGTTGGAAAGGAGGGAATGGTAATAAAAACCAATAGCAATAATTGAGGACAGGATAAGGGTGGTTGGCTATATAAATAGGAGACACAAAACTTTTTCTGAAGCAAGCCAATTAAGCTATATGAGTCTACCTTTTCACTGGAATATCTATTTGGGTCACTAACTTAACCAACTACAGCAAAACACTTTGGAATACATGAATATTAGAATGCTTATACTATATAACAACCTAAGGAGGTCTAGGTCATTGAATCATTCCTAAAAGCTATATTGCAGTAGTCAAAAATTTTGAAATTTCATATCCGAACTCTTAGTAGTAGTATAGAAATATTAATTAATCACAGTTTGCTTGCATTAATCTCATACTGTAATGGCAGATGAGGAGATGGATCTAATTTTGTGCTGGCTATAGAGAAGAGATGGTTTTAAATAATTGGCTTACTTCTTCAATGAATCCCTGCCTGTTTGATATGAACTGCCTTCTGAAAATTGTCAACGTGTTGATTTTACAGATGTGATCCTTTTTTATTACAAAGACAAAATAATGCAAAAGAAAGCTCTAATGGATTATCTTATTTCAGATTACTTGATGATGCGGATACTGAGCAATAGTATAAACAGCGCATATGTCAGGAAAAGGAGAGAGAGCCCTATGCTAAAGAATCCTGCAAGCATCATCACAAGGTTGATTTTATGGAAATACAAGGAATGCATACAGGAATAGTTCAGATTTCAGGGCTACCTATTCACAGTTTTAAAACCTATTATAAGAAGCAATACTTTCCTGAATGTTAAAGGAAAACACTTAATAGTTACAGAAAACTAGAAGCAAACTTTGTTTACAAATGCAGCGATATTGTTCTCAAATTCAGTATCAAAATCAATCAAGACTGAAAAGCTAAATTGTTATTTATGTGCTACTCCCTCATGGTTCCTTTTCGCTCAAATCATATTTGGAGGCTGAGTTGTGTACTGTGATGGAAGGTAACATTTGCTGAATGTTCTAGGTGACATTTGTTATATTCATTTATTGAAATCCCAAATCCTATTTATAAAGGAGAGTTCAATCAAAAAATATTTTCAACCCATTTACTGAAGCATAAAATATAATCTTTGTTACTATCTCTTTCCCAATTTGCAAATTTCTTCTGAGTATTGTGAAAAGGAGAAAACATGAAAATTTTTGTATAAGAAGAATACAAAATTTCAAGATAATTCTGTACACTGGAGGATGTGTATTAGGCCTGGATTTGCTGTAAACTTTACCTGAGATGAACTCAAGACTATTTGTAAGTATTAAATGCCATAGCATATGTGAGAAAATAAATCCTATATTTATATGTTTGATGAGGCTTTATTTTCTATTTTGACTTATTATAAATAAAAAAGCATATTTAAAAATAAAAGTGAATGAAATGATAGTTTCTGATTCTTGCAATATTTATTATGATAATAATAAATTCTATTTCCATGCCAATATTAGGTGTTTGTATGTTGACACTAAAAGTGTTCATTCACAGTGACAGATTGCAAAATAAATGCATGAGGTGAAGAAATGGAAGTATATGCTGAATATAATCAAAACTAGCTAAATATTTTCCAAACTAACCCCACTTTGTTTGACTGAAATGGCTTAAATTTTGATGTCTCCTGCAATGGAAAAAATTTGGTACCATGTGTATTAGTTAGGCTTCTCTAGAGAAACAGAATCAGCAAGAAATATCCATAGTTATAAAATTTATAAAAGTGTTTCATGCAAACACTTTTTTACAAGGTCTGTAAGGCAGGCTGCAAGCTGGTAACTCCATGAAGTTCTTTAAACAATCCTCATGAGAAGCTGGCTGGACAACCTCCGATGGAGGGTCTGGATGAACTTCACAGGACAGGCTCATTGGCTGAAGCAGGAAGATAGACTACCTCTTTTGAATCCTCCTTAAAAGCCTTCTGGTGATTAGACTAAGTGTCACTCACTGCAGAAGACACTCCCCTTGACTGATTACAAATGCAATCAGCTGTGGGTGCAGCTGACATAATCATGATTTACAACCATGAAATGCCCTAATAGCAACAGACAAGCCAACACTTGTCCATCCAAACGGGTACCACCACCTGGCCTATTTGACACTGGAACTGACCATGACACCACGATATATAAAGCAATTTTAAACTGAAGATTTTGAAAGCAAAATAAATTTTATTGATTTTATAAGTTTACTATATGGTAAACCTTTAAAATTAATGGGAACAAAAGATGGCTTATTCAATACATATTGTTGAGATAACTTCTAGCCTTTTAGGAAATAAAATAAAGCTGAGATTTTCACATGCCAACTCTGAAATTTTATTTAAAATTTTAAATAAAAAAGGCAACAGCTAAATAAAACAGGTGTGAAGATTCATATTGTGGAAAAATGACACAAATTCCAAAAGACGTAGAGCCTTTTATTGAAATTACATCATTGTGTTAGCTTGAAACTGCTAAGTACCCAAGAAAGACATTTTATTTCAATCCCGATCCAATTTTGTAGGGCCAGAACGATTGTTGGGGGTTGACACTTTGATTAGATTATTTCATGGCACCTGACCCACTCAATTGTGGGTATGGCTTTTTAGTTAGATTACTTCCACGGAAATGTGGCACATCAAATTGTGGGTGTGAACTTTTTGATTAAAGATGGAACTCCGCCCATTCAAGTTGGGACTTGATTTGTTTACTGGAGTCCCTTAAACATGGAGACATTTTGGAGAAAACACAATTGCTTCAGAGCCGAAAGAAACACAGACATTTGGAAATACTTGGAGAGCTACCAAATGTAGCCTGGGTGCTAAGCAAGGACTCACAGAAATAGCCAGAATGTGAAGAGAAGAAATCTATGGCCCCAGTAGATGCTAAGCTAAGAGATGAAACCCAGCATTTTACCCCAGAGCAGCTAAGTCAGGACCCACAGACACTGCGAAAGCCAGTGGAATCAGAAACTGGAAGCAATTGAACCTGGAAAAAGGACCAGCAGATGCTAGCCATGCTTTCCCATGTGATAGACATTGGCCTTTCTTCTTGAGTCAAGGCATGCTTATCTGGATGCCTTAGTTTGGATCTTTTTCAGACCTTAGAACTGTAAATTTGTAACTAAATAAATTCCTTTTTAATAAGCCAACCCATTTCTGGTACATTGCATTCCAGCGGCATTAATAAACTAAAACAATCATCATCAAAAAAAAACTCAAGATAATAAATAAAAAAACTATTGATACTAATAAAAGAGAGAAAAGTTTTATAATTAAATAATTCACATTTCATTTTATTGTTACAGGATTTTAATAAATTAGTCAAAGAGTAATATCCCAAATAAAATTTAAGCGAAAAAGTTGCAATGAATTATAAAACAGATGATCAATCTCACTGATAAAGAAACTTTAAAAAGTATGTCTATGTACATGTTTTGCTTTTTGTATATAGAAATAAATATACTTATAAAGGATCATGAAATTATTAAGATTATTGTTGGCTAGGAGATAAAAGGCTCTTTTGTATGATTTCCATAGAGTGTGAATTGAATTGCTCCATAATTTTTGGAGAACCATTCAGTAATAGCTAAATATTAGTCACTGTTCTTTGCCGCAGACATCTTCACATAGGTGGGACAATGTAGGCATTTATATAGAAGGCCATCTATTCATTGCATCATTTTTTTGCACTTCCTCTTTAACAATTTGGTTAAGCATGAAATATGACCCTCAAGTACATTACTTTTTGGCAAAGGAATGAGTAGGAAACTTTTTCATTATTTGTTTGTGGGAAATAACATTTATTTCCCCACCTGATGCCTCTCCTGCTTCTGTTATGTTTGGAAACCTGTGAGGGCAATTATTTTCTCTCAGTAATTTGAAGGCCCTATGCTTTTGTCTCCTAGTTTATATTGAGCATTTGAGAAATCTTTTCAGATAATCTACCTTTTATTCCAAGTTATTTTTAAATCTTTTCTTTTTACTTTAGTTTTTTTTTTTTGATTAGTGGTTTAAGTTTACTTTTCCAATGTATGGTTCATCATACTTCTTGATTTAATTGTCATTTATTTAAGTATTTTGGAATATTTAAGTCATCTTCTCTTTAATATGGTCTCTCCATTATTGTTCTTCTTTACCTTTCAGAAACTTCAGTCAGTATTGATCTTGTTCTTTGAATTTTATCCCCCTCTATTCTTAATCTCCCTGTCACATTTCTATTTCTTTCTTCCAGTGTATTTGCTAAAATCATTCTTCCTTGTACTAAAATCCTTTCAAGTGTACTTACCCTGCCATTAAACAGAAAAAAAAAATCTATTTTATTCCAATAATTTCTATTTGGGTCTATTTCTATTTTACCTTTTATTATTTGAGCTTTATCATTTTTTGTATTGCTTTGGCTCTTGCTTTTGTGTCATTAGTCATTTTAAGTTTATTTTACTAATGTACCCTGTAAACTCCTAGATTATCTTCGTAAGTTCTCGAATTTGAACTGTATACATATTTTCCATGGATAGTTATTGGTGGGAATCCTGTGGGATTCAGATCGGATGGATTTCTATTTGAAAGGGTTACATGCTTTCTTTTACAAAACTCCACAAGCTATTACTTTCATGGGATCAATTTTAATGGTCTAGGATTATAAAACTAAAGTGCAATGAAAACACATATCAATAGGTAGAGGGTAATATTCTGTAAATGTTGATGAGAAATTGGAGGAAGTTTGACATTACTTAAGACATTACTTAATTCTATGCCTGTATTTTGGTAACATTTACAGAATGGGGGGGGGTTAGAAAAAAAAAAAGAAAGGGGAGGATTTGGGGAATATCACAGGCAAGGAAGCTTAAGGACTCAGTCTTTCCACCAGAACAACTATTAAAAAGGCAGGAACTGCCTGAAACAACTATTTGGAAACTCCAGAAGCCAGTAGAACAGTGGACAGCAATCAGAAAAGAGTGAGAGTAAGAAGCTAATTAATTACATTAATGACTACAAAATTGTTTTCTCCAGATGGCAGTTATTATTGCTAATACCCCCCTCCTGCAGCAGGCTGCTGTAGGGCCCAGCCCCTGACTAGCTCACAGGTGTCAAAAAGAGAAGTAAAAATCCTCTTCACCAAGACTAGTGGTGGACACAGTCGATCATGACCGTGGCTTTGGATTAGTGGCTTCAGATCACTGAGCTGAAGGTGAGTATGTTCCAACCTGCCCAGACAAAGGCAGCTGAGGAGACACAAAGGCACAAGTCTTTCTCAGGTCTAGGTACAGTCAGTTAAAGGACTACGTTTGCTGGGTATGTCAAGAAAACGCAGCTGTGGGGAGCCCTGGAAGAAGATGCTGTTGCCCTTTCTGATCCTCTCTCCGGGGAGGTTTGGAGCTGATCTGCATCCCCTTTGCGGGTTCCTGGCCTGGTTTTGGCCTGAAAAGACAGAATGAAGCTAGAAATACATAACAGGAGGAGACATGGAATATTCACAAATATGCGGCTATTAAACCATACACTCTTGAGTCAGCAATGGATTAATGAGGAAATCACAAGATAAATTAGGAAATATTGTGACATGAATGAAATGAAAATGCAGCCTACCAAAATTTATTGGTTCTCTGAAAAGATCATTAAAATTGAAAAACTTTAGCTAGATAGATGACGAAAAAAAGACAGGACACAAATAGCAAAAATCAAGAAGGAAAAGAGGGATGTTCCTGCTGAATCTGCTGAATAAAAAGGACTATAAGATGCTACTATGATCAATAGTACACTAACAAATTGCATATCTTAAATGAAATGAAAAAGAAAATTATAGACCAATATCACTTACGAATATAGATTTAAAAATCCTTGAAAAAATATTAGCAAACCAAATCAAACATCATTTTAAAGAATTATTCACTATCATCAAGTGTGATTTGTCCCTGTTTTGGAAGGGTGGCTTCAATATATGAAAATTAATTAATGTAATTCACCACATTAAGAGGATGAAGGAATTGAGAAACCTTGGATGATCATCTCAATTGATGCAGAAAAGGAATTTGATGAAATCCAGCACCTTTCTTGACAGAAACATTAAGAAAAGGAAAATTCCTGAAAATGATTTTTCATGTGTATGAAAAATCCACAGAAAACATCCTACCTAATGGTAAAAGACTGAAATCTTTCCTCTGATATCAGGATGAAGAAAAATATGCTCACTGTCACCATTATTTTTCAAAACTGTACTTGAAGTCCTAGCCAGAGCAATTAGGAAAAAAGAAGAAGAAGAAGAAAGAAATGCAAGGCATTCAAATTGAAAGAAAGAAGTAAAAATCTCCACTTTTGCAAATGTCATGATCCTATGTACACAAAATCCTGAAAATACACAACAAAGTTCTTAGAGCTAATATGTGAATTAGGCAAAATGCTGGGCCTAAATTTTGTCCCCAAGACCAATATGGAAATTGACTGGTGTTTTTTTATATACAAACAATAAGCAATGAAAATAAGAAATAAAGAAAAAATCCATTTACAATAGCAACAAGAAAAATCAACTATCTGGGAATAAATCTAGCCAAAGATGTAAAAGGGCTCATATAAAGAAAACTACAAAACATTGCAAAAAGAAATCAAAGAAGCCCTAAATAAATGGAAATACATACTGTGTTCATGGACTGGAAGACTAAATATTGTTGTCCACCGTACCCAAAGCAATTTACAGATTCAATGCAATCCCAATCAAAATTCTGACAACCTTCTTTGCAGAAATGGAAAATCCAACAATCAAATTTATATGTAAGAGTAAACAGCCCCAAATATCCAAAGCCAGTTTGAAGAGAGTAGATGAAGTTGGAGGGCTCACACTTCCTGATCTTAAATCTTATTACAAAGCTACATTAATCAAAACAGCACGATATTGGCAAGGACAGATATATAGATCAACAGAATTGAATTAGGAGCTCTGAAATCAATGCTCACATTTATGGCCAACAGGTTTCTGACAAGCGGGCAAAAACCACTCAATTAGGAAAGAATCGTCTCTTTAACAATTGGGGCTAGAAAAAAAAACTGGATCTCAGTATCTAAAGGAAAAGATAGAAGATCCCATCATACACCTTGTACAAAGAATCAACCCAAAATAGATCAAAGACCTTAATATAAACACCTTAATATAGTTTTCCAGAACTATCAAATTCCTATAAGTAAACATAGGGATTCATCTTCAGGTTCTTGTGTTAAGCAATGGTTTTTTAGACTTTACACCTAAAACACAAGCAACAGAAGAAAAAAAGTAGAAAAAAATGGGACCTCATCAAAATGGAAAACTTTTACACCCCAAAGAACTTTATCATGAAAGTCAATGACAACCTACACAATGGGAGAAACTATTTGGAAACCACATATCTAATAAAGGTTTAATATCCATATATATAAAGAAAATCTTCAGTGTAACCAATGAAAGACAAACAACCCCCCCCCCAAAAATAGGTGAAAGACTTGAATAGGTACCTCTCCAAAAAACATATGCAAATGGCCAGAATACACGTGGAAAGATGCTTGATATAATTTGTTATTAGGGAAATGCAAATCAAAAGTACAATGAGATACCACTTCACACCCATTAGAATAGCTGCTAGTAAATAAACAGAAAGTTACAAATATTGGAGCGGATGCAGAGTCTTCTAGTTTGCTAGCTGCCAGGATGCAATATACCAGAACCGGAATGGTTTTAAAAAGGGCAATTTAATGAGTTGCTAGTTTACAGTTCTAAGACAGATAAAATGTCCCAGTTAAAACAAGTCTTTAGAAATATCTAATCTAAGGCACCCAGGGAAAGATACCTTGATTCAAGAAGGCCCATGAAGTTTAAGGTTTCTCTCTCAAGTGGAAGGGCACATGACGAACACAGTCAGAGTTTCTTTCTCATCTGGAAAGGCACATGGTGAACACAGTCAGGGTTCTGCTCTCATCTGGAAGGGCACATGGCAAACACAGCATCATCTGCTAGCTTCTTCTCCTGGCTTCCTGTTTCATGAAGCTCCCTGGGAGGCATTTTCTTTCTTCATCTCCAAAGGTCGTTGGCTTGTAGGCTCTCTGCTTCTCATGGCTATGTCGTTCTGCTCTCTCTGAATCTCCTTCGTTCTCCAAAATGTTTCCTCTTTTATAGGACTCCAGAGACTTATCAAGACCCACCCAAATGGGTGGAGACATGTCATCATCTAACCCAACTTAACAACCACTCTTGATTAAATCACACCTCCAGGGAGATGATCTGATTACAGTTTCAAACATACAGTATTGAATAGGGATTGTTCTCCCTTGATGAAATGGGATTTAGATTAAAACATGGCTTTTCTAGGGGACATACGTCCTTTCAAACCAGCACACAGATAAATAAGAACACTCATTCATAGCTGGTGGCAATGTAAAATGGTGAAGCTGTTCTTCAGAAAGCTAAGTATAAAACTACCATATGACACGGCAACCCCAGTACTAGATATACACCCAAAAGAATTGAAAGCGAGGACTCAAACAAATATTTGCACATAGATGTTCATAGTTGCATTATTTCAATTGCAAAAATATGAAAGTAACCCAAATGTTCATTAACTAATGTATGGATAAACACATTGTGGTATAAATATATAATAAAATATCATTCCAAATTAAAACGGAATAAAGTTTCTTTTATATGTGACACGAATGAACCTTGAGGACATCAAGTTGAATGAAAAAAGACAGACATAAAAAGACAAATATTGTGTGATCTCACTGATATGAAATAATTAAAATAAGCATGCTCATAGAATCAAAATATAGAATATAGTTTACAAGGCGTTGGGTTTGGGATGGGGAATAGGGAGCTAAAGTTTAAAATATACAGGGTCCTATTTGGAATGGTGGAAGTGTTTAGGTAATGAATAGTGGCTATGGTAGCACAACATTGTGAGTGCAATTAATGCACTGAAATATATCTGTGAATATGATTAAAAGGGGAAACATTAGAGTGTATATATGGTAATAGAATAAAAATTGAAAAAATACTCATACAACTATGTTAAATAAACAGCGAACCCCAAGTTAAACCAAGGACTACAGTTAAAAGTACAATTATAAAAATGTACCTTCATCAATTAGAAGAACTGTTCCACACCAATGCATGTTGTTAATACTAGCTGTGATATATGGGAATCCCATATTTTATTCAAGATTTTTCCATAAATCCACTTCTCCTCTAATAAAAAAAGAAAAGTTGAGAAGGTAATGTGATGTGGCAAAGTAATAAGTGAAACAGACAAATTTTCTAGAAAAACGTGTTAGACATGAACTTACATCCCAATTATAATAGCTTTGAAAACAATTTTTTGCTCTTTCTGGTAGATGTATGAAAGTGCCAGCTGGTTTAACTGAAAAATAAAATGTCCACGTTATTTTGACCTCTAAGAGAGCAAATCTCAGGAGTTTATAATTATGACCATTAAACAAATTCAGCTTTGAAAATCAAATCAAATGATGTTTTATTGTCTTTTCTTATTTCTTCTTTCTCTGTATGCCTCTCTTTTACTCTTTGGTTTTCCTGTCTTGTCTTCATAGTTATGAAGACAAAGCGGTACCTTCTTTATTCTTTTTTTGTTTTATATTTTGCACTTCCTCCAGCATATTTTTCTTTCCTCTTTCTTTTTACACTATCTTAGTCAATTACTTAGTGCATTTTTCAGGGGATTTTATATTTCATCTCTCAGAAATATGTGGGGTCTGTTTGTTTATTTCATTTGTCTCTAACTTGTCTCTAGCCTCACACAATTATCTTAAAGTTCATTATTCACTGTGGTGACACAGCCTGTTGCACAGGGATTTCTGATAGAATATACATTCTGAATAAAGGATAGTCAAAACAAACTTTGACACAGCCTGTTGCACAGGGATTTCTGATAGAACATACATTCTGAATAAAGGATAGTCAAAACAAACTTCTCCAGTCTTACAATTTCCATTTTTGAATTCACATGTTTTTGTAAATGGTATCTGCCTTACTTGTAAAAATGATTTCTTTTTTAGGGATAGAGTGGTACCACAAGGCCACTGCATAACTCATCAATTGTAAACAGTTGCTTATGGTTTTAAAAATCTTAGGAAGGGAGTTATGAAAATGTGTTTGTAATGAACAGTGATGACGGGAGTACACATTGTGAATATAATTAGCAGCACTGAAATAATATATATATATTATATATACATATGAATGTGGTTGAAAGGGGAACTATTAAGTTATATACATAGTGCTAGAAAAAAATTTAAAAAATATATATCCATGGAACTACACAACACAGTGAACCTTAAGTTATAAATTATAGTTAACAATACAATTATCAATGTGTGGTTTCATCAATTGTAATAAATGTTCTACATCAATGCAAGACGTTAATAAAGGGTGGTGTGCCAGTTCAAAAATTTTATGTACTCCAGAAAAACCATGTTTTAATCCTGATCCAATCTTGTGGGAACAGCCATTTAAAAAAAAAAAAAATCCTGATTCAGTACTGTAGGGTGGACTCTTTTGATTGGAACATCTCCATGGAGATGTGATACACCTAATTGTGGGTGTTAACTTTTGGTTAGATGGAGATATGACTCCACGTATTCCAGGTGGGTCTTGATTAGTTTACCGGACTCTTTAAAACAGGTAACATTTTGGAGAAACCTCAGAAATGACAGGAGCCAACAGACACGAGGAGCCAACAGAGAGCAGAGACATGGATGTTTAGAGATGCTGGGAACCCAGCAAACATTGCTGTATGCCTTCCCATAAGATGTTAAGCAATACAGAACCTGGAGAGAGCCAAGGGAGACCAAGAGGTGAAAGTCAGCCCTGGAGAAGCAAAGGGAAGAGAGGCTGAAAGCAACAGAGTCCGAGGGTAGAGAACCAGCATATGCCAGACATGTGACTTCCCAGCTGACATAGCTATTCCAGACCCATTTCTTGAATTAGGGTATCTTTCCTTGGATACCTTCATTTGGACATTTTCATGGCTTAGAACTGTAACTTCTAACATATTATATTCCCCTTTTAAAAAGTCATTCCAGTTCTGGTATATTGCATTCTGGCAGTTTGCAAACTAAAGCAGGTAGTATCTGGAAATCCTGTATATTATGCATGATTGTTCTACAAGCCCACAACTTCTCTAATAATAAATGAATAAATACATAAATAAATAATTTCAATTAAGAAAAATAACTTAGGCATTAGAAGATAGAGAAAATTGAAAAAAAAATTGTATTTTTCTCCTGAGCAGGTTTCTCCTGTAATGCTGTCTTTTCTGGGGAGAAAATAACCCTCCAGATTAAGCTCTTGGAATGTAATTGTTCATCTTTGTTTTGGATATTAAACTTTCCTAATCTTCCACAGCTCCATGAAAATTCTCAGATACTTCACCTTCCCTTTTGCCCGTGTCTTTTCACCAATGCTTTATACTCGCAAAACCACCACTTTCAGTTAAGTATACCAATAGGTGAAGATGGAAAGTATCTGATAGAGAATAAAAACAAATTAGAAAATAATTGAGCACTGTGGTCAACAGCTCTGTGCTGCCTCCATCAATCATGTAACTTTGTCCAATGCTTAAAACTTCTAGTTTCTTTGGACATATCGGAACTCCACAAAAATACCTTTTGGCTATTTTTTGGGCAAACCACAACTGTGTGAGAAACAGATCTGAAGCTCTATGATACTATAGTTTTTTATGGTTTCCTGCAGCCATAGCATTCCGCTTTCATTTATTGGTTAGAAATAAAATCAATGCTGACATTTGTTTCTAAACTATGCAGAATGACTGACAAGTCATGAGATTCACTTTGCAAAGTGAAAAGCAGATATTTTGATGACTGAAATTATGTCCTAATCCTTTGTTCTATCAAAGCTGTTAGTTGTTGGCTGTCATCTTAAGACTGGATCTCAGTTGTTTATAAAAACATCTCTTAATGGGAATGGGTGGGCTAGTAACAAATGATCATTGCACTTCCTTCTTTGCCAAAAAAAAAAAAAAAGAGTCTTGACATGATGAAGTGTTCTAATCAATTTTAGCTTCTTTCATTGTCAAAAAATCTATTAACCTATGGGGAACTATGGCCTTAAAGGCCAAAGAGTCAGCATTGCTGATTGAGTCAGATCCATATTTTTCATTTGGAAGTTTTGTCCAAGCTGAAGGAATAAGTCAAAATTAAAAAAAAAAAAAAGTGCCAGAGACATGTTTTCTTTTCCATCATATGTCCAAATGCTTATTCTGAGGTGAGAGTTTTTACATGATTCAAAGTGATCTCTTTGGACTTTTCTATATATGAGATACTGCTAGAATTTTATACTATACAGCTCAAGGTAGCACTCACTTTTCCTTAGAATGTATTAAACATCTATCTAAGGAGAAAATGGATAAGGTTTTCTCCAGATTTCTTGATGGTATCGATCTTTGTGAGTCAAGTAAACTTACTTTTCCATAGGGAAAATCAGTGCTTGAATCGGGATTCATAATAGAATGGTATCTGAATTTTATTTTGGGGTGAATTGTTAAATAAATGCAATATGATTGACAAATTTACTGAAACTCATTTTTAAAAAAATCATATCTATCACATTATATAACAGTTGAAGCCCCTTCTGATTTAATAAGTTACCATACATCTTGTAATGCAGACTATATATACTCTAATTTTGTAATTGGCTATAAATGAGCATCTTAGAATGGCTGACTTACATAATTTGAAAATGATAGCCCTGCACACTGTTTCTCATGGGTAAGGAAACATATAGCCTACAGCCATTGGGATAAATGCTGACAGTCTAAATATGGTCATATGCCAAGACCTTCCTTGACTTGGGATTTTTTTCCTACCCACTTGTGGAAGATCTGAAGCTTCCTCCTTTCATATGCTTCATTAGAATTTGGATGTGATGGATATGCTAGGAAGAACAGACGCAAGCAAAAGCCAGTCCTGCCGAACACTCTTTACCAGTCTTTAATAAGTCAGCCCTTTGCTTTCTATACTTCTTATTCTACCTCCTATTCCCATGATTCTTCTCCCTTTACATTAAAATTATTCAACATTTTCATGCCCTCTTCTTCATTTCTAATCAAATTTTGAAGACATTCTCTCTTCCTACCCATGGGGCATCTTCCAAATATAAAAGGGGTAGAGAGCATATGCTATCCAGTCAGAACTGATGGTGCCATCATGATGGAGCAGGATTGTGGAGACCTCATACTGCACCAGGCACTAAACTTGAGGGAATATATATTGGGGGATTGGGAGAGCTAGCATCTTGAAATCACACCATAGCTAAGTTGTTTTTTCCTGAGGTCAACTATAGCATCATTTTTACTTAGATGCATTTCATTGGCTAATTTGTCTCTGAACACTGTGGGAATGTTTTATTATGTAGGTTTAGGGAAATTAAATTTATGCAGCTTAAAATACAGTGGGCCTGGGGTTATGCAGAAGAACAGCAAAGCACAGAATTATTCAGTTTCAAACTTTTGCATTTCAGTGACTGTTGAAATGCTGTTGGTTATCACAGTCTCAGTAAAACCGTGAAGTCAAAATATTTTATCATAGTAAATTACTTCAATATATATTCATGTAATAATACTAAATTGTTTAAATGTATTTTGTTAACTTAATCAATATTCTTTTTAATTACTTGTGAAAATAGATGCAAAGATTCTGAATACAATATTAGTAATATAATTTAGCTATGTGCCAAGAATAATACATTAAAATGCTGACTATCATCCTGTACTGAAAGCTTTATCAGGAATTGTGTACATCATAGGCACTGCCTTTCACTTGGGCTAGAGAAAAGAAAGGCTTCTTTTATCACTGACCACTTGTGAGCTCAGATAATTTGTTAAACTTTGGAATTATACTGTCATCTTTAAAACATTGATGCAATGAGGGAAACTAAGCAAAAAGGTAAACTGAAGAATAAAAACTTGGCATAGATTTCATTGATTATTCTTTGTTTTGTTAATCAAAATAAATTATCAGCTGGGCAGGCCCAAAAAATCAGGCTGGTTTTTGTGGGTCACAATCTTTATATTTTGTGACACCTCTGTGAAAACAGTCAAGTACATCAGCAGGAGACACTCTGCAACTTAGTAAAATAATTAACCATTACATTTCTCATAAACATTTCATTCTGCTACTAGGGAAGCCCTCTTCCATTGGTAAAGACCGATGGGAGTTCCTTTGCACTCCAGCAACTGAACAACATTGTGGATACAAGGCTATGTCTCTGTGACAGATGCCAGTATGCAAAAGTGCAGAATCAATGCACTTCTCTTTGGTAGCGGAGATATCTATTCTGAACATACCATTAGGTAGAGCTCTCAATTTGTAGACGTGAAGTAACTAATAAGGTATTACAGGAAAAAAGCTGTGTTATAAGAGCTACTTTGAATCTCAGATTCTGTCACTTATTTTTGTAAACGTTATCCAAACAACATATTTTTTGACAATGTCTAGACTGTCAGATTAAATATCTTAGATCACATACAGTTCAGTATGTAAGAAATTCTTTGGTTCACTTTGCCAAGGAAAAAAATCTTGTCTTATTCCAAGTAATCATTACTGATCCCCAACTTAAAAAAAAAAGAAAAAAAAGAAAAAGAAATAGTATATTTTTAATACATAAAATATATATATTTTATATATAATATATTAAAATATGCTATAGTAATATAGACTTAATGTCAGAAATTGAAAAGTGGTTTTAGTACAAACATAACTCCCCACATAATCTACATCAACACATAAAAGAGAACAAACATGAACATATAAAAATGTAGAATAGATATTTGATAATATTTAGCTACCATCATAAATAATAGAAGGAAATCATATAATTATTAAAAGCTATTTAAAATAACTTGCTAAAAATGATTCCAAGGTGGAAAACTTAAAATATTTCAATTAAAATCAGGATCTAGCTAGGTATGTCAAGTATCAATAGTATTTGCTTAATGTTGGCTTGTAGGTTCTAACAGATGCACTGGAAAAGAAGACCAAATAAGCAGCATAAGCATTGAAAAACAAGAGATGACTCCATCTTCTTTACTGTCATTGAATTCCTAGAAAAAATAATAGGTTCTAGTAAAAATCTACCAGAACATGAAAGGAATTGGTAATTTGTCTGCATACAATATTAACAAGTAAAACCAATTATTTTTACCCTAATAATACAGGTAAATATGACATTCAAGATACCACATCAACCCTAAAAGTTTAGAAATATATTTTAAGAAAGGTTTAGGAATTATATTTAAAATCAGTGAAATACATAAAAAGGATTTCAATTCATGTTCTTGGATATGAATCCAGCATCTTGCAGATAACAAATCTCCAATAATTAATGTATAAATTCAATTCAATCACATTAAGATTTTCAAAATAGTGCTACCAAGGATAAACTTAAAGCTTCAACCTTCATATGGCAAAGCAATGCTTTACAAGATCCAATAAGAAAATTCAAGAAAACTAAGAGGAACAAGAAGGAAGGGGTAGAGGAAGAATAGAGGAAGAAGGAGGATGAGGAGGAGAAAGAATAAGACAAAGAAAGAAGAAGAGGCAAAAGAAGTAATGAAGAAGAGGGAGGAAGAGAAGGAAGAGAGGAGGAGGAGAAGAAGCAGCAAAGAAGGCAAAAGAGAAAGGAAGGGGAGCAGGTGGAGGAGAAGTAGAAAAGAAGGATGTGCTAAATAGTTGATTACTATATCATGCTATAATATTATTATAATGACATCAATGTAGCACTGACATCAAAATAGATTAATAGAACCAAGCCACAGAACACAATATGCAGTGGTACATCTCAGTATATGGAATAATTTATTACATGAAAAGAGGTATTTCAGTTCAGAAGGAAAAATGATATATTAATTTTTAAAACCCTCTAGCCCAAATAACTATACATCCAGAAGAAAATTAAATTGTATACCTATTTTACAGTACAGACTTTTGGAGGTAATAAAAATGTAAATGTTAAAAAAGTCATAGAAATTGTTGAAAAATTGAAATAAATAACTATAAATTTAGGGGCATGGCAAATATTATTAGTTAATACTAGAATCACAGAAACCATAAAAAAGGTGTGAAAACTTCTGTTTCTGTCAATACGGAGAACGTCCAAATGGTAAGAGTGTAGATTTCAGAATGCACTAAGAACACTTACAAATCAATGATGAAAAGACAAGTGACCTAGTACTTGATCAAGATTTTAAATAAGTAACTGTGAGAAGAACATATCCAAAGGACGACGACATGCAAAACAAACCTGAATCCACTATTAGTAAGAAAAGTTAACAGAAGATATTTTTTACCCAGCAGACTGGCAAAAAAATAATGTTAAAGGAGGGCGGTGCGACAGAGGCGCAGCGGCAGAATTCTCGCCTGCCATGCCGGAGACCCTGGTGTGATTCCCAGTGCCTGCCCATGCAAAAGAAAAAAAGGAATGTTAAACAAGGCAAACCACTACTGCCAGCTGGGAGGATGGGAACATTATATTCTCATAGATAGTGTGGTAGAGTGTGAAATAACACATGCTTTGAAAATCAAACAAAAAAAATCAAAATTTAAAACAGTTTATCATTTTAGCAATCCCTATTCTATCCCTTTAATGAATGGAATTTAGAGATCAAATTTTATATATGATAGTTTACTGCAGAATTTTTGTAGGAATATATGAGCTTATCAATTTTTTGTAGTGGTCTATCGAATTATGCCATATTCACTGTAAATTGATATGCAGCCACTAAAACTAATTAATTTAAGTTCTATCAGTTGGCTTGCAGGATATTGCAAAATGCATTGTTGTAATATAAATGCAAGATGCAGAAAAATGTGTCAAACTTTTTTTTCAATCATGACAATTATTCTCTATATTATATACATATGGGCACACAAAATATGAAAATATTAATATTACGTTATTAATTCATTTACACAGATGGAAGTGAGAAAAATTAAGATGGTAATATACAGGCATTTTAAAACTGTTGTATTAAAATGAGATAATGAGCCTATATTATGTATACTTTAGTATATGTGCATAAGTGACCTTAATTTAAATTTACAAAAAAGTGGAAAGAATAAAAGTATAAGAACTTCAAAGAAGGTAGTGCTGACTAGGTAGTGTAGTAAACCTTATTATTCTTGCATTTACTTTAATATACCAGTCAAGCTTATTTACATTTAATAAACATTTCACCTACTGACAGAAAAATTAACAAAATCACTTTGTTTCTTAACTTTGAATATAGTGTTTATGACGTGAATTTCTTAATAGATGATCAGTAAAAAAAATAGAGAAAAAGCTAAGTGGCTGTCATTTGTAGTTTAGATAGATCAGGTCACACTCAGTTGTGATTCAATAGCTGCCATCTTGCTGCCTACTTCAGAAGTTTCATTTCATGTGTGACATACTGCCAAACTGAGGATGTGTTTTTATTTTCTTTATGAATACTCACTCTTTTAGGTAGATTTAAAAATATATTATTATTGGGAAACTTGGAAGAACATTCTATTGTGTATGCAGTGTATTGGTATTTATTTGAGATGTGATAATAAATGTTTCACCATACAGCACAGCTGAAAATAATCTGTTTTAATATTATTTTCTTTTCTGAAAACCTTTTCCTTCATCAGGAAATCAACTGATGAAAGAGTACAATAGGAATCATTATGACTAAGATAAAGGAAAAGACACCTACGTAAAAGAATAGTAAAATCTTGCAAGTTAAAGGAGTGATGAAGATTACGAAAACTGAAGCCATCCTCTGAAATTGTCAGACTTCATTCTCTTGTAACTTAGATCCTCTGGAAATAACATTTTAATTGCTTTAATGTGAAGCAGAAGTATTCCACACTGAAAGCAAAACAAAT
This sequence comes from Tamandua tetradactyla, assembly GCF_023851605.1. Classification (NCBI taxonomy): domain Eukaryota; kingdom Metazoa; phylum Chordata; class Mammalia; order Pilosa; family Myrmecophagidae; genus Tamandua; species Tamandua tetradactyla. The sequence continues at coordinate 59,185,157 of NC_135345.1, forward strand.
TACATTTCATCTTTACTACACATGCTGCATTATTAAGATAGTAACAGTTGCTAGGAGAACTTCTGAAGATATTTGTCTTCAAATTTTTAGGAATTAAATTTTTCAAAGTACAGGTCAGAAGCATATGGCTGTTAAAATATAAACAGGACAAAAATAATTCCAGATTGGAGGTTTCAATTTAGAATTAATAAAGAAAATATTTCATTGTTTTTTATAATGTTCAATTATCAAACCAAATAATTAGATGAATTCTACATCTCGATTTAAGGGAAAAACAGGGACTCTGTATAGATTATGGACTAGTTGAAAAGCCACTAGAACTAGGAAACCTATTTAGTTTTGTTTTTGATACAAATGAGTCATGTGGCTTTGGGAAAAATGATATAATATTGCTCATTATCTGCCTTCTGTGACCTGTGATCATTTACTCCAGTTTACCTTGGACAGTCTCAGTTTATGACTGTGTCCCAACATAATTTCCACTATCTCCCTTTTTCTCTCAAAAGTGCTTTGATTTGGATGCTCAATTATATCTGTCATCCTGTTCATGTTCAGACACACACTTCTGCATAGCGTTTAAGACTCTTTGAAGCCAATCTGTGGAACCTATAGGGAAGTGGTTCTTAAGTTTGTGTGCATAAGATCTTTTTTTATAATTAAAAAAAGTTGTGGTTTTACAGAACAATCATGCATAAAATAGAGAATTCCTATATACTACCCTGTTCTTAACAGCTTCCATTTTGGGGGTAGATTTGTCACAACTGATGAGAGCATATTTTTATAATTGTTCAGTAAAGGTCTTCTTTCTATACATCACATGATGATTCCTGGGCCTTTCTTCCTGAGCTTCCAATTCAGCAGCTCTGCTATATATATGACACAAGTTCTCTTACACATATAGCAAATGCTTACATCTATCCAATTTTCCTCTGATTTTGGACACAAGACAGAATTGTTCTTTCTGGTCTGCTTTACGTTGAGTGGGACGTATGAGTGGTTCTGAATATCGAGTTGAATGCAGAGATGATGTGTATCTCTTCTAGGCCAGGGCATACTGTTTTTTTTGACAGAGGCAGCAATATTTGGGGTGATTCTCTGAATGACTACTACCAGCAAAGCTTTATTTCCCGCTAACATCTAATGATGGGCATGATGTGGGAGTGAGGAATAAACCTTTGCTCCTTTAAGCCATGGATTTTAGTTTAGTTTTTTTTTTCCCCTTTCTTTTCTGTTTCTACTTTAGGAGAATCTGACCTATCTTGATTGTTACACAAAGATTACAGCCCACTATTTGAGAACATTACATGGAAAGTTTATTGGGCCAAAGTTAGTACTATCTGTATTAGAGAATTAGCATAGAATTTCAACATGTAAAGTTGTATGTTAGAGGATCAGGGATATAAAAGAGTTTAAAAGATATTTTAGAAAGATAGATGGAAAAACAGGATAGAGAAATTAAGAGGATGGAGTGTTTGAAAAACCTCAAATAGTTGCATGAGTCAAATCCTGGGGAGTTAAGTAAAATGATCATTGAATTTTTTATTGGATTTTCTTACACTTGGCCACTTCATGTTGGGCAAAGACAAAATCTATGAAGAGTGTAAATAAATTAATGCTGAAAAATGACATTTAAACAGCCAGTGTAAATTACTCTAAGATATTTGGCCATAAGGAAAGAAAATAGATACAGTGGCATCTGGAAGAGAAGGATGCTACTGGGAGGAAAAGTTTCAATCATTTGTGATATTGAAACACTATTTTTCAATCCTGTACATTGAAGTCATCTGGGAAATATTGAACAGAAAAACAGGAAAAGATATCTAAAACTTACCTATCATTTTCCAATTAACTAAAATTTCTGTGTGTAGACCCAAAGCACCGTCAATTTTTAAGGTAACGCACATGTTTATAACATACAGTGATATTATGAAAACTACAGACAGTAGTATATTTGAATCCTGCTGGGAAGAACTTGGAAGACAGAACATATAACTGAGAGATAGGAAACATAAGTGATTGAAACAAGGTCCTAAGAATCCCAAAGAATAAGGAACCAATGGTGAGGTGGAGAGGTGAATTGAAGCAAGAGAAGGGTTTTTGCTTTTTTTTTTTTTTGAATTATAGCTTCAGAGAAAGAAAGGAGTGTTTATAGTTCTTGATGGTCTGTTTATTGGAGAGGGAAAGTTGACAGAGTTTGCATCTAATAGAAACTTCAATTTTTAGCAGTGAGGCAGAGGAAAAATAATATCCTCAGAATATGGAGACATGAGGTCAGAGGTGTATGCAGAGCTAATGTACTGGAGAAATCTTGTGATCTTTCTGGGAATATTAAGGTCCCTTTTGAGGGTGAAAAACACAAGTTATTAGAAGCTTCCCAGGTATGTGATTTTTTTTTCCCGGAAATGTTGAGTTACCTGATTTTAGGCATGGACAAAGTTGTTGATAGGGTTCAGCATTGATACAGATTTGTCATGTAGGTTTAATGAGAAATCAGTAATGCGAAAGAGAGACCTGGGTATTTTCAAGATAGTGATTGCAACAAGGGTCTTTCATTTGGAATTAAGGCTGAATATAGATGAAATGAAGGGAAGATGACACTGACTTTTATGCCATGAATTGGTGCTCTGTATCACGCCTAATAACAGGAAAATGGAAAGAAGTGGATTTTGGCCACAGTATGATATATTTAAGTTAATAGTTTTGGAGAAGAATATAGTTTTAAATAGCTTTGAGTCATGGGGAGAAAGACCAGGTGGCAGAGAAATATCAGAGAATAGGTTATAAGGAGGTAGAGTGACTGATTTGCAAGTATTATGGAAAGGTCCTTCTCATGGAATTAATGCATTACAATACTGACAGGCATTAGGGTGGAGAGAAGAAGGCCTTGTTGACTGATAAGCAAAGACTGGGAAATTTGGCTACTGCTATGAATGAGAAAATAGTAGGAGTGATATAGGCAGATGCTATTAACTCACAGGAATAGGATCTAGAAAACTGGGAGAGCAATTGCCTGAAAAAGGAATGGGAGATCAGTGAGGACACTATTTTTACCGTCTGATCTTGAAGGTATGAAGTAATAAGATCTTGAAGTAATAAGCTGTATGAGAAAGACAGCTGTGGCGGAACGTCAGAGAACATACAGTTTCATTTATGATCTAGGTGGTAGACTTTTTGATTTATGAATTAATGAACACTATAATGGGCTAATCAGAATTGAGATAGTGTTGGGAGGAGATAAATCCTGAAAATGTGCTTTATGAGGTCTTTAATCCTAGAATTTTGATCAATTTTTTAAAGGTGGCTTGAATGTCTCCTGCTTTGGAGGTAGAAAGGTGGATTTTTTCTCACAGCCTCTAAGCACTTTTCCAACACCATGAGTTTTGGAGCTTGGAGTGCTCTTCAGTTCACATGAAAATATTAGTACTTTAAAGGTGCCTAAGGTAATTGTGGAAAGTAATATGAATAAAATCCAAAATAGGAAAGATTTAGAAGTGCCTAATAGGATATGGGCTACTTTCCTGAGAGCTCTGTCTTCATGGCAACCATATCCCATTAACTGCTTTAAGCTGCTCCAATTGCTATTCTCTCTTACGTCGGAATTGAATATAGAAATAATGGAAATGAAACTCACTGGAAGGTAGACTTAGAGTAAGGAGTGAGATCTTGTTATTCTGTACAGGTTAATATAACACCCTGATATATTATCCAGTATTATAGGCAGAAAATTAAAAAAACAAGAAGTATTTACAAAGTACCCTTGAGGGACTGGGGAAAAAAATAAGGAACTATTAAACTTCCCCACCTGAGGAACTACTGATATTCTCTCAAGCCTTAGGGCTCCCAGTTTAATAAACCAAATCTTAGTCGTAAGGCTTGACTTTATGAAACTTATTTCTGACATGGTGAAGCTAAGCCTAATTGCAATTATGCTTTGTTGCTCAAAGGTGGCCTCTCTCTTCAAGCCAACTCTGCAAAAAAATTCACTACCTTCCCCCCATGTGGAACATGACTCCCAGTGAAATAAGTCTCCCTGGCAATGTGGGACATGACCCAGGGAGGAATCTGGTCCTGGTTAGTGGAATTGATGATGCTTCTTGACCAAAAGTGTGGAAATAAATGGAACAAAATTAAGTTTCAGTGGCTAAATGATTTTAGATAGAGTTAAGAGGTCATTCTGGAAGTTACACTTATGCAAGCTTTAACAAATTGCCACAGTATACCAAGTGTCAACCAACAGTATTCCTGAAAACCCTAAAGGATACCCTGGGCTATATCTAACACTTTATAAAACTTTAACTTAATAAGTTTGTGTTTTCAGAAACTTGAGGCCTCCAGATTGATCCTGTGCCAGGTAAGCTCTGAGACCCAGAAGTATCAGTTTCTCCAAGAACATCAACCACTTTCATTCTTCTATCCCATAAGGTCAACACCCCTTTCCAGCATGAAGAAGTTAAGATGGCTATTTCCAAGATATCCCTGAAGATCGAATGATCAAATGAGAAGGAGTTGTAACTGAGAAATTAGGATTTAACAAATGATTATGATCACTGACTCATTTTATAGATATTTATTTTTTAGTTTCTAGTATATTAGAATAGTCAGAAGAAAATACCTAAAATTCTTGAGTTTGATGTTTGATAACGATTGTATAATTATATACCTTTTATTGTGTAACCATGTGATCATAAAAACCTAGCAACTGACAGCCCCTTTATGCAGTGTGCAGGTAGATGAGTAATAAAATAAAGACATGCATCAAAATAATAATGATAATGGTAATAAAAATAATAACAGGTCAGGAATATGGGGAAAAATACCTATATGTAAACTATGGATAATATAGTACTATTTTAATAATCTTTCATAAATTGTAACAAATGCAACCAATGTTAAAAAAATAGAATTACAGAAAAAGTGTTACCATCAATTGTACCAAATTTTCCATTTCAGTGCAAGTGTTGGTGGGGTGGCGTATGGGAATCCTGTATGTCATGCAGGATTGTTCTGTAAACCCACAAGTTCTCCACTTAAAAAAAATTAGTTAAAAAGGCAGCTGAGCAAAATTAACTACCATGTAGACACAATTATCTATTTGATTTTAGTTTTCAATATATTCAATCTCCAAAGATAAATTTCCATGTAATTAAGCAATATGGACAATGTTTTATATTAAAATGCTAATTTAAACTTAGATATGACTGAAGAGTCTATATTAAACCTTCATATGGAGAGATTTTTATTTATTTATTTATTCATATTTATTTTTAAAAGTGAAGATTAAGATACATTTCTGACTAGGGTTCAGATTGTTATACAATTTCTGTAGAATATCTTAGAATATGCATTAAAAGTACGGTCCTACTAATCGTACATCAAGAAGTGTGTCTTAAAGTAGTACTCATCAATAAAGAATATATGTACAATAAAGTTTATTGCAGGTTATTTGCATATGTTAAAAGAAAAAATAATCTAAATGAGCAATAATGCAGTAATTATTAAATTACATCAGCTGCAGTAATTATTAAATCACATCAGCTGCATCCATTAAATAAAATCAACATTACATTTTTTTTTTTGTATGCTGTATGGTAGGGGTCACATTTCATTCTTTTTCCATGTGACTATACCATTATTGCAGCACCATTTGTTGAAGTTTTGTTTGTTTGGTTTTTGAGGGTAGTGCATGGACTGGGAATCGAACCCAGGTCTCCCACATGGCAGATGAGAATTCTACCACTGAACTATCCTTACACCCCTTAGAGAACAACATTACATTTTAAAATACTATTTAAGGACTTGAAAATACAGTATTAAATAAAATGATGACTATAAAAAGTAATAAATTCATATTGTAATTTTTTACTTTGTAGTTACATATAAGTTTGTAAGCAGATATACCCCCATGACCAAAACTAAATAAACCAAAATGATCTCAGTGGTAATGATAGTTTTCAAATTAACAAATGTTACTTCTTTAATAGAAAATAAATATTCCTAAACTAAGGTTATAAAATACCCCAAGGAATGTTTGGTTTCATTAAGAGGAAAAGTCTATACATCAAAAAACTTACCTAACTTGTCTAACCACAAATTTCACTATCTTAATTAAACAGTGATTTTTAAATAAATTTTAAACCTGTTTCAATAAAAACTGTGCTAATTATAATTCAGTTAAGGAAATATTTGCAAATATTTACTTACCTTAAGAATATATATTTAATTCACTTTGAAAATATAAAGATTATTGAACTTTTGTTTCTGTTGCAAAATTGTTTAGTTATATAATAATGAAATTTTGCTTTATAAGAAGAGAAACATATCCAGAAAATAATTAATTACTTTACTACTATATTATTTCTCTTACTTTCTGTCTCTTTCATCCTCCCTCTCTTTTCAAAGTAAGTCTTAAGATTTTTTATTTATTTAATAAAAATAGGATATACATTCTCCAATAATTGGAAAAATATTCTCATGAAATGTTAGCCCTTTGGGGATCCCAACTTGCAGTCTGTAATACTTAGTCAGAGATTCATTGTTTCCAAGAATTTCATTGAGTTGTTCTTCTCCATGCAGCAACCAGATTGAATAAGTACATAGTCTGTGAATATCCTGAAACAAAATAGCAATTGAAACAGTTGTATTGGGATACTCTAGTTGAACAAACTCAGATATCGGTGGACAGAAACCATAGAGTACTGAGTCAATTACTTGCAAGATCAGAATCACCATCAATTCTCTATGCACCATGAGCAATCCCCTTAGATCAGAAAAGAGGTCATATTTACTGAATTTTCAAAACATTTGCTGAAAGTTCCAGTTACTATCTCTGAGTGAAGAAAGAACAAAATGTACTTTTAGACTTCCTCCCTAGGATAAGAACTTTCAAAGTGGAGGGGCATAGCCTCCTCTGGTAAAGGTGATACTTCCCTTGAAGAGTGAAAAGACAGCCATATCTTTGATTAAGATGCTTTCAAACTTATACCTTTTTCCATTTATTCCCCTAGATTTAACAAGGTGAAGATAAGCGAAGTAAAATACTTTTACTGAGGCTTTTGCCTTCTAATCCTTAAAACAAGATGGACTGACATGAAAATAGGGGTGGAAACACATTTAAGACACAGAGGAAATTCTGGAGATGCACTAAAAATGTGTGATGTGGCCAGCAGAAGAAAAATATGAGATAAAGGGATGAGAAATTGCTCAAGAGATAACTTGGGGTCTTGAAATTCAAGAACTGAGTGTGATGAAGTTTGTCAAATATTGCATTTAGGTTCTCCTCCTCCTCCCATTTCTATTGAAGGAGAGATTAATCCCTCAAAGAGAACATTGCTAACACTTCAAAAATCCAATTTGTGAACAATGTTCAAGTGTCTGAGAATGCACATTTATAATCTTAACAACCTAGTCATTCTAAACGTGAAGGAAACCGTCATTCATTTTCAAATATCAGAGGATGTCATAGCTGGAGGAGAAAATTAACATCAGAAAGAGAGGAAGTTTTATGAAAAATTGAAGAAAGAACAGTGAAGGGTATAGTTAGTTATGTTCCCTTGACAATAATGTTTAGCCAGTTGCTACTAGGGCAAAATATTCTTGGCTTAATCTTTTAGTTGTAAGATCCAATAATTATTTTTTCATGATCACTATTAAACATTTAGGCAAATGGGGAAAGCCTGCTTCACAGATGATGAAAGTGTCAGGAGAGAAAGCCTCAGAAGGAAAATTATACTGAATATATTTCATATTTAAAGTATGGTTCTGGTATTAAAAATCCATCTTCTCAAAATGTAGAATTCAAGTACTTAAATTTATCTCAGATACCTCTAAAAATTTGCACGAGTGTCACTAGGTTTTCACTTCCTCATCTGTAAAATGATAGCAGTTATCCTAGTCATTATGAAGATTAATGAGGAGAATCATAGGAATTTTAGCAGAATTCCTAGCACAGATTAGACACTTGTTAAATGCCAGCAATGCTACTATTAGTTCTGCAGTGACCACCTAAATAAACTATCATTAATAGTACCAATTTTAAGATTAATAAGTATAATTGTTGTTGGTTTATTGACACAGTGTTTCTATATCTTAACGCTTCCTTCTGCTTGCTTAATAACTTATCCATAAGAACGTAAATACAAGACAGATATTTAAAAAACTATTTATCCTTGCATAAGTTTCTTATAATATTTTGTATTACAAAATTTCCCAAGAAACGCAATCAAATAGTTAATGATTAAATGAGAAATACCAATAAATTTCTTTCATTAAAAAATAGAATATGCACAGAAACCATCTGAAAAGGTATTATTCTGAAACATTTGTTGGCATATATGGGAATAGTCAATACATAAAGGAAAAAGTTTAGACTGTGTTATGAATGTTTATTTGTCCATAAAAAATTGAAGTCTAAATACAATATCTAGTGTTGACATTTTTAACATAAGCCACAAAAAAATAATTAAATTCACTTCACTGTATGGTTTAATACATACAGTGTATGTATGCACTCATTTTATGTAAGAACCCTGTACACATGCGCTAAATAAATGTTGATTGTATGATGAAAGAAATTTGGTAGACATTTTTTTTTAATAGTGCAAACAACTCTTCTTTTTCTTTTAATATCTTCTACTTAATAACTTGAGCCAACTTAGGTAAAAAATAGAGGGATTAATGAGAGGGTGAAAGAAGGGCAGCTATTATTTCCAAGGAATTGAAATCAGAAACTAAGAAGCCAGAAATGAATATTCTCTATAACAGACTTCTCTACTTTCCTCTAACTCTGTCTCAGTTGTCAGAGGCTACAGAATCCTTCTGTCTTTACTTCCATGGTTGGAGGTGGGTGTCTGACAATTCATGAGTTAGCATTTTAAATTTCCAGCTATATACAGAGAGCTTTATCCAGTTTGTAAAGCTCTCAATCCAGAATTCTCAGAAGATAGAATATGATTGGCCCAACATGAGGCAGCAATCTACCCCTTATCTAATTCATTGGCCAAAATGGCAGTATCACATGTACAACAATAATATTTAGTCCCTGGGGGTTAAGGAGGCAATATTCAGGGATCAAAAGATAAGAAGACATTGTGAAATAGAAAAACATCTTAAAAGGTATCCACATTATCTTTTAATATTTTTGAGGCTGAAAACCAGTAGTCTGGATTATGCTAGCTGTTTTCTACAGAAACTTGTGCTCATACCAAATTATTGCCAATGTAAGAGTCTTTCCAAAATGTGCCTTATAACACGCTGCACATAGACACCTTACTTTTCCAAGAATCCAGTGACTACTTGGACTTTTTTTTTGTCATTTTTCATGAGCAATATTGAGTGAACACCAATTGAAAAAAGAAACTCAATTTTCTTGTTGGTAGTTCTGTACTGTTAAGCATAGTTTATAGATGCTGATTAACAAAGCTATTTATCTTTCTCAGACAGAACTCCAGTTATGCTTGAAGCATACAAAAGGACTGAATGATTTGGTTTGCCTAGACAGCCAACTATGCGAGAAATAAAAATGTAGTCAGGACAGTTGTATATTTTTGTATAAAGATACCAAAAGAGCAACCACGACCACAAAAACAGCTGACTGGCTATTGAATATTTCTTCAAATAATTAGCTGGATTCATATAGAGCAGTTACAGATTTAGAATCAGAGCATTTCCTTGTTAAAATTCTAAGGTATCCATAAAATTTTCCCACCTTCCCTTGTGATTGTCTGTACCTCTAAAAATCCTTCCACTTCTTTTGTCCATTGCCTTCATTTTACGCCCCCCCCCCCAGTAAAAGAAGGAACCAGAATTAAACTGAATAACATGATGACTTAGTGCTAATTGTGTCCTTGCAGTAAGTAACTGGAATCTTGAGTTACATACTCTTGCCACAATATCAGCTGCAAATTAAGTCTACTTCGAGATACCAAAAATCTGAGTAAATTAGGAATAACTAATACCTACTAATTTAGATCAAGATATTAGCATAGCATTTGGCTTTTGATAAGAGTAAAGTTTAAGTTTCCATGATTGCCTTCTATACATACCAATATCTGTTTAAAAATACCTAAGGATTTTATTCTAGAGGTAGTAGCTAACAACAAACAGCATAATCCTCTCAGGCGTATTTACAAGTGCAAAAAAGAAGCCAGGGAGCAAGCATAATAAACCAAAAGCACTAAATACTGTATGCACGCTAGGTGATAATGGCCCACAAACAGAAAAAAAACTGGATACAGGGGTTGTTTGACATTTTTTAGATCAGTCCTCTGTTTACATCAACTTACAATACTGGCATATCATGTTATAAATGATTTACAGTTATGTAGCTGACCCAAGATCACTTAACTACTCAATTGCCAATTCCGTTTTAAAACCAAATTTAACTGACTATAAAAATCTTTGCTTTCGACATCATATATTTGACTCTAAAACAGTCACATGTTGTTAAGGTTAGAAAATCATGTTTGTGCATGTGTGACTTCATCTGTGCAGTTTTGTTGTTTACGTAGTTAAGAAAAAGATATAAGGGAATTAAATGTGCTAATTTGACATTTTTGGGTATAGGAAGGATTATATACAAAATACTGGGTTTGAGAATTTGAAAGTTCCTAAAATGATAATTTCTCCATGCATTTTTCATGTATTCGTGCTCATGCATATACACCCACAAACACATAATATAGAAAAAACGTAGGCAGGGACTTAAGCTTCATGAAACAAAGCACAGAGGCCTATTTCTATGTTTTCTCACTTTGGATGGATCACATTTCCCAATGTTCAAAGTTTAGTCTGTAAAGCTGGCTCATAACTCCTGTTAAATTGAGATATGAATGATCAATTCTAATTTTAACTCAACACTGGTCTTCATTTAAAAGCAGGCTTTGTTAAGATTAAAAAATCTTGTTTTCCTAAACAAGGACGAGATCTCTTTCAGCTTTTATTTTAATGAACTAAAGAAGTTAATCGTTTCACTTTCTAGAGATAGAAAAGCAGACCCTCAAATGGTGTCATTATGTTTACAAGACTATCAGCTACCACTTTGATCAAGGAGAACTGCTAAGAACTCTTGAATTTCATTCATATACTTAATTAAAACACATGCAAGGAAGGTGAAACAATTAAGTGGAGAGGAGAGGAGTATATCAACTTCTTTCTTTAGAGTTTTAAACTACAAATATTTGCAAAGGTGGTAAAATAATACACTGGGAGGTCAGTGATGTGTTCAGGGCTGTGCAGTCGTAAATATGAAAAATGAAGCCTAATTCCAAGTCACCTGTATGCTTTAGGGCAGTGCTGTAGTATGCATAAAAATCACCTAAAAACACTGTTAAAGCATGGATTCCAGGGTGCCATAGCTACAGATTCATTAGATGGGGCATGAATGGGTATTTCTAACAAGCATCCACGCAGCTCACACACTACCACACTTGGTGGCACTGTGGGCTGCACTGCAGAGCTGGGTACAGACAACCTGAGGTTTTAATATTGGTTTCACAAATTATGACCGCCTTATTTTAGCAAGTCCTTTCAGTTTTTTAAGCCACATTTTCCTCATCTCTACCTTGAGAAAAATCTAACCTACCTTTGTTGTGAGAACTAAATGAAAAAATATATTAAAAATATCTCGTCTGTCATATGTGTTCATAATAGCAATTCCATTCTGCCCTCCGTAGAGCCATCCTGTGGAGCTTTATTGATTCCTGCAGTTCCTTTCTCCTTGTGATTGCCCCTCTATTCTCCTCCTGATAGAGCTGAGCAACCTTTAATGCTTCATTCTGACATCTTCCTGAGAAGGTATTGAACTGAACATTCAGCAGTTGAGAGAATTATTTATTATTAGAAGTATTAAGATCATGACACCAGCTCCCTCCTAAGTTTGCAATACATTTATCATTTTAATATTACAGAGTTTTATCATAAAAATGACTCATTAATTCAGATCATTCTGAAAAACTGAATGCAAGAAGTTGAGAAAAGTAAAAGTTGAGGTTGAAATTTTCACTATCTGTGGAAATAAATTTTTTTTGGTGGCCATATTAACATGAGTATAAATTATCTTAAGAAATGCATTTAATTTAATTGAAAGAATGAAGTAACTTAAAGCACTTTAATAAAGAATTGTTTTTATTCAACCAATTTCATTTTGTGATATTTTACTGTATTATAACTATGAAGTTGTTTTTTTTAAATAATTATCGAATACAATTTTAACAAGACACATTTCCACTTATTCAAGTCTAAAATATACAAATATTTTCATGTCACATTTTAAATGTTAATGTTTTAAAATGTGGTACTTCATATATATATATATATATATATATATATATATATATATATATATTTTTTTTTTTTTTTTTTTTTAACATGGGCAGGCACCGGGAATCTAACCCAGGTCCTCTGGCATGGCACATGAGCATTCTTGCCTGCTGAGCCACCATGGCCCGCACAACCACCGTGGCCTGCCCTACCACCGTGGCTCGCCCTCAAATATTGTTGATACAACATATTTAAATCTATTTTATTGAGATGTCTATAATTTTATCATTATGCAAATTGTATGAGTGTCAACATTTACAAAAGGAAACAAACAGCAAGGCAGGAGCATAGAGATTAATATTATAAAAATATATTAGACAAGATACTATGTATGGGAGATTATTTGAACAGTTTATTGTTCACAAATCAGGCAGTACTGAAACCACACCTGGAAAGGAGCCCCCGCTGTGGGAGTGGAAAGGGGAGGCTTATAATAGGATGACCACAGAAGCAAGGGAGGAAATGTTCTGATTGGCTGGCATTAAGTTTCCATTTTACACAGGGGGTCTTCTTACAAAGTGGAGAACAGATATACTTCGGTTAGTATGGTATGTTTGTCAATTCTAATAAGCCAACTCTACTGAACTGAAACTGGATCATCACCAGGTATTGCCTATGTGCAATTCTGTAGGGCCCATTCCGTTTTCTCTGAAAACCCCTGTCATGGTTAGGGACATGTGTCAACTTGGCCAAGTTGTGGTACCTGTTTATCTGATTGGGCAAGTACTAGCTTGTCTGTTGCAATGAGAACATTTCATAGGATTAGGTCATGAGCACGTCAGCTGCATTCACAGCAGATTCCATTTGTAATCAGCCAAAGGGGAGTGTCTTCTACAATTAGTGATGCTAAATCTAATCACAGGAAGCCTTTTAAGGAGGACTCAGAGGAGACAGGTCTCATTCCTGCTTCGGCTGGTGAGCCTCTCCTGCGGAGTTCATCCAGACCCTCCATCGGAGTCGTAGGCTTCACAGCCTGCCCTGTGGATTTTGGAATCTGCGTTCCTGCGGTCATGTGAGACACTTTTATAAATTTTATATTTGCAAGTGTTCCCTGTTGATGCTGTTTCTCTAGAGAACCCTAACTAATACAGCCCCTGAAGATGAATTGTTTGTCTTAAGTAAAATCCTTTCTTGGAAGAAAGGTTCTTTTATTTAGCAGTATCTCATGGAGGCAGCCATTTTATTTCACTCAATAATGCGTACATCATTAAAAAAAACACTGAAGTCTGCAGCATTCTGGTGAGGGCTTGTAGGCAACACCTAACTCAATCTCTGACTTTGACAAATCACCATTTTTCTCCCCTTTGTCTCTTCTGTGGACCCTATGTCCAAGTTTCCTCTACGTATAAAAACTCCTGTCATATCAGATTAAGGCCCACCTTCCCAGATAAGATCTTCAAAGATCATATTTACAAATGCGTTCCCATACAAAGGACCCATGATTATGACTTAAACATGAATTTTTGAGGGCATGATTATTAGAATGATTTCCAAATACATGCCTTTCCAAAAAGATATACTATAAAATAAAATGTCTACATATATAAAGTCATAAATACATGGGATAAGAATATTTTCTTGGCCAGGCAACGGTGGGTCAGTGGCAGAATTCTCACCTGCCATGCTGGAGACCTGGGTTCGGTTCCTTGTGCCTGTCCATGTTAAAAAATAAAAAAGTAAAAAGAGTATTTTCTTGCAAATTAGGTAGAATTTCCTAACACAGGCATGAATTACAAAAAAAGAAAAAATATTTTGAGTGGAGAGGATATGGCAGTTAATGGTATTATGATGGCTTTGTAATCTGACAACTTGGCTAGGTTAAACACACTTCTGAAAATTACCATTCTTTGAGTTTCATGTTGGGCCACAAGATAGATTCTTGTGTGAGTTTTGGAGGGCAGAAGTGAAGTTTAAGCCATTTTTCACCTTACACATAATGTCACTATTGGATGACCCACCTCACTAATGGGAGTCAGTGGTCAGGTCTGTAACTGTTCCTCATGCCCCTGTATCCTCTGTTAGCTTTTTTTTTTTTTTTTGTATGCTGCATGGCAGGGTCACATTTCATTATTTTTCTATGTGAGCATCCTATTATTGCAGCACCATTTGTTGAATTTTGTTTGTTTGTTTTTTTGGTAGAAGTGCATGGACTGGGAATTGAACCCAGGTCTCCCGCATGGCAGGTGAGAATTCTGCCACTGAACTACCCTTGCACCCCCTCTCTGTTACCTTTTATGGCTACTAAGACAGACTTGTGGATGTTTAGCTCCATGCTGAATGGCCCAGCTTCTCTAGTGTTCTCACTGACAAGGTCAGAGGCACAGTTTCAGTTTGTCCTCATAAATTCCAGCATGTGCTTGTGTATTCTACTTTGTTATTACTCTACTCCACTGAAGTCCCCTTGTCCTTTCCTGGCTTCCTGCCTTCTGGACTTCAAGCTCCAGCATCACATTCAGAGACAATAACTTTATAGAGACTACTTAGCTAAATCACACATTTTTGATTGAGGTCAAATCCTTGTAACAAATCCTTCATTATGTGTATATGTAGTTAGGTCTGCTTTTCTGACTAAACCATGACTAATACAGAATTTGGAACAAAGAGTGGCTACAGAGAGGGACCTACTATCCTAATTTGCCTGGGAGTGAGAGGTTTTCTGAAAAATGGGAATCACAGAGCTAAAACTGAGACAGTCTTGTACAAACAAGAATGGTTAATCATTCCACTACAGGGAACCAGAATATTGCAAAATTAGACATCTGATTTGTTTTGGGGTATCCTGAAATTGATTCTCTGATTTTATTAAATTTAAAGGCATTAATAACCATGTGTCATAAAGGGTACACTGATGGTCTGTGGATTGCAGTGATGAATAGTTACTCAAACTATCACCTGTAAATACCTGTATTCAGTTGCCTATAAAAAGCAAGACATAAGCACAAAGTACATACTGCCCTGGAACATTTTGCTGAAAAGAAAAAGATACAGTGGGATTAGTTGGTTGATTCTTACTACACTGGAGAAACTGGGGAAAGAAAATTATAAACTCAGGGTTTAAATTCCCAGCTCAAGGAACCTTAAAGATTTATAACTGACCTGAAATATACCTTTTTCTACTGCAGGTAAAGATCCAAGATTTCTGAAAACCAAACTCAATGTATAATCCCACAGACAGCTGAATACTAACTCAAAGTGAATCTCAATATTTTGGAATAACTTTTAATAAAGTGAGAGCAATGATTGGGAAGGAATGGCATAGTAAATTTTTGGACGGAATATATGAGCAGATTCCAATGAAACTGGGGACCTTGAACTTTTGCCCTTTCTGGCCCTGTATCTGTAGAATCAGCCCTTCCACCCCTACCTGAGAAGTTAGCCTACTTTTACCTGAAGAAACAGTAATGTGCTCTCCTGAGGTAGTTGCCTTGCAAGACATTGCTGATGCCAATGTCTGCTCCCATCACATCTCCATGTGTCTAAACCCAGAACCACTTTCAAGTATCATCAGACTCCAAACAGTGAGGTAAAAAATGATCCATGAGGAGGTAAGATAGACACCAAAATGATGGCATAATATTGCCGATTATATTAACTAAAGTCTAGGGAATATGAATTGGAATAGATCTTAATAGAATGGGATCAAGACTGAAGAAATCTTCAGTGTTTTAGTTTGAGAAGCTAAGGATAGCTACATTAGCTTGCTTGGTTTGTGGTCTAGTCTGCTAAAGCTGCTGGAATGCAACACACAAGGGATGGATCAGCTTTTAATAAAAGGGGATTTATTTAGTTAAAAATTTATAGTTCTTCAGAGGATAGGCAGCTAGCTTTCATCTGAGGTTCTCTGTTGCATGAGAAGGCACATGGCGATGTCTGCAGACTTTCTCTCCTGGTTTCTGGGTTCCAATGGCCTTCCCTGGGGTGATTCTTTTCTGCATCTCCAGATGTCCAGGCTGAGCTGTGAGTGCCGAGATGAAGTATGCTGAGCTGCTTGGGCTGTGCTGTTAGCTCCCTTCTGACCTCTCTATTTTAAACCTCCAGCTTATTAAATTAAACATCACTCATTGTGGAAGTCACTCCCCTTAGCCAACTGCAAATGTAATCAGCCACAGACAAATTTCACATGTTAATGATTCAAGTCCCTCAGAATCAGAACTAGGCACCATCTCACCTGGCCAAGTTGACACCTGAACCTAATTACAACAGGTGGCTAACTGAAATGAGGACCCAAGCTGACCTCTGCTAAATGAAATTGAAATATCAGAACTTCTTTCGTATACAGTAGAGCAAAGTATTCAATGGCTTAGGAATTTTAGGATGCTAGAGAGGATTTATCAAGTAAGACTTATCCACATCAGAAGGGTCCTGGGAATAGTCTTTTCCCTACAGCCAGAAGAAGTAAATTCATGAGGGAAGTCTCGGCATACTTGAAGAGTTCTGTGGTCACTTTCGTCTATAAGTAAAAATTTGAAGAATGAACTGTTACCACAAAACTATGATCCCGACATGCAGTAGTGATAATGGGATCTCGGGTTGGCAGCTACCAGATGGCTGCACTTAATTGCTAAGGACAAGGTAGGGTTGGTTACTGTAATGTAGAGAATAAGGCAATAATCAGAACAGTCTGACCCACAGAGACATTTGATGTTAGCTATTTGATTATGGTGTTCTGAAACAGATGGTCAGAACACTAAAATCTCACTTAATCTGTATAAATGGGAAAGCTTTAGGTCTAGTAAATAGAAATCTGACTTGAATCACCAGAACCAAGAGATACAGCCCCCTAAGCAATTTCCATACTTGAATCAGTTCAGACCCTAGAGCCCCTTGAATAAAGTTTCCCTTGAGGAAGGACCCTCATATATGCCAAAAATGTATACAGTTAAATTTCCTCCTAGCCTTACCTAAAGAAAACTGCAGCCATTTACCAGGATGACTGTGAATTAGGGAAGGGAAATAATCACACATTTACAGGCTTGCCAGATAATGGATCTGATCTCAATCTAGAGTCCTAGAATCTACAGACCCAGCCCCCCACCACTAAAAAAAAAAAAACAAAAAAACAAACAAACAAAAAAAACCCACTGTAGTGTAGTAGTCAGAGGAGAAGCTCATGGTAAGGTTATCAAGGAATATTTGGCTCTGGTCAATCTCACAGTGGGTTCAGTGGGTCTTTGAATCCACTGGATGGTTAATTCCTCAGTTCTAGAATATGTAATTGAAATATATGTAGTCAACAATGAATCCTCACATTCATTCACTGACCTGAGTGAGAATTATTATGTTATGAAAGGGTAAGTGAAAGCCACTACAGCTGCCTCTACCTATGACTATAGTAAACCAAAAGCAATGCCTTCTTTCTTAAGATACTGCAAATGTTGGTGCCACCATCAAGGACTTGGAAAATGCAGGTGTGGGTTTCTTACAAATTTCTATTCAACTCACTATACTGCTAGTCTAAAAGTCACATGGATCTTAGAAAGTGACAACAGATTATTGTAAATTTAACCATCTGCCAATTAAAGCTGCTGTATCAGATAATGCTTCCTAGCAAAAGAATAAATGCATTTCTGGCACTTGGTATGTACTTATTGCTTTGGTAAATACTTTAAAAAAACAAAACAAAACAACAACTTTATATCTTTTGCATTGTATTCCTGTTGCTGCTATAAAAAAAACCACAAAATTTTGTGACTTAATACAAGTTTATTCTCTTACAGTTCTGAGTGTTAGTTTGGAGTCAACTCCATCAGGCTAAATTCAGGGATTTGACAGGGCTGTTTCATTCCAGAGGCTCTAAAAGGAGAATCCATTTCTTTACACTTTTCAGTTTCTAATGGCCACCTGTATTGCATGACTTTTGGGGCCTACCTCCAACTTCAAAGAGTATTACTCCAATTTGTGCATTTGTCACAACACTTATTTCCCCTCTAATTTTGACTCCTCTTGAGTCCTTCTGTATAAAGATTCTTGTATTTCCACTGGGCTCACCTGAATAATCTGGGGTAATATATCCATTTCAAGATCCTTTGCTTAATCGTAGCTGAAAAGTCCCATGTAAGTTAGCAATCACAGGTTTCAGAAGTTAGGATGTGGACATATTTAGGGACTTTATTCAGCCTGCAACAGTCTGCCCTCTGGCCTCAAAAGATGGATGCCCACCCCACATTTAAAATGCATTTATGCTCTCCCAAGGTCCCCAAAAGGCCCAACACAGCATTAAGTCAAAATATAGCAGGTACATGGGTGGTTCAGTGGTAGAATGCTCTCCTTTCATGAGGGTGACCCGGGTTTGATTTCTGGACTGGGCACCCAAAAAGAAAAAAAAAACAGTCAAAATATAGCTATTCAGGTATAACTTCTATGCCTTCCTTGATCAGAACTTATTATATGAAATGGAAAAATAATTTTGCATGGAGAAAACACATATAGACATATTTTAAAGTTAGCTTGATTTTTCTTCACATCTCCCTATTTCCAATCCCTCATGCCTCCATTCTCTATCTCACTTGGCATTTGTTGTCATATATGTATGTATCTATAGGTTTACTATCATTTATTTATTATTGGAATAATTCTTCCTTAATGAATGAAGTAAGATAGGCTTTATATAATTTTGGTTCTGTAAAAAACAATATGCACTGGCCATAGAACACCTTTTTACTCAGGTTAATGACACAATAAATAATTTATTTCTGTTTCTTAACTACCGCCATAAAAGATAAATAGATATAAATATAGACATAGATTACCCAGCATCTAGAGTAATAATTACTTGTTGTTTTGGTTTAAAGATATAGATTTCTTTATAAAAAATATTCATTTCACACATAGTTGAGTATCTGTTACGTGACAGAACTCTACATGTTTGCTATAAAACAGTGAAATAAGAAATGATCCACTTTATGTTGTTACTTTATAAGTATATTATACTAAGTATTATAATAATTATCATACTCAGTAAATTTTGTAGTATGTTAGGTGATGATGTAAGGTGCAGAGAAAAAGCTGGAACCAGAAAGTGGAGTTCAGTAGGGTAAAGGACTGATTTTTAAAATGTGAATGAAAAAGTAGAAATTGAAACAGGACTTGAGGGGTATGAGGGAGACAGCCATCTACATATTAGGAAAAAGAGCATCCTATGTAAAGGGAGCTGTCATTGCAAATATGCTAATGCTGTAATAAGCATGGGCTGTTCATGGAAGAGCAGGAGATTAGTGAGGTACAATGAAGTGAGTGAGGAGGAGAGGGTACCAAATCATATAGGTCTTTGAGGGCCATTGTGAAGACTTTGGCTTTTACTCTGTGTAAAACATTGCAAGAGCTTAAAGAAAGTAGTTATATTATTTGTTTTATCTTTTAAAGTATTAGACTTTCTACTGTTTTGAGACTTAAATATGGGGGTATTGGTATCTTTGAAGCAAGGAAACTTCTCAGGAGGATCTGACAATAATTCAGGGGAGATAATATTGACTCTGACTCTTAGTTTCAATGAAGATAATAGGTAGATTATGGATTTTTGACCATAAAATTCACAATTTCCTGGGACTAGAGGTTGGATGTGAAAAAGTGAAATTACAGGATGATTCTTCTTGGGAAGTAATGAAGCCACTCAGCAACCATTGTCTAGCCCTTGCCTGTGCCGTTCTTTCCCCCTCGTGCTTGTTTACATTCAGGTGTTCTGCATGTTTCTATTTTACATGAGCCATAGGCAGCCTATGAAGGACTTTAACTCTTAACCTATCTCAGCTTCTTACTAAGGCACAGTGTTTGCTAATTGATGTTTTTTGCTCGATTAATGCTTTTTGTTCATTGGTGGGGCCCTTAAACCCCTGGGATGTATAAAAACCCAACCACTTAGACAACACAAATGTCTCTGTTTCCTGTGTGAAGGTGCGATTTGCAGAGCTGTGGACACTGACTACAGGAGTTGACTTCCCCAGGGGACCAGCCATGATAGAATCTCTTCCTCTGCTCTTTTTGACTCCTTATGCTGTATAAGGGATAAAGCGGTCATTTGCTGAAAGTTTCTGTTGTGCCTAAGCCTGTGTTCTCTTGACTCACTGTGCAACTTCTTAGATATACTTCAAGGCTCATAGATTGAGAAATTGTAGAGTTGCCATGGACTGAGATGTGTTTAGTAGGATACTTTTAGAAAGTAAATCAATAATTTAATTCCAGATATGTTGAGCTTGAAATGTCTTTTAGAAGTGCAAGTGAAGTTGTCAAGTAGACAATTGGTTATGCAACTTACAAATTGAGCAGGAAAGTATGAGATCGACTTACCAATTCATAATTCATGACCATTGAAATGACATTTAAAGTCGTAAAATGGCATAGTATCACTGAGAAAATGAATCTAGACAAAAAAAGACAAAATGACCAAGGAATGAGCTTTGGAATCTCCAGCTTAAGGAGTAGAAGATAAAAGAAAAGTCCTAAAAGGGAAACTGAAGGTGATAAGTAGTAAAATAGATCAGTGAGGAAAGCTGAGTTGAGATCAATGAGGTAGGCATGGGGCATCGCAAAGACCAGATTATCATGATGTGTATCAGAATCATTGTTATAATTTCTTCCCACTTAAATTTTTGTTTTGTTTTTAAAATGCTGGATTGTATTCTGAAAATTATCAGTGGGCGATTCTGAAAACATTTTTTCAGAAATGAAGGAACCTCAGCACTTTGAAGTCTAAAAGGTAGGAATGCAATGATTATTGGGTACTATTTTCACTTGAGCTGAGACAAATTTGATACTAGCTTTCTCACCCCAGGGAACCCAGATTTTGACTCCATTCTCTGAACTGATTACTGAGGTCCAGTGAACAGCTCTAATGAATTATAGTGGCAACTCCCTGGTGATTATTGATTTCATCCGGCTCATTGAGCAGAAATAAGTACTTTCTAATTTGTTGTGACATTGAATAGATGTGTTTATTTATTAAAGGATGTTGTAATGGCAGCATGCCACCTTGTCAGAAGAAAGAACAACTTTCCTTTTCCTGGGACAAAAAGAATATAAAGCAAAGGTAGGCAAATCAAGTTCCACTATAGAGCTCAATAACTAGCTATCTGTACAGTTTGGAAACGTAACAGAAACATGAGAATGCTAGATTTAAAATCCAGAATTTGAGTTTGGGTTTCTTTTCAATTCTGCCACACATTAGCTTTGACTTTTGGCAAGGTGTCTATTTATCTCATTCTCCATTTTTCCTTCCAAAGATGTGGATGATGACAGAAACCTCAAAGATCATTGGTTACATACAGTGAAAATAAATGTGACTCTAAAAAGTTTGAAGTGTGAAAATGTATTATTATTATGAGTGACTAGATTCATAGTGCCCTTAGTCCAGCTAAAATTAAGGCCAGAAGTGCTATTACCTTAGGAACTTCTGCATTACTTGAAGCTGAACTTTCTTTTGTTGTAAGTTTTATGTATTGTTGAAGCCCAGCACAATTACATCAGACTCAATTCATTTGTGGGATGAGAACTTATAACATCAGAAATTATAAACAACTTCCATTTCCAAGGACCTGGTTGAGGAATTTACTGCAGTAGAATTGGATGTAAAATTCTCTTCAAGAAAATATAAACATTGCCATCAAAAAGCAGCATCACATAAAAAAAAAAAAAGAGAGGATATGCTGAGTAAGAACTTGTTCATAGATTGTGATACATTTTTTTAAAAAAAATACAATATTCTACATCATAATAATAGAGGCATATAAGGAAAACAAATAATATATTCATTCTTCACTCAATTCCAATTAGAAAGAATTGTTAAATTTCTTTCCCTTTATGTAATTAATGTTACATAATTATATATTATGGTATATTCAAATACTTTTAATTCCTCTAAAATGTACATATATACATATATGTTTATATATCCATATATACACACCTGCATTCTCTCACTGATTGAAAATCAGTTTGGTTCAGAATTATCTATTCTCAAGAGTCAATGGTCTTTCATTCAAAGAAATAGAGTCATACTTTTGAATGTAAAATAAATACTCTTGATTGTAGCTACATAGTATGGTCTAGCTAAATCTTTCAGAGAAAGTTGAAATATGCTTAGATGTACCTGTCAATACAAAGATTGATAGGTGAGAAATAAAAGTCTTTATCATGTTTCCAAACATGTTCGTGCTTGGAATCATGTGGCTAATCATCTGGATGTTGGGCAAATATTCAATGTAACCAATTAAGGAACTTCTATGTAGTCAATATTGAATCATCAATTCAACTTTGACTTTTCCTGAAAATTTCACAGAATCTCTTATAAACCAGGAATAGTTTTCTCCTTGACTGGTCTTATTTTTAGTCTTGCATACATTATGTGTGTGTGTAGTTGTGTGTGTGTTTTCTTCCATATCAGTAGAAGAAATCTATTTAAACCTCATCAGGGACTTGAAAGTACAAAATTAGCATGGAACCACAATTTTATTTTGAAGGAGTCCACTTAATTAATGCAATATTTCTGTGACTTGGATAAATGTGAGGCTTATATAATTTTCACTACTCAGAAATCATCAATGTTACAGGCCATAGAATGAATCTGAACATTGAGATCTTCATATCTAAAAAGAGTGTGAGATAATACATAGATCACCACGTTTTAAACATTGAAGGGCGTAATTTGTATAAAGGGACTGTAGAAGGCATAATTGCTAGGAATTTCCAAAATTTCATATCCTAATTCCCAGAACCTGTGAATGTCATGACTTAAGGTATTTCTCCTAAGATTTTGTTATGTTGTATAATACAGTTGATGAGGAATAAAAGAGAGGTTATCCAGGTGGACCTAAACTAATCACATAAGCCCAGAAAGGCAGGAGATTTTCCTTGGTTGATAACAGAATTTCAAGGCAGAGGAAGGAGAAAAACAGATATAGCAGAAGAGGAGTCAGAGAAATTCAAAGCATGTGAAGCCTTCTGATCCCCTGTTGATGCTTTGAAGATGGAGGAGGTGACATGAGAAGAAACCCCCCAAAAGTCTAGAAGCAGAAAGTTGCCCTTGACTGGCCATCAGCAAAGGAACAGAAACTTAGATTTCTGACCACAAGGAATTGGAGTTTGCACACACTTTGAATAAGCTTGGAAGCTTTTCTCAGAACCTATCAGGTAAGAGCCCAGCCCAGCTCACACCTTCATTTCTGGTATGTGAGGTAGCCTAAGCAATAGCCCACCCTCTCAGTTTCAGCCAGCTTATGACCTAAAGAATTATGAGATAATAAATTTGTATTTTTTTAGCACACAAAATTTGTGGTAAGTTGCTATGCAGCAATAGAAAAATAAATCACCTGTGTTTGGCACAGTGAAGATGTTTGATAAATGTTAGATCTCTCTTCCTCTTTAAGCAAAATATAACTTGCAATTCTCATTTACCTTTGTTTAAAAGAACAAAATTTGTACTATGTAAGGTATAACTGAATGCCATCTGCATAAAATTCTCATCCAGTAAAATTTCTTTTTCTCTTTGAACTACCATAACAATTATATTTATATCTTTTACCATGCTAGCCATAATTTGATGTATAATTTAATTCTATATGATATCATGTCTCAAGAACTAGTCTATATGTCCTTTAAGAACATGGAGTGACTTTATTCATCTTTACGTCTGATATAATTGCTTGGTATAGTACCTATTTGTAGCTCTTCAAATATTTATTGAATAAACGTATATTTACTGATTTGTTACCTGAAATATTCTATAAATAAATATTTTCAAGAATAATGCATCTTTTTCTAAAAATATAATGATCACTGGAAAAATTAGATGATTATGACTGTGGAACGCCTTATATTCAATGTTGTGAAAAGGAGGTATAATGAACATATTTTTAATAGTTCTGTTTTGGGACTACCATTTCATTTGTAGCCATCTTATTGTCTGATTTATTTCCTATTATGTGAACTGATTTTCTAGCTGCTCCAAGGTAACAGGTGCCCCATAAAATGTTAAGAGGAAAAAGCTTTTGGAAAGCATTTGAGACATTAAGATTAAGGCTGTAATGTGAAGAATTCTCCACCATTTGAAGTGGGCTAAAAGTCATCAATCATCATTCTGGTATCTTACAAGGTCAATGTAATTTAAAAACATTTGTCAAACCCTTTTCTCCAGTATTTGAGATTTGGGAGAGTTCAGAAACTAAATGTTTGCCAGTTATTTGTCATTACTCATTAGTAGTTTTTAGAGAGGTCATTGACTTACACATAATATTATCAAAAGACTACATTTTTTCTTTAATATCTTTTAAATGAGAAGATTAATATAAAGGAGGAAGTAATGCTAGTTCTATTTATATAAGTTAAAGTTTATGGTAGATTTCTAGGCTAAATATAATAATGGAAAAATAGCAAAAACAAAACATGAAATAAGTGATGACATCTCCTATTTCACAGAGAAATGAAATTATGCATTTAGAAAGGAAAAAAAATAAAGCTTATAGTGAGCATCAACTGTATATTTAATATAATAAGAAATCCACTGTCACATTTTTGATTATTTCAATATAAAGAATAAAATATCCCTGACTATAAATAAAATTTTAAAACAGCTTCAGGTATTGCTTTTGAAAAACCCATTAGTGTGGATAAAAATACTTCCCACTCCCAAATCCTACTATGCTTTATATACTTAAGAATTTCATTTCCTCGGGAGGCTAAATTTTCATCCATTATAAACCCATCAGTTTATGTTGTATGACAATAAAAATCTGGTTTACTGTCATCTGGGATAATTTTAGCTGTGGTAATTCTTTTGAATGCAGAACTTCTTTAAATAAAATGAAAACTTCCTTTCAATATACATATAATCTTTTTCTTGTTATAGTTTTAATTGAAGTGTAGTCCTATAAGCAAAGGGAGGAGTTGGTTAAAACCTACAACACTCTAACCATCTACTATTGAGCAATTTAGTATTTGAGGATGTGTTTGAATTTAAGAACTAAAACAACCACAGCAACAACAAAAACAAAACCTCTTGCTAAGACAAAGAATATTATTAAGTATTAAACAAAACATATAGATATGGAACATAAGATTCAATCAAAAGACTGGTAAGGATATTTCCAGGAAGATGGCAGAATAGATTAGGTCGAGTTCACCCCTGCTCCAAGAAACAGCTAGAGAAGTGACAGAAAAGCAACTGGGCCAGCGATTCCAGGATGGAAATGACCTGAGAAGGTCTTCCACAGCACACAGCGGGTCCTGGTTGAAAAAGCTGAGGATTTGAGACACAGAACCAGAGACCATTCAGCTGGTACAGAGCCTAGTGAGCTCCTTTCCAAAGGGAGACCCAGAGCCCTCAGGAGTGCACAAACGGGGAGACTGGGAACCTTGCCCCAATGTGACCCCCGTACGTGCACATCCCCACTAGGCTGCCACTCTCCCCCCGCACTCCCCTCCCTACCACCACTTCCAACAACCGATGCGCATGCTCTCCACCCTGCTGGTCCCCTGCGGTCTCTGCACAGGCCTGTATAGCTGTGCCCTGCCTTGCACATGCTTGCATCTGTGCCCTGGCCCTCCCCTGATGCCCCAACCCCCCAATGCAAGTGCGTACTTGCACCCCATTCCCCAACAACCACACCTCACCCCAGGATCCCTTCCTTCATTAATCTGTGCCCCACCCCCTGATAACCACAATCCCATGCTCCAGGCACATACCTGCCCCCTACCCACACACCCCATGTGCATATCACTGTGCCCTGCCTCCATGTTCCCCATGCCTCATCCTGCCCTGCACTCTGAGACCTACCTAAGCTGTATCCCACCCTGGTGGCTCCCACACTGCCACCCCACAGCCCCATGCCCCACACCAGCACAGCACCTCTGCCCAGTACCCAGTCTTGCATGGCAGCCCCCCCCCCCCCAAGCTGCTGTTCCCCACCTCATGGCCCATTTCCTGCCACATGCCCATGGTGCAAATACAAAACTTTAAACTACTGAAGGACATCAACTTCCATAGTAACCCTGACAAGATAATTACATGCCTCAAAGGCAACAGAAAATGCAAAGTATATGAAGATGCAGGTGGATTTAGCCCAGCCTAATAACCAAATTGAAACACTGGAATAGGCACAAACTTTGGAAAGATACTGTTGACCAAATCAAAAATATACTAGAGACACACAGGAGCACATTAGAAGAGGCAGATGAAAGAGTAAGTGAACTAGATGACAGGACAACTGATTTCTTTCTTTCTTTTTATAATTAAAAAATATTTTAATTGAGAAATCTTCACATGCATAGAGTCTATTTTTAGTATGTAATCAATGGTTCACAATATCATCACATAGCAATGTATTCAATACCAAGATCATTTTTAGAACATTTTCTTATTCCAGAAAAAAAAAGAAAAAGAAAAAAAGTCATACATCCCATACCCCTACTGCTCCCTCTCTCTTGACCCAATTTCAACCCACCCAATTTTTTACCCTTTATCTCCCCTGTTTTAGTTTAAGTTGCCAGAAGGCAACATATCAGAAACAGAATGGCCCTTAAAAAAGGAATTTATAAAATTCCAAGTTTACAGTTCTAAGGCCATAGAAATGTCCAAACTAATGCATCCAGAGAAAGATACCTTAACTCCAAAGAAAGGGCCGATGTGCTCAGGGTTTCTCTCTCAGCTGGTTAGGCATATGGTGACAACTTTTAGCTTTCTCTCCTCATTTCATAAGGCTTCCCTGGGGGCAGTTTCCTTCTGCTTCTCCAAAGGTCTCTGGCTGTGTGGGCTCTGTTGGTGCTGCAGTTTTTTGAAAAAATGATTCCCTCTTAAAGTACTCTAGAAAGCAAGCCCATCTTGAACGGGAGGAGATAAATATCTGTGAAAACCATCTAATCAAAAGTTACCACCCACAGATGGGTGGGACACATCTCCATGGAAACAATAAAAAATATCCAACCCAACAATATTGAATGAGGATTAAAGAACATGGCTTTTCTGAGATACAGGATAGTTCCAAACTGGTACACCTCCTTATTTTATTTTATTTATTTTTATTTATGATTGCCAAGAGATGGAAACAGCCCAAATGTCCATTGATGGATGAGTGACTAAACAAGCTGTGGTATATGCATATGATGGAATATTATGCAACTGTAGGACAGAATATAGTCATGAAACATGTAATAACATACTAGAGTAGGGGTTGCCATATTATCCTACAATTCCATTGCTAGGTATATACCTCTAGGAACTGAGAGTGGGGACACAAATGGACATTTGCATACTGGTGTTTATGGAAGCAGTATTCATGACTTGCAAGGTGTGGAGGTGGCCTAAGGGTACAATGACTGAGGGATGGAAGGGGGAACTGTGGTGCTTACCTGCAATGAACTACTGAATAGCTGCAAGAAGGAATGAAGTTGTGAGTCATGTAACTAGGTGAATGAAACTTAAGGATGGTATGTTGAATGAAATGGTAGAAACACAAAGACAAATTTTATTATGCTTCACTCCTATGGGCTAATTAACATATACAAACTCAGAGAAATAAATTCGGGATTTGTAACTATTATTTCTAAAATCAGATATACTGAGCTATTTGTGAATAACCTGGTAATTCCCTGAAACTTTGGGTACTTATGTGACATCTGAGAATCTGAGTTAGATCAATAATGCTCTGAAAGTCACCATTACCAACAACATCTCATCCCCTATTCAAGATTCCATGTCATTATGGTGTTCAGATAACTGACCATGCAAGTTAAGTTATATAATGTGCTACTCAAAATATAAATTTTGTACCAAATAAACATCTCTTCCTTTGGTCTCATGTAGAAATTGAAGTTTTAAAATATGGACGATATCAACCTTTACCCTGTACTCTGATTTACCTTATTCCTATACAGATCAGCTTTAGCCATATCTCTAGTCAAAGTCTGATCACTTTTTTTTAACTTTTTAAACAGTTGCTGAGTGGGGTGATGCCCTGACACATCCCAGAGCAATTTGGGCAGAGAATTAGAAAGTGCTTGCAAAGTCTCCTTGGGGCACTAGGGAGAAAGGAGGAAATATTAACCTTCTTTATCTAGGGAATTCCTGATATTCTTGCAAACAATGGGAATAACAAATTCAGTAGGCTGAGCCCTCAATCTTAAGGTTTGCCTCTATGAAACAAACTTGTTCTTACAAAGGAGAAGCTAGTTTACTAACAATTATGCCTAAGAGTCACCCCCAGAGAACCTCTTTTGTTGTTCAGTGATGGCCTCTCTCTCTCTAAGCCAAGTTGACAAGTGAACTCACTGCCCTTCCACCTACATGGGACATGACTCCCAGGAATGGAAATCTCCCTAGCAATGTGGGACAGAAATCCCAGGATGAACCAGGACCTAGAAGCATGGGATTGAGAGAACCTTGTTGAACAAATGGAGGAAGAGAGAAATGAAACAAAGTTACGTTTCAGTGGCTGAGAGATTTCAAATGGTCAGGAGGTTTATCATGGAGGTTATTTTTCTGCATTATGGAGATATCCATTTTTAGTTTACGGTGTGCTTGAATGGCTAGAGGCAAGTATCTGAAACTGTTGAACTGTGTTCTAGTATAGTAGCCTTGGTTCTTGAAGATTGTTGAATAACTATATGCCTTTTAAAATGTGACTGTGTGATAATGAAAACCTTGTGTCTGATATTTCTTTTATCCAGGGTATAGAGAGATGAGTAAAAAAATAAAAACAATTTATTTTTACTTGAGTATCTTGTAGATATTTCCTTGCAAACAAACTACCATTTAGAGAGAATAGTGGACATTGACATTGCTGCATGTTTAGACGGACAAGAGAAAAAAAAAAGGTGTTGGGCAGAAAAGGATTTTTTATGTTTGGATGAAAACATTTTCATGTAAAATAGATGATTACTGCATGATGTTTTATTTTTTTGAGAAAAGTAATTAGATAAGACTTCCTTATCTTTTCTTTTTAGAGGCTCCATTCAGAATTTAGCAATTGAATGGAATTCACAGGTTTAGGTTTATAATTAGTACTATTGTTTTCAATATTACCCATTATCCATATCACTATATGCATAGGACTCAAACTTTACAAAAGTTTATATGCATACACACATACAGTTGGTCATAACAATGTTAATTATTATCCTGTTTTTACAGATCAAGAAACTTAAAATTCAGAGAGTAAAGTGGCTTGAATAAGGGTCAAACTGCTAAAGACAATCCTATGATTAAAAAAAGAATCCTGGTAGTTTTTACTTTATAATTCAAGCTTTTTCTACAACACCATGCTACCACAAAAGAATATATATTTACTTGTTAAACATCAAAACTTGTTGAAAGATAATATTCAAATTTCTGCTAAGTTCACCAGAAGTTTTGATAATTAGATAACAGTAGAATAGTGCATTTATTTGACCCTTGAGGGAAACTCAATCCAAGGACACATTATTAATGCATGTATTACTATATAGAAATTGGATATTATCTATGGTGGATAAACCTTAAGATATCCCCTAATCATTTCTCACTTCCTGCCATTGCAGCTTTAGTGTTCTACTGTGCACTTAATTGTGGCCAGTTTCTGTGGTTTCTGATCAATAGAATATAGCACAAGTGAAGGGAAGTTACTCCTTCCATTACCTTATCTAATACAGGGCTCTATTTTAACAGATTGCAGCAAGAAATTTTCCTTTTTTGGTGTGATGACTTTAGTGCCTATGTTAGGAAAGTCCATGTGGCAAAGAATTTTGGGATGTATCTAGGACCTTAGAGCAGCCTTCAAACCACAATCAGAAAAAATGTAGGATTTTTAGTCATACACCTGCAAAGAAAATCAATTCTGTCAGTAGTCAGAAGAGCTTGGAAGCCATGCCAGACCTAAACTGTGCCAGACTTCTGACTTAACAAGCCTGAGCGATAATAAATATGTGTTGTTTTAAGTCACTAAGGTTGTGTAAATTTATAACACACAATAAATAACTTGTGGAACAGATTGCTACATGTTGTGTTCTGGAAACACATGCTCAGGCACAAAGGAAATTTTTAGCAGATGACAGTTTTATTGCCTAAACAACACAAAGGGTCTGAAAGAGCAGGGAAAAGAGCCCATCATGGCTGCTCTCCTGAGAAGGCCTAACTGCTGGGGCCGTTGTCAGTGGATGGCAGCTCCACATGCCCCACTTCATGTTGGAAGGGAGAGACCCTGTGCTGCCTGACTGTGAAGTATTTGTCCACTCAAAGAGAGGGGGCTCTGCCACTGAGTATCCTGCACTGATAAGTGTCTAGTTCTGCTCATCCCCAGTTTCCAGATTTAAGGTCTGGTTGGGCCTTTTCATTAAACCTAACATCTTCCTGCAGTTTGTGGAATGGGAACAGACTGAAACATCATCATCACACAGTAAAAGAGGAGGCGTGGTACGTGCAAGGGCCAGGCTAAGGCTGGGTATGTCCATGTCTTTCCCGGCATAACTGGTACAATTTTCTTTTTTTTTTTTACCAGAACTGGGTGCTTCCCTAACAACTGCATACAAATGTGGGGGTAGATGTGGAACCAGGTAGTGAGTGCAGGCTAGAAGAAACGGAGGACTGTCATGGAGAAAGCCTAAATCACTTTGAACCAACTATTTGTAGAAGTCTGTGCTTGAAGTATGTTGCCAGTGAAGGCAACAGGAAAAAATGAACATCTTTCTTTTTTTTTTTGTAGTTGCAGAAAATTTAGTGGAATTTTCTTCTGCAATTATATGCCAAGTAGAAGTTTAAAGTGATGACACTGGTTATACAGCTAAGGAGATTTTCAAGCAAAGTGTGAAAGTCTTGCCTGGTGTTTTTTCCCTGTTTTTTAAAATAAAATGACAAATGAGAAAAATAAATTGAGAGAAAACTGTTGGACAAAAGGAAATGTGACCTACTGAAGGATTTTAATCATGGGGATAATATGATCAAATTTATATTTTAGACAGATGTTATTAGGGGTGGCATTGAAGAACAGGAACTGTTATTGGGTAAGGCTGCTGGTTCATTCTTAGTTATCTTCCAAAATTCAAATAAATCATTGCTTACTCAGAGAGCTTTCCATAATTCTTCAATAAAAGTCACATTTTTTACTCTGAATTGCCATTGGTGTCTACAAAGTTCTCTTATAGAACTTTTTATAATGTGTTGTAATTGTTGGAAAAACTTGAAATTAATATTGAGGTATCTGAAATAATTTATATAGAGTATATATTCACTTTGAGCAGTTTATTAGTTTTCTGTTTCTGTTGTAACAAATTACCACAAACACTGTAGCTTAAAATAGCACAAAAATATTTTCTTACAGTTCTGGAGGTAAGGTAGAAGACAGAAATGTTCTTATAGGATAATATCAAAGAATGAATAAGGCCGCTTTCCTTCTGAATGCTCTAAGGAAAATCTGTTTCCTTGCCTTCTCCAGCTTTTAGGGGTCTCCTGCATTCCTTGACTTGTGATCCCTTCTTCCATCTTCAAAACGCATCATTTCAATCTCTGTTCCCATTAGCACTTCTCTCTTACTCTTGCTCTCCTGTCACCCTCTTTCACTTATAAGGACTCTTGCCTGCATCGCTAATCAAGGATAACTTTCCCATCTCATGAACCTTAACTTGATTACATATGTAAAATCAATTTTGACATGTGGGGTAAACATACATGCAGCTCCTGGAGATTAGGATGTGAGCGTCTTGGAGGGGGAGGGCATCGTTCTGTTTATCTATAAGTAGGGATGAAGTTTTTGTTCATGGTATCTTCTGCTTATTATAGTATCAAGTATATGGAGCCACAATGCCTAAACCATTAAATACTTGTTTTGATAATTCTGTAACCCAATTTCCAGGCTTCTTCTTTTACAGTTCACCTTTTTTCCAGTATGTTTAGGACAGAAAAGGTATGTTTCAAACTTATTATTGTGAGGTACTTCTCATCACCGTATTACACTCTCTAACAATCCCAGATCTTCTGGTGGTCCCAGCTGGCTTCACTGTTTACCAATATATGAATCTCTGACAAAGCTGTTGTTCATACTATAATAACCCTACCAGCCTGTTGGCCATGTGGATGAGGGATATGGACAAAACTACATTTCTTATTACAGCCCATCTCTTAATTTTCCACATCATTTCACATTATGCATGAGTCTAACATATTTAATACATTTCTGATATTCCTTGTTGCCACACTATAGTTTCTTAAGGAGAATTCTGGCACCTTTCCTTGTCTTCGAAAGTTAATTGTTCTTTAAATCTCTATTTCATCATTTTTGTGCATTTACAGAGGTACCACTCTCCATTTACCCATACCATTCTCTAATGGAGGAAATACTTTTAACTTAGAATTTATCCCACTGTTTCTATTTTCTGCCATCTTACCTTATCATCATAAAGGTACTTTTGCATGTTTCCATCTGCCTAATATGTCCCTCAGTTCTGACCTAATTAACATAAGCCATACGTCATGGATGGGCTTCCAAATCCTTATATAAATCACAAATCTTCATAGTTTCTATGGAATCCTCAATGTCTGTGTAATTATATACATTTGTTACACATGGTCAATTGATTCAGGGGCTCCTCTCCTCCTTTTGTGATCCTGTATGTCAGACATATCATAGACATCTGGCAAAATTGACATTTGTTAAGGAAAAATTTTAAACCCCTGTTTCCTAGATGATTAAAAACTCTGAGGAGCCAGTATTCACATCCAAGTTCTTTTCACCTACAATTATGTGCCTTATATTAACTGCTGCCTCCAGGTAATTCTTATCACCCACCATTTCTTGGATCAATCACTGGAAATTAGTGTGTTGCTTCTAGTGCTTTGTAACATTCTCTAGGACCATAAACAAGGGAGATCAAAGCTGTCTTTATGTCATCTTCAGTCACAGGGATTGAACACCACAGTTCATCAAATCTAAAAACAGAATCACTAGCAAGACATTAGGAGAGTTTGGACACAGGATTTAGCATTTGATTTTGGAATATGTACTTAAAATACCATATCTGTTTATTCACTTACTAAATAAATGCATGTATATCATGTATTTAAGAAAACTCTTGCACTGGAGATTGAGACTGTATAGCCATAGTGTTCCTTTTATATTTCTTCAAATATTTTTGGTCTTTTAAAAAAATTCTTCAAATATTTTTTCTGGCCCTTTGTCTCTTCTCTTTCTGGGATCCCTATGATATGTATATTGGTATATTAGATGGTATTCTAGAGGTCTGCAGTTCTTTCATGTACTATATTAGTTTATAAAATGCAGAGAGAGGAAGTCTTCTGGATTGTTTTCTTTCATGTCATGAATGCTATGATAGTGTCCAATAATATTTGTTTAGGGTGCCAATAATTAAAAATAATAATAAAAAGGTGACATTGATTGTTCAAGTGTACAATATATTATTCCACACTTATTAATACAACAAATACTCAGCATTATTATTTTGCTAACATTTTCTTCACATTTTATAATGAGGAAACTGAGGCCTAGAGAGCTTAGGTCACTGCTTCTCCAGGCTACCTTGAGGAGAATAATTGAAATAGATTTGTACTTAACTCAGATGGCTCCAGAAGATTTCATCTTAAACACTGTTTTATACTTCTTTTTGCAAACCATCTTAGAAAGAGAGTGTTTTTTTATTGCTGCCTTGGCTTAGTTCCTCCCACTTTATTTATTTTTCTTGAGGTATTGTGGCATCCCAAGTGGAAACAGGAGAAGAGATACATGAAGTTACTTTCTTTTCTTGTTTGATTTATTTATTTCCATTTTTTAAATATATTTTAATGAACCAACCTTGAGCCCTGCTACATGCTGAGCATAAAGGTCCATTTGAAAGTTAGAGGAGAGAGAAAGGATGATTGAAATAAAAGAAAGTTTGTGAGGGGACGATGAGGAATGAAATCCTGGGGTCTAGGATGAACATTGAAGGACCCAATAAAACTATATAATCTTCAGAAGTACAGACATGAGGAATGTAGGTCTGCAAAGCAGAAATATGGGAGTTTATGCATATTAGCCTTAGCTCTTTTTTTGGAAGCAGAAGAATCATCAGCAATGAGCAAGGAAGATTACAGGAATTATGGAACTTGAAAAAAGGGCTAAACTTTCAAATACCACATCTGTCCAACAAAGAGACCTAGAGAAATAAATAAGAAACACATATACAGGATAGTGCTTGCTGTTGTCTTTGTGTGGGTTACTATGTGTATATGTGTTTTAACATAATTGTAGAAACAAAGAACATGTTTAATTTGGATTTATCAAGAGTTAGAAGTTTCCAGTGTGGCTCTGGTGTTGATAAAGTTAAAAGTGGCAGTCGGAGAGTTTGAACAGGATACAGAAATAAGAAAAAACAGTAGGAGACCAATGGGTCATATGAAAATAGAGGGTCTGGAAATTCTATGACAATGAAGGATACAAAGAATAAGGTTGTGGGTGTGCTAGTACAGTAACACTTTAAGTTAGAGGGTGGTATGTTGATAGAAATATATCAGATTTGGAATGTGTCTGTTTCCGTAATATACTAAATGTATCCATGAAGCCATAGATGGGTTGGTAGAGTATTGCTTTATAGGAGATCAAAAGCCAAGGAAATTGGAGTTCTGTGTGGGTCAGGACTCACGAATTGATGTGAATGCTTCTGAGACTAATGGTTGGAATAGATAGTGAAAATCTTGAAGCTGGATATAAAATTGTCATAGAAGATGACAAGGTAAATCTTAGGTAGTTGATTGATGCTGAGAAATTAGTAAATGATGATTCAGTTGGCATACATGTCAAAAGAAGTTCATGTATGGTTATTGAAGAGAAATGAGTTGTAAGTGACAGTATCATTAATGTAATATATATTATACTAATTTATCCTGTATCTGTCTCCAGTAGTAATATATAAGATCTATGAGAGCAGAGAGTTTTATATATTTTAGTTATTGCTCTTTCCACATTGTTTAAAAGTTTGCTCTGGATATAGTAGTTGTCCAATAAAAGTAGAATGACAAGTCAGCAAATAAATGAACGAATTAATGAAATGGTAGTGGAAAAATGTTTGTTTTGCCATCTATGTCAATGATTTGAGCATGAGAATAAAGGTTAGATATAAGGAAAGTGTTAATTTGAAGTTAAGCAATTTTTGATTAAGGCCAGGAGGTGAATGAAGATTTTGTTACTTAGGTTAGAAGGCGAGTGCGTCCAAAATGAGAATGTGGAATGGAATAGAAAATAGCAGTTAATGGCCAAATGTCCTAGTAATTTTGCAGAAATTAATCAAAATGATTTCCGTTTTCTTGTATGAGTAAAGTAGGTAAATTAATGTACCATTATACCAATCAGGGTTAAACAAAAAACAGATGGTACTTTCAAATGGTTGGTTGCAGAGAGGATACTGCAGGAACTGATTATAAGGGTGTGGGTAAAGTAAAGGAATTCAACAAGAAATGGCAAAGTGCCAAAGACTAGCACTACAGAAAGCCAATAAATGCCTTCCTAGAGATTAAAGAATGAAGACAGTGGTACTAAATCTAACAAGAGATTTATTCTATTCTATTCTATTTATTAAATCTCTGTGAGAGATGGGCACCACCCAAACAGGAGTTGTAATCTTCAGCAGAGGACTTCAGTCATTGTCAAAATTTCAACCTACCAAGGAGAGATGAGGTCAGGTGGAGTGGACCACACGGACCCTTCTTCCCGTGGTCCCAACCATCGTCAGAATCCAAACAGAAGCAAGACTGAGTGGAGGATGGATCTGGAAAGACATGTAAAGAATAACTGGCACAACCATTTAACGCAGTGCCGAATATTCATGCGCATTTAACTTTTAGACCTGTTCAGATTTTATGCCTATTGCCTGTTAGTCACCATCCAAGTAATAATTTCAGTCAGTTGAGGATATAGGTATAGAGTTGAGCTGTCCCATAAATTCGCCATTAGCCTCATATGGTTGTTAGAACTTGAGATATGACTGTTGAGCTGTAAGTGTAAAATACACAGCAAATTTTGAAAGGTCAATGCAAAAAAGAATATAACATATATTGGATTAAATAAAAAAGTTTTCATATTTTTGCCCATGTGGCTTTATTTGTAGCTTACATTGTATTTATTAGACAGTGCTCATTTAGACTACTAAGAAAAGAGTTCTCCACAGGAAATAAAACCTTAGATGGTACTGTGGATTCCCTGGCTTCTTTTAGTAGCAAAGCATGCAATTTTCTTTCAGAAATGGGGGATTTTAATTCCATAATATCAAACAAGCTCTATACAGCTGCCCAAGAGATATATCAATCAAAGTTATGACATATAAAACAATGACAACATATTTTATATTGATGTATTACAATTTGTAGATGGAATGTAATACAAAACATTATTTAGGAGTTCTCAGCTTTTACCCAGGATCTGGAATAATTTGATTTTGAGATTTTAATTAATTATTAGCTAAATTGGGAATATTATAGTACTTCCAATATAGTACAGTCTTACTGCAATATCCTTTTTCTTTAGAACTTGTCTATCATCTTGAGAGAAACTTTTTAAAAAATGTGACAGAGTTTAGATAGAGGTTTGGTTTTTATTCATTTCAGATTTGTGGCAACAATTTAAAATGATTTTAAGTAAAGAAAACAGGTACTTTCAAACCCTTGAGAAGTAAGAATTTCAACATAAATATCACTTTACTATCTGCTATATGCTTCATTTTGTATTACAAAATTTCCTGGAAAGAACTAGAAGATATTCCAAAATATCAAAATGGGAAAAGATTCTTGAGGTTTCTACATGCCACTCAGTCCCATTATAATGAACTTTAAATCTCAGATCCCATACTTTGTGGCTATTAAAATTTTATTGAACTTTATGAATGAACTAAGCTATATTAATGCTGGAGAAGTTACATTGTAATAATAGTATTATGCTTTCCCAGAAAAAGTTACCCAAGTCCTATTCCATAAACGAAAAACCAACCAAACAAAAATTGAACAAATGATGCTGCAATAAAGGGATAATCACATGAAAAAGAATGAGAAGTGACCCCTACAATACAGCATACCCCCCCATAAAAAAATCCTGAGATATAGGCCATTCGTGTTTAGGAATTTAATAGAAAATTATATAAATTGTTTAAAATTAGAGTATTTATTAGAAGCTTACCTTAAGTCAGGCTGTTCTTCTATGTGATTTACTTACATGTTTTTGTTTAATCCTAAAAAAAACTCTGTCAGTTAATTTTAATTTTATTTTTATAGATGGGAAACCAGGGCATCATGAGTTTGATTAATTACCTATGGAGTGATTATGAAATGTGACCCCCCCATATTGGAAGACTAACAAATAAGGTACAACCAAACCTCACTAGTGACCTCATTTATCTCTGGAATCTCTGTGTGGGTAACATTCGCTAAACCTACTTTTAATAGGCAATGTGGAAAGATCACATAAGCACAAGTCCCGTGAGTAACCCAGTGCCAAGAATTCTCTGTTTGGGAGGGTACAATGTGTCTAACACTTTCTTAAAAGAAGCAATCTTCTGAAACTTAAAAAATGACTTTTCAATAGATGTGAACTGTAGTACCTTGGGTTTATTAGCAAACGGGGTTGTGTGATTGTCTACATGCTTATCAGTAGATATCTTGTGGCACTGCTTTGACAAGGTATGTGGGTCTTCAGAAATTATGCAACTGCTAGCAGGTATGAAGTTTCATCCATTTGCATGGATCTCTTGATTCATTTTCATCAATCTGTATTACTCAATTTACTTGGTATTAGCTATGCTGTCATTTTAATAAGTATATATCATACTTTAGGCACTGCACACTTTACGTATTTCATTTCATTTCATTTCATTTCATTTATCCTTAAACAATCCTAAGGAGTAGTTTTGTTGTCTCCAGTTTTCTGATGAAGAAATCAAGGCTCAGAGAGGCTATGTAATGGGTCCAGGTCACATAACCAATAAGGGACAGAGTCGGGAATCCAGGCATCTCTGACTCCAAAGGCTTTGCCTCCCTATATATTACTTAAACATAGTCCTGCAGTTTAGTTTCCAAGGTATGATGTCTAAGTAAAGTAATATTGACTTTTTGGGTAGGATTGAATATTTAAAAATTATATTAAACTGAATTGTTAATATAGAAACACTCCTTAAGAAATTTACAAGGGAAATCCTTGACAGATGAAAAAAATAAAAATGTCCATATTGATACACAGTCAACTGGAATAAGTGAGTGTCTTTGCATTATTTTTTTTATAGTGCCTAAAAAACAAGAAAAAGTTAATTTAGGTAAATCTTTGTATACTTTAATGCTGACTATTTAATATGGCATGATTATTTCACTGATTTAGTTGTTTATTTGGTGTTATCTGATTATCTGTTGTATCAGATGCTGCCTTTGCTAAGCCCACATCGCTTGGACAGCCTTTCCATTTCCAAAGAGGAGCCTGACTTCGTAGCTTTCTGGAAGGGCTGTCGTCAGGCTGCCAGACCCCACTTTGCTCACAAGCACAGTGGGTTGGGAATGCCAGGGAAAAAGAAGTCCCAAGTGAAGTTTGTAATCATCAGTTGACTGATAAGCGAGAATGTGAATAAACCTGCAACTCCCTCACTCCAGGCCATTCTACTTCAAAGGCACGTTTCATACTGTTTTCCAGTGCTACCCTGTGGTGTTGAGCTTCAATTGGCCGACAGAAAACCCCTTATTGTCTGCTTTCTCTTGTCTGTATCACTTTCCTGTACTCTTTCAGCATCCCTGTACACCCAAATAAATGACAAGCACTCAACCCTTGTCTCAGAACGTGCTCTGGGGGTTACCCCAACTAAGACATTTATTATGTACAAAGCCTTGTACTACTAATGTGCACCTATGAGCCAAGCACAGTTTTTGGCTGCAAAATAAACATGGATCCAAAAGATAGAGTGTTGTATATATACATATATACAAATATATATATCAAGGTCACCTTAATTTCTAGTCACTTTACCTACTCATGCATGAGTTTATACTGAGACCATAGTGGAGAGGCAATATGTGAATAGTCAGCAAATAGTACCAATTCAATCACTTTACCTTAGTAATTCACAGGAAATTGAACTTTATATAAAAATTAGATACAAAAATTACACACATTAAAGTTTTCTCTGAGTGATTTGTGAGCCTGTTATGTTGTTATTTTACTCTTCTATATTATTGTGATTTAAAATACTGTCATTTCTAAAAGTCATGTTATCTAAGCATTGATTATACAGTAGTGCTAATGCTAGTTGATATAATAGTGCTAATGCTGCTAAAAATCATATTTATAATCAATCATTGTGTATGAGAAATTAGATGTGGTAAAACATTATGAAAAATACCAAATAAATACAGTGATATTCTCTGTTGTTAATTGAGAATTTAAAACTCTACAAAATGTAGAGGGAATGCAGCAAAAGTTTTTTGAAGTGGTTAACGCAAAAATAATTTTAATTTTGAAACCATCACATAAACAGATAAAGATGAAAGGAAAATGATGAAGATATGGCTTGCAAGATCCACACCATCGTCATTTTGAACTGAGGTGCTCTGAGGGTGCCTCTCCTCTTGTGCATAGTCATTTCTATGAAGAAAAGCAAGTTTCAAATGATAGAAATTTGAGTTATAAGACTTCTGCAGGATTAAGTCTCAGCACAAAATGCACATGTCCTCTCTATAAGGTTACAAAGAGCTACTTTTATTTTTAGACGCATGTGATGAAATGTTGTGATCTCTTTAAAATAAAGGATTTGAGAAGCAACTGGAAATTCAGACTTTTTTGAATTGTAATATGTGTTGTACTTGCATAGCACAATTGATTTAAATGAGCATCCAATCCTCATCAAGTATTTATTGTGCACCTTTTGGATGTATGTATAATACTATTTGTTAGACAATTTCACATGTTATAGGAAATATTGTGATGATGCCCTGAAGGTGCTCACATAATCTGATACTAATTTCTGCAAAATTTGCAATGGAGCCAAATTCAATGTCAGGTTTTGTTTCTTTGTTTATCTGAGATTTTTTCTTGTTTCAAATACTTAGGTAGATAAATTTCCATAAAGAGGAATGAATCTTTACAAGAGTTCCGTGGAATTAATAGAAATAAGGAATCTATGATGCATCACTTTTCCCTTACTATAAAATGTACCAAGTACAGTTAGATATTAGAATGATTTCAAAACTATAATTTTTGTTATAATTATAAAATTATCAATTTTGCTGCAGCTTCCCATATTAGGCTTTTTTCCCCAGACAGACCTATCCTGCTTTGTTCTTTTTACTCTATTTAGTTAATGTACACTTTTTTTTTTATTCTGGGAGGCAATTCTATCAAAGATTAATTAATTGAAAACCAAGTTAAATTTTTCAGTCAGCATGATGAAATAAAAGTTTTTCCGTATTCTTTTCATTTAAGTATTGTGCTATTAAACAAAATCAAGTAACTGAAAACAGGTATCTTTTCTTTCTGTATGCACTCCTTCCTTTCTTCTCGGTTTCCCTTTCTTTTTTTCTCCTTTCTTTACCATATTCTTGCTTCTGTTAAAACATTTAAAAATCTTTAACATAGATAAATGTTATAGCACGTTGTTTTAATCTGTAACATAGATAAATGTTATAGAAGCACTTTGCACTGACTTGTGCTGGATTTTAGAAATCTTTTACAGTTTGAGAATAAATCAGCATTTATATTTAATGAAATCACCGTCAGAATATAAAAGTGTCTATTATGCATGTGAAGCATAGGAAAAAGCCAAATATTTTCAAGTGTTTGTGATCCTGATTCCAGCAATGGCATTGTTTCTGCATTTCCATTCCCTCTCCGCAGAAACTGCTTCAGGGGCTTCTGGGAAAGCAAACCACTTTTTACTTCTGACTTGTTCCAAACTGCCCTGAAGCTGTTGTTAAACAGAAGGAGGATATTGATCCTCAGTTCATCTGGGAGTTATCTTTGGAGGGTCTTAGGCCATCCACCTGAACCATGTGACATTTCCCTTAAGTCTTAATTGAACTTAGGGACCCATTTGAGTCAGCGACACATTCAAAACTTCCATGCCCCTGTTCTAACCCAGAGTGTGCAAAAGAAGACTGGTGTCAGCAACCCCTCAGAAACATTTTGTAAATCCAGCCTTTATCAATGGGCCACATGGAGATCATTGAAACACCTGCCAATTTATCACTATCATGAGAAAGAAGTATTTG
This sequence comes from Tamandua tetradactyla, assembly GCF_023851605.1. Classification (NCBI taxonomy): domain Eukaryota; kingdom Metazoa; phylum Chordata; class Mammalia; order Pilosa; family Myrmecophagidae; genus Tamandua; species Tamandua tetradactyla. The sequence continues at coordinate 59,226,645 of NC_135345.1, forward strand.
TGTTCTGGCTAGGCAATTTTATGCAGTTATTCAATTAATCACTCATTTAGGTGTTGCTGTGAAGGTATCTTGTAGATGTGGTTAATATCTCCAATGAGTTGACATTAAGAAAAGGAGATGACCTCCATATAATATGGGTGGTTCTGATCCATCCAGTTGTAAAGACCTAAGTGCAAAAACTGAGGTTTCCTGAGGAAGAAGAAATTCTGCCTCAAGATAATAGCATTAGCTCCTCCCTCTGTATATTTATCTTACTAATTCTGTTTATCTAGCGAACCCTAACTAATACAGTATTATTTTCACAGTGCCCAGTAAAAGCAATTTTCCTTCACTGGCAAAGCTGGCTTTCTAAATTTTTCAATATGCAAGGCATAATGTTGTCTGTATAAATAGTATGTATGTATGCTATTAAAAGACCATAAAATAGGACTGCCCTGTCTTCATCTATCTCCAAGCTTATTTTTTTTCTCTTAATACTGGTACTGTATTCTATGATTTTGATCTCCATTTTCAATGACTCATTAAAATAACAGGACTCCACTTTAATATATCTCACTACTTTTACTTAGTCTAGGCTATTTCTTTTACTCCACAACTCTGTAATTTAGATATACTTAAAATTTTGTCTTTGTTCCTCTCATATTCCTACTTTATATTTTGCTCTAAAGATCTTAAAACCATTCCTTTAACTTTGTTCTAACTTTAACCTTTGCTCTAAAGATCTTAAAATCATTCCTTTAGCTATCTTCTAAAAGAAAGAGGAGTTAGTTTCATCTCATCTCTCAAATTTAATAAATTTATAGTGATATCTAGAAGGCCACATTAAGGATTCTTAGTCTGTGCTCCTGATCGACAAGAACAAGTGACATCTTTATTATTTGCCATGGGTGCGGAAGAAATGGGATAAAAGGAAAAGTTTCGCTATGGGGAAACTCTGATCTGTATGGTGATGCTGGCAAAAGCCTTCTCATCAGACCTGACCTCGCTACTGAGCTCCAAGTTAAGATACAATTACTTCTAGACTTTTCTATCTGAACACTCAACATACATCTCACTCTCTGCTAAAATTGATTTTCTTTTTTTATCACTAATCTTTTAGATAGCATCACTTTTCATCTACATTGAAGCCAGGAAATTTACTCAAGTTAACTACAACATGCTAAAATTACAGGTAAAAAACACCTCCTAAATCATTTGTATCTCCCTTTTACTTAGCTCAGTTGGTGAATGTTTTCATTACAAATGAGGGCCACTTTTAGGAAAAGTAACAAGAACTCTTGAGAAAGAAGGACTCTGGAAAGGTGCTGATGAGCTAGGTTTCAGACACAGATATTGAGCATCGTGTTTTTGTATTATTATTATTTTTTGTATGCTGTATGGAGGGGTCACATTTAAATTTTTTTCCCTGTGAGTATCCCGTTATTGCAGCACCATTTGTTGAATGTTTTTGTGAGAAAAAAAAATTAGTGGTGAGAATTCTACCACTAAACTACCCTTGCACCCCCTCTGTTTTTAAGCCTTATTTTTATTAATTTTACCCTGCATACATACACAAGGCATTGTGGATCAGAGACAGATTGGACAGTATTTAAGTTAGAATAACAACATTGGCCCACTTTGCTCAATTTTTAACCTCTGTGGTGACACAATGAAAGAAAAATGAAAAAAAAAATCTGCTGCATGAGTAGTTGGACATTCCATGGATGAGGGACAGAGAGAAAGGAGATGTTCTTTGATTATATACTGGAGCAAAAGGCAGCTACCTCACCCTTCTCTCCCAAAAGAAGAGCTAGAATCCTGTGCCCCTTGGGGATGGGATGAAAAGGATCTCGGGTTCTTATACTAAATCTTAGGACTGTAAATGCATCTCCCAGAAGCTAGATACACTCCAGTGTGTGCAGCTTTTACTACCTGGAAATGTTTTTAAGATCCTCAAAATCATTTTCCCTCAAAACATAAACATGTATTTCAGGAAACAGGCAAATCTCTCTGGCTTTCTCTTTCACTATCTCAGCAGATATAACTTAACCTCCAAGGGCTTGCTTTTAGACCAGGGTCCTAGTTTATGGTGAAATTTATTCTGAAAGCTCCAATTCCACAGAAACCAAAAAAATATTTTCTCTATGCTGCACAATGCAGCACCACCCAACTGAAATGATGTGCCTTGAGGAACCATAGCTGAGTACGGGAGGGAGCTACAATGCTGGAGAGTTAAGGAATGTGCCAGGACTTAGTTCCAAATAGGTATGTCTGCAGAGTATAGAGGTGTCTGTGTGACATTACAAAAGCAAGCATAAATAATGAGACTATGACAATGAGAAGCAAACACGTGATTGGAATGAAGTGAAAATAATTCTCTAACTGAAACATTATGGAGATTAAACACCTATACATACTCCTAAAGAATTAGTTCTAACAGATTAAAATCTGAAAAAATATTCAGTAAATCATACTAATGCTATGTTAAAAATATGATACATGATTACCGAGAATGTTTTATTCTAGAAATACAGTTTAAAACTATTAAATTTATATAATTAAGCATAATAATAACTCAGAGTTAAAAAATAGGTAATTACATTGTCACATGTCAAAAAATACCTAAAATTCAATAGTTATATGTACTTTAATTATTCTATTATTAATAGAGTTACTATAATTGTGAATATTGCCTCAAATCAATAGCTAATGCCTTTTTTTAGAATAAAAAAATAGTTTCTCATTAAGTCAGGGATAGGGAAAAACAACTTTTGTTACTACTACTGTTTAAAAAACAATCATAAAGCCTCAGTAATGAAAGGCAAAATATGACAGTCATACCAAAATGGGCTGATATATATAATTAATTAGAAAACTCAGAAGTAAATATTCATGTTTATGGGTATGTACGTGTGTACATTTGTATACATTTTGTATAGATGTGTGATTCATTTCTAATTGGTAAGGGACATACATATCAGTTAATAGATAATACAGGGCAATTACTTATTTTGAAGGAAATTTTTAAATTTCAAGTCCCATAGTAGATCATATGTTACAAAATGCCAGATGAATTAAGGGTTTAAATATAAAATAATTTACATTCTTAAAAAGCATGATAATATTATGGGTGAATATTCACCTGAATTGAAGAGGAAGTCTTTTTGAATAATGCCCCAAAGACTACGCACGAAAAAGAACAAAATAAAACAAAATATTCATTCACTTGATCTTAGCCAAAAGTCTGAGAACTGGCAAAGCAGAATATATATAAATATATATAAACATAAATATGAAACAGGTGAAGGAAATGTTGAGAAAAATATTTATGACTTATGTGACAAGGAAGTATTAAATGTCTATGATATTTAAATTATACAGACAGGTCAATAGGAAGATTGAAACACATTAATAGAAAAAAAATGAGAAAGCATGAGCAAACTTTTCAAAAGTAAAAAAAACAAGTAAATAGTTTGTATATTTTCTATTTTCTTTTATCTATTTTATACTTTGCAGAAATTTTCAATAAAAGTAATCTTCACAATTATAGAACAAATAATTTAAAAAGATGAAATCATATTTAAAGTGTTGTTGGGAATGATAGTGTGATATTTAAAGGATAATGAACTTTTTAAAATAAGCTTCTGCGTATAGCAGCCATCAAGTATTTATAAATGTTAAAGTCTGAGTCAAAATTACTCAACAGCAAAAATCTGTAGGAATTACACTTTTATTATTTAAATGTTTAGATTTTGTTTCTACTTATTAACAGTGGGGAAAAAATAGTTATTTTTAAACCACGTGGGCATATATATGACATACTGTAGTAGGTAAGGTGGGAAAAAATCTTCAAGAAACATTTAAGAGAGTAGAAAGAATTCCTTCACCTGGGTTTGATTCCTGGTGCCTGCCCATGCGAAAAATAAATAAATAAAATAAAATTCCTTTAGGTTAAGATTTTGTTATCATAGGTTATCATAAATTGTGCCATCTAAAGTAGAACATCAGATTCTTTAAGAATCAATATGTCTGTGTACGTGGTGTATTTGTGTGTGACATATATGCATGTATATACATATACACAAAATAGTCTCTTATGCCTTCTCTAAGCTACCATGTTAAAGAATTCTGTGAAAGAATGCACAAAGGATCAGGTAGACATAGGAGAACTGCCTTGAATTTGTGTTAATCTGATGTAGAAATTTTATTCCAGTTCACTCTTCAAAGCACTAACGCCCAAGGCTTCCAATTACTTCATCAATCCTCATGATTTGATTTTGTTAACAATTATACCATGAAAGTTTAGAGAAATAAATATTAGTCTTTGGGGGCTGTTTCAGTTTGCTAATGCTTCAAGCATACAATACACCAGAGATGGACTGGCTTTTATAAAGAGGATTTATTTCATTACAAATGTACAGTTCTTTGGAAGAAAAAAGAATTGACTTTCCTCTGTCTTTCTCTGTCACATGGGAAGGCACAGGGTGGGCCTGCTGGCCTTCCCTCCCAGCTTCTAAGTTCAAACAGCTTTCCCCAGGGTGATTCTTTTCTGCATGTCCAAACGTCTGGGTCTGAGCCAGCTCTGAGCGCTGAGGTGAGATGTGCTGGATTGTGCTGAGCTTCTTCTCTCTCTTCTGATGCCTCCTTTTAAGCCTCCAGTTGATCAAATTAAAAGGCCACTTATTGCAGAAAGCATTCACCTAAGCCAACTGCAGATGTAATCAATCATGATTTAAGTCCACAGAAACAGAAAAGCTAGACACCATCACCTGGCCAATATGGCACACAAACTTAAACCTTACTACAGGGACAATTCCAGAGTTTATAGAAATAAATAAAATAAACTTCACATTTTACATTAAAGATGGATATGAGAATAGTCTCTGCTTTCACAATTTCACCCCTTGATTGTTTCCATTATTCATATTTCCTTGTTTTCCTCTCTGTTTCTCTTTAGAAATCAAACCTGAAAAAGAGTATACTTAAATCATCCCACTTATTTTCTCAAAATTAAAATCATATTAATGTATGAGTTTTGATTGAAATATTTCTGAATAATAAATCATCCATAACAACTTTAAAAGTAACAATTTTACCTTGAATTTTTCTGACAAAATTCATATGTATATATATATACATGTGCACACACACAATATATTGTTTACCCTGTTGAGAATAATTTTATATGTAGAACATTAAGAAACGTCAGTAACCCTGGCCTCTACTCTTGTTACTCTACAACACACACATGCACTTGTATATACACCTGCCCAAACACCGAATAGTAGAGCTGATACATCGAACATGCAGCCAAAAATCAAACTTGTTTTCCTAATTTTAGAAATAACCTCTCATCTTTCAAGTACTCGAGAAAAAAGCAAGTTGCTAAATCCATAGGTAATTCTTCAAATGTAAGTTTGAAAGAAATTTATTCTGTTGTTATATATAAATGGAACATTATATGAAGTCATGGAAAAATATTATTTTTCATAGCCCCAAGAACATCAATAAAGTAAGAAAGTTTATTCAACTGTTTACAGTCACACTTGATTCTTGTAATGTTATAATGCCAAAGTACACATCTATTATAGGAAATAATTAGTTTTAATATGCATTTTTCTAATATAATTTCAACTGTTACATCATTTGTTCTCATACTTTTTACCGACGCATTCTTATTAACAGAAAAGGATAAAGTACTGGAAATCAGGGAAGATACCTGAGGAAGGCATTTGTGTACAAAATACATTTGATATATCAGTTTTGTCAACAATTTACATGATTTTTCCATTCACTGTCTTAGTACTTGCATATACTTAGGGTGAGGCAATGTGAATACTATTTCCCACAGTTCTTAAACAGAAAAATTTTAAAGAAATATTTTCGGACAAAAACCTGGCAATCACATAGAATGCCTTAATTGTCTGCCTTCTGTATACACAAAATCAACCAGGAATGCATGTATTCACTGCTACAAGGTGTGGCAGGTTGGGCTATATACTCTCCCCAAACAGGTTCTAAATCCTAATTCTAATCCTATGGGTATGAGCCCATTATAAATAGGACCTTTTGAATATGTCAGAATCGGGATAGGTCTTATTTTAGTTCTGTAAGCTACTGAAAGCAGATAACATGAAATGGGTTGGTTTAAACACTGGGAATTTATTAGCTTACAATTTGAGGCTGAGGAAGCAAACAAAACAAATCATCATCAAGGTGATGCTTTCTTTCCAAAAGCCAGCTGTTGGTGACCCTTGGCTCATCTGCCACACATGGCAGCATCTGCTGGACTCTCCTTTACTACCCAGGTATCATCGCTTTCAGCTTCTTGCTTCCATGGCTTTCTCTCAACTTGTATGAATTTTATTCTCCTATAAAGCACTAAAGTAGAAAGATTAAAACCCATTCAGACTGAGTTGGGTCACACATAACTGAAGGAGTCTGTTGAAAAGTTCTTACTTAAAATGTGTCCACACCCATAAGAATGTTTTACATTTAACAACATGTTTTTCTGGAGTGCATACAACTTCCAACCACAACAGATCTTACTCCTATTATGGAAACTTTAAAAAGATGAAAGCCATGGGAATAGCCAGAAGCTGGAAGTAAACAGAACCTGGAAAGGAATGAAGGAGACATTGTCATTTGATGGGAAAGTCAAGGAACCCTTGGCTTGCTGGTCAATCAATATAAAGCCTTTCATCCTCCAAAACCATGAAACAAAAATTTCCTGTTTTTAAGCTAACTCATTGTGTGGTATTTATCACAGAGTAGAGAAACTAAGATGCATGAGAAAGAAAAAAATTTCAATTTTGCTAACAAGGAAATAAGATTACAAAAACTATGGTTTTGCTAATAACACATCAAATATGTGACTGAACGAGGAAGAAAACAGGTCTTCAAAAATCCCAGCAAGATCCTCTTCTCTCTACAACACAAGTTAGGAAATATTAATAAGCGCATTTGGTCTAAAACTCAAAATACCATTGGAAGAACATATAATTATTTGACAGGAAAGAGGAGAGAGAACATCTCAGGCAGAATCAAAACTTTTATCAATGTTATTGAATGAAATATTGAGAATACTGTCTGATTGGACTTGAGTCCAGTTTTCTCATCAGCAATGATAGGTTTTAAATTAAAACTCTGCCTCTAGTTTGGACAATATATATGTAGTTCCAAGAGTATACAGTGGTAATCTAGGGTTTATATAAGTCTTAGAATAAAGTTATCATATCTTTTGGAATAACAACTTTAAACAAAGATCTGAGAGAATAAATGCCTTAGCATTGTTCATTCATTTATTCATCCATTCATTCATCCAAATTATATTTATTAAGCATTCAATATATTCCAGGCACTATGCTATACTCTGGGAACTAAGCAGTGAATATGACTAAGGCTTTGTCTTTATTGCTTTTATTTATGTGTGTATAAGATAAGAGAGGATAAATTATCAAGAAATGGTGTCAACTAAGGATATGTATTCCAGAAAGACAAGGCAGTTGTAGACTGAGTAAAAGCTGCTAGACTTGAGAATTGCACTATTATCAGTGATATTTATGATAAATATTTTAATATAATCATGAAATATGCTCTGGAAACCAGAATCTACCTCCCTCTCTAGGGACTTCCTCTGTAATTCTACAACTACCATCAAGTTTCTGTATATAACAAGATTCAGAAATTATTCTTAATCAATGAAAAAGCAGTGATCAAAATTGAAAAACATTAAGAACTGGTTTGGCTGTGAAAAAATACAGGAATTAGAAACTGTGAAATGTCTAGCAAAATGTAACTAAAGGTGTTGATGACTAAAACATATGGGTAGGACAACAGAGGTAATATTGAATAGAAGGAAGGTTATTTGGGGATTACATAAACTTGAGTATAAACATAGGCAAAGAAGTAAAAGCAATTAGGAGGGAACTGAGAAGAAATAGTGAGAGATGGGTGAAGAAAGTCGGATAGAAAACCCAGGACACAAGCAGAGATAAACTTAAAAGGAGAAAGAGAAGTCTCTTTCATTTTTATTTCTAGTATTCATTATGCTGCTGAGTATAAAAGTCCATGTGAAATCCTAGTTTTCAAAGAGGCTTTTTAATTTTTTAACACTATTACATTTTTTAGTCAAAAAGCAGACTTAGTTTCAAGGCAATCAGGCTAATCAAAACCCAAATCCATGTATCCAGAGAAATCAGTAAATTTTTCTTAAGGGAAAATTTTAATGTCAAGACAGATAACCATCTGATAGACTCCATTTGTTTCTATTGCTTCTGCACTGTTGGAAAAGGTGACTTTGAGATTGTTGCTGCCAGTTGTACATTTTTTATGATTCAATGATTCATTTAATACATCAGTACTAACTGTAGGATAATAATTCAAGTAAATAATAAAATTTTGGTCCCCAGGTTGTAGTCAATTTATGTGAGGTCTAATGTTCCAAATAAATAGCTTTTATCACAATTATGAACACATATATTATAAAACTAGACATTGAATATGCTTTATTTGAACCCAAATAATTCATAATTAATTTTCAAATTCTCATCCAGTAAGACTACATGTGATTTTTATTGGGGGGGGATATAATTCTACAGTTTATTTAACTTCTTTTTTAATATATTAGAGAAGCTATGGGTTTAAGACAGGTGATTTATGATCATTTGGTTACCTTGCAATGGCTCCCAAATTTGTGTGTATCATTCATGGCCTAGTGTTTCTAGTTTATGCTAAAATGTTAGAAATTAGATAGCTGTATAACACATTTTTGACATAGCCATTTCAATTTCATATAATATCTGCTGTCATCTAGTGCTTGTTGTATAACAGTTACTTATCTTATTAAAATGTGAATGCAATCATAAAAAATTATTTATTTAGAAACTCCACTAATTCTTGACTTTTTAGAAAGACATGTATGACACGGATTTAATATTATTAGTGTTTTTCAAGGCTAAAACAGTAATTACCTCTATTGCCTAATAGTACCTTGTAAGATTGTTGACACAAGCTAGAGATAGGTCAATTATTCTTCAGTTTTCTTAGGTCAATTAAAATTCAGCATAAATTTATGTAATACATGATACACAGCATTTCTTATTGTCTAAAAGCTTATATCTCTAATAGTATACTCACTGCTAAAATTTTTCACTATGAATTTAAAAAATATGTAATTGTATATTTTATATAAATGTTCAAAATTTCATGTATTTTAAGATCATCCAAGTAGACTGAAATGTCAAGTTGACAGTAAAAATGTATTTCTTTAATTCCAGTCCTAAGGTATACAGTGCTAAAATATCCTTGTCTAAACCCTGTATCATGCAGAGATGCTATACACATCTTATTGGGAGCAGAGATGAAGGCTATAATAAAATAATATATACTAAGTCCTTATCCCCAGCTGAAGTTTCCTCTGGCTGATCATTGTATAATTTTGATGTTGTAAACCTGACAAACTTTGGAGAAAGCCAACAGTGACCACCTAAAGTTAGAAGAACCATTAAGCAGTTCAAAGGCTCTGTTTGCGTCTGCAGAAGCAAGGGTCCAACCCTCCTCCAGAAGTTGGAATCCCTAAGATTTTTCATTAACTTATATATTATTGTGTAGTTTGGGGCCAGGTGTTTTACATAAAACAGGTATCATTTGCATCTATAATTTTCTGTTGACTACTAATTGATGAGCATGTCCCTAGGGTTATATAATTCCATGTTGACTACATATTATTTCATCCATTGCATGTTCAAAAATGGCAAAAAGTCTCCATCTCTTGGTGTATGTGTTTCATTATGCTAAGAAGGCAGAGATCACCTTAAAGATAATTTTCAGGTCTTCTGCACCCTTGTATTTTAAACAACTGAATCTAGTCTCTCGCTTGACCAGAGAAGCAGGGTGCACTTAATCGCAAGTGTACGATGTTGGTCTGAGTATAGGTTATGATTTACGTACATCTCACTAGTTTTGAATTCTAGCTTCTTGGTTCCCTTTGTTCCATAGATCTTACTGGCTACCAGCTTTCCCTATGTAACTACACTGGTTTCTTTGTGATCCTAGGAACTCCACTGTCATCCTTCACAACCACTCCAACAATCTGTCCACCTCTGTGCTATGATTTTTCTATATCAACCCCTCTTGTTGCCTCTGCTGATTTGACTTTAATTCAAGGATACTTAGTGTTTTAGTTTGCCAAAGCTGCTGGAATGCAATATACCAGAAACGGTTGGCTTTTATAAAGGGGAATTATTAAGTTACAAGTTTACAGTTCTAAGGACTTAAAGTGTGCAAACAAAGGCATCCAGAGAAAGATACTTTGATTCTGAAGAAAGGGAAAGATAGCGTCTGTGTTTCCTCTGTCACATGGAAAGGTATATGGCTGGCATCTTTTGGTACTTATTCCCAGTTCCATTGCTTCCTGCCTCTAATTCCAGTGGCTTCCTCTCTAAGTATCTGTGGGCCTCCACTTTGCTTAATTGGGGAAAAACTGTGCATTCTGGCTTGCTGAACATCTCATGTGAAGGCACATGGCAATGTCTGCTGGGCTCTGCATCTCAAAACATCTGTGTCTACGCATCTGCTCTCTCTATCAGCACTCCAACCATCTCTAATTGTCTGCCTCTATGTTGGCTCTGAAGCAACTCCAAAATATTTCCTATTTCAAAGGATTAGTTTTCCAGTAAACTAATCAAGGCCTGCTTAAAATAGGCAAGGTCACATCTCCATCTACTCAAATGTCCATACCAGTAACTGGTTGTGCCACATCTCCACAGAAGTTATCTAATCAAAAGGTCACAGCCTCAGTTCAGTGGATCAATCTCCTGGAAACAATCTAATCAAAGCTTTCCACCCTAAACAATAGGATTAGATTAGGAAAAGTACATGGCTTTTCTGGGTACATAACAATTTCAAAGTAGCACACTTAGGATTTGTTTCTTGCTCTTGGAAATTCCCAGGGCATGACTTAACTCATTCTTAGCTTACCATTTTGATGTCTAAACTTGTATCCCTATCCACTTTAGTCCCCTGGTCCACCTAACTTATGGTGTGACACTAAATCAGTATCAACGTTCCTGGTGAATATAAGTCTCAAATAATTAGAATCCCCTTGATTTCACTAACATCTTTTTGACCCACCAGTCAAACCTACCCTAGTTCTAGCATGTAAGGTATTTTTAAAAAATATTTTAATGATAACAATAATATATGAACAATGTTTTAAAAACCAAACACTGTGGAAGGATACAAAATAAAAATAAAAGACAACCTACTACCCCAGGAAACTTACCCTGAGGAAATTTTGAGTTTTAATTTTTCTGAAAGTTAATGTGGTTCTTTTCTTTTTTTTTTTTTTTTTATCAATTTTATGCAATGCTTATGGGGATTGCAATTAAAAATGGAGATGACCTCATTTTCCATCCAAGCCTTTGCTTAGACATTCTTTCTGGGAGGGGTGAGTGGAGGAACAACTCTGCAATAAGAGCAAAATAATTCTGGATGTAGGTGGACTAACAAAAAAACCAACATTATTTTAAATAGAGCTTGACTGTCTAAATATTAAGGCAAACATCAACAATGGTTTGCATAGTATTCCCCAAAATGCAGGAACTGAGAAATGACCTTATTTTGGAAATGGGGTCTTTGAAGATGTAATCAGATTAAAATGTGGACATCCTGGGTGAAGGTGAGTTGAAAACCCCATAGACATGTGTTTTTATAAGAGAAAGGAGAGGGATATTTTGAGGCATGGGGGAGAAAAAGGGAAGAAAGGCATGTGAAGATGGAGGCAGAAATTGGATTTATATAACTGCAAGCTAATTCTACACATAGAAACGTGAAGAATTGCCAGGAGCTACGAGAGCTAGGAAAAAGCACAGTAAGATTATTTCCAAAAGCCTTCAGAGGGATCATGGACCTACTGACATCTTGATTTGGGATTTCTACCCTCCAGAACTGTGATACAAATATTTTTTTGTTGTTTTAAGCCTCTCAATTTGTGGCAATTTGTTATTGCAGCTGTAGGAAGCAAATACAATATCCAATAGTTAAAAATTAACAGGCTGCTTCTGCTTAAGATATAGAAAGTGGCAGGAAAATATAGCTCCACTCTAGAAGATAATGGAAAGTCTGTAAAATCATTTCTTTAAGCTCATCAGAGGGCTGAGATTACCTAGCAAACTAATGAATTAAATACAAAAAGTGACAAGCTCCTCCTAGAATAAGCAGAACCCATTTGCACCAATTTTGCTGAGCATTGGCAAGAGGAGGAGGCAACCGTAAGCAAAAGGACACTACTGAAATTTTAATGCATCTTTAAACCATTAGGTTTACCAGACCTGAGAGATAATACAAAAAGAAGTAAAGTCTGGATCTTTCCACCCACTTTTTTCATGGACTTTTCTTAAATGGCCAGGGGAAATTTGGGGGCAAGGCAGGGACACAGAGCAAAACAATTTCAGAATCACATGTTCACGGGGCATGCTTAAGTCTGAAAGCAGAAGTGGATAACCTATAGAACTTTCTCCACTTAAGAATGAATATGAAATAGCTGAGTTTTTCCTTGGAGTTATATCTGAAGAGTATGAAATCTGAAAAAATAAATCAGTAGGTATCCAAGCACTCAGAGCCTGCATACGTATGAGGGTGGAAAAGTAGAACTGAGAATCATATTTTTAAATCTCAGGCCTACACAAAGTCAGTATACCACAGGTGAAGGGACAGGAGGACTGAGAATTAAGGTGGAGGAATACAGAATTGCATGTATCTGATAGCAGACTAAGTATGGTTTCCATTTCCCAGCTTTTAAAATAATGCCATATATGGTGGTTTGAAGCTATATGTACCCCAGAAAAAAGCATATTCTTGTAGTTAATGGATTTTTGTGGGTGTTGATCCATTGTAAATAAGAAATTTTGATGAAGTTACTTGAGTTAAGGTGTGACCTACATCATTCAGGATGAGTCTCATCCTCTTACTGGAGTCTTTAAAAAAAATGGAATGAATAGACACAGAGAGAGAGAGAGAAGCAAATTGCTCACAAGAGAAGGGAGAGAGCAACAGACACCACTATGTACCTTGCCATGTGTCAGAGGAGCCATGGATCACCAGCAGCTGGTCTTTGTAAAGAAATCATTACCTTGATGATGTCTTGACTTGGACCCTTTCCTGATGTCAAAGTGTAAGCTAATGAATTCCAATTGTTTAAACCCAATCCATTTCATGGCATTTGGTTTGAAGCAGCCTAAAAACATATTTTAGTACCAGGAGTGGGGTGCTGGTATTTCAGGTAACAAAAAATGTGGAAATTGCTTTGAAATTTGCAATAATAGTTAGAATCTGGAGAATTGTGAGCTGTTTGACAGAAAATCCTTAAAATACTTTGAAGAGACTGTTGGTCAAAATTTGGATATAAAGGTACTTCTAATGAGACCTTAGGAAAAATGATGAATGCCTCATTGGAAACTGGAAGAAAGATAATCTTTGTTTTAAATGACAGAGAACTTGGCAAAATTGAGTTGTAATGCCAGATGGAGGCAGAATTTGAAAGCTACGAACTTGGATATTTAGCTGAAGATATTTCCAAACTCAGTATGGAAAGTGCCACATAGTTTCTTCTTGAAGCTAATAGTAAAATGTGGGAAGAAAGGGACAAGCTGAGAACAGTACTCCTGGGCACAAAGAAATCAGAAATTGATGGTTTGGTGTAGTCTGAGTTTTTGGAAAGCACATCCCCAGAGAGCAGTGTTCTATGTGAGGGTTTTACTGAACATGGTTCCAGACAATCATTTCAATTCAAGTCAAGATTGGAAATACAGTTATCCAAAAAGGAATTATGGAAAGTTCTTTCATCTGATGGTTTGGATCCCTGTGTACTACATGTGAAATGAACAAATATTTTGTGAGATATGTATGAAGAGTCTCAATGCCAGCCTATACTAAAAGAACAGAAAAATGCTATATTGGAGGAAATATGACTTCAAAGGCAGACATTGAAAGCTGAGATTTGGACTGAAGAAGTTATCTCTTGTCTTGTGCCAACAGAGTAGGCTCACCCACATGTGTGAAAAGGTGGAGTCTACCCCATTGTTTGGAAAGAGCAGGCTTATGCCCTGCTGTTCAAAGAGAGTGCTCTTAATCCAAATTTCTCAGAAGGTGGAATCTATTCCTCAGAAATTGCAGAGAGTCTGGCCATCACCCAGTGTTCTGAGGGAGTCAATGTTGTGCTCTGGGAATTGTGGAGTGTCTGACCATTACCACAATAGTTGATAAGGGTGAGCCTTAGCCCCATTGTTTGGGGAGACAAGGGCCATGACATGAAAACTTGGAAATGTTGGGACTGTCACTATATCAGGTCTGTAGCACAAACCATCATTCCATAATGACCATCAGACCTTGTAATCTGATGCATTATGTCCTTCAGTGTTTCAGAATTATTTGGGACCCATGACACCTATTTTCTTCCAATTTCTTCCTATGAGAATTGCAAAGTTTATCCTATTTCTGTCCCTCCATTGTATACTGGAAACACTTAACTTGCACTCTAGGACTTACAGGTCTACAGATGGTGGGGAATTGTTTCCCAGGACTAACCATACCTGTAACCAATTTCAATGAGACTTTGTACTTAGTTTTGTTTCAGAAATGGCTTAAGATTTTAGGATATTGTAATTGAATGATTTTATTTTTCATGTAGAATAAACATGTTTTGGGGGGTTCAGAGGGTGGACTTTGGTGATTTGAAGCTGTAAATACCCCAGAAAGTACATTCTTAAGTTTAATACATCCTTATGGACCTTTCTATGAGGCTACTTCAGTTATAATGTGACCAACCTCATTCAGGAAAGCTCCTAATCCTCTTACTGGAGTTCTTTAAAAAAATGGTGAGAGAGAAAGAAAGCCATGGAATCCAGAAGCTGAAAACAGCAAAACCTAGAAGAGTAATTAGAGACTAGCAGATGCCACTATGTGCCTTAGATTGTGGCAGAAGAGCCAAGAATCATCAGTAGCTGGTCCTTGGGAAGACAGTATTGCCTTAATGATGACTTGATTTGGACATTTTTCTAATGTCAAACTGTAAGATAGTAAATTCTCATAGTTTAAGCATGACCCATTTAATGGTATTTGCTTTAAGCAGCCTAGGAAACTAAAACACCATACAATGGGTTGACTTAGGAATAAGAATTTATTGGATCATGGTTTCAGAAGTTATAAGACTTGCTTCTTCCTAGGCTTTGAGTCTTGTGATTGTTCAGCAAACTTAGAAGCTCCTGGCTTTTCCATCACAATGCATTGACCATGATGGCATCTTCTCCTTTCTGTTCTGGGTTTCCTTGACTGCCAGCTTCTGTCTTGTCCAATGCTTTCCTCTCTCTGTGTCCAATTTTCTTTCTTTATAAGGACTTCAGTTACCCTCATTCAGTTTGGGCACACTTGAACTGACAACATCTTCAAAAGTCCAATTATAAATTAGTTCACACCCACAAGACTAGGAGTTAGGACCTGAGCATGTCTTTTGTGAGGGATATAATTCTATCTCTACCTGTCCACCTTCTGAACCCCCAAAAGACATGATCTTCCCACATGCAAAATGCATTCATTCAATCAAATCATTTGAAAAGCCTACAGTCATTTCTAAGTGACTTAACAATGCTAAGGATAAAGTCTCATCAAAATCACTTATGGAAATAGTCTATCCATAGGGAAGACTCCTATTTGTATGTGGACCTGTAAAATCTAGAAAACAATATGTAAGTTTCCAATATGCAATGTTAAGAGAGGCATAGAATAAAAATTCCCATTTCAGAAGGAAAAAATTAGAAAGAAATTATGGGCCACTGGTCCCCAAAATGTGAGAAATCCATCAAGCCAAACTCCTATAGATTTCAAGGTCTGAGAGTCATGCATGGATTGATATTTTATCCTCCAGGCCTGCTAGAGTTACAGCCCCACAAGTGCTTGCACTTGAAAAAGTTCTCCCTAACCCCTGGACATATGCACTCTATGCTTTGAAGTGGCAGCACTCTCTGAATAATAGGACACTATTATTTTGAGAGGGCACCCCCTCAAAGCACCTGAGTAGATGGCCAGTCCCATTCAAGTGCAATGTTGGGTAACTCCTTTCTTCTGGCCCAAAATTTCTTTGGTCTAGATCTCGGCTTCCATGTTTCTACCTTTGTAGTTATTCTCCCTTCAATTTCTCTCCTCTCTGTCCCTTTCCAGCATGGCTTTTCCACAAAAATTTCACAAAGTCCCTTTTGACTTTTCATGTAGTTCCAGGGGTTCAAACCATTAGTCAATAAAACTTTCCATATATCCTTCAGGGACAGCTACATTTCCAATCCTGACTTCCTCTGATAAATATAACTAGATCTAAGCTTAGTCACAACCTCTTTAGCAACAGAGTGTTAATTTCTCACATAGAATTCTGTTCTCTGGAGAATCACTGTCTGAGGGTAGACCCTAATCTTAGAGCTGAGAATTTTATGAATCATCAATTATTGTTTTATTTGTCCTTGATATTTCAATCCTCAGTTGATCTCTTTCCAATCTCATATCACTATAAGCTGTAAGAAGAGACCGTGCTGCATCTTTAAAACTTGGCTTGGAAATCTGGTCAGCTAAATATCCAAGTTTACCTCTTTCAACTTTTGCCTTTTATCCATCATGAGAAAACAATTTCACCAAGTCCTCTGCCACTTTATAAAAAGGATACCTTTCTTTCAATTTCCAATAATACATTTATCATTTCCTTCTATGGGATCATCACAGGTATCTTTAACAGCCATATTTCTGCCAACAGTCTCTTAAAGTAATCTGGACTTTTTCTATCAAGCACCTTGCAATTTTTCCAGCCTCTACCCATTACTCAATTCAAAGCCATTTCTATTTTTGAGGTATTAATCATAGGAGTACCTAGTTTCTGGTACCAAAAACTGTTTTAGTTTCCTGACTGATAAAACAAATATCATATAATGGATCAGCACAGGAATTAGAATTTACTGGCTCATGGTTTTAGAGGCTAGGAAGCTTGCTCCTACCAAAATTGGTATATTTTGTTTAGCTGGTAACCTTTGGGATTCTTTGGCTCGTCTGTTACATGGCAATGCCCATTAGGGTATCTTCTCCTTTCTTTTCTGTGTTCTGTTAAATTTCAGTTTCTGGCTACTCTTGTGGCTTCTGTGTCTAATTTATTTTGCTTCTAATAACTCCAGACATATTAAGTTAAGGCCTATTCTCATCCAGTTTGGGCACACCTTAACTAATAACATTTTTAAAGGTCCTGTATACAAATGGGTTCACATCCACAAAGCCAGAGATTGGACACAAACATGTCTTTTGTGGGAGACATGATTTGATCTTGACCTAATATATTAATAAACACTCTCTTGGCATTCCAGTCCATTAACCAACTAGTTGAAGAAGCCATTTACTATTGGTGACAGGCTAGAAAAGCATAAAGGAAACCTTCCAATGAAATATGGCTGTAAGTACAGGGGCACAGCTATCACTGGGGAAAGACACAGACACTAGGACAACTCTATTACTTTTCTAAAGTCTGAAGGCAGAGTAAGAGAATTGAGAGCATATGGTACATTGAATGCAACTAAGGTAACATTAAAGGGTACAACAACTCAGTACCAGCCTAAATTTACTCTGCTTCCCCCACACGAAAGACCAAACAGGGGAAAAAAAAAAAAAGGCTATGCTCTTTTCTGGGTATAAATAGTATTTGCTTTTGTCTTTACTGTTCTTTTACACATAAGCTCAACTTTGAATCACATATACACATATGCGAGGAAAATACAAATATATATAAGCCATTACCAGGAGACAAAAAAGTAATTGCAAGAAAATTCAGACACAATTCAGATGTTTAAATTATCAGACAAGGAATTAAACTATGTAGCTATGATAAATGTGCTAAAGTGTTTAGGAGAAAAAGTGGACAATATGCATGAATGGATGAAAGATTTCAGCCGAGAGAGCAAAACTATAAAAGAGTGTCAATTGTCAGTGATAGAAATGAAAGACATGATAATAGACATTAAAAAATTTTTGTGAACATATCAACAGACTGGACTTGATGGGAGATTCAATGTATTTGACAATAAAAATTATTCATCTAGAAACAAAGATTTATAAAAAGTGAAATGAAGGAATGTGTGTTCTAGTTTGCTAGCTGCCAGAATGCAACACACCAGAGATGGATTGGCTTTTAATAAAAGGGAATTTATTTTGTTGGTTCTTCAGAGGAAAGGCAGCTAACTTTCCACTGAGGTTCTTTCTTACGTGGAAGGCACAGGATGGTCTCTGCTGGTCTTCTCTCCAGGCCCCTGAGTTCCAACAACTTTCCCTGGGGTGACTTCTTTCTGCATCTCCAAAGGCCTGGGCTGAGCTGCTAGTGCTGAGATGAGGAATGCTGAGTTGCTTAGCTGTGCTATGTTGCGTTCTCTCATTTAAGCACCAGCCAATTAAGTCAAATGTCACTCATTGCAGCAGACACGCCTCCTAGCCGACTGCAGATGTAATTAGCAACAGATGAGATTCACATACCACTGGTTTGTGGCCACAGCAACAGAACTAGGTGCCTTCACCTGGCCAAGTTGACAACTGAATCTAACTACCACAATGTGTATTTGTGATCAGTGTGACAATGTACTAAACATATGTGTAATTAGGATCCAAGCACTAAAATAGAAATAGAATGAGGTGGGATAGATTTAAATGGAAAATGATTGAGAATTGTCTGAAATTAATGAAAGGCAACCCACAGAGCCAAGAAACTAAGGGAATCACAAGGTGATTAAATAAAAGAAAAAAAAAAAACTTAGACATACTATAGTCAAACTTCTGAAAACTACCCATGATGAAGCAATTGTGAACGCATCCCTGGAAAAAAGAAATAGGAAGAATTATTACTAGCTTCCTATCAGAAACAATACCAGAAAACAGTGTAACAACAATTTTACAATCTGTTACTGTAGAATTTTATGTCCACAAAAATATCCTTCAATAACAAGGGTAAAATGAAAACAGTTTTAGACATATGAAAGAGTAAAGAACATATTTTTAACAGATAATACATTTCCATTATTCATAAAGATAAATATTAATACATTTGATGACATATCTTTTAAATTTCTTTTCATCAACATTACCCCAAATGAGAATAAAATGTTAGCTCAAATAGGTATAAATCCAAAGACTGAGGGAAGGTATTTGAAGCACAAATAGCTGACAAAAGATTAGTATCAAATAGATAAATTATGATAATCAATAAGAAAAATTAATACAAGAGTAAAAAGGCCATAGATTAGAAGCATCAAGAGCATCTAATTTAATTAATTAATACGTTCCATTCACTTACAAAGTTTTTCTTGAACTTCCATGGTGAGATTTCATGACCTTATGCCACAATTTAAAACACTCTCATAACTGACTTACCTTTGCAGTCTGAACTATACTCTGGAAAACTTCTTACTCTTTGTCTATCTGAATAAATTGTATTATTTAGGCACAAACATTTTCTTTATTCAGCATTTAAATTTTTTTATTCCTTCAATAATATTTCATATTCCCAAACATTCTTGTTTCTGGTGGCCAATTTTTATAGTCATCTCTTCTATGTATTAAAAATTGAAAAATTGCCTCTAATATTTGCTCAATTTTTTTTCAGGAGAAATCATAGGTTCTCATAGTCATCTGAACCATGATTATACTTTGTTTTCTATAATCTTACAAATAGGAATGTTTCCTAGTAATTCTTTTCAACACTGCATATCTCATTCAAATTTTCAATATGACACCATCTAACTATATTATTAGTGCATGGGTTCTCAAAAATATTTTATTTGGTTTCATATGACTTTTTGAAATCACATTTTCCCCCACAAATCAACTTTCCTTAATAAGCATCACACTTAATTTAATTCAGTGTTCTAAATGCAAAATCAATTGAATAACATTTCTGAATGAATTTTTCAATTGATTATGTGCACTTCTGTCTTTTAAATAATCTTCATCACATCCAGTAGACATGTTAGGGAATTTTTCACAAATGAAACATTTTATTTTTCTCAGGAAAAATTAATCTTTCTACTTTTGTCACAATATGTACATACTCTTAGACCTTGAAATGACTCTCAGACCTTGAAATGACTCTCAGACCTTGAAATCTAATGGAGTATGCCTTGCAGGGTTTCAAAATTGTTTGGGATACAAGACCCCTGTTTTTTACCCTGTGAGAATGAATGTTTGTCGTATGCCTGTCCCTCCAGTGTGTAGCAGAGGCAGATAACTTTATTTACTTTATGCTTTACAGGTCCACAGGGAGAGGGGAATTGTGTACCAGGACAGAAAAATCCAACAACAATTTTGATGAGATTTTGTTCCAAGCATTGTTTCTTTTTTTTAATAGAGGTGTTTATATAAGTTTTATTTACCTATTTTCACAAATGCTTGTACAACCTATAGTGACTATTTGTAAAATAGAGTATTTTTTTCTAAGCACTGAGAGACAGAAAGTTTGTAGTGACTTCTGAGACAACACACGCTGAGTGGGAAGGAGAGTCCAGGGGAGTTCATGCCACAGGTCCTGAATAGCTGCTGGGAGGTATTGGCATCCCCGCTGAAACACAGGGCTGCAGTGCCTGCACAGTGACCAACCATGAGGAGATGCCAGAACTCAATTACACCCAAGCTTAAAAGCTGTTTCACTTTTTTCTTTTTCTAAGCCATTACAATGTCATAAAACCTCACTTTTTACCACATCTTTGTCTAGTGTTTTAGTTGCTTGCATGGTTCTTAAGTCTAAATATTGACTTTCATCCTTAGTATTTTAAGGAAATGCAGTTCCTTGTAGAGTTGATAACAGCTTGAACCAGCCGATACTGTCTGTCAGCATTATCCACCATGGAATGGTCTATGAAACTCATCCAAATTTTTGGGAGGTGAAATATTCAAAACCACAAGTGCAAAGTAGAAGTGAAGATCAAGAGCACTACTGGAAGTGTTATGTCATAAGGGGTAGAAGCTAAAACAGATGTTACATAAACTTATTCTTCACCAAACATTTAAAAAAAATCAATTTTTAAATTGATTTGTATGGTGGCTTTTCCATTCCTACAGAAAACATAAGAATTAGCATATACTTTAGCTTTCTACAGAAGTTCAACAGCAGGGCTGGTGGTTAAAACTTAAACAGTATAAAATATTTAAGAAACATTATTTTGTAAGCCCTCTTTCCTAAGCACTTAATAAAATCCATATGGCTTAATATAAAAGTTTACCATACAACAGTTTAAAAAGGATTTACCCAATATGTGATTTTTAGGTTTAGACATGATTGTTTTAAAGTTTTATTGAAGGCTTTGCTGCTGGACACAGCATAAAGGCAAACAACTGGAGTTCTTGTCATAGGTAGGGCAGAGTGTACAAAGTTTAAGCTGTAAAAAATATTTCAAAATATGAATTCAATTTTGAAATATGTGGTATTGAAGGTTGTCTGTATGAATACCTTTGGTGTAAAACAGTAACATTTCCCTTGATAAGCAGACAAAACACATTCATCCCCTTACACGTATTTGCATCTCATTCTAACCATTGTACCTACTCTAGACAAAACCCACTTCTGTCCCTTCCCTGGTGCAGAGGAGACAGGGAGTTAGATAACTGCAAACGTCCATATTGAACAGGCACTGTGCACTGAGCAGACTCCAGCACAGACCACTTGGGCCCCCAAAATGCACATCCCCCCACAACAGTCTCTCATCTCCCTTTCATGCTCCTTCAACAAACACAAACATGGACACCAACCCAATCCAAAGGTATCTGTACATCCTTTTAAACCTGTTAACTAATGTATAAAAATAAGAAGCAAAGGCAAGAAGCATGTTTTCCAGGTGAGAGTTTAGTTTATGGTAGGATGGCTTCCTGAGACAGGCAAGATCCCCTGGGGCTGGTATGCATGGTGTGCC
This sequence comes from Tamandua tetradactyla, assembly GCF_023851605.1. Taxonomy (NCBI): domain Eukaryota; kingdom Metazoa; phylum Chordata; class Mammalia; order Pilosa; family Myrmecophagidae; genus Tamandua; species Tamandua tetradactyla. The sequence continues at coordinate 59,248,595 of NC_135345.1, forward strand.
TGCCTGGATGCCAGGCTGGAGGGAAAGATTCCAGGGTCCCCTTTGATTTCTAAACAAATGTCAGGACATCCACTTGCTGAAAAAGCCCAGCTTAATTGGGAGGAAGGCCAAAAGTAAGGAATGACCCTATGTAACTCTACAAATAGGTCAGTTGCCCTTCCTGGAGTGCAGTTGAACAAAGAAAGCAAGAGGAAGGGGAGGAAGCCACTAACAGAGCTGGGAATTCAGTGCCAGAGAAAGCTCCAACTCCTAACTGGATATGTGGAGACTCAGCAAACACCAGACCAAGGATCAGCCCTAGTGGCACAAAGCCTTCCCCTAAACAAAGCTATGCTTCCAAAGCTACACTGGTAACAGGTAGTCGAAGGCACGAAGCTGAAGTTGATTTGGTCACATGTCCACCACTATATGTTGTAACTGTTTATCAACAAGACATAGGCTCAAAACCATGTTGAAGAATGGACTTTTAGGAAAGCAGTGAAGATTGCGCCTAGTCACAGCTCAGAAGTCAGAAATCAGTTCTCGGGGGCTAGGTAGTTAAGAAATCAGTGGCTTCCAGACTCCCTCTGAGACTAACAACTGCAAAACCCTCTCAGATTTGTCAAATTCAACTCCTATGGGGGTGTCCCCTAAGAAGCTCAAATAGATAGTCATCACCCACAAAAATAAATACTGCAAACCAAAGTTCTCACATACATTTCACACCCACTAATAGTTTTTCTCCCCGAGAGGCAATCCTGGCTTCAAGTACTCTCAGGTTCTCATAGAAAGTAGACACCTTATACACAGCTGGTTCAACAATAGGGTGCCATTCACCTGAGTAAATACAGAATCACTTCATCTTATCAAGAATTACCAAAATAATGTGGCTTGTTACAAAAGAATCTCCAGACTCCAGGTTGAGTAGGAGGACGCGGGTGCCTGCGTACAGTCTAAGTGCGGCACGATAGAGAGGTAGGTAGGGCGAGCGGCTCATATCTGGCTTGCCTGCTCACTGGTGGAGACAAGGCCCAGCATCCAGGCATTTGACATGGATCTGACACTGATGCTTCTGCTCCTACACTCGTCCTCCACCAGATGATGCGAACATCCGGCTGTCCTGCCTGTGGCCTCCAGGAGTGCATTATCAGGACCCCGGCCATCCTGGGCCTCATAACAGCAAGAATTTCAGTGTCTCTTCATAAATCTGGGCTTTGGGGTACTCTATCTTGGTCTGTTTCTTCTCAGTGGTAATTATGGAGGAACAACAGACTTCAGCGTTCTTGCATCCCTGACTGTAAAAGGACCAGCAGCCGAGTTCATCCCCAATAACATCCTTTATGAACAGGACCCTTCCATTAAAGTGTAGAGACAGATTATTAAACAGTTCATTGTTTTTCAACATATTGTCAGAATTACTGGTGTATGAGTGTTGTTACTTCTATTGTAGAGCAACTTCACAGATGCCTTATTTGAAGTGACCATAAGATTTTGTTCTTCCTTCAATAAGGTGATGACAGGAACTTTGCAGAAAGGCTCATACATACCTCTGTTCTGTTGTACAGCTTCCCGGCACTCTTGCACCAGGCCCTGGACAAGGAAGTACCTGGCTTCTGCCATCAGCTCCTCAATTTCCTGCCTGATCTCAAACAAGGCACCACCTGATCATGTAGGTAGTTGAGTATAGTACCAAAGTGCTTCCCACACTGGTCAGTAAGGATCCAGCCTTCAACTGTCCATGAGCACTTCCATAGACCTCCATCTGCATGGTGTAGTAGAGGGCTCTGCCCACGTTCAGCTTCATATACTTGGAGCTGGGGCTTGTACCCTTGAAGGAAATGGTGCAAGTAGTAGCTGTGGGTACTGCTGACCTCATCACATTTTTTTTTGATATCTCTTCCATGAAAAGTTGAAGGACACCCTCCAAACCTGGACTGCAGCAGGCAGGAAACACCTTCAACCATTGTTTCTGAAATGGCTTAAAACTTTTGTGATGTTACGATGGAATGGATGTATTTTGCATGTAGGAAGAACATGTCTTTATTGGGTCTAAAGGGTTGAGTGTGGTGGTTTCAAACTGTATGTACTCCCCAAAAACATGTCCTAAACTTAATCCATTCCTGTGGGTGTAAACCCAGTGTAAAAGTAGCAGCTTTTGAGGAGGTACTTCAGTTAAGGTTTGACCTAACTCAATCAGAACAACTGTTAATCCTATTACTGGAGTCCTTTATAAAAAAAAAATGAAATTAAGACTGAGAGAAAGAAGGCCACAGGAAGCAGAAAGCTGAAATGGAATGCAGAAGAGAAGTAAGAGACCAGGAGAACACATTGCCATGTTCTTTGCCAGGGACAGAGGAGCCAAGGATCACCAACAGTCAGCTCCAGAACACCACAGTCGTGGGGAGAAAGCATAGCCTTAATGATGCCCTGATTTGGACATTTTCCTGACTTCAAAACCAAGCAAGTAAATTTCTATTATTTACCCTAACCTATTTCATGGTATTTGCTTGAGCTACCTAGGAAATTAAAACAATGTTAGTCACATATATGTGGAAATTTAAAAATAAGGCAAAGGGCTTGATTTCTAAGGTAAAATGTTCCATGGCATATCTATGAAATATGGTCCATTAAAGCATTATTCAATAACAAATGGACACTACTATTTTCTGTCCACAAGAAACTACTTTAAGTATGAAGATAGAGTGAGGTCTAAATTAAAATATTTAGAACAATGTTTAAATTAGAACCATGTTTAAAAGATGTAACTAACATGAGATAACAGGAGTGACTATCTAAAGATCAGGAACATACTAGGCCAAAGAATATGATAAGGAATAAAGAGAACATTTCATATTGAGATAAGGAAAATCCATTAGGAATATATAATTTCTTAAAGGTTAATAATCCCATTAATAGAGCTTCAAAATACATGAAACAAAAGCTGACAGAACTGAAAAAAAAATAGATGAATCTCCAATATAGTTAGAAAATTCAACTCTTCTCTCTTAGTTTTTGTTAGAAGAAGTAGTTAGAAAATTGAGAAATAGAATTGCAGAAAAATCTTATTAACCAATCAATGATCTAAGTTATCATTTTAAGAAGCTATAAAATAAGATCAAATTAAACCCAAATATATAAAAGGAATGAAATAATAAAGATAAGATAAAAGCAGAAATAAATGAATTAGAAAATGGACAACAATAAAAAAAGATGTGAATCCAAAATATATTTCTTAAGGTTAATATAGTTGAGTATACTTCTGGATAGATTGATCAAGGCTAATATAAAAGAAAGAAGAAAGAAACAACCTGCCAATATTAGAATGAAATAGGGCATAATTATAAATCCCATTGATAGTAAAACAATATTTGACATATTATAAGCATATTTACATGCAAACTTTTGAAAATGTAGATAAAATGGACAAATTCTATGAAATAATTCTTTGTAATAGGTAGAATACAAAGATGTCTACATTCTAATCCCTGGAATCTTTGAATGTGTTATGCTACATGGCAAAAGAGACTTTGCAGATGTAATTAAGATTATGCATTTAAAATGAGGAGATTATTCTACATTATCTGAATTGGACCAATTTAATCTCTGTGTTCTTCAAAACAGACAAATTTCTCTAACTGGGGCCAGAAAGAAGGAGCACAAGGAGAGGTCAGTGATATTCGAAGCATGAGGTGTCCTGTGCCATCATCGCTGAACAGGGGCCACGTGGAAAGCATGAAAGGAATGCCAGAAGCCTCTAGGAACAAGGACAGGGTGATGCTGACTAGCAACAAATGCATGTGAAATTCAGTGCTGTAATCGCAAGCAACTGAATTCATCCTACAACCTGATCCGTGGGAATCAAAATTAGGGATTCTCTTGGAAGGATCTGTTAATAAGCTTCTTGACCAATAGAGTGAATAATTGTGATATATACTGAAAAACTATAATGTTCTCAAAAAAAGTTATATCAAGAGAAACACTGTCAGCTTCAATTTAAAGGAATAGAGAAAACAAGCAATGAAAGAGGCCCTCAGACCTCCAAAATTCTGCAGGCAGAATACAGGCTGATAAAACCACTCAGCTATACAATATGCTACCTTTTATGAAAAAAAGAAAGATGACCTAGCAGATGGAGCCTCAAGCTACAGAAGATTATTACCAGACCATAAAACCCAATGTTCACCAAGCTATATTTCAATATTTCTTGGGGCTGGTGATTCCTTATTTTTGCCTTTTTGTACCAGAATATCTAAAACAGTTGTTTTATGCCTGTATCACCATTGCATTTTGGGAGCAGGTAACTTGATTCTTAATTTCATTCATTCACAGATGAAGAACCATTGTGCCACTAAATGATTTTGCTCAGAGTCTACCCCTTAGCAAATCTAGATGATGCATGTTTTAGTTTGCTAAAGAAGATGAAATGCAAGATACCAGAAATGGCTTGGTTTTTACAATGGGGATTTATTAACTTGCAAGTTTACAATTCTGAGGCCATGTAAATGTCCAAAACAAGACATCATCACATGCTATCTGTACTCTTGTGTTACATGGCAAGGCACATGGCTGCTTTTATTTCAGAGCTTCTGTACGAGTCCTTCTAACTCGGCTTCTGTGGATGTTTCCTCTCTGAGCTACTCTGGGGCCTTGTTCTGTGTCTTCCCTTTGCCTACTGTCCTTTTTTAAAGGACTCCAGTAAGAGGATTAAGACTCAGCTGGGGCATGAGCCATCTGAAATAGTAATCAAAAGGTTTCACCACGAAAGGTCCACACCCACAGGAATGGGTTAAAACAATATATTTTCTGGGGTACATAGAGCTTCAGACCATCACAATGTGATGGGACTTTTTGAGCTGAAGGTATTTAGATGAGATTTTAAGGTTTTGAGCTGACGTTATAATAACATGAGACTTTTGGTATCTTTGAGATGGAATGATGCATTTTGCATATGGGGTGGAGATGAATTTTGGGAGGCAAGAGAACAGAGTGTGGTTCACAAAATAATGGTCCTCAGGATCTGTGACTATTATGCCTAAAATGGCAAAAGGGTCTTGGCAGATGTGATTAAGGTTAAGGACCTTGAGATGGTGAGATTATCCAGGATTATCCAAGGGGGTCAAATCTAATCACAAAAATCTTTGAAACTGAATAAATTTCCTGGTTGTAGTTAAAAAAAACAAAAAACAAAAGCAGAGAGAAGGATACTCCATAAGCACTCAATTCCCTGATGCGTGCTTTAATGATGGTGGAAGTGAGACACAAGCCAAGGTATTTCGGTGGTCTCTAGAATCTGACAAAGACAAGGAAAAGGATTCTTGTCTTGAGTCTCCACGATGGAATACAGCCCTGCGACGCCTTTAATATTCGTCTTGTGAAACCATATTGAACTTCTGACCTACAGAATGATAAGATGATAATTTTTTTGTTGGTTTAAATAAATAAGTTTTGGGTAACTTTTTATGGCATCTATAGAAAACTAATACAAATACACTTTCATTAGAATGGCTAAACTTGAAATAACTGAAAAATCAAGTACTGAAAATTATGTCAAGCAACTGGAATTCTCATATATTCCTACTGGGAATGAAAAATGGTGCAAATACTCTGTAAAATAGTTTCAAAGTTCTTACAAAGTTAAATAAACTTTGAAACTATTTTATGACCCAGCAATTCTACCCCTATATATATTTACCTAAGAGAAATGAAAATATACACCCACTCAATTTTAAAAATATTTATATCAGCTTTATTTATAATAAAACCAAATTAGAAGCCACCCAAATTCCCATCGAAGGTCAATGCATAAATATATTGTGGTCTATTCAAATAATTATAATTTCAAAAGGGAAAAAAAACTATCGAAGTAAACAAAAATATTATAGAGTCTTCAAAACATTAGGCTGAGTGAAAGCATTCAGACACCAAAAGAACATTCTGTATGATTTCATTAATCTGAAACTCCAGAAAAGCTAGACCTGATCTGTAGTTATAAAAAGGAGATCAGGAGTTTTCTGAAATTATCATACAATTTATAAACATTAACCATTTAACTTGTTTTTTTAGTTTTGGAATATCTTTGCCTTTAAAGCTCTTGGGCACTTCTAATGAATAAGAGGTAAAGTAAAAGAGTAAAACAGGGAAAAATGGTAAAATAGACTTCTGAACTCATTCAAAGTCCTGTAGAGTGATTATACAGAATTTAGAATTTGGTTCTATCTTTTGGCAGGCACATGCATGATAGCATAAAATAAAATCTAACTTTTTATTAGGAGACATTTACATAATAATGCTGATATCAAAATATGTCTTTCATCTATCTCTATATTTGTCTCTACCCTTATTTAAACAAAATACAATTGGTACTCAAAAATACATTTACTCAACTCCCTGGCTTCCTGGTGGTTCCTAGGGAATCTATAGGAACAATAAGATGTATATTTTTTTCTGTTCCATAGCCTTAGGTTTCTTTTCCACTTTTCCTTTTACTCTGAATTTGGGGTGAGCCACAGAAACCATCATAGAAGGAGCATCATCCCATCTCTCATGGAAGAACTATCTAAAGGAGAATTATCTTTAAAAATAGCTACTATTTTAGAATTTTGATACAGGCAACTTGTATTTGGCTGCCAGATCCACTATGACAAATATCACACAATGGGTTGGCTTAAATGACAAGCATTTATTGTTTCATGACTTTGAAACAATATGCCAGCAAGGTATGCTTTCTCCTGGGGTCAACACAGTTCTGGTGATGGCATTCCTCCATTACATGGCAATTCTCTCTCTCTCTCTCTCTGTCTCTCTGTCTCTCTCTGTCTCTCTCTCTGTCTCTCTCTCTGTCTCTCTCTCTCTCTCTCTCTCTCTGTCTCTCTGTCTCTCTCTCTCTCTCTCTCTCTCTCTCTCTCTCTCTCTCTCTCTCTCTCTCTCTCTCTCTCTCTCTCACTCTCTCTCTCTCTCTCTCTCTCTCCTCTCTCTCCTCTCTCTCCTCTCTCGCTTCTTCTGAGTTTTGACTTCCTCTCTTGACTTCAAGATGGACAGAAACCCTTCTATACAAGTCCACAATAAGTTGCAAATAGGCTGCTTGACTCTGTCATATGAAACTGGGTAACATTTTTTTTGAAACTGGGTAACATTTTAATTTGTTAAAATTAAAAACACTTTTCCCTTGGAAGGCATTCTCTGTCATTCTCTGCTTTCATTCGTCTGTCTCTCTGTCTTTCTGTACACGCACATATGTACACATATACAGAAACATACAAACACATATACCTCTCCACATACACAAACATTCAGTCATTTCTCAAGGACAAATTTATCTATCAGAGAGATTACCTTTTTCAAAATTGCATCAGGTTTGATGGTGTTTGTGTGAAGGCTAATATCTGTTGCTCTGGCCCATCATTTTTACTTTTACCTCCAAACTTCAGCAACTTTGGCTGAAAAATTAATATTATCTTTTCCCTTCCTAGGTACCTGGAAAATGTAATTTTCCCTATGTATCTTCATCTCAATAATAGCCACAGCATGCACACGTAAATTTTGAGTCATCCTTGAGTACCCTCTGCCTCACATCCTTTCACAAGTGCTGTTGGCTCTATCTTTAAATTACATTTTGAATCTAACCATCTGTTGCTACTCATAGTCTTTCTATAGCATGGTAGCCAAAGTAACTCCTTACCAAGATATATGCAACAGCTTCCAGTCTCATCTCTCAGCTTTTACTCATTCCCTAATACCATTGATTTGCTATCTAATCTAGGGATATTTTTAATAATGTTAATTAAATCTTGCCATACACTTTTTCAAACACACTAATCGAGTTCCATTGCACTCAGGGGAAAAAATCCAAACTCTTTCATGAGGCCTAATTTTAGATCTCATTATAGACCACTCTCCTCCTGTGTTATTCCAGGCAAGTAACACTAACCTCTTCTTGTTCCTTAGTCTGCCAATCACAGAGCTCTCTTAGAGATATTTGGAGTCTCTCCCACCTGCTTGGAATGTTCTTTCTTGAGTTCTATTTGTGACTCATTCCCTCACCTGATTCTGGTCTGTTCTCATGTGGTACCAGCTCAGAGGGGCCTTTGAGCCCTCAGTCCATGAAAACACTCTTACTGTTGTACCCTTACATTGCTTTATTTTTGTTGTAATACTTATCACAATATTTAAAGCATTTTATTTAATTATTTATATTTATTATCTTTATTCCCTAAAATCACAGGAATTTCATCTAAAATTGTTCACATTCCTTAGCACCCACAAGAGCGGGTGCATATATAAATGCATATATTTCTTAAATGACCAAAATGAATGAATGAATTAATTAATTAAATGATAGTTATTGGTATCCCCTGATAATATTCTTGATATGTTTGTCTCTCAAATCATTTGGCCTTTTTTGAGTTTTTCTATAATCATTCTGTACATGAAGATAATATCTTAGTATTTAGAAGACAAAATTAGATGTCCAAAGATAGTCATTTTTATGGAATTAAAGCTTATGTTGGGAAACCTAAAAAAGGAAAAATGTAAATTATGCCAGACAACATTTTAAGCACAATTCTAATATGTAAAAAAGATAGGATTCTTCAGTTACCTGGGAACTCAGTATACTTTACAAACCTTAGAAAATACAAAGCTCTTTAAAGGTATATTTTAAAATATCCTGTGGAGTCTAATACTTTATAATAATCATTTGTGTCTTTTGAAAGTGGGAAGACACATTTATGAGGTCCAGTACTTAAAATTATTTATTTAACCATTTTATCTAGGACATTGTTAATCACTAGGGGCACAGGTAAATTATTTGGAAGATAACAAATATGCAATTTAATTTGTGAGTGGTGCCTGCATATTGCTTATGCATTATTCCCCATTCATCTTTTTTTAAGAATCAGGAACCATTGTTTCCCTTACTGATAATAACTGTCTAAAGCAGGCATTGAAACACTAGTATCTGTTCTTAACTAAAATGAACTTATTCCTTTAGTAAAATATTTTAATATAGTGTTTTTAAATATGCATCAAATCACATACTCAATGAAATACTACCAATGTCTGTATGAAGCAAAAGAAAATTCTTTTTTGACATATAATAAAAAAAAAATCCACCCATGTGATGGTTAAGTTCATGTGTCAACTTGGCCAGATTAATGTATCCAGTTCTTTGGTCAAGTAAATACTACTCTGATAATTACTGTAAGGATAATTTTTAGAGTTAGATCATCATCAATAAGTTGATTGCATCTATAGCTGATTACTTCTACAATCAATTGAGGAGCTGGCCCTCAATAATAAGAGAGGTCTCATCTAATCATTTGAAGGTCTTTAAAGGAAAAGTAATGATTTCAGCAGTCAGAAGGGAGAACTTCCATCTTTACTTCAACCAGCCAGCTTCTACTGGGGAATTCATCAAAAATCTTCACTGGAGTTCTTAGCCTGTGGCCTGCCCTACAGCATTTGAACTTGCCCATCTACTCAGTCTTGTGAGCCAATTTCTATAAAAAATTCTTAACATTTACATGATATATAGCCCATTGGTTCTGTTTCCCTAGAAAATCTTGACAAATACAGATTCAGTACCAGAAGTGGAGTGTTTCTATTCCAAACACCAAAAAAAAAAAAAAAAAAAATCAACAAAAATGTGGAAATGGCTTTGGAATTGATAATGGTTAGAAGCTGGAAGAATTGTTAGATGTTTAATAAAGTTTAGATTTCTTTACAGAGACAGTTGGTGGAATTATGGATGCCAAAGTTGCTTCCAATGAAACTTTAAAGGGAATAAGGAATGTGTTGTTGGAAACTGGCTAAAGGTGATCCTTGGTTTAAAGTGGCATAGAACTTGACAAAATCATGTGCTGCTGTTGGATGGAAGGCAGAACTTGATAGTGATGAGCTTAGAAATATAACTATGGAAAGAAATCAGAAATTGATGGTTTGGGCTTCTGTAAAATACATGCAAATTAGACATTTTTACGTGTGTGTGAGAGATTTCTATGAGCAGGGCCACTGCCTGTCTGGACTGAAAAGAACATTGAAGAAACAAATTAAAGGCAAGAATGACTTCAAGGAAAGAACCACACAGAAGCTGAGGTCTGAAACAAAGACATCTCTTTGATCCATGAGAACAGGGTGTTCTAGTTTGCTAGCTGCTAGAATGCAATATACCAGAAATGGAATGGCTTTTTAAAAGGGGAATTTAATCAGTTGCTAGTTTACAGTTGTAAGGCCGAGAAAATGTCCCAATTAAAACAAGTCTATAGAAACGTCCAATCAAAGGCATCCAGGGAAAGATACCTTGGTTCAAGAAGGCCGATGAAGTTCAGGGTTTCTCTCTCATCTGGAAAGGCACGTGGCAAACACAGTCAGGGCTTCTCTCTTGGCTGGAGGGGCACATGGCAAATATGGCGTCATCTGCTAGCTTACTCTCCTGGCTTCTGGTTTCATGTAGCTCCCCAGGAGGCATTTTAATTCTTCATCTCCAAAGGTCTCTGGCTGGTGGACTCTCTGCTTCATAGTGTTGTTCTCTCTGAATCTCTTTCTCCAAAATGTTTCTTCTTTTATAGCACTTCAGAAATGCTAATCAAGACCCACTCAAATGGGTGGAGACATGTCATCCCCTAATCCAGTTTAACAACCATTCTTAACTAAATCACATCACCCAGGGAGATGATCTCATTACAGTTTCAAACACACAGCATTGAATAGCGATTATTCTACCCTTAAGAAATGGGATTTATATCAAAATATGGCTTTTCTTAGGGGGCATACTTCCTTTCAAACCAGCACACAGGGCTATCATGTATTTTGAGAGGGTGGGCCACCCTGAACTTGGAGGGGTTGTCTTCCCACTCTATTGCTCAGGAAGAGTGATGTCACCCCAATGCTCACAGATTGTGGGGCCTGTGCCCCAGAATTCACAGGAAATATAGCCACCACCTCAGTGCTCAGAGAGTGTGAGCTCTGTGCTCTGTGATTTTCAAGAGGCTGGCCACCATCTGATGCTTGAAGGAGGCACTTTTACTCCAGTGTTCACAGAGAGCATGGCTGCTGAGCATGCCTTTGAAAGGGGTGGGGCTGCCACTCCATCAGGACCAGAGGACATATATCAATGTATTTAAATTTTTTATGAGTTTATGACTTTCAGATCTTGAAATGTAATTTGCCCTGCTGGGTTTTGAAATTGTTTGGAATTTATGACCCCCGGTTTGCTGCCAATTTCTCCCTATTGGAATGGGATGTTTGTTCTATCCCTGTCCCTGTCTTGTGTACTGGAGATAGTTGACTTGTCTTCTATATTTTACAGGTACACAGACAGAGAAGAATTGTGCCCCAGGACAGACCACACTCGTAACCGATTTTGATGAGATTTTATGTTTAACATTACTATTGAAAAGATTTAAGGCTTTTCAGGTTTTGTGATAGAATGAATATATTTTGCATGTAGAAAGAACATGTTGTTTTGGGTTCTAGAAGGTAGAGTATATTCGTTTTGAGCTGTGTGTATCTCCAATTTATATGTTCTTCAATTTAATCCATTCCTGTGGGTGTGAACCCATTGTAAATCGGAGCTTTTTTTGAGGGGGAGGGGGTGCATAGTTTGGGAATCGAACCTGGATATCCTGTATGAAAGGTGGGTATTCTAACCACTGAACTACCCGCGCACCCAGTAGGAGCTTTTGATGAGGTTACTTCATGATCAGGTATGGCCCACCTCAATTAGGTGATGGTCTTGATCCCATTATTGGAGTCCTTTATAAGAGGAATGAAATTCAGACAGGCAGAGAGAAAGCACCAGAGGGAAGAGCCAGACGCTGAGCATTAATGGAATTCAAAAGAGAAGGGAGAGAATAGGAGATGCCACCATGTGATAAGCTAAGGACCAAGAATCACTGGCAGCCAGGCCCATAATTCTAGAGTCTTCAGGGAGAAAACATTGCCTTGATAATGCCTTGATTTGGACTTATGTTTTGGCTTCAAAACTGTGATTAAGTAAATTCCCATTGCTTAAGCAGAATCATTTCAAGGTATTTGCTTGAGCAGCCTAGGAAACTAAAACAACCCATGAAGAAGGGTGGTTTGTAAACATCATTGTGAATTTATTTTAAGATTATCAAAATTACATAAATAGCACACAGTTATCTGAAATTCTAAAATTCAAATGTTTTTTTTTTTTTTTAATTTTTTAATTTATTTACCGGGCAGTAAAATCTGATCTGACTTGAATCATTTGGCAGAAAATCCTGACTTGTAGGAAACTTGTTGAATTAATTATAGACTTTTCATATGCCTCTTACTTACTCTAATTATACTAATATACTCAATACCAGAATGATTCCAAGATTGTCCTGATGGGTGTTATAAAAATTTTAAATAGAACCCACGCGGCGGGCGGGAAAGCGGAAGCGGCTGGCGCTCGGGCTGACTGGGAAATGTCAGCTACATGAATAGGAACGGGTTTTCCTTTCCCAGGAGCCCGCGGGCCTTCTGGTGACTGCCACCACCGTCGCCTTGGAACGTGGGTTCCAGAACTGAGGCAGCCTTGGAGGACACGGAGTTTCTTTGTTCCTACCAGACGCTGTCTGGCGAGAGCGGACGATATGATTCAGACCTGTACGTGAATTACTTTGGTTAGAGTGAACATTTGATAATGAGTGGTGCCGCTTTGGGACTCGAGATTGTTTTTGTTTTTTTTTTCTGGCATTATTCATACTTCATTGATACGGAGACTTTAAGAAACAGCATAGACTTGTAATTGTTGGAACGCTGCTTGCTTGGTATCTCTGCTTTCTTATTGTCTTCATACTGCCTCTGGATGTTAGTACGACAATATACAACCGGTGCAAGCATGCTGCTGCAAACTCAAGCCCTCCTGAGAATAACAACATTACAGGATCCTATGCAACTGCTGCCCCAGTTCCAAGCAAGCATCCATGTTTCAAGCCATGGAGTTACATTCCTGGTGGAATCATGCCAATTTTCTGGAGGGTAGTATATTGGACATCACAATTTTTAACCTGGATTCTGTTACCTTTTATGCAGTCATATGCAAGATCAGGAGGGTTTTCTATCACTGGAAAGATCAAAACTGCACTGATTGAGAATGCAATCTATTATGGCACCTATTTGCTGATTTTTGGAGCATTTTTAATTTATGTAGCTGTAAATCCACATTTGCACTTAGAATGGAACCAGCTTCAAACAATTGGTATAGCTGCTGCAAATACATGGGGTCTATTTCTTCTTGTGCTGTTGTTGGGGTATGCTTTGGTGGAAATTCCTCGGTCATACTGGAATGGAGCAAAAAGGGGTTATCTACTTATGAAGACTTATTTTAAGGCAGCCAAATTGATGACAGAGAAAGCAGATGCTGAAGAGAATTTAGAAGATGTCATGGAAGTAAGCAAGTTTAGATCTTATAAGGAATAACAACAAGTTGTGTTTATCTCCCTTTAGTTATTATTGTTTTTTGTTGTTGTTGTTGTTAGCACATTGATGGACTTTAGACTAAAAATTTGGTGGTCTGAAATCCTCCAGAATGTCTCATTCAAGATGACTTCTTATTGGCAGTTGAGTCTTATGAGGTGTCATCGCCATCTTCTGACAAAGATTCAGAGAGATGCTCCACAGTGCAGAGTTATATTTGTTAGCCTGGAGTTATTTTTAATAGTGCCTCCATTACTCTCAAAAGTGTACCAGATTAGATCATAAATTCTGGATACCCTGATATCCAGAAGAAAACACTTGTCAGAGAACCTGCTTCCTGAAAATTTAACCCAAGGTAATCCCATCAACTAAGTCTGGAATCCACTGTAGAGAATAATTTGCATGGACAACTTGTAATACCTTTTGTTTCCTATTAGTAATCTTAGTAATGTACCTCATCTTACTCATTTTTAAATTACAGATGATTTGAACCAACTTCATACGGTTGTTGAAAAGATAAAATTCAATAATGTATGCAGAAATATGCAAGAAATTATAAAATTTTGCAGTGATAGATAATTTGTAGATTAAAGAAGAAATTATTGTAATCACTTTACATTTTTCTCTTCTGTGAAAATATGCTACTTACTCTGATCATATTATGATGCAACATAAAACCACATGCTGAAGTCTTCTCACTCATGTTAAACTCCAAAATATTTAATGTGGCCTACAAAAAAATATGTATCCCGAAGCTGAAAATAGATGGTAATTAATATTTTAAAATGTCACCTTATGTGTGATACTAAAGCAAAAAATGTTTATTTGTTACAAAATTTTTATTTTGACTAGTGCATTTCCTAATATAACTTATGTAGATAGTTTGATTGAACACCATAAGTACTTGGAATCTCAGGTAGGACATGAGATTTTGTTGGTTTGTCCAGAGTAATGCCCCGATGAATCCCAGAGTGATTCCATCAGTGAGTGGAAAAGTATTTGCAAAGCCCCCTTCAGGGAATGGTGAGAACGGGGAGAAATTCAACTTCCCAAGTTGAATTCTTGATATTCTCACAAGCAGTGTGGACAACCAAAGCTATAGGCTGAGCCCCCAGTCTTGAGGTTTGTTCATATGAAACTTAACCCCACAAAGAATAGGTCAAGTCTACTTAAAATTTAGGCCTAAGAATCACCCCCGAGAGAGCCTCTTTTGTTGCTCAGATGTGGCCCCTCTCTCCAGCCAACACGATGAGCAGTCTCACCACCCTCCCCCTCTCTACATGAGACATGACTCCCAGGGTTGTGGACCTTCCTGGCAACGTGGGACAGAAATCCTAGAATGAGCTGAGACTTAGCCTCAAGGGATTGAGAAAACCTTCTCGACCAAAAGGGACAAGAGTGAAATGAGACAGTGTCAATGGCTGAGAGATTCCAAACAGAGTCTAGAGGTTATCCAGAGGTTATTCTTATGCATTAAGTAGATATCATCTTGTTATTCAAGATGTAATGGAGAGGCTGGAGGGAACTGCCTGAAAATGTAGAGCTGTGTTCCAGTAGCCATGTTTCTTGATGATTGAATAATGACATAGCTGTCACAGTGTTACTGTGTGATTGTGAAAACCTTGTGTCTGATGCTCCTTTTATCTACCTTATCAATAAAGGAGTAGAACATATGGAATAAAAATAATAGGGAGAACAAATGCTAAAATAAATTTCGTTTGAAATGCTAGTGATCAATGAAAGCGAGGGGTAAGGGGTATGATAGGTATAATCTTTTTTTTTTCTTTTCCTTTCCTGTGTTCATTTTATTTCTTTTTCTATTGTCTTTTTATTTCTTTTTCTGAATTAGTGCAAATGTTCTAAGAAATGATGAATATGCAACTAAGTGATGATATTGTGAATTACTGATTATATATGTTGATGTTTTATTTGGTTTCTTAATTCTTTAATAAATAAATAAATTAAAAAAATATATATGTATCCCCCCAAAAAAAAAAATTAAATATGCACTGCATCACCTCTATACAATCTGATAATTTATGAGTTCTAAAAACTTTCTGGTCCAAAGGCTTTGGATAAGGGTTTTTAACCTGAACAATGTCATGAAAATAAATTCCAAATAATATGGAAGTGTCAACTTAAAGCAATGCTTGATACATAAGTACCAAGCAAATGTTAGTACAGAGTAAGTGCTGACTGTTATTACTTATCTGTATCATTGGTTTCCCAGTTATTAAAGAGGGTTTCTCAACTGGGAACCTAATAGGACATCAAGATCCTCCCCATCCCAATTCTGTAAATTCAGATCAATACTCCAATTACTCAAATCTTCCCATTCTAACTCAACTAAGACAAATCCATCCCTCCACTTACTTAGAGCCAAAATCTTGGTTCTATCCTTGATAAGTCAAATCTATTATATCTACACCACATTCAGTCCATCAGAAATTCCTCTTGGAGTCTGCAGGCTATAAATATGAAATATATCCCATATCTGACCACTTTTAATACCTCTACTGTTAACCCTCTCTTTTAAGAGCATATCTAGCTCATCTCAATTATGCAATGCTTCTTAACTGGTTTGGTCAATTCTTTTTCATGCTCCTCATAATCTCCACCATCCATCTGTTACCTGCAAGGAAGTTTGGCATCAGATTCATATCATGTCAAACCTTTGCCTAGAATTTTGAAGCAGCTCTTGGTGTTACTTGGAATAAGAGCTAAACTCAACAATGACATACAAGAACCTATATAATTTTTCATTACTTTAACTCTCTAAACTCACCTCCTACTATTTTTCTACTCAATGCTTTCCAGGAACACAGGTCTCCTTAATGTTCTTTGAACATACCAGAGAAATCCTTACATTCGGAATTGTGTCCTGTTTCCTCCCTCTGGAACTTCCACAGATATCTGCATTGCTAAAGCCCTCAACTCCTTCAAGTATCTTCACAGGACATTATTTTCTCAAAGTAGCCTACTCTGTTCATTTTATTTAGAATAACAATCAGATCTACCTCTCCCATCCCCAGACTCAATCAGTCCCAGTACTCTGGATGCTCCTTACCCTGCTGTGAAAATATTTTCATAATATTTCTATACATCTAAAAATAATATATAATTAATTAATTTTTTTTTTTTTTGCATGGGCAGGAATCTGGAATCAAACCCAGGTCTCTGGCATGGCAGGTGAGAATTGTGCCACTGAGCTACGATTGCACCACCCTAATTAATTCATTTTTAAAGTTAATGAATTATTGGCTAATGTCCACCACTAGAATACAAATCCACAAAGACAGGGATCAACATTTTGCCCATAATTGTACCCCAAACTCCTAAAACAAGTACTGGCATATAATAGTTTATCCACCATATTTGTTGAATAAATGAAAAAACAGCCATACAATTTTTAGTCTTTAGAAATAAAAATTAAGAACCATATATATATATTTTTTGTTGTTGCAATTTTCAAGCAGGGATTCCCATTTTAATTTTCAAAGATTTTTTTTGGATCCTTCATTGCTTTTTTTCCTTTATAATTTCCCATACTTCACTAGAATGTACTCTCCAGAACTGAGAAAAGGCTGAGGAAAAGTCATCAAAAACATGAACAATACATTATATAGTCACTTTACATATAAAGTAAAGCACATCTGAAGGAACTGAAGTTAGACTGAACACTTCTTTAGATTGCTTTAGTGTCTGCTATTCCAATACCAGTGTTTCTACTTGGCCGTACATGATTGATAAAGATAAAATGGGATTGGAGAAGGAGGCCATGTTGGGAGAGTACGGAAAGGTCATGAATAATCAAAATCAGTTGCTTTTTTAGTACAAATATAGTAACTAAAATGCTTTAAAACAAATGTGCTAAAACCTCAAATATTTGTATAGATCAAACTACATGCTGGAGACAAAAACGAAAAATATTGACTTGCTCCTTAAAATACCCTATTTAATAATGTTTTGTGTTTTGCTAGTATAGACATGTCTTTTTAAGAAGAACTAACCCCCATGTCTTTTCCAGTTATGTATAATGACACCATTCCCGGCAACTCCTGAAAAAAATCCATAAACCAAAAGAATTAATTAATATAATATAAGGATTCATATTTCACACATCCCTAGTAATGTCATCATAATTTTCAACTTTCTTATTCCTACATGATAGGATTTTTCAGTTGTTTTATTAGCTAAATTACACTAAAATGATATTGAATGCTAATCATTTGAGGTTATGTAATACATGAACATTTTACAAATATATAAGTAGTTTTATATAAAAATAATGAAAATCACTAATATTTCATTTGTGTTTTATTTCTGTTTTAATAAAATACCTGGTCCTCTCAAAATTTGTTATTTCAGGACTTATTTCATTAGAAAAATAAGTTTGAAGCTATTCTTTTCCCTGTTTATTATTCAAAGAAGCATGCTGGTAAAATGCATTAACTCCATCTCCTCATCAAAGGCAAACACCTTTTAAGCAGTTACCTCAGCCTAAAACCATATTTATCATCTTCAAAGACTTTTTTCATTCCCTTCATTTATAACATATGGCAGAAAAGTATTCTTTTTCTAACATCCTCATTTACAACTATTTATTATCATTTCATTACATAAATTATGGGAACACTCTAGTTACTTTGGCTCCCTGGCATTCACCTTTTCCTCTTCATCTTTTACCAAATTTTCTTTGGAATATCAACCTATTCTTGCTAAAATTTTTGTTTTTCAAGGAACCTGAACCTTACCCCTAGCCAGTAGGCACATCACATGTTTTTGGCCAGTGTACAGCACACGTACAATGAGTGGGCCAAATAAATGGAAGAGGCTTGTGTGGGAAATTTATGGAAGACTTCATTAATTTCTGAGAGAGCTACTAGGAGAGATGTCTGGATATGTCTCAGGAGGTAAGCATCTTGATAACTACTAACAATCATCTTATATCCACAGAGGGAACCAGCCATAAGGACCACAGCCTGGAAGGCTAGGAGGGGAGAAAAAAATTGGAAAAAACAATGTAACATTGATGGATTAAGCCTTCCCTGATGACCAACAAACTTGAATGTTTAGTTTTGTGAGCATATACATTCCCTTCATTTAAATTTTATTCTAGTTTGTGTATAGTTAAGTTACAAGATTCCTTACTGATAAAAATGGTAGAACACACAAACTCCTTATCTAAAACATCTTGAAGCGTGTACATGGAAACTTTCCTTCATTTTTAATATATGAATATTTTTGCTTCTTGTTCTAGTTTGCTAGCTGCCGGAATGCAATATACCAGAAATGGAATTACTTTTAAAAAGGGGAATTTAATAAGTTGCTAGTTTACAATTGTAAGGCCGAGAAAATGTCCCAATTAAAACAAGTCTATAGAAATGTCCAATCAAAGGCATCCAGGGAAAGATACCTTGGTTCAAGAAGGCCAATGAAGTTCAGGGTTTCTCTCTCATTTGGAAAGGCACATGGCAAACACGGTCAGGGTTCTTCTTTCACCTGGAAGGGTACATGGAGAACACAGTCACAGTTTCTCTCTCAGCTGGAAGGGCACATGGCAAGCGAAGGCATTATCTGCTATTTTCTCTCCTGGTTTCCTGTTTCATGAAGCTCCCCAAGAGGTGTTTTCCTTCTTCATCTCCAAAAGTCACTGGCTTGTGGGCTCTCTGCTCTCATTGCTATGTCGTTCTTCTCTGCTCTGTCTGAATCTCCTTCTTTCTCCAAAATGTTTCCTCTTTTATACAACTCCAATAAGCCAATCAAGACCCACCCAAATGGGTGGAGACATGTCATCACCTAATCCAATTTAACAAGCACTCTTGACTAAATCACATCATCCAGGGAGATGATATGAATACAGTTTCAAACATACAGTATTGAATAGGGATTATTCTACCTTTATGAAATGGGATTTTGATTAAAACATGGCTTTTCTAGGGGGCCTACATTCTTTTAAACCAGCGCACTTCTCAATTCAAAAAATAAATGTGTTTTCTTAATGTTCTTCTGATTTTCATTGTCTCTGTCTTTATCCCATCCCTCCATATTTGAATTCTGGCCTTCATCTCTTTTTTCCTTCATCATAGTAGTCTGCATTATCTTTTTCATTTTATAATTTTTCAATTTATTATTTGTTTACGTTTATGAAATGAACAATTCTCAGGGTTTGTAGAGCTTCTCCTTATGTTTGGAAGATATTTCCAATCTCTCCTGCTTTTCCTTGCCTGGCTGCTAAAATCCATGGTTGGGTAGATAAATCATAATTATTCTGAATTATTTTATCTGCATGTTTAATATTTCCTTTCCAACCATGAGAAACAGACTCACTTCGTAATATCTTACTTTTTCAAACTCTGCTAATTATAATCTGTGCTAATTCAGACAGGATAGGGCTGAGATTTATTTTTACACTTCTTCAAATAAATGATCTGATGATGAAACAATTTTAGAATAAGAAAAATCAAATATGTCATTTGTTTTCAAGCAGCTCTGGACCATAAACCAATTAGAACTGATTCTCTAAAGATATTTGCTAGGCAATGTACTAAATTATCAATTAACCAGGATAACAGAAGAAGCTCACCAATTCACAATTAAATAATATATATAGATACAGTATTCTGGGTCTATTTTTACTAAAATGTGAAATTGAAATTGATAAAGTTGCTTATTGAAAATATTTTCTAATTATAAAACTTTACCATTGTATTAGTCTTTCAATCTGTACTAATTAATGCAGTTTTATGATATTGTCAAGTATTATAAAAATAACATTTATTGCAGCTTACTATGTACCAAATACTGTATATTGATTTTCACAGATCTCATTTAACCGTCACATCAATTTTATAATGAAAATAATATTTCTATTTTAAAGTTGATAAAATGATAGACGTATTACAGCAGGATATAATCTTCTGCTTTTTCCACAGTGTGACCTGTGCTTAAAAGACATATTAATATGTCTATGTATATAAAAGTGTTTTATTATAACTCTTTTCATTTGATAAAATGTTTGTTCATTAACCAATTTTTCTCCCTGCACAATCTTAAGTGATTAAAATCTTTAAAGTTTCTATAATAAAATGAATAGCTGTTCAATGAGAAATGTCATTATTAAAAGAAATGTGCTTTAACTTAGGGTATGCTACAATTATTTACACCTACATATTGCTGCTCTACGATCTGAATGCTGCATAATAAATGTTTTCTTTAGAGAGAGAGTGAGAGAGCATCTCAGAAAAGTCAATAAAATTCAGTAGGTGGTTCAAATTATTGCATCTCATCTACCTTAATTCATTATACAAGAAATTACCTAAAGTTGGGAAAGTCAAAATATGTTTAAGAATAGAGAATAAACTTTTCTCTCTCTTCTTCTTTTTCCTCTTTCCTTTCCTTTCTCTCCTTTCCTTTCTCTTTCCTCTCTCCCTTCTCTGCTTTCTCTTAAGGAAGAGCAGCAATGCCTTCTAAGCTTCTCTTCTCAGAACTACAAAAGGTCATTTTTCTTCTCAACTTCTTATGTCCTACTAGTCAGCATGGCATGGGATTTGTTCTTGAAGAGCAGGGGTAAGATACAGTTTTCACATTTGATTAACTCTTAGTTTATGGAGCTAGAATCAGTGTGAAGACACTTGATGCATAAAATGATATATGATAGAAAGACAGTCTTCCCATTCTAAGCCAAATAATCAATGGCATGTCTATGTTTCCGAAACAGTTCAACAGTGGACAAGTTATTCTGGGTATTTAAGTCATTAAAAATTAAAATAAGATAGATACATAAGTCGATTAATTGGGTGAAGGGCAGATGCTCACAATAATCCATTAATCATAATTATAATAACCAAAAAAATAATTATTGTGTACTTGCTTTATCCAAGGGACTAGGATTTTTAAAGCCAACAAAAAAGAACTAGTCTCTGACATAATGGAGCTTACAATTTAATGGGGGGTGGAAATGCAAAGCAGATAAATTATTGAATTAAATAATTATAAGTAATGATATGAAGCTATATATAAAACTTTAAAAACAAAGACCTGAACAGCAAATACCTCTAGGAAGTATGGCTTGGTGTTTTAGAGAGTGTGGTCATGAAAAGCTTTTGTCTATAACTAAAATGTAAGGTATAACAACATAAATGAGAAGATGTTAGCTATCTGAATATGGCTTGAAGAACATTCTAGATATGGTAACCACTATGTGCAAAGTCCTAAGGCTGAAAAGAACTTGGGATTGTTCCAAGAACCCAGGAACCATCAAAGTACTTAAATTACAGTGAATCATGAATGAAACTTAGTTTCTTGCTGTCTAATTGCATGCAAAGTGTTGCTATTTTTGGAGATTGTGTATGGGAAGAAAACAAGCAAAAAAGAGTGAAAATGCAAGTGTTCCATATTGGGCATGTTAAGTTGAAGATATATGTAAGACTTTTAATGGAATTGTTAAATAAATGTGTGAACACTAGTTTGGATCTCATATGGGGACTCTGGGGTGGATAAATTAATTAGACATCAATGCAGAGCTGATCTTTGAATACATGGGAACTGATAAAATCATAACAGGTTCAAATGTTTGGAGGCAGAAGAATAACATTCAATTTGGTATCCTGGAGCATCCAGATATGTGCATGCTTCATAGTAGGAGTTAGCAGTGGAGAACAAGGTCAATCCAGCCAGGGCTGTACTTAGAAAACAAAGAGAGTGAAACCTCTCTCCAAACTCTTAGTGCCCTCCCACCCCAATATGCACACATAGTTTTTCAAAGAGGATATCAATTTACTAGTTCATATAGTTTCTAGAAAGCTGAGTGAGAGGAAGATAGAAAAATGTTCACTGAATCTGACAGCTCTTTGTTGTTGACTGTGATAGACACAGAAGCCAGACTGAAATAGATTGAGAAGCAAATGTAACTGGAACTGTTGGGGGTGGTGATGAAGTTGGATCAACTGAAGGGTTTTGTTTCATTTTTACTCTATTCTTAGGTGCAATTTTTAAGGGAGATAGTAGATCATAGTTTAATGCTAATATAGATGTTCCAGAGAGAGAGTCTGATGATAGTATTGGGAGACAGAATGAACAAAGATATGAAGATTTCGAGAATGGTTTAAGGGATGGGATCAGGATTAAAAGTGGACTTGAATAGTCTTTGATAGAAAGAGAGAGATTCTACTATTGTCAGTGCAGATGAGAGGAATATGATAAAGTTCACACACAGACTGAATTTTAAGCCAGCAGTATTTACTGGTGAAACCACACGTCACATTTTCTACAGGCATTTCTGTCAGATATAGACAGTGTTCTCCCTTTGCCATTGTTATAATTTTATTAGATTGGATTTCAATAAGAAGCTGTTTTCTTTTGCCTTTAAAAATCAGTCTATATGGTATCCTATTTTCTAGCAAAGGTAAATTATAGTTTTAAGTACTTAAATTAACATGTAAGTCAGGCTATTATTTTAGTAAGAAAAGATGCCATATATATTTTATTATAGACTATAGAGTGTAT
The DNA here is from genome assembly GCF_023851605.1 of Tamandua tetradactyla. Lineage (NCBI taxonomy): Eukaryota > Metazoa > Chordata > Mammalia > Pilosa > Myrmecophagidae > Tamandua > Tamandua tetradactyla. The sequence continues at coordinate 59,271,506 of NC_135345.1, forward strand.
TATCAGAAATTGGTTATGCATTTCAAGTTTTGTTTTATTTTTCATAAGATTATTTTTTGTTTCTGAATTGAAATATATCTTCCAATATTTTTTCCAGTATTTAAAAAATAGAAGCCATGTTAGGAAATCACAGTTGCAGTTGCTGTGAATTACTTTCTTTTGCTAATATGAAATATTAGCAAATATTTGAATATTAAAGTGCTAGAAAAATTAATTAATGAAATCAGTTTTTGCTTCAAAAGCATATATTTTAAATGAAACATAGGACATATAAGGCACTAATAACCTGGATTATTCTGATACATTTCCTAATAAATTTCAGAATATGAAATTTGGATATATCTGCTACCTTAGAATGAATTTTAAATGAGTATACCTTTCATAATTTCAAAGATACTTGCAGAGTAACACATACTGTTTGACGCTTTTAATTTCTATTCTTTTAATTTTTCCACATGTAGAGACTTACAACGAACATATTGGCAAACTGCATTTAATATATACCAATGATTTGTTAGCTGCTTAATACCTTTTGAATCTTTTTTCCACATGATGTAACAAGTAAATTATGGAATTTTTGTCCATTCCATGAATGTGTGTATTTATTTCTTGAATCAAAGAGATGTGAGTTCTCTAATGATGGAGCCATGCTGTTAAACCCATTTTTAAATTCTTCTTTGAAGGCATCTTATATACTACCAGGGCCATATGGGGCTTACATTATGATAAATTGTCACAGAATTTCAATGAGATACAGAAGAAATCATTCAGGCCACATACTATGTATATTGTATTATTTCATTTCTCCTCATATGTGAGTCAAAAACACGGACTGGCCTAAATTACAATAGAAGTAAGTGTCATTTTTAATCACATTTATAAAATATATATTCTCAATCAATGGCTTGTTTAAAATATATTTGGAATTCCGAAGAGTTTACTAATGAACAAATTAAAATAACCCAGCCTTGATATATTTAGGATATGATATATAACACTGCTTACCTCTGAGCACAAAGTATATATTACTTCACCAATCAAAAATAGCTTTAAAATATATTATTACTTGAATGTTTAGCACAGGCTTGGCTCAGGAATTAGAATTTGGGATGATGCAGGACAGTACAAGCATTCATTCATGCCTGTCATGTATTTGTCATATAACTGTTCCCAATAAGTGTATTTATCTCGAGTGTTACAGAGAAAGACTTGCATATTGAAACAGTCATCATATACAATCATCATCATTCAAAATGCTTGCTAATATAATCATCTTCATTTCAAAATGCTTGCTTTTATTCAGGCTATTTTATCTTAAAAAGTTAAGAAAAAGGAGTAGATAATAAGTGTGTGGATGGAAATTCTTCATGTTAGAAAAATTGATAAAGAAGTTTCCGACCTAATAGAATTCATGAAGTAAAATAGATAAAACGTGTAATATGAATAATCTGATAAAATCTATTTATGATATGGCATGCTACCTATTGAGAATATATGATACAGTCACCTGGATTTATTGAATATTGGAAACCCTGGCACAGCCCAGCACCTATTCCTGTAAGCCTAATACTGATCAGCACTCAGCACAGGATAAGCCAGAGATCTGACTGCAGATACAGCTCATTGCCTGAGACATACACTTCAATCTAGCTGACACTGTATCTCTTGGTGCAGTTTTCAACCCTCAGAATTCTTACTCTGGCACTCATGTCCAGTTTCTGGGTAAGCCACAATAAGTATAGAATAGATTGCTCCTAGAGTCTCCTAGTTAATGCCTTACCCAATACACTTTCGGCCCAAGACCTTAACTCCTGGTGCAAGCCTAATATATAAGTATATATTCACCAGCTACCGTAGACTCTGGAATCAGCCAGAATGTTATTCATGTTACATCTGTTTCTTCTGGAAAGAGTTGGATATAACATTGTTCAACATCAGAAGTTTTTAAATTCAGGTTCAAAGTTTTATGGAGCCCTAAAATGCACATTTTTAGTAGGACTAAATGTTTCCTTTTGTTTCTCAGTAAATGGATTCTGTCAGGACATGGGTCTTTTGTCATGTGCAGCCAGGCCATTTCTGCCTGAAAAAAAATTTGATACGAATCTCAGAAGCTTAGAGGGAGATTGTTTGAAGCCTGTGTCTGGATCTGGCCATATGGGAATAATACCATGACTTTCTACCTCCTCAATGTCCATGGCATCACTCAGTTATCATGCTACTAGGAGCTGATATTGAATTTAACTTAGAGCAAGCCAAGACAATAAATACCTAAGAAAATTAAATAAAATGTGTGTGTTAGAAATGAGATATCCAAAATTCTGTGGCAAAAATTATTAGTACAGGCTCACAGAATCTGAAAATGCACACGTCCCTTTTCCTTAAAATACTACATGACATATAAAATTTTTAAGTAGGTAAATGTAAAAACTTAAGAGGTATATTGTTTCTTCATACACTCAATTCAGAACTTTGTTTCATAACCAGGCAGCAGCTGATCCCTAAGCCATTTTTTTTTAAATCTTACTCATTGAGCAGAGCTAATGGGTTTTCCTCGCTTTCTGCCTCTTAAAGCATTCCTTAAGAGAAAGAGTTTACCTATGAGTAAAAGGCAAATTAAAGTTCTTAAGAAACAAACCATCTTAGTAGTAGTGGACCTATTTTATAGAAGAATGTGTGATCTTTGACTTCTTTCTTTAATGTTTTGAGTATCTCCAGCTTGTAATATGTCCCCTTTCATAGAATAAAATGTGGAAATCAATGTGGAACCAGCTGAAGGATGGAACATGGGGGTGTTGCTTAGATTCACTTGTCGCTCAGCTTCTCAGTTAAGGAGAGTAAATCAGGATTTTTATATGAGGTTGTAACCAAAGATTGTGTATTTGGCTAGACTGTTCATCCCCAGGGTTCTAGCAGAGGCACTGGCAGTCATCAGGGGCAAGGACCAAGACAAGTGACCGGTTGCTTCTTTTATCTAGACATTTTTCCCCCAAAGAGAAGGTCTCCTATCTTTAGCTTCAGAATAGAGTCCTATTTTACTGCAGATGGGTTATTTTCAAATTTTGGTGATTCTACAAATCCGATTACCCTTATAATCATAAAGGCTGGCTTTACCTTGCATCTCCCATGTCAGATATATTAGGCACTACTATTTTATACTAGATTCACATTTACTACAGATCATTGAGAGCTGTGATTTTTTTCCCACTGATTGACAGGTATGGGGATTTATAGGATTTAATGATATGATTTTTATATTATTTTCTTTTTTTTAAGACATCTGCCATTTAGGTCCCAGAGACCCAGAACATCATTAGTGTATTTGCACAAAAAATATATTTCTAAAATCTAGAAATAGGCTGACATTGTTTCCCCTCACATTGATGGTAGTTTGCTTTCAGTAGGTCCATGCTTTCTTCTCTAGTCTTTGATATCCTTAGAATCACAAATATACATATACCCAGAATCCCTAAAAAAATGAATTGATGGTGATCAAGAGTAGAATTTGTTGCCACGTAAGTTCACGCTGGGTCTTAATGGAATACTTGGCTTTATAGTGCATAAAGCAACTGGTTGTAGGTTGTTAATGATAGAACAAGACGTTAGCTATTAAGCTTTTAAATTGCCAGAAGATTTTTAGGACAAAAGTCAAATACAATTGAAAATCAGAGTTACAGGAAAATCATCTAAACATTTGTTTTATGGTCAAATTTCCTGGAACCTTTGTCAATATAATATGTATCATAATGTCCAGTTAAAGGGTAATTTTGTTATGAAAGTTCAATTTTTAAAAGATATTACTTAATTGTGTAAATTGTTGAAGATCAGATTTGAGATAAATGGGATTTCGTCTCTTTTAATTCCAACTGTGGACTCTATAGAGAGCATGGCTTTTTCATTCAGGCCCCTTATTTTTGGAGCTTTATTGTTAAAATAATGGGGAAAATTTAGATGGACTTCCTGTTCCTGGACCATTTCTATAATTGTAATGAATTTTCTAAAACTTTACCTTTGAAAATATGATTTTTTTTGCTTGCTTATCTCTGCTACCTGGAGTGAATTAATTTTATAGAGATTAGGATTGTTATCAATGGTAAAAATGTTCTTTGTTATTTCTCTTATATTCGACTCTACTATAAATTGTGCATTTCAGAAACGCTGAATATCTAATTTCGAATATTGGTTCAAGATTACTCCAATATCATGCTGGCAGGCAATCCGTTTCTCATTCTTACTGTACTCAACTATTTATCTTGAGCAGTTGGAGCTACTTACAATGTAAATGTAAAAAGAGTTTATACTAAATAACACTACAATAAAATAGAAGAGAGAGTGATAGGTTAGTACTGTAAGAACACAGAATAGACCAACGTGAAAAGTAATGAGATATGGATCTTTTGCCTATTCAGGCTGCTAGAAGGATTACTGAGATCAGGTTTGTTGAGCCCAAAAGTTGTTACCTTGTTATAACTCCTCGATAGTTAAAATGAAATGACTCCGTTGTAGCAGTCAGTTCTCCTGAGAAATATTTATTCAGAAGTTGATGCTAATATCCTTTTTGTCATTTAGTTACTGCCATGAGTCAAATTCTGTGGTCTTGGAAACTATCATTTTGTTTCCTCCAAACAGGGAGATACAAAGTATGAACAAATATGAACTCTGAGAATAACTAGTAGCACAACTTGAGAGAAGTTATTTTTCCCCATCCTCAATTTCAGTTTACTTCTCTGTAAAATGTTTCAGTAACTTGTAAGGGTTTTGTTAAGATTAGAAGATATAACAGATAGAAACATCTAGCACACTATCTGGCATTGTGATTTTTCAATAAATGTTCTTAATTCCATTGTTACTGCTAGTCGAAGTTTTGGTTTCCTGAATGGTAATTTTTGATAAACTGTTAAGTTTGTTACAATAATATGTATTTTTTTAATTTGGAAGCTAATGAGGCAAGCTTTAGGGTTAGTCTTACGTATTTATATTTACATTTACATTTACCTTTCTTATATTTATAGATGAATTAAGGTAGAGTAAGTGATTGGACCTCTATTTTGTTGACAGCTCTTCCATGGCCTCAATAGATCCCTCAGTTTCTTTACTTAAAAAAATTGATAGTAGTATCAAATATCTAGAAATCCCTTAATTGTAAGTGGAATTAACTATATTAAAGGATCTATTTAGACATGTTTGCTCTTTAAAATTTTCATGTTTAATTTTTATCACTCTTAGGTATATAAAGCACAGCAATCCATTTAGAACATTTGTATAATCAAATAGAATGCAAATATTGTATGAAATCCAAGCAATAAATGGATAAACACTCCTTTCAATTATTAACATATACTAATAACAATTGAATATATTATTATACTGTTTTCAAAGCCCTTTTAAAGTGGAAAATGCAGAGATTTGGAATATAAGTAAATGACTTTAAGACCTAGTTCTACCCCTTACCAGTTGTATGACTTGAGATAATTTACTAATATCTAATTTTCAGTTTTTACTTTGATAAAATAGTTCTACTCCACTATTCCTATCACTAATAATACTATAATTTCCACCAGCACTACCACTACCTATTTCTCAAGGCTGTCATGAAAGCAAAATGAAATGAAAAATATACGTGATAAAAAGTTCAACAAAATCATGGTGCTTTTCTTGAATCCAGGAGACAGACACATTATATTTGCTTGTGCACATGCGTGTTGCATATTTATGTGCATGAGTTCTACAGGAAAACCAGAGTTACTACTTCTGAAACAATGCCAATCTCTAAGGCTGTTGTCAGTACTCCGCAATCCCAGTGTTCTATCTACCACTTGTTTTTATCTGTCTATTTCAGTTATTTTTTTAGTCTGTTTGTGAATGGTAGAACACACTTTCTGGACAGTCAGTGACTTCTGTAAATTTTCCGATGTGTGAGTGCTAGGATCATTTTTTTATTTGTAACATTTTTTTCTCTTATTTTCTTCTATCAAAAATTATTTACTATAACTTGAAAGTGAATATCAACAATGTAGTAGTTGCCCTGTCAAATAGTGAGGAAATTCTGTCATTTGTCTGAATTCTCTAAGTACATCATGCATTGTATTTTCTTATAGAACCACTGGCCAAGAGATTTGGAATTCCATTAGCAATGCCAGCTCAGTTATCTTATTGTGAAAATGATAAAGAGAGAAAGGCAATAAATTGATTTATTTCTTAATAATTGGAGGCGGCTGGTTCAGTATTTGTGGGGGTAAAGACAAACTGGGAAGGAAAGATACCAATTGGGACAAAGTATTGAAAGATTATATAACTTCATATTTAAATTACTGCAGGTAGAAATATTACAAGTCAAAATGCAGAGGGTCTCTAGAAAAAAAATGAGTGAGGTAATTAGTCTTTATTAACCATCTATATTAGTCTATTTAAGTTACGCTATCATGTTTAAAAGTGTGGGCTCTGTACTCACATGGATTCTGTGTTTAAACCTAGGCTTTGTGTACTTGAGAGGCTAAGGACCTTAAGTGATCATTTCTGTATACCTCAACTATCTTATCTGCTAAATGGGAATGACAATAATACCTAACACATATAATTGTTTTGTGGATTGTATTAAAATACCTAAAGACACTTAGAGCAGAGCATGAAATAGTTCTCATTTCCTAATTCTACAGATTAGAAAACATGAACTGGAATATTTAAGAACTTCCCAAAGTCACTCAGTTAACAACAATTAACTTAATAACAACTATTTAGAATGGGGATCATTTGCTTTAAGTCAATGCTCCTTCCACTGTGTTCAGAACAAGTCTGTGATTAATGACTGATTGTAAAATTATTAACAACAAGGTCAAAATATAATTTAATTGTACCTTGATGAATGGAGATCCCAGTTTAAATTATAATTAAAAAATTAAATGTTTAGCAACATAGCTGTCAATTTTGTGAGCTTGGTTGCAAGATTTCGGAAGACTTGATGGCTCAATTTGGGGTTATTCTTCTATGGCTTTCATCCCTCTGAGACTATAGTTAGGACCCACTAAAGGTTTGTAATCTTATTTTCAATGAGCCCTAGCCACTTACCATGTTCCATGGTTATGCATTATTTGGCAACTGCATAACTCACCCACATCAACATGTATTGTTCTTCTGGCTTACTCAGATATAACCCCTCTGGCCTTTATTCTTTCTGTCCCTTGACCATGACAATCACTTCTACTTGCTATTTTCTTAGCCTGGGATGCTTTGCTTAAATGTCATGTCTTACCATTTATCTCTATTGGAAATTATTTTTTTCCATTAATTTTTACTTGGTTTATTATCTGGACGGCACACACCTTAGAATATAATGTAAGTCTGCCCCTCTTCCCCAACTACCACACATCTATAAAATAGAATATAAGGTTCACATAACCAGGAAATTGTCTTCTTTGGTCAGTTCTGCAACCTTATTATGATTACATGTTAAGTGAATAAATAGCATGTTGTTCCTTGCACATGGAAAAGGATCATCAGTATGGTTCACAATTTGGATGACCTCTTTTATTTTACTAGTGAATTTGCACAGATACAGTTTCTTTTGTATTTCATTTACTATGCGACTGGGAAAGATTAAGAACATCTTTAGTGATCAAAAGCATATATGAAGCAAGAATAAAAATTGGATCTGTGTATTTCTGAGGAATGCTGCTAGTTTTCTGAGACAATTCACTGAGTGGTTACAGTGGCCTCTTCAGCAATTGCATTTTCTTGAATCGGTATGCTGTGACTAAGCTACTTGTGATAACAGAGGATTGATTTTCTCCTTATACTTCCCTTCCAAGTTCAAACCCTACCTTGAGAAGAAACAATTAGATTCCCTCTAAATGCAGTACTACTGATGAGCTTGTTCCATAGTCAATGGTGGAAATCAATTTTCATTTAAGAACCTACAGTGCTTTGCCTTTTTCCTTTTTTGTAGTTTTTATTGATTCCTCTTTCCGTGGAAAGATGCTATCTATTCTGCTTGTAGCCAGGAACTGTTTCAAAAGCCCCATAATAATGGAGTAAAAGTCCACAGAGCGCTTTCCCCAACTGGCAATATGCCTGCTTTTCAATATGTAGATGAAGGCCATCTGTCAATTATAACATATGGGGAAGACTTCTATTTCGAAGAGACAGAAACATTATTGTGTCAAGTTTCAAAATATGCTCTTCTTTAGCCTTTCCAGAGATCTCAGGAGCCAGAAAGACTGAAAAGATTAGTAAATGGTAATGGGTTATAATTGTTCTTTTTAATTGAGTGACCACCAACTCCTTCAAGTCAAACATCAGTTTGAAACAATTGCTTCTGTCCATCCGAAGGTCTGACATAAGTGCATTCAGTAGGTACTTTTTGACAGGAAAAAGAACAGTATTTCAAAGCCATTTTTATGCCAGTATGTTGGCATAAAATGTTGCTCTTGGATTTATTCACACAAGGGAGTCTGTCTTATGGGGAATGACTCCTGGTTTCAAGGCAAAGTTATTTTTTAGACAGATGCCTTCTCAGATTAGGCAACCTCCCCTACTCTGTTTGCAGTGAAGATAGCCAATGCATATGTTGAAGGATAAAAATGGTGTCTTTCATACTGAGGTCTTCTCTCGGGAGAATTGTATAATAGAGAGTAAGACTTTGGTTTCTCTAGTTTTCATGACTATGCGCGGCTCCATAGGAAAACAACAACGACAGCAATACCAACAAATACAGAATTTAAACTTTATAACAACATTTAGTCTTCTATTTTCTTTTTAAAAATAACTGTTGAGAATAAATAGCCAGTGTAATATAATAAAGGCAGAAAAATGTGTGCTGTTTTCATGATCCAAATGAAGGAAACTGAAATTAAACAAGCTTTTGTTGGGAATCCACAAAAGCCATGTTCAGATCTCACCTCCTGGTCCTATAAATAGTTCTTTTACAATATACATATGAATACAGGTTAAGTTATCGACCTTTTTTAAAAATTAAAAGCTCTTTTTTTATTTCTAGTAGCTATTACTTTCCAAAATGAGATTTAGTACCTGTGCTAATTGGAAGTTTATTCTCCATTTTTATTTAAAATTATCATACAGTATGTGTTTGATTACTTAATAGTTTCACAGATTTGTTTTAGCCATTATTTCATTTTGTTTTTGAGATCTCTGTGCATTTATAGCATTGCTTCTATTACTGTTTGAGATATTAGGAGATTTATGTACATGTACTCTTTAATCTTAGAGTGAAATGATCAGAACTTCTTAGCATATTTCAGAGAGGAAAGTCTTTAGAATATATAAATTTAAATTTCCTTGGCACAACAGATATACTGTCAAAACCTAATATTATCTTAATAGTAGACTCTCTATAGAATGTTTTTAGCTGTGTTGTCATGGCTGGTTCTTTTAACATCTGGGAAATTACCTGTGATTCTCAGAAGATATCATTTTTCCCTGGAGTGCTCATCAGACTTCTCTAATACAGTTTTTTTTTTTTTCTTTTTTTTATTAATTAAAAAAAGAATTAACAAAACAATTAGAAATCATTTCAATCTACATGTACAATCAGTAATTCTTAATAACATCACATAGTTGCATATTCATCATTTCTTAGTACATTTGCATCGATTTAGAAAAAGAAATAAAAAGACAACAGAATAAGAATTAAAACAATAATAGAAAGAAAAAAAAAACAAAAAAAACAAAAACAAAAAACCTATACCTCACATGCAGCTTCATTCAGTGTTTTAACATAATTGTATTACAATTGGGTAGTATTGTGCAGTCCATTTCTGAGTTTTTATATCCAGTCCCGTTGTACAGTCTGTATCCCTTCATCTCCAATTATCCCTTCTCTTTTTTTTTTTTTTTTTAATTAACGGAAAAAAAGAAATTAACCCAACATTTAGAGATCATACCATTCTACACATGCAATCATTAATTCTTAACATCATCACATAGCTGCATGATCATCATTTCTTAGTACATTTGCATTGGTTTAGAAGAACTAGCAACATAACCGAAAAAGATATAGAATGTTAATATAGAGAAAAAAATAAAAGTAATAATAGTAAAATCAAAACAAAACAACACAAAACAAAACAAAAACCTATAGCTCAGATGCAGCTTCATTCAGTGTTTTAACATGATTACTTTACAATTAGGTATTATTGTGCTGTCCATTTTTGAGTTTTTGTATCTAGTCCTGTTGCACAGTCTGTATCCCTTCAGCTTCAATTACCCATTGTCTTACCCTGTTTCTAACTCCTGCTGAACTCTGTTACCAATGACATATTTCAAGTTTATTCTCGAATGTCCGTTCACATCAGTGGGACCATACAGTATTTGTCCTTTAGTTTTTGGCTGGATTCACTCAGCATAATATTCTCTAGGTCCATCCATGTTATTACATGCTTCATAAGTTTATCTTGTCTTAAAGCTGCATAATATTCCATCGTATGTATATACCACAGTTTGTTTAGCCACTCTTCTGTTGATGGAGATTTTGGCTGTTTCCATCTCTTTGCAATTGTAAATAATGCTGCTATAAACATTGGTGTGCAAATGTCCGTTTGTGTCTTTGCCCTTAAGTCCTTTGAGTAGATACCTAGCAATGGTATTGCTGGGTCGTATGGCAGTTCTATATTCAGCTTTTTGAGGAACCGCCAAACTGCCTTCCACAGTGGTTGCACCCTTTGACATTCCCACCAACAGTGGATAAGTGTGCCTCTTTCTCCGCATCCTCTCCAGCACTTGTCATTTTCTGTTTTGTTGATAATGGCCATTCTGGTGGGTGTGAGATGATATCTCATTGTGGTTTTGATTTGCATTTCTCTAATGGCCAGGGACATTGAGCATCTCTTCATGTGCCTCTTGGCCATCCGTATTTCCTCTTCTGAGAGGTGTCTGTTCAAGTCTTTTTCCCATTTTGTAATTGGGTTGGCTGTCTTTTTGTTGTTGAGATGAACAATCTCTTTATAAATTCTGGATACTAGACCTTTATCTGATATATCATTTCCAAATATTGTCTCCCATTGTGAAGGCTGTCTTTCTACTTTCTTGATGAAGTTCTTTGATGCACAAAAGTGTTTAATTTTGAGGAGTTCCCATTTATTTATTTCCTTCTTCAGTGCTCTTGCTTTAGGTTTAAGGTCCATAAAACCGCCTCCAGTTGTAAGATGCATAAGATATCTCCCTACATTTTCCTCTAACTGTTTTATGGTCTTAGACCTAATGTTTAGATCTTTGATCCATTTTGAGTTAACTTTTGTATAGGGTGTGAGAGATGGGTCTTCTTTCATTCTTTTGCATATGGATATCCAGTTCTCTAGGCACCATTTATTGAAGAGACTGCTCTGTCCCAGGTGAGTTGGCTTGACTGCCTTATCAAAGATCAAATGTCCATAGATGAGAGGGTCTATATCTGAGCACTCTATTCGATTCCATTGGTCGATATATCTATCTTTATGCCAATACCATGCTGTTTTGACCACTGTGGCTTCATAATATGCCTTAAAGTCAGGCAGCGCGAGACCTCCAGCTTCGTTTTTTTTCCTCAAGATGTTTTTAGCAATTCGGGGCACCCTGCCCTTCCAGATAAATTTGCTTATTGGTTTTTCTATTTCTGAAAAATAAGTTGTTGGGATTTTGATTGGTATTGCATTGAATCTGTAAATCAATTTAGGTAGGATTGACATCTTAACTATATTTAGTCTTCCAATCCATGAACACGGTATGCCCTTCCATCTATTTAGGTCTTCTGTGATTTCTTTTAGCAGTTTTTTGTAGTTTTCTTTATATAGGTTTTTTGTCTCTTTAGTTAAATTTATTCCTAGGTATTTTATTCTTTTAGTTGCAATTGTGAATGGGATTCGTTTCTTGATTTCCCCCTCAGCTTGTTCCTTACTAGTGTATAGAAATGCTACAGATTTTTGAATGTTGATCTTGTAACCTGCTACTTTGCTGTACTCATTTATTAGCTCTAGTAGTTTTGTTGTGGATTTTTCCGGGTTTTCGACGTATAGTATCATATCGTCTGCAAACAGTGATAGTTTTACTTCTTCCTTTCCAATTTTGATGCCTTGTATTTCTTTTTCTTGTCTAATTGCTCTGGCTAGAACCTCCAACACAATGTTGAATAATAGTGGTGATAGTGGACATCCTTGTCTTGTTCCTGATCTTAGGGGGAAAGTTTTCAATTTTTCCCCATTGAGGATGATATTAGCTGTGGGTTTTTCATATATTCCCTCTATCATTTTAAGGAAGTTCCCTTGTATTCCTATCTTTTGAAGTGTTTTCAACAGGAAAGGATGTTGAATCTTGTCGAATGCCTTCTCTGCATCAATTGAGATGATCATGTGATTTTTCTGCTTTGATTTGTTGATATGGTGTATTACATTAATTGATTTTCTTATGTTGAACCATCCTTGCATACCTGGGATGAATCCTACTTGGTCATGATGTATAATTCTTTTAATGTGTTGTTGGATACGATTTGCTAGAATTTTATTGAGGATTTTTGCATCTGTATTCATTAGAGAGATTGGTCTGTAGTTTTCTTTTTTTGTAATATCTTTGCCTGGTTTTGGTATGAGGGTGATGTTAGCTTCATAGAATGAATTAGGTAGTTTTCCCTCCACTTCGATTTTTTTGAAGAGTTTGAAGAGAATTGGTACTAATTCTTTCTGGAACGTTTGGTAGAATTCACATGTGAAGCCATCTGGTCCTGGACTTTTCTTTTTAGGAAGCTTTTGAATGACTAATTCAATTTCTTTACTTGTGATTGGTTTGTTGAGGTCATCTATGTCTTCTTGAGTCAAAGTTGGTTGTTCATGTCTTTCCAGGAACCCGTCCATTTCCTCTAAATTGTTGTATTTATTAGCGTAAAGTTGTTCATAGTATCCTGTTATTACCTCCTTTATTTCTGTGAGGTCAGTAGTTATGTCTCCTCTTCCATTTCTGATCTTATTTATTTGCATCCTCTCTCTTCTTCTTTTTGTCAATCTTGCTAAGGGCCCATCAATCTTATTGATTTTCTCATAGAACCAACTTCTGGCCTTATTGATTTTCTCTATTGTTTTCATGTTTTCAATTTCATTTATTTGTGCTCTAATCTTTGTTATTTCTTTCCTTTTGCTTGCTTTGGGGTTAGCTTGCTGTTCTTTCTCCAGTTCTTCCAAATGGATAGTTAATTCCTGAATTTTTGCCTTTTCTTCTTTTCTGATATAGGCATTTAGAGCAATAAATTTCCCTCTTAGCACTGCCTTTGCTGCGTCCCATAAGTTTTGATATGTTGTGTTTTCATTTTCATTCGCCTCGAGGTATTTGCTAATTTCTCTTGCAATTTCTTCTTTGACCCAGTCGTTGTTTAGGAGTGTGTTGTTGAGCCTCCACGTATTTGTGAATTTTATGGCACTCTGCCTATTATTGATTTCCAACATCATTCCTTTATGGTCCGAGAAAGTGTTGTGTAAGATTTCAATCTTTTTAAATTTGTTAAGACTTGCTTTGTGACCCAGCATATGGTCTATCTTTGAGAATGATCCATGAGCACTTGAGAAAAAGGTGTATCCTGCTGTTGTGGGATGTAATGTCCTATAAATGTCTATTAAGTCTAGTTCATTTATAGTAATATTCAGATTCTCTATTTCTTTGTTGATCCTCTGTCTAGATGTTCTGTCCCTTGATGAGAGTGGTGAGTTGAAGTCTCCAACTATTATGGTATATGAGTCTATTTCCCTTTTCAGTGTTTGCAGTATATTCCTCACGTATTTTGGGGCATTCTGATTCGGTGCGTAAATATTTATGATTGTTATGTCTTCTTGTTTAATTGTTCCTTTTATTAGTATATAGTGTCCTTCTTTGTCTCTTTTAACTGTTTTACATTTGAAGTCTAATTTGTTGGATATTAGTATAGCCACTCCTGCTCTTTTCTGGTTGTTATTTGCATGAAATATCTTTTCCCAACCTTTCACTTTCAACCTATGTTTATCTTTGGGTCTAAGATGTGTTTCCTGTAGACAGCATATAGAAGGATCCTGTTTTTTAATCCATTCTGCCAATCTATGTCTTTTGATTGGGGAATTCAGTCCATTGACATTTAGTGTTATTACTGTTTGGATAATATTTTCCTCTACCATTTTGCCTTTTGTATTATATATATCATATCTGATTTTCCTTCTTTCTACACTCTTTTCCATATCTCTCTCTTCTGTCTTTTTGTATCTGACTCTAGTGCTCCCTTTAGTATTTCTTGCAGAGCTGGTCTCTTGGTCACAAATTCTTTCAGTGACTTTTTGTCTGAGAATGTTTTAATTTCTCCCTCATTTTTGAAGGATAATTTTGCTGGATATAGGAGTCTTGGTTGGCAGTTTTTCTCTTTTAGTATTTTAAATATATCATCCCACTGTCTTCTAGCTTCCATGGTTTCTGCTGAGAAATCTACACAAAGTCTTATTGGGTTTCCCTTGTATGTAATGGATTGTTTTTCTCTTGCTGCTTTCAAGATCTTCTCTTTCTCTTTGACCTCTGACATTCTAACTAGTAAGTGTCTTGGAGAACGCCTATTTGGGTCTAATCTCTTTGGGGTGCGCTGCACTTCTTGGATCTGTAATTTTAGGTCTTTCATAAGAGTTGGGAAATTTTCAGTGAAAATTTCTTCCATTAGTTTTTCTCCTCCTTTTCCCTTCTCTTCTCCTTCTGGGACACCCACAACACGTATATTTGTGCGGTTCATATTGTCCTTGAGTTCCCTGATACCCTGTTCAAATTTTTCCATTCTTTTCCCTATAGTTTCTGTTTCTTTTTGGAATTCAGATGTTCCATCTTCCAAATCACTAATTCTATCTTCTGTCTCTTTAAATCTATCATTGTAGCTATCCATTATTTTTTCTATGTTTGCTACTTTATCCTTCACTTCCATAAGTTCTGCGATTTGTTTTTTCAGTTTTTCTATTTCTTCTTTATGTTCAGCCCATGTCCTCTTCATGTCCTCCCTCAATTTATCGATTTCATTTTTGAAGAGGTTTTCCATTTCTGTTCGTATATTCAGCATTAGTTGTCTCAGCTCTTGTGTCTCATTTGAGGTATTGGTTTGTTCCTTTGACTGGGCCATATTCTCAATCTTTTGAGCGTGGACAGTTATCTTCTGCTGCTGGCGTCTGGGCATTTATTCAGATTTCTCTTGGTGTTGGACCCAGCAAGGTTGTAATATTTTTCTGTGAAATCTCTGGGTTCTGTTTTTCTTATCCTGCCCAGTAGGTGGCGCTCGTGGCACACGTTTGTCTGCGGGTCCCACCAGTAAAAGGTGCTGTGGGACCTTAAACTTTGGAAAACTCTCGCCGTCCTGGGGGTTCGCTAGCCGAAGCGGCTTGAGCCGGCCCTCGGTCCGAACACAGGGAGGGTTGCTGGTCGCTGCAGCCAGGGAAAGAGCCCGTCCGAATTTCCTAGTCGGCCCTGGGCAACAAGCGTGGCGGGAGGGCGCCAGCGGCAGCGGCCCGCCCGAGAGAGTGCACGTTCCCTGGGAGTCACGGGTTTGGAAGGGGCCTCCCCCACCCGTCACCGTTCTCCGCGGGCTGGGGATTTCCGATCCAATTCTCTCAGTTGGTCCGGGGGCTGCGCGTGGTGTGGGCGCCAGTCGCCTTGGTTTCAGGGGACCGCCTCTCCGATTCTCCCAGCCGGCCCGGGAAGGGGGAAGGGAGTAACTCCGGCCGCTTGCCACCCCGCCCGGTAAGGCCCGCGCGCCTCGGCGATCTCACCCGAGCTGCTTCTCTCAGCCAGCCAGCCGTTCCAGGATGGGGTACGCTGTCTTTTTTATCTCTGTTGTGGCTTTGGGCGCTTTCTGTATCGTTTCTACTCCCCTAGTAGGTGTCCTGGAGAAGAAACTAAGATCCGCGCGTCTTACTAAGCCGCCATCTTCCAGGAAGTCCTCTAATACAGTTTTTGTTAGAAGCAAAAAGAAAGAAAACATTAGAAAGACCTAATTGATAAAGTAGAAGAATTTCAACATATTTTCTATCATCACCTGGATATATGCACTTTCTAGAATGAAAAATCAGGAGAATCAATTTGGGGGGAGCAATGTGTTAAAATATATTTACGTATAACAAACGTACCACATCAATTCAAGGTAATAGGATGCAAATGGGAGCCAGTATTTTATGCATGATTGTTCTGTTAACCCCAAACTCTTTAATTAAAAAAAAAGCAGTTATTTATGTCTGAGTTAATAATATGGAAAAATAAGTTAGAAAATGCACACTTTTCCACTCATCTGCAATGCTATCTTACAATTATGTGATGATGTGCTGGCTTGCAGCTCTTATGTACCCCAGAAAAGTCCATGTTCTTTTAATCCATCCCCGTGGGTACAGACCTATTGAGGGTGGGACATTTGGCTTAGTTTTTCCCATAAAGATGTGACCCAACCCATTCAAGGTGGGTCTTAATCCTTTACTGGAGTCCTTTATGAAGAGGATAAAAGACAGTAAAAGCCCAGAGAGTTTAGAAATAAACCAGAGACATCTGAAGATAGCAATTAAGACCAGAACCAGGAGAGGAGACATTGCCATGTGCCTCCCCATGTGACAGAGGAACCCCAGATGGTAGCAACTTTTCCTCAAAGAAGATACCTTCCTCTTGATGCCTTAAATTGAGTATTTTCATGGGCTTGGAACCCTAAATGTGTAACCTAATAAATCCCCATTGAAAAAAGTTAACCCGTTTCTGGTTAGGTAAATTCTGGCAGCTTTAGCAAACCAAAACAGATAGTGTTTATTTTTGTTCTTTGCTGATGCTAGACTTAATTATCCAAATAGGAAATTATTAGTAAGATGAAGGGATGAATGTAGAGAGGAAAAAGCTGAAGGAAGTGGTTGCACTGAATAGCTTTAGTATACTGAATACCTTTGCACTAACTGTGAAAGTATCTTCCCAGATGTCTTAAAGGCACTTCTGGTTCATTAGTAAGCTCAAAGTATAGTCTGGTTTACTTGGAGGATCTTTTTTAAGTCATTATATTTAAAATGGAGTTTGTTTTTCATTGTAAAATATATTATATGACCACTACCACCACATGCAACTAGGAAACTGAAGAAACAACTAAACCACATTTGTGCATTGCTTTCCAAATCCAATGAGTTAAGCATATTAAATTTACAGGCATCTTTCTCACTAAAAATAAATTTTTACTTTCTCATTGTGCTGGTTTGAAATGGTATATGCACCTTAGACAAGCCATATTTTAATCCTAATCTCATTTCATAAAAGCAGCCGTTTCTTCTAATCCTTATACAGAACTGTGTGTTTGAAACTGTAATTAGATCATCTCCCTGGAGATGTGATTTAATCAAGAGTGGTTGTTAAGCTGGATTAGGTGGATGCATGTCCCCACTGATTTGGGTGGGTCTTGATTAGTTTCTGAAGCCCTATAAAAGAGGAAATATTTGGGAGACTAAGAGATTCAGAGAGAGCAGAGAAGAACGACATAGCCACAAGAAGCAGAGAGTCCATCAGCCGGCGCTTTGGAGATGAAGCAGGAAAATGCCTCCCAAGAAGCTTCATGAAACAGGAAACCAGGAGAGAAAGCTAGCAGAAGACGTCATGCTCGCCATGTGCCCTTCCAGCTAATAGAGAAAGCATAACTGTGTTCACCATGTGCCTTCTCACTTGAGAGAGAAACCCTGAACCTCATCAGCCTTCTCGAACCAAGATATCTTTCCCTGGATGCCTTTGATTGGACATTTCTATACACTGCTTTAATTGGGACGTTTTTTCAGCCTTAGAACTGTAAACTAGCAATTTATTAAATTCCCCTTTTTAAAAGCCATTCTGTTTCTGGTATATTGCATTCTGGCAGCTAGCAAACTAGAACGCTCATGGTGGATAGAGTTGACAAATTAAATACAGTACTCCAAGCTAAATTTGAATATCAGATAAACAGTGAATCTTTATAATAATTTAATAATTATTTGCAATAAAAATATTTAGGTTGCTTATCTGAAATTCAAATTTAATGTTAAGTATAAGTGCTTCTGATGTAATATTTGAGATATATTTAAAATAAAAATTCCTTCCTTTTGAAATATGAAATACAAATTTAACTAAGCACATTATAATTTTATTTGTTAATATTTGAGTAATAAAGATTATGTAAAGCATAGTTACACATCTATAACTCTAGCACATAGAAATGATTACTTTGAACATTTTAATGTAATTCCTTGCAAACTTTTATGTGAATATAATTAAGCTTGCAATATATATTTTTCTATTTGCAAGTAAAAATAAGTAAAAAAAATTCATTGTTACTAGACTAAAATTTTGGAGTGGACTTAAGACAAATAATGTCAATCTTTGGCAAATTTATTGGCCTTTTCAACTTAGTAAAAAATTGAGTCAACTCATTTCTTTTAAAGGGGCAAGAACCCATGAGATAACAATGAAAAATGTTATCCCAGTGCTACATATTTATGCTCAGAGAGATAAAGAAATATTTTGTTTAGTTTTCCTCTTAGCACAATTGCAACAGGGAAAATAATTTTTTTCATAAATTAGAAAAGAATATTATTAGTTTATGCTCCTCTCTTAGATGACACATCTTTAATGAATCTTTAATTGACCATTTAAATTACTTCCTTTCATTCATAGTAAATGTCATATGATAAATAACCATAAAAATGATTACTTTCAGGCTATTATTCAAATGAACTCAATGCCACCTGAAAAGAAAACTGAGCTAGGGGTGCAAGTGTAGTTCAGTGGTGGAATTCTCCCTTGCCATGCAAGATACCTGGGTTTGATTCCCAGTCCATCCACTTCCCAAAAGTCAAACAAGCAAAACATACAAAAAACAAACAAATAAAAATTCAACAAATGGTTCTACAATAATGGGATACTCATGTGGAAAAATAATGTGACCCGCCATACAGTATACAAAAAAAAGAAAGCTGAGCTAAAGGTACATTTAAATATTTTTGAAGCATGACAAAATATTTAATTAAGCATTAAGGTACATGACCTAGTACAAGAGACAAATTCCCCAGGGCAAAAAAAGAGAAAGAGAAATGGGTCCATATAAAGGAAGTAGTAGAGAACAAAGTTTCGTCTTTGGGTGCCCAAATCTACCTGACAACACTTGACTTATGTGTTTGGTTCTAAACCAATAAAAGGAAAACTTGAAACCTTTCACAAATGACTTTCTATTTATGAATTTTAATTGTCTTTCATCTGTGGTAAACTGAAATAAATCTAAATCTAGTGTTTTTAGGAGAAATAAATGGCTTGTATGTTTTCTGAGATAGCACATTTAAAGGAAAATAGTGCTTTCTCATAAAAAATTCTCAGATTTTTTTATTTGTAAATAATAGCTTTTTCTTTCAAAATTCTGAAAATACAAATCAATATTTACAACAATTTTTAAAAATTCTGGAGAAAATGGAATTTTCTAGTGGAAAAGAATATACACAGCTTTATAAAAAAATAAACACAACTTTATTTTCCTGCCTTGTTTTCCTTGCTCTGAATTTAATTATATATTTTCTGTCTGCACAACAGACTTTTTTTCCTTCTCATTTTAATGCAAACGATTACAATTTATTTCCCAGGTATTCAGTGACCTGTTCTATTTATATTCACAAATGTCCCTTCAGCTCAGTTTTCTTTTCAGGTGGCTTGGAGTTCATTTGAATAGTACCCTGAAAATAATAATTTTTATGGTTATTTATCCTTTTGACATTTATTATGAATGAAAGCAAGCAATTTAAATGGTCAATAAAAGGCTCCATTAAAGATGTATCATCCAGCAGAGGAGCATAAGCTAATAAAGTTTAGATACTGAGAAAAGAAGTGATGTTTTGCCTGAGCCAGTTGCCACCTCTAAAGTGAGTCAGTGGTTGGATGGATGGGTAGGTTTTCAAGAAGTTTCACGAGGCTTACTCATGACTTGAATTTCTAAGCAAAATTTTGTTTGTTCATTTTTGGGATGATTACTTTAATCACCTTTTGAAAGGAAGTCAACTCTCACCTCCTAAATTTTAAGAACTTTGGTCAAATCTTAAATTAATTTATTCTTAATGGCATGGTGTCATTTGGGGCATGTATTTGTTTATTTTTTTATTGCTTTTTTATTTTCCTGTCCAGGCTGCTTTATATGATAAACATCCTATGTTATTACTCTGACTAGAAACATAGTAAATATGCTGGTTTGAAAAGCCTTGTTTTAATCCTGGTCCAATCTTGTGGGTCTAGACCTACTGTTTAGGGTGGAAAGCCTTGATTAGGTGTTCCCATCTAGATGAATGTGGTTGTGAACTTTGATTGGATTACTTCTGTGGAGATGTGATATGCCCATTATGGGTGTCACCTTCTGATTAGATGGAAATGTGACTCTACCTGTTCAAGGTGGGTCTTGATTATTTTACCAGAGTCCTTAAAAAGAGGAAACATTTGGAGAAACCTCAGATGCAGGTGCAGACAGAGATGTTTGGAAATGCAGAATCCCCAGGAGATGCCAGGCATTCAGAGAGCCAACAGAAGCTAGACAGTTTCTTCAGAACCAACAAAGATGCAGACATTTGGAGATGGTTGGAGTACCAACAGAGAGAGCAGATGCCTAGAACTAGACATTTGGAGATGCAGAAAGTGAAAGTCCCTGGGGAAGCTGTTAGAAACCAGAAGCCAAAGGACCAGCAGATAGCAGCCAGCTACATGTCTTCCAGTTGACAGAAGTGTTCTGGAAGCTTCAGCCTTTCCTGAGTCAAGGTATCGTTCCCTGGATGCCTTAGTTTGGACATTGTTATGGCCTTAGAACTGTAAACTTGCAACTTAATAATGTCCCTTTCCAGAAGCTGTTCCTTTTCTGGTATATTGCATTCCATCAGTATTAGCAAACTTATACAGTAAGATATTTTATAAACAAGTATTTCATGAACAAAAAAAAGCACACAGTTGTTATTTTTATATATGTACAATTTAAGCTGGGAAGAATTGTACCAAAGATGATCATCCTCATGAAAATTTAATCAGAAGTGTCTCATAAAATCAGAAATTTCTCTTCAGAGACTCCTTTCTTAGGAAGTCTGACCAAATATACATTTTTGATAACTCTAAGATACACTGAAACTGTTTTTCTATATTTATGGTTATGGAATATAAAGCAATTGGATAAACAAATATCCACCCTTTGCATTATCAAATTATTTCATTTTATATCAATGCAATAACAAAATATTATAAAAATTATTCTATCATTGTCTTGTGTAATCTGTTTATAGTCCGAGGTCAGAAGCCTAGTGCTGTATAAAATAATCATTAGTGCTTGTAGAATAAGGAAAAGCAAACAATGACCTTAAATTCCCAGAGTAAGTATGCAGGCTTAATTGAGCAAAATATTCATAATTGGCTGTGATTTTAATGTTTTTGCAAAGTGTGAATTATATAATGAATTTCGAAATGCTTAACTATGTTTTTTTCTCCATAAGAAATTCATATAAAATAGGTAAGCAACCCATTTTCATTTTCCCACTGAAGAATACAAAAATGTTTTTGAATAACTTTCTTCTAAAAAATTTAAGAGAAATGTGCCTCTTAGAAAACTCGTTCCCTTATGTGACAAATTGAAATATCGGTATCAATTTAAAAATCACTTAAAATGCAGTTTTCTTTAAGGAATATACAACCTTTATTCCTAAAACTAATAAGAAAAAGAATTTAAAATGTACATTTAGAATCATTTCATTGCTCTAGGAATCACTGTAAAATTTCTCAGAAATATGAATGTGCTGAAAAATCAAGTCAAATGATGGAGCATTTGTAGAAATATTGTATTAAACATCTCAAACATAATCAGGATTCTGAAGTTCAGAATTATAAATGAAATTAGGGTAATAATTAGAAGTCAGCTCAATATATTTATTGGAGAGATTCATGGTGAAAATTTACAATAATATAGCACACTCCTAATTTGAGTACACCGAATTTTACTTTTTTTTTTTTCTCGCATGGGCGGTCACCAGGAATCGAACCCAGGTCTCCAGCATGGCCGGTGAGAACTACCACTGCACCATTGCCCACACGGAGTACACTGAATTTTAAGTATGGCTGGAAGCTATTGGAATTGTGAATCTATCACTATTTCTATCTTATATAGTGAATGGAAGAAGATAAAATGAAGCTAAAAATTATGTATCTTCAATAGCATGACACAAAACAAAGAGGAACAAACAAAAACATACTTTACAGATATACAATAACTGGCATAAAGATTTCTTAATGCTTATCAAAGGCGTGGATCTCCTGCTCTTTTTGCCATCCTTTACCACATGTTGCCACCATACACAGTATCATGAAAGCCACCAATATAAAGTCTAATTTTTTCTACCATGTTCCGTAATGTGAACAAATTTGTCCAGTGAGAAAATCTGAAAAGCAAAGAAAATTTAAAGTGTCAGACATTTTCTTTTAGAGTCATCTACTTAAGAAGACATCATTTTAGACCTAGGTGACTTTATGTCCATAAAAGCATCATGAAAATGCATTGCTCTTACTGCCTAGAACCAAAGTGTTGGACATTTTTGACATTCATTTTAGGAGATGTCTTTATCTCACATTTCAGCCTCTGGCCAAGGAGGAGTTAATTTCTGCTTAAACTTCTGTTGCTTTCCTAACTAAAGAGTGAACAGGGGCCTCCATTTCTACGCTTTCACTGTCTCTTTTTGAGGGGCAAAAGGTCTGCTATTCTTAGAATTCCGTGACTGAGGATCTGACTTTCCTTAATAAAGGGCTGTGCATTCTTGAGTAAACAATTTTCCCCATTTCCCTCTAGGTAAGCCACTAAGAGCATAAATTGTTAGGGTTAGCTCTTGGTAGGTCCCAGGTTAAGATCAGCATATGAGTCCCAAGAATTAGCTTTAGAAAGGGTGTTAGAAAAAACTAATTTGTCCTTTACTCAGTCATATTTACCAACCCATCTTTAATAGAGGTTTGCTTTGAGATACAATGTATGCTTTTTTTGTTTGTTTTACTATCAATCAAACATCCATTTTTCCCTCAATTGGCAATTGCCCAGCTAGAAGAGATTCAGATCACACAACCAGCACTTTTTGTCGATAAGTTTATCAGTTCCAATTGAAACCATGGGCATGTTATCACCATTCGTCCTTTCTCAGCTCTCCCAACTCCTTTCCTAATAGACTCAGCAAAGGTTAATTAAACTACTCTGACCAGGTAGCAACATCTTTGCTTATCAGTAGCTTTTGTTATTTTGTCTTTTCTTCTTGAACTTGTTTTTCAGGGTCAACCAAAAGTTACAGCTCCTTCTCAAGTCTATTCAGAAGAAGCTTGCTACAGTGTAAGAAAAATTACTGTTTTCTCTTCCATTGCAACACCTGCAAAAGCCAGTTTTTGCAGTCTAGCCAGTAGGGTATGCACAGTCTAGTCTAGCCTAGTCTAGTCCTAAGTCTAGCCAGTAGGGTATGCACAGTCCAGAGAAGCCCCTACTTTGCCTATTTATAATAGTAAAAATCACACCCATGAAGCCAGCTAAGCTGCCATTTTTGAACTTGTATTGCCATGAAGTAACATGATTTAGAACTATGCATGCTCCACTTAAGTCTGTCCCTTAACCCATGAAACCTCACTGTATCCTAAACCACAAATCACCAACCCAAAACTCCATAAATATCTCAGACCTCATCAGCTTGGGGAGACAGAACTGAGGTCTTTACCTCTTACCTCCTTGATGAGCTGTGCATAAGAAAACACTTTTCTTGAATGCCGATTGTTTCAGCATTGACTTCTGTGCACATTAGGGAGCAAGCATATTTTGGGTCATAACACAATTCATTAGCTATCCCTGCATCCATATCAGAGTATACTCAGGAATAATAATGATCTTTTTAAACTTAAATAGATTTCTAAATAGACAGATTGAGCAATGTGGCCACCCAAACCACTCTTGTCTGTTCACTGCACACAGAAGTCAACTCTGTAACACCAGGATTTTGAAAAGAGAGAGTTGATTGTATGTTCAACCAGCAAGGAGATTGGAGGAAAAACCTCAGATCAGTCTTGCAGAACAAAATGGACTCTGAGGTTTTACACTATCTGGGGATGGTGGGCTAAAAGGAGTGGCTAAGGATGGGGTGAGATGATGTGGGCTAATCCAGTTTGGGGAAAGCAGGTTTAAGGGAGAGGTTAAGCAGAGCATGCTCTGTTGCAAAATCATGCTTGGTCTTAAAAGGAGGCAGCATGCTCAAGGGCTAGAACCAGTCAGAGCTGGCCTTAGCAGGAGCTGTAGAGGGGAAGAAAACTAACATTTTTCACAGTGAAACAAGCTTCCTCAGAATAAGCCTGAGGAGGTGGAAGCTCAAACAAAAGAAATGAAGCATTTTTAAAAACTGTTAGGGGAAGAGCTACTTCAGTAGAAAAAGCATTTAAGTGACAGTTTCAGCACTGTTTGAGAGTTTACGTAGTTGTTTTCTTAAGAATTCTTTTCTTTCCTTCCACCACTTTCTCTTGTTGAACTCCTAATTGTCTCTATTTGGGGAATCTTTTATCCAGTGCTTGGTTTCCTTACAGGTTAAGAAACAAGTTCTCAAAACTATCAAACACCAATAAGATGCAGACAGGAATTGATTGGTAAATGTTGGGAATTGAACCATGTCTGTCACAAAAGGCTGGCTCAGATTCCTACCCCTGGCGCTGAAACTGTGAACCCATTTGCAAATAGGACCTTTGAAGATGTTATTAGTTAAGATTTGCCCAAACTGAATGAGGGTGAGTCTTAATCCAAAAGTCCTCATAAGTAAGGAATTTGGACATGGAAGAGAAGCCATCGGGAACAGCCAGAAGCGAAGTCAATGGAATGTGTAAGAGAAAGGAGAAGACATTACCGTGTGCACTGCCAAGTGACAGAAAAGTTGGGAATGCTAATTAATGACTGCTGACCAGCCAGAAGATTCGATCCTAGGCATGCTTTCTCTGAAACTATGAGCCACTAAACTCCTGTTGTTAAGAAAATCCACTCTATGGTATTCATTTTAGCAGCCAGGAAAATAAAACTGTAAGAGAGCAAAGTTGGATGGTGTGAGGCTATGAGTAGCCATTTTAAAAAAACAAAAACAAAAACAAAACTAAAGGATGCACTCAAAGAAATGTGAGTAGTTTGGACTGGCAAGCAATAAAACTGCTTAAATTAATGAATAAAGAGGAAAAGGAAGGAAGAAGCAGAAAATGAGACAAAATGTTAGTGAGAGACATCTTAGAGGTGACATGAGGGGAACCAGATGTCAGAAGCCAAGCTTATCCTTTTTTCCTTTTTTTTTTTTTTCACATGGTCAAGCTCCGGGAAGTCGTATAGCAGGTGAGAATTCTGCCACTGAGCCACTAATGCATCACCCCAAGCCTATCCTTTCAAACAGTATCAGTCAGTCAAAAAATTTCCTGTAGCCATCTTTATGCATTATTCATGTAAAAAAGGTTTATGAGAACAGGCTAATCCCACTGTGTTTTTAACAAACTAGTATTTTATTTTATTTTTTAAAAATATTTTATTTGGTAGCAAGAAAGTAGGACAGATGTTAGAGAGTAAGGGTTTGTGTGTTTTATTATCACTTTTCTTTTGTAAATTCATTAAATCAAAGATAGAAATTATCTTACCCTGATGGATTTTTTTCATTCAACAACTTATTTAGTATATAACATTTTGAATTAAGAAGTGAAAAACTTTATTTTTATAAAATAGAAACACTAACTTCACTTGAAGCTTAAAGGCATGGTCTGAATCCAATTTCAGACTTACGAAACAGATTGGTAAAAATATTACTGTTAGGTTTTAAACAGTAGCCGTCTGAAAAATCAGAGAAACTGAGTCCGAGTTTAAAAAAGTTTATTGTCCCGGGGCGAGGTTCCCGGGTCTGGGTGCTCAGCGTGCAGGCCAGAGAAGTTGCACCCCCTAGGAGAGGTGGGGCTAGATATATGCTAGCTAGTGGGGGTGCTGACGATGCCTACGGGGCCTCCTGTGGTAGGTTTGGAGTTTCGCATACCTTAGGGCCGGGGGCAGAGCTAAGGGCCTTGGCCGGGGGGCATAACTACTGGCCGTGTGCAGTGGGGGTCTTTTGTTTGTCAGGCCACAGGTCCTGATTGGCTGAGTTTGAACAGCTGTATGCCCGGATATTCATTGGTTTTAGTTCGGTTGGAGGCCTTCCAGCCAGAGGCTACCGGCCAGGCCTTACAGTTATTCTATAATATATATTTTTAATTTCTTTTTTTTTTAATATGGGACACTTCATGAATTAACATGTCATCCTTGTGCAAGGGCCATAGTAATCGTCTCTGTATTGTTCCAATTTTAGTATTTATGTGCTGCTGAAGTGAGCATTCTATAATATTTTATATATATTTAAATATATAATAAATATAATTATATTTAGTTCCTTATTAAAATTTACTCTTCACATATAGTTGCCTGGGTAAAACCTATGTCAAAATTTTGTTTTACAATAAAAGGAAGCAGCATTATAAATAAAAAAATCTGAAAATGATCTGAAAATGTTTGGAATATTTCGAAGACTAGTTAGTAATGAATACTGTATGTCACTTATGACATTTTCTTTTACTTTATGATTTCTACCACACATGCAAGAAAGACAGATATAGATTTTGTTTTTGAACTTTAGTCTTCCTGAATAAAATATTATATAATTTGTCTAACTCCACATTATGATTGCTTTCCAAAAGATAACCTTCTCTCAACCATATGGCTTAGGCTCCATTCTATCTGAATGAATGATAAAATTATACTTTTAAATCAAAAAGCTCTATAGATGTCATTGTTCCCTCCAAACCTTTCTTCCATTTTCCAGAGGTGCTTGTTAAGGTTAGGTGGTGAATGGGAAGCAATTGAGGTGGGAAAATGATATGTGGCAGACAGTCTTTAAGGTGGCCTCCAGGAGCCTCACATTTTGGTGTTCACATACCTATGAAATCTTCTCCCCTTTAATGTGGGGGGGGCTGTGAGTTGCTTCTAACCAATAGGAGATGGAAATACATCAGGCTTTCTCAGACCCATGATTATGTTATGTTATGTAAGTCTCCATCTTGTTAACACCACCCATCTAGAGACTGGCTTTCCCTTTTGTGGCTTTCAAGAAGCAAGCTGCCATAAATCCCACAAGCAAGGAATGGAATGAGGCCAACTACCTCAGGAGTGGGGAAGTGGCTGCTTCTCTAGTGGAGCCACAGATGAGAACCCAGGCCTTGTTGTCACTCTGCAGTATTGTGTGACACTAAGCAGAAGGCCTAGCTAATCTGTGCCCGGAATTCTGACCCTCAGAAACTGTAATACAATGCATGTATGCTGTTTTAAGTGGCTACATTTGTGGTTATGTTTTATGCCATAGAGAAAATGAATGCAAGTTTATATAGGTCTTTGTCTCCTGAAGGAGCTCTTCTTTTCTTTGTTTCCATCACCATGATACTCACCTAAGCATGTATTAATAGAGTATGTGCCTCCAAGGCCTTTGAAAATTGTTAAGTAAAGAAAAAATGAAGTTTAGTTAGGAAGAAATAAGTAACTCACAGCCATGGTGGAATGAGTCCCAGGATGCAGCTTATTCTTTGAAAGAAGCAAGTTGTCCCCATATGTCCCGAAAGCATTCCTCCTGTTTTTCCTTGACCCTTTCATTGTCCCTGACATAATTTCAAGCCATGTATAGGAACAAACTAATGATGGGAAATGATTATTCATCTTAGAGACAATGAATCACTTGGTAAAATTGGTTAATAATTACATATTTTATTAGCTTCATAATCTATTTTTAATATCGAAACAAATTCTATACATATTATATAACAATATCATGTGGTAAAACAAAGTAATTTTTAGAATTTAGGTACTTAAAACTGACAGCATCTGCAAATATTTCATTTTGAAAGTTTATAATACAAGGAATAGTAAAATTCCCCATTACTACACAAAGTAGTAATAAGAAATTCTTTATATGGATCCAGAGATAACTGTTTTCTTTTATGAAAACCACAGAATGTCTGCAATTTAGTATTTTTCTCCCATGCTTGGGGTGAAAAAGAATCACCTGAATTAATAAAAACGTGAAAATTGAAATGATATACCAAATAATTATTTTATTAATTTGCTTTGGCAGATACTGGTGTTTGCTTCTGATTCAAGAAGAATATCTTTGTTCTTGGAGAAAGCTGGTCATGAACATTGCTTTGTAGTACAGTGAATTGATTCATTGCAATGCTGGTATCTGTTCAACTATAAAAATAGACTGGCAATTTTGAAAACCATGATTTTCACTGAACTTCAATGCTTTGGAAAAAGTGTTTCCAGCAGTGTTTTCTCTTTTGTAACCTGTTTGTAATCGCAAAACAGAAGCTGAATGCTGTATAAAATAATCATTAGTGCCTGTAGAATAAGCAAATGCAAACAATGACCTTGATTCCCAGAGTAAGTGTTCAGGGTTCACCGTGCAGAGATACTGGGTAATTAGCTCTGATTTTGCTGTTGTTGAAAACATTAATTATTTAATGAGTTTGAAGTGCTGAAGTGTTTGCTTCTGACTTAAAAAAAAAAAAGTGCTCTTTAGTAATCCACAATCAAGTTCAGTGCAATGAATGAAAAGTAAAACGATTTGTCAAAACTGAACTGAAAACTGCAGTTATGCCTTCTGAAAATAAAAAAGTGAAGAGAAGAAAAGTCGTTTAGGTCCCATTTCTATGGTACTTGAGGATGATATGAAAAACAAGAGGAAAGAGATGATTGGGGGATCCACTGAAGCAATTGTGTCTTTAGCCAGAGTAAATAGCTTGCAACTTCCAGGTCTCCTTAAAAGAAAAATTTAGAGAAGTTATTGTGGGTTACAGAAAAATCATACCTAAAATACAGGATTGCCATATACCAGCCTATTATTAACACCTTGCATTCATATGATACATTTATCTATATAATCAATGGAAGTACAGACTTATAATTGTACTATTAACTGTAATCCATGGTTTAATTTAAGACTCACTGTTTGTGTAGTTCCATGGATTGTTTTTAAAATTTCATCCTAGTACTATATATATACAACCTAAAATTTCCCCTTGAATCACATTCAAACATATAAGTTAATGCTGTTAATTATGTTCACAATATTGTGTTACCATCACCAATATACATTACCAAAATTTTCCCATCATTCCAAATAGAAACTGTATTTTTAGCCTTAACTCCCTATACCCTATCCCTACTGCCTCCAATATTTTAGATTCTGAGTCTATGAGCTTGTTTAATCTAATTATTTCATATTAGTGAGATCATAAAATATCTCCTTTTGTGTCTAGCTTATTTCAATCAACATGGTTTCAAGGTCCATCCATTTTATCACATGTCAGAACTTCATTCATTTTTAGGGCTGAATAATATTACACTGTATATATACCACGTATTATTTATTCACTCATTGGTTGAAGGTCATAGGGTTACTTCCATCTTTTGACAATTGTGAATAATGCCACTATGAGCATCAGATTGCAAATATATGTGTTAGTCCCTGCTTTCAGTTCTTTTGGGTATGTACCCAGAAGCGAGATTGCCAGGTATTATGGTAATTCTATATTTAACTTTCTGAGGAACTGCCAAACTCTCTTCCACAGCAACTGCAATATTTTACATTCCCACCAGCAATGAATGTGTGTTCTTATTCCATAGTTTCCTTATGGGAATTTAGAGTCTTTTTTTTTGCATGGGCAGGCATTGGGAATTGAACCCAGGTCTCTGGCATGGCAGGTGAGGAATTCTAGATTCTTTAAATTGAATTTTCAATAGAAAAGTGTTCTCAAGAAGCAAACTATTCATTATTTTGCTGCCAACTTTGGTACTGTTTTTGTCAGAATATCTCCTATAAACTTCTAGGCCAATAGATGTTTTTCATAACTTCACCAAAAATTTTGTTTATCAAGTCCAGCATTATCTTATTTTTAGCCATATGAATTCTAAATTTGTTGCAAAAGGAACATCATTATAATGAATTGTACACTGCCTTAAAACTATTTGTGAACTCTAGATAATGGCCAAGTATAGCAGTTCTTTTAAAATTCTATTCAGAATGAAGATATTGTCACAAGTTGTTCAGTATAGTAAATGCTTTTCTTTCCCAGTCCTTCTTCATATTTTCCTGAGGTTATAAATAAAAAGGCAGCATAACCTCAACTGTGTATCTGAAGACAAATGCAAGGAGGACATAACCCTGACTAGTTGTTATTAGAATGAGATATGACCCCTGTGTGTCCTAAATTTTATCTTTTCTCAGGGAAGCCCATATTCTATGGGTTAAGAGAGGAGAGAATCATTGCTTCATTTTCTCCTCCTATATATTCTTTCTAAAGGAGATCTGAACCCCTTCCAAGAACAAACCACTTTGTCCTCGTTACAATTCAGCCTGTTATTCAGGGCTAGCAACTCAGAAAGGTGACTTAGGCTGTGTGTTATAATGTGATTTATAGATTAGCACTAAATTGGCTAAATATAGTTAGAGAGAAAGGTCTTCATGAGGCAAGCTTTAGAACCAGTCTCTTTTCCCTCCTTGCCCTGAATGACCCATGTGTGCTCCAAGAGTGCAACACTTCAAACCCTTAGTGCTAACGCTTTCTCATCCCCTGTGTCCTTTCACATATTGTGCCTCTGATAGTGTCTGTCAGTGCCCTCAAAATGTTATATGTCTCTACATTTTGATCTGACATATAAAAGTTATATTTCAGGCAAATTCTACTGTTGCGTAAATGAAAAATATATTTGATATTTCGAATCCTCTTTAAGCATTGCACTAATAAGCTGCCATCAATAAGACATGCCTAATGGAATTTTGTCATCCCAGCAGCAGTAATGTTTTCTTTTAATCAATACATAGTACAATCAGTCAACTTCAGGAAAAAAAAAAAAGATTTAAGATGGACATGAAGTATTCAAGTTTTGGTGGAAGGCTATGGAATATGACCAATGTTTGTTTAATTTTTCTTGCCTTTCTTACCCAGTTTACTCCCATTCAAATACATTTCTCTTCCAGACCATATTAACCTACATAATTAACGAATCAGAAACCCAGATGAGAAGTAAATTAACAATACAAGGATACTGGTTGCACGAATGTGATTCTTATAAATAGTCGAAACCTTCCAAATCCTTAATTTATGAACTGGATAATTCTAATCTTGAACAATAATTCAGTGTTTGTGCCAGTGGCAAACACTTCTATAAACAGATAGTTGTACATATTACTTTGAATAATTTCCTTTTAAAATATTGAATGATTAACATATGCAATGTTTGTGTATTTTTAAAATAGATGAATAAAAAGGAATTTTCTTAAAATAGTCATCAAAATATGAAAAGAAAGATATGGCTTTTATGCAGTAAGAAACAGTCAATAATAAATTCTTGTTTCCAAACAGATAATTTCTTTCTGCGTTGATTTAAGTTGTAGAGAAAAACTAATGCTTATATTTGACAAGACCTACAGCTCTTCAGTACTCTGTGGTCTAATAGAAACTGACACGTTGCAACACTGGCCTGAAAGCCTAATATCTGTGGATCATGAATAATGATTATCTCAAGGAAAATAACTTTCTGGTATTGGCTAGGCCTAATCGTCAACATGTACCCAATTCTTTCTTGACTGTCACTTTCACTACATAGACACATCCACTGGGTTTGTCTTTTTCTACTTCTGCTAAAATGCCTGGGATAATAAATATCTTTTTGATAGAAAACCGAATATTTTGGGTTTATTTGTTCTTGTTCTCTACCATAAATTGCTAACAAATTTTGAAAAAAAAAAGTGCAACATCAGTGAAAATATTTGCTGGTAAATAAGCCCAAATTCATATGGTTCTTTAATTTTGACAAATATAATGAAAATGTGAAGAGAACATTGATATTCACACTATTGGCCTGTGTGATGAAAACAACTAACAGATCCTTGATTGTTTTGTGGTTGGAAAGAAAGAAGTGTTGGGGTTTTTTGGTTTTCTTTTTTTTTTTTAACAATTTTTTATTTTTATTTTCACTTCCAAACTTCATATCAACAAAGGCAGTTACTATTGTCTTTGCTACTGGTTCTGTATTAATTCTAATTCTAATTTCAGGTTCCATCAAATTTCTGTAAGACCATTGAATTCCACTCCACCAATCACCTTTGAGCCTCTTTTAGCTTCCCTGTTGATAGGGCTTATGGGTTAAAGTGTTTTGTTTTGGTTATTTTTTTTTTTCATTTTTCTCCCAACTATTACGTGGCCTTTTCATTTGTGTCCTGACAAGTATACATCAAAATATAAATTTAACTCCAACTTCACAATGACTGCTTTTCCTTTCCATAGTTTGTTCCTGAAAAGTGGGCTTCCTAGGGATATAATAAATGATAAAGCAATTTACTCTCCTGTCTCTCAGTCAAAAATACCTGTTCCTCCATGTAAAGGACAAAGAAAAGAGATTATAGGTATACTTTTAGAGATATGGATGTACATTTTTAATGTCTGGATTACTTATAAAGTATTTTTGTTAAGCATCATGACTATTTCCAATATAAAAATGAATTGATTTTTGGAAAATGCCTTTTATTTTTCCTCCATACTATAGAGTCCACTAATTAAGGTGGAAAGGGTTTATAGGTAAAGTGAATTTTCTTTTAGGGATAGAATTTGTTCAGAAGTTAGGTACAGAGAGGAATGTTATTTATTGGCAAGGTGACATCGTGTGTAACTTGTTATGAAATAAAGCCAATATCATTATTTCATAATATCCTGTTTTGTTTAATATATAATTGTTCTTATATCAAATATTTATTTTTAATTTTTCTTTTAGTTATTTTCTCATTAGTCCTTTCAAAGATTTGTGACTGTAAGGAAAAATAGTACTTCTTTGAATGTTATTCTTATTATTATTTGCATCAATCTCCTTGTTCAGAGAGATGCCTGGGGGATTTTCGTTTGTTTGTTTCTCACTTATGCAAAATGATATTCCTTGTTGCTTTTTCAATAAAATTGAATTATTCTTCATTTTTCTTTCAAGTACTGATTCCTTCTAAGAACTCACATATTAGAACAATTTTCTTACTATTTTTGGCTCATGATTAGTGTATATAGATTTATGTTTGTGTGATATTAAAAAAGACTAAGATAGATTACAATTGTAGCCATAAAAACCTAATTTTTGCTAACATATTTTATGACTGAAATTCTGTTTTTGCCAACAAAGTGTATCTGTTCATGGCGTGTTACAAACTGAAATCCTGGGACATTGGAGATAAAACATGAAATTATATTTAATAGACACATTATTAAATAAAAAAAGGATATGCCTGAAATATAAGAAAAATTTGGAAATGGAATTTAAAAATATTTGAGGGAAAGATGTATAATGTGTAGTGGTATAATTTCGCATTTTTTATGACAGTGTTTAGCTTAATTTTTGTAATGGCCGACTGGTTTCGTACTTTACTTGAGTTTACTGCAGTCTCAAGTGTAATATTTTAGCTCCCAGTCATAGGTCCTAAAGAATTATGTGCCAAATCACCTTTCGGACTATAATATGAACCCTGTTTGCCTAGTCTCAGGGACTTAACATGAAAGATCTCTTATGTCAAGACTGTTTAATTTCTTAAAAAAAACTAACTGCTTTTAGTAAGACCTAAAAATATTCAGTAGCAAGAACAAAATCTCCAATCTAGCAGTGCAACAGTGGCTCAGGGGCAGAATTCTAGCCTGCCATGCTCAGACCAGAGCCTGTCCATGCCAAAAGAAAAAAAAAATCTCCAGCCACTTTTTCATATTTCAAAAATAAATAAATAAACAAATGATATCACCACTTGAAAACATACTGCCCTTGGTTATAACACTCAAGTGGATGTGTTGTAGTCTTTTATTTTTTTTACAGCAGTTATGTCATCTATGCTTTTTGGTTTACTTTTAAATTCAGTCTACTGGTTAAAGGGCTTTCTTTTTTGCCCCCTACAATTCTATAAGTAACATATTATAGAAAAACAAAGGATTTTTGTTGAGAGTTTAAAAAAAATGTTGTTCAACCATAGGTTTTACTTAGGTGTTTCAAAATAAAGTTAAACCACAAAGCAATGAGGAATAAGCATTTCTGTACAGTAACATCAAATATTATTTACTCAATGTAAGTTTCCCTCAATAATCTACCATCCTCAGAATTACCAGGTGGACTGTGAGGGACATCGGGTTTCCAGTGATTTATGAATTGGGAAGCATTTTCATTTGAATTTCAAATGATAAAATATCTCAACTGCCACCTGACATAACTTATATTTGTCGCAATTTGCAAAAAAAGATAGTATATTATCAGAGCCTAGTGTTAAAAAAAATGTCAAATCAACAGAGAAAATTGCCAGAAATTCAATCTTTGAGATCAAATATTAGAAAAGCTTCATAATCTGACGTATGTTCCTTTGCTCTGGCTAGCATAAGAAAATAGACATTATAGCAGGGTCAGTCCCACTCCAGGTAATTTTTATGGACTGACATGTGTCCTCCAAAAAAGTCCTGGTCTCATGAATTTGTTCCCATTTAGAAATAGGCTCTTTGACAATGATATTAGTTAAGATGACGCCAAACTGAATTGGGGTTGGCCCTAATCTGACGTGACTGGTGTTGGCACAAGCAGAGGATATTTGAACACAGTAAGAGGGAGACAGGGATAGAAATAGCCACATGCTGGATGCAGAGATTGAGTTAATGCTGCCATAAACCAAGGCAAGCCACGGTTTGCTGGTGATCCAGGAGAAGCCAGGGGAAAGGCATGGAAGAGATTCTTCCCTTTAAGAGGAAGCAACGCCCTGTTGACACCTTAATTTCAGACTTCTGGTCTCCAGAAATGTTAGACAGTAAATTGCTGTTGTTTTAAGCCACCCAGTTGTGGGACTTGGTTATGTCAGTCTTAGGAAACTAAAGAATAATCTGTGGAAAAGTAGATCAGATTGACTCTTGTCTACTGGAGGTAGCAGTAAACATAATATAATTTCCTATATATTCATTTGAGAAATAGCACATACAATCAGAACCCCCAGTAAAAACTCACTATGTGAGTTTCGATAGGCCTATACAAATTGTTTTCTTTCCCACAGAAGAAAGCCTAGAGATTTACCCTTAAGCAACACAGATATTATCAGTCATGAAAGGCCAATTTATGCTACAGAAATGAACAAATCTCAAACCTTAGTTGCCTAAAACAGTAAGGGCTTATTTCTAGCTCAATGCATATGTCATTCAATTTTGCCACCCATGACAAGTTGTTTGGGGGGCTGTGTTCTGTGTTGACACCATTTTCATCGTGGGATCCATTTTGTAGGAACCACAGTCCAGAACATTTCTGCTGGGACTGGTAAAACAAAACCAATTAATTGATCAGCCCAGAAGTGGCACACTGCACTTTCCCTTCATAACTCATTTACTAGAATGTGCACCTGGTACCTGTGAACTACAGGGGAGACGGGAAATAGATGCTATCAGGTAACAGGAGGCAGATCAGAAATAACAAGCAAACAAACTATTGCAATGAGCCAAGCAGGCCAACAACTGTTTATTTGCAGTAAAGGAGACTATACAATGTTTATAAATCCAAAAAAGTCCTAACCCCTGGCCTATATTTGGAAACAGGGTCTTTGAAGATACTGTTAGTTAAGATGAGGCCAAACCGGATTGGGGCTGTCCCTAATCTGACGTGACTGGTGTTGGCACAAGCAGAGGATATTTGAAAACAGTAAGAGGGAGACAGGGATAGAAATGGCCACATGATGGACGCAGATTGAGTTAGTCCTGCCATAAACCAAGGAATGCCATGGATTGAGGTTCATGCTTATTTTTTACATTTCTATGAAGTACTTCTTTTAGCCATCAATATCACAAATATGGAAAAAATGTGTGGATATATTCATAGGCTCACATTTTCTGCCATGAAAGAAGTAATAAAAGTAGTGAGTTCACTTTTTTAGAAAGTCATTCTATCCCCCCATAAGTGAACTGTGTCCATTGTTGGATTTTAAGCAGTTAAATATTTGAAGAATTTCACCTTGAGAAAGAAGGCAGGAAAAATGTAAGCAATATCTGGATAACACTTGGCATCATGTTTGAAAGAGGATAAAAGAAGAATAAAAATCTTTTGGATATTCTTTTTCACTAGAACTTGTATATCCTCGAAATAAAATTTTTAAAAAGATGTAAATGAATCCTTCTCCAAGAGAGGTGAGGAATACTTGGTTTTGGTGGGATCACATGGAAATTATTTGAAAAGTGAATTACTTTGTAATCTGAAAGATCTACGGCCACACCCTGGTTACCTGTGCGTAGGCAGTTATTTATTCTTTCATAGCTGGGGTTGGCAAACTGTGGCCCTTGGCCCAAATTAAGTTTGTTGACTGCTTTCCATCTGGCTAAGCTAAAATGTACTTTACATTATTAAATAAATGAAAAAAAATAACATTTCATGGTCTAAACTTAATTATATTTAAATATCAATGTTCATGAATAAAAATGCAATGGAACAGAGCCACGTTCATTTCTTTACATAAGCCCATTGTCTCTGGCTGCTTTCATGCTACAGTAGCAATATTGGATAGTTGCAACAGAGATTATGTGATTGCAAAGCCTAATATATTTACTATCTAACCCTTCATAGGAAAGGTTTGTCAATTCTTGTTTCAAAGTTTATCTCCCTTATCTGTGTAGTAAGAATAACATTTTTTTCATAGTTTTGCAATATTTTGGAAAGCTGATCAATGACTTGTTTCTAGCCTTCTTTATATGACTACTCTGGCTCTTATCAGAATTGTGAATCAGTCACACATCAATGATTTCCACACCGTACTTAATATTTTAAATAATTGTGCTTTTTAAATTTATGTTTCAGGTTAGATCCTGACAAGAATACCTAGGAGGTCTCGCTACAACTGAAACTATGAGAAAAAAGAGTAAAGATATTCACTCTTTATGATAAATATTCTCTTGACCAATTCTGATTATATTACCTTTACTTCTCTCACTAAAAGTATATTTGAAACTAGTTGCGCCATAGTTTTAACTTGACCACTATCAGATCTTCTTGAAGGTGGAATAAGGAAAGAGATAGGGAGAAGAGTTTTGCACTTCCATTAAAGATATAATAAGAAAATCCTGAAATTAGCCAGAAAAAAAGACACATTGCATACAGGGATACAACAAATGACTTCTCATCTGAAGCAATAGAGTCTAAAAGGAAAAATAAAAATTTGTTAATGTGAAATTAATACACAGTAACAGTGACCTTCAGAATGAAGGAAAATAAAGATATTTTGAGATAAAGGATAAATCGCAAATACACAAAATTTGAAAGGAAGTTCAAAACTGAAGGAATATGAAATCAGATGAAAACGTGGACCTACAGAAATGAATAAAAGATCAGAAATGATAAATGTGTTGGTAAGAATAAAAGGCTATAATTTTATTCATCTCTTAATTTCTTTAAAAGATACCTGATTGTTTAAATAAAAAATATAAAATTGTATTTGGGATGTTCACAACATTAGCAGATGTAAAATGCATAACAAAATGATCATGAAATGCAAAGGGGATGAATAAAACCATATTTCTCGCAACTTAAAATATTTTGTATGAACTGATAAAGAAAATCTCGAGTCAACTGTGAATAAATTGAAGGTATGTATTCTCCAGAGTAAAACCGAAGAAATCTAATAGAAAAATAGAATTTAAATATATTACAGTAAATAAACTGGAATAATAATTAAAAAAATTAATCTAATAAATGTATTTATCAGGCCAAGAAATGCAAGGTTGGTACAGAAATCAAAATATCTCTATAAACTTACACCTATGATTGGAAATGAAAAATGAAGGAAACAATACAGATACAATTTTTCCAAGAAACATGAAATATTGAGGGATTTCATTTAATTAGAGATATACAAGTCAGCTGCACAGAAAACTACAAGACATTGAGAGAAATTAAAGAAGACTTAAGAGAGATATGACATGTTCATTATGAATTAGAAGACTCAATACTGCTGTTATGTGATCTGTAGTGTCATTGCTATCGAAATAAAAGTCATAAGCCTTTTTTTTTGGTAAAAAGTTAAAGCCTACTCTGAAATTTATATACAAAATCATCTTTCCAAGCATTTCTAGATCCTTCTAAAGAGGAAAGATGGTTACTTCAAGGGCTATAGCAGGGCAAGTAAAGATGGACCTAAGGTATTTTTCTACCAGAAATAAAAATATTCATAGAATGATAGAGTCAAATCAAAATGCAGTGCAGCCAGCTCGAATGGACTCCCACTGGTGAAATCTGGAACAATATGTGTATCCTAATAAATGATACTATATTATAACCCACTGAATCAAATGAGAATCATTTCTTAACAGTAGAATGCCAACTAAAAACGAAGTCACAATTATATAGTTGTAAAGTCATGAATGGATGTTTCCAAGTAAATGTAAGTGTGCATGTGTGATGAGAAATAGGATAAATACATAATCTCAAAGTATCTCCGCAGAAGTTAGCTAATTATAAACAAGAATATATTACTTCTACTGCAGAGAAACCTGGTGGGCACGATTTTAATCCAATTATCAAAGTTAACATCACCAGTATGGGACAAACCAACACCCTGTGCTGAAGTGTTATACTGAGAAGTTCACAGCATCATTTTTGTGGCTTTCCCTCCATAAATTCAAAACTGAATCTATCTGTGAGTAAACAGACAAATCAAACTGAAGGAACTTCTGTAAAGTCACTGTCTGTGTATTCAAACTGTCAAAGCCAAGAAATATAAAGAAAAGCTGAGGAACTCTTTGAGGATTAGAGCGAGACGGAGCAGTCGTGGAAAGTCAATGCAGTGCACGACCCTGGGCTGTGGGACTACATAAGTATAGAGAACACTATGAGACAATTGAGAAAATGGGAATATGGGCTGTGGTTAAATAATAGCATCCTACAAACATCTGTTTAATGATTTAATGCTTACATGGTGGCTATGCCCTTCCTTCTTCTGAGGAAATACACACTGAAAGAAATAAAAAAAAGACGATGCCTATAACTTTTAAGTGATTCAGAAACAAATATATAGTTTTATGCCTATGGGAAGATAAGAGTACTTTTTATTGTTATTACAACCTTGCCATAAGCTTGAAATTTGTTAAAATAAAAAAGACAAAAAAAGAGCAGAATATTCTGATTGTACAACTCCATGAGTATAAAATAAATAATTGATTTCAAAAATTCAATAAGAAATGTGGAGAGCAGTGAGAACTTTTGCTTGGCCTTTTGGCATGTGGAAATATAGATCCATAATAACCAGATCTTTTAAATTTTTTTACTACTGAGGCTGGAAATTGAGAATTTTACATGGAATTTCCTGACGTTAAACATCAGTACAGAAAAAGAGTATATACTGCAGAGCGGACACCATGAATTAACAATCTAGCTGTTATTATGCATGAAAATACTTTTGAAAGCACTTTATAATTTGTATAATGATTCAAAAATTTAGGTAAAATTGTTTAATAATATTGACACCTCAATTTGGAGATTTTAAATCTTGAACAAACTCAGTAACAGTATTCTATTTTAAACTGCTAGTGTCTTTTTTGAAATAAATAAATTAAAAAATATTTTGCATGCTTTATGTTGTCTGCATCTAAGTGATGAATTAGTAAAAAATAATGCATAATATTTTCTTAATTCTGTGCTCTTAAAATTTTAATGTATTAACATTTCTGTATTATAACCTCCTAGACATTAAGTTTTTAAGTTTTCATTATCTATTTCCCCAAATCCTTCCATTCCTTTCTAGTTCAAGGATAGTGAATGTAAGTGTGAAGAATAGGGTTTCATGTATAAAGAGTTGTTGGTAGGATTTCATACACAACACTACAGAGGATATAGAACTATGGACTGGAGCAAAACCATAATAATTTCAGAAGTCTAGTAAGCTCTGATGACAGGCAGAGTGGAAAGTCATCAAAATTGGCTGGAGGCGAGGTGTTAAAAATTGGTTTTCAAACCATAGACTATAATTAGTAGTACAATTATAAACATGTTCTTTAATCTGTTGTAACAGGTGTACCACATTGATGCAAGGAGTTAAAAACAGGGTAGTAAATGGCAATCCTGTATTTTATGCATGAACTTTCTGTGAACCTGTAACTTCTGTAACATAGAAAGACAGATATATAGATAGATAGTTTGATAGATAAAAAGAATGATAGATAGATAGACAGATAGATAGATACATAGATAGATAGATAGATAGATAGATAGATAGATAGATAGATAGATAGATAGATAGATACATAGATAGATAGATAGATAGATAGATAGATAGATAGATAGATAGATAGATAGATAGATAGATAGATAGATAGAAAAATACATAGATAGACAGATATATACATACATACATACATACATGGATACATAGATACATAGATAAATTTACATAGTGGCGAGTTAGGAGAATAGGTGAAGTTGGAAGGACCAAGAGAATTCTGAGCAGTTGTGAAAACACTTCTTGGTGTTTTCTTTAGGGAGTTTGTGTGGAGCTCATGATGTATTCATGAATGTGCAAGAGTTTGAAAGCCAGAGGTAAAATGGAGATTCATACTATAGTTCACATAGCCAATAAAGTAATCTAAATCCATTTGCCCATATTAAATTTCAGAGGCCCATCTGATAACATGGCTGTGACTGATGAAACCCTATTCTACTTTTTATGTAAGGCAGGTGCTGTCTCTATGTAAACTATGAGAATTGTGACTTGCACTATAATCTTAATAGCCTGACTTATGGCATGACTATTCACATTTTAATATATTTTTCTGAACTTTGAGTCTATATTACATCAAATGCAAACTAACTGTGTCAATCCGAATACACTATAAAATGTGTGGCATCCATCTTGCCTCTTTTATTAAAATAGCTTTTGCAGTCTTTTACTTGCCCAAAGTGTAGCACCATAACCTCTGGCGCACTTACACCTCTTGGGGCTTCCCAAACAGTCTATTCTCATATTGTCCTTCGACCTTGTCTGTTCTGCTCTCCCCATCCCCACATTTTCTCAGTTTGGCTCTTCATTAGATGACAATTTATAAATGCTTAAATATTTTTGTGTAATTTAAGGGTTAATGTGATTTATCTCTATAGTTACAAACATTCCTATACTTCTGAATCATACACTTTTTTTAACAATAAAATTTCCTAAAATTCACAAACAAGAAAGTGAAGCAGTTTCATTGTATTTTCTAGGTTAATATGTACATTATATATATTGCAAATAAAATCAGCATATAAGATTCCAAGCAGTAATATAAGGCTTCCAATCAAAGTTTCTGTGCATTTTAAAAATATAGTTTTTTTTTAATTAAACAGAGCAATCAATCAATAAATTATTTCTATTATCCAGAGAGCTTTTCATATTATTGCAAATTGAAGTTTTATTCCCCAACTTTTAATACATTTGGATTCATATGTATGTATTTATGATTTCAGAGTTTCTAATTTCAACAGGGATTGGCAGTAGATAGAACAGTTAGTACAATATCCTTTTTTGTTCTTCATTCAGTAGGAGGTAAGGTTAACTTCCTGAGACACATGTACTTCAGAGACTCATGGTCTAAGTAACAAGAGCTCATAGAGAGTTTGCTGAAATGGGGTTGGGATCAGAGTAGTTAATTTTTTATGCCTTCATGGCCATTAACTTTTTTCTGATTTTTACTAGGTTAAATAGGACAGTTAAACATTTTTTAATTCTTTCACCTTCTTATCCTTTTCTGTCACATCCTGATCCTGTCCCATAGAAACCCTTGGAACAAATTGCTGAAGAGATTGTATCGTCAGCAAATACTAGCCACAGATAACAGATATAGACCTATGCATATTCAGGACTACTACTGCTATCCTAATGTAGTTCTTTTTCCTGGTAAGCCAGGGAACCCTACTCAATAGTCATTCTAATCTATGCAAATCCATTTTGAAATAAAACCTATTTCTCATCCTGAGAAGGTCAGCTGTTGAGAACACTGTTGTGATGTCTAGTGTTTTTTTCCTGAACTTTAGAACTGGGCTTTCTCTTAGAACTCATTCATTTGAAGTGACTATGAGAGGAAATTCATGCACATTTAATTGACAGAAAATGCAAAATCAACCAAATAGAACTGTATACAAAAGACCAGGTGCCAATCATGGGTGATTTAAGTAGTTTAGAAAGGGCTCTCATAATTGCCTGCAATTTTTCTTATTGTGGAAAATGAACTAGATTTCAAGAACTTTATGTATCATTAATTGCAGAATACAAAGTGTTTCGTTGATTTGTGCAGGTAATTTTCCAACTATTTATTTATCTGCATATGCATAATGCATTTACAGCTGATCCTAACCACAATTATAAATATAAATGAACTGCCCTAAATTACCATATAAAATACAAAACTTGAGAATAATATCTTAAAACTAGCACTGAATTTAAGTAGGAAAAATGGAAACTTAATCCCAGTGGTTAATTATTTAAAGAAGGCAATAATTATATTTTCATTTGGGGTTGACTGTTGCTTCCTATGTTGAGCTATTGCCCATTTTTAAAAGCTTATTGAATTCAAATGAATGCTATAGGGCAGAACAAAGCTGTTCTAGATTAGATCATATGATCACATCCTTGTTTTCCCAAAGGTAGTACAATACCAATGTCTTTCAAAATTGTGAAGAACTAAAGTAAACTACATATGCTAAATGGAACAGATATGGGACACAGCTATATGGAAATGATGACTACAAACTCATGGAAAAATTTATTGAGATTGCTTACATGAAAAGTTAAAAAAAATCAACCACTAAAACATATTATTTGCCAAATCTGCCCATTTAAAATCAAAATAACATTTTTAGGGAAGCTACCTAAAATGAGCTATTTAATCAGGTTCTTTTATATGCACATACACAAGCCCAAA
Organism: Tamandua tetradactyla; assembly: GCF_023851605.1. NCBI lineage: Eukaryota > Metazoa > Chordata > Mammalia > Pilosa > Myrmecophagidae > Tamandua > Tamandua tetradactyla. Next base: position 59,314,487 of record NC_135345.1, read on the forward strand.
CACACAGCCCTTACCTGTGCCCTTCATCTTGAGTCCTCCCCGACACTGAGAGTTAGGACCGACCATCTCATCCTGCATTTATGGATTTACGCTCGGTCCAGAGCCTGGGATGGATTCTGACCTTAACAAAGCCCACAGCAAGTAGTTTATGTTAAAATATAATCAATAACATAGACAGTTATATAGGAAGTCTTACAGTGTGGGTGAAGGAGATAATTAACTTCTGATACTTAAATTATTAGTCATTAAAACAATTAATGAGATGAATTGTTTGTTCAAGAAAGCACACAGATCTTGTATCAAATCTTTGCTCCTTCACAACCATCTGGATGACCCTGTGTAAGCCAGTCCCTCTTAGACTGTGAGAAGTGCAGGAATAACTTCCACATAAATGTGTTCATAAACAATAATTGTATGGAATTTAATTAATTCATGCATATAAAATGTTTACTACTCTTTGTGGCATATAGATTGTGATCAATATATTTCCTGTCTTAAAGAGTGACGACTTTCAGATTAAGGGAAAGAAGAGAAAATATAATAAAGACTTGACTATTTGTAAAAGATGTTATTGCTTTTATATAATATATATATACATGATTGAAGATGGGTAAAGTAAAAAATGAGAACTTGTGTACTGTATGAAAATGGAAAACCAGAGACTTTATTGTTTCTGGGGAAGCAGGAGATACAATGGAGGTGGGGAGATGAGCATTCTATTGTGGTGCAGTAATAGATCGTCTGGCTTCATCAATGGCCAGGAGAAAACATATAAATTGATGTTGATTCCCCCATAATTTCTTCTTTTCTGTCACATGACATATGTAAACCATCAGCAAACTAATGTGATTAGTTCATCCTATCCAAGCCAGTAGTATAGTCATAGCCTTCTAACTGGCTATGCGTATTCTTAAAGCAGTCACTAGAATTGTCTTTTTAAAATGTATAACAGGTTATGCCATTCTTCTCTTCTTATCTCCCATTTTACTCAGTGAAAAGCCAGCATTCTTTATGAGGCCATATTTAATCCAGCTCCTTAGTTGCCTACCAATTTTCCCTCCCCCCTAATCACTCTCCCTATCTGTTTTGCTCCAGCAGACTGGTCTCGCTGCCTACCCTTGCCCTAGGGTATCTGCAATTTCTATTCCCTTGGCCTAAAGAAACACTTTCCTAGATACCCACATGGCTTCTTTCTCATTTACTACTGATCTCTGTTCAAATGTCAGCTTTAACAGCCTCTATAAATAGCATCTATCCCTCTACCAGACTCTCCTTAATTCCCTCCTCTGATTTTTTTTTCCTCTGTAGCATTTATCATCTTCTGACCTAACATTTATTTACTTGTTTTTTTTTTCTTTCTATTATCTGTCTGTGTACTCCCCACGTATGCTTTCACAATGCAATTCTAGGTCCTCTTTTTTGTTTACAATTGTAAACTTAATGCTCCAAAGAGTTCGTGGCTAACAGTAGGTGCTTGTTAAAAGTTGTGAATTAATAAATCATGATTGTACAACACTTTTTTTCTAATAGCATTTTCTATAAGCAATATTGCAATGATTCTTTCAGTTTTATAGGTATAATGGCACATGAAAGGGTAAAGTGTACTTTAAGCACAAATACTGGACTCAGACAAAAAGAACACTCCCTTTTTAGAAATTAGTACATTAACAAAAAGATCTCCAAAGGAGAGGAAGCAAACAATAAATATCTTTCTGGTGGATAGATGTAGAAATCCCAGGACCAAGTTCTTATACTGTTTGACTAAATGGCCTTTTTCTTAAACTAAAAAAAGGAATTTCTAACTACTTCTCTAACAAATCACTTTATCAGTAAGTACATAAATCATATTTTCATGACACACTCTGCTAACCTTCTACCCCTAGCAAGACTATATTTAATCATTCCTAGACAGACAATTATCTATTATTTTTCAGGATTGTCTTGTTATCTTTAAAACAAACAAACAACATAAATTTTTGAGCCTTAAAATTTGCACCTGTGATGATTTCAATATCATAATGTTACATAATTATAAAACAAGTATCACATAATGTTACATAAGTCAAGTATTTTAATGCACACTTTCTTTAATAGATCAAATGATTATACTAATAATCTGTGTGTCTAGAAACGTTTGTACTGAAGCTTTCTAATACTTACCATCAAGTCTGTTATATTTGGCTTATGAACTCTCTTCTAAACCTCTACTTAATTTGGTTGTTTGATTACAAATACTGAGCAGATAAAAGATGGGAGTACTTCAAAGCGGTTCTGAGTTGTTTCCATGAATGGCAGAGTTTGCCTTTGGTAGGTCCACTTTGCAGGGCAAAAGCTAAGAGGAAGCCTTGGGAAACCATCTCAAGAAAGTTGACTTTTGTGTCAATTCCTTGATGAGGGTGACCATATGCAGGTTATTGTCACCACTGCCGCTCCTCTCTGAAGCTCAGGGAATTACTGTTCCTGGAAAATATTACCTAGGATGAGGTAAGAGGTCAGTAACAGGAGTTTCAAAAGAAGAGAGACCAAACTTAATGCTTTCTCATTTACTCTTTAGCACAGTATTACCACTTTTCCATATATTTTTTCAGAAACAAGGCAAATAAATAGGACACTATTTGAAGCTAAATTTATTATATGAAACTTCAGGCATCTATTATTAATATTAGGAGGCTTTTTGATAACTATTTTGATAGTATAAAATGGAATAAGTATATTTATACTTATATTTCACTATTATGTTCATATTGCTAGTATTGTCAATTATTTGCCTTATGTACTAACCTTCGCAAACTGCCCTTGCTTTACCTGAGGAAAAGTAATTGTCAAAGTTAGTTGTTAATAACATCATTTCTTGCTTGTTCTACTTCTGTGTTATTTTTATCTTGTGGTTTATTTATTTTGGCACAGCAAGACTCATAGCTTCCTCCGCAATTTCACAAAATATGTCCTGCCTCATAACCTTGTTGGCTGCCCTAATTGCAGTGTTCCTATAAAAGAAAATGAATTTGGATATGTTCTTAAATACCTTTTAAGCTTTTTTGTTTAATTTAGTTTACTTCAACCACATATAGTATAGAGCATCTTTGCAAGTGTAGTACATTTTTCCTTCTCTAACCTTTATTCTCTCTATATATACCCATCATTTTCATGAAGACTCTAGCACCTTGATGTTTTAGTGTGGAAAGTAACAATAAGCACTTTTTATTAGTTTCCATATTGGATTTATATCCATATTTCTCATAGCATTTCTAATCTCTTGGAAATTTCACTTTACAAAGTTGAATAATGGCTGCCCTAATTTTGAAAATGCTAGTCACACAAAATTCATTATTGCAAAATTTCTTAAGGTTTAGTCATTTTTGCTATATCTGTGTGGTACTTGTATATTTTCATTTGACTTTTTTTTGTGTTTTGGCATGGCTGTCCCACTTTGAGGGACACTGTTGCACTGTCTGTCAGTAAACATTTATTGAACATCTGCAATAAAGCAAACTTTTTTTGACAGCTTTGGGAAGATAAGGGTAAATAAAGAAAATCTACCTTCTCAGGACTTAGGGAATAATTGTAAAGATAGAAAATACACTGATTATTTCAATGGAATGTAGTGCTAAGTGCAAAATATATATGTATATATGATATTGGCAGTTTAACAGAAGAGAAGTGATAAAGGCGTTAAAGGCATTAGAAAATTCATGTGTAGAAGTGGGAGCCTGGATTTCTGAAACTGGATTTTGATTTCTGGAATCTGCAAGCTCTTTGTTTTAGTTGGATTGAAAGCAATATATATCGAGATAGTAGGAGACTTGGGACAGTTAGCAGGGATCACATTTTTTAAAGAACTACAAATCCAATGACATAAAATTTAATTAAACCTTGTAAAAAATCCAAGGAGAGCCAAGCATATCTATGAGTTTCAATGGGTTTCTTCGTAGATCCTTTTATTTATGGTAGAAGAGCTTCTGGCCACTACTTTATTCAAAAGGCAAGAGGGAGAAAACCTTTTTTTTTTTTTTTTTCAGCATGGCAGGCAAGAACTCTGCCTGCTGAGCCACCGGGGCCTGAAAACTTTTTAATTGAACAAGTGATATATCTATTCTTGGTAATTTTCCAGTATGATTATATTTTAGATATTTAATCTATAAAATTTTTAAAAATCTTCCCTTTCTCTCACCATGTTTGACTACCTCTGCTTAGTAGCAATTTCCTACTCAGCAAATAAACTTTAAAATTAGATAATGCAATTGGGATGTAGAGGGCAAGCTGGAGGCCTGAATTTCAATTCCAGTCTTGTCAATAATTAGCTACACTATGGAGAAAGCAAATGATACCTATTAGACACCATCCTCTGTATATATGTATCTATACATATATGTATATATAAATTAATATTTATATATATAAACAATATATATAAACTAATAAAATGTGTATGCATATATGTATATATTTATATTATATGCAGCACTGTCTATGAAACTGGCAGTATTATCTTTGTTGTATGAATAAAGAGATTTTCTCACTCAGGTTAAATATAATTATCTTGCCCAGCATTACAGCAGAAGAGAGAAGTAGATTTCAAATTAGATGGACCTTACTTCAGATTCTGAACTCTCTAACACTGTACCTCAATCCTTCGTCACTTACATTACTTCACTTATTAAGTCCAAGTCTTAGTTTATCAGTGGTTCTCAGTTGTGGTCCTGGTATCGGCATCACCTTGGAACATGTTAGAAACACAAATTCTAGGTTCCCATTCCCATATCTATAGAATGAAAGTCCTGAGCTATGACCCAGCAATCAACGTTTTAGAAAACCCTGCAGCTTACTCTGGTGCATACTGAAGTGTGAGAACCGCCGTATTAGAGTATGACATCATGCTTCTCAAACCTGACAATAAGTTGTAAGCACCTTGAATGCCTTGAAAATGCTGATACTGGAATATCTCCATCGATTACGATCATGGTTTATACTTGTTTTGAAATAGGATATATATATATATATATAGCTTTATTCACACACCATACAATCCATCCCAAGTGTACAATGACTCAGTATAATCATTGTATAGTTAATATAGTATAATCATTCATCACCACTATCAATTAATTTTAGAACAGTTTCATTGCTACAAACAATAAGAATAAAAACCCCATCTAGCATTAGCATGATACCTTTGTTACAGATGATGAAAGAATAGTAAAATATAACTGTTAACTATAGTACACAGTCTGCATTAGGTGTGTCTTTTCCCATTATTGACACCTTGCAATACTGATGGACATTTGTTCTAGTTCATAAAACATGCTTATATTTTTACTATTAACCATTTTCATCATCTGTAACAAATATCACTACGTTATACAGCCCCATGTGTTATCCTTCTGCTTTCTTTCTTTTTGACAAACATGACCCTAAACTTTCCCTTTCAACCATAATCACACGCAAAATTTAGGGCTATTGATTAGATGCACAATAATATGCTACCATTCCTTCCATCCTTTTCCAAACATCTACAATCAAACTCTTAAATATTCCTCATACATTAAGCACAAATTCACTTCCCCTTTCTTTACCCTCATTCTACCTCTGCATATCTTATACTCTAGGTATTAACCCCTTGAATTTGCTAATTATAATTAGCTCATACTACTCAGACCGAGACCATACAATATTTGACCTTTGTGCTTGGCTTATCTCACTCAAATGATATCCTTAAGGCTCATTCATGTTCTCACATGCATCAAGACTTCATCTCTTCTTACAGATGAATAACATTCCATATGTATATACCACATTTTGTTTATTCATTCATCAGTTGATGGACATTTGGGCTGTTTCCAGTTTTTGGCAATTGTGAATGATGCAGCTATGAACATTGTTGTGAAAATGTCTGTTTGCATCCCTGTTTTTAGTTCTTTTGGGTATATACCTAGTAGTGGAATCACCGGATCATACTTCATCACTAACTTCCTGAGGAATCATCAAACTGTCTTCAATAATGGTTCCATCATTTTACATTCAGAACAGCAGTGACTAAGTGTTCCTATTTCTCCACTTCCTATCCAACCTTGTAGTTTTCTTTTTTTTTTAATAGTGACTAGTCTAGTAGGTGTGAAATGATGTCTCAGTGTGGTTTTAATAATAACATTATTAATAATTTATTTATTATTTAACAATAATAAATATTATTATTTCCCCAATAGCTAGTAGTGTTGAGCATTTTTTCATGTACTTTTAGTCATTTGCATTTCTTCTTTGGAAAATTGTCTATTCAAGTCTTTTGCCTGTTTCTTAATTGTGTTGTCTTTTTATTGTTAAGTTATAGGATTACTTTATACATTCTGGATATCAAACTCTTACTGCATATGTAGTTTCCAAATATTTTCTCCCATTGAGTAGGCTGCCATTTGGCATTCTTTTCAAAGTCTTTTGAAGCAAAAAAAAAAAAAAAACATTTGATTTTGATGAGGTCCCATTTGTCATTTTTTTCGTTCATTGCTTGTGCTTTGAGTATAAAGTCTAAGAAACTACTACCTACCACAATATCTTGAAGATGCTTCCTAACATTTTGTACTAGGTGTTGTATGGTCTTGGCTCTTATATTTAGGTCTTTGATCCATTTTGATCTTCTTTTTGTTTAGAATATGAAAGAAAGGTGTTTTTTCATTCTTTTGGATATCATTATCCACTCCTCCCAGCATCATTTGGTGATGAAACTGTTCTATAACATTTGGGTGGTTTGGCAACCTTGTTAACAATTACTCAATGATGTGAAGATATATTTTTGAACTCTCAATTTGATTCCACTGATTGGTATGTCTATCTTATGCCTGCACCATGTATTATGACCACTGTAGTTTTGTAATATATTTTAAAGTAGAAATTGTGAATCCTCTAACTTCATTTTTCATTTTCAAGATGCTTTGGCTTATTTGGGGCTTGTTACTCTTCCAAATAAATTTGATAATTGGTTTTTCTAAAGTAGGCTGTTGGAATTTTTTTTTTTTTATTAATTAAAGAAAAAAAAGAAATTAACACAACATTTAGAAATCATTCCATTCTACATATGCAATCAGTAATTCTTAACATCATCACATAGATGCATGATCATCATTTCTTAGTACATTTGCATCGATTTAGGAGAACTAGCAAAACAGCAGAAAAAGATATAGAATGTTAATATAGAGAAAAAAATAATAATAGAAAAAAAGGAAAAAGAAAAAAAAAGACAAACAAACAGACAGACAAAACAAAAAAACTTATAGCTCAGATGCAGCTTCATTCAATGTTTTAACATGATTACTTTACAATTAGGTATTATTGTGCTGTCCATTTTTGAGTTTTTGTATCTAGTCCTGTTACACCATCTGTATCCCTTCAACTCCAATTGGCCATTATCTTACCCTGTTTCTAACTCCTGCTGGACTCTGTTACCAATGACATGTTCCAAGTTTATTCTCGAATGTCGGTTCACATCAGTGGGACCATACAGTATTTGTCCTTTAGTTTTTGGCTAGACTCACTCAGTATAATGTTCTCTAGGTCCATCCATGTTATTACATGCTTCATAAGTTTATTCTGTCTTAAAGCTGCATAATATTCCATCGTATGTATATACCACAGTTTGTTTAGCCACTCGTCTATTGATGGACATTTTGCCTGTTTCCATCTCTTTGCAATTGTAAATAACGCTGCTATAAACATTGGTGTGCAAATGTCCGTTTGTGTCTTTGCCCTTAAGTCCTTTGAGTAGATACCTAGCAATGGTATTGCTGGGTCGTATGGCAATTCTATATTCAGTTTTTTGAGGAACCGCCAAACTGCCTTCCACAGTGGTTGCACCATTTGGCATTCCCATCAGCAGTGGATAAGTGTGCCTCTTTCTCTGCATCCTCTCCTCATCAAGAAAGTAGAAAGACAGCCTACACAATGGGAGACAATATTTGGAAATGACATATCAGATAAAGGCCTAGTATCCAGAATTTATAAAGAGATTGTCCAACTCAACAACAGAAAGACAGCCAACCCAATTACAAAATGGGAAAAAGAATTGAACAGACACCTCTCAGAAGAGGAAATACAAATGGCCAAAAGGCACATGAAGAGATGCTCAATGTCCTTGGCCATTAGAGAAATGCAAATCAAAACCGCAATGAGATATCATCTCACACCCACCAGAATGGCCATTATCAACAAAACAGAAAATGACAAGTGCTGGAGAGGCTGTTGTAATTTTGATTGGGATTGCTTTGAATCTGTGGATCAATTTAGGTAGAATTGACAACTCTATGATACTTAGTCTCCAATCCATGAACACAGAATGCTCTTCCATCTATTTAGGTCTTCCTTGATTTCTTCTAGCAATATTTTGTGGTTTTCTGAGTACAGGTCCCTTACAATCTTGGTGAAATTTATTCCTAGGTATTTGATTCTGTTAGTTGTTACTGTAAATGGATATTTTCCCTTGATTTCCTTCTAGGATTGCTCATTACTTAGGTGTTGAAACACTACTGATTTTTTATGTTGATCTTTTATCCCATCACTTTGCTGAACTCATTTATTAGTTCTAGTAGCTTCATTGTAGATTGTTCAGGACTTTCTAAATACAGAATCATGTCATCTGCAAATTTACTTCCTCCTTTTGTATGCCTTTCATTCCTTTTTCTTGCCTAATTGCTCCAGTAGAACTTCTAGTACAAGGCTGAATAACAATAGTGACAGAGGGGTATCTTTCTCTTGCTCCTGATCTGAGAAGGAAAGCTTTCAATCTTTCACTATTGAGTACAGTGTTAGCTGTAGGTTTTTCACATATGCCCTTTATCATATTGAGGAAGTTCCCTTCTAGTCCTATCTTTCGAAGAGTTTTTACCAAGGAAGGATGCTGGTTTTTATCAAATGCCTTTTTTTTTTTGCATCAATTGACTTGATAATGCATTTTTCTCTTCAATTTGTTAACGTGGAATATTATATAAATTGGTTTTCTTGCATCGAACCATGCTTGCATACATGAGATAAAACACACTTGATCATAGTGTATAAATCTTTTAATCTGCTGTTGGATTTGGTTTACAAGTATTTTGTTCAGGAGTTTTCTTTTCTTGTAATATCTTTATCTGGCTTTGATATTGGGGTGATGTTGTTTAACAAAAAACATTTTAGGTAGTTGTCTCTCCTCTTTAACTTTTTTTTGGAAGGATTTGAGCAGGATTGGTGCTGATTCTTCTTAGAAAGATTGGTTGAACTCACCTGTGAAGCCACCTATCTTGTCCTGGTCTTTTCTTTCAGGAGAGGTTTTTGATAACTGATTCAATTTCTTTACTTGTGATAGGTTGGGTCTTCTATTTTGTAGGTTATTCATGTGTTACTAGGAAATTTCATTAAAGTTGTCTGATTTTTTGGCACACAGTTGTTCATAAGAATCTCTTATGATCTTTTTCATTTTGGTGGGATCAGTAATAATGTCTTCCCTCTCATCTATGATTTTATTTACTTTCATCTTCTCTTCTGTTTTCTTTGTCAGTCTCTCAGCACTCCCTTCACTGCATCCCATAAGTTTTGATAAGCTGTGTTCACACTTTCATTTGTCTTGAGATATTTGCTGATTTCTCTCAAAACTTCTCCTTTTACCCACAGATTGAACATGCTTTTTAATATCTATATATTTGTGAATTTTCTAGTTCTCTAAATTATTAATTTCCAACTTCATTCCATTGTTAACAGAGAAAGTATTTTGTAAATTTTCAATCTTTTAAAATTTATTGAGGCCTGTTTTGTGACACAGCTTGTGCTCTGGAGAATGATCTATAAACATTTGAGAGGAATGCATATCCTGTTGTTTTAGTGTGCAATGTTTTGTATATGTCTGTTAGATGTAGTTAATTTATCATATTTTGAAGTTCTCTGCTTCCTTATTATCTTCTTTCTAGATATTCTATGTGTTGAGAATAGCAGTGTATTGAAGTCTCCAACTACTATTGTGAAACTGTCGATTTCTTCCTTCAGTTTTGCCAGTGTTTGCCTCATGTATTTTCGGGTACTGTGGTTAAGTGCATAAATATTTATGATCATTATTTTTTCTCGGGAGATTTCCCATTTTATCCAAATGTAATGCCATTCATTGTCTCATGACATTTGTGCATTTAGTCTATTTTGTCTGCTATGAGTATAGGTACCCCAGCTCATTTTTGGTTATTGCTTCCTTGGAGTAACTTTTTCCAACATTTCACTTTCAGCCTACTTATACCTTGGATCTAAGGTGAGTTTCTGGTAGACGGCATATAGAAGGCTCATAGTTTTTAACCCATTCTTCCAACCTGTATCTTTTGATAGGGGAGTTTAATCCATTAACATCCAATGTTATTACTGAAAGGCAGTACTTACTTCAACCATTTTATCCTTTGGCTTTCACATGCCATATTTTGTTTTTGTCTCTTTTTTTACTCTTTTCATTACCCTTACTAATAATCTTCACTTTTACCCTCCCCTCATAGCTTCTCTCTCTTGTTTTTTTCTTTCAGCCTGCACTACTTCCTTTAATATTTCTTGAAGGGTAGATTTCTTATTAATGAGCTCTCATAGTTTCACAGTTTCTCTTTAATTTGTGAAAATTTTAAATTCCCCTTCATTTCGAAGGACAGTTTTGCTTGATAAAGAATTCTTGGCTGGCTGTTTTTCTCTCTCAGCGTCTTTACTATATCATACCACTGCTTCTCGCATCCATGGTTTCCAATGAGAAAGCAGAAAATAGTCTAATTAAAAATTCCTTACGTCTGAAGAATTACTTTCTTCTTTGATTAGTTGTTACAAATACTCTAACTTCTATGACTTTTAAATTTGTTTCTTTGATTAGGTCATATCTTGTTCCTTATTATGTCTTGTGATTTTTGGTTAAGTCTAGGCATCTGATTGTCTTGATGTGTTTATTCTGATGATTACTTTCTCTCTTTTGCCTAATGTTTTATTATTGTTTGGCATTGTGTTAAGTCACCTCTTTGATTCTTAGTTCAACTTATTCTAGACCTTTAGAATTGCCCTTGTTTAATTGATGAAAACAGGGTCTGGAGCCCACAAATGGGGCATAGACCTGTTACAAAGATTCCTGGGGAGCAACACAGCAATGATGAAAAAAAAAAAAACAAAAAAACAAAAAACATTGGTTTCTCACCCTCTTCAGCTGCCCAAAATTGGATTTTCTTGTCTTCTCAACAGACGGTGCTCTTTAGCAAACTTTTTCGCACAGTTCTAGAAGGGAATTTTTTTTTAAATTTTAAGTGGGCAGTATTGAAACAATGGCCAGAAGGTTTCCTGTTCTGGGTAGGATAGAACTGTGATTCAAAGCCAGCCAACAGTCCAGATTCACTGATCAGAAGCCACACTCAGTCCTTGTCCATGCCACCCATTTTCCCAGGGAAGAAGACCCCCATACACCTATTCATCCATAGCAGCCATTCACAGACCCACTAGGCTGTTTGCCTTGAAGGTGAGTGGTGGGTGCTAGCTCCTGCTTGGGGCCAATTCCCTCATAGTTTTTGCTGCAGTTTTTCCATCTTTCCATCCTATTCTTCCCTGGGTGTAACATGGGAGTCCTCTGGTGTCTGGAGCCCCAGAACATTAGTTTTGCATAGTCTCTTCCTAACCACTAGCTGTTTTTGGAAGAGGGATGAGAAAACTGCTGTTTCCTGCACTTCCATCTTCCCAAAGGTCTTATATACATACACACATATGTATATATATTTACACACACACACACACACACACACACATTTAATAGCATATTCCAGGGGATTCTAAAATGTAGTTGAGACTGAAGAACACCCTAAGAGATCAGTGCTTCTCAAATTTATTACACACTGAAAACACTTTGGGATCTTGTGAAAATGCATATACTTGTTCAGTGTTTATGACTGTGACTGTGATTCTGCAATTCTAACAACCTACCAGGCGATATGATGCTACTGATCCATAGGACATATTTAATAAAATAGCATTATATTATTGTTGACATGACAACTAGTTCTGAAATATATGGTTCTATGAAATCTTTCAATTCATGGCCAAAAGAAAGCAATATCCTTTAGTTTTTGACAGTGTAGGTTTATTTGTTAAGACAGGTTTGAAACTTCACTTTGCCGTGGATTAGTTGCATAATTTTGAGCAAATTACCTATTCCCTCTTGCTTTGTTTTTATCTTTAAAGTGGGAATAACGATACCTGCCATGTATAATTGTGAATATTTAATAAAATAGTCAATATAAAATTATTACTGCAATGACTTCCATTTCATAACTACTTAATAACTGTTATTATTGTGAACTTTTCATTTCTACTTTGACTTAGAGTAGTTTAATATATTTCTCAAGGCAATTAATAGCACATGTGGAAATATTGATATGGTTCTTGTGATTTACATTATAGGAGTACTATTATGAAAAACTATTAACAGACTCTAAATGATAAAATAAAAATGACAGCCACAACAGTCATTCTTAGCACTGAATCATTAGGTAAACATATAGGCTGATTATCATTAAAAATACATGATATAATGTAATTTGCCATCCATCATCACACTTTTATCACCTATCTGACTGGTGCTTTAAAAATTGTAGTATAATTCTTTCAATATAGTTAAGGACATGTCCTTTTCTTAAAACCCTCTAATACTGAGCCTTGTGGTTTCAAATAGAATTGCTCTTTGATCCAAATGCTTTCTATTAAATATAAAAAATTCCTTAAGTTTCTTCAAAACCAGTGATCCAAAGCAGTATTTTTAAAAGGTTGTTAGATATAATAATTAATTAAATTCATGGTTTCTGATTTTAACAAATTCTAAATTGCTTTATATTCTCCCTTAGAGAGTTTGACCTACTTAGTAGATTGGAAAACTTTGTGATCTGAATCATGTTCCTGTCAGACAGCAGGAATTCACATCCCTTGAGGACTTACCTTAAATAGGATTCATCAGTTCTCTGTAGTACAGTGCCCCAGCTGCCCATGCTGAAGACAAAAGGGTAGCCAATTTAATTAACCACAGCCTCGAGGAGCATAATTCATTATCATTTTGACCAAGAAATCTAAGTTTATATCAGTGTTCCCAGTGATAGGGTACATGGAGCCAAGGTGCTCTAATCAGGAAGAAGTTCCTTAAATTTAATTGTTCTTTTGACTATTTAATTGAAGGTAAAATGAGAGCCAAAATTAGAGTAACATTAGAGTAGAGGGACCTATATTTCTTTCATGTGATAAGAAGTGAATAAACTGTGTATCCCAGCTTTGGGGGAGAATTACCTATGACCAACCCTACAAAAGCACTGCACCTTTTCTACTAACCCTAGTTGATATAGCCAGTTTCATGGCAAATGAACAAGAGATGAAGGGTTTATTTAGGGGGTGCTATTGCATACACAAACGTTTGACACAAATTCAGTGACTAGAAATAAGTTCTCAATGATTAATTAATGTAATGTATTAGCCAGATATTTATTGACTACCTTGTGCTGTACTAAACAAAGAGAATGCAAAGTGAAATGAAACATGCTTTTTTTTGTGCCACTGAAATGTTAACAGCACATTAATGGATGAGAGATAATTATGTGAGGGAAGAAATTATTTAAAAAATAGAATAAAGGCATGTATAATGCAGTATGGATTGTGGGAATATTAGGAAAAGCAACTTAGAGGTAAAATTATTTGAGTTGGGTCTGAAAGAAAGACTTCGACTTTACAAAGAAGAAATTAGGTGAGCAAGCCATCCGGACATAGGGAATGCTCCTTGAAGCAAAATACCCTATTAGGTTCCTAACTTTCCTGTAATGGCATGGCTGGAGGAATAAATGGAAGTGAGGTGGATAGAAAATGCGGTTGTTGAGGAGGATAACTTCCCTTCAATTGTATGGACCACATACTTAGATATATTCTTTCCATATGTTAGCACATCCAATCCCTTCAACAAATATCAAAATGAGTATTTGTATCTTCACTTTTATAAACAGTGACATTGAGAAGAAGTCATATGCAATGCACGATACCATTCAAGTGACAGCTAGAAGCCCATAGTTCCAGTCACAGAACTGCTGATTCAAGACTGCAAAATTTTTTATACACTGTGACAACAAAAGCTTTGTATGACATATTAAGGGGATAATTTTATTCTTTAGACAATTATCTATGTATAGCTAGGAGATCCATCACTGTACTTGAGTTCAGTTTGACACATGCAGGTATAGCATGCAAACATATGCTTAAAAACAATTATTAAAGAAATAAGAAACAAAACAACAACAAACCAAAACCTAGCAACAGTGTGGATATTGAATGACATAGAATAAGAAATTAAGAGAAGCTGAAATAATTGCTTACATTTCAAATAGTTTAAACAAATTTTTAATATTAGAACAAATGTTAGAAGTTAATTTAATTATTTACTTTGTGCATTAGTTAATAAATATGGGGTATATTCAATGTGTCTTGGCCTGTTAAGGTACAGGGAAATGGTGTTTTAAAAAATGCATTTTCCTTGTCATCATGAAACCAGCATCTAGGAAGTAAGATATACATAAAACCAATCATTAAAAAATTAATATATTTTAAAATACAATTGATTGATTTAGGAGACAGAAATAACAATATCGCACTGTGTTATTCAATTAGATTTAAATAGATATACTTTAATCCAAGCAGCACCTATTTATTGAATGCCTACTATGTACCAGAAACAAATGTAAACAGGTAACACATTTTAGCTTCTTGGCTTCTAATAAAAAATAAACTCTATGATTTTCCCTAGGGGGATTGATTGGGGGGGAATTAGAAGCCTTATATTGATTTTTATTTACATTTCATAAACTATTTGAAACTAGATGTGATCATTTCAAATTGTGGCCTCTAAATTCAAAAACATCTAGTTGCATGGTCTGACAGATGCCTAATAAAAGAAGTGATTAGGGACAGCTATTTTTGACAAGCTTCCCAACTCTTGAGAAGTTCCAATTTATTTATGCCGATCTCTGCTTCCCTCTCAATCCATATGCCACTGAAATGTGTCTCATCCGTCTCAGCTTCCCAACCTATCATGCAAGCATCTGTTTCTAAAATTACAAAAACTTAGCAGTAGATACACATATAGGGTTAGATGGTCAATAACGTTCAGTTCTCACTGCAGAACTCAGAGATTGATCAGAAAATTGTATTATTGTATACACTGTGACTGTGGTTTCACTAGATAAGAAGGAAAGAATCACAGATTTAGAAAAATAAAAACTTTCAGAGGAAAATATTTAAATGGCTTACACTACAGTAAGGACAAAAAAAAAAGGTGGGAACTCTTAAGTATTTACTTTAAGATGGAGTATAAATGAAAAGGAACCTGTCTTTGTTATCTATTTCTGTGTGATAAATTACCCCCCAAATTAGTTGCTTAAAACAATGCATACGTATTATATCACAATTTCGGTCGGTCAGGTATCCAGTCCCAGCTTTGCAGGCTACTCATGTCAGGACTCTCACAGGTTGCCTAGCAAGGTGTCAGCTGGGCCATAATCATCTCAAGGCTCATCTAAGCAAGGGCGGCTTCCACGCTGTTCTGGCAGTTTTCAGTTCCTGGTTGACGGTAGACCAGAAGAGGTCACTCACAGTTTTTAGCCACATGGATTGCTCTGACATGTCAGCTTACTTTATTGAAACATGCAACCTACATCCTCTTCAATACTTGTAATTTTCTGCTTTTTAGAGAAAATAATAGGCATTGTAATGGTGCAAAATTATATCTTGCGGTTTGATTTGCCTTTTCCTAATAGCTAAAACTGTTGTGCATCTTTTCTTGTGCTTTTCAGCTATTTGTATTGCTTGTGGGAATGTAAAATAGTGCAGCCACTGTGGAAGACAGTTTGGCAGTTCTGCAGAATGTAGGATTTCCATATGATCCAGCAATACCACTTCTAGGAATATACCCAGAAAAATTGAAAGCAGGGTCATGAACAGATATTTTCACACTGATGTTCATAGTAGCATTCTTCACAATTGCTAAAAGATGGAAGCAACTCAAATGTCCATTAATTGATGGATGGATAAATAAAATGATGGGTATACATATAATGGGATATTAGCTAGCTATGAAAAAGAATGAAGTTCTGTTATAGGCTGCAATAGGGATGAACGTTGAAGACATCATTTGAATAAAATAAGCAAGCCACAAAGGGACAAATATTGTATGATCTCACTGATATGAAATAATCATAATAAGTAAATTTACTTAATTAGAGTTTAGAATATGTGTTACCGGAGTCCAAGGTGTGTTAAGGAATGGGGAGTTAGTGCTTAATTGTATATCCAATTTTAGTTGATGGTAAAGTTATGGTAATGAATGGTGGTGATGGTAACACAGCATTGTGAGTGCAATTAACAGCATTGAATTTTATATTTGAATGTGGTTAAATGGAGAAATTATGGGTTCTGTGTATTTTAGAATGCAATTAAAAAGCAAAAAACAAATTGAATGAATAGGAAATAGGAATATGGAACCCTATTGTAAACTATAGACTGGTTAACAGTACAATTATAAATATGTTCTTTCATGAATTGTAACAAATGAACCACAGTAATTCAATATATTAATAATAGAGTGGTATTTGCAAATTGTGTATTTTATGCCTGATTTTTCAGTAAACCTACAACTTCTTTAATTTTTAAATAAGTAAAAAAAACATGCAATCCAGAAAACAATAATATCTATTTGCATAACAGTATCACAGTCTTTTGTAACCTAATTATGAAAATGATAACCCTTTATTTTGCTGTATTCTATCAGTTGATAGAAAAGCACTAGATCTAGTATACTTTTCGTTTTTTTCAATAGTATTTTTTTAGGTCCAGTATGTTTTTTGAGATGTGAATGCCAGGAGTCAGGGCTCAGTGTGGATCACCTCAGAATCTGCCTTCTGCAAATTCTGAGTGCATATCAAGATGACAGGTCACTCAAGAGATTGTAAATTGTACTTCTATAACTTTGATCTAGAAAAAGCACAAGTATCACAAATTTCCACTTGCCAATAAAAATTCCAAACTGCTTTTGAAAATTAAATTTTGCATATATATGTGTGTGTGTGTGTGTGTGTGTGTGTGTGTGTGTGTAACCTTATGCTTATCCCTTGTAATAAATATGAGAGAGGATAGATGTTTTAGTTTCCTAGGCTGCTGAAGACATGTATCACAAAATTGTTTGGCATTTTTCAATGGAAATTTATTGTCTTACAGTTTTGAGGCCAAGAAAATGTCCAAATAAGGACATCGAGAAGGTGATGCTTTCTTCCCAAAGTCTAGCTGCCATTGATCCTTGGCTGGTCTGTTACATGGCAAGGCAAATGACGGCATCTGCTGGTCTCTCCCTTCTCTTCTACATTTCATTGATTTCAGCTTCTTATTTCCATGACCTTATTTTCCATATATATATATATTCACTCCATATATAAAATGCTCCAGTAGTGATTTTAAGACCCATCCTGACTGAAGTGGGTCACATCTTAACTGAAGTAGTCTCAACAAAAAGCTTACTTACAAATTACTTGCAAATAACCCACAGAAATTGATTAGATTTAAGAACATGCTTTTCTGGAGTACAGAAATCACCGCACTCCAGATCCCAAATACAAGTTCTTTCTATATACAAAATGCATACATTCCATCACAACATTCCAAAAGCCTTAAGTCATTACAGTAATAATTCTGAGTAAAAAATCTCATTAAAATCAGTTTTAGTTGTGATCTGTCCTGGGGCACAGTTGCCCTCCATCTATGGACCTGCGAAACCAAGGGAACAAGTTATCTGCTTCCAATATACAGAAGGGAGACGGGCATAGGATAAACATTTCTATTCCTGAAGTGAGAAATTAGAAGGAAAACAGTGGTCACAGTTTCCAAACAATTCCAAAAACTGCAGGCATTCTCCTTTAGATGTCAAGGTCTGAGAGTCATCTGTAGAATATTTTCTTTTTCTAGGCCTGATGGATTGGCAGCTCCACCCTTTCCGAGAAGTTGCACAGCAGCCATGCTCTCCAAGACCACAGGGGTGAAGGCTCCAATCTCTTCAAGCATGGGAATGGCAGCCAAGCTCTCCACAATCCCTGAGGCATAGGTTCCAGCCTAGTCAAGTACTGGGGTGGTGGCACCTCCTCCACAATCCATGGGGAATATGCTTCACCCTTTCTGAAGACAGGGGAAGCAGCTACCTTCCTAAATAACAGGAAAAAGGTCTTCTACCTCCAAGTACTGAAGCATACTCACCCTTTCCACACACGTGTGGGCTCATTCTCTTGGCCTGAGAAGATGTCTTCAGTCCAGATTTCAACCTCCATGGTCCTGCCTTTGAAGTGATTTTTCCTTCAATCTGTCCATTTTCTGTTCCTTTTAGCCCAGGCTGACAGTGGATCTGTTCATACAGCTCTCACAAAATACTTGCCAGTTTTGTATGTAGTACACAGGGGTCCAAACAAAGACAAACGAACTTTCCACAAATCCTTTCTGGATAACTGTATTTCCAATACTGACTTGCACAGAAATGACTGACTAAATCTATGTTCAATTAAAACCTCACATGGAGGACTATTGTCTGCGGACTTGTTTTCCAGAGGCTCAGAATTTTCTAAATTATCAGTTTCTGGTTTATTTGTGCCCAGGAATTTCATTTTCAGCTTGTCCATTTCTTCTCACATTTTACTATAAGCTGTAAGGAGAGATCAAGCTGGACATTCCACATTTAGCTTGGAAATCTTCTCAGATAAGTATCCATGCTCATTGCTTTCAAATTTTGCCTTCTATCAAATATCAGAACTCAATTTTCCCAATTTCTTTGCTACTTTAAAACAAGGATCATCTTTTCTTCAGTTTCAAATACACATTTATCATTTCTGTCTAAGTCTTCAAAGGAAGTGCCTCTAATGCCCATATTTCTACTAGCATTCTATTCAAAGCAATCTAACCCTTTCTTATCAAACAATTCTTAAAGCCTCTATCCATTAATCAATCTGAAAGCTATTTGCACATTTGTTTTATTTGCAATAGCTGTAATCCTTTTTTCCTGATACCAAAATACCAAAACCTGTTTAGTTTCCTAAGCTACTGAAAACAGATACCATGAAATGGGTTAGCATAACAATGGGACTTTATTAGTTCATAGTTTTGAGGCTGGGAAAAATGTCCAAATGAAGTCATCATCAAAGCATCATCATTTCTTCATGAGGACCAGCTGCCAGCAATCCACTCTGCCAGATGGCAAGGAACGTGGCAGTGTCAGCTGGACTCTCCTCTCTTCCAGGTTTTGTTGCTTTCAGCATCTGGCTTCATGGCTTCTCTCTTTGTATTTACCTTGTTTATAAAGGACTCCAAAAAGAGGATTAAGACCCATCTGAATGATGTGGGTCATACCTTAACTAAAATGGCTTTACTGAAAGATCCTACTTACACAGGGATTTATACCCATAGAAGTGGATTAGATTTAAGAAGATGTTTTTTGGGAGTACACACAGTTTCAAATGACCCATAAATTTTTGTCATTTTTAATGTAAAGCATGATAAAAATACAAAAAGTTACTATAAGGTTCTAATTGTTTGTGAATTGTAAGGAAGCTCATTTGCAGTTATTCTTCATGCCTTATAAAAGTAGTTACAGAGGCGGTCAAATACCTTAACAATCTAATACATATACCAATTAATATTATTTATAAACATATATGCAGTGAATATGAACAATTTTCATGTACACATAATTTAATATTTGAAGATATTAACAGCAAATATTATTGTCTAGTATTATGTGACAGTAACTTTTACATGTGGCAGTAAATTAAAGAGATAAGGTCCCTGATCTCATGGAGCTTTTATTCCAGAGTGCTAATTATACATCTATCAAACTAATCAAAGACAATTGCAGATAGTGATATGAAGCAAGCAAGGTAGGTGATGGAAATAAGGTAGGTCATAGGATTAAAGATGAACGGATGAGGGACATTACTGATGGCAAACTAAGTATTGCAGCTCTCTGGGGATAGTGATATTTGAGTTTAGAACTGAATTATGACTCTATGAGTTTATCAGGGCTAAACATTCCAGAAAGAGGGTAACCTGAATCCAAAAGCCCTGTGGCAGAAAGGCTGTCAGCTTATATGTTTGAAGACCCAAATGATTAGCATGGCTGAATATATAAGTGAAAGATATCGCATGATTCAATATGGGTTTGACTTATCTCTACAATGGTGAAGCTAAACTTATAATCATGCCTAAGAGTCACCCCAAGAGAACCTCTTTTGTTTTTCAAATGTGGCCTCTCTCTCTAAGCCAACTCTGCCAATAAAATCATTTCTCTTCCTTCTACATGGGACATGACTCCCAGGGTCGTAAGTCTCCCTGACATTGTGGGACATGTCTACCAGGGATGAGCCTGGCCCTGGCTTCATGGGATTGGGAATTCCTTCTTGGCCAAAAAGGGGAAAAGAAATGGAACAAAATAAAGTTTCAGAGGCTAAGAGATTTCAAATTGAGTTGAGAGGCTTTTCTGGAGGTTGCTCTTATGTAAGTTTCAGCCAGATATTGCAAATTGCCACAGTATGTCAAGCCTCTACCAATAATATTCCTGAAAACCCTAAAGAATAACTTAAGTCTCTATAAATATTTTGCCTAGTAAGTTTATTTTTTCAGGAAATTAGAACCTCCAGATTGTTCCTATGCCAGATAAACTCTGAAACACAGAGGCACCAATCTCTCCAAGAACATTAAGTTTCATTCTTCTACTTCCTAAGGTCAACACCCCTTTGCAGGAAGAAGAAGGTAAAATGGCCATTGGCCAGATACCCCTGAAGAATGTTACCATGATTAAATGAGAGGGAGGAGGTGTAACTGTGAAATTAGCGTTTAACAGATAATTATGACTACTGGTTCATTATGTTGATATTTTCTTTTAGTTTCTAGTGTATTAAAATATCTAGCAGGAAATACCAGAAATTGTTGAGCTGTAATCCAAAAGCCCTGATCATTGATAATGACTGTGTAGCCATATAGCAAAAAAGAGTCAACAGCCCATGTGTGTATAGATCTATTTCTGGATGTTTTATTCTGTCCCACTGATCTTTATCTTATCTATCTATCTATCTATCATCTATCTATCTATCATCTATCTATCTATCTATCTATCTATCTATCTCTATCTATCTAATGATCTATCTATCTACCTATCTATCTGTCTATCTAATCTGACAATACTGCACTGTCTTAGTTACCTCATCTATATTTTAAGTGTTTAAATTGGTGTCAATAGGGGGAGGGCAGATAAGAGGTCTGGAATGTTTCAGATTTTCTTTTTACTTTTTTCTTGCTCTTTCTGGACTCATCCATATATTCTAAGATTGATCAGGGTAATGAATGCACATCCATGTGACAATACTGTGAACCATTGATTGTATACTTTGGATGGATTTTATAGTGTATGAAATTGTATAGTACATCTCAAAAAACTACATTTGAGAAAAATGATGGGCTGGAAAAAACATGGGTACTATTTCATATAGGTCTTTTAGGTGTGTAAGTAACTTTAGCCTTATTCTAATTAAAAAAGGAAACCATTTAATAGTTTTTGTATGGAAAGTTGCAAGAACTGAGAACAGCACTTGAGGAGAAATCTTGCTGGTAGTACACCTATGCCGTTAAGGCTCTGATATAAAGTGAGGTGTTTTTTAAGGGACAAAAGTCTAGAGATTATTTTGATGATAGGAATCACTCAACAGAAAATGACTTTGAAGAAGAAAGGTGCCAATTATAATTTTAAAGGAGACAGGTGGTAATTTCTGGGAACAAGTGAAGGATTTGGCCTTAGAAAGAATGCCGAGGTCAAATCATTCATGTACAGGAGGGGCAAATAGGGTAGATGAGTGTAATCAGGAAATTTTATTGTAGAAAGATGAAATGACAGAAAAACTTCTTGATGGTATTTTTAGGAGGCAAGTGGAACATTAGAATCTTAGTAATAATTAAATATGTTAGGATTTTATGATTCTTCACTGAACATTTCTTTCTTTGGGTTCTCATTTCAATTCTCTCATTTCTGAGAGAAACTTTCCTTTATGCAATGCATTGAAAAGAGGAAAGTTTTCCCTAAACTAGTGGTTCTAAAATGCTAGTTGATAGTTGCATCTAAAATTAGAAAAATTAAAACCCCCTGTGGTGAATTTTTCATGAACCAATGTTTGAGTTTATTCAGGAATTATACATGTTCTATGAGTTGTGTTAAAATGTCTTTTTCTTTATTACATGCTGATGATGTAAGACAGGGGTGGTGTTCAAATATCCTTAATATAAAGTCAAAAAAAGCTGACATCCATAGACAGGAGCACTGATTATTATTTTTTTGTGTGTGTGCGTTTTCATTTCTCTTCTGAGTATTTCAACTTTTTGCATATTGCTTTTTATATAAATTGTACATTTTTATATAAATTGTATACAAATTTGTATATACAGCTTTTTGTATATTTATTTTATATAAATTGTGAAGAAAAAGAAAATTTAATATTTAACTTTTTTATAGAGGAAAAATATTTTAAAAGGCAGTATATAGTGAAGACAATATATTACTTCATGGTAGAAAAAAAGCAATAAAAGTCCAGCTGACAATTCCATTGCTTCCATTGCAACTTGACTCCTTACAAGGCTGGTCTAGATTACTCATTTGTTAGCATTGTTCATTGGAGAGACTAGAAAACTACCATCTTTTCTAACACAAGAAATGTATCTCAGTATTTAAAACTCATCGATTTTCAATAATGTTATTTATCTTTGCCTCAATTACAATCAGGAAAAAAAAACATGCTATCTTGAAAATCACCTTTTACCTAGAGAAGAAGCAGGGTTAGGAAGTACTATAGAAAGGATTTCTATGTGTGTACATAAGTTGAAAACTCTCAACTCAGTCTCTCCTATTTATATCATTCCCGTTACAAAAATAAGATGTAAGTGTTACAGCCTATTTACTCATCCATCTATGCAGCTGTGTAACGAATACATGTCATGTGTAAATGTATTCTTTCTTTCTCTCTCTCACTCTCTCCCTCCCTCTCTTCTTTTCTCACTCTTTCTGTATTATATGTAGAACACATACACGTGTATATAACATACTTATATACTACTATGCCAGGCACACTATTTTAAGCCCTTCCAAATAATAATTTTCCAAATAGATTGAAATCCCTAAGATATATTAAATTCTGATATTAATTTTAATTTCTGAAATTGTAAGTAAGCAAAACAAAGCTGAAAAATTAATTATAAAGGAGTTTTGATGTCATATCAGTCCTTTTTTTTTTTTTTAGTCACACCTTTATATCAACCTTACTCTTTGGGAGCACTGAAAGTTTACAGTTTCTGTTCATCTCCTAAACCTAATGATTTATTTGTTTACTACAGTCGCATCAAAAGAATGTCTAACTCACTGACAGCTAAAATCCAATCAATTTAATAGTGGCATCTAAAATTTCATTGCTTCATTCTGCTTTTTTTGAAAAGTATTAATTATGACCAAAAAATTGGGGTTAAGAACTCAGATTCATTTTATTTAACATCTAAAATTTAGTGAAAATCTCTTATATGCCAGGCTGTTTATATGCATCATCTTAGTCAGTCATTGCAGCATGAAAAGACACTCAATATTACTTATTCACTTTAACCAGTGGGAAAACTAAACATCCAGGTAAGTGACTGACTGGTGACACAGAGCTAGGTCATGATGTCGTCAGGATTTGAACAGAGATCTGTCGATTTTTAAACCCCAAATGTTATACAAAGGTGTGATTTTACTTCTGTAATTTCATAATAATGAATTCATTTCAAAATTAAACATTTCTGCTGCTGAAAATATGAAAATGTATTGATGGCATTTTCAAAAGGCAAATCTTCTAAGTTGTCTGCTCTTTGGGGAATTAAAAGACACTTCTGCTAAATAATAGTCAGTAGAAAAATATTATGGATTGAAGACCCCATGCTTTCTGAGAACTATTAAATAAACAGTTTTAGCTAGTTACAACAGAATATCTCTCAAAATTACAGTTTTATTCCTTTACTTTTTGTTGTCTGAGGGTCATCATGCTTTCTTATGGTACATGATAACCGATGATAATGATTAAAAATAATCTATTTTTTCCCTATATGACATATTCTGTTGGTAAAGTTATCTATTGCTTTTTCATTTTAAACAGGACTATAAAAGTTATTCAGACTATTAAAGAATTTTTACTTTATTTATTATATAAATCACAGATTTATACATTTTAAGTTTTACTTTCAGCTGTTTTTTTCTTATTGTCTGATCCATTTGTTCTATCAGTAATTCTATAACTTGAAATGAATTAGATTTCAAGACATGCTCTTCCAGTGTCTTCTAAATATCTTTTATGTTACTATGAATGCCCTTGATTAGTTGTCCTAAACTCTGTGTCCCTTCTGGTGACTTAATTAGGTTCATTTGGCTGGACCGTATCTACGTGTGTCTTAACATACTTTCTGATTTTCTGTTGCACACAGGGCATCTTAATGTCTTGATGCGATTATTTTGCAGGCTGATTTCCTTCACATTTCTATGATTTTGTGTTTATTTGCATTGAAAGTCTCCTTTTGGACTTGGACTGTCAGTTCTTTCAACCCACACCAAGTCCTGGATCTCATGTGGGGTTTGTAATTCTTCGTCAAGCTCTTTTGACAGAAAGGCAGATAGACAATTTGCCAGACTGCTCATTCTGCTGCTCCCAGCAGCTATTGTTTGTGAGCCATCTCCTCCTCAGGCCTACAGGTGCTGGATAAATTAATTAGGAACCCAATGTAATTCCAGCCAGGGCCTACCACTTGGATGCGCAATTGGTCTGTTTACCTCCCAACTCTCATGTGTGACGACTTTGGGTTGTCGGGCTGGGTATCTCAGCTTCCCTTGCCCACAGCCAATCCAGACATGTTTGGCAAGAGGGCATAGTATTCAGTCTGGCTGCTTCCTCAGCCTCACCTGCTTATCCTCGAGCACCTGAGGTCTCCGGGCCTCTGTGGGGGAAGAAGAGTAATATCCGGACTCAAGTCCGTATGTAGAGATGAAGATCCTCTCTCACCACTCACCCCCCAGAATTGCTATCCTAGTCCCTTCCCTCATTATTTCATGGAGCTGGGGTGGACTCAACCTTTCTTATTCTATCATCTTGCTGAGAGTCTTATTCCATATATTTTTCTCTCTGTTTCTCTTTCCCTTTCTATTTCTCTCTAAACTACTAGCTCTACCATAAATATCTACTGCACAGGAGGACTTCTTGCTTGTTTATATTTTTCATATCTAATTGCCTCCTGTTTCTCAGCAATGAAGTGAGGCACACAGGAGAATTAAAAAGACACTGAACCGGGCCAACAAAACTAGTTCAAACCTTATGTTAAATTCACTGTACAAATTTGATCAGAATATGTAAATTCTCGGACTCCATTTCCTTCTTTCCTCAGTGGAAATAACAACCTGCCCATCCTATCTTTGGGATAGTGATGCTGAAACTAAGCAGTTAAAATGTAATGATATGGGAATACTGCCGTCTTTAAAATGTTGGCAGTGCATGTTTTGAAAGTATTATTAAGAGAATATCTTTGATTTTTGAAATTTCCCCATTAGCCAAGATCAAATTTTAAGAAATTCTAGTAACTACTGGATGATAAGTTCCTCCTTAGTCTCCTCCTTCATTTAGTGTCTCCTTCTTCAACTTGAGGAAAATTCTGTCAACTACAAATTTTCTTATCATCTCTCACTCAAAATATTTTTTCAAAAATTTAATTCATTTAGCATTTTTAATATCTGTGATTTTAGAAATATATAGGTTATAATGATTCTGCAGCAATACACAGTATTACACAGATATGAATTCTTTCCTTTAAGTACAGCTATGAACAAACTCTTAAGAAATTGTTAGAGAAACACAGACATTTATTAAGCTATCATCACCCAGACTTACCTATCCCCACCTCGTTCACTGGGGTGGTCACAAACACAGTCTAAGTAGCCATATTTTAACCTGCCCTACTTCTACCTCCTTTTCTATTTGTGCCATTACACAACCTGAGGGAGATGTTAAGTCTAATGAAAAGGCCCTTCCATATTGCAAACCTGGAAACTGGAAATAAGCAGCCCCAGATGCTTATCACAGAAGAAATTCTCTGTGGCAGGGCCTCCTTGCTCCTTTGGACAAAAACACACTCACATAGTATAGATTTGTCTTTCTTCTCCGATACAAAATAGGCATGTGAAGTTGCCATCTATTGACTTTGCCCCAGAGCAATTTTCAGCCATAGAGACTGGCCATAATGGAACTTTTTCCCCTGGCCTTTTGGACTCTGTGCTGCACAAGTATCAAATAAATGATTAGCCCTTTCTGGATCTTTATACTGTGCAAGTAATAAAGGGATCTTTTGCTGAAAGTTTCTTTTGTGCCCTGAACCTATGTTCCCATGACACACTATTGTAACAACTTTTCCGTAGAAATAGTGGTATTCCTCAACAATGCAAGAACACTTATTTACTGTGAAGCAAGGGAAGCAATTGATATATACATTGTTTGGCTTCTTAGGTTTGCAAGCTCTTCTGCATCAAGGCAGTAAGTATATATGGGTGTTTTTAAGTGGGAGCATTTTATGGGCTACCTCTGGAAGTGCACGTATCAACTTCAGTCATGTTCCATTGACGGAAACTCAATTATAAGATGACTTCTGCATAGCAGTCTTGGATGTCTGTATAACCAGAAAGAAAAAGAAAATGATTAGGTATACTTTGTAGATTCTGATATAATTATCTTCTACCACTGCGCTCTTTCTCACTTTGCTCTAGTCACACTAGGATCTTTGATATTCTTGGTAGACTGCAATTACAAGTATCAGGAATATTTTCCTCACATATGCACATAATTACCTCCATTTCTCATTGCTGTAAATGCTCAAGAAATATCTTATTAAGGTTTAGAGGACTTTCCAAACACTCTTTCCTCTGTTTTTCTGTTTTATTGTTCTCCATTAAGTTTATATTTCACACACATATTCATATATATCTGTGTGTGGGGGGGTGTATGTAAACACACCATATTATATTTGTTTCAACAATAATGTCTTTTTTTATACCCACCCTATTAAATCTTACTTGGATTGAGGGGTTATAAACTGTTTAATTTATTTGAATATACATGTATCTCTTTAACATATTTATTTGTTTATTGTCTGTCACATTTGCTAGACCAAAAACTTTATGAAAGTAGATATATTTTGTTTCATAATAGGGTGACGGTCAGGTTTTTTGTCAATTTGGTCAGGTGATGGTGCCCAGTTGTCTGGTCAAGCAAGTACCGGCCAGTCTGTTCCTATGAGGACATTTCGTGGACTTAAGTCATCAGCACATTGATTGCATCTATGGCTGATAATATCTACAGTTAGCTAAGAGGAGAGCCTTTCTTAATGTGAGAAGTTTAATCTAATCTTTTTGGAGGCTTTAAAGGAGAAGTTGAAAGAGAGAATCTGTCTCTCTCTGCTTCAGCCAATCAGCCTCTCCTGGAGAATTCTTTGAAATCCTTCATGAGACTTGCCAGCTCACAGCTTGCCCTGTGGAATTTAGACTCTTGTATCCCAACAGTTGTGTGAGATACTTTTGCAAAATCTCATATTTACTGATCTCTCTTATTGCTTCTGTTTCCCTGGAGAACCCTGACTACTACGAACTATATTGCTAGAACAGAGAAATCCCCATCACCTAAGTGCACAGTGAGGATGCATTGGATGAATGAATAAATGCATGTGTATGTGAATGACCCTCAATGGGACTTGTTTTATATTTCAACTAACTTTTGAATCCGCCTCCCTCAAGGTTTATTGAAGAGGAGAAACGTACCCAGTTTTTTCTTACATTTCCAGAATACAGCAAATATCTTGGTATGTAGAAGGCTGCTGATAAATATTTGATTAAAAAATGAAGGAATAAGTGAATAAATAAACAAACAGAAGAGGACAGTGATGCTGGAAGAGTTGAATGAAGTTCTAATCACAATGTTGTGCTAAATCCTTGTCCTGACACACGTTCGTCTCACTTGAAAGCCCCCAAACATTATTTGCCCTGTGAGATTATTTCCAAGGACTTGAAAACCCCTCTTGTTTTTGTGTTCATTATTTCAAAAAGGTTTTGTTTTTCATCAGTACAATAATGACAACTTGACATTATTACCTTATTAACTAATGAACAATATACATTGAGTTATCAAATACAAGTATGGTATAATTAGCTAGGTTTTAGTACATTAAATGAGAATTTGAATGAAACTAGAATTTAATTGTCTTATAAAACAAAATCTACCAATCTATGCCAATCAGTTCTTATTTCTAGGGAATACAATGGAATGAATGTTCATACATTTTATGACATTCAAAGAGATGCCAGCATTTCTCTTTTCTCCTCATTATTTTCTTGTGTGTCAAGGTATTCCACCTTAATTTTATTAGAGTATTTCAATTTATTGATATTATACCTCTGCACACTTGTAATATGAATAGAAAAGGTAAACTTGATTATCACTTTCTTAGATTCAATTTTCTGGAGAATTGGAGAACTGTCTGGAGCTTGATTTTAATCCCCAATTTGTGTCACTTTGCCCTTTACTTCACTTTCAATATCATTTTATTTCTTTATAAAATGCTATGACCTTTTATTAAACTAGAAAGAAATGAAAATCTTTTGAAATAGGGAACCACAATTTGTTAAATTCAATATCAAGACAGTATCCATGACTCATTCAGGACATAACTCTAAATCGTCCTTAGGATAGAAGCTGTACACAACATAATAAATACATAGTACTAATGATGACAATATGATTGTGACTGGTTTATGAAATTCAGATACTTTTTTTGCAGGATCTTGGAAATCACATCTGCACAATAGAAAAGTTAGTTCTGAAAAGGTCTATAGTCTTATTTATTTTAAGGGAAATTAAAATCTTACCTGGCAAATAACCAACGTAATGGACTGTATAAGTAGTCATGAATAGTAATATTTTTAAAGGAATTTCACAAAACTAATTGGCCCATCTCTCTTCCTGCATAGCCTGTAAATCGTACTTTGGGAACGTTAATATTTGGATTGAGGGGCTTTATTTCAATCCCTGGCTTTAGGATAGAAATATCTAGTAATTTATTTTAAAAGGGATTTTGTTCTAAGCTAATTAGCAAGAGACTTTTAACTGACATTAGTACTTGTTATTTTTTCCTGCTCTGCATAATCAAGTTTTCTGTGAAAATAGCCACACAAAAGCTAAATAAAACAGAAAAAAATGCTATTGGATATTAATATAAATAAAAGGCTTTGAGGTTGTTTAATTGCTCAGGGACAGACAAAATGAACGAATGTCAATAGCAGCAAGAAAGGACAACTTCACACCCTAGGTAAGAATTGGTTTACTAGGTTAAATAAACAAATGATGCAGTCTGTATTTTTTCCACTAGATCTCTCACTGCAAACTGCTAAAGATGATTATTCTTAATAGTACTATTTCTATATATTTGATATAATTGTATATCTACCTTAATAGCAGAAAATACTATTATAGGTGCTTTGAAAGTCAAATTTAACTGAAGACATTGCAGGTTATTTGCCTTAATATAATTCCAATTCTTGATTTTCATAATCCAAATCTGTTGAAATAGTTGTGTTGTACCTCTATTGATATATATGAACTTATGATATTTTCTGCAGCATTCTTAGCAAATCAATTTCTGTGTGAGACTAAACACTGGTTATCAGCTAGATAGATTTCTGTACTTTTCTTTTAGGAACTTGACTCTCAGTGCACAAATAGACAATAAAATAGAATGATGCATTCATTTGCCTCTGGCTTCAAATTTCAATAATTTTTATGGAAATCTGCTATTATTTTGAACACAAAAAAGAACTTTTCATTAATAAGACCTCTTCACTTGGAAACCTGAGAACACAAATTGTAAAACACAGAAGAAAGTCTCACTTAGTACCTGACTTTGGGTAAATCTCTGTGTACCCATTTATCGAATGAGACTATTTTACTTCTATTATCTATGTGAAAGAGTGCTTTTGAAGGTTAAATATGATACTATATGGGAAAATACTTTGTATTCCTAAAATTGCAAATATGACCTGTTAGTGTTTTTTAGAATTTTTGATGTGAACTATTCCATTTCTTCTTATATTCTGAATTAATTAGCATTTGGTGAATTCACATGTTTTGTTTAATACCCAAAAAGGGGAAATTTAATAATAATTTAATTATAGAGATAATAATCATAAAAATAACTGTGGTAATGATAGGTGATATTCATATAGGCTGCATCATTTTTCTAAGTGATATATCAAAAACATCTCCAACAACTTAACATAGTCTTCTGGAAGACTATTTTTTTAAGTTATATGTTTTATTAATTTCAAAACTGTATTTTTCAATAATGTATCTTATTAATTATTTATATCCTAGGATATGAACTATATTTTCTTTTTTATATACATTCAAGATTATATAATTTTTGAAACATACACAGAAAGCATTCTTTAATCAATGTTTCTGATCTAAAAAAATGAAAGTATTCTGGGGTGATCACAGATGAAGTAATTCCAATGCAAACATTTTAGAAATTATCTCTAAATTTCATATTATAAAAATACATTTATTAAAAGTTAGGAACATGACTCAAAATATAAACCAACATATGGTAAAGATTTCACTCAAGTCATTAATTAATGAAGGGGCCAGGAATACAAAAAGTTTGTTTCAAAGAGACTTTAAAGAGGTGATATTTATAAGCAACTTAAAAAGTGAACAATAGAGTAAGAATTTTAGATTAGCCACAAAAATGGTTAAAATTCTACGTGGGAAAAAAATTGTAACCTTAGAAGATAGAAATCTACATGGTAATATGCATGTTTTTCAAAGTCTTCAAAAGGTCTTTTCAAGAGTTATAATTCTCTAGAAGAATGTAACTGTTTTTAACTTATATATTTACTATCTGATTAGTGATCAGACTCTATAAAGTTAAATGTTATCTTGTACATTTCTAACTATTTACTGACAGTAAATACTGCAGCTGCATCGATGTTAGCTGGAGCACAACCACTCTTTAAGGGGTAACTAGGACACTTTGTGGGTGGAGTGATGGAGCAGGAAGTGGTTGCCATGCAACCATACCATGGAAATGGTTGAAAAAACTCGGATATTTTAACCTAGAAATGAAAATTCTCAAGGATACTGGTTAACTATCTTCAATTTTTAAGTAACCATATGTAGAAGAAATAATCAACTGTTTTATATCATCATTAAAGGAACTAATACTAATAAATGATAGCTTTGGTTCACTGCAAAGTAAAATTTTGTGACAGAATTAGAGATGAAATAATCTATTGTGGCATGCATTCCACATCTGCAGAGACACATGAGTAAAAAGATTACTATTGCTTATTGAAATGTCATCTAAGAATATCAAGCACAAACAATTATAAACTGTCTACAACTTTCCTTTTAAGTCTAAAATATTAAGAAATAACAAAAAAGTAAAGAACTTAAAATGAAGATTCTTTATATAATCAGCATGACTTTTTTCCCACAGGTATTTATTTTTCATTAATGCAGGCTTTATTATAAGAGGAAAACTCTCCTGCTATTGTGAAGACAATGGACTTTAAATTGAACACTCTTGGAAACAACTGGACATTGAGCAAGTATCTTAAGTTTTATATCTTTAGTTTCTTTATTTGTATAATCTATATTATAACATCTACTAAATTATTATAATTGCTCTGAGATTGCTCTGAGAATAATCTCATATAGCCAAGTAGAGCATCAATTTTAAATTTTGTTAATTCATAAATCTTCAATTAATTAAAAGAATTGTTTGAAAATAACAATAAAAAATATATAAAGCTCATTGATGTCATCAGGTAGACACTTTTTAATAGATATAAATCATATGACTAGCAGAAGTCTACATTATCCAGAAACTTAAAAGATTCTCAAATTTAATTATCTTAGGTTTCAATATTAATAATAGATAAGGAGAGAAAATACATTTCCCTTCATACTGTACTCGACAATCTTACAAATGCATCATCTCTAAGTATTATCTTAAAAGAACAATTTCTTCACTAACAACCTCATTAAAAGAAGTGCTTGTATTTAGTTGTTTTCAATGTTTTGATTTTGATTGCACTAAAATAAGTTTAAGTATATACCTACTTCATATTATAACTTGACATCGAACACTTTATTATAATTCAAATAATTGAATAGGACATAATGCCCATTTTATTGTAGATCTTGATATGTTTAATAAAATTGCTATATTCTCCTTTTAAAATGTTTTAATGTATTTAATTTTAAATAGTGATCGTGTCTTCCTTGAGATACTTTTTCTATACTATTTCAATCACAGAATTTTATCCTAATGTAATATCTTGTATGCTTGAACATTATACATTTTCTCCCATAAATATATATTTTTCCTATTACTATTGGCCTTTCTATATTGAAATTATTCGTTTGGGTTGAGTTGACACTATAATATGCAATTGATCAGTACTGTACATATACATGTATATTTGTATATATGTGTATGTATCGTATGCATATGGGTAATTTAAGTAATTATTAAAATGAATGTAATTATTAATTTGGACTTATTTTTAATGAGATGGATTGGCCTTTCTGTCAATTAGTTCATATATTGTTAAAAAATGAACAAGATTCTGCCAATAATTATTTACTTTACTTTTTTATAATCATAAATATCAGTCCTGACAAGTTTTGTTCACATAAAAAAAAGTAGTTAGAAATGAAACAATTTTGTTATAGCAACATAACTCAATTATTTTTATCACCTTCTGAATCGTAGGCCAAAAATCACATAGTGATCTATCATCAAAAATTATTTTTAATGATTTATTAGCAGATAATTTGATTAGGTTCTCCTTCAATTTTGTTGAAAGCGAAGAATTGGCAACATCTTACATGACAAGTTGATTTGTTACTTGCTCATTAGAGTCAAATATTCACTACTGATAACAATATTTCAAATTGTCCATTTTTTGGTATCTTGTTGGTTTTACACCTCTGGATAATGCACCTTGTCAAGGCTAGGGAATATTTGAGATTTACAATGTTTGAGAAATATACTTTTTTTTGTACACTATATGGTAGGGCCACATTTCATTATTTTTCCATGTGAATATCCCATTATTGCAGCACCATTTATTGAAATTTTGTATTATTTCTTTGTGTGCTTTTGCCAGTTTGTGTTTGGGGAAGTACATGGACCAGGAATTGAACAGGGGCTCCTTCATGGAAGATGAGAATTCTACCAGTGAACTATCCTTGCACCCCCATACCTGCTTTTTTAAACACGGGTGAAAATGATTTGTGGAGCTGAGGAAAGACATCACAAATGTTATCTCAGGAAAATTAGTTTCATAAGAGAGTGGAGGTGAAAGTGAATATCTCTTAATCAAAATTAGGTCTCTGTGTCTAAGTGTCTCTTGGAAAATTATTATACATACCCATCAGGAAATTTATTTTATAGTGAATATTTTGGGAGCATTTTCACTGGACTACCAAAAACATTTGCAATACTTCTTATTACTGCTGAATTTGATAAAATAATGTATGTGCAGAAAATGAACACATGAAATAAATGAACAAAAAAGTTTATGAAATTGGTATTATGTTGTTCCTTATATTACCAAAAAAAACTAAATTGAAGTTGAGAATTCATAAAATTTATTACCTTAGATTGACCGTTCTCAAGTGCTATCCTCTTGTTGTACAAACATATTGATTACCCATAAATAATGTTTCCCCTGGGACATTATGAAAGTGACTTATGTACCCTCGAAGCTATGCAGGTGAATTCACCTTCCAATTGATTAGAATCATTAAGATCAATAAAGTTTGAAAACGGTGCTTATTTCTGCTTCCTCCAACACATTAGTATGAAGCTATGGTTTATACAAGCTAACTATATAAACAAAAATGTGTACAATATTTCCCATATACATGTTTTTAGGTATGTACACAGACTAGTATTATCAAAGAGATATTTTTCTTTTTTATAAAAGATCATGAAAATTCACAATGTAACTCCTACATAAGTAATAATTATTGATATGTACTTCCAAATTATATGATACAAAAATTCATTTTATATATGCCTATGCACACATACAATAAACACACTATGATGTATTATTTTAGCTTTTCTCTCTGGAATGTTACCTAGTATTAGAATCTGCATTTGTTTCAAAGATAAAATTCTGCAAGATACGTTATATAATCTTCCTCTCATGAGCTTGCTTAGAAGTCATGGCAATTATTTATGTTGTTTCTTCATTTCCTCCAGAAACATATTTGAAAGGATAAAAACTCAAACTTTATATGAAAATGCACTTCTATGCTTTATCTAGAATACTTCTTTTGGCTATATTACGTATGAAGCATGGGCATAAGTAAGGTGATGATATAGATATTCATTTGTTCAGACAGCTAAAGACAGAGCCACATGCATCAATTTTGGTTTTAATTTTTATATTGAAAGGCTAGCATTAGCAGTTTATGCAATTCTTCACCAATTAGTGTGATAAAGAAGGGAGGTATGGAGAAGCATTGATAAGTGCTTTCAATACTTATTTTGGTTTGGGATTTATTCATATGTATGTACACCCAAAATATTCTTAAGTAATAACTGTAGTTCTAAGTGGTCAAAATCATAGTAGAGGCTACAGGAAATAGTATTCTGCTTTTCAGAGGAAAACAAACATAATAAAATAATTTACTTATGTAGAATTGAAAAATAAAATAAGTCTCTTTTGTTCAATCAGACTTTATCATTCAATTATACAGTGTACTTCTGAAATGAGAACTTGAAACTGTTTCTCCCACATATATACTCAATAGGTCAGTGTTGAACTAACATTTACTGACCTCTTTTGTGATGGGAAAAAAATGCTAGATGGTTTTATGAAACATTATTTTATTTACTTCATGCTGTTTTATTCCATTAAATTTTATTCAATTTGATTCTTCTCACAAAGCTGAATTTACATTCTGAAAAGAAATATGATTTAAATATTCCATTTTTGGATATATTGATATGAACTCAGATACATTTGTAAATGCTCAGATGCCAAAGATTTAGACATATAATAACAATCTATCCTGAATTATACCAGTCCTTTGCTTTATAGAAAAATGTTTTTTCTCTTCACCTCCACTTCGACTATATGTTCATTTCTTCTAAAAAGACAAGACTTCTTTCTTCAAATGGTAGATTTGTTTTAGGGAGATATTAAGGTTGGCTGTGTAGACTTCAGCAATGTGCTTTTGATAGTAAAGTGTCAAGTCTCAGTTAACCCTCCACATGTGTGCGTACATGCCCATATGCATTCCTCCCTCTGTGTGTGCACATGGTACAGGTGAGAGTACTTTGTGTATATGTACATATAAATATATGTACACATTGTATATATATATAAATACAATTATATATAAATAATTAGTTAATATTAACCACCTATAATTTCTGCTGTCAGTGACCAAAATCCCAAAATAACATACAGAAGTAAATTTATATCTATGTTAACACAGTTTGAAAGTAAACAGTCAAATGTCAATGTAGGGAGATTTGGCATGATATTCCTCAACTAAGCATGAGCTCTTTTAAGAAATCAAATTTGGTTTAGCATCAGAAAATATATTAAAGTGACACATCTTATTAATAGTCATAGCAAAAAAATTATCTCATTATATATTATATACTTATAAAATACATGTCTATGTCTGCATTTATACCTACACCTATGCTCTATATGAATTGTGGCAAAAAAAAAAAAAACATTCCAGAATAATGTTGCTTCTTTTAAGAGCAAATATAAACTGTTAAATAGTAGATGGAATATTCTATAAACAATC
Organism: Tamandua tetradactyla; assembly: GCF_023851605.1. Classification (NCBI taxonomy): domain Eukaryota; kingdom Metazoa; phylum Chordata; class Mammalia; order Pilosa; family Myrmecophagidae; genus Tamandua; species Tamandua tetradactyla. Next base: position 59,350,486 of record NC_135345.1, read on the forward strand.
ATCAAGTTGATTGATGGCGCTATTCAGCTCATCTAGGCCTTACTGATTTTGTGACTGCTAAATCTGTAAATTAGTGAGATAGGGCTGTTGAAATCGCCAACGTTAATTATAGATTCATCTATTTCTCCTTTATGTTCTGTCTAGTTTTCCCTCATATATTTTGACACACTATTCTCAATTGCATGCATGTTTAGGATTATTAGGTCTTCCTGAAGAATTGACCCTTTTTCACTATTTAATGTCTCTTTTTACCCTTGATTATCTTCCATGTTCTAAAGTCTACTTTATATGAAATTGATGTGGCTACCCTAGCTTTTTTCTGATTAGGATATACATGTCATATCATCCTCCATTTCATTACCTATAACCAATCTGAGTCCTTGTATTTCGGTGTGTTTTTATAGTCCAAATCTGACTGTATCTGTTGTTTTGTGCATTTAGAACTATCACATTTATAGTGGTCATTGTTATGGTCAAATCAAAATCTGTATCTTGTGTTTTTCTGTCCATTATGTATTTTTTCCTTTGAATACCCTCTCCCATTTTTCTGCTTTCTTTAATGTTGTTGTACTGTTTGTGATTCTTAATTTTTTTCAGTGATTATCCTAGGACTAATGATTTAATATGTTGAATAAAATAAGATATTCTTCAAATAATGTAAAAATGTTTCATGTGGACTAAAGGTAATATAAAAGAATATTACCAATTCCTCCCTCCTGGTTCTTGTGAAATTTTGTCATTTATTTTGCTTTTAAATATTCTATAAACACTCAATGCTTTGCTGCTATTATTGCATCAACAAACAAAAACAAGAAAGCTGAAATAAAATACTTTACCTTTACTTATTCCTTTAAAATATTCTTCCCTTCTTCAGTGAGAGCCGTCTTTCTGACCTATCTATCTTATTTTCCTTTTGCCTATATAATAGTCATTAACATTTCTTGAAGGGCAAATGTGATGACAAAATGAATTCCTTAAGTTTTAACTTGCCTTAGAACATCTTTCTCCTTTATTTTGAAATATATTTTTTACTCAATATGGAATTCTGATTTGGCCATTGTTTAATGATTTATTTTACTTTAAAGATTTCACTTTACTGTCTTGTTCCTTGTATGCCTTCTGATAATTCTCCTGTAATTATTATATTTGTTCTTCTTTAGGTAAAGCTTTCCTCAACCCCTCTGGGTGCCTTCAAGATTTTATCTTTGTTTTTGGTTTTCTGAATATGATATGCCCAAGTATTGGTAGTTTGGATAAACTTATCATGCTTGGTATTCTATGAGCTTCTCAGATTTGGGTTTGTAAGTAATTTTGTAAACTTCGGAACTGTTATTTTTTCAAATATTTATTTTGTTTTGTTCTTTCTTTTATTTCCATTAGAGTCTTTAATGTATTAGTCATAGATATTTTAAATTTCTTGATCATTTCAATATAAGCATCACATTTGAGTTTAGTTCTAATGGTTTCTTTGTCCTTTCAATTGTGCTTTTCCTTTCTTTCAACATATCTTGCATTTGCTGCTGTTATTATTGGAAGTCAAACGTGTTGTAGTAGATTCTGAAGAAGATAGGACTTAAGAGTGAGGATTTATGTTATTCTGGTTGGGAGTTGGACTGTGTGTTCAATGTTTGTTGTATCTATGAAGATGAGTGACTTCAATTTCTTCCAATGGCTTCAAAGTCTTCCATTGACCCTGCTTTTGTCTCTCTTCTTTGATTTGAGATTTCACTTTTGATGCTCTGTAGAGACAGTCTGTCTTTTGCAACTCTCTCAGTTGCAATCCACTGTTATTATTACTAGAGTTTTATTAACATGGTGATAGTGTGATGCAGTGGGTGTTTCTAGGCTTTAAATTAAGTTTCCATCTTTGGTGCGCACAGTGGCTTGTATCTTGGGAGTGTGGCTGTCATCAGTTTTCTATTCCATCCTTGGGCTTCAGTGTCTCCAGTCTAAGTTCTTTAAGCACTCTCTCCAAATATATAGAAGGGTCGTTTCCTACCTCCCACCCCTTTAGTTGACTCAAAATTGGAAGTGGGTCAGGGTAGAGTTATTTTCCTCCAGCTGGGACAGAATCACTGATGCCTTCTGATGATGTTTGAACCCAGGAGATAAAGTGTTTTGTTTTATACTGAAGAATGGTGTGGGTGATTTCACGATGTCTACTCTTTCTATCTCCTTGCCAAGGTCATATGTGAAGGAGTGGAGGGGTATGGGTATTTATCTCTATATTCTTCTTATCTTCCCTGTGAGAACCTGGTGGAGCTACTGAGGAAAATCTACTTTGCTGTGGACTCCCCTGAAGCTTCTTATTCTTACTCCAGCCCATATCTGCCCCCCAACATTTAGTCAGAATTTGTAGTTCATCTTTTTGTGGCTTACGTGGCTTGTGGCTGCTTCTCTCCAGGTAAACAATTGCTCAAATCTTGTGACCCCTGGAGTTACCTCTTTCTCCAGATTTCATGATGATAATTTTCCATATTACCTCATTTCTCTGATGAGACCAAGAAAATTGTTGATTTTTGGGTTGTCTAGAGCTTTTCCTTGTGGTGAGGATGGGAAGGGCAACTTGCAAGATCTTCATTTGTATGAGCTGAAACCAAAAGTCTTCACATGCGCTTTTATTTTTTCTCATGCTCTTTTAAGTAAACAACAACAAAAATTTAATGAAAATTTCATTAGGCATTCTCATGCTAACAGTTGCCTGAAAAAAGAGATGGGGTGATTCTCTCTTACAGTAATAACAGTCTTTTAATCTAATTACTGGAACAAGGAGAGTGGCATTATTTTGTTCTTTCTGCTTTTCTGTTTTTTCTTAATTTTCCACAGCAAATGTGATTCATTTGAAACAGCTTACATACTGAGTACTTAGTATCTACTCACTCAATTTCAGACTCATGTAAGAAGACTATTGTATAGAAACAATATTTTTATAAGAGAAAAAAAGAGCAAAAGCACTCAAACTGTGCATGTCAACCTAATATTGGAATTGAAGTTCACATTTGTGTTTAAACGTACAGGCAGCAAGAATGAAAGAGTGGGGGAAACATGATCAATTATCTAGTGCTCTTAAAAATGTCCTCATAGGAATAAAATCTACTTAGTATTAAATTATACAAGACACTTCTCAGTTAGGAATATATTTTATAAGAAAAATGATGAACTGGATAATGTCCTAAAAATGTGACAATGAACTTCACATTATATTCACTAATTCATTATAATTAATAAAATTATATTAGATAAAAGTCAAAAAGACAAATATAAATTATAATTTACAGTCAGACAACTCCATGGAGATAGTTCTATAAGAGGTAGATTAATGTAGTTTAAGTATATAGGATTCTCATTATTCATTTTGATCTTAAGGTAGGATTTAGAGGATTCACGGAAAGGCATATTGCATATGAAATATTGTAGTAGCCCACCTCCAAGATAATCCACAATGATTTCTTTTCCTAGCATTCATTCTCTTGTGTAGTCCGCTCTTACATTCCATCAAAAGTATGATCTGTTTTACCAATAGAACATGGCAAAAGTGATGGTATGTGGCTTCTGAGATTAGGACATAAAAAGCGTTGTGACTTTATCTTTGCTCTATTTCTCTGGGATCAATTGCTATTGTTGAAACCAACTGCAATGCCACAAAAACACTGAAGCATCCTTATGGAGAGGTTGATGAGACAAGAACTTGGCTTTCCTTTCAACATTTCATCTTGGAAGGGGATTTGTTAGCCCGAAATATGTCTTTAGATGACTGCCTCTTTAGAGTCTCCAAGCCATGACCACTCAATTAAACTACTGCAAAATTCCAGACCCACGGGAATGGTGAAATAAAAATTATTTGTTGATGTAAAATTTGAAGTCTTGGGGTAATCTGTTGCACAGCAATCGACAGTATCATTTAGCAAGTCTTTCCTAAATTTCACTTATTTCAGCTAGACTTGAGCTGGAGATCAGTACATGGTTGGACTTCTGAACTGGTTTTTAGTATTATTTTTGTTCTAAAGTATTGATTGAATGTAGAACATTTCATCTTCAAAACAATGTTTTATAATATTTTAAGAGTTTCAATGATTTTCAATTATTCAAATGGAGCACAAAGGTGGATTATACTCATTAACTTATTAAATACTTGTTTATAAGCTGTTGTCCATCTAGCATTGCTTAGGTGGGAGTCACATAGGCATACAGACTTAAACTCCTCTCTTGTGTGAAATATTTCTACATTTATTGAAACTTATGAGCAAGTTCTCAGTTGAATAACCAGAGGCACTAAATCAAATATGTGGACAATGAAATGTTGGGGCTGGAAATTCTCAGGACTCCTCACAACACGAAGTAAAAAATAATATACCCTTTCTTGGATTATATGATTTTTAGTAACTGGTTTTATGGTTCATCTGCCAGGATTACCTGGAAGCAAGATATTCCTCTTGACAACCAAATGAATTGACTTGCTACCTGGAGTAATTTGATATAAATCTGCTGATCTTAGGGTACTAAGTATCAAAACCAATGGTTTGGGTTTAAGAATAACTGTCATTGGGACTTATTTTGGGTTTTATACTTCATATAAAAATAAAAATGCAAACAGATGAAGAGGTAAAAAGAATGCTGATTTGAAGTGGTTTTTAATGAATGAAAGTAGATACACACCTCCTCTCCAAAAAGAGTTTTAGCAATAAAAGTGTATAGTGGCATTTGATGATAGCACTTATTATATTCAGATAGAAAAAAAATGCATAACGTTTAAAAATCCATGTCAACATAGTCAAACATGCAAACTTACAATTTTAAAATTATAAACTAAAACTTCGGATACACATGATTGTTCTGTAAACCTGCAACTTCTCTAATAAAAAAAATAAACTAAAATTGCAAGTGCAATCCCTGTTCAACTAGTGTGACAATGTGATTGTATCCACATATACCTCTGCACCGCCACCACAGTGAGCTTCTCCACATCAAGTTCTAATGCCTAGAGCTGATGGAAAAATATTCATAATTAGTCTGTCAAACCAGTCATGCTTCTCCCAGGTAGCTAATAGCTCCTGAAATGGAGAAGGTCAAGGCAGAAAAAAAGTCAAAAGCACTTCAATAATTTGCCATTACTGGTGAGTATGGTGTTTCAGATAAGGAAAATTTTTTTGATTATGGAAAATTGACACTTTTATCACTGGAAGGGTTACAATTAATATGGGGGGGGCAGATGAGAGTACAAATGGAGGCTTCTGAATTGCGAACATAATTTCTGTACTTTCCTGACAGTAAAATTCCACATTCACAGCATTGAAAAATATATACAATATTATGGTTTTATGTGATTAAAAGTATGGTTTTATATAACTGAACAATATGTGTAATGTTATTGGCTTCTGTGATTGAAAGGATATCAAAGATTACTAAATCAAGCATTATTGTACACCAGGATTTCCCTTAATAGTTCAGAAATGTTTGGTTGAGTATTAAAATACAGACATATTTAATTAATTATATATTTATTCTATGAAATTTGTTTTTTTTTTGCATTTAGTCCCTCAAAAGTTCTAATAAAGCCTGTATAATTATTTTCTTAGATAATTTTTTATTAATTTAAATCAATTTATCTTAATTTAAATTCATAGAAATTTTGCTCTGTTGTGACAGTAGCAATTAACATTATCTGTAAGTACTTCCATATGTATTCCTAAATTTATGGAAACAAGAAATGAGTTTTTTACATCATGCCAAAAGAATATAATGTGGTCGTACAAACAGCATTTTTTAAATTACAGAAGATAATCCTGTTAACTATGAAAATCCCAAAAGGACACCATAAAATCTTGTTTACACACAAAGCTTAGATTATTAAGTATTTATGCAAGAAAAATACCACCTTGAAGGAATCTTAGTTGTGTCTAAGAAAGGTGAATTTGTGGAAAGAAATATATACAGAATATTGATTTATAGGACTCAAAAAGTAGTTTAGAAAAGTCAAGTAGTGAAATGATTGGAAACTGTACTGATTTTTGATGTAATAAATTACTATTGGTTGGTACCATGAGGTACTTCAGAGTAAACTGTTTTGAGAAAAGTTTGTAGGGATTTCCTGAGGCAAACATGAAGTTATTTATCAGTTTGCAAGTTTTATCATTCTGTGGAAGAATATGTTAGAACAAACAGTAGTAATGTGTTGACACGGATGGTCATTCTTATCATTACCGAAGAGTTTTATGTGATCACATAAGTTGTTACCTTTTCATGATTTTCACCATCTCTTTAGGCTATATCTGGATCCATATATTCTTTCTAAAATTCATCTTTCAAAATTTTTATCACCAGATTTTTATAATGCAAACTGATTTCTATAATAAAGCTATTATATAAGTTACTTTGTGATTAATTTTATGTAAATTTACTTTCTAGATTTACAACTATTTTATTTACCTATTTTAGTTTTCTTCTAAAACTGAACTGTTACTTTTGTCACATATTTCATATGCTTTTATTTTGAAAAGACAAACTATTTTAATTAAACATTTGAAAATAGTTTGATTCTATTAGATTTAAATAACCAAATTTAGGACAGCTTGAATTTTTTGTAAACAATTTTCAACAATGTTAAACAATACAATAGTTCATATCAAATAAATAAAACACATAAAATTCAAATTAATTTAAATGTTAGGTCGCAGACCTACTTAGACTAACAAGGATTAGTTCTTTGTCTGGGAATCTTCTATTCCCACCAACCATCCTTAACTTTTTAATGCATCTTATATCTTGTTTAAATGAAAGCTAAAGGCTTTAAAATAATTTAGACAGGATGATGAAATTAAATTTGATGTGTTTCATCAAGATGTTCCATTTTTTTTAATTTTTAATTTTTTAAAAAAATATCAAAAAGCACCAAACAAACGCAAACATTCTTAACTTTTGATCATTCCGTTCTACATATATAATCAGTAATTCACAATATCGTCATACAGTTGCATATTCATCATCATGATCATTTCTTGGAAGGATATTTCATTTTTAAACACACAAATGGAAAACGAAATAAAATTATAAACAACCTCTGAATTGCTCTAAAGAATACCACTGCTAAGCATAGATGAAGTATGAAAAACCATTTTTATAACTTGATCAAATATTGCTTCTACATCTTTTTTTTTTCTGTACCAATGCACCGGCAACATTATGATAAGATTACTCTCCACAAAGTTTTATATTAATTGCCAAAATTAAGGGTTTTTTCAATTTCACTTAAATCAAAACATTTGCCTTTTTTTAAACATGATTTTCTTGTTTACTTTTTTAGTTGTTCAACAGTATACAAGACGAAATGTTTCTCGTTCAATGATTTTTATCCAGAATACCATCTAATTGAAATGAATAATAGTACATTTAAAATTTCAGGTATGACTTCTTCTTGTCTATTGCCTGATAAATTTAATATTATCATTTGGATTCTAAGCCTTGATAATGATTATTTGTTTCATTAATATCATATCCATCTTACATGTTCAGCCATTCTAACATCACATTACAATATCATTTATAGTAAACCTAATTTTCCATTGTTTTTATAAATATAATTGCTTCTAGTGACATCATAAAAAATAAACAAATTTCAAAAGGAAACATAATATTCTTTTAAGGACATCACAGTTCTAGTCTTTATATAATTTATTTAAGTACACTTGTCTTTGTGAAATTCTGTCAGTTGTTTAAAATTTGTGTCAGCTTTCTTTCTATCCTAAAGTCACAACGTGCTTACTTATGTGCAGGCAACATCACATGGTCAGTAACTAAATCTTCCTTTTTTAAAGAATCTGTAGTTGTAGGTATTTTAACTAGACTTTCTAAATGAAAGATTCAATGAAAATAAATTTCTTATACATTTTCATTATTTCAATCAATAAATTAATGCTTCATCAAATCAAGATTATTTAATATCCTGATTGCAAATTTTATGTGGATGATATTGGACAAAAATGCATTCACTTCAATTGTCACCAGTTTTTAAAAACTTAAGCAGACCTTTTTTTCTTTTGGCTTTTCAGGATTTTTTAAACTGAAGTGTTTTTTATTTATAACTTGATTTTGACATACTCAATCTAATTAATAATATAACTGATGTAAACAGTAAAAAGCAATTGTATCATAATGTATAAAATTTAGTGTCTTTATCAAAAACAAATTAAATAAATTTTAAAATAAAATTATTTTCAGACATTTCCAAAGCAAGTTCACTAATGTATTAAAAAATCTGAGATAGCCAAATTTATGCTAGTTATAATTAATTAGTATCCAAATCAAAATGTAATTACTCAAACAAATCTAAAATTTTCATGATTTAACTTTTAAAAATAAATGAATACAATTAAATATATTTATAACATAAAATTAACACCTTATTGGAAAATGTCATAATTTTTATTGGAAAGTATCAGTTATTTCTTATTGGGAAATAGTTTTCAGCTGCTATGTGCATCTGTTTTCAATGCTGTGCTAATTCATGAGTACCGCTGGAATTACAAACTGTAATGAGAAGAAAAGCAAGAAAACGGATATAGAATCACTGGAAAGTGATGCTTTCCTATGCGAGAATCTATTATATATTCACACTTATCTGAGAAAAAGGGGTTTGAAAGTCAATTAATTTATTATATGTAAGCATGTATGCTGCTGAAGACCTTCTGTACGTCATGGCAGTGTCATCTCCAACACCGGCCCTGGAACAGCCATCAGACCTTCACTCACTTGCTTTTGGTTCTAGGACTAGCTGAAATACAGGAAAGAAGACTTGCCCTGGATCTGAACAGGACTTATACTAAAAGGGAATATCTAGAGTTAAAGGTTGCATGATGTCAGTGTTGAGAAATAGATCCTAAATGACAGACTTCCATGATCCTCAATTTTTTTGCATGTGGTAATTAATACATGTAGGATCTTTTAAAACATGGGGCCCAGAGCAAGGGTCCCTCCTGTCTGAATTCAAGAACTGTCCTAGCACTGAAACTGCATTTAGTATTCAATAGCATACATTTTTACAGAAAAGTAATCCATATTATTGAATTTTATAAGTTTTGGTTAAGATATTCCCAATCCTTTGTGGATGGAATCCACCTATAAATAAATGAGTTAAAATAAGTATATATATATATTATAGACTATTTTCTCAGAATACATATAACACAATGAAGAATAAGGGGTAAAGAGGCAATGTTCTGCAACAGAAAAATACTGGTTCAGAAATTAAATATTTCTGCATTTAAATTCTGGGTCCAACATTTCAGAATAGTTCTGTGCTTTCCCATTCAACTAGATTGTCAATCTGAGTCTACCTTAGAGGAGCATGCTAGAGTCCCACTCTTCTCCCATCCTCTCTTCCTTCCTCCTTTCACCAACCTGGGCATGATCTTTTCTTCTCCTGATGATTCTTTTCTTCATCTTCTGTTTCAAGTTAGTCAACATAGATTAAATCTACATTGTTTTTCTTTTAAGAGAAGAATAGGAAGAAGAGATGCAAACAATTGTTTTTTATTTTTTTGTTTGCTTTTTATTTTTTGGTTCAGCCAAAAGTAAAGCAAATACTTTTATTTATTTTTTATGGCTAATGATATTAATTAATTAATTTGTGAAATGAATTAGCAAAGTCCTGGAGGCAACTTGTCCTTATGTGTCTAAAGCAAAAATCAATTTATTTATACATGACAAAAGCATTAGCTAACTAGTCTGTACATCTTGAAATTGGCCACACATGCCTAAACCAGATTATTTGTGAGACAATCTACCTGAGACTCTCTGAGCTTGCAAAACCACTAGGGCATTCTGACATTTTTAAACCTGTGCTTTGATTTCCCTGAAACCAGGACTTTTTATTGAAATTAAATGTTACTTAGCATTTCATTCCCCTATAAGGCCTCCCTTTCATAAGCTTTTATTTAACTAATTGTATTTTATTTTGTGCTCTCATTGTATTTACTATGTACACTGTCTCTTTCTCAGGAAAAAATGGAGTCCTTTCATCTCGACATTATGTTCCCCAAGTTGTAAATTATCTCCTTTTGATAATTGTGCTGGTTTGAAAGGAAGTATGTCCCCTAAGAAAAGCCATGTTTTAATATAAATCCCATTTCTTAAAGGTAGAATAATCCCTATTCAATACTGTATATTTGAAACTGTAATGAGATCATCTCCCTGGTTGATGTGATTTAGTTAAGTATGGTTATTAAACTGGATTAGGGGATGACATGTCTCCACCCATTTGAGTGGGTCTTGATTAGTTTCTGAAGTCCTATAAAAGAGGAAACATTTTGGAGAATGAGAGATTCAGAGAGAGCAACACTACAAATCAGAGAGTCCACCAGCCAGCGACCTTTGGAGATGAAGAAGGAAGACACCTCCCAGGGAGCTTCATGAAATAGGAAGCCAGGAGAGAAAGCTAGCAGATGATGCTGTGTTAGTCATGTGCCCTTCCAGCTGAGAGAGAAACCCTGACTGTGTTCGCCATGTGCCTTCTCACTTGAGAGAGAAGCCCTGAACTTCATCGGCCTTCTTGAACCAAGGTATCTTTCCCTAGATACCTTTGATTGGACATATCTTTAGACTTGTTTTAACTGGGACATTTTCTCGGCCTTAGAACTGTAAACTAGCAACTCATTAAATTCCCCTTTTTAAAAGCCATTCCGTTTCTGGTATATTGCATTCCAACAGCTAGCAAACTAGAACAATAATTATCTCCTTTTGTTCTCTTTTCTAATTAATTAAAATTTGTCTTTCATCTTACAGTTTGGCAATGAGGACTGGATCTGAAGTTTGCTGCTATTTAACTATTTAATGACAGATTGACTTCATGAAGACACCTAAAGAACTCTTTCCACTCATTAATAGATTGTCTGGCTCTTGGAATTTACCAGCAAGCCTTTAGGAGCTTGAGCTCCATGAACTGTATTGAGAACGTTATCTATCTCTCTTGTACTAGGTCCTATTGTACTCGGTCCTCTTTGTAAGTATCAGAACTTTGAGAATTTAACATTATGGGCTCTACTTGCTTCAAGAAGGATGAAAACTCTCTTTAGTACCCACAATATTACCAGACAAAGGCAATGGATTCTTTTGCCCATGAGCTCAAATGAAGAATTCCTGAGGCATCTGTTTCAAAGAGGGAAAGAGTTTATTACTAGGCATGAAGTAGGGGATCAAATAGCTTTATGGCCCAAAAATCTGTCTCCTTGAGATACAGTAATTCTGATAGTTTTATCAGGTTTTAGAATAATGAACACAATGGCCTCAGATGATGTAATTAGAAGTGATTTAATTATCGAGCAGGCTCAGATTGACTGCATGCTTAGTCACATAACATATGTAAGAAAATGACTGCTTAATGTAATGGTGGGCATGATGCTTAGTATTATGAGCTACAGGTGACTTATGGATTAGAGTCTAAGCTTTGAGCATGTCAGGTAGGCCCATTTTGGTTAGATCTAGGTTTGGTTATCAAGGTAACTTTGGACTTGAGGTGGGTTATATCTGGGTTTACCCAAGAGCCTTCACTAATAAACATTAGGGATTGTTTTCAGTGACCACAAGTTGAAAAATTGGGTAAATGGTTACAAGTGAAGGTTAGTCACAAAGTTTTTACAATCACAAGAGCCCAAGATACAGGCTATACCATCATTATCAGAAACCAAGGCAACTGGATTACAAATCAAAGATTTCACACATTTCCCTCTGTCTCCTCGAATATACTGGAAAGTAAAAAGGAGTATTTATATAATAATTCAGTAAAAAATAAATCATCCCTTAAATCCTACCTGCTCAGTTATAAATCCTCCCTCTCATTTAATAATTATTTCTCCATCTTGAGTGATATCTAAGCAATAACTCTTTGAAATTCTTCATGGTTGAAAAGGGGTGTTGTCATTAAGGAGCAGAGGCTGAACAGGTTGTTGTTCTTGGAGAGTTCAATATTTCTAAGCTTCAGAGCTTATCTGGCATTTAGAACAATCCAGAGGTTTTAAGCCTCTGAAAAACAAAATAAGTAAAAATTTATAGAACTTTGGATATTTTTTAAGGTTTCCAGGAATATTGTTGGTTGGAGTTTGCCATACTTTGTCAGTTTGCAATATCTGGCTGAAACCTGCATAAGAGTAACATCCAGAATGACCTATTGACTTAATTTGAAAGCTCTTAGCCATAGAAACTCTATTTTTTTCCTCTTCTTTTGGTCAACTAATCCCATAATACCAGGACCATTCTTATCCCTGATCATGTCCAATGATGACCGGGCCAGGCTTACACCATCCCTGGAATTCATGCCCCATGTAGGGGAGATGGTCTGAGTTTGGCTTAGAATGAGACTACATATGAGCAACAGCAGAGGCTCTCTGGGAATGAATCTTAGGCATTAATTATACATAGGGTTAGATTTGCCATTACAGAAATAAGTGTTTTAATGGCAACCCCAAGATTGAGGCCTTGGCTTATTAAATTGGGAGCCCCTATTGCTTAAGAAAATTTCAAGAATTTTGCAGGTGGGGAATTCTAAAAGTTCTACTTTTCTCCAGTCCCTTAAAGGACTTTGCAAATATTTCCTCATTTTCATTTCAAAATACTGTAAAATGTATCAGGGTATAACATCAACTGATACAGAATATCAAGATTTTATTTTTTATTCTAATTTCCATGTCAAATAAAGCTGAATTAGGTTGTTTACATAAACTATCCAGACAGGTTAAATTAGATAGTGTGCTACAGAAAATTTAAATTTTGTATAAGGCAGACATTTTTTTTTGGTGGTGTCACACAAAAGTTAAATTTTTAAAATACAGACAATATATATATTTTTACCTTGTATATTGATTTACTTTAGTTTTAACCAGATCAGTTTTAACCAATATCTTTAATTGGCATATAATATATATATTTAAGCTTTTAAATGGTGGAGTAATGCTGATTTTTCTAGCTGGAGAACTAGTTCTGAGGCTCAGGTGTCACACAGATACTAAGTTCAAGGGAACCACCATGTTAAACAAAAAAAAATTTTCAGAATTTATAAATAATCGTTGAAGTTTACAAATCTAAACCTTAACTTTCTTATAAGCATTTACAGCTGTTTTATATTTACAAACCATAACAGAGGTTTTATTCAACTTCACCTTTACACATTTGTCAGAGTTACGTTAATTAACAGATAAAGTACAATTTATATATTTGTCTTGTTTCTCTTTGAAAGCCTCTCCTTGTTACAGGTGAAGCTCTGACCTATAGCTGACCACATATCCTTTTAGAGAAGTATTAGCACAAAGCAGTGTGACTGACAAATACATTTTTGGTTATTTCTAAGATCTGTAGACTTTTACTAAGAATAGCTAAAACCATGACTAACAGCATTATATCACCATTTCACATCATACAGAATAGTTTCAGGATATAACATGGACAGTGAAAACATTGTAAAGTTTTTAGGAATTTTTATACATTATGTAAATATATGAGTAAAATTTTACTCATACAAATTTAGCTAACAACAAGATAGAAAATCCCTTTTGTTCTACTTTAGCTAGCTGCCTGAATACAATATATCAGAAATGGAATGGCTTTGAAAAAGAAGAATTTAGTAAGTTGCTAGTTTACAGTTCTAAGGCTGAGATAATGTCCCAATTACAAAAGTCTATAGAAATGTCCAGTCAATGGCATCCAGGGAAAGATACCATGGTTCAAGAAGGCTGATGAAGTTCAGGGTCTCTCTCTCATCTCTGAAGGCATATGGTGAACACAGTCACGGTTTCTCTCTTAGCTGGAAGGGCACATGATGAGCAGGGCATCATCTGCTAGCTTTCTCTCCTGGCTTCCTGTTTCATGAAGCTCCCCGGGAGGCATTTTCCTTCTTCATCTCCAAAGGTCACTGGCTTTTGGGCTCTTCTGGCTGTGTCGTTCTTCTCTCATTCTCCAAAATGTTTCCCCTTTTATAGTACTCAAGAAATTTATCAAGACCCACCCAAATGGGTAGAGACATGTCATCATCTAATCCAGTTTAACAACCACTCTTGATTTGGTTACATCTCCAGGGATATAATCTAATTACATACAGTATTGAATAGGGATTATTCAATAGATTAAAACATGGCTTTTCTAGGGGACATACATCCTTTAAAACCAGCACACCTTTTGACTACTGTAATATTTCCCAAACACCTACTATGCAATATGTTAAACTATTTTAGCACCTTACTTTTAAAGGTAAAAGAACAAATTTTTTGTAATAGTTTTTCCCTTAAAAGTGAGAAGACTTGTGTTCTGAAATAAAGGATGATAAGGCCAATATAAACATTTACAAGGATATTCTTCTAATGTAAAATATTTTATTTCTACTTGGATGATTACAAAAAAAACTTTTTAAAACTTTGCATTAAAAGCAGACTAACAATCCGCATCATTTAAACAAGGAGAAAAATAACCTTTAGTTTTATATGAATACCAGTTTGAAAAAATCTTTATTTTCTTGGAATATATAATACAAATCTTTGTTTTTCTTGGACTTATTAAATTTCTATCAACATTAACTATGGTAGACAGAATTCACTTTTATAAACTTTTTGACAACTTTCTATATTTATTCAGGGCTTATAGTCAACAATAACTAGAACAAGCAAATTATAATTAAATTAGAGAATATTTTCATTTTAGTATAAAACTATTATCTATCCCACTTATACTCCTTATTTGTCCAGGTTTCATAAAAATAATTATAAATAAATTTGGTAATACATTTATAAAGTTTTCAAACATATATACATCCTTTCAATAACAGTGTTTTCAAAGGTGAGAAGAGACAGAGATAGTATAAAATAATGGAAGAAGGAAGAAATTTATGCTTGGATTTGGAATAAAGTCAGGCAGCCAGACATATATATACTTTACTATTCAAAACTCACAAATGATTACTTTTACAATATGCTTATAACCTCTCAGTCCAATCCAGCCCTGACTTCAAAGGTCAGAAAACCTTAAGTTTAAAATGCAATCAACTTTTCAATACTTATGGGATTTAAATCCAGAAAAAAAGTCAAATTTTTTCTCAACATTAACCCCAAATTCTAAGTAATACCAGAGATATGTCAGTTCACAAAATTAAATTATGGCTCCTTAAAAAATTAGTTCAGAGTTCTGTTTATTGAGATGTTGCTTTCTTAATTAAAGGTTTTACAAGTGTCGTCTTTTCTATGAGGTCTTCTTAGGTTATTCTTTATGTGCTTTTCAGATTTTTCCAGCATTATATTCCTTTATTGCTAGTGTCATATACTATCCCCTAGTACACCTATATTTTAACTAGACTATGAGCTCTTTGAAGCTATTCATGACAGCATTTACTATCAAAAATATACTGATTGACATTAACAAAACCACTATAAATTCAAATTCTTCTACATACTGAGGTAATAAATGGCAAAGTTAGTAAGAATCCAGATTCTTTGAAATCTGGGTAATTGAGGTTATTAAAAAAATCACTATTTTTAACTAAACTTAACTAATTTCTTAAATAGGATATATTTGAAGCATCAGTATATTCTTATTTTATTAAATTTTTTATGTCATCATTACCAGGTAACTTGTTTAGTTCATGTGACTTATACTATCTATTTAGGCTATTTTTAAGTGGTAATCTGTCCAATTTTAACTGCTTGGTAACTGTATTGATAAATCATATGACATTTTAACTGCAATAGTAAATCATATGAAATTTTAAATCATAATAAAGCCAAATTATGTTACAGAAATAAACATTTTTCTCATTCTCACGTCCCTGCTTAAAGTTTAGTCACTCTGGTCCAGTAGCGAATTGAAGGAAAGCATGAGTAGCAGCTGGTAGAGTGGTCATCTGTACTTACTCCCTCTGCTCTGGTGCCTATAGAGCAGGAGACTTTTATATACTAAATTACACAAAAATGGCATTTTTTCCAACAAGTGACTTCACTCGTGGGATACATGATTAGATACATGGGTTAATACATCAAATTGACATCACCTGTGGGGTACATGATTAGATCTATTACATCATTGGTTAATAAGCTATGCTGTGTCTTGTTCCCCCAGAACTTATGAAGGCCATCTTAGCAGGCTGTTTATAATGAACAATGTTTCCAAGCCCCACACTCATAAACTCATAACTAAAACCTTTTTACTTTTCAATATAGCCCGAAGGTTCCCTTTAAAATAATTTCCATAATCAGTAGCTTAATCAGGAACACTTGACCAACACAAAAGGTTAAGACACCAACTAATGAATTTAAACCAACATTTAGCACTTATTACATTTAAGTAAAACACCAATAAATAACTAGACCAAACACACCAACTAACAATTTAACAGGCTGATTAAAAATTAAATAAACTTTTAACTCCTTCTATACATAGGTAACACATCACCTAGCACTTAAAATTTCATTAAATTCCAATTAATTGTTGGATTAGTCATTTTTCATGAGTATACTCAACAGAAAAATTGAGGTCAGGGTTTCAAACCTATGCAGCTTGGTACCCAGGAAAACAGAAAGATGTACAGGTCAGAGCAAACGGATCATTTTGGAAGCAGGACTGGGCCTTAAAGCTAGGTCCAAGGGAACTTGAACTGCCATATTAACTCCCAGATCCACTTTTATCCTGATGACCCACTCACCCAGTTAAATGTCCAGACTTGAACTGAAAATGGTTTCTCTCTTTGAAACTTCTTAATGTGCCAAAGGGTGTGGAGTGCCAGCAGAACAGAGAAAGCCTAGTTGCCAAGCCTCTAGACTAAAGAACATCTAGCAGCCACAAAAAGGTTGTTTTCACACTTCCCTGCTTTACTAGGGCCCCAGAACCTTGGACAGATGGTCTCTTGTTTCTTAGGACTTTTTGTCCCATCTGGGTCACCAATTGTTACTGACCAAAGATGGTGGATTCTTTTGCCCATGCATTCAAATGACCATTTCCTAAGACACCAGAGTTTCAAAAGAGAAAAAATTATTGCCACACATGAACCAGGAGATCAGATGGTCACAGCCCCCAAAATACATCTCCCTGAACTGCAGTAATTCTGATAGTAATTCTGATTTTCTTGTGTTGAACCATCCTTACATTCCTGGTATATATTCCACTTGGTCATGGTGTATAATTCTTTAATGTGCTGTTGGGATTGATTTGCTAATATTTCGTTGAGAATTTTTGCATATATGTTCATTGGGGAAATTGGCCTGTAGTTTTCCTTTCTTATTGCATCTTTACTTAGTTTTGGTATTAAAATGATATTAGCTTCATAAAGTGAGTTGCATAGAGTTCCTTTTTCCTCAGTGTTTTTGGAAATGTTTAAGCAGGATTGGTGTTAGTTCTTTTTGGAATGTTTGATAAAATTCCCCTATGAAGCCATCTGTCCCTGGGTTTTTCTTTGTAGGACAAGTTTTGATGACTGATTGAATCTCTTTACATGCGACTGATTTGTTGAGATCTTTTTTTTTATTCTTGAGTCAGTTTAGTTTGTTTGTGTGTTTCCAGAAATTTGTCCATTTCATCTAAGTTTTCTAGTTTGTTGGCATATATTTGTTCATAGTATCCTCTTATGATTTCTTTTATTTCTTGAGTGTCTGTGGTAATGAATTCCTTCTCATTTCTGACTTTGCTTATTTGCATCCTTTCTCTTTTTTTCTTCATCAGTGGCCCATCATTTTTATTGATTTTCTCAAAGGACCAACTTTTGGTTTCATTGATTCTTTCTGTTGTTCTTTTGTTCTCCCATTCATTTAACTCTGTTTTAATCTGTTATTTCTTTTCTTCTATTTGCTTTGGGGCTAGTTTGCTTTCTTTCTCATGTTCCTCCAGGTGAGCAGTTAAATCATTGATTTTTACTCTTTCTTTTTTTTTTTTTTTTGCATGGGCAGGCACTGGCATGGCAGGCAAGAATTCTGCCTCTGATCCACTGTTGTACCACCTCTTGTTTCCTAATATAGGCATCCAGGGCAATATATTTCCCTCTCAACATAGCCTTTGCTGCATATTATAAGTTCTGATAAGTTTGTATTATCATTTTTATTCATCTCCAGATAGCTACTGATTTCTCTACCAAGTTTTTCTTTGACCCACTGGTTGTCTAAGATTGTGTTATTTTATCTCCATATATTTGTAAATGTTCTCATTCTTTGGCGATTCTTGAGACCCAGCTTCATTCCTTTGTGATCAGAGAAAGTGCTTTGTATAATTTTAATGTTTTTAAATTTATAAAGACCTGTTTTGCATCCTAGCATATGATCAAACCTGGAAAATGTTCCATGAGCACAAGAGAAAAATGTATATCCTTGTGGTTTGGGGGTGCAATGAGCTATATATGCCTGTTAGATCTAATTCATTTATCAAATTGTTTAACTTCTATCTGCTTACCTTCTGTTGTTACTCTTCTGTCTGGTTGTTCTATCTATAGAGGAGAAGAAAAGAATGGTGCATTGAAGTCTCCTACTATTACTGTGAATCATCTATCACTTACTTCAGTTTCAACAATGTCTGTCTCATGTACTTTGGAGCTCCTTGATTGGGAGCATATACATTTATGATTGTTATATCTTCTTGGTGAGCTGTCCCTTTAATTAATATATAGTTCCCTTCTTTGTTTCTTATGATGTATTTACATTTCAATTCTATTTTGTCCAATATTAGTATAGCTATTCCTGCATTCTTTTGGTTACGACTTGCTTGTAAAATCTTTTTCCATGTTTTCACTTTCAATATATTTGTATCCTTGTGTCTAGGATTAGACTCTTATAAACAACATGTAGCTGGATTATATCTCTTAATCCACTGTGCTAATCTGTATCTTTTAATTGATATGTTTAGTCCGTTCACATTCAAATTTATTATTGAAAAGGTGCTTCTTGAATTCACCATATTATCTTTTTTATTTTAAATTTTTCAGATCTGTATATTCTTTTCCCTCTTTCTCTGTTTATCCTTTAAATTACCCTAGTGGTACTCTTTAACTCTGTGCCCTCCTCCAGACTTCCCTCTCCTGTCTTTTTTTTCAACTGGCAGAACTCCCTTTAATATTTCTTGTAGGGCTGGCCTCTTGTTGCCAAATTCTTTCAGGAATTGTTTGTCTGTGATAATTTTAGTCTCTCCCTCAGTTTTGAAGGGCAACTTGGCTAGGTACAGAACTCTTGACTGTAAGTTTTTCTCTTTCAGGAGAGAAAATATATCATACCACTGCCTTCTTCCCTCTATGGTGCCAGTTGAGTAGTCTGAACTCAGTCTTATGTGGTTTCCCTCATAAGGGAAACTACATATTAGGGAAACCACATAATACATATGAGTACATAGTATGTGGCCACTTTCAAAATTTTCTGCTTCTCTTCAACATTTGACAGGCTGATAAGTATGTGTCTTGGAGAAGACCTATTTGGATTTATTCTGTTTGGAGTTTGTTAGGCTTCTTTGACTTTATATTTACATCCTTTATAAGAGTTGGAAAGTTTTTCCCCATTATATCCTCAACTACTCTTCCTAGCCCTTAATTCCTCTCTTCTCTTTCTGAGACACCAGTGATTGTTATATTTGTGCACTTTGTTCTATCATTTCTCTGATATCCAATTCAAATTTTCCCACCTTTTTTGCAATTTGTTATTTTGACTGTTCGAAATCAGTTATCCTGCCTTTGTATTCTTTTTTCTGTGTCCTCATATCTGATGTTGTATGCCTCAAGCATGCTTTTTATTTGGTCAACAGAGTCTTTAATCTCTGTAATATCTACTATTTTTCTATTTATTCTATCAAATTCCTCTTTATGCTCTTCTACTGTCTTCTTGATCTCCTTTATGTCATTAGCCACCCTACTTATTTTATTAAGTGGAGTTATATGAACATCTTTGATTAGTTGTTCCAATGTTTGTGTCTCCTCTGGTGCTTTATTTTGGATGTTAGGCTGGACTATATCTGTCTACATTGTGATATGCTTAGTGATCTTATGTTGTTTTCATCACATGTAAATAGCTTGATTGACTTACTTTGGGAATTGATTTCCTTCAGTAGTCTAAAGCCTTGTGTTTGTTTACACAGTGGGTGTGCATGGTATGGGGCAGGGCACCATAGTGTGGTGATGTGTTGCAGCGCATGTATTGGTGCTGGTTGGGAATGTTATGCTGCTGCTTGTGAACATGGGTGCCTACTGGCCAGGGAGGATGTAGCTGTGCAGGTGCACAAGCCTTGGTGGTATAGCCCTGATGTGCACTGGTCTCGGGCATAGGACCCTTTGTGCACATGCACAGAGCTAACAGGTCAGTGTTATGCCTTGATGGGCTGAGGGGGAATGTGACCTGGCTGTGTATGTCAGCACTTTCTCAGAGCTAGGAAGCGTGACTGAAGGTCGTGCACATGTGCTGTTCCAGGATAGCCAAAAATTGATGTTTCCAGAGCTGAGGAGCATGACTGGGAGCCAAGCATGTCAGGGGAGGGTGGGGCGGGCTGTGAGACACTATGGGGAGTGGCAGGTGTAGCCTGGGTATGGAGATTTGCGTCTGCAGCCTTTATGTGCTGGCAATATCATGCAAGGAGCAGGGAGGGGGAGGTAGTGCTTGGGAGGTGTGTAAGAAAGGTGAATTGGGCTGCACTTGGGTGGGGTGTGGGGCAAGGATGTGTGCTGGGGGTTGGTGGGGCAGGAGCCTTGGAGTGTGGAGAATGGGGGCGGGCGACAGAGTTCAGGTGTTTAGGGTGTGGGGTGAGTCGTGGGTCATGGATGCACTGGTGAGGGTAAAACGTTCAAGGAACATGGCTTCTCTTACTTCCTAGTCCTCATCTTTGCACTCCTGTGGGCTCCACGCTTCCATGTTAGGCTCCATTTTTCTGCTTCGCAGATACTCAGCTTTTGCAACCAGGCCACCCTATGTGGTGCAAAAGACTCTTCCAGGTCAGTTGCACTCTTGAACTGCCATTTCAGTCACCCTCCTGTCCCTTCTCTAACTTTTCCTTGGAGCAGGGCTAAACTCAATCGAACCTATTCAACCATCTTCCTGGAACCCTCTTAACATTTTATTTTAGCTCAGATAAATGCATTGCATTTTTCTTTCATTTTTCAGCTCTTTGCGTATTTTGGGGGATGGTGATAAAAGTAAATTGGGAAGGTGCAAAGGAGTTCTTAAATTCAACACATCCATCATATTTATAATTATATTTCAAGAGTGTGTTCAACTTCTCTGAACACACTCTTGAACTAGATCATCATACAATGAACAATAGTTCTTAACCACCTTCAATCAATTAAGGACTGCAAAAGACTGAGCCCCATTTCTGATGATTCTTCAAAATTAATAAGTATACTTTAAACTACATTGACAAACTTGTATCATACTTTTCCTTGCCTGGTTACTTAACCCAGTTAACATGCTGACAGAAAAGTGATGCTCCTAGGCATGTGATTTGTAATCCAAAAAGGAAGAATGTAAGTACCAAGATTCTCCATGAGACTAAATGCATCTGAAAACTGTCATGCATGATGGCAGTACTTTCTGGGAGAGAATTATCAAAAAGCAGGAAATTAGTAAATGAATTAGAAAGTGCATGGAGACAACTTGTCCATATGTGTCTAAAGCCAAGATCAACTTATCTGTACACAGCTGTGAGACAAGTTATTTGAGACTCTGAGCTTGCACAACCACTAAGGCATTCTGACATTCTGTAAACCTGGGTCTTGATTTCCCTGAAACCAGAACTTTTGCTGCCTCTTTCTCTGGGAGAAACAGTCTTGGCACAGAGTAATACCAGTCTGCAAATTGTCTCCTTTTGATAAACAGCCTCTCTTTTCTAATTTCTTAAAATTTGTCTTCAATTTGACAAACCTTAACACATCTTTAATTTTTTGGTCATATCAAAAAATCATTTCTATTTTCTTGGCTGATTATAAGCCAGTGCCCCTGGAAAATAGTGGTGAAATGGCCTGCTCCAGAAATAATGTTAGGGGAAGAAACTTAAGTTCTCCCATGTTAAAAAGAAGAAAAAGAAGAGGAAGGAGGAGGAGGAAAAAGAGAAGAAGGAGAAGAAGAGCAAAACTCTTAATGATATCTGCCTAGGGGAAATTGTTGAAAACAATAGAAACACCTTGCATAAAATAAGAACTTAACCAATTGTGGCTATGATTCTGTTACATTTAAACTTTAACTTCAGTATAATGCTGATGGACATTAAGTATTATATTGTTTATATATCCAGGTCTATATTCTTTTTCATAAAGTGATGTTTATGAGACTGTGTTAATAATTTCCTTCTTCTGCTGTTTATTATCAAATTCCCTGGGGTAGGCAATGGTGGCTCAGTGGCAGAGTTCTCGCCTGCTGTGTTGGAGACCCGGGTTCGATTCCCCTTGCCTGCCCATGCAAAAAAAAAAAAAGAAAAAATAGAAAAGAAAAATTCCCTGTTTCCTCCTAGTTTCTATTTTATGTATTTTAATGTGTTCAGAACTGAAACAAACACAATTAAAGTTTTGCTTTTTAGTACAGCCAAGTAGTTGTACTTTAAATACAAACATCTCAGGACTAAATTCCATCTGGTAAGCCTACATTGATGACAGCAGTCTTGACTATAGTCTTGAACGTATTCTAATGCCATATGAAGGTTTAGATTGAAAAGGCCAAAACAGAGTCATCATGTTTGTCAAGGTTTCCCTGGAGGGAGTTTCAACAAAATTGTATTTGTTAGGTATGTAATGTAACTTAATGCATGGGCTCTATTGTAGATATTTGGGACGCTGCATCAATTGGGTAACTTAAAACAAAGAGACTTTACTTGCTTTTATACATGGTCATTGTGAGTTGGAGTCAGGGGAATATGAGAATCATACTCACTCACATAGGCAGTTCTCCATGGCACAAGAGAAGAAAATATGAAATCAAACCTTCTCTCTCAAAAATGACACATCTCTCTTCTGCTCACATTTTATTGACTCACTTGGTTATGATTAAATTTAAGGCATTGGGGAACTTTCCCTGTGCCAGGAAAGAAGAGAAATAGAAACATGGGTAAACTGCCATTAACAGCCACATCATGGCATAGTGACTTTTCAAACAAACTCAGTCCTGTTTTGTAACTTTTTTGCATACTTATGGTTGCCAGAGGTCTGTTATTTAGTTTCCATATTTTGTTAAATGAAATAAAATTAAAAAATATATAAAGTGAAATTTCATATTGATTTCTCAATGTCCGGACTTGTTTAAATGCCTGAGATAGAAGATTAGAATCTAATAGATTAGATTAGTGAATTAGATTAGTCAATCTATTTTAATTTTCATCCCACAATATTTCTTTTAGCACAGGTGAGTATTCTTTTTTCTAATTGCCACTTCCTCTCCACCATGTTTCAATAACAACAATTTATGTTTCAGTCTTCCTATTTTTCTATTCCTTAAAGTAACATTAAAACTGGAAAGCATTCATTCAAATTGATTTATGTCAGAAAAGGATTAACAAAATAATATTTCGATTCCATAACACTACAAGAAAAGAAGTTTTATCCCTTACATAGTTGTGTTGGTTTGAAAGGATTTATGTACCTTAGAAAAGCCATGTTTTCATCCTAATCATTCTTGTGGGTGCAACCATTTCTTCTAATCCCTATTCATTAACGTAGGTTGGAAACTAGATTAGATTATCTCCATGGAGATGTGACTAACCCACTTGTGGGTATTAATTTTTCACCAGAAGGAGGTATGACTCCACCCATTTCAGGTGGGCCTTGATTACTTTTAATGGAATCCTGTAAAAGAGGAAGCATTTTGGAAAAGGTTTGAGATTTCTGAGAGAGCAGAGAATGGCAGGAACCACAAGAATGATGAAATAGTCATGAGAATGGCAAGGGCAGCAGAGACACGAATGCTACAGAGCCCACCAGCCAGTGACCCTTGGAGATGAAGGAGAATGATTCTGGGGGAGCTTCATGAAGCAAGAGGTTTGAAGGGGAAGCAGACTTCACCATGTTCCCCACATGCATTTCAAGTTGAAAGAGAAACCTTGAACTTCATCCGCCTTTCTTGAGTGAAGGTAACCTCTTGTTGGTGCCTGAATTTGGACATTTTTATAGACTTGTTTTTATTGGGGCATTTCCTCAGCCTTAGAACTGTAAACTTGCAATTTATTGAACCCTCCTTTTTAAAGGCCATTCCATTTCTGGTATATCACATTCCAGCAGCTAGCAAATTAGAACATAGTTTAAGATAGTGTAGTGTTTCTCCATGCAGACTTTAGGGGGGAAATTAAATTAATGTAGTTATGTTTTCTCATCTAATATTTCATAGGCTTTTTAATTTTATAGATTGGAAGATTTCTTTTCTACTTTAAAACCAAACAGAAAGGAGTTAACAATGTATTATATATATGCATACTATAAATCTGGGCTAGCGTTTCTAGATACATATGTGTGTTTGGTGTGTGTTAGCAAATGGAAAATAATTTTCATATTTGAATTTTTGTGTTCTGAATTTTAGTATGGCCTTGAGTGTACATGTGTGGGAGAGAGAGCGAGAGTAGGACATATGAAAAGATAAACTTATGGTTAAATAATTAGCAATTCAATAAATTCAATATTACCATAATAAAGAACAGATTGATTTAGGTATTTTGACTGTGCTAATGTGAATAATCTCACATATTAAGAAGCATATATGTTAGTATTCACTACGTTATAGCTCATGCTCCACATTGAGATAATGACAGATTTATAGACTGTTCTATATGTCGTTGGCAAATAAATTGAAGATTACCACGGTGAGCTTTTCAATTTGTCATTCAGGATATTTGATCTGTCCAGATCCATTTTAATTGTGAATTAATAGTAATAACAACAGCAAAAATAGTTTAACACATTTTTATCATAGGTGAAATTATTATTTCCCTGTCTTAGAAAAAAGAACAAAACTGTTTATTTTACAGTGTTTCTCTTTTCAGCAATATGAGGAGTTTTGGTTCTTGGAGTATCAGGACATGGGAAACTACAAGCAATATAGGTTGAAATTCACAGCCTTTCAAACTAATCCTGTATGAATTAACATATAGACATCTCCCCTGCATATCATCAAGGTTGCTAAGTTCCATCAGAATCATTTGTGGTGTTGTTTAGCAAAGTATAAAATTCTTACTGGCTTCATGCATTTAATAATAACATAGTGACATTGCTGACACATTTGCCTTAAACAAAATTTAATTATTCCTATGTACTCAGTTTTTTATATCAATCATAACCTAGTTTGCTGTAAAACAGTTCTTATAAGACCTAATTTCAATGATAAATAGTAAATACTCAGTGAGTCCATGACTTGCCTAGGATCTTCCAGACACACCATAGGATTTAAGTTACAATGTTGAATTCTAAATAATTTCCTCTTGATTATACTGAAAATATCAGTATATATGAGAATGATAGATAAGAATGAAGACATTTCATACAATTTTTAGAAAAGCATTTCATAAAATTTTTAGAAAACAATTCTTTTCTTATGACTCTGAGGAATGCATTTCTTGTTTAACCATTGTGGTCTTGAATGTGTGTCCTATAATTACCACACCATTATAAACTAAAAAAAAAAAAGATTTTATTTCCCAAAAATATTTTCTAACCCATATCTCTTTTTCTCAGATGACTTTGACATTTTTTAAGTTGAAAGCTGGGAGTCTAGGTTTTCTCATTTTAATTTCATTTCTCATTTAATCTGGTTATGATTCTGGCAGAAGACATGATGTGTGGCTTCCCCATCTAGATAAGAAAAGATGAATATAATTTCCACCATAAGGGAATGCTTGCTCTTGGAATCTAACCACCCTGCTCAGAGTAAGCCCAAGTAACCAGTGGAGAGTGGCGCATACAGTGGCAGAGCTCCTGGCCAATACCAGCACTAACTTGTGTGTTAGCTGAATGAGCCACCTGAAAGTGTATTTCAAGTACAACTCCCTGATGAGCCCAGCCCAAACTGCATATATGTGAGCTGTGACAGTTCGAAGTATACTTGTGCCGGAAAATCCATGTTTAAATCCTGTTCAATCGTGTGGGGGCATCCATATCTTTTAATTCTAATTCAATACCGTAGGGCAGAATCTCTTGATTGGATTGTCTCTGTAGGGATGTGACATGCCCAACTGTGGGTATAGCCTTTCATTGTATAGATCTCATTGGATTGGACTCCACCATTCCAGGTGGGTCTTGATTAGTTTACTGGAATCCTTTAAAAGAAAATATTTTGGAGAATGTTCAGAGATAACAGAGAAGAGAAGTTTGAGGATAAAGACACAAATAGATTGGGATGCTAAGCAAGAACTCAGAAATAGTCAGAACCTGGAGAGAACCGAGGGAAGCCAAGAAACGAAACCCAGCCCAGGAGAGGCCAAGTGAGGAACCCCCACAGGCACAGAGGCTGAAAACAACAGAATCCCAGGAGCAAGTGACCAGCAGATGCCAGCCACATGCCTTTCCAGCTGACAGAGGTTAAGAAAAGCCACCAGCCTATGGTGAGTGAAGGTAGTCTCTTATTGATGCCTTAATTTAGACACTTTCACTTCCTTAGAACTGTAAACTTGTAACATAATGAATTCCCTTTTTAAAAGCCATACCATTTCTGGTATATTGCTTTCTGGAAGTTTAACAAACTAACACATGAGCATAATAAATGTTTCTTGTTTTGAAGCCACTAACCTTTGGGATGGTTTGCTTTACAGTAATAGATAATTGTCCAAGATACCATTTTCTCTAAGGGCAGTTTAAAATTATATATATTTAAGGAAAAATAAAATTATTTCATGTATATTTACAGGATTTTTATTTGCTCACACACATAACTCTTCATCTGAGATCTACCTACTTTTGGTCTACACTAGTGTAAAATTAAATATTTTCTAACAATAGATAATTGCTACATCAACTCAGTAAAAGCTCTCCTCTTATTTTCATATGAGACATATTTAAAAATCTCTTTTTCCTTGGCTGGAAATTCAAACCTTAAAAGCATTGGTTGTATTTGTAAAGTGCTTTTCTTATTAATTGTTAGAGAATGCCAAAGTCCCTGTGGTATACAGGTCAAAACAAGCTGATTAAGAAAGTTAGTATTATTTTTAAATTACTTAATTGCCATTTAATGAAATAGGGAGCTCTGACTTCCATGCTACCTAATAAAATGGTTACTCTGCAAGGAATGAATTGCTGGTTGCCCTGAACTTGCAGAGCAAGCTGAGTTCAAAGAAGCCACAAAATACATTTGTACAATGATGGTATAGGGACTGAAAGCCATATTACTGGAAATGTGAATGTTAGCATTTTATATCCCCTTTATAATTGCTGAAGTAATGGCTAACATACATTAAAAAATGTCTGGGTATTCCACTGGGTGCCCTGATTGCAGTCAAAGTACACATATGAACACCTCTTAATTGCCAAAGTAATTTCTAGGAACTGAAAACACAGTTCATTTGCTTTTCCACCCTGCCCTTGGGAGCCTGCAATTTTGCTTCATTACAATCACTCAACCTTTAGTCCCCATCCACTTCAAAAAGGTTTGCAATGTTTTATGTTTAATAAAAGCAGTACCCATATGTAGCCATGCAGAATTCTGTTGTTTGTTAGTGCTGTTCATTTCCAAGTTTGGATTTAGCTAAATCTGAAGCTCGGAATTTAGCCATAGTGATACATGCTTATTATGTATGTACTCTAACTGTAAATGAGACTCTTTCTACTTAGTGAGAGAGAAAGCATACTTGAGAAGGGAGACTAGGCTACTTTCTATTTTGTATACTTCATCATCTCATCAAACCATCTAACTTTGCAAGGAAATGGAACTCAAAGCACATAACATGTCTCAGTTTCCAATCAGCATGCCTAACTCTAATTTCTATGATTCCAGAATCCTTGTGTACAAGGCCTAATGGTATGAAAAAGTCATTATGAGTCTGTGATACATGATTTTTTTATTTTTAAATTTTTTGGTGTGTGTGTGATCTTGGGCCATATTTAACTAGTAATTGTGGAACATATTTTTTTTCCATGTTGTTTTAAAAATGTGCATATATTTTGGATCATAAAATTCAGCTGAGACTACATTTGGCATTTTATCCCTTCACTTCTTGTAATCTTTTTCTTCATGCCCATCTAATATTTACTTTCTTTCTTCATCCTTCTCCCATTATGTCCATTGTTCACATCTGTTTCCATCCCACAGTCTAGTTTCCTCTTTAACACTATATGATCTCCCTTCTCCCTGTATATATTTTTTTCTTACCTGTTTGTGTTTGTCCAGAATTAATTTCCCCATTCTCAGGTAAAAGTATCCAGATTTTCCTCTGGGAAACAGTTCATCCACTCTTAGTTCATGTAGTTCAGGTGAAGTTGTTAATCTCTAGGATTGGTCATCTAATTTAGCTTCTTCCATCAATTTCATCCATAGCCCCAGCTACAGTGATTGGTTCGGGATGGGTTTGTGGCATACATTCCCATGAAAATAATGTGGAAGAGATGATCTAATTACAGTTTCAAACATATAGTACTGAATAAGGATTAGAAGAAAAAGCTGCCTTTACAAAATCTGATTAGGATTAAAACATAGATTTTCTAGGGTACATACTTCCTTTCAAACCAGCACAAACATGATGTATGTATACATATTTCACTTATAGGAGAGCCACTCCCTGACTCTTCTTTCAGTTATTAAGTAAATTTCACTCATAGTTCTCTTATTTGAACTAAAATATTTCTGACCATAAAATTCTTGATTATTTTTCCTGTTCAAACATTTCTGCCTCTTTAGGTCTCTGTCTGTTGTCTAGAGTATGCTCTTCTGTCTAATGTCCTAGTTAATTTTATTTTCTACCTTACTTTTTCTTATTTTATTCAATTTTATGTTGCATTATCTTCACCATTTACTTTAGCCTACCTTCAAATACTCTATTTCTAGATCCCTTTTTTGGCTTCATCTAATCCTTAGTCAGCTCCTATGAAAACTCCTTCTTTAAGACATATTGGTGGACATATGGCAGGGCAAAGATATTTAGTCTGACTCGGCATGTTTAGACAAATTCCAGCAAAATAGAGGAGCTGCATGCTTTAATTACATGAGTCAAGTGCAACAGGAGTCAATGTTTCTTATCTTCTGTGATAGTTTGCTGCTGTATCATCACCTTTTGCTTTTAGCAATTAGTCCATTTTAGTAACAATACATCTAGAATCCTTTCAAAACAGCAAATTATTTTGAAATATATATGCAAATGGAGGTAAATTAGGAGTGAATATGAGTGTATTAGAGTTAATAGCAATAAATAAAACAAGCACGCAATGCAATTGTGTTTCCATATATTATATACTTAAAATATGGAAGAACTTGAGTAAAAAAGTAAAATATGTGATGTTTCTTCTATTCAATTACATTGTTCACATTGAAAACACTGTTGGGAAAAAATTTACTTCAAAATGCCATTGAAAATGAACTATATTTATAATACTAAATTAAGTATGTAATAAAGAATGATATATAAGTTGCAATAGACAGCTTATCATTATGTTTAAATGACAATCAAGATTCATTATCATTCAAATAGGAATTGACCTTACCTTTCCCTTGATCACAATTATGTTTTGGTCCAGAACATCCATTTAAATTCAAAGAGTGCTTACAAATAAGTGTGTAATTATAGTTTGAAATGACAAGATTCACGGATAATTTGGTGACATCAAAAATTCCAGATGATTTTTGAGGTTTATACAACTGTAAAAGATCAAAAAGTTCAAATTATCAAACATTTTTGTGTACCTTGTGACACTGTAGGGACCTAAAGTGTTGAATAAGATATATAGTCCTTGTATTCAGGAGCTAGATTCTATTTCTGGGGAAGATTAAATCACAATATTACAGTGCCATAATGGTATTGGCAAAAGTTTATGTGTATCTCACTATCATTGCAGAAGTTAATGAAATATGTCACATAAATAAATATATTTGAGCAAGAGGATATTCTAAGTTCTAAGTAGAGGGAAGAAGGCTGTTTTAAACCTAAGAGACAGAATATTCACAGAAATGGGAGAATCTGAGAGGATATGACAGTGTAATACATTTGAATATCTTTACTTCCATATGGCTAAAATACAAAACACATATTAAAGACTGGTGGGAGGTCAAAACTATTCCTGCACTGAAGAGACTTACAAAATGTTTCAAGATATTAAAATATAAGTATTAAGCACTATGCAAGTCAGAATACTAAAAATATATACAATATCATCCCAGAAAAATATTTTCAAATGGCTCTGAGCAGCCATTTAATACTCATTTGGTAGGTATAGAGAAGGCTTCAAGGAGAAAGAAACATTTTACTGAGCCATCAGGGAAGAATAACATGTCGATAAGTGTGAAACAGACTGACAGTAGAGAAATACATTCCAGACAGAGTGCAAAGGGTACTTTAAGCCATTGAGTCTCAAAATCTTAGGGACTGAAGGGAAGCCAAATGTAATCAGCGTGAGGTGGATGAAAATAAGTTTTGAAGTTGGACAAGTAGATTTGATTGTGAGAAAATTTGGCTGACAATTTGATTAGATGTCAGATTGGACACAGTGTTTTCTTTCATTCCCTGGCCTTAGATAGGACTATATAATATAAAGTGGCCTAAATTCAAAAGGACAAAAAGAATGAATAGGGAGACAATAGCAACATTTTTGAAAACTGGAAAGCAGATGAATGAGTGACAACTGACTTCACAAACTCAAATAGCTGAATTCTAAAAGAGCGGTGGGATGGAAGTATTAAACTTCAAAAACCCAAAAAGACTACAGGAAATAGCAGCACTGGATGCTGTTTGAAGTGAGGGCAAAGGCAAAAATGAAAATAGGTTGACTAGTTCAAAGACTGTAAGTGACAATTTTATCCTTAGAGCACATCCTTCATAAATATTCTCTGGGCAACCTCTTCTTCTCCACCAAAACAAAAGACCATAGATGTATTCTTTAAGAGGGAAGGCAGGGTGGGCCATGGTGGCTCAGCAGGCAAGAATGCTTGCCTGCCATGCCAGAGGACCTGGGTTCAATTCCCGTGGCCTGCCCATGTTAAAAAAAAAAAAGAAAAAAAAGAGGGAAGGCAGATAGTTTATGGACTGCAGGGTGAGGCATCATGGTTAAAAGAGAGCAAATAATTTAATGCTAAAGTCTGAGACACGACCTTCCTCAACAGCAAACTTTTCCCAGGGCCTGTGGAAATCAGCAGTTAAAGGCTCTGTCTTCCACATAGGAATTCAGAAAAGAATTCTTTTGAACATTTTGGACAGCTCCATAATGTAGTCTGAAGATAGAGATAACAGAGTTTTCACAACTAAAATTCCCACTTTATAGGTAACTCCAGTGAACAGTCCCAACCTTACACTTAGAATTGTGTTACCTTTCATATGCCTAATTCTAAATATGAGATTTCAAAGGATCACTGGACATCCAAGGAAATTTTACAGAGCTAGAGTGAAATGAAGAGTAAGACAATTTATAATCAATATTTTCAGAAAAGATGGAAAAGAACCGATAATACTTAACTGGAAAATTGTAAGAATGGAAATCAAGGCTATATCAGCAGAAATTAAAAACTCAGCATAAGGCTTGGCAGATAAAATTGAGGAAATTCTCTAGAAAATAGAGCAAAAATAAATATAGGTCAAAACAAAATAAATAAAGGAAGAGTTCTGGCAGACCAGATGGTGGCATATGACACTTTAGACATTCCCCCCACAGAATCTTTGAATAACTACTTAAACATAGCACTCAAAAACTAGGAAAACCAGTTAAAGGGTTGTAGTAACCAGGTGAGTTTTAAATCAAGAAAATGCAAGCTTTCATATGGCGCCCTTTCTGTTCTCTTGCATACCTCTTACCTGGCACAGTGTGGAGCCAGCCTGCACTCCTATTGTGTGTCAAAGGTCCTGCTACACGGGATCACCGTAACCCCTATGCATATATGGGGGTGCCTGCATGTCGGTGTCAGTCTATTGGGTGACAGACTAGAAGACTGAACAAGGAAACTCTTTTCTGGCTCGTCCTCCAAGAATTTGCCCTGCAGGCCAAATCAGCTTGTAGCAAGCCAAAGCAGTAGGAGAAACAAATCAAAGCTGCTAAGAGGAAAGGTTGCCTGCTTTAAGATATGCAGTGAAGCTCCTGGGAGGGAGAGAAAGTCTGTTTCATGGGGAATAGAGGGGACGTTTGGATTCCCGTAAATAGGGAATTCCTAAGGCCATGAGCAAGCAACAGCCCAGGACTGGATGCAGGCTCCAAAAAGACCGAGAGGATCCTGTACTGCACTTCTGGCTTAGGCTGATTTTCTCAATGAAAGGGCTAAACTCTGAAGGAGAACACTAGCTAAGGCAGAGCCAATTTGTAAAAATGTGAAAGGTATTTTTTTTTTTTTGCTTTGGTTTTTTGCTTTTATTAGCTCTTGGAATCCAAAGAAATCTCTGTCATCTCCTTGACTGGCTACAAACTTAAGGAACTGCTAAGTCATGGCCAAAATGTCAGAGTTAATCCATTAAAATATGTACATGGTAAATATCACATGAGTACACAGGTACAGGGAGAAACTGTATGAGGCATAGCATAGACAGGTTGCTACATGTGAAAGACTGAATGGAGCTACCATACACATTGCAGGACTAGGTTGTAGGCATGCTGTTCAGACCAAGAAAAACAGTAAAGAAAGAGGAGCTAAGACTAAGGGCAAAAGTGAAGTAGTTCTGCTCTTACAAAGAATAAAAGCAAGCCAAACAATATAAAGAAGATATGCTATGAATTTAACTGCTATCCAGAATAAAAGGCAACTGCCTTTAAAGCAAGATGTACTCAAACTCCTTGCAACATATCAACCTCAACTACAGAACATTTTTTTAATCATACATGCGAAGAAAGTGTACTTATAATCAAAAAAGAAAAGAAAAGAAAGCCAATGGAAACAGACTCCACAATAATTGAGGTGTTTGAATTAGCAGGCAAGGATTTTAAAACAACTACTAAGTAAAATAAAATGGCTTCCCACATTGGGCTCTGCCTGGAAGGACCCCTTTCTGGGAAAGGATTTTCCAGAAGGTAAAACCAATTGACCTTCAGAGACTTTCCAAGGAAGTGGAACAAGAGAATGCACTAAATGGAACTGCAGATAGGCAACACTTGGTGATAAACTTTAAGAAAATATATTAAGTGACTCAGTTTACTTTGGTTCAAAATGGTAAGATGGAAAAAATGAGTGAATGAAGGGGGCATTAAAAACTATGAAATGCATGGGGTGGAAATGAATATCTAGAATTTTAAAATCACATATCAGGAATGAAAAGTAAATGGGATTACCAGAAGCTTGGAGGCTAAAAGAAAGAGTTAGTGAACTTGAAGATAGATAAAAATTATCCAACTGAAATAAAAAAATGATTGAGAAAATATTAATAGAACTTCAGGATTATGTGAAACAATATTAAGAAGATGGGTATAAATAACCTGCAATCCCCAAAAGCAAAGAGAGAGTGAATGGTTCAGAAAAACATATTGAACTAAAAGTTGCTAACACTACCATTTAAAAAAATATATATATATAGGGCAGTGCAAAGGTGGCTCAGTGGCAAAAATCTTGCCTACCATGCCAGAGACCCAGGTTAGATTCTGGATGCCTGCCCATGCAAAACACACATACACACACACACACACACACACACACATGCACGCACACACACTATATATATATATATATGTACATATATGTGTACAATCAAACTACAGACCCAACAAACTAAACAAACCTTAGCAAAAAAATTCAAAGAAAATAGGTACATCCTTGTCAAAACTGCTAAAACCAAAGGTAAAGGAAAATCTTTAAAGTATTCAGAGAAATACATCTAATGAAAATGGCTCAGATTAAAACTAATGTAAATATCAAATATTGCTACAGTTGCATTGCAATTCTAACTTTCATGTATAGCTGGCAGGAGTATAAAAGAATGAAACCATTTTTGAAAAAAGTTTTATTAGTTTTTTATAAAGTTAATCATATATCCTCTGACCTATCTAATTAACTGCTATGTATTTCATCAAATGAAATAAAAACATATATCCACAAAAGATTTGTACTTGAATACTAATAGCAACGATATTAGTAATAGTAAAAAAGTGGAAACAACTAAAATGCCCTCCAACAGGAGAATGGATTAACAAGTTGTAGTGTTTTCAACAATGGAATATTATACAGCAATGACATAGATGAATTTCAAATATGTTAGCTGGAGTAAAAGCAAGAGACCAAAGAATGCATACCATATGATTCCATTTACATAAAGTTCAAAACTAAACTAAACTACTCTATAGTGACAGCAATCAGAAGAGCGACAATGCAGAGTGAGCATTGCCTAGACGTAGGCATCACAGGACTTTCTGTATTGATTAAAACTTTCTGTATTTAGATGAGTTAAAAAGGAGTATACATTTGTTAATACCCATTGAATTTTACATTTAAAATCTGTATATTTGCATGAAAATTTTAGTCAATTAGAAAATTAAGTCCCCCAAATTATAGGCAAGTGAATACTGTGTTAGTTTGCTAAAGCTGCTGGAATGCAATATACCAGAAATAGATTGGCTTTTACAAAGAGTTTTTATTAAGCTACAATTCTAAGGCTGTGAAAATGTCCACATTAAGGCACCAAAAAGAGAATGCCTTCTCAGAGGAAAGACAGCAGTATCTGGAATACCTGTGTCAGCTGAGAAGGCACACGACTGGCTTTGGCTGGTCCTTGCTCCTGGTTCATTGCTTTCAGCTTCTGATTACAGTGGTTTTCACTCTAAGCATCTGTGGGTCCTCATTTAGCTTCTCTGGGAAAATTTTGGAAGATTTCATCTCTTAACATAGCATTCCCAAACATCTGTGTCTTGGTTTCATTTCTCTACTCTTCCTGTTGATCCTGAACTCTCTCTCTCTCTCTCTCTCTCTCTCCACACCCTCTTTTAAGGACTCTAGTAAACTAATTAAGGCCCACCTTGAATGGGTGGGGTCACATGGTCATGGGAATAATCTAATCAAAGTTCCCACTCACACTTGGTTCATTCACATCTCTATGGAAACAATCTAATCAAAAGATCACACCCAAATCATAGGTCTGCAACCACAAGATTGGATTGGGATTTAAAGAACATAGCTTTTCTGCAGTGCATAACAAGTTTCAAACCAGCACAAACACTAACTTAGATTTTTGTAACAAATCATACATCCAGTAAAGTGTTAGAAGAATAAAGACGTTAACATATGCAGGACATAAAAAATGTAGCTCCACACACCCTTTTCATGAAGCTTCTAGAAGTTGTACTATATCAAATTAATGGAATATCCCAAGAAATACCAAGACATGGGACAAGGAAAGAAGGGCCTATAACCCAGGAAATATTTATATTTATAGTGAAAACCCAAGATTATGGTAAAAGAAGATTCAAGTGTGAAATTTGTGCATCGGGTTTAGAGACTAACCAGTTTAGGTTGGTGGGGTATGTGTTCTTCCACAGAAATTTCTTCAGGAAAATGAAATTGGTGAACTGCCAGTGGAGCAGCCATGGGATTCCAACTGACAGTGAGTATAATTGAACAAGGGCTCCATCTGAAGTGCTCTGAAATCCATAACTACACTTACACTGAGGCCACCTCAGGCACTACCTCCTTTCTTAAAAAAAAATTGAAGTGTACAGGATAAGTGCTTATCAATCATAAGTATATAGATCCATGAGTCATCACAAAGCAAAAAGACCCATCAGTGCCACAGAATCATGACTCCCTCTCTCTTCCCCAAAGTTTAGCACAATTTAACTTATAATAACTTACTATTTCTGTATTTGAAAATTAATAATAAAATTTATAACATAATATGTTATTTGGTTATTCTGGCCTCATAGAGTTCAAATGTGTTACCTCTCTTCTTCTACTCTCTTGAAGTTTAAAATAGGTGCCATTTAAAAAAAATTAAACAAGTAGAAGTGCCTGCAGGAGCCCCCTATCTCCCAGTGGAAATAAGCTCTGGTTGCCTACAATGAGAAACTTGCTAAGTTTTATAGATGAGATCATCATCTAGATAAACTGTTTTCATTTAAGCCCTTGACTAAGTGTCTGGTTCTAAGGGAACACAAAAGACAATTTTAGCCATGCTATTGGGCCTATATTTAGTTGTCCTTGGATCCCTTTACTTTTTCTCTGTCCCCCTTCTCTACTGTTGCATGAACTTTTTTTTTAGAACTACATCCCTGCTCTCTTCAAGAGATTACTACAAAGCATCCTTTTCTGGAAGTATCTTCATGAATCACTGGCACAGAAATGCTTTCCCACTCTTGCTTCTTGGAAATAGCCCTAAGATAATCTTCTCGACTGATCCATTACCATTTTTTTCAAAATTTATCCCATGTATTATTTGAGTGTTTATAACGAAACCATTCCAAGTTTTATTAATTTCTTTGCTAGCACAGGCAAATATTCAAATGTAAATATTTTTGCTCTGGTTTATTT
This sequence comes from Tamandua tetradactyla, assembly GCF_023851605.1. Lineage (NCBI taxonomy): Eukaryota > Metazoa > Chordata > Mammalia > Pilosa > Myrmecophagidae > Tamandua > Tamandua tetradactyla. The sequence goes on from NC_135345.1 coordinate 59,386,998, forward strand.
TTTTAGTTTGTTCATTCTTTATTTCGATATGGGCTATTCTATTTTTATTTTGTAGTATTTTTGCATAAGCCTGGCTTAATCCCTTTAAACACATTTAAACGGAGTTCTGGGTTGTTTTATAAAACATAGAATGGGAAAATATCAAAGAAACTGAAATGGGCCAGTAAACACCTCCAGTTCGTAATTTTGATTTAGAAGTTTGTCTCCTTAAATCAGCTGGTCATCTATAAAATTGTTTTATGGGGCCTAAGTATAAGACGTAAAAGTCATCATCTGACCTGCAGAGAAGCTCTGCAGAAAAGAGATACTCTTTGTCCTTTCCTTTCTTGTACTGATTTCTGCTTCTCCTCTTTCCTCCTATGCTCCTTGCCTTTAAACAATCTGTAAGATTTTTTCTGAATTATAATAAATATTTATTTTAAATATTAAGGACAAAAGATTAGTGTTACCATTATTAAATTCTGTCTTTATTCATACTATGAATGTCAAGTTTAGAATCAAATTAAATAACCTCTAGTATTCTCTACTTTGCATTTATTCTGATTGCTCTACAATCGTATAATTGATGCTTACTTTTGGCCAAGACCTCAAACCAGATCATCACTTCTTGTTAAAAAAAAAATTGAATAATTTTTAGGTTTCTCTCTTCCATGTGACTTTTATTCATTTACAAAAATATACTTGTGAGACAAGAACTAAGTTAGAGCAGTGAAACTTCTCTCATTGTGAAATTATGATTTGACAGTTTGTACAAAACTAATTGTCCATGAACAAATGAAACAATAAGCAAACAGTGTTTACATATATACACACACACAATGGCATATTATTTGGCCAAAAGAAAGAATGCCATTCTTAAACATACTGCTACATGAAGGAAACTTGAAACATTATGCTCAGTGAAATACAAGACACATAAGGACAAATATTGCATGATGTCATTTATAAGAGACATTTAGAAATAAATTTGCAGAGAAAGGAAAGTAGATTAGTGATTACCAGAAAATGGGGGGAGGGTAGATGGTGGGGGGCCTGGAGAATGTTTGGTGGACAGCGTGTAAAAAAAACACACACACACCAAGAAAATGAAAACAGTGTGAGTATATAAAAATGTAGGCTTGGGGGTATGTAAATGAACAGAAAAGTGTCTTGAATCAAGACCAAGAATATGTAAATAGTCATTACCTTTGGGTAGTGGGAATGAGAGAGAGAATATTTGGCTTTTAACTTTGTAAACTTTGTACTGTTGGAAAAATTAGCACATGCATTTATGATATTATTTCAAAATGAAGAATAAAAGAGACACCAATTTGAGACATAAAAGGCAGTAAGATGCTGAAATGCTTTATAAGAAATTCTTATGAGTAAGTTCAAAATTTGAGTAATTATAAAAATTTTATTGCTTTGAAAAAAACACAACTTCCACCAACTCACTCAAATGTGCTCTATAGAGGTTTACCCAAATTGGAATTTCAGGTAAATTTATCATAAAAGGACATAGCTTGAAGTGCTCTTATGATGATGATGGAATTATCATCTTCAAACTCTATTATTCTTGAATTAATAGCAAAGCAGTGAAAGTTCCAAGTAAGTGTACTTAATTTTAAGCGCTTTTTTTTCTAACTGCCTGCTTCTATAAGACTTTATTCAAATTTAGATCTAAAGCATTGGAAGAGAACATAGAGAATATCTAGTTAAACCCATTGTGATGGAGATGGAAGCAGCAGGACAGAGATGCCAAGGGTTTTGTTGATTATCACATAATCTGCCATTTTCAGAACTGAATTTGGAGTCCACATTCTGGATTACATATATAGGACAGAAAGAGGATTATTCAGGAGCATAACTATGTATTTCCTGACTATTTAGACCTATGGTTTGTAGTATTAAATGTTTTATTAAAATATGTGTCTGTCCAATAAACACTGGTATTTGAGCATGTGTATACATACGGCAGAGATATTTTGAACTACTTTCAAATCAATGTTAAACACTTTTAGAAGTGGGATTTTTACAACAACAACAATGACAAAAGTCTGCCCATAAATTAAATCACTTAACTCTTTGGAATAGTTCTATGACTTCTGCCTGAAAATTTGCCATGAAGAAATAATCAATAAGGCACTTTTGACTTCAGCTTGTAATTTGTCAGATTTCAATCAACCTATTTTCATTATCTTAAAAGGAGACTTATAATTAGATTAAGAAAAATATTTGTAGTCTCAACAATCTTCTTAGCACCAGTGCCCCTTTCTAGATTATGTGCATATTCTGATGTTAGAGATGGAAAATGGTATGCATCTGTCCTAATATCTGTTAAAAAACATATTCCCCAAATACCAAATTTTTGCAAGCAGACAATTAGGAAATTTGAAATTATGAAAGAATGATGCATTTATTGATCTTGGAGTTATAATAAGAATGTAAAAAAATAAAAGAAAGAAACACAGGTGTTACAGTAGTGAAGATTTTTGCAGGAGTTCCAACATACAAGTTCAATTATAATATCATTGTTTTTCAGGCGTATGATGCAGAAATTCTCATGACAGAGTACGAAAAAAGCAATGATCAAACTTGGTATTTTTTTCTGAAAATCAGGTTGCATTAAATAACAAGAACAACCACATCGTAAGTACATTTGTCTTATTTATTTATTTTTTTGTATAGGCAAGCACCGGGAATCGGGGTCTCCAGCATGGCAGGCGAGAACTCTGCCTGCTGAGCCATCATGGCCCGCCCACTTTTGTCTTTTTAACACAAGCATTTTCAGAGGGAAAAATAAGATAATACTTGTAGGATTTTTTTAACATATCCATTTTGAGTCTGTTGAGCAAATACATTACCTCAATTCAACTTGACAACAGCAATGATTAGTATTTCACCCATTTGCCCTTACCAAAGTCATTGCATTGATGCATTGATGGAGAAAATGTGGGCTCATTTACATAAAGCACACATTCATCCAAAGTTTGTCCTCAGTTTGAATTTCAGGAAAAGTTACCAAATTCACCATTTGACCAAGTGGATAGCACTTTATGGAGAAAGAGATCTTGTATCAGTCATATACTTCTAGTAAGAAGAACCTGAGAATGATTTTGCTATCAAATAATTACAAGAATGAAAACGTACTACTCATTTTTAAAATTTGTCACCTCTACTTGATACACCTAAGAAACATAAAAATATTTTTTTTCCTGAAAAAAAGTATTGCTGGAGAAGAAAAATGGGGATATTCAGAGAAAACTACACTGCTCTTAATAAGAAAAGGACAGGATTGGCCAGATAAGAAATGACGAAGTCTTGTGGAGAGAGGAGACGAAATGTAGATTACAAGTGGTTAGAGAGGCTAAAAGATTTATGTGATATGAAGGATGAGATGTAATCTGTAATCTGGGCCGTTAGGAAAGCTTCAGTCATTTCTGAATTCTCTGTCAATACTCTTCAGAGGATTTTTTTTAATGCAGCAATGTATTAGATTATTCTAATTTATTATTCTTAACTACTTTAAAAGGTTTCTTCTTTCATGATGCACAAGTTGTTGATCACAGTATTAGAAATAATCTGTGGAAACCATTTTAAAATGAGACTTTACAATTTTGTTGGCCTGTCTGTTGGAGACTGGGATTTTCAGAAAATTTTCCAGAAATGGCAATATTATTTCTGATTGTGAAAATTGAAGAAGCTCACTCAAAACATTGCAGTCTAAAAATGATCTTTCACTTAGCTTTGTAAACTCACAAGTTCCTAAAACATTTCAGACTTCTTGGAAGAGGATAAATGATGTGTTACAGAAATGCTTAGTAAGAGGGCCAACCAAGACCAGGCTATTGATGTAGTGAAAACGTAAAGTAAATTTGAAAGCACTTTAAAAAACTACATAGTACCAGAGTCTAGAGAGATTTTTAGGAAGTCCAGTGTCAGGGATGAAAGTTAGAGATATGGCAGGAAAATGCTCCTGAAAAGTAACAACGTTGGCAAGCAGGCTGCAGAGATTAAGAGAGTTAGCAGGGTTTATATTATTTTATAAGCGATCCAAAGACCTCAAAACATTCCTCTTTGTAATAGAATGTCACACTGTACTTGAAAGCACTTCCAGAGAAGTGTTTGTTTGCCAGGATTCTGTATGTAAACTCTCCAAATATGTTCCAACACAAAAGGAAAAAAAAAAGATTCCTAAATATATTGCATGTACAGAGATTTACAGCAAATACTAAACTCAACAAGAAGCTTAAAGAAAAGTAGTTGGTTGTATCAGGTCAGTGTGGAAATGTATTTTTAAAAAAAGGTTTATTTCAACACATGGCAAAATTCTTGCTGTAATTGTAAGAATAAAAAAATATTTTAAGTTCCAAATACAAGTACTGCCAAAGAATTTTAAGGCATTGTGTGATACTGAATCTCAGAATCTCTTTTTTTGGCAAAAGGATTTCAAAAGGCTACATACAGATTGAGTTTTGCTGCCTTCTTAAAATAAAATTTGACTTTAGTTAGATGGATTTTAAAAGCTGTTGCCTAACATGCTAGCATTCTGAATAACATTATACCTGGCTGCAAGTCAGCCCTCATTATGTGGCCTGTTTTCTTAAGCAGTTTCTATTTTCTCCTCTGAAACCCCATCTCTATTTGTTAAGGTAATGAGATTAATAACTGGTTCCTTCTACTCTAGTCTCTTTGTTAGTAACATATATCTAAGATCCAGATTTTTTAGCATTCACTCCTACCATTTATTTTCAAGATTTTCCTTTACCCCCCCCCCACCCACCAGAACACATTTGCTACCTGCTGACAAATGCCATAGCAATGCTGCCAGAAGAGATTAGTAAACCCTACTCTAAAATTCACACTACACCATGCTTTGCCTGCCTGTTAAGGTCAAGGCACTTTGCTGGTGAGGCAGGCTAAATAGGAAGAGGAAGGGAGAGAAAGAAATGTGAAGTAGCTCTTTTGAGCAAGGATGGTTAATCAAGGTCAGGAAGACCTGTGTCCTGGACAGACAACATGCCTGGCTACCCATTTATCGGAAACACCAGGCAGCAGCCCACCCACATGAAGCCAAATGACCCCCATCTGAGTCATCTACAGAGAAGGGTGGAGCCAACCAAACCAAATGCACTATCTAACACCACACACTGCCCTAGAGAGAAGGGAGGGGATGAGAAACCCCTGAACAAGGAAAGGTGGGGGAGTAAGTAAAGCTAATCTATAACAGCAAATGGCCCCACATTACCTATTGCCTGTTATCTTATTCAACTCTGTCTTTGTACGAGTGCCTGCATGTCTTCTTACAAGTGTTCTCAATTAATTTTCTGCCTACTTACTCTATGCTGTGCCCTTGAATTCTTTCTTGCATCATGGCTAAGAACCTGGAAACTGAAATCTGGTAACATGTTTGGTGAACCAGCCAGGAGACACTTCTCTCCAACCATCTGGATAGTTGAGTGCCAGGAGGCCTGGCCATGTGATCTGCCTTTTCTTCTTGCTTGGCTCATCATATCCTCTCCTATGTTTTCATGCAACTCTGTGTCTCTAGGAATCTAGAGGCTCAAATCCAGCTTCCCCAGGGCATAAACTTGCTTCACCTGAGGCTTCAGCAACTTCCTCAGAGTTGACATGAGGCCTTCTCCATGCTGTGCAAATCCAAGTAGACTCTGGGTGATACTGCTCTTTCAGATCTGGCTTGGGTCTTCTCCCTGTGTTGAGCAGGAGTCCAATAGGAGCCAACTTGAGTCCCTTTCTCTCTCTTCTCTCTCTCTCTCTGTCTCTCTCCCTTGGCTCTCTGAGACTTCCCCACACTCTCTCTTTTCCTACCTTCTGAGGACCCAGATACTTTCTCTTGCTGAGTCTGTTCCTCTTTCCACCTCCTCCACAGAGGCCCTCTTCCTCGTCTCCATGAAAATCTCCTTTATTCTCTGTCTGGCTCTCAATGTCTTCTAAGACATTCTATATTTTGTAACACAGGATACGGGGCTAAGGATTCTTTCTTTTATTTTTTTACATGGGTAGGCACCGGGAATCGAACCCCAGGTCTTCTGGCATGGCAGGCAAGCATTCTTGCCTGCTGAGCCACTGTGGCCCGCCCAGGGCTAAGGATTCTTGTACCAAATAAGGTGTTTAATAGCCTAGGGGGTCACCTCTGGTTTATGTCATTGGGAATTGGTCCTTTTCAATGGGAATGCCTCCTGTAAAAGACAGAATTAAGGTTTGCAGGGTAAAGAAAATCCCTGCTATCCTTCTTTTTTGGGTCTTTCCATCTCTTCATCTGCTACTAAGTCTTAAGTCCCAGCATTTTCTGCTATTCGCTCTCTTAAAGGTGTTGCTCCATGCAGGAATAAACCACTGGCTGTGGAAAGTAGGCTATTGGTGAGCATTCACTTTCATTTTTTTAATATCTATGCTGTTAGGGACAGAAAAAGCCTCACAACTTGCCCTGTCCTACAATATGTTCATAACTAGACTCCTCTAATTGCCTGAAAGCATACTAAGTCACATTCTTAGAAAGAATCTGATTTCCTTGCTGCATGTTCTTTCCCTCTAGCTTGACCATGGAAACACTTGGAGCTGGTATCCAGGAAATCCCCTCTGTAAAGTTTCTTTGTTTGTGGCAACTATTCTCTTAGGCAGTGATTTAGGCAGTAAGTTAAGAGCACAGACATCCAGGAAGATGAGTGGGTCAGCTCAGGAGCTTTGGGAAGGTACTATGCTATCCATCTCCTGAGTCTTTGAGGACCTTGGGGATGCCCAGGGATATGGAACCTACTTTCATGGCCCCAAGGGATCAGCTCTCAGAAAAACAAGCTAGTGACCCAAGATCTCAGGTACTGGTACAGAAACCTGACTTTTTATCTCTCTTCTTTAAGAATGAGGAGTGTCTCCAGTATTTTCTACTGCATACTGCCTAGTCACAATATCACCTGGAGGCACATATTTTAAATAATCCTCTTTTAAACAGCACACCCCCCCAAGATCCTTGTTTAGTCTACTGAAACCCATTGTGCCCTAGTATTAGACTTCTCTTCCAAATTATGCTCTCTTTTTAGCCTTAGGAAACAGGAAACTTACAGGATGAAAGTTTTCCTCTTTTTCCTTTTCCAGAGAAAATTGGAAATGCCAATAGTCAATACAAACTAAAAAAGGATGAGGCAGCATCGTGCTCCAGTGGAACTTTTATTTACAATACCATCCACCATTCTGTAAAAGACAGGAAAAGTAGTCAAAAATTCCCTAAACCTATGTATTTATAGCTCTCTATCAAGAGAAGGACATAAGAAAGACTTTTCACTTTTATTATGAGGCAAAAGCTTGAGAAAATGTACCACCAGTCTGGTTAATTATAATAAGCTAAGAGAAATTAGTCAGAAAAAAAAGAGGAAAACCTGGCCCTATTCTAGGGGAGGTTAGTCGAAGTCCTAAAAAAGCAGGGGACATTAGTGGATGCCTTACACAACTATACTAATGTAGGCCCAGATTCCCAGAAAAGTCAGATTTGCTGGGCATCCATTTCATCAGCCAGTCTGCCCCTGATATTTGAAGATAGCTGCAAAAGTTCTCCATGGGCCCACAAACTCTCACCAATGACTTATTAAAAATTGCATCTTCTTTCTTTAACACTCTAAACAAAGCTGAGGCAGAGGAAAAGGCAAAAAGTGGTAAGCAAAAGACTAGAGAACAAGCTCAGCTTGTTGCAGTCACTGCTCACAGCACCCAGTCCTCTTGAGGTCCCCCAAGTCATGACTCCAGGCCTCAAGAGTATTGTTTCAACTGTGAGTCCAAGGGCCACTGACAAAGAGGGTGCCAGAAGCCTCAAGACAACCTTCAACCTCAGGACCTACTGGGGACTTGCCCCAAGTGCCACCAACATGGGCTTCTGGCCCAGAACTGCACTGTCTCCTTAAGAGGGGACAGTACAGCCCCTTGAGCCCTGCTTGAGGCAAATTAAGAAGACTGAGGATGCCCAAGGCCATGTATATTTTTGCTGACTTCGCATCTGATCAAATTAAAGGAACCCCAGGTGACACTTGATGGAACAGATAATATTATTAATTTCTTAATTAACACTGGTGGAACTCTGTCCTAAAATGCCACTGTGGGTCTTCCTCCATTCAGACTTGCCTAGTTAAGGGAGTTGATGGTAAAGCCAAACCTAAAATCTTCTCTCCCTTCCTTTGTAGGCTTATGGACATTTACAGCCCCATCAATGTCTCATTGTCTCTGAATGACTCCCCTTGTAGCAAAATCTTCTTCACTCCTTAAGGGCCATCTTAAGACTAGTAAACCCAGCTAGTATTTACCCCCTTGTGTTCCCTTAGGCCCCTATTAGATTGAATCCTCTTGACATCCCAGAAAAGATCCTTAAACAAACAAATCTGTCTGTATGGGATGAAAGCACCCCAGGGGCAGCCCATGAGTAACCCATGACTGCATGCAAGTTTTCATTGCTAAATCTTAAAAATGTATTTCTATATCTCATGTCACCCTAACTTTCTATATCTATTTGCTGTAAAGTGGCAGAGACTTAAAAAATAAGATTCCCACCCAACTCATTAGACAGTGCTGCCTGAAGGGTTTCAAAATAATCCCTAAATCTTAAAAAAAATACCTTAGCAGCAGACCTTATTGGCCTCCAACTGCTTCAAAGTACAGTCCTGCAATATGGTAAATTTGTAAACTAACATATTCTAATATTATTGCTAACTGAATGGGTATGGAAAGTCTCAGAATGTTTCAAGAAAGTGAATTCTGTAACATTATTGAGTACAAGTCATGAATGGATATAGAAAGTTACAGAAGGTTAAAGAAGGTGAACTTTGTAGTCATTACTGACTACAAGTGATGAATGGATGTAAAAAGTTGCAAGGAGAATTTAAGAAAGTAAGTTTTGTTTGTGGTCAGTGCAAAAAAAAACTTTTATTTATAATCAAGAAGTTATAGAGTTTATAAAAATGAATTCTGTCTGTCATAGTCAATGCTACTCTCAATTAAACCACTCTTAATGAAAGGTTACAAAATTTTTCTTAACCAAATAAGTTCTCGGTCTCAGAGGTAAAAATTTATATCATATCAACATAATAACCTTATTAATATGAATCTTAACTTATCGCCCTTTATTTCAAAAGACTAGTCTTTTCACTCTAAAAGAAAACTGTTAAAAAAGATTTTTTTCCTAACCATGTAAAAGTAAGGTTACAATAATTAAAAGGAATTATTTATTCTCCTTTAGATAAATTTGTGTAAGAAATGCTATTCATATATTTAAAAATTGTTTATTCCTAAAACCTCAATGTGTATCCTAATACTAATCTGTATAAGGCTAAAAGTTTCAAATCATGGGAGCAATGAAAATTTGCTTGTCAGTCACACTATTTTACTCTAAATCTTATTAAAAAATTGCAAGTGGTCAGCTATAAGTTAATATTTCATCTTCAACAAAAAGGATGCAAGTATTAAAATTTATGTTCTACCTATTAATTAACATAACCTTAGTGTGTAAAGGTAAAACAGGACCAAGATTCTGTGGTAATAATTTCATTTCTAAAACTAGCTTCACCAACCAAAAAACAAAAAACAAAGCGAAGTTGTGTTAGTCAGCTAAACGAGAATGAAGCCAAAACTCTGCCCCAGGTACTTGAGCTCAGAGAGCAAAACCAATTGCCCTCACCTAAATTCTAGGCCTAAACAAAAAGAAAAAACTATGCTTTCCTAGTTCTGTATGCTCATGCAGACTGCTGGATGAGCATTAAGAGAGGAAAATTTTCTCTCAATTAAACATCACCAAGAAATAATAAATTTCTTTAGTGTTGTGCTCTTACTATCAAAAAAAAAATAGCAGTAATTCATTGCCTTGGCCATCAAAAACATAATACTAACATCTCTTGAGGGAATAACTGGGCTGACATGGCAGGCAAATCCACAGGCTGCTCAATCAAGCCCCTTCTAAACCTCATTCCTGCATGCCTTAACTGGCCACATGCATCCTTTTATTCCCCAATTAAGCAGGAACCAGCCACTCAGCTAAAATTCAGTCTAAGACCCGAAAGATGATCATTTCCTTCCTTCTTCCCTAGTCTCTATTGGCTAATGAATCTCCTAGGTCCACTCACTTTTATTCTCTTGCTTTTGTAGACCCTTACATTTTTAAACTTCTCACCAAATTTATTTCTTCCAGACTAGAAGCTTTTTACACCAAATCAATGCTGATATGAAGATTTTAAGCCATTCTAATGCCTTCTGGTCTCCTCCTCTCTGAATTAAGTAAAATAGCCAGAAAATTCTTCATCCAATCAGGCGGGGCCTATTTCCTCTGACAACAGGGAAGCAGCCACAGAAAACAGAACCTTATCCCTCAGCAACCCTTAATATTAAGGGAAGAGAAATCTCTGAAGGGGAATTTGAAGCAGACTAGAACAGGAAGAGAGGGGAGAGAAACAAACAAACAAACATGAAGGGGCTTTTGAGCAAGGATAGTTAATCAAGGTCAGGAGGATTGCCTGTGGACTACCCACTTATGGTAAGCACCAGGCAGCAACCAACCCACCTGGAACCAGGTGACCCTCATCTATGTGAGTCATCTATGGAGAAGGGTGGACTCAACCAACCACCCAAATGTGCTATCTACCACCCAGTACCACACTGGGGAGAAGGGAAGGGAAGATAAAACCCCATATAAGGAAGGGGAGGGGGTCTAAGTAAAGCTATTTTATAAAATGGTCCCACATTACCTAATGCTTCTCACCTTCCTCACCTCTTTCTCTGCAAGAGTTCCTACATGTCCTTTTAACATTTGTTCCTTATGAATTTTCTGCATACTTACTCTATGCTGTGCTGTGCCCTTGAATTCTTTCTCACACCATGGCCAAGAACCTAGAAATCAAAATCCAGCAACAGTTGGGACTTCATGCCAAACCTGGTTCAGCTACTCTAGACTGTCTCCCACCATCCACAAGTAAAATGTGTACCTGTGATGGTTTGAAGCTGTGTTTAAGTCAAAATTGTGTTCTTAAATTTTATCCATTTCTTGGGTGTGAACTCCTTGTAGGTGGAAACTTTTCCTGAGGCAACTTTAGTTAAAGTGTGTCCCACCTCAATCAGGATGGATTGTAATCCTGTTACTGCAGTCCTTTATAAAATAATAAAATTCAGATAGAGTGAGAGAGAAAGGCACAGAAAACAGGAGTCTTGACATCGAGGAACATGGAAGAGAAGGGAAGGACCAGGAGACTTCATCATATGGCTTGCCATGAGACAGAACTGTCAATGACTGTCAGCTGCCACTTCCAAGATACCAGTTTTGGGGAAGAAGCATTGACTTGATAATGTCTTAATTTAGAATTTCTTTTAGTCTCAAAACCATAAGCTAATAAATCCCACTATTTGAGCCAACCCAATTCATTTTCTTGAGCAGCCAAATACACTTAAACAGCAGCCTTGTATTTGGATTGCACAGTCCAGCATTTTTATCAATCTCGTTACAACCGCTCCTCAGGTAAGACAGGAGGTTCAAACACTAGAACAACTCTGGTACAGCTATTGTGATTATATTCCTGAGCAGAAGGGTCACAAGGAGTGCCTCAGGGAACCCAGGGTGAGGAGAATCAGAGTTTACATACTCATAGCTTCAGAACACCCAACCGTCCCATCATTCATTAAGTATTTATTTAAGGCCATCTATGTTGTAGGAACTTCATTCAAAAGAGATATACTTTTAATGTCATAGTTCCACTATTTAAAATTAGTTTTAAAGTAATTATAATGGTGAAAAATGTTATGATTGCAAATTAGTAAACAAAGGAGATTTCTTTGTGATTTGTGTAGCCTTAATGATTTCATTTATTGAGATATTAATATTTGCCAAACACTGCCACTGAGTACTTTAGATGTGATATTTTTATATTCACAAAAAATCGATTGGCAAGGAGCAATTATTGTTCCCATGATTAATATGAGGAAAAGGCAATATAGCCAGTAAGTGAAAAAGCCAGTCTTTCCTCGCAGGCAGTCTTTTTCTAGATCATCAGGTACTTTTCACTATTTTGAAAGTCTAACATCTAATCTAGACACATTTGTGACAGGATCATGTCACAATTTCTCTCAGCCTCCCCTCTTTATTTCTTCACATACACAACTTTTCAAATGTCATTTCTCAGAAATTAAATTAAATAAATCAATAAAGATTGAAATAATCCATAGAATTACTTACATAGTCTTGCTTAAGAGTATTGACTATTTAAATGTTGCTATCAAAAGATGCTCATTGTTCCTCTTTAAGTCATTTTTCAAATGATGGTGAAACTCTCCTGCAAGGTAAGACTTTCATCTTCATATGTAATTTTGTTAGCCATGAATTATAGATGGGTTTAATAAAACATTTTTGACATAGGAGATTATTAAATCTTATTAGATGATCAAATTGATTTTCACATGATCTCTATTTTATAGGCTACAGGTAGAATGAACATCATTGAAAACAATTATATACATATAATATCGATTTATCTCTCTTTATTGTATTCCATCAAAATATATTTAATAAGAAATTCTATATAGAAAATTTAGTTTCCCAGTGGATTGTATCATAAAATTAGAGACATGGTTTTTTTTTTTAGAATGGAGTATCCAAAAGACCAAATTAAAACTATTTATTTTTTTAAAGGAATTTTTATTAGCGACAGTTCACAGCATAACCACATCCACTGGAAATGCATTGAAATAGTTCAAGATTTGTGTAACAGAAGACTCTGAGCTCCAGGAACGTGAATTTATTTTCTTTTTGGCTGTGTCCAATTTAGTAGAGACTGGCAGCAATATACGTGAATGAATCCTTTACACGATATACCTTAGATGCTGATAATATTAAAATGTTGTATCAGAGACAAAAGATAAATATTATTAGGGAAATGTAAGAGCATGTGTGAAAAAAGCTTAAAGTCCAAGTATTTTACTGAAAATGATAAGGGAAATTTTAGTTCATATCTTCAAATATGCACACATACTGTAACAGCTAACTTATCCGTACGGTTAAAGGCAAAGAAGGTATTACCACATATGTGGATTTTTCAGATAGTTGAAATGCAATTTAAAGGACTAAGTAATAAATCCAGATGAGGATTATTGTAACAGGATCAAAGGAGTTAATATAACCCCAATGGATTGAAATAAGATTCCATCAGTTTTATTTTTTACATTTGATAAGAATATTTAGAAGCAGGAGAACATAAAAATGATAAGGATCAGGATAAGAAAAGATATAAAAAACATTTACATTTAAACAGCTAAAGAAGGAGAGAACACTTATTAGGTTCACTGGTACCTGTTTTCAAATAACTTAATGCCCATCTTGGAAAACAAGCAAAAGTGAAGATTAAACACCAAAAATTGAATAAATACTGTGAGTTGAAAGTATAGCTGATATCTGTTCAATATAAGAAGAATTTTGTAGTGATTATAATAAATCAAAATGGATCATTGTGTCCCAAGATCTGTTCAGCCAGAGGATGGGAAAGTATCTCCTTTTACAGACACTCTTCCCTCATCTGGAGAGATCTTACACCACTTTTAAAAAATGTATCCCTTTCAAGTTATGGATGCAAATTGGAAAAACTTAGAAAGCATTAAACCTTGAAATAATATTTGAATTTATAATTAGTTTCAGGACACAAATAACCACAAGAAATTTTTGATGTGCATCCAGGTTTGAGAACCCTGTTGATAAACAAATTAGGAAAGATTCCTGGAGAGATTACCTAAGATATTATTAGATTATGCGGGGGACATAAATACATCAAAACAGGTTGGGAGAAGGTGCAAGGCAGAGGAATCAGCATAAGTAAAGATACATATAATATATATTATATAATATATATTATAATTATATATAGCCTAGAAAATTATGGGCGGGATAATACAAGGAAAACTGAACCCAAAAGGAAGAAACTGATCACTTAGAATCTAAGTAGTGTGGAGTTTTTCCAGAAAGTAATTCACTTAAGTAATGATGACAGTCAAAACTTTTAGGCTTCAGAAGTGTTTATAGGGATTGCTAGAAAGATTCAGTAGCTGTCTAAAAGGTAGACTCTTACAAAATTTTATGAGTGATGATGTGAGGGCATGCTAAATCATGAGTACTCAAAGTTGTGTTTAAAATTTATTTCTTGGGTGCCTGGATGGTCTTAGCTGTACAAAAGTAAAAGAGATACCATAGGTGAATCAGATTTTGGTGGGGATACCTTCAGTTTGGTGTGAAGAAGTACAGTGGGACATGTAAATGAAAATGTGGAGAAGTCCATTCGACTAATGAAATTGATGTTTAAGAGAGAGGGAGAGGGATAATGAGGGGGAGCGAAAGGTGCTATTTTATATCATCAGGGAGAATATTTTAAGCAATCTGAATATATATGGTAGTTAAAATTATGATAATGCTTGAAATCTTTTAGGAAAAAATGTTCTGAAAGGAAAGACAAATGATAAGATGAATTCCAGGCACACTGATATTTAAGACATTTACCTAGAAAGTGGAGCTGGTGAAATATAAGATGGAATGGTCAAAGGGAAAATTACCCATTTATTTCTTCTACTCACACTTTGAACCTCAGCAGCCTAATTTTTCCCAAATGGGTCTTCTTCCAAATTCCCTCAAGCCTAAATTCCTTACCAGTAAAGAGCCTGTACTTAGAAAGCTCCTACGGGCTGCCTTCCCCTACCACTTTCCAACTATCTACCACCTATTTGTTGGCTTCAGATTAAAAAAACTTTCCTCCTTAAGAAGTGTAGACAAAAGTTAGGGAGATGGAACAAGAATACCGGGGTTCTAAGCACAGCTACACGTGTTTACCAACTCTGTGACATCCAAGTCTCTTAATCTCTCCGTACTTCATCTTTCTCATTTGTAAAATAGATAATGAAGATAAAATGACTCACAGACCTAAAGCATACTGAACAGCACCGGCACAGAGGAGGTGCTCAGTCAGTATCAGCGATTGTTACTTGTTGCTCTCCTTTCACCTTGTACTTCTGATTTGCAGAACTCACCATTTTAGATATGTGTTAAATGCCCCATAGTAGCCTCGAAAGCTTACTTCATCACTTCTGTACCTCCAGGACCTGGCAATAGAACCAGGCCTAGTAGATGCTGGTAGAATATGTATTCTTGAGATTTTATTTTATTTTTTTTTCACAGCTTAGATGAGAATGGTGTGTTTGAAAATGTTAAATATTCAAAGGCTATGCATCACTATTTATTTCCTATGATTAATTTGGGCTACGGAAGGATGAGAATCTTTGGTCTCCAAGCCCATTTTTTTTTTTAAACTGCTTAAAAACATAAGCTATTTTTGTAAACAAGTATTTCTTCTGACTCACTTGCCTTGTTTTCTTCTTTTGGGATCACTATAATTTATAGATGAATCCCCAGCTTGTGACTCACTGTTCTATAATTTTGATGTGTTTATTTATGTTCCCTGACTTTAGGAAATACTTCTCAATTATGACATTTAGGAGACAGATTTAATAGCTGCCGAAGTAACTTTTCTTCCAGGGTATCCTTAATTTTTGCTTTATTTATTTATTTATTATTTATTTATTCATTCATTTATTCATTACACTTTTTAGACAGTTAATTTTTCATTCTTCTCTAATGTTGTGTGGACAATTAATATTATGTTCTACATCATGCTGCCATGTTCTTTTTTTATTTTACAGAGCTAATCCTCTCTGGAATCTCAGGGCTATTGAGAAGATATCATGTAGATTTTTTTTTTAATAGAATAAGCAACTATTTATAAACTAAAAATTTCCTCTCTTTCATAGTTTCTTTCTTTCTCACTTTCCTCATGTCTTTCTTTCCTTTTTTTCTTTCTTTCTTTCTTTCTTTTCTTTTTTCTTTCTTCTTTCCTTATGACTTTCAGTTTTCTTTTTGTTTTATTTATTTCTCCTTGATAGAAGATTCCTTTATTTAGACCTGTATTACAAGCGATCAGATTTATCTTTTAATTTGTCTGAATTATTCACATAGTCTGGCACTATTTTCTGTCACTGCATCACCAGGTGGCACTTAGGGAGTTCTTGGGTAGAACTTGGATGCTTCGTGGATGCTCCCTTTTTATTCTGAATGCATTTTAATCTTCCCAGCAGTAACATAGAAATGTTTCCAGTTTGGGGACAGGTAGCAGTTTCTGTGAGGTCATGGCCAAGAGAATAAGAATGAAGCTAGGAGATGGGAGAAATTATGGGTTAATGAACACTGGTCCTGGTGTTAAGAAACTACTTGGACAAACTGATGCAAACATAAGTGTCGAGTAAGCTATTTTGCAAAGGTAACTTTCTACCCTCTTCTATACTCTCAAGAGTTTTTTTAATTCTCTCACAGATCATTTATCTTTTCAGTAATCACTTTCTTCACAGTGCTAGCCACCCAGTCATATACCAGATGGCAGGTGGAACCAAATAAACTGATGAATTCCAGGTAGAAGTCTAGTCAGTGAAAGTCCTCAGCCCCCAAATTTATTTTACAATGCCCACAATAAAAAGACTGACAAATAGAATTAAGGAGGCCTGAAGACTTTCTTGTGGAATAAAAAGAAGTAAAAGTTAAAGGACATCACTTGCTTGATTAGGACCAAAGCAAATGGCTTACAGAGAAGATAAATTCAGATGTGTGTAGGACACACGTGAAGATAATTTCAAATGTGTGTGTGACAAGTGTGGGTGACAAATCAATTATCTATTTCTTTAATAATATCAGCATATTTATATTTGCTTACACAATATGAGGGTATAACTTCAGCACACACTGGTTAAGCTAAGGTGTAGGAATTTATGGCTAGTAATACATTAAAATAGATGAATAAACTTTTATATATATCTTTTTTCAAATGCATAATTAACTCCCATAAATAAAATAACAAAGGAGAGTGTGGAAATAAGTAATTCTGAATATTAGGTAAAGAGGAATGTGGGGAATAAAAGCACACAAACAGTAACTTTATTTTTACTTTGTTCTTTTCCTGGGTGGCCCCCATAACTCTTTTCATTTTAATTCTCATGATGCTCAAGATTGGAGTTGGTATTTTTTAACCTATTATTATCTACTTCACCTGGATAGCACCAACTTACTAAATTGTGTATGGCCTGGGAAGCAATAATATTTCCTCTTTTTGCAAAACAAAATCATTTGCAGTGCATCTGATAATCGCCATGCAGCTGCCTGGAACAGACTGAACATGTGTTGGACTCCTATTCAGGCATGACTGAATAAAGTGATCAAAGTCCAAGTTCAATTTTGTACTCCCAACTCAGTTTTATATTAGTAGCTATGCCATTGATTTGTGCACTACTAGTTTACAGTGGTTACATTTAATGCCTCAGTTTGTAAAAATTGAAACATGTTTAATGCAGGTGCATTTTAAATATCTGGCTCTACTCAAAGGTATATTGGGCATCATCAAACCACACCTCTGTTACAGGGAAAATTTGGATACTTCTTTAGGAAGTGATATAGGTCAAGTTAACCAATTTAATTAATGCTATTGTCAGTAATACCTTACATCATATAGGTCTCTAAGGAATAATGCTATCTTATTGGCTAAGAAAAAATAGTGAATTGGAGAAAGTACATCAATTTTAATCAAGATTTGAAAATTGAAGTCTACCTTATTTTGTAGATTATCTTAATGTTGTCAATATAATGGAAATTCTGTGATTCTAGCACTATAAATAGTAAGATAATTTAAGGCAGAAAATCCATAATTTAAAAAATCAACATGCTTCAGAATGAAAATCCATTCATACACTTATCTGTTCAATAAATATTTATTGAGCATACAGCATGTGCTATGCTCTCTTTTAAGTACTGAACAATGGTAAATTAGTACAAAAAGTCCTAGCCGGCCTGCCATAGTTGATATTTCACAAATTAGAGTCCATTTAAACCTTACAACTGTACCTGTGATTTGTAACCTTGGACCCTTATAATTATCAAGGCATGTGTCATTGCTTTATAATGGGCACTTGTGCCAGGGGATCTACGTATGTCTTGCCTAAGAAAGAAAAGATCTGTCTTTACATTTGCCATATGACAAAAACTCTTCACCTTTGCTCAGTTGTGGATGGTGAACTCTTTTTCCTATTAAGAGCTCAAATTGATAGCTGTGCCTTGCAATTTGAACTTTCCCCACTCTCTCTCCCTTCCCCCCCCCCCCCCCAGTGCCTTAAAGGAATGCTAATAATGTATTTTATGATCTGTTACAATTTCAGTTGGTCAGAACTTCAGAAGGGCTTTGGATGGGTTGTTCTACCTTGGAATCTCTCATGTTGCAATTGGGTATCAGCTGTGAATGCAGCCATCTGAAGGCTTCCCTGGGGCTGTGGGCACACTTCCGGGTTACTCAATCAGCAGCTGGCAATGTGGCGGTACCTCTTGGCTGCGGTCTCAGTTCCTCCCACATGGGGCTCTCCACATGGCTGCTTGAGGAAGCTCACAACATGGCAGTTAGCTTCCCTCAAGAGAAAGAATCTAAGAGAGAAAAGCAGAGGCCACAATGCCCATTTTAATCCAGCTTCAGAGGTCATACACTGTCACCTATGCTATTACGTCATGGGTCACACAGCCCAGCCAGATTGACTGAGAGAAGAAACCACAAAATAGCATGTATTGCCCTGAGTTAAGGATCACTGAATGCCATCTTGAGGCTGACTACCAGTCTCATTACGTCTGCTTTTAGGAATTTATTCTTAAAAAAATATAACTGTATTCAGTCATTAAAAATTATGTTGCAGAAGAATATTTTGCAATATGAAAAGTGTTCATAACCCATAATTAACATGGCACATAATAATATAACATAATAACATACTAATATATATATTATATATGAATATATAATATAAAAATATATAAAATAAATATATTAATATATAAAATGATATTTTATAAAGAAAAGGCCTTTTTATAACAACATATAAAAGATATGAAAGGACATATATTTGCAATGGTTTGGATCATAGATCTCCTTCCCTTCCACTGTGGATGAAGTACGTTTTTCAATCACGTTCATGCTGGGCTCAACCAAATTATTTGCTTTGGTTAATGCTTTGGCCATGGGCAGTAGTGTCAATGGTTGGTTCTAAGCCTCAACTTTAGCAGGACTTACAGGCTTCTGCTGTCCTCTCTGGGAGCTTCTTACCTCTAGCAAGGAAGGAACTTGACCTGAGGAACCTGATGGAATCAGGAGAATGACAGACACATGGTGTAACAAGAACTGAACCTGCAGCCTGGAGCTAAGCCCAGCCAAGCCCACCAAGACCAACCACGCCTAGCCAATCTACAAACGCAAAAACAATATCTCAATATTTACTGTTGAATGCCTGTAAGATGTTATGTTGTTTGTTATTGATGATGCAATATCAAAATAGGAACAATTGCTATTTCTGGGTGATAGAATTATTTTCTTTTTCTCTTACTGTCATTTTCTAATTTTTCTCTGATGAGCATATTTTTAAAAAACTACTTTTATTAACAAATCTTCACAAACATTGCATATATGGTGTACAATAAATGGCTTACAATATCACCATATAGTTGTGTATTCATCATGATGATCATTTTTTGAACATTTGCATCACTCCAGTAAAAAACTAAAAAAAAGAAAAACTCATACATACTATACCCCTTACTTTTCCCTCTCATTGACCCAGTTATTTCCACCTACCCAATTTATTTCATACCTTATCCCCCCTTTATTTATTTGTTTGTTTATTTATTTATTTATTTATTTATTTATTTATTTATGTCTATATGTTTTTTCTTATCTGTCCATACCGTGGATAAAAGGAGCATCAGACATAAAATTTTCACAATCACACAGTCACATTGTAAAAGGCATATCTTTATACAATCATCTCCAAGAATCAAGGCTACTGGAACACAGCTCAACCCTTTCAGGAACTTCCTGCAGCAACACAAATACACCATACACTAAAAATGGATATCTATATAATGCTTAAGAATAACCTCCAGGGAAAACTCTCAATACTGCTTGAAGTGTCTCAGCCACCAAAACTTTATTTTATCTCAGAGTTCTCTTCCCCCTTTTGGTCAAGAAAGTTTTCTCAATCTCTTATTGCCAGGTCTAGCTCATCTGATGAACATATTTTTATAATAAGATATAGTTATTTAAACATACCTATATGGAAAATACTTTGGGGAAGTTTAGAAAGAAAACTGTGCTTGCAACCTCACCAGGTCTTTCTGTTCTAATCCTCTTACAGAGAGAAGACAACTTAAAATATTTTTAATTCAATTATTTTAAGGCACTGGAAATCTATCAAATGTAGGCAGAAACATTGGAGGGAAATAGCTCTTGACCCTTATAAAAAGGTAATGTACTCTGTGAGATTTGCATTTGCATGGCTTTTCATGGAAAAGCAGCTGATACTTGAGCACAGATAGACAATTTCGGTTGATAATTCAGTAGAACGAATATAAGATTACCAGAGAAGCTGAGGAGGGATGAAGAAATCCTAAAATGATGTTAAGTAGATTTTATCAGACCCTTGCTGGTGTCAGAAAGACAAAAATATGCCCTGATATGTGTGGATATGGACACAGGCCTGCCCAGAGCAAAAAGCCATGAGGCACATGCAGAGGACTGCCCACCCGTCTATTGGCGATAGACAGTTCTACCACAGAGGTTGGTGTTTTGAGCCCCTGGTGAAAGGGTTAGACCAGGATATCAAAATAAGCCATTGGGTGCTCCATACACAGCCCTCACAGCACTGCATCACCAATCTCGGGCCACCTGGTGAGAACAGAATGTTGATTTTACCCGTGTAGGATGCTACACATATACATTTAACACTGAATGCACTCCAGGTAGATGAAAAATATAGTATTGTAAGCCTAGCCCCAAGCCACAAAATAATGTAATCCACAGCCAAAGAAAAGTTACTACTTGTGTTCTTTTAGATGGCCAGGATCTACCTATTCTAACCCTATAAAACAACTCACTTTTCATTCCTATTTCCCAAATGACTTTTATGCCATCTTTCTAGACTGAGCAGAGACATTTGCTGCTGTACACAACTGCTCAAACTGCTGAATCTGTGGAGAGTCACCCATCTCAGTTGCAGACGGCATGTCATGGACTCTTCACGCAGCTGATCTATCAGACTAGGCCACCTTAGAATCATGAAGAACAGGAACTACTTTTAATATTCTTTAGCTAAGTGGGGTCTGCTGACTGCACCCTCTACCCTTCAATGCTACACTTGGAGCCATTGTGTATAGTTGCTATCCTTTGTATTGTTCTTATAAAATTCTCATGCAAAGTTCCTCTGCAAGCTTGACCAAAGGGTAGTGGCATAGGAATGGAGGATAAGAGGGTGGAGGTCATCAACGTTTGCAGAAGTGGAATGTAGGGTAAATTGTTTAATTCAGGCAAATCTTGCCGAATGAAGGAATGCCTGACTCATCCTCAATCTTCTATGAACATGGCGCATTGGGTGAACAGAATGTGACCAGTAGACAAGTCTGACACGGAAAGAAACAAGTATGAGGTGAAGACAACCACGTGAATTAAATACAGAAACCCAGTCTGGTGACCACAGAGAAACATAAAGGTCTCTGTGCAAAGACCGTGGGAATGAACATTAAGAAAAGCTATGCACATTCCAATGAATATGAAACTATATTTAATAATAGCTTAATGAAGAAAATTAATAAACTGGGATTCGAGAAAATATAAAATGTTGATTCAAACTATTTACATATCATTTTTTTATTTTCCTGGGAACCTTGTACTTCAATCAGGAATCAGTAATTTTTTCCAACAGTAATGAGATAAAACAATGATATCAGAAAAGAATGCGTAAAAACTCTGCTGTGTGTTTTTATTATAAGAAAAAATGGAGTTGTGCCCATTTTGTTAGAGAAAGATATCGTTAATTTTAAGGTGGGCATATGAAAAATTCATAAATATTATCATTCTCATGAGAAAATATGAAGATTACTCCTTGAATTCTTTTGTTAATAAAATGTAAAATATGCCAAGGTTGGCATTAGACCATTTCAAGTAGTCCTGAAACATGAACTAGAACATTTGAATTATTGACAGTTCTGAACTAGGTGCATCTATGAAGTTGAATTGTTAGAGTCATCTCAAATTGTATTCAATTGAACTCATTTCATTTTAATATATGCTATTATTCTGGGAAGATTGTATTTGAAATTGCATCTATGAATAAAACAGAATGGCTTTTCTATCCTTATAAATTTTAAGTATCATTCTTGAAATAAAGGT
Organism: Tamandua tetradactyla; assembly: GCF_023851605.1. Classification (NCBI taxonomy): domain Eukaryota; kingdom Metazoa; phylum Chordata; class Mammalia; order Pilosa; family Myrmecophagidae; genus Tamandua; species Tamandua tetradactyla. The sequence continues at coordinate 59,409,284 of NC_135345.1, forward strand.
AAAAATTTATTGACAAGACAAGTCCATCTTTTTAACCTTATTGCCAAAATTCAGAACTCTTTTGGACATTTTGGCTCCATGTAATTCAGTAAGCATCATCCTAAATGATTCAATTTAAATCAAAATCTTCCCCTAACACAGAGTCAATATAGCATTATGTGACTGTGGTTGAGGCATTTGACACTTGAAAAAGTCAGATAAACTAAGTCATGCCTGAAGAGAAAACTAAAGAAAATTTCAAGAACTCATTTTAACTGATTTATTTAGTTCAACTCATTCATTCATCCACATAGATTTGTTGACTTCCTCAAGGTACCAGGCATTGAAATATGTAAAAGGAAGAACTTGAATAAACCTTCCCCAGTAAAAATCATAAAAAACACAGTTTTAGGGGGTGCAATGGTGGCTCAGTGGCAGAATTCTCGCCTGCCATGCCTGAGATCTAGGTTTGTCTCCTGGAGCCTGTACATGTAAAAAAGAAAAAAACAAAAACAAACAACACAATTTTAAATGTTGAACATTTACAAATATATACGTGGATGGTTAAAAGTGAATGGATAGATATGTCCCAATATGCTAAAATAATTTGTGTTACTAGACTGTTAGTTAAATTCTAGCTCATGTATGGAGTGTGCTATGCATCAATATTGAATAAAATTATCTTTGTCCTTTATTTTACCCACCTTGGGTACAGTATTAGAAAACAAATACTCAATGTTTGAGATGAGTTTTGTACTAGCTCATAAAGTTGAATAAACATTTAATGCTCATAATACTTTTCAGGAAAGAATCTACCACCCCACACCTTTGAAGTCCTTTAGTTGGTAGATGTGAATAAAAAATGCCCTATCATAAAAGAATGTATTCTTTACTTTAAATGTTCTTTGGTGATTCTTTTGTTTTTATATTAGCTTTGTTCTTTTTCAATGTTATTTTATGATTTCAATGAATAACTATGTATCAGACAAAACCACATCCCTACTGATTTCAAATGACAGCTACTATATCTAAATACATATAATATATAGATGTAGCCAAGACATCTTTTGCACTTACAGTGATATGTTTATAGACTTTACTATGTATAATTCAGTGCATTTTGTTTTGAAACCAAAAAGCATGAGCAATATTAAATTTTATCTTGTGGCACCAAAGATATGTATAAAATGTAGGTTTGGAAGAACAAATAAAAGACTAAATCACATATTCCCAAAATGGACTTTTACATATATATTCTTTAGTAGTCTAATTAAAATTATCCTAATATTTTTAAACTGTCATGTTAATCTTTAATTCTTGTTTCAATGTTAAGCTCTTTAGGAGAGTAGGAGTATAATTCTCAAGATTGAGTCGCACAAATCTGACAAAGTCAACAAAATATTAAACCATAAAAAATCTTACGTGACTTTGCTATCATTTCTTAGAAAAGGAAATATTAAATATCTATAGTTGTTCTTTCTTTTTTCTATGTCCTTTTCCTCTGCCTCTGTCAAAGAAAACATTCTGTTCACATGTACTCCATCTGTCCTTACTTACCATCATTTTAGCTGTATTTCATATCTTTTATTCTGTTGCTAGGCAAAAGGGAAAAAAAGCTGTCTGCAAGCTAGCATATAATAACATTACTGATCACACTTCATATGTAGTAAATATCAGTTTACTGCCTCATAAGTCTTGAAGATAATTAACTTCTAAAAGTATAGAATGGACAGATGACTTCAGGTGAAATTAAAATGATTTGTAAGTTTTTGGCATTTTAAATTACTTCATAAAATATGAACACCATAATTTGTTAATAAAACAACAACAACAAAAAATTTGGAAGGTTGATGTTTTATGTGGAAAGCAGAGCCTGATACCAAGGCTGGTATGTAGGTATTTTATTTCAGGATGTGAATCCGAGGAAAATGACTGGGGAACTGAGAAGATTACCAGAGGCAAAGAGATAAAGGTAAAAGTAGAAAGATGAAGGCTATATAATCAAAATGAATTCCACAGTGGCATTTAGGGCTCAACACAACGGGGGTATTTGAGGACTGCTGTATAGAATTTATCTCAGGATTGTCCATCTGAGGAAGGAACAGATGAGTATTTTTCCTTCACCTTCTCACGCCTCCCTTTGGTCCAGGCTACTTCCTTCTCCTAGGCAGGCATCCCGCAATAGTTCATTAGAAAAGCCCTGGGAAAAAAGTGAAGAGTTAGGCCAAACAGCTGAGGAGAAAAGGAGGTTAGAATGCCAGGTTATACTCACACAGAGCTAGCTAGTTGACACAACGTTGTCTAGTGGTGGGCTAAGAGAATGTGAGGCAACATCAAATTAATAAAAGAGGACTAAAGTAAGCATTGTTAAATTAAGAATTTGGTCTTTAATATGGAAAAATGACTATAATTTTAGTCAAACTCTTTGTCAGGAAAATCATGGTATTTTGTCTTACAGACACCTGTGGCAAATAAAGTGAAAGAAATCTTTCAGTGTCTGAACTTAGATAATATCAAACGTATTTGCTTTTGCTATCATGGTTGGTTTAGGCTGAGCAGAATCAGATTGAATTTCTGGGATATAGAAGCCTCAGTACATAAAGATATTTAGTCAAAGGCTGGAATGACATATAAAGGATTCATAAATGGCTGCGAGATATGGTTAAATGACCGATTCATGCACATTCCTCAGATTCTATTGCTTAAGAATGTGTCCCGATAGCATAAAAAAAGATTTATCTCAAGAATTATTTCATATATGTTTTTTCTGTGCTCCATGGCTCCAGAAAGTTCCCTCAACATAGATACTTAGTAGATGAAAGATATTGTCGGAAAATAAACTGCAGAAAAGTGAATGTAGTTAAAATCAGCGTCAAACTTTTGACACAACTGTAAAATTTAAAATTCGAAGTCCAGGCCACACCAGACTTATAGGTCAATAGCATCATTTTCAAATATGAAGTAAGGCCAGTATGTTCACACATTTCTCTAAATTCTATATCATCGGTATCATCAGTATCTGAGCTACTTCATTTGTCACACTCAGCAGGTGAGGTATTTACTTTTCTGTGCATAAGCTTTACTTCTCTACTATATTATAATTATATCCCTCAATGATAGATATTTTGTAAAGACATATTACCCTCAAAGATAGGCATATTTTCTTACTCCTAAAATTCCTAACAGCTAGAATAGTCCTCTGTAAATAGTAGGTAGTCAAAACCAATGTCTCTTCTTTTTTTTTTTTTTTATTTTGCTTCACTTCCTAACACCTATAAAAGACTTATAGATGTTAGGTCCTATGATTATTTCATCATATAAATTATATTATGAAATCTTAACAATAATTCTTTGTGATTAACATTTTATGTCAAATTGAAAGATGAGGAAACTCCCTAAGCAATGAAATGACTGAAAATTATCAAATAATTGTTTTCTGGAAAGAAAATTCCAAACACACAGCCTTTCCTACTGAAGGAATGTGCTTTGCTCATGATAAAGGTGCATTTTTCACATTATTAGTGTGTCACAGTGGTCACTCATAAAAACTGTCCTCAAAGAGTGGACACATAGCTATTGTTAAAGATATGCTGAGGCATTTAAAATTTTTCATTAAAGTTTATTTTGGCAACAAATGATTTATGAACTGGACATCCCCAAACTGAAAGTGGTAAGGAGGTCCAAGAGAGAGTGAAAACTAATATAGGACAAATATGAAGCCAGCGTGGAAACATTCTCAATAGCTGATGTTACGTTTCCACTTTACACAGGGGGTCTTACAAAAGGGGGAGCAGATATACATTGATTAGTATAGTGTGCTTGTCCATTATGATGAGCTACCTCCAAGGGACTGCAATTGGTTTATCACCAGGTATTGCTTATCATCTGCAATTCTGTAGGGCATGCTCCATTCTTTCATTTTCTCAGAAAGCCCCTGCAGGTCTTTTCTATTTTTAAAGAAGAAAACACAGAATGGTTTAATTTGTAGAGTCAAGAGTTGTTTGTGTTTGATTATAGTGCTCAATATGCAAATTACATTCACCTCTTGGTACAGAAATGGCACCCCGCCATTTTCTTAAGACACAATCTACACAGAATTACTCCTGGGAAATCCTCTGTTCCATTTTACAACAGTGTGCAAAGTCTTTCTTATCCAGAATAACTGGGAAATGAGGTATTTAGTTCAACTGAGTAGCCATATAAGGAACTATTGCTTTTTCAATAGATTTGATATTTTCTGAACCCCAAATCAAGAGCTCACATTTTCTAACCTGATGTTTATGATCCTGAAGGCAATAGAGAGTCCAACAGTGTCTCAGGGTCACTCTATTTCACTGGACAGTAATAAGAGATAGATAAGATTTGCTAAGCTTGTCCTGGTCCTGGGTATTCACTCTGAAAAGAGTTTATTTGAATAAAGCTTTACATACTTGCCTTCTATGCCACTCTGTAGGCTCAAAGTGAACAATGCACAGAAATTTTGCTCATCTATAGTTTTTAAATGCTTTGTAAAGAAAAAGTATTTCTTTTGTAAAGAAAGTTATAGAAATACTAGCACACACAAATTTAAATGTAAAAATGCAGGGTGATTGGATCTCAAGAAAACAGGAGTTTACTGTGGTTGAAGTCAGACTGACTATACAAAATCATTAGTTAGACTTGACAATGCTTCCTCTACAGCTTGAATTTTTACTAAATCTTTATATATTACCACTAGCTTGCATTTTCCCCCTTTCCCTGACTTTCATTACTAGAATCATTGGAAGGAAACTTTAAAGTAGTTCTTTCCTGGTACTCATTTCTGATTTCCTCTAGCTTCAAACATTAAAGGGGAACCCAGCTCAGACAAGAGCAATCCTTGCTGCACACCTGCCAGTTCATGCATGCTCCTCTTCATTCTGAGAGGCTCCAGCCCAGATGGAAGTTAAAATGTTAAATACTACTCCGAAGTTCCTGACATAGCTAATTCCTGCTTGGTTGGTCTTCAAAAAATAGAGATCCGTAATTCTCTGTTTAACATGCCTTTGAATTGCAGGTCTTTGGCCATGAGTTCCTCTTCGACATCAGCTGGTGCCCACTGATGATCTGTCATCTCCAAAGCTTGCCATTCTGTCTTAAAAGCTTTGTGGTGGTGAGCTTGTCCATGGCTGCTCTGGCATCTGCTCCTGCATCATTCTTGACTGTTCAGCAGCATCATCTTGGCATAGAATCAGAGTAAATGCTCCAAAGGCCAAATACATTGAGAAAGTGCCAGGATGCAGAACTCACCCAGGATGCATCTAATGTGAGTAGTTATAGTCCTTGCTGTAGCATAGCCTTAAAACGGAGGGTTAGTGGAAATGATACCTTAGTTGTGAGCAAACTTGAAAATGTCATGTTGATCCATTCATCAGTCCGAATCACAGGGAGAAGGTTGTTACATTCCCTTTCCTCATGTCTGTGAGCACAGTGGGATCAGTCATAGAAGAAGGTGGCAGTACCTTCCTTTTAGTTTGTTTATTTTAAATCCGTCCTCTGGATTTTTGAGGTAAAATATTTGCGTCAAGAAGGACCATTTGGAAATGTATTTTCCATGTTCCCTCAGGATTCGCTTTCCAATTAGGACTGGCCTGTTGGACACCTGCCCCGGGGTGAGTTTCTTGTCGCTGTACAGAAGGATGGATGCGTAGTGGAGAGTCATGCCCAGGAAGCAGATGATGATAAGGATGGGCAGAACAACCCAGAGACAGGTAGTGGAGTCAAGCAGCTGCTCGGGCACTGCCATCTGCACTGAGTGAAGGCCCTGGCCGGGGATCATGGTGATTCTCCTCCACAGGGTGGGACCTCCACTTTAGGTCAAACTGGGTGCTTCTCCTGCCCTCCACCTGGGCCACCTGGGCACCCACCAGGTCAATTATTTTTGTCTTCTGTAAAATCCTTTTTCAGAAAGAGTTTCCTGTCTTCAACCCCCAATGCAGGTGGCTACTGTTCAAAATGGAAAGATATATTCTTGTCCATATATGTAGCATAAAGAAATGTTTGCACAAACCTTTTAGAAAGGTTGCATTTTTTATGTTTTTGATCGGAGGAAATTATTTCCAAGTGCCAAAGAAAAGAAAGTTGTTTTTTCTGTGACAGCATGTTTTAAATGAAATTACACATTATTCTGAAATTTTAATGATTTGCATGTATGAATTTATACTAAGCCCATGTATATACTTATTTTAAGCCATATATTCATGCATACCTATAACTGTTGTGATCTATCTACTTACCTACCTGTCTATTAAAAATAATTGAGTTCATGGTATCCTCTTCCCTAATCCAGTACCATGGAGTTCATTCTTGCATCCAACATTGATTATTTGTAACTTTCTTCTCTGTCAGTAAGAAAACTGGTTCCCATTATACAATATATTTGCTTATTTGTTCAACCCTAATATACATGAAACATAATATCATAATTGTTAACCTGAACATCTGTTAGAACAGTTACCAACTAGAGGACAGCCTATGTATGAACTTTTTGTCATTAGTTTCAAAATAGTTTTTTTAAAGTTACATTTTTTCTCATCCATTATTAAAACATTCCTGTAGTTCCAAATAGAAATTCTGCAGATTGTAAGCCTTAAATCCCTATTCTCTATCCTCATTCTGTCCCTTGTCTATTATAGACTCTGATTCTTTGAGTTCACTTCTTCTAAGTATTTCCTATCAGTGAGATCAGACAGTACTTGTCCTTTTGTATCTGGCTTATTTCACTCAACATGATATCTTCAAGTTTCATCTGCACTGTTGCATGTATCTGAACTTCATTCCTTTTTATAGCTGAATAATATTACATTGTGCCTATATACCACATTTAATTATCATCTATCGATTGATAGACATGGATGATTTCATTTTTTGGCAACTGTGAAAAATGCTGCTATGAACATAGGTATGCAAATACCTGTCCAATTTCCTGCTTTCACTACTTTTAGTTTATATCTAGAAGTGGAATTTCTGGGTCAAATGATAATTCTATAGTTAACTTTCTGAGGAACTGCCAAACTGTCTTTCACAGCAGCTATACCATTTTATATTCTGACCAGAAAAATGAATGAGTGTTTCATTTTTTCCACTTCCTCTCCAACAGTTATAGTTTTTCATTTTGTAAATAGTAGCCAATGTAGTGTGAGCAAAATAGTATCTGATTGTGGCTTTGATTACCATTACCTGAGCTAATGATGCTAAGCAACTTTTCACATGCTTTCTGTCCACTTGCAATTCTTCTTTGGAAAAAAAAAAACATCTATTTAAGTTTTTATCCACCTTTTTAAAATGTTTCATTGAGAAATATAACATATATACAAAAAGCAATGCATTTCCAAGTACATTTTAATAAGTAGTTATAGAATAGATTTTAACATTTAGTACGGGTTACAGTTCCACAATTTCATGTTTTTTTTTTCCTTTTAGCTGCTCCAAGACACTGGAGACTAAAAGAAATATCAATGTAATGACATCACACTTATTTTTTAAATCCTATCTTTTCTGTTGTAACTCCTCCTTCTCCTTTGATCCTTCTCCAAATATTTAGGGATATTTAGGCTATGCCCATTCTAACTTCTTCATATTGAAAAAGGGTGGCGACAATATAGGCTAGAGAAATGGAACCAATTAATCTTCTTGGAGAGGCTGGTCCTTCTAGGTTTCAGCACTTATCTAGCCTAGGAACCATCTGGAGATTATGTTTTTGGTAAGTAAACTTCATGCATGCAACCTTAGTAGGATTTCAAATAGAGCTCTATGTGTTCTTTTTTGTTTGTTTGTTTGTTTCGTTTGTCTCTTTTTGTTTGTTTTGGCATGGTCATGGTCCAAGAATTCAACGCGGGTTTTTGGAATGGCAGTAGAGAATTCTGCCACTAAGCCATCATTGCACATCCCTCTATGTGTTCTTTAGGGTTAACAGGAATGATGTCTGTTGAGATTTGGCAAACTGTGGCAATTAGCAATATCTAGCTGAAGCTTGCACAAAAGTAGTCTCTAGAATAGCCTCTCCACTCTACTTGAACTTTTTTAGCCACTGTTACTTTATTTTGCTACATTTCTTTCCCCTGTTTTGGTCAAAAAGTTGTTGTTAATCCCACAGGCCCAGGGCCAGGCTCATCCCTGGGAGTTGCTTTTTAAATTAGATAGTTCATCATTTTGTAGTTGAGTCTAAGGATTTCTTTTTGTATATTCTTTTTTTTAAATTTATTTATTAATTAAAAAATAAGGAACAAAATAAAGCAACATACATAAACAGTAATTCACATCGTCACCTAGTTGCATATTCATCATTTCTTAGAACATTTGCATTAATTCAGAAAAAGAAACAAAAAGACAATAGAAAAAGAAATAAAACGAACACAGGAAAGAAAATAAAAAGATTATACCTATTGTACCCCTTACCCCTTGCCTTCATTGATCACTAGCATTTCAAACTAAATTTATTTTAACATTTGTTCCCCCTATTATTTATTTTTATTCCATATGTTCTATCGTCTGTTGACAAGGTAGATAAAAGGAGCATCAGACACAAGGCTTTCACAATCACACAGTCACATTGTTACAGCTGTATCATTATTCAATCATCCTCAAGAAACATGGGTACTGAACACAGCTCTACATCTTCAGGCAGTTCCCTCTAGCCTCTCCATTACATCTTGAATAACAAGATGATATCTACTTGATGCATAAGAATAACCTCCAGGATAACCTCTCGACTCTGTTTGGAATCTCTCAGCCATTGACACTTTGTCTCATTTCCCTCTTCCCCGGTTTGGTCGAGAAGGTTTTCTCAATCCCTTGATGCTAAGTCTCAGCTCATTCTAGGGTTTTTCTCAATCCCACTCATTCCAAGATCTCTGTCCCATGTTGCCAGGAAGGTCCACACCCCTGGGAGTCATGTCCCACGTAGAGAGGGGTAGGGTGGTGAGACTGCTCATTGTGTTGGCTGGAGAGAGGGGCCTCATATGAGCAACAAAAGAGGCTCTCTTGGGGGTGACTCTTAGGCCTAAATTTTAAGTAGACTTGACCTATCCTTTGAAGAGTTAAGTTTCATATGAACAAACCCCAAGACTGGGGGCTCAGCCTATAGCTTTGGTTGTCCACACTGTTTGTGAGAATATCAAGAATTTAACTTGGGGAAGTTGAATTTCTCTCCGTTCTCACCACTCCCCGAAGGGGGCTTTGCAGATACTTTTCCACTCATTGATCGAATCACTCTGGGATTCATCAGGGCATCACTCTGGACGAACCAACAAAATCTCATATCCTACCTGAGATTCCAAGTACTTATGGCGTTCAATCAAGCTATCTACATAAGTTATATTAGGAAATGCACCAGTCAAAATATAAATTTTGTAACAAATAAACATTTTTCGCTTTAGTCTCACACAGAAGGTGACATTTTAAAATATTAATTACCATCTATTTTCAGTACCCTGCAATAATGACATTCCTTTGTTCTTCCTCATGCAAAGACATTTTTAAAATTGTACCTTGTACATTTCACTATTATTATAAACTCTAAGCATTCCTAGATTATACCATCTTAATCTTTAACATTTATCTTTATTTCTGATTTCAATATATCCCCAGCCCTCCTCCCTCTATCATTCTCACATGCAGCTTCATTCAGTATTTTAACATAATTATATTACAGTTTGGTAATACTGTGCTGTCCATTTCTGAGTTTTTGTATCCAGTCCTGTTGCACAGTCTGTATCCCTTCAGCTCCAATTACCCAATATCTTATCCTATTTCTATCTCCTGATGGTCTCTGTTATGAACAAAATATTCCAAGTTTATTCACTAATGTCAGTTCATATCAATGAGACCATAAAGTATATGTCCTTAAGTTTTTGGCTAGTCTCATTCAGCATAATGTTCTCAAGGGCCATCCACGTTGTTACATAGTTCATAAGTTTATTCTGTCTTAAAGCTGCATAATATTCCATCATATGTATATACCACAGTTTGTTTAGCCACTCGTCTGTTGATGGACATTTTGGCTGTTTCCGGCTCCTTGCAATTGTAAATAATGCTGCTATAAACATTGGTGTGCAAATGTCCGTTTGTGCCTTTGCCCTTATGTCCTCTGAGTAGATACCTAGCAATGGTATTGCTGGGTCATATGGCAATTCTATATTCAGCTTTTTGAGGAACCGCCAAACTGCCTTCCACAGCGGTTGCACCATTTGACATTCCCACCAACAGTGGATAAGTGTGCCTCTTTCTCCACATCCTCTCCAGCACTTGTCATTTTCTGTTTTGTTGATAATGGCCATTCTGGTGGGTGTGAGATGATGTCTCATTGTGGTTTTGATTTGCATTTCTCTAATGGCCAGGGACGTTGAGCATCTCCTCATGTGCCTTTTGGCCATCTGTATTTCCTCTTCTGGTAAGTGCCTGTTCAAGTCTTTTTCCCATTTTGTAATTGGGTTGGCTATCTTTTTGTTGTTGAGTTGAACAATCTCTTTATAAATTCTGGATACTAGACCTTTATCTGATATGTCGTTTCCAAATATTGTCTCCCATTGCGTAGGCTGTCTTTTTACTTTCTTGATGAAGTTCTTTGATGTACAAAAGTGTTTAATTTTGAAGAGTTCCCATTTCTTTCTTTCTTCAGAGCTCTTGCATTAGGTGTAAGGTCTATAAAACTGCCTCCAATTATAAGACTTATAAGATATTTCCCTACATTTTCCTCTAACTGTTTTATGGCCTTAGACCTGATGTTTAGATTTTTGATCCATTTTGAGTTAACTTTTGTATAGGGTGTGAGATACGGGTCCTCTTTCATTCTTTTGCATATGGATATCCAGTTCTCTAGGCACCATTTATTGAAGAGACTGTTCTGTCCCAGGTGACTTGGCTTGACTGCCTTATCAAACATCAAATGTCCATAGATGAGAGGGTCTATATCTGAGCACTCTATTTGATTCCATTGGTCAATATATCTCTCTTTATGCCAGTACCATGTTGTTTTGGCCACTGTGGCTTCATAATATGCCTTAAAGTCAGGCAGCGTGAGACCTCCAGCTTCGTTTCTTTTTCCTCGAGATACTTTAAGCAATTCGGGGCACCCTGCCCTTCCAGATAAATTTGCTTATTGGTTTTTCTATTTCTGAAAAGTAAGTTGTTGGGATTTTGATTGGTATTGCATTGAAGCTGTAAATCAATTTAGGTAGAATTGACATCTTAACTATATTTAGTCTTCCAATCTATGAACATGGTATACCCTTCCATCTATTTAGGTCTTCTATGATTTCTTTTAACAATTTCTTGTAGTTTTCTTTGTATAGGTCTTTTGTATCTTTAGTTAAATTTATTCCTAAGTATTTTATTCTTTTACTTGCAATTGTAAATGGAATTCGTTTCTTGATTTCCCCCTCAGATTGTTCATTACTAGTGTATAGAAACACTACAGATTTTTGAATGTTGATCTTGTAACCTGCCACTTTGCGGTACTCATTTATTAGCTCTAGTAGTTTTGCTGTGGATTTTTCAGGGTTTTTGATGCATAGTGTCATATCATCTGCAAACAGTGATAGTTTTACTTCTTCCTTTCCAATTTTGATGCCTTGTATTTCTTTTCTTCCCTAATTGCTCTGGCTAGAACTTCCAACACAATGTTGAATAACAGTGGTGATAGTGGACATCCTTGTCTTGTTCCTGATCTTAGGGGGAAAGTTTTCAGTTTTTCCCCATTATTAGCTGTGGGTTTTTCATATGTTCCCTTTATCATTTTAAGGAAATTCCCTTGTATTCCTATCCTTTGAAGTGTTTTCAACAGGAAAGGATGTTGAATTTTGTCAAATGCCTTCTCTGCATCAATTGAGATGATCATGTGATTTTTCTGCTTTGATTTGTTGACATGGTGTATTACATTAATTGATTTTCTTATGTTGAACCATCCTTGCATACCTGGGATGAATCCTACTTGGTCATGAGGTATAATTCTTTTAATGTGTTGCTGAATTCAATTTGCTAGAATTGTGGATTTTTGCGTCTATATTCATTAGAGAGATTGGTCTGTAGTTTTTCTTTTTTGTAATATCTTTGCCTTGTTTTGGTATGAGGGTGATATTGGCTTCATAGAATGAATTAGGTAGCTTTCTCTCCATTTCAATTTTTTGAAGAGTTTGAGCAGGATTGGTACTAATTCTTTCTGGAATGTTTGGTAGAATTCACATGTGAAGCCATCTTGTCCTGGATTTTCTTTTTGGGAAGGTTTTGAATGACTGATTCAATTTCTTTACTTGTGATTGGTTTGTTGAGGTCTTCTATTTCTTCCTGAGTCAAAGTTGGTTGTTCATGCCTTTCTAGGAAGTTGTCCATTTCATCTACATTGTTGTATTTATAGGTATAAAGTTGTTCATAGTATCCTGTTATTACCTCTTATTTCTGTGGGGTCAGTGGTTATGTCTCCTCTTCCATTTCTGATCCTATTTATTTGCATCCTCTCTCTTCTTCTTTTTGTCAATCTTGCTAAGGGCCCATCAATCTTATTGATTTTCTCATAGAACCAACTTCTGGTTTTATTGATTTTCTCTATTGTTTTCATGTTCTCAATTTCATTTATTTATGCTCTAATCTTTGTTATTTCTTTCCTTTTGCTTGCTTTGGGGTTAGTTAGCTGTTCTTTCTCCAGTTATTCCAAGTGGTCAGTTAATTCCTGTATTTTTGTCCTTTCTTCTTTTTTGATATAGGCATTTAGGGCAATAAATTTCCCTGTTAGCACTGCCTTTGCTGCATCCCATAAGTTTTGATATGTTGTGTTTTCATTTTCATTTTCATTTGCCTTGGGATATTTACTGATACCTCTTGTAATTTCTTCCTTGACCCACTGGTTGTTTAAGAGTGTGTTGTTGACCCTCCACATATTTGTGAATTTTCTGGTGCTTTGCCTATTATTGATTTCCAGCTTCATTCTCTTATGATCTGAGAATGTGTTTTGTATGATTTAAATATTTTTAAACATGTTGAGACTTGCTATGTGACCCAGCATGTGGTCTATCTTTGAGAATGATCCATGAGCACTTGAGAAAAAGGTGTATCCTGCTGTTGTGGGGTGTAATGTCCTATAAATGTCTGTTAAGTCTAGCTCATTTATTGTAATATTCAAATTCTCTGTTTCTTTATTGATCCTCTGTCTAGATGTTCTGTCCATTGATGAGAGTGGGGAATTGAAGTCTCCAACTATTATGGTAGATGTGTCTATTTCCCTTTTCAGTGTTTGCAGTGTTTGCCTCATGTATTTTGGGGCATTCTGGTTCAGTGCATAAATATATATGATTGTTATATCTTCATGTTGAATTGTTCCTTTTATTAGTACATAGTATCCTTCTTTGTCTCTTTTAACTGTTTTACATTTGAAGTCTACTTTGTTGGATATTAGTATAGCTACTCCTGCTCTTTTCTGGTTGTTATTTGCATGAAATACATTTTCCCAACCTTTCATTTTCAACCTATGTTTATCTTTGGGTCTAAGATGTGTTTCCTGTAGACAGCATATAGAAGGATCCTGTTTTTTAATCCATTCTGCCAGTCTATGTCTTTTGATTGGGGAGTTCAATCCATTAACATTTAGTGTCTGTTTGGGTAGTACTTTCCTCTACCATTTTGCCTTTTGTATTTTGTATGTCATATCTAATTTTCCTGCTTTCTACACTCTATCCACACCTCTCTCTTCTGTCCTTTCATATCAGTCTCAGTGCTCCCTTTAGTATTTCTTGCAGAGCTGGTCTCTTGGTCACAAATTCTCTCACTGATTTTTTGTCTGAAAACATTTTAATTTCTCCCTCATTTTTGAAAGACAGTTTTGCTGGGTATAGAATTCTTGGTTGGCAGTTTTTCTCTTTTTGTAATTTAAATATATCATCCCACTGTCTTCTCGCCTCCATGGTTTCTGCTGAGAAATCTACACATAGTCTTATTGGGTTTCCCTTGTATGTGATGGATTGCTTTCCTCTTGCTGCTTTCAAGATCCTCTCTTTCTCTTTGACTTCTGACATTCTGAATAGTAAGTGTCTTGGAGAACGTCTGTTTGGATCTATTCTCTTTGGGGTACACTGCACTTCTTGGATCTGTAATTTTAGGTCTTTCATAAGAGTTGGGAAATTTTCAGTGATAATTTCTTCCATTAGTTTTTCTCCTCCTTTTCCCTTCTCTTCTCCTTCCAGGACCCCTACAACCTGTATATTGGTGCACTTCATATTATGATTCAGTTCCCTGAGTCCCTTCTCATATTTTTCCATTTTTTCCCTATAGTTTCTGTATCTTGTCAGATTTCAGATTTTCCATCCTGCAGTTCACTAATCCTAACCTCTGTCTCTTGAAATCTACCATTGTAGGTTTCCATTGTTTTTTTCATCTCTTCTACTATATCTTTCATCCCCATAAGTTCCGTGATTTGTTTTTTCAGACTTTCCATTTCTTCTTTTTGTTCATTCCTTGCCTTCTTCATATCCTCCCTCAATTCATTGATTTGGTTTTTGATGAGGTTTTCCATGTTTGTTCGTATATTCTGAATTAGTTGTTTCAGCTCTTCTATCTCATTGGAACTATTGATTTGTTCCTTTGACTGGGCCATATCTTCATTTTTCCTGGTGTGATTTGTTATTTTTTGCTGGCATCTTGATATTTAATTACCTTAATTAGTTTATTCTGGTGATTGCTTTCACTTCTCTTACCTAGGGTTTTCTTGCTAGATGAATTTGTTGTCTATCTGTTCTTTGACCTTCAGTTCAGCTTTTTCTGGACCTCTAGCTTAGGTTTTGTTTAACAGAGGATAATTTTTCAGTTCTTGTTTTCTTGTTTCTTGCCCTGCTTGTATGGTGCCTTTCCCCTCCCCACCCTTAGGAGGGTCTACGTAGGTATTATAGTCTCAAGCCAGGTTTTTCCAGACTAAACTGGCCTCCTATCAGGGGCAAGGAGTCACCTGCATCAATTTTCCCTGAGGGAGAGACCCAGCAGGTTAAAAGACTTTCCTGTGAAGTCTCTGGGCTCTGTTTTTTTTATCCTTCCCAGTATTTGGCATATCTGCCTGCAGGTGGCACCAGCAAAAGATGTTGCAGCACTTTTAACTTTGGAAGACTCTCCCTGCTGGGGGCCTGGTGGAGATGGAGGAGAGGTTGTAGGCTGGTTTTAATGGCTTCAAATTGCCAAGCCCTGGGGTCTGAATTCCTTGAGGGAGGGATTCTACCTGAGTTGGGCTTCACCCCTCTCCTGGGGAAGGCACAGGTGGGAGACAACCATGAAAGTAGCCCATTTCTGCCTATGCCTGGGGCAGTTGCAGCCCAAGAAGTCCTGCCGCTGAATCCAGAGGCTGCCAAGTCTCCATAGAGACACAGCCACTAAAGCCCCCATTTCCTCTCCTTTCCTCTTTTTCCATGAGCCCAATGAGTGACCTCTGCCTTGACCAGGTTTAGAGTCTCTTTCCTTTCCCTCTGGGAAGCCGCCTTTCATGGAGGGGCGCCGGCCACCGCAGCTTGGGGAACTCATGGTTTTGGGGAGGCTTGTAGCCAGTCCAGCTGGTCCATACTGGGGTACGCTTTGTGTCCTGTCACTGATGTGGCTCTGGGAGCTGTTCTCTACTATTTCTGGTTATGTAGTAGTTGTTCTGGAGGATGAACTAAAACATGCACATTGCTAAGCTGCCATCTTAGCCCCTCCTCCTCTTTTTGTATATTCTGAATATTAAACCCTTATCTTCTATCTGGTTTCCAAATATTTTTTCCCACTGTGTAGGTTGCCATTTTACTTTCATGATAAAGTCTTCACAGAACAAAAGTTTTTAATTTGCTCTGGACCCATTTGTATATTTTTTCTTTTATTGCTTAGGCTTTGATTGCAAAGTTCAAGAAACCATTGCCAAACATAAGATACTTCCCCATCTTTTCATCTAGGAGTTTGATAATTTCAGCTCTTATATTTAGGTCTTTGATCCATTTTGAGTTCACTTTTTATGTAGGGTGTAACAGAGGGGTCCACCTTCATTATCCTGCAAGGACTTCAGTTTTCACAGCACCATTTGGTGAAGAGACTATTCGTTCTCAATTGGCTAGTCTTTGCCTCATGTCAAAGATCAGTTGGTCATAGATTTTAGAATTGATTTCTGACTTCTCAATTCAATTTCATTGGTCTATATATTTGCCCTTGTGCCAGTACTATGTGTGTTGCTTACTGTGGCTTTGTAAGAAGTTTTAAGATGGAGAAATGTGAGTCCTCCAACTCCATTCTTCTCTTTTTCAAGGTGTCTTTTGCTATTTGGAGCCCTTTAACCCTACATATAAATTCAATTGTTGGCTTTTCCATTTCTGCAAAGAAGATTTTTGGAATTTTGATTTTGATTGCATTGAGTATGGAAATCACTTTGGGTAGAATTAACATCTTAAAAATAGTTACTCTTCCAAGACATGAACACAGAATGGCCTTTCATTTATTTAGTACTCCTTTGATTTCTTTCATCAGTGTTTTGTAGTTTCTGTGTATAATCTTTGTACATTACATCATTGGTAAAATTTATTCTAGACATTCAATTTTTTGTTTGCTATTGTTAATCAAATTTTTTCTTGATTACTTCTCTGATTATTTATTGCTAGTGTACAAAAACACTACTGACTTTTTGGTTTTGATCTTTTACCCTGCACTTTTCTGAATTCATTCATTAGTTCTATGAGCCTTGAAGTAGATTTTTAAGGATTTTCTGTGTTTAGACTCATGACATCAGCAAGGAGTGATTCATGTATGGAATTTCCAATTTTTATACGTTTATTTTTTTTTCTTTTCTAATTGCTCTGGCAAGAACTTCCATTACAATATTAAATAAACTGGTTACAGTGGGTATGCTTGTCTTCTTCTTAATCTAATAGAGAAAGCTTTCAGTCTTTCATATATACATATATTTATATATATATATACACACACATACATATATACATATCTTTCACTATCTCACCATTGAGTATGATGTTAACTGTGAGTATTTTATATATGCCCTTTATCATATTGCAGAAGTTTCATTCTGCTCCTAGTTTTCTAATATTTTTATCAAGAAGTGGGTCTGAATTTTGTCAAATGCTTTTTTTGCATCAACTGAGATTATCTTATTTTTGTTCATTTTTCTTTTTTCTGTTAATATTGTGTATTACATACCTGGAATAATTTTCAACTGATTAGGTGTATAATTCTTTCAATATGTGGTTGGAATTCAGTTTGACAGTATTTTGTTAAGAATTTTATCATCTATATTCATAAAAGATACTGGTCTGTAATTTTCCTTTCTTGTGGTTTCTTTATCATGCTTTGGTGTGAGGGTGATGCTGGCCTCATAGAATCAATTAGGGACTCTTCCCTCCTCTTCAGTTTTATTTGGAAGACTGAACAGAATTGGTGTTATTTATTTGTGGAATGTTTGACTAAAATTTCATCATGTGAGATCATATCATCCTGGGCTATTTTCTACTTGGAAGCTTTTTTATTACTAATTCAATCTCTTCACTACTTATTGGTTTGTCAATATCTTCTTTTTCTTCTTATAGGTAGTTTCTGATTTTCTAGGAATTTGTCATTTCATTGAGGTTACCTAATTTGTTGGTGTACAATTGTTCATAGTATTCTCTTATAATCCTATTTATTTCATTGGGGTTGGTAATAGTACCCTTAGCACTTCTAATTTTATTTAGTTTTGTCCTCTCTTTTTTCTTCCTTATTCTGGTTAAAATTTTGTCAATTTTACTGTTTTTTTTTAAAGGATCAACTTTTGTTTTTTTTTCATTCACTATATTGTTGTTGTTGTTATTGTTTCACCCACTATCTCCATTCTAATCTTTTTTTTTTTTTAATTTCTTTTCTTCTGCTCACTTTTGGTTTAATTTGTTCTTCATTTTCTGGTTCTTCCAGTTCTGAGCTTAGATCTCCAAATTGTGATATTTCTTCTTTTTCTAATATAAGCATTTAGAGCTGTAAATGTCCCTTTCAGCCTTGCCTTTTCTGCATCTCATAAGTTTGGGTATGCTGTGTTTTCATTTTCATTTACCTGAAGATATTTCTTAATTTTCCTTATGATTTTCTCTTTAACCTTTTACAGATACATTGTTTAATTTCATTATGTTTGTGAACTTTTTAGTTCTCCCTCTGTTATGGATTTCCAACTTCACTCTCTTGTTGTTGGAAAAGATACATTGTATGAATTCAATGCTTTTTAATTATTAAGACTTGTTTTGTGGCCTAAGGTATGGATTTTCCTAGAGAATGATCCATGTGCACTGAAGAAAACTGTGCATTTTGTTCTCATTGGGTGTAGTTTTCTATATATGTCTGTTAGGTCTAGTTCACTTAAAGTTTCATTTATATATTGTATTTTCTTATTAATCTGCTCTCTTGATGTTTTATCCATTATTTAAAATGGTGAGTTAATGTTTCCTGCTATTTATGTATTACTTAGGGTTCTCTAGAGAAACAGAATCAACAGGAAACACTCGCAAATATAAAATTTCTAAAAGTGTCTCACATAACCATGGAAATGCAGAGTCCAAAATCCACAGGGCAGGCTGTGAAGCCAATGATTCCGATGGAGGGTCTGGACAAACTCCACAGGAGAGGCTCGCCAGCCAAAGCAGGAAGAGTGACAGTCTCTTCTGAATACTCCTTAAAAGACTTCCAGTGATTAGATTAAGCATCACTTATGGCAGAAGACACTCCCTTTAGCTGATTACAAATGCAATCAGCTGTGGATGCAACTGATGTGATCATGATTTAATTCTATGAAATGTCCTCATTCCAACAGACAGGCCAGCACTTGCCCAACTAGACAAACAGGTACCACCATCTGGCCAAGTTGGCACATGAATCTGACCATGACAATATAGAACCATCTTTTTCTTTCTTTCTTTTCAGTCTGTTGGCATTTGCTTCATATATTTTAGGGCTCTGCTATTTTGTGCATATATATTTACAATTGTCATATCTTCTTAAACTACCCCCTTTTTGTATATAATGGCCATCTTTGTCCCTTGTAACTGTTTTTTATTTAATGTATATTTTATCAGGTTTTGTATGGCCACCCAGCTCTTTTTTGTTATAGTTCTGTAGCATAATTTTTCATCTTTTCACCTTTAATACTTATGACTTTGAAATTAAGGTGATTCTTTTGCAGAAAACATATAGTTAGTTGGGTCATTTTTCTGTATCCATTCTGCCTTTTATATCCAACTTCACCTTTTGACTGGAGAGTTTAGTCCAGTATACATTAAGTTGCTACTGATAATGCAAGACTTTCTTGTGCATTTTTCTGTATAGTCTTTGCAATTTTAACACATTTTTTGATCCTCAATCTTTCCATTAATGCTTTTTTATTTATTTGATGTTTCTGTTGTTGCACCATATTGAGTGCCTTCTCACTTCCATTTGAAGGTATTTTTCATACTTTTTTTTTGTTGTTGATACCATGGGTTAAAAGTAAACATCCTAAGTCTATAATGATCATATTTGGTTTGATACCAACTTTACTTTAGTTTTTTGTTTGTTTTTACATGGGTAGGCACCAGGAATCTAACTTGGGTCTCTGGCATGGAAGGTGAGAACTCTACCACTGAGCCACCATGGCCCACCCCATACCAACTTGACTTTAATAGCATATAGATACTTTTTTTATATAGCCTTCTGTCTCCAACCTCTAGCTCCACACATTTTTTGGATTTGTTAAAAATTATATTTTTGTATGTTCCAAATATTAGACTTATCATATTTTATGTGCACTTGCATTTCAACACCATTACAAGTAAGAAGTGGAGTCACCAATCAAGAACTACAATACAATACTAATGGTGTTGGTAATTATTCAATTGGTTACCTTAATGATCTTTATTTGTTCATCCTTCTTTGAATCATTTTATAGTTTCCTTTCTTTCAGCCTGTATAACTCACTTTAGTATTGCATATAGGGCGGTGATGATGTGCCAGCTTTTATTTAGCTAGGAAAATATTTGTCTCACCCTCATTTTTGAAAGAAAGCCTCACCAGATATAAAATTCCTGTCAATGTTGTCTTTCTGCATATAAACCATTTCTATGCATTGCCTTCTTGCCTCCATGGTTTCTGATGAGTAATTAGCACTTAATCTAATTGGGATTTCCTTGTACAAAGTACATTACTTTTCTCTTGCAGTATTCAGAAGTTTGTCCTTGCAGTTTGATCAATATGTGGTGAGGCCTAGTTTTCTTCAAGTTTATCTTCTTTGGTAGTCTCTGGGTTTCTTGGATGTGCATGTACAAGTTTTATACTAAGTTTGGAAGATTTTTATCATTATTTATTTCAATATTCATTCTGTACTTTTCTCTTTCTTCTCTTTCTGGGACTCCATTAGATGTATGCTTGATGGTGTCCCAGAGGACTCTTAGACTATTTTTGCTTTTTATAGTTCTTTTTTTTCCTTTTTGCTCCTCAGCCTGATTCATTTCAATTGCCTTGTCTTCAAATTCACTGTTCCTTGTTTCTGCCAGATACAATGTGCTGTTGAAACTCTCTTGGGAGTTTCTCATTTTATTTATTATGGTTCAACGTTAGTAGCCATGTTTGTTCCTCTTTAAAATTCTTTTCTCTTTATTGAAATTCTCCTTTTGTTATTTATAGTTTCCTGGTATCCTTTAGTTATTCCTCTGTATTTCCTTTCATCTTCCTGAGCATTTTTAAGATCATTTTAAAAAGTCTTTGTCCAGGGTGGGCCACGGTGGCTCAGCAGGCAAGAATACTTGCCTGCTATGCCAGAGGACCTGGGTTTGATTCCCGGTGCCTGCCCATGTAAAAAAAAAAAGAAAAAAAATAAAAGTCTTTGTCCAGTATTTCCAGAGTGCTCTTCATTAGTGTTTCTAGATTTTTATCATCCTCCTGTGGATTAGCCATCATTCCCTGTTTCTTTGTCTTGTACTCTTTTGTTGCATGTTGTTTATTTTAATAATTTTAAATTTAATTCTGGGATTTATTTTCTGAGAAGTATATTTCTTGATTTTGTAATCAGTTGGTTATATGATAGAGATTTTCTTGGATATCAACACTACTATAAGAGAAGGTCTGCCCAAAGCAAATGGAAAGTGAAGGGTCTTTCCTGTAATATCTAACCTGTGACATGTCCTTCTTTTCCTGAGTGTGTGCTCACTAGCTACTTAGGTGTTCCCCTGTTTATAGGACTTTGAATGCTCCCTCTACTTCCTAGGATACAGCCCTTCTTCTTCTCCTTAGTGCTTCACTGCAGACTTAAGGCAGTAAACTTTTGGCCCAGTCTGTCCATATCAATTATTTTCTTCCTTGCGTTTTTGTTTCTAGCTGTTTCCAGCTGTCTCCAAGGACAAATTCTTGGAGAGTACATGAAGAGTAGTTTCCCAGTCTTTCCCAACTGGAACAAGGTCAGAGACCCACAGAGGGAGCCCAGACCACCTCCACACTTCCCTGGAGAGGAGTTGAAGGAGGGGATATGAAGGGTACCAGGAGCTTCTGCCATGGATCCCCAAAACTGCATTTTCTTATACTGCCCCCAGAATGAAGCACTTTAACTGTCCTTCACAGCATGGCATCTTTTACACTCCTCTGCTGTCTTTGTCCAGAGCAAGTTGGAACAAGGGCCTCCTTCACAGTTTGAACCCCCAGTGAGCTGAAATCAGTAATCAAAAGCCATGATAAGTGTCATCTTGTGCCTCCCACCCAGATTCGGGAGAAGTGGGTTTTTCTATCTCTATCTGGAACCAGCAAGCTATGCCAGGGGCTGGACCTCTCCATGGCCTGCCTTAAGAGTGGAAGATGGGCATTGGAACTGCCACATAGAGGTAGCAATTAATTTGTTTTTAACATAATTTAACAGCATTTTCTTTTTGCTCTTCTCTGGATGCTGTACAGTATTTTACTGAACTCTGCCATTTCAAAATAGTTCATTTAGCTAGTTCCTGCCTCTTAAATGGTTATTCTGGTGGATGGATGGATGGACAAGACATTGACATTATTATTTTTTTGACCTTTTGGTTGGAATTGTCAAGTGTAATTCTTTCTATCATCAAAATGAATTATTTCAATTTCTGCTTTCTTCATCACTTTGCCTTCTCTTCTGTCATCACATTTCCATCTGTCTCCATTTCTTTTTTTTTCTCTTTCCCACCTATTTTCTTTCCAGTTTTTTGTTTTACTAGAACAATTGTAGGTAACAGAAAAACATGCAGAAGGTACAGAGTTCCCACATACCCCACAACACACAGTTTTCCCTATTACTAGCATTCTGCATTCATGTGGTACCTTTGTTACAATTGGTAAAACTATGTTATTATAATTATCTTATTAATATTAGCCCATAGTTTACATTAGAAACCTCTTTGTGTTCTGCAGTTCTGTTTTTTTAAAACTTTCTATTCTGGTAACATATGACCTAAAATTTCCCATTTTAACCACTTTCAAGTATTTAATTTAGTGGTGTTAATGTTACATTCACAATGCTGGGCTACCATCACCACTTTCCATTACCAAAACTCTTCCATCACCCCAAACAGGTACTCTGTGTCAATTAAGCTCCCCATTCCCCACCCCCCATCCCTAACCCTTGTAATGTATTCTAATTTCTGGCTGTATGAATTTGCAAATCCTATTGAGTTCACATAAGTGAGATCAAACAACATTTGTCCCTTTGTGTCTGGCTGGTTTCACTCAACACAATGTCTTCAAGTTCATCCACATTGTAGCATTTATCAGAACTTCATTCTTTTTTATAGCCAAATAATATTGCACTGCCCTGTCTCCATTTCTTAAGGACACTTGTGGTTAACGTTATGTGGTTTTAGGCATTAGAAACTGGATCTCTGAGATTGTCATTGTTCATACCACCACAAAGCACCTCCATGATAAAACACTGTGTAAACAGGAAGAGGCGATCGTCTTAACTTAATAAGAGATAACAACTGAACATCCCATTTAACCCTTGTTTTAAATCACATTCCCTTTGAAATAAAAGACAATATCAGGCCAGGGCCAGATGGTTTCACAAAGGAATTTTACCGAACATTCCAAAAAAAGCTAACAACATTCCTGCTAAATTCTTCCAAAAATTTGAGTGAAAAGGAATAATGCTTTATCTCATTTTAGAAAGCTAATATCATTTGAATACCAAAATTAGAAGACTGCAAAAAAGAAAGACTACAGGCCAATCACCATAATGAATATGGATGCAAAATTTTTCAACAAAATATTTGCAGATCGAATCCAATGAAACATTAAAAAAAAATATGCCATGACCAAGTGGGGTTTATTCCAGGTGTGCAATGTTAGTTCAACACTACCATTCAATCAATGTAATACAACACATTAACAAGTTGAAAGGGGAAAAAATCACATGACCAATATCAATCGATGCTGACAAAACATTTGAAAATATTCAGCATCCTTTTCTGATGAAGACACTTCAAAAGGTAGGAATAAGGAAACTTCCTCAATATGATAAATGGCATCCATGAAAAACCCCTAGCCATCATCATTCTCAACAGTGAGAAATTGAAAGCCTTCCCCCTGAGATTGAAAATGAGACAAGGATGCCCACTGGCACCACAGTTATTCAACACTGTGCTAAAAGTTATAGCAAGAGCAATTAGACAAGAAAAAGAAATAAAATTCACCCAGATTGGAAGGGAAGAAATAAAACTCTCATTATTTGCAGATGACATGATCCTATATTTTGAAAATCCTGAGAAATCTACAACAAGGCTACTTGAGCTAAAAACAAATTCAGCAAAGTGGTGGGTTACAAGATTAATGAACAAAAATAAAAAATGTATCTATACACAAGTAATGACCTAAGGAGGAAATTAAGGAAGAATTTTTATTCACAATAGCAACTAAAAGAATCATGTATCTAGAAATAAACTTATCCAGGGATGCAAAGTTCCTGTACACAGAAAAGTACAAAATATAGCTGAAAGAAATCAAACAAAATGTAAATTGGTAGAAAGATGTTCCATGTTCATGCTAAGAAGGCTAAATGTCATTAATATGACAATTCTACCCAAATTCATCTACAGATTCAATGCAATACCAATAAAAATTACAGCATCTTACTTTGAAGACTTGGTAAAACTAGTTGTTAAATTTATTTGGACGGTCAAAAGGTCCTTCAAATAGCCAAAATCATCCTAAAAAGAAAAATGAAGTGGGAGGACTTAAACTGCCTGACTTCAAAGCTGTTATATAGCCACAGTGGTCAGAACAGCATGTTATTATCTCAAAGATAGACATCAAGGCACTCAAATCCACTGAACTGAGGCACAAGAGTTTTTTTTTTTTTTTTTTTCAATAAATGGGGCAGGGATAACTGGATATGTATAGCTAAAGGAATGAAAGGGAACCCCTCCCCCACCCCATACAAAAATAAACTCAAAATGTATCAAAGACCTAAATATAAGAGTCAGTACCATAAACTCCTAGATGAAACTATAGTGAAACATCTTGAAGATCTAGTGATAAGAGGTTAAGCTTCTTAAGCTTTACACCCAAAGCACAAGCAGTGAACGAAAACTTAGATAAATAAGAACTCCTTGAAATCAAATGCTCCTGTACCTCAAAAGACTTTGTCAAAAACAGGGAAGACTCAGACAACTTAATGGGAGAAAATATTTGGAAACCATATATCAGAGAAGGGTTTGATATCCAGAAAATCCTACAGATTTATTTAAAATCCTACATATGAAGATCCTATACAGATCAATAACCAAAGAACAAACCAATTTTAAGAAGGGCAAATGTATGAATAGACATTTTTTCTCAAGAAGAAATATAAATGGCTAAAAAAGCACATGAGAAGATGTTCATCTTCATTATCTATAATGGAAATTCAAATCAAAACCATAATCAAATACCACTTCACACCTGTAAAAATAGCTGCCATTAAACAAACTGGAAATTACAAATGTTGGAGAAGATGTGGAGACATTAGAACACTTATTCACTGCTGGTGGGAATATATAATGGTGGAATGACTGTGGAAAACAATTTGGTTGTTCCTCAGAAAACTAAATATCAAGTTGCCCTATGACCCAGCAATACCACTACTAGGTATATAACTAGAAGAGTTAAAAGCAGTGATAGGTACAGACATTAGCACTCCGATGTTCATAAGGGTATCATTCACAATTGTAAGAAGACGGTAGCAGTCCAAGTGTTCATCAACACATGAACAGATAAACAAACTGTGATAAATACATATGATGGAATATTATGCAGCAGTAAGAAAAAATGAGGCCCTGAAGCATATGTCAACATGGATGAACTTCAAGGGCATATTCTGAATGAAATCAGCCAGACTTAAAAGGATAGTGTGTGATTTCACTAATACGAGCCCCCTAGTAAATATAAACTCAGAGTCTTAAAGTGTAGACTAAAGGGGACCTAGATGTAGACAGAAGATAGAAAACAGGGAAGGCTATCTAATACTTATAGGCTTGTTAATGAGGTTGAACTTAAAAGTAGGGGAATGAGTAGAGGTGACGGTACTTTGTTCGTGGTATAAGCAATAGTGCTATACTGAAGGTGAAAATGACTGAAAAAAATTGTTTAAAGCTGTGTATCCCACTGATTAACACCATAAATAAGTTCCTGCATGAATTACTTCAAAAGTATGACATTTGAAAAGTATTAACCCTCATACAGGGTTAATAGTAGAAGGCTCTATGGGAAAAACTACTTTTGAATGCTATGGACTATATGTAACAGGAACGCCTCACATATATTGGCTATATGTGAACAATATAGGGCTAAATAATCTTGGGTGGGGGTGGAAATAAGAAGTAAGGGGATTTTGGAATTTTCTCTTTGTGTGTTGTGTCTATCTATTATTTTTCTTTTGGGACCAATGAAAATTGTCTAAAATTGAGAGTGATGATGATTTTTACAACTAAATGAGGTACTGTGAGACTTTTTTTTTTCCTGGCTAGAATATATGCTATGTGAATATATCTCAACAAATTCTGCAGATTCAAATTAAATAAATAAAGAAGCAGAAAGGTTCAAGTGATAGAGAAAAGGTGGAGAGAGAGGTGCACCTATTCAATGTTGGAAGGGTAGCAGAACGGTGCAGGTCTGTCAGAGAGTAAGGTAGCAGATCCACAGGAGGCTGTGGTGCCGCCATGTGTTTAGGCATTCCCATCACTAGAAACATACTTAAAAGAACTGAAGGCAGGGACTTGAATAAACATTTGCACTCTGTGTTTATGTGGCATTGTTCACAATAGCCAGTGGATGGAGGTGGCTGAAGTGTACATTGATTGAGGAGCGAAAGAGCACACTGTGGTGTATACAGGTGGTGGAAACGTTATGCATCTACAGAAAGGAATGAAGCCATGGGGCACATAATGAGGTGAATGAACCCTGAGGACATTATGTTGAGCAAAATAAGCCAGAAACAACAAGACAAATATTGTATGGTCTCGTTTAGAAAATATTTATTAAAAAAATTAAGACTAGATTATAAGCTCTTACAGCAGTCATGCTTTTCTTGAGCTTTATCTCTAAATTCTGAGATGCTGTGCTCAGTGTGCTTAGTCAGGTATTTTCCTGAAACTTTGGGTAGCTGTGGGGAAACTAAGACTCAAAGTTAGAGTTCAGCAAGCTCTGAAAGTGAGCACTCGTCAGATCAGAAAGGAAGGAATACATTTATATTACTTGCAAGTAATGTGGAGAATTTTTCACAGAATCTATAGAGAAAAAGGATATATGTAAAATAAGAGTTCATAAAGACTGGTAGAAATATAATGGAAACACTAAGATGAGTAATACAGTTATAAAAAGTTAGAAAATGGAACATAGCAAATACCCATTGACAGGAGTAGCAAAAACTATGAAGTACATGGAAATGAACAGAATACATTATACTGTATAATAATGTAAAAATTATACATTATTGAGGAAAATGGCATAAATACTAATAAATTAAGAAATAATGTCTATAAGTATAAGAATTAATTTAGAGGAAAATTAAAGTCTCCCCAAATTACCTATAAATCTATTTCTATTCCAGTCAAGATATCAAGAGATATTTCTTTTTCAAGGAATTCAACTCTGATATTGTAAAAGATTAAAATGGGATAATAAGTGAATTTTTTTGAAGAAAGGAAAGAAGGGGATAAAGAAGATTAAGTAAGGAGGGAAAAAGGAAGGAGGAAGAAGAGGAAAGAGGATAGATAAGTGGGAAATGAGAGATGGGGTGAAAAGATGGGATGCTCACTTTCTTGGATGTCAAGTACTCAGAGCTAACAAACAGGGTCATATATGCATAGAAACACCCTGTTTGATAAAGAGACATTATAGTTTAGTGGGCAGAGAATAGCTTATTCAGTATACAGTGCTGGGGTGACTGGATATTATAGAACAAAATTAGACCCTATGTCAAAACATGTATAAAAGTTGAGTAAAGATAAAGAACTAAATATGAGGAGCAAAAAATAAATAAATAAATAAAAATAAAAAATAAAAAATAAATAAATAAATGTAACTCCTAAATGTGCATTATCAAGATAATCAAATGCCAAGAAACCAGCAAAAAACAACAAAGCACATGAAGAAGTCAGAACTTATAGCCAAACAAAATTATCAAATTAAATAGCTGGAGGAGACAGAATTTGGAACACTAATCAAAGATATTCAAGCAAATCTTCTATGTAACTTTAATGAGATGACTACAGAGATTAAAATACCAATAAGGCACTAGAAGAGCATGAAAAAGAATTTGAACGAATGAATAGAAAATATAGCAGATCATACAGAAATGAAAAATATTGTAGATCAAATTTAAAAATTCTATAGACAAAAAACAGCAAATTTCAAGAGACAGAAGAAAGAATAACCAAACTAAAGGACAGAGCAACTGAATTCAAACACAGAAAAGAACAAATGATGAAAAGGATGGAAAAATTTGAATTGGATCTCAGGGAAATGATGGAAAACAAGAAGTATACATATATAGGAATCATTGGTATCACAGAAGGAAAAAAGAAGACTAAAGGGCTAAGAAGATTATTTGAGGAGATAATTGGGGGAAACTTCCCACCCCTTATAAAAGACACAAATATGTAAATCAAAGAATTCCAATGAATTCAAAATAGAATAAACCTAAATAGACCCACTCCAAGACACATAGTTATCAGACTGTCAAATGCTGAAGAGAAGGAGAGAGTCCTGAGAGCAGCAAAAGAAAAGTGATACACCACATAAAAGGGAAGACACTTAAGACTAAGTACTGAATAATCACTGGTCACCATGGAGATGAGAAGACAGAGATACTATATATTTAAGATTCTGAAAGAGAAAAAATTCTAGACAAGAATTTTTTATTCCACAAAGCTGCCCTTCAAAAGTGAGGGAAAGGGTGGTAAGGGTAACTCAGTAGTAGAATTCTCACTGTCATGGAAAAAAGAGGTCTGGAGAAGCATACAGATATGAAGACTATTAGTGAAGGTAACTTAAAGATAAAAACAGTGAGAAAAAAATAGATCTGAAAATTAAAAACCAAAGGATAAGATGGTTGAAATCAAGAAATGCCTTTACAGTAATAACTTTGAATGTTAACAGATTAAACTCGCCAATCAAAAGACACAGATTGGCAGAGTGGATTTAAAGAATATGATCCATTTATATTTTGTTTACAAGAGACTCATCTTAGACACAAAGATGCAAATAGTTTGAAAGTGAAAGGATGGAAAAATAAATTCCATGCATAAGTGAAAAAAGATAGGATAGTTATATTAACATCAGAGAAAATAGACTTTAAATACAACAATGTCAGAAGACAAGGAAAGACACTATATATTAATAAAAGGGGTAATTCACCAAGAAGAAACAGCAATCATAAATATTTTTGCACCCAGCCAAGGTCCTCCAAAATACATGAGGTAAACAATGGCAAAACTGAAGTAATAGATGTTTTTACAATTAGAGTGGGAAACTTCTACGTAGCACTCTCTTATAAGTAGAACAACCAGATAGATGCTCAATAAGGAAATAGAGAACCTAAATAATATGATAAATGATTTAGACCTAACAATTACATATAGATCTTTGTACCCCAAGACACCAGGATATACATTCTTCTCAAATGTTCATGGAATGTTCTATAGGATAGATCATATGCTGAGGGTACAAAACAGGTCTTAACAAATATTAAAAGATTGAAATTTTTCAGAGAATTTTTTCTGATCATAATGGAATGACTGGAAATCAATACCCACCAAAGATCTGGGACTTTCACCAACATAGAGAGGTTAAACAACAAGCTCTTAAAAAAAATCACTGGGCAAAAGAAGAAATTGTCAGAGAAATAAGTAAATATCTGGAGACAAGTGAAAACAAAGAATACAACATATCAAACTTATGGAGTGTGACAATGATGCTGAGAGGGAAATTTATAGCTCTAAATGGTTAACCCTAAAAAAGAAGGAAGCTAAAACCAAAGACCTAACTGTTACAACTGAAAAAACAAGAGAAAGAGCAGCAAACTAACCTTAAAGCAAGTAGAAGAAAAGAAATAACAAAGATTAAAGTGGAAATATATGAATTGAAGAACAAAAAAAAATAGAAAGAATCAACAAAATCAAAAGTTGATTCATTAAGATCAGCAAGATTGACAATCCATTAGATAGACTGACAGAGTTAAAAAGAGAAGATGCAAATAAAGAAATCAGAAAGGAGAGTGCTGTCATTGAGCCCATAGAAATAAAACAAGTTATAAGATTATACTATGAACAACTGCATGCCAACACATTAGACTTAAATGAAATGGACAATTTCCCAGAAATACGTAAAAAACCTATACTGATTCAAGAGGAACTAGAAAACCTCAACAAACCAATCACAAGTAAAGAGATTCAATAAGTCATCAAAAACCTCCCTACAAAGAAAAGCCACAGTCCAGATGTCTTCATGGGGGTATTTTACCAATCATTTCAAGAACCAACACCATTCCTGCTCAAATTCTTTCAAAAAATCGAAGAAAAGAGAACACTACCTAAAACATTCTTTGAGGTGAACATAACTCTAAGAACAAAACCTGATAATGTTTTGTTAGGAAACTATAGGCCAATCTCCCTAAGGAATATAGATGCAAACATTCTCAATAAAATACCTACAAATCAAATCCAAAAGCACGTTAAAAAAATTATACACCATGACCAAGTGGGGTTTATTCCAGGTATGCAGTGATAGTTCAACACAAGAAAACAAATTAATGTAATACAACAAAATTATGAATTGAGAGGGGAAAATCAAAATCAATGATCATCTAGATTGATGCTGAAAAGGCATTCAACAAAATTCAGCATTTTTTCTTGATAAAAACATTTTAAAAGGTAGAAATTGCAGGAAGCTTCCTCAATATGATAAAGGACATATATGAAAAATCCACATCCAATATTGTACTCAATGATGAAATGATGAAAGGCTTCCTCCTAAGATTGGAAATGAGACAAGGTTGCCCAACGTCACCACTGTCATTTAACATTGTGCTAGAAGTTCTAGCTAGAGCAATTAGGTAAGAAAAGGAAACAAAAGGCATACAAATCAGAAAGGAAGAAGGAAAACCTTCATTATTCGATAATCTGATCTCATATCTGGAAAATTCTGAGAAATCCACTACAAAGCTACTTGAACTAATAAACAAATTAAGCAGAGTGGCAGAACATAGGATTAATGCACAAAATCATTAATATTTCTATATACTAGTAAGAAGCTTACCAAGGGGTAGTTTAGAAAAGAATTCTATTCACAGTAGCAACCTAAAGAATCAAGTATATAGGAATAAACTTAACCAAGGATTTTAGTACATGTACAGAGAAAACTACAAGACATTTCTATAAGAAATCAAAGAAGATCTAAGTTGGTGGAAAGACATTCTATATTCACAGATTGGGAGTAAATGTTGTTAAGATGTCAATTCTATCCAAATGGATCACAAATGCAATGTAATACCAATCAAATTCCATCAACACACTTTGTAGACTTAGGAAAGTTATCAAATTTATTTGGAAGGGGAAAGAGGCCTCAAATAGACATAAACATAAAAGAATAACAACGTGGAAGGACTTTTGTTTTCTGACTTTCAACCTTATTATAAAGCCACGGTGGTCAAAACAGTATGACAATGGCACAAAGATAGACTATTGATAAATTGAATTGAATTGAAATAGACTCTCAGATCTATGGTCAATTGATTTTTGACAAAGCACCCAAATCCACTGAACTGGGACCGATAGTCTAAAAAGTGTGAGAACTGGATATCCGCAGCCAACAGAGTGAAAGAGGACTCCTATGTCACACTCTTAACTTAAAGTGGATAAAAACATTAACTTAAAGTGGATAAAAGTCCTAAATTTAAAATCAGTTTCACAAAACTCCTAGAATAAAATATAGGGAAACATCTTCAAGACCTAGTGATATGAGATAGCATCTTAAATCCTAAACCCAAAGCACAAGCAATGAAAGAAAACATAGATAAATAGGAACTACTCAAGACTGAAAACTTCCGTGTCTCAAAGGACTTTGTCAAAAGGGTGAAAAGTCAACCAACTCAATGGAAGGTAATATTTGGTAACCATATATCTGAAAAGAGTTTGATAGCCAGTATAAATAAAGAAATTCTATAACTCAACAATAAAAGGACAAACAATCCAATTATAAAATGAATGGATATTTCTCCAAAGAGGAAATATAAGCTGCTAAAAGGCACATGAAAAGATGTTCATCTTTATTAGCTATTAAGGAAATGAAAATCAAAACTGCAAAGAGATATCACTTCATACCTTAAAGAATGGCCACAAATAAGCAAACAAATGTGGGAGAGGATATGTATAAATCTTAAGTACTCAGTGCTGGTGGGAATATACAATGATACAGCCACTGTGGAACGCAATTTGGTTGTTCCTTAGAAAACTAAATATTGAGTTGCCCTAGGACCCAACAATTCTGCTACTCAGTATATGCCCAGAAGATATGAAAGCAGTGACATGAACAGACAAGTTGCACAGCAATGTTTGTAGTGGCATTCACAATTGGATGGAAGCAATCCAAGTGTCCATCAGCAGATGAGAGGATAAACAAATAGTGAAATATACATGTGATGGATGATTATACAGCGGTAAGAAGAAATGAAATTCTGAAGCATGCAAGGTGGATGAACCTTGAGGATATAATGCTGAGTGAAATGAGTCAGACACAAAAGGACAGTTATTATTTGAGTTTATAATATGAGCTAATGAGAATATGTAAACTCAGAGTCTGAAAATATAGAATGCAGAGTACCTAGAGATAGACAGGAGCTTGAGAAGGGGGAACATCATCTAATATGTACAGAATTTTTAATGATGTTGAACGTAAATGTTTGAGAATGGATAGAGGTAGGGGTAGCTTATAGTGCTGTATTATAGGTAAATTTGGTCAAAAGGGGTTATTTAGAGTCATGTATGTCACTGATTAACACTGCAAATATAAATAGTTATTGTATCAACTGCTACAAATGTACAACACCTGTACAAAGGGTTAATGATAAAGTGGTAAATAGGGAAAAGTTACCTATTGCTAGTTATGGACTATAGTTAACAATAATACATTAATATTCTTTCAACAGTAACCGGTGTGCCACACCAATACTTGGGGTTAATTATATGGGGGATAATGGATGTGGGGTGTTTTGGATTTTCTCTTTTTGTGTGTATCTGATATTTATCTTTTTGGAGCAACAAAAACAATCTAAAATTGAGTATGATGACGATTGCACAACTATGTGATGATACTATGAAACGTTGACTGTATACTTTGAATGACTGTCAGTTATGTGAATATATCTTAATAAAGTCTGCAGATAAAAAAAAAATACTAATTCATAGCGGCCTTAAGGTGTCATTTACCTCCAAGTTTGAAGGAAGAAGAATAGAATGAGGAAGTGAAGGGATTTAATTTGGTCATACTTATAAATATTTGATAAAAATAAAGAAATGATTGCAGTTTGGATAAGTTTCACATTTTAGAACTGACATCTTAGTTCAGAACCAGGTCTAGGAAATGATTAGAATGGAATTTCAGACAGAACTTACGTGATCTAACTGGTAAGAAGAGAGTGATGCTGGTCCTGAGAATCAGGCAGAAATGATAGACATTAATCATGGGAAAAATTTGACAATTTCCAAACTCCTTGCACTCTTTGGCATGTATAATTATAGTCTTCAATAGTTTTTGGAACACATTTCAATTACATGTTTTGACCAAGAAAATAACCATCACTTTCAATGATTCCTGAATATAGAATTTAACAATAGCAAATTAGCATAGTGTTGTGATGAGAGCATTTTTAAGTAGGGATGGATATGTACTTGATTGCTTTAAAGGGATTTTAATTATAAAGAACTGTCTTAGACTGCAAAACTAATCATCATTTTGAACATTTCTGCATTTAAGAAAACATTGCTGTGTAGATCTTGGACATTACTTTTGGAAGCCTCCTCACCAATGATATAGTATGAACTAGAGATAGAGTCTCTAACTGAAGAGATGTAAAGTATGTATGATGGCTAAACGCATTGTGCAAAATAGGCTCAGGTTTCTACATGGCTCTGATATGTTTTCTGGCTGTGTGATGTTGGATAAGACCCCATATGCCTCTATATCCTCACCTGTACAGACAAAAGGAATAGTAGCTATATAACTGAGAAGTTAAGATTTAATGAATGATTGTGATAACTGAATCATTACATAGATATTTCTTTTAACTTTCTAGTGTATTGGAGTGGCCAGAGTGAAATACTTGAAATTTCTGAACTGTAGTGCAGCTGCCTTGATCTCTGATAATGATTGTATAAGTATATAACCTTTATTTGGTGATTGTACAAACCTTGTGACTGACTCCCACTTATACCTCTTTATTCTGTTTGTCAACTTTGGAGTCTTAAGGTCACTAAGGACAGCCCCTAATGTTTATTAATGAAGGACCTTGAGTCAGCCCAGAACTAACTCACCTCAATTCCAAAACCCTCTTGCTGTATCTAACTAAAATGGGCCCATCAGACATGCATTGTAGCTTAAACCTTAATGTGTATGTGACTAAAAATCACGCTCATCATCATATTCAAGCTGCTGTTTTCTTACACACATTGTGTAACTAAGCATGTAATAAACCTGTGCATGCTCATTAATGAGATCATCTCTAACCTCATCACCTGGAATCGTCATGCTTGTGATCCTAAAACCTGCCCACATTTTGATATTATAAACTGATGAGAGCTGCTGAAGTTCAGAGAGACAGATTTTGAGGTGGATAGACCATCTGATCTACTGCTTCATGCTTAGCAATAATCACTTTCTCTATTTGAAACTCTGGTGTTTCAGGAATGGGTCATTTGAGCACATTGGGCAAAGAACCCATTGCTTCTGATTGATATTAGTTGTTTCATAGGGTTATTTGTACAAACTACAATAGATAACTGAAATACACCACTTAGCAAATGTCTACATAAAATTAACAACTATTACTAAATCTGTATTTCCTTTAATTTGAGAGGCATTTTATGAATCTGAAATGGGAATATTAGTGTTGTTTTCATATTAATGTCATATATTATAACACTAAATTTAATTCCCATATGGCCATAAAATTGGTAAAGTATACCAAAATTTAAATCTACTGCACTTCTTTAGTCTTTATTGCAGAATGTAGGAATAGCCATTTGAAGTGTAGTGGGGTGACAGTGGGGATAAAAATAATTGAAAACATATGTAAAGAATGATGAAATTGAAGAGATTGTAAAAGATAATTCTTACTTGCTAGTGTGCTTGTAGAAATAAATATAGTTTGCTACCACTGTACTTTTGAGATAAATTATACACAACAAAATCTCAAATTTTCTGTTAATATATCCTTACTAAAACTTAGCTTCTAGCTAAAGAAAACTTGCACCAGTTTGATACTTTATGCTTTAACTGTTTATGAGGCTAGCACCATAACATTGAGAGATGGTTTAGTATCAGCCTGAAAGGTCTGACCTTCTCTCTTCATCTAAAAGGGATTTGGCTGCATTTTTTACCATTGTAACTAAAAAGTATTTTCTTTGTTTCAATTGACTTTAAAAATCTGTTTTTCTGTTCATTACATTTGCCTGTTTTTACACTTCATATTATTTTCTATTATTTTTCACCAGTGAGATCAGGGCTTGAATTTTCCAGTACTCCTTAGCTATAGACTATGTGTGCTTTTGGCACATGTATTCCACCTGGAAAATTAATGGAAATAAGAATTTTTTTCCCTAGGATATACTTTTGTATATACAAATGCAACATTTTACACAGAGCAAATGTCTAAGAGAAGTCCACTTCAAGACATGAGCAAATGCTATAAATTGTACTGAGGTTCCCTCATCACAACATGACTCAACCATTCATTTAATTCCATAAGCAGTGTTAGGTTACCAGTGAAAAAGAAAGAGAAAGAAAGAAAGAGATAGAAAAAGAGAAAGAGAGGGAGAGAGAGCGAGTGCAAGAGCAAAAGCGAGAGAGAAACACCATCTTTCTTTTATCATTCAATAGTTTACTAGAAGAGAGGTTGTTAGATTCTTAACAATAATATCAGAATCATAGCTTCAGTCCTACCAAGAGATTTAAATATCACTAGACATAGGTACTTATCGCAATGACTGACAGCTAGTAAATTCCAATATGCATTTTTGATAGAATGACTAAATGAATGAATGAATAAAAACATAGATGTTATCAGAAATTTAAAGTACACATCCCCCCATTAGTATTTACTTGGGCTATTTATATCAAATTTTATGTAAAAATCTCTTTCTTGTAAGTTAAAGGGTACATTTACTGATGTTTACAAAATAATTCATAAGTCTCTGGAGTTTCAGACAATTTTGAAAAATATATCAAAAGATAAATATAAAATTATATCATATTTTTTTCCGACAACTGATGTAGTTTTAACTCTTTTTAGGTTCTCTTTATTTGGTTCAGATACACTTACAGTTACAGATAAATCACTTAAAATGCATATTTAACCCTAGAGAGATGAGGAGGAAAAGGTGCTTCCCTTCTACCCATCATCGTAGTTAAAAGCAGCTCTGATTATAAGCATTTTATTTTCTTTTTTTCTTCCTGTGTGTGGTTAGTGTAAATTTTAAATTTCTTCATGATGAATATCTATATAGCCAAATGTCAAATTCCCAAACTTTAATGTCAAGTTACAACCTGAAATATATTGCATAGATTTTAATTTTATTTACTGTGGCTGTCAATATAGTCTTATTACTCTATTTCATTTTTGATCTTTAATGAAGTACCTGTGAGTTATGATGTGGAAAAATGTCAGGATGAGAAAATGATGATCCCCATTTTTTTTCTTAGCCATGACATTTCAGTATTATGAGCTGTATCTCACAAGGTCAGGACTGTGTGACCTATTTTGCTGTACTCATTATCCACTAATCCCCAAATAGAGGCCAAAAGAAAGGAGGAAGTAGATTTGAAAAACACTACTGGCCATAGTTTTGTGTTGCCTGGAAGGATATGGGGCAATATACTCAATGGCTTTTCCGAGTAAGAAAAATCAAACTGTGCTATAAAATATTAACTCTTATACCACCGTAGAGAATTGATAATCAGATTCTCTTTTCATCACTTTTACCACCTTTGTCCCTGACAGGAAAAGTGAAATAATCTTTTTCTTGAACTCTCCTCTTTTAGCCCTGTAAACAGTTATTTTAGGGAATAATTTTTGTATAAATGCAGTTCCAAAAATGCCTCAAAAAGTCTGTCATTCTGTTTTTCTCTTTGCAACTAGTTTGCAGTGCCAATTTGAAAAAAAAAAAAGCAAAATGGTCGAAGCTGATAACAAGATATTTGTATAGATTATCTTAGAATAAGAGATATCTGTTTAGATTTTCTTGCTAAAGCAGGAAGAAGATTCACCAATTGAGAATACAAATGGGGTTTGAGTGAATAGTGAAGAGGTGTTGAAAGGAGGAAAATGGGATTGTTAATATATTGGAAATGCAGAATAATTTCTTGGCAATATTATTTGCCATAATGATGACAAAGGATTATTGAAGTTTGGGCACTGAAAAATGAATTTAGGAAAGTTTGAGGTGATGGTAAAGAATGGTAAACTTGAATCTGAGATTATGAAGTGGTTAAAGTTATTGGTAATGACAAGTCTAAGAAATGGCCATGTTGGTAAATGTCTAGGATGAGAGACAGTAGTGTAAGATTATTGAATGACATACAATCCAGGAAATAAGAGACCAGGACATTACAAAGTGCATACATTTCCATAGTGGAATAATAATCAATGTTAAAAAAGTTGAAGTTAATTAACTACAAGCTTAAAACATCTAAGAAATTAGGAAGAGCTAGTGAACGGTCCATGGGTCATCATAACAATAAGGGGTACTTTAGTATCAAGTTGAATATTCTGATAACCAGGGCCCGGCTGTTTTGAGGTACTAAAAAATGGTCTAAAGTTGGCAACAAGGGGCAAAGAGAACAACTATCACACCTCAAGGTTTAGATATGGTGAGGAGGTTCCTCACCATTTACGAGGAATGCAGGGAAAGTTTTGTCTAAGAAGAGAGTTGAGTTTCTGTAAGAACAAAGATAGGGAAGGGCTGAAGGTAGAGAAGATTTAACTGATGAAATACCAGAAGTTCCAGAAGGTATAACAAAAATATTTCAATAATTGGGAAAGAGTGGGAGAGTCCAGAAGAGTGTCCAGAAAGAAAGATGTGAAAAGCCCTGTCAGAATTTGGATGCAGAATAAGAGAAGAAGCTGGAGTATCTGAGCTTGTAATTGCTGACAAATTGCTCTAAAGGGAATGTGGAGATCGATGCAGACAGTGTTGAGACAAAAAGGGATGTGAAGACTGTAAATGGCACCAAAAGGTGAGCATCCTTCTAGAAGCATTCAGAGTGCTGAGAGGGCCTTTCCAGAAGCATGCAGAATTCAGAGAGCACCTCTTAACTTGTATAAAGAAGGCACGGTGCTTGAGAGAGGCTAGACGATCACAAGCAGTGGATGCTAGTAGGCCAGTTGTCTGAAGATGTTGAGTCATGCAAGAAAAATAAAAGCCTATTTTCTACCCGAATAACCACTATTTTGTCTTCTTAAGCTGAATTAGTACTTGGCTTTCACATAATTGAACTCATGCATCATATACTCTTTTGACTCTGTCCTGTTTCACTCAATGGTATATCTTTAATAGTTACAAATAACTTTGAATTTCTTCATAATTGTAGCTTAAAAATGCTTTAGTATATATTATTTTACTTGACTCTCAGATGAGGCAGAGAATAAGTACCTGCTCTTATTATACATAGTGATTAAATGATAAAGCTCTAATTTGGATGCTTACCTTCTGCTTTGAAATTCTACCCTTTTTCCATTGGCCCTTTTTCCATGTTCCTCTGCTGAGTGAAGGGGAAAAAGCTTGATTCATATGAGGTTGTATATTCAATATCCAGGTATAATATTTTAAGTATACTAAATCAATTGAGATATGTCTGAAAAGAAAAATTGTTTTGTTTAGATTAATTGAATTATCTCTTCAAGACTTTCTGATTTTTACTTTTCCTTTGACTCACATTTATCCTTGATGTGTTTCTGCTTCATTGTACCACAGGGAACTCTAGAGAGAGCTGGGACATCTCTCTGTATGTATCTATTCTGAAGTTAACAAGACTTGTCAGGAACACTATTTCTTCATGTTTT
This sequence comes from Tamandua tetradactyla, assembly GCF_023851605.1. Classification (NCBI taxonomy): domain Eukaryota; kingdom Metazoa; phylum Chordata; class Mammalia; order Pilosa; family Myrmecophagidae; genus Tamandua; species Tamandua tetradactyla. The sequence continues at coordinate 59,448,033 of NC_135345.1, forward strand.
CCATTTAGGATGCGAATCTTAAATTCTATAAAAGATACCTGAACAAATTCATTTTATAAACACTTGGAGTTACTTCTCCCCAGTAGTTTAGCTGCTAGGTATAAATTGAAGTGATTCACTAAAATAAAAGTGAAGTGCCCAGTGCTCCACTCTGGCTTTGATATTGAGGTATATTTTCTTTTAGTTCAGTTTTCTTACTTTTGAGCACCACATGTATTTCATAAATATTTATCATGTTTTTTGTAGCCGCATATATTTATTAAATTACATAAACGACATATAAACTAAAAAAAGGAAAGTGAGCCATTAACATAGCAATGGGTCCATAGAGAAATGATTCTAAAATGAGCTGAAATGTACTGGCTTTGCCAAATTGTCCTCTTTCACTATCAGAGAGTATCTTCTCTGTCTCTTCTCTAATATTTTGATCTTTGGCTTTGTTTTGCATTTTCTCTGCATCTCAAAGGGAACAGAATAAAGGAAGAAACCAAAGCAATAATTACCAACTGAACAAGTTATCATAATAGCAAAATTGAAATGGAAGGAGCTTAGCATTATTCAAAATTTTAGTCTTTTCTATAATGCTGATGGTATTTTAAATCCTTGTAGACTTCTTTCAACACAATGGAGTGGAATTGTGAGGAAACTGATCTCTGAGAAGTAACTGTGGAGGCAACACTGGAAGAAAGAGACTCAAGTGAACTAATGCAGGATGTGAAACTGTATGGGGGAATTACGTAAGAAAATATTACCAGGCTACTAATTTGGGAGAGCTAGCTCCGAAGAATCCATCCTCAGAAAGGCAAAACTCATAAGAAAATTCTATTGGCAAAGTGCAGGTTCCCTGTATTCAGTCGGCAAAGAGACCAAAAACTGGGGAATTTAGGAGATAGCTTGCTTCCATAGAGAAAGAGAGGAAACTAACAAGCAATTATTAGCTTTTAGGGGATACCAACGATGATTCTAAAAGCAAAAAAATCCTTTTTTTTTTTTTTTTTTTTAATCTATAGCTCCTTTTGAGTTATAGATGTGTTCTAATACCTAAAGCATCTTAGGATAAAAAAGAAAACCATAATCTACTCATCAAGTCTTTTGGGCCGTCTCCAGGTGTATTGCAGCTCTGATCCTTATGACCCTTCAAAAATGTCTTTCTGAGGAGTTAATAGAGAACAGATGTTAACTAAGGCAGCAGCTGTTACAATTAGACAAATGGGAAAATTTGGCAAATGATGAGGGCAGAAACTCTTTAACAGACAACGCAATTCCTTAAGATACAACTAGAAGTTTTGAAAAGGTCAATAAAAAGATGCACAGCCAGGTGTGTTAGCACATGTACATTCATTAAAAATGCTTTCAGGAAACAATTTTCACTAAAACAAAAATTCTCAAGTGTTCATTTGAAATAGTCTGATCATTATAATTATGGAAATCAAATTCTTTCTATATTTTGAAATGCAAGTTCAATTTTTTTTTTTTTGCGAGTTCAATTTTAACTTGAGTTTTGAAGTTTGAATTCCTTGGTTTTTAACAGTTAATGTTTTCCAGAGGAATTAATGTGCCCTGATCCTAGTGCTGCAAAAATCAGTAGACTATGCAATACTCTCTTTTCAAGTCTAGAACCTCATTGTCCGTGGAGAGAGATAAAACAACAAGTAATGTGATGATTGCTACTAGAACTGATGGAAAAAATTAATCTCTGTGATAGAGTAGAGAAACCTTACATAGAAGGGTTACTTGACCTTACTTCTGGTGAATGAATAAAAATTTGCCAAGGACAGTATAAGAGTAGATTTCTTACCACAGGGAAAATTAATCAATGCACAGGGTCATGAAAGCTCATTGTAAGTTAGAAACTGGTACAATTTCAGAATTGGACAGAAAAATGGTTCTCAGGTTTTAATGTGCATCAGAATCATCTGGAATGCTTATTAAAAATGTAGCCTTATGGGCCCCGTCCATAGATATTCTGAGCCAGTAATTCTGGAGTTGAACCTAGGGATCTTCGTCTTACCAAACATCTCATATTACAATGATAAAGTCTTGGGGTAAACTGTACATTGAGAAATGTTTCTTTAAATCAGTTGTTCTTAAAGTGTGATCACCAGATCAGCAGTATCATCACTTTGAAAGCTGTTACAAATGTCAATTCTTGGCCCCACCACACACCTACAGAATCAGAAACTCTGGAGTTTTGGTGAAATATCTGTGTTTTAACAAGATTTTCAGCTAATTGTGATGCTTAGTCAAGTTTAAGAATCAGTGCTTTACTACGGAAAAATACCAATCAGCTCTATTTCATAGGGAGGCTCACCTACGGACTAGTTTTCAATAGCAGGACACATTCAATATTCCTCACTTTATATTATCTTTATCTGTGAAGAGCTTCAGATGTTACAGAGACAGAAATAAACGCAAAAGGACACATGCAGGTGAAACAATTTATTATTGCTAGCTTCGTTCTGTTGGTCTGATTCCAGATGCAAAGCCTGAGTTTATGGGATAAAACATAGACCAGAATCCAGTTTGAATAATATAAAAGTCTGTCACAAAAATATTTGCTGAACTATATTTCTTTGTCTCAATTGTTTGTATGCTCCTGCCTCAATTTAGCAAACAAATTATTTTTGGTTTGTAATAGAGTTTGTTGTAATTGTACTTCATGTGAAATCACTTGGCTGATTAGTTAATTTGTGCTCAATAGAACTTACAAAATCTCAATTATAACATAAACAAGAATTCCTTTTAGTGAGAATCAAGGTGATTGGGGTCACATTAAGGTTCTATTTTTATATGTTATTTATATCCTTCTAATGATTTCATAAGATCATCTATTTCTTAAGAAATATTAAATTTGATGTGGTATGTATAGGGGGAAATTCTGTTCTTTGTTCACCCATCCATAACTATCCTGGATATGTGGTATGAAATGGATTTTGGTAACATGAGAGCACGGTGCCTTCTATGATTTTTAATGCAAATATAATCTTTCATCCTGAACTTTAGATGTCAATGTCAATGTGTAGGTTAGGAGCATTGTTTCATCCACTTGTCTAAAGAACTGTGGCAGAACAAATATTTCTAATTGATTTTCTTCCTCCACGCTAAAGGAATATACGGGTTGTATTGTTTCTCAGTGGAAAGCATGCCTGAAAGGCCCAAATCCTAGTGGAAACAACATCTTAAAAGTGATGAGTCTTCATTTTTATTATTGTTCTTGTATTTCTTCTCTCTGTTCCCAATACCTACCTCATCATGTACTAATGCTCTGTGAGGAAAAAACACCGTTTCTAGTCAGCACTTCTCAAAGAGCAGTTCTAAGTTGTTTTTCTGAATAACAAGATCAATGATTTATATGAAAGTAAGATACATTATAGGACTATTGAGACCTCTAGGTTCTCTACTTTTAAATATTGTTCATTGCTGGATGATCAGTTATATTCTAGACATTGTGTTCAGAACTAGGGGAAAGAAAACTAAGAAATAAAACAAAGCCCCTGTAATCTACAACTCACAATCTTCTGGGAGACACAGCCACATGCCAATGTCGCTAAAATACAATTGGGCCAAAGAAGAATGTACTTACTTAAATTCTGGTTCATATATATTAAATTTCATACTGCTTACTTAACAACCAGGGGTGTTAGCATATAAAATATCGACTCTTTTTTTTTTTAGTATATGAATGCATGACTTGTCGACTTTAAAATAATAAATGGTTTACTTTGCCTTAGTATTCAACTGATATTACATCAGTTCTCCTCAAAACATAGAACAGGTGAGCAAATGACTTGGAAATAATTGTTATTGAAACTGCCCCACTCCCATTGTATTACCTTATCTTTCCCAGCTGGTAGCTGTGGTCTCTTAGAAAGTTCCTTCTTATCAGTTGACTGAGGAAGAGAGAACTTGGGCCTGTTTTACAGATGGTTCAGCACCTCATGAAAACAGTGCTATAGCCCCTTTCTGGGACATCCCTGAAGGATGGTGGTGAAAGGAAATCATCTCAGTGGGCAGAACTTTGGGCAGGGCACCTGGTTGTTCATTTTGTTTTGAAGAAGATATGGCCAGAAGTACTTTTGTGTACTGATTCATGAGCTGCCACCAATGGTTTGGCTGGATGGTTAGGGATTTGGAAGGAACATGTTTGGAAAATTGATGAAATCAACATCTGAGGGAAAGGAATGTGAATAGATCTTTCTGGGTGAGCAAAAAACATGAAGATATTTATGTCCCATGTGAATGCTCAGCAGAGTGTGACCTAAACAGAGAAGTATTTAATAATCAAGTAGATACAGTGATCCAGTTTGAGGATATCAGTTAACTGTTTTCTGAGTCACTCTGGTCCTTCAAACCTTAAGTTCTGCCACAGTAGATACTATTTCCCTATTAGTCAATCAGTGCACAAATATGTGATGTGCATCTACTAAATACCACGTGTTCTTATTGTTGTCAATGGGGAGTTGGAGTGGATGATGAAAGGTAAGGTTAAAGCTTGGAGAATTAAAACAAGATGGATGATTTGAACTGGTTGACATTTAAGATAAGAATGGCTGAATAAGTGGAGGTATAAGAGGAGGGTTAAAAAGACATAAACCAAGGGGTGCGCGGGTAGTTCAGTGGTTGGAATGCCCGCCATCCATGTGGGAGACTTGCGTTCGATTCCCGGACCCCAAAAAAGATACACACCAAATCCCATTTATGTTTCAGTGCTGGCATTGACTAGCTCTCTAAAGGTTCATTGTTGAATACAAACATTCCCATGTTTACTATTTGCATCTTCTGTTTTTTATTTTTCCATCTTTGTTAGTTGAAAAAAAAATGTGCTTTCTCCGGACGTGGGGGAAATGGGGAGAGGAATTTGGAATCTGCTTTATGCTTCATAATGAGTCTGGCAACAACTTCATAGATATAAAGGCTTGTGTTTAATACACATCTGCCAACACTGAAAAGCAAAGTGAAAAAGCATCTCCCTTCTGATTTTGATCACAGAAGTTGTTCCCACTTATTTATTGAATAAGGAAACAGTTCGTTTATTCCATTGTGTAAAACACTGTCTAAACGCTGGTGATGTAGTGATGAAGGAGACACAATCTGTATTCTGAGGAACTCAGGGTCTCCTGATGGCTGATACCCTGGCCCCAACCTCGGAAGAGCCTGTTCACAGGGGAGCTAAGTTTCCATTTAAAAGGTCTTACCTCTATCACTTAAAAGAGGGTGGAGATGGGTTAAAGAGAGATACAACTTTGTCTAGGACCTACTATATAATATAACTGGATTTTAGAAAATTAATGATTTATTGGAAGGTAAGAATATTAAGATAGAAGCAGAACAAGTTATCTCCCTTGTCTTCTATATCTTGAACAGATATATAAAAAGGTTTTTAGCAATAAAACCTTTATCAGACTCATATAATGATGTTTTGTGCATTATGTAGCAAAGTAGCTAACATGTTTTATACCATATGATTTGTTTTTTTAAATTATTTTTTTTTGTATGCTGTATGACAGGTCACATTTCATTATTTTTCCATGTGAGTATGCCACTATTGCAGCACCATTTGTTGAATTTTTTGTTTTGTTTATTTGTATTTTGGTTTGTTTTGCTTGTTTGTTTGCTTTCTGGGAAATGCATTGACCAGAAATCGAACCCGGGCCTCCCACATGGCAGGCAAGAATTCCATCACTGCTCTACATTTGCATCTCCCATATTACTTCTTTTTAAAACACCATGATTGATACAATTATTTTAGTATTTCTGGTGATAAAACATACTGTTTCTATGCTTATATACCTTTTCCACAGGTTTTCTTTTATCTATCTAAAATGTACTTGTGATGAATTTCTGGAAAGGCGACATATCATATAAAAATGAGGTGTTTGAGATTGAACATTGTTTTAAATTGAGAGTGTGGCTGCTAATTTTTTAAATGCAGTTTTATTGAGATATACTCATATAACATAGAATCATCCAAAGTATTCAATCAATGGTTCACAAGAGTTGTGCATTCATCAACAGAACTGATTTTTGAACATTTTCACCACTACACAAACAATAAAATTAAGAATAAAAATAAAAGTAAAAGTAAAAAGGAATATCCAAAACATCCCAAAGCCTTTATCCCCCCCTGTTATTTATTTATTTTTTGTCGTTATTTCTTTACTTATCTGTCCATACACTGGATAAAGGGTGTCACGACTGCCAGTTTTGAAAAGGAACAAGCAGTTCTTGTTTGGTAACAAGTCTTAACCATATTTCAGCAACCATTCTGATAAATAGTCTGCCCTTCCCAACTCGCCCAGAGATGTGTAAAGACAGATGCATGCTTTAAAAGATGAGACAACCATAAAAATTCACGTTTGGATTTATTCTCATTTAAGACAAGACGATCTTATCTGATAAAGTTTGCACACTTCATAGACTGAGAAAATTCCAGGGATAAAAAAGAAGAAAAACCAATAGCACTGTTCTTTAAGCAGCACAAAGCTTTTTACAGATAATATCTTATTATTCTTTGGAACAAACCTCCCAGGTAAACTGCTATTATTTTTATCTCCATATCACAAGGGAAACTGGATTTCAGAGAGATTAAATAACAATTATTGACACACTACAAATAGATGGTAAAGCCAAGAATTAATTTCTAAGCTTAACGCCTACTTCTGTTTTCCCTTTACTAGTCAAGAGGCAGGCTTGTTTCTAGATCAGAAATTTATGTAGTTTTCTACATAGTTTCTTCAGGCTTAAATGGGAGCATAGAAAATAAATGTCGGTACAATAGATGCATATGAAACTTACAATCATATGAACAAAAAGAGGATTATTTTTGTTTTGTTTTGTCTTTTCGTTAGCCTATGTATCCAGCATGCATGTTTTCTCTTTAGCCTTTGTATACAATCACTGCTCCATCCTACCTATACTCAAACAATCCAACACACAAAGGAATGCTAGGACGACAGCCATTACCTCCTTAGAGGTTGTGTTAGTTTACTGGGGACTACTATAACAAAATATCCTAAATTGGGTGGCTTAAAGCAACAGAAATGTATTATCTCTGTATAGCTAAAAGTTTGAATGAAGGTGTTGACAGAACACATGCTTCCTCACAAAGGGGTGAATTGGTTCTATGCCTCTCTCATGGCTACCCGTGGATTGCTGGCAATCCATGGTATACCTTGGATTGTGGTAGCATGACTTAATCTCTGCCCCTGTCACATGGTCCTCTCTCTCCCTATCTCTCTCTTAATGACTATGTCCAAATTTCATTTGCTTAACTAAACCTAGTTCAGTTTGTACTCATCTTGACCAATAACATGTTCAAGGTCTTTTTCCCAAATGGGGTCACTTTAGACCAGGAGTTAGGAATTAAATGTATCTTTGTGGGAAGACACAATTCAATCCATAACAGAGATGGTGATTTTGAAAACATCAGGAGACTTGTACAGACAACATTTGTTGACCAACTCAACAACTGTCATTTTCTATTGTGCACCAGATACTTTGATACTCACTTTCCCAGCCTCACTCTTGATCTCCTTATGGAAAATGAAATGTAAGGATTCTGCCAGGGAATATCTGGAAAAAAAGAGACTTAACATGAATAGAGGGCTGCAGAAGCTATGGAAACCTTCTGTTGTCCGTGAGGCACAAGAATAAATAAGAAATACTGTGATTAAGGTAAAGTTATAAATTAAGATTAAGCATAAACTTAGCAAGAGCACAGGTTCTTATAACATCCTTAAACCATTGCTTCAATTATGTGATGTAACTAAATTATTTTTCTGATTATAGTTACTTGAAAACTACCTTTCTCCAAATTTTCTTTTATAGTTCATACCCCTCTGATTTTATCATTCTCCCAACACCAAGAGACAAGATAGTATTCTTCTAGTTTTTTTCTGCTCCATTCCCTTTGATTATCTGCCAATTTTTTGAAAAGCTTTTCTTCTTTTTTCTAAATGCTCTCCCATACTAATCACTGCCATGTTCAAATCAGCTATCTAATGTATTAAACTTTAGTACTTAGACCTCCAAATATTAAAGTGGAAAGTCTTTCTCTACCACTCTACTGAAGCTCATGGTTATCACTCAGAATTGCTCCATCTTATGTCAGAAGTTGGAATCCCTGAGAAGCAGCCTGAGACAGAATTTAGTAGGGACTACCCTTGTAATCAACTTCTGTAAGCAGAAGAAAAAGCAGTAAGATTGGACTGAGGGAGGACCTGGATGAGTGCCTCAGTCAACCCACAAGAGCACTAGAGCCAGATGGCCTTTTAAAGCTGTCCAGGTTGAAGCATGGGTGCCAAGCCTCTAAACGCTTCTGTTCATCAGTCACTAGATTTGGCCTGGCCTTTTGTAAGTCACCTTTCTTCATCCCAGGTGCGGTAGTTTAGAACTGTTATGTACCCCAGAAAAGTCCATGTTCTTTTCATCCATTTTTGTGGGTAGAGACCTAATGTGGGCAGGGCTTTTTGACTAGGTCGCTTCAATGAGATGTGACCCACCCAATTAAAGGTGGGCCTTTACTGGAGTCCTTTATGAGAGAATAAAAGACAGGAAATCTTAGAGAGCTTAGAGAGAAATGCCTCTGCAGATGCTAAGAGATGACTTACAGACACTCAGAGAGGAGGCCACTGGAACCAGAAGCTGAAAGCAATGGAACCTGGGAGCAAAGGATCAGCAGATGCTTGTCATGTGACTTTCCATGTGACAGAGGAATCCCAGATGACAGCAGCCTTTCCTCAGAGAAAGTATCTTCCCTTTGCTGTCTTAATTTAGACATTTTCATGGCTGTAGAAATATAAATTATAAACTAATAAGCCCACATTGTAAAAGCCAATCCATTTCTGGTATATTGCATTCTGGCAGCTTTAGCGCTGAAACTCCAGGTAATCATGAGGGCAGATGTTTAAGAATGTCTTTCTGACTACATTACCTGTAGCTAAGGAGATAGTCCTTCTGTCCTGAACAGACATTGGAGAAATAAATGATTGTATCAATTATATTCCTACATTACACCATTCAGATCCACATCATATGAGTTCTGAGAACAGCAACCCCATGAAATAAAGGTATAACTAAATGCTACACAAGGATAGACATGAAATTTATATACAGTTAGTATATTTATTTACATATTAGAAAATTGTCTTAGAAAAAAAGTCTGTATGTAAATTTCTTGTGTCACACTATTGATGGGGCATTATTTATAAGTTGTCTCAAGCTTAATGATGTAATACTTTTTCATCTTTTCTCCTGAAATTTCTTTTTCAGGAGATAATTTTATATGATTTAAAGAACAGATAAAATTTTTAATGAAAAAATGCATTATAATAAATTTGTGCTTTTTGAAAGCTTTGCAATGTGCCAAGAGTCATGCTAATTTCTTTACATGCATTTATGTATGAAATTCTGTGATTCAATCCTTATGAGAAAATGAAACTCAGAGAAGGGTTGAGTTACTTGCCAAAAGTCACATGAGTATGGGTTTGACCTCAACTGTCTGGAATCAGTGGCTGTTTTTCAAGCTCTAACTTTTACTTACTTTCTGATTTCTTCCGTTTAATTCTACAAATGGCAAAGCAGTAATAGCATTTATCTAAATTACCTGATTGCTGACTATTTCTGGAAACTGAATGTGAAATTCTATAATTTCCCCCTTAGATTTCTGTTCCAAGGAAAGATTGAGGAGACTATTGCAAATTTGATCTCACATTGTTTATTTTGTTTTATATCCTGACTGTGAGATAAATTACTATCAAACCACATTGTGAAATTAAAATGAGTAAAAATAATGTTCAGCATATTCCCACTTAAAAGGACTTAATTGGAAAGATAAAGAAAAGAACAAAATGAAAAACTTTTTTTAAAAAAAATTATTTTTTGAGACCTTGTTTGGAGGTTCTAGCAGGGGAGTGCAGCTACTTGTACAGCCTTGATGGAAGAACAGTCTTCCTCTAGCAAGGAAGGTTCGTCCTCTTTGACCAGCTTCGGGAGGGATGCATCTGCAGCGGTGAGGGAGGAAGGGTTCACCCACCTACCCAGCCAGATCAGCTGAATCAACCCTGGCAATCAGTGGGGTGACAGATGTTGCAGTCAGATCGTCCTTACATTCTAATTTTATTTTTTAAGTAATTACTTGTTGAATCTCATATCTCTGGGGAAAAAATACGTATACCTAAAAAGGCAATGAAAATGAAATCTGTCAACTTTGTTTCCTACACACTCAGACCTGGATGCAATACAGTTCTCCAAATAGTAGTAAGTATTTTTTTCTTATTGATTTGCTTCTAGCTTTTAGAAGTAAGTGTTTTAAAAAAAGTCTTGAATTGTGATGTGTGAAATAAGAACAAATATAGAAAGAACCACAGAGTTCAAGGAAAACAGGACCAAATAGTCACTTCTTCATTCTCTGGACTCAGTGATCCAGTGTCACTGTGAGAACTCAAGATTGATAGGATTTTTTCTGTGCTCAACAGCTAATCATTGCTGTATTTAATTTACTGTGAAGTTCTGCTATTAAATGTAAAATTAGCCACATCTTGAGAAAGGAAAACATTTTGTCCATTGCAGACCAAAGAGCCTTTGGCTTAAAAGGGCTATCTCATGGGTTTTACTCATTGAATCCCTTGTGGTTTCTGGGACTTTTATCTTCCTTTATCTGTAAGGTTCAAGAAAATTAGAAAATGAGGAAGGAAAATAGGTAATTGAAATTATTCACAATTTCAGGATAACTGCTATTAATATTTGTATAAATCTTCCCATTATCTTCTTTATTTATTATATATACTCTACAAACATTAGATAGACAAAACACATAATTTGTAAGGTCCAATGAAAAATAAAGATGTGGGGCTCCTTATTTAAATATTAGTAATAATTTCAGGATGACAACAGCAGAGCTTTAAACCAAGTACAAGACCCCTTGAGCCCAGGAACCTGTACAATTGCTCTGGCCACGTTTATGTCTTTGAAACTGACCATGGTTCTTGATCAGAGAACAAGTGAATATTAAATAACAGGAATAACTGGAGGAACCAAAGATATTTTTAACCTTATTGAGGAAAACTCAGGATTTATATGAATTTTGGAGGATTGCATGTATTTCCTAGTTCTGCACAGCCATAATATGATGGAGAATAATATTCACATAAAATAAAGAATCCATACTTATAGTTAATAGAGAGAAAATGAAACTAAAACCAATAAGAAAATTGTAACTATCACAGAAATCCAAATGGAGAAGAACAGATTATAGAATAAATGAAATAGCCAAATGGTATATTAGGGATAATCACTGCAGGATGTATCAGGAAAGTTTTATTCCACTTTACTAAAATTTAATTCTTCAAAAAGTATTGCAGCTTATGGGCATCGAGGCAAGTTGCTCACTGAATATTTAGTAACACTTTCATAAAATATGCCCTTTGTTGTTCATAATTTTATACTTGTGATTTCCTCATAAATGTACTTCTAAATATTGGACTCCTTTTACAAATTGGAGAAAAAAATGGGCTGATTGGAGATTACTGGTAATGCTGCTTTGGTACTGGCCTTGGGAGACTGGGGATTTATGTTTTCTAGGATTGCTGTTGCCTACCATGTAAATAATCAGCGAGCCTTGAACCATAAATAAAGAAATATATTTGCAAGTGGTAGAAACAAAATTATAGGCATATTTACTCCATGCATATTTCTGACAACATTATAAATCACCACTGGTGATTACTTTGTGAAATTTTGGTGGTTAACTGATGATATATAGTCAATTTCTGCTTATTTATAATAATGGAAGGAAGCAATAATGTGATTATAAAAGATATAAACAGAATTATTTTCTTTGCAAGTTTTGCATAAAAAATTATTTGGTTAAAGTTATTATTAAGTAACTAATGCCAGCAGTAGTTAATGTTAATCATCAGATATTTCATGTAAAATGTTAACCTATTAGTATGTAAAACTTTCGTATTTACAATCTATTCTCTAACAGCTATAGCACTGTATACTAAACTCAATCATTATATTTATCACCCCTGCTTAATTGTTTAAGTTTCTCTCCAGACTGTGAGTTTACTAAACCATGGGGTCTTTACTAGTCTTTTTCCCTCAAGGTTATTAGTACGTTGATTGTCATGCAGTTCGATCTCAGTAAGTATTTGTTGAATGAATGAATGTACCAACCAGTGAATAATTATGCATTTTGAGTACATGATATTATTGAGGGAACAATTATATTAATAAATATTAGAGAACCACAGTTACAATATATAATGAATTCCTACTTAAGGTAGGCTTAAAGTTTAAGTAGAGTGTCCATTGGAAAGGGAAGAATAAGGAAGAATATTTCACACAGAGGAAGCTGAACAATTAAAAGATTGAGGTAGAAAGGGTAAGATTTATAGTGCAAATAGCAAGAAGCCTGAAGAAAAAGGTTCTAGTGCTTTCTTTAAAATAATAATTATTTAGCTTTTCTCCTTTCTGTTGTTATTATTATTATTTTAACACATAGGTAGAGTGCTGAATTAAAAATACTCTTTATTTCAGAGAATGATAAAAATTCATCCTTCCCTTCATTCCCTCACCACTCCATCCCTTTCTCCTTAATAGGCACGTGCAGTAATGCACTTAGGTGTGCTATGTTTTTGAAACATACAACATTGTTCTTATGCTTTAAATTTATATAAATATTTTATTTTCAGTGAGTCTCATTCTTTCTTCCACACTTCTCACCCAACTTCATTTTCCAAGGTACATTTAAGATGATACATGGACCTCTAATTCATTACCAGTGGATGCCTAGTAGGTTATTTCCGTATCCCTGACTCTAGCCAGGTACACTCTGAGACCTAAGCTAGAGGGGCCTTACGGCTTATTGTAGTTACTCTGACTCTCTTCTAGTTGTGCCCTTCCCACAGGGTAAGTACTTGGGATGGGAGCAGAGGGATATGCTTACCAGGTTCATTCCCAAGCACACCCCTTGACTTTAGACCATATCTCAGATTTCCAGGACCTCAGATCTTTCTGTCTAAAGGACCCAAGGCCATGTGGCTTCCAGGATTGCACTGGCTTTGTCCTTCAAATCAAACTGCATCTCCTATGTGCACATCCCTAGACTGGGTGGATGGCCATTTGGCAGCTGTGTACAGGGACTGTGTATGAAGCTTGAGCATATAATTGGATTCTTCAAATGCCTGCAGATGAAACCTTCTGTTGTACTAGAGAGTGCAGAATGGGAGTCAGGCAGGAGAAGGAGGTGAGGTGAGAGGGAACAGAGGGAGCTAGTAAGAATATGCTAAGGTACTTGTCTCATTGGAAAAAAAGAGATTTATATGGAAAAATATTCATAAACATGAGGTTAACAAGTTTGCATAATCATCATAGAATTCAATTCCTGGGTATTTATTCAGAAAAACAAAACAAGAACATTTTCATCCAAGTTACTAAACTGATATGAAACTAAAATGAAAGCATTTATCTTGTTGGCATTACTTGTGGTATAATGAATTATGGACAACCCAATTATTCCTAGAATCAATTTAGATCAGGATTAGCTTACTTGTTCTTAACTGATTATCTACTTTCTTTCTACCTCTATTATCTATCTATATCTCAATTACACACATATAAAATATAATATATAAATAGATATTTTTATTTGCTTGTTTTAAAATTTTTATGGTTTTCTTTTAGTTATTGCCTTTATGTGTGCTCATAATAATTTAGATCTATATTTTGTGATATTCCTTATGTTCTCTTCTTTAATTTTAGGTTTATATTTTTAGTTTTTAGTTGTAAATTTCCAAATAGAAGGACATTCTCAGCTCTCTTTTTACTATGGATTTCTAGTTTCAGTGAATTGTGGTTAAAGAATATAGTCTGTTAAATGCTGTTTCTTCAGTGTGTTTAATTTGTTTGTAAAAATTAATTTTTAGTTCAATTCTTGGTGCCTGCCCATGCAAAAAAAAATAATTTTTATTCTGTATTATTGGTTATGCAATTTACTCTATGCATAGGAGTACACATAAGTATATAAATGTATGTATATAAGAAATGTGTATATATGTGTGTTATAGTATCTATATACACTGTTGCAAATAATATATAGGTATTAGTATACAAAATAATATAGTATACATATGTGCTTACTAAAAATAATATCATATTATTTTCAGCTTATTAATTAAATCAGGAAATTTATATATAATTTCTCTGTTTGGATCGAATAGCTTTTGAGAATGGTGTTGCAAATGTAAACAAGGGAGAAGGACATAGGTTGCAAATGGTAGAGGAGGTTAGAGGGGGCTGAGGGAGTAGAAGAGGGATTGGGAAGGTTAGAGGAGGTAGAGGAGCATTGTAGGGTCTGCACACCCAAACGCAGCACTCCCTATCATATCACAATCTTTCTTGGAACTAAGGGGAGTCAGAAAATTCTGAATTTAAACTTAGACTTGCTCCTTATATGCAGGGTAAAGCTATAAGTGGAAGTTGCATGAGATTGGTCCAATTAATTTGAGATTATAATTCAAGATAATAAACAATTAAATCAATATATTTTATATTCCTACCTTGCCAAAACACTTCACAAAACACCATGAAGTTCATGTTCAACTGCCTGATAAAGATTTTGTTCAGTGGAAGTCCAGAGTATTTGGAAAAAATGTTTTCATTCATATAACATTACTTGTTTTTAGGTGTATCTGTTCATTATTGGAATTGTTTTACTATAAAGCATATTATCATGAGGCTATCCTGACTTTTTCCAATGAAAAGCTAAACATATCCAAGCTGCTGTTTTGGAATGGACCATTGTTATTTGCACCCTCACTGAAAAGCTACCTTTGTGTTCCAGTGAGCTTTACACTTCATACGCATTGCTCCCAGAGCTGTGGTGAATAGTTGTCATTTAATGTCAGTGTAGAATGACAATAATGATTCTAGCTGTGACAGTTTAGCTTAGTCAAATATATCATTCAATGAGACAGTTGAATTTTTTTTTTTTTTTGGCTTGAACAATTTATGCAAACTTTCTTTGCTGTCAACAGTTACATTAAGAATGCAAATTCATGTGGAATGTCTGTCTCCCTTTTAACATTTTTCTTCTCGGTTACATAATCACCATAACCAGACTGCGTAATGATAATGACAGTGCTTGGCCTTTGTATTAGCCTTTTAGCTAAAAAAAACATAGGAGATATTGATTAATTAATCTTTTTCCATCTTGTTTCACAACATTAGCCACACCAAAAAGAGGCCTTGGCAGAAAGCATAGTATAAAGTATGTAAATATAAAACAAATTAGAAAATACTTCCCTCTCTTTTCAGAATTTACTTCACCTTTTTTTCACCATTATAGGGTGGGGTGTATGATTATGCAAAAAGAAGAAAACTCAATGTCACAAGGAATCCATTTAGATAGGAAAATTCTATAGAGAGATTTAGCTATGATAGTTGTGATAGTTCTGGGCAGGATCAGTCCTGTAAAGTTTACAATCATGCTCATTAGTTTACTTCTCCTACAGTTTCGTGAGAGACATCATTAGCCCAGCGGGTACACCAGGCAAGTGAGTACTTCAGGCAAGTGTGTGTTGCCTAGGATTTTGACTGCAAACTCCTCTGTAATTTTCTCTTCTGATGGATTGGTTTGAACTAATTGAGAGCTGTTAGGACTTGTTTTGTTATTCAGAGATATGTCCTTGGCCAGAGTAAAGACGAAGGGGCTTTCCCTCTGATTCATGCCTCTGTATCCTCTGCCCTAAATGCATTTGTCCATTTGTTTATTGACTGGTTGGTTGGTTGGTTTTATTTTGTTTGTTTGCTCCAAACGTAGGCTCAAATGAAGCAGTTGCTGTCATTCAATCATGAGTTCTCAGTTCATCTTTCTACAACTGATACCTGGAGTTTTGAGAGAGATAGTTATCCAAAGTCACGGAATTATGGGTAAGAGAATCCAAAAAGTGCAAAAGCCTCTAATGTGGAAAGTGGCTTTTAATATCCTTATTTATTTCTGGCTCAAAATAGTGTCTGGCTAATAGTCCCTGAATGTGGATTCTCACAATAAACAAAACAAAAATTCACAGTAATAGTAAACAATAAGATAAAAGTAAAGCATAAGACTCAAAACAATCTTATGCCAGAAGGTAAGAAGAAATTCATCACAATTATGAGACAGATAAATTCATACAGAGAATTTCCGTTATCTAGCACGTCATAAACTGTTTCTCAAAACAGTTGTTATAATTTTAAATATATAATAATAAAATAGCAAGATGATAATCTATATCTTCTTTACCATCTATTGCTATGCTCAAATATTAGTCTGTACCATGTAGAAAATTTGAAAAAATATTGATTTCTTTATATTAGTACTGTTCAGTGAGACTATCTCAGTATAATGCCCAATGTCCAGACTCTAAATATTTTATGCCTCTAGTTAGAAACTTCAAATCACAAGAGGGAATTGAAAGGATACAGGAGAACAGAATGCTTTTCGCATATTTATTGTGGGAAGAATGCTTTCCTGGAAAGTCCTGAAAGAGAAGGAGGAGAAGAGAAAATAATCTGGGAGATGTTTATATTAGGGATTCAAGATTTTCATTTATAAAATCACCATGAATTGTAAGGAATATTGGAAATAAGCTTAGGAGAAAGAAATTATCACAACTAAACGGAAGAATACTAGATAAAGGATTGCTGAAAATGAGATTTAGATTAGGTATGTACATAGTACATTAAAGTAAATGTACTTTACTTCCTCCCCCACAAAAAACAACAAAAACAAATAAAAATGGACATAGAATTTGTGGACTTATTTGTTAGCTGACTGAATAACAGACCGCACAGATTTTGCCCAGTTATAATATAAGCAAATATAAACATATCAAAAGAGATTCCGTGGAGGACACACATACAGACACACACAGATATAAATACCCACAATGTGTATTCTATATAAATAAATGAACATACATACATGCACACACACATATAAAATAAGAAGCTTAAATATTTAGAATCATTTGAAAAATGTTAAGATAGCTATTAGGATTATGGTATAAAATAAGTTAAAATGCTTTCTGAATCATCCTGGAAAATGAAAGCTATGAAAATATGGTAATCCACATGACAGTTTGAAGCTGTATCTAACCCAGAAAAACCTGCTCTTAACTCTGATCCCTCGCTATGGGTGTGAATCCATTGTAAATAGAACTTTTTTTTTTGCACGGACAGGTACCAGGAAACAAACCCAGGTCTCTGGCATGGCAGGCGAGAACTTTGACACTGAGCCATTGTGGCCTGCCCAAGTAGAACTTTTTGATGAGGTTTCTTAGTTAAAATGTAACCCACCTCAATCTGGATGGGTCTTAATCCTATCACTGGAGTCCTTTGTAAGTGAAATGAAATTCAGACTGAGAGAGATAGGTCCAGTGAGAGGAGCCAGCAGCTGAACATGAGCAGAACCTGGAAGAGAAGAGAGAGACCTGGAGATGCCACCATATGCCTTTTCATGTGATAAACTAAGGGCCAAGAATCTCCAGCAGTCAGCCTGAGAATGCCAAAGTATAGCTTTGGGGAGAATATATAGCTTTGATGAAAACTTGATTGGGACTTTTTCCTAAGTTCAAAACCATGAGTCATTAAATTTCTATTATTTAATCTGACCCACTACATTATATTTGTTTGAGCAGTTTAGGAACTAAAACAATTCTTGTAACCAATGAAAGGGAAAATGGAAATAGAGCAATATATATAGACAAGAGAAAGAAGATATTTTTAATTTTAACAGTCAATATAAATGGGTGAAACTTCCCTATTAAAAGGCAAATTTTCTCAAAATTTAGCAAAAAAAGTAAAACGAAGTAAAAAAACAAATAATGTAAGTTTTTACATAATTGTTATTGTCAGGACATATTTTAATGGAAGAATTAGAAAACTTTATGTGAAATAATGGATAGTTGCTGCGTTTGGATTTCAGAAGACCAAAACAAAATCATGAAACGCTTTCAGTAAGATAGGACTTTCTTCAACCTTGAAAGGCAGATGTTTGTAAATCCTCACTTTAATGGGCCACAATTAGTATCACCTAGGAAATAATTTCCATAATTTCTGTATTTCAATCCATATTTTCATGAGAGAATCTTATTAGCACATCCTATAAGTTGCTTTTTTGTGGGCAAATTTTATACCACATGTCCCACCAGGTGTTCCTTAGAATTTGGGAAAGTGAGAAGATTTTAGTAAACTGGAGTATGGACAAGACAGCTAACAGCATCACCTTTTGCATGTAAGAATGATCCATAAAGCAAAATGGCATAAGAATTTTGAAAGGAAACTGAAGGAATGGTATGCCAGAAAAATGCATACATAAAATGCAATAGTAAAAAAAAAATTGGAAAAGAATTTAAGGTAAAAATATTAGTATTGAAATTATTAGTAGTACTAATATATTTGTCACTAAATATTAGTAGTAATATTATTATTACCATTAGTAATAGTAATTATTAGCAATAATTAGTATTAGTCCTAATAATACTTAGTAAGAATATTATTTATTGCTAAATTTTAAGCAATACTAATGCATCCAAGCAAGAGTATTGAATCACTCCAAATGCAAATGCCTCCACAAATAATGAGTAGTTATAACATTTGAGAATCATCAGAACAGACATCTTAGATGATTGTAATAAATATACATATATATGCACAAAGAAAAGGAAAAGTTGACCAACTGATCAACAAAAATACTTTTATATGAATGAAAATGTACTATATGTGTCATAAAATATATACTACTTTTTGTTCAGGTAAAAAACAAAAATTCTGAAAAATTAAACATTGCCAATATTGTAAGAAAAAAACAATGAACAGAAAAACTCTCAAAGAGCTAGCTCCTAAAACATGTTTGTCTCTGAAAATCATATCTAAAATCACAAGGCAGGCATTCATGAGAAGGTGCTAAGAAAGCTTTCTGACTATTCATTAATTCTCATGTTTTACCAACATCTGAATAAGAAATTACTGTCTTAAAATGCTATATTCTTTCTTCACTCATTTATTTCATGTAATTGTCATCAGGAAATATTGAAGTTTTGCTTAAAGGACACTATGTAATTCTGGCGTTATATGACATCAATGATAAACATTAGCTTATTATATGTCATTTTTATAATTAATATATTTCTGTAGCATAGATTTTTTTCATAATATAATGAGCAATGATTTATGTGCATCTGTGTTTTAGATGTCTTGTAGCTAAATCAGAAATTAAAACATCTTGTCCATGGAGATATTATACAGACTTGCAATTCTCAAAGAGACACTCTTCCATATATCTCTTTTCTTCATCTTTGAAAATGTGTCATATGGAAAGATTTTCTTCATTTGACAATCAAGAATGATGTATTTCAATCTGTTAGTTGAAGTTGTAAAAGAAAGCTTGCTAAAGCAAAGATCTACTGATTCCATGGTGGTTAGTCTCTAACCAAATTTAAAAGCATATGTTATTCATATTTCTATCTTTTAGCCAGGAAAGACCAAGACAGCTTGGCGTGTAATAACTAAAAAACGATTTCCAAGATAATTTCCATACCTTTATATGAAAAATGTCTTGCACATTTTTAAAAATTATATGAAGGTTTGTGGTTATAGAATGACTACTTGTCATTCTAGAAAATATATATAGAAATATATTTTACTATTTCCTGAAAATTTGATGATAATGTCAGCAATGTTAACTTTGCATAGATAATAATGTTACTTTTCCAAGTATGAAGTAAAATTCCTCTTCAAAACTTAAAGCATTTTACAGTGCTTCCCAGCAGACAGGTATCTTTTCTTTTAAAAACCTTAATCAAGTTTGCAAATTGCATCATATCTATTAGTTTGTTTGATAAAAATGAAAAAAGTAATATAATACTTTTTGGATAATATTTTCACATTGCCTTTAAAACAGTGCAATGAATAGCAAATGACAAAAACTTATTTAAATATTTATAAAATTAAAACTGTTTAAATTAAGCAGAGTTTCTTTCTCTCTGTGGATTATCACGTGGGTTCTAAATAACATAAAATAAAACATTTTTTCAACATTCTCTTGTTTAAATTCACATATAATATATTAAAGGAGGGGAAAACAATTCTCTGTGGAAAAGATATCTTCTGTTATAATAAACATGATATGTATATAATAAAAAGGATAAGTTGATCATCTTATCACATGATTAAATTTATGAAAAAACAAACTTGTTAGGTCCTATTCCCTTCAAATTTAGCGTAACGCCTGCAATTATATTTTAACATAGTGTTATGTACATACATAATCCTAAATTTTAAGGGAATAGGGGAGGTTGAAGATTTACCAAACCCTTCAACTTCAGCTGGAGACAGTACTATAATAGTAGATCTAGTTCAAATACTATGTGCTTTGAACTATGACTATTAATTAAACTTATTGGTGGGGTAGGAGCCATTTTATTTATAAATAATTTTTTTTCAAATCTCTACTCATAGTGATTATTTCAATTTAGGCAGAAAATCATGAACACCATGGTTTCTACACAGGAAATGGATGCAGAAATGTCATAAGACTTCATATTGTGGTCTAATGAATCACAGAGGAGGAAAAGTGTTAAAGAGGATTAGAATTGAAAGTAATAATATCTGAATTAGGAAATGCTTTTTCTAACCTAGCCCTTAAACCAAGAGACCTCTTGCTGGTTCAAGTCTTATCTTTTAAATTTGTTCTCTAAGAAGGAAAGAATAAAAAGTATTTCCATTTTATTTTTTTAATGCTGTGACCAAAACTTAACCAGGAGCTTTCAAACTGTTTGCTTTTCTTCTCTATCGTTTATTTCAATCCCTGGGATTTAATTTTCTGCATTGCAAGTGCTTTCACCCTGAATCCTTGCATTCCATCATTGTCGAGCTGAGACATTTTCTCTTTCTGGCTAAAACAAAACAATCTTATAAATATTTGTCAATTCTAATGACTAAATTTTAACTCAACCAGCTTTGAAAAATATGCAGTTCTTTTCAGGGATTAGCAGAAACCCTTTGCATTTGTAATATGGGACTTCAAACATAAACAGAGAATTTTATTTGGTCTCCCAATTCTCCATTACGGGTCATGCTTTGTGCAAGCCCACTGTATGTTATACCAAGTGTCCTTAGTTCTGAAGAACAACTTTAAAGACATATATCCTGGAGGATATGTATATTATCATAAGACTAAAACATCTCATGCTGGTGAATGTGGATTAACTCTTCATGATGTTACCTGGACTGTGACTCCCTACCACTGATAAAAAATCATATGGGTAAAATTGATGGCAATTTCAAGGCTGGTGCTGAGATAGTGAAATTGTATGATACATAGACAGACATTTTCACAAAGACTTAAAAGAATGGCCTTGAATATTTATTTTACATTCACCTTTCAAAATAGAGGACAGATTTTCAAATTGATAGCTACATATCTGAATTAATGGAGAAACACAAGTTGTATAATTAACTCATAATCTAGATGGGTCCGCAGGGTCAAAGTAGATTGCAGATGAAGTAATTGACCCAGAAATGTTTTGGAGTTTGAAATCTTTCATATGAGCATATCCTAGACTGTGTAAAGGTCTACCTGTATGCATAGTAGTTCAACATTTATAGGCCAGCAAGCTACTTTTACTTCAACAATTACTCTCACTGCTATAATACAATGCCCAGGGGTACAGTCTTTATACAAAAATAGTGTGATTACAGTTGTTAAATCAATCTTCTAGCATTTACTGTATATTTATTATGTCCAGAGTATTTGGGGGGCGTGTGTGGCAGTGGGGAGAAAAAGCACGACAGAGCATTCACTTTAAGAACTCAAAATCCAATTGGAGGGCAGGCCAAGGTGGCTCAGCAGGCAGAGTCCTCACATGCCACACTGGAGACCAGGTTCGATTCCTGATGCCTGCCCATACAAAAAAAAAAAATCCAATTGGAAATACAACACATAAATGCCTGTAATGGCTCCAGGGCATTTGCCAAGGAACAAAACCCTAAAACAAAAACAAATATTTAATAGAAAGATGTTTCAATGACCTAATTACATTGATGAATATGCACAATCGCTGGAAGTATCACCCAAGCTAACTTATATACATGCATACATACATACATACATAAATATATATATACATATATATCTACTTAATTAAGCTATTAAGCAGCAAGTTGTATTGTGTTAACAAGTCTCAAAACCTGTATAAAATGTGAATGATTTAGCACAGATCATCAAGCACGACAATGCTTTCAAGTTAACATGCTTGGATGTGATTTCATCTGAAATAAAACCTCAAAGCAAAAAGTCATTTGATTATAAAAGCACATGGATTGATACTTAAATATTGAAAAATTGTTTGAAGAACATTGTTTGAAGCCTAAAACCTGCCTTTTCCTTCTTCCCAACAAGTAACCAACCACTCTGCTTTAGGTGGATTATTAGCCTGAATTGCTCACTGGCCCATGAATGCAGTGCTTTCAATATTGCCAGGACCATTTAATCTAAACTGCTCCACTAATGTATAAAACTTGGTTAACATATGGTATAGGGAGTCAAGTTTAGGATCAGTTATTTACCTTCCTTCAGTCACTTGTCACCTTCTTATTGTCACTTCATTCTTTCTCCCTTTGTGTCTGTATATGATTTTTTCAACTAGGTCCTTATCTATAGGAGGATTTTCATGATTACTTCAGCCTTCATTGAACCCTTACTCTAAACTTCTGTAGAGTAAACCATTTGCCTTCCAATCGTATTGTCATTCATTTTTGTTTCATGATATGTTTAATTTAACAGTGATTTGTTGAGTGTCCTATAGCTATAAAAGAGTATAGTTGCTACTGAATGCATTATAAACTAAAGTATTCTTCTCTCTTCATGCCCTTCCTATTTTCTGTAATGTTTATCACAGAGTAAAGCTGCTAGATGCTAAATGACTGCCTCTTGATTACTGCCATTTGCAATTGACCCTTGATTGTACTAGCTGTGTTAAGTCAAGGAAGTAGCAACAACCTAGGGGAACAATGCAGCATGTATCTTTTTAATAATTATTTTGAAAGTAGATAAATCCATTGTTTGTGAATTTCAGAGTTAGCGATTACATTATCCTGTTAAATCTGCCTCAGGAAGGAATGGAGATCTTCCTCAGTCCCCATCCAGTAGAAAGCACCTCTTTCACTCTAGCTTTTATGACCTTTCTTAACCTCCAGAAATAGGAAAGGCAATTAACAGCTTAGGTGTCAACTATTTTCATGAAAGTTGAGATCAATATAGAAGCATCTAAATTCTTTTTCTTTTTCAGATTCTGCTTGACTGTCCATTTCCTGCAGAAAAAGAAAATTTTTGCTGATGTGATGAAAGTGTCATTTCCTAAGTACCATCTTAAAAGGAAGAAGGGTGAGAAGTCAGAGCAAACATCATGAGTGGTCTCCCAGAAATGCTCATCAAAGTACAAGAACTAAAATATTCATAATAGCCCTATTTATATTAGCCCCATCTGGAAACTCCTAAATGCCCATCTATAGTAAAAGGGATATATTGTGATAAATTCACCCAACCCAATGCAATATTATGCAGCACAATACACACAATATGCATGAATTGCCTAAAGTTGAACTAAAGGCAGATACAAAGAAAAATATGCCGCATGATATTATATCTGAGAAATCAGGATTTAAGGGATGATTTTGATTACTGAATCATTATGTAGATATTCCTTTTTGCTTTCTGGTATATTGGAATAGACAGAGGAAAATTCCTGAACTTTCTAAATTGTAACCCAGCTGCATCGATTTCTGGTGATGATTGTATAGCTCTTATCTTCTGCCCCTGTGATTGTTAAAACCTCCTGATGAATCTTCATTTTTACCCAGCTTATACAGTTTTTCCACTTTAGAGTCTTGTAATCACTAAAGACGGCCCTAATGTTTTTTAATGAAGTGTCTTGGGCCAGCCCAGAACTAATCCACCCCAAGTCCAGAGTAATCTTGATAACTGAGACTGGGTGTAACCAAAATGGGTTCACCTGAGACATTCAGTAGCTTAGACTTCAACCTACAAGTCACCTGCATCTCATTCCACCATTTTCTTACACACATTCTGTGACTAAGCGTGTAATCAATCTGCACATGCTCAATAATTAGATTACCACTAATGACATCATCTGGGGCCACTGTGCTCGTTATCCTAACCCTGCCCATCTTTTCTCTAATAAAAGTATCAGAATTACTACAGTTTGCAGAAACAGATTTTGGGCTGCTAGGCCATCTGCTCTCCTACTACGTGCGTAGTAATAAACTCTTTCTCTCTTTAAAACCCGTTGTCTCAGGAATTGGTTATTGAGCACACTGGGCAAAAGAATCCACAGGCCTTGACTTGTAGTGATATCACTTACATAAAAAGTAAAGCAAGTTTTTTTTTTGAGAACAAAAGGATACATTTCCTTCCTTTATGGGAAAAGCATTAATATTTACAACCTTATTTTGTATTGTATGATTTTCCTCACTTTTATAATTATCCAGTGAAGATTTTGAGTAATGAAAAAAATGTGCATAAATGAACAGCTTACAGCTGTACTGCTAAACAGCTGGGCCTTGAAGGATGTGTAGGAGTTTTGTTTATTTTTTAATAGAAAATTTTATTTTGGAGGAAATTGTAAATTAATATACAATTGTAAGAATAATACATAGAGATTCCTGTACATTTTGCCCACTTTCCACAATGACAACATTTTGCAAAACTATACTATTGATATGCTATAGATCTTGACCTTGATAAACTCATTTATCTTATTGAGACTTTTCAGTCTCAATATTTTATCTGCAAATTTGTGTGCATGCATGTCTGTGTATGAATGTCTGTCTGTGGGTGTATTTAGTTCTATGTAATTTTATAAGCTATGTGGGTCCATGTATCTGCCATCATAGTCAAGATACTGAACAGTTGCAACATTACAAGGATCCCTTGTGTTGCCTTTTTATAACCACACCTATCTGCCTCCCATCTGTCTTTCCCTCCCCACATCCTCCCTTCTTTCTGTCTTTTACCCTTGGCAACTACTAATTTGTCCTCAACTTCTAAAATTTTGTCACATCAAACTGTTATATAAATGGAATCACACAGTATGTAAACTTTTAGATTTCCCACTTAGCATAATTCCCTGGTGATTCAGCGAAACTGTTGCATGTATCAATAGTTTGTTGCTTTTTATTGCTGATTAGTATTCCATGATGTATATGTACCACACTTTGTTCAACCATTTCTCTCTGGAAGGGCATTTGAACTGATTCTAGTTTTTGACCATTACAAATAAAACTGCTATGAACATCTCTGTACATAGATCGGGCTCAAAGACAGCAAATGCTGATGTTACAGTTGAAAATAAGATTAAGTCATTAGGGGTGTGGTCAAACAATGTAGGGTTTTAAAACTCATTCAGACATTTAAACCTGACATTACAGCAAATAAAAGTCCACTTTTGTTTCTTTAGCAGGGGAGATGCAATGGCAATACTAAGGACAAAGAGGTTAGACACAGTGATTCGCAACCATGTCTGAACATCAAATTTATGTGGGGATATTTTAAAATCTAAATGCCCAGGCTACAACACAAGCAAATCGAATCAGAATCTCTGCAGGTGGAATTAAGGTATCAGTATTTTTCAAGATCTTCAAGTTATTCCAAGATGGAGAACCACTGGACATAGGACAGGAAAACAAGTTAGGAGGTCACTGCCATAATCAAGGGGGAACAAAAAGGATGGTCATAGGGAATAAAAGCAGTTGAAGATTTTGAAGAGAGAAATATGGTGTCTAGCAACAGATTAGATGTGGGGAAGAAGATAAAGAAATGGGTCAAAGAGATTCTCGATGGTCTTAGAGTAAATTGTGTTTTGCAGAAAAACTGAATATTTAGGGGGTGGTCTTTGGTCTGATTTATTTCATTTTATGGTAATACACCAGAGATTTCTTGGAGTTAGGTGAAAATTTTCATGCTCAAAATAATATTCTCCACCCCCAAAATGGGCTTGAAGACAAAGTTTAATTTTTACATTAAATATGAACTTTTATTCACATTAGCACTGGGAAATACGTTGCTAAATGCATTAGTTTGCAGTACACTTAAGTGATAATATTGCATTTCATCAATGATGAACAAGTTTCAAACATGAATACTTGCTACCATATAATATATTGTGTTAGTTATAGCATTGAAAACATATAATATATTGTGTTAGTTATAGCTCCATTGTGAATCTGGCAATCACACATTCAAAACTTGGAGACAGCAAAGAAGATCCGGGTGCTTTTATAATAAATTTTAAAATGGAAATCATAAAGAAAAATCCATTTCATTAAGTGCTTGAAGAGAACTTCTTGGAAATGTATACAGTTAGAGAAGCCCAGTTCCCAAGTGATTCCTGTTCACGCCACAGTAGGTGAGTTTATTTTCCACAGTGGCTGAATTTGGTGCTATTTAGTTGTTTTCCTTGTCACCTTAGGCAAACTTGATGGTTAATGGGATCGCTAATAGGATATACAGTCAGTTATGTAGCTGTAAACTAGCTTGGATTAGCTATGACTAAAATCAATTACCACGGCCCAGTAGTCCACAGAAATCAACAGATAACTTGCATTTCTGTTCCTAGAGAGCAGGTGTACTCAGTCCCCAAGAGAAGAGAAATATTACCAGCAAAATTGATGCTAATTAGCACCCACATTGGCAGTCAGAATAGAGACACCAAGAAGAAAGTTTACAAAATGAGACTGGTTAAAGGCAGTAAAAATTTGGCAATAAATTAGCAAGTAAAATAAATCACTTTCCAGTGATTTCCTGGAAATTCATGTTCTTCACATAATCAACACATTAAAGTATAATTTTGCAATTGATAAAGCTTGTGATTTCCATTATTCATCCAATAACTTTCACTTAAAAATATCCAATATTAGCAAACTCTTGTGCAACTCCAAGTGTTCCTGGCTTGATGTATGTTTGATATGACAAACATTTTCTAGTAGATTGGCACTGGCAAACCTCAGTCAGTCAACAAAGATTAGTCTTTGGCTTGCACTGTAGATAATAATTCTATTGGTTGTTCTTTAAAATTCCAGCTTTAGATATTCATGCTTTTAAAGTAATATTTTCAGCTGAATACAATTTATTGGGGGTAATATAGCTTTTCAATTATTTACAACCTAATGTGAATAAATTTTAGATTCTTCTCTGAGTGCAAGTTGAGGGAGACAAGGATGTAAGGATATAAGAATCAAAAAGAGGCTCAAAAGTTAGGACAAGTTTACACAAATAGATTTCCATGCTAACTGTATAATTTAGGTGCCAGTTGAGTTTAACTAGTACTTTTATTTTTTTGTTTTATGACATCATTTTCTAAGATGAAATATTATTTATACTAAGAATACCTTATTTTACTCCAACTAGATCAATACTAATGTGCACAGCTTCATTGAAAACTGGCCTTATTTTAGAAAAGTCATATAATTTAACTTCTGTGATTCATAAATGACACGCTAGGCATGACTGATGTCTAAATTCAATCAAATATTTATGGTATCATTTTTCTTTGAAGATGAAATTGTCTATGGAGGAATAGTGCATTAGGCTGCTGATGTGTCAGAAAGCATTTCATGGGAATCATCAGTTATGATGATGTCCTTTATTGACATACCTGTTTTCTTATTAAACAGTGGTATAAAGGGGGAGATTCTAGAAGAGATTAAGAAATGGCTTAAATTGACTGATTAATCTTACCTGGTAACTCTACTAGCACACCCTAACCCTAACCCTAACCCTAACCCTAACCCTAACCTTAATCCTAAACTTAATGAGTGCCCTGCTGATATGAAAGTCAGCTGAGTCCCATTCCAGGTTGCAGACTATCATTGCAGCGAAAATTCAGAGATGAAAGAACCCAGTAGGAATAAGTAGTTCGGTTATATTAAAGAAAGAGAGAGAAAAAGTACATGTTAAAGGGATAATGCAGATGTGTTCAAGGTGGAATCACCCCTTAAGTGGATTGGGTTAGGTTGTTGTATAGGGAAGTTTGTTGATAGCAGGTTTCCGTAATGATTTGAACACCAGGGTCTTATATAGTTTGCAATGTTTTAGGAGGAAATGACTATGGATGCTTGTGGTTCCCTGCCACATATTTAAAATTTGTCTTTGGGCAGATTTTTAACAACCTTCATAACCCCATGCTTTTTTATATTAACTAAGAGTCGACTTTGGGCCTATGATTTCACAAAATTTTATGGTTTGGGGTGGTTTCAGGGCTTTAGTTTGCATTAATTTCTTTGGAGCAAGATAGGAAACTAAGGACTTGAGGTTGTCTATGAATTCCTTCAGAGCTGGATAGGAACCAAGGGACCTGCATTTGTCCTATTCTATCCTGCTTCACAAACACAATTAACGTTTGCACCTGAAACAATATTTTTACTCCTACTCTATCAGGTTCCTGGGAATAATACATTCTATTCTCTTTATAAACATTTACATTTATGTAGAAAGGCAAAGAAAAATACTGCTTATAGGCAATATCACATCCATAGTAGTACTGTTAGAATTGAATAATACTTCACAATTTGCATTATGCTTTCATAAGAATCTTGTGAAGTAATTAAAAAAAGTATTTCATCATCTTGGAACTAAAGAAAGTTAAAACAAATTTGCAAAACTAGAAAAGTTTGGAGCCAGAATCAGAACACTGATTCTGTTTCCTGTGGTTAACAGCGAGTAAGGTCCAGTGCTCCTTCTGTTCAACTGTTTGTGTTTCACAAGTGTCTACAGGCAGACAATTAATAGTACAATAACATTATATGCACCTGTAACCTAGGCAAATTTAATTTGACTCTTGGAACAAAATAAATGAATGAATAAATAAGAAAGAAGAAATAGCTATAACAAATGATAAAATGTATGGAATTCTGCCTGCCATTCTATTTAATGAGCTTATGTCTAAATAAATCTAAGAAGATAGACATGAGTCTCTCAATCAGTTGTGTTGCTCATGTGCTTTTCCTGGTGTCAGCATCTCACCAAACTAACCGTAGTTCATGTAACAAAGGTACATACTTTTGAAATCATTCAGCTGTCAAATTTAGGCTCTTAAATTTAACATCTGATAAGTATGCAGTACTCTAAATATGACACAGTGGTGAGAGTGCCAAAATCAACATTGTGCCAACATGATTTTTTGACAGATATCAAATCCTAATTGTTTCCCATTCCCTGCTCTAAGGTCTCTCATTAGGAGAATTTCTGCATGTGGAACTAACACTTTCCCCCAACACAATGCCTTTTGTGTGTGTGTGTGTATGTGTGTTTGGATATTTTGCATATGACAGCCAGCACTTTAATTTCATTGCCATTAACCTTGACTGTTTTGTAATTCTACCTGAAAATAGTTCTCTATTTCTATCATTTACCTGCTCTCCACTCATTCAGCTACTCTTATAGGAGATTATTATGTCTTCTAATCTTTCTCAAACTTCAACATCTCCCCCTCTTTTTCAGTCTCTGTGAACTTGATTCTTACTAGGCTAAAATATTTAAAATAACCAGAATAGAACATCTACAGTTTTCCACATTCACTTTTTTTTCAGTAACTCTCTTCTGCATCCATTATTCTGCCTTTTCTACTACTTTTAAATGAACTATCTTTGATCTGATTTCAAGCAAATCCTTTGATTGTGCACTTGCTGCAGTCCATTTTAGTGAACTCATAGTTAATCCTCTGGCAATTCTCCCCTCTTCAGCATCATCATTTCTTTCCATTCTTCTGGATCAGTCTTATCATAGGACCAACATATTGTTATTTTTCCCATCTCAAAAGTAATCATCTTTAGTGGGCCACGGTGGCTTAGCACCCAGAGTTCTCACCAGCCATGCTGGAGACCTGGGTTTGATTTCCCGTGACTGCCCATGCAAAAATAAATAAATAAAATTAAAAAATAATCATCTTGATTCTCTTTTCGCCCTGCCAGTTATTAAACCATTTTAATGTTGCTCAGGGTTGCAACAAATTTCTTTGGAAAAGTTGCTTATATGGACTTTTCCAAATTGATCTTTGAATCTCTTTGAAACCCACTTAAATTTTGTTATCTGACTCTTTTTAAACCTCTTGTCAATTTCACCATTGACTTCTCTGTGATAGATACAAAATCATATCTTAGTGCTCATTTTTATTTTGTGTGTGTGGCAGATTCATTCCATTGATTGATTGATTGGGAAGTTTTGTGTTTTCACAACAATCATGAATAAAATACAGCATTCTCAAATACCACCTATGCTAGTTTGAAAGGATGTATGTCCCCTAGAAAAACAATGTTTTAATAAAAATCCCATTTTGTAAAGGCAGAATAATCCCTGTTCAATACTGTAGTTTGAAACTGTAATCAGATCATCTCCCTGGAGATGTGATTTAATCAAGAGTGGTTGTTAAGCTAGATTAGGTGACGACATTTCTCCACCCATTTGGGTGGGTCTTGATAAGTTTCTGGAGTCCTATAAAAGAGGAAAGATTTTGGAGAATGAAGAAGATTTGGAGAGAGCAGAGATTGCTGCAGCACCATGAAGCAGAGAGTCCACAAGTCAGTGACCTTTGGAGTTGAAGAAGGAAAACACCTCCCAGGGAGCTTCGTAAACCTGGAAACCAGGAGAGAAAGCTAGTAGATGATGCCGTGTTTGCCATGTGCCTTTACAGATGAGAAATAAGCCCTGACTGTTTGCCATGTGCCTTCTCACTTGAGAGAGAGACCTGATCTTCATCGGTCTTCTTCAACCAAAGTATCTTTCCCTGGATGGATGCCTTTGATTGGACATTTCTATAGACTTGTTTTAATTGAGACATTTCCTACGCCTTAGAACTGTAAACTAGCAACTCATTACATTCCCCCTTTTAAAAGCCATTCTGTTTCTGGTATATTGCATTCTGGCAGCTAGCAAACTAGAACACCACCCTATTAGTAACAGCTTGCATCAGTGTGGTACATTTGGTACAATTGATGAAAGCACGTTTTTGTAATGGTACCATTAATCATGATCCATGATTTAAACTAGGGTTCACATTTCTCTTGTGCAGCAACATGGATTTATTTTTTTTTAATTCTAGTGGCATATATACAATCTACATTTCCCCTTTTAGCCACATTCGAATATATAATCCAGTGCTATTCATTACATTCACAATGTTAGGTTTATGGTATGTTGTTCTCGCTCCAGTTATAACTGAGAAGTTAAGATTTAGGGGATGATTATGATTACTGAACCATTGTATAGATATTCCTTTTTACTTTCTGGTTTATTAGAGTAGACGAAAGGAAATACCTGAAGTCTCTGAACCATAATCCAGCTGCCTTGATTTCTGATAATGATTGTTATAAATATATAGGATTTATCTTATGATTGTAAAAACCTGTGAATGACCCTCATTTGTACCCTCTTGTCCTGTTTTTCAACTTTAGAGTCTTATGACTGCTAAAGAAAGCCCTTAATATTTATTAATGAAGAGCCTTGAGTCAGCCCAGAACTAATCCACTCCAATTCTAAAACTATGCTACTAGACATAACTGAATCTAACCAAAATTGGCCTACCAGACATGCACAATAGCTAAAAGTTTAACCTATAAGTGACTAATACCTCATTGTAATACTAGAATCCATTTGCACAGGCTCAATTATTAGACAATCTTTAACCGCGTCATCTGAAACCATTGTATTCATTATTTGAAAACCTGCCCATTTTTTAATCTATAAAACTATCAGAGTTATTGGAGTTTGGGGTGACAGATTTTTAGGGCAATAAGCTTTCTAACCTTCTGCTTCACTTTAGCAATAAACTCTTTCTGTCTTTGAAAATCTGGTGTTTCAAGAATTGGTCATTTGAATGCATATGACAGAGAGCTCACTGCTTTTGATTGGTATCACTTTTTTTAGGATCTTTTCTTCACCTGGATTTCAGGTTGTCAACTTTTCTCATAGGTTTGTCCTTTCTCCTTCTTTTCTGGTTTTCCCTCACTGATCCTTTAATGTGGGAGTGGTCTAGTTTAGTCTTTTTTCAAATTCTATTTATCTACACTCACTCGGTTTATAATCTTGCCCACTCTAATGCCTATACATACTGTATACTGTTTTCAAATTTTTATCTCCACAGTATACAACTTCCCTGAACTCCAGACAAATATCCATCTGTGTATGTGACAATATTTATCCCATGGCCAATAACATAACAGGTATTCCTCAAAAATCTGTTGAACAAATGAATGAATCACAGCCTCAGAAAGGTAGTCCTTAATACTATTAAAAAGTAAATAGTGATGTAGCATAAAGTGATGTATGAGACAGAATAAATTGAAGGGCTGAATATTGTTTGGGGATTGTGTGCAGAACAATCAGTACAAACTTCCATTTCATTATATTGTCCAGTATTAGTAAAATACAATTTTTAGCAATATTATCATTTCTCTAAAAGGACATTCTGCCTTGAAATATTTTTAATTTATGATTTGAAATATATCAACAAGTGTTTATTCTTGAACTCTCTTTTGTTATTAGACTTTAAGAACTTCATTTGTATTACATTTTTTTATTTCAAATCTACTATAACCTTAAAAGAGCAGATTCAAATATCTATTTCTAATACGAATCCAAGAATGCATAAGAGCACACTAGAAACCAGTCTTGGAAAAATATTAAATACCTTAAAACATAAAATTCAGATTTTATATGACTATTATTCATTTAATTAAAATTTTGACCCCAATTTAATGCATTATTAAAGTACTACCTTCTGCAAAACTTAGTGCAGTGTACCAGGATAGGTAGGAGGTGGGAGTGATTCACTAAGGGAAGGAAACAATTTTGTGTCAGTCATATTGTTTAGAATTGTGATGAATGCTCATTATAAACAGCAGGACAACTTCTCATAGGTTTTATTTTTTAAAAGTCTCTACAGACGTTCTACTTCTCCTAGCCAGAACTTAGGAGGACCACTCTCTCTGCCTTGGTGCCTCTCTTAGATAGTCCCCAGCGGCATAGAAAAATTTTATTTGAACAAAGGAAGTAGCACTGTGAGTTTGGAAATGAATTTCCTTTAGGAAACACTAGTGGTCTCATGCCAATATATAATTTTATCAATAGATATTACCCATATTCTATATACAAGGGATGCAAATTGAAAGGCAAAAGAACAATTTAACAAATAACAGAAAATGCTAAATAATTAAGAATGTATTCGTATAAGAATGCTTGAAACTATTATAACACTGAGAATTTTGCTGTTTGAAAGAAATCCTGAGTAGAGATCTATAGACTGCATACACACTTCCATGAATTGATCTTCAAGAACTTCTAAACTAAGAAGCAAAAATTAATCTCCAAGGAATTCTAAAATAAGAAGTCCTTTAAAGAATAAATGTTTCTCTATTGCTTTGGTCATTTTATATTTTCTCAGTACAAATCAATAGAAGCATTGGTATTAGAAAAACTACACAATATATAGAACGGCATATAGATGAAAATAGTTTCCTTCTTTCACAATACAAACATTTCTTTAGGATATATGACTGCTACACATGAAAATTCTATCTCAGAAATCATTTCTGAAATCATTGATGCATGAAAATAATGCTTTTAACAGTAATTGACTGATCCTCATTTCCTAGGTATCATAAAAGCATAAGCTGTTCATTCTATGCTTTATGTTAATAATAATATTACACTCTAACCTTTATTGAACACATACTGTATGCTGGTTTAAAACTATTATGAACACCAGAAAAAAACTTGTTTTAATCCTGACACAATCTAGCGGGGGCACCCATTTCTTTTAATTCTGATTCAGTATTTCAGGGTGGAAACTTTAATTAGTTTATTTCCACGGAATGTGGCACACCCAATTGTGGATGTGGCCTTTTGACTAAATGGAGATGTGACTTCACCCATTCAGGGTGAGTCTTGGTTAGTTTACTGGATCCTTTGAAGAAGAGATATTTCTGTGAAACTTCGAGTGCTTTCCAAGCATCTGCTTCAGAGCTGACAGAGACACCAATGTTTGGACACTTGGAGTGCCAACAGAGAGCAGATGCCTAGACATGGACTAAAACGAGCAGGTGCTGCTATGTGCCTTGCCATAAGATGCTAAGCAAGCTAGAACCCAGAGTTGTGTCCCAGAGGAACTAAGTGAAGGCCTACAGATACTTAGAGAGGAAACCACTGACATCAGAAGTTGGAAGCAATGAAACCAGAAATAAGGACCTGCAGATACCAGCTACGTGCCTTTCCAGCACCAACTTTTCTTGAGTGAAGGTAACCTGTTGTTGGTGCCTTAATTTGGACATTTTCATGGCTTTAAAACTGTGAACTTGCAACTTAATAAATTATCTTTTAAAAAGTTGTTCCATTTCTGATATATTGCGTTCCAGCAGCTTTAGCATACAAATACATACTGTATTCTAGGCACTTGTCTGAGAGCTTATTTAGAACTTTGTAGTTTGAGAAGTTACTATCCTCACTTTTTTTCTCATAGCATTTTTTTCATACTTCTCAATACATTTTTATGTTGCCTTATAGTTTTGTGCTTATGTATCTTTTTTCTCATCAGTCTGTAATATCTTCATGTGTTAGTACAATTTGTAAATCGCTGCTGTATCCAAATAGCTTGACACATAATAAACAATCAATCAATAATAATCTCCTTTAATCAAATGCATGATTTCTGATACTCTTAATTAGAAATGAGAATGGAAGGGAGTTGGATGATTCATGGCATTTTCTGAAAAGAAGATATAAGAATCTACTTGCAGAAATATTTAGGTACCAGAGCAATGTAGAAAGAGACAGATAGATATGAATTAATGACCCTGCAACCATTGCAATTACCTCTTCCACCACATTTTTTATTCTCGCTGAAACCACAAGGCAGATTTATTGTGTATCCAGTTGTTTGGGAGCTACTACAACTTGACATTTAAATACATTATGTAATCAGAGTATCATCTTTATATAAAGTGAATCAATAAAGTTCGAAGAAAGTCATTGGCAATGCTAATCCATCTACCAATCATTATGGCATTGCACTATACTTCCCTTACAGGCTTAGGCTTTTATACCTCATTAAAGCATGGCGAACTACAAAATAGAACAGCCTGGGTGTATAGAGTGCTCCTTTTACAGAGACAGGTTTAATAGTGCACTTTTCACTTTTGACTGTGAGAATACAATAACATTTTATGGGTGACCGTATAAGTATCTAAAAATATTTTTGTGGGTTTTTGAATGTTGTGTATTTCAAATGGCAAACTCATTTTAGTTCTTAATTTGTTTTTAACCTTAGAAATCTAGAAAAAAATCCATTCACACTTTGTGTACAGAGCAATGTTGAATAAAAATGTAATATCAAATTCTATGGTTTGGTTTTCTCTGGGAAACAGAAATAAGAGGGTAACTTCACTTGATTTCTGGAATATCCCAACACATTCTGAAAAGAGGTGAAAATGAGCAATTGTAATTGTATACCTATGGCAAACATAATTTTCATATTCAAATATGGTCGTTTGTGAATGTTCAATTTTTTTCAATGATTCTAATATTTTGCAAAATATTATACAAAATTAACACAGAAGAGAGAGTAAGGTAAATACTTTGTTTATAGTTTGCCAACAAGGTATATGTCTTTGGGGAAGCATCCAACCTTTCCTTTGAAGCACTTAATCTCATCCCCAGTAGGTTATCAGATGTCTCAAAGCAGCAGGTGACACCACCCTGTAGCTTGAATATGTCGTGACACCAAAATCCTAAGTGTGTCTAATTCTATGTTGCTTTTATTATTTTTAGATGCACTGCATATATCTTCCAGTAACACAAATCACGCTGCTACAATTTGCCAATTTCTGAGAACTTGCAATGTGACAAACTAGACCTGACTTAACTATTCCTTAAGAAAGGAAAATACCTCACACTCCACTACCTCAAATATGACAGAATATCATAGTACAGAGACCACAGCTGGTTGCTGCATGTGTGATTTGTTTGGCTTGAAAGTATGGAGGAAATGCTGCCTTGTTCCAAGTGTGAAAAGAAACAAAAAATCAATCACCTAAAAGAAACAAAAAAAGGGCCTTTGTGTATTGTTCCTATTGAGTAGCTGCTAACTTCTGTGCTTTCATGCTTACCTTTTACACTGAACCTCACTCAAAAGCCTTTAAAATTCATTGATTATTCAGTGTGCTACCTAGTCATTGTACTTTCTATAGCAAACATCCCATCTTGAGAGTGAGCTATATTCATGTGAAAATTTATATGAAGGAGCATGGTGCCTCATGGGAAAGAACTGGTTCTTAGCCCGTTGTGAAACAGAATTTCGTTTCAAGCATGGTGAGTCAGTATCAGGGGAAAAGGGTCTGAGCTCTCCCTTAGTTAATCCTTCAATCCAGTTGCCACGGACATATACTTCAGTCCACAAGCAAGTACATGAGAAATAAAAAATGAATTTCAAATAAAAGCTGCCTTTGTTCTTCTTAGTATTATCTCCTTGAGAAATTGACCATGTCAGCTTCATGTATGTTATTGTTAGCAGCATGTACAAATTGAAAGGAAAAAAAAATTGATTTTTGCAGCATAAGGCAAACATTGGTGCCCTCAACATTGGGGTATTGACAGCTCCATGGCAGTAATCAGTGGCAACAAGCCTTTGGCAGAAACTTTTGGGCTTGTTCCTTTGGCAACCACCAAAGACAGCAGGAGTCGCAACCTATAATGTGGTCCATTAATGGAGATCTTGTCCCCTTTGGTTGGCTCCGGCACGGATGGTGACAACTTTGTTTGGCATCAGTGGCATGGCTTTCACCTTTGTCCCTGAAGCTACACAGCAGCATCATTGACAGAGTGGGTTATAGTCAGGGGTGTAGAGGCTAAAGGAAGATTCCATTGGCTGATCACAAGGAGGAGTGACATGTAAAGCACATTTGCAACACATCCCTGGAAGAGTATAAAATCACCTGACAGCAAACTGAAGACATTTAATTTTCTTTAGTGTGGAGGGTACAAATCAGGGACATAAGTAGTGTTAATTTTTGTGACACTGGTCTCTCTTCTGCTGGGAAGGTCTGGGGCATGTGAATAACATTCAAGTGCTTATTTAAAATAAGGTAAGAGCTAAGTTCTGTGTAGAGTTATTGAATTGGATGAGTATGTATTGAGTATAGAATCCTGGATCGGGATGTGGCCTCAAATTTAAAAAAAAGTCATACACCCATACCCACCCCCTGGAATTCCCTTACTACTCATTCATTAATAATGGGTGGATTGAGTTCCTATTACGGGCTAACCAGGGGCACTGCGGTGAACAAAATAAACCTGTTTTCAGGCAATGTATGTAAGAGTGGAGGAGGAAAACAACAGATAGACAACTTAACGTATAAACTAAAGTTCACATAGTGATAAATATAATTACACATAATCATAATAAGACACTGAATGTGACAGATAATTCTGTTTTAAATGTGGACAGTGAAAGCTCCCTCAGCAGTTGATCACGTTAAGAATGAGTGCATGGGGTGGGTCATGGTGGCTCAGCAGGCAAGAACGCTTACCTGGAATGCCAGAGGACCCAGGTTTGATTCCCGGTGCCTGCCCATGTAGTGAAAAAAAAAGAATGAGTGCATGAGGTTTATGAGTTCTTGCTTCTATAACTCTTTCAAATTGCTAATTCTTAAGGTATATGCATATTCTGAAATTTATTTTGCATGCTGTTTCACAATGGAACTTATAAACCTCTTGATTCATTTTCTTTGAATGAATCTAGTCATTCCTCTCATTTCTGTGGATGAGTGGAGTTTTCCTTCTGCCTTTCCTTCTGTGATTTTCAGAGCTATATTTTTGCATGCCGTTTCCTATCCCATTTTATCATCTTCTTTATTAATTTATAACTGTTTATAATTCTTATATATCTAGTTACATGCTTCTGTTGATGCACTTATACTCTCTCTATTTATGTAGGAAAAAGTACTGTTTTAAAATCAAAGTCAGATAACAGGCACAGAGAGAGGAAAACTTATGAATGAAGATTAAGAGATCAAATGGTGTTTTATGAAGATCTTTGGCCTCATATGTAGTCTGACATTATGGGACTATGTCTCATGCATGACAGAACCTCAAGTTATATTTTAACATTTGCTGAGTTTAACAAGACTGCCTCTGAGGAGGTGTGCTGATCATGCTGTCATTTCAAGAAGTCTAGGGCAAATTCAGCAGGTCAAAGGAGATCTCGCCAGCTTGACTGAGAATCTTTCTTTGTCATGTGGGTGTCTATAGACATGGACTTCGAAATTTCTCAAAGACAGTGTAATATTTTATTATAATATTTACTTTAGTGTGAGAGAAACAGAATATATTATTTACTTAGGTATCCACTTATTAAAGAAGCAAAAATTATGGGGGCATTTTTACAATTCTCTGTAAGCTTAATATCCATTTTACAACACCTTCAGGAGGAAGCATCATGAAGATAGAATATAAAATGGAGATGCAAAAAAAAAAAAGAGTGTATAGGGTGGAACAAGATGGATCAAGTATTAAGGAAGTAATACTGGTATAGATTGATCCAGAAAGGAACACAGGTGTAGGGAAGAATGCTGTGATTAAGAAATGGGGACTTGAACTAAAATCTTAAGTGAGTTTATACTGAGAGAAATAGACAGTCACTGCTGGGCGCTGACAGGGGGACATGGGTAAGAGCAGTGCTTCAGATAGTAAAGCTTGGGAAATAATGCAGAGTAGATAAGAGGGATAATATGATCAGTAAAATATCATATTTTAAGCATTATAAGGAGATTTAAATTAGTAAAGACGGTGAAAAGTTATATATTTAGGCTCTATCAGTCAGAACTTGAGGTTTATAATAATGCACTCGTTTTCTAACAACGCTATGATATCACTGCAACTTTTTTTCTTTTATTTCCCAAAAGGGTTTTTAGTTGAATAAATTAAATGCATAAATTAATTCCTTTCAAAAAGTACTTTGGAAATTAGATATATGATGCCAATGGGGAACAAAAACAAATGTACAGACAAAGTCCACAGGGAAAGAAAATAGTCAGATAATGGAGTGAGGGCAATGTTGGCAATCTCAGCAAAAATGAAACAACAGATGGGGTATAATTTTTCTGAGTCCTGACACAGATGGTTTACCAGATGGATTCTACCAGGTTCATACGGCTTATATGTATTTTTCAACTGCTTATCATGATAGGCGAGGGTACTTTTCAGCAGGCAAAATCTTTGCATGGATGAGGTTATTGAAATATAACAGGGGAAAACATTGATATTGGTGATGTAATATAAAGTGGTTGTATTAACTGCTATTTTTAATTAGACAATTTCAGTAATGTTGTTTGGAAGTCACTAGTATTCTTTAAAAAGAACTACCAGGTCATGGATTAGAAAATCTTATTCAGGGATTTGTGTAAGTTAGAAATTTGGGGAAATTCAAATTTCAACTATTAATTCATTGTATTATCTTTTGGAGCATTAATTTTAAAAATAAATTTCACTTAACACAATGAAATATAGAATTTAATAGTATTATAATTGAAGAATGATTTAAATAAGTTAAGAAAATATGCCTATGCAAATTAAATCTGATCTACATCATATATTGCAATTTGGTTGATATTTGTACTGGTAAATATCCAGTAAACATTATTCTTGTAAATGAAGAAAGTCATTATTTTTAGCAAACTGCTATTGTGTGTGTGTGTGTGTGTGTGTGTGTTTTAATTTTGAAATAAATGTTTGGAATTATTCAATAATATTTTTATTGATTAGTGGAAATTCCTAAATGGCACATCATATAGATAAAGGGAGAATCAAAGATGAAACACTGAAACATTTTTTATCACCTAATTGACCTTCATTAAGACATAGTAATGCAGATGTTTGGTACAAACAAGGATTCTATTTTATTTGGGAGCTACCTATTCACTATTACAAAATGAGACTTAATTCATGTGATTAAATTGTAGCAGAAAGCATCCTATTGTAGCTCTTGTAAGGTATTGATTTGCAACATCAAAGGAATCTGAGGTGTCTGGACACACTACAAAAGGCTGGAAACCAATAACTTCAGGACATTTCAAATGGAGTTTTCTTAAAAGACAAATATATCAATGACAGAATGTTTTAAATAAAATATAAAATTGTATTACTTTCTAATAAATAGCGTACACTATTTTATCCAAATTTTACAAAACTATTTGATGTCTGCAGGGAGAATAATATTTCCATTTTTAGATAAGGAAACTGGGATTGAAAAAAATTGAATGACTAACTAAAAGTTTCAGATTCAGTGGGAGGAAGTGCTCAGATTCTGGTTTACTGCTCTAAGTCCAAGGCAATTTAATCCAACAGATACTGATGAGACACCTGCTATATACTCAGTGGAAAAGGCTTGTGCTATGCTGTTGAGTTCTGACACGACACATATAAAGCCAAGAAATGCTAAAAAAAAAAAAAAAGTGCCGAAATATAAATGAAGTAAAGAACAGTGAATATTTAATTAATTAATTAATTTGTTTATTAGTTTGGGGCTAATAATATGTATCAGCTTTTCAGTTGGGATTTGAGAATTCAGAGTGAAGAGACAGGGCCCTTTATCTGAAAGCATATTAGTGGGTATTACGGTATAATATCATAGTCTCCATTATGTGCTAGATATTTTGGAGACAGAGGAGAAAGCATCTAAGTCTTTCAGAGTGAGTTAAAGAGAAGCTGATGACTAAGGTGACATTTCTGATGAACCTCGAGGAAGAGGTGGAAACACTCCACTCAAAGAAGTGCAGTGGCCATCTGTGAGGAAAGAATAGCACACACCAAGTAATTGACCTAAAATAGGACACGACTATGTCACTATTGCAGAATCATAAATTCTAAGCCTTGGAATAGCAGAAGATGAGAATGGTGCAAGATATAGTAGACAAATCATGAACATGTCACTGAGTCTGTGAGGAGGTTGAGTAATTTATTTCATGGGCAATGTAAAGTCATTGGGGAATGTGAACGGAGTTCAAGGTGGTCAGATTTGGATATTAAACACGATTATTCTGGACTATTTATTGAAGATGGATTTGAAATGTCTGCAAAAAAATATAAAAGTAGAAATAATCAAGCCAGAAGTCAGCTAAAATGAGGAATGAAAAATACCATTAATATATTGAGGAACTTAAATTTCAAGGCCTGGGTTATTTATTGCAGTTGGAAGAGAAAGAATGAAGGTATGAGAGAAAATAGAAGACTATAAAATCACTCTCAGATATCTAACTTGAGCCATTAGATTGATGAAAATGAAGCCATTCCTCATTATAAGAATAAGAGAAGAAAGATTAGATTTAGTTGCCTGTGTTGAAAGATTGAGAAGGGTCTAGATTAGACTCAGGGGGAGTTTGTTTTTGTGTTTTTTTCTTTTTTGAATACGGTATGGTGGAGGTCATATTTCTTTCTTTTTCCATGTGAGTATCCCCTTATTGCAGCATCATTTGTTGAAGTTTTGTTTGTTTGATTTTTCATTTGTTTGTTTGCTTGTTTGTTTGGGAAGTGCACAGATCAGGAACTGAACCCTGGTCTCCTGCATGGCAGACAAGACTTCTACCACTGTGCTACCCTGACACCCCTTCAGATGAAGTTTTAATTTCATTTTTAATGGGTTAACTTTGAATTTCCTGAGGATATCTCAGGTTGAAACATTCAGTGGATGGTTACAATTACATGTTAATTCTTATAGAGATTAGTAGAAAGCATCATTCGTTTAGGTGTTGAAGACTTGATCTTGAATAATATTCCCCAGGAAGAAATGCACAAGTAAGAAAGGATTGAGTGAAAAGATAAGGAAAATCAATATAGAATGTGCAGGCAGAAGATAAGAATCCCCTAAAATTGTTATATTGCCAACTATTCCTATGCTCCTTTGTAGTCATCCGTTCTCATCTTTCTGAACACTAAGATAAGAAGACTGATTTCCATATTTAATTTATCATGTATTTTATTTATCATTATTTGCTTAGTGCCTATAGCATTGTCTAAAACATTAT
This sequence comes from Tamandua tetradactyla, assembly GCF_023851605.1. Taxonomy (NCBI): domain Eukaryota; kingdom Metazoa; phylum Chordata; class Mammalia; order Pilosa; family Myrmecophagidae; genus Tamandua; species Tamandua tetradactyla. The sequence continues at coordinate 59,490,159 of NC_135345.1, forward strand.
AGGAATTAAATATTGTTGCATGAATGAATGGATGATACATTCAGGAAAGCCTGAAGGAGAAAAAAGCAGAAAGATCAAAGATATTGGCAAATTTGGAAAAGAATAAAATGAAATAAATTCTCAGCCAGCATTTCAAAACCAACTTTAAGAATGTGACACTTTAATCGACACATCTTGGGTAATGTCTCTAGTTATCCCTGTGGACTAAAATGTCTTGCTTCCATTAGAACAGAGTAGTGAAAAAATAGGAATATGAATGCAGCCAGTAAAATATGTTTTTTGAAATTCATCCATCATTTAGGTAATCTTGATTTTCCATATGGGTAGTTAGAGAAATAACATGAAATTTAACCACAACTCAAATCCAGGTTTTGTGACTTGTTCAAAATTGTGACTGAATATGTTTGTGTCAAAGTATTGATCATTAAATAAATAGAAATATACAAAAGCTAATGGTTCTATAATTCTTGAGTCTACATGTAGATTCTGCTACTTTTTATTTTCTTATGCTGTAAATGAGCAATCAGTATATAGATTTTAAAGTATTTATGTTTCTGGAAAACAACCTATGTCATCTGAACCAATAGGTTGGCACAACCTAAATCATAAATCCATCTGTTATTGTGAAAGATTATTTCATTGTTTAAGTTCTCAAATAAATGTAAAAATATCGTAAGCAAAAAAAGTGACATTAAGGGTCTTATTACAAGGTTCTCTCTCTCTCTCTCTCTCCTTTTTTTTTTATAATAAGGAAAGAACTTCATTTATTAATGTTTCTGTGTAAAACAAGCTTTTGTTTTTCTTAAAGAAACATTACCAAAAGGGAATTAGCTCAGCCCATTTCTTCCACACTAATCTACTGCCCACCATAATTCAAATGCTATTTCTAAACATTTTGGAGTTGAAGAGAGAGGGATCAGCTAGTCAGAGTCTGAGAGCACGATAATCTCTGGATTGTACTGTAGAGAACACTCTCCTCTTGTAAGTACTAGGCTGGAGGGCTTGTGATTGGAAGGTTTGTGGGATATTAGGGCTGGAGAAGGACTGCAGGAGGAGCTGGTCACTAGACCATGCCTGAACGAGTCCACCCTTGTCAAGGAATCAGCAACCGGGATCATGGAAGCCAAGGGAGAAGGTGGGCTGGGCAGAGTGCATATCCTCTTCCAATTCTTCTCATACACAGCCCTTTGCCTTTCCACATAGGTGTCTCTCAATGGCCCTGATCCTGTTTGATCCTTCTCCTTCTGAGATTTCTTGCACGGGGGGCTGGAATCTCCTCAGGTATGAGGAGAGACACCTCCACTGAAGGAAGTAGAGGTGACTATGGCTGTCCCATTCTCTGAGACAGTAGTTAGGGGTCCTCTACTTCCTGGAAGTGTTCCTTTCTGCAGGGGAAGGGATGGTATCCAAGAACAAGACCTCCCTGCACCTCAAAGAGCTCTGACATAGGGCTCTCTTCCTCCAGGGGGAAACTCCTCAGGCTCTTCACCATTGCTTTCCACATCTGTGCTGGAGGGGACCAGGGGTTCTACTGACAGTGAAGATGGGGACACTGTGAGTCCTTTGCTTTGCTGTGCCCCTGAAGAACTGCTGTTTCCTTTGCCAGGTTCCAGGTTATGGTCCACTGATCTCTGTGGTGGAGACATGGGGCTTTGTCTCCATTCTTATCTTCCTCATCCTCCCCCTTCTCATCTCCTCCTCATCATCCCCCTGACCTTCCCACATCTGTTGCACATCCTTTTCTTCGGAATCTGTATGCTCTTCTTCCTTTTTTTCCTGAGGAACTTTTTTTCCGTCACACTTTCTTCATTTTCTTCCTCATCTATCTCAACCTTGAAGATGGTAGGGCACTCCTGGGATGCAATTCCACTAGGACCCTGGCCAGAATTCAAGGAGGCTTTGGAGGAATCTACAGAGTGGGAAGAGACGCCTGGGGAGGGGATCTGAGAGTGCCAGGTCAATGCCTGGCTTATCGTCATCTGGAAGATGGCAAAGTTGTAGATGAGGTCGAGGTGACGTCGCTCCTATAAACTGATGCCCACATCTCAGAAGACATTTTGAACCCATGAGCTGGAGCTGCTGTTGCAGGAGGCTGAGACTGTGGCCAGCAGCTGCCTCTTCTGCGGCCTTTAGCACATCTCCATCCTCAGGGAAAGTATCAAGCCCTGGTTTGTTGATGAGCTCCTCAGTGCACTGTTAACCTCTGGGTAGCAGGTGCCAGCCACGGTAGGGGATGCGCTGCTCTACCACGCGGCCTGTGAGTGAAGAGCAGTCTTTCTCTCAAAAGCACCCAAAAAGGCGGATCAGCTTATGCTTTAACCAGAATTTTTACAGGTATGAGGAACCTCCGTAGGTCAGTTCTCAGAGATCCCGCATCTTCTCTTGCAGCCCTCAGACCTCTTCCATGTAGAGCGCCAGCAGATGCTCCAAGCGCTGGATCTGCCTTGGAGAACCTCGGGTCCTTGGGGCCTCAGACGCAGAGGTCTGAGCATTCGTGGGGTTCGACGAGGGTTTTCTGGGATGGTTATCCCCAGAGAGCTCAATGGAAGTGGTGGCAGCAAGGGCCATTTTGGTTGAGTGGGCCCTGAGAATAGTGCAGAGCTAATTGATTCAGACATGGAGCTTAGCTGGCTAGCTACGGGGCCGAGACAGGACCCTAGAAAGAATGTTGCAGAATTCCAAGGCTGAAAACAGAGAACCCGCAAACTGCTTTCGGTTAGAGAGGAATGGGACCACCTCAAGGTAGTCCACCGTCTGTTTCTTACCCAGTTCAAGGAACACGTCAAACAGCTTCTCAACCCCTGAATTTTGCAATATATTAATAATAAAATAAGCCTAAGTGTTTCAGCAATTCCAATCAGTGAACTATTCTATTATTCACAAACTTTAATTAAAATGTCTACCTTATAGAGGTTATGGTGTTAGGCACTGGACCTATAAGAAAGATCAACAGAATGCTTGACCTAAAAGTACTAAATGGATTATTTCCTCTCATCACAGAAGAAATTGATGACATGCTCACAAAAGAAATGAAGTTAGTAATACTATTCAATCATGATTTCTATGATTAAATTAATCTTAACAGTCCTTCTAACGATGCTATGTTCATTATCTGAAATACACATCTTCTAGCATGCTAACTGGTGTTATGAGCACAAATGAGTACATTCTCTGTTAACTTGTATCTAGATAAAACATAGGGAAATATTGTCAAGTTCATTTAGTTCAGTAATTAATAAACCACTCTGAAATCAGCCCAAGTGTTTGAGCAAGTGCAAGTGAGTTAATTGTGAGTTAGTTTGTTAACTTCTCCCTACCCTGCCTCTTAGGTCATTTCTTAAGGATTTAGTTGCTACACATAAGTACAAATCTTACAATGACTACCTGGTGATACCCTTTGATTAAAAGACACCTTCATGTTGCAAAATTTTTATATGATTTTTCTTTATTGTGAGTCTAAGATTAAGAATTTTTAACTCAACTATAAAATGCAGCCTGTACTTACAGAGTGGCTTTAGCAACTACCTCATTCTATATAGAAAAGGCAATATGAGATAAAGCACTTTTATTCTGGAAATAGAATTCTTCATTGGATACTACATTTATTTGTACAAATCTGAGTAATTATAAAGTATTCTTTAAAATTAATATACATATTGAAGAATTAAACATTGTTGATTCTTTCATAAAGTGTCACAGCAGTACAATGTGTCATAGCTATTTGGGGCATTTAGAACTACTAAGGAAAAAATAAATACAAATTGGTGGTACATTTTTAATGTCTCATATTCAATATATATCCTAATGAAAATTTTGTCTATCCGTGAGATGCATCAGTTCATAACTGTCACGAGCGTTATATATTATGTTCTTTCCAGAATAACTTTACTGGACATGCTCAAGATTTTCAGAAAAGTGGACAGCATGAATTTGGGAATTCTGGAAGTGTTCAGAGACACAAAGTCTTAGAGAAATCAATTACTCTCAAACTCCTGGTATTCAGATATGATACACGGTATATATACTGTGTATCATATCTGATACAGATATATCATATATATATATATGATATATATATATGTATATATATGGTACAGATATATCATATATATATATGATATATATATATCATATATATATATACATATATGCTAAAGAAGACAACCAAGTATCCAAATATCCGCATATGGACTGAGCACATTATTAAATTACTGGTGATAATGGGAATAGCTCTATTGTGAAATGTGTTGATGCTACAATTGAAGGGGAAACAATGTTGAATGGGTCAAAAGTTTCCAGACCCCCTTAATAATGTAGTACTCATTGATCCTGTTATAATATTTGAACATGAGCAGATGTGAATTATTGTGAATAATACTGCAGTGAACACTGGTATACAAGTATCTTTCTGAGTCCTTGCTTTAATTTTGTGGGTTTATAACTAGGAGTGGAATTTCTTGGTCATATGGCAATTCTATTCTATTCTCCCATCAACAATGTAAGAGGATTCCTATTTGTTGTTATCCTTGTCAACACATTATTTCCAGGTTTTAAAAATATAATGGCTATGCTAGTGTGTGTGAAATGGTAACTTGTAGGTATAATTTGCATTTCTTTTATGATTAGTGATGTTGGACATCTTTTTATATACTTATTGAATATTATCTTATAAAAATCTATTAAAATCTTTGCCTCTCCCCAAAAAAAGATCTTTGGCCCATTTTGAAATTTGGTTGGCTGTCTTTTTGTTGTTGTATTGTAGAAGTTCTTTATATATTCTGTTCTTTATAAATATTTTCTCTCATTGTGTAGGTTGTCTATTCACTTTCTTGATAATGTCCTTTAATGTACAAAATTTCAATTTTGATGAAGTCACATTTATATGTTTTTTTTCTTTTGTTCACATGCTTTTGTTATAAAGTCTAAGAATACATTGCCTAACAAAGTTCTGAAGATACTTTTCTATATTTTCTACTAGGCTCTTATAGTTTGGGTTCTTTTATTTAGATCATTAAAAACTAATTTTCAGTTAATTTTTGTATATGGTGGGAGTATGGGTCCACATTTACTCTTTTGCATGTTGATGGTCAATTGTTCCAACATCATTTGTTGAAGAGTTTATTCTTTCCCCATTGAGAAAGGATTCTTTTCCCATTTGAATATTGACATCATTATCAAAAATCACCTGGCAATGTGGATTTAATGCTGGACTTTCAATTATGCATGATTTTATGCCAGTACCACATTGTTTCAATAATTCGAGATTTATAATAAGTTTTGAAATCAAGAAGTGAGAGTTCTCTATTGTTGGCTTTTCAGAGACACTTGAAATTCCATATAAATTTGAGCATTAGATTTTCCATTTCTGCAAAAAGACGTTGGAATTTTAAAAGTATCTGCGCTGAATTTATAAACCACTTTAGGCAAGACTGACATCTTAAGAATGTTAAATCTCCAAAACCATGAACATGGACATCTTTCCATTTATTTACATCTTTAATTTTTTCAGCAAATTTCTATAGTTTTCAGTATACAAATCTTTCACCTACTTGGTTTAATGTATCCCTAGGTATTTCATTCTTTTAGATGCTATTGTAAATGTAATTGAATTTTCTTGATTTTTTTCAGATCCAATAACTTCTGTTTGTTTATCTTGCTGAATTCATTTATTAGTTCCAGTAGCATACTCGCAGATTCTTTGGGATTTTCTATATATAGCCTCACATCATCTGCATTTAAAGATAACTTGATTTAATCTTTTGCAATTTGGAGATCTTTTATTTCTTTCTCTTGCCTGGTCTGGCTAAAACTTCCTGTATAATGCTGAATTTACAGTGGTGAGAGTGGGTATTCTTTTCTTGTTCCTGATCTGAGGGAGAAAGCTTTCAGTCTTTTATGATTATGATATTTGATGTGGGTTTTTCATAAATGTCCTAAATCATGTGAAGAAAGTTCCCTTCTATTCCTAGATTTCTGGATGTGTTTATCTTTAAAAGATGTTGAATTCTTTCACATACCTTTTCTGTATGTGAAATGATCATGTGTTTTTATCCCTTCGCTCTATTATTCTGATATGTTACAATGATTGGTTCTCTAATGTTGCACAATACTTGCATTCCTAGAATGAAACCCATTGGGTCATAGTGTGCAATCCTTTTAATATACTGCTGGATTTGGTTTGCCAGTAATTTGTTGAGGATTTTTGTATCTAGATTCACAAGGAATATTCTCTTAATTCTCTATTAATTTTGTCTAGTGTTTCACTATGCCAGAGCCAGGGAGGCTTTGACTTGAGCTTTCCATGTGAACAGAAGAATTACTATCTGAGTATAGGCAAGGCAAAAGATGGAGACAAAGGTGTGCACACCATAATCTCACCAATTACATAAGTCATGCTTCCTCCTGTGGAGAAGATCAAGTGAGGGAGGCATGATCATTAAACAGAATTGCAGAAGATTCTTGTGCAATATTTCCTAAAGAGGCAAAAAGCTAGGGTTGAAAGAATTTCTGTTTTCATTGGCAGATGATCACATAAACCTCCCTCTGCACACAGCTTCCTTGTGACCTCTCTTTCTGAGATGAAACTTAGAAGACAGAGGTTAGTGGGATGAACTACAGCCTTCATCACGTGACTTGGTGAATCTAATAGGACCCAACTCCTAAGTATAATTCTGGAAGTATGGTCACTTGGTATTTCATAGTCAATGTTTGCATCTCCACCATGTATTCAGGAACAGAAGAGAAGCCTTTTTTTTTTTAAAGGCATAGAGTTCTTAGCTTTGGATAGCATGCCCTTGATTCAGAATCCCAGGGGCAGGCATTGTGAGTCCTCCACTGGGGCTTTGTCATAAGCAGCACACTATTTTTTTAATTACTTATTTTTATTGATATATATTATACATTCACATACCACATAATCATCCACATGTACAATCAGTAGTGCACAATACCATCATACAGCTATGCATTTATCACCAATCAACATTTTTTCTTTTTTTGTGAAAAATAACATATACAAAAAGCAATCAATTTCAAAGCACACCACAACAATTAGTTGTAGAACAAATTTCAGACTTAGGTATGGGTTACAGTTCCACAATTTTAGTTTTCTCTTCTAGATGCTCTAAGATACTGGAGACTAAGAGAAATCTCAACATAATTATTCAGCAATCATACTCATTTGTTAAATCCTACTTCTCTGTATAACTCCACTATCATCTCTGATCTTTCTCCCACTCTTTAGGGGTATTTGGGCTATGCTCATTCTAAATTTTTCATGTTGGAAAGACCTGTTGATAATATGGGATAGGGGGATCTAACTAGTTGAAGTTCTGGGGAGACTGGCCTCTGTATTTCAGATCTTATCTGGTCCAGGGTCCCGTATGGAAGTTGTAGGTTTCTAGAAAGTTACCCTCATGTATGGAACCTTTGTAGAATACTATATATTGCCCTAGTAGCTCTTTAGGATTGGCAGGAATGGTTTTGGTCGGGGTTTGGCGAGTATGGTAGGTAGCAATGTCTAACTGAAGCTTGATAAAAGTGACCTCCGGAGTAGCCTCTAAACTCTCTGTGAACTCTATTAGCCACTGATACCTTATTTGATACATTTGTTTTTGCCCTTTTGATCAGGATGGCATTGTTGATCCCATAGTTTTAGGGCCAGCCTCATCCCTGGGAATCATTTCCCACACTGCCAAGGAGATTGTCACCCCTGGATGTCATGTCCCACATAGGGGGGAGGGCAATGATTTCACATGCAGAGTTGGGCTTAGAGAGAGAGAGAGACCACATGTGAGCAATGAAAGAGGCCCTCAGGAAATAATTCTCAAACATACCTATAGATTGGCTAAGCTTCTCCACCACCATACATATACTTCATAAGAGCAAGCCTCAAGATGAAGGGCTTGGTCTATGGATTTGTGTGTCCCTAATATTTGACACAATATCAAGGGATTCCTTGGTGGTAGAATTTAATAGTTCCATATTTTTCCACATATCCCTCACAGGACTTTGCCAATATTTTTTGATTATCTGCTTTAGTATACTCTGGGATGTATCCAGAGTATCCAAGCATTTCATTAAACTATACAGGATTAAAGCCCCTCATTTTTATTCTGGGTTGTCTGTGTTTGGATCATTTTCAATGATCTATCCAGACAGATTGAGTTAGATTATGTGCCGCACAAAACTTAGGTTCTAGACAAAATAAACCTCCCTTTAGTCTCAAGGAATAAATGACATTCTAAAATATAACAATGTGTTCATTAACCCTGTGTTCTAAACTATCTTAATTCTGACCTGATCAGCTTTGTTCTTGTCTCTAAACACCAGATTATACATATATAAAATAACCTCCCAAATTCCAAAATAACAACTACCACTCCAGACTAAATGTGACTGTTATAAGAGCTTACAGTCTGTGGATGAGACCATACAATGTTTGCTTTTTGTTTTTGGTCTATTTTCCCTCACCAAATGTCCCGCAGGTTCATTCACAATTTTGCATTCCTCCCAACTTCATTCCTTTTTGTAACCAGCACAATTTTCCATCACTTGCACAGACCATCATTTGCCAATTTACTTCTCAGTCAATGCATCTTTCAGTTACCTCCATCCATTGAACATCAGGTATAATGTCTAAAGTTAACAGTCCATCAACACTCTCAATTTTACATAATTTCATTGTTTCCAAGAGAAAGATAACAATCAAACATGCCATCACCAAATAGAAAATTTAAACCTCCCCTTAACTCTTGTCTTTTTCCCCATTATTTACCCCTGGTGTTTCTGTGGTACTGTTGATGTTTTTTTTTTTTCTGTTAAACTGAGCCCATATATATGCCTATACCCCAAATTTGTACACTCTTTGTACAAGAGTCATGCGTTTGTAGTAGTTCATGCAAGAACTTATTTGTATTTGTAGTGTTAATCAGTGGGACAGATAGGTCTATACAACCCCTTTCAATCATGCTCACTTTCAATATGGTAATATTACTTATAGACCCACTAGAGAACCACCTTCACTTCTATCTATTCCTTTACATTTAAACTCAATCTCTCTGATTTTATTTTTACCATGGTTGTAAAAGGGGAATCATACAGTGTCTGTTCTTTTGTATCTGGCTTGCTTCACTCAGCATTATGTCCTCAGGGCTCATCCATCTTGTCACGTGCTTCAGGACATCATTTTGTCTTACTACTGTATAATATTTCATCATAAGTATATTCTACATTTGGTTAATCGGCTTGGATTTGGCATTTGAATTGTTTCCATCTTTTGGTGATTGTGAATAATGCTTCTATGAACATCGGTGTGCAAATGTCAAGTAGTTTTATTCCCGGGTCATAGGGCAACTCAACAATTAGTTTCCTAAAGAACAGCTACACTATCTTCTATAGCTGCTGTGCTATTACACATTCTCATTAGCAGTGCATGTGTCCCAATTTCTTCACATCCTCTCCAACATTTGTAGTTTTCTGTTTGTTCAATAGCAGCCATTCTTATAGGTGTGAAGTGGTATCTCAGTGTAGTCTTGATCTGCATTTCCCTTATAGTTAATAAAAATGAGCAACTCTTCATGTGCTGTTGAGCCATCTGTATTTGCTCTTCAGAAAAGTGCCTATTCATATTTTTAGCCCATTTTCTAATTGGGTTGTTTGTTCTTTTGTTGTTGAGTTTTATGATTTCTTTATGTATACAGATTATCAAACCATTATGTGATGTGTGATTTCCAAAAATTTTCTCCTATTACATTTGGCTACCTTTTCACCTTTTTGACAAAGTATTTTGAGGCACAAAAGTATTTTATTTCAAGGAGGTCCCATTTATCTATATTTTCTTTTGTTACTTGTGCTTTGGGTATGAAGTTTAGGAATCTCCCTCCTATTACTACATATTGAATACGTTTTCCCACATTTTCTTCTTAGAATTTTATGGCACTAGCTCTTATAGATAGGTGTTTGGCCCACTTTGAGTTAATTTTTGTCAAGTGTGCAAGGTAAGGATCCTGTTTCATTCATTTAGCTATTGCTATCCAGTTCTCCATGCTTATTTATTAAAAAGTCTATTTTGTCTCAGTTCAGTGGATTTGGGCAAAGATCATTTGACCACAGATTTGGTGGTCTATTTCTGCACTCTCAGTTTGATTCCATTGGTCAATACTTCTATCTCTGTGCCAGTACCATGCTTTTTTTGACCACTGTGGCTTTATAATAAGTCTCAAAATCAAGAAGTGTTAATTCTCCCACTTCTTTCTTCCTTTTTAATGATGTTTTTAGCTAATCAGGGTCTCTTTCCCTTCCAGTTAAATTTGGTAATTAGCTTTTCCAAGTCTTTAAAGTAGGTTGTCGGAATTTTGATTGGTACTGCATTGAAGTAGATTGATTTTGTTAGAATTGTCATCTTAATTAGATTTATCCTTCTTATCCATGAGAAGGGAATGTCTTTTCACCTATTTTGATCTTTGATTTCTTTTAGCACTGTTATGTTGTTTTCTGTGTAAAAGTCCTTTACACACTTAGTTAAGCTCATTCATAGATACTTGATTCTTTTACTTGCTGTTTTGAGTAGAATTTTGTCCTTAATTGACTCCTTAGTTAGGTCATTTCTTGTGTATAGAAACATTACTGATTTTTGAACATTAATTTTATACTCTGCCACCTTGCTGAATTTGTTTATTAGCTCAAGTAACTTTGTTGTTGATTTGTCAGGAGCTCCCAAGTATAACATCATATCATCTCCATGACATGCAGAGAGCTTTCAGTCTCTCTCCATTGAATATGATGCTAGCTATGTGTTTGCAATATATGCCCTTTATCATATTGAGAAAGTTACCTTTGATTCTTATCTTTCAAAGTGTTTTTATTGGAAAAGGATGTTGAATTTTGTTGATTGCTTTTTCAGCATCAATAAAGATGATCATGTGATTTTTCCCTTTTGATTTGTTAATGTGCTGAATTATATAAATTGATATTTTTGCATTGAATCATCCTTGCATTCATGGTATAAACCCCACTTGGTCATGATGCATAATTCTTTTAATGTGTTATTGGATTTGATTTGCTAGTATTTTCTGGAGAAACTTTGCATTTACTTTCATTAAGGGTATGGGCCTGTAGTTTTCCTTTCTTATAGCATTAAAATGCCATTAAAATGATGTTACTTCATAAAATTAGTTAAGTAGTGGTCCTTTTTCTTCAATTTTTTGGAAAAGTTGATTGGTGTTAGTGCTTTTTACAATGCTTGATAAAATTTCCCTCTGAAGCCATCTGGCCTAGGGATTTTCTTTGTAGGAAGATATTTGATGACTGATTGAGTCTCTTTACTTATAATTGATTTGTTGAGATCTTCTATTTCTTCTTAAGTCAATGTTGCTTGTTAATGTGTTTCCAGGAATTTGTCCATTTCATCTAAGTTGTCTCGTTTGTTTGCATATAGTTGTTCATAGAGTCCTCTTATGATATTTTTTTATTTCTTCAGGATCTTTGGTAATGACCCCCATTTCATTTCTGATATTATTTGCATCCTTTTTTGTTTATTTTTTGTCAGCCTTGTTAATGGTACATTGATTTGACTGATTTTCTCCATGAATCAAGTTTTTATTGTTTCTTTCTGCTATTTTTTTTTTGTTCTCCCATTCATTTGGCTTTGCTTTAATCTTTGTTATTTTCCTTCCTTTATTTACTTTGTGGCTAATTTGTTATTCTTTCTCAAATTCCTTCAGGTGAGCAATTAAGCTCTCAGTTTTTGCTCTTTCTTCTTTTTTAATTTAGGCATTTATGACAATAAATTTCCCTTTCAGTGCAGCCTTTGCCACATCCCATAAGTTCTGATATGTTGTACCTTTATTTTCATTTGTCTCCAGATAGCTACCAATTTATCTAGAAATTTCTTCTTTGATCTATTTTTTTTTTTTTTTACACATGTGCAGGCACCAGGAATCAAACCCAGGTCTCCGGCATAGTAAGCGAGATCCATTTGTTTTTTAAGAGTGTGTTATTTAATCTCCATGTATTTGTGAAAGTTCTTATCCTTTGATGGTTATTGTTTTCCATTTTCATTCCATTGTGGTCAGAGAGGTTGCTTTGAATGAGTTCAATGTTTTTAAATTTGTAAAGATCTGTTTTGTGCCTCAATATATGATCTATCCTGGAGAATGTCCCATAAGCACTACAGAAGAATGTTTATCCTGGTGGGTGATTTTTTTTTTTTTTTTTTTTTTGGTGTGTGTGTGTGTGTGTGTGTGATGATTTGTATGTGTCTGTTAGGTCTAATTCATTTATCAAATTGGTTAAGTCTTCTATTTACTTGTTGGTCCTCTGTCTGGTTGTTCTATTTATAGAGGAGAGTGTTGTACTGAAGTCTCCTTCTATTATTGTTGAAACATCTATCACTCCCTTCAGTTTTGTCAATTCTGTCCTATGTAGTGTGGAGCTCCTTGATTGGGGCATTAACATTTATGATTGCTATTTCTTCTTTGTGAACTTAATATATAATGTCCTTCTTTGTCTCTTATGATTATCATTACATTTAAAGTCTATATATTTTAGATATTTGTATAGCTACTCCTGCTTTCTTTTGGTTACAGCTTGTACGGAGCATCTTTTTCTACTCTTTCATTTTCAATCTATTTGTACCCTTGTGTTTAAAATGAGTCTCTTGTAAGCAACATATAGCTGGATTATATTTCTTAACCCATTCTGCCAATCTGCATCTTATAATTTGTGTTTAATCTGTTAACATTCAAAGTTTTTAATGTAAAGGTGTTTCTTAAATCCACCATCTTATATTTTGGATTTTATTTGTCAGATCTATATATACATTTCCCTCTTTCTCTTTTTATCCTTTAAGTTACACTTACAGGTACTCTTCAGTTCTGTGCTCTCCTCCTGACCTTTCTCTCTTGTCTCTTTTTTCAACCATCAGAACTCCCTTAAGTATTTCTTTAAGGTCAATCTCTTGTTGACAAATTCTTTCAGCATTTGTTTGTCTGTGAAAAATTTTAATCTCTCTCTCAGTTTTGAAGGACTATTTCGCTAAGTACAGAATTCTTAGCTAGAAGTCTTTCTCCTTCAGGATCTTAAATATGTCATACTATTGCATTTTCACCTCCATCGTGCCGGCTGATAGACTGAACTCAGTTTTATGTGGTTTCCCTCGCATGTAGTAGATTGTTTTTCTCTAGCTGCTTTCAAGATTTTCCACTTCTTTTCAACATTTGACCAAATATTAGTATGTGTCTTGAGGAAGGCTTATTTAGATTTGCTCTATTTGGAGTTCGTTGGGCTTCCTTGATTTGCATTTTTGTGTCCTTTAAAAGGGTTGGAAAGTTTTTTCCCATTATATCCTCAACTAATTTTACTACCCTTTTATTCTTCTCTTCTCCTTCTGGGACACCAGTGATTCCTGTAATTGTGTGCTTTGTTTTGGTCATTTCCCTGAGAGCCAATTCAATTTATTCCATCTTTTTTGCTCTTTGCTCTTCTGGCAGCACACTATTTTTTCCCACCACTGAAAGCTCCAACATCACAGGTTCCATATTTTTCACCCATCCCTCAAGAGATTAAAAGCAATCTTGGACCTAGCACAAACCCATTTTGTATTTCAGGCCTTACTCAATACCAGCCAGTTTCCATGTCACACCATACCTGGGCCAGAATAGTTTTCCAAATGTGGAATGCATTGGCTTCACAACCCCAGAAGTTTCACTGGGGTCTTGTCTTCCTTACTTTTGGAAAAGGGTGTAAGGTACAAATATTTATCTTTCACTTGGGAGAAATACCCCCAGTCTACTCTACATTCCTGAATTTCTAAAAACTTCACTGAAGTGACAAGTCCCTGAATCTTTGTAGGGTTTAATCTACTACCCTCTGAGTAGTATGCCTTATCTAACTCTCCAGTGTACCAAGCACTTTTTTCTTGGCCTATTTGGTCAGCATGGTACTAGAGATATAACAGATTACTATTATGTTCTGTGAGATATTAAGTTAGCCCTAATTTCTCTGGACAATGTTATGACAGAGTATGGGGGAATTAACATAGGACTTACTACATTATTCTAATAAAATATAAAAGGATTTTGCCAAATCACTGGCTATGTACCATGTGCATGAGGCATTAATAATCCATACTAGCATGTCCTACAGACAGCTGATTTGAAACTATTACTTAGTTGAACTTGTGATAGACCACAGTCATTATCTAGTATCCATCTGATGTTTTAAATGTCCAGACTGGTAAATGTAATAGAGTAAAATCAAGGACTTGAAACTTACGTTCTTTAGGTTTCTAACAAAATCATTTATCTTCACTCCCTTGATCCCCCACCCAGAATGTGATACTGTTTCTGTATGTTTGTTTTATTTATTAATTTTTCTGGGAGGATGCATTTTCAAAATTGTCCACTTAACGTTTCCACTATATTTTTACTTGCCCTCTCCCCCTTTCCAAATAAGTTAAACACCCAATATGAGGTTTAACTCTGACTGCCTACTTTATCATTTCCAGTTGTATATTGAGAAGGCTTACAGACATTGATAATATAAATACTGATCTTTGAGTATTGGAGCAACGTTGGAACATGGGAAAAGAGATGCAATTGTAAAATATTATCTGAAGCATATTGCACTAAAATTCTGATTCCACTACAAATGTATGACCTCTAAAATCAATATAATTATTGATCATTGCCTCTTACATTTATAACTCATCAACAATATTTATAATTTATCATGCATGTTGGCATTCCAACATTCATATTGTTATCAGATCAGCAGCAAAAACACACCATCTTAATTGTTAGAATATTTTCATTATTTGTTTATTGCCTTTTTCTTTCCATAATAAAAAATTATATTTGATAAATATTTCCTAGAATTATTATTGTTGTCTGTCTAGTGAATTTCACTCTCCTTCATGGTTACAAGGTCTACCATTACAAAGATGAACTGTGTTCATTTTCATAACCAATAAATTCATTCTTAAAGGGGGCAAATCTATGCACATTTTAAAGAATGATGTAAACCCATTAAGGCTAAAGCACTTGCAACCTGTGGCCTCAAATTAAATACCAAACAATAAATACTCTCATTTGCATGCATTCTTAAAACATAAATCCATAATTATGCCTCAGCAAGCAAAACCAACTAAAGGCTCTTCTCCCTGGAAGCTCTTAGAATATTCCCCTGAACAGACTCCTTTTCATTGCATACACTTATTATTGGCCCAAACATCATTGTCAAATCTTGTCAACTTTTACTTTTTTAGAGGGGAGTTCTTTCCATCTAGAAACTCCATTCCCACAAGTGAAATCTGGTCTCTTTCCACAAATGGGCAGAATGAATTGGAGCCTCAGAGTGTATGCTGTCAAAACACAGGTGCATTTTGTACTTGGGAGCTTTATATGTGGTAGCTTTTGTCAATGTTTTACAGAAATTCCAGATGTTTGTTTTAAAACCACAAATTCCTGTATCTTACACTCAGAAACCAGACCCAGAAATTGAATCAGAATATCTGACAGAAGGTACCTATACCTTTAAGCCACACAGGGATATCTAATGCAGTCTGTCAAAGAAGTGGTGTTCCGAATCCTTGCTCTGTGTTCACCCAAACAGTGTTTCATTATCAGAAGGTATTTTCACCCAACAGTGCAGACTGAAAAGCTATAATATACTGACTTTCCTCCAGGAGATATTCAGTTCATGGTCTCTTCTCTCTGATCTTGTAAATTTTGTATCAGTGATATATTTCATGATGTAGGACTTTCTGATTTTGACGTACACAGTTATAACAATTTTGCCCTGAATAAATAAATGTCTGTAACATGCATAACATATAGTCTTACTAGGTAATTAGAATGCAAATGTAACTAAATTTTGGAAAATCCCTGTGGGGGAAAATAGTTATATGCAATCTTTTTTTTATTTGTAAAATGGTAGCAAACTATCATAGGGCAAAATTAAAAGGAGATTTTGTAAGAAAAAAAAGGCATTTAATCTTAACTAGATGTTTCATCTGTGGCCTAGGGGAAACAATAATGTGTTTGAGATTAAATGGATTTTTAATCCTGGACTTTTTTTTTTTCACTTCTTTTACTTGACAGAGAGAATTTATTAGGGATAATCATCCCTTACAATTATAAAGTATATTTCACTTTACAACGTGATTTCCCATGAATTACTTAATTTTATAGAAATCAGTATACAACTCATTTATATTGAACTTTGTTGTCAGAATGTTCTTGAGTTCTTTTACCCGCTATTACTAATGATTGAAATGCTTTATACATCTCCATACCTTTTGGTGACTTGTTCAACCTTAGATTTCCTTCAATTTCTAATTTAAAATTTTCCTTTTCAGGAATATATTCCTCTACGTCCTGCATCTGGTTAAGAACCTTGTGATATAATCTTATGCAATGGTGAATCAGAACTTATAGTACCCAATTTTTAAACAACACTGTGGTTTTCCAGTTCTTGGTCTGTCTGAACCAGTGGGCTACAAGTCCTTTATAAACTGAGACTATTACTTATTCAACATCTGTCCCACTGCCAGCATTATGCCAGTGTTTAGAAGATTTTCAATTGAATCTCTTCTAAATTCATATATACATATATATACGTTATTTTTGAATGAATTATTTTTGAAGTGTGAGTGAAGTAAAGATGTTAATATAAATAATATAGCGTATGTATGGCTCAAAGTTTCCAAATGGGAGGGATGCTGCCTTATTTAAATTGTATTCTGAGTGGATTATGAGAAAGAACCTTTAACGTCATCTCAAATTTGCACAAAAAGAAAGCTGTGATAGACAGACATCAATTGATTAATGTATTCTTGTAGGGTTCCATCAAAAAGTAATCTTGAGACAAATATTTGAGCGTATAATCCTTGGGATTATCTGCATGTGGTCTCCTGAAAATCTGGTCAGGTAAGTGTGAACTTACATTGTTTAACCTTTTATTAAAAATATCAGTCATGACATATAACATTGCTCAACTACCTTTTATGTGACAGCACTGTGTAAGACTTTGAAAAGATTATTTCATTTAATTCTCACAGTGACTTATATATAATTTATGTTATCATCCTTATTCTTTAGTAGAAGAATCTGTAGCTTTGAAGATTGGTTTTGGTTGAAAGCACATGGTGTCAACACCAATGGTTTGGGTCACAATTTCTACTTTTCCTTTTGCTAAATGTATGATTTATTAAGTATCTTCATTCTTACTCTTAAAAAGTGAATATAATTTTAAGTACTTCATGGAATTGTGTTGATGATTTATGATTTAATATAATGATATATATAACATATGGCTGTCACATATAAAGTTATATTATTGAGGGCTCTTTTCACTATTTTGTTTTTCCTTCAGACTACAAGGTTCATGAATGTTGAAATGGTATCCGTTTGGTCAATATTCTTCCAAAATATAGCAAACACTTTAACATTTACTTTTTTAAGGGACAGAATGATTCAAGTTTCTTCTTCAAAGTGAGGTGTTATGTGTTGGAATCAAAACTAATACATATCTGAGGTCAGATGAATTCATGCTCTAAAACTGTTTCCAATGTCCTTAAATAGCCTTATGGCGATTAAGTGTATAATTTACAGTCATATGTAATTTATTTTAATTGCTATTAGATTTAGTACCGTTTGAAAGAAATTAGCTTTAGAGTTCCAACATGGAATGCCAGGCACAGATATTTTCCTTAGGAGCATTTCTGAAACCCAAGTTAATCTTGAAATATTCCTATGTTTCCTTTCCTTCTCCTTTTCTTACACATTCTTATGCAACATTTTTGTTCGTTTGTATTTTACTGCCACTGTTTGTTGATGTCTTTTCCCCTGGTCATTTAGAGAAGAGAACAAAAGTTTATAGAATGTCATTTGCTTTCCTTAATATTAGGCATTAATGCAACATCATTTCATTCCTCAGGTTTGGTTGAAGAAGGTGGTTGATGTATGGCAAATGATACATAAGTTAATGCATCAGTCAGATTTCTTCAGAGAAACAGAACCAACAGGATGTGTGGGTGTATGTATGAGTTTATTACTGAATTAAGAAATTTGTTTTAAGGAACTGGCTCATGTGAAGTTAAGGGGTGACAAGGGCAGTCTGGAAGTCGGAGATGTTGAATTGGTCAGAATGATGTTGAATTTTTCAACTCAGCTTCCTTGTGCTGGAAACTTAGGGAGTAGAAGATGTAGTCTTGAGGTTGAATTTCTTATGATCTTTGGAAATCTCACTATTTACTGTTAAGAACTACAAATGATTGGATGTGGCCCACCCACAAAATGGGGGATAATCCCCTTTATATAAAGTCAACTGATGGTGGATGCTGATCCCACAAAGTACCTGCACAGTAACCAATTGACCAGTGTTTGATTAAACAACTGAATACCAAGCCATGATAATATATAAAATTGAACCATCACAGTTATACAGGGGGAACTTGATGTCAATAAAAGTCCCTCTCCTGTGACCATGTCCACTTACACAAAGATGGTAAAAAATAAAGTTGCATATAGATGTTAGTAGAAATATATACAGAAAAGAATGAAAAATGATGCAACCATATTTCTGAGTAAAACCAATTTTAAACTTTCCTGGGAAATTTATGACAGTAGGAATAGAAACTCTGGGATAAATAGCAGGATGGAGCTTTAGAAAATGAGGAAGAAAAAGATAAGGCAGAGTTCAGAACTATGCCAATAATTTAAGCAGGTAAATCTCTCAGTTGTCAAGTCAAATCAGTACCAAATGAGTTGCAAATAAAGACTAGGTATAGGGTCCAGAGAATCCCAACTAATCATATGGCTAAAAGCAGAAGGGAAGGAAAATCTTGGACAATAAGACCAAGCAAGAAGCAAAAGCCACCTATTGCATCTTTCTGGTTACATGGCTGTTCTGCAGTGGCAATAATGCATTTTGTGTAATTGCATATGAAACAGGAACCATCAGTACAGATGTTGATGGATGATTATTTTTGTTCAAACTATTATATGTTTTAAAGGACTGTGTTGAAAAGATTCCATCTTCTTCACATTGCCAAAAAATCCTTCATGATCTATGAGTTGTTTTATAATCAAAGCATGTCTTCATTTGTGATATTAGATATAATAAAGTAAAATGCATAACTGATTTAATATTGTCCCAATAATTTGTAATTGGGAATAAATTTATCACAAACTATTATATTCTTCAATTTATTTTGATACTTCTTTGCTCTCCTTATATGCGTATTATTAGCTAAATGATAATGAAGCTAAAAGTATGCAGACAGAAGAGAATTCCCTTGTGTGATAGAAAATTCCCAGACATTATACTATGCTGCTTCTACTAAGTCTTACAAATAATTTTTAGTTTAATTAGTATAATTTAGCAATTGGCTGGTTTGAAAGAATTTTGATAGCATAACTGAGTCATTTTTTTATATTATATAAAAGTAAAGAAAAATTGAAAGTCAAATACCTGCAAATATAAATTACTATTGTACTAAAAGGAATTTTAAAATATGTATGCTGTAATGACGTACTGGACTTCATAGTTATTTGATTAACTGATACTCTTGCACCTTTATAAAGTGCTCAGCAATTTTCAGCCAATGATTTTATCCATTGTGGTAGATATACCTTTGAAATGTTAAATCTGGCCATTCGAATAAAGGAAATAGCAATCATCAGAATTAGATTGTTTAGATATGTGATTCAGAACATTATACAAACTGTTCATTACACAAGGGGCATGTGAAGCAGAGCATTCAAAAAGGTCTTCATTAGTCAGGAAATACATTCCTTTGCCCTGCAGTTTGACTTTTCTACATTTTGATCCAAATTGCACCAGAGGACTTCATTGATCCAGAGTAGTCAATTCCCAGCATCATCCTACTATGATAGAAGGCCAACCTCAGTACAATTTCATGCGTCCCCATGGTAGTTCAGTGATTGATGCATGTACAAGTAACCTTTTGTATTTCTGGGGCACCATTCTTTTGAGAAGCTCAAAGGACTTAATATAGCTCCTAAATCTTCCCAACATTATCTTTGAGGTGGGAGTACAGATCCCTGATAACATAATTCACATCCAGTTAAATACACTGCAGGTCAGGTCCTGTCTCTTATAAAGTAACTGGGGATAATAAGACTCTTAAGACAGTATTGATAGGTATTGATAGATTCACTTACTAACTAATGCAAAACGTACTATGTGTAAAACACTGACATAATTTTACTTTGCCATAATAATAACTGATGCCATTTATTGAATGCATATTATGAATAATTCATTGGGTTGCATATACATTATATATTCCTTAAAGTTCTTCACAGTAAGCATCCAGGAAAAATTTATATATGAGAAATCTCAGACTTTGAGAATAGGCTGCCCAAATTCACATAGCTAGGAAGGTGCTGGAAATTAAATTCAGTCCTCTCCAATTCTGGAGTTGTTTTAGAATTAAGTCAAGTTGTTCTCTATTAATGGAAAAAAACACTCTCTCCATTTAAGATCATCATTCCGGCTGACAAAATTAATTTCCTCAAAGTTCTTTAGCAAATAATAATAAACAAATTATAGAATATTAAAGCTGGAAATTATATTAGGGTCCATCAAGTCTTTCAAAAACAAGATAAATAAGACTAACAAAATAAATCCAAGATGCTTCTTTCTTCACAAATGGTATTTTAGTTAAATATTTATACATAGATAGGGGTTATATAGATTGATATAACTGGATGTATGAAAAGTACTCTTAGCTGTCAATCTATTTTCTCTATTATCTATCTATCTATAAATGTGATTAGTAAAATGTAAACACATATGCAGAGGTAACATATGTTAATATTATTAGAATTTATTATATATGTAGGGATATTGAGCACAGGTTTCATCATTTAGATAGGTATTATAGCAACCATAAGCTTGGGAATCTTCCCTGATACTGGCTTCAGGGATTAGGATTCAGGATAGTCACTTCAGTATCCCAGTGATGTACATGAGAACAATAGAGTTTACTGGAATTTTTAAGTGACTGACTAGTTATGATGATACTTATGAAGATCTTTGACTTTCCCTCTAGAAATGCACTTTCATATTATCTTAATGAAGGTAGATTGAATTCTGACTTTAAGTGACATCAACTAAATGTAAATATCCCAGGAAAATGAGTATTTTTTAATTCAAAATGGCCTACACAAGTTTTGTGGGTAAATCTTTACAATTAGTATAACTGTAAAAAGATATATTTTGGCCTACTGGTTATAATAAATAGCTAAAGAAGTTTTGAAATTCGAGTTCTATTCAAAACAGTTTATGCTAATATTTGAACGTAAGGTCCACCACTGAGATAAAGGACATTTTTCAGTTGGTTTGCTAACCCTAACTAGGATTGCCCTAATCTAAATGATAATGGTATAAAATGATCTAAGACTTATATTTTAACATTGTGAAATATTAGTAAAGATACAATTTGGTAACGATCTAAATTTTATTAAGAATGTATCATCTTGCTTCTTAAATTACTTGACAATTGAAATAAAGCTCAGGTTAATGCTTTTTTATGCATTCATATTAGTGTTTCTATTTATCTGTCTATCCATCCATCCATCCATCATCTGTCAACCTATCTACGGAATCAAAGATGATTGTGCGAGAACTTTATAAATTATGAATTTAAGCTTTTTTACTCAAAAAATACAGTTTTTTCCCAGTGTTGGTTGTTGTTTGTTTCTTATTGCTGCTAGAAATGCAATATATCAGAAATGGGTTGGCTTTTATAAAGGGAATTTATTAAGTTACAAGCGTTTAGTTCTAAGGCCATAAAAATGTCTAAATGAAGGCATCCAGAGAAGGAAACTCAAGAAAAGGCCAAGGATGTTCAGGGTTTCTCTGTTAGCTGGGAAGCCATATGGCAATGTCCCTTAGTTTTCTCTCCTGGCTTCTCATGTCAAATGGCTTCCCTGGGGGTGTCTTTCTGCATCTCCAGATGCCTCTGTCTGTCCCGGCTTCCGAGCTTTTTCCAGAATCGTTCCCTTTTGAAGCACTCCAGCAAGCCAATGAAGCCCCATTTTGAATGGGCAGAGGTACATCTCCATGGAAACCAACTAATTGAAAGATCCCACTCACAATTGGTGGGTCACATCGCCATGGAAACAACTTAACCAAAAAGATTCCCTGCCCACCCACCCCCATAATATTAAATCCGGATTAAAGAACATGGCTTTTCTGGAGTACACAAGTTTCAAACCAGCACAGTTGTGTCTTTATTATAATTAGTATGCTATTCAAATCCACATATTGTACATAATAAGAGGAGGTTTTTATTCTACAAATTAACTTAATCTCCAGCAAAAGTTCTCATTCAACTGTCTGAAAACATACCTTTAGCAAACTGGAGTAGTGTCTAGGTTACAAAGGTCAGGACATTAAGGTGATGCATCTGCCACTGATTGGTATTTGTCTACATAGCCTTCTGTTAAAATGCATGCTATCCCTATGGTTAATGGCTGTCTCAAACTTTTCCAATGACATTTATTGGAGTGTCCAAGTTCTTAGTTGAACAGTCCATGCTACTTTTACTCCAGCACTGTCATCACAATTATTAGTCTCTTTTGATTCTTCTGTTACACTTAATAAACTTGTAACGATTTTTCAAAGAAACAGAAAATTTCAGTTACCACAAAATGCTTAGTAGCAAACCTCAGATGCAACTCAGACTCTCTTGCTAACAAGGTCCATGTTGCTCAGCTTATTGATACCCAATTTAGAGGTTTTGTTGCCACCACCTTCAAAGGCTTAGTCTGAGAGGCTTATAGTGTAGGGATTGCTCTGAGAGGTCCACCTAAGAACTAGAGTCTCCTTAGCATTTCTGACTGTATCCTTTCTCCAGCCTACAGGAGAGAAAAACAAAATCAACCCAACAAGAGGTCAATCAAGTGGTCTACAAAAACTGCCATTTATGGAAAGTCCTTGAATTTGGAATCTGGAAAGCAAAGCATGATTCATTTGTTTCTAGCTTTCTATTTAAGCTATGACAGAACCTCTATAGGAAATGTAGACCAAGTTGCAGTTTTAATGGTTGAAGACTGATAGGATAAAAGAAAGGAAAAATAAAAAAAAATAATACAGACAACAAAATTCGTATTTCAATATTGGTTAATACTACAAAATTGTATCCTACCAAATAAGCTTTGAATGAAGTATACATGTTTTGCACTCATAGCCATTCATAAAAACATTTCTCATTCTGAGAATAATTTTGTAAGAAACACAGGATAGGATCAGTTAGATCCATTTTATCTGTAAGGAAAATTATGCTCTTGTGTTTGGAGTGATATGTATATATTCATATATCTAAATAGTTCTGTGAGAAAAAATGCCATTTTTATTTTTTTATTTATTTATTTTTTTTTTGAAGGGAAGGAAAGACAGAGAGAAGGAAGGAAGGATGGAAGGAAGGAAGGGAGGAAGAAAGGGAAACATCTTTAAACATTTTCTTGTTTTATTGTATTTTGTTTGTTTGTTTGTTTGTTTTTACATGGGCTGGGGCCGGGAATCGAACCGAGGTCCTCCGGCATGGCAGGCAAGCACTTTGCCCGCTAAGCCACCGCGGCCCGCCCGCCATTTTTATTTTAACATTACAAACTACAAAAGCAGTAATAGTATAAGGAATAATCAGCATGGTTAATAATCAACCAAATAGATTTGAAAGTTCGTCATTATGACTACTACTTTTATTATCAATAAACACAAGTTATATTTCCATATCACTCTAAATCTAGAAAAATGAGAACATTTTCTAAAAGGAAACTTCTGAAACGTAGTTTTTAATTTCAATGATATATTTTCTGATCCAATTCCACCTTTTAAAAATTCAATTTTTCTACTTACTAGAGTCATAATTACTAAAAAACAAAAACAATGAATATGCATTAAAGTTTACCTACATGATACTTTTTTTGTTCAAATTTGTCATTTTGATTTTCATTTATGTTTGCGTATATAAAATATATCCTCATGTCTTAAGAAATTATAAATATTTCACTACTTAAATTTTAGTCTTATTTTGCCATAGAAATTTGTATTAGCATTCCATTTTACCAAAATTCACATACAATTATTTCACATTGTCCTTAATCAGAGTTTTGGTTTAGAATTTCCTAATCTTTACGATGGAGGAATCACTGTTAGAAATCGTTCAAATTGTCCTTGAAAAATCTGTGCACAGAGTTATTTTTGGCCATTATCTCAGTTGGCCTCTCCAAAGTCACTCTTTGCTACCTCGGAGACTGATTGGATATGTATATAAGTGAATCTGAATGATTTATAAGTACATTAATGAATATACAGAAAGAAATTTAATAGATTATGAATACATATACATTGCTTTTTTTGACAGCAATATATGTTAGTTACAACATATTTCTAATATACTAAAAATTATTATTCTACTATCTTCTGATATCATTAAATATTTTTATTTCCTTCAATCTTTTTAAAATAAATAATTTACATATATTCATGCAATGTGACAACCAAAATTGACATAAAAAGCAAAAGTTTATTATGACAAAATTACTATTTATAAACTTTCTGGAGTAGAAACAAGATTCAAAGATTTTATCACTATTTGTATAGAAAGGAATATATTCCTCCTAGATCATGTATTCCCATTCTATGGTCTTAATTCAGAAGTGAGTTTATTAAGTTCACAGGACACAAAGTCAATATACAAAGTCAATTGCATTGATATATACCAGCAATAAACAAGTAGAATTTGAATTTCATAAAAAGAACATATTTGTAATAGTACCATAAAATGAAGAATTGAAGTATAAATCTACCAAAATACACACATGACCTTTATGCTGAAAATTACAAAACACTGATGACACAAATCAAGATGATCTAAATAAATGGAGAAATATTTCATATGAATGGATTGGAATAGTCAATGTTGTTAAAATGTCAATTCGCCTACATTTTATCAGTAGATTCAATACCATCCAAATTAAAATCACTAAATTGTTCTTTTGTTGTTAGTTTGTTGATTAGGTTTCATTTTTTTGTTTGTTTGTTTTTAGATAAACATAAATTGATCTTAAAATTTACATGGAAATGCCAAGATGCTAAAATAGTTAAATAATTCTGAAAAAACAGCAAATAAAATTACCTAATATCTATTCTTACCATAAAGCTGCAGTAACCAAGAAATAATGCTATTGGTTAAAGGATGGACATCAGTAAATACAACAGAATGTAGAAACCTGAAACAGACCCATGCAAATATAGTCAACTAATATTTGCCATAGATGCAAAATTATTTCCATGGAACAAGGTTGACTTTTCAACAAATGGTACCAAAACAATTGTACAGCTCCATATACAACAAAAAATGAATTTAAACTATATTTTACTGTGGTAAAGACTCCAGACCCACAAGGTGACATGTAACACAAATATATTCATATGGCATTCTAGAAAAGGCAAAATTTCATGGACAGAAATCAAATCTTTTTTACCAGGGATTGGGTGATCCAAGAAGGTTTGACTAATGTATTTTTGTAAACCAATGGTAAAATGGTATCATAGAGCATACACCACAAGGAGTGAACTTTAATGTGCACAAGTAAAAAGAAAATCACCCATGAGTTTAGACGCAATGTGAAGGAATGCAGACTGTGAAAAAAGAATCTAATTGATCAAAGAATCACAAATATGGGACATCACCTCACTGAAGTGGATGGGTAAAAAAGGGTGCTAACCTAAGTAACTTCAAAAAGTGGTAGCCATGAAACTAAAAACAAAATAAACTGTACATAAACACTGTAGTCTAGTTGCTAAAGCTGTTTCTCACAGAGAGCAGGCTAACAATTTCAAAACAGCTTTGTGTGTACACTGGGGTTGAATAAGCAAATATAGGTGGATGTTAGATGCTGGGAGCAGGTTTCTCACTGTCAAACAAGGATGCTATGTGGCACTGGAGTAGAGTTGCAGACATGA
This sequence comes from Tamandua tetradactyla, assembly GCF_023851605.1. Taxonomy (NCBI): domain Eukaryota; kingdom Metazoa; phylum Chordata; class Mammalia; order Pilosa; family Myrmecophagidae; genus Tamandua; species Tamandua tetradactyla. Next base: position 59,516,160 of record NC_135345.1, read on the forward strand.
ATATGAATTATTTTTAGTTTAAAATATACATGAAGTGGATTGATAAAGAAAGAATTATATATATGTGTTTATACATTGGTTAGTATGTTAATAAGTGACTCTCTGCTGATGATAAGCACACCCAGAGCCCAGATCATGGTTTCTAATACCTTTGTCAAATAGAAGGAACCAAGATTCCCTAGAGAAATGGTGGGTTCTACGGCTAGTAAAGGGACAATACGAGATACTACCCTGTAGTATCTTTTAGACTTTATAGAAATTATTCTTTAAAGTTATTAAGGATTTTGAGTTCATAACTCAAAATGTTTTCAAGTTAGTTAATAATACATGTGAAATACAATCTCTAGATACCAGTACAGTTGAAAAATTTTGACTGATTAATAGTTTGGGTATGTGTTTTTATTATGATCATGAGAAGTTTTATCATCAGCCCTACAGTCTTGCTCACAAGTCTATAAACTATACAGATGATGCATGTTTTTTTTAGCTAATATTTTTTCTCAGCTATTGTTATCAGCTGGAATTATATCTTCTTGATTATTTTCCCTGACCCTTAACCCTATTTAACATTTGTCTTTACTTACTTTCATAACACTCTGTGCTTCAGCTTTGTAATTGGCCATGCTATACTGTAATTCATATAATATATCCTTCAACAGAATAAAAATTAGTTATGAAAATTGATTTAGCAAGATCTGTAGGAAGAAAAAAAAGATGACAATATCAAGAAAATAGATGAGGTGGTTAACATTTGAAATATGTAAATGCACAATTTTCTATGAATCATGTTTGCAAATCTTGTAACTAGTGAAAATACCCATTGGGAAAGGAGAAAGAAGAAGGAAATTATAACATTCATTGGTCTGTTTCATATCTAGTAACTGTAGGAATTATTGCTCATAAAATTTTATCAGGGAAATCAAATGACTAGTTCCCTAACCATGTATTGCATTTTCATATATAACATTAATAATAAGATTGTCAATTTAGACAATTTCTAAGAGATTTGGAAATCTCTGAGACAGATTTATACATAGGAACTCAGTGTGAACCAACTGAATGTCAATCTGGGTTGCCAGTATTCTTACCCTGTATAAGAAAATAATTTTAGAATACTAATTATGTGCCAGGTCATGAGCTAGGTGCTACAAATACATTTAATCTTCACAATAATTCCTGAAGATAGGTGATCGCAATTTCTTAATCTAACACATAGGAGAGAGACACAAAGATATTTTTAACAATAGATAAATAGGAGAGCTGGTACAGAAACACATATTCATATCTTGCTATGGAACACACATTCTTAGTCACATGTTAAAAAACATCACAACTCAGAAAATGGGATGGAAAGAATAAATTAAACTTTGGTTAAGAAAGTTTGAAAAGAATATGGAACAGTAAACAGCTCTTTCCTCAAATTAGATAGCCTTGAAAATGTATGGAAACTTAGCTTTGATACCTTCTTAATAATGACTAACACTGGTTTTTAAGATGCAGATTAATAAATTCACTATCGATATCTATAGCTCATTGATGATAATTATGCTCTGTATACAAAAGAGCCAAGGTAAAAACCAGCCAGAAGCTCCTAAAAGAGTGTCTTAAGCAAAATGTTAGAAAATATTATTAATTTTTAATTAATCTTTTTCTATTTTGTATGAAATTCATGTTTAAATAATCAGTAGTTTAACACGAAATCATTTTAGGTATTTTCTTATGTTTCATTGCTTCATTAAAAAGTAGTTGAATATTTGTTTTCAAATGCAAATTGTAGTATAAATCCTCCTAAAGACCGAATTATTTTATTTCTTTATATCCTCACTCAAATATTAACCCTGCCGCCAATACCCCATTCCTCGAGAAAAATGTTGATATTGTGTGATTGGTTTATGGAACATAAAGAGATGTAGTACTTCCTAATTGACTTCAGTGTTTGGAATTCTGAAGATAGTCAATGGAACATGGCAAAGGAACACGAAATCAGTCATGCATTTGAAAACACTCTTTCAGCTGGTAAAACAAACAAACAAAAATATATACCAATTAGATGGCATTAAAATTTCCTAATTACTGAAATTCAGGCAAAGTATGCATTTGTTTATTCAACTTTTATCCATTGCTCGGCTACAATGAGTTATATTCCATAATAAATATTAGACACATAATACATTTTTTGGATATATAACATAGAACATGGCAATTACATTTCTAACTCATATAAAGCCTGCAGCAGTGCTTTCTACGTAAATTTAATATTGTATCCTCTTGAAAAAAATATTTTCTCTGTTCCTAGGCTATAGAAAATATTGAAAGTATAAAAATGTTATTATACAATAAAGCATGTTACATAATATGAAGTTAGAAGTGCTATAAATAATAAATTCTTAAGAAATGGCAGTAGCAAATAATGATTCCAAAATAATAATAAAAAATTCAACATTATGTGATTCTTGAAGAGAAAACATTTTACATGAATAAATGTAAATCATAGTAAAGAAAACTTATAGTTAAATTGAAATGAAAACAATCTAGACTCAGAATTATGAATACCAGATCAACTAGACACCTACATGATGAAATATGGATGGTGAACTGATAGTGCTAAATATTTTGCAAAATGATAGACTTTTGCAGACTGGCAACTCACTCATCTTTTATCAGAACTGGGATGTTGCTGTTAATATAATAATAATGCAGTATCATTAAGTAGTCAGTTATTTTTCAGTAATTGACATTGCTCTTATATATAGCCAACTAGCTGACAAAAGAAAGAAATGAAAGATTCAACAGTGGCTACTTTGAAAGTGGGATCAGAAAAAGAAGTTTTCAATTCAAAGATAATCATTTCACTGTTAATAGAAGCAATCTGACATATAATGAGTTCAAGTTTAAACTTTATTATATATGATTACCGTGTTATATCAAGGATGCATATTTATTGATTACTTTTCCCATTGATTCACCAAGATAAATGCAATAAACTTCAAGGTTCTTGCATAACACTAGTCCTGTACCTTTTAGAATGGTGCAGCCAAATTCAGGGCTTAAATAATTCCTCCAAGAAATCACTGGTATTTGTTGGGTGTCAGAGCTGATTCCTTCTGAGATATTGTATGCCCAAAGACTTAATATTGAAGGGTATAAATCTTTTTTCTAAGTGTCACTCCAAGAATAAAGCATTCTGTCTTTAAGAAGGAAAGGTACAATGAGCTGATAGAGGTCAATATTAGTATAATAATATTAATAACTAAAGTAACCCTTCCAGAAGCTTAAAGAGGTAAGAAGAGGCATTTTGCCTGCTCCCTCTTAAGGGAAAACTTTGCCATCTCCTCATTTCCAATTTTTCTATCCCTTGGCCTCCTATTGCATTCCCACTATTTAAATAAATTTTCACCTCTCACAAAAATAAAACAAACTGGAGAGATGGAGAAAGCAATGCTTGGAAGCTATTACTTTTATTGGCTTTAGTGTGCTAACTTCTACACTAATATGGTATAAAAAGCAATCCCCGTGCCTTGCAATCTTTTTTTTTTATTCTTGATTACTCATAAATTAAATGGGTAAGTATGTTTGGAGTAAGGGTAGGGAGAGATGAGAGGTCAGCATTAATTTAAACTAGTGTTCTGTCATACATTCTTAATACTAACTATTGAAAGTTCCTCACAGAAATATCATATAGTATAACTTTTTATCTACCATTACTTTCCTGTTAGGACTGGAAATAGGTAAACTTTCTGGTTCTGAGTGCATGATTTCAGTTGTCATTCAGGATTTCATTTTGGAATATAACATCCAAGCATCAAGTTTAGCTTTATTTATGACTAAGATTGGGAACTTATATGAAAGGAGTTAAAAGAGAGATGAAACAATTTGACAGGTGAAAAATATGTCTTAGTAATTCCTTAGTCTAGTATTCTTGGAAAGTTTGAATTTCCATCAAAAGTTGAAGCAAAATCTTTAATAAATTCTTCTATGCTCATGATAACGCATTGCTAATATTAGCACAATGTTCTTTGAATTTTGTAATTTATGTAGACAATTACAAAGCCTATAATATGATATCTGACATCTGTAAAAAATACAAAAGGGCAGTTCACAGAGGGATGGAATACCTGGAAGGAGTAGACGATCTAAGAATTGAACAAATTCAGTAGTAGTGACTCAGAGTCAAAGAGAACTATATGAATATAAGCCACTTAAATTTCAGCACAGCATAACTATATGCTGTATATTGATTTTGTGTTTTAGCCAAATATGTCTATAGTCTTATGGATAGGTTAATCTTTGTTGCCACTTTGGATATATAAACAAATAATCTTTCTAGCATCATTTCATTGTGGGAAACTAATTTGTCTTAAAAACTCTGTGCCACACATGCTCATAAATCAACATTTTATTTCCTGCCAAAATAATAATGCTTTTTGTTTTCGATTGTGTAAACACATGCTCAAGACAAGAAAACTAATTTAAAATACCAAACAATAAATCCCAACATTTTATTCATAAGTATTATAAAAAGAACTACATATAATAAAACAAGGCATTAAAACAAGATCTCCTTTGGGCAAATTTTCAGCTCTGAGAAACCATTGAGCAGTCAACTCTACTGAGGTAGAACTAAAAATCATTCCCTTGATAGAAAATCTTCTGGGGGTAAAGTGGGGAGGTATGGCAGGGGGGTTAGAATTTGGTACTGTTGAAGATTCCCCAGCATTAAATATATATAGCTCTTTACTCTTTGATTGACAGGGTAACAAGAAAATGTTTTAGGAAAGGACAAGGTCATGTAAAGATGTGTTGCCAGGTGTTTAATTTAGGATCTGTATTCACAGTAGAACATCTTTTTAATGGATGGATTTCACATTCCTAGGGAGAAACCCAAGCCAATTTAAATGTATTTGAATAATCAGGTTCAGACTGATGAGAAAAATACTTCAAGAGAAGGATTTCAGCCAAGATTTTAAATTTGCAAAGAAAGGAAAGTTAAACGTTCTGATACAAATACAAAGCCAATAGAATAAGTAAATTAATCAATGGCAGGTACAAAGATTTTTCTCCTTCATCTGATTAGAGAAAGTGGTACAGGCTTTCTTTAGCATCATAACCATTACTTTTTCAATATCAGTATTTTTCTAAAAGTGTGTAAAAATGATGACATTGTGAAGTGTAGCGGTTACAATTCGGGTCAAAAGGCAAATAATCAAATTGTAATTAATCTCCTTGTGAGTACTAAGCCACTGTCTTAGTCTGTCATTTGAGAAGTATTTGATGTAAGTATGGTTCTTGATCATCTCAGCAAATTTCTCATTTCTTCAATATGATCCTTTGGAAACAAATAATGGTTTTATTTCTTAAAAGAAAAAAAAAAAACAGGAATAGAGTGGGCAATGGTGGTACAGTGGCAGAATTCTCACCTGCCATACCGGGGACCTGGGTTTGATTACTGGTTTCTATCCATGCAAAAAAAAACAGGAATAACCACTAGTTAAAAGCAGTTAGTGGTTAGTTGCTGTGTCCTGCACAAAGCCTCAGAGGGAGGCATTTCTGAAATACCCTAATGCAGACATTGATACCACTTCCTCCTTATGCTGAATAGAGGGGAAAGCTAAGTTTTTCCTTTTTGGGCTGCCTGAAATCAGTAAAAAGGAAGCAAACATTTACAATTCATCTATAAAGATGCTTAAAAGCAGCAATATAAATATAAAAAAAATCATGTAGAAGATTGACAATGAAAAGATTGGTCTGGTTCATTTAACAAGTGCAGTAATCTTGCATTAAAATGCAGAATGCTTTTGCTGGAAACCCGTGATGGCACGTGCGTCACAAGGTAATAGTTACATTTTAATTAAAGAAATGACTGGGTTTTGATCATCAGAAGTGTATACTGTCCTCAAATTTCTGATTGCTGCAAATTTTAAATATTAATACATAGATTTTAATGCACTGATACATAATATGTAGATTTTGTCAGTAGATAGGGAATATTTGTAGACATATACTCACAAAAAGCTTAAGAATGATATTAATTCTGATGATCATCTCCCCATGTAGAAAGATACAATCACTCTACCCAGCTTTCCCAATGAAGTGTAATTTGGTAGTTCCAATTGAATTAGAAATGGAGTAAACTTGGAGCTAAATGAATCATAAATCAATAAATACCTCAGCCTGCCGCCTCATGGTTTATTGATTCACAAGCTGTTTATCCCACACTCATTGTGCTTCAGTACAATTATCATTTAATTACATTTTCTGTATGTACCAAATTGTATTTTAGATGTCTTCCTAGACCAAACAATTTCAAGCTCTATATCTATTCACTAACCACAGTTTTTGTTTATTCTTTCTTCTTCAGTATGCTAGTCTTGATTTCTGCTTGTATACTAGACACATCTCACAATAGGACCTCATTAAAGCACATTTAACAAACTCTCTCTAATTATAATCATGTTTATTGTTCTCATTTTTTACATCAAGATTGATTTAAAATCTAACAGATGATGTGTGTTAGAGAAAATACATCATAGTGTGGAATTTTATGACTATAAACCATAAAATCTGTACTTTTATTCAGCTTATCAAAGGATTTAGAATGAGAATACATAATTATGAATTAACTTGATGTTGATCATGTTAAGAAATTCTTTTTAAAAAAAATGGTCATGGGATTTTTTTTCTATTTTCATATTATCTCTTTGTGTTAAAAGTCAAGTTTTCAATGAGCAAACCTATGATGCCAGGTAATTTTTCACTTTTATAATCTGAGACAAAAAGTAAACTCTACCTTATTTTTCCTATTATTTTTTAAAAATCATGAGCCTATAAAATAACACCTAAATGGAGATCTTTAAAAATCTTCAGAAAAAGTAATTGGTTAATGTCATGGTTAGGGACATATGTCAACTTGGCCAAGTCGTGGTACCTGTTTATCTGATTGGGCAAGTGCTGGCCTGTCTGTTGCAATGAGGACATTTCATAGGATTAGGTCATGAGCACATCACCTGCATCCACAACTGATTCCATTTGTAATCAGCCAAAGGGGAGTGTCTTCTATAATTAGTGATGCTAAACTAATCACAGGAAGCCTTTTAAGGAGGACTCAGAGGAGACAGGCCCCATTCCTGCTTCGGCTGGTGAGCCTCTCCTGCGGAGTTTATCCAGATCCTCCATCGGAGTCATCGGCTTCACAGCCTGCCCTGTGGATTTTGGACTCTGCGTTCCTGCGGTCATGTGAGACACTTTTATAAACTTTATGTTTGCAAGTGTTCCCTTTTGATTCTGTTTCTCTAGAGAACCCTAACTAATACAGTTAAGTAGCACGTTAGCCTAAAAAGAGGTTCATTTTAAAGATGGAAGTTATACTTGATCTTGCCAAATGGGATCAGACTTTAAAGTTAAATTGGAAAAACAGCATTGAATATGAGTTCAAAATTATTTAATCCGTCTGTCATTTCTATCCCAATCAGACGATTGAGGTTAATATTGAGTGCTGATATCAGGGTTAGATCTATTTCACATGTTATGAGATAAAAGCTACCAAATTTACCATCATCCAAATAAAAGAGCTTCCTTGACAGAGAAGGCCATATGGAAGAGTTTGTTCACTCATGACACTCAAACTCTTCATTTAGAGTATATATTTAGATATCAAAACTTCATCAATTTCAGAAACTCTTAGGAAATGTTTAGTTGCCAATATCTTACCTCATACAGGGCCCATCATTAAATGGTGAACTAAGCCAGAATTGTACTGTTCACACCTAAGTGGAAGCACAAATGAAGAATTATAGACATTTCTGTTACATTCAACCTGTGCTTATTATTAAATGAAAATCAAAAATAGTTTTATATATTTCATAGGTTCTAAATTATAAATAGAATAATGATAAGAATTGAATAAAGCATATTGTCTCTTATCTAAATATTTCCCTTATAGATTCAAATACTGGTTTTGTGTGTGTATTTGTAGAGAGGTATATTGGTCTAATTAACTAGGAAGCATTATCACAATAGTCTATGCCTCTGTAATTCTGTTTACCACTTCAAAAGAATCTATGTAATGAAAGGTTTTATATTATACAGTTTCACAAATTTTTAATGGATTTCTGAAGGTGAAGCTGTTTTCAAATTGGAAGTCAAATTGGCTCAAATTTTGTGGATCACGTATCAAGAAGAGCCATCACTTTCTGTAGAACACAAATCATGACAGAAATATTTTTGCACATAATACTTTTGGAACTATATGTAGTCTACTAGATTTACAAACTACAGATAATGTTCCAGCAATTAGCTTTTTTATGCATATATTGTGCAAAGGTTGAAGTATAAACTTGTCCAAGAAATAAACTTTCATTTTTAACTGAATGTCAACATGGAAATGTTCTGTCTCCATTTCAGCTAGATCTGAAATTAGAGACAAGAATATTAGGAATCAACTTCTCCACCATTCCAAATTGAGGTTCTGCACTTCTAAGTAGGACTAACAACGAAAATTGTCAAATACATTTGTGCTATTTTAGTTGGTGGTGTTTTTACTCTAATTGGACCCCATCTTCATCTTAAAAATAACTGAATAGACTGAGAGAAGATGTAAGAAACTGGAAGGTATTTTGGAGATGTGTTGACATGCTGAGAATCCCGTTGCATAGAGTAAAAGGGGGCGGGTCCTTCCCTTCCCCTTAAGCCTGGTGAGGAATAGAAAGAGAATACCAAGAGCATGTTACTGGTTCCCCAGAGTCAGGGCCTAGTAAACTGGTGTTTGAAACATAAGAATCTGGTAAAACTGCCACCAGCAGGGAACGCAAAGTTGAAGGAACGTTAACTTTTATGGCTAAGGACCATGCAAGACAGAGAGCTAACCTGGAGCCATTTAAAAACCAGACTCAAATAAACTAAAGTCAGACTTCATATCTTATCGGGGCTAGTCAGTAAGACAGCTCCCATCCTTTATTTCTCTCCCTTTTCAACACCTTTTAAAGATCCAGAGGTAGTTTGGCGAATGGAACAGTGAAGCGGTTATGTTGGATGAGAAAGAAATAAAGACCCAAACAGTTTTCTATTTTCTAGTGAAGACAACTACCCAGAAACATGTCCATGCTGGAAGAGGGTAGGAGTTTCTGTTTAGTCTTTTTTTTTTTTTTTTTTAGTTTGAGTCTGTCTTAAGACTGTAACATTTTAATTTCTGCGTAAGATATTTGTGAACAGAAATGAATAAAAGACATCGTATTACCCAATAATTGCTGGAAAACCCTTAAAATCTGCTCTACTTATCTAAGGAAAACAGAGTACTAACAACAAAAAAATGTTTTCTTATGCACACTTCAAGTCCTGCTTATTAAATGTATTGTTACATATGGTTCATATGTCTCTTTTGCTAAGCCTAATGAAAAACATTCTATGTTTGTGAAGTTGTTTTAAGCAGTAACACAGTGTAAGTAACAACATGGCCATTGATACAGTGATATTTACCTTCAATTCACCTGCCTAGTCCTCTATATGTTTCTATTTTGTTTGTTTTAATTTATATCTTAAACATATTGTCCTCTTCAAACAATTTTTTTTCACTGTGTGAATATGCTTTGTTTAGTCCAGGATTTGTTTCTTTCTTTTTTTAAAGTTGTTTGTTTGATTTGTGTGCTTGTACAACCAATCTGGAATTCCCTTCTCTCTTAATATTCTCTAAATCAAAGTTTCATCAATGTGTCAATGTCTGGCTAAAACCTCATGTCTTTCATAACGTCTGTCTTTTCTCTTTCACGCTTTTCTATTTTTCTTCTCAACATTCTGAATGCGCATATTCATTCATTTACAGCTCTAAAACAAAATTTATTTGTTTAGATTGATTTTGTTCATCTTACCAGGTTGTGAGTTTTTTGTTTGTTTGTTTGTTTAATGCATGCAAAACATTGAGCATAATGTTCTCATGGAATGAACTTCCTGAATAGCTAATTGATTGGCAGGTACTTTCCCGTGCTACCTGAACAGTCTCATCAGCTCAAATAGAATATGATAGAAAGCCAGCACTGCCAAGTACAATTCCAACAAATAAGAACTTGGGAAAGATTATGGCAACAGATTAATGATGGAAATTTGTATCACATCTATAGAATGATTATAAAATTCAGAAGTTTTAGAGAAACCCTAGGTACAAATAATTTTTTTAACTTCCCTCCCAGGTGTTTATGTAATGTGTTAATGTAGCCTTCTTTGAAAATTAATAAAATCTAGAAAGAAAAACACATTAAAAAATTTCCAACCAATCCCCCCTAGCATGGATTAATTGATCTGGTTTTCCTCTGTGTATCCGGGATAAGCAAGATCTGCTGATGGATAGAGAAATTATAAACTAGATTTTCTGCCTTGGCAAGGAAGACCTGAGTGGCAGAAACCATTTGTTACTGTAGAAGAGATACAGACATGAGCAATTCAAGTGTCTGGACTCTTTTTACAACTGGGATTGTCTATTAGACATTATCACTATTTCCATTATGAACAGTTAAATGCCTTTTTTCTTTTTTCCAGGGAGAAATTTCAATTCTCTAGGGCCATAGATAAAGATACAGAATTGCTGAAATTCACATCCCATAGAAAACTGGCTACTTAGAGCACTTGAGAGGATGGTACCATCCTACACTGTAGTGTTATAAAGTAGGACTTAGCCAATACACATCCATAAAAGAAATAGGTAGTTTCTTTTTGGCAAAGACTTTTGATTCTAAAATGCCATGCACTGCAGTAGATAGTGTAATATTAGTTGCAACTATTTTACTTACTAAATGCTTTTAGTTACTAACATGACATCAGCCACTGTCTATACTTAAGAAATCCCCAAATCTGCATTGTCACATGCATGCTTTGCACACACCTCAAATTAATTTGCACTATCCAATTTTTTACTTACCCTCAAAGTCTTGATTTTTATTATGATTTCTGTCTTTGGGTTCATATTACCATGCACCCAGTTGGTAAGGCACATCTCCTCATTTTTTATCTTTGATTACTCATTCAGGTTTACCCCTTTCAAATTCTTGCTGCAGTTTTCTAACTGTTTGTTCCAATTGCTATTCTAAATTCCCCACCATTTTCAACTTCTAGTACCTCACAGTTCTTCTATAGTCTCTTCACTACCATACGGGTGGTGGACTACATTCAAAAAATACGTCTGGTCATTTTACCCTATTTGTAAACAGTTTCATTCCAAAATTATTTACTTGAAAATGATCCTTATGAAAGTCTTTGGGAAGTTGGGTGTTAGTGGGAAAGAGAGAAGGGGGAAAATGTGCTCTGTGACGTAAATTTCAGAAATTTGGAAAGTTTCAACATTTGATGCCTTCTTGGAAACTTCTTAAATATGTGAGCATAGAGGTGACTTCTCAAAATTCAACAATTAGGAAGCTAATATTACTTATATTAGCAAATGGTTTCCTAAAGTTATATGAAAAGAAAAATTGTTTTTGTATGGAATTTATTTACATATAACTTATATAAATAAAATATTTCTATAATATTTTAATATTGCACAGTGTTTTTTTAAAGGACTTTATTTCTAGTTATAAATCATTAAAGAGCTTAAAAACTTTAGATTTTAAATTCTTATTCCTAACATACAGAATAATTAGATATTAAAATGAATACAGTAATTCACCAGTCAAGTTATTTTCTCTGCCTTTATCATTCATAAAACATCTTGTTTTATGCTTTGCTGGCAGAGGGAAAAATGGAATATATTGGGAAAAATGCAATGACAAAATCATATTTTTAAATCTAATTTTTCTGATTTTATTTATTTATTCTCTTCTTTTATCCGTAAGCTTTTAAATATAGTCTGGAATTACATTTAAAAATCTATGCAGTGGTGGGCAGTGAGATGGTGGCTTTGTAGCAGAATTCTCACCTGACATGCCAGAGACCCAGGTTCTTTTCCCAGTGCCTGCCCATGCAAAAAAAAAGAATTAAAAAAAAAATCTATGCAGTGGTAATATAGAACATTTTAAATGTACCTTTTAAGTTGTTATTCCTGAAATGCTGTTTTATAACAAGATAGAAACGTTTTTTTTTTTCTTTTCAATAATCAATTTTTGTTTTATATGAACATTCTGAATTTACTGTAATTTATTTCTTGGTTTTAGTCTTGGAATATTTTTCCAGAATGACTTATGCTAAAATTAACATATGTTATAGAAATTAGCCTCACCAGATGAATTTTAGAGTTCATTTTCCTCCTGCAAACCCTTGGAAATCACTAATCTTTGTTTTCCTAGATTAACAACACTGTCCTAGCACTATAATTTATTTCTCGTTAAACCAAATCAATGTGAAGTTTGCTAATTTTCACCTTTTCCTCTTCAGTTGATGAGTGCTAGTTTGACTGGTTTTCTGTGCAGAAATGGTATTTAGAAGAAAACTCAACTTCTCAATTTTTATTTTTTCATATACCTTTATATATTTTCTCATATACCTTTATGTTCTAGTCCTCAAATATTACAGTAATTAAAGTGAATTAATATCAATTTATATGTTTATATAGGTACAAGTATTTTATATATGTATAGAATCAGTAAACTCATTTGGGGCTATGGTATCCCAAGAGAAATAATTAAAACGAATTTTTCCTTAATGTGAACAGAATTTGTCAAAAGAAAGTACTTTTCAATAACAATTAATATAGCAAGGAATTAGTCAATCTATTCGAAGTGAAAAACCTGGCAAATAGGTAAGTGAGGACTTACAGTATAACTGAAATCTAAGGGGAAATGTGGGTATTATTTTAAGGCAACTGGCTGTCTATGGAAATGTGGAATTGATATAAAATGACATCTGTGAGGCTTACAGAATTAATCACAATGGAACTATGTTAAGACGTTAATGTTCCTGTGTACCCCATGCTGCTTACTGGCCTGTATCCATGCCACTTGATGCTATAATGAAACTCGCTTTCACAAATGAGGTAGCATGGGTCAGCACAAAAGGAAACAGCCTTTAAAGAGCTTTCCAGCTGTGTGCTTATTAGTCAAGCTGCTAATTTCTTTAGCATTCATTTCTTCTCTGCCACTGCTAAACTGGTGCTTACCCAGGACCTTTGTAGCATGCACTCATTTGTGTATAGATGATTACCCCATTTAATAAGATGGAGATATTAACATTAAAATTTGATAACTAAGGGTCACAGATGAAAATTCTAGCTGATGAGCTCAACACTTTGCTGGACTTGTTCAGTTACATTCACAAAAACCGTTAGATTTTCCCCAAAGGCTCAGCATATTTGAGTTTGTTACAGCCAGAAGCTAACACTAAGATAAGAAAGGTGGAGGATGAGTAGTCTGTTTTGGAATTGATGCTGGGACACCAGTCTGGCAACAAGAAAGTGAGACAGGGTAAGGAAGGCAGCCCATGTCTTGGCTTTTCAGACTAATGACCACTATAGACAGTCAGAGTTAATTCCACTGGACAACTCTGAGAACAATGTAGAGAATATGTCCCCAAATTATCTCACCCAAGGGGTAAAATATTTGGGACATTTATAAACCAACTCCAATAGCCATAAGGTGAGGGCTTCTTGCAGGTGCATTCATTCTCCTGATCATTGTGTGCGAGCAGAGCAAGTTCCAGCAACCAGAAAAAATAGCCCTCAAGCAAAGAGATAAGCATGCAACAAATGAAAGTATTTATTTGTGGGCCTGAAAATGGTAAAAACCCAAGGATATATGGGTAGGGCACTCAAAAATCTATTGTACAAACTAGTACACTAATCAAATGGCTATGATTAGACATCGGTTTAGCCATAAATTTATATAAAGATATATGTTGCTGCTTTGTTTTTACCTTTTAGAATGAACACTTTTCAGAACGTCTCTTAAGAAGTTTCCAAAAAAAAACCGAATGAGGTTTTGGCTTTAACCCAGATTACTGGAGTCCTGTACAAGCAGAGTGAAATTCGGATGGAGAGAAAGCCAGTGACAAAGGCTCCCTGGCAGCTAGCCCCAGAATGCCACAGTCTTCTGGAAGAGCATCACTTTGATAATGCTTTGACTTTGAGCTTCTCCTAGCCTCAAAACTGTGAGCCAATAACTTCCCATTGCATAAGGCAATCTGTTAAATGGTATTTGTTTAACAGCCAGGAAACTAAAGCATAACACATTTCCTAGCTATTTAAGTACTCATTATTTTTATAAAACCAGTTTGTCCAATCACTGTTACTATGAAAACTGTTTCCCAGGCATTATATGTAATCCTGGGGAACAAGTTACAAACAAGGGACTTAGTTACGGTGTGTTCAGTTCATAAGCCTACACTTTTTTTTTAAGCAGCATTTTGCCACAGGACATGGACATCTGTTTTCTCCATCATAAATCTACCTATCTTACTTTTAGATAATTGCTGTTTGTGCATAACCATTTTATATATCTCTAAGAATAGGCTCCATCTCTTCTACCTAATTTAAACACAATTTTTCTTAATTACTAGCTCAGAATTTCCAGATATAGGGAATGATTTCTAGCACCTTTGAATATTCCCTTTAAAGACTGTTTTCCCTCCACTGATGCAGAGTTAATGGGTGATATTTTGTAACAAATCATACTCCTGCCTTTCTGGACCAGACTCAGGAACAGGAGGAATTTAGTAGATGACACAAGTAAATGAAGAAACGCTTGAGAGAAGAGCCACCAAAACCTACTGCTGAGGTTCAGCAACTTCCTCTAATCCACAACCTGCCCAGCTCAGTTTTATCATGGACTTTACTTTTTCATTTCTTTGAGATTCACCACTAGGATTCTCCTTAAAAGCAATTTAAAAGTCAAAACTAAACAGACTTCCAGAAAGATGGTGGCACAAGGTGGAAGGAAGCCTCCCTGTTCCATGGGAAATAAAGGGAGGGAGAGAATGACTGGGACTGTGGTCCCGGGAAGTGAGTGATTGGACAGGGTCTTGAGGGGATTTGGGGGGAGGAGAGAGGCTGGGACGGGGATGGGGAGAGCAGGATGGGTTGCATTGGTAGGGACCCCCGTGGGGGATGGGTGGTGGTGCGCTGTGCTGTGCAGATCAGAGGGACCTCCCTCTGCTCCAGCCTGCCCCAGCTGTTGGATGCGGAAGCCTCCTTGCCCATACCCACAGCCTGCAGCACACGCGGGGACACCGGAGGTAGGCTGGCTCTTTGCTGCCAAGAGCCATGCCCCCGGGTGCTGGGTGTGGTCACCTGGGAGATACCAAGAATTGCCATCCCATTGGTTGTGCTACTGCAGGTAAGCTGCTTCGTGCAATACCAGGAACTGATTGGTCCCCCCTCCTCTGCTCTGGGAGTAACTTTCCAGCCCTGGCCAGAGTGGCACCCTTACTGCACATGCCATCTCTCAAGTTGGTCCTTGCAAGTTGGAGCACAAGTGGAGGAGGTGCCTGGGGAGTGCCACCTGTTGGAATGATGTGGTAAGTGCAGGCAGGCAGACGCCCTATCTCCCTCGGTTTTTCTTTCTATTTTATTTTGCCTTTTTTTCTCAATATATCTTTTCTCTCTATATATTCTTTATTAGTAGTATTATTGTTAGTTTTATTTACATATTTTATATATTTATGTATTTTTTTATTTTTACTTTTATTTTTTGTTACTTTTTTATTTTATTATGTTGCATTCATTTACTTTTTCTTTAGTTTTTCCCCTTTGAGGGACACCAGTTTGAGTTTATCTCCAATATATTTTGGTGTGTCTGCTTCTGATATTGGGGCCTAATACTGGTGGTGTTTTTTGTTGTTGTTGCTATATTTTTCATGTGTTTATTTTATCATTATCATTCATTTAAAATGTTTTTGAGGGGAGGAGCATGGATCAGGAATCACTGCATCCCAAGTGGTGGGCAGCCATTCTGCCACTGAAATACATGTGTACACCAGCCTTGCTTCTCATGGATCTTCAACAAATATTATTCTCCCACATTTGATCCAGACCTTGTTTGGTGGGGAATTACTGACAAACCAAGTGCAAAAGGAAAACCAAGTGAATACAAAACTTTAGAAGAGTGAAGGAAAACAACTTGAAAAACAACCTTATTTGGATAATCAAATGCCCCAAACAACAGAAAATCATAAAGCATGTGAAGACCTAACCAGAAATGGCCCAGCCAAATGACTAAATCAAAACCCCAAAGGGGATGCAGAATACAGAACAACTATTAAAGAATATTTATGAAGAAATAAAGGATATCAGGAAGACACTAGAAGAGCTTAAAAATGAGTTCAGAAGATTAAATAGAAAAATGACAGATTTCACAGAAATGAAAGATGCAAGTACATCAAATCAGAAATATACTAGAGACACTTGATAGAATCAAAGAAGCATAATGAAAAATAAATGAGTTAGAAGACAAAACAATTGAACTAGAGTGCACAAAAGGACAAATGGCAAAAAAAAATTCAAAAAAAAGGAAAAAATGCAAATGAATCTTTGGGAAATGACAAATAATAAGACGTGCATGACTATAAGAATCATTTAAGTAAAAGAAGGGGAAGAGAAAAGGACTGGGGAAGTTAGTTGAGGATATAATCAGGGAAAACTTTTTAACCCTTATAAAATGCATAAATACACAAATCAAAGAGACCTAATAAACTCCGAATAGAAAAAAATTTAATAGGTCTACTCCAAGACACATACTAATCAAACTGTCAAATATTATAGAGAATCAGAATGTTCCAAAAGCAGTATGAGAAAAGCAATCTACTACATACAAGGGAAAACACATAAGACAAACTTTGGACTACTCAAAAGGCACAATGGAAACAAGAAGGCACTGTATGACATATTAAAGATCCTAAATGAGGCAGGCCTTCAGTCAATAATTATTTATCCAGCCAAGTTATCCTTTAAAATAGAGGGAGAGATTAAAATCTTCAAAGAGAAACAAAGATTTGGAGAACTAGTCAACAAGAGACCTGCCCTATAAGAAATACCAAAGGGAGTCCTGTCAGCCAAAAAAAAAAAGACTTGAGAGGGAGGTCTGGAGGAGAGCACAGAATTGAAGAATATAACTAACAGGAATTTAAAGAAATAAAAGAGAGAGAAGAAAAAGAATATATAGATCTGACACATAAAAACTAAAGGACAAGATGGCAGTCAAGAACTGCTTTTACAGCAGTTACTTTGTTAACAGACTAAACTCACCGATTAAATGATACAGACTGGAAAATGAATTAAAAAACCAGAATCCATCTATATTGTTTTTCAAGAAACACATCTTAGACTCAAAGACACAATTAGACTGAAAATGAAAGGATGGAAAAAAGATCTTCTATGCAAGCTGTAACCAAAGGAAAGCAGAAGTAGCTATACCCATGTATGACAAAACAGACTTTCAATGTAAAGACATAAGATAGAAAGAAGGACACTATGTATTAATAAAAGGGACAATGCACCAAGAGGAAATAACAATCATAAATGTGTATACTCCTTGCTCCAAAGTACATGAGGCAAACATTGGCCAAACTGAACAGAGAAATAGATGTTTCAACAATACTAATGGGAGACTTCAATACAACGCTCTCCACTATAGATAGAACAACCAGACAGATCAACAAGGAAAAAGAGAATCTAAACAATTAGATAAATGAATTAGCCCTAATAGACATCATTACACCCCAAAACACCATGACATACCTTCTTCTACAGTGCACATGAAATGTTCTCCAGGATAGATCATATTCTGGAACAAAAACTGAGTCTTTATGAATTTAATAAGACTGAAATTATCCAGAGTACTTTTTCTGATCACAACAGAATAAAGCTAGAAATTAAAAATCACCAAAGAACCAGAGCTTTCACAGATATATGGAGATTAAATAACACACTTAAATAATCAGTGGGCCAAAGAAGAACTTATTAGAGGAATCAGCAAATATCTGGAGATGAATGATAATGAGAATACAACTTACCAAAACTTATGGGATGTGTTATGAGGCAGTGCTGAGAGGTAAATTTACTACACTAAATGTATATATCACAAAAACAAGAATGACCAAAACTTGAGAATTTAACTGCTCACCTGAAGAATTTAGAGAAAGAACAGCAGGCTAACCCCAAAGAAAATAAAATAAGAGAAATAATAAAGATTAAAGCAGAAATAAACTAGAGAACAATAAAGCAATAAAAGAATCAACAAAACCAAAAGCTGGTTCTTTGAGAAAATCAATAAAATTGATGGCCCCCTAATGAGACTAACAAAGAAACAATAATAGAGAGGATGCAAATATACAAAATCAGAAATGAGAGGGGGGATAATTACCATAGTTCAAGAAGGAATTTTTAAAAATCATGAGAGAATATTATGAACAACTAATTGCCAGCAAGTAGATAACTTAAATGAAATGGGAAAATTCGAAGAAGCACATGAGTTACCTAAACTGACTTGAGAAGAAATAGATCACAACAAATCAATTAGAAGTAAAGAGATTCAGTCAGTCATCAAAAATTTTCCTACAGAGAAAAGCCCAGAACTAGATGGCTTTACAGATGAATTTTATCAAACATCCCAAACAGAACTAATACCAATCCTGATCAAACTCTTCCAAAAAATTGAAGAAAAAGAAATACTATCTAACTCACTTTATGAAGCTAACATCACTCTAATATCAAAATAGATAAAGACACTACAAGAAAGGAAAACTACAAACCCATTCCCTAATGAGCATAGATGCAAAAATTCTTAATAAAATATTAACAAATTGAATCCAATGACACACTGAAAGAATTATACATCACGATCAAGTTGGATTTATACCACAAATTCAAGGGTGATACAACCTAAGAAAAATCAATCAATGTAATACAGCACAGTAACAAATTGAAAGGGAAAAATCAAATGATCATATTGATTGATGCTGAAAAAAAGCATTAGATAATATCCAGCATCCTTTCCTGATAAAAACACTGTAAAAGTTAGGAATTGAAGGAAACTTTCTCAATATCATAAATGACATATATGAAAAACCCATAGCCAGCATCATAGTTCTGGGTTCTACATAATGATGAGAAACTGAATGCATTCTCCTTGAGATCGGGAATGAGACAAGAATGCCCACTGTCACAACTATTGTGTTGAATAATAATCCTAGCTAGGTAGGACAGGAGAAAGAACTAAAAGGGACCCAATTAGGAAAGGAAGAAATAAAACTTTAATTATTTGCAGATGACATGATCCTATAGTTAGTGTCATGGTCAGGCTCATGTGTCAACTTGGCCAAGTGATGATACCTGTTTGTCTGGTTGGGCAAGTGTTGGCCTGTCTTTTTCTATGAGGACATTTCATAGAATTAAATCATAATCATGTTGGCTACATCCACAGCTGATTCATTTGCAGTCAGCCAAAGGGAGTGTCTTCTGCAATGAGCGATGCTCAATCTAATCACTGGAAGCCTTTTAAGGAGGATTCAGAAGAGACAGGCTCTCTTCCTGCTTCGGCCGGTAAGCCTCTCCTGTGGAGTTCATCCAGACCCTCCATCAGAATCGTCAGCTTCACAGCCTGTGCTACAGATTTTGGATTCTATCTTTCCATGGTTATGTAAGATACTTTTATAAATTTTATATTTGTGAATATTTCCTGTTGATTCTGTTTCTCTAGAGATTCTGTTTCTCTAACTAATACAACTTGGTACCAGGAGTGGTTCTTAAGAAACAGAATCTTAAAAATGGGTTTTTATAAATGTTTTCTAAACTGACTGGACTCAAAGACATTAAGGACTCTGATTCCCATAATCAGAATGACATTGCCAATTCATGGAGTGAGTTGGCAAAAGAGATAGTCAAAATATCACCATTCGTTTCTTCTAATGCTTCACTTCTACAAAGCCAGGATCTGGGGGATAATGTTTTTGACACCTTATGGAGTTTTGTGGAAATAGTAAATATGGAGACATTGACCGGGTGTTGTTAGATATTCTGGATGCATTAATGAGTGAAAGGGATGGGCTGAAGGCTACAAACGAAAAGCTTAAGTGCTGTCTGACAGATGTAGACGTTTCTGTGAGTGTCCTGAAGGAAAATCTTATTTTCTGTAGCTGTTAACTTGAGATCTCTGAAAATCAGACTCAGAATCTTATTGTTAGAGTAGCAACTTTACAACAGTCTTGCATGGTGTCTGCTGTTAAAGTGAGGGCATTGATTGGAAAGGAGTGGGACCCTGAGAAATGGGATGATAACATATGGATTGATAATAACCTTGTAATAGTCTGCCCTGAGGACGTAACTGCCCCACCTCCAGTCTGCCTTGAGGAGTTGGCCACCCAACTTCCACCTGAAGGGATTAGCCCTAGATTGATTAATCCTGTTTTCCCAGATGAACCTGAAAATGAATGCTCTGAAGCAGATGGCTTGGAAGAAACTTCTAATTCTTTTCATGACCCACCCCCACCACCCCTCATTTCTTCCAGACTTGTAACTAAAGTCCCAACAGGCCCCTAAAGGTGAGGTACAAGGTATCACACATGAGGAAGTACGTTATACTCCAAAAGAACTGAGTGAGTTTTCCAATTTATATGGACAGAAATCCGGGGAATATCTGGGACAATGAATTTTAAGGATGTGAGATAATGGTGGAGGAATATAAGGCTGGATCAGGCTGAATTTATTGATATGGGCCCACTAAGCAGAGATTCTGCATTTAATGTTATAGCTTGAGGGGTTAGAAAAGGCATTAACAGTTTGTTTGGATGGTTGGCTGAAACATGGATCAAAAGGTGGCCGACATTACCTGAGGTTGAAATGCCATAACTGTCCAGGTATAATGTAGATGAGGGGAGCCAGAGGCTTAGAGAGATTGGAATGTTAGAGTAGATTTATCATGCAAAGCCTGCTCTTACACTGCAGGAATGTCCAGAGGACACATCTTTTACCAGAACAGTGAGAAATACATTTGTGAGACTAGCACCATCATCCCTGAAGAGCTCTGTAGTAGTTGTACTTTTCTGTAGGTCATATATTTGTGTAGGAACTGCTATCACTGAGCTAGAATCCTTAAACATAGTGGGGATGACTGGATCCCAAGTTGACAGAAGCCAGGTGGCAACACTTAATCACCAAAGACAAAGTGGACATGGCTATTCTAATAGGCAGCAAACTCAAAGCAACAGTCAAAATAATCTGACTCACAGAGATTTGTGGCATTGGCTAGTAAATCATGAGGTACCTAGAAATATAATAGATGGGCAGTCTTCCAAATTCTTGCTTGAACTGTATAAACAAAAGAGTTCTAGGTCAAGTGAACAGAAGTCTAACCTGAATTACAAAAACACAGAGTCATGGCCTCTTAATCAATTTCGAGACTTAAGACAGTTTACAGACCCAGAGCCCCTTGAATGAAAGGAAGACCAGTTCTCTTTGGGGGAGAACCCTGTTACACTGCCACAAATCTATACTGTTAATCTTCCTCCAAGCCTTCCCTAAGGAGACCAGTGGCCTTTTACCAGGGTAACTGTGCATTGGGGGAAAGAAAATGAAGAGATATTTCGGGGATTGTTAAGACACTAGTTCAGAAGTGACATTAATTCCAGGGGACCCAAAACATTACTCTGGTCCACCAGTCAAAGTGGGGACTTATGGAGGTCAAGTTATTGATGGAGTTTTAGTTCAGATTCATCTCACAGTGGGTTCAGTGGGACCCCAGACCCATTCTGTAGTTATTTCCCCAGTTTCAGAATGCATAATTGGAATAGACATACCGAGCAACTGGCATAATCTCCACATTGGCTCTCTAACTCATGTAGTGAGGGCTATTATGGTGGGAAAGGCCAAGTGGAAGCCACTAGAACTGCCCCTACCTAGCAAAATAGTAAATTGGAAGCAATACTGGTTTCCTGGAGGGATTGCAGAGATTATTGCCACTCTAAGCGACTTGAAGGATGCAGGGGTGGTGAATTCCCACTACACCCTCATTCAATTCTCCTATTTGGCCTCTGCAGAAAACAGATGGGTCTTGGAGAATGACAGTTTATTATTATAAACTCAACCAGGTGGTAACTCCACTTGCAGCTGCTGTTCTAGATGTGGTATCATTGCTTGAGCAAATCCCTTGGTACCTGGTATGCAGCTTTGATCTGGCAAATGCTTCTTTCTCAATAGCTGTTAGTAAGGGCCACTAGAAACAGTTTGCTTTCAGCTGGCAAGGTCAGCAATGTACGTTCACTGACTTACCTCCAGGGTATATCAATGCTCCAGTCCTACATCATAATCTTGTCTGCAAGGAACTTGATTGTGACTCCCTCCCACAAGACATCACACTGGTTCATTATATCGATGATATCATGTTGATTAGACCTAGTGAGCAATAAGTAGCAAGTACTCTAGACTTACTGCTAAGGCATTTGTGTGTCAGAGAATGGGAAATAAATCCAACAAAAATACAGGGGTCTTTCACCTCAGTGAAATTTCTAGTTGTCCATTGGTGTGGGTATATTGAGATGTCCCTTCTAAGGTGAAAGATATGTAGTTGCATCTGGCCCCTCCTACAACCAAAGAAGAGGCACTGCACCTACTTGGTCTATTTGGATTTTGGCGACAACATGTTCCTCATTTGGGTCTGCTTCTACCCAATTTATCAAGTGACCAGAAAAGCTACTAAGTTTGAGCGGGGACCTGAACAAGAGGAGGCTCTGCAACAGATCCAGGCTGCTGTACAAACTGCTCTGCCACTTGGACCATATGATCCAGCAGATCCAATAGTGCTGGAAGTGTCAGTGGCAAATAGAGATGCTGTTTGGAGCCTTTGACAGGCCCCTATAGGAGAATCACAATGCAGACCCTTAGGATTTTGGAACAAAGCCTTACCATCTGCTGCAGATAACTACTCTCCTTTTGAGAAACAGCTTTTGGCCTGTTACTGGGCCTTAGTAGAGACTGAACACTTAACCTTGGGCCACCAAGATACCATGAGACCTAAGTTGCCTATCATGAACTGGTGTTGTCTGACCCACCAAGCCTTAAAGTTGGGTGTATGCAGCAGCACTCCATCACAAAATGGAAAATTGCTGACAAAGAGGTCTGGGGAAGAGGTATGTGGATAGACCTTTCTGAGTGGGCTAAAAACATGAAGATATTTGTATCCCATGTGAATGTACACCAGAGGATGACTTCAGCAGAGGACGGTTTTAATAATCAAGTGGATTAGAGGACCCGTTCTGTGGGTAACAGTCAGCCTCTTTCCAAAGCCAATCCTTTCATTGCCCATGGGCTCATGAACAATGTAGCCATGGTGGTAGGGATGAAGATTATGCATGGGCTCAACAATGTGAACTTCCACTCACCAAGGCTTTACTGGCTACAGCCACTGCTGTGTGCCCAATCTGCCAACAGCAGAGACCCACACTCAGCCCCCGATATGGCACCATTCCCTGAGGTGACCAGCTGGTTACATGGTAGCCACCCTTCATGGAAGGGGCAGCGAGTTGTTCTAACTGGAATAGACACATACTGTGGATATGGGTTTGCTTTCCCTGAACACAATGCTTCTGCCAAAACTACCATCTGTGGGCTTTCAGGGTGCCATATCCATCATCATGGTAGTCTATACAGCATTGCTTCTGACCAGGGAACACACTTCACAGCAAATGAAGCGTGTGAATGGGCACATGCCCATGGAATTCTCTGTTCTTACCATGTACCCCATCATCCAGAAGCAGCTGGCTTGATAGAACAGTGGAATGGCCCTTTGAAAACTCAATTACAGTGCCAACTAGGTGGCAATACCTTGAAGGGCTGGGGTAATACTCTGCAGGAAGCTGTGTATGCCCTGAATCAGTGTCTGCTCTTTGGTGCTCTTTTTCATCACCAGGTTCCATGGGTCCAGAAACCAAGGGGTGGAAATGGGGGTGATACCACTAAGTATCGCTAGTGATGCAGTAGGAAAATTTTGCTTCCTGTCCCTGCGACCCTGGTCTCTGCTGGTCTACAGGTTTTAGTTCCAAAAGGGGGAGTGCTTCCACTAAGAGAAGCAACAATGATTGTATTGGACTAGAATCTAACACTGCCATATGGTCACTTTGGGCTACGCATGCCCCTGGATCAACAAACCACGAAGGAGATTGCATTACTGGCTGGGGTGATTGACCATGACTCTCAGGGGAAAATAGGACTACAGCTACACAATGGAGGTGAAGAAGAGTTTTCTTGGAATATAAGAGATCCCCTAGGGCATCTTTTAGTACTACCATGCCCTGTGATTAAAATTAATGGAAAACTGCAACAACTCAATCCAGGCAGGGCTACCAATGGCTCTGAAACTTCAGGAATGAAGGTTTGGGTCACCCCAGCAAGCAAAGAACCGTGACCAGCTGAAGTGCTTGCTGAGGGTAAAGGGAACATGGAATGGGTAGTGGAAGAAGGTAGTGATAAATAAGTACTACGCCACATGATCTGTTACAGAAATGAGCACTGTAAAGCCATTTTGTTCATGCTGTACTATTTAAGTTGTAAGGTATGACGTTTAAGAATAAGTATTACCCAAGGACTTGCACCCTATTCTGGAGAGATTTAATGTGTTTCCAGTTATATGCAGGACAGTTGAGTATTATTAGGTGAGAAAAAAAAATGTGTCTTTTATTGTTTTCTATTTAGAAATTAGGTATGGTTAAAGGTGGTTAAAGCTTACTGTAAAGTCACATTGGTCAAAACAGCATGGCATTGGCACAAAGATAGAAGTATCGGCCAATGGAATAGAATCAAGAGTGCAGAGATAGACCACCAAATTTGTGGACATTTGTTCTTCAGTAAGGCCCAAATCCATTGAACTGGGGCAGAATAGTCTTTCCAATAAATAGACATGGGAGAATTTTATATCAATAGCCAAAAGAATGAAAGAGGACCCTACCTAGCACCTATATAAAAATTAATTCGAAATGGATTAAAGCCCTATGGGCCAGCACCATAGAAGAAAATGCAGGGAAACATTTTCAAGATCTACTAATAGGAGGTAACTTCCTAAACTTTACACCTAAAGCACAAGCAGTAAAAGAAAAAAATAGACAAATGGGAATTCTGTAAGATCAAGAACGTCTCTGCCTCAAAGGACCTTGTTAAAAATGTAAAGAGGCAGCCAACTCAGTGGGAGAAAATATTTAGAAACATATCAGATAAAGGCTTGATTCCTCTGTACATAAAGAAAGTAGACAGCTCAAGAACAAAAGAGCAAACAATCTGTTTATAACAAGATTAGAGGCTATTAAGAGACACTTTTCTGAAGCGCAAATACAAATGGCTAAAAAGCATAAGTTGATGCTCATTTTCATTAGCTATAAGGGACATGAAAATTAAGACAACAATGAGATATTACCTCACACCTATAAGAATGATTACTATTAAAAAGACAGACAATTACAAATGTTGGAGAGGACATGGAGAAATAGGAACAGTTGTTCACTGTTAGTGGGGATGTACAATGGTGCAGCTGCTGTGGAAGACAGTTTGGTGATTCCTCAGAAAACCAAATATTGAGTTGCCCTAAGACCCTACAATATTAATACTGGGTGTGTACTGAGAAGAGCTGAGGGCAGTGACAGGAACAGCCATTTTCACCCTGATGTTCATAGCGGCACTATTCACAATTGCCAAGAAAGAGAAACAATCCAAGTGCCCATAAACAGAAGAGTGGATAAACAAAGTGTAGTATATACATAAGATGGGATATTATGAAACTGTAAGATGAAATGTTGTCCCAAAACATATGACAACATGTATAAACCTGAGGACATAAAGCTGAGTGAAATCAGCCAGTCACAAAAGGATCGATATTGTATGCTTCTGTTATTACGACTTTGATTAAAGTAATCTCAGAGGTTACACTGTAGAAAATAGTGGCACACAAAAAGCTAGAAATGGAGGAATGGCTAGTCAAAGAGATTGAATTTAAATGCAAGGAAATAGATAGAAGTGATGATAACTAATTAGTTAGTCTATAAGTAACATTGCCATATTGATGGTGAATATGATTGAAAGGGATGTATAGTACTGTGTTTCCCAATTGCGCTGGTTTGAAAGGATGTATGTACCCTAGAGAAGCCATGTTGTAATCCTGATCCCATTTTGTAAAGGCAGCCATTTCTTCTAATCCCTATTCAGTACTGTATGTTTGAATCTGTAATTAGATCATCTCCCTGGAGACATGACTCAATCAAGAGAAGTTGTTAAACTGGATTAGGTAGAGATGTGTCTCCACTCATTTGGGTGGGTCTTGATTAGCTTACTGGAATCCTTTAAAAGAGGAAAAAGAGATTTGGAGAGAGCAGAGAATGTTGCAGCAACCCGAAACAGAAAGTCCACCAGCCAGTGCTTTGGAGATGAAGAAGGAAAATGCCTTATGGGGAGCTTCATGAAACAGGAAGCCAAGAGAGAAAGCTAGCAGATGACACTGTGCTGGTTATGTGTCCTTCCAGCTGAGAGAGAAATCGTGACTGTGTTCACCATGTGCCTTCTCACTTGAGAGAAAAACCCTGAATTTCATCAGCCTTCTTGAACCAAGGCATCTTTTTCTGGATGCCTTTGATTGGACATTTTTATAGACTTGTTTTAATTGGGACATTTTCTCAGCCTTAGAACTGTAAACTAGCAACTTCTTAAATTCCCCTTTTTAAAAGCCATTCCATTTCTGGTATATTGCATTCTAGCAGCTGGCAGACTAAAACACCAATGATTGAATTTATGATTATAAATAAGTTCTCAATGAACTATTTCAATTGTTCAATTGTGGACAAAGAATTAATAGTAGAGATTTATAGGGGGAAAACTAAAAATGCACGCTGTGGCCAATAGTTAACAGAAAAACAGCAACAATGCCACGGCACTTCCAGAGCAACTAATTAGGGGGGAGGAGGAACAAGTGATGAAGGGTAGTTTTGATTCTATAATTGGTGTTCTAGTTTGCTAGCTGCCAGAATGCAATATACCAGAAATGGAATGGCTTTTTAAAAGGGGAATTTAAGATGTTGCAAGTTAACAGTGGAAATTGGCCATGTAAATGTCCCAGTAAAAGCAATTCTCTAGAAATGTCAATCTAAGGCATGTAGGAAAAGATACTTTGATTCAAGAAGACCTATGAAATTCAGGGTTTGTCTCCCAAATGGAAAGGCATATGGCAAACGTAGTCAGGATTTCTCTCTTGGCTGGAAGGGCACACTGCGAACATGGTATCATCTGCTAGCTTCCTCTCCAGCTCCCTGGGAGGTATTTTCCTTCTTCATCCCAAAAGTCACTGGCTGGTGGACTTTTTGCTTCATGGTTCTGTGGCATTCTCTGTTGTGGCTTTCTCATGGATCTGTTGTTCTCTGCTCTCTCTGAATCTCCCTTTTATAGGATTCCAGTAATCAAGACCCACCTAGAATGGGTGAAGACATGTCTCCACCTAATCCCAGTTTAACAATCAATCTTGATTGAGTCACATCTCCAGGGAAATGATCTAATTAAAATTTCAAACATACAGTACTGAATTAGAAGAATTGGCTGCCTTTACAAAATGGATTTAGGATTAAAACATGGCTTTTCTAGGGTACATATATCCTTTCAAATCAGTGCAGTTGGTGACATTATGTTTGCTGGTTCTTTGTCATTAGGGAGCAATGAAAATTGTCTAAAACTGAGAGTGCTACTGATTATACAACTAAACAAAGATACTATAATACATGCTGTGCCGGTTTGAAGCTATTATGTACAGCTAAGCTATACTTTTAAATCCTGATTAAATTTTGCTGGGTTTGATCTTTTTGATTGTTTCCATGGAGATGTGACCCACCCAATTGTGGGTGATGACTTCTGATCAGATCGTTTCCATGGATATGTACCTCCACCTGTTCAAGGCGGGTTTGCGTACTGGAGCCCTTTAAGAAGGAACCACTTTGGAAAAAGCACAGAGTTAATAGAGCTCACACAGCTGGAGACCTTTGAAAATGCAGAAGGAAAACCCTCCCAGGGAAGCCTTATGAAATGAGTAGAGAAATCTAGCAGATGTTGCCTTGTAACTTTTCCACCTTCCACAAGAGGTATTATGGAATATTGGCCTTCTTGAATCAAGGTATCTTTTCCTGGATACCTTAGTTTGGACATTTTCATGGCCTTAGAATTCTAAAGTTGCAACTTAATAAATTCCCTTTCTTAAAAGCCATTTCATTTCTGGTATACTGCTTTCTGGCAGTTTTTCTAAACTAAAATACATGATTTATTTGGGGCATTATATTTGATTCCCAATAGATGTAGGGAGCTGAAAGATACAGTGAATGAGAAGTTGAATGGCGAATGATGATACATTTATATGATGGAATTTGATGCAGCTACAAAAAGGAGGTACACCAAGGGGCATACACACAATGAACTAAGTGAACCTTGGTGACAATGGACTGTGCAGAATGGGCCAGAAACCAATGAACAAATATGCTAAGGACTCTCTCAGAAAATATTTATTAAAAAAATGAGAGCATGGACTGTGGGCTCTTATAACCATCACATTTGGCCTGAAGTTGTAGATGTATTTACAGATTCTGAGATACTGAGCTATATGTGTATCAGCTGGTGTTTCCCTGGAAATTTGAGTAGTTCTGTGACACCTTGATCCAATAAATGGAGTGCTGCAGACATGAGAATTAGCTTAGCTATATATAATAACAATTGAAGTAACTGACAGCTGCCATATGAAATCAAAGGCAGAGAGGTTTATTATGTCTAGAACCTAAATTTTCTGTAACTCATGGTCTGTATCAGCTTCTCTAGATAGCTCATATAGTCAGCTCAGACTCCTGGAGTCCAGAATGGGAAAGAGGCCTTGTAATTCTCTACAGCTTGGTGTAGAGCCAGGATACATCACAGATTATGGTGGGCTGATAATTAAATCAGCCGTAGTAGATTTAATTATCTATTGGTAGAGTCCCTTGAGGATCTGAAGGACATCTATCTATCTATCTATCTATCTATCTATCTATCTATCTATCTATCTATCTATATATATATATATATAAAGGAGGTGTAACAGAAAATTGGATTTAACAAATGAATATGGTTGCTGAATCACTATATTAATATTCCTTCTAGCCTTCAGTGTTTTGGAGCAGCTAGAAGGAAAAATCTGAATTGATCAATTGGTAGCCCATGACAGACTCTGGGATGTGTTCTGTAACTACGTGTTGAAGTGTGCTTTGAAAATTATTACTTTTTCCTTTCTTTGCTTTGTATATATGTTATATTATACAATAAAATAGTCTTAAAAATTAAAAAAGCTAATAAATCATAGGATAAACATAGCCGTTTGAATTAGCCCAAACTTCTATTCCTTGAATCAAACGTATCAAAGCTAAAACAATACTATTGTATAGAACTTGTTCTCTCCACTGTACCACCTGCCTGCACACCCGTTATTTGCCTCTTTTATTGTGTTTCTGTCAAAATAATTATATTGTTGAAACTTACCTTTTGCATTAATCAACATATTAGGGAATTATAAATTGAAACTTTTTCTACTCTTTATTTGAGTAACCTACAAATTTTTACATTTGAATAAATCATAAAAGGTATACATGACTACAGGTTCAATTGAGTAAAAAATTATTTATGGCACACCACGCTATTGAAGTCTGACTTGTTGACCCTCAGTGTTCATTAGAAATTCATCAGCACCGTACTGGCTCTTCTTCTTTGCTTCTTTCTTTTTTTCTGATCTGTTCGCTTTAGGCCAAGGAGAGGTCTTCTAAAGAAAACCTCACTTAATTAGCTCTCCACCCTCTTGATATTTTCAGAATAATTCATATGAAATGAAAACTTCGGATCAAAGTTCATTTTATGAAAATAAAATCACAGGAAAACTGGAGCCATCCAACTGTGCTATTCTCCCAAGAAAAGTTTTAGGCCCGTTATTTTCTGAGGAGACTGTAGTCAAACATAACTTTTTACCATTTCTGAGAATTTATTTTTAAACCTGCCAATGTAGAAACTTTATTTATTCATGTCATAAAAACTACAGTATTATTCTGAGAACTCACTATGTGCCAGACATTGAGTTAATTCTTTTATGGGTTATTTGATTTAACCCTCAGAACTACATTTGGTTGGTGATATTCTTGTCATTATATTGTAAATAAGAACATTTAAGATGTTGATGGCCAAGTGACTTATCCGAAGCAGTAAGACAGTAAATATTGGAGTCTGGATATATAAATAGTTGTCTTATTTCTGAGCATGGATTTTAATTATTGGAGATATATAATATACCATTATGATAGCACATTCACATAAATAGAGTCATATACATATTCTTAAATAAATCAGTTTTCAATTAATGGCAGGAATTTTATTTCAGTGAACATGTGCTAACATTTCATAAGTGAAAGAATAAAAAATTCCACCTGGGTTTTTTTATGAGCTTGTGGTGGGGGAAGTTCTATTGTCGGGGAAGGAAGGGAAAAGTGTCAGTTGAAAGAACAGAAAACCAATAATTATTTCCAGAGTTTCTTTTAACTTCATTCTTTCTCTGAGCTATAAGCAACTAAATCTCTGAGATTTCTAGAATATGACTCTTCTCAATAGTTATATCCTAGAATCACTGTATCCTTTCCTTGTTAAACTAATAAGCAGGGTAAGGAAGACCAGCCAGTTGACAAATGGTTTACCAAGAATAGCTGGTTTCCTTTCCCTACTTGCACTATTTAAAGTATTGTGAGGATGCTTACTTTCCTAAGATGCTGCTCCTTCACCAGCCTGGCCTTGTTAAAGCCTTGGAGATCAATGGGCCTCCTCTCCATCATTTGATGTCATTGTTTCATTAAATTTTAGGTTTTGTTGTATTTTAGCATTTTTAAGGCCACAAAAGTGTTATCATGTTTGGCCACAAAAAAGCAAACATTAAAAGGCATCCCTTCCTAGCAGGTCTGAGAAGCTTTCATGCTATGATTTCTTGCTTAAAGAAGGTTGCAGGACAGGGGTTGTTTTAAGTTGCAGACATAGACACATTTTTAGTCCAGCTCCTTGTTTCTTTGGAATTATTACTCTGCTGAAACCTCAGTCGATAGATCATCTATTTAATCCCATCAGCAACACGTTCCAACTATCCAAAGCTCTCTTAAGAATACTAGAATAACCCTCAGATTTTCAGATTCACAATTAATGATCTGTACATTTTCAAATTGTACAATTTGTTGAGTTTTACATGCTGTAAAAGCATCATTACAATCAAGATGATAGACGTATTCATCTCCTGTGCCTTTTTGTAAACTTTGCCTTTTGCTCCTTACCTTCAGACAGCTCTTTATTTAATTTTTGTCACTAGATTAGTATATGTTGTCTATAATTTTATATAAATGCGATTTTATTTGTTGTACTTAGCATAATTATTTTGAGATTCATCCATGTTGTCTTATTAGTAGTTTACCCTTTTTATTGTTGAATAATATTCCAGTGTATGGATATGGAAATCTTCTTTATCCATTCATCTGCTGGTGGGCATTTTGGTTGTTTCTCATTTGAGGTTATTACAACTAAAATCATTTTTAACATTCAAGCACAAGTCTTTGTCTTTGATGCTTTAAATGCTACAACTTACTATTTGTGGCTAAGTAGCGGGTTTCTCCTTTCCATCCTAAAGGGCCCTGAATTAGGGGACTTTCTCTGTTTCCTTTCATTGCTGCCAACTGTATCTATTAATTCCTTGACAAATTTTAATCCACAGCAGTGAGCATGTAGTATTAATATACCAGATTTTAATCTGTAGCCTTAGGGTTATCAGTTTACTAGGCATTATCTGAGTTGCAAATAATAAAAAGCAACAGTTTTGCCGAAAGTTTTACCACTATATATGTGAATCATCATTAGGTGTGGGTGTAAGTTTTTAGAACAGAAGCTTAGGCATTTACAATGCATAAAACATAACAATTTCCTACATAGATATATACTCTAGTAATGGTGCATATTTTTGCTGCACAAATATAGGAATTCTGATAAATTCTATAACTTCCATAGTAAATGCATTATGAATTTATAGGTATACACATCACATTCCTGTATATTACAAACAGGAGAGAACTTCAGTTTTGATTATGCTTCTATAAAAGATAAATCCTTTGCTTGCTATTTTCTGTTTGAGTATTGGACAAGTAATTTCCATATGCAAGTTTCTATCTTCACACATGCCAATCTTGTTACTCCTCCACAACCCATAGTCTGCTGGTGTTGGTTTTATAGGTCATGTTTCCATGCATAATACTAGCCGAATTGGCAAAGAAGTGTGAGAATATTCTAGGAAGCATGTCTATGCTGGAATGGCTGATAACAACATAGTTATAAATTGTGAATCATATTCTTATATTCCATTAAACTGAAACTAAATATATCTGTACCTTCTCTTCCCTTTAGGCAGATACCAAAAAATGGCGATGACTACTCAAATTCCACAAAATATGAGGTAAAATTTGCTGAAGAGAGTTGGAGTAAAGACTTAATGGTCTTAACAAAGATAATTAAGATGTGACTGCAAATTTAAAATCCATGTGAATACATTACTACATTCTCACCTAGGGCTTTGAAATGGACTTGTTCAGTAAAGGATATAAAGCCTCAGCTTCATTAACTTCAAGTAACTTTGTCTCTGATCCCCAACTTTCTAGACTTCAGTAACAGTTATTTTTTAACCTACTTTCTAACATTTAGTTTAATGTCACATATTTTAGCTTATCATGTGGGTCATAATCTCACATCTATGGACCAAATTCTCAAACAGGATAGACTGAATCATATGCTATGAAATTAAACATCATATTTAAAAAAAAATAAAAATTCAGTAGTTTAAAACAACAAAAATGGCATCAGCAAGTTCAGAGAATTCTTATACATACATATTTATTCTCTTGTCCTGTTTGCTTAGGGACCCAGATGCTGAATCTCTGTCTCAATATGTGGTCCCACAATCATCCTCAGTGCAAGACAATTAGGTGCAGAGAGAGAATTCTACAGGGTCTTATCCTAGGAATTAGATGTTCCAGCCTGAAATAGCAAGACATCCCACTCTTAACTCAATGGTTCATACTAGAAACTCCTGAGCAAAGAGACGCAGCGTGTTCAACTTTGCAGTACCAGAAAAATTGGAGAACATAGTCTCCCATCTTGTAAACTGAACAGCGCTACCCACACACCTTTTCATCCTCCTACTTGTGCTGTTATTTCAACACAATGTGTTGCCTACAGTATTTTCATATTTAACTACAGAAAATCTAAAACTTGAAATCTTTCAAAATATTCCTATCTCTTAACTGCACCATTTTTATGACACTTGTTGATTCTTATGAAAGATGGTCATATGGGTATTTCTTCTTCTCCTGATGATACAGAGTTGGTTAATAGCAGATGCAGAATGTCTCTAGTATCTTGACTCCCATTTCATTACTTTCTCCATTATATATCTTTATCCTATATTTTCTCCTAAAAACTTGACAGATAACTGATAAGTAATTCAACAAAAAAAATGCCTTTTTAGCTTATTATCCTTTATTTATTAAATCAAGCTAATTCTATGTCATCAATGTATTAGAATAATTTTCATCCATCTCATACTTTTCATTTTTCTCATTCAATTATTTTAATAAAACAGACATATTTAAATTAATTTATTCAGACCTCACAATGTGATCTGCTCCGGGGAACAAAAACAATAAGCCTCAGTCCTTTCCATCAGGAGCCCTACAAGTAGAAATGAGACAGGGAAATTGAAAATAGATAGGGAAAGAAAGGGCATTTCAGGCAGAGAAAATTAATATCTAATGGCATGACAGTCTGAGACCACATTAATGGTAGATAACTATATCTAGTACACTCCATTTAAAGTAAGTGGACTCTGGAGTATGTATCCTTATGTCATGGTGATGGGCCTCGCAGCAGGGCAAGGCAACTGATGAGAGAATAAAGAGAAAAGGTAGGCAGTGGCCAGACCATCAAGGACTTTGCTGGCCATGGGGAGTAATCAGCTTTATCTTCTATATGATGGGAATCACTGAAAGGAAAGTTACTACTAGACTGTCCTCTATTATGGTGCCTTTATTCTTTTTTTTTTTTTTTATGCTCAAAGTCTACATGATTTTGATTTTTTTTCTTTTTACAAATATTTTCTTTCTGTATTGGTCATTCTTTGCTTTTCCATGTTTAACCCTAGGTTTCTTGCAATTTCCTTTTCTGATCACCTTTTTTAATGAATTGCTTTCTGGTGGTATAGCTTTCGGATAGCCTTTATTTTCCCTTTGCGATCATTTTCCATTGGCTTGCTGTTACTTTCATTTTGTACAATCTACTACTCACCAAGCAATATTTTTATATGTTGTTTTTAGATGAATTAATATGCTAGTAATGTATTAACTACCATATTAATAAGTATAGGCATTATGTAAAAATATAGCTTCCACAACATATTTAATGCGAAAGTTGGTTCATAATTCTAAGAAGAGAAACTTGGAGTAGTAAACATGTTAACATTCATCACATTCAGAGTACTTACTCTTTGCAACATAGCTATCCAGAAATGCAGGGTAAAATATTAGACAGTTTCTTATTCTAAGACATACTTAGAATCATATTTATTACATTGTATCAGTTGGATAAGTTTAAATTATTATATTTTCATTTGTAATCTAAAAAAAATTCGTTCCAGCAATTCTGTTTTTATATATACAAATATAGAAGCTTGTTCATAAAACTATGAGAAAAACAATTTAGCTAAATTATGCTAGTGATTCCTGGCTTAATATAGATGTTAGGATAACTGTGAAAGTTTGCTAAAATTAATCAATTAATTCTCTTGATTCAGATACCATTAATTCCAATTACCTATATGATTTGGAAAAAATCAACTTTTGTATGGCATTGATTAAATAAAATCTAAATCCTTATTATCAATCTTTATATTAGGATTTTTTTAACGTAATTGATAAAAAATAAGGTTTATTGATGCTTAGTCCACTAAATATTTCTTTCAGTTTACTAAAGCTGCCTCAATGCAATATACCAGAAATGGTTAGCTTTTACAATGGGGATTTATAAACTTACAATTTACAGTTCTTAGGCCATGAAAATGTCCAAATTAAAGCATCAACAGGATGATACCCGGACTCTGAAGAAAGGCTGCCAACATTTGGGACACTTCTGCCACATGGGAAGGCACATGGAGGAAATTTGCTGGTCTTTCGTTCCTGAGTTTCACTGCCATCAGCTCTGGTTCCAGTGATTTACTCTGTAGGTCCTCTCATTGCATCTCCAGGACTTTTCTCTCTCTAAGCTCTTTTAGCTTTTTCTGTCCTTTATCCTCTCATAAAGTAGTCCAGGAAAAGGATTAAGCCCCATCTTGAATAGGCTGGGTTACATCTCAATTGAAATAACCTAACCAAATTAAGCCTTTGTCAGTATTATAGCATGAAATTTGAGACCAGAAAAGTCTAATCAACATGCAGGTGCCAAAGAGAATTGCAGTAGGTTATTTATGTTCTCTAGCCTCCCTATTTTTCGTTCGCAAAATGAATTTTAATATTAGAATATATATAATGAAGTTATGAGAATTAAATGAGATAATGCATTTAAAGATTGGTGTTTAGCACAGTTAAGTGGTCAATAAAAGTGAGTTGTAATTATCACTTGTATTTTATTGTTATCTATTTTTATCATTATTATTTTAGCACATAGAAAGTAAAAATATTTCAAGTCAGTCTAATGCACATTGTATTATTTTGCACATTTTGGTGGGATTTCAGTGACATTATTATGTTAATTTAAAGTATGGTCTGTTTTAACACTTAAAACTTCTTTTAGCATAATGAAAAAGAAACATTGAAACTGACAAGGTTTCAGCAAGGTGCTTATATTTAGCGAATGATTAACTTGAAAAATTGGACATTATGACTACAGTCAAAGTTAAGCATAAAACCTATTTAGAATTAATTAAAATATTATTTTTAATTATGTAAATTTAGTTCTAGTTCTTTTGGTTGTAGCCATGGAGACTGATTGACTAATTGTAGTTTAATGGAAATTTATTGAAAGAATTGGAAGAGGTAGCCTTAGAACACAAAAAACACACCTAAAGAACTGAGCTAAGGAAGAATAGCTCTTGGAAAGTAGGAAGTGGGATCTATTGACGATCAACATCTGTAATAAATCAGCTGCCACTCTTATTTGTGTTTGTCACACCTTGGCAAAGATTTAAATTTCAGAGGGAGTAAAGGACTCTCTTAGTTTGCTCTAGTGTAAAATATCTAGATTGACAGTATCTCTAAGATCAAACTGGAATGCTATCACTGAAGAAAAGAAAATGTCACATAATGGGGATTGATAAAGCTAACACTTCATTCTGAGACCCAGTCCAAAACCGGTTTACTCTGTCAATTTCCCCAAATTTCTATTCTATTATTTCCCTTCACCATATTGACTTTATTTGTATCGAGTTGCTTAAGGAGATTTTCTTGTGTTTATAAACTATAAAGTGGTATCTGAATTGAGAGAATTTATTGAGATGAAAACTGCTGTTAACATAAATCCATCCTTAGTAACTGCAGTGTATGAATAGCTGTCATTCATAATGCTCCAAATACTTTAGAACATATTGAAAAAAATTATCTAGTTCCTGAATGGGCATGAACAGATTAGTTAACTTTCTGGGTTTTTTTTCTATTTATTTATCCTGAAAATTCAGCCAAAATTCTTTTAGACACCACAATGAAACTAGCAAAGGCATTGGTACACAAGAACCTGAGAGGACTCTAAGCATCTTAAGAGGGATTTCTAAAAGTATACCCTTGAGAAATGAATGAGTCCTTCCAGATAGGTCTTCTCCCTCTTTCTATTGTAATTTCCTCACAATAAAGAGATGCTTTTTTTTCCAAGCACACAAGTTGCAAAGTATATGGGTGATTCCAGACTCATCATTATCACTATTTATAAGCTCTTTGGGGAGCTGAATACCTTTCTAGATTATGGTACCAAGCATAATATCAATCTATGCGGGTGCCATAAAGCAGATAAAGCTTCTTAAGGAAACCTATCTGGCAATTGCAATGTCAAAACTTCATTATGCTGTAATTCTAAGACATTGGTCATTTCCTTCCCCACCAGAGAAGATTGCTGATCCAGTCAGTGGTATATTCGTAGATGACAAACCATTTTGTGCTCAGCACTAAGCAGATAATCAACCTGTGTGTGTTATCTGATTTAATTAGAACAAGTAAACAGTCAAGTAATCATAACTTATTCTGAGATGTGAATGAAGAGAATGCAGTCTCAGTGATCTTTGAAGGAAAGCTTTTGTAAAATACGCATTATTTGTTTTTCAATTAAGGCTCAGAACACAGAAATAAAGAGTGAAATTGTGTTAGTTCGTATCTTGAAGTCTATACTCTTGTTTTTTTCTGGTAGGATTTTGTATAAGGCGTACACATGCAAACTCATACAATTTTAGCAGACAACAAAAAACATGGCATTTTTAGGTATTTATTTATTTGACTTATTAAACAAATACTTATCTAACATCTTTTTGGTGCCAGGAAGCATTTCAAGTACTCTACAAATATTAATTTATTAATCCTCATTAGACTTTGATTGAATTACTGTGTACTTTAAAGGCTTCATATGAAGCAGCTACATGCTTAGAAAATTCTTGTTATTAGTGACAGTGATTATAGAAACAAGGGGGCTTCTCAGGATGAGTGGGTGTTCCAATGACCGGAAGAAAGTGCAGAGATCATTTTAATGAGAATTGTATATTCCGTGACTTAGAGCTCATCATACTTGCAGCGACATTTTGGGATAAAATGTCTATCTCATGGACAATACTTGAAAGAATGAATGCTTTAAAAATACCCATGTAGTACAGAGAATTTTATGAATCATGCTGCATTTTCATATACAGTAATTAATTTTATATGAAGGCATGGTGAAATATAAGTTTCTATTATTTATTGAATTATATACTAACCACTTTGCTGATATCCCTAAGTTACTTCATCGAATTGTCACAGCTTTCCTATAGTCCCCACATAACAGAAGGGGAAAATGAGGCTCAGGTATTAGTATCGAGTGAATGACTACCCTATAATAAAACTAAGTAAATAGATAAGTTGATCAAATAAATAAACATCATCAAAGACACAACATGAGTAAGTTCAATTTTGGCAAAGTCTATGTTTTTAAACACGTTGTCATTGTTATTATCGTCATTATTTTACAGCCTCTGCTTTACAGAAGAGAAACAGATGACAGTTCTACCTTCCCAAGACTCCACAGATGGTAACAGATTTAAATGAATAGCACAGGCAGTGTGATATGGCAAAGTAATACAGCCAAAGAAATAAGAACTTCAAGGAAAGGGAGACCTGAATTCCCAATTTACCTCATAATTTATAAGCTGTGACTTTGAGCACTTTATCAATACGTTCTCTAAATACTAAAGGTATTTAGTTTCTTATTTGACAAAGAAAATGAGGGTTATCTATATCCTCCAGGCTTGTTGGGAGGGTTTATTTAGACAAAACAAGTATAATACCTAACACATTACCTAGCTCAGGCATAGCTGCTGTGTTAACACCCATCTATGTGGTAAACATCAATGCTTGGGTGTATAGTTATTTGAAAAGGAAATTTTCTTTCAAGTATTTAGATAATAAGTAGATATTAATCACGTAACATCTTGCATTGATCAATTTTCTAACCATAAGCATTAACAATACAAAAATGTTTTGAGGTACAAAATAGACGCTGATCTGAATGATACACTTATATATTTATTTACTTATTTATTTATTTTTGCATGGAAAGGCTCCGGGAATTGTACCCGGGTCTCCAGCTTGGCAGGCGAGAATTCTTGCCACTGAGCCACTGTTGCACCGGCCAGTTCTTTTTTTTTTTTTTTTTTTTTTTACATGGCTGAAGACTACCTAGAAAATTTATGTTATTCATCATAAATCAGGTAATGCAAATGTTATAATGTTGGAGTGTAAAGAGTTCATATGTCCTTTTGCTCAGTTATGGCTTTTGATCTGTGAAACGTGGCAAGAAAGGGTAAATTTTATAGGGTACCAGTCTTAGGAATCTTGGTACAGACTACAACAAAGGCATTTCTTGGGGTTCTGTAACCAAGCTAAGTGGGTATTAATCATCAGCACTAGGACTAAGATTTTTTTTAAGGAAGAAGAACTTTTTTTTTTTCAAGAAGTTAGAGAAACATCATGTTTGTAATGGCTGAGATCAGATATCCAGGTTCAGGTTCAAATCCCTATTTCATCTCCTCCTAATTGTGTGCCTTTGAGCATGCTACTTCCCAGAATAGTATAGAATAAGGTCCCAAGGTAATGATAAAAATAATAACTGCAGTAGTTCATAGAGATAAGATGAAACATTAAAGAACTTATCATGGCTGCTGATATTTAGTGCTATATCAATACTTCATTGTTATTTGTTTATTTGTTTATCATGATGGTCACTATCACAATTTGTAAGATCTTTTTATGTCAAATAGTGGCCACTGGACACAGCCCATTTAATTAGTGTTATCGAGCAGACTGATTATTGCCAGGACTTGAATCTAGTCCATTGAAATTAGATGTTCTAACAAAGAAGATGCATTTAGATCCAATTGCCCTGCTTGGTAGAAGCCTAATCCAGTTTGCTCATTATGATTAGTGTTAGTCTAGACAACAAGTCCAAACCTTCAATCAGCTTGATGGCGAAAATTTCAGGAGCATTTATTGGCTAGTCAAACATAGTAATAAGGAAGGTGAAAGCAAATTCTTAGAAAGCCAGACAGGCACTCAGAGAGGCAGCATTAGGGAATTATAAGTAGCAGAGGCCCTGGCGCCAGTCTAGAATTTAAGAAAAATACCTCCAGCCTTAGGTTAAGACTAAGAAAAAAAAAAGGTTTTGTTATAATTTGCTGTCCTCCAGGATCATACCCAGGGAGAAGAAAGCAAGTGCAAATAGTTTATCCAGCAGGAGTAGAAAACACCAATAGATAAGTGCAGTGGTAGAATAAGAAGGTGAAGGCAACTGATAGATGATGCTATCAGGACAGCTATGCCTGTTTAATCGCATGGGCAAACTGCTAAAGCTCACGCCTCAGAGTTATTTCCTTGAAGAGGTAAAGGAATCGGTGAATAAATATGTCAAATATTACCAACTATTGGTTGCAATCTACTGGCAAAAATAGGGGAGCAGCCTACCACGGTTCCTGTGGAAATCTTCAAGCAGATAGATGTAGCCAGCAGGTGATCAGGACTGTGAGACACTGCACAGAACCTGTAGCATCTAGGCTATCATCTTTACAGCCACCACACGCACATTTAGGCATCGCATCTAACTTACTTTTAAGCATCAACAA
Source organism: Tamandua tetradactyla (assembly GCF_023851605.1). NCBI lineage: Eukaryota > Metazoa > Chordata > Mammalia > Pilosa > Myrmecophagidae > Tamandua > Tamandua tetradactyla. The sequence goes on from NC_135345.1 coordinate 59,556,497, forward strand.
ACATCTAGTGTCACAGATATGCCAAACAATTTCTCCTACTCTGCACCTCATTCCATATTGCACTATCTCAGGTTGTTCTGGTAGAATTTTCATTTGCTTCATTTCTGTATTCCTTTTCTGAAACCTTTGGGGACTCAAGTATTGGAAAATGAGAATCCTTTGAATTTGCTCAAGGTAATCCAGTCAATATTCTGTGCATGGAATAGTACTCCAGTGAGATTTGGGACAGTATACTATAATCAAATATATTAATATCTCTGCATCAAAATAAGTTGTTATTCATATTAAGTAGGATTAACAAAGACCATAAATAGTCTTGCACTAGTTCACTTCAAGTTGATACTTAATCTGGTCATAGCTTGGCAGGACACATTGCGAATTAACTCCAGAGAACCCCAGGCCTGCAAACACTCACTCATTTGTAGGACGGGAATTGGGGTAAGCAGAGGACACTTAAGTGACTATGAAGCAGTGGCAGTTTCAGGGGTCAAGGAAGTGCCTTGTTGGAAAGGCTGATGGGAAGCTCTGGAAGTAGTATTCAACTGCTTGCTATGTGGCTGCTCTTCTGTTGGTTAACTGAGAACTGCTGATAACAGCTCTTTGCTCAGCTACCAAAATCTGCTAGGAAATGAGAATTGCGGGATATCCAGAGTTGTTTTTCTTTAGATCGTAGTTGCGAATAGTTTGTTTTGTTTGTTTTCTTTTCAGTCTTATTTATTTATTTATTTTTGGTTTTGAGAACAGAACTTTTAAGATTTTGGAAATGTGGATTGAAAGGTTTAAGAGAAGAGAGGGTGAGAAAGAAAGAAAGTAGACCAAGAAATTTAAAGTGAGCGTGTTTTATTACTGCGCTCCCGGGCAGAGCTCACCTAACCCAAGATGGAGAGTGGTGAGTCCGTGGCTGGGTCTTGGCGTGGGCGGTTTTTAAGCAAGGGGGTCAGGTGATGTCCGGAAGGGGCGGCACATTGAGGAAGGACGTCAGGTGGCGCTTTGTAAGCGCTTTTATCGTAATGGTTCACTTCCTCGTTCCAGAAGCCATGTTGGAAGGGGCGACACAGTTCCCACAACCCAAGTTGCAGTGCCCTTCCCGGTTCCCCTGACCTAACATGGATCAGTGATGACTATACAGTGGATTTTACCTAAAACTTATCTTTTCCACTTAAATAAAAATTCAACAACTTAATTCTACTTCTTTCCTTTCTATCTCAGTTGCTGTCTCGGTCTCTCTCCTTTATATGTTCTCTTCTCAATTCAATCCAACAGAACCACTTCTTGATGCTCCTTCTCTACACTGTCAGGATTTTATAGAGAACTTCAAAGTGGGAGATGTCTCTAGAGCAAGTCAGGATCCTGCCGACACAAGGCTGTGTCCTATACTGACTTGATAGTAAATCAAAGTGTGCAGCTAGATCTTTACTTGAAATTCCACTGCATTGCTGTGAGGCTCTGCTGCGGCCGCCCACCAGATGGATGGTATGGAGGGTTCTTAATAACTGGATGACACCAGAAGTTTGTACAAGGCTTTGTGGATTATTCTGAGACAATAATTTTCAAATTTGCCTGATTTTATTAATCATTTCTAAAATGGTATTTCTCGAACTTTTATCGTATTATTGCCCCTTATTCTTAGGAGGCTTTTTAGAAGATTTTTTTTTTCTTAATTGCCCCACCCACGACATTTTAATAACAGAGATATACTCTAAATCTGTTTATGTGTTATAGCTCTTTGGAGACCACAAACTATTACAAAATTTCAGATTTTGTGTCCCCCACCCCGACCCAATTTTTGTCCCTTTGTGGATGATATCAACCATATTGAAAATGCAGGCTCTAGGCAGAGAATACAATTTGTTTTTTCCAACGTGACTCACATGAAAATAAACACCCTCAGTATCATTTAATGTGTTTGTAAACTAAAGAACGCAGAGTATAGTAAATGAAATTTGTACATGGAATAAACTCAAAATCATTTTTGATGCTTTTTGATCTTTAGGAGTTCTACTTATTTTAAATTTTTATGTATTTGAATTATGTAAATCTTCTACCACAACTAATATTATGAAGTTTGATGTTAAAATGAGAAAAACAGGATAGATTTTTCTGTTGAGAGTTTGTAGTTTATAATTAATAATGAGTCTGAACTGAAATTACAATAATGAAATCTAGAACTGTAATTGCTTCAGGACCTAAAATATGAGAGAAAAATTGCTGAGCTTAAATCAAAAGACCTATTTCTTACCATTTTTAGTCTCTTCCATCCCTCTTCCTCTCATTTATAAAATTGGAATTATAACTATTTCATAGTGTATCTATGGGACTGAAATGTGATAATATATGTTAAATTGTTTTACAAACTATAAAGTGTAAATATATAACTGTTAGTTGAAATGTATCAAAAATTAATTTTTAGAACTATGACTGTTGTTGTAAATTGAAATTTAGGACATACTCTAAGTAGCTAAACTGATGTGCATGAGTCTTCTCAATGCTGGCTGTCTTAAACATTCCTGCCTTAATAATTTGTTTCTTTAATTTTTGTATTTGATTCTAGTTAACAATATGGCTTATCCATTTAAAAGTTACTTGGAAAATTTGTAAACTCCTGTGTTTGGATTAATAGAAATTTGCTGACTGAAGAAATTTTAAAGAGAATTGAAGCTATCTTAAAAGATTAAAATCTTTGAGAATATTTCTGGCTGAATTTGTACTCCTCAGCAGCATGAGTGTTTAGTCGGGAAAATGCTTGTCAACGGGTGTCATTTTCTGGATTCAGCCAAACCTCTTCTACAAGTTTTCTCACTGATGTTCTTAGGAAGTTTTTTCTATTGTTCTAAAAGCTTAAATCACAGAACAAAACAGATAAAAACTGCCCATGGCATAATAGCACGTGGGATTTCAATGTTCCTTTTTTTTTTGAGGTATTATAACAATTCTCTACCATCACACTTTAAAGTGTATCATAATGGTTTGTTTACTTTCCTGTCTCTCATTAGACAGAGAGCTGCAATGAAAACATCATTTTCCATCCAGCCTGCAGCACACTGCCTGTTAATTCAGTGTTTCTTGAATTCAATTGAAGAGCTTTGTAGTATGTTGGCCTGTATCTTGCACTAAATTTTGTAATAGCAATATATATTTTCATTGCACTGGTGCATTGCAAATTCCTTGAATGTGGAGATATAACTTTATCCCCTTCCTAACATGGAGTGAATAAAATATATGGAGAGTTGAATACTGGATCGAGCTTGTAACAGTATCTGCAACATTCTTATGGTGTGGATGAGTGAGTCCCTGATAGCCCAGGTCTCACAGCTACCAGAAGTTCTAAACCAAGGGATGGACAAAGAGAGGGAGTGAGAGAAGAAACATAATGACAGTCTACAACTTTTGGAAAGAAAAATTCTAAGATATTGCCCCTGTGAGGTGGCAGGGGAAAGAGACATTTGCTTTGACCACATTTTCAAACAATTACGGCTAAGAAAGAGGTAAAAGTATGCTCAAAACTGAAACACTAAACTTTTGAGAGTAACGAAAGTATGTAACAAAGTGTGGGAAATCACCTAAATGTCAATAGTGTATACTAAAACCTTACTGAGATCACAGAGACAGAGATGGTGTGTCATTAGTTGTGTTCTAAAAAAAAAGGCCATAGTTTGTGACTTTTATTTCCTATTTTGATACAAAATACAATTTACAGAACACATATAACCTTGACATATTTCAAAATAAATAAATAATCTATTAGTGATTCTACAGTAGTTTGATTAGCATTTTTTTTTTGTCCTCTGGTAAATTGTGTGTGTAGTATTCTCTCTATTCCCACACTCACTGAACCCAAAGTTTAAAAAGTGGTCTGTCGCATTAATTTCTTAATCTATATAATTATCTCTGCATTTTTATATTATATTTTTTCTCCTCATTTTAGCATGATTTTAAACTGGCCTCATGGCATCACTTGATGTATGCTAAGGAAGGATTAGGTATTATCCTAAGAAAAATTGAGGTCTGAATTGTCTAATCAGATACCAAGGCTCTAGTGCTGTCCAGTGTATGGTGTAATAGTGTGTGGGATGTAAGCTTTTTTTTCATTTGAACTATGAAGGAAAGGGCTGGGGCTTAGGATAGGGTTTGGATTTTACTCACTGTGTTTCAACTTCAAAGCCAAGTGTACATCCTAAATTGCCGCTGGGGTTTCTCCTAGCTCGAGAAACTGTATAAGTAATGTTAGGAAAGGGATGGTGGGGTGGTGGGAAGGGGATAGTTTCAAGTAAGAGCTAAAGATACTTAGGAGAAAGAGTCAGCAGGACATAAACCCTGAAATGTATATTGGCAATAATAAGTAAAGAAGTGAAAAATTAGATAATTAAATAATTTGAAAGCAAGACATTTGAGAAAATAGAGGTTCAACATTTTATTCAGCATAGTACTTTAAAGAAGGCATGATTAATGGAAACTATCCTGCTAGACTGCAGAAAATAAGGGCTATGAAGTTAAATTTATATTATTTAATTTTATTATAGCTTTATCTTTTAAAAAATCATAGAAGCAATAATTTACTGAATCACACATTTAAACAAAACTATTAAAGCCATCTACAGTCAAGTTAACCATCTGTGAAGCCATTTATTTATTTGTTTGTTTATTTACTTATTTACACCCTTACTTATTTACTTATTTTTTATTTCATGCTGTTATCAGGACCATTATTATTTTTATGTATTGAGTTACTCTTAACAATTTGTGTTGGATATTATACTCAACAATTACACACTTGAACTTCTATTTCTTTCTCCTTGTCTTGCCTAAGTGTCCTTTTTATTAATTTCTGACCTTGAACATGTTATTTAATACTAAGGATTAACTCCTTGGTTTGTTTTGTGGCTAAAAGACCTTGTCCTTTCTCGTGGTTTTATTACAATAAATCCTGTGTGCTTATGTGCTTTACAAACCACAAGAAACGATGCATTATTTGTATTATTACCAGGGAATTGAGATGCAGCAGTCTTTCATGCTTTGTGTTCATTTCTTTCCAAGTGGCTAATTCAGAATTTAGGACTAAATTGGCTGCCCTGCAGGACATCATTAGTGGTGACCTTGTCATTTAATGTTAACTATACACCTCATTCGTACCATGCTTGAAAATGGCTGAAAGCCAGTGCAAGTAAAGCATTGAAAACCACAGCTGAAATAGGCTGATGCAATTTCCCATGCCTGGGAAAATCATGCTCAGATCCCAGGATGTTATATGTATTTCATTATTTTTGCCCAGATCTGATGGTGTCTTCTTTCTGACCACTTTATAACATTCCTGTAAAACTAACATGCTTTTAGTCCCAGAATTCCTCTTCTGAAAATTACCTTAAGGAAAGAATTAGGCACATGTATCAAGATGGCAATGTAAGGATAGTCACCACTACTTTTTTTTTTTACACCAAATTTCTTTTTAAAGAAGCATAAATTGTGTTGAATTATATAAGGAAATTTTGAAATGGCATTGAAATGATGATTGCCTGTTGGAGAAATCATATAATGTCGCTAACATGGCTGCAGTGCCTGATGCAAGGCAACAAGAAATGGCTGACCTGAAATCTGCCCTCCGCCCTAGCAACAATGGTGACCAATCCTGGTAATCTGCCCTCCAGCCTAGCAACAACGACCACCAATCCCAGCCTGACACGTGTCCCTGCATGCTTCCCAGCCTATATAAGCCTGTGCACTTCCTAAATAAAGAGACGCCTTCCATTTTCCTCTGAGGGTTGTCTTCTGAGTCGTGTGCTGTGTGTCTGTGTCTGTGTAAGTGACTCAGTACAGCCGCTTACCCCCAGCCATCAGCTAACCAGCCACCGGCAAGACAACAATTGCCAGTTAGTCAAGCAAGAAATACTTATGAACACTTACTTCATGACGAGCACTGTTCTAAGTACTGGGGTTTTAGTGGTTGGGAGAATGATGGTAAAGTCGCTAACCTGCTCCTTTTCCCTCCAGAGATCACCAGAGGGATGCCCCTGGGGAAAGAGAGAAAGCAAGTGAACCAATATAATCTTCTTGTAAATACACTGATAAATAAATTTCTTAACAAGCAGACTAATGATATTTGACATGGAGAGAGTCCTTACTCATATAACACTTTTAAGGATGTCCCTGGATGGAATTCCTCATGATTAACAAAGTTAGAATTTATTAATTTATTTTGAATTGATCCTAAGAAAATATCATGTTAGCTATACAACCCTCTGATATGTAATATGGTGACATAAACAAAACACTCACTATGAGAGGCAACCCATGCATTTCACTTCAATAACACATTTACTAGTTTGGGCAAGTGAAAGGGTGCACCAGGTAGGAATGAGTGATGTAGGCAGCTATCATCAGTGTCCTAGACCTACCTCTCATTTGCTCATGCCAGTTGACCTCTTGGACAGGTGATGCTACATATGATCTTTGTGTTAGTTCAGTAGTGAACAGTTTTAATAAATGGAGACTCTTCTCTTATGGACAGTTTAGAAAAGAAACACATAAACTTATGGACATACAAATTAAGAACCTAGAAAATTTCAAATACTTTTAAATGTTCATAAATTTAAAGTAGGGAGATGTGATAGAGGATGTTGCTGAGGGCTCAAACAGAGGGCAATTTTAGCTTGTTGGATGGGGAAAGGCTGAAAGGAGTTGACATTGAGTTGGGAGTTGAATAATGAGAAAGATGCCGTAGAAAGAGGGTGTAAAGAGTGATTCCACAGTTGAGAGAGCAAGAATATTAAACAGAAGGAAGAGAAAACTCTAAAGTCTGGTGCAATGGTGTTCTTTTACACCAAAGGACCATTTTATATTCTTAAAAATTACTGAAGATCTCAAAGAGCTTTTATTTTTATGGGCTACATCTATCAATAGCTACCATGCTAGAAACTAAAGTTGAGAATTTAAAACCACATTGTTTTATCAATGATTTAAAAAATAATAAACATCTTACATGTTGATATAAATAACATTTTTATTTAAAAGTGATGTCTGCAAAAAATAACAGCAACAAAAATTATTGATAAGAATGTCATTGTGCTACAATGGTACAATATTCTAACAGAAAGTGTCTGTCGGGATTCTCACATATGCTCTGCCACCAATCTCTGTGATACAGTATATGTAGTCCTGGAAAATTCTATTGTATTCTTGTAAGAGAAGGAAGTCAAGACAACTAGAGCAATAGCATTATCATGAAAATAAGATTCATCTTGTGGGCTCATAAAAGTATCCTGTGACTCCCAGAGGTGCACAGACCATGATTTAAGAATTATTAACCTTGAAAATGAACTTAATGTATTTGAGGGATAGACAGATGATTTAGCTATAGTAGAAATAAGAGGGAAGGAGATGAAGCTTAGAGAATTTGAGGTCAGAGATGTAAGTAGGAGCAAATAATTAATGACCATGTAACCGATGATAGGAATTTCAGATTTATTCTTGTTTCAAAGGAAATCTTTGGAAAATTACAAGCGGTATATTTTAGAAGGTCCACTCCAGTAGCATATTGGGGATTTTTGCCAAAGGGAAAGAAAAGGACAGAGTTATCAGCTAAGAAACTTTTCAATTGTAGGCAAAAAGTTACAGGTACCAATTTTTCATCTAGTCAATGCCACTCAGGTCTGGAACAGTACAACCCTTCCTGTGGTAGACTTCTTTCTTTCTGTAAAATCCCACTTTTTTTGATGCATGATGATAGTCATAGGAAAGCTGTGAAATTGCTATGAGCATGGTAAACTCCTCATGGATAAAGTCCAATTGAAAAATAAACATGACATTCAGAGTATCATAGAGAAGTCATGGGGAGAAAATTTTGAGAAACGTTCCCACACCTAGTTGCAGTTAACCTTTCAAAATAAACTTTATGGGATTTGGTTGAATTAATAATTATTGTTTCTTACTTAACTTTTATGTATGTGGACTGTCAAACAAAAGAAATCTGATTAATATGTGGAATTGTTTTCTAATTGTTAACATGAAAAAAGTACACAATATTATGTTAATCAATTATCTTGACTGCATAGTTGAGTATGTTCATGTTTGTTATTAAAGGGAAATAGAGTACGTCAATGTTTTCACTAATATGTTTATTAGTGATTGTACTGAAGAGTGGGCTTACTTGTGTTTATTGTACTCTTATAATTCTCTGAAGTTTTTAAAACAATTAGTAGGATATGATTTTTGTTTTTTTTTTTGAAAGTGAATTTTATTGCCATATTTTATAATACCTAAAACTGAAAAAGAAGCAATAAGTTATGTTATAATTTTAATGTTTGTATTTTATGTTCAGAGAAATGCTGTGAAAGCATTCAAGTATCATTACTATAAATATTTATATAAATTGGTCTTAAAAATATATTAAAAACTTCTCATATAATGGGATTTCTTTTTGCCCTAAAGTTCAATTATTACTCATTAATGTCACCTAATGCAAATAAATATTCACTTTTAAGTTTCCAAACAAATGTCCACATTTTAGAGTCACCAGGTATATTTTACCACGCAATATAACCCCAATCCTATCATTTGTGAATATAAATTAAGAAAATAAATCTCATATTTTATAATAATTAATGTTTTATATTATTTTAATTCTCTAAAAGTAGCCTAAATATATGTAACTATGACAACAAATTAATAACAATTTTTAAAACATAAATCCCAAATCTATATAATATTATGCTGAAATTTTAAGAAATTCACATTGAGTTATGAATAAAATGAAATATATTTGATTGTTCATAACTATTACATAAACAATCAGCACACAGTACAATAGGCTTTTTGAGTCATTGTGCACACATTTTAATATGAGCTGGGTGTATTAATGGCTTCAACCAAATTATGAATGCTCCATTACAGAATATAACACAGACTTAACTATAGATAAGTAAGGTTTATTAACCAGAAATGACTTGTTACATTAAGTTCCTTGAAGTTCTATTATATGTACAACTTACTTATATTTGCAGTATTTCTGTACATTTTCATTTAGGTCTAAATCAAGTGAAATTTTTTTTCCCACTTTATACTGAGAATATTGCATTTTCTTCAAATGCTTTTACTTGCTATGCAAGTTTCATTTAGAAAGGTACATTGTAATGTTAATAAAATGTAATTCTGACAATGTGATATACAATCTAATTTCACTTAACTCAAATATCTATCATTGTGCTTGTGTTATAGCTAGGACTATGCTTCTGGTGCATGTTTCTAAGTATAGAAGAGCAGAAGATAGATATGTAGACCAAGGATAAAGAAAGATTTTCTGGACCTATCTAAGGAATATTGAAAACCCACAGGTAAAACTACATCATTCACAGGCCTTCTGTGGAAAGACCGTATATGGACACAAGTCAGTCTCTTACATGCCGTTAGTCACCAGTTTGAATATTTTTGGTTTAACTGTCTTTGAATGGGAAAAGGCATTTTGGTTATATTTTTCAATCAGAGGAAATACCCACCTGGCTTTGAATCTAGAATCTCTAGCTATGATTCATATCTCACTGTTATCATTGTGATTTTATTTAACGCTGGTAAAGAAATATTTCAACCTGAAACAAACAAGGTGTTTTCACAAAGAGCCATCTGTCAAAGGCCTCTGCCAGAAGCCTGTTAAATATTCTCTTCCATAATTGAATTCTGAGCTTTTATTTCAGAGAAACAATGCTGCGTCATGAAGTTGAGTTTATTTTCAAATAATATTTTGTTTGGATTAGTAATTTTATTCCAATTATTTTATACTAACTTGTATAATCCTTTAAAACTATAAAAATGATTACCAGTAGTTTTCTATTGTATCTGTCCTTTCAAGTTCAAGGCTGCAGAGAGAAGGCAGACAGGTACATAGTGGGAATCACTTGGTATGTTAGCTGTTATTGAGAAACTATTCCTGTATTATCAAAATACCATCAAGAAAAGCCTGATAATGAGATTATTATAAATGTGTCTACCTTTTGATCCATAATTCCCCTTTCAGAAGGATTTTATTTTACCACGATATGCCTTACCACACTATTTGTGATAACATCATTGAAACATACCAATTACCTATCAGTAAACAATGCTATATACAACCCAGCTGTACATTGATACAAGATTGTATTTGCATAAAATAGAATGAAGTGTCCTCTCAAAAGAGGAAACTATCTAGTATGTGCAAATAACTCTGCTTTACCAGTCAGCAATGCTTTTTACACAGATCATACAGTCAAGTAAAGGAAACAGACATTAATTGAAATAACCACTCATCTCTATAACCATATCATATAAATGTTTATCAAGGGGAACTACAGGGGGATGCAAACATAAAAATAAGTAGTAGAGTTGTATATGAAGTATTATCTTTATTAAAACTATCGTTCTTATAAATGATAATCATCAATATGCGCACAAAATCTAAAACCACAATTATCCATTTGAAGAGAACCGAGAAGGTGGTTAGTTTTGAATGATCTGGACAGTGTTTCTGTTTTAAATAAAACCCAATTATAGAAAAATCTTAAGTTAGTACAAATGAATAGATAAAACTTTTTAAATTTTCAAAATTTCAAAATGTAGTTAAGAAAATGGTTTAAATTATTTAAAATCAATATTTTTGAGCTCTTTTGTTTTATTTTTTGTCTTTTAAAAAATATTTTTATTTAAAAAAAATAAACAATATACTTAGAACCACCAAAAATGGATATCTTAGTTAGCTTAAGCATAGGCATACTTAAAGTATCGAAGTCATCATTGTAAAACCTGTATTTGCACAGTAAATTTCGTATACCAATTTAAAATTAAGGCAACAAGGAAGCAATCTACAAATGCAGTTAGCAGAGTTCTTGAATTCTAAATTTTAAACGCTAACTTTAATATCAAAACTGTGAATGTTCTCAAATATCAAAACTGTGAATGTTCTCAAAATATTTGAAGCAATTACTTTTAAATTTAATAAAAGTTGAGCAGAAATCCTACTTATTGATTTGCAGCTGCACTGGCTCAGTGGAAATTAGACTGTTGTGTTTGTGTTCTTCGACATAATAATAAACTTTCGTAAAAGAAGAGCACAGAGGAGAAGTTAGTGACTTCCCTGAGGACTGCGAATCTATTGTCAGAAAAGTAGAAATGTTCAGTTTCTAGATCAGGAGGTGGCAAAATAGAGCCCACAGGCCCAGTCTGGTCAGCAGCCAGTTTTTATAGGGTCCTTGAGCTTACAATGAACTTTACATTTTTAAAGTTTGAAGAAAGATCAAAAGAATACTAACCAAACCATAAGTAAAGTCTTGTTGGAACAGAGCCAGGCCTATTTGTATACTCTCTTGACTGTGGCTATTTTTACATTACGTGGAAGAGTTTAACAGAATCAATATCAGCTCCAAAGCTGAAAATATTTACCATCTGTCCCTTTCCATGAAATGTTTGCTGATCCCTGCTCCAGTCACACGGGTACTTTTAGGCCAAAGAATACAGATTTTTTTTCTCTGTTTCTCTCTGTGTCTCTGCTTCTACCCGAACATTTTAAACTTGTTAAACACATATTGCTTTCCTGCTTTATTCACTTTCAAAAAAAAAAAGAGTTAAAAAGGAGAAAAGGATTTTACAGTCTTATTAGAGCTATAATTAGTATCTAATTAGAATACCTAGCTAATGCATAACTGCCATTTTTCACTTAGTATAAAATACCTATAAAACAGAGGTCTTATATGTTATGTGAAACATTAGTGTCCACATTTTGCAAAATTTTAAACTATTTTTACTTTAAAACAATTATTCTCAGCATATTCCCCAAATGTTTTTATTAGTGACTTCTAGTCTTAGATTAAGATTTATACATATTAGGTTAGAGGGTGGGTAAGTTTAGTGAGTCCATGTAATCTAGTATTTGTATATAGAGAAAAGACAACTAAAGACTTTGAAAGTCTCATCCAATTTAATAATGTATTATGGGATATTTAACAAAAACTGATAGTGGATATGAAGTAAATTATACATTGTCTTTCGGATGTTCATATTTAGCCACCACACTCATAAATCAATTCATTTATTTAATGGTTTATTCATTTATCTAAAAATGGCTAATTGTCAAAATATGTAAGATAATGGGAAGAAAAAGAAATCACAAATATATAGGAAATAACTGATCTGACAAATAATTATGTAAGAATAATTAGAAAGATTCTATAAAATTAATTTGAAAACATATAAAATGGTGTGCTGGTTTGAAAGGAAGTATGCCCCCTAAGAAAAGCCATGTTTTAATATAAATCCCATTTCGTAAAGGTAGAATAGTCTATTCAATACTGTATGTTTGACACTGTAATGAGATCATCTCCCTGGTTGATGTGATTTAGTCAAGAATGGTTGTTAAACTGGATTAGGGGATGACATGTCTCCACCCATTTGAGTGGGTATTGATTGGTTTACTGGAGTCCTATAAAAGAGGAAACATTTTTGAGAAATAAATTCAGAGAGACTCAGAGAGGGCAGAGAATGCTGCAACACTATGAAGCAGAGTCCACCAGCCAGCGACCTTTGGAGATGAAGAAGGAAAACGCCTCCCGGGGAGCTTCATGAAACCAGAAGCCAGGAGAGTAAGCTAGCAGATGACGCCGTGTCTGCCATGTGCCCTTCCAGCCAAGAGAGAAGCCCTGACTGCGTTCGCCATGTGCCTTTCCAGATGAGAGAGAAACCCTGAACTTCATCGGCCTTCTTGAACCAAGGTATCTTTCCCCAGATGCCTTTGATTGGACATTTCTATAGACTTGTTTTAATTGGGACATTTTCTCGGCCTTAGAACTGTAAACTAGCAACTCATTAAATTTCCCCTTTTAAAAGCCATTCCATTTCTGGTATATTGCATTCCGGCAGCTAGCAAACTAGAACAAATGGCTATTTTCCTAAAAAAAGTACCCTTTCTAAAAATGAATTCCCCAGGGCATCATACGTATCCAGAATATTAACACTGGAAAATATTGAGGAAACGTTCAAAGACATCATCCCATATTTAAAAAGTTCCTTATTGTTTCTTATACTTTTAACTTCTTTTTTTCTTATACTCTTTTGTGTGTGTGTGTGTGTGTGTGTGTGTGTATGCTGTATGGAGGGGTCACTTTTCATATTTTCCCATATGAGTATCCTATTATTGCAATACCATTTATTAAATTTTTTGGTTGTTGGTCTGTTTGTTTCTTGGGAAGTGCATGGGCTGGGAACCAACCAGGTTTCCCTCATGGCAGGTGAGAATTCTACCACTGAATACCCTCACACTGTCTTAACCTTTAACTTTTCACAGATGATATAATTCTGATCTCTTTAAATTGTGTAAGCCACTGAAAAAAGTATATCAACAACTTATTAAAATAAATTAAACTTAGAAATATTTTGAATGTGTATTTATACACACTACACACATTTATACTTTAAAAAGGAAAATCTGTGGTAGTATTTGATCTTCAAATCTACTGTTAGTATTTCACTAGAAGACTCTTTAGTGCTTGGTCCTCAAACTTATTGATATAAATCCTTTTGCAAGTAAGACATTTCTTTAAGCCCTGCAACATTTACTTAAGTGATTTATATCCTTGTAGTTTTACAATTATTGTGAGAATAATATTGTAGCCATCATAGCTGCTTACCGAGTTTACATTCCAATGGAATTGGAATTAAGTGGAATGTGTAATTTTATAAAAACTTTCTGAAGATAATTCAAATTTTCCATTCTCTTCAATTTCTCCTCAGGTAACATAGAAGAATTATGTGAACTGCAGCTTGGTCAATAAAGACTACTCAATAAGATGAATGTATCATAGATACTAAGAACCAGAAATGATGAATGGGACTCTAGAAGAAATTTGTGTAGAAGATTAAAAATATTGTCAAAAAAGGGAGTAAAGATGGAAGGTTTAGAGACAAAATTAATAATCCTGCAAAAGATGAATTATATCACAAAATGTTCTCAATTGAGTACAAGAGATGCCAGAAAATCATAGCTCTCAACATTACAATTTAATAGTCATATTATTCTTAGTGAAGTCAATTAGATAATATACTTGTGATACCTGTGCTATCACAGTACATTAAAGTACTGTTAAAGTAAATATACATCCGTTTGAATATAGAGTTCAAAATAGGTTGCCATATATAGACCACCACACCTCTTCCTACACACAGTGTGTATGAGAGCTTTGATGTGGAGAGATCAGGTGATATAGAATAAGGTCTTAGAATATTATCTGATCAACTATATCAATTAAGTGAACTGCAGAGTGTTTTTTTTTTTTTTTTGAGGATAGGATATTGAAAAGTATGCCAATTTTTTTTAGTTTATACCTGGACTGATGAAAAAACAACAATAAGAAGCATATCTGTGTAGCAAACAGGATTAACATAAGACCTGCAGAACCACTTAGGAGTAGATGGCATTAGGGTGGTGGTGGCAGTAGACTGCTTTATGTTATCTGATTTATGTAAGACAGTCTAGGAGGAAGAGAATGCTTGTTTACCCCAAATGGTTATTTTAAGTATGAAGGAAGAACACTGAAAGATAAGAACTTTGTTCCCTCAGGAAATGCATGCGTGCCTATTGTCATCCTGCAGTATATAACCAGGATCTGGTTAAGAATAAAATTGTCTGAAGTCTGTCTGATGTAAACTTAAGCTTCAGACCCCCTGAGCCCATCTGTGTCTTTCTTTTTCTTTCTTTCTTTCTTTCTTTCTTTCTTTCTTTCTTTCTTTCTTTCTTTCTTTCTTTCTTTCTTTCTTTCTTTCTTTCTTTCTTTCTTTCTTTCTTTCTTTCTTTCTTTCTCTCTTTCTCTCTTTCTCTCTTTCTCTCTTTCTCTCTTTCTCTCTTTCTCTCTTTCTCTCTTTCTCTCTTTCTCTCTTTCTCTCTTTCTCTCTTTCTCTCTTTCTCTCTTTCTCTCTCTCTCTCTCTCTCTCTCTCTCTTTCATTCTTTCCTCCCTCCCTCCCTCCCTCCCTCCTTCCTTTCTTTCTTTCTTTCTCATCATTCCTTAATATCCTTCAAGTTCCGTTTCATAGGAAACAACATATCTGAGTACTAGGGATGACTCTCTGATCTTTTGATTCCTCACATTGGAGAAAATAACATTACAATAACAGTCAATTCCTTGATCTGTTATTGAGCAAAATGGAACTGGGACAACTCACATACATCTATTTCTGGATTTTGCTGACATTTTTTTCTTGGGGATTGCTTTGGCTTTTTTCAAGTTTACCAATAACTTTTCTTTTTTATTGACATTCCCTTTACCTAAGACCTTTGGACCTTAATTACACATCTCTCAGGCTTCTTTCAAGATTTTCTCCTTGTCTTTGATTTTCTACGATTTGAGTATGATATGCTGTATTGGGTTGAATAGTGTATCCCAAAATTTGTGTATCACTGGAACCTCAGAATATGATCTTATTTGGGAATAGGAATCTTTGCAGATATAATTAGTTAAGAGGAGGCCAAACTAGGTTAGGATGGGCACTAAATACAATGATTGGCATCCTTATAAGAGGCCATGTGAAGTCATAAAGAGTGACACAGAAGGAAGGAGGCCACATGACAACAGAGACAGAGATTGGGATAACACAAGTACAAGCCAAGGAATGTCAAGCATTGCTGGCAACCACCAGAAGCTAGGAGAGAGGCATGGAGCAGAGCTTCCCTCAGATCCTCTAAAAGGAATCATCCCTGCCAGATGCTGATTTCAGTTTTTGTCTTCCTAAACTGAGACAAGAAATTTCTGTTCTTTTTGGCCACATAGTTTGTGGTAATTTGTTTTGGCAGCTCTATAAGATTAACACAAATGGCAAGTGCAGATTGTTTATTGTTGTTATTTATCCCACTTGACATACTCTAAGCTTTCTAGATATGTTACTTGATGTCTGCCTTTCATTTTGGAAAGTTCTAAACCTTTATTACTTTGAATGTTTCTTCTGCTTCTATTATTCCATTTATGTGTATATTATTTCTTTTGAAATTGTCCCAAATTCTTGGCCATTCTAATCAGTTCCTTTCATTCTCTTTTTCCTTTGCATTTCAGTTTGGGGATTTTCTTACTGTATATCTTCAAGCTCACTGATTCTCTCCTCAGTTGTGTCCAGTATACTCAAGAGGCCATCAAAGGCATTCTTTATTGCTGTTCATTTTCTTTAAATTTCTAGCTTTTCTTTTTAATTCTTCTTAAAGCTTCATACTGAATACATTACCCATTTGTTCCTGCATGTTACTTACATTTTCCTTTAGAGCCCCTAACATATTAATAATAGCTATTTTAAATTCCCTATCTAATAATACCAAAATCTGACAATCACTAAGTCTGTTATTGATGCTTTTTTCCCCTTCTTTCTCTTCAGACTAGGTTTTGCATGCCCTTTAGTATGCCTTGTTATTTCCTCTTGAAAGCTAAACATGCTTTGGATAATAGAACCTGGGATAAATAGGCCTTTTGGGAGAGGTTTAATTTATATCTGGTAATGGCTGGACTGTGTTTAATGTTTGCTATAGCTATAGGTGTTAATGCTTCATGTTCTTCTAGTGTCCTTGCTTTTGTCTTTCCTGCTGAATTTTGAGCTTTCCTGATAAGTCCTCCTCAGATACAGTTTGTCTGTGTTTTGCAGGTTCAACAGGAGCCCTGTTTCGGCGGTGGTTAGATTTTTGGGCAATGAAGTGTTCTATTATCTTATGATTAAATTTCAGTCTTTTAGTGGACCTCTGACCTATGAACTTCACAGGTGTTTCATAGCTTTTTCCCTTTTTTTAGGTGAAGAGGAAAGCTAGAGTGGGCTCAAGTGACCAGGGGTGTATCTGTTCCAACAGCTGACAGAAGCTCTGGTAAAATCTTAACCCTTTTTTATGGAGAAAACAATGGGCATATTTTACAAAGGTTTTGTTTCCCTCCATTGCCAGAACCATGAAGAGATCATTCTTGGCTCTCCTCCATGAGAATCTGGTGGAGTTCTTGGAGGTAAAACCTATCAAAATGTGGGGAGCCCCCTAAGACTGTGGCACCCAGTATTTTCTCATTCTCAAAATAGTCCACACTTAGTCACCAGCAATTCACCAAAATTGAGAAAACTGTTGAGTGTTCTTAACAGTTTATGGCTCCAGTGACTTGTTCAAGGTAAGAACATCTGGGCTTTCCCTCTGGATCTATCTGTCTCTCCAGATTTGTGTGGTAATTTGCCTTGCAACCTCAGTTCTCTTATGAGTGAAAAAAATTACTGATTTTCAGTTTGTTCAGTTGTTTGCAGTTGTAAGGATGGGAGTAGTGAATTCTAAAGTCTTTAGATATTGGAACTAAAACTGGAAATCTTTTTATTTCACTTTTTTATCATGTGTCTTTGGAATGCATGGTCCTGATGAAGGAAATTCCAGAATATTGAGTGTTCAGTGAAAAGAGAATTTTAGATATGTACAAAAATGATCAGCTCTAAACAATGTTAGTATTATTTTATATTTTACCAATGTACTGCAATGGTATGCAACATTTTTTTTCTTGCTTGATTGATTGAACTTTTTACTCATAGCATATGTGAGGACAACCAATAATGTACACACATATTTTGCTTTCTAATAACTTGTACTGCACCTTTCGGGTTATATGTTGTGTAGCAGCTACTTGTGTGTTGCATCATATTTTCACTTCATAACATAAATATGTTTTGTCTTTTTTTTTTGACATGGGCAGGCTCTGGAAATCGTATCAGGGTCTCCAGCACAACAGGCGAGAATTCTGCCTCTGAGCCAACGGTGTACTGCCTGACGTAAATATGTTTTGAACTATTATAATGTTGATAAGAAGAAGAAGACCACAGGACAATTATAATAACAATAATAAAATGGAAGAAAGCAATACAAGAAACATTGTAGAACCAGTAGGTGACTATAATCTCAGAGAAAGTTAATGAGCTAATGATGCTTACTTAAAAAAGTGTGATTCTGTTGTCTTTTTATTTCTTTTTCTAAATCGATGCAAATGTACTAAGAAATGATGAATATGCAACTATGTGATGTTATTAAGAATTACTGATTGTACATGTAGATTGGAATGATTTCTAATTGTTTTGTTAATTAAAAAAAAAAAAAGTAAAAAAAAAAAAAAATCTGGTAAATTTCTATAGAAAGATATCACACAATATACCTCATCAGTACTCCTGTCAAAAACAAGGAAAGACTGAGAAACTGTTACAGCCAAGAGGTGCCTAAGGAGACAAGACAACTAAATGTAACATGATATCCTGGTGCAGCAAAAAGATATTAGATAAAGACGAAGGAAATCTGAATCAACTATGGAATTTACTTAACAATATATAAATATTGGTTCATAATTGTGACAATTGTACCATAATAATGGAAAACAATAATAAGAGAAACTGTATAAGGGGAGCACATTGGAACTCTGCACTATCTGCTCAATTTTCTTCTAATTCTAAACCTGCTGTAAAAAGTAAAATCTGTGAACTAAAAAAAAAAAAAAAAAAAAAAAAAGTGTGATTTAAGAAAAGTCTTAAGGTAGTGGATAGTGGAAAATATTGAATAGAAAATTACATTCTGGTTTTCAGATTTAGAAAGAAAAGAAATAGCTCAATATCTTTGACATGAAGAAAGTACAAAGACAACACTCCTACTTCTTAAAACTTATGTTACTACTTTTCTGCTTACTGCAATGATTTAATTTCAACAAAAGCTGACAGGGTGAATACAAATCAGTGGATGTGATGAATTTTCAGAGAAATGCACCCCATACTTACAGTCTACATAAAGATGAATTTCTCCAAATATCCCACATATCCACTGCTTCGTATTCATCCAGCTGTATTTTGTTGGAAAAAAGATTATCACAATCTGAAAGGTGTGGCACCAAGTAAAAGCAGAAAGAATAGTTTGAGAGATGTTCAAAAGTTAGAATCTATAGTACAGTGGCAAATATTTAAGAATATTTTATGTGTACAAGAACAAAAATAATATTGATAACTAGAATAAGGTAAAACTGAATGTTCTCTTAGTATATTAAGTATCCTTATTACTAAATAAAATTGAAATATGAATTAATGCAGTATTTTGTTTCATACATATATTTTCATGGAATCATATTGCCATTAAGTGTTCCAGACAAGAGAGTTTTATTTAACTGATTTATAATGTCTCTCTCTACTCAATGAATTTATCATTATGTTAACATATTTTTGTAATATTCTTTGAGGTCAAATCTATATATAATGAAATTACATGCTTACATTTGATTATTAATTATTTACAGCAATATTATAAGCATATTTATTTAATAAAAATGAATAATATTAAATATACTATGATAAAATATGTATTTTCAACTCTAATTAATTTATAAATTTTTTATTCAGTTCATGTGAAAATCTACCCATCTAACTCTGGATCCTAACTTTGGAGCTATCTTTCATACATTTGAATAAGTTTTCAAATAAAGATCATAATTTTTTATGATCTTTCTTAGAAAATGTATTTTATTAAGTTCATATTTTCTTAAGATGTTAGCATGAATATTAAATTGAAAGCAACAATGATATAATCTTTTAGTACTAAATAAATGGATTATATGTGAATGCATCTTTATAAATATTATCAAACAATACTTCTGTTATTGAAACCATTAGAAAAGATTGGAATAGAGACTGCCAAAATATCTTCCTACGTTTAATATTTTAACTTCAAGTAGTTTGAAGAAATACATGGAAAAGGTCTTGCTTTTCTTTCATGACAATGCAAAGAAAAACTTTCAATTCAAAATGAGTTACCTTTTATAAATAGTAGACATTATTACAGAAATATATTAAAATATGGATGCTCTTCTACTTCTGTTTCTACATGATTATGTTTTTTTTGTATCCAAGGTGTTTTTTTTTTAAACTTTTTTATTTTGGAACCATTTTAATGTAAAAAATAGTCGCAAAGAGAGTAAAAAATGATCCATTACACCATTCACCCAACTTTCCCTAAAGCTATCGTTCATAAAATGGTATATTTATCAAAATCAAGAAATTAACATTGATGCAATGCTATCAACTAACCAATAGATGTTATTCAAATTTCAATATTTTTTCATTAATTTCTCTTACTGTGCAGAGATCTGATACAAAATACAACATTGCATTTAGTTGCCATATCCCTTTAATGTCCCCAATATGTTTTAGTTTCTCAGTATTTATTCTTTGTAATCTTGACACTTTTAAAGATTGAGCAATAGCTTTCAATATAGCTTCATATGATAACTTCTTATAATTTTGACTGGAGTCATGGATTTTAGGAAAGAATACAGTGGAAATAATGTGCCCTTCTCACTGCATCATACGAAGCAAAAACCTGATGGTAGGGTGGCTTTTTATCAGTGTCTAACACTAATTTTGGCAATATGCTGGCCAATATTTCTTTCAATATTTTGTTTGCCCCATTCTGTCTTCTCATTCCAAGATTAAAATTGTACATATATTAGTCCTTTTTTGTTGTCCCCTGGCTCTTGGATGGTCTGTACATTTTATTTTTATTTTGAATCCTTTTTTTCAATTGTAGATAAATTCTATTGATCTATTCTCATTCCCTGAATCTTTCTCCAAATATATTGAGCCTACCAACAAATCCATTGAAATAATGCTTCATTTCTATTAGTAATTTTCTTTTTAAAAATTTTCAGTTTTCCAATTTGATTCTTTCTTATAGTTTCCATATATCTGTTGAAATTACTCTTTTGATATTGAAAGTTCACTTTTTGTGAAAAACTTGAACCAATCCAAATATTCATCAGTAGGCACATGTATAAACAAAGTGCTTCATGTTGTACATCCATACCATGGGCTCCAAATAGCAATATGAAGGAAGACACTACTGATACATATTGCAACACATATGAACCTGAAAAATATGCTTCATGAAAGAAGTTAGATGAAAAAACTATATAATGTGTGGTTTAATTTATATGAAATGTCCAAAAAGATGTTCTTCGAAAGATATAAAGCTCATAGGTATTTTCCTAAGGCTGGGCATCAGAGCAAAGCCTAAATGCAAAGGGGCACAAGAACACTGATGTGAGAGAAATGTTCTAAAACTGTGTTAAAGCGGTTGCATAAAGTCTTAGGTTTCCAGGGCTGCTATATAGTAAACTACCACCAATTGGTTGCGTTGAACAATATTTTTGGAAGTTAGGATTCTGAAATCAAGGTATTAGCAGGTCGTGTGCTTTCCAAAGTCTGTAACACTCTCGTAGTGGCTCAATATCTGCCCCTGTCACATGGTGATACTTCTGTCTCTTTCTCTTACTTCAACTTCTGCCACTTAGGAGGAGAGTCATGTAAAGATAAGTCAACTTCCTCGACACGATATAGGGCATATATTAAAAGCCCACAGCTAACATACTACTTAATGATGAAAGACAGAAAACTTTCCCTGTGAGATTAAGAATAAGAGAAGTATGCCTCTTGTCACCACTGTTGTTCAACATTGTACAGAAAGTTCTTGTTGGGTAACTTCAGGCAGGAAAAGAAATAAAAGGCATTCTAATTGGAAAGGTAGATGTAAAACTTTCCTGACTTTCAGTAGTTATGAATCAGGATTTCTACAAAGAAAATCCTGAAAAATCCACAATAAATCTCCTAAAGCTAATAAATGCACTCATCAAAGTGGCAGGCTACAAGATAAACACCCCAAAATCAATAGTGTTTTTATATACAAGCAATGAACAACTGGAAGAAGAAATCATGGAAAAATGCATTCACAATGCAATTAAAAGAATTAAATCTGTAAAATAAAATTAATCAAGTATATAAAGAACTTGTGTACAGAAAACTGCAAAACATTGCTAAAAGAAATCAAAGTAAACATAAGGCATTCCATGTTCATGTATTAGAAGACTAAATATTGTTAAGATGTCAAAAGTACTCAAAGCAATTTATACATTTAATGCAATCCTAATCAAAATCCCATCAATCTTCTTTGCAGAATGGAAAAGTAAACCACTACATTTATATGGAAGATCAAGGGGCCTCAAATAGATAAAGTCACACTGTAAAATAAGAATGAAGTTGGAGGACTCATACTTTCCAATCTTAAAACTTATGACAAAGCCACAGTGATCAAAACATTATGTTAGTGGCACAGGGACAGATATAAACCAATGGAATCAAATGGAGAGTTTAGAAATCAACCCTTACAATTATGGCCAAGTAATTTTGACAGTGTGGGAAAGACCACCCAATTGAGAAAGAATAGTCTTTTCAACAAATGGTCCTGGAAAAACTGGATCGCCATTTGTAAAAAAAAAAAAAAGAAGGAGAACCTCTAACTCAGACCATATACAAAAATCATCATAAAAGCTAGAACTATCAAACTTCTA
Source organism: Tamandua tetradactyla (assembly GCF_023851605.1). NCBI lineage: Eukaryota > Metazoa > Chordata > Mammalia > Pilosa > Myrmecophagidae > Tamandua > Tamandua tetradactyla. The sequence goes on from NC_135345.1 coordinate 59,578,871, forward strand.
AAAGAAAATGCAGGGAAACATCTCCAGTGAATATTTATGTACACTCTGGACAATATGGAAAGAAATGGATTGGCAGCTCCCTTACCTACTAGGGTTTTGTGCTTTATCCCACCAAGTGACACCCTTGGTCCTGAACACAGGACGTTTTTGTGTTCAGGGAAAGTTGGCAAGCTGCAGGAGCACTGCCCTCTATCACAACCTCCCATCTGACTTTCCTTTGCTTATAAGGACTCTAGTTGCTTTAGATTTTCGCCCATTCTAAACCTATTTTGCCTCATTTTAACAGGATCTTCAAAGGTTCAAATGAGTTCATACACATAAGACCAGTAGTTATTTCTACATACCTTGTGGGACACATGCTCAATCCTCTACAGTACCTCCTTACATATACTAAAAACACTTTAAATGTACATGTACAATGAAATAATTTTATTGTATGAAAATTACATCAATAATTTTTTTAAAATAAACAAATGAAAAATAATCTGATGATTTCATACCATCTGGACCATTTTCACTACTCTGACCTCATCACCCATCATCCCACTCCTTGCAATATTGAAGTCAAATACCTAACTACATCATACTTCCTATGTATCTGACCATTCAGTGAACTTTCACAGCACTGGCCTGCTTTACCTCCCACTTGGAATGTTCTTTCCATATTTGTACACTTGATTTCCTACATATTTCTCAAGAGTCAGGTCAACTGTTTCTGCACCTAAATCTTTTCTTGGACATCCTAAGGCAGAGTAATGCATTAACTCTTGTAATATTTTGAGCACACTTCTTTCAAAACAGTGTGCTCTATGTATTACACTTGAATTGCAGTTGGTCAAAAGCAATGAATCCATTTTTTCCTTACTTTTATGGCTAGAAGTTATTCCAATGCCAGTGTAAATATTTATTGAATGGTAAATTAATGACGGTTTACACAAAGTTTTTATGCAGTTCTAATATTATTAATAGCACCTCGTTTGGTTTGGTAAACTGCTGGAATGCAATATAGCAGAAATGGTTTGGCTTCTATAAAGGAAACTTATTAAGGCACAAGTTACAATTCTAAAGCCATGAAAATGCCCAAATTAAGGCACCAATGAGGATATCTTCTCAAAGGAAAGGTGGCATCAGAGTTCCTCTGTCACATGGGAAGGCACATGACAATGTCTGCTGGCTTTCCTGGGTTGGCTTAAAAATGGCTCTCTCAGGTCCTATGGGTCTTTCTAGCTTCTGCCATGGGGAGGGGGTATTCTCTTCTGTATCTCCAAATGTCTGTGTTTAGGCATCTGCTCTTTATATCAGCTCTGAGCTCTTTGTTGTCTCTTTTACTCCAGTAAACTAATTAAGACCCCACCTTGAATAGGCTTTGGCCACACCTCTATGAAATAATCTGATCAAAAGATTCCACCCAAATAACAGACCTGCCCCTACAGGTTTGAATTAGTACTAAGAGTACATAGCTTTTCTGGGGTACGTAACAATTTCAAAAACACACAGAACCCAACTGCCTAATGCACTTGCTGACGCTTAGTAGGAGTTCAACTACATATGTGAAATGGTCAAACATTATTTATTATGAAACATCTTTCATCCATTGCATTTCTTAGACTTTGAAATGGCATTAAATAACTTTAGAAAATGGTCTATAATTATCACTTCTCTTGATCCATTTACCATCTCTGGGTCACATATATATTTAATTTTCACATTTCAGTGTTTATTTTCCTTTACTAAACCAGATTACTTGGAGCAGAAAATTTTTAAATAATCATGGGTCTTTTCTTTATTAGAATACAAATCTTGCCAATTCATTACCAAAAGATTACAGAAGAATGAACTCAAATTACATATCTGATTGCTTTTGAGCAGGGCACATGTCCTAAAGGGTTACATCAATAGTAAAAATCATATGAGTTTCAATTTCAGACAATTATGATCAAAACTTTTCAATCTATGAATTTTGTTTTGCAAATCTTAGAATAGTTGTGGGTTATAGATAAAAAATGCACCTTTCACTCTGTGTCTTTAATATTGTACATTTTCAGTTTAGGTACAAGCAATGTACCTATGTCTTGGGAATCTCTGAGGTACTTGTTTTATGATGATGTGGTAATTGCTGTCAGGACTTTTTTTGATGATTATTAATAACTAGGATCTCATCTATTACTTCTCTTTCTGGAGGACCTTTAGCAACATTAACACTTCTGACCTTTCTAATTGCATGGATTAAAGTTAGAAATAGATGGTTATTAATGCTCTGTACTTTCAGTGCCTGGAGCTTGAAATAATGTTTGCTATCTCAATAACATTCAGCAAGTTTATATTTTCTTCAATATCTGTGACTTTAAAGGTATCACCGTAGTGGGTATTAATTTTGTATTCATAACCCTTTCAGCTGCACTTAGGCATTTCTCAGTGGTTGCTGGATCCTCTTTAATACAACCATGGCATTCTAATTATGGAGGTTGAATGAGCTGCACAAATAATAATAATGCACCCCCATTATAGTAAGTAAGGAAAACTATTTATAAGGTTGCCTCTTTTGTCTTCTCCTTATACAAAATTTAAAATGGTAGCTTTTGCACTTGTCACTCAAATCTGCCAGGGCATGACAATGATGTGAAGCAATATTTATAATGCAGAACAGCACTATAGAATTAAAAGAATATTTTATATAGAATATCCCAATTAGGCAGATCACCTATTGTTCCTCTCAGAAAAGAGGGAACAATAACATGGTCTGAGAAAATTTCTCTTGATTCATATGCAAAAATGACAAACAACCTATTTAAGAAAAATGGGTTTGGCACAATAATATAACTTTGAATAAAATAATATGTTTAGTTACCATTTCTGTATATATACATACCTGTATTACACACAGATAAGTAATAGATATAATTTGCATGCATATGCTTATGTATGAATATGCATTGATAATAAAATACTTACAGAGTGAATAAAATATACCAGCTCTATATTAAGACATCTATCATATTATTGAGTCAAGATATACAACAAGACAAAGAACAAATTCGAATTTCTTTCATTATTTTTCTAACCATCATTTGTGTGCTAACAGATGGAAGTTAAAACCATAGTTTTTTATGTCTTCATCTGGACAAACCTGAAATAAAATGAGGTTATATTAGTGAGATACTTAGTAGTGCTGAGAGAAAATTCTCTTGCTTTTCACATATGCTAAACCTATTGGAACGTAATCATTTTAATGCTGACATGAATGGCTGTTTTAGTGCTCATGATTTCATGAGAGTTGTGAGTCTATAAGACAGTCTCCAGAAAACTCATGCTTTGTAGACTAAAAATAATTGTTTTTGGATGTGCACATGTATTCACACTTGACCAGAAACCTTTGTTATTTTTTCATTAGAGAAGTTGTAGTTCTCCAGAAAAGTCATGTAAGAAATATAGACTTCTTAGAAACCATTTTCATAATCCAGTTTCTAATTTCCCCATTATATATTTTAGAACAATACTTTATAAAGAATGAAGGAATGCATATTTTCAGTTTCTATTAAAAAGTCCAGCAAAAGCTACCAAATCTAATTTTTGCACTTGTATTGTAATCTTACTGTGTTATAATACACCATAGATATTTGCACTTGCTTCCTCTTTCACAGATCTATGAAATAAAAGGTGAGATGTTCCCTTATCTTTATGTATGAAGAAACTAAGCTATATGGATTTTAAATGAGTTGCCAAAGATGACATAACACAGTAGTGGAAGAATCAATGACAGAGTTATGTCTCTATCTTGATGCTTACACATTATTGTTAATATCTGAAAATTATTAAACTTACCTACTGAGTTACATATTATTTTTCCATATGTTCCTAAGTGGTTTATTATTTTTAATTTTGCAAATGCAGGACCAATCACATTATATGAGATATAAAAGATGCCAAGTAAATAGCTATAAAAAAACTTTGAATGAAAATGTAGAAGCTTTGATCACAGGACTTTATAAAATTACAATATCTCTGTATTGGTTGAAAAGCTTTCAGTTCTAAGTGAAAGAAATTCAGCTGAATTTATCAGGTGATTCACAGGTATAATAATTTCAGACGCAACTGTATATGGGAGTTCAAGCAATGCCCTCAGGTTCTGCTTTCTCTTCATTCATCCTTTACCCTTCCTCTGTATGTAGAATTCATTCTATAAATCATGCTCTTTAAATACAGGTGAGAACTGAATTAGTTCAAGACAGTCCAAGATTCAAACCCTCTCTTTAGTTTGTAGCAGGTGAAAAGGAGTCTACTCTGCTAACTGTAAGTCGAATATTCTTCCCTTAATGAATTATGTGACAATGGACATAATGTGTCCCTTTTATGAAGAGTATGACACATTCATATTAATATGAGCATATTCAGGAGGAATGATTCCTTAAAGGAAGTGATATTGACCAAGAAACGAGGCTACCTGAAACTTCTCCAACTGAAAAAAAAATAAAATGTGATTGTTCCTAACAGATATTTTGGCATTCGGATTTCCATACTATTAGGTGTCTATTTTCAGTTTCGAACTATATGAAGTATATTCTCATGGAAAGCGATCTGGGGAAAAACACGACTAGCTTTAACTGACGGAGCATAATCATAAATTAGCAGGAGACACACAGATGAAAGAAAGACTACTATAGCTCAGCACAAATGGAAAGTGAAACCACTCTCTGGTGGAAAGTGAACACACTAGATGGATATTGTTACAGAGGAAGAGAGTCAAGTCATTCACTAGAAATCAATGAATGGAAATTTTGGTAATTAGAATTTCATCTTGTATAATAATAGAGCCCAATTATCTTTAATTAATAATGAATGTTATGATTCGAGGAAGTGAAAAAATATCTGACAGCTGTGGATGAAAAAGCGATTTAAGAAACAGGGAAGTATATGAAATATATCATCAGAACTGGAACAAGGTAGATGAGAATGGAGAGTGTGCTGGTTTGAAACTATGATGTACCCCAGAAATGCCATGTGTTAATCTTGATCCAGACTTGTGGGACCAGACCTATTGTTAGGGTAGAAACCTTTGATTAGATTGTTTCCATGGAGACTGACCTACTCAGTAGTGGATGTGATTTTCGTGTTATATCGCATGCATGGAGTTGTGCCCACTTATTGTGGGTGTGGCCTTTTGATGAAGATGTGATTCCACCCATTCAAGGTGGGTCTTGGTTAGTTCATTAGGGTCCTTTAAAAGGGGAAACATTTGGATAGTATTCAGAGCCAACAGAGCTGACAGAGAGACACATTTGGAGATGCAGAAAGAAAATACCCCCAGAGAAACAGTTTGAACCAGAAGCCAAAGTAACAGCAGATGACAGCCACATGCCTTCCCAGATTGGCCTTTCTTAAGTCAGGTATCTTTTTCTGGATGCCCTGGTTTGGACATTATTATAGCCTTAGAACTATAAACTTGCAATTGGATAAATCCCCTTTATGAAAGCTGAAACATTTCTGGTATATTGCATTCCATCAACATTAACAAACCAATACGGAAAATTTTCTAGTTTACTAGTTGCCAGAGTGCAACACACCAGAGATGGATTGGCTTTTAATAAAAGGGGATTTATTTTGTTAGTTCTTCAGAGGAAAGGCAGCTAACTTTCAACTGAAGTTCTTTCTTATGTGGGAAGGCAAAGGATGGTCTCTGCTGGTCTTCTCTCCAGGCCTCTGGGTTCCGACAACTTTCCCCGGGGTGATTTCTTTCTGCATCTCCAAAAGCCTGGGCTGAGCTGCAAGTGCTGAGATGAGGTATGCTGAGCTGCTTGGGCTGTGCTACATTGCACTCTCTCATTTAAGCACCAGCCAATTAAGTCAAACATCATTCATTGCAGCAGGCATGCCTCCTAGCTGACTGCAGATATAATCAGCAACAATGAGGTTCATGTACCATTGGCTCATGTCCACAGCAACAGAACTACCACGTTCACCTGGCCAAGTTGACAACTGAATCTAACTATCACAGAAAACATATCAAAATAAAGAAAATTATATTAGCCAAACTTGATAAAAGACCTTTATCAGCCTTTACAAAAGGAAGAATTGAAAAGGAAACCCAGGATTTTAATTTGTATGTAATCATAATCTATTTCCTCTTCATCCCACCTGATTCTGTTATCCTCAACTACTGTTTGCTAAGTCTTGATAATACTCTGATTTTTATTCCCCTACAGCTATTTTTTTTTTTTTTTCTGGAATATCAGTGTTCCGAAATTTCACCACAGTCAAATTAGGTAGCAATCTTTTTATCATTCATCTAATGAGGTTTGAATTGGGTCATTTCATTCTGAAAATGGCTTATGTTTTCTTCTACAGGCATTTTTTCTTCTATTGTTTCTTTTATTATCTTCCCTCCTTTTTCATTTTTATTGCCACCACATCTCCCCTTACCCAGGATTTCTACTAAATGGATACTGAAATCTCCAAACATGCAATGTTGAGGAAATAAAAGTCCTAACCAACAAAATGTCCTTTTCACAAAACATAGAAAAGGAAGAAAGCAGTTTTATTACTGAAAAGCATATCTAGAATACAACAAACACGGTAGGTAATGTATGAAAGAAACTACAGAGCTGGGACAGAATTCCACACAGATAAAATCAGTAAAGTAGAAGTAAGAACAATTAAACCTTCCATTATCTCTTTAAGAGACAGAGAAATTTCTCTTTTTGCAGTATTTCCTGTCTCCTGAGTGACTCCCCAGTTAATTGCAGAAGTATGCCTTTTACAGTTCCAAGGGTTAAGCCCTTGAAAACAGTATGTAGGGCCTATTGTCTGGCCAATTATGTTTTCAAAGGTACATGCTAAGTGGGGATGAAAGCGAGACATCATCATTTTACCTTTACCATATCTATTATCATTAGCTAATATTTAGCAAGCAATTTTTATGCTGATTATATTTCTAAGAACTTTATTAACTGGCATCCTCAGAATTACCTTAAGAAATAATTCATTATTGTTGTTGTTGTTTTTATTATACTTGTTATAAAAGTGAGAAAGAAATGGAGGCTAAATTACTGCCATAGTTGATAGGACTATTAAGAAACAGCCAACATTTTCTACTTGAATATCTGACTCCAGAGGCACACCCTTAGTCATTGGTCATCCCTCTTACTGTTTCACGACATTTCAGGATACCTTGTCTCTCTTAACTTTAGTATGAACCCCCATCCCTCTCAGTTACCCCATTTCTATTTCACCTTTCTTACATTTATGTCCACAGTAGTCTTCTTCTGATCATCTCTGAGATTCACAATTTTATTACTTAATTAAATCTCCCATTGAGTCCTCAAATTTTATGTTTTCTCCTTCTCCACCCAGCATTTATATTGTGCAATTATTTATGTGTGCATCCATATATGCATATGTATGTTCATAGATTTATGTATGTGTGTTTGTGTGTGTGTATCCGTATATACTTTTTATGTCATGTTTTGATTTGAGATCAGAAGAAATGGAAAACACTGATCACCTCTCAGTATTATTGATCTAATATTCTATGAACGTTTTTGCTTTGGAAAAAATTCCTAAGTTGCCTGTTAATACTGATGTAACGTGCCCTTGGTACATTTTGCGTGATTAATAAGACAAGATTCTGCTGTTCAGACTTCAAAGTTAACTAAGTTGTACCCATCATAAAATGCTGCCTTTGTATGACATAGCGTAGCATTCAACATCAAGCAGCTATTTTATGATAAATAAAGCAACAGTTTTTCTACAAGATGCTCATTTTAAAAGAATTATGCTGTATATGCAAATTATTTAACATATATTTATATTTAATGTAGAAGTAAATAAATAATTATAGGAAATGACATATTTTGCTATATTTAAAAGAAAATGCATTTTAGACAATAGTATGGGAGGTGACATTGATTTTATACTTATGTCGTTTGACTCCAATTCAATGCTTTGAATGAGTACCTGGACTGTTTGATGTATGTGGGTAGTTTATAAAGTTTCCTAAACAAGGTGGAGTGGTTGCTACACTACTTGAGAAGTTATTTTAATAAAAAAGAAAGGCAATAATTTCAAGCTATGACATTTATGTTTTATTTAGAAGGAATAGAAAGTCATCGAAGAATTCTGCATGAATGTTATCACAACAATATTTAGGAGAAAGAATATGATAATAAAGAATAAGGTACTTGAAAAGAAGGGAGGTTAAAAGATGGTTTGGAGTTGAGAATTGCAATAGGGGTGAGGCAATTAAAACTTCAAATGGAGTATGTGATCTTTGTGCTAGAAATAAAGATATCACTAAATTCAAATATCTTATTTTGCTAATGATGAAAAATATGTTTCAAGCTGTAAAGTGACTTCCATTAGGAAACATAGCTCACTTAAACGCTAATCTAGGAGTAAAATATATACTCTTTTTTACTCACAACCAGAGTTCTATTACTTTTTTTCTGAAATTTTAATTTAAAATTTTTATCCCTTATTGTTGCATTTAAATGCATTCAGTTAGGAGTTCAATACCTTTATGATACAAGGCATTTAAAAATACTGATAGCTTCCATTTAACAAAAATTTGGAAAATATGTGTATTAAGTAAATGAACATTCATTTTGGAAGGAAATTTCATTTGAAAGAATAGTGATAGAATTTGAGAAACGTTTCAACCCAGTTATAATTTATTTCTCATCTAGTTTTTAACTAAACATCCAGCCAGGTTTTAATTTTAGATGTGGTAGAATCCAGAACCCATGATCTTGAGTTGGAAAACCAAAAGTTACTCCAATCTTGACCACCAACTAGCCTTGTCTTCAGTAAGATACCTAAAGTCTTTGGGTTTCAGGTCCTTCATATGTATATTGAGAAAGCAGCATAGACATTCTCTACGTTCCTTCAGTCTCTAACAGTTATTTTTTTTATCTCTAAACTCTGCAGAATCCAAAAGTTCTTACGATGACATTTGAGCTCACAACAAATGCTGTTTCTCAGACGTTTGCTTGGAGTTGAATGTTTCAGACATTTTTACCCTATATTTTTGTTTTCATTTCTGTAAAAGTAGGACAAAGCACCCAGTGCAGAGAGTTGTTGTCAGCATGAAATGACATAAAACATGTCAGTTGATCAAATAATACCAACTACATGAAACTCAAAAATGTTAGCTGTTATCATTAACGACCCTATTGCTGTCATCTTTATCTTCTGTCATATATAAATGTTTATAATATATTAATAGTGTATTTGGCAGTTGTTATATAATCCCCACTATTTAGCATATACAAATATTAAAATAAAAGGATCTTTTAATGTTCTAAACCTAGAAAAAGGATATTCTTGTATGTTCATTCAGAAATGTAGGTATTGATGATGTTTCTGCCCAATGTGGAAATTTCCAAGCCAGAGCATCACAAAATCTCTTTTTCTCTGTCTCACCTCTCCCTGTCTCTTCTTCCCTCTCTTTCTTCCCCTCCCCTTTTCCTAGTACCTCAATCCATTTAAAAAACAGGAAAACTACACTAACTGGATTTTAAAAAAAAAAGGTACAAAAATAATTAAGGAATCTACACAACATATTATGCAAAATTGTACGCTTTCATTTTATTTATAGTTTACTATTTCATCTCTCTAATCTTTATTTTTATATCCCTTCTTTTTGGCACCTTGGTTTTCCATTTAGGATATTACATCGGTGTCCCTTGTTTTTCTGAGAGAGGAGAAATTATTTTTAAATAAAAATACTATTGAATTTTCTACCAATCCCATCCATACCTGTGTTATAAAGGCAAACCAGAATTTTGGAAAAAGCAAAACTAACCTATACTGGGAGGTAACAAGCCCCATGCTTATCTATAGATAAAGTATGGCCTCACAAAAAGAAAGGTTGGATGGAAAGTTTCATGGTAGGCAAGAAACAATAAAAAGAATTTGTAACATAATGAAATGGAGAAACATTGAGGTTTCATTTCAATCACTTCTAAGAATTTTCAGTGGTTATATGATAAAGAACTAAATATTGTATCAGAAATCCAGTGAAACATCTTCAATTTTTTATCTGCATGGTAAAGCATATATGCATCTCAATCCAAGATGTCAGTTCAATATTTTTTTTTTTCAGTATGATTCCATTTTATAAAATGCCCAGAAAAGACAAGTCTATAAAGGCAGTGTGTAGATTAGTAGTTGCCTGGAGTTTCAAATGGAAGTAGGTCAATCATTATTAACTTTTTAATTTTGCTTTCATTTAGTAATGTACTAAAGAAAATTTTCAAGTAATGCATTGTTAGCAACTTTAACACATCAATTTTTACTATTTATAAGTGACCTAATAGGTGCATTAACATACAATGATGAGAATTTAGAATATCTCCTAGCCCATTCTCATAATAATTCTTATGTGTCCACTTTTCAAGGGCAATTATACTTTGAAATTTTCTTCACCAGTTTGAGAAGAAGTTTCTTGTGGATGACAATTTTTCATATGTTTTGCAGTAACAATTATAATTACATCTTATAATCATTCTTCTGCCATACAATGTGGTTAAAGTAAGGTATGAATACAATTTAGAGAATGTTTCTCAAACTAGATTTTTCTACCAGACTTTTAATTTAAAGTTAAAAGTCCTTATTACTATTTTTTTTCATTTTTGTGGAGGTTTCTTCAGAGTTTTTGAAAATTGTAACTAATAATTTAGCAGATAACTAAGAATCAAAATTAGAGTCAGGAGTCTAGGTTTCTTTTCATGTCTGTCACTAATACTGTAAAATCGTAAGAAAATCATTTAATCAAAACCTACATTAGCTATCATCTCTAAAATCTTTTCTAACGCAAAAGACCTTGCCTCGCTGGCGACCGTGGCGGCAGAGTTCTCGCCTGTCATGCCAGAGACCGGGTTTGATTCCTAGCGACTGCCACTGCAAAAATAAATACATAAATAAATAAATACTTTGCCTCCTGAAAATTTCTCCAAGCTGACATTGTCAGACATTTTGAAAGATATTTCTTGTGATCAAAATACCGCAAACATGTAATCCTGTTAAAAAACATGCTATTTTCTCTGCATTGTTCTAGAAAGAAACATGGCAGGCAAAGAATTGGTAGATAATTTTAAAAACTGTTATTGAAGTTTACAGTGGAGGTGACCAGATAATAATCCTCTATTTTCTAAACTAAAAGCTCAATTTTTTTCTCTCCCAGTGAACTCTAAACTAGAAGAAAGTATTTACAATTTTGCCAAAGAGAAAAGAAAGGTATAACAACAATGGAATCACAATCACCTTATTAGAATTGCTACTGACATGCCTATGTCAAATATGACAAATTTTGAAAAGGTCTGTGCAACTAATATCTGTTATGTGCTTCTTCTCTTCAGACAATTTTGAAGTAAAAGAAATAGTGACTATGATTTTTCTTTGGTGGATGGATAAAAAGTAGTGGGACCAAGACATTTCATAAAGAATAGACACTTGTAAAGTCTGAAGATAATGTGCAAAGCTAGTTATTTGATGGATGTGGCAAACAGAATAGTCTTAAATAATTTTGGGCCAATACTTGCTGCAATCACAGTTGGGAAATCCTAATATTAGGATAATGCCACTTTACAATGTTGAATTATACACATAAATATGCATATGCATATGAATAGATTATAATATATTATAATAATAGGATTTCAAGAACCATTGATAATATCCAAATACTAAATAGAATTCTGAAATTAAGGCTGTATTTTTAATTCCTTTACTTAATATCCTAGGGAAGGAGGAGGGCAAGACAACAATGTCTGGAAACTGTTTTATTTCCTGAAGAAGTATCTGTTATAAACTAAAAGAATGAATCATACTCATGAATATTCAATAATTTTGCAAATTATTGCATATATTTTAATTTCTCATATAAACATGCTTCTTTTATTTCTTCAGTAGCAAAGACTTTTTTTCTATGTTATTTTGGGATAAACAGAAAAAAGTAAAATTTTTCTGGCTTCTTTAAAAGATTATCGCTTCCCCCCCATTCCTCCAAACTGACTTATTACAAGAATAAAGTTTCAGTGGGGCATATGAAGAACATAAACTCTCTCCCAATCTCCAAACAAGATAGTCAGTGTCTCAGTTTCCCATCAATTATGACAAACACTACACAACGGGTTGGCTCAAACAATGGGAATTTATTGATTCATGGTTTCAGAGGCTAGAAGCTAGATCTCAAGGGGTCAGTACCATTGTGGCTGGCCAGAAGTCTTTGGGCTTCTTGCATTTCCCATCACATGGTGATGTCTTCTGCTTTCTCTTCTGGGTCCCTGCTGACTTTGGCTTTCATTTGGGACTTTTTCTTCCGTGTTCCATTTCTTTTGTTCATATGGACATCAATCAGGTTAGATTAAGTCTCATCCTCTTTCAGTTTGGGAACATTTTCAGTGATAATAACACTTTGAACCCACAGGACCCAGGCTTAGAATCTGAAGATGCATTTTGTTGGAGACATAATTCAATCTCTAACAGTCAGGAAGGCTGTGTAGCCTAGCACACAGCACCAAAGTGACCTAATTCCTAGGTTTCTAAACAGTTATATAGTTTTAGAATAACCTTCATGGACTTAAGAGGAGTAAAGATTTTTGAATCCTTATAATTTGGACTAGATTGATCTTTTCCCACTTTTTAATTAGATCCAAGTATCTACAATTGAGGTGAAAGCTCCACATCCTTCACCTGTTTATATGTATTCATGTCTTCTCTGAGCTCAAAACTCTTCATTGTTAAATGGTATTTATGCAGTATTCATAAAATTACAAATATTTTTTCCAGAAATATTCTTATTCGTAACTTATGATAAGATAATGGCATTCTGTTTGCTTCATCAGCATAGGTGATTTACAGGATTGAATTTATGCTATTGTTAATTCAAATTACATGCTACTTTATATTTTCTATTCATCAGAATAATATTAATTTATAAATAATATCTATGTAACTTTCTGTTAGGAAGTGAAGTTTTTAAAAATATTGTGAATAAAAAGCATCTAAATTTGATAGTTACCTCCAGGATTTTTACTAGTAAAATTAGCTCAAAATAAACATAAGGTATTATGATAATTTTCATCCTTATTCTAAAATATTTAATGTATATACAAAATATAAATATATATTAAATATATATTAGCTCTAATGTTACCAATAATGGTTTATCTTTGTCTTCTCACTTCTGAAGACATAATAGATTAGAAAATTATTCTTTTCAAACTTGAGTTGAAGTATTTTCCAAGCTATTAATTTTTGCAACAGTCATTCAAACTAGGCAAAAGTAATCATAGTTACAAAGTTTATTTGTACATATATCAGTGTCTGTCATTTAATTTTCCGATAAATACTTTCAAACACAACATTTCCATTTGAGGCAACATCTTACAATGCAATGATATTGAAATCTGGAGATGTTGTGGTCGATAATAAATTCTACATTAATTAGAACAGTGGTATGAAGGAAGTGAGAGAAGGGAAAAAGAGGGGTTTTAAGTTTGTAAATTTAATAGATTTAAAATATTTATTGTAAGTTAGATTAAAAAACACAATTACCATGTTCATTAACTGCCAATAGTTAATGAGGTTCTTATCTCTCCAGGTTACTGTATATACTCTGTTTTGCATTGTGATAGTATATATAATATTTTAATTTTAATGCCAATAATACTATATATGTGTACAGATGAAATCTTCCTTTTAAAATAAAACTTAAATCTCTCTTATACACATATACACATATATGATAAAAGGCCCATGTGAGTAAATAGAATATCCCTATATTTGGTATTTTTTCCCATGCTATTTCAATATAAAGTATTGCAGAATATGATATGTAAGTGTACAGAAACCATATGACCATATATATCAAAAGTTAAATGCATATTTTATTGAAAATGTTAAAAGAAATTTCAGTTTTGATAGGAACAAGAGCAATTTGTTTTTTATTTTCTCACTTCTTATCCAGAAAACCAGAGAATATAAAGGATAATAAAAAAGATACAAGCTACATTCTCAGCTAAATTAGGAGACATAAAAGACCACAAATTCCACATCAGGTGCAACTGTGGCTAAAAGGCTGAACCAACCAGCACATAGGAAGTTGTGATGTTTAATTTCATGTGTGAACTGGTTAAATTAAGGTGTTCATTTGTTTGATCAAGGAAACACTGCCTGATGGGTACTGTGAAGGTGACTGTAGATGGAATTGAATCATTAGTTTATTGCACCTAGTGTTGATTACATACAAAAGTCAACAAAGAGAGACTTCCTTCAGCAAAAGCCAAGTCTTTTCATTCAATCATTGAAGGCCTTTAAAGTGATAACTGAAGATTTCAGCAATAAGAGAGAAGAATTTCTACCTATTTCAACCACCAAACTTTCTCTTGTGAAATTAACATCACCTGCCTGGAGTTCACAATGTGCAGCCTGCTGTTAAGGAATTTGTACTGGCCAACATCCCATGGTCATGCAAGCCAAATTCCATGATAATAAAAATCACAAAAGAAAATACAAATGACAGAAAATATGAGGACATGCAGGATGAAACATGAATAAAATGATATGCATATAAAGAAAAATAATTAGAGTGAATTGGATTAAAAATTACACATATAGTGCTGGTTTGAAAGGATTATATGCCCTAGAAAAGTCATGTTTTGATCCTGATCCAATCTTTTGGGAGCAACTCTTTCTTTTAATCTGTATTCAGTACTTTAGGTGGGTGGCTCAGTGGCAGAGTTCTTGCCTGTTGTGCCGGAGACCAGAGTTCGATTCCTGGTGCCTGCCTGTGCAAAAAAAAAAAAACACAATAAGTCAAAAATGTTATGAGGAATAAATACACTCATATACAGAAAAAGAAAATAATTCAACTATATACTATATATATATATATATATATGCACCTAACAACAGATGTCCAAAATATGTGAAAGAAGTACCGACATTTGAAGGGAGAAATTCATGGCCCTACATTGATGGTAAAAGGCTTTAAAACACTGCCCTCAATAATGAACAGAACATTTAGTAAGAAGATCAATAAAGAAAAATAGCACTTGATTGATGCACTAAAAATACTAGTCATAACTGCCATATATAGAACACTTCACCGAACAAAAACAGGAACACACATTCTTCTCGAGTGTACATGAATCATACTCCAGAACAGGCCATATGTTGGGTCATACACACACAAAAAAACATGATTTGAAGCTCTTATGCACTCCAGAAAAGCCACGTTCTTTTAATCCAATCTTGTGAGAGAGGATCTATTGTTGGCTGGGACCTCATGATTAGGTTGTTTCCATGGAGATGTGACCTAACCCTTCAAAGTAGATTTTAATTAGCTTACTGGAGTCCTTTAGGAGGGGAACAGTTTGGGCAAAGTTCAGACACTGATGCTTGGATATGCTGAGATAGCTGTTTGAAGCCATAAGCCCAGAGAGAGGGACAGAAGATGTCATTGTGTGCCTTCCCATGTGACAGAGAAACCCCAGACTTAACCAGCCTTTCTTGAGTTAAAGGATCATCTTCTTGGTGCCTTAATTTGGAAATTTTCTTAGCCTTAGAATTGAAACTTGTAATTTAATAAATCCCTTTTAAAAAACCAATTCATTTCTGTTATATTTATTCTGGCAGCTTTAGTAAACCAAAACAGTATGTGATAAATAGAACACCTTTTTTTGATAAAAACATATAGAACACCAATAGTAGAAGGAACCATCTTAAACATCATAAAGGACATATATGAAAAGTCAACACTTAACACCTTACTTGGTGAAAAACTGAAAGCTAAGATTGGGAACAAAACAAGGATTCCCATCATCACCATTGTTACTCAGTGTTGTACTGAAAGCTCTTGCCAAACTAGTTAGGCAAGAAAAAAAAAAAAGTTATCCAAATTGGAAAGGAAGAAGCAAAATTGTCTCTCTTTGTAGATGACATATGTTCTAGTTTGCTAGCTGCTGGAATGCAACACACCAGAAATGGATTGGCTTTTAATAAAAGGGGATTTATTTTGCTAGTTCTTCAGAGGAAATGCAGCTAACTTTCATATGAGGTTCTTGCTTATTTGGGAAGGCACAAGATGATCTTTGCTGGCCTTCTCTCCAGGCCTCTGGGTTCCAACAACTTTCTCTGGGGTGATTTCTTTCTGCATCTCCAAAGGCCTGGGCTGAGCTGCAAGTACTGAGATGAGGTATACTGAGCTGCTTGGGTGGTGCTACCTTGAGCTCTCTCATTTAAGCACCAGCCAATTAAGTCAAACATCATTCATTGCAGCAGGCATGCCTCCTAGCTGACTGCAGATGTAATCAGCAACAATGAGGTTCATGTACCATTGGCTCATGTCCACAGCAACAGAACTAGGTGCCTTCACCTGACCAAGTTGACAACTGAATCTAACCACCACAACATGATCTAATTACAGAAAATCCTGTAAACCCCACAACAAAGTTCCTAGAGCACATAAATGAATTCAGCAAACTGGTGGTATGCAAGATCAGCACCCCAAAATCAGTAGTGTTTCTATAGACAAGCAATGAGCAATTGGAAAAGGAAATCATGAAGAAAATTCCATTTGCAATAGCCACTAAAACAATCAAATATCTAGGAATAAATTTAACAAAGCATATAAAAGACTCGTACATCAAAAACTACAAAAATATTGTTAAAAGAAATAAAGACATACATTAATAGAAGACTATTCCACATTAATAGATCAAAAGACTAAGTTTAAGGTATCAATACTCATCAAGGCTATTTAAGGTTCAATGCAATCTCAATAAAAATTTCAACCACCTTCACTTTGTTGTGGGGTTTACAGGATTTTCTGTAATTAGATCATGTTGTGGTGGTTAGATTCAGTTGTCAACTTGGTCAGGTGAAGGCACCTAGTTCTGTTGCTGTGGACATGAGCCAATGGTACATGAACCTCATTGTTGCTGATTACATCTGCAGTCAGCTAGGAGGCATGCCTGCTGCAATGAATGAAATTTGAAAGGTCAATTGTCAAATTTATATGGAAGTGTAAGCGGTGCCAAATAGATGACTCCATTTTAGAAAGGAGGAATGATATTGGAAGATGCACAGTACCCAATATTAAAATTTATGCAGAAAGCCACAGTAATAAAAACAGCATGGTTCTGGCACAAGGACAGACATATAGATCAATGAAATTAAATGGAATTCTCTAAAATCACATTTATGGCAAACTGATTTTTGACAACTTAGCAATGACCACTCAATTCAGAAAGTATAGTCTCTTCAACAAATTGTTCAGGGATAACTGGATATCCATTAGCAACAATAAAATGGAGGGCCCCTAACTCACACCATATGCATAAGTCAATCAAAAATGGATCAAAGGACTTAATATAAGAGCTAAAACTATCAAACTTTCAAAAGAAAATATAGGGAGGCATTATCAGGACCTTGTATTTGGCAATGATTTCTACACTTTACCCTGAAAACATGAACAACCAAAGAAAAAATACACAAAATAGAACCTTACCACAATTAAAAACGTGCATATCAAAGGATTTTATCATGAGAGTAAAGCAAACACCTCCTTATGGGAGAAAATATTTGGAAACCAACAAAGGATTAATATCAAGTAGTAAAAAAATAAATATTTTAACTTAACAACAAAAAGATAAACAATCCAATTTTTAAAATATGCAGAAGAACTGACCAGTCATCTCTCCAATGAAGATATATAAATAGCCAAAAAAGCACATGAAAAGATGCTACGTATCATTAGCCATCAGGTAAAGCAAATCAAAATCAATATGCATTACTATTTCACATCAGTTAGAATGGCTACTCTTAAAAAAAAAACACAGAAAATAACAAGCACTGGAGAGGATGTAGAGAAATAGGAACATGCATTCATTCAGGTGGTAATGCAAAATGGTATAGTCAGTCACTCTGGAAGACACTGTGGCAGTTCCTCAGAAACCTCAGTATAGAACTACCATATGGCCTGGCAATCACTACTAGGTATATTTCTGAAAGAATTGAAAGCTGGGATTTGAACAGATATTTGCAAACGTGTTCATCATGGCATTATTCATAATTGCAAATATATGGAAGTAACCCAAGTGACCATCAACTTATGAATGGATAAACAAAATGCGTTATACACATACAATGGAATATTATTCAGCTAGTAAAAATTAATGGAGTCCCATACATGCAATAATATGGATGAACCTTGAAGACATTATGTTGAATGAAATAAGACAGGCACAAAAGGAAAAAATATTGTATTAGATCACAGTTTTCAAACAATTACAGCTTGAAAACTCATACAGTAAAGATCTGAATTAAAGGTATATAAGGAATGAGTGGGAAAAGGAATTGCTAAATGAAAGTTTAAAATATACAATGTTCTCATGTGGAGTGATGGATATGTTTTGGTAATGGATGGTTGTGACGGTAGCACATTTTGGATGCCATTAACAGCACTAAAATACATATCTGAATATGATTAAAATGAAGAATGTTATATTTTATATACAATAACAATAAAAATTTTAAAGATGTCTATGGATACACACTATACAAACAGTGAACCCTAAATTAAAATGTGGGCTCTAATTAAAAGTATAATTATAAAATTGTAACAAATGGGCCAGCAATGATGGCTCAGTGGCAGAGCTCTTGTCTACCATGCCGGAGACTGGGTTCACTTTCCAGTGCTTGCCCATGTAGGAAAAAAAAAAGTTGTAACAAATATTCTATACCAGTGCAAAAGGTATTAAACAAAAGGTGTTGGTGGTGGGGTAGTATATGGACATTCTATATTATATTTGTGATTGTGCTATAAACCCACAACTTCTCTAGTAAAAAAAAAAAATCAACAATTAAAAAGATAAAAATTCTATTTAAAAGTAAACAAAAGTATTTGATTGGACAATTTACAAAAAGCGATATGCAGATGATGTATTATGAGAAGGTTCTCAAGACTGTCATTCATTACAAAATGCAAATTAAAATCACAGTTAAATACCAATGCACATACTTTAAATTGGCTAAAACAAAATAAGTCAATGGTGAATAAGCAAGCATACAAAATGATCAACATTATATGAAATTAGGATATTGCAAATTAAAGCATGATGTCATTAAACATTTATTAGGATGGTCAAAATTCATAAATCTGACAACGTCAAGTATTTTGAGTGTGTGTTGCAACTAGAACTCGCATTCATCGTTGGTGGAGAGGCAAAATGTTATCACCATTTTGGAAAAGAGTTTAGTAGTTCTTAAAAAGTTAAACATAGTCTTGTCATATGATGAAGCCATTGCACTCCTAAGTATTAACCCAAATGAGATGAAAACTTATGTCTACAGAAAAAATTGCAAACAAAAGTTTATAGCAGTTTTATTCATAATTTTCCAAGATTTGGACAAAATAAAGATGTTCCTCAACAAGTGAATGGATAAACAGTGGTGAATTTGTACAATGGAATGCTATTTAGTGATGAAAAGAAATGAGCTATCAAGCCATGAGAAGACATGGAGGAAAATTAAATGTATATTGCTAGGTGGAAGGAGCCTGTCAGTAATAACTTCAAACTGTGTGATTTCAACTATGCAACATTATGGAAAAGATAACATTTTTGAGACAACAAAAGTATCATGGTTGCTGGTAGTTCAGAAGGGAGAGGGGAGAGTTGAGCATGTGAAGAACAAAATCTTGAAACTTTTCTGTATGATACTCTAATGGTGGATACATAAAATCGTGCATGTTTTTAGTTTGTTAACCTGCCAGAGTGCAATATATCAGAAATGGAACAGCTTTTAGAAAGGAAATTTGTTAAGTTACAAGTTTACAGTTCTAAGGCCATAAAAATGTCTAAATTAAGTCAACAATAAGAAGTTACCTTCCCCCAAGAAAGGCTGTTGCTGTTCGGAACCCTTCAGTCAGCTGGGAAGGCAAATGGTTGCCATTTCCTGGGGTTTTTGGCTTCTGGCCAACTCTGTCAGCTGGGAAGCACATTGGGATTTCTGAAATCTTTCCCTCCTCATTTCATAAGGCTTCTCTAGGGACTTTTTCCTTCTGCATCTCCAAAGAGCTCTGACTTTGTAAACTTTGTTGACACTAAAGATTTTCCCAAAATTGTTCCCTCTAAAAAGGCTCCAGTAAGCAACCACACCTTGAATGGATGGAGACATATCTCCATGGTAACTATCTAATAAAAAAGATACCACCAACAATTGGGTGGGCACAGCTCCATGGAAACAATAAAAAGATCCCACTCAAAAAATACTGAATGAAGATTAAAGAGCATGGCTTTTCTGGGGTACACAACAGTTTCAAACTGGCACAGTGCATATGTTAAAAACTACAGACCTATACAGCACAGTGAATGAACTCTAATGTAAACTATGGACTTAAGTTAATAATAATATAATAATTTTTGGCTCATCAATTGTAACAAAAGCAATAGCTGATTACAAAATGTAAACAGTAGAGGAAAGTGGGAGCAGGGATGAGGGTATATAGGAACTCTCTGTATTATCTGCACAATTTATCTATAAATAAAATTAAGAAATCAAATGTCAGCTAAGGTCAGGTATAAAGCACTTGATACTTTTAACCTCTTCTTTCATGAATATAAAATGGCAAAACTGGGAGTTTCTTACAAAGATAACCATATTCCCATGGCATGATCCAGACATTTAATCCCTAGATATTTTCCCAAAAATATTCAAAGCAATATCAATCGCAAAACTTGGGCACAAATATCTACAGCTCTTTTTATTCACAAATAATCTATAGTGATGCAAAGTATTTCAGTGGGTTTATGGGTCAGAAGCACAGGTACAAATTGGCAGGAGCAATTTTTAGTGGTGATGGAAATTTTCTATACCTTGATAATGGCAATGATTTTACAATTGCATATATGCATCAAAACCCATCAAATTGCACAGTTTAAATGTATGCAGTTGATTGTACATTATTCATTTTAGAAAATAAAAGCACTAGTGAACTATTTTTTAAAAAGTAACAACAAATGAAAACAGTACTTTATATCTACATGTCAGACGGGATGGAATTTTTAAATCACAGATTGAATTAAGCAAATAAAGTTAGTTTTTAATTTTACAAGGTATATTTCACAATTTTACTAGAGTTATTGAATTCGATGTACCAAGTAATCTATCACTAATTTTCATAATGAAGAAGTGAATAGAGAAAAACCAATACATAAAGAAATCATAGGTCAGTGCAATGGTGGCTCAGTGTCAAAATTCTTGCCTGCCCTACCAGAGACCTCGGTTCGATTCCTGGTGCTGCCCATGCAAAAAAAAAAAAAAGTCACAATCATACCTAAGCCAAATCAAATGGAAAAAGTTATTTACATTTTGAAAAGACAGAAAAGCACAAATAATAAATAGATTTTATATTTCTATATAACTTTATTCTGGTAATAACAAAATATGCTTTCTTTTCATGTGTTTCATATTGTAATCAAATGTGTAAAGAATATTTTAAAAATAAATTGTGATCAACAAATAAGCTATCAGTGGTTAAGAGAGTTCAAATAGAGTCAAAAGGCTACTCTGGAGGTCAATCTTATGTGTGCTTCATTTAGACATTGCTATGTATCATAGCTTGCCAAACCCCAACCAAAACCATTCCTAAGAATCCTAAGGAATACCTAGGGCATTATATAAGATTCTACAAAGGTTTCATGCACTAGAGTAGTTTTCCAGAAACCTATAATCTCCAGGTGGCTCCCTAGACCAGATAAGTCCCGAAATACAGAGGGCCCAGCCTCTTCAGAACATCAACTAGTTCCATCCCCCTCTATCTCATATTATCAACAGCCCTTTACAATATGAGAAAGTTAGAATGGGCATAGCCCAAATACCCTTAAATAGTGAGAGAAAGATCAAGGGTGATGGTGGCGTTACACAGAGAAGGTAAAGTTCAACAAATTAGTATGATTGCTGAATAATTATATTAATATTTCTTTTAGTCTTCAGTGTCTTGGAGCAGTAAGAAGTAAAACCTAAAATGGTAGAATTGTAACCCAGACCAAACCCTGAAATCTGTTCTACAACTAATTGCTGTGGTGTGCTTTGTAATGTATTGCTTTATTGTGTATGTTATTTTTTACAGAAAAGAAAAATAATTCGATTGTAATGCTAAATGCACAGCTCTGTGATGATATTGTGAGTCACTGATTTTACACATTGGATGATTACATGGTATGTGAATATATATATTATATATCAATAAAAATATCAAGCCAAGAAAAAGAGCTCTTAATAGCTCCAGGACCATGAATTGAAAAGTCTATCTTTCAATTTACGATTATGATTTTTTAAACATTTTTAAAAAAATATAAATGCAAGAATACTTCTCAATTTTCTATTATATTCAATTAATCTATTTTGTGACATATTTAATAATTTTTCTTCATTTGCTATTCTCGTTTTTAATATTCTACATAAACAATGAATAAATGCATGCATGCAAACATACATAAGTACATATATGCATACATACACATGATACCATACATAAACTTTTGAGATTCCTTGAGTTTGCATTGTCTTGTCATCGGATTGATGAAAACTGTGATTGTAGAAATATCTAAACATTTAAAGTGCCTGAAAATATACTTAAGAATATAAGAAAATGGAGAAATATCTATTTAAGAAAATTTAATAAACCTCTTTAAGAAAAACATAAATAAATAAATGAGCAGGCATTATTCTGGGTTAAAATGTTAGGAACATGTTCAAGATGTGCTCTGTCACCACTATAGTTTATCATCCTATAGAGCACATTCAACGGCATAGTCAGGTAAGAAAACAATTCAGTTGTAAAAACTATAAGCAGTAGTAAAAAGCATCATTATAACAGATTCTATGATTTTCAAAGTGGAAAACAACTAAAATATTTGCAAACTAAAAAATGTTATAACATTGTAGTATCTTATAAAACTAATTTTAAAATTAATTTTGTTTGCATACTAACAAATTTATTATAGCTTCTCATTTATCAGAAAATCTATCAATAGATTTACATATATTAGTTCTTTTTATTCTTACCAAAAGTCAATGAGGGTGAGAGGTCCAAAGGTTGCTCAGTGATAGTGTAAAAGTGGGAGACCCGGGTGATTTAATTCCTGGTCCATGCACTTCCCAAAAAACAAGCGAACAAGCAAACAAACAGAAATTCGACAAAATGGTGCTGCAATAACAAGATACTCACATGGAAAAATATTGAAATGTGGCCCCGCCATTCAGCATACAAAAAAAAAAGTCAGTGAGGTAAATACTCTTTATTATTTGTATTTCACAGATAAGGATATTTAAGCCCACAGATAAATTAATTTGTAGAAAATCACATATTTATTAAATGGCTTACTTTGTTTAAAAGCTTCAAATAAATGCCAAAATATCAATAATTGTACAAAAGGCATATATAAAATAAACTGTTTAAAAATCAGGCAATTAATAAAGATTGACTTGAACAAATAGAAATGAACATTAACAACACGTTATTGAGCATGATAAAAATATTGACACCCCTAGATTCTCATGTGAATTTAACATGTTCCCTTGAATCACTTATATTCATTGATTTACTTTTTAAATTTTTAATATTAAGTGGATTGGTTGCTTATAAAATATTGAACACTTTTTAGTCATAGAAAATAAAAAGAAAATTTCAACCCTTACTCCCACTCTACATTGACCCAATCTGTAACAAAGTTAATAATATGGTGTATAAACATCTTTCAGACATTCTCCTGCCTTGTGGTTAGTATTGTCTCTAGTCTAGGGACAGTAAAATACATTCATGCATGCTTTACATGATATTACATCATTCTATGAAATTTTTCTTTCAAAGCAATTCTGAGTTATTATCTCCATCTTTCACCTTCAGTGCTTATGTTCTGAATGCATTTTAAGATAAGAGATTGTAGGCAGAAGAAAACAATTGAAAAGTGGTCCTTTTATTTGTTAAGTGATCTGCCCATCACCTAATACAATGTAATTCTTGATCCTAAAATAACACTGATTCATTGAATTCCTTTTAAAATCTGTTATTTTATAAGAATAACACACATGTTTTTCAATACCAAACTGTTTAAAGGCACAGGACATTGATTTGAAACATGGCTCTATCCCTTACAAACTGTGTGACATTGTACATTTTAAATGATCACCTAATATTTCACTTCCTCCATTGATGAAACACAAAACAGAGAACAATAGCCACAGCCTCTAGATGGTGTATAAATAATGGCAGTTTATGGCAAGCATTCAAAACACTGCTTGACACATTGAAAGATTTTTTTTTTAATTTACATTTTCAGGTGTGTGGAACACATACATATGAATATATGTATGTATATACATATATATATAAAATCAATATTGATAGCAAGTAGTTTGGTTGAGATCAAATTGTCTCATTTAGGTTATAGCCAATAAAATACTGAATTAACATCAATAAAATTTGAATGGAACATAGAAGAAATTCAGAATTTAAAGAAATAAATTAGCTGGATGCGGCGGCCGGCGGTGCCATCTGTCATCTCAGCTGCGGCACCAGCAGCCGGTCGCCCTTGCCCCGCCGCCTGGCTCCTCTTCGGCGGACTCCGCTTCCCGGTCCTACCACCTCTGTGTCCTATTCTTGTCGCTGGCTTTTTCCCCCCATGGATCAGAGTGGTGTCCTCTGAGCCCGGGACTGCAGTGGCCTGGGGACCCAGAAAGTGTCCATGGGCTACCCCTCAAAATGTAATATCTTGCTCCCTGACGTATAGTGAATTAGGAGTGAATAGTTGGCTAAAGAATTAAATTAGAAGAAGAAGCTGCTGCCTTTCCTGAAGTTACTGTTGCTGAAGGACCATTTATTACTGGAGAAAGCATTGACACCTCCTGCAACCTAATGCTGGCTCAGATGCTACAAATGGAATTTGACAGAGAATATGATGCACAGCTCAGGCATGAAGAAAAAAAATTCAATGGAAATAGCAAAGTTTTCATTTCCTTTGAAAATTATTGAAAAGTGCATCCTTATAAAGACAGTGATAGCTCTGAAAATGAGGTTGACTTGCAGGATACGCGTGACAATCTGTACATACCAGCAAAACCAGTCCATACTCCAAAAAAGGGTTTTATTGGAAAAGGAAAAGGCATTACCACCAAACATGATAAAGTAGTATGTGGGAGAAAGAATACAGCAAGAAAGGAAAATTTTGCACTTGGGTTTCAGTTGGGAGATGAAATTGGAATTTATTTAAAACTACAAAACAATGTTTCCAATGCTTTAAAACAATGGGCCTATTCAGAAGAACATCAAAGTGCCCACCTCCATGAGAGGCGCATTCTACTGCAGAAAAAGTAGTTGATCCCAAGACTCATTAACTTGTGTATAAAATGATCAACTCTGGAATGTTGGAGACAATCACTGGCTGTATTAGTACAGGAAAGGAATCTGTTGTCTTTCGTGCATATGGTGGAAGAAGAGAGGATGCAAATGAAGATAGTAAAGTTATACCTACAGAATATGCCATCAAGGAATTTAAAACAACTCTTAATGAGTTTAAGAATTGTGATAAGTTTATTACAGATGATTTCAGGTTTAAAGATCGCTTCAGCAAATTAAATCCATATAAGATCATCCGCATGTGGGCAGAAAAAGAAATGTACAAACTGACAAGAATACAGAGCTGTAATTTTGTGGCCAACAGTTGTAATGCTCAAGCAATGCAGTTTAGTTAGGTCTTTTATTGGCCATGATCAAGTTCTAGCCCTTAAATTAAAAGAAATAAAACTCAATAATGAAGAAGTAAAAGAAGCCTACTATCAAACTCTTCATATGATGCAGCAGTTATATAATGAATATATGCTTGTACATGTTGAGTTCAGTGAGTATAACAGGCTGTGGCATGCTGGAAGGGTCTGGTTGATTGATGTCAGTCAGTCTGTAGAACCAATCCAACCCCAAAGCCTGGAGTTCTTATTCTGAGACTGCAGCAATGTCTCAGAGTTTTTCCAGAAAGAAGGAGTAAAGGAAGCCCTTGATGAAAGAGAACTCATCAATGCTGTTTCAGGCTTAAACATCTCAGCAGATAATGAAGTTGATTGCTTAGCTGAAATAGAAGCTTTGGAGAAAATGAATGAAGGTCATGTTCAGAGGAATGAAGAAAGGCTGTTCAGTTTTAAAGATGATGGAGGTCCAGCCAGTGCTGTATGAAGAATAATACTAGCCCCCACTGCCTTTCAGTGTTAACACAGTGGAGACTGTCAGCTGCCAATGGCAAATGAAGTTTTGGGTGACTTGAAATAACCATAAGGACTGTACAATGTTGCTTCTGTGTGTGTTTGTTTTTTCTTGAAACCCATGTGCCAGATGTTTCAGCATCGAAAAAACAGAATGTTACAACTTCTCATCTTATGAACAGAATAATATAATTCTTTGATAGCTAAATGTTATCTAGCTGAAATAGACCTGATTTTACATGATTTATGGTATAAAATGTTTTGATGAAAATTTGTAAAACTTAGGTAACATTTCCAAATGTGGAAAGAAGGGACAGAAGTGTTTATGAGACAGGGTTTTTATTATGAATTATTTGCTTTTTTCACCTCCCTATTTTGTGATACATCTTTCTCTGATATTTTGTCAGCCTAAAGTTAGCCCTTCTCAATTATTTTTGCAGACAAAAATTTCTTCTCTTTTAGTAGGTATTATAAATGGAAATTTGATTTCAGAATGCCTGACAGAAATAGAACTAAGTAATGTTGTATTGGTATATCATGAAAATGAACTTAATTCTGCTTTTTTCATACTTGAATCCAAGGAAAGGCTTCATGGGCTTCTGAAAGAGATAAATATGTAAGAAATTAACTTTCAGCTTGTCTACTTCATATAAAATGGTTAGGATGTAACTCATGATGTAGTTGCTCTACATTTATAATGAAAATGTAACTTTTCTGGAAGGACAGAATATAAGACTTAATCATGTTTGATAAATCTTAATGAAATCAAAGAAACAAAGTTCAGTTTACTTTACACTCAGACTATATATTTATTGATTTTTGAGAGAAATATGGCAAGCTAATAAAAATATTAAATAAACAAATGAGGAAAAATCTATATAAAGCAACTCGGGCACCAAATTAACCAACTAATTGAACTATTTGACTTCACTTTTAATAATTTCAGAGCTGGCTGGACTCTACTTCTAAGAAAAAAGCAAGTATTGCACTTTTCCCACTATCTTTGTTAGGACTGAAGCTCACTAACCACAATGTCATGACTCTGTCTACTACTGAAATCAGATTGGAACTACTAAAACCAAAACTTTTTGTCTGATAATGGGAAGTAAAAACCTAAACATCACTTAAATTTGAAAGCTTCTCCTGTAACATTATTTTAAAATGCAAATATGTTCTTTCTAGAAAAATATTTAATTTTGTTTGTGTTGTAAGCTTTTGCTTCATTTCAGAGAAGTGTGATTTGAGGTAGATATTCATTACATCTCTGAAATGCTTAGCACTCTGAAACAAAGATTAGATGACTGGTGACTATTAGCTTTACAGAAATTTCAGAGAACTATCTAAAAACCATTAACTATTAAAACCATTAAACCATTAAATATTTAAAATTTTGTTTTGTTTTCTAATATGCTCTGGCAGAGAAGCAAGTCTTTGTTGTGTGGCATTCCTGGAGTGTGCTATAAACATGCTTTTTAAATAATTAAAAACTAAGAGATCAAAAAAAGAAAAATAAATCAGGACGGTTCAAATAGTGTTAGTCTCATGATTCTTAAGATCTAACAAAGGCATATAATTTGTTAAATTTTAAAGGGATATATTTCAGCAAACAAAGACAGAAGATCTGAAAAATATTGGGTGTTAATAAGTGGGTGGAAAGCCCACATGTTGGGTATGTTTGCCAAAATCTGATACTCTCTGTATATGCTTTTCGTTCATTTTGTCTTTTTTGTAGATGTGCCCTTTCACAAACCCATAATTATATTGTAGATAAAATAATCCTCCCATAATTATATTGTAGATAAAATAATCTTTAACTGTGCAGTTCTTTTCTATAATGCAATTCATTGCTTGGATGAGCATCCTTGTATCATAAAGACTTAGAGTGAGATCATCACAGATGTGAAAGAGATTTGGGCCATGAACAATCTGTTTTAAAATACAAAAGCTTTTCACACTACATGCAAGACACTACAGTACATGTTTCTAGAAACAAGCAAATGGACTTAGGTCCATTTTGAATCTATAAGAAAAACCCAGTTAAGTGATTCCCCGATTAGTTAATGTGATAATAGAAAGCATTGACAATAATATAAATTCCCCCAGAAAAAGGGAGGTGAATATTCTGCTTCATTGTGTTGACAGGAAAATTTCCAAGATCATTCACTCCCTTTTTATTGTATTGACAACAAAATTCTCTAAAGGTAAATAGAATTACAGTGAATATTTTGAAATAAAAAGGAGAAGGTTTCAAAGATTCATATGATATTATTAAATATTCACTTATTTTGTGGAATTGGGAAAATAAAAAAGTTCTAAATGGTCACAGAAGTTCAAGCAAAAATCTGTCGGTGGAATTCAAAGGGACTAATATTTTGACTCACTCTGAGGATGGACTTTCTACTGAATTTCATGTTGACAATCAGATTGAATTCCTTTAGAGACTATTTTTCCTTAAAAATAGTCACTATTTTTAAGTCAATATTATCCAATGAATAAGAGTGCAGAGGTCTTTCAAGTTGTATATATACTCACCAATAAACTGAGGATTTTTATGCCAAAATTTGCCAAAGTGTATCGTTAATACTTAAAATATATTTAAAATAAAAATAGACATTTCTGTAAGACAAAAATCCTAGTTGTCAGACATATTTGAAAAATTTAGCCTACAATTTTCCAGTTTCAAGGGTAAGCAACAATTCTGCAAATAAACACTCTTGTGATTAGCTTTGCTGTGGCTAAGCTAAATCTGCCTCTTTACTTATCGTATTTTAAATCAGTATAAGCACATTTCAAATTATTAAAACATATGCTAACATGGATACACTGGAAATATTCTGTGAAATTGAATATTAATTAATATAAATTATAAAATGTGAAGAACAGAGAAAAGCAACTCTGAAGAAAAAAATGTGCCCGGCATCAGTTTTGTGGGAGAGAATCAAGCAAGCCAACATATGTGTATTGGGAGCCCAACAGAAGAAGAGAAAGAGGAAGGGCAGAAAAAATATATTAGAAGACATAGTTAAAAAAAATACATTATATTCAAGGGAATCACTATATAATTTTTTGGCATTGTTTCTATTGAGAATATCCATTTACCATACAATCCATCCAAAGTTAATATCAATGCTTCACGCTATCATCATATAGCTGTATCATCACAAAATTGATCACAATCAATTTTAGGACATATTCATTACTCATAGATAAATAAAACCCACATCCCGTACCCCGTATACCCCCCACATTATCAACCTTTAGCACTGGTGTGGTTTGTTACTGTTGATGAAAGAATATTAAAACATTGCTGTTAACTAAAGTCCATAGTTTGCAGTTGGTGCATTTTTACCATATACCTCTCTGTTATTAACTCCTTTCAAAAGTGACATTTGCTTGTCTTAGTTCATGAAAGAACATTGTTATATTTGTACTATTAATCATAGTCATCAAAAAATTGAGTAGATTGAAATACTAGTGATTAATGACTGGGAAGGCTAAGGGGTATGGGAAGTATAAGGCTTTTTTTTCTTTTCGTTTCTTTTTCTGGAGCAACACAAATGTTCTAAAAATGATCATGGTGATGAATGCACAGCATGTGATGAAATTGTGACCACTGACTACATACTGTGAGTGGACTGTATATAGGTGAAGATTTCTCAATAAAAACATTTTTTAAAAAATCACAGTTATCACCCACCATAGGATCATTATGTTATACAGTCCCGTTTTATCCCCCTAGCTTTCCTTCTAGTGATATACTCTAAACCTTCCCTTTCAACTACAATCACTCACAGAATTCAGCACTGTTAATTACCCTCATCATATTATGCCGCCATCACTTCTGATTCCAAACATTTAACTGAAACCTAGTTAAAAATTCTGCATGCATGAAGTATCCACTCTGCATTTTCTACCCATATTCTATTTCTTGGTAACCTATATTCTAGATTTTAATTCTGTGAGTTTTTTTATTATAATTAGTTCATATTATTGAGACCATACAATATTTGTCCTTTTATATCTGATTTATTTCCCTCAATATAACATCTTTCAAGGTTCAGCTATATTATTGCATGCTTCAGGACTTCATTCCTTCTTACTGCTGAATAATATTCCATTGGACATATAAACTACATTTTCTTTCTCCATTCATCTATTGCCAGACAGCTATACAATTTTCCACTGCACATCTAAAATAATGGAAGACAAAAGGCAATGGAGTGACACTTTCAATGTGCTTCATGTAAAGAATTGTCTTCCAAGATTTGTATATCAGTAAAAAAAATCCTTCACAAATGAAAGTAAAAGAAACTCATTCTCAGAATTTAAAAACAGTGAAAGAATTACTCGTTTCCAGGAGAACTCTCATTTATTAAATGCGAGAGTAGTTTTTCAAGAGAAAGGAAATGTAATCAGAAAGGCACTCATCCATAAGGAAAAAATAAAGAGCACAGGAAATGGTACATATATTGGGAAAAAAATATTCAATACATTTTTTTTCTCTTTCTTGTCATTTACTCTGAAATTACATAAGATAAAAAGCAATAAACATAAAACTGCTTGTTAGGATTATAGTAAAAAGACATAAGATATATAATAATAAAACAGAAAAGAAGAAGAGGCAATTGTATTATATTTGAACAAAATTGTGGTATTTTCCCCAAAAAGTCAATATTAACTTGAAGTAGGTAGTGATAAATTAAGATGCATAGTGTAGTTCCTTAATAAAACACTACACAAATGACTCTAAAATGCAGGTAATACATCCACAGAAGAATTTAAATGGCATATTGAAAATATTTGTTCTACATAAATGAATGCAGTAAAGAAGAAACATTCAGAATATGTTTTCTGCATGCAATGCAACTAATTTTGAAATCATCAGCAGAAATAAATTGGAGAAACTTCCAAATATTGGGAAATTAAATTGCACACAAATTAATAATATTTGGATCAAAGGAGAAATCACAATTGAAATAACTAAATTTTTTAACTGAATGAAAACACACACTATTAAGTTTATGAGATATACATGAATAAATGGTTATAATGAAATCATTAATTTTAAATTCATATATTGGAATAAAGAGAAATGTATCAAATCAATAATTTAAAGCTTCATCCAAAAATAAGCTTTAAATAAGAGCAAAATATGCAAAAAAATCAGAAGAAATAAATAATAAATATTAGAAAGTAAATAAATATATTAGAAGAGTTAAAAATGACAGGAAATCCATGAAGTTAAAAGTTTGGGTTTTTTTTTTTTTAAAGATTAGATGGACAGGAATAAAAGAGAAGAAACAAATATAAAACTCAGGAATAAAATGAGATACTATACCTGAACTTGGAAAAATTAAAATAATTATAAGAGAATAATATGAACATTTTTATGCCAGGAAATTAGATGATTTGTATAGGTAGAGTTATTTCTAGGAAAAAAAAAAACATTACCAGCTGTGACTCAGAAGATATAAAAAATCTGAATAAACATGAAAAGCAAAGGATTTTTATTAGTAATTTAAAATGTCTCCCTTAAATAAAAGCCAGCATTCAGATACCTTTACTGGTGAACTATAATGAACATTTAAAGAAGTAGTAGTAATTCTACACTTTTTTTTCAGAAAATATAGGGGGAGAAAACATTTTCAAAAATTAAAAAACCAATTTTTGAGGTCAGAATCAATCTTTCACCAAAGTCAGTTAAAGACACAGCAAGGAAAAATGATTACAAAAGAATGTCTCTCATGAACATGTCCTTAAAAATCCTCAACAATATTTATAAAAGTAAATCCAGCCACATGTCCCACATGCCAAAGTTGCTATACATACGACAAAATGGATTTATATCTGGACTTTCTTTTCTGTTTTATTGACCGCGATAACTTTTCATACATGAATATCACATTTTCTTAACTGCAGTAGTTTTACAGTAAATTTTGAACCTAGTAGCATAAATCTTCCAACTTTGTTCTTATTCAAATCTCTAAGGAAAAAAAGGAAAGCATTTGGAGATTGTGACAGCAAGTGGGTCAATTCAATAAATGTCTTTTTTGACCTAAGATGTTGATTAATGGGGTTTTTGAAAGCTAAACAGCAATCTGTCACTTAAAACAAATTTCCTATGAAAATTTCTTACCACTAACAACGAATGCACTGTAATAATTTTACCTAGTGTGAATTATTTTTATGAACATAACCTTCTTTGAGTAATATGCATAAATATTTTTAGTATATGGCCCTACGTTGTCAATATATTTGATATATACAAAATCTCATTGAAGTCAATGAGTTTCATTCAGAATTTGAACTAGGTCACAAAATGGATATGAGGCATTTTTCAGGATTTCAGGCATGTACCATAGGCATTTATCCAGCATTTATTTAATTAGGCCAAGAAAGTGTGCTGCTTCCAGTTATTTTATTCAACTAAATGTTTTCATGCAATTTTATTTTTATATTTTTGTCCAGAGAATAAAACCCATATCTACTTAAGAAAAATAATAGCATATGGCATCCAGACCTAATTTAGAGCAAATGCCATGAGGAAAAACCAATGAGATCATTAAAATGCTTAGTTTGCTATTCTGTGGATTTACATAATTAATATATCCAGAAGTAAAATGTAGTTGGCTGAACATTTTACATAACTATGCAAAAACTGCACATTAACATTTTGCTAAACATGGCTTTCTACTCAGTTGATTTACTTTAGGAATGCTTGAAAATAGCACTTGAACTGTATACTTTAATTTTTTTACTTTTATAAACAGGGAGAAATTTTGCTTGCAGTGTAGTTGGGAGTAGAAACTGGTATATATTGGATGCATCTCATCTTTCTGTTTCAAGCATTTTGTTCCTATAGTTTTGGTCCTATAGTATATGTGTGGAGTCATATATATGTATATATGTACATGTACAGACCTATATATATGCACAATATGCATACATATATGTATATTGTATATATTTATATATATTTTAAAAGCTATCTGACATAACAATGATAAAACTTTCACACATCAAATTACAATCCAATTGATCTTGCTCATTTTTTCAAGAAAATGTCTCAAGAAAGATATGAATAACCGCTGGCTTTCTTTATATCTCTTTTCCATTCTTCAATATAAATGTAATATCTACCACTGTATTGAAAATATTCCTGTCAATATTTTTCCAAGGATGCCTTTCCAATTCCAATCATCAGTTCTGTCTCATTATGTCATATATTGATTTTTAAAAGATTTTGGCACACTTGACAGCATTCTCTTTGGCACAATTTCCTTGTTTGATTTCAAGGACAAATAACTCTTCTGAGTTTTCTCCTATATCCTTGGCCACTCCTAAGATTTTTTGAAATTGAGTTAAATTTCCATTTTATATATCTTCCAGACTTCTTAGTGTTTGCATAATCTAGGGGTTAATTATTCTCTCTTTCTTCTTGGGTCATGTTCTCTCATAAGGTATGATTGTTCACAAGATTAAAAATACCACATATGTACTTCCAAGTTCATATTTTAGCCCTCATTTTGCCCTGAGGTCCAGACTCAAAACACTACATCTGCTTGCTTGTGTCATCTACTTAGAAGATGCAAATAAAAGAAACATTGATTCCTTATACCCCTCTCCAAAACTATTCTTCTCCAAGACTTGTTCATTTCAGTTAAAATAATTGTTTTGCACATACGTGTTGAAGCCAATATCCTAAAATCAACTTGATTATTGTCTTTCCCTCATCCCTAACACTCATTCAAAAAATTGTTTTTGGATTTATCCTCAAAATATATCACTAAAATTATATATAAATTTTACTTAACACCGTCAGGTTCACCCTTCTAGTCCTAGTCACCCTCATCTCTTGCCTAGACTAGCATCATGTCCTCATAACTTCTCTCTCTATTTCCCCTCATTATTCTACAGTCTGTTCCCCATCCAGCAGTCCAAATTGAGAAAATGAGAGAAAGGAAAATAATCCCTGAGTTCTTCTTGGCCTGATCCATATACTCTTGGTTGTAGAATATAATCCATTTCACGCCCATAATTTTTAATTCCACAGGACACGTTAGTCAGGAGTAGTATTGCAATTGTACCTATCCCTTTTTATATTGAAAACAGTTCTTCTATTTTACTAAGGGTAGGTATTGGGACTTACCATATTTTCATACCATCTAATTTCCATTTTCTTATCCATTCTTTTTCAATCTTACCTTATCCTTATCTGTCGTCCACTGCTTTATTATTTTGCCATATTACTTTCACCTATACATTTATAGATAATAAACAATAAATGGAGTGCCTAATTTGGGGAATTATATGGTTATATAATCATTATTTTTCATTAAAGAGCTTTTACAATATCTTAGTTAACCAGGATACTATGACAGATATTACATAATGAATTGGCTTGAACAAAGATATGTTGGCTCATGGTTTCAGAGGTCAAGAAGTCCAAAACCAAGGTACTGGAAACACTGCACCTTCATCCTGGAATCTTACTTGCTGCCATCATTTAGGTTCCTTCACCTGCATCTCTGTCTCCTGTCACATGGGTAATCTCTCTCTATTACTTTCGTTCTGCTGTTCCTCTGACTTCTGGATTCTGATATTTGGTTTATGATCCACCAATACTGTATATTAAGACCTAGACTGATACAATTGGGCCACACCTTAAATAAAATTAATATCTTCTGAAGATCCCACTTACAGTGAGTTCACACCCATAGGGATGCAGATTAAGATGAAAAGCATGCCTTGCTTCTTTTTGGAAATATATAATACAATCTACCACAAACAAGATATCATTGTAATTTAAGTTTCTCTGCTTTGGAATCATATTCACTAGTTGAAATAATTCCCTTGAAGAAGGCCATGAGGCAAAGAAATGATTCACGGATATAAAGACTGAGGCAAATGAGAAACTAAAGGAAATCACGATGCCTGAATAGGATTTCCTTCGCAGCTTGCTGATGACATCCAGTACCTGGGTGGTCACATAGTCAGTGACACACATCTGTGAATCCTTATTTTCTAGACTTCGTCAATTATTTCCACATATTGAAAACTTTCATTGAATACCTGTACTATGTCCAGTCACTATCCTATATTGAGTTTTATAGGGGAGAAAAGTGAGACTCACAGAGGATAAATCTATAGCCTGAAACCATAAGAAAGCAAGTAGCAAAGTCAACATCATTATTTTGTGTTGTAGCAATGTTAACAGGTGTCTTTGTTATAATAAAGTATTGAACAAAAAAGACACGGCCTTGCCCCTCACAAAGATTAATTTAATACAATTAATATAATATACAAATAATATACATATTATTTCAATGAAACCTAATATTATAAATTATTTTTAATGTATTAGAGAAGATGAATAAAGGCAGGAAATAATCCTCCTTAATCACATATATTCCTCACTTTTATTCTTAAAGACAGCTTTTTTATTTGACTGTTATGATTGAATCATTAAATTTAGTACAGCCTGAAAAAAACAATGAGTAACTTAATCATGGAGGGGCTGCTTTTGATTAGCAACTTTTAATATTTATTGAATAGTGTAATAGTCCTAGGTATAGTTCTAGTGCCAAACACAGTGTCCTGATATCTAAAAATGTTAGAGTAGGAAGTTGACTGCATTGTTCAATATTCTTTCAGTTGTTGGTGATAAAAACCTAATTTCACATGGCTTAAGAGAGAAAAATTCAAAAAAGAAGATTTATTTATAGGACATAGGCTCACAGAATTAAGGGCAACCTTTCAGGAAGAGGGTATCCTGTGTCTGAGGGAATAGACACTTGATATTTTCTGCATCTTTTGTGCTTTGAGTCTTGATGATGTTTTACCTAATTCTTTGCCTTGTGTTTTCAATATCATTTCCAGTAATTCTTGAGTTATTGTCTGCAAAGCTTTATACAAGAGAGGAAGGAGAACATTTTCTTAGGGACCTCCTAAAGGAAAATTATAGAGATGTGTAACAGTTGTTATGACTCAAGAATCAAGAAACTCCTTGAAAAATAATTTTTTTCTAGCATTGGATACTATGGCTTTCTCAGTAAATGTCATATCACCAATTCTCTAGGGTCAGGAGAATAAATTTTAGAAATAGAAACAGGGAGAGAGAGATTCTGGTAGAAAAAGACAATAGTTACAGATTATCCTTTGGTTGCCCAACAGGCATTACCATGTACATAAATACACAATTTTCTTTAATATAATTTTAAGAATACCCCCCTTATATTTATGCAATGGTTTCACAAATAATCATAAAAGAACACCAAAGCTAGACCCTCCAAAATAATATGTAACAACTGCATTGCATACCAAATTAACAATATTTCTGGCCAGAAATTGTGAATTGACCAGAAATGGCCCATTGTGATACTATAACTTATGGCAAAAATACACATATACCGCAGAAATTGTAAGCACAGTAAAATCTCCTAAGAAGAGAAAGGAAGGACTCTTGTCTTATAGTTCATATAGGTAAAAGCAGTTACCGTAGGATGCTGAACAGGATTTTGTTACTTCCTTTATTTGTTGAGTAATTGCTTTGTGGAGAAGTGAGTTCTTTGGTAGAACAATATGACTGGGGGATTTCCCTTCCCCTGTGTTTTCTGTGGCCACTTCAGACTCTAGCTGTGGGAAGCATTACTCTAATGGGTATACTATAGCTTTAGCAGTCAAAATTACCTTTTTTTTTTTTTTTTTTTTTTTTTTTTTAAAATGGGAAGTCACCAGGAATCGAACCCAGGTCTCCGGCATGGCAGGCAAAAACTCTGCCACTGAACCACAGTCACACTGCCCCAAAATTACTTTTGTCATATTTGTGGAAGCCTGGAATTTGCCTTAGTGGTGGAATTTAAAATGCATTTTTATAGTTTTAAGGTTTCTATAACATACATACCATATAAACTGTTTTCTGTTGATTCATTTTAAATCAAACCCTATCTTAGGAATTTCTAAATCAAAACTCACTTGGAATCTCTACAACTGCTAGGCCTCAGTTACAAGATCCAGATTTGATCTCTGCATGAAGCAAAATGAAACCAAAAGCTAAGTTGAGAATCCTCATTCTTTCCTCAGCCTATATTTCCATAGATTGTGCTTTTCAAGAAAGGAAATTCATGAGGTTTTGGATGGTGGATTGTCTAGAATGTTGATTTGAAGGGCCAGGAGAGTTCAAGCTTGCCTCCTTGCTCTGGGCTCCTCCAAGCACCGACCTTATTTCCTACGGAGTTTCCTACTCCCTGCCATTTGTCACAACAATTTTAGAACTAGGTGCAGAATACAGCTTTATAATCTTAAAGATGCATGATTCATTCACTCCCTACAGTTATAAATAGCTGGTTATTCCAGAAAGGGCTCTTTCAGCAAAAACTAGCTACAGGGTTTGCTTTGGTCTTCCTTTCTATTTTCAGGCAAGGAAAGTTGTCCACTTCTTGAAACATCTTACAGATGCAAGAAGGAGTCCAAGCATTTCAGTATCCTTACTTTTACTATCAGTTCCCCATAGCGAAGTTCCCAATAGCATTGTTAGATTAGGAACATATGTACTGAGGTGTTGGCTTCCTCAGCTCTCAGGTGGTATAATATGAACAGGTACTGTGGGAACCTCTGGGCCAGCTATCTCTGACCTTCTATAGTCTCATCTGTTTATTCAGTGAGACACACGGATATAACTTTTTAAACATGTGATGAAATGAAGAAAAAATATTTTGAAGTGTTGGCTCTACAGCCACAAATTAGTCGAATATATATATATATTGAAACTCAAGATTCACATAACAATTTTCTAGCCAACTGCCTTAGCACCACATAACAAGAATGACTTTCTCCTTAACCTTTGATGGAGGAATTCCTATTACCCTTCTCCAGACCTGTTTCATGCTTAAAGGTCTTTCACTGGCAATATTCCATATAAAACCAATTTTGTCTTAGCTCCAGTGGCATTGATTGTACGCAACATAAATTGATTTTAGCTAACTTAATAAAAATGGGATTTATTGGAAATATAATGGGATAATTCTCTTAACAGAAGAAAGAGATAGAAGATTTAGATAAAGTTTATGTAATCTATGGTCTGAAACCTGAGGCCTGGTACTATGTCATAAGGTAGCCACGAGTCTGCTTTATTTGAGAAACACAAATAAGGACAGATTATAAAAAGACAGAAATTTTTTGGCAAGTAAAAATATAGGTAAAAGCCAAGTCATGTTAAGTAATTGGCATATTATACTGAATAAAATGCAAAAGCTTTCCTCTGAGAGAAAGGAAGCTATTGCTACATTCTGCCTGTGGTGAAATTTTCATAATCCATCCCTGGGAGTGTGTCACATAGTAAATGCCAACTTGGTGGGGATGAAATAAACAATCACAACAAAGTTAAGGGCTTTAGGAATTCTGTCTTTCCAAAACTGATATGAAATTGAAAATGGAACTGCTGAAATTAAACTGTAGCCAAGTATTGGCAAAAGAGGATTAGAAAAAAAAGATGTTAAATTTTCTGTTATCCTGGCTATTCTTTTCATTATTTCTTAAGGGAGCACTCTGTGAATAAATTTGAAATTATGAGGAATTGATACTTTTAAAATGTTTTGCTATTTAATTTTTCTATAAGAGTCATTGTGGAGCAGAACTTAGCATCTCCACTAACATAGAGGCCCCATTTAATGCACCTAAATTTATGGGTTTATATACGTCAATAGAAGAGGCTCCCAAAGACCATAGTCATAAGGCCTAAAAAGGTTTGTTTCTCCAAAGCTGTACACATACCCAAAACAGTTATTCAAGTTTGTTTTCATTGCTACATGAAAGCTAAAATATCTTAAATGTCTTGGACTAAAGCTACAAATTCTGAGGCCAACGCTTTGTGGTACTAGCAAGCAAAAATGTGTGCAAAGGCTTCTGAACAGGCAGGAAAATGAGCAAAAAAGAATTATCCTCTTACAAAAGAATTCTTGCCAGCTGGGGTTCAATCTCTTATCAGGTCAACCATCTGAGGGAGCTGTAATAATCTTATCTGTAACCAGAGGATTGATAAGCACTTCAAGGTTCGATAGAGAACCAATCAATCAATCAATCAATCACTATTTGACCGAACTGTATCCCTTTAATAGGAAAGTAATCACAACTCTACAAAATATTTACAATTCTAAAATGTAGCAACAGAGGTCACTTCATTTTGAAAATAGGAAAATTGCCATTGTGAAAATGTTTGCATTATTTTGGAAATATAGATTATTTGAATACAGAATAAAAAATCTAAATATTTGAGATTTATGAAAACCATGAAAGAATATTTCAAGGCATTTTTGCAACTGGAGTAAATAATTTAATTCAAAGAGGCTTCCCAATATTGGTGGGAAGATTCAAGATTTATTTTACCAAATCTGGATTGTAAATGTGGAGGTATCCCAATTAAATACCTAAATACTATGGCATATTAAAATTCTGTGTAGAATCAAATAAGGCGGACTTATTTTATTTGTGATTTATGGAATCATTATTAACCTGTGGAGAACACTGAGTACACATATGCATTATTGTGTAAAGTTTTTGACAGCATTTTTAATTTCAAAATTTTCACCTAATTGCTAAAATTTGAGTAGCATAACTTAGAATAATGACAACTAGTTTAGATACATATCTAGTATAATTTTGAGTAAAGGTACACACTTGGCAAGATTATTTTCAATAATTACTTAGAAGTTTTAGTCTTCATCAATTTGAGCTGAGTTGAGCTGAGCTATTAATATGAGCTCTTAAGCGTTCATTTTATTTTCCTTTTCTCCTATTTTCTATGCCACTTTTAAATATGGAACTATAGAACTTGGATATTGGGTCTCCCTTATATAAAGTTACTGAGTTGCCCATAATTTCCATCTGCCTAATGATTTTCTTTTTTTTTAAGTTTGTGTTTTGAGAAAATGTCAACTTTTTTCAATTGTGAAGAGAAAGCAGTACCCACCCCTGAACATAAATTGTCATAAGAATTAAAATCCTTACTACAACAAAGATATATACCAATATATGCATTGTAGAAATGAACAAGTGACCACTGGACCACAAGTTGATGGCAAATAAGAGCAATAGAGATAGCATAGTACAGGGAACTCGTAGAAACCTCTAGTTTCTTGATATTTTGATTTTATTTTTTATTTTTAAAAATGCATTTTCCATCCAGATATCCATCACATTTTATAATCTAAGATGTATATTTGTGATTCTATGTAATTTTTAAGAGGAGCTTTTCACTCCAAAAGTGCTCTAAGCAATTTTATATGCAGTCAGTCTACTCTCCAGTGTGCTGATCTTTTGAAAATGTGTTCACTTCATGATTAGAATTATTTGTTTGGCATCGCAATACATTTCATGTGACATACCTTCTGTGGACCATTATACCAGTGTGTGCAATCCTGGTACAGTATTCTGTACCTCGGCAACTTGTATATACATCATAGGGTGTTTTAGTGTTCAGCTTTGTGTATTGTGATATGTCCTGTATCTGTTGTAAATGAATTGTCACTTATAACAAAATAACCTTAGGATCAACGATAATAATATACACTGAATTTTCTCATGTCACTGGTTGTATTGAGGTAGGCAGCTTCTGATTTGGTAGCAGCTATATGATACCATAAATGATCCAGGCTCTATCTTTCTGTTTCATGATGCATCGCGTTTTCTCTTTGTCTTGCATGTTTGTCACCTCATTTGAAAGATGAGGATCAGAGTTTTAGACTTCATGTCCATGTTCAAGGAAGTAAGAAGGGGAAAGAGTGGTGCCAGAAACTACTTTTTCCTCTCTGTTTGTCAATAAATGAAACAAGTACACAAGCTTCTAAGCATATTTTGCTATTTGGGTCATTGTCCTGCATTTGAACTGAGGGCCACAGATGGCTGTTAGAGGTGAGTGTAAATGCAACTTTCAGGCTTAAAGTTACTATATCAGGAGGTAGTAAGGATGAATTGTGATAGGAATCGTTATTGATTTACTGTGTTTAAGAAAGCCCTTTTTGCCTTATATTTCTTGTAAAAAAAAAAAAAAAAGAGTAGTGTTTGAATTTTTTTTTTTTTTTCTTTTTTATATGGACAGGCACCGGAGATCAAACCCAGTTCTCCAGTATGGCAGGTCAGAACTCTGCCTGCTGAGTCACTGTTGCACCACCCATGTTTGAATTTTTAAGAGGTAAAAATATTTGGAGTGTATTTGTTGCTTTTTATTTAACAGATGGTTACTGTTAGCCATCTAGGTAGTTACTGTCGCTGTTAACAGTACTTAACTTTAAGTCTGAGTAGACTTCATATTTCAGAAATATTTTGAGAAATAGATTTATAAGGGCAAAGGGCATAACTAAATTTATGGCACTTTGCACATGTTGAAAAATTGCTCTTCAGAAATGGTCCATTATCACTTCTATCTTCATGATGGAGAAAAATAATCATAATAATAAAAATAGAAAATAGAACATAACACATACAATGGGTCATGCTAGGTGTTTTCCCTATATCCATTCATTTAATCTTCACAAAAACCCTATTTTCCCAAATAATTTCTTGAAAAAAATGTACAATTTATTTGCATTGTTGTATATAATATAGTATACAGTTACTTGTATTTAGGTTGGTTCTTGGCTTTCTGTAATGCCTGATTGATGCATCTTTACAGTCTAGAAGTATTACTGTACTGTTCTACTATAATGGGTTTATGCTTTAATATATTGAAGTAAAACTCACTAGTTTTTCTTTCTATGTTTAATCATGAAGGTAAGTGATTTTAATTTCCCAGTCATTCAGATTTATATATTTCAATATTATATTTGTGTTTCTTTTTTGAAATAGTATCTTCTTATCTGTTGAGGTTTCTTACCTTTTTCTGTATGGTAACCATATTATCTTTTTATCATTAAACATAGTATAATAGCTGTTTTACCATTACTGTCAGTTGATTCCAGCATCTGGTCATCTTGGGATCAATCTCCATGGATTATTTTTCTCAATGGAGAATGTGTCACATTTTCCCAATTATTCTTATGTGAGGTTGTGCTGGTTTGAAACTGTTGTCTACCCCAGAAAAGTGAGGTCTTAAATCCTGATTCAATGATTGTGCTGTTTCCATGGATGTGTGACCCACCCAATTGTAGGAGCGGACCATTTGATTAGGTGGTTTCCATGGAGATGTGTCTCCACCAATTCAAGGTGTGCCCCTTACAAAAATCCTTTAAGGGGGAACGATTTTGGAAAAAGATTCAGAGCTGACCCAGACAGAGATGTTCAGAGATGCAGAAAGAAAATGCCCCTGGGAAACCCATTTTAAATGAGAATTCAGTAGAGAAAGCTAGCAGACATTGTCATGTGCTTTCCCAGATGACAGAGAAACCTAGAGAATGCCATCAGTTCTTTCTTGAGTCAAGTTATCTTTCTCTGGACACCTTAATTTTTACATTTTTATGACTTTAGAACTGTAAACTTGTAACTTAATAAATTCTCTTTATAAAAAGCCATTCCAGTTTTGGCAGAACGCTTTTCCAGCAGAATTAATAAACTAAAACAGAGGTAATTTGAGGTTTTTAGTCATTACTGTGATGTGATGTTGTGGAAACTAGGTTCTGTTATATTTTGACAGAAAATTATGAGTTTTTGCTTGTTTTAACAGTTGGATTCAAACAGCAAAATCTCTCTTATGTGGCTGTTCAAATCTAAGTCCATTTATTTTTCATCTTTAGCCGGACTACTCTGAGTCTTCCCCACACTGCATGGTTTAGGAGCATGTCAATGAATTGGCAGTTTATTCACAAAATTTTGCGTATCCCCTCTCAGCTTATTTCCTTTCAGATATCTCATCTTCATTTTATCAAGAACTGTGTTTACCCTGCACTATCTTTTTGATTTTTCAGCCCGGAAATACTGAGATTTTTCCATCAGAATTTAATCCCTACATGGAATTCTGCACTCAAACTAAAATAATAAATTTAAGGAACTAATCTTTCAAGTTTCTACTCCCATTCAGAATGTGTCTGCTTGCTTAATTCTATTACCCTAAATTGTTGCTTCTTGTACTTAATCCAGAGTTTACAGTTGTCATCTTTGGGATAGTTGATTCAGTAGATGCTTACTTCTAGTTATTATGTCTGAGAACTTAAGTACCTCAATATTTAAGGAGATTTTTCATAAACTAAGAAGAATACTTCTCATTGAGCCTTCTAAGAGTCTAAACAGCTAACTCTGATGCAATCACCCTACTGTCCTACTTCCTCAGTACATATGGGAAGGAATCATCTAACTAAATTGTAGTTTTTGCTGGTAAATTATTTCCTCTATACATCTAAATATGGTGGGATACTGCAAAAGTAGTTGAAGAAATTAGGAGATGCAACAAGATCTAGATTTGGTTTATTTCCTTCCCTATTTTGATGCTAATTAAGTAACAGACTCATGATTTTCTCTCAGAATATATCTAATCACGAAAGAAGAAAAGTTGGAAGGAGATGTTACGAGAGAGCAACATAAAGCAGTAGAGCTGTGTCAAAGATGAATGAATTTTCTATGAGGAGAATGGACACCAGTAGAAAGTGGGTTTGAACTTTATAGTTGCTCTACAATTTATCAATGGAAATAGAAACTTATAATGTCAAGTTATAGTTGGACTTCCATTTCAGGGGGCTGTTCATGGTGAGATCATAAAAGAAAAGATCAGAAAGAAACATAAGGAACTCACAGATGCATTTCATGCATCAGACAATATTTGAATCTCTGCCAGACACTCAACATTGAAAGCCAATCAAACAAAACCAGAGAAATAGTAGGAACCAACACAAAATAAACTCCACAGTGGCCAGTTAAGGAAAATTATACATTTCTGTTTTTCTGACCTTCTTTTGCTTCCTGACACAGTTAGAAGGAAAAAAAAAAAGGTATTACCTCAGCACAGATGGCACAAATCTCTCTCCTTACACATACACATTCTACCAAAGAACCATTACTTAGGAAATAAAAGGTGATTTTTATCTCAAATTTGAGATTAAATTTTATGATGGACTGCATTTCAATAATTGGAAGTGCAAAGAAAGCTGTGCAAACTTTTCAAGCTTTCTTTAGGAGCCAGTAATTTCTTTAAGATCTATTTAATAGAGCATAGATCAATTTACTGAAAAAAACTAATAGTTTCAGGTTTAATGATATAAATATGAATATGTTATAGACCAGTGTGTCTCAACTTTAATATAATTCATCTGGAGATCTCATTAAGAATTCAGTTTCTAATCCATTAGTTCTGGGGTGAGGCCTGAGATCCTGTACTCTGAAAAGTACACAAAGGATGCCAGTAATATTAACCTATATGCTAAACACAT
This sequence comes from Tamandua tetradactyla, assembly GCF_023851605.1. Taxonomy (NCBI): domain Eukaryota; kingdom Metazoa; phylum Chordata; class Mammalia; order Pilosa; family Myrmecophagidae; genus Tamandua; species Tamandua tetradactyla. The sequence goes on from NC_135345.1 coordinate 59,623,474, forward strand.
TTTAAGCATAATGTATCTAGATTTGGTTTAAAAAGTAAATAACAATGAGAAAGAAAAAGCTCTTAAAATGAAAAAGAAAAAATATAAAAAAGAAAACAGAAAATCATTCAAAATCAGGGTTGTATAATATAGGGTTGAGGACATCTTCCAAAATCTAGGTGGGGTGAGTGGGTTAATGAGCCTCAGTAATGAAGAGAAACAAAAATATCAATCCTAGGAGCTGAATATCTGAATAATGGAAGCTATAAAAACAGGAGGGTTTTCAATGATAGAAAACAAAGTTCAAAATGTTCCTCACATTGAAGGTCACGAGTCTCTATGTAGAAGAGATTGTCCAAGAATACAGGCTGCTCAAGCAAGTACCATGAAATGGGTTGACTTAAACAATGGGAATTTATTAGGTTATGGTTTTGAGACTAAAAGAAAGTCCAAATCAAAGCATCACTAAGAGATGCTTTCTCCCTAAAGACATTCTCCTTCTGAGGCTGTTTTCCAGCAATCCTTGGCTCTTCTGTCACATGGTAGTGTCTCCTGGTCTCTTCTTTCTCTTCTGGGTTCCATACATAGCCAGCTTCTTCTTCTTCTGGCTTTCACTCTCTGTCTGCATTCCACTCTGTTTTTAAAGGACTCTAGTAATAGCATTAAGACCCACCCGGGCCATGGACCTACCAACAGGAGTACATTAAATATAAGAACATGTTTCTCTGGGGTACATACAGCTACAAACTACCACAGGTATAACGAAATTCCTAAAATCTTGGGGATAAATCACACCAAGAAAGCAGAAGCACAAGATTCATGTATGAGTAAACTCTTACAAGAATTAGACCTTTAACAATTAAGGTTAACGATGCTGACTAACATTTACCCAAAGCATTGGCCTCAGTGGGTAAGTTAGGGCTTTCATGGAAATCTAAAATGCCAAACAAATCCAGTCTCTGAAGTATGGGCATGAAGGGCAGAACAGGAAGTCTGTGGGAAGGTACAACCTTTGTGTTACTACCACTTCTTTGGATTCACAAGCTAAGCATCTGATGGCAGTCAAGGCCACAGTTGGTCAGCAGGACGAGCAATGATTAAGATGAGGTACATACGTTGAACAGTAAGGAGTAACTACCAGGAACCTCTGAGTTTACCACTATGTCTTACTTTTTATGGTAAGGACCACTGCTTCACTTTTGTCTTTCTATTCTCATGTAGTTCCTCTTGACAACTTTAACCTGGTACCATAAAGGCAAGATAATTCTGGGGAAATAGATTAATGAAGTTGATGGAACTTAGCTTGTTTGAGTATAATTAATTGGTATTAATAGTAAAAATATCCAGGTTTTTATATTTTTGTAAAAATAAGAAATTTACTAAAAATGCTTGTTTATGGCTGTGTAGAACACAATGTCTTGTAGGACAACATTTTTTAGTCAATTTCTTCAGCTCTTCTGTTTTTCTTGAGGAATTAAAGTCAAGAAAACTTTGACAGAGTCATATTGTATTTATCCTCTCATCTCCTACCTTATCCCCACTCTCATTTCAGAATAAATGAGCAAACTCCCAAACAGGTTTTCTCATCAGCATTCCCCATGCAAGTGCACTAACCATACTATTCCTAAAAGAAAGGTAAAGCAATGGCATTGTACTCATTTATTTCGTGTGTTCCAAAAAGTTGTGAAAATGTCTTGGAAAAAGAATCAGAGTATTGTATTTGGTATGAGGACTATCCTACAAATTTATGCAGACAGTATATTGGCTATATTTGAAGAAAACTGTCCAGGATGCACCTCTATTTAGCTTTATCATACATGTGCATAAATACTAAAGAAATGGTACAGTAAATAGTGTTCAAAGAGAATGGATAGGAAAAAAAAAAGGATTAACCCACCCAACCACATTACTTAGAAATTCAAGGAAAAAGCAATTGCACTCTGATTGTAAACTTAGTAGGGAGAGTTTCTCAGTCTGTCTTGAAGGGTTAGTTCAGTGAAGACATGATATTTTTCTTTTCCTGCTGAAAATATGGCACTGCAAAACTAGTTGCCTAAAAACTCTAAACTGATATGAAGGTTTCATTGCTTTCATCTTACTTGCCGTATAATTCTAATGATTTTACTCATTTAGGACATGTAGGAATTAAATGATACTTGATGTGAGCTTGTTGAAATGCAAATGAAATTTTTCTTAAGATAATATGTCATATATAAACTTTAAAACTATTCCCATAAATATAGAGAAAGGAGACATCACCTGGGATTGAACTTAAAACTTTTTGAAAATGTTGACATAAGGGACTTTGATTTGGAATAATGGTGAAATTATATGCCTATATATATATAAATATATATATATATATATATATATGCATGTGTGTGTGTGTGTATGTATATATATAAACATTTAAAAAATAGGCTGTGTTAAATAATAATAAATTTTAGAGGATTCAATCTTTGTGGGACTTTAGAAAAATCTTTTACTTTACTCAGTTATAAAAGCTGAATTTCTTTTGTGTAATAGGTCAACAATATAGAAGTCACAATGATGGTTATATAGTTACAGAAATTTAAGTTGTTTTTAGTTAGACAATATATTACTTTCCATTACTAACTTGCAGTTATTGTTTGAAAAGTATATTTAGAGGCATGCAATTATTTTGTGTATATGATACCCTTGTGACATAGTCATTAATACACCATTTTATCAGTGATAAAGACAAGGTTTACATGATTTTCTGAAATTCAAAGGACTAATTTTGTTCTTAATTCTTTAAATTTCTACCCTGCACATGATAAAATGTCAGTAAAAGCTTCATAAATATGATAGGCTTGTATAAGTTTAGAAGACGGATCTTGATGTGTTACAAGGAAATTAAGGAAGGTTTCAGAAAGAACGGGATTGAAATGCACATTGAGTAAATAGTAGAGATCTTAGCTAAGATTAGATAATGTTGGAGGGAAATTTCATTATCAGAATCTATGTGAAAAGGACGGTTGAAAATTTATAGCAATAAGAACAACAAAAAGGTAAATCAGGCTATAAGGCTGCTATAAGAAAAGAAGAAATGGCACAGGATGGAAGAAAGCTTTGAGTGCTAAAGAGAAGAGTCACTCTGTGATGTTTAGTTTTTTAACTTTAAACATTTAGTTTTACAATAATAATATCATTATTTTGTTGTTATAAAAGGGAAGATCTTTGTTATATGTTCAAAACATAAGAAACATAGAAAATGTTCACTTTATGTAGAACATGTGATATAATAGTGCAACTCTTTCTGTAAGTATGGCAGCAGAGGATGATTATGCAAATGTTCAAAGTGTTAAGTCACAACCAAAAAACAAAATAAAGATGCATAAGGATATTTTAAAAAAATTTTGAGAAAATACGACATGGAAAATAAGTAAAATACTTGGTTGTTAAACAGAATTTTGGCACCATTGCTTTACTTTTAAAAGGTGCTATATTACATCTATAAATTAGAAGACAATTTGTGGGTTTATAGTATGATGGCTAAATGAAACTCCCAACAGAGTAGTTGCAAGCCTATTTGAAGTCTTATAATAAACTTGTGACTTGATAAGTTTTTTTTTTAACTTTTTTATTGTATAACATAACATATAAATAAAAAGCAAGGAAATATAAAAGCAATAGTTTTCAAATCATGCTTCAACAAGTAGTTACAGGACATATCCCAGAGTCTGTCATGGGATAACATACAATCTTCTCATATTTTTCCTTCTAGCTGACCCAGAATATAGGAGGCTAGAAGTAATAAATATTATTTTATTATCACATTTGATTTTTTTTCTTTTTTGTAAAAAATAACATATGGTAAAAAAAGCAATAAATCTCAAAGCACAGAACCACAATGAGTTGTAGAATAGATTTCAGACTTTGGCATGGGTTACAATTCCACAATTTTAGGTTTTTACTTTTAGCTGTTCTAATACTGGAGACTAAAAGAGATATCAATTTAATGATTCAGTATTCATATCCATTTGTTAAATTCTATCTTCTCTGTATCACTCCACCATCACCTTTAATCTTTCTATCCCTCCCTTCAGGGGCATTTTGGCTATGGCCATTCTAACTTTTCCACATCAAAAGGGTGTCAATACTATAGGGTACAGAGATAGAACTGGCTGATGTTATGGAGAGGCTGGGCCCTCAAGGTTTCAGGACTTATCTGGTCCAGGGACCCATCTGGAGGTTGTAGGTTTCTGGAAAGTTACTCTAATGCATGACCTTTGTAGAATCTTATATATTGCCCTGGGTGTTCTTTTGGATTGGCTGGAATGGTTTTGGTAGGAGTTTGGCAAGTTATGATAGGTAGCAATGTCTAACTGAAGTTTGCATAAGAGCAACCTCCAGAGTAGCCTCTCGCCTCTATTTGAACTCTCTCTGCCACTGATGCTTTATTAGTTATATTTCTTTTCCCCCTTTTGGTCAGGATGGAATTGTTGATCCCACTGTGCCAGGGCTAGACTCATCCCTGGGAGTCATCTCCCATGCTGCTAGGGTGACTTTCACCCTTGGGTTTCATGTCCCATGTAGAGGGGAGGACTACGATTTCACTTGCAGAGTTGGGATTAGAGAGAGGGAGGCCACATCTGAGCAACAAAAGAGGTCCTCCAGAAGAAACTCTTAGGCACACCTATAGGAAGCCTAAGTTTCTCTGCTACCTACATAAGCTTCACAAGAGCAAGCTTCCAGATCAAGAACTTGGCTTACTGATTTAGGTGTTACTAAAATTTGTCACACTATCAGGGGATTCCCTGATGGTAAAGTTTAATAGTTCCATATTTTTTTCTCCCATCCCTCAACGGACTTTGCCAATACTTTTTGATTATCTGCTTAACATATTCCAGAATGTATCCAGTCATTACATTAAACTATACAAGATTAAAGGCCCTCTTTCCTATTCTGGGCTCCCTGTGTTTCCATTGTTCAAATGAGCTATAAAGATAGGTTGAGTTAAATTATGTGCTACAGAAAATACAGGCTCTGGACAAAATAAACCTTTCTTCCTTTGATCTCAAAGAGTACGTGTGGTTCTAAAATATAGACAATGTCTTCCTTACCCCATGTCCTGAATTGCTTTAACCCTGACCTGATTAGCCTCTTTCTTATCTCTAAATACCAGGATATATGTATATATATATAAAACCACCCTCTCAAAATCCAGAAATAATAATTACCACTCTGGACTAAATGTGTCTGTTATAAAAGCTTACAATCTAGTCCCTTAATTTTCTAAAGGAGACCATGCAATAGTTATTTTTTTTTATTTATGGCTAATTTTAGGCAAGACATCTGTAGTATTATTATCAGGAGGACCCCACACCAGAGTGTGACCAATTTTCAGTGCTGAGCTCAGTTATACTCTTTAAGGGCCCTGGATTTAAAAGGCAGTTAAGACAAATCCTGTTAACCAAAAAGATTTATTTTATAAAGCCATGCGTTTTATTTCTTAAATTCCTAGTTTAACATATTAACATGGCCTGAAGCATCATTTCAGGAACAACACAAATCTGGCCAGTAAATTGAATCTGACCTGAATGCCTCTGCAGCTGAGACCTAATAGGTTATTATTATGTGAATAGGTTATTATTATGGGAATGTGGCATTCCCAGAAACTAAAATTTTAAAATGGTTGTGGCTTTCCAATCAGTACATACAATAGACAGGCAGTCCAGTGAGCTGGGCTCCCAAACTGGTCTTCCACCATGAGACCTCCAATCTTGGGGTTCTCAATCCATTCCAAATAACCCAGCTCGATTCTTTCTTTCAGAGGTACTGACAAATGCAGTAAATTACAAACAGTTTTGCTTGTCCATGACAGCAATTTGTCTTCCTCCTGAATGTGGGAGTCATCTAGCAGTGTTCTATATGGAAAGCTCAGTTAGGTCTACCCACTGCTATCTCTTAGTCTAGGTCAGGTGTGGTCTAGACTCAGCAATCAGTTTGAATTTCAAAGAATTCACAAAAGCTTGGAAAGATAGCACAAGAAATTTTCCTTCAGGATCAGGAGAAATCTTTCAGGAATAGTTCTGAAAAGAAAAGTTCACTCCTTTCTTCCCCTTTCCCCGAACCTCCTCAGGTGCCGGGGTTTTGTTTATTTTATTTTGCTTTCTCCTATTTTGTGTCCCATTTAGCAAACATATAGCTATGTTTAAAAAATAATTTTATACTCTAAATCCAGACCTTTCATTTGGAAAAGCTGTATTCAAGAGAGACAACAGCATTTTTATAGAAAAACATTTTTTATGAAACTTAAACAGAAGGACATATCTTCAGAAATGTATGAAATGGATTTGCATAACCTCCCAACCCATGATCATTTATCCAAGAGCAACCCAAAAGAGATCAATCTCTTCTTGGAAATAGATGCATTAAATAATCAAATTGCCTTACTAAGGTACATGTACCAGGAGAAATGTAAGAGAAGTAGAGATAGGCTACCAGTTTCTTGTTTCAAATGCAACTAACACAAAAAGTCAAATACAGAAAGTAAACACTGTAGTGCTTTCCTAAAAGGGTTAAATCTGCAAGCCCCACCCTATAACTTGCAGCTTTCGACAGAAAACATAAAACAGGAGAACAATTAATCTCTGTATCAGAAATATACAGCTGATGAGCAGCCTGATTTTAAATGGTATCATCAAGAAAATGTTCTCTCCGATGAACATCTGCAAGTGTTTCAGATGGTCCAACCAGCATCCATGATGTTTTCATAGTTTGGGGCCCCACAAAGTAGTCATTTACATGTGCAATGATATGAATAGAAGTTCTGCTTATTGAGCCTGTACCTGTTTTCAGTTCAGCATAGGTCATGATAACCCAAAACAGCTTATGACAGACAGTATTAGGCAATTAGGATCTGTGGAGTTAGAATTCTGAAAGAAGCCACTGACTTTCCTTTAGCAGCAACAAAGCCAACATGCTGCAAATACAGCTAGATTCCAAGTCCAAGTGAAAAGAAAGGCCTTCCTAACTCCATTTTCTCATGTCAGTTTTGGAGTCCAAATTGACTCATTCAGGAATATGTGTATCAGGCTGGAAAATCACCAGCTTTTCAGGGTCAGTCAATTGATTTCAAAATACCTAGACTAGAAAGTGCTTTTTTAAACTGCAAAAGTGCATCTCCATTTTGCAAAAGCCTCTATTTTCATATCATCTTCCTTTTCCATTTTTTCATTCTGTTTATAGCCAGCCAAAAGCATCCAAGGGATCAAGCAAATCAAATCTCATGAAACTGGATGTATAATTTTCAAATTCTTCAGTAACTTTTACCTCTCACGATAGAAAATAGCTCATACCATGTCTGATTCCTTAGCCACTTGGGCATCAAAGGTTCATAATACCCTGCCCCTTCATTTTTTCTTTTGCCAAATAATCATTTCACTATATTTTAAAAGAGTTTATTCTATCATTCTAGCAAGTCCCACTTCTGGCATCAGCTTTGTTGGCAATCACTAAGACTACCTCAAGTTCCAATGAGTAGTTAGAAAAAATCATAGGACTCAGCATGTAGCTGTATGCATGGCTATTATTTATTACAGCAAAATGATAGAAATTAAAAGCAGAAAAAGTAAAGAGTGCACTGAGAGGAAGTCTGATAGAGACAGACACAAGATTCCAAAGTTTCTTTGAGAGTAGAGAAACATAGCTTAATTCCTCCAGCAGCAAGTGGTGACAACAGATATGAAATATTTCCACCAAGGGAAGCTCACTACCAATGCACAGCCCAAGTTTTCCATGGGAAGCTGCTCATATAACTACCTGGCATATGCCCACATTCCAGACTCCCAGAAGTAAAGTAGATATTCAACATAAACCACATACTGTTTATACAAACAGTATAGGCACACTGAGCCATTTTATCAAGGTGTGGTGAGAACACTCTCAAAGTCCAAGTTTCCAGAGATCAGAGAAGGGCCAAACTTTTAAGCAGCACTTTCAAAAGATAGCAGTCAGGGCTTCCTTTAACTCTTCTGCACAACACCTGAAAACTGAGCCCCCATATGAATGGAGCAAAAACTGACAGAATTGAAATGATAAATAGAGAATTCAACAATCATATTTTGAGGCTTCAATAGCCCGAATTCAGTAACGGATGAAGCAATGAGATTGAACATCAACAAGTAAATAGCTGACTTGTAAAATACTATAAGCCAACAGACCTAATTGACATCAGTAGAAAACACTATGTAACAACAAGTTAATACACATTCTTCTCAAGTGCCCATAGAAGGTTCTTCAAAATAGATATCTTTTTAGGTCACAAAAAAATCTCAATATATTTAAGTAATCAAATAATAAGTTTGTTCTCTTACAGCAATAGAATGAAATTTTAAATAACTAACAATGGAAATTTTCAGAAATTAAAAATAACGTACAAGATTCCTATTGTTTTGGTAATGGATGGTGGTGATGGCAGCATCACATTGTGTATATAGTTAACAGCCATAAAATATATAGCTAAGTGTGACTGAAGGTGGAAATATTAGATCCTATGTATGGTAACAGAATGAAAGCTAAAAAATCCATAGAACTATATGACACAAAAAGTTACCCCTAAATTAAACCATAGACTATAGTTGATAGTACAATTGTAGAAAATGTGCTATCACGAAACATTCTAAATGTTCCATATCAATGCATGGTGTTAGCAATAGGATGGTATATGGAAATGCTGTATTTTATATATGATTTCTTTGTAATTGCACAACTGCTTTAATAAAGAAAATAAATAGGTTGACTATAGGGGCAGTGGGAGGGGTACAGGGGTTTGTTGGAGTTCTTTGTATGTATGTATGTATTATTTTTGTAATTGCCCTGTAAGTTTGACAGTATTTAAAAATAAAAGTTAAAAAACAACAATGAAATAATGTGACAATTAAACAACACATTCCTAAATTACCAATAGGTCACAGAAGAAATCATAAGGGGCATTAGAAAATACTTTGAGATAAATGAAAACAAAGACACAATATTTCAAAACATATAGGCTGCAACTAAAGCAGAGTTTAGATGTATTTATAGTTGTAAAGGCCCTATATTTAAAAACAAGTATGATCTCATAATAGTAACTTAGCCTTTTGTATGAGGAAAATAGAACAATGAAAATAGTTGTTCATTGAATAACAAATGATGTCAAAAACAAGGAAGGAGGAAGTAAATGATAAATATTACAGCTCAAAGAAATGAAGTAGAGAATAAAAATACACTTGAGAAAAATCAATGAAACCAAAAATGTGTGTATGAAAAGATCAAGAAAAATTGATAAATGTTTAGCTAGACTGATCAAGAAAAAAGAGAGAAGACTCAAATTAAAAAAATCAGAAATGAAAGAGGAAACATATTACAAAAATTAAATAAATATTATAAGGGAATATGATGAACAACTGTTTTCTTGCTTACAAATTAGATCACCTAGATCAAGTGGCCAATTTTCTAGAAAGACAAAAGCTATGGAAACTGATGCAAAATGAACTAGAAAATCTGAATAGAGCTAAAACAAATGGAGAACCTGACTTTTCAACTAAAAAAAAAAAAATTACACACACAAAAGTACAGATTCAGATGGCTTTGCTGGTGAAGTCTATCAAAAGTTTAAAAATTTAACATCAATCTTTCACAAAATCTCCCAAAAAATAAATGAAGAAGGAATATTTCCCAAAGCATTCTATAAAACTAGTACTATCTGGATATCCAAAACAGAAAAACACATTGCAGGGAAAGAATTCTACAGGCCATTGCAGGGAAAGAATCTATAGGCCAATATCAGGTATGTATATAGATGCAACAATCCTCAACAAAATACAAACAAAACCAATCAGCAGCACTTTAAAAGAATGGGATACCATGACCAAGTGGGAATTATTCCAGAATTGCAAGGTTACTCTATTAATTTTCTATTGCTGATGCAATAGATTACTAATACTTAGAGGTTTAAAAACACAAGTTTATGATCTTCCAGTTCTATAAGTTAGTAGTCTGACATGGGGGTTACTAGGCTAAAGTAAAGGTGGGGGCAGGCTTTATTTTTTCTGGAGGCTCTAAGGTACAATTCAATGTAAAATATTTAGTTTGGTTCATTCATTCATTCATTCAAAAAATATTTTAGTGAGTATCTATGCCAAAGACTGTTTTGGGTGACTGAGGTAAATGAGGGACCAAATCACTGCTCTTAACCAAATTTTTATGCTAGTTAGATTTAAACAATAAACCTATAAATAAATTTTTGTTTGTTTGCTTTTAGAAGGTAGAGAGCACATTGACAAGGAAAAACTAAAGCAGGATAAATATTAACAAATGCCTTAGGCTGTGGTGCAGATAAGCTTTAGATTTAATTTTTAATTTAAAAAAATTACAGACAGATTCATTGGGAAAGACATTTGAGCAAAGACTTAAAGGAAATAGGGAGTCAACATTGAATATTTGGGAGATGAGTTCTATGCAGAGGGAACAGCCAGTTTCTTATGCTACACATGGGAAGATGTTTCCATGTATGAATCAAGAATCAAGGGGATTAGTATGGCTGGTGCAGAATGGATAAGACTGGAGGGAAAAGGAAATGAGGTAAAGAGAAGTAAAGGGGCAGGGCAATATAGAATTCAAACATTTATTGTGAGAGTTTTGGCTTTTACTCTCAGAGACATAGGAAGCCGTCACAGGACTATCAGCAGAAAATTGATGTAATCTGGAAATCTTTCAATAGAATCACCCTGTGCAGATTGAGAATAGTCTGAAATATACTTCTAACTGGACTTTTCTTCTTTTATTCTTTTCTTTCAATCTATTCTTCACCTTTTTACTAGAATGAACTTTATAAAACACACATTAGATAATTCCTGTGGTAATCAGGTTCAGGTGTCAACTTGGGCCGGTGAAGGTACCTAGTTCTGCTGCTGTGGACATGAGCCAATGGCATGTGAAACTCATCTGCTGCTGATTGCATGTGCAGTTGGCTAGGGGGAACACCTGCTGCAGTGAATGATAGTTGATTTAATTGGCTGGATGCTTAAAAGAGAGAACTCAACACAGTGCAGCCCATGTAGCTCAGCTCAGGCCTTTGGAGATGCAGAAAGGAAGCACCCCAGGGAAAGCTGTTGGAACCCAGAGGTCTGGAGAGAAGGCCAGCAGAGATCACCCTGTGCCTTGCCTTGTAAAAGAAACCCTCAGGTGAAAATTAGCTGCTTCTCCTCTGAAGAATTATGTTTTTGTTTTTGTTTTTAAATAAAAAGCCAAATAAAACTTTAATTAATTAAGTATATGTAAAAATCATGAAATATGCAGAACTGGAAGAGCAATTACATTTTAAGCTTCTCAGATGGACAGTTAATTAGCCATAGAACAGAATATCAGCTAATGGGAAATACAGTCATATTTTATGGAAGTCACATAGGTCATAATAATCATAGTGTGAGAAGAACCATCAGACTCACATGTTTCCTCTTCTTTTGGAGGATCCTGACCTAGAGAGAAAAGAAGGGACTTGCTAGTAGTCTGACACAGGGGTTACAAAGCCCCATGGGTGGCTGCTGCAAATCCAAAGCTGGCCCAATCCATGGGTTCCCAGTCCAGGAGCCCATCCATTCTGCCACGTGGCTTTTGAGAAGTCATGCATGTATTGCATTTTTGTGAATTAAATCTTATTTGTAAAGGAAAAAATATTTTTTGCAAATCAATTACTCATTTTTGGCTTTCCCTGTAATTTAGAAGAAAGAGCAAAGGGTTTGGATCCAAATTCAGTTAAGCCTGAGAGTCAAATGCCAGGAATTTGGTTTATCTCCTGTGTCATCTTGCAGAAGGGTTTTAATCTTACTGTGCCTTAATATCTTTGTGAAAAAGAAAGTATAAGCCTATTCAGTGAGATTTTTTTTTAATTTTTAACTTTTTAAATTGTATAGTATAACATATATACAAAGCAAAGAAATAAAAAAGCAATAGTTTTCAAAGCACTCTTCAACAAGTAGTTACAGGACAGATCTCAGACTTTGTCATGGGCTACCATATGATCCTCTCAGATTTTTCCTTCTAACTGCTCCAGAATATAGGCGGCTAGACGGCTTAACCCAAACAACTGTAAGGAGAGGGATGGAAAGATCAAAAGTGATCCTACAGAGAAGTTAGGATTTAACAAATTAATATGAATGCGGAATCATTAAACTGATATCTTTTAGTCTCCAGTATTTCAGAGCAGCTGAAAGTTAAAACCTAAAATTGTGAAACTGTAACCCATGTCAAACTCTGAAATTTGTTCTACAACTAATTGTGGTCCTGTGCTTTGAAATTTATGTTTTGTATATATGTTATTTTTCAAAAAAAAAAAAGAAGGAAAAAAGTCTATTGTGATGATAAAGGACTATATGTTTTTAACTAAATAAATTCTCTTTCATTAAAAGGCAATCCATCTCTGGTGTGCTGCATTCTGGCAGCTTTGGAATACTAGAACAGATTCTGGTATCAGAAAGTGGGGTGATGCTGCAGTTTTCAAATACCAGGCATGTTGGAATGTTTTTTTTTTTTTTTTTTTTTGGATGAATAAGGGAAAGATTTTGGAGGAACTATGAGGAGCTTGATGGAGAAGTCCTGGAGTGCTTAAAGAGATTGTTGGTATAAACGGAATCACTGCCAGATTGGACAAAGGGGGAAAGGAAAGGGACGGATTGGAGTTTGCAGAGTGAGAGCCATAGAAGCTTGGGTTTGAAGCCAAGAAACCTCGGCTGGGAGAGTGGACCCACCAGTATATGTGGAGAGGGTGACTTTGGACCCAAAGGCCTCTGCCTTCACATTGCAGGCATTTCACATCATTGCAGTGGAAGAGTCATGCTACCTGAGACCTTGGAGAAGGTACAGCACACTCCTTGGGGCTTGGGGAGAGCCTGGCTGCCATCACATGGAAGGGTTGAACATATGCCCTGGAGATGGCAGAGAGCCCAGGTGCAACCCTGATGCTTGGAGAGTGTGTAGGTAGGTTCAGGTGTCAACTTGGCCAGGTGAAGGCACCTAGTTCTGTTGCTGTGGACATCAGCCAATGATATATGAACCTCATCTGTTGCTCATTTTATCTGCAGTAGGCTAGGAGACATGCCTGCTGCAATGAATGATGTTTGAGTTAATTGGCTGGTGCTTAAATGAGAGAGCTCAAGGTAGCACCACCCAAGCAGCTCAGTATACCTCACCTCAGCACTTGCAGGTCAGCCCAGGGCTTTGGAGATGCAGAAAGAAATCACCTGAGGGAAAGTTGTTAGAACCCAAAGGCCTGGAAAGAAGGCCAGCAGAGATCACTCTGTGCCTTCCCATGTAAGAAAGAACCTCAGTTGAAAGTTAGCTGGCTTTCCTCTGAAGAACTATACATTAATGAAATAAATCTCCTTTTATTGAAAGCCAATCCATCTCTAGTGTGTTGCATTCCAGCAGCTAGCAAACTAGAACAGAGAGGGTGGAGCCAAAAAAAAAAGGTGGTCAATGTCCCCGAGGTTGCATTCAGAGAGAGGGGGCCACTGCATAGGCCCTTGGAAAGGCTATGTGGGACTATCTCTTTCTAAAGCTCAAAGGATAAATGATTTCCAGACTTTGAAATCCAATGGAGTTTGCCCTGCAGGTTTTCAGAACTGTTTGAGTCTTGTGACCTCTGTGTTCCTTCTAATTTCTCCCTATGAAAATGATAACATATATCCTGTGACCGTCTCTTCTTTGCATATTGGCACCAGTTAACTTGTTTTGAGATTCATGGGTCCAGAGCCAGAAGAAAAATTTTGTCACTTTAATATCATTTAAGATGATGTATATGGTTGCCAAGTTGACAAAGGGTGGACATGTGATAGTTAGGTTCAGGTGTCAACTTGGGCAGGTGAAGGTGTCCTGTTCTGTTGCTGTGGACATAAACCAATGGCATGTGAACCTCATCTGTTGCTGATTACATCTGCAGTCAGCTAGGGCGGGTGCCTGCTGCAAGAAATGATGTTTGATTTAATTGGCTGGATGCTTAAATGAGAGAGTTCAACACAGCAAAGCTGAAGCAGCTCAGCAGCTCAGCAGATCTCAGCTCAGCACTTGCAGCTCAGCCCAGGCCTTTAGAGATGCAGAAAGGAAGCACCCCAGGGAAAGCTGTTGGAACCCAGAAGCCTGGGAGAGAAGGCTAGTAGAGATCACCCTGTGCCTTCCTGTGCAAGAGAGAACCTCAAATGAAAGTTAGCTGCCTTTCCTCTGAAGAACTATACATTTTTAACTAAATAAATTCCCTTTTATTACAAGCCAATCCATCTCTGGTGTGTCGCATTCTGGCAGCTTTGGCAAACTAGAACAATTCCACCCTCTACTTTTTGGTGACTTCCTATTAAAATATAATCCCAAATGCTTATGCTCTCCAGAGTCCTGTTATCAAGCTCTTACCTCCCTCTCTAACCTCTACTAGGGTTACTAACACTTTGGTCATTATGCTCCACCCACAAGAATATTTCCTCATCAAGAAATTTAGATCTTTCATGCAGATATTCCATAATACCTTTTGCTTTGCCTGAGAGTAATTATGTCTATTCTTTCCCTGATTAAATCTTACAATTTTGCAAAATCTCAACTTCAATGGCACAGTCTCAGAAAGGTCTTCCCTGAATGTTTAATTGAGTAAGGTCTTCTGGTACAATTGGCTATAATTGGTCTTCTCTACTGCAGGATAAGCTCCATGAAAGTAAGTTTTATACTTGCTAGTTTTCTCACAGTGGTTGCACCTCGCATCAGTTATTTTCTCCTCTATCCTCAGATGGCATTACAAAACTATTTAATATCATCCTCTCTACTTATGTGAACTGGTAGCCTAATATTAATAAAAAATGGATGGAGTTTAGCTCATTTTATCAAGACTTATCAAAATGTACTTTAGGGATGTCACTGAATTGCTCTGAAAATTTTGGTTCACTTATCAGTAGTCTATGATATGTTTTTGTTAGAATACCTGGGTTTTACATAAAAGATAAGTTTTAAAGGTAAGAATATACAATAAACATCAAAGTATCACATTATATGGGTCCCAACACCATTTCATACTACATTATATGGTGTTTGAGTTGGCTTTCTCTGAATGGTCAGTATTGAGTAAAGGTTTCCATGATTTTATGGGTCTACTTATATGCTCTTTTTCCTGCAAAAGCTTTACAGAATTCAGTCTAATGTTGAAGAGCTTGCTTTCTACTTTATGGGCATAATTGAAATATAACCACATCTCAAAAAATGATAGGAAAACTGAGTCACTATAAATGTATTTTTGCATATTATAGATAAACTTTTATTGAAAATGACCAGAGTGTTGCAGATACTCACTCATGCATCTTGAATTAAATTTGCTACCATGTGGGCAGGATTTAAGAATATGTGTGGGCTTTGAACATCATGTTGAAGGCTTGTTCTCTTTTGACACATATTTTTTTAAAGGATTACTCTAAACAATTTTTTAATCAATAAGTAATTATCATGGTTCTTTCCAATCAAATAAATATTGACTGAGAAGGAGACATGTTTTTTATCTATTTCTGGGGAAGAATGCTATTATTGCTGTTTGCAGTCATTTCGTATTAAATAAACTCATATATTTGTTAAATGAAGTGATACAAAACGTTTAAAAGAGATGCAAACTGAATTTATAGTGCTTTACTGGGAGTTATAATATAGATTATTCTGGTTCTTTTCTACCTGGTTCTTGCATATCAGTCTGTAAGAGATATATATGGGCAATGCATTAGCGTATTTATTTGAGGCATTAATACCAAAGCCTGACAGCATTATTTCCAGTGTTTATATGACTATAAAATTGTTTTATGAGAATACAATTAGTAATGTTAAGCCTAGTTATTATAAGCAGTAGTGCTGATTGTTCAACAGTAAAGTTCACTTTATAGTGGCATAAATGAACACTATTTGTGCTATCATGCTTTATAGCATCAAGTAATTTCACTGTAAAAGAATCACAGTTATCCTGAATATCTTAATCTCACAACTGAACTTTGCATTCCTGGTATATTTTAATTCAATGTTATGATGATTCACAGGATTTTTGATCTAGTAAAGCCATGCTTTTTTTAATCAAAATAATCATGAACTATATATTTTAAAATACTTCATATAAATAGAATTAATTTTCAAATATATTTTTATTATTCTGAATGTTAATTAGATATAGTCTGGTTAGCATATAATTATACAGCATGAGCATTTTTCTTGCAGATTTTGAGTTTGTGTGTAAGTCATTTCATGATGGCATTGTAACCTGTATTTTAAATGAATACAGAGGTCACTTTTGATACATAGTCCATTTAAGTCAATAACATTTGAAGTTATGGATGCTTAATTACATTGTTATATATTGACTTATACTTACCAATGCATTATAATGATTAAATAACAAATGGGTTGCTTTACTGTTTGTCTATCATGTTAGTCAGCATAGTATAGGATATTCTTTGTTATTAAAGAATCACAAATCTCACTGCTATAGCAGAACAAAGATTATTTCTTACTTATGACAATTCCAGGAAAATCCTTGGCCATACCTCCTCCACCTGGCAATAATAGGATCTTGGAAAGCTTCCATAATTCTGTCATATCATTATGTTGAACAGGTATCTTTCTCAGTCAGTGTGGCAGCACACAGCATTCTGAAGGCCCTCAAATTAGCAGATACATATTTTACCCAGGAAGCAATTATTTCTGATCACAACCCATGGGCCAACAACAGTTCACATGCAACTTCCAACTGCATGAAACTGGTAAAAGCAGTTTTTCCAAGTTCCCCAAAGAAGTATGTAGATGATATTATATTAGAAATATCAGCAATCCAAGCAAGCATCAGTCTATGACATATTGAAATGGACAATTCTATCGGAAAGTTATGAGGAATGAAATAAGTCAAAGTTGATTTTTATATTTCTCAATAACTAAAGAAATACCTAGTTTGGCTTTCCATTTATTCCTTCTGACTTGTATTTGACCAAAGAATCAATTTATTCAAATTGTTTAAAATGTTCCACTTTTTCAATTAAGATCCCTTATCTGTATCTGAATGCAGTTCTTACTGAGTTTTTCTTATGATAATATTCATTTTCCACAAGTTAATTTTTATATTACATTCTCTGGTTGCATTACTTTAATTTCTGCAGAAAATACACGTGTCCTGAGGAGCAAGAGATAATTCATGAGTGAAGAATGTCCTAACATTGATGCTAAATTACCCTAGATTTGGGTGGATAAAAAGATGGTTTAGTGTTAGCTAGTAATTAAAAAAAATTCTATTCGGATTATTTTAAAGAAAAAAGACAAAGTTCCAAAATATTTTCAACACAACTCGATAGCCATTAAACCACTTATTCCCATATTTATGTTGGTATTTATGTTATTTATTATATTTTATATATATGTAAACTAATTAATATGTAACACTATTACAGTTAATAACTATAGTTAATAGCTAACACTTATACTATAGTTAATAGCTAACAATATTTATAGTCTATAAAAAACTATAAATAAAGCTCTGATATTCTAATGAGTCTTGAAGTCTACCCACAATTGTGTCAATAAGTATGTGAACTTGGATAAGTCACATATTTTCTATGAAATTCATGTTTATTATCTGAAAAGTGAAAATCCAATTGCTATATTTTCTTCAAGAGTTCTTATAAATCCATTATTTAATTCAGATTCCAGTGAACTGATATTTTTCTTAAATATGTCTCTGAATAAAATATTAACTTCCATTACACTAGATGAGAGAAGTGTTAGAGGAATCAACATAGATTATCAGCTACCGGTCGCACATATGTGAGAATTTCCATTATCCTAGATGATGCTAGGAGGAAATATTAATATATGAGGAACATAAGGCAGAGTATACAATAAAGCCTGAAGTTGATTAGCCATTTATTTATTTATTTATTTATTTATTTATTTATTGGCATGGGCAGGCACCGGGAATCGAACCTGGGTCTCCGGCATGGCAGGCAAAAACTCTGCCACTGCTCTATCATTGAATGCCCAGCCATTTATTTTTATGTCCTTATAACTAATAAATTTGCTACATATGTTATGATAGCTGTAAAGGCTGCATAGCTCTCAACTGGTAAGTTCATCTTTGGTCATACATATTTCATAAAGCATTGAAATAAGTATATGAATTCTGACCAGAGTAGACAAATGAGGGTGGTGGTGCTAGAGGGCTTTCTGTGTTGTCTTTTTCTGCTGCTTTTTCTGTGTGAAAGGACTATAACGTTAAATTCATGAAAATGCATATACCACTTTCTTGATTCTCCATATACTATGCAAATAGATTTTCAAAAGTACACACACAAACACTTAAAACAGTCAGTGGAGGCAATGAGTGAAACCAGTGTGTATTACTTTCACTTTATTTTCTTGTGTAGTAAGACTACCAAGTGAAAGGATGAAAGTGAGGTTGTATGCTAGTTTGAAAGGAAGTATGCCCCCTAGAAAAGCCATGTTTTAATCAAAATCCCATTTCATAAAGGTAGAATAATCCCCATTCAATACTGTATGCTTGAAACTGTAATCAGACCATCTCCCTGGATGATGTGATTTAGTCGAGTGGTTGTTAAACTGGATTAGGTGATGATATGTCTCCACCCATTTGAGTGGGTCTTGATTGGTTTATTGGAGTCCTATAAAAGAGGAAATGTTTTGGCGAATGGGAGATTCAAAGGGAGCAGAGAATGCTGCAGCACCATGAAGCAGAGAGTCTATCAAACAGCGCTTTGGAGATGAAGAAGGAAAATGCTTCCCGGGGAGCTTCATGAAACAGGAAGCCAGGAGAAGCTAACAGATAATGCCATGTTTGCCATGTTCCCTTGCAGATGAGAGAGGAACCCTGGCCGTGTTCACCATGTGCCTTTCCAAACTCTCACTGTGTTTGCCATGTGCCTTCTCACTTGAGAGAGAAACCCTGAACTTCATCAGCCTTCTTGAATCAAGGTATCTTTCCCTGGATACCTGTGATTGGACATTTCTATAGACGTGTTAATTGGGACATTTTCTCGGCCTTAGAACTGTAAACTAGCAACTCACTTAATTCCCCTTTTTAAGAGCCATTCTGTTTCTGGTATATTGCATTCTGGCAGCTAGCAAACTAGAACAGGTTGTAAGCATGTAACATACGTATTTCTACAGAGAAATTTTCAAAATCCATCATTATTTTCACAACTGAGGATGTGCAAACGTATAGCTTGATAAACAACTTGGTGGCAAAACTGAAAGTATTTTATGGTATATGGACATGGAAGGCCTGTTAGGAGTGCATTTTACTTCTGAGATTCACTTTTTCTCTGGCAGTTAGTTGAAGCATGAATCTATACTTCACTCAATTTTTCACCTATCAAAAATCTTACCATAAGAAAGCCAAATTCTACCAGCAAAATATATTGACATAAACTAAAGGACTTCACTGAAATTTCTCTGTAAAATTTTACTCTGGAAATATATATCTCTTCTCACAGGACCCCAAAAAGGGATTCCCAATTTTCATCTGGTAATTTCAACCTTAGCCTGAGGTATCAAATTTGTGTTTACATTAACTTTTGAATTTTGCATTTAATGTTATGGCTCATTTGGATGTAATAACTAATTACATGAATTTGAATCAATATTGTTTTCTAAATTTTATGTGTTGGTTTATTTTATCTCATTAAGTGCATGTTCTTAACATTTGACTTGATATTTTATATTATTTTAATACAGTGTTCAATTTATGAGCACTGTTTTTTAAAGTATTTTTTAAATAAACTTTATTTTTTTAGAACAGTATTAACTTTACTAAAAATTTGTGAGGATAATACAGAAGGTTGCCATATACCTCGTACTCAGTTTCCCCCATTATTAGCTAATTACATTATATGGTACACTTGCTAATATGAACAGTTTATTGAGGATAACAAGATATGAGAGAAAATCTCCAAATGCGAAAATTTTCAAAGTATGAAATAAAGGAATACAGAAGAAATAATGCTATTTGAAAGAAAAGGAAATCATTTTTTAAAATCCTACTAATATTTTCATCATGATATAAGAAAGTATTACATCAGTTTAAAAGAAAATAAAATTATCTGTTTAAAAAGAAGGAAAAGGAATAATAGAAAGTGCTATTATATTCCTGATGGGGAGAGTAGCAATGCAAACAGACAAACCATTTCAATAGAAATATTGGGAGACAATGTCAAGTTAAGCTCCCAAAGATAAAGAACAGTAAAAGGCAAATAGAAAACATAAGATAATTAGAAACTGATTAGAGGAGTTCCAATATTTGATTGATAGATGGAACAGTAAAGTAAGTGAGATAATAATAAACCAGAATTGTAGTATAACAAAACTTTTTATGTGTCTCATGGAAAAGAGACCTTCACTGGAAGATAGAAAGCAAAGGAGGCATGCTGAGAAAGAGATATTATGGGTAGAACTTATATTTAGTTATGCTTTCTAATTGTAAAGGCAAATAAAAACATGAAATGATTCAAGAAATTGACCTCCCATGCATACTTCCTTAGGAAAATACTGGAGGATATAGCTCAAAACAAGGAGTCTGTGTTAGTTTGCAAGCTGATGTAATGTAATATACCAGAATTGGAGTGGATTTTAAAAGAGAGAACTTATAAGTTAAAGTTTAAAGTTCTAAGGAAGTAAAAGTGTCCAAATTAAGGCCCCAACAAGAGGTTCATTCAAGAAAGGCTGATGGGTCAGGAAAACCTCTGTCAGCGTGGTGGTCACATGGCTGGCAACTGCTGGTTTCTTGCTCCTGGGCAATGTTGCTTTCAGCTTTTGTTTCTGTGAAGATTCCTCACTTTACATCTCCAGGGTTGGTTTTCATCTCTTGGCTTCCCTTGACTCTCTCCAGGTTCTGAATTACTTAACATCTCATGGCAAAGATTGCTGGGCTCCAAACATCTTCAAAACATGTGTGCTTCTGTTCTCCACATGTCCACACTGTGTCACTCTGCTGTGAAGTTTCTGTTGACTCTGAGTGTTCTGTCATTTCTGGCTCTTTCAAAAATGTTTCCTCTTTTAAAGGATTCAAGTAAATTAATCAAGACTTGCCTAAATGGAGTCACATCTCCATCTAATGAAATGATCACACCCACAATGGGTGTGTCATATCTCCATGGAGATAATCTAATTGAAAATTTCCAGTCTACAATATTGAATCAGGATTAAAAGAAAGGGCTGTCCCTACACCATTGAATCAGGTTTAAAATATGGTTCTTCTGGGGTGCATAATACTTTCATTCAGCACACAGACTAATTAAAACAAGAAGATATCAGGTTCATTAGACAGTCGCCATTAAAAATTAAGCAGATAACAAAGAAATTCCAAGGTCATAGCTGTTCTTATGTCATAGACAGTGAAGCAGCTAGATTAGAGTAAGAGAATCTAGGTTGATTCCAAATGCCAATTACAGACTGTTGACTCACTGGGTGATACACTAGACAAGTTCAGCCATAAAGTTATATCAGCAGAAAATATATGACACACCAAAGCCCAGGTCTGTCTGCTGCCACTTAGAAGGATGTATTTACATAGCAACCTGGAAAATTAATACTGCAGGGAAATAAATACCCGATACATAATGCATTAACTATGATTCTTTTGTACTTTAAATTTAATAAAATTATCAACATTTAAATAGGCATTAATTTAGTAATTTTATCAAAATAAACAAAAACAAAACACAGATCCTGCTCTAAATTGTCCTTTTTGACTCCATTTAATAGAGCATTTCTGACTGTGGTCCAAAGTGGACTAAAACAGATTGAGAAAAACAAATTTTAAAATATTATTTAGAGTTTCAAAGGTAACCTAAGAAGACAAATGAAAAAATATATGTATTTATTGAGAGGTGGGATATTGAGCACTGCGAAATTGATAAATCAAGAAATAGCTATTTAAGCACATGATTTGGGAATACACACTGCTTTATATGGTTACTTTGAAACAGAGTTCTGGTATCAGAGATTTGGGGTTCAATTTGCTGCTTTAGATTGTAATCCATTCATACTGTGATTGGTAAACTAATCTGCAATTTTAGATTTTTTAAACAAATGAAAAATAACAGTAGTGTCATGGTCTTCTAGGAGGGAAGAAAGTGTGCCTTTACTTTATAATTTCATATTTTGTGTAATATTTGAATTTTGTGTTTTATGTGATTTTATCATTTAAAACTGTTTAAAATTAAAGTTTTATAGTACTTCCTTGTCTTACAGCATGGATCACAAATTACCACTTATGGGCCAAATCTGATCTAACACCTGTTTATATATATGGCTTACAAGCTACAATTTTTTTTTTTACATTTATAAATTTAGAAAAAAATAGAAAGATGAATAACATTTATGATAATTACATGAAGTGTTGAAAGTTTCAATGCATATGAATTCTATTGGAATATATCCACTCATTCATTTACATACTTCTTATGGCTGCTTTTGTATTATAATGGCAAATATGAGTAATTGAAAGAGATGTCAAAGCATTGGAAAATACTTAAATATTTAATTTAAAGTTTGCCAGCCCTGTCTTAGAGGATATTTCCTTCCTGAAAACTCTCCTAAGGTTATTTTTACTAAGTTTAAATAAAAATCACCTTTTGAAAATAATGGCACACAATGGCCATATGTATAAATTTGACACTCAATACTTGTATAATCGAATCTTTAATTTAAAAAATAATGCCCTAAAATAGCTTAAAATAATGCAAATGATGCAACCATGGTCCCAAATCAGGAGAAAACTAAGGCTGCTAGAGCCAACAGGTGAAGATGACATCTGGTGACCTCATCTTGTGGAACACTTAAACCACTGAGGAGTGAAAAGGCTAAAAGCTAACTTGGTACTTATGAAAAAGACAAAATGACTAATGAGCCAAGGGAGGGAAATTAAATCATCGTTCTCATAAAGTTGACCATCCAAAGGTGTATATATATATATTGAAGGATGTTAAGAAGTATTACACATATATCCTTGTTACTGTTCTGAGGAGCAAATCATGTTATGTAACCAGCTAAAATTCTATTGTAGGCATTATGCATATATGTTTTAAGGAGAATAGGGAAAGATGTTGAAGAAGAAAAAATTACAAGATTTGCATTTATGTTAGTGGTAACCATTATGTTACGGTATATGACTTTTTTTCCTTTCAAGATTTTTGTTGGAAAACAAAACTAAGCTGCGAGGGAAGATGGCGGCTTAGTAAGACGCATGGATCTTAGTTTCTTCTCCAGGACAGCTACTAGGGGAGTAGAAACGATACAGAAAGCGCCCAAAGCCACAACAGAGATAAAAAAGACAGTGTACCCAATCCTGGAACAGCTGGCTGGCTGAGAGAAGCAGCTCGGGTGAGATCGCCGAGGCGCGCGGGCTTCACCAGGCGGGGCGGCAAGCGGCCGGAGTTACTCCCTTCCCCCTTCCCGGGCCGGCTGGAAGAATTGGAGAGGCGGTCCCCTGAAACCAAGGTGGCTGGCGCCCACACCACGCGCGGCCCCCCGGACCAACTGAGAGAATTGGATCAGAAACCCCCAGGCCGCGGAGAACGGTGACGGGTGGGGGAGGCCCCTTCCAAACCCGTGACTCCCAGGGAACGTGCACTCTCTCGGGCGGGCCGCTGCCGCTGGTGCCCTCCCGCCACGCTTGTCGCCCAGGGCCGACTAGGAAATTGGGACGGGCTCATTCCCGGGCTGCGGCGACCAGCAACCCTCCCTGCGTTCGGACCCCGGGCCGGCTCAAGCCGCTTCGGCTAGCGAACCCCCCGGACAGCGAGAGTTTTCCAAAGTTTAAGGTCCCACAGCACCTTTTACTGGTGGGACCCGCAGACAAACGTGTGCCACGAGCGCCACCTACTGGGCAGGATAAGAAAAACAGAACCCAGATATTTCACAGGAAAATCTTCCAAACTTTTGGATCCAATACCCAGGGAAATCTGTCTAAATGTGCAGACGCCAACAGAAGATAACGGATCACGCTCAAATAATTGAAAATATGGCCCAGTCAAAGGAACAAACCAATAGTTCAAATGAGATACAGGAGTTGAGAAAACTAATGCTAAATATACGAACAGAAATGGAAAACCTCTTCAAAAACGAAATCAATAAATTGAGGGAGGACATGAAGAAGACATGGGCTGAACATAAAGAAGATAGAAAAACTGAAAAAACAAATCACAGAACTTATGGAAGTGAAGGACAAAGTAGAAAAGATAGAAAAAACAATGGATACCTACAATGATAGATTCAAAGAGACAGAAGATAGAATTAGTGATTTGGAGGATGGAACATCTGAATTCCAAAAACAAACAGAAACTATCGGGAAAAGAATGGAAAAATTTGAACAGGGTATCAGGGAACTCAAGGACAATATGAACCGCACAAATATACGTGTTGTGGGTGTCCCAGAAGGAGAAGAGAAGGGAAAAGGAGGAGAAAAACTAATGGAAGAAATTTTCACTGAAAATTTCCCAACTCTTATGAAAGACCTAAAATTACAGATCCAAGAAGTGCAGCGTACCCCAAAGAGATTAGACCCAAATAGGCGTTCTCCAAGACACTTACTAGTTAGAATGTCAGAGGTCAAAGAGAAAGAGAGGATCTTGAAAGCAGCAAGAGAAAAACAATCCATCACATACAAGGGAAACCCAATAAGACTATGTGTAGATTTCTCAGCAGAAACCATGGAGGCTAGAAGACAGTGGGATGATATATTTAAATTACTAAAAGAGAAAAAACTGCCAACCAAGACTCCTATATCCAGCAAAATTGTCCTTCAAAAATGAAGGAGAAATTAAAACATTCTCAGACAAAAAGTCACTGAGAGAATTTGTGACCAAGAGACCAGCTCTGCAAGAAATACTAAAGGGAGCACTAGAGTCAGAACCGAGAAGACAGAAGAGAGAGGTATGGAGAAGAGTGTAGAAAGAAGGAAAGTCAGATATGATATATATAATATAAAAGGCAAAATGGCAGAGGAAAATACTATCCAAACAGTAATAACACTAAATGTTAATGGACTGAATTCCCCAATCAAAAGACATAGATTGGCAGAATGGATTAAAAAACAGGATCCTTCTGTATGCTGTCTACAGGAAACACATCTTAGACCCAAAGATAAACATAGGTTGAAAGTGAAAGGTTGGGAAAAGATATTTCATGCAAATAACAACCAGAAAAGAGCAGGAGTGGCTATACTAATATCCAACAAGTTAGACTTCAAATGTAAAACAGTTAAAAGAGATAAAGAAGGACACTATATACTAATAAAAGGAACAATTAAACAAGAAGACATAACAATCATAAATATTTATGCACCGAACCAGAATGCCCCAAAATACATGAGGAATACACTGCAAACACTGAAAAGGGAAATAGACACAAATACCATAATAGTTGGAGACTTCAATTCCCCACTCTCATCAATGGACAGAACATCTAGACAGAGGATCAATAAAGAAATAGAGAATCTGAATATTACTATAAAGGAGCTAGACTTAACAGACATTTATAGGACATTACATCCCACAACAGCAGGATACACCTTTTTCTCAAGTGCTCATGGATCATTCTCAAAGATAGACCATATGCTGGGTCACAAAGCAAGTCTTAACAAATTTTAAAAGATTGAAATCATACACAACACTTTCTCGGATCATAAAGGAATGAAGTTGGAAATCAATAATAGGTGGAATGCCAGAAAATTCATAAATACCTGGAGGCTCAACAACACACTCTTAAACAACGAGTGGGTCAAAGAAGAAATTGCAAGAGAAATTAGTAAATACCTCGAGGCAAATGAAAATGAAAACACAACATATCAAAACTTATGGGATGCAGCAAAGGCAGTGCTAAGAGGGAAATTTGTTGCCCTAAATGCCTATATCAGAAAAGAAGAAAAGGCAAAAATGCAGGAATTAACTGTCCAATTGGAAGAACTGGAGAAAGAACAGCAAACTAATCCCAAAGCAAGCAAAAGGAAAGAAATAACAAAGATCAGAGCAGAAATAAATGAAACTGAAAATATGAAAACAGTAGAGAAAATCAATAAGACCAGAAGTTGGTTCTATGAGAAAATCAATAAGATTGATGGGCCCCTATCAAGATTAACAAAAAGAAGAAGAGAGAGGATGCAAATAAATAAGATCAGAAATGGAAGAGGAGACATAACTACTGACCTCACAGAAATAAAGGAGGTAATAACAGGATACTATGAACAACTTTACACTAATAAATACAACAATTTAGAGGAAATGGACGGGTTCCTGGAAAGACATGAACAACCAACTTTGACTCAAGAAGACATAGATGACCTCAACAAACCAATCACAAGTAAAGAAATTGAATTAGTCATTCAAAAGCTTCCTAAAAAGAAAAGTCCAGGACCAGATGGCTTCACATGTGAATTCTACCAAACGTTCCAGAAAGAATTAGTACCAATTCTCCTCAAACTCTTCAAAAAAATCGAAGTGGAGGGAAAACTACCTAATTCATTCTATGAAGCCAACATCACCCTCATACCAAAACCAGGCAAAGATATTACAAAAAAAGAAAACTACAGACCAATCTCTCTAATGAATACAGATGCAAAAATTCTCAGTAAAATTCTAGCAAATCGTATCCAACAACACATTAAAAGAATTATACATCATGACCAAGTAGGATTCATCCCAGGTATGCAAGGATGGTTCAACATAAGAAAATCAATTAATGTAATACACCATATCAACAAATCAAAGCAGAAAAATCACATGATCATCTCAATTGATGCAGAGAAGGCATTTGACAAGATTCAACATCCTTTCCTGTTGAAAACACTTCAAAAGATAGGAATACAAGGGAACTTCCTTAAAATGATAGAGGGAATATATGAAAAACCCACAGCTAATATCATCCTCAATGGGGAAAAATTGAAAACTTTCCCCCTAAGATCAGGAACAAGACAAGGATGTTCCCTATCACCACTATTATTCAACATCGTGTTGGAGGTTCTAGCCAGAGCAATTAGACAAGAAAAAGAAATACAAGGCATCAAAATTGGAAAGGAAGAAGTAAAACTATCACTGTTTGCAGACGATATGATACTATACGTCGAAAACACGGAAAAATCCACAACAAAACTACTAGAGCTAATAAATGAGTACAGCAAAGTAGCAGGTTACAAGATCAACATTCAAAAATCTGTAGCATTTCTATACACTAGTAATGAACAAGCTGAGGGGGAAATCAAGAAACGAATCCCATTTACAATTGCAACTAAAAGAATAAAATACCTAGGAATAAATTTAACTAAAGAGACAAAAAACCTATATAAAGAAAACTACAAAAAACTGCTAAAAGAAATCACAGAAGACCTAAATAGATGGAAGGGCATACCGTGTTCATGGATTGGAAGACTAAATATAGTTAAGATGTCAATCCTACCTAAATTGATTTACAGATTCAATGCAATACCAATCAAAATCCCAACAACTTATTTTTCAGAAATAGAAAAACCAATAAGCAAATTTATCTGGAAGGGCAGTGTGCCCCGAATTGCTAAAAGCATCTTGAGGAAAAAAAACGAAGCTGGAGGTCTCGCGCTGCCTGACTTTAAGGCATATTATGAAGCCACTGTGGTCAAAACAGCATGGTATTGGCATAAAGATAGATATATCGACCAATGGAATCGAATAGAGTGCTCAGATATAGACCCTCTCATCTATGGACATTTGATCTTTGATAAGGCAGTCAAGCCAACTCACCTGGGACAGAGCAGTCTCTTCAATAAATGGTGCCTAGAGAACTGGATATCCATATGCAAAAGAATGAAAGAAGACCCATCTCTCACACCCTATACAAAAGTTAACACAAAATGGATCAAAGATCTAAACATTAGGTCTAAGACCATAAAACAGTTAGAGGAAAATGTTGGGAGATATCTTATGGATCTTACAACTGGAGGCGGTTTTATGGACCTTAAACCTAAAGCAAGAGCACTGAAGAAGGAAATAAATAAATGGGAACTCCTCAAAATTAAACACTTTTGTGCATCAAAGAACTTCATCAAGAAAGTAGAAAGACAGCCTTCACAATGGGAGACAATATTTGGAAATGATATATCAGATAAAGGTCTAGTATCCAGAATTTATAAAGAGATTGTTCATCTCAACAACAAAAAGACAGCCAACCCAATTACAAAATGGGAAAAAGACTTGAACAGACACCTCTCAGAAGAGGAAATACAAATGGCCAAAAGGCACATGAAGAGATGCTCAATGTCCCTGGCCATTAGAGAAATGCAAATCAAAACCACAATGAGATATCATCTCACACCCACCAGAATGGCCATTATCAACAAAACAGAAAATGACAAGTGCTGGAGAGGATGCGGAGAAAGAGGCACACTTATCCACTGTTGGTGGGAATGTCAAATGGTGCAACCACTGTGGAAGGCAGTTTGGCGGTTCCTCAAAAAGCTGAATATAGAATTGCCATACGACCCAGCAATACCATTGCTGGGAATATACTCAAAGGACTTAAGGGCAAAGACAGAAACGGACATTTGCACACCAATGTTTATAGCAGCATTATTTACAATTGCAAAGAGATGGAAACAGCCGAAATCTCCATCAACAGAAGAGTGGCTAAACAAACTGTGGTATATACATACGATGGAATACTATGCAGCTTTAAGACAGGATAAACTTATGAAGCATGCAATAACATGGATGGACCTAGAGAACATTATGCTGAGTGAGTGTAGCCAAAAACTAAAGGACAAATACTGTATGGTCCCACTGATGTGAACGGACATTCGAGAATAAATTTGGAATATGTCATTGGTAACAGAGTCCAGCAGGAGGTAGAAACAGGGTAAGATAATGGCCAATTGGAGTTGAAGGGATACAGACTGTGCAACAGGACTAGATACAAAAACTCAAAAATGGACAGCACAATAATACCTAATTGTAAAGTAATGTTGTTAAAACACTGAATGAAGCTGCATCTGAGCTATAGGTTTTTGTTTTTTTTTTGTTTTGTTTTGTTTTGATTTTGCTATTATTACTTTTATTTTTGTCTCTATATTAACATTCTATATCTTTTTCGGTTATGTTGCTAGTTCTTCTAAACTAATGCATATGTACTAAGAAATGATGATCATGCCCTATGTGATGATGTTAAGAATTAATGATTGCATATGTAGAATGGTATGCTCTCTAAATGTTGGGTTAATTTCTTTTTTCCGTTAATTAAAAAAAAAAAAAGAGAAGGGATAATTGGAGCTGAAGGGATACAGACTGTACAACGGGACTGGATATAAAAACTCAGAAATTGACAGCACAATACTACCCAATTGTAATGCAATTATGTTAAAACACTGAATGAAGCTGCATGTGAGGTATAGGTTTTTTGTTCTTGTTTTTGTTTTTGTTTTGTTTTTTTTTCCTTTCTATTATTGTTTTAATTCTTATTCTGTTGTCTTTTTATTTCTTTTTCTAAATCGATGCAAATGTACTAAGAAATGATGAATATGCACCTATGTGATGTTATTAAGAATTACTGATTGTACATGCAGATTGGAATGATTTCTAATTGTTTTGTTAATTCCTTTTTTAATTAATAAAAAAAAAGATTTTTGTTGTTGGTTTTCTATGGAGTTATTTGATGGCTAATTTTGTTTCCTTAACAACATCTAATTTTATACTAAGAAATTCAGGAAGTTAAGGTTATGCAATAGTGCATACACACTTAAAGGAAGCAGTGTGTAGTTTTTATAGGATGAAACTCTTTTTATTCACATTTTATCATGAACTTCATCGTAATGACGCCAATGTTTTGTAAATTTTGGTTCTACCATCAGAGGCACTACATTCTATTAAAAATACACCTCGACAGCTTGCTTATTATAGCAAAAGATCCCAGTAAGTAATGTTCTAAACAAAACAATGAACATATTCAGAAATTAAAGCAAATAGATTTAGATGAGCAGCATTTCTATAATTGTAGATATCATTATTAAAAATACTGAATGGCTCCTCATCTTATATGGAGTAGTGAGAGGGAGAGGTCACATGTACATAGAAGTAGTAATAAATAGTTTACTGGAAATAGCATCCATCTTGCATCAAATTCCCATGTGATTTGTCCAATTAAATGCTGAGTATGTTTATATTATTAAGTATCTTTTATCATCTAATTATTTGATCAAAATTCACATACAATAGTGATAATTTCATATAGCTGAAATAATTGATTGCAGAGTTATTTTCTGCTTCAAGAATTTCTGATTGCAAAGCATTTATACAACAGTGGATTGGGCATTACGATGGTATCATAACAAAATCTTGATACATAACAATGCTATCCTTTCTCTGCACCTTCAAGTTTCATAAGTGAGCCATAGAACTAATTCACAAACCCTCAGAGACTAAGTGCATCAGAGTTCTACAAAGAAATAGAACCAATAGGATATAAATTAGTTCTGAGGACATGAGTCAGCTTTATCATTCAGATTTTTTTCATCTCCAAGGTTCTGGCAATTGGGTTCACTAAGACCAGTGTCCAGAGTTATCTGGATAAATCTGTATGCAGAAACTTATGTGGGGCACATGGGAAAAAGATGCCCCTCTTCTCTCACAATATATTTGTCAACCATAAAAATGATACACCTAGGGTTGCCAGAATTCCTCAAATGCCTGAGAATCTAGCCAACAGAGATAAATGTTGGGAACAAGAAACATTTCTGATGATATTGAGCATCTGGTCCTCAAGCATGGCCTGGAGACAGCAATTTCCAGATGTGTGCCCTTTCGCTTTTCAAACAAAAGATACTAATGTAAGGGTTTCTGGAACTGAAAGGCAACTTTAAAAATGTGGGATTGGCTAAATTTGGTAGGTAGACAGCATTATCAATGTACACATTTGAAGCTATGAAAGTAACAATATATTTTACATGGAGGCAAAAGAATAAAGAAAACTTTTATACTTGTGGTACCTTGAGATTTAGATTCTTAAGGCACTTGCCATGTAAATATGACACTGTTTGAGCTTCTTTGCTAATCATTAGGTTTTTCAGTACGGTCTTACAATAAACAGACAAGTTTTGGTTGAAGCTAGTTTATGTAAATGTAAAGGGAACACATTTAGTTTTACAATTTTTTTTTTTTTTTTTTTGCATGGGCAGGCACTGGGAATCAAACCCAGGTCTCTGGCACGGCAGGTGAGAATTCTGCCTGCCAAGCCACCGTGGCCTGCCCTTACTAATTTTTTACTGAGAGTCACTTTTGAAGTCTTATGATGAGTTTACTCAAGCTAAAATTTGTTGGAATAAAACTGGGTAGGTTAGAAAGAGTATGCCATAATATTGGAAGCTGAGAGAAGCCTGACTACAACTACACTATCCATAATATTTTTCTACATTCTACTTTTAGCCTGACTAAAACAGTGACTGTTAGGATCACTGTAAGTGCTGATCAACTGTAAATGTTGATCCCTAGTTGCTCAAAATTGTTCACATTGAACAATAGCTACTGTTTGCATTATTCTTAGATAGGGGCTAAACAGGAAGGCATTAAAGTTGGGGAATAAGGGGACAAGCTGAGCTGATAGGCCCATTGCTAAGAGAAAAAACAACACAGTTCTAATTTTAAAGACAATGAACTCAAAAATCTCTATATTCTTTGATATCCCAAATAATTGACTTCATGTAAATAAATGTTTTGCCTAATAAGCTTTAAGACACATTGGTGCAGGAAAAGCCAATGTGTATCAAGCAGAAAATAATGTTGGTTTCTAAACATTCAAACACAAGGTGAAGGTCTGATGAAATCAACCTCTTAGAAGTGCCGTCTGCCCAAATGTCCACCTGAGATGGAGCCTTGGAAAATAAATGGCTAAAGGAGATTCCTCCAGATAGACAAAGAAAGAGCAGGTAGATCTGTGGCCCTGAGCACTCTACATACCCAGGGCAGGAAATTGTGCCATTCATCTGGATTTAATATACATTATGTATATATAAATAAAAATGATTTATTTTATATATAAAAATATACATAGATTTATATTATATGAATGCTGGAGTCATAATAAAGCTACAGATTGCTTCGGGAGTGTAAAGAAAAGAGACATTAATAACAGTTTTAGTGACTGGAGAAAGCTCATTTGAAAATGTGGGACTTTATCTGGGTCTTAAAGATGGGTATATTAGTTAAGGTTCTCTAGAGAAACAGAATCAACAGGGAAGACTCGCAAATAAAAAATTTATAAAGTGTCTCATGTGACTGTGAGAACGCAGGGTCCAAAATCCTCAGGGCAGGATGTGAAGCCAACAATTCCAATGGAGGGTCTGCACAAACTCTACAGGAGAGGCTTGCTGGCCGAAGCAGGAAGAGAGCCTGTCTCTTCTGAAACCTCCTTAAAAAGCTTCCACTGATTAGACTGAACATCACTCATTGCAGAAGACACTCCCCCGGCTGACTACAAATGGAATCAGCTGCAGATGCAGCTGACATGATCATGATCTAATTCTATGAAATGTCCTCATTGGAACAGACAGGCTGGCACTTGCCCAACCAGACAAACAGGTACCACCTGTACAAACAGGTACAATTTGGCCAAGTTGACACATGAAGATGACCATGACAGTCAACCCCTTGTCAATGTGGCAGCTATATATATATATCACCTTAAAGTATACCTAATTTCTAAATAAAAAACATTAAACATGTATTTTTATTCTTTCACCTAGCAATACTCAACTCTCCTGCATATAACTGGAAACACAGTAACTCTCTCCAGAATAGGGTACAAGTCCTTGGGTAATAGGGTATAAATCCTTCTTAAACTTGATATCTTACAACTAAAATAGTTTAACAGGAAAAAAAACAGCATCACAGTCCTCATTTCTGTAACTGATCACATGGTCATAGTTCATATTTATCACTACCTTCTTCCACTACCCATTCCATGTTCCCTTTACCCTCAGCAAGCACCTCAGAAGGCCATGGTTCTTTGCCTGGTGGGGTGACCCAAACCTTCATTCCTGAAGTTTCAGACCCATTGGTAGTCCTGCCTGGATTGGGCTGTTGCAGTTTTCCATTTATTTTAATCACAGGGAATGGTAGTACTAAAAGATGTCCTAGGGGATCTCCTATATTCCAAGAAAATGCTTCTTTACCTCCATTGTGTAGTTGCAATCCTACTTCCCCCTTGATAGTCAGGGTCAATCACCCCAGACAATAATGCAATCACCTTCTTGGCTTGTTGATCCAGGGGCATGACTAGCCCAAAGTGACCAGGTGACAGTCGTAGATTCCAGTTCAAAGGAATCATTCTTGTTTCTCCTGGTGTAAGCACTCCCCCTTTTGAAACTAAAACCTGTAGACCAGCAGAGCTCATGGCTGCAGGGACAGGAAGCAAAATTTTCCTAGTGGATCACTAGGGGTAATAGTGAGTGGTGCCACTCCCATTTCCACCCATTGATTCCTAGAACCATGGATCTTGGCTATGGGAGAAAAGCACCCTACAGTGGACACTGATTCAGAGAATATACAATTTCCTGGAGAACATTACCCCAGCCTTTCAAGGTATTGCCACCTAGTTGGCACCATAACTGAGTGTTCAAAAGGCCATTCTACTGCTCTATCATCCAGCTGCTACTGGATGATGGGGAACATGGTAAGACCAGAGAATTTCATGAGCATGTCCCCATTCCCACACTTAATTTGCTATGAAGTGTGTTCCTTGGTCAGAAGCAATGCTATGTGGAATACCATGACGATGGATAAGGCATTCTGTAAGCCCATGGATGGTAGTTTTGGCAGAAGCATTGTGTGCAGGGAAAGCAAACCCATATCCAGAATATGTGCCTATTCCAGTTAGAACAAATCACTGCTCCTTCAATGAAGGGAGTGGTACAATGTAATCAACCTGCCATCATGTAGCAGGCTGGTCACCTTGGGGAATGGTGCCATATTAGGGGCTGAGTGTGGGTCTCTGCTGCTGGCAGATTGGGCACACAGCAGTGGCTGTAGCCAATTCAGCCTTGGTGAGTGGAAGTCCATGTTGCTGAGCCCGTGCATAACCTCCATCCCTACCACCATGACCACTTTGTTCATGAGTCCATTGGGCAATGACAGGAGTTGCTGTGGAAAGAAGCTGACTAGTATCCACAGAACTGGTCATCTTATAGACTTGATTATTATAACCTTCCTCTGCTGAAGTCACCCTCTGGTGCCCATTCCCATGGGACACAAATATCTTCATGTTTCCAGCCCACTCAGAAACGTCTATCCACATAATTCTTCCCCAGACCTCTTTGTCACCAATTTTCAAATTATGGTCTTTCCAAGTCCCTGACCATCCAGCCAAACCATTAGCAACAGCCCATGAGTCAGTATGCAAACACACCTCTGGCCAGTTTTCCTTCCAAACAAAATGAACAACCAGGTGCACTGCTTGAAGTTCTGCCCACTGGAAGGATTTCCCCTCACCACTGTCTTTCAAAGACACCCCAGAAAGGGGTTGTAGTACTGCAGCTGTCCACTTTCAGGTGGTACCTGCATATCATGCTGAACCATCTGTAAACCAAACCTGAGATTTCTCTTCCTCAGTCAATTCACTGTGAGGAACTCCCCAAGAGGCCATAGCTCTGGTATGTGAAAGAGAAGGTAATGTGGCAGGAGTGGAGACCATGGGCAGAATAGTTATCTGCAGCAGATGGTAAGGCTTTGCTCCAAAATCCTTAGGGTCTGCATTGTGATTCTCCTATAGGGGCTGGCCAAAGGCTCCAGACAGCATCTTTATTTGCCACTGACACTTCCAGTACCATTGGATCTTCTGAGTCATATGGTCCAAGTGGCAGAGCAGCTTGTACAGCAGCCTGGACCTGTTGCAGAGCCTCCTCTTGTTCAGGTCCCCACTCAAAATTAGCAGCTTTTCTGGTCACTCGATAAATGGGCTGGAGTAACACACCCAAATGAAGAATATGTTGTCATCAAAATTCAAAGAGACCAACTAGGCATTGTGCCCCGTTTTGGTCGCAGGAGGGGGCAGATGCAGCAACTTCTCCTTCACCTTAGAAGGGATATCTCGACATGTCCCGTACCACTGGACACCTAGAAATTTCACTGAGGTAGAAGGCCACTGCATTTGTATTGGATTTATCTCCCATCCTCTGAC
Organism: Tamandua tetradactyla; assembly: GCF_023851605.1. NCBI lineage: Eukaryota > Metazoa > Chordata > Mammalia > Pilosa > Myrmecophagidae > Tamandua > Tamandua tetradactyla. The sequence continues at coordinate 59,658,655 of NC_135345.1, forward strand.
ATGCAAATGCCTTTCAGTAAGTCGAGTAGTTTCTACTTCTTGCTCAGTAGGTCCAATCAACATGATATCATCAATATAATGGACCAGTGTGATGTTTTGTGGGAGGGAGAAACGATCAAGTTTCCTGCGGACAAGATTATGACATAGGGTTGGAGAGTTGACATGCCCCTGAGGTAGGACAGTGAAAGTATATTGCTGACCTTGCCAGCTGAAGGCAAACTGTTTCTGGTGGTCCTTACTAACAACTCTTCAAAAAAAAAGTATTTTCCAGATCAATAGCTGTATACCAGGTACCAGAAGATGCATTGATTTGCTCAAGCAGTGATACTACATCTGGTACAGCAGCTGCAGTTGGAATTACCACCTGGTTGAGCTTACGATGATCCACTGTCATTCTCCAAGACCCATCTGTTTTCTGCACAGGCCAACTAGGAGAGTTGAATGGGGTTGTGGTGGAAATCACCACCCCTGCATCCTTCATGTTCTTAAGAGTGGCAGTAATCTCTGCAATCCCTCCAGGAACCTGGTATTGCTTCTAATTCACTATTCTGATAGGTAGGGGCAGTTCTAGTGGCTTCCACTTGGCCTTTCCCACCATGATAGCCCTCACTGCACGAGTCAGTGAGCCATGTGGGGAATATGCCAGTTGCTCAGTATGTCTATATCAATTATACATTCTGGAACTGGGGAAATAACTACAGAATGGGTCTGTGGGCCCACTGGACCCATCGTGAAATGGGCCTGAGCTAAAACTCCATTGATAACTTGGCCTACATAAGACCCCACTCTGACTGGTGGACCAGAGTGACATTTTGAGTCCCCTGGAATTAATGTCACTTCTGAACCAGTGTCTAATAATCCCTAAAATATCTGATCATTTCCTTTTCCCTAATGCACAGTTACTCTGATGAAAGGCCATTGATCTCCTTGGGGAAGGCTTGGAGGAAGATTAACAATATAAATTTGTGGCATTATAACAAGGTTCTCCCCCAAAATGACCTGACCTCCCCCTCACTCAAGGGCCTCTGGGTCTGTAAACTGTCTCAAGTTTGGAAATTGATTAAGGGACTGTCACTCTGTGTTTTTGTAATTCAGGTTAAATTTCTGTTCACTTGACCTAGAACCCCTTTGTGTACACAGCTTGAACAAGAATTTAGTATACTGCCCTTCTATTGTATTTCTAGGTACCCCATGATTTACTAGCCAATCCTACAAATCTCTGCAAGTCATATAATTGTTAGGTCTGCTTTGAGTTTGCTGTCCATTATAATAGCCACTTCTACCCTGTCTTTAGCGATTTACTTGCTGCCACCTGGCTTCTGCCAACTTGGGATCCTGTCATCCCCATTGTGTTTAAGGATTCCAGCTCAGTGACAGTAGTTCCTAAAGTAATATCTAATCTATAGAGAAGTGCAACTACAGAGCTCTTAAGGGATGATGATGCTAGTGTCACATATTTATTTCTCACTGTTCTGGTAAAAGGTGCATCCTCCAGACATTCCTGGGGTGTAAGAGCAGGCTTTACATGATAAATCCACTCAAACATTCCAATCTCTCTAAGCCTCTGGATCCCCTAATATACATTATACCAGGGCAGTTCTGGCATTTCAACCTCAGGTAATGTTGGCCACCTTTTGATCCATGTTTCAAGCCACCATCCAAACTGTTAATACCTCTTCTAACTTCTTGAGCTATAACATTGAATGCAGGATCTCTGCTTAGTGGGCCCATATCAATAAATTCAGCCTGATCTAGCCTTATATTCCTCCGACCATTATCCCACATCCTTAAAATCCATTGCCACACATATACCTCTGATTTCTGCCTATATAAATTGGAAAACTCAGCAGTTCTTTTGGAGTATAACACAGCTCCTCATGTGTGATACTTTGTACCTCATCTTTAGGGGCCTGTTGGGACTTTAGTCTATTTATAGGTCTGGAAGAAATGAGGGGTGATGGGGTGAGTCATGAAATGAATTAGAAATGTCTTCCAAGCCATTTGCTTCAGGGCCTTCATTTGCAGTTTCATCTGGTGAAACAGGATTAATCACTCTAGGGCTAATGCAGTCAGGAAGAGGTTGGGTGGCCAACTCCTCACAACAGGCTGGAGATGGGGCTGCTATAGCCTCAGGACACACTATTACAGGGTTATCTAGGGAAGACTTAGCATAACCTAGGGTTTCAACCTCACCCCCGACATCATTATCAACCCATATGTTACCATCCCATTTTTCAGGGTCCCACTCCTTTCCAATCAATGCCCTCAGTTTAAAAGCAGACACCATGCAATGCTGAGATTTCAGTTTATGTTGTAAAGTTCGTACTCTAACAATAAGATTCTGAGTCTGATTTTCAGAGATCTCAAGCCTATGATTACAGGAAATAAGATTTCCTTCAGGATACTCTTAGAAATGTCTACATCTGTCAGATGGTGTTTAAGCTTCTGGTTTTAAGCCTTGAACCCAGCCCTTTCACTCCTTAATGTAGCCAGTGTATCTAACAACAACCATCCAACATCTCTATACCTCTTATTTCCACAACACTCTGCAAAGGTGTCGAAAACATTATCCCCTAGAGCCTTGCTCCATACAAGCGAAGCATTAGGAGAATTGAATGGTGATATTTTGACTCTCTCTTTTGCCAACTCACTCCATGGATTGGGAGTGTCATTCTGATTATGGGAATCAGAGTCCTTAATGCCTTTGCATCCAGTCAGAGTAGAAAACCATTCATAAAAACCCATTTTTAAGATTCTGTTTCTTAAGAACCACTCCTGGTACCAAGATGTATTAGTTAAGGTTCTCTAGAGAAACAGAATCAACAGGGAACACTCACAAATATAAAATTTATAAAAGTGTCTCATGTGTCTGTGGGAATGCAGAGTCCAAAATCCATAGGACAGGATGTGAAACAGATGATTTCCGATGGAGGGTCTGCACAAACTCTACAGAAGAGGCTTGCTGGCCGGAGCAGAAAGACAGCCTGTCTCTTCTGAATCCTTCTTAAAAGGCTTCCAGTGATTAGATTGAGCATCACGCATTGCAGAAGACACTTCCCTTGGCTTATTACAAATGGAATCAGCTGTGGATGCAGCTGACCTGATCATTATCTAATTCTGTGAAATGTCCTCATTGCAACTGACAGGCTGGCACTTGCCCCACCAGATAAACAGGTATCACCACTTGGTCAAGTTGACACGTGAAACTGACCATGACAATGGATATGGATTTAATATGAAAAAAATGAAAGAAGAAAGAAAATTCCAGAAACATATGTGATAAAATTTGATGGTGCTTATAGTAACAGTGTAGATATATCTACCTGTGAGTGGTATAGGGAGGAGAGGGAAGAATTCGTGAAAAGGAAGGTCCAGAAAGACTTTGTTTACTAATTGAATTCCCCTAGTTTCTGGACAGAAGAATTAATCATTGATTTTAGAGATGTCCTCAGATACTGATCAAGTTTTCCTGAGAAAATATTCAGAAGTTCAAGGACCTGAAAGCCAAGTTCTGCCCCCCAAACCTCACTCAGTACATTTAATATCTAATATTACTCTATCAAAAAAGTGTTTCTTTTGATAGAATATTTAGACAGAAGTTCAACAAGAAAAGAGAGGACCTGAAAATCTTATAAACCAACTAGGTCAAACTGACACATAAAATATTTCACACACCAGCAGAACACTCATTATTTTCAAGTGCACATGGATCTCTCATTCATAGGAGAAACATCGGTAAATTTAAAAATATTAATGATGGAGAAGGGAGGGAGGTAGCCGGAGAGGGGGAAGTGAGGCAGTTGGGCACCTTAACTCCTCAGGCTGCTGGGCAAGTTGCATTGGTTTTCCTGGCTGCTGTCCTGGCCCTGCGTGTGGCCCCCAAGTGACCGGGGACCCACCAGCATCCACCGCCAATGACTATGGTTCTTCCAGCTACCTGGGCCTCAGGAAAGTTATGCTTGGGGCAGCCTGGGTTGCAAAAGCTGAGGAACTGAGAAGCAGAGAACCGGATACCATCTGACTGGTGCAAACAGCCTAACAGTAGAAGCCCAGAGTCCTCAAGAGTGCACGGATGGGAAGATGGGGACTAGGAAGTAAGTCAAGTGGGGTTTCTTGGGTGTGCTACCCTCACCAGCACAGTCCCACGACCCATGGCTCACCCAACACCCCATGCACCATGACTCACCCATCACCCACCCCCATTCCCTGCACTCCAAGTACTCTACCTCTGCCAAACCCTTGCATGCCTAATCACCTCACAAATCCACCCTAAGCACATGCATGCCTGTCCCAGCCCAACTCATCTCTCCTGTGCAACTGCAATCTCACCCTGCTCCTCCTGAACCCCACCTCCCAGTCCCTGCCCCCTGCAAGTAATCAAAAGTGCATAAAGGCTTCTGGAACTTATCTCCATATCCAGGCTACACCCCACCCCCAGCCCATAGTCACACAACCCCACCCCCCACCTCCCCCATCCTCCAAGCTCTGTGTACCTGAACATCAGTATATGGCACTCCCAGATCTGCGTTTGTGCACAGCCCCCAGTTAAGACCCCCAGCTCTGGGAAAGCACTGGCCTGCACAGTCAGGCCACATCTACCTCCAGCCCATGCAGATGTAATGCAAACACACCGCCCTAGCTCTTTGCATGTGCACAAAGGGACCGGCTTAAATCAGCACACACTATGGCACCCCCACTCCCAGACCTGTGCATTCACACAGCCACATCCTCTCTGCTGCTGGGCGCTCATGCTCACAGGCACCAGTGTAGCATCCCCAACCTGAATCTATACCTACACTGTAAGCATCACTGCACTATTATGACCTGCCCTGTGCCCTGCATCCTGCTCCATATCCATTCAGCAAATACAACGTTTTGGACTACTGAAGGAAATCAACTTCCAAAGTAAACCACTCAAGATACTTATATGCCACAAAGACAGTAGAAGATCACTAGACATATCATGATGAAGACAGATAAAGTCCAACCCATTTAATCAATGACCAAATTAAAACACCAGAGGAAACACAGATGTTGAAACAACTAGTCAAAGATGTTCAGATAATTCTACTAAAGAAAATAAATGGGATGGATAATGACATAAGAAGATCAAGAAGACACTAGAAGAGCATAAAGAAGAATTTGAAAAAATAAATAGAAAAATAGGAGATATCACAGAGATTAAAGATCCTGTAGATCAAATAAAGAACATACTAGAGGCACACAACAGCAGATTTGAAGAGGCAGAAGAAAGAATAAGTAAATTAGATGATAGGACAATGGATTTCAAATACTTAAGACAGCAAATGGAAAAAAAAAATGATGGGAACATTTGAATGGGAGCTCAGAGAAAAAAATGATGGACAAAACAAACCACGCAAATATAGGAATCATTGTTGTGCCAGAAGGAGAAGATAAGAGTAAAGGGTTAGGAAAATTAGTTGAGGATATAATGGGGAAACCTTCCCAACCCTTATAAAGGATACAAATATGCAAGTCAAAGAAATTTAGTTAACTCCAAACAGAATAAATCTAAATAGGCATTCCCCAAGACACATACTAATCAGTCTGTCAAATGTTGAACAGAAGCAGAAGATCCTGGAAACAGCAAGAGAAAAACAATCTACTAAATACAAGGGAAACCACATAAGCTCAGACTATTCAATGGGCACCATGGAGGTGAGAAGGCAGTGGTATGGTACATTTAAGATATTGAAAGAGAAAGACTTCTAGCCAAGAATTCTGTACCCAGCCAAATTGTCCTTCAAAACTGAGAGCGAGATTAAAATTTTCATAGACAAGTAAATCCTGAAAGAATTTGTCAACAAGAGACCAGTCCTTCAGGAAATACTAAAAGGAGCTCTGTCAATTGAAAAAAAAAAGGAGAAGGAGGTCTGGAGGAGGGCACAGTATTGAAGAGTACCAGTAGGGTAATTTAAAGGGTAAAAAGAGAGAGAAGGAATAGAATATATAGATCAGACAAATAGAATCCAAAAGATAAGACAGAGGATTCAAGAAATCCCTTTTCAGTAATGACTTTAAATGTTAATGGATTAAACTTATCAATTAAAAGATACAGATTGTCAAAATGAATTAAGAATTATAATCCAGCTATATGTTACTAACAAGAGACTCATCTTAGACACAAGGATACAAATAGATTGAAAGCGAAAGGGTAGAAAAAGATTTTCCATGCAAATTGTAATCAAAGGAAAGCAGGAGTAGCTATACTAATATTGGGTAAAATAGACTTTAAATGTAAAGACATCAGAAGAGACAAAGAAGGACACTATATATTAATAAAAGGGACAATTCACCAAGGAGAAATAACAATCATAAATGTTTATGTTCTGAATCAAGGAGCTCCAAAGTACATGAGATAGACATTGGCAAAACTGAAGAGAGCAACAGATGTTTCAACAATAATAATAGGAGACTTCAAAACACCAATATCTTCTATAGTGGTGTATTGATTATATAACAAATCTCAAATTAAAACAAGTTACAAAACAAGTCTCAAATTAAAAAAAAGTGAAATCATGCAATATATCTTCTTTGAACACAGTGTATTGAAACTAGAAATCAATTACAGAGGGAGAAACGAAACTCATAAATATATGGGAAATTAAATTGACATGAAAAAACAATAGGACAGGGAAGCAGTCACAAGGGAAATTAGAAAATATCTTGATATAAATGGAAAAAATACAACATAAAATTTATGGAATGCAACAAGGGAATGTTGAAAGGGAAATGTATGGTTCTAAATGCTTACAATAAACAAAGGAAGAAATATTTCAAATTAGAGATTTAATCTCACAACTGAGGTCAGTAGAAAATGAAGAGCAAACTAAACCAAACGTGATCAGAAGGAAAGAAATAAGGGTAAAGCAGAGATACATGAAATGGAGAATGAAAAAAATACACGGAATCAGTGAAACAAAAAGTTATTTCTTTCAAAATATCAACAAAATAAACAAATATTTATCCAGACTGACAATGAAATAAAAAAAGAAAATTTGAGTAATCAAATCAGAATTGAAAGAGGTGAGACAATACTACCAACTTCATGTAAATAAAAATGATAAGAGGATTGTATGAACAACTATATACTATGCAATTAGATAACCAAGATGAAATGGAAAAATTCCTATAAACACATAAACAGCTTACATTTACTCAAAGAAATAGATCTTGACAGACCTATAATAAATAAAGAGATTGAATCAGTAATCAAAAACCTCCCAGCAAAGTAAAGTCCAGACCAGATGCCTTCATTGGTGAATTTTACCGAACATTCGAAGAAGAATTAACACCAATCATTTGCAAACCTTTCCAAAAAACTGGAGTGGAGGGAAAACTTTCTAACTCATTCTAGGAGGACAGATCCTTCTAAAACCAAACCCAGAAAAAATACTCCCAAAAAAATAAAGTAAAGAATAATGAATATGAATATAATGCAAAAGTCCTCAACAAACTTCCAGCAAACTGAATCCAACAATAATTATTTTAGTGGGGTATTAAAACAATTATATACCATTTTATCAAGTTGTATTTATCCCAGCTATGCAAAAGGGTAGTTCAACTAATAAAGGTGATTAATGTAGTAAAAAACATTCATGTATACTGAAGGAAAAAAACAGTATCCATCTCAATGACACAGAGAAGTCATTTGAAAAATTGATTCCTCTTTGAAAAAAATCACTTTTAGAAAAATAAGAATAGAAGGAAACTTTGTGAACATGAAAATGACATATATGAAAAACCTAAAACTAACATCAAACTTAGCTGACTGAAAGACTTCCTGTTAAGATTGGGAAAAATAACAGAATACCCACTGTACCCAAGAGTTATTAAATTTTTACTTGAAATTTTTGTCAGTATAATTGTGCACTACTTACAACTGCCAAATGATTGGGGCAACCCAATTGACCATTAACAAATGAATGGATTAAAAAAATATGGTATAACACAAAATAGTATAATAATCAGCCTTAAAAAGAATAAAATTCTGATACATGTGGTATCATGAATGAATCTTGAAGGCATATGTTAAACAAAATCGTATTTTATTATATGAAATAATTAGAATAATTATGAAATGATTAGAATAACCAGAGTAAAAAGGTCAGAATCTAGAACACAGGCTTCCAGCAGTCAAGGTGGAGGTAAGGAATGGGCAGTTAATGCTTAATTGGTTGAACGTTTCTGTTTGGGAATAGAGAAATATTTTGGTAATGGATGGTAGCACAATAATGTATATGTAATTAACAGCACTCTATTATATAATTTAATGTGTTAACAAGTGAAATCATAAGTGAACATTTAGGTTATACATATGTTGCTGGAATAAATTTCTTAAAAAACTAAGAATGTGCATCACAAACAGTGAAACCTAATATAAATTATACACTCTAGTTAATAGTATAATTATATGGAACTGTTTCATCAACTGTAACAATTGCACAGCATTAATGAAAATCATTAATAATAGAGAAATCTAAGCATAATAGGAGGGGCATATAGTTACTCTGTATATTCTGTATGATTTTTCTATGAACTTACTGCTCCCCTCTAAAAAACAAAAAAAGAATCTTAACATGCAGAAATAACCACTGGCAACATTTGGCCTGTTTCCTTAAAGTAATATTTATACTAAATATTTCTCATACCAAACTGAGTATATTTTCTATTTAGATTTGTATCTTAAACCTTCTGCTGCATGTAAGTATGAATGCACATATATAGATAATATTCATGACTTCCCACTATGTATAAAAACTGTGCTAAGTCCTTTTAAGCAAAACATAATGTGATACAAATTCACCCACAAGGATGAATCTTATATAGAAATAGAAGATAAGTGTTGGAAAAGACATGGAGAAATTGGAATTATAGAACATTGTCAGTAGAAATGTAAAATGGTACAGTCATTGTGGAAAGCATTATCATTGTTCCTCAACAAGTTAGACGTAGAATTCCCATTTGACCCTTAAATCCCACTTCTAGGTATATAACCAAGGATAACGAAAGCACAATCTCAGACAAATCCTTGTACGCCAATGTTTAAATAGCATTTTTCTCAATAACCAAAAGGTAAAACAACCCTAATTTCCATCAACAAATGAATGGATAAACAAAATGTGGTACATCCACACAATGGAATATTATTCACTCATAAGAAAGACTGCAATTCTAAGATATGCTGCAAGTCAGATGAACCTTGAAAACATTATGCTCAGTGAAATAAACAAGACACATAAGTACAAATATTGCATAATAATTAGATTTCTAGTCATCTAATTTTACATAAGAAGGATATTTGTTGCCAATACTTATTTTGTATTAAATTTTAGTAACACATAGATTGCAATAATTTGGCTAGAGAGATACTATAGATGACTAATGTATATTAGATGAGAACTAGTGGTTAAAATTAGGGAGTGCTAGGGTAGCTCAGTGGTAGAATTCTCACCTGCTGTGCAGGAGATCCGGGTTAGATTCCCAGTCAATGCATTGCCCCCCCCCAAAAAAAAAAAATCAACAAATGATGCTGCAATAACAGGATAGTCACGTGGAAAAAGAATGAAATGTGACACCCACCATATATCATACAAAAAAAATTAATGTGATGCTACATATTGTATTGTCTTTTATTTTCCTCTTATCAATGATGTATCACATAATCTTTCAATATCTTATTTTAAAAATAATATGGAGGATTGGACTGTGGGAAGATGGCAGAGTAGGAAGCTGCAGGAATCAGTCAGTCCATCACAACAGTGTTAAAACATGCTGGAATTGTTGGATTCAATTATTTTTTGAAACTCCAGAATCAAGTAGAACACTCTATAGCATCCAGGGAAGAGTGGAAGACACTGGAAAATTATGATAAATACCAGTGAACATTTTTCTCCTTGTGGTAGTTATTGTTATACAGCCCCGACTCGCTGCAGCCAGCAGTGGAGTCATGCCTCTGAAGTAGCTTTCTTTTGCCAGAAAGGGATATAAAAATCCACTTCCTTAAGATCCACGGTGGTCACTGATCACAACTTTTGATTAACAGCTCTGGATTGCTGGGGACCCAGCTCTGAGTGAGGGAAGTAAGTGTTCCAGCCAGCCATTGTACAACCAGGACAAAGGTGATGGAGGAGATTTAAAAATTCTCTGCTTCCTCAGAACTGTGGTATACAGTTAAAAGTCTTTATTTGCTTGAGAGGCCAAGAAAGCACAACTTTGGAGAGTTATGGAGAAAGGTCCTGGCATATTTCCTGTTCTGTCCTTCAGCTCGCACTTTCTTTGTGAGTCCCTGGCTTTGTTCAAATGGAAAATACTGACTTGGGAAACTCTTCTCCAGTGTTCTCCCTCTCCCAGAATTAAGTCCCCAGGCATAAGCATGTTGAAATAATGAAAATAATGTAAGAAACAATTGAGGCCAATGACAGCCTGGGAGAAAGGATTATCTGCTTTATTTCAGGCAGCAGAAATCAGTGGAGAGTGGAAAGAATGTCTACCAGGAAGTAGAGGGGGCAATTAAACTCCTATAAACAAGGGATATCCTGAGGCGAATAGTAAGCATAATCTCAGACACAAACCCAGAAAAGACAGGGAGGATCCTGCAATTTACATTCACCTTGGGCAGACCTTCCTGAGAGAAGACCTGTTATTTATGAAAATTCTATCCTATTACTAGCTATTACTACAGAAACAGACATCTCAGGGAATGAATCTCAGACTTAACATTTTAAAATATTAAAAGGTACAGTGTGCAACAAAAGATTACAAACAAACAAAGAAAAAGGAAATCATAGCCCATACAAAGAAAGAGGGAAAAAATCCAGAAAACATCAATGAAGAAGACCAGATTGTGGATATATTAGGCAATCCTTAAACAAATAATCTCCAACATCCTCAAATACTGTAACCTGAAAACTAAAAGATATTAGGAGAACAATGAATGCACAATATGAGTATCACAATAAAGAGATAAAATTTTTAAAACCTAACCAAAGTAAACTATTGGAGTTGATGACCACAAATAATTGAAATGAAAAATTCACAGAAGGGTTTCAACAGCAGATTGAAGCTGCTGGAAGAAAGAATCAGTAGATACAGAAAATCTTGAGAAATCCACAAAGCTCCTAGAGCTAATAAATGATTCTGCAAAGTGCTGTGATACAAGGTTGACATCCACAAATCAGTAGTGTTTCTGTATACTATTAACAAACTATTAAGAGAAGAATTCAAGAAAAAAGTTCAATTAACAAAACAACTAAAAGAATCAAACAATAGGAATAAATCTAACCAATTACTTGTGTAGAGAAAATTGCAAATTATTACACAAAGTAATTAAAGATACATAAATACTTAGAAAGACATTACATGTTCATGGATGAGAAGACTAAATATTGGTAAGGGTATCGATTCTACCCTAAATGATTAACCGTTTCAACAAAATTCCAATAGAAGTTCCAACAATGTTCTTTACAGAAAAGGAAAAGACAATCATCAAATTTATATGGAAGATGAAGGGTCCCTAAATAGCCAGAGCCATCTTATGAAAGATGAAGTTGGAAGACTTACATGTCATGATGATCCTAAAACTTATTATAAAGCCATAGCAGTCAGAACAGCGTAAAACTGGAACAAGATCAGATACATAGATGAAAGAAATTGAATTGAGATGGCAGAAATCAACCCTGACATTATGGCCTATTGACTTTTGGCAATGGGGCAAAGACCACTCAATTTGGAAAGAATAGTTTCTACAGCAAATGGTTCTAGGAAAACTGAAAATTCATTTGCAAAATAATGAAGACAGAACCCTACCTTACACTATTTACAAAAATCAACTAAAATTTGACTAAACACCTAAATGTAAGAGACTGAGCTATGAAATTCTTATAACATAAGGATGTATCTTCAAGACTTTGTGTTAGGCAATGAATAGTTGCCTTTAAACTTTACACCCAATGTTGAGAAAAAAGAAAAAGGAAAAAAAATACATAAGTGGGATCTCATGAGGTCTAAAAGCTTTTCATCTCAAAGGATTTGATCATGAAATTAAAATGACAACTTACTCAATGGAAGAAAATATTTGGGAACCACATGTCTGGTAAGGGTTTAATACCCATAATACATAAAGAAATTCTGTAACTCAACAATAAAAAGACAAGCAGCTCAATTAAAAATGGACGAAACATTTGATTAGACATTCTCCAAAGAAGATATGCAAATGGCAAAAAAGTACATGAAAAGATGCTCCATATCATTAGCTATTAGAGAAATGCAACTTTATACCTACTACAATGGTCATTAAAAGAAAAAAAAAGGAAAAATTCATGTGCTAATGAGGATGTGGAAAAATAGTGACCCTCGTTCATTGCTGGTAGAATATAAAATGGCCAGCCACTGTGGAAGACAGGTTGGTGGTTCCTCAGAAGGTTAAATATAGAATTATCATATGATCTGGCATTCCTACTTCTAGATTCAAACCAAAAGGATGTCAAAGCCTTGCACAAATATTTTCACACTGATGTTCATAGTGCAGTATTCACAATTGCCAGAAGACAGACACAACCCAAATGTCCATCAACTGATGAACGGATAAACAAAATATATTATATACACACTGCAATATTATTGAGTCATAGCAAGGAATGAAGGCTCAATACGTACTCATATAAACTGGAGTACTGAAGTTCCAGTTCTGGTATATGGAATAAACATCCTTTAAATTTTCTCTTCCACTAATTACAAGTATAATCCCTGGATTGGCAATCTGAAAAAAAATTCCAAAATGGCACAGATGTTGACATTATAAGACAAAACTTTAAAGCAGCTATTAAAAGCATGTACCATGATATAAAGAAAAATAATTTTGAGAGGAAGAGAATGATGTTCTTAGTCAAAAAAAAGAAAAATAGAAACTATAAAAATAACAAAATGGGAGGCGGGCAATGGTGGCTCAGTGGCAGAATTGTTGCCTGCCATGCAGGGGACCTGGGTTCAATTCCCAGAGACTGCCCATGCAAAAAATAAATAAATGCATAAAATAACAAAATGGAAATTTTAAAACTGAAAAATATAATAATGGGAATAAAATGTTCAGTGAAGATGATCATTGGCAGGATGGAGATAATAGAGGGAAAGGTCTGCAAAGTTTAAGTTAACTTAATAGAAATGACTTGTTTTGAACAGTAGAGGGAAAAAAGTTTGGAAAAAAAATGGACAGAGAAGATTAAGGGGATTTTTTCATACTAGAGTAAAAGATATTGCTGTGGTAAAGCTACCTTGAATTCTAATGCTCTATGAGAAATATTCTCCTTAAGTCTTAGATATGCTAATGCGTATTTCTTCCCTTGAGGCCTGATTGTATTGTTTATACTGAGTTCATAAAAGACCTAACTATATTGTCAAAATTGTTTTGTAATAATCAGGACAACTTGAGTTACCATAGAGTGTGTCTCTTCTTTGAATCCAAAGAATTAGATAAAAATGGTGGTAATTGTTAAATTTAAAGGAACTTCCCATTTTATCTATATAATTTATGATACTTATGTATTATAAGTAAGTATTCAATTGCATTACTCCTGGAATCGATGCTTTGCAACTTTTAATTAGATGGTAAATTTTTTTGCTAATCAGAAAAAATGCGACCTGGATGGCTATGACTCCACTTGGCTGATTTGGGTTTGTTGTACGCCAGTATCGTTGATATAATATTTCATTTGAATATGTGCAGAATCCATTATACATTCATTCCTAACATAGAAAACAGGCTCTTTTCAGAAGAATGATAATATTTTGGCTGCATTTCAAAACTGGCTAGGAGAGCGCGAGTGCTTAATCTACTATTTGTTTTTCCTTTAAACTCCTACTGAGCTAAATAGGACTTTCATACCTTAGCAAGCAGTGAATTAGGTCTCCAATTATATGAAGAGAGGAGGGCAGACAGTTCCAGCGGCTAGTGCCACAGAAGCTAAGGGTCATTGTTAGCAGGGGAGGGAGTGGGTATAATATACAATTTTTTATTAAAAGTCAGTGGACAGGAAAACAATTAAAATGGTTACAGATGGATAAAATGATTCTGTTGGCATGAGCAGTAATGCAAGTTTTATAAAAGCTCCCAAGGGTACTTACATTATTGGTAGATTTGTATCTATTAGAGGCATGCCATGGTGTGGGCTTTTCCTTACTTTTTTTTTTTTTTTTTTCATCTTCTATTTTTAAAAAGTCAAAGGAATAGAATTTGGTAGTTTACAGATCTTTCATCACTTGAAAACAATGTTCTATGAGAACTGGTTTCAGTTCCACTTAATGTAGTTACAATATTTTTCTTAATTAAACTGGACTGCATTAATAACATTAGAATAGAAATGATGCTATTTTTCTTTCCAAAGTAACTGAATTTATCAAATATTGCTTGCAGTATAACTTTTTCCCCCATTGACAATTTAAAATGCAATAGATATCAGCTTTGTTTCCAGCATTCTATTGGCAATGCCTCATACAGGATTCATGCATGGTTATCTCAACATAGTGTTTTTAATTTAACACAAACATCAGCGAGAAGAACCAATTCACCAAATCTAATGACTGGTCATAAAGCAATACAGTAAAATGTTACTTTGTATACCTTTTTAATGCAAAATTCATATAAAATACATTTTAAAGTTAAATGACATCATTACAGAGTTACATATCATCTCATCACATCAGCTAACAACAAGAGCAGAGAAAGAGAAATTTACTTCTCTGAAAATCAGTCAAAAGAAAGTTATGGGGTTTTTATATCATTGGGGTGGTGAGAGATTACAGAGGAGCTATAAAGGATGAAATCACTGCGATGTCTCTGGAAGCGTGTTTGGGAGCTTTATGAGACAGAGGTTTAGTTTGTGTGTGTTCGCTTCACACACTCTGGATGGCCTTGTGAACTCAGATGAGATAGTTAATTGTCTGTAACCTAAGTTTGCTTAGCCATTAAATTAGAACAGAGTACTACTTCAGAAGGAGGGCTGTCCTATTAAAGGGTGCGAATTTTGTGTTTTAGGAAGACTGTTTTTTTTAGCTTTTACTAAGCAATAGATTTCCAGTAGGAACCATTATATTCCATTTTTTTAAAAAAGTAGATGAATGATTGAAAAGAACGGGGTATTCCCTCATCTGAAAACTAAACTGCTGTTAAACTTATGCTCATGTTATTGATATATTCCTAAATGGAGAATTGAGCTTTTAAAAAAAAAAGAATTTCATTTTTCATTAATTATGAAAATAATTTACTCCTTCTCACTGTATTAGTATTAAGAGCATTAATGAATTTCAGAAATTTAGAATGTGATCCTGTTAAATTGTTTGAATAAAATTAGTATGCATATCCTGGCTAAGGCCGTTCATGAAAATGGAATGAATGACAATGGTAAGAAGCTCTGCATGGAAAGAGCATATTTATATTTATATATATACAAATATTTGCATATACACACACAGATGTGTAATATTTGCATGTTTAAAAGATGATACCATCTTGTTAAAATAATGAGAAAAGAATGCTTATATTTTTCAAGCTGTCTGAAATGGGGAAAATTACTGTGGTATATGAAAAAATAAATCAAACTGGAAGATTTCTAGAATAGCTGTCTCTAACATCATCCTCTTCTGTGACCTCACTTGCCCCTAACTCTAATTATATTCTACTTTATCACCTGTGAAATTAAAGGATTGGTGTGAATATGAATCATAGATTCAAATATCCACAGGGATCTAAGAGATAATTTAAGTTAATTAAATTTATCAGGTAAAAGCTTCAACAAGCTGGAGAGTGAATATCCCTTGCAGAATAATCTCCTGCATTATTACCAAGCAAGAGTTTGGGCTAGCACAGGGAGTTTTCCAATTTTTCACAAGTACAAGAATTTATTATTTAAGATATATAATTTTTAAATGCTAGCCCAAATAATTTTTAGGCAGGCTTTATAAAGTATTTATGTGGCTCAAACTTAGACTGAAATCCAGCAGTTATAGTTACTACAATAAATGAAATTTTAGATTTCTCCTGGTTCTGAAGAATAGGTGATTTTATAAACTATAATGGAAGAGTGACAAAGGTGAATAGGAAATTTCATGTTAAATGAGTACATGTGGAGGTCTGCACTTATACAAAAAATTTAGTGGGTAAGGTTTGTATAAAAAGCAATTGTGATTTAAAGGAACATATTTTTTCCTTTCTCATATTCCCAAATTTTGCAATTCTAATAACTCCTTTTAATATAAGGAAATTAGTGTTTCTTAATAGTTTTCCAACCTATACTCAAGTGTATACTGAATATAAGCTATTAGTTAATGTTGATTTCCATCATAACCATGTCTTCTTTCATTTATAAAGAATTATTGATGATTAAGCTCTTCATTTATCTATACCCCATCCTCATACCAGAAGAGGGATTTGTATGAAAATGGAATAGAAATTTTGAAATGAAGAAGTATGTTTCCTGGTAAAACTTTCCCCAGAGGATTTCTTGAACTTGTCCCAAAACTCCAGGGTCTGTACATGATCAGTGCAGGCTTAGAAAATCAATGATTATTGCACCTAGAGGGAAAGAAGCTCCCAAATGCCTTCATGATAGCTACAATCAATATGAAATAGATGTAGTCAAAAGTTGAATGCCATTTATCCTTTTATAAAGAAATGCTGTAAGTGAATAAGACCTTTGTACTCACTTCTTAGCATATCTTATCTTTGAATGTAATCTGTGTGCAAAGCCAATTTATAATCAGAATGTTGCTTGATGAGTTTTGAAGTAACTAATATGAAGCAGTTTGATGCTGATCAAAAGACTAACATATACTGATATATTCATCTTCACTGTAGTGATATTTCTATCACAATAACTAAACAGCCAAGCCATAATGGGCCAAGATGGTCTCTCACCTAAATTACTCTACAGCTATGCTTTCAGTAGAGCTTCTCCCTTTCAGATTTGGACATTTAAATTCTTTAAGAATTATTAGACCATGGATACAGAAAGGTGATTAAGTCACAAACTTTGAATTATTTATTATCATGTGTATATGCAAAGCCATTATATACTAAATTATGTTTTTCTTTCATTCCTAGAGCCAAGTCCCACATCCATCCACATAGCACCTGCTTTGGTCTATTTAAGATGTGGCCATAGATTCGTAGATGTCCTCTAAAACTACAGTTTGAATTGTATTTTAATTTCACAACCAGTGTTGTATTATGAATCATGTTATTGTTATATATTTTAACTCAACACTAAATTTTGCTATCTATATTTTTGTACACATATCTAGTTACCTATTTTTTACTGTTGCATGGTATTCCATTTTATATGTTTAGGACATTTTGTTTTTATCCATACTGCAACATATATGTCTTCTCCCAATTGCTGCTACCTCTTTCAATAGTGCCATGAAAACATGTTAAAATCTAATCCTAAAATGATCTTCTGTCAAATTTCTTAGTGAACATATGTATATATAAAACCTTATATCTATAGATAACAATGAAGCTGATCAGGTTGGAGTTAAAGCAATTCAGAACACATGGGTAAGGAAGACAGAGTCTATATTTCAGAACCACACATACTCTTTGAGGCCAAAGGAAGAAAGGTTTATTCAGTCTGAAACTAAAATTTTCCATAGGGAATAATGTAACTCAACCTACTTGTATAGTTCATTTGAACAATTGAAACACAGGGAGCACAAACTAAGAAAGAAATCCTTCAATCCTGTACAGATTATTGTAATGCCTGAATACATCCTAGAGTATATTAAGCAGATAGTCAAAAAGTATTGGTAAAGTCCCTTGAAGGATGAGAGAAAGAATATGGAGCTATTAAACCTTACCATCAGGGAATCCCCTGATACTGTGTCAAATTTTAGGGACGCCCAAATCAATAGGTCATGCCCTTGATCCTGAGGCTTACTCTTGTGAAACTTACGTAGGTAGCAGAGAAGCTTAGACTACCTATAGGTATGCCTGAGAATTACTTCTGGAGGACCTCTGCTGTAGCTCAGATGTGGCCTCACTCTAAGCCCAAATCTGCAAGTGAAATCATTGCCCTTCCCTGTACATGGGACATGACATTCAGGGGTGAAAGTCATCCTGGTGACATGGGGGATGACTCCCTCGGATGAATCAAAATCTGGCACCATGGGATCAACAATTCCATCCTGACCAAAAGTGGGGAAAGAAGTGTAACTAATAAAGTATCAGTGACAGAGAGTGTTCAAATAGAGTGGAGTTCAATACTCTGGAGATTGCTCTTATGCAAGCTTCAGTTAGACATTGCTACCTATCATAACCAGCCAATTCCAGCATTTCTAAAGAACACCTAGGGCAATATATAAAATTTCACAAAGGTTCCAGGCAGTAGAGTAACTTTCCAGAAACTTACAACCTCCAGATGGATCCCTGGTCCAGATAAGTCCTGAAACCTAGAGGGCCCAGCCTCTCCATAACATCAGCTAGTTTCATCTCCCTACCTCACATTAGTGGCAGATCCTTCCAATATGAAAAAGTTAGGATGACCATAGCCCAAACACCCATAAAGAGAGGGATGGAAAGATCAAAGGTGATGGTGGAATTATACAGTGAAGATAGGATTTAACAAATGAATATGAATACTGAATCATTAAATTGGTATCTCTTTTTAGTCTCTAGCATCTTAGAGCAGCTAGAAGTAGAAACCTAAAGTTGTGGAATTGTAACCCATGTAAAACTCTGAAATATGTTCTACAACTAATTGTGGTGCTGTGCTTTGAAATGTATTGCTTTTTTGTATATATGTTATTTTTCACAAAAGAAAAAGAAGGAAAAAATGTTGACTGTGTTGATAAAAAAAATTATTTCCTCTAGCATCCTATATTCTTGTGCAGATAGAAGGAAAAATGTGAGAGGATCATATGGTAGCCCATGATAAACTCTGGGATCTGTCCTGTAACCTTTTGTTGAACAGTGCTTTGAAAACTAGTTTTTATTTCTTTGCTTTTGTTCTAGTTTGCTAGCTGCCGGGATGCAACACACCAGAGACGGATTGGCTTTTAATAAAAGGGGATTTATTTTGTTGGTTCTTCAGAGGAAAGGCAGCTAACTTTCCACTGATGTTCTTTCTTACGTGGAAGGCACAAGATGGTCTCTGCTGGTCTTCTCTCCAGGCCCCCGGGTTCCAACAACCTTCCCTGGGGTGACTTCTCTCTGTATCTCCAAAGGCCTGGGCTGAGCTGCTAGTGCTGAGATGAGGAATGCTGAGCTGCTAGGCTGTGCTACATTGCGTTCTCTCATTTAAGCACCAGCCAATTAAGTCAAACGTCAATCGTTGCAGCAGACACACCTCTTAGCTGACTGCAGATGTAATTAGCAACAGATGAGGTTCACGTACCATTGGCTTGTGTCCACAGCAACAGAACTAGGTATGTTCACCTGGCCAAGTTGACAACTGAATGTAACTAACACAGCTTAGTATATATGTTATACTATACAATAAAAATAGTTAAAAATTTTCTTAGTGATGCAAACCCAAATGTGAGATAGCTAGAATGTAAGGAATTCACATTAATGTCCATATATAGTATCAAATTTATCTCCAGGTAACTCTACTTATACCAACAAAGGAAAAGTGTTCTCAAATCCCTGTATCAGTGAAGGAAATCAGTGTAACCAAACTTTCCAATTTCTGCCAATCTATTATTACTGAAATGCTATGTTTGTGTTGCATAAGTTTGTATTTCTATAGCATTAAAAAAGTGGTAGCCATCTCTTTTTATACTTGTCTGCCTTCTATTAATTTCCCATCTATATACTTCAGGTATTTTTCTAATATGCTTCCTATCTTTCCTTAACTGATTTTTGGACTTACCTATTTAATATCCTATAAGTTTTATACACTGAAAACATTATCCCCTAGTCTCTCACAAAATATTAAAATATGCTTTCATATGCATAAATATTTTTTATACTTCATTACTTCTTGGCACAATTAGAGGCATTAAGGGTTGAAAATGAGAATGAATAATGATAAATTGATAAACAAATAACAAAGAGGAAACGGTTTTCATCAGCACTTACTTACACACTCGGGAGGATAAAAGCTATTATTAAGCACATGAACTTACAAAATGTAATGTTGTTCTAAGTGTATGGGAGAAAATACACAGTAAATTATGGAGACTGAAACTGGAGTGTGATGATTTATAAAGGGTGATAGAACAAGGTGACATTTGAACAGAAAACTGAAAGAAGTGAATACACACATCATGAGGTTATCTGGGGGAAAAGTAATTTCAAACCAAAGGAAAAGTATGAACAAACTCAAAATTTTGGCATTTAAAATATTGTTTAAGAAATTCTCCATTATCCTAAAATGTCCTAATATTTTATTCTATCTTCAATAAAGTTCAAAGTCTTCATTATTTTTAATTCATTTGTATATTATGTGTTTTTGTATTAAGGATTACAGTTATATGTTCATAACATAGAGAGATAGTTTTACCAAAAAATCTATTATAATTTATATTTCTTTATGTAATGATCCATAATATCATCTCTATTATAAATTATGATACCATATATATATGCCATCTCCATTATAAATCATGATACCATATGTACATGAATCTATTTCTGACTCCTCTGTGCTGTCATGTTGATTTGTTTGGATCCTCCAAATTAGCAGCACATTACGTTTGTCAACAAATCTTGTAACATGTGTCTTAACATCAGAATTGTAACTTCCCTGTCATTGCTCTTTTTTAAAGAAATCAGCTATTGTGTTCTATATAAATTAAAAGACGAGTTAGAAAATTTACCAACAAGCCCTACTGTACATGTTGGAGTTAAAGAAATTATTCAATTGGTAGTTTAATTTCAGAAGAGAATATCTGTCATCATATCTTCCCATTCTTAAATAGACTATATGTCTTCATATAATCAATTATTTAAAAAATAATCTAATAGAGATATACATGTACTACATAGATAAGTCAATGGTTACTTTGGGAAAGAAGAACGTTTTCATATGAATGATATACAATTACACAGTAAGGATCTATAAAGAAAAGAGCTAATTAAATATAACACAAAGAGAAGGAAGGAAATAAGAATAAGTTCAGAAAGCAAGGCAACGGAAAACAGAAAAACAATAGAGATAGTCAATTTACCAAAGTTTTATGAATATCTAAATACTCATAAAAGTGGAGGGATATGTTTTCATGAATGGGAAGATTCAATATTTTTAAGAGATCAGTTCTTCCTTTATTTATCTATAGATTCAACAGAATCACAATCAAAATACTAGCAGCAAGTTTTAGAAATTGACTAGCTATTTCTAAATTTTATATACATAGGCAATGAACAAAAGCAGTCAACTTTGAAGAAGAACAATGAAATTGGAAGACAACTTATTTTAGAATTTCTATAAATATGCAGTTTTCAAGAAAGTCTGTTATTAGCACATGATGGAATTAAAATAACAGAACAAAAGAGAACCTCTAGAAATTGAGCCACACATACTTAGCCAATTGATTTTTGACAAAGTACACAGACAGTTCAATGGAAGTAGGGTAGTCTTTTCAATAAATAGATCTTTGAACAGCTACATAAAAATTAAAGTGTGACTAGTGTGTGTATTATATAAAAACTAACTCCAAATGACTTACAGACAAAATGTAAAGCCTAAAACTAAAGAAAAAGAAGGAGGAGTAGGAAAGAGGAGGAGGAGAAGAGGAGTAGAGAGAAGGAGGAAGAGGAGAAGGAGGAGGAGGAGTACAGGAGAAGGAGAAGAAGAGGGTTTGAGGAGAAGGAGGAGAAAGAAAAGTGGGAGGAGGAGGAAGAGAGGAAGAAGAAAATAAAGGAAAAAAAAATCTTTGTGAACTTGGAGAAGTAGGCAAAGAGGTCTTGGATGTTAACACAAATGCGTATT
Organism: Tamandua tetradactyla; assembly: GCF_023851605.1. Lineage (NCBI taxonomy): Eukaryota > Metazoa > Chordata > Mammalia > Pilosa > Myrmecophagidae > Tamandua > Tamandua tetradactyla. The sequence continues at coordinate 59,680,599 of NC_135345.1, forward strand.
CCACAATGGAGAAGTAAAGCTACCTGGTATTCAAAAGATGTTCTTAAATAGCTGATAAATCATGCTGATATTGGAGGACATATTTTCACAATACATATATAAGAAAATATATACATCTAAAATATATAAAAACCTCAACACATTGAATATTAAGAAAACAAACACACAATTAAAAACTGGACCAAAAAATGTGAACAGGCACATTACCAAAGAAACTGTATGAATAACAAATAAGCACATATAAAGATATCCAATACTATTAGTTACTACAGAAATGCAAATTAAAACCACAGATACCACTGCATACCTATTAAAATGTACAAAAAAAATGAATGAATGCACAAATTTAATAATAATAATATAAGTGCTGATGAGGATGTGAAGAAACTGACTTCTCAAGTGCTACCAATTCACATGCAAAATGGTACTACTTAAGCAAACAATTTGGCAGTTTTAAATAAATATAAAGATATAATTACCATGAGACCGAGTAACCCCTCTCCTAGATATTGACCCAAAAGAAATAAAAGTATATATTAACAAGAAAACCTGCATATTAATATTTGTATAGTCCTATTAATCACCACCAAAGCTAGGCACAGTTTTATTTAAAGCTATTGCTAAATGCACATCACACAAACTGGGAGATGTTTCCTTGCTATCTTCAGATGTACTGATTGATTTTGGTGACTTTTTAATGTTTAATAAATGTGTGATAAACAAATGACTCAAGGAAATGAGGCAAAAAATAAAATGACTCAAACTAGAAAATTGTCCTAGAGCATATCTATTAGTTTGGGATTTCTGATATTTTTCTCCTTATGTGGAAGCTTTCCTGGCCCAATGACACCCTCCCCGCTTACGCACACAAACACACACTCCACTCTACCATCTTCTCTCTATCCCTATTTTCTCACAGCTTTTGAATTACATGTAGGCTTGAATTTATGGATGAATATATGAGAATAAAGGGTTTTAGGATTGGAGTAAGCTCTGAGCCTGGCAAGATGTGGTGTAGTTGCTCTGAAGAGAAACACTGGGTTGAAGTTTCAGTTCTGAATGTATTCATATTGACCCGTCATATAGAGATATTAAGAGAATTTAGTAATAAGCTGTATTTAAGGACACATTATTATCTATCACATTATTGGTGGTATTATTAATGGAGATTTTCCCGACATTTTTTTGCATAATAAAACACTTTAAATTTCTTTCTCAACTTCAAAATATAATACCACAAACATCATTTTGTTAATATCTTTATGCTGAAAATGTATTCTAAATGACAGGTACATTACATCAATACCTAGCGACTGAAGCAAAATTCATTTCAAATGTAAATCATATTGTCAGCTTTGTACTTTGAAAGAGCTGCAGATAATATGCCAAGTCTTGATTCCTGGATCTACCCTGTCCTCTCTTTTGTTTTCACAAATCCATGAGTGCATTTTTGCGTTCTTTTAACTTTTGAAATGTTTAAATGGATTTTTCTGACTTGGATGAATGGTACTGAGCTCATATTTTCCTCCCATCAATATTATAATGCCTAATAGCACTTTTGGCTCCTGTTCCCAAAGACACAGTCTAATATTTTGATTCTATGTCATAATACTTCACTGCTAAAATAGGAGCGAGGGAAGGGAATTCTAGGGAAAAACATTCCCAAAACATGTTTTCTCTATAAAGCTTAAGAGTAAATCAGCTTCTGCAGCCATCTTCTGCAGCCAGTCCATTCTAAAACATCAGTTTTGGTAGTAGCTGCAAGATAATTTTACATCTCCAGCATTTTTTAAGAAACCAGTCCCGTACTGATTCAAAAGTTTTAACTCCTTTGCCATCACCCTCTCTAATAAAGTCCTTGTCTTTTAATACAATACATACCTATCTGCTCTTTTCGTTATGGGAAAAAAAAAAGTTTTGGAGAGTAGTAATTGGGGAGGATGTAAATAGAGAGGGATCTAAATGTCTGACTGTGGCTGAAGATTGTGTTATGAGGTACAAAATTTAATTTGTTCAGCAAATGACAAGATTCAGCATTTTCACTGAAGGAATTCCATGACTATGTTAGTTATATTGACTATTACACAAAAGAAAAGAACAATACCTGGGAGCTTCATAATTCTTACTTGCCTAAGGAGTATACTTTGATAGTAGCAGTAAAGATAATGAATTTTAAAACATAGTATGAAACCCTGATTAGCTGGAAGAACATTCAGTACAATTTTAAAGGTAAATTCTTGTTTTAAAATGAATGAATACCATAAACATTAAGAGTTTTCAGGTTTTTGCTTTTTTTTTTTAAGTTTTAGGGGTTGATATTGTTTCCCATTCAGACAGCCTAATTTGGCTTCTTCTGTTGTTCTATTTATCTGACAATGATGTCACTATTAATCAGACTAGTGGCTTGAATTCACAAAGTTTAAATTACTTGAATTTAATCTTGTACTAAGAATTGTGCTCTTGGCAACCGATTCATATCACCACAGGAATAGTCTCGGAAATTTGTATCTTTTAGGCTCAGTGTTGAGTGTGGAAAAAAGATTACAAAATGACCCATAGATTGGACAGCAGGGGGAAAAATAGATATAAACACCACATAACAGAGAAACAAGGAATTATGTGCACCATTCACCAATATAGTATATACTTCCGCTAGATAAAATGTGATTTAAAATTGCTCCCTAAATCAAAGAAATCTAAATAAGTGGGATGACAACACATTCTCATAAATTAGAGGCCATAATTTATTTAAATATAGTGTTAACATATCAATTCCATGGAAAATGATTTACAGATTCAAAGTAATCACATTCAAAATTCCAAACACATTCTTTGAAGGAATGGGAAAGACAAAAAGTCATCCAAATTATTTGGAAGGGTAAAGGGACCCCAAATAGCCAAAAACATCTTGTAAAAGAAGAAAAATGTTGGAAGACTCATGCTTCCTGTCTTTAACTTATTACAAAGCTACATTGCTCATAAAAGCATGGTACTGCACAAGAATAGATATGTAGACCAATGAAATCAAACTGAGAGTTCAGAAATAGGAGCTCACTTTTATGTCCAATAGATTTGGCAGGGAGGTGGGGTACACAGTCCAGGAATCAAATGCAATTGAGTTTTTTTTTTTTTTTTATTTTTTTTAAGGAAAGACAGAGAGAAGGAAGGAAGGATAGAAGGAAGGAAGGAAGGAAGAAAGGGAAACATTTTTTTTTTTAAACATTTTCTTGTTTTATTGTATTCTGTTTCTCCGTTTTTGTTACATGGGCTGGGGCCGGGAATCGAACCGAGGTCCTCCGGCATAGCAGGCAAGCACTTTGCCCGCTGAGCCACCGCGGCCCGCCCTGCAATTGAGTTTTGACAAGGCTGCAAGTCTACTCAATTGGGAAAAAATAGTCTCTTCACCAAATGGTGCAGGGAGAACTGGATGTCCATGTGCTAAACAATTAAGGGGGCCCCAACGTCATACCATACACAAAAATTAATTCAAAATTCACCCAAAGACCCAAATTTTTTGAACCAGACTATAAAACTCCTAGAAGAAAATAAAAGGAAGCATCTTCAGGGCCTTGTGTTAGCCAATGGTTTCTTGGCCATCGCACTCAACAAAAGCAACAAAAGCAGAAATAAACAAATAGAACCTCATGAAAACTAAAGCTTTCATGTATCAAGGGAACTTTATCATGAAAGTGAAAAGACAACCTATTCAATGGGAGAAAATGATTGAAAATCACATATCTGATAAGGATTCAATTACCAATAATACATAAAGAAAATCTATAACTCAACAATAAAAAAACAAACAAAAACTGGAGAAAACTTGAATAGACAGTGTCCAAAGAACATATGTAAATACCTGAAAATCACATGAACAGATGCATATCATTAGCTACTAGGAAAATGCAAATCAAAACCATAATGGGATGCCCTTGCATATCTTCTGGAGTGTCTACTATTAAATTTTTTTTAAAAATTACAAGAGTTGGAAAGGATGTGGTAAATAAGTAAGGATGCAAAATGGTTCAGCCATGTGGAAGACATTGTAGCAATTCCTCAGAAAGTTAGGTACAGAATTACCATCTGAACCAGAAAGCCTACTTTTAGGTAATAGGCCCAAAACATTTGAAAGCTGGGACCTTAACAGATAATTTACTCCAGCGTTCATAGGGGCATTATCCACAATTGCCACAATATAAAAGCAACCTAATGTTCATCAACCAATGGAAGAATAAATACAATATGCTATATATACACAATTGAATACTATTCAGCCATCAAAAGGAGTTAAATTCTGATACATTGTAACAACTTTGATGAAATTTTAAGACATCATGTTAAGCGATGTAAGCCAGACACATAAAAAAAATTGCGTGATCTCCCTGATATGATATAACTAGTATAATCAAACTCATAGAGTCAGAATCTAAAATATAGGTTATCAGGGGCTGGGGTGGTGAGTAGGGAATGAGAGTTAATACTTAAATTGTACAATTTCTATTTGAGTTGATTGTCAAATTGTGGAAATGGATGGTGGTGATGATAGCAAAACATTGTGAACATAATTAACAGAACCGAATTATATATTTGACGTGGTTAAAAGGGGTTATTTTAAGTTGCATATATGTTGCTAAAATAAAAACTAAAACAAACACACAAACATAGGACTGTACAAAAGAAACAGTAAATCCTAATGTAAGCAATGGAGCATAGCTAAAAGCATAATTATAAAAATATGCTCATTTTAAGAATTGTAGCACATATACCACATTAGAGCAAGGTGTTGAATGTAGGATGGTATATGAGAACTCTATTTTATGCATGATTTTTCTATAAACCTACAACTTCTCAAATTTAAAAAAGAAAAAGAGTTCATCTAAACAAAAAATACTTCTGTTTTACTCAATGTAGTGAATTACAAATAAAAGCAATAAATATAAATTGTGGTAGGCAGGAGGAATTTGAATTTATTTAGTTTCTTCTATATCCTAGGAACTTTGAATATTTCTGTACATTTATGTTCTAGGTGGTACTTTATAGATTCTCAGGAAAGCATGTTGATTGAAAAGCCATCCTCTATATTTCTCTCTCCTACAATATTCATTCTCTTGAATTTTAGGAACTTCATTTCATCCTAACTTTTCAACTATCTGCCATTTTGATATCCACCATTTACTGTTGCTCAAGCAGTCTTTATATGAAATAGCAGAAATTAAATGATCCCAAGAGACAATTCTATTATATTTTTACTCATTGCTCATTTTCAAGTGGTCATATAGTAAAGTTAGCTAGATATCATAATAAACATATTTATTATGAAGTTTTCACTTCAAGATTTCATATTATATGTGAGCTAGAATAAGCTTATTCGTCCATTAAATCAGCATATTGGCAATTTTTTATGTCATATCTACTCAGCAGACAAAGACAAAACATACACACACAATTCCTGCCACTGCGATTAAGTATACTGAAGTATAATTGATGGAGATAGGCATATGTTTAAGTATCTATTACAAAGACTTACAGATTCACATGATTGGTCTTAGATGCAGTATAAATTGACATCACCGATAAAATCTGGCACTATTTATCCTCATGATTCTGTAATAGTTCCTACGAATATTTTTTTAAAAATACTCTGAATTTACTATCGATAGAAATGATAAATCTTTAGTAATACTGGCAAAGAAAAATATGAGAGAGAAAATACATTACCAATACCAGGCATAAGGAATGAAAGAACTTACAACACTACAGATTCCACTGACCTTAAAAAGAAAATTATGGAATAATATGAGCAAATTCACCTACATACATTTGAAAATTTAGACAAAATACTCAAACTACCAAAACTCAGACAGGATGGAAATATAAAATAACTCCTAAAGTAATTGAATCTGTAATTAGAAAGCATCTGAAAGAGAAATCTCCAGGCCCACATATTTTTCCTGGAGAATTATACCAAACATTTAAAGAAAAAGTAATGAGAATCTATGCAAACTCTTCAAAAAATAAAACAGAAGAGGAGGTAAAAGGTAAAAGGTATGGAATCTTTAATGAGGCTGCTATTAACATAATACCAAGTAAGGACCATGACAGTATAAAAAAATCAAATTACAGACCACTATACCTAATAAAGATAGACATAAAAATCAGCCACAAAACAAAATATTGACAAAATGTATGAAGCCATATGTAACTGAAACAAGTGGTGTTTATTCCAATAGTGCAGGTCAAATTCAATATTCAAGTATCCATTATTCTCAGAAATATCATTTGAAAAAAAAATCAATTCCTGATTAAAAAAAACTATCAATGAACAACTAATAGAAGGGAACTCCCACAACTTATGAAGAATATCTGTGAAAAACCTATAGCTAACATCATATTCGATGGTAAAAGTAAATTACATGAGAGTGAAAGGAAATACAATCAGCAAAACAACAATAATTAATTGATGCATGGGAAAAATGGCTACTATGGGAAACTGAGAAAGAACAGGAAGAACCATGGTCGTATAACAAAAAATGTAAGATGCATCTCTCTCAGAAGCCAAAAGAGAATTTTTTTTTAAGAATTGAAATATAGCATAGCACACACCAAATAGAGGTTTTGGAAGAAAATCTGATTTTTACTGTTGAAATTAGAAGAGAAATTTTTGAAATAGGACTTGGAAGACATCATTTCTTTTGTAATTGAAATTCTTTTTGCAAAGAGGGGTGTGAATCAGAACAATCCATCACTGGAGAAGTATTTCTGTGATGTCAGTTTAGATTTTCGTTTGTGGAACAGCAAGTCATGAAAAATGGCAGAAATCATTCATTATATGTAATAATTCATCAATGACATATCTATGTTTGGTGAAATTAAAAAATCTCACTTGCTTTACTGATTGAAAATATGATCTAAGGCTGTTGGAAAATGCCATTACTCTATTCTCATAAAATGTAGCAAAGTGGGAAGGAAAGAAAAAGAGAATAGTGGGTACAGTTTCTCAAAGTGACTTTCAGTTTTCAATCCCTTTTAAGTTTTTTTGAACAAAAAGGAATATACATCAAATAGATGTGAAATATATTTAAAGATAAAACTGACAGTTCATTTCCCCAAATGAGTGCTTTTTATAACTAATGAACGTTTAAGGGTTTTATTTTTTGGTAGATGTTAGCATTTAAGTCCCTACTAATAATATATATATCTAATAAGTTACAAAACTATATCTCCAATCTAGCCATCTTCAATTTTAAGATAACCTACTATATTAATAGTATTGTGTGAAAGGTTTAGGAGGCAAAAGGGTGAGAAACAAGGACGGTAGACCAGGAAATTTAAAGCGGGCAGGTTTACTTCTGCGCTCCCAGGCAGAGATCACTGAACCCAAGGTGGAAGGAGGTAAGTCAGCGCCTGGGTGACTGCCTGGGCGGTTTTTAAGCAAGGGGGTCAGGTGACGGCCGGAAGGGGCGGTTCTCCGGAAGTCAGTTGGCTGAAAGGGGAGATTCTCCAGAAGTCAGGTGATCCGAAGGGATGGTTGATCAGTTCCGGAAGTCAGGTGGCCGGGAGGGGCAGTTCCAGAAGTCATGTTGGGAGGAACGGCACAGCCTCCGTAGCTCCGGTTGCTGTGCCCTGTTCCCTCTACCTAACATTGTGATTCTGAATTATGCATGTATATTACCAAATTAAGTTGCAAGTATATATGTGTGTGTTGCATCACTTGTGTCTGTATATGTCAAGTACTTTAAAATTTATTTAGTTTTATCAAATACACAAAATAATACAGAGAAGGCATACATGCATAATAAAAACATTTTAAACCTTAACAAATCAACCCATTTAACAAATATTCTGTTATTAATATCTTTGAAATCTCTTTTGCTGTTTCTGATTATAAACCCACCCTACCTGCAAGGTAAACACTATTCTGAATTCATGTTTTGTTTTGTTTTTTGTTGTTACAGTTTCTTAGTCTACCTATATACATTGTATATAATCTGTGATACTTCATTTCATTTAATATTATCTTTATGATATGCATCCATGATGATGTATAGTACTGTTTTTTGTTCATTCTTTTTCACTGTAATACGTTTTTATTGAATAAATATTTCACAATACAATTTTAATTTCTCTTGGGGTCAAGTAGGTTGTTTAAACTTTCTCGTTTTTGTGAACACAATCTTTGCACACTTTTATATATGTCTCGAAGTATGAATATCTAAGAGTTACTATAGAGTATGTATGTAGTTGTGGAATTGCAGGGTGATAAGCAAGGATATCATCAGACTTGCTATTTTTGACCAACAAACGTCCAAGAAAGTTTTACTGATTTGTACTTCTGTGAGTTTTTGAATGCTCTCTTTGCCACATTTCCTTGCTGTGCTGGTTTGAAAGGATGTATGGACCCTAAAAAAGCCATGTTTTAATCAAAATCCCATTTCATAAAGGCAGAATAATCCCTATTCAATACTGTATGTTTGAATCTGTAATTAGATCATCTCCCTGGAGATGTAACCTAATCAAGAGTGGTTGTTAAACTGGATTAGGTAATGACATGTCTCCACCCATTGGATGGGTTTGGATTGGTTTACTTGAGTCCTATAAAAGAGGAAATATTTTGGAGAATGTGAGATTCAGAGAGAGCAGAGAATGCTGCAGCACCACAAAGCAGAGAGTCCATGAGCCAGCGACCTTTGGAGATGAAGAAGGAAAACGTCTTCCTGGGAGCTTCATGAAACCAGAAGCCAGGCAAGAAAGCTAGCAGATGATGCCATGTTCATCATGTGCCCTTCCAGGTGAGAGAGAAGCCCTGTGTTCACTATGTGCCTTTACAGATGAGAAGCTCTGAACTTCATCGGCCTTCTTGAACCAAGGTATCTTTTCCTGGATGCCTTTGATTGGACATTTCTATAGAGTTGTTTTGACTGGGACATTTTCTTAGCCTTAGAACTATAACCTAGCAACTTATTAAATTCCCCTTTTTAAAAGCCATTCTGTTTCTGGTATATTGCATTCTGGCAGCTTGCAAACTAGAACACTTGCCAATATTTATTATTGCTTAATTTATTTTTGTTTTTATTTTTAAATATGTGGTTTATTATGTAAATCATACTATAACTTTATTTTGCATTTTGGGCAAATAATTGTGCTGAACATCTTTTCACATTATTATTTGTCATTTGTGTTACTGCTTTTGTAAACTCCTTATTCATGCATTTTCCCAATTTTCTATTGGGCAGTTGTAGTTCTTATTGAATCTTTGAAGTTCATTATAGAGTTTGTATGTTAACATAGCATTAATATCGTCCCTCAATTTATGGCATGATTTTCAATTTATGATGTGTTTTTATAAATATAAATGTTTAATTTTCATATAGTAGAATTCAGCATCTTTTCCTTTAAGGCAGTAGTTCTCAAAACCCTTTGCTTTTATGTATTACCTGGAGAACTTAAAAAAAATAGTATTCATACACCATATAATTGTCCTTAAAGTTTCGTCTATTAGTCTTTTCAATACAAAACACATTTTGTTTCCTTGATATTGTGGAGGAAAATACACCTTATTTCATTAACTTCTGGTCTTATGTTTATCTCTTTAATACTACTTCCTTTATATTTTCTAGTTCTCTTACAGTATTAAGTTAGATGCTTTATTCATTAAATTTTAAACTTCATTCTAATATATTTTATGCATTAGATATATAAATTTCCTTCTTAATGAAAAATGGTAACCTCACCCTGTAATTATTGATATATAAAATTTTTAATCTTTATTCATATTTAGGTGTTCCTAAACTTTAAATGTATTACCTTTTACCCATCACTAATTAGATTTTTTTCATTATTAAATGCATAGGTAACATTAGATGCATTATTGTTAAATGCATTTTTATTTAGTTCTTAAGTGCATGCAGTGCCAAACAGCTAGAAATTCCTAATTTTTTCTAGCAATTTGATGAAGCCCAAATAGTAGCTTCATTTTTAATAAAAACTAATCTGGAGGACATAATTTGGTATGATAGCCAAATAGGTCATCTTGTAAAACTTCAAACTAGACCAATTTATGTACATATTTTAAACTAGCCACATGAAAACAGAGCCCAGCATGGGTGTTCAGTAGACCAGTTGGTTCCTAAAAGAAAGAAAATGATAGAGGTGAATTGAGTATGCCAGTCAATCATCCTAAATTTCTGAAGCAGTTCAGCCACTCTACTTTCCCATTAAGCTCTCTTGTCAGGAAGGAATTTTCAGCAATAGAGAAGTGTTTCCTAATGATGTTCCCAAAAGTTTTACTAAACCCATGGGGCTTAACCTTTAAGATCAGGGATTTGGCTCTCCATGTCAAAGAATGATATCAACAGTCTGTAGGACCAGTTCAGCTCCTACCTTCATGAACATATCCCAATATCAATAACTGCTTTTTTGGGCATTCTCCTGGGGCTGCAAGTAGGAATTTAGATGTGGGCTAAAGTGAGTCAGAACAGTATGCTAATTAACTCAAATCTAAATGCATGCTTACTGTCCAAACATTAATTTAATTACTTTTCTATATTGCATCCCAAATTACGTCCAGCTAAATTGTTTAGCATAACATATAAGAAGGTCTCCAAGATTTAAGACGTAAGAGTGAATGCCTGGGGTGGGCCACGGTGGCTCAGCAGGCAAGAATGCTTGCCTGCCATACCTAGAGGACCCGGATTCGATTCCCGGTGCCTGCCCATGTAAGAAAAAAAAAAAAAAAAAAAGAGTGAATGCCTGAAGAACTCTCCAATAATAAAGTGCCAATGACATAAATATGCTCCAATTTTGAAAGTAATCTTCTATGATCAAATTTAACAAGAAAATGAAGTAAAATTAAACCTATTGGAGTTAAAGTACAGAGAGAGACACCAACTTTCAAAGAATTAACATCCCAAATTAAATTCTCTTGCTCTTGTTAGAAGTGCAAAATCCTTATGTTAAAACCCAAAAATTTACTTCAGTTATTCCTAGTGCCATTGTCAGTTAGATGTAACCTCAAAATCTAGGTTTGTTTGTGATTTCCAGCAACTGCAGGCAGGTTATTTTTCATGAAAAATGGGAGTTGTTATTTCAAGGTTCCTGGATGTGAAATGTCAAAGTTTTAATGTATCTTAAGTTTTGAAAAGTTACTGAAACTTCCCTTTACATCTTTCCTTCCCTCTACTCCCCTTTGCCTCCCTTCTCTTCATTTTATTCCCTCCTCTTCCCTTGCTTTAATTTCTTTTCTATCCTTTTCCATTGTCCTTCTTTTCCTTCTTTTCAGTTCTCTTTCATTCCTTTCCACTGTTCTCTTTCTGTCCCTTACCTTCCAAGCACAGAGGAGTCAGTAAAATATCTAAGCATTTGGACAGTGGAACAGGGCTTAGGGAGCCATGTTCAGGCACTGGCCATTAGGTCTGGAGGTCAAGATTTAGATTGAAGATAGAGCTGGCAGAAGAGAAAGAGACAGCTGGTATAGTTGGGAGATGACAGAAAGAAAATCAGTAAATTGACTGAGTAGCTAAGTAAACAAAGGAAAATTTTAGGAAAGTTTTCACTGCTAGAAAGAAATTTACAAACATGGAAGAGGAGGATGTTAGGGAAAACCTAAACTAGAATTATAGGTTTCAGTGTGAATTCATAGAGATAAATATACAGATGATAAACAGATAGATCGATATAAATTTTATACTCAGATATGGATAATTTTCCTGTGTCTGTGGATATAATATAGCCAGATAAATATTTCTAATTCTGCCCACTTACAGGGTTTGGAGTCATTTTCCCTCAGTAGCAATGAGCACATCTAATATCAAGATTTTATATTCTAAAGCAATTGGAGCTCTTTGGAAAATGGCTAAATTCCAGGGCTGGAATATTGAAAATTCAAAGTGAACCTGGAATAGACATTTTTGGCAAAATTTAATGGAAAACTATTAAAAGTGATAGAACATGTTAAACACACACATATAGGAATCAGATCGAAGGGTTTCCTACTAGCCATATCTAGTTCATTTTGAGCATCAAAATACTTACTGCAGTATGTATTCATGGATTTCTCATTTGTTCAAGGTATTACATTTACTTTCTACTTACTCTTTACTATCATTAATATATAATATTTATTAAGGCAAACAAGAACTCTTTGATAGAAACAATATCATCACTATTTTATAAAGGAGGAAACAGGTTGATTTTGAACATCAAAGTATTTATCACAGTATGGGTTCACAGATTTTTCATTTGTTCAATAGATTGCATTTACTTTCTAGTATACTATTAACTACCTACTCATCATCGTTTATACATAATTTTTTTTACTCCTCAAAGAATCCTTTGAAAGAAATCATATTATCACTGTTTCATAAATAGAGGAAACACAGTTCCACCAGAGGACAGTAGAGCTGGTAAAAGGTAAATCTGGGATTCAAGCCTAGGACTGTCTCCAAAACCCTTTTACTCAAATGTAAGTGATGCTGTACTGTGAACCTTGGTGGAAAAAAAAAAAAAAAAGGTAGGGGGAAGGAAGAAAACTTTTTCCCCCACGTTAGAAAAAAATGCTTTTATCTAAAAGGAAATTCCCTAAAGGGAATCTAGTTAAGTCTTGTTTGTTTGGTTTTGTTTAGGACTCCTTTTTAACTAAAATTTAGAGTTTTAGAAATTCTTTAATTTATCCATCATTTATTATTTATCCATTTATTTATGAGAAACCAAAAACTAAAACACATGATACAACTCCCAGTGAAATAATCTTTATAGAATACATGAATGTCAATTTCTGCTGAACCCAGTAAAGCTTTCTTACTTTAAAACAAGTTTAATGTCAGTTATAAGCTAAGGCACTGAAGAGCTTTTTGTTGTGGCAACTAGGATTTGAAGGGTAGAGATGGAAATGGATTGAAATAAGCAATTTTCAAATAATTATTTTTTCTTCCTTTTGGTTCAAAGACATAAAATTGTCTTGTCTTAGAATACCTTTCAATTATTTGTTTTTTATCATACCTAGTTCTATAAAATATCATGGTAACAGAAAGAATTTTATCATGTCAATATATTGGAATATTTTTGGATGCATGAGCATATGTGATCCCAACAATCTGGAACAATAAGAAGCTGAAAGAAATGAAAGGTCTGGGTTATTCTTAAAATGTCATCCTTAATATACTCTTTAAACTAGATTTTATAAAAAGCATTTATTAGCATCATTTCAGATAGATGCATATATTAAAATATTCCAAGAAAAATTCATAACCTAAAAATAAAACTCTTTTCATGAGTAATGTTTGATCTTCATGAATTATGGATTAATTATTGTGATCTCAATTTCTTAAGTGTTAGAGGAATGAATAAATGAAAATTTTACAATGCAAAAGAAAATATGTCACAATATCTATAAAATATATTGCAACAGGGCCACCGTGGCTCAGCAGGCAAGGACACTTGCCTGCCATGCCAGAGGACCTGGGTTTAATTCCCGGTGCCTGCCCATGTAAAAAAAAATATATATATATATATTGCAACATACCATAATTGAACACCATATACACACATGATTTAACGCAGATTTTTTTTATATTACAAAATTAATAAAACATGTTTCTGGCATCTATAGAAATAAGACAAATTGGAAAACTTCCTATTAGGTTCCCATAGGCTGTAATTACTTAGATCTTGTTTTGGAATTTCATAAAATACTAGGTATTACCTTACATAATTAGGGTAGTTAAAAGATTTTGACTTTCCTAAACAGCATTTTCAGATGGACTAAACTAATAAAACCTGAGAGTTATCTCAGTTAATTCCAAAGTACTCTGTTTAATTGTTTTCTGGGTCTACTCCAAGCAAAGTAGAGAAAGATAACTTTGAAAATAGCCTTCTGTGTTTATTAAAAAAAAAAAAAAAAAAGACTATAAGCTGCAGAAAGTTTCACTTGACTTCCAAACCTGAGCTTTAATGACTCAAAATGATAGATTTTAGGTTCCTGCATATGAGGTATGGAATTTGAAACTGCAGTGGAAAACAATTATGGAACATCAGTCTTGGGTATTGATCTTGCATAAAAACTAAATATTTCCACAACGCTATTAGAGCCACATATCTCCCAAATCTGGATAATAAAGGGATATTACTAGGGACAAGACTAACCCCAATGTTACAATGAATATTTATTATACAGAAACATTTATGAAATTTTATGCTGGCTGCTATAATTTGCTAGGCAGAACAGTATATTTTATTTTTTAATAATAAATTATGTTACAATAGATTTCTTATGTAATTAATTGAACATAAAATCCTATTGTCTAGGATTGCAAATTATTTCAATCGAGATACCCATTTGAAACTTGAATTAAAAACTGTGATACAGTCCCAAACAATCTGTTCATCAAAAATTCATACTGCTTCTCTCTAGGCCTCTATCCCAGTCAATGGTAACTTAGTTTCAATTATGTATATGAGTACTCAAGAAAATAAATTTTGAATTTACTTGTATTATATTTCTTTACATATGATTAGATTGTAATTTAGCTATTTTGGTTGCTTTGTTTTATTTATTTATTTATTTATTTATATTTTGGCAGTGCTTGAACCATCAATTTTATTAATTTTTATGTACAAATATTCTATACCTATCAAGAAAAATCCACCTTGCCTCCTCCCCTCGCCCTGGTAACCTCTAATATAATTTCTGAGCTTGCAAATTTCCTAATTCTATATATTACATATAAAATAATATACAATATTTGTCTTGATACACCTTGATGTTTCACTGAGCCAGATGTTTTCAAGGTTCATCCATCTTCCAGCATATCTAAGAACTTCATTTCTCCTATGACTAAATTATATTACATTGTATATATGTACAACATTATGTTTATTCAGTCATTTGTTGGTGGAAAGTAGGGTTGTTGCCACATTTGGCTCTTGTGAATAATGCTGTGATGAATATTGGTATACAAGTATCTGTTTGAGTCTGGTTTTACTTTCTTTGTGTATATACCTAGAAGTGGAATTGACAGGTCGAATGGTAATTCTCTACTTAACTTTTGAGGAACCATGACATTGCTTTTCATAGTGGCTGCACCATGTTATATTTCCACCAACAATGCACTAGTCTTCTGATTTCTCAGCATTCTCTCCAACACTTTTTATTTTCCTTTTATAAATAACAAGCATCATTATGGTAGTGAAGTAGTAGCTCACTATGGTTTTGCTTTGCATTTCTCCAGTGGTTAGTGATGTTGAGCATATTTTCTTATGCTTATTGGCCGTTAGTATATCCTCTTTGGAAAAGTGATGTGATTTTTGATCCCAAACAATATATATCTGACCACCACATGCAGATTTTCATTTGAATATTATAACATATACACTTTGCTCAAAACTGTATTTGTCTTTTAATGTGCAATCTGCTTTTTCTCCTGAAACTGCAGTCTAGGTGGATGATAGCATTATTCAACTTGCTGTTAGGGTCACAAATATGAAAATCACCTTTTATATCTCTCTCTTTCCCAAATCCACCAATTGTTATATCTGATCATTAACTACTTCTGGTCACTTCTATTTCTTTGAGAGACTGTAATTGATTTTCTCCTTTGCATCACACTAGTCTCTGGTCCTACATCATTTCTTTCCTGATTTATGTTTTACTTTGGACTGGTCTCCAAACCTCAATTTTAAGTACTAGAAAAATGATTTTTTAACAGGGTTTCTATGATGATTTTTCAAAAATTCAACTCAGATGTTATTCTTCTGGTTGAAATAACCTACGCCTCCCACTACCACTCTTATACAATAGAAAAATTCTAAGTATTATTAAAAAGTCCTTTACAATTTGTTTCTTGTTTAATTATCCAGTCTTATATCTCTAGTATACCTTCTGCTGCATAATTTTTTCAAGCACTTTGAACTACTTGCAGTTGCTTGAAAAGTTTATGTTCTTTAAAGATTCTTTCTTTTGAATTGTCTACTCAGTTGAAAACCTCTTTCTTTCTTTTCATCTGATTCATTCTTATTATCTCTAGAGACAAATTTATAAGAATAGTTCCATTAGGTTTCCTTATTCATGTTAGGTACTTTATTATATCTATAGCATTCTGTATTGCTTTTTATGAAAGCAGCCATATTATAATAGAATATATCAATAAGAAAGAATTTGATATCATGATAAAAATAAAACATAGCTTAAAATTCAAGCAATCATAATTAAATAATATGAACTAAATAATAAAACCAAATAAAAGGTAAGTGTTTCTATTCCACAACATCTTGCCACCTTATGGCTACCTTTCTTACCTGTTTTAGCTTTTTATTTTTTCCTTACCTGTTTTAGCTTTTTATTTTTATAATAAATTACAATGAATCCATTAGAAATTTTATAATACCTTTCCTTTATATTAGATTGCAATTTAAAAATTCATTTCCCATCCTTCACACTCATTCTCTTCTTTTCATTCTCGCAGCAGCTGTTTCACAATTTTTGCTTCAAACAATATGCCATGTTTACATTTAAAACTGTGTCAACATTACTCACTATTCAGCAAAATAAAATATTATTTTCTTTTATCATAATTTTTGTTGTTTCTGAGCTAATAAATGCCTTTTTTTCTGCTTAAGTTTTACATACTCATTGCTAACTTTACCTTAACAATAAGACAGCTTCTTTTAGCTGTCATTCTGAGATGTACATTTTAAATTATCCTAAGACTAAATTTGGTATTTTCTGTGTTGCTACCCTTCAGGGGAACAATGTTTCCTCCTTTCCTTGTTCTTTATTCACGTTGATGGAATTCAGTAGTAGCTTTCTGAAAAATGTTATATGGAATGTATATTTTCTGAGAAATTTATTGCCAGAAAATGTCTGCATTTTGTTTGGGGTACAAAATTCTGGGTTTCATACCAGTTCCTCCAAATGTTGAAGGTTCAACTCTATTGTCTCTAGTGTTCAATGCCATTATTGAGAAGTCCAATGCAAATTTCTGGTAAATTCAATGATGGGACTATTTTTGACATTTTGGCAGTTTCCATGATTGATTCTTTGAGTGGTTCTGAGATTTCACCATGATGTGCCTTGGTGTGCACATTTCTAAACCCATTGCTTTTGATGCTTCACACTTGCTTTTAGTCTGAGGGCCCATGTTGTTTAGATCTGGGTTTCTTCCTCCTCTTCCTCCTTGTCTCCCACCTTCCTCTTTTTCTGTGGCAATTTCCTTCCCTCTCTCTGATTTTGCTGCTTTAAAACCTAGATTCATCTTCTATTTTGTGATTTTTTTTTCTGACTTTATTGTAAGCCCTTTAACTATTTGGGATATCTGAGAAGTTTATTTAATTTTATCTTCCAATATTTTAATTGAAATTTTCTTTGTTTTTTTCAAATTCCTTTGCTTGTTTGCTAATCTAATGATAAACTAATACTCCTTAATTGCCTCCAGGAAACAGTTTTGGAAATTATTCATGATATAATTTATTGGCATACTGATAAAATGGTAAGCTGTGGAAAGCAATATGTCTGAAAATCCTCCCTTAAATCAGCTATGAAAACATATCACAATTGTTTAATTTGTCTCAAGCATAATCCAGGAAAATCTTTCCATAGCTCTCAAGGACATTTTCCTTTACCAATTAGACCGCTTGAAATTTGGTAATTGGAGATTATTTAATTACCCCCATCCCAAGGGTATAAAATATGTTTTAATAATTCTTTTTATGTACTCTCATTGGACCGAAACCTTTCCCACTAGACAAGCTACTGCTGCTCCTTGTAACAAAGGTATTATTAGAAAAAATATTCCAACTTTTGAAATTTCCTCAGAACTTAACATTGACTAAGGGACCCACTTTATAGGACAAATTATGAAAGCAATATGCAAAATATGGCTTATTTTGAAACATTTTCATTGTACAGATCACCCCCAATCCTCAGGCTTAATAGAAAGAACGAATGATAGAATTAAAACTCAATTAGCTAAATTTTGGAATCCCTTAATCTAAAGTGGCCAGAAGTCTTATCTATAGTTTTATCAAATCTCAAATTAACTCCTTTTGTAAAACATAAGTTATCACTATTTAAAATTATAAAAGGGAGACCTATGAAAATAAACCCTGAAATATATGGTCTCCGCCTCATTAAAGGAAATATGCAAACCTGTTATCAGGTCCTAGCCAAAACCTTAAAACTGAACCTTGGTAGAACAATTATTTCATACTGTATTCCCAGAAGACAAAGATATATGAAACCACAATTTTCAGCCTGGTGACCTTATATATTGGAAAAGACATCTCCATAAATATGCATTCCAACATTGCCAGATAGCACCTCATTAGGTACTTTAACTAACTCCTAGTTCTGCCTGGAAATCCATTCTTATTGGAGAACTAAAGCTCAAAATTCCAAGGATCAGTAGTAGACAGCAACAGATGTAGGCAGACCTGGCACCAGGCCTGAATAATTAATAGCTACAGATGATCTTAGACTTAAATCACCCAGAAATAGACATCATCTGATGTAGACAGATAACCCAAGAACCTGTAATAGACGTGATTTTCATCAGCTTGTGATGAGCTCAACATTAGTTCTTGTTCATAATTATATCGCTCCTTCTTTTGAACTCCAGTCTATCTCTGTCTTTCCTGTAATGAATCCTCTCCCTTCTAACTCCTCAGTCTCATCCTTACCCTCTTTTCCTGTTCCCTTGTGTTCTGGCTTGAATTTGTGGACTCCAGAAAAAACATGTCCTTTAATCCTCATTCAATATTGCTGGCTGGGATCTTTTTGATTGTTCCCATGGAGATGTGACCCACCCAATTGTGAGTGTCAACATTTGATTGGATGATTTCCATGGTGGTGTCTCTCCACCCATTCAAGGTGGGGTTGCTTACTGAATCCCTTTAAGAGGGAACCATTTTGGAAAGAGCTACAGAACCTACATGCCAGAGACTTTTGGAAATGAAGAAGGAAAACACTCAACGTCCCTGGGGGAGCTTCATGTAACAAGAAGACAGGATAGAAAGCTAGCAGATGCTGCTATGTTTGCCATGTGACTTTCGAGTTGAGAGAGAAACCTTGAATGTCATGGGTCTTCATGAACCAAGGTATCTTTTCCTGGATGCTTTGGATTGGACATTTCTAGAGGCTTGCTTTAATTTGGACATTTCCATGGCCTTATAATTTTAAATTGGTAACCTATTAAATTCCCCTTTTTAAAGGCTGTTCTGGTGTATCACATTCCAACAGCCAGCAAACTAGAACACCTTGCCATTCACAATCCTATTTTTCCCAGATATACTAAAGGCTACTTATCTAGGGAATCTATCAAACTGATGGGTTTGTGCTAATAGGGATTCCACGGAAGGGTCTCAGTTACTGACTGAAACTTTAGTCATTCAAACCTGGGTAAATATTAACAACAGCAAAAATAAAATTCAAATATTACATAACTAGGGAACTCTGAAGCTTGAGACTTATTTAGTTGACTAAATCTTGACTCCTGGGGAGATTGGATTTATAGCATATTTTAAGCCTTGCCGATCCTTTTTCTTAGTATAGTCATTACCCTATGTCTTATTTGTTGCTTCATCTCCAAGATAAATGATTGCAACTATCTCCCAAGTCATGTTAACATCAAGCCCTTAATCTTGAAGTTTGTACTTATGAAACTTATTTCTGTAATGATGAAACTAAGCCCAATTATAATTGATGCCTAAAAGTCACACCTTGAGAATCTCCTTATTGCTCAAAGGTGGCCCCTCTCTCAGTCAAACTCTGCAAATAAAGTCACTACCTTCCTTTTCTCATGGGGCATAACTCCCTGGGATAAGCCTCTCTGGTGCTGAGAGATTAATGTAAAATGTTGATCAACAATGCTTTCGGAGAAAAATCTTGATCAAAATGGGGAAATGTGAAAAGAAATAAAACAAAATAGAGTTACTATGGCTAAACGATTTAAAATGGAGTCCACTTTAAAATTACAAGGTCATTCTGGATGTTACACTTATGCACATCTCAGCTGGATATCACAAACTGCCTGAGTATGCAAAGCCTCAAAAAACCAATCTTCATCAAAACCCTAAGAACATGTAGACATCAGAAACAAAGCAAAAGATAAATAAATCAGTAAGCTAACCTTAAGGACATTTGGAGCACCCAGAATATCCACCAATCATAACATCTTATGTCATCTTTTTCTTTGAAAACTCTTGCTTGGGCAGGCCACAATGGCTCAGCAGGCAAGAATGCTCGTCTGCCATGCCAGAGGACCCAGATTTGATTCCCGGTGCCTGCCCATGTAAAAAAAAACAAAAAACAAAACAAACATAAAAACCTCTTGCTTGAAAGCAATAAGTAGGGATAAACAATTTGGGATGTTACCTGAATCTGTGCTCCCTGAATTGCAGTTCTGAGATCCCACATAAGTCCTTTTATTGGTTTCCAATAAAAGTTTCTTACTTCTTCCTTGACAGATGAAAAAGTTCTAATACTCATTAGTCAAGATCTCAAGTGATCTTGTGGTTCTAGCTCTTACCACATACCCGTTCTTATAGTATCTGTGCCTTCAAGTCTTATTGCTCAAGTTCTATGAGGTTCGGATCAGGTCATTTCAATTAGTACTTTCCTTAAGAGGAGCCTTTATCTTACACAAAAGCAATTACATCCTTTACCTATTGTCTATCTTCCAATAATATATTTAAAATTCAAACCACTTGTAATCTAATCCCATAATCATATTGTGGTGCATTGAATTGTTTCCGCCTGGTTCCATGAATATGATCTCATTTCAAAATATGGTTTTGGAAGATGCCATTAGTAGAATGAGGCAAAGGTGGATTAAAGTAGACCCTGGTCCAATATGCCTGGTGTCCTCATAAGAAGAGGAAAATTGGACAAACACAGACAGACACAGAGGGAGGACTGTATAAAAATAAAGCTGACAGACATTGGAGTGATGCATGTATAAGCCAAAAAATGTAAAGAATTGCTGGAAAACACTGGAAGGTAAAAGAGGCAAGGGAGATTCTACACTACAGATTTCAGTAGGAACAGTATGGCCCTACCAATGCCACAACTTCAGATTTTTTGCCTCCAGGACTGTGAGCAAATAAATTTTAATTGTTTTATGTCACCTAGCTTGTGGTATTTTGTTAGAGTAGTCCTAGGAAATTAAGGAACATATAAATTGACTTCCATAACATGCGCTATTTTAATCTGACTTCTTTTGCAATGTGAAATGTTTTTAATGAATATCCATGGCCTGAGTCCCACTAGAGCATTTGTCCAAACAGGTCAGAAGGGACAGTGGGAGATTAAGAAAAACACAAAACAGAGTAAAGAGTAAGCAGGGGTTAGGTGGTTCATTGATTGACCAAAGGCAACAACCCCAAGAAGCCAGCACAAATTTATTATATACTGTTTAACAATAGAATCTCAGATAAGGCAGTACAGTACATGAGAATGTGCTTGACGTAATGGATAAGGAAATCACAGTCTGCAGAACTTTCTTGAGAACAGAGTGAACATTAACTAGCCTGCCCGAAACTGTATAGGCAGAATTTCTGCACAGTAAGGCCAGATTAGAAAAGGTGCAGCCCAGGCCAGACCTCATTCCACAAAGACCAGGGTCCTTGCCTCCAAGGATGCTCTGATGTGGCCTTGCCAATGGTCAGAGGCTGCTTCATATAAGTCCTGACCTGGGCTCCAACATCCATGCTCTGTGAATCAATACTTTATCACTTAAATCTGTTTCGTAAAAAAAGTTTTTAGAGTTCCTCTCCATGCCACTGATATAGGGGATGCTGGATTATTTACTCTACCTGCCCCTCCCTCTACTCTATAAACAATTTCTAAGATCCTAAAGGAAGTAATCACCCGGGCAATATAAGTAATATAATATAAGATTATATTGCTACCTTACTGAATTATATATCCAGGATTAGTTCCAAGATGAGATAGATCAAAAAAGTATGTCTAATATGTTATATTTTGCAATTAATCTGAGTATGGTTAATATACCTTGATGACCTGTATTTGAGTAGGTGTTAAAGTAACTTTTCATCAGATGATTAACTGTCGTTTGTAAATTCATTGTAATTTTATCCAACCCAGTATTGAAAATTCTTAACAGTATAATACTCAGTACATGAGAAAAAGAATTTGGTGAGAAATCTATTTTGGCAGTGTGGTAGTTAGGTTTAGGTGTCATTTTGGCCAGGTGAAGATGCCTAGTTCTATTGCTGTAGGCATGAGCCAATGGCATGTGAACCTCATCTGTTGCTGATTACATCTGCAGTTGGCTAGAAGGTGTGCCTGCTGCAAAGAATGATGTTTGATTTAATTGGCTGGTGCTTAAATGAGAGAGTTCAACGTAGCACAGCCCAAGCAGCTCAGCATACCTCATCTCAGCACTCTCAGCTCAACCCAGGACTTTGGAAATCCTGAAAGGAACCACCTCAGGGAAAGTTGTTGGAACCCAGAAGCCAGGAAAGAAGGCCAGCAGAGATCACCCTGTGCCTTTCCATGTAAGAAAGAACCTCAGTTGAAAGTTAGCTGCCTTTCCTCTGAAGAACTATACATTCTTCACTAAGTAAATCCCCTTTTATTAAAAGTCAATCCGTCTCTGGTGTGTTGCATTCTGGCATCTAGTAAACTAGAACCGGCAGATTTCAAAATGCACATCTTGACAGGTAAAGTGATGACTCTTTCCCACAGTGGCTTGGACGATGATGGGTTAATTTTACATTGGGTGCAATTTTAAGGAGACACAGATGGAATCACTGTCATTCAAGTGATGAGGTCCCAGTGTGTTATATGTCTGCTATATTTTCTGTACATTGTTTTATGTACCTGGAAATGGATAACTTGGATTCTGGAACCAAGAATCTAATATCTACTTAGTTAACCTCTGTCATTTTAAATGTTAAAAAAAATAGATAAATAGAAGCAATTTTTAAAATACATGGCCCATGGAATCTGACCCTCCAGAGATTTTATTCTGAATTTTCTGGTTTTGATCCAGTTCTTGGCTCAGTAGATATTTATATAGAAAAGAAATGACAGGTATTTTCTTGACAAAAATGTTGGCATTAGGTGAAGATAATGGAAGGCAGGAGTGATTTCGTCGGATTAAAATGTTACAATTTTAAATGTGGTGAGTACTAAATGTGGTGAGCCTAGGAACTTGGATAGAATAGGAATTCTTGCATAGCTGGAATTGACTATGCATTTTGTTTTTTGCCATTAAAGTAGTTTTTAGCCTTAATAAAGGAACCCAGTTGGTTTGAAAATATAGGAAACTTTATTCAGTATTCCTTACTTGGCTTCAGTTACACAGACTATTATTGAAATAATAGGCTGCATTAATAGGTGAAATATAGACAGTAGTTTTAAAAAATTGCAAGACTACTATTTGCCTATAAAATCAATATTTTGAAATTCAATATTTTAAAAGCTTACATTGTATCCAAATAGTTAAGTTGGAGTTTAAAGTAAGATAAGAAAACAATTCTACAAATTCATTTTATGTTGAAAGCAATTTCTTTTGGTTGGAAATAGCAAATGTTTCCTGGATAAAATTCTTTTATCCTCATAGAGAATATAAAAGTATCTTATTCTGCTTAAATTGCCATAGGGCCACTTGTTTATGTGTTGACTTTTACATTTTTGTTGCAGTATTTTGTTTTTCTAATTGTTAGTATATTATGAATAAGTAATGAAATTCATCTCATAAAACTTACATATAAAGTTATTACTCCTAAGTAGGCTAAATTTGCATTTTTTAATTATTCAGGTTGCTTACAAATGTAAATGACATTTTAACTATTAATGATATTGATGTGATTACAGCGCTTTTTTTTTCTAGAAGAAAACGTCCTATTTATTTGCAAGATGAAAAAAGCAAAGGCTCTCAGAGCATTTACTGGTGTTGTGGATATAAAGATCTAAAGTATGCATGTGTAACATTCATCAAGTATGTCTTACAATAGATGGATGCATAACACTTCATAAAGAATGATTTACTTGAATAATTGTGGTGTTCTTTATTTAAATAAATTAAAACTCTTTTCTCTCATGATGACATTCCCTTAGAAAGACAATTTGGTCATTGAAGGAATATTTGCATAACAAAGAAATAGCTTTATTAAACTAAATTAAAATACTCCCACATGTGATTTCCTTATATCAGCTTTGTAATTTACCATTCAACTCTAGCTGTTGTGTGTAAAGAAGAAAGTACATAAGGCAAGATCATTTAATTGGCTATCAGTGAAGAGACTATTTCAGTTAAGAGATGATAACTTGAACTATGATTGTGGCAGTACAAATAGCAAGATGTGTCCAGATTTAAGAAATGATCAGGGAACAAAGTTGTACCACTTGCCTGATAAGAGAAGTGGAGAAGAAAAAAGATGTCAAAAACTACACCCTGATTTCTGACTAGGACAATGGGGTACTATCATTTCCCTGTGATACTAAACATGAAAACATACTAGATATGGAGGACACATGCATGCTTATGATTTCTTTTGTCGAATTTGAAGTGTTTTGAGACAAGGAAATGGGTCTATTTTCTAGAATGAGTTTGGATCTAGTGATGTGCATTCAAGAAAAAGATTTTAAAGTGTTAAAAATAAGTCTTAAAGAAGTATTTTGAGGAACCAAGTGTAATATTTATTGCAATAGGTGGAGATGTATGATAAGGTAAAGAAGATGGAAGATAAACAGAAGGAAAGAAAAAAGTTCAAGAATTCAAAACCTGGTGTGGTAGAAATACAGATAGATAAAGATAAAAATGTAAATCTTCTAATAAAGGCATGGGTGGAGTACTAAAAGAAATAATTATTTTCTGTAGTGAAGTAAACCTAGAATTGAAAGGTGACCTCTGACTCTGGGTAGTAAAGATGTATAGGAGTTTGCCTGTCTAATAAGGGGGAAAAGCAACTAGGGAAGAAAGAACAGCATGCACATGGCAGGGATTGAACAAAGACAAAATTATAAAGAGATCCAAGTGGCTTGGCACTACGTTGTGAGAAACTGTGAAGCCAACAAAAGTTAAGTATTGTAATGTCACCAAATTGACCAAAACAATATTTAGTATCTGAAACTATTATCACTTTCTTTGTCTCCTGCTACAAAGTATACAATTAAATGGGTAATGGCTCCCATCTTGTTGTATGTTTTTAAACTAAAGTTCCAACTCCCTTCAAAATAGAGTATGTGGGAAATGAAAATAAGTCAATAAGCAGATAATAAATAAATCAGGTATTACATATTGCCTGGTAGATTGCTAGGCATGATCTGTCACTGGAAAATTTAGTATGTCATATTTCTTTAAAGAAGGCCAGATACAGGCTTTTGAAATCTTCATCTCCACTGCATTATATTAAAGACCATTTTTTATCTTCTAGCTTGCAGAGTAAATTAAGTCTTCAATCTATTGTTTCCTACTTAGCATGAAATCCAGCAGTTTAAATGTGTTTCTGCAAATTATTTTCAAATCTACTGACAAGAAATAAAAATCAAATCTGTAGTTTATATGTATTAAAAATACATACAAAATATATGTAATAATTAGTTACCAACATATGAAGAAATAGCTCATTAAAGAGCTGCTGGAAAACAACCTCTTCAGAAGTAATTCACTTTAATATATTACAGATTTTTTAAATGTTTCCTCTCTCATTCTTTATTAATGGAGACATTTGCATTCAAATAGAGATCATTTGTTTTTAGGAATTCATCTGCTCCTGCTGTTTATTCTCCACCTACTATTTAATCCTCAGTTTATAGCGCAACCATCGATTGCAGTGAAAATGATTAGGATGTCACTAAAGTTTATGCCTTTAGGTAAGAAATATGGTACATTTTGAGTGCAGAAAAACTAAGGCATTAATGTTTTGTATTCATTCAAATTGCTTTGAATTAAAATAATTCAGCAAGGGCTGGAAAATTAAAGAAAATGATACATAGCTTTAAACCAACCGAAGTATCTCCGTATGGTATACAGTTTTTCACAACATGTCATCTGTTCTCCAGAAATATAATGGTAATATGATAGACAAGGTAAAATAATTACTTTAGAAAATCCTCAAATTGCAGTTATGAGATCAACATGTTGACAATACCTTCCTGTCATTGTATTGTACATGTAAATCCCTGTTTATGAGGTTAGGAATTAATATTTATGACAGGTGTATATAAAGTATTCAAAGTACTTCTGCATAGCATTGATATATGGAGACTTTACGTATTACGTATTTGTCACAATGTAGGGTATTAAACTTCTTGTGTCTATAATCAGTGGAGATTTAGGTTCATGGCGAGAAAATATGACTAGTTGTATTGCCTTATAACACAGTCAGAAGTCACAATGTGCTCCATTTCAAGTGCAAAGCTACTAATCTAATGAAAATGTCACTGTCCTAGGAATTAGCTTCTTAGCGTTATTGTAAAGTATAATGGGAATGTTTGCATTAATAGTATTTGGCCAGAGAAATGACAGCCAAATAATTTAAAATTCTGATCAAGTTTGATTCTCAGAAAAAAAGTTGGCAAGAACAAAATATGTTTCTGCTAGACTAAGTACTGGTGGGTAGAGAGAAACTGAAATAGGAACGGTTATGAAGTAGATACAAAAGGTCTCCAGATTAGATGGTATTTTTAAGGCTAGGAGGAAAAAAAGGAGTTGTGCTGTGATCAGTTTTCAAATTTGGTAAAAACTGTGTAAAGCTGGAAAAAAGTAAGGAAAAAAACCCTAAAGGTTTAGTTCATGATCAGGACATGACTTTTAGATCCATTAGGTTTGATTATACAAGTGTGTATTTACCATTAAATTATTTTTTTTTCATTTTCTTGACATAGCTGGCTCTTCCTTGGTAATTAAATTCTGTACTTTGTCTAACAATGGAGGAATTTGTAAATCGATTATTCCTATTTTGAAGTGTACTCTAAACCTGACAATTTCTCTCCTAGGTTTATTCTTAGAGCAGTATTTTTGCAAACTGTTATTTATGACCCCATTGTTGGGTTATGAAATCAAATTAGTGGGTCTTTCCTGCACAATAGGCAATTAAATTGAATGATCAAAACATCTATCAGCAGAATGATTGATAAATACATTTTGGTATAACCATATAAAGTTATTACACAGAATTAGATAAATTAGATTTACGTATTTTAAAGAATATAGAACTCCATAATATAATATTAAAAATGAGAAAAAAGACAGAGACAAAATATATTTAACACTATTTATATAAACTTTAATGC
The DNA here is from genome assembly GCF_023851605.1 of Tamandua tetradactyla. Lineage (NCBI taxonomy): Eukaryota > Metazoa > Chordata > Mammalia > Pilosa > Myrmecophagidae > Tamandua > Tamandua tetradactyla. Next base: position 59,707,849 of record NC_135345.1, read on the forward strand.
AAACCTAACAGCACTGTGCATTGTATACATGTTACATATATAGTAATATGCCTATAAATGTAAATTTGGTCATTTAAAATAATTAGTTCAAAATAGCACTTTGCTCTGTGGAAAAACCAGGCAGTAGAGGGATTGGTAAGAATGCAGACAGAGCTTTGCTGCTTCTCTTATCTGTTTTTTTTTTTTTAATAAAGTTAGAAATAACATAAAATCTTGAAATTGACAGATTTGGATGCTGTGAACATTGCTTATATTAGTCAATATATTTTTCTTTTTGAACTATTTCACAAGAAAAAAATAGAAAATAGAAATGCTGCAGAGACACAGTGGAGACTAATAGTTGTTGGCAAAGTTATATGTCACTTAAGTTATGCCCTTCAACACACAATCTTAACTCCTATTGACTTCAAGAAGGAGCATGTATTCGCTGTTCAAGGAAAGTTCTATTTCTAGAGAGTGAGATTCTTCTGCCAAACAATATAAAATTTTTCTCTTACAGAATAGTGTAAAAATCAGAATGACAGTTGAATAGCCCACTATTTGTTTCCTAACAGTTTCTGAGATTACACTAGGCATCTATATTTTTAGAGACTAAAAATTTAGTGATACTCTGTGTTCCCTCCTAGGGAACAATCAGCAGTAGAAGTGATAGATGGAGCACATTTAAAGAGGTGGGATCTGACTGTGATTAGATTTGAATAGTTTCATTTCAGGACAAATGTGAAGATACCATACAAGCATATCTTGTTTTACACTCTTCAAGTTTTACACTTTGCAATTTGAGTGAGGAGATCATTAGAGGTAAAGAAAATAAAATAATGGCTTATTAATTAAAATTTTTATCCTTGTTTTTTCTCTCAACCTCCAAAAGTGATTCTGCACACATGGCAAACACAAAAGAGAACATCGTTTGTACAAATGTAAGGAAAAACTCAGAACAAAATACCTGAGAACTTGATTCCAATATTTAGTGAATTAATAAATTAAGAGCATATGTGATCATGCACACAGATACACACACACAGCTTTTTACAAAACCGGAGTTTCTTAAGCTTTGCAGGATGGATGGTTCTAGTTTTAGTAAAGTGAAAATAAGGGCAAATAGAAAACATCTGGAAATTTATCTTCTCTAGAAACTTTTATGTCATTTCAAGAATTTTTAGCAAACATTTATTTTCCCTGTGTCTTCTTGAGCAATTAATGGCAGGAAAATTTGTTATCAAGCAAGGTAAGATTATGTTCCAAGTGGAATATGGATTCTTTCATCAATAAAGGACCCACAGACCAGATGAGTTTGCTCCCTTTGGTGGGTAAACTTATAGAGAACCTTGGAAATGAGAAAGTCTTACAAAGCTTTATGAGGAAAATTTGGTTTTATGTACGTTAAAACTTTATGGTCTGCCAAAAATCAGTTATCATAATATCTAAAATCTTTTAAAAACTGTTTTTCATATAAATCCAATGATCAACAAAATTTGGTAAATAATCCATCACATACTCTTTTTTTTTTTTTTCCCCATGGGCAGGTGAGCCATTGTGGCCCGCCCCCATACTTATTTTTAAATATGAAAATTTTCACTTTTACTACTTGCTGTCAAGCAAATGTGTGGCAGGAGATGGGGGATGTTCGAATTCTCAAAGCCTTATATAGAAATAATTATGGAAAATTATGATAATTCATATTTAAATATAAGATACCATGCAAGAGAAAAATTCAAGAACTGAAGACAATTTGAATATTAAATACCCCTCAGTATCTCAAGGGTCACAAATGAATCCTGATTTGGACAGTTTGCCCGCCCCAAATGGAAACGTTTGACAGTGCAATGCACAGGGAACTTTTGGGAAGTGTTAGTAGAGTCCTTTGAGTCATTTTGGGAATTGTCAGCACATCCTGTGGGACATTTCTGCAGCCGTGCCAATGGGTCTTGGAAAATACTAGTGGAAGCCACAGAGCATTGTTAGAGAATTGTAGATGATTTTCTATATCAGTTTTGGGATTCTGAAAGGGAACATTGGTCATTCTTTTTAGGTCCATAGTCTTGGCATGGCAGCTCAGATTAGAGATCTGACAGAGGCATCTGAGGAAGGTTAGAGGAGCATTTCCCTAGCCATTGCCTAAGGCCCTGCAACAACGGAACCAGAGTCAAGACCAAGTATGGCTCACAAGCTGAATGACTACAGACAGATCCTTGATGCTGACAGACACCTTGCTGCCCAGCAAACTGGTGAAACCAAATAACCAAATAACCAAAATAAATAAATAAACAAATATAGAGCCGTTTGGTTTTACTTTGCCTAGAGGTCTGAACAAAACCTTAGAGACTTGGGTAATTCACTTCCATAATAAAGGAGTTAATCTGGTTAAAGTTAGTGAGAAATAATGCCACACTGAGGAGGGAAAATTACACTGCTCCCTTCCGAACTCTGAGAAGGCTTGCCTGCAATATAGCGCTGGAAGCCACAATGGCAGTGGGAAAGGTCCTGCCACATGTTGTCCTGAGGTTAAAGGACCTTCACTGCGCTCACTTAAACGGGGTTTATAGCAGCAGAGACCAAGACTACAGGATGAACCTTCATTGGTGTTGTCAAGAGGCCCACACCATGAGCACTGGACTCCACAGGGCGTTGGCAGTTTGGCCCCTCATGTATGCATATTCAGAGCAGCTGACCTCTTGCCTCCAAATTAGAGAGAGGAACAGAGAAAGAAGAAGAGCAGTTCAAGGGTTGCAACTGCCTTTTCTCCAGTCCCAAGGTGTTGTGTTGCGTGAAGCCGGGGCATCTGGGGTACAAACTTGCCTCCCCGCCCTTCCAGGGAAGCCTGAATGTGTCCAAGCTTGAATACACCCCACTGAGGTGCTGGCCAGATCTGCCAGTCTCCCTGCTCCTTCTGCTAAATAAAAATGGTGGCCTCGCTCAGTTGACACCATGGCATTCCCTGTGTCCCAGGGTGCTTGCTCTTCTCTTTGTGTCTTGTTATGGGCATTGGGATGAGGTGGATGACCTTGCAGACTTCTTTTAGTGGACCTGTCCACTAAGCTCCCTCTGAACCCAGAAGGAAAAGAGGCCCCATTTCAAAAATGTAGGTGGTGGGGGGCATGGGAGAGGATTTCATTTTGGAGCCTTTGGGTACTGATGCACAACTGATCCCTACAACCCTGGCACCCAGATGGGGAGAACAAATAATGTTCTCTGAATTTAGGACTGAGGTCACAACCTCCAGGGCTCTTGAACAAACAGACCATGGGTGGAGCAACAGGATTTCATCAGGCCACTGTCATGCCAGATACAAAGTATATAAAGCAATCCCCATCTGGGGATGAGACATCTGGATAAAAATCAGTTATCCTAATAAGCTTTTTGTTACCAATGTGGATGCTTACCAGAGTCCCCTTTGCTGATGAAGGAAAACAGAACCAATAAGCAGATAACAGTTATCAGCCAAATGAAGAGAATGATCCCCAGCCAGACTGGCTGACTACTGCCTGTGTCCACAAGAGGAGGATCCATGGGCCTTCAGATACCATCAGAGGCTGGGTCTGCACTCATGATGCATTCCATGGGCTGTCATCTGAAGATACTGGATCAGCGTGGAAAAGTTAATCCACTTACCATACACTGACCAAACCTAAAAATACTTCCTGGGAACTGCTAAGCTATGATTATGTGTGCATCATTTGGCTCTTGGCCAACCCCACTGCTGTATCTGTTCTCAGCAGGGAGGGAATGATGTCCATTCACTACAATACAAGCACACAGGGGTTCTACATAGATAATCTGCCTGCATCCGCCACAGATCAAAACCCAACGTCCATAGGGTACCAATGCCAAAGAGTGAAACTGACGTTGCATTCTCTTTTATTTTTTTAAAATGTGAGTAAGTATTTTTCACTGTGTGTGTGAATTGTGCTTTGGTTGTGACCCTGACACCTGCAAACCATGGATTATGTGGGAATCCTGGGACTGCAGTTGCTGACAGGAGGCATTTTAGTGGCCTTTGTTACTCTACATGTAGTGAGACTTCATCCATGGAGGTGACGGGTCTCTCTCTTCTGACTAACACCCATCATAAATCAGTAAGTTTATGATAATGCTAACTCTAAAAATGCTTTCACCTCCACCACAGCTTGTCAACTTCCTTGCCATATCCTTAGAACGAGAAATCCTTAGAACTATCCCCCCTGGACTAAGGCAATTTTCTTTTGCAAATGTTTTTCCCCTTTCCCTGGTGATTTATGGCTCCAATTTATCCTTTTGATCTTCAATACTACCTCCTCCTGTAGGCTTTTCCTAGTGATCCTATCTAAAGGAGGTAGCTCCAATGCCACCTCCTTTCATAGGCTTTTGCTAATCATCCTGTCTAAAGTAAGTGTCTACATTTTTCTCAACTCATTTCCAGCGATGTACACTTATCACAATTTGTCATTATCTTACTTTTTGTTGTTTCTGTTGGTATTATTATCATATAGCTCTCCCAACAGAATTAAACTATATAAAGACCGAGGCCATATATCCTTTATTCTTATGTCTCTAGTTCATAACAAAGCTCCTGGCAACAGAGTGAAGGTTGACAAATGTATGTTGAATGGGCTAATAAATGTCTTCTTTGATTCATGGGTTAGTGATCTGACATACTGTTAAAAGTTTCAATGAAAAACATGTAAGATTTTATTTCTGGCTAGGGTAAGCATCATATATATTGCATATAGTTATATATTATGTATTATATATAATTAGATATAAAATTATAACAAATATGGTATACAAAAAAATCCAAATGAATAATTTGAGTTGGAATCTATAAAGAAAGAGTACACATATGTGTGTAAGCACATAGTACACGTGGTGATTCTATCTCATAGAAGACTAGAACTTTCCTTGTTCTATTCATCAATAATTCAATATTCTGCATTCCTATGCAGAGTAAACAATTATCTTCACAGTGCTTAAGGAATGCAAAAACTATGTTAATGCACAGAGGGATTTTTAACAATTAGGCAGAATCTGATTAGTCTGATTATAACTTGCCTGCTCTTCCCTTTCCCTTGCTTAACTTGCCTCCTCTCTCTTCATCAGATATAAATGTGGATCAGACCAAACGCTTTAGAACACATGGCAGGCAAATAGCACTATTTAATAAGAGCTTCATTATTGTCCTGAATCAACTGTCTGGTGGGGCTTAACCAAGTAACCTTACCCTTAGATTAACACAGTTTTGTTTTAACCATGGTATGGGGTTATATCTGTGCTTTCCCCATCCGTACTCCTAAATGTAAGTGATTCAGAAACTTCAGAAATGCATCAAATATTACTCTGACCAATAGAGAAATCATAACTTAACAGATACGCATATTCAGAACAATGTTCATCAAATAATTCCCCTAGAATTACTTATACGAAGGACAAAAATTAGTTTAAAAACCCATGTGAGGACAATCTTACTTACATCAAATTTTGTGAATTAATACTTACTGAAGAAAATGTTGACAGGTTTCTGGTTTAATTTGTACTCTACATTTTGACTCAAAGTGATTACTGATTAAAGCCTTGAGAGTAAAAAGGTTTAGGAGTGAAAAATGTAAAGAATATCAGGAATTTAAGTAGTTTAATTTGAAAGTCCTTTGAGGCTGTTATTTTATAATATTTATAAAATATTTATGAATATTTTAGATTTGTAAATGTTCATACAGTGCAGTCCAAACTAAGGGGGGAATTTCTCCTTTATATTATGTGCTCCTACTCATGGACACTTGTGTTTTAACATTGCAATGACAGTAAAACTTTTCATCATAATATATGATATTTTTGGTAGAGTTATTATACACTAACTACCTTTTAAAGGTTTTACGTACATTAATTTAGGGCACAGCTTTAAGTGGTAGAGATGCATTTCAAATTTGTGCAGTCAAGTTCTAGAGTTCATGTTTTCAGGTCTCAGACTCTACCGTTCAGACAATAATTAGTAGTTGCTAACCATTGGGTTTTCTCTGCCATATATGTTCTATTATATATTATTATGAATTTATCATTCCATGACCACATTGATATTCTTAACTATTTTTACCATTGGGTTATATATTTTAATAATATGCAATACAAAGGTGGTTAATACTCAGAAAAAAAAATTAAAAATCAGAGACCTGAATTGGAACCCCAGCTTTTTTGGAATCCCAGTGACAGTTTTAGCAAATTTTTTTTTTCTCAAATCCTCCAATTTTTTTCAACAGGAAAATGGAAGGAAATAAGACCTGTTTTTGGCTTTCTGGCAAAATTAAATAAAAGCATAGCAGTCAAGCTTATTGCCTCATATTAATACAACATAGTAATGACAGTTTAACTAAATTTGAGTTTTCATATACTTTAGCCCTAGAAATTTGTTGAAATAAGATATTTCTTGGAAACTCATGTTGTAAGGAGAGAGAGCTAAAAGATAGCTATTGCGATTAAGGTGAGAATGGAAGAACACAGAGCCCCGGCGCTCATTTCCACATCACCCATTAAACCTCAGACCATAGAAAGTCCGAGGTCCATGAGACATACGTACTAGGATTCCCCCAAAGTACAATTTGAAAATGATTGAACTGTATGACCTCTCTTATTTTTTAAAGGCTGTACATATATTGAGATGGCTACCCCAGCCTAACATTAACCCATGATCATGCTAACATATTCTGGGTTGATAATGTATTAAAGTAGTAGAATATGCAAATATCTGTTGTTCTAAATGTTTCTTTTTAATTTCATATTCATCAAATTTCAAACCAAATAGACAGAGGCTGAAGACTCACAATACATTTCATCATGAAATATAAAGAGGTTAGCATTATATACAGTAAATCTATATCTTATATTTTAGCAGAAAATAAAAAGAACAAAATATTGTATTATCTTGCTACTTGCGAAAATGTGGGCCAACTTTCTCCTGCCTTTCCCTTTTATTGCCAGAAAAGTGTTGAAACATGAAGAAAAAAATCATAGAAGTATTATACAGAGAAAATTTATTTCCACAGTATACAACCCAACCCCAATCACGCACATGAATAATGATATTTGGGGACATCGTTAACTAAAATGGGGGAAAAAAGTTGGATAAGTCTAGCTTCACTCAGATCACATATATTTGAACTTGACACCTGAAAATTTCATGTTTTTTTTTAACTTTTCAAAATCATTATGAAGGAATTTTTAAAAAATATTTTGATGTGATTATTTATCTCTCATTTCTGTTCTGAGACAGGTTTGTAGAACTCTAAGCACAGATGACTAAAATGAAAAGTTAACAGTTAACTTATTTTTTTCCCCTATAAACATTTTCCTATTGGATCAGGAGATATTCAAAGAAATCTATTATTCAATGAATTTGCAACTGTTAAGCTTGATTTTGTTGACAGATGATGGAAATGGTTATTTCATTGAAATCATACAGTTTATTGTCACAATAGTGACAATGTTTGTGGTGGATATAGGTGACATCCTTTAGCTAAAGAACATGTCTAACTACTCTCTTCTAATTTGTAATGACATATAAAAATGCAAAGCTTACGTAGTAAATCAATGGCATTTTGTATCTGCAAAACCCTCCTCTGTATTTTGACAATAGATGGCATATTTAGTTTGCTCCTTTTCTGTTATAAACAATTCATATTCTGAAGAAGTAGTTAATGCTTTCTAGATTATATTCCATTATCATTATCATAATACCTGGTTGATGAAGCTGACTCATCCTCTTGTTTAAGCAACTCTGCTAGGTAGACTTTCATGCACAGGATCCAATCTTGTGAGAAAGTCCAAATTTTACTTTATTGAATATACACTATGTTCCAGGAAATGCAAGTACCATTTTTAGTAACTTAAGCATTTTGAAGCATTATAATTGTGTCTTATTTCTAAGTAAATTTATAGTAAATATAGTGAAGAAACTAGCTTGTATATTAGTTTTCAGGAATAGAACCACCATCAGAATGGAGGAAACATATCCCAAATAAACAGGGATTACATTATAGAATATGATATATCTTTTTACATCATATCATGTATACAAAAAGTCACCAAAAAAGAAAGCCTATTTTGGTGGGAAGAAGAAAAGGAGGAAGGAAGGAAGGAAGGAGCAAAGGAAGGAAAAAAGGAAGGCAAGAAGGAGAGGGGAAAGAAAAAGGAAAGTGAGGGAAAGAAAAGCAGAAAAAATAGAAAGAGGAAGAGAGGGAAAGAAGGAGAGAGAAAAGAGATTATTTTATTTATTCCATGTTGTATAAAATGCTTACTGTGAAGACGGAAGATTGGGTTCAAGATCAACTCTAAATTTTAAACACATGGCACCACAGAAAATACATAGCCTCTTAGCCGCAGGGTTCTCATCTGTAAAATGAGTATGACAATAACAGTTACATCATAGATGTATTTGCAAGTATCATAGGCCACATAGAAAATAAATTTATATTTATTGGCTAAGACTGATGGTTCTTTTTTAAAGCTATCAATCTATTTTACAACTTCTGTAAGCAGAGAGCTAATATAATATTGTTTCATAAATTCCTTCAACTAATGCAGAGCGACAAAAAATAAAATAGATAAAATAGATAAATGTATTGTGTGCACTTCTAGTGACTACTTGGTTTTTCTCATTGTCATGGAACTCCTTACCTCCTTTTAGGCTATTTGTATGATGTTTTAATAAATAATAAGATCGAAAACATTGTCAGAGAGTGAAAGATCAAGGAAATATATGCATTTATGGGCAGAAAGACATATAATTTGGGATAAGTTGCACCAAGAAATTCATCTACTAGAGTACAAAATATGATTATTGTAGTCCAACATATTTTGATTAATCCAGTAAAGTATCAAATTATAAAGCAAGCCTCTAGAATCATTATATAGTGAACAGAAATAATTTCCAATGATTGTAATTAGACCATAACAGTGTCGGGCATTCTAAATCACCCCTAAGTGGCTTTTCTATTTGGGATATCCCCACTAGATAAAGAGCCTATCACATTCATCTGTGAAAAGAAACAGACTCCCATCATATTACTGAAATTAGCTCAGAGAACAATGACAATAACTTTGTTATTAAGTATATTAGAAACTTCCTGAGTATTTAGGAACAGGGTTAAATATAATTTAAACACATTAATTAATTGATTGAGTAATACATATAACTTTGTTTTTGTTATAACATTAGATTTATAACACTAATGTTAATTCAGGGATAACTTTCATCTGCTTTTGCTAGTCAGTTAAAGAGGTATTTTTCAAATAAGAATTGTTTCATTGGAATAATATTTTTCTAATCTCTCTAATCTTACTAGAATGCCAATATGTTCAGTACTGTCCAATACCAGAGTAAATAAGTCAAAGGGTCACTATTTGGAATTTTTTTCATGTCTCCTGGCACTGAAGTATTAGGCATCGTTATTACATTTCTATGACCCTGAAATATCTGAATTTGAAAAAAAATAAACCGCTTAATGATTTAAATAGTTTGTAGTTTAGAAAAAATGTATGCAAATGGCTTGGGTTGCTTGCCTATTTAATAGTGTGCTGCAATTTCTTTGGACTTTCACAGCTCAAAGAAATTGAACAAGTCTACAGGCATAAGTAAAAGCCCTATATAGTATATAGTATTTATTAACTGATATTATATTATCCTCAATTTATTCATCTGTGAAATGGAGACCCCATTGCCTACTTCCCAGTGTCACTCACAGGATTAAACGAGCAAATGAACATATTTAAACTAAGAAAATGTCTTAATTTTCCTACCTTTTTAAAAATTCTTTCTCCCTTAAACTAAATGGTGTTCATTATTATATGAAGAGTTTGGAACTTGCAAAAATACATTATAACATATATTGTGATGACAGCATATATCAAATGAATCAAGAATTAAGGAATCCTGTGAAACATCATTGCCTGTAATAAAATATATACCATAGAAATAAGTACTCATGAGCAACATACATCTCTTGATACTATCTCTAGAACAGTTTCAGCATATATATATACACATTTAATGTTTTCATCTTTCTGCTCAATGTATTTTTTATTGTGTTTTTTCTTTAGTAGAAAATTTATGGGTTTTCAGAATAATCATGCATAAAATACAGGATTTCTGTATAGCATCCTGCAACAACAATCCACTTTGGTGTGGGACATTTTTACAATTGATGATAGCACATTTTATAACTGTTCTATTCATTAAAGGCCATGGTTTAACTTAGTGATACTTGTCTTTGTAGTGTAGTTGCATGGATTGCTTAAAAGAATCTATTCTGCCACCATATTATTTACAATCTAAATTTTCTGCTTTTAATCATATTCAGATGTATATTTCATTGCTGTTAATTACATTGACAATTTTATGCTATCATTAGCCCTATCCATTACCAAAACACTTCTATAATTTCGGATGGGAACCATGTATATTTTAAGCCTTAATTTTCCATTCCCTACCCCCACCCCATCCCCTGGTAACCTGTATTCTAGATTCTGACTCTATGATTTTGCTTATTCTAATTATTTATCAATGAGACCATACAACATATATCATTTTCTGTCTGACTTATTTCATTCAACATGATGTCTTCAAGGTTCATCTAAGTTGCCATGTGTATCAGGACTTCATTTCTTTTTACAGCTGATTAATGCTTCACTGTATGTACATATCGCATTTTATTTATTGATTCATAGTTTTATGGACACTTGTTTATTCCATCTTTTGGTAATTTTGAGTAATGCTTCTATGAACATTGCTGTGCAAATATCTATTTGAGGTCCTGCTCTCAAGTCTTTTGGGTGTATGTGAGTACTGGTGTTGTCAGGTCATATGGCAGCTTTACACTTAGCTTTCTGAGGAACTGCTATATTGTCTTCCACAGGAGCTTCATCATTTTATTTATCACCAACAATGAATGAGTGTTTCTATTTCTCTGAATCCCTTTTAACATGTTATTTTTTAATGTAGCATTTTTTAAATAGCAGCCATTGTAATGGGTGTGAAATGGTATCTCATTGTACTTTTGATTTGTATTTCCCTGAGGGCTAATGATATTGAGGTTTTTTTCAAATGCTTTCTGGCCATATGTATATCTTCCTTGGAGAGATGTCTGTCTCAAGCCTTTTGCCCATTATAAATGGGTTTTTTGTTGTTGTTGTTAAATTGAGGGATTTCTTTATATATTCGGGATATTACTTCTTCATGGGATATGTTTTTTTCTAAACATTTTTTCCCATTAAGGAGGATGCCATTTTACTTTCATGATGCAATCCTTCAATGCACACAAATTTTAAATTTTGATCATCTCTTTTTTCTATTTTTTCTTTTGATTTTTGTGCTTTGGGTGTAAATTCTATGAAACTATTGCACAATAGCAGGTCCTGAAGATTCTTTCTTATTTTTTCCTAGTAGTTTCATATGCTAGCTCTTATATTAAGGTTTTTGATTAATTTTGAGTTAATTTTTGCATAGGAAGTGAGGTAGGCAAGACTCCTTTTTTTTTCATAATGGATATCCAATTTTCCATCGCTATTTAAGAAGAGACTACTGTTTCTTGATTGAGTGGTCCTTGTTACATTTTCAAAAATCAGTAGACCATAAATGTGAGGGTGGATTTATGAACTCATGATTTGATCCCATTTTTCTATATGTCTATCATTGTGTCAGTGCAAAGCTGCTTTGCTTGCTATAACTTTGTAATAAGTATTAAGATCAGGAAGTGTGATATTCCAACTTCATTTTTTATCAAGATGGCTTTAGATTCAGGGCCCCTTAAAAGTCCATAAAAATTTGTAAATTGGCTTTTTTTTATTTCCACAAATAAGGCTGCTGGAATTTTTACTGGGGTTTCATTGATTTATAATTTTCTTTGGTTACTGTTGACATCTTAATGATATTTAGTCTTAGTCTTCCAAATCCATGAACATGGAATATCCTTCCATTTATTTAGGCTTTCTTTACCTTCTTTTAGCAATGTTTTATAGTTTTCTGTGAATAAGTCCTTTACATCCCTGATTACATTTATTCTTAGGTATTTCATTCTTTGAGTTGCTATTGCTAAAGCAATTTTTTCTTAATTTATTTTTCAAATTGTTCATTGATTGTACATAGAAATAATACTGATTTTCAAGTGTTGATCTGTACCCTGGCACTTCTTTACATTCATGGAAATCTCTTTGGGATTTTTCATGATTTTCTTTATATAAAATCATTGTCATTGCATATAGGAAATGTTTGACATCTTTAATTTCCAATTTGGATAGTGTGTTAGTTTGAAAGGTGCTAGAATGCAGTATACCAGAAATGGAATGTTTTTTTATAAAAGGAAATTTAGTAAGCTACAAGTTCAAAGTTCTAAGGAAGTAAAAGTGTCCAAATTAAAGGACCAATAAGAGTTACTTTCACTCAAGAAAGGCCAATGGGTCAGGAACATTTCTGTCAGCTGCGTAGTCACTTGGCTGGCATCTGCTGATCCCTCACTCCTGGGCTCCACTGCCTTCAGCCTCTGTTTGTGTGGGGTTCCTTACTTTACTTCTCTGGGGCTGGCTTTCATCTCTTGGATTCCCTTGACTCTTCCAGGTTCTGGATTGCTGAATAATCTTGGCAATGTCTGCTGGGTGCCAAGCTTCTCCAACTATCCGTGTCTCTTTTCTCTGTGTGTTCTTATTCGCGTCAACTCTGCTGTGAAGTTTCTGTTGGCTCTGAGGCTTCTGTCTTTCTCTCATTTCTGGCTTTCTCTCTAAAATATTTCCTCTTTTAAGGGATTCCAGTAAACTAGCCAGTACACACCCAGAACAGAGGGAGACACATCTCCACTTAATCAAAGGTCATTCCCACAATTGGGTGAGTCACATCTCCATGAAGATAATCTAACTGAAAATTTCACACTACAATATTACATCTGGATTAAGAAAAGCAGCTGCCCCCAAATGATTGGTTTAAGCAAAGAAGACGACTTTTCTGGGGCACATAATATTTTCCAACCAGCACAAATAGATTTTATTCCTTGTTCTTGACTTATTGCTCTAGCAAGAACTTCCATTACAATGCAAACAACAGTGGTGATAGTGGGCATCCTTGTTTTCTTCCTGATTTTAGAGGAGAAAACTATCAATCTTTCCCCATTACAAAGGACTATAGCTGTGGGCTTTTCACATATGTCCTTTAACATGTTGAGGGAGCTTCCTTCTATTGCTAGTGTTGTAAGTGTTTTTATTAAGAAATGGTCTTGTATTTTGTCAAATGCCTTTTCTGCATCAATTGCAATGATCATAGGTATTTTTTGTTCCTTCATTCTGTTAATGTGGTGTATTGTATTATTGATATTCTTATGTTGAATCAACCTTGCATAATGGATAAATCCCACTTGATCACAGTGTATATTTCTTGTAATATGCTGTTGGATTCGATTTGTTAATATTTTGTTGAGTATTATGGCATCAATATTCATGGGAGATATTGGTTTATTGTTTTATTTTCTTGTGGTATTGTTATCCAGATTTGGTAGAAGGATTATGTTGGCCATGTAGAATGATTTAGGCAGTGCCCCGTCCTTTTAAAGTTTTTGGAAGAGTTTGGACAGTTTTGAAGTTAGGTCTTCTTGGAGCTGGTGGGTAATATTCCCCTGTTAAGCCATCTAGTACTGGGCTTTTTTTTCATGGGAAACTTTATTTACTGACTCAGTCTCTTTACTGGAAATTAATTTGGTCAGATCTTCTATATCTTCTTAACTCAATGTAGTTTGATTGTGTATTTCTAAGAATTTATCAATTTCATCTAAGTTATCTAATTTATTGGCATACCATTGTCCATATCCTCTTATAGTCCTTTTTATTTTGGCAGGGTTGTTAGTAATGCCCCCATTTTCATTTTTGAATTTCATTATTTGTATCTTTTCTATTTTTTTTCTTTACCAGTCTTGCTAAAAGTTTTTTATTGCATTGATCTTCTCAGAGAAGCAAGTTTTGGTTTTATTGACTCTTTCTGTTTTCTATTTGTTTTATTTATTTGTTTTCTATTTCATTTATTGCTACTCTAATGTTTGCTATCTCTTTCCTTCTGCACACTTTTGGTGTAGTTTGCTCTTCTTTTCCCAAGTCTTCAAATTTGGAGGTTAGGTCTCTGATTTGCAGTCTCTCTTCTTTTTTAAAAAGCATTTTAGCTATGCATTTCCTTCTCAGAACTACCCTCTGTACTTCTCATAAGTTTGTGTATATTGTGATTTCATTTTCATTTGTCTCAAGATATTTCTTAATTTTGCTTCTAATTTCTCTTTAATCCATTGGTTGTTTTAAGAGAATGTAGTTTAATTTCCACATGTTTGTGAATACTCCCAACATTCCATTTCTTCCTCAGGTATTGATTTCTAGCTTCATTCTAAGTCATTGGATAATGCACATTGCATGATTTCAATATTTTTAAATTTCTTGAGATATGTTTTGTGACACAACATATGATCTGTTCTAGAGAATGATCCATGTGCAAAATCTTATGTTTATCATTACTTTATGCTTTAGTAAGAAGTAGAGTTAAATACTAAGCATTGCAATACAATAATGCTGGCATTTATAGTTATCCAAATATTACCTTTACTGCAGGACTTTATTTCTTTGTGTTGCTTTGGACCACTTTCTACTGTCCTTGCCTTTTAGTCTGAAAAACTCTCTTTGGCATTACTTATAGAGCAGGTCTTGCAATGATAAATTTCCTTAGCTTTTGTTTATCTGAGAATTTCTTAATATTTCCCTCATTTTTTAAAGAGAATTTCATCAGATGTAACATTTTTCACTAGCAGTTCTTTTCTTTCAGAACTTTAAATATCTCGACCCATTGTCTTCTTGCAGCCATGGTTTCTGATGAGAAATTGGCACTCCATCTAATTGGGATTCCCTTGTATATAGCACATTGCTTTCTTCTTGCAGTTTTCAAAACTTTCTCCTTGTCCTTGCATTTGCTAGTGTAATCAAAATATGGTAGGGTGTATTTTTCTTCACCTTTATCCTGTGTGATGTTTTCTGAGCTTCTTCAACATTCATATTCATATTTTTTAATAAGTTTCAGAAGTTCTTTGTCATCACTCCTTTGACTATCCCTTCCCCCCCTTTCTCTCTTTCTTCTCCTTCTGGGGCTCCCATATTGCATGTATTGGTGCACTTGATGGTGTCCCATAACTGTCTTAGGATGCTTTCACTGTTAATATTTCTTTTTTCTCTCTGCTCCTCAGCTGGACTCATTTCAAATGTCTTGTGTTCAGGATCACTGATTATTCTTTCTGCCAGCGCCAATCTTCTCTTGAAATCTTCCTAGGCATTTTGATTTCAGTTATTTTTGTTTTTAATTCCAGTAGTTCTGTTTGGTCCTTTTAAAATTTTCTATTTCTGTATTAAGACTCTCATATTATTTATTCAATGCTTGCCTGATATCTTTTAATTCTTTCTCTGTACTTTCCTTCATCTCTTTTTTTGCATTTTTAAGATCTTTTTTTTTTCCCCCCATGGGCAGGCACTGGGAATCGAACCTGGGTTCTCTGGCTTGGCAGGCAAGCATTCTTGCCTGCTGAGCCACCCTGGCCCGCCCTTTAAGATCATTTTTAAAATGCTTTGTTTGGTTTGTCTACATTCTCATCTTCTCCTTTTTTTTTTTTGCATTTTCATCCTCTTCTTTTGGATGAGCTATCATTTCCTATTTTTTGTCGTGTATGCTTTTCTTGCACACTTTAATATTTTAAATGTTAACTCTTTGTAATGTTTATTTCTTGATTTTGTAACCAGCTGGGGATAAGACAGATGTTCTTGCACTTCAGCCCTCCTGTCAGTAAGGTGTGCCTACGGCAAATGCAGTGTGCAAGGCTTTGTCTGTCATTCTGGACCTTGCTCTTATTCTTGACTTTTGTTTTTAGTTGCTTTGGAGTTCCCCTGTTTACAGGAGTTTGCGCCTTCCCTCAGTTTCCCAGGACACACCCTACCCTATGTATTACAAGCAGTAGGCCTTTCTTCCATACTGTTGGCTTCAATGGACTGTTACATTCCTTTTTATTGTCTCTGCTTTTGCCTAGCAGGCAAATTCTGGAGAAATGTTAACCCACAAAGTACTTTCCCATGGCAGTCTTTCCAGACCATAACAGGAGCAGGGACCCACGAAGGAAGCATAGACTGGCTCCAAAGTGCCTTGAGGAGTAGATCTGGAAGGGCACCAAAATTTCTTGGATAGCTGTCCAAAGCTGAGCTTTCCTGGTCTGCCCAGCTCATGCAGCCCTTCAGCTAACTGTTCCCACCTAGCCTGAGGAAGTGCTGCATCTTTAAATCTCCACTGCCTGGACTTGTCTGGGGAAGGTTGAACAATGGCTGCTGCCAACTTTGTCCAGGATGTATTTATTATAATAGCAGACAGCAAAGTGGGGCCCAGCAATCAGAATTCACTTAACAAGAATATACCACTGTGATGATATTGTGAGCCATCAGTTGGATGATATGGTTGGACTGTATTTATGTGAACATTTCTCAATAAAAACATTAAAAAAAAAATCAGTCAGGGTGCACAGGTGATTCACTGATAGAATGTTCCCCTTTCATGCAGGACACCTGGGTTTGATTCCTGGACCATGCAATCCCCCCCCCCCCCAAAAAAAAAAAAAATCAGTCAGTAATAGTAAGGAGACTTCCAGGGAAGATGGCAGAGAAGGGCAATCCAGAGCTAGTTCTACCAGCAAAGCATGGCCCTTTTCTTGGAGAAAAGAATTTTTGCATCCTTTTCTGTCACAACAGTTAGCTAGGGACAGGAACCCCATGGCAGCCTTTGTGAGACTGTAGGAGGGGCCAGTAGGTATTGTGCAGAGAGATCAATTTACTATTTCTTTACAGTAATTTATCAGCCTCTTCTTCCTGATATTCCCTGGATGCTGTTCTTCTGTCCTCTGGAATTTCAAAATAGTTTCACACACTTTCTGACGGTTTAATTGTTATTGTGCTGGTAGACCTAAGCTCTGGATCTCCCTTCTCTGCCATCTTCCCTGGAAGTCTTCTTACTATTGCTGGCCAATTTGAAGTGCTTTGACACAGTGCAAAAATATTTATGGTTATTATGTCTTCTTGTTGAATAGTACCTTTTATCAATACATAGTGTCCTTCTTCATCTCTTTTAATTGTTTTACATGTGAAATCTAATTATTTGGATATTAGTATAGCTGCTCTTTTTCTGATTCTTGTTTGAAAGAAATATTTTTTTTCCCCAAGCTTTCACTTTCAATTTTAGGCTGTCCTTAGATCTAAAATGAGTCTCCTGTAGACAGCATATAGATGGGTACTGTTTTTTTTAATTCATTCTACCAGCTTGTCTTTTGATTAGGGTATTTAATCCATGAACATTTTATGTTATTAGTATAAAGACAGTAATTTCTTCTGCAATTTTGTCCTTTGGAATTTATATGTCATATCTAATTTTCTTTTCTCTTTTTACCTTTACTGAAATTCTTCACTACTACACTCTTCTCCAGACCCCTCTCTCTTGCCTTTTCCTATTTGCCTGTAGTACTCTGCTTAGTATTTATTGTAGAGTTGTTCTCTTAGTCACAAATTCTCCTGTTGATTGTTTGTCTGAAAATACTTTAACCTACCCCTCATTTTTGAAGGACTGTTTTACTGGGCATAAAATTCTCGGTTGGCAGTTTTTCTCTCAGAATCTTAAATATATCATACAACTGCCCTCTCATTCCATGGTTTCTCCTGAGAAATACACACATAGTCTTATTGAGTTTCCCTTGTGTGTGATGGATTGCTTTTCTCTTGCTGCTTCCACAATTCTCTGTCTTTGACATTTGGCAATCTGATTAGTAAGTGTCTTGGAACATGTCTATTTGGATTTATTCTGTCTGGGGTATGCTGCACTTCTTGTATCTGTAATTTTATGTCTTTCTTAAGAGATGGGAAATTTTCAATGACTATTTCCTCCACTAGTCTTTTTCCTCCTTTTCCCTTTCTTCTCCTTCTGAGACACACACTACATGGATATTCATGTACTGCATTCCTGAGACTCTGTTCATATTTTTCCATTCTTTTCCCTATATATTTTTTGCAAGTGTCAGATTTCAAAGGTACAGTTCTCTAGTTCACCAATCCTTTCTTCTGACTCTCCATTTCTATTGCTGTAGGTTTCCATTATTTTTTTTCATGTCTTCTATTGTCTTTCATTCCCATAAGTTGTGCAATTTGTTTTTTTTTCAAATTTTCAACTACTTCTTTATGTTCACCAAATGTTTTCTTTGTATGCTCCTTCAACTTGTTGATATGAATTTTAATGAGATTGTGCATGTCTGTTCAAACATCCTGAATTAGTTGTTTCAACTCCTGTATCTTATTTGAGGTGTTGGTGTGTTCCTTTGACTGGGACATATTATCGATTTTCCCCAGAATGACTCATTTTTTGGCTGGAATCTAGTCATTTGATTTCCTTAATAAGTTTATTCTGGAGGTTGTTTTCACTCTTTTATCTAGGTTTTTCTTGTGGATGGCTTTGTTCTCTATCTGTTCTTTGACATCTATTTCAACTTTTCTAGACCTCTAGCATACATTCTCTTTAACTGACCTGAATTTTTCAGCTCTTATTTTTCTGTTTTTTGCCTTGCTTATATGGAGCCTTCTTTATTGAGGAGGGTATCCTCAGATATTTTAGACCCCAGTCAAATTTTCCCAGACCAGACAGGTCCACGTCTCAGGAGGAGAGAGTAGCCAACATCAGTTTTCCCTGTGGGTGAGACCCAGCAGGCTATCAGACTTTACTATGAAACCTCTAGAATCTGTCCATTTCCTATCCTGCCCAGCATGTTCCAATTGTCTGCCTGTGGCTTCCCACAATCTTAAAGTGATGTGGTGCCTTTAATTTCAGCAGACTTTCCCTGCCAGGGTGGAAGCTGAGACAGAGGCAAGGCAATAGGTGGGCTTTGACTGTTTTTGTTTTCCGGCCCCTGAGGCCTGAATTCCTTGAAGGAGGGATTCCACTTGAAGTGGACCCCATCCCCCCTTTTCTTGGGGAAGATATGCCCTTTAGGGAATGAACCCTTTTTACTGACTGGCTGCTTTGTCTCTCAGACATGCTTTAGTTCCACCCATGCCTGGGGCAGTGCTTCCAGTTGTATCGAATGAGCTGTTAAGAGGGGGGAAAAAAAAGCAAGAATGCCTTTTCAGAGCTGGACCCCTGCTCCTGTGGTTTGTCAATCAAGAGCTTGAGTTGGTATGTAGCTCTATGTATCTCTAGGCTCCATGTGCCCTCTTTTTGGTGGGTCCAGTCCTTTTCCAGTATTTTGTGCTATCCAACTCAAATAGTCTTTACCTTTTTGTTTTGTTTTGTTTTTCCATTAGCTCTGCCCCCTTTCTTCTGGGCAAAAAGTTCTAGTTCCTTTAGTGTTTATTCCAGGTTTATCTGTGCTGGGGGCCTGTTTTCAGTAGTCAGAATTTGTTTGGACCACCTCCATCCATTGCTCAATGTTTTTGCTACAAAAAATTAAAATAGGAATATCTCAATTTCTTTAAACATTACAGCTTCATTCTCAGGAGCTTTACTGAGAATTAGTAATTCATTTAAATTGAAAACCATGGAGATGATTTTCATCTAAACACATGGTATTTTTCAAAACAATATTAGCCCCCACTGAGAGTTCATCCAAATGGCTTACACAGCTAAAATTAGGTTAGCTTGCAATCAGTTTATTCACTTAGAACTATCAACTCTTTGCAAAGAATGGCAGCTAATATTTAAACTTTTATCACTAGCATTTGCATTAGGATTGAGTGTCAGAATTTTCACTCATGATAACATTAATCAAATATATATTAATCAATTCCCCACATGCACAGTTTGATTCAAGGCTAAGTATAAACTAATCTTGAATGTGTCATAACTTGGTGACAGCTACAGCGCAGTTTGACTTAGCAATCATTCTGATATATTTTGCAATTATTTTCAATCATAGATATTCAGACAGTTCTTGTAAATGCCATACTGTAAACCTGGGACATTGTTCTCTGATTTGATAATCATCTCCTTGAGATGTTCAATCTAGAAAGGACCACTGCTGTGCTGAAAGTGCTTGTGAGTGAATAAAAAATCTCTATTAAACACACATACAGCTTTCTGAACATGCAATCTTTCTTATTCTGATAACTATTTTGAAAACCAGTTCTGCTGATCACAATGAGAAAAGGAATAGATGTCAGTTTCTAATGTTCTTAAGACAGAAAATTCCTAAAATCTTGTGCTTTATTGGTGGTCTATCATCACCTTCATCTATAAACAGATGTAAATAGGCATATTTGCATAGCTCTATATACATATAGAAAATAGAGTCCAACATAGTTTCTTAAATAAATGGTTATTAACTTTTATAAATTCTTTTATGACATTGGGGAGCAAACAAATCAGTTTTTAACCTTATGACATAATTCTTCTTAACAATAAAATCCACACACATATTCTTAATTAAAAAATAAGATAAAAGAAATTTATATAAAGAACTATCACATGTAAAGCAGCATGTCAGTGTACAAGTGTGCTTATTATAATAGAATACTCAGATACTTGTAGCTATTATAGAAATGATTAAATGGTCCCTTTATCATTATATAATAACCCTCTTTTACTCAAGCAGTAATCTTTGATTTAAAATCTACTTTTTCTTATATTCATATAGTCATTGAGTTTTCTTTTGATTAGTGCAGAATCATGTATCATTTATCCTTTTACTTTTTTTTTTATCAGTGTGTAAGTCACAGGAGGAGGGTATCCTTTTACTTTTAATCAATAGTGGCTTTATATCTAGTATAGGCAGTATATGTTCGGTTTTTGCATTTTTATCCAATCTGACTTGCATAGGGATAGTTAGACCATTTATCTAAAATCTGATTATGTTAATAATCTATCATTTTATTTACTTTATTTTGTCCCATTCTTTGTTCCTTTTTCTTCTTTTTCTGCGTTTCTTAGACTAAATGGATGTTTTTCTATGATTCCTCTTTATGGCCATTTTTTTTTTAATTTATAAATGATAAACATTTTGTCTTGTTGTTTTGGTGGTTGCTTTGCTTTTTATTTTTTAGTGTTAATGAATCACTTCACTTCAAGTGATATATTTTCACTTTGGTATTAAAAGCACAAAACAATATACTTCCATTTCTTCCATTCTCAGCTTTATACCAAGGGATTCAAACATTTTACTTCCTTAAATGTAAAGTAACCCAGTATATTGCTTTTGTTTAAGTAGGTAATTATCCATTAGAGATATTTAAATGATATTTTCTTATCATGTATTTATGTGTTTAGCTACATAGAATCCATAGTTATTAGTAGTTACTATTTCTGATATGACTCATATTTTCATCTGGTATCATTTTCTTCCTTCCTTTCTTCCTTCTTTCTCTTTCTTTTGCTCTCTCTCTCTCTTTCTTTCTTAAGGACTTCCTTTAAGATTTCCTGTAGTATGGGTATTTTGGGGACAAATTATTTGAGTTCTGTAGTCTTGAAAAAGTTTTCATTTTACTTTCATTTTGAAAGATACTGTTTGCTGGGATGCAGTTAATTTACTTGGAGTCAGTTTGATCTATTTAGGTCTTGCTTTTAAGATTTCTTCAGCAGAAGAAACACAGTATTATTCTTGGCCTATTTATTTCCCATTACTGAGATAAGAACTTTCTATGTATTCAATCCAATACCTGAAAACTTATGAAGTTTTCCAGTCTGAAAACAGGTACTATTCCCGACCCAGGCATGTATCAGGTATGTTTTTTTAATTTTGACCTTGGGTAATTTCCTTCCATGCATTCTTTAATCAGCTCTCTAATGAATATGTCAGGAGGATCCTCAGCAGATTTTGGTGCTCTCATTCTTTGGGCTCTCATTTCTCTGGTAGTCTGCTCAGCAAAGGCTAGTCACTTCAGTTTTGCTGAAACTGTCTGTTAAACTCAGGGAGACTGGCAAATTGGCATGTGTGTCCTTCTATACTACAGCCTGGAAATTCTCCCAAGGCAATAAGCTAGAGAAATCATAGGGCTTGCTTTATACATTCCTATCTCAGAGATCACTCTCCTTTGTGGCCTGATCTTCAGTGCTGTGAAAAATGTTGTTTCATATATTTGACCTGTTTTTAAAATGCTTGTTTCCCTTGGGAGAGAAATCTTAGTTGTGTTATTCTATTTTAACTGGAACCAGAAGCCAGATTTTCATTGTCTAAGGATATTTTTTTCCTGGGTATTGAATTCCACATGACACGTATTTTCTTTCTGCTTTTTGAAATATCTATTTTTATTTTCTAAAATTACATTATTTCTTAGAAAGTTACCTTTCAGTCTTATTTTTTATATGTCTTTTTTTCTGACAGTTTTTTACAGATTTTTTTTTCTGCCTTTTCATTTTAGTGCTTTTAGTATAACATGTCTAAATAATGTTTTCTTTCTATTGCTACAGCTTGGGTTAGTAATAATTTTAGATTTATAATTTACTGGGTTTTTTTTTTTTTTTTTGGAAAATTCTGAACCATTATCTCTTCAAATATTACTGCCCCCTCACCTCATTCTTCCTTCCTTGTACTTCTAGGGCTCAGAATATCAGCATGTCATTCCATTAATTTTATCTCCTGTATCTCTTTCTCAATTTCCTGTCTTTCAAACTTTCATCTAATGGTGTTTTCTTTTGCTTATTTAGTTCTTACCCATTTTTCAGTCTTAAAATTGTCATTTCTGTGTGTCTAATCAGGGTTAAACTCTGCTATAAGTGCATAATTTCTGCTTATAAATTTTTCAGATCTAGAATTTCCATTAACTTTTATATAGTTAAGTGTAGAGATTCTCTATCTTGTCATTTAGTGTTACTAACATATTTGGCAACTATTTTTAAAAATCCATATCAGAAAATTTCATCAGCTGTCTAATTCTCTTCTCCTTATCAATCATGATGAATTGTCTTTTTCATGACTATTTGTTTTTGATTGTGTGCCAAAAATGCACATTAGAGAGATAATCTGATGGCTAAGATACTATTATCTTCTTCTAAAGAGAATGTACTTTTGTGATTTTAATGTAGCTAGGATCACTAGCAACCCAAGTCACCTTTGTCTGTCTGACTAGGGCTTGGAATGTTTTGAAGCCGGACAGCAGACCTCATGAGGCATTATTTGTGAACTGACTCAAATCTATCAATTTAATTGCAATTTTTTTATTGAACACCTGCACATAGTTTCTTGCTTTCTTGTATGATGTTGCCTCACCATGCAATTTCACATCTCTTTGCTTTCCCACTGCCTTTCCCTTTGCCTGAGTTGGTCATGCCCTACTCCTAGAAGCATTGGGCTTTTTTTTTTTTTTTTTCACTTCCCAGATTATAGGCCACCAACCCTGTAATGCCTTCCATGTCCCTCTCTGACTGAGAAAATGGTTTATTTCCTTAGATTCCTATAATCTATTTAGTCAAATTGCTCAGCTGGCATTTTCACATTCTGTCATTAGGTAATACTTATAAGTTTACAATATGAGCTGACTGAGTAAAGCAATAGGTCAAAGTTGCATTTGTAATGGGGGACCAAATCCTCAAAGCCTTTATGTCCCCAATATGTAACATATTACTTAAAATGTGGTAGGTTGCCTAATAATGGTTGCTGAATGTGGTCCTGGTGTTTTATTGCTGTATTCTTTGGTACATTTCATACCTTGTAGTATTCTCTGGAAATATACTTCTGTGATCTCTGACTGTATATAACTGAACACTTCTGAATTAAAGGACTCTGACTCCCTAGGCAGTTATTTCAGCATATTTCCACATTCTGCCAAATCTAAACCATATGCTGTCAAACACATTCCCCTTATGTTAAAATCAGATCCAGAAAAATTAAGTGTTTCCATGAATTTAGGCTAATTCCCAGTAGTTATTCTTGTTCCAATTCCTACTTGCAAGTGAGTATAAAAGACACAGCAAAGTAGGTTAAAATGAAAAAATCCTTCATAATTGTAGCATGCATACTAAAAATTCTGGCTCAGATTTAGTTGGTTCTTTGAGATGCCAAAAGACATCTACAACTGTTGGAAACAGCAGGAAAAGGAGAAGAAATCTCCACTTGAAAAGTGAGACCAGTTTACTTGGGCCAAGAAACAAAGCAAATGATGAGAGGAAGTATGGGAAGACAAGTAGAGATGAGCGTTCAGAATGAATGACGGCATTCCGGAAGTGATGCACTTTTGACGATCGTTGCCATCATGGGGGCTCCGCACAGGAAGTCATGTCTGCAGGTGGGTGGGCAATACACTAAGGGCTTGTGTGAGCTCTAGTGAGTCAGAGGAGTTAAAGATGTCAGAGAGACAGAGAGCAGCCTGAAGCCTTTATGATCCCGAAGAGACCTGGCAAGAAGGTCGGAGGGCCTTAATTTATATAGGAATTAGATACTGAGCTTGCAAAACTCACTTGATTTTGTCATCCCATTACACCCCCAGAGACAACGGGTGGACAGGCACACACACACACACACACACACACACACACACACAACACGCATCATTTTGATGGCTTTCCAAGATTCTTAGAACACAAACAATCAAACAAAAATGACAGCAGCAAACAAAATCTAAAATTCTCAGCATAGCCAACAAGGCTTTGCATGATCTAGACTTGACTGACCTCTTCAGCCCTATCCCATAATAGTCTCCCTCTAGTTCATTTATTCCAGCCAGGAAAAACTTCATTAAAATCCTTGAATTCTCCATACTCCCTCTCCACTTACCTTGTAAATTCTCAACTATATTTTGAATTGCAGCTGAAGCTTCCTGAAAGAAGAAAGCCCTAAAAAAAAGTCATATCCACCAATGACAACATATTTAACATTATTTAATAATAACGAATTATTACTAATTGCATTACTCACATTGATATGTAGTATTGCCAATCTATATTTCTGTCACTGACATCCTTATCTGATATCACCTTTACTAGAGATAGTATCTCTTCCATAAAGAGAGAGACATAGTGTCTTCTTACTTACCATGGTGTATTAAGAACCTCATATAATGCATAGCACATGTGGTTAGGTCATTAGGACAAGGACTCAAGAAAAGTAAATAATTCAAATAAGATTTAATGGAACAGGAGTGCAAGATGAACTTTTAGATATAGGTATAGAATGGTATTCCTCATATAAGAAAAGGAACAAAAGGACATAATAAGACTAGCAGAAAGATGGAAGCTTACCTGAACTAAAGAAGATCTGGAAATGTAATCTTGAGCAACATGGTACCAGTTATAACTTAATGATAATAATAATAATAATAGTAAATTAGTAATAATAATAGCAAAAGCACTGGAAACATTTATTGAAATCTAACTATTTACAAAGAACTTGTATTTCCACTTTAACTACATTAGGTAGGTATAATAATTACCTTTATTTTTGAGATGAGACCCTTATAGAATGCAGAATTGCATTATCTTGGAAGAACTAGTTGAGCTTGACCATGAAGCCAGGTATTAGTACATAGTATCTGTTCTTTTCTCTGAATGATATTCTCTTCTCTCAAGGCTCTCTTCACCACAAAATAATGTAAATGTCATCTTGTTGGTGAAGGATTTTCCGAGGTACGGTCAATCTCTTAGGAGACTCCATGGCTATATACACATATTTTATTAAACAATGATTGAAATTGTATTGGCTTGACATGAAAAAAATCTACTGCAAGTCCTTAATCCACAGGCTCAATACACAAAAAATTACCCATAATGGTAATTTGCAACTTTACTAATTTGATGCTGATTTCTCTGCTTAGAAAGTTTCACTTTTCAAGAAAGAGACAGTAAGGAGTGGCTAGTATGTGTGCATATCAGGAAAAATGCAGTCAAGTCCCTACTTCCAAGTCCAAGATACCTAACATAAGCAAAATGCAATGGTTGTAACTTATATTGGATAATGAAAAGGCTGTAACTTATTGGATATAATTTGACCAATCATCCACTAAAATATCTATTAGCTAATGACTTCAGTAATTGCTACCATAGGGGCATTCAAAGGTTTTGTCTGCATATTGGAAATATTTTCTTCAAAGCAACATTGGTCCAAACATAGAACAGTCAACACATTTAGTCAATTTCCTTTGAAAGGGCGTACCAGCCATTTCCTCGGGGCGTACCAGCCGTTTCCTCGGGGCGTACCAGCCGTTTCCTCGGGGCGTACCAGCCGTTTCCTCGGGGCGTACCAGCCGTTTCCTCAGGTACCTGTACAGTGGAATTATAGGACTGCTGGACTCTTGCTAGATCATACGGATACTTATTTGTGCTTTTAACTAAGGTGGCACTGGTTTGCATGATGATGCATTCTATTGGGTAGGTACTGCTCTAGCTCTGTTTTGTGAGAAATCCCATACGTAATGCTCTTCCACCCAACACACACCCTCCTGAGAGAACAGGTAATACTCAGACAAATGGAGGATCAAATGGAGAGTTATCCTTAAAGGAAAAATTAAGCAAAAATATATTCTATGCCCTCTTTTTCTATTCAAATTTGAAGATCATTGTGCAAAGGACTATCAGATTCAATCTTCTGCAGTTTACTATGCCACTCATATAATCTGTCATACATGAGTCCCACTGAAAGAATCTTTGTTTATAACTCTGTGTTCTGTATAGGTCTGAATTCTTCCATATGTCTATCTGAAGCCTGCAGTGACCCGGGCATTGCACCATTTAAATGGCCTTGCCTTTGAGACTTCCTAATTTTTTCTAATATTGCCAAATTTTCTTTCTCAATTCCTTCATCGTTTTACTTTCTTCCACTAACAGATTCTTCTTCCTTTATCTCCTAGTGATACAAGTCACCAATATCTTCAGCCCTCTCTTCCTCCTCCCAGAAGTCACTCCTGTAGTCCCATTCTGACCCACGGGTAGTGGCTGATGTAACATCTCAACATCCAGGTGTTAGGAAGTTTATATAATCTAAGGAGTTCCCATATCAACCATGTCAATTACTGATGAAGCAGATCATTTTTAGTATCTTCTAGATGTTTCAGCACTGATGTCAGATGTGGGTGATTGGAATCCACAAACCATATTGGTGAAGAAGATGGAAAGGATTCCTGATGTTGCAGGGGAGGGCGGACTATGAGAAATCACTCATGGTTCCTGTGGAACGTAGACTCCAGGGACTTTAGCTTGCCCCATGCTCTTGAAGGGACATCCCTTCCTCCCTGGAGGGAGGGGTGGAGAACGGGGACCCCAGCCGGAAGACACCATCAAAGGTCACAATCATCCAGCCGGCCTGCCCGGACTGCGCACCCGTCATAATTATTTTAACATAAGAGCAGTATGTTATTCATTAAGCCTAATTTTTCAACATTGCTCTCTCTGCCATTAGACATTCCTTTCCTCCAGAGCATGGAATGTGCTTCATTCATCTTTACATTCCCAGGAACTTTCTAAAAGTCAAAGTAGGGTGCACAGGTGGTTCAGTGGTAGAATGCTTGTCTTCCATGTGGGAGACCTGGGTTGGATTCCCGGATCACGCATCACTCCCCACCCCCACCCTGCCCCTCCCACACACACAAAAGAGTGAAAAAGTCAAAGTAAATGCTCAATAAATGATGCTTTAATGGATATTGAGATATCTCTCAAATGTATGGTTATTGAAATCAGATTTGTCCATTCCTTTTCAAAATCATTTGGCATGATATTTTGCTTGAGGAAAGAAAAATGTATCTGGGTATTTAAATTGCATGTACCTATAATTTGGGGGAAGTGGGTATAGTATATATTTTCCTAGGAACCTGAGTCCAAGAGATGAGTTCAAAAGAAACACAAAAATTTTCTCTTACTAATTTGGAGTTCTTATTTCCCATCAGAAAAACCCATAAAGCCATTTTAATGATAATAATTCAACAGTAATATTAGAAATATGACTCTTGTGCTTTGAAAAGAGGAAAAGACATTTTAAAATAATCATTTGCAGTTCTATATATTACCTAGATATCATGATGCATTTTAATTCTAAGTGTATATGCATATACAGATTACTCTTTCTATGTCTTACACTCCATATAGCCTGAAATATTTGGTATTTCAAAAATTTCAGACCCTGGGCAGATGTCTGTAAATATTTGTCTAGGAATATGGTACTATAAATAGTATATATAATAAAATTGGACATCAGTATTGTCGAGAAAGCACATGCACATCCACCCACACATTAATAATGGCTGTTGCTGTGAAGACACATTGAGATCAATTGGTTTGAGTGACAGCTTCAAAATGTACAGATATCTCAGTCTGTAAATTCCAATATGAAGGAAAAATACTCTCAATGTATTCTCTAAAATTTCCCCCATGACACTAGAAAAGAGTTCTGACACGATTATAGGATCTGGTCTAGTAGAAGACAACGAAGAAAAATAGAAACTTTGGAAAATAGAAAATAGGATATTTGTATGTGGACTTCATTATAAAGCAAGCCTTGTTACTACAAGTTACAGTTTCTTTTATATATAAATTGTTGTGGGTGTCAGAGTCACTTTTTTGTAACTTTGTGATTAGAAACTAGTTTCTAATTCAAGCTCTGGAAAATGTGCCACATGGGAAAATAACCACTTATAAAATCATCATAATCAAGTAAAACAAAACGAATATTGTTTTCTACAATTGCTTTTTTTTTTTTTTTAGAGCTTCGTTGTAGATTTTATCTTTTTTTTTTAATTTTTTTATTAATCAAAAAAAAGAAAAGAAATTAACACAACATTTAGAAATCATTCCATTCTACAAATGCACTCAGTAATTCTTAGTATCATCACATAGATGTATGATCATCATTTCTTAGTACATTTGCATCGATTTAGGAAAAGAACTAGCAAAACAGCAGAAAAAAATATAGAATGTTAATATAGAGAAGAGAATTAAAATAATAATACTAATAATATATATATATATAAAAAGGAAAAAGAAAAAAAACAAAAACAAAAGATACAAACACACAAACAAACAAACAAAAAACCATATTTCAGGTGCAGCTTCATTCAGTGTTCCAACATAGTTACATTACACTTAGGTATTATTGTGCTGTCCATTTTTGAGTTTTTGTATCTAGTCCTGTTGCACAGTCTGTATCCCTTCAGCTCCAATTACCCATTATCTTACCCTGTTTCTAACTCCTGCTGGTCTCTGTTACCAATGATATATTCCAAGCTGATTCTCAAATGTCGGTTCACATCAGTGGGACCATACAGTATTTGTCCTTTAGTTTTGGGCTAGACTCACTCAGCATAATGTTCTCTAGGTCCATCCATGTTATTACATGCTTCATAAGTTTAGTCTGTCTTAAAGCTGCATAATATTCTATCGTAGGTATACACCACAGTTTGTTTAGCCACTCGTCTGTTGATGAACATTTTGGCTGTTTCCATCTCTTTGCAATTGTAGATAATGCTGCTATAAACACTGGTGTGCAAATGTCCGTCTGTGTCTTTGCCCTTAAGTCCCTTGAGTAGATACCTAGCAGTGGTATTGCTGGGTCGTAATCCATTCTGCCATTCTATGTCTTTTGATTGGGAAATTCAGTCCATTAACTTTTAGTATTATTACTGTTTGGATAATATTTTCCTCTACCATTTTGGCTTTTGTATTATATATATCATATCTGATTTTCCTTCTTTCTACACTTTACTCCATACCTCTCTCTTCTGTCTTTTCGTATCTGACTCTAGTGCTCCCTTTAGTATTTCTTGCAGAGCTGGTCTCTTGGTCACAAATTCTCTCAGTGACTTTTTGTCTATAAATGTTTTAATTTCTCCTTCATTTTTGAAGGACAATTTTGCTGGATATAGGAGTCTTGGTTGGCAGTTTTTCTCTTTTAGTAATTTAAATATATCATCCCACTGTCTTCTAGCTTCCATGGTTTCTGCTGAGAAATCTACACATAGTCTTATTGGGTTTCCCTTGTATGTGACAGATTGTTTTTCTCTTGCTGCTTTCAAGATCCTCTCTTTCTCTTTGACCTCTGACATTCTAACTAGTAAGTGTCTTGGAGAACGCCTATTTGGGTCTATTCTCTTTGGGGTGCGCTGCACTTCTTGGATCTGTAAATTTAGGTCTTTCATAAGAGTTGGGAAATTTTCAGTGATAATTTCTTCCATTAGTTTTTCTCCTCCTTTTCCCTTCTCTTCTCCTTCTGGGACACCCACAACACGTATATTTGTGCGCTTCATATTGTCATTCAGTTCCCTGATCCCCTGCTCAAGTTTTTCCATTCTTTTCCCTATAGTTTCTGTTTCTTTTTGGAATTCAGATGTTCCATCCTCCAGTTCACTAATTGTAGCTTCTGTCTCTTTAGATCTACCATTGTAGGTATCCATTGTTTTTTCCATTTTTTCTTCTTTGTCCTTCACTCCCATAAATTCTGTGATTTGTTTTTTCAGATTTTCT
Source organism: Tamandua tetradactyla (assembly GCF_023851605.1). Lineage (NCBI taxonomy): Eukaryota > Metazoa > Chordata > Mammalia > Pilosa > Myrmecophagidae > Tamandua > Tamandua tetradactyla. The sequence goes on from NC_135345.1 coordinate 59,738,264, forward strand.
ATTTCTTCTTTTTGTTCAGCCCATGTCTTCTTCATGTCCTCCCTCAATTTATTGATTTGGTTTTTGAAGAATTTTTCCATTTCTGTTCGTATATTCAGCATTAGCTGTCTCAGCTCCTGTATCTCATTTGAACTATTGGTTTGTTCCTTTGACTGGGCCATATCTTCAATTTTCCGAGCGTCATCCATTATTTTCTGCTGGTGTCTGGGCATTTGATCAGATTTCCCTGTGTGTGGGACCTGGCTGGTTGAAAGCTTTTTCTGTGAAATCTCTGGGCTCTGTTTTTCTTTTCCTGCCCAGTAGGTGGCGCTCCTGGCGCTCGTCTGTCTGCACGGCAGTCGCCTGGGAAACCGCGCGTGGAGGTGGGGGTCGCTGGCCGCCGCGGCTTGGGAGAGTGCCAGTCCTAATTGCCCAGCTGGCCCGAAACGCCAAGTGTGACAGGAGGGCCCGCTATCCAACGTTCCCAGTCAGACCGGGGAGCCACGTGCGTGGAGGGGACCCCAGTCGCCAGCCGCCCCGGCCGGGAAAACGCGCGCCCCTGGGTAGCTCACCGCAGCAGATTCTCCCTGCCCGTTCAGCTGTTCCAGAATGGGGTACGCTGTCTTTTTGGTCTCTGTCGTGACTCCGGGAGCTGTTTCGTATTGTTTCTGTTTCTTTAGTTGCTTTTCTGGAGGAGGAACTAAGACCCGCGCGTCTTACTAAGCCGCCATCTTCTCCGGAAGTCCTACAATTGCTTCTTTAGGGAGCTCACAAAGTCATAAGAGGCAGCTCTACCTTAACCTATTGGACTCTTGACTCTGTGATTTCCCTTTATTTTAGAGAGCTCTCTTTTCTTTAGTTTTTGGCCGACAAAACATTAATGGCCTCACAGGTAATAACCTGCTACTCTTTTGTACTGAGACCTAAATTTTTTCCCTTATCCCATACTATAAACACTAAGTTCTATAAAACACTGTAGAGTAGAAAGCAATATAAGAGTTAAAATTCTGTCCTACAAAGCATGACTTATTTCCTAATATTTATTGGCCTTGTTCCATGCATGTTTTCGTTGTTCCTCTTTGGGTGTGACTTCTTATTACTTGGTGCCCCAAAACCTGTGCTATAATTCATATGTTCCTGAGAATTTGGGTCTAAGGGGTGGGTAAAAAGAGAAATACAGAAATTTCCTCTCTCACTTGCTAATTTAAAGTTCTAGGTTCCCATCAGAATACCCCACCCACTTTCCTGCCTGACCCATATGCATGCTCCTGAGGGAAACCAGTGTGCAGCCTCTACGGAAAATCTTCATATTAGTGAGACAACATGGTGATAGTAAAATTCATGTACAAGACACTAACCTAACAGCAGGGCAACAATTTGCTTATATTTATCCAATCCAATTCCGTTTCCTTCTGTTTCTGTTTAAAGAAATTTCCTATTATTTTCAGTTTCCCAAATCAAATTTACAAACACATACAGTATATCATTACTATGATTATGACATTATGGTTAGATCATTATATCATTTACCTTGAGAGATGTTTAAAATAGGCCCATGACAGACTTCCAGCAGAATTGGTTATTCAAATTTCATCTTAGTTGGTCTTGTCTTTTTCTTTTAAAAAATGGGCTACCATTATCTCATAACCAAGAAATACACAGACATGTACATGTGCATGTATCAGAAAACATAGGTGGTTCTAATTATTTTGCCACTCCACATGGATGTTTAATGGATTATAGTGTAATACAAAATAATAAAATAATCGAAATTTGTATATATGTTTTTATTCATATATTTATAAATTATCAATTGTATATTCAATCATCATATATCAGTAAAGTTACTAGCATTCTTGGAAGTCTAGCTGAGATATGTGATCCATTATATATTTTTTATTTGAATAATAACTTCAAAATATATGGTTAATATTTTAGCTATAAATTTTGTAGTTTGCAAATACCTTATTTGAAACATATACAATAGTTGAAATGGTTTTAGAACCACATCATTTAGGTATCTCCAGTAAAATTATCATCTTCCTAAGCTAGGGTAATTGGAAAGTGTCACTATAGATTCAAAGAATTTTTATATTAGTTCACTTTGGGCTGGAGAAGTGGGATAAGGAATATGTTGTCCTTTACTCATATTTAATTTTGCATTTTTTTCGAGATATTCTCTACTTTGGTTTTAGATTTTAGAGATCTAGGAATAACATAATCAAGTGTGCCACCATTAAAATCTATCATGCTGTGAGAAGAATTTCTTATTTAATTGCTGCCTGCCATGCATGCTTTCAGCAACAGAGCTTAAATTTCAGATTTACAATACTTAAAGGCAATGCATTAAAAATATGCATTGGCACCCATTTAATACAATATGTATTTTAAATTTTTTTTCATATTTTAAAAACTTCTAAAAAGAAGACCAAGAGCCAGAAAAATTAAAATAAAAATTGAAATCCCATATTCTTTTTAATATGGGGACTGTTTTCAGATAATGAGATTCTTCTCTTTCTATTACAGTGTAGAAAATATGTATTATACATCAAATGTGTATTAGAGAGCAAAAGATATTTTCTAAGAGATGTATCCCGTGTAAGAAGTATAACTTAGAACAAAAGATTTCAGATCTGACGTTAATTTTTATTAAACCTGAGTAGTCATAATTTACTGCAAATTTGACAGTAAAATATTTGTACTGTTCTGTTTCTTGAGATGCAACATATAATGGACAAACACCATGTTAACATCTAAAGGACGAACATCTTCTAAAACCCCTGTGAGCAACCAAGGATGTGTGAGTCAGCTGTAGTTCCAAATTTGAGCTGGTTTCACTCTTACATTGCTCTGGAAGCCACATTTCATGAGGCAGTGTCTCTACCATGCCTTTTTACACTTTCATCTTCTCTTCTCTGATTATATAAATCACATAAAGAAAACGAATAATGCAGCCATCATCTTTCTCTCAATCCAAGTAGTCATCCTAAAGGCTGTAATACATTCTCGTTCTGTGAAGACTATAACTCTGCTGCCTTTCTGAGCTATATTGCTATTTGGGATACCAACAATATTTAGGTCAACTACAATATGGAACCACAGATGCCACGCCAATCTGGTGGGTTGAACAGAAGTTCATATATGTATGTATTCATGTATATATGTATGTATTTATAGGTTTGTCAAGTTTGTCTTTTTTTATCATTCGTCATAGGAAAGTTTTAAAAAAAACTCTTATTTAAGAAATCATAGTCTATTCTTTTATAATTTATTTTAAAACTGTGAGGTTTTTGCTTTCATGTGTAAATTTTCATACCAACAAAATTTAATGTTTATGTATGATAATGTCACCAGGGTGAAGTCTATCCAGAAGGTTGCACATAAAAACTTACATCTAACTTCAGTCTATGCTTAAGTTGTGCTTGTTTTCGGAAACATAAAATTGCAAACATCTGCAAAGAAGCTAAGCTGTTAAAAACTTTAGTTTCTGCAGCCATCACCTCCCTCACCCTGCAGTGAACCACAATATCCCCAGCCCATGAAAAGGCAAGAACCAATTTTGATGCTAACCTCCTTGGCAAAGTTCCTGCCTTGCCATAGCCAGGGAAGTACCCTTCCCAGAGCACACACACTAAGCCCCCAATGCTGATCTTACCTTACCTTTGCTCATTATAATGTAAATTGTCTGCCTCTGGAAGGGATTTAGACACTATTTTTTGAACATGTGATGTATGTAGAAGTATATACTAGCATCACAAAGAACTGCAATTGCTCAAAACCAATTCTTAAGAAATCCCTCTTGAATGCTTTGGAAATCCCCTTGCTCACTTGCACCAACCCCTGTATGGGCACCCCCAGACCCCCTATAAAAGAACCATGCTCATTTGTTTGCTTGCTTTTTGGTTTGGGAAGGGCATGGGGCCGGGTTTTATCTCCCAAACACCCTTAAAGAGAGGGACAGAAAGACCAAAGGTGATGGTGGAGTTATATAGAGAAGATATGATTTAACAAATGAATATGTGAATGCTGAATGCTGAGTCATTAAATTGATATCTCCAGTATCTTAGAACAGCTAGAAATAAAAACTTAAAATTGTGGAATTGTAACCTATGCGGTGCTTTGAAATTTATTGCTTTTTTGTATATATGTAATTTTTCACAAAAAAAAGAAGGGAAAACATCGATTGTGATGAGGCAAAAATATTTAAGCCTTCTAGCTAGCCTCCTATATTCTGGAGCACCTAGAGGGAAAAATTTGAGAGAATCATATGGTAGCCCATGACAAACTCTGGGATCTGTCCTGTAACTACTTGTTGAAGAGTGTTTGAAAACCATTGCTTTTTTATTCCTTTGCTTTGTATATACATGTTATACTATACAATAAAAAAGTTAAAGAAATACATAAGGTACCTTCTAGTCTGCCAAAGCTGCCAGAATGCAACACACCAGAGATGGACTGGCTTTTACTAAAAGGGGATGTATTTAGTTAAAAATGTATAGTTCTTCAAAGGAAAGGCAGCTAACTTTCATATGAGGTTCTCTCTTACAAGGGAAGGCACAGAGTGATACCTGCTGGACTTCTCTCCAGGTTTCCAGTTTCCAACAGCTTTCCCCAGGGTGACTCCTTTCTGCAGTTCCAAAGGCCTGAGCTGAGCCAAGAGTGCTGAGATGACATATGCTGAGCTGCTTAGACTGTGCTGCGTTTTTGAGCCCTCTTATTAGCATCTAGCCAATCCAAACACCATTCATTGCAGCAGGCACTCCCTCTAGTCAACAGCAGATGTAATCAGCAACAGATGAGCTTCACATGTCATTGGCTCACGTCCACAGCAACAGAACTAGGCACCTTCACCTGGCCAATTTGACACCTGAACCTACCCACCACTACAGCAGTACCTAAAAAGGAAAGAAGAAAAAAAGAACCATGCTCACCTCCCTTCAGGGAAAAGGTATCTTTAGGAAATGTGTTCACCTTTGTTCACTCTTTGGCCGAAGAATAAAGATCTGCTTTACTTTATAGAATCTGGATTTCTAATATTTGTATGAGTGGCACTGGACAGGAGACCCTTTTAGTGGCTGCATGCCAAAAGAGTAGGTAACAATAGCAGGTAGGATTCATTTTCACTTAAAATATTGATAATATATATCATTACAGCATGTATTTTATAGTATCCCCTTTCCCCATTGCCCTATAATATGGGATTTTTAAATTGTCAGGATTCCACATATTCATGCATCTTCTTCTGGGCTCTCTATTCTTTTTTGTTGGATTATTTGTTTTCCACAATGTCAAAACCATCTTGTCTTAAGTGTTGGGAGAGAGCAAGCTCACTATGCCTTGTACTTCAGCAATATCTTGGCCCTTTTAGGATCATACTGTCAAGTTTCATGAATACTCTTTTTCTGTTCATTCAATTAGGTCAAAAGTTTTACAAAAAGATTTTGCATATCTTGTGATTTTCTTAAGACACACACACACGTATATATATAGTAAATGCAAAGGACAATTTATATACTATACTGTATATGTATGTATATATATATATATGCGTCTATATATTTCTTGCTAATACTATGTTTTTCCATTATATTTTCTATTTGTTTATGACTAGAGTACTGTAAGTTATTTTGTATATTGCTGTCATATTGAGTTATTCAACTTAATTGTATTATAAATTGGAGTGATTGCCTGGAGATTCTCTACTTTTCCCAAGAAGACAATGATATCTGAAAATAATGACATCCTATATATTCCTTTTTTAATTTTTGTTTCTTTTATTGGTTTTATCTGTCCCACAGTATTAAGTAGGATCTCAAATAAAATATTGAGTAGAAGTACGATAGGATTGTGAACATCCTTGTCTTGTTGCTGATTCTAAGAGATATATTTCTAATACCTCACCATCATGTGTAAGAACAAGTAAGGGTTCTTTGTAGATACACTTTATCAGGTTTAGAATGTCTTCTTATTTTAGTTGTTTTGTTGTTGTTTCAAATCATGAGGACGTGCTGATTTTATCAAATACTTTAGCAGAAAATTTTTAGCTAACGTTTTTTTCTTTTTTAATCCATTAATTTAGTGAATTATATTAATGTGTTCTTTTAATGTTAGAATAACTCTGAGCTCTGGAAATAAATCAAACTTGGTCATGATGTATAATGCATTTTATATACGGTAGCATGCTGTTTGCTAACGTTTGGTTAGAATTTTATAGTTGTGCTCTCTAATTACATTCTAAATCTAGGTTTAATATCAAGTTCATATTGACCTCAAAAAAACTAGAGTTTTTCCTATTTCTCTAAAATTTTGTTTGTGAATGGAATGAGATATTTTTTGAAAATTTAACATTCTGTAAAAAAACTTGAGGCAGTCATTTCTTTTTGTTTGTTTTTTGAAGTGAATTTTTAACTATCAGTTCTCTATTTTTAAATATGGCAAATATTTTGACAGTTACTTCTCAAATCAGTCTTATCAGTCATATTTCTTTAGAACTTTCTATATCATTTCTATTTTCAAATGTGTATTAGTAAAATTCAAGGGATTCTCCTCTAAATATTCTTTCTTAATCTTGCTAATTATCCTTATTTGCACTTTCTCTTTTATGTTACTCTCTTAACTAGCATTCTCAAAGAGTCAAATATTGTTTCTTTTATAATTCAGTATAAATTTTATATGTTTCTAATTAATTTCTATACTTCTAAAAGATTCTTCTTTATACTTTTCTGACATTAATTCTATTGTTCTTTTTGTTAATTGCTTTGAGTACTATGTAGTTTACATTTTTTGCAATGTTTAATATTATGCAAATATTTTTAAAGGTTCAATATTATTGAGTATTGAATTATTTCAAAGTGCAAATTTCTTTTAAAACTTTGTTTTTTTAATTTTAAATTTGCTGCATTCTTTTTTTTAAGTACACAAGCCCTGTGTGCCACTAATTTTGAAAGTGTCTCAGAATTTTGCCTAATGATCAACTTTTGGAAATATCTCATTTTACTTACAAAGTTGGTTGACTTTCTTATCATTGAATGTAGGAGTCTTTATAGATCCTTTAAATTAAGCTTATTTTCCATAGTTGCACAGTTTAAATAACTTTTGTCTATGTGATAATAAATAATTCATTCATTCTGCAAAAGTTTATTGAGTATTTACTAGGCAACCATTACTAAATGTAATAGTAGTGATTCCTTCAGTGAAATGAAGTGAACTGAAGTGAACTGAAGGAATGAAAAATCATGCCTTCATGTAGTATATATTATTTATATAATTTAAGCAAGAGCTGTAGTATCCAATCTCAAGAGCTGTAGTATCCAATCTCAAAGCAGGATAGGGGAATTGTCATTTCTCCTTGCGTTTCCATAGCTTTCCAATAAAATATTGTTTTAGCAGTGGTTTGAATCTGTGATATATCCCAGAAAAATATATGCTCTTTTCATCCGATCTTGTGGGAGCAGATGTATTGTTGGGTGGGGCCTGTTGATTAGGTTGTTTCATGGAGATGTTACCACCACCCCCATTCAAGGTGGATCTTAATCCACTTACTGGAGTCCTATTTTGGAGAAAGAAAGAAAAAGCTTGGGGAGATGCTAAGCAAGGACCACAGAACCTGAAGGACCCATAACCTGAATAAAGCCGAGAGAAGCTAAGAGATGAAATCCAGATTTTGCACTAGAGAATCTAAAAAGAGGACCCAGGGATACTTAGAGAGAGAAAAATGCCATGGAGACACCAGGAGAAGAGCCACAGGACACAGAGAGAAAGCCACAGGAATTAGAAGCTGAAAGTAATGAACCATTAGCAAGGACCAGTAGAAGCCAGTCACCTCTCCCCAGCTGACAGAAGTGTTCCAGATGCTGACGGCCTTTCTGCAGAGTCCAGGAATCATCTTCTTGATGCCTTACATTCATACATTTCATAACCTTAGAACTGTAAATTTGTAATCTAATAAATCCCCTTTATAAAAGCCAATCCACTTCTGATATGTTGCATTCCAGCAGCATTTACAAATTGAAATACTTTATTTATTTTTAGGTTTTATTATTACAGTGTAATAGTTTAGAATGTTTAAATTTTCCTGGAAAACTTAGACGTCTATCATCAGTAAAATTTCTTTCTGTTTCTTGTACTTGCAGTGTTTTTAAATTGAAGTGTGCAGTTTTTGGAAAGTATATAGGTTAGATTTATTTTTATATCCATATGAAAATCTGGATTCCATTGATAATTAATCTAGAGCAAATACATATATTTTTATTGATGATGTATTTCATCTTATTTCTATCATTTTATATTTTGGTATTTACCTTTATTATTATAAGCCATTGGGATTATTATCATTTTTTGTTTGTTCAGTGTTACAGCGGTAGTCTAGATATTCTTACCAGCATACAAGTGTATGAAGGAAGAGTTGGCAATACAGCGAGCCTGAGTGCTAAGAGAATCTGAGAGATCTGTTCATGGAACTTACTTGTCTTCAAGAGTTAATGAGCATCAGTCACTTATGTAATTAATACTCGATCAAGAAGAACTCATGTGCATGCCTAGCTGTGCAGCTTGATGGAAAGGTTGTTGCCTAGTTCATGAGGACACCTCATTCAGCAATGTCATTTTGGATCCTATGCTCAGGTATTTAGTTTCCACAAGAGTACCATTGTCATGTCTTGGACCACTTTGCAAAATTTTTATGCAAAAAAAATAATTTTCTGCAGGAGAGAGCATGGCTGTGCTCCAATGCCCTAAGGTTCTGTGCTGTGATTCCCCTATTGAGAATATCAGATGCTCCTTATTATATCAATATTTGCCACAGACTACTTGATTCCTCAGGGTTATGGGTCTTAATGACAGAACATCTTGCAATGTGTCTTGGACCAGTTTAAAAGCATTCTCTAACTCTAATCCCCACCTCAAACTTGTAAACATATGTGCTACTTAGAAAATGGTTCAGCACAGCTTATTGAAATGACACTATATATTTGCCTGAAATCATCATGTGGACTCATAAGGGTAGTGACCATTTCTTAGCGATAGGTGTTATAATATGTGTCTTTCACTCTTAGGAAACAAGCTTTTTTTATATACATTATTATGTTTTAATTTATATGTCGTAAAATTCATCACTTTAAAGTGTACAATTCAATTATTTTTAGTAAGTTCTGCAACCATCACCATAATTTTCATCCCATGTAGGCGTAACTCAATAGATCCTAGGCCACTGGATCCTTAGAAATTCTACTGAGGTGAGAGTACTAATTTGGTGAGCTGTAATTCTCAGTTACTGGCATGCATGTGTTATATGAAGACTTTTTGCTACTTCCTTCCATGTAGATTCATTCTGCATCATATCACCCATGCAGTCAAGATATCCTGCAAGGTAACAAAATAAGAATGGGGAAAGTCTATATGGTGATGGAGGAAAAATGGTCATGACCCTGAGTAAGACTGCAGTATGCTTCTATTCTCTACCCAATTTGCTTCTGGCCGCCTTTGCTAAATGATATAGAGAAAAAACATTGGTGTCTCATTATTTGAATACCATGTGCTGGGGCCATGATGATTTGTTCCATAAAAGAGACAAAATCTGGAAGAGCAGCTGTGATTGGTGTCAGCACCTGTTTATCATAATCCACTGTCCTTTACCAAGACTATCCAATTTCTGCCTAGGTCATATGAATGAGATCAGGAGCTGTGAGGGAGGACTGAATACTTAAGTTTCTGTCACATTTTTGCTGCATCAGGTATGCAAAAGTATGTTGCTAGATAGTTGGTAGTGATATTACTTTAGATACCTAGTTTTATAATTCCAGGCTAATTCCAGGGCACTTGTAATGTCCTGAAGTTCTATGTTATGGATTGCAGGATTTCCACCTAAGTGCAGTTTCAAATTGAGCGATTGCCTTTTGCTCACTTCACTCTTCTTTGAAGTCACTTTTTCTCCTCCCCCTCTTTTCTCCTCCTCCTTTTCCTCTTCTTCTGTCTTTTGCTCCTCTACCTCCTCGTCTTCCTCCTCTGTCACCACCACCACAGCCTCTTCTGCCAGTGCTGTTGCTGCTGTTTCTTCTCCTTCTGCTTCTCTTTCTTCTTTTTCTTCTTCTCCTCCTTCTTCTCCCTCCCCTCCTCCTCCTCCTCCTTCTGCAACTACTTCTTTTTCTATTTCTCCTCTGCTTTACTCTTCCTCTCATCCTAGTCATTCTTACACTTGAGGAATTTGTGTGACTTCGTGTGTTACAGCAATACATTTACAAGTGTGTTTTGGAATTTACCCACTTTTTAATTCCAACGTAGTATGAGATCCTTTTATACTATCTATTGTGGCATCCTGACAGTAGTGTAAATTGAAATGTGCAGCTTTTAGTCCTTAGCATAGAGTAAAATATATAGTTAAATAATTACAGGAAGAAACTCAAATTGTGGTGATATCCTCTGAAGTTTTATAAGTTGTTTGTGTATGGAAACCAACTCCATAGGAACAGTTTCTTAGATTAGAAGCATCCGTGTCTCAGCCATTTTATGAACACCATCTATTTATATTTCAAACTGAAAAATATATGTTTAAAAATATTCTCTTTATACCACACTTAAAATCATTGTTATTATTCTGGATTTTTGTGCATAGGCATTATATATATATATGTGTAATTAATGTGTAAGTGTCTGATTCATTATAGAAGAAAGATGCTCTTGCATTTTGTCCCTTGCTCCCTGCAATTGGACCTTGCAGAAAATTTAAGTCTCTGTAGGAAATTGATCTTATCCAGCCATATAATCCAGATTTTAACTCTGAGCAACAATCTTTATCATTTTTATATTTTATTTATTTTTTGGGGGGATGCATGGTCCGGGAATCGAACCTGGGTCTCCGCATGGAAGGTGAGCATTCTACCACTGAACCACCCGTGCATCCTCACTCTTATTTTTAAATGAGCATTATAGAAGTATAACTTTACATGAAATAAAAGAAACCAATTTTAAGTATATAATTCAATGAATTTTGACAAATGTATACAATTGGGCAAACACCACCAAACTCATGATGTAGATCTTTTTCTGCACCCCATAATGTTTCCTCAGGCTTATTTACAGTCAATCCCCTTTCCACATCTTCATCTCCAGCAATATAATTTCTGCATTCTGTTACTATAGTTTTAAGTTTTTTAGAATTTCATATAAGATTAATCATACATTATGTAATCTCATTTGTTCTGCTCCTGAGATTATTTCACATGATATACATATCAGTAGTTTGTTCATTTTATTTATGAGTAACATTCAATTGCATGCAATTTTCTATTCACAAGTTGGTGGACATTTGGTTGAATCCAATTTTATTATGAATAAAACTGCTGTGAACAATAAATATCAATCTTTTTGTTATCATGTTTCCTTTCTATTGAAAGAATTTTAGAGATTGCTGGATCATAGCATATGTCTTCCAAAGTGGTTGACCTATTTTGAATTCTCATCAGAAATGTATGAGTTCTAGTAGTTCGACATCCTGAGTAATATTTAGTATTGTTCTGTGTTTTATTCTTATTTTAATTTTTTTGGTCACTATCATAGGCATAAAGTAGTAACTCATTATACTTAATTTATTTGCATGTTCCTAATGAAGAATGCCTGTTGAGCATCTTTGAATGGGCTTATTGGTTATTTTCATATCTAAGGTGAAGAGTCTATTCTTAATAAATTGCTCTTTATACATCTGGATAAAAGTCATCATTTTTGCAAGGATTTTTCAAGTATTTCCCCAATTTTGTGGTTTTTATTTTCATTTTCTTAACTCTACCTCTTATGAAGGAAACATTTTTAAATTTGGTGAAATCTCATTTGCCATTTGTTTTTTCCTTGGGGTGGGGGGGGGCGCAGGTGCATGGTCTGGGAATTGAACCCGGGTCTCCAGCATGAAATGTGGGCATTGTAGCCACTGAACTACCCATGCATCCAATCTTTTATGTTTCATAATAATCTAAGAAATGTTCTCCTAACCCAAGATCCCAAAGATTTTTTTCCTACATTTCCTTTTAAAATTTTCAGTCCTATATTTATTTCTCTGATCCACCTGAAGTAATTTGCTTGGTATTAGTTAAAGGTTAATTTTCTTGCATATGGATATCCAATCTTTTTCAGCACTGTTTTTTTGAAAGACAAGCCTTTCTTCTCAAACTGACATCTTTAAGTTAATTGACCATTTATTTGTGAATCTGTTTCTGAATCCCACTTCTGTTCCTTTTGGTCCATATGTTTATCCTTAGACCTTATACCGACACTTTAATATGAACAAGACTTATCTTAGTGGGAATTTCATGTGAAAAGTTAGCATGGAATTTTGGAAAAAATATGAAATTTGCCATCAGACAGAATATGGTTTATGATCACAGGTCTACCAATTTTTGGTTGTGTGATGTTTGGATTGTATATTATCTTGTCATATCAGGTTCTTATTGTAAAATTTTTATGAAAATAAATGACATTTAATTTTATAAAGAGTATTCCAAGTGCCTGATCAATAGAAAGCACTTCATAAATTTTAGTTCCTTTCATCTTCTGTTACAGATGTTTTAATAGAAAAAAAGAAGATGAGCTACTCTGTACTAGAGAGTATCACCCATCTTATTTATTCGTGCAAAGTAAACAGAAAAAAAAAAAAACACTCTTAACTAAACATATACTTTTAGTTTATTGTGTAGTTTTTACTTTGTTGTGACTAAACAGGTACTTTTGATCATGCTCATATTTTACAGAGCATTTGGAAAATATATGAAACATAATTTACTATATTTTCAGATGGCATTTCTTTCTAAGCAATTATTTATTCTTTAAAATGGTAGGAATTATACACAAAATATAGTAACTGCGTTCTTTTCATTCTACAGAATAAAATTCTCTTCCAGCGTTTTAATATGTTAACATTAAAGACTAGTGGCCCAATTTAGAATACATTTGCTATTCTGTAGTTTGCATAAAGCACAAACTAATTTATGCATTCCAGTGTATGCTGCTAAAGCTCATTACATGAATACTGGGAAGAAATTTAACTTAGTTACAAAAAAAATTTAGTATTTGAATGGATATTTTGAAGTAGGTTGAGTATGAAAATTGAATTCTGGGTTTTAGAATTTGCTAAAACTACTGTTTGTGATTGTTCTGTAACTTGATGATTCAAAATACTGTGTAGTTATGAAAGCGGATAACTTCCACCCTTATTTCCCAAGACATTACAGATTAAATAGATACATGAATATTGTACAAAAATCCAATCAGTTCTTTTACCTATTGTTACACAACATTTTTGTAATTTTACAGTAGAAAAGACGCAACATACTTTCATTGAATTAATATTTGTTGTGTTTCTATCTAAAGGTAGTATTATGTAAGCATGGTCTAATTTAAGGGATATAAATCATTTGATTCATCAAAATTCAGGGATCTTGAGATGCTCAGTTTTGGAGACTACAAAATAGCAGAGTATTTACAAAAATAACAATCCTAAGTCATATCCAAGTTTCTGTTATAACTATATAACATTTTTATATGGAACAACATCATTAAAAACTAAAAATAAATGTTAATCATTATTAAAATAATTATATGGTTTGATATGCTTTGCATTTGCTAAGGTTGGTTAATTTTAATTATAATTGGGGGAGTCGCAATATATACTCAAATATCAGCAATTTGATTTTTAGTCTGGGAAATTCATTTTATATTTTTTGGTTTTAAAAACTCATGAGTTGGGTGATACAATGGTGGCTTAGTGGGAGTATTCTCACCTGCCATGCTGGACACCTGATTCCCGGTGCCTGCCCATGCCAAAAAAAATATGCTCAGCACAAAACCCATTATAATTGTTTACTTGCTTTTCAAATAATTCTTTACTTTCATCTCAATCTCTGTTCTTGAATGGGTCATCAATTTTAGGTTGAATCATTTTCCTTACTCAGATATCAGTCTTGAAAATTATAAAACGTATATAGAAAAGCATATAAATCATAAAGTAGTTTGATCAAACTGTAGTATGATGAATTTCAAAAATGGATATTCCTATCACCCACCACTGGCATGCAAAGAATAAAAACAAATGAAAATGAATCAGAACATTACCGGTATTCCAAAAGTAACCTTTGTTGTCTTTTCCAGTTACGACGCCCCACAAAACTAACCACTAATCTTTACTGCTATCATCAGAGGTCAGTTTTGCCTGCTTTTTAACTCTCTTTAAATGAAAACAAACACTATGTAATATTATTTTGTACCTAGCTTTTTATCTGTATTTTATCAGTATTCATAAATATTGCATATATCAGTAATTGGAATTCCTTGTTCATAGTAGATTATTCCAAACAGTTTTTCAAAAGATTGTTTCCCATTCGTAGTCTCACCAGAAGTATATGGGTGCTCAAATTGTTCTACAGTCTTGCAAAAAAACAAAAACCCCCTTGTAATTATATGATTTGTGTTTGCCATTGTTTTGTTTGCAAAAGCTGTCAAAATGCAACACACCAGAGATGGATCAGCTTTTAATAATGGGATTTATTTAGTTAAACATATATAGTTCTTTAGAAGAAAGGCAGCTAGCTTTCATCTGAGGTTCTCTATTACATGGGAAGGCACACTGTGATACCTGCTGGACTCCTCTCATGGCTTTTGGGTTTCAACAATTTTCCCCAGGGTGATTCCTTTCTGCATATCCAAACATCTGTGCTGAGCTGCAAGTGCTGAAATGAAGTATGCTGAGCTGCTTGGGCTGTGCTGTGTTGAGCTTTCTTCTGACCTCTCTCTTTTTGTTTTTTAATTTTTGTTTTGACCTCTCTTTTAAGCCTCCAGCTAGTTAAATTGTGTCACTCATCGTGGAAGGAACTCCCCTTAGCTGACTGCAGGTGTAATCAGCCATAGAAGAATTTCACATCCTAATGGTTCAAGTCCACAGCAACAAATCTAGGCACCATCACCTGGCCAAGTTGACACCTGAACTTAACTATCACAGCCATGTTGATTATATTATTATAATTTTAATTTGCATTTTTCTTATTACCAATAATGTTACGAATACACACACTTTTTTATGTGTGTATTGGCTATTGGCAATCCTCTTGTGAAATGTCAGTTCAAATTGAACCATTTTTCTCTCGACTTATCTGCCATGTTTCCTGCACTGTTGATTTGTAAGAGCACTTTATATATTATAGACACAAATACTTTGTGAATAACTTTTCCCACTTGGTGGTCTGCATTTTATCTCTCTTAGTGTGTTCTTTATCTTAACTTTCACCTTTAGAGCACTAATTCATGTCTACATTGGCAGATAAGGCTAAAGACAAATGAGTTAAATGTACATTTAATTAACTCAGAATTCTCCCTCACCTTATACAGTACAATGTCACTTTTGTAAGTATCATTTGTATGTGGATCTGTTTCTAAGCTCTTAATTATTTTCCTTTGGGCTATTTGCATATCCTTACACTTATACCACTATCGATTTCTATAATCTGGTAATGTAAATCTTCCAGATTTGCTCTTTTATAAGATTGGATTGGATTTTGACTATGGCTTTCCACACATATTTTAGAATGAATTTACTAATTTCAATTAAAATTATTCTGGAACTATGATAGAAATAGAATTTAGACTATAGATACAATTGAGAAGAATTGTCACATTTTAAAAATTGTCTTCTAATCCATACAAATGTTGTTTTCCTCCATTTATTTATACATTATTCAATTTCTGATGTCAGTGTTTTTTTGTGTGTGTGCATCTGCATGTCTGTGTGCATGTAAGAAAGAATATATGTTTTTTTACAGAGTACTGCACATCTTCTGTTAGAATTAAACTAGGTATTTGATTTCTTTGATGCTATTCTAAATAGTACATTTAGTTTTTCTTTTACTTTCCAACTGCTTTGTTAATCTAAAACAAACCATTTTTTGTAATATATTGTTTGAATCTATAGTTTTTTAAAAAAGCTTTCTGAGATAATCTAATTTACAAATATAACTATTTGTATTACAAAAAATAACTATATTTGTTAGTCCTTCTAATGAGGTCCATCGAAAATAGTGATTTTTTTGTAAAAACTAGAGAGCAGGGGCAAAAGAAATCTATACTCCTTGATATCTAGTCTATTTTACTTTCCATTGAAATATGCAGACTTCATTTCTCTATTTGAAAATTAAGTAAAAAGTATACAAGATGATATTATTTTAGTTCATTTATCAGACATGTTTCATGAAAATATAATAAATAGCCAATGATTCCTTTCCTTCTCTAGAAGTAAAACTTAATAATTCATTTAAACATTGGTTTATATAAAAAATCTTGCATCAGCATTTATTGTCATTCTGAAAATTTTATTTTATTTTTGACATGCATATCTTCGTACTCATAAGTATTATAATAGGTAATATCTTCATGAAAAAAGTGATAAAATATTTTAATTATAGTTTTTGATTTTTTCAATGTAACCAATATCTAGAACTGCTATTCACCTTTGATTTATATATATTTAATTATATATATATATATATAGCCACATAGTATTCTCTAAAGGTACAATGTGTGCATGATTTGTGTGTACATAACACCTTGTGCACAGTATTACACACACAATATTTGCTGATTAATCCATTTTGGTGACTTAATGGTTTTGTTATTCCTGTCATCAAAAAATGTAATATGGCTTGAAGTATTCAGTTCAACAAAATGGGAATTTGATAGAATTTGAAATATCCAATTTATTGTGCTCTAATTCTAAATATCCCAGAATTAAAAGTAGTATTTTCTCCTTCATTTTCCCTTAAGGTGTCGAGTCATGCCTGTGTTTTGGATGAAGATATAAATGATCTCTAATGTCTCAAAATTGTACTGCTAAGATAATTTTAGATTGGCATGAAGAATAAAACAATTACAAGGAGGCCACTTGTCTTTTACAGTATCTATTGTAAATATTCCTTTGATTTACGTTAATTAGGACATTTGAGGAATGTTCATTCATAGAGGTGGCTCATTTCTGTTCTTGAAATAAAGGGGACAGTCTTTGAAGATGGTATGCACATGTGAAAGGGGAGATAAATACTCAGAATCTTTTACAATATCGTTTATCTGATGTATGAATTGGTGTTAATTTTCAACAACAGATATATATTTGTGTATGTGTATGTTAGTGTGAATAATTAGTCACTTGTGGTTATATATAAAAATATTATGTAACATACATTAGTTAGGGAAGTCATAGACACCTGTAAGCACCATCGTCCAGAGCTTGCCTAATCCCATCTCCTTCTCTGGTAAAATTAGAAACACACTTAAGCAGCTACCTCCACCTCCTTTCCAATCGTGTGCTTTCTGTAGCCAGGAGAAATGTTAAATCTAGTGAGACGTTCCTGCCAGACTTCAACCCAAATTCGGGCAACAAGAAGCCCCAGACATTAATCAAGGCAGGACTTCTCAGTGACAGGCTCCCTCTTCCTGGTGTGATGAAAACCAAACTCACACAATGTAGATTTGTCTCTCTTCTCCAAGGTGAAGTGGGGCGTGTGGAGCTGCCATCTACTAACCCCAGTCTAAGCAGTTTGGGCCACACTGGGAAGCTGGTCATGCTGGGATTCTTCCCCTGCTCTTTAGGACTCTATGAGTTGCGTAATTAGCAAATAGGTTATTTGCTCTTCTGGACTATTTATGCTGTGCAAGTAATAACGAGATCATTTGCTAAATGTTTCTATTGTTCCCAGACCCTGTGTTCTCACAAAGCACTACTGTAGAAACTCACTCCGTAATACACTGGCAAAAATCAAACGTGTAAAACAAGCATTTGCTACTTCTCTTTAGAATCAAGAATAAGAAAAAGGAGACACATTTTGATTTTCTGCCACATTGTTTATATGTTCTCTGGTTTATACAGTAGCCTTGTTTTTTTTTTTTTTGCATAACTATTATGTTGACTTTTATTTACATGAAGCTGCTTCTAAGGTATAGCCAATCAAAGCAGGATCTCTTTGATGATGAATTTTGGATTAGAAAATCAGTATTGACATTTGAATTCAGTACACTTGCAAAGCTTCCAAGGAATTTTACATATAAAGTACATTGTCAAGTATAAAGTCATAATAGAAGAAAACAGAAAAAAAACACATCTTCCATTTTACAAAGAGCACACAATTTACAGAGTTTTCTACTGTTCAAAGGATTCTCCATGAATTGAATAATTTCATCCTCATAAGGACATTGAGATATCAATGCTCTCTTCATTTCTACAGATAATGAAATCAGGCCAGAGAGGCTAAATAACTTAAGATATCACAGCAAACAAGGTGCAAAGCTTAGTTCTTATTCCAATCTGACTCCACACTGCCATGCTAAATCAATATGATAGCCTATACTTTCTCTCTATTAACAACCTGGAAAATGTGATCATATGAGAGCCCTGAAGCAAAATGAGAACATCCACTTAATATGGGATGACAGTTGCTAAGATTTGAAAATATAACTGTTGATCATATTGGATATGTTAGGTCCAAATTATCTTGATTCAAAAATAATATTAACCATAAGACATGGTATTGTTCAATAATATATGTTCAGATAACAAAGAAACACCCCACTATTATGCACATTGGTTATAAAATGGGTCTTATTTTTGGAAACATTAACATGAAAAATAGTGAACTTCTGCCTACATCTGAATGAGTTGATAAAAAGAACGGATGAGATGTATCAATAAGAATTTGCCGATTTGTTGAAAGTGGAATACATGCTATGTATTACCTTTACATCTTTATATGAAATACTGATATAAATTTGATTTCATTTTTAAATTAATCAACCTTTTTGGGTAAACTGTTAGAAGAAATGAATTGACTAACAGAAGCGCTCAATAATTTGGAGTTAAAATGTTAATATTGTATGTTAAATATTTAATATTTAAAATACTCTATAGAATTCCCAAACTCTTTTAAAATACAATTAATATGATAAATAATTAAATAAATGACATATAAAAAAGCATAATGAATATTCTGGTTAATGTCTGCATAAGAAATGGAAGTAAAAGTAAATATGAATGCTGTTAAGAAATTAGAGAAAAATATTGTGATACTTATAAAGAATGACCAAAAACATCCTATTAGATTACATAGTAAACACATTTGAAGATCTCAAAAATATTATCAGGAATTGCTTTGGGGACTTCAAAATATGTGCATGGAAGGTCATGAGAATATGTACAAAAGAAAATCATATGGACTAAAATCTGTCTTGAGAATCAGGTAGAGGATACAAGATAAAATCTAACTATTATTCATAAAGGCACTCTCCAAAGTTGTTATTCATAACATATAAGATAAAACGCATACCAGTTTACAAAGAGAGTTTTGGTTCAGTGCTAAAAATATTTTGGAGGTTAATACTTGAAAATAGAAGACTGAAAGAAAATGTTGGTGACAAATTTTTTCAACTTCAAAGAATGGCTTGTTTATATGATTTCAGAACTATGAAACTTGTAAGCCTAAACTGAACAGGATCAGCTCTACGTTTCCTTAGCAACCTTATATCCTATCGTTTAAAGAAGACATTATGGATATAGATGGGATTTCTTCCCTTGCTTTGTTATTATGTTGTATACAAATACACATATAGAGTTAAATTCTGTTTAAATTTACATTTTTTGTGTATCTCATTGATTACAATAATTAACCACCTTTAAGATACAAATTGTGATTCCCCAAATTAAAATATTTTGTTTTAGCTAAATAATATTATAAAAACATATTATTTTGCTGTAAAAGTTTAGTCTATTACATAAGGGTAGTTAATCAATATTAAGTTTCATGAAAAAAATAACATTTCTAATCGGCCTGTGACAATTGAAGTGTACTTCGCCTTACCCAGTTGCAAACATTTCCTTCAATAACAGCAGAAGGAAGTATAATTTCCCCCATTGAAACTATCATTTATACCTTTTGGGCTAATTATTTTACTAGATACTTTAATAGGACCATGGATATAAGTCCCAAAATTAATCAAGCGTTTTGTAGGCTAAGAGAGATGCATTGGCTTTTATAATATTCTCCTGGGAAATAATGTGAACTTGTGGTTATTAATGTACTTATTAGGAAGGAGAGCAAGAGTCTAGATGTCTCTTATGTGCTCTTAATTCCAACAAAATACCTCTTTGGTAGAAGCATTTTTGTATAAGTAATATGGGCTCTCTCTCTGATTAATTTCTGGACATCACGAGATCATTTCAGGGTCAAGTTTGAGGAGGTTTCAACTGTATAATATTAACAATAAATGAAGCAAATCCTCCCAGCTCTCAGAGTTTCTTTTAATATTTTCTGATACGTAAGAATTTTGTCTGGAGAGGAAAGGAAAGGACAAAAAGTACCTCAACAACTGCTTCCCCGGCCTTCATCAACTTCTTTCAATTACCTCCAGGTTTAAAGGAACAAGCCATCCTTTTCTTCCACAATATCTCCTGATTTTCTTTTCCCCAGCTTTGGTGCACAGCAAAACTTCTATATTTACATTTAAAACAAATATGGGTAACTTGAAGGATCCACTATGGATTAATGAAATTGAATTCATACCTAAATTTCTTTCCTTAAAATCCACAGGACAAGTTAGTTTCAGTGGTAAAAATCTACCAAACATATAGCAAAGTAATAAAAGCAATTTTATACACACAGCCTATAAAAATTAGGAAGAAGCACTTTAACATTAATTTTATAGGGGCAATATTACTCTGATACCAAAATTTGAACAAAATATTACAGAAAAAGAATCCTAAAAGTAGTACCCTTATGAGACATAGACACAAAAATCTCCAACACTGGTGAATCAAATCCAGCAATAGCACAAACAGATAACAAATCATGACCAAATAAGGTTTCATTAATCATTAGAAAAGTAATGATGTAATTCAAGATACTGACAGAGAGTTAAAGAATAATATAGGGTCATTTACTGATACAGAAAAATTAGATATGGAACAAATTGTATGCCGTTCTTGACAAATTTCTTTTACTGCCTAAATTGTGTGTTGCTTTTAAAAAGCTAACTTCAGATATTTTTTATTTCATGGCAATAAGTTGACCATATCATATAGACATGGGTTGAAGGGGTAATTTTAGAGGAATTGCCGCTGTGATATATAAAGCCTATTTGTTACATATTGATTGCAATCAATGTAGAACACCCACACAAATGATGTATCTATACTATTTTGCATAATGTTTAAAATATTGCTGACTATGATTTCTTGTGTAACAAAAATTAAGTCAGAAGGTGAAGAAGAATAGAGATAGAAGAAGAGCTATAAATTGCCATATTTTCCCAATTGGAATTTATTGGTGATACTTCTCATTTATAAAGATAAAAGATTTCTGAAAGCGTGTACTTTTTTAATCAACAGTTTTCTTCTGCTACCATCAGATTAATTAATACTTTCAGTACAGGCAGACTTAAATTATAACTTGAATGTTCATTGATTTATACAATAAGTCAGTTAGTGACAATCATGTGATTCTGATATGATTTTCTAGTACTTATGTTTGAAATAAAATGGTAACCTGAATAAAACTAGAGACAATAGCAACCTCCTCCTGAGTGGTAGGAGGTTTGGTCCTTTAGAAGGGAATGCACAGTATAAAAAATAAAAACACCCTCAGAACATCCTGCACTGTGCTTCTGATTTATCATCAGTGAAATAAAATGCGTATTAATGATCACACTTGACTTCACAACTCATGTATTAATAGGTATGTGGTAGAGGTATGTGAAAGTACAATATGAAATTACTTTAATACAATTGTACATTTCACCAAGATGGCGATTCCTTAATTGCTTAAAGTTCTAAAGAATCTGGACTCATTTCACTTGTTCATTAGGTTGCCCTTCTTTTGAAATTTGTTTTTAATTAAACAAATATATTTTAAAGAATTGTATTATTTGCAGAATGTATTTTGGACAGATGTGTTGTTTTATTCTCACTATGCAGGGTAGTTTCTTCCTTGTTTAAAGCATTGTGATTTCATTTAGATGAATTTCCTCTTCTCCATGGGAGACAGTTTGGTGGGACTATAATCAGGAAAATAAGCTAATAGGCAGGCATATGACACAAGATGGCAAATGTATATTCCATTCTGGGATTTTGAATCATCGCTAGAGGAACAAAGATATTGGGACCAAAAAGTGCTCAATTTCCATTCTTGACTACATCAGGAGTAAGTATTTGAGGCCAAGAGACTATCATTACTGCTATTACTTCTGGTATCTGTAGTTGCCTTAAGTCATATCATTTTTCAAACGTGCTTTCTAATCTTCTTGTCAATTTTGTGAACCCTTCCATTTGTCTTTGGTACATTTGCTTTAGCTGAATTTCTAGTTCACAAAATTGTCATATGGACAGGGTTAAGAAGCAAGATATCTATTTATAATGATGGGTTATTTCAAACTACCTCATAATTGAAGTCATTTGACATCAGAATGTTAAAGATAGTGGTAAGAACACATTTTTCAAAAATTTGTGACTATGTATCAAAAACTGCTGCAGGAGCTGATATCTTTATCAGTGCAGCCTTCAGAATATGTTTTTGAAAATCACATGGTAAAAACAAAGTTTATATTATTTCATTTATTTTCTTTGTTGTAATTTTCCTTTTTCTGGATAGCAATTTTAAATATTATTTTATTTCTTATCAAAAAAACTCTAGGAAAAAGGTTTTTGCATTAGTGTAAGAATTTTCAAATGATGAGATTCCCTTAACTTTAAGTTCCACAACACTGAGTCCATGCATATTATAGTTACCAGAGCACACCTGAACGGCCTGGCACTTGTGATGAATTAATGGATAAATGAAAAGGTAAATATAGTAATGTATGGATAGCGTCAATGATATTTACAATTTCTGGAGAAATAGTAGAGAAGAGAAAATTATCAGAATGCTATATTTTCTCTGGTGTCTGAAATATTATACCAATGAAAATAATACTTGTCTATTTTGGTATGTATGAGTTTTTTTCTTTTTTCTTTTTATTTCTTTTTCTGAGTTGCTACAAATGTTCCAAGAAATGATCATGGTGATGAATATACAACTGTGATGATATTGTGAATTATTGATTATGTACCAAGAATGGAATGATCATATGGTAAGAATGTTTGTGTTTGTATGTTGCTATGTTTAAAAAATATACACCAATTAAAATAGATACTTGTTTTCAGAGCGAACACAAACTACATTTTGCAGATATTATCCAAACGGCAATTATTATCATGTATTAAATCATTTATATAGGCATTTTAAACACAAATAATAATTTAAATTATGACGGGACATTTATATCCCTAAAAAATAATGATTTTGTGAATATTTAAAGTAAGAAATGTGCTTTGTCCTATGTAGTTATATCTCATAATATTAGTAATTACCTAGTGTAATTAGGACATTTTACAAGTTGATGTCTTCCCTGAGCCTATTTCTTTGAACCACAAACAAGATTAGAATTCTATAAATCATCTTGAGGAATTGAAAAGGACACCCCTATATTTCATATGAATATAATTATTTTTTTCTTTCAGTGAATAAAAATAAAGAATGTGGTTCTTAATTGATAAATTTTAAAGGAAAATGCAACTGATAATTTCTGCTAATTGTATCATTATATCTAAAACTTCTAGGTATGCACTTTAACATAAACTAAAGTATAACACTTTATTATACATTTGCATTGAATAGAAACCTACACATGCAGACTCTGGTAGAGTGATGTAAATGTGAAATGAACATCCCATTTTTTCCTGATTGTGGCATTTGGGTCATCTAAACTAGGTCATATTACATCTTTAGAACATGGAAGTGGGATTATACTTCCATAAATTCCACTAAATGTCACAGAAGAAGAAGATATTTTAGTGATGTAGGAATTTTCCAAGTTAAAAGATATCATCAATTATACAAAATTCTTAGAAACTTGAATATAATCTAATTTTTCTATAACAAATTGACCCGTCTTCATGGAAATATCTTCATTCTTGGTTAAAAAAAAATCTGTTCACCCACACAACTGGAGATAAAGATGGTTGAAATAGGCCACAAAGAGTTTTTAAAAAATCTATCAGAGATGGTTAATAGAATTTGGTACAATTTTATACCCTTACCATTCAAACCAACCCTTACTTAATATATACTGCTATTTTACTTCTTGATTGTATTTCAGTCTCTCCTGTGGGCCTTATTCAGAAATAAGTTGGAGCTAAATTGCACCAAATGTTGAAATCCACCGAAGTGTAAGAGACTGAAAGTACATGGGTATTTTAGAAGTTTGTGATGACAGTGTTTTATCTTACTTAAAATATGTACATATCTTTTTCTTTTTTTATAGTATTTGACATTAATAAAATGCTGTAAAATAAGATAGAGTGTAGGATTTAGTTTGAAAAGCTCCCTTCAATTATTCAGAAACAAAATTTTAAAATAAATATTTTGCGTAATTGTTTATTGGCCAATCGTTTCCCACATTAAAAATCAAAAACAAAAACAGTTTTTTTTTTCTTTTTTACAATCTGTGTCAACAGGGAAGTGAAAAGAACATCAACTGTGAAGTAACGTAGACCTGATTAGAGTTCAGATATGAATGCCTGTGATTATGATGGTTTTTTACCATTTAAAACCTGACTCCAGGGATTGCTTTCAGTGTAAAATAAGGGACATTATATAAATCTCTAGTTTATTATAGACTTTAAAATAAAAGTCTATAAATGATCTTTCTCATAATTTCATCAGCAAATTTACATTCCATGCTAGGTCATAACTTGATCAACACTGAAGTACTAAAAAATGTTGATTATTCCATCAAAAAAGGGGACACAATGAATTCAAATCAAATGTTGAAGTGTAGTTTGTTGGTTAGGGTAACTTTTCATTTTGGGAACTAGTTGAAGAATAATGATGTAATTTCTACCCCAAACTGTAAATTGCTTATTGACCAAGGAAGGAGATATCAATGATGTACTTCCATTTTAGAAAAAAAAAAATAGCATAAATTATGATCGTAGGAAATATTTTACTGTTTGTTGAGTGAATAAATGAACAAACTGTCAAATGAGTTGTCATGCTGATTTTAAAGTTTGTTAAAAACTCTTTGACCCACTTCCCTTCAAAAACTGAGATCCCCCCATACCCCTTTGAATGTGGTTGGAGTTGGTGACTCCCTGTAAATGAGTATGGTGCAAAGTGGTGCTGTGATTTTGGAAGCTAGATCACAAAGAGAAGAGCTTCTGTCTGTGGCTCTGTCTCTATTGGATTATTCATTTTGGGGGAAGCCAGCTTCCTTGTTGAGGAGAGGCCCATATAGACAGGAACTAAAACCTCCCAGCTACAACCAGCATCAACCTGCCAGGCGTATGAATGAGCAACCTTAGAGCTAGGTCTTCCAGCTCCAATCAAGGTTCAGTAGACTGTAGCATTGGCTGATCTGACTGAAACCCATGAGAGACCGTAAGTCAGAATGGCCTAGCTAAGCCACCCTAAAATTTCAGACCCACAGAACTGTGAGGGCGGTATCTTTTGTTTTAAATTTTCTTATGAGAATAAATGAGTGAGTTGAAGTTACAGAGGTAGTATGAGGATTTATCACATAGAATCAGAAAAAATGATTTTATCAAAATTAATTCTGGAAAAATCAATTTAGCCCTCAAGTGGAATTGGTGACATGGAATACTTAATGGTGACTATGCAAGTAATATTTTCTATGATTATCCAGGTGACTAATGTTATGCTTAGCTTGTGCTTTTCGGATCTTATTGCCATGCATTCTGTAGCATCCCTGTTCTCGATGAAGATGGGCTGTAGACGGTAGGAAGTTAAGGAGATGGAATAATTATCCTGAGTCATCAAAGAGGTAGAGAGGGAGAGTCCTGGGAAGAGGATACTAGTATATTCTTTAGGCTGATAAAATGAGGCTAAAATAAGTAAGTCATCCATCATTACCTTTCAGTATTTTGTTACAAACTTGAAGTAATACTTAACATCTGCATGTGAATTTTATTAAAAAGAAGGGCTTGTAAGTTGTGGTGGGATCTACTATCGTCTGTTTACATTTATACAGAAAGAACCCAGGGTGCTCTGGTGGAAGAAGAAAAAGAGTATGTTTGGTGCCACCCACTCTCTTTTCTGATTTCCCTTCTCAAGTAGGCGGCTCCTCATCCCAATATCAGAGATTTTATATACTGTCATATGAGGATATATATGCCTTTTAAGACTTCCCTCTTGAATGAAGTGATATCTTAATGATGGAATGTTGGATACTGATATTTGGATATAGAAAGAAATTCCAATTTTACTGGGCTGAGAACTTCAGAGCACATTAATTTTTTAATTGGCCTAGTTTTTTTTCTCTATTCTAATTAAAGATTAATAAGTGAAATTGTTTTCAAATAATAGATATTAGCATATTTTTCCTAGCATGAGTTATAACTGTATTGTGAATGGTTGGGGTGCATTGAAAAAAAAAAAACATGAGAATAGTAGACAGGCAGCTTTTGTGTTGCTTCTCACTTTCTATTTAGCTATATACATACAGAAAAGCCACGGAGCCCACCTGACCTGCAGTTTCCTTTTCATTATAAGGAATGGAATTGATGACACATTATTGGTACTCTGGCAGGATTAAATGAAATTTTATATGCATAATCTGTTTAAAACAATATAGGCACATTATTTTGGTCTTTGACATATTTGATGGCAATGTTCTATCACTTTTTGCCTAATACACTATGTTCATTCTTTTCTTTTTCTGAAACAAGAGAATAAAATGAAATTGTTTAATTATATAATGACAAGTATATACATACTTTTAATTCATTATCAAAAGGCAAGGGATTTTATTCAACTCAAA
The DNA here is from genome assembly GCF_023851605.1 of Tamandua tetradactyla. NCBI lineage: Eukaryota > Metazoa > Chordata > Mammalia > Pilosa > Myrmecophagidae > Tamandua > Tamandua tetradactyla. Next base: position 59,765,123 of record NC_135345.1, read on the forward strand.
AAATATCAATAAAACTTATTAAAAATGAATACATTTTCTTAGTATTTTTACCTGTGTTTTTCCATTAGAGGTCTCCCATGCCCTGTATTTGGAGTAGAAGCCTATTTCTGATTTGTAGTTCTTCTTTAATTGAAACACAATGACCAAACCAAAAATGTATCCTAAATAGTATTCTTTTCATGAGTCTTATATTCTGTATAGATGATAGATACAAATTTATTTTTTGCAATGTTTCTTCTATTAGCTGCTGAATAAGTGAAAAGAAATGCAGCTTAGAAAAATTCCATAAATAGTGACAAAAATGCATACCAGTTTTCATAACATGCAATGTTCTTCAAATGACTCTAATAGAAAATGCCATTAAAATATTTTGATATTCTTTTTGGTACTCATAGAAACAGAATCTCTTAATATGATTAAGGTGAACTCTCCTGTGCAGCAGATATTTGGAGAAGTCAATCATTGTAAGGAAAATGTTATTTTGGAATTTATTATTCGTAATATAAATAATTTAAGTTCCTATCTTTTCTTTATCTCACAGTCTGATATTTTATGTACAAATACTTTAAATATGAACTTAACATTATTCCAAAGGATATAGAAGGGGGAAAAATGCAGTTGGTCCTTTTTGGTAACCTATTTTTGACGACTAAAAGCTAATTTAAGCGTGAATATAAAGAAATAAAGAAACATTAGGGGGAAAGTAAACAAAATAAACAAGGGAAAAGCCAAAAAAAGACATCAGTAAAAGGAGAAGTAAGAGATGGAACTCAGTGGAGAGAGGTATAACCAGATTGGAAATTAGTGACTGTAGCAAAGTAGACCTGATTCTGATAAAATTATGAAAATTTAAATGGTTATGGAGAAGAATTTGGAAGGTAAGTAATCTTCAAGCATTTGTGGAGGGGGTGTAAGGTAAGATAAAATAAAACAAACAATTATTTTTATGAGTCTGAGGTGCAATGGGAAATAATTCCCACTGCAATGTAGTAGTGAAGCAGGATAGAATAGGACAACTGTAAGTCCTTGGTTTCCTACTCAGCTCTGAAACAATTAACAGACAACTCCAAGTTCTATGTTTCGTATCTAGCTCCAAAGGAACTAATACAGAGCTGCAGACTTCAGCTGCAAACTTCCTGGGACAAAAATCTCCCTAAACCCCAAACCATTGAAACCTCCCCAAACCACAAAAGCTAGTAGAATTCTTGGCCCAAAGCAAACTCTTAGTTAATGATGGGAAGCAGAGGGCCATAAATATTGTTAACCATTTACCCAAAGATGCACTTTAGATATTTGACAGCCACCCATGAGCCATCTGTCTCTGCTAGTCAACTCCTCCTAAAACAAAGTGCCTGCCTGGTGCCCAAAGACCACCATGGGAACCTGCACAAAGAAGATACCTAGTGTTCAACGGTTACTGTGGAAAACTGCTACCAAAAGAACTTCTCGGGGCGGTGCAACCGTGGCTCGCTTGCCATCCAGAGACCAGAATTCTCGCTTGCCATCCAGAGACCCGGGTTCGATTCCTGGAGCCTGCCCAAGCCAAAGGAAAAAAAAAGAACAAAAAACCAACTTCCCTGTAAAGCAATCTAACCCTTTCCACTCAGTGCATGTCCTTCCCTTGGGCACATCTGTGTTAACTTCTTTAACGTGCACTGTCTTCTTTTTAATAAACTTCTCTTTAGTAAACTTCACTACTTATTCCTCCTGACACTCTCATCTCTAAATTCTTTTAGTTTCAAGGCTGTCAAACCTGGATCAGGGCTCAGCTGGCACCATTGCCGGCAGGGCACCAGTTACAGTAGTAGTTTTACTAAACATATAGAACCTTTCTGTATATGGTCCAAATTCTGCAATGAGTCTTGATTTAAAATAAAATACAGGTACAGAATGTTAACGAATATCATGTCTGGCTTTTTATAAAATCAAATAATATTACTGAGTAGCTATCTTGTGTTTTGGTTTCAAAAAGATCTGAAAAATAAGGTGTTCTAGTTTGCTAGCTGCCAAAATGCAATATACCAGAAAAGGAATGATTTTTTTTAAAAGGGGACTTTAATAAAGTTGGTATTTTACAGTTCTAAGGCTGAGAAAATGTCCCAATTGAAACAAGTCAATAGAAATGTCCAATCACAGGCATCCATCCAGGGAAAGATACCTTGGTTCAAGAAGGCCGGTGAAGTTCAGGGTTTCTCTCTCAAGTGAGGAGACACATGGTGAACACAGTCACGGTTTCTCTCTCAGTTGGAAGGGCACATGGCAAGCAAGGCATTATCTGTCGAGCTTTCTCTCCTGGCTTCCTGTTTCATGAAGTTCCCTGGGAGACATTTTCCTTCTTCATCTCCAAAAGTCACTGGCTTGTGGGCTCTCTCCTTCTCATGGCTATGTCGTTCTTCTCTGCTCTCTCTGAATCTCTCATTCTCCAAAATGTTTCCTCTTTTATAGGACTGCAGAAACTTATCAAGACCCACCCAGAGGGGTGGAGACATGTTGTCACCTAATCCAGTTTAACAACCATTCTTGATTAATTCACATCTCCAGGAAGATGATGTGATTACAGTTTCAAACATACGGTATTGAATAGGGATTATTCTGCCTTTACGAAATGGGATTTAGATTAAAACATGGCTTTTCTAGGGGACATAAATCCTTTCAAACCAGCACGTAAAGAATATGGAACTTTAAAATAAAGAGTAGAGCTTTTAAATTTTTCTTTTGAAAAAATGAATTGTTTTGGTCTGCCATTGACTAGAAAGAAATAGCAGACAATTTAAAATTAAAATGTTTCAGTTTCCTAGAATGAAAGTGTTCAATATTGATGATTAAAAACAGGAACAAAAAACACTTGTTGTTTAACTTGCACATCTTCTCCCATATTATTTTATGATGGAGGGTAGCACCATTTTGATCTTCAGAAAATAGGATCTAATCTCTTTTGAGTTGTTGAAGGGAGAAACCAGCAGACACTGTCATGTGCATGTATGGAGAGCCGTTTATGCTTAGAACAGCCTGGCCCCTGTACATCTCAATCTCAGAGTTAGATTAACATCCTTTAAAGCACTAGCTGTATAAGAATGGGGTTGAGTTGAAGGGAAACATTTTAACTGGAAAAAAGAGCAGGGTTCTTTTAGGAAGCACAAAGTTCATATATATATATATATGAATATCATATATATATATATAAGCCAGACATGATATTCATTAACATTCTGTACCTGTATTTTATTTTAAATCAAGAGTCATTGTAGAATTTGGACCATATACAGAAAGGTTCTATATGTTTAGTAAAACTACTACTGTAACTGGTGCCCTGCCAGCAACGGTGCCAGCTGAGCCCTGATCCAGGTTTGATAGCCTTGAAACTAAAAGAATTTAGAGATGAGAGCACCAGAAGAAATACGTAGTAAAGTTTATTAAAGAGAAGTTTATCAAAAAGAAGAGAGTGCATGTTAAAGAGGTTAACACGAACATGCCCAAGGGAAGGACACGCACTGAGTGGAAAGGGCTAGATTGTTTTACAACGAAGTTGGTTTTTCATTCTTTTTTTTTTCTTTGGGTTTGAAATATATGTACTTTCCTTGCAGCTTTTGCTAAAAGGTAGAATTTTCCCGTACCTAAACCTCCTCACCAACTCCACCTCACCAAAAAATTTAAAATTCAGGAACATGTCGGTTTTCATGGCAGCTTAGTTAATGAGGCATTATTAGAATATATAGTACATCAAGATAACTTTATCTTGTGTTTTTTAAACCAAAAATGAACATAAAATTTGTATAACAGCAGAGATATGCTTTGGATTGACAGAATGACTCTGAGCCTGAGAGGCCTCTAGTTGAATGTGACATATTAGTGTACATAAATACTTGTCAATTAGACGGATTGATTTTCGTAGTGGAAACAGCTTCTCTGCCCATATTCTTGCTATAAGGCAATTCCTCAATCTCCAGTTATTGGGACTATCAGTTGCTGATGGCTCACAGCTGCATCTCCATAAGGACTTCCCCTGCCACCGGGAGGTGACTGCTTCATGAGAGTCCATGGCAAATGCCTGGTTGAGGTAAGAATTTAAAAACCTGTCTCTCTCACCTCAATTGGGATAATTCTATAATTGGATTGACTAAGAACTCAGTGGAAACCACTTTGTGAGTCAAACTTTCCCTCTGCCCATCACGTTGTTTCATTTTCTCACAAGTTTATTTCCCAAGAGCTTATTCCCCAAAACCTTTTTTTTCACACAATATTTTGAGACATTGTCTGTTTCAAGGAAGCCAACAACTGATTTCTGTAGTAGTCCTAGGTAAAACCTCTAAAATGCATTTTAGGAGATATTCCCAGTCAGCTGGTTTGGTGGTTTGAAGCTGTATGTAACCCAGAAAACACTCATTCTTAAATCTAATCCATTCCTGTAGGTGTAAATCAGTTGTAAGTAGGATCTTTTGATCAGGCTACTTCAGTTAACATGTGATCCACCTCATTCATGATGGGACTTAATCTTATTACTGGAGTCCATTATAAACACAATGAATGCAGAGAGAAATAGAGGGCCATGGAAGCAAGAAGATGAAAGCAATGAAATCTGGAATTGAAGGTAGACCAGCAGTATGCTGCCATATGCCACAATGTGTGGCAGAGGAGAAAGGATCTTCACAGATGGTCTTTCGGAAGAAAACATCTTATTGTTGATATTTTGATTTGCACATTTTTCTGGTCTCAATAAATTTCCATTATTTAATCCAACCCATTTCATGGCATCTGCCTTAAGCAGCCTAGGATACTAAAACAGAGGGCAGTAAGGTCCCTACCACAGGCAAGTAGGTGGACTCTCACCAGTTCCTACATTTTATAGCTGTAAAATTGTTCAAAATTTTATGGTCAGGATATTTTTAGTGGGAAAAAAATGCACTGGCTAGTATATTACTTACGCTGCTAGAAAAGGATGAAGTAAATAGTAACTATAAGAACTACGGAATTGGGGGGGGTGGCTATTGCTGAGCGCAATCTTTCATTGAGGAGGAATAATGGATCAACTATGATTGAGAAAAATTACCAATCAAAAATCAAGCAAAATATGAAACTAGATCACTTCCTTGTAAGCATTTAAGAAAATTCTGACCTCCTGCACTCAGAGATCAGAAAGAACTCATAAGCAGGCTGAGAACTTAATCTTAAGAATATCAGAACTTCAGAAGTGATTGAATCTTTCCACACCAAGATCAGGGTGTTACTAGATAAGAAGTGGGATCCTGAGACTTAGGTGGAGTTATCTGGTGGGATGCAGCTACACATTTTGACCTCCCATATTCCCCTGAATCCATGGTGTGCACATCCCTTCTTAGAAGACATCGACCTCCCTTCTTTTATGGTCCTGCAGAAGCCTGGTATAATACATATGTCTTAAAAGACAATGCTTATTCTTCTTCAAATTATTCTTTAAGTTGTTCTAATGTATCTTCGATATTCTTTATCTCTTTAGCCAATTCATTGTCTGTTTGAACACCTTTGATTACCAGATTCTAACTCCTCCAGCTTTTTAATTCGATCATTTGGTTTGGACATATATTATTGTTTCTTCATGTGGTTTGTGATTTTTTTTGCTGATTTTTTTTTTTTTTTTTTGATATTTGATTACCTTGATAAGGTTACTTTGAAAGTTGTTTTCCTTTGCTCATCTAATATTTTGTTTGTCTTGGGTTTGGTAGAAAGTGTCCTTTCTTACTTGGTTTGTCAGTAATTCCCAGCCGAACCAAAGCCCAGGCCTAACTCAGGGGCTGCAGCCCTTTTCTGAAATCTGTTGGAAGATGGACAAAAAGGCAGCTTTTCCCAGTCTTCCCAGCAGATGCTGCTCTTGGGCCACTTCTTCCTGACAATCCCATCTTTCCCTGACTCTGGCAGTCTGCTGGGCAGGGTCCAGACCAGGTGAAGATCCAGTCAAGGCCATAGGCCCCCAGGCACACTGGAAACTGCAGAGACTGGGGATGAGGGATGGGCACTGGGCAGCACAATGAATACTGTGGTTTGTAGGTATGATGCATCTGGTAATTCCCAGACCCCTGTGTGGAAAGACTCCAGGATGCAGAAGTGAGAGGTTCCAACTTCACCAGTCAGTAATGGACCCAGGGGTGGTCTGTTTTTTTACCAGCCAGAAAGACCACCTTGGTGGCGGGGGAAGGGTGTTTGGTGTTGCAATGAAACTCCCTTTCCCCCACCTCTCTGCTTGTGTAGGATGTGAGCACCCTGAACCCCTGCATAGTAAAGAATTGAGCCAGTGGGACCCAAAGTGGCTCTCTTGCTGGCCAGTTGTCAGGCCAGATATGCTCTGCATCCCCCTCTCCTCCCAAGGGGAGTGCTTGCCAGATTTCCCCAAGTCTAAGACACCCCCCCGCCCCCAACAGTCTGCCTAAGAGATAGGGGTTAAGCAATGAGTATTGCATTAGGATCTTTATGCGTGGATAGAATGAGTCTACTGGCTCCCACGTTCCTGGATGGGAATGCTAGACTGTGGGACTGATAGAATTGCCCCACCCACCTCTCCAAAGTAAGGATGTGCCACTTTTTGGCTCCCTGTTCTGGCTGTTACACAGTGGTGGACCTTAGGGGTGACTGTAATTGACTGTACTCACTCCAATTTCCCAGTCATAGTTTCTCTGCTTTTCCACCCTGGTCTTCTTTATGTAATACAGAGGTCCTTCTTTGGCCACCCACTCAAAACTGCTGCTTTGGTCATTTCTGCCTGTTCTCTTGTTGTTTTATGGTGGAGAAGTGAGTTCTGCAATCTTATTCTGCCATTTTCCTGGAAGTTTCTTAAAAGCAAAATAGCAAATCTTACAGAAATCTTTAAGAAAGATATTGTAGATTAAATTAAAAATACACTAGAGACATACAATAGCAGATTTGAAGAGACGGAAAAAAGAATAAGCAAATCAGAGAAAGAGTAACCAAATTAGAATGCACAGAAGAACAAATGGTGAAAAAGCTGGAAAATTTTGAGTTGGATCTCAGGATGGACAACATGAAGTGTACAAATCCAAGAATTGCTATTTTCCTAGAAGGAGAAGGGAATAGTAAAAGTCTAGGATGATTATTTAAGGAGTTAATTAAGGCAAACTTCCCAAGCCTTACAAGTATTCAAGTCAAAGACTAAGATACTTTCCAAATAGAATAAATTCAAATAAACACACTCAGGGAAAAATATTAATAAAAAATATTAGTCAAATGTCAAAGAGGCAAGAATCCTCAAAGCAGCAAGAGAAAAGCAATCTACCACATACAAGGGGAGCTGCACCAGACCAAGTACTGACTACTTATCATGTACCATGGAGGCAAGAAGGCAGTGGTATGACATATTTAAGATTCTGAAAGAGCAAAATATTCTTTATCCAGCAAAGCTGTACTTAAAATTGAAGGAGAGTTTAGAATTTTCACAGATAAAGAAATGCTGAAAGAACTTGTTAACCAAGAGACCTTCCCTGCAAGAAATACTAAAGGGAGTTCTAGCAGCAGAAGAAAAAAAAATAGGTGAGAAAGACTTGGAAGAGAGTATAGAAATAACGATTATCAGTATTGGTAAAGAAGAGGTTAAAAAGAGAGAAAACTACTCGATCTAATGAATAAAAGCCAAGGGATCAAATGATTGAAGTAAGACAGCTTTTTTAGTAGCAGCATTGAATGTTAATGAATTAAACTCCCCAATAAAATGGCATAGATTGGAAAAATGGATAAAACAAATTTGATCCATCTATATGTTTATAAGCATATAGATACTTATTTTAAATCCAAACATACAAATAGGTTGAATGTGAATGGATGCAAAAAGATAATCTGTGTAAGCAATAAAAAGAAAAAAAAGAAAAAACAGGAGTAGCTATAGTAATAATACCAGATGAAATAAACTTTAAATGCGTAGATGTTATAAGAGACAAGGAAGGATACTATATATTAATAAAAGGGTAATTCACAAAGAAGATGCAATAATCACGAATATTTTTGCATCCAATCAAGGCTCTCCAAAGAACATGAGGTAAATATTGGCAAAACTGAAGGGAGAAATAGATATTTCTACATAGAATTCAACCCACCACACTCTTCAATAGATAGAACAACTAGACAGAGGATAAATGAGGAAATAGTGAACCTAAGTAATATGAGAAATGAATTCAACCTAACAGACATATATAGATCATTGCATCCCAAAACAGTAGGATATGCGTTCTTCTCAAGTGCTTATGGAACATTCTCCAGGATAGATTAAATGTTGAGGTACAAAACAAGTCTTAATAATTTAGAAAGACTGAAATTATTCAAAGCATATTTTCCAATCATAATGGAATGAAGTTGGAAATCAATAACTCCCAAAGAACTGGAAGTTTGACAAACATATGGAGGTTAAACAATACACTCTTAATCAATCAGTATGTCATAGAAGAAATTGCAAAAGAAGTCAGTAGTATGTGGAGATGAATGAAAATGAGAATGCAACATATCAAAACTTATGGGATCCAGTGAAGGTAGTGCTGTGAGAAAATTTTATAGCTCTAAATGCCTACATTAAAAAGCATGAAAGAGGTAAAACCAAAAGCCTAATTGAACAATTAATAAAACTAAGGAAAGAGCAACAAACTAACCCTAAAGCAAGTAGAAGGAAAGAATTAACAAAGATTAAAGTGGAAATAAATGAATTGAAAAAAATAGAATCAATAAAACTAAAAGTTGGTTCCTTAAGAAGATCAACAAGATTGAAAAACCATTAGCTAGACTGACAAAGTAAAAAAGATAGAAGATGCAAATAAAATCAGAAATGAAAGGGGGAACATTACCATGGATCCTGAAGATATAAAAAAGATCATAATAGTATGTACAACTGTATGTCAATAAACTAGACAACAGAGATGAATGAACATTTCCTAGAAACATACAAGCTTCCCATACTGACTCAGAAAGAAACAGAATACCTCAACAAAACAATCACTAATATAGAGATTCAGTCATCAAAAACCTCCCTAACAGAGAGGTGCACCCCTCACCCCCACCATAAAAAGAAAAGCCCAGGGTCAGATGGGTTCACAGGAGAATTTTATCAAACAATTCATAAAGAATTAACACCATTTCTGCTCAAACTCTTCTAAAACATTGAAGAAATGGAACACTATTAAATCATTCTATGAAGCTAATATAACTCTAATAGCAAAACCTGATAAACATACTACAAGAAAGGAAAACTACAAGGCAATCTCTCTAATGAATATGGATGCAAAAATTCTAACAAAATGTTTGCAAATCAAATCCAATAACACATTAAAAGACGTACACACTATGGCAAAGGGGTTTATTTCAGGCATGCAAGGGTGGTTTAACACAATAAAATCAATTAATGTAATACAGTATTCATGAATCAAAAATGAAATATCGCATGATCATCTTGAAGAGACATTTGCCAAATTCAGCATTCTCTCTTGATAAAAACAGTTCAAATGATAGGAATTGAAAGAAACTTCATCAGTATGATAAAGGGCATATTTGAAAAACTCACAGCCAGCATAATATTCAATGTTTAGAGACTGAACGCATTCCCTCTGAGATTGAGAATAAGGGAAGGATGCCCACTGTCACCACTTTTATTCAGCATTGTGCTGCAGGTTCTAGCAAGAGCAATTATGCAAGAAAAAGAAATAAAAGGAATCCAAATTGGAAAGCAAGAAGTAAAATTTCATCATTTGCAAATAACATGATCTTATATTTGGAAATTTCTGAAAAAACTTCAACAGAGCTACTTGAATTGATATACAAATTCAGCAAAGTGGCAGGATACAATATTAATACATGAGAATCAGTAGTGTTTCTATAGGATAGAGTAATCAGTTAACAAGGAGGAAGTTAAGAAAAAAGTTACACTCACAATAGCAACTAAAAGAATCAAGTGCCTAGGAATAAACTTAACCAAGGATGTAAAGGACCTATACTTAGAAAACTACAAAACTTTTCCCAAAGATATTAAAGAAGACATAAATAGATAGAAAAATGTTCTGTGTTCATGGATAGTGTTCTAGCTTGCTAGCTATCAAAATGCAATATGCCAGAAATGAAAAGGCTTTTAAAAAGGGGAATCTAATAAGTTGCTAGTTTACAGTTCTAGGGCTGAGAAAATGTCACAATTAAAACAAGTCTATAGAAATGACCAATTTAAGGCATCCAGGGATCGATACCTTGGTTCAAGAAAGTTGATGACGTTCAGCATTTCTCTCTCATTTGGAAGGGCACATGGCAAACATGGTGGCATCTGCTGGCTTTCTTGTGGCTCTACAAAAAGAGACTCACTCTAAAATGTTTCCTCTTTTAAAGGATTCCAGTAAGCAACTCCACCTTCAATGGGTGGAGACACATGTCCATGGAAATCATCTAATCAAAAGTTACCACCCACAACTGGGTGGGTCACATCTGCATAGAGAGAATCAAAATGCTCCCACCCAGCAGTATTGAATGAGGATTAAAGGACATGGCTTTTCTGGGGTCCACCACATATTCAAACTGGCACAGATAGGTCTAGATGTCAACTTGGCCAGGTGGTGGTGCCTAGCTGTTCTGTTGCTGTGGACTTTAATCACATAGATATGAATTTCATCTATGGCTGATTACATCTGCATTTGGCTAAGGGGAATGCCTTCCACAATGAGTGATGTTTAATTTAATTAGCTGGAGGCTTTAAAGGGAGAAGTCAGACGAGAGTTTAAGGGTGGCTCAGCAGAGCTCAGCACAGTTCGTCTCAGAGCTCAGAGCAATCCAGACCCAGACTTTTGGAGACACGGAAAGGAATCATCCTGGGGAAAGCCTATTGAGCCCAGAAGCAAGGAGGAAGACCTTCAGACGTTGCTGTGTGCCTTCTCATGTGACAGATAAAGCCGGAGGAAAGGTGGCTACCTTTTCTCTAGAGAACTATAAATTTGCAATGGAATAAATCCCTTCTATAAAAGCCAGTCCACCTCTGGTGTATTGCATTCCAGCAGCCTTAGCAAACTAAACCAGATCGGAAAGCTAAATGTCTTTAAGATGCCAATTCTAGCCAAATTGATCTACATATTCAATACAATACCAATCAAAATTCTATCAACCTTCTTTGCAGAACTGGAAAAGGTTAGTTACCAAATTTGTTTTGAAGGAAAAGGAGTCTCAAATAACGAAAAACATCCTGAAAAAGAAGAATTAGGTGAGAAAACTTACACTTCCTGACTTTAAAGCTTATTATATAGCCACAGTGATCAAAGCAGCATGGAACTGAAACAAAGATAGAAATAATGATAAATGGAATAGAATTATAAGTTCAGAAATAGACCCTTGAATCTATGGCTATTTGATTTTTGAAAAGGCCCCCAAACCCAGGGTACTGGGACAGAATAATCTCTTCAATAAATGGTGCTGGTGGAATTGGATATCCACATCCAAAAGAATGAAAAAGGACTTCCTATCTCACACTGTATAAAAAAATTAACTCGAAGTGGATCGAAGGCCTAAAAATAGAAGCCTGTACCATAAAACTCCTAGAAGAAAACATTGGAAAACATCTTCAAGACTTAGTGAAAGGAGGTACCTTTTTAGACCTTACACCCAAAGCACAAGCAGTGATAGAAAAAATAGATAAATGGGAAATTGTCAAGATTCAAGACTTTAGTGCTTCAAAGGACTTTGTGAAAAGGATGAAAAGGGAACCAAATCAATGAGAGAGAATATTTGGTAAACCTGTATCTGAGAAATGTTTGCTATCCAATACATGTATAAAGAATTTCTACAACTTAAAAAAAAAAAGAATTCCCACAACTCAACAATAAAAGGACAAACATCCCCATTATAAAGTGGGTAAAAGATATGAATAGACTTTTCCTCAAAGTGAAAATACAAATGGCTAAAAAGCACATGGAAAGTTGTCCATTTTCATTAGCTATTAGGGAAATGCAAATCAAAACCACAGTGAATTACCATCTCACATCTATAAGAATGTCTGCTAGTAAACAAACAGGAGACTACAAGTGTCATAGAGAATGTGGAAAACTAGGAACACATTCACTGTAGGTGGGAGTGTTAAATGGGATAGCCGCTGTGGAAGACAGTTTGGCGCTTCCTCAGAAAACTAAATATTGAGTTGCCCTATGACCTGGCAATTCTCCTACTTGGTATATACCCGAAAGATCTGAAAGCAGGCACATAGACATTTGTACACAGTTGTTCATAGTGGCATTATTCACAATTACTAAAAGATGGAAGCAATCCAAGTGTCTGTCAACAGATGAAGAGATAAAATGTGTTATATACATGTGATGGAATATTATGCAGCTGTAAGAAGAAATGAGGTCTTGAAACATGCAACAACATGGATGAATCTTGAGAACAAAATGCTGAGTGAAATAAGTCATGGACAAAAGGACAGATATTTTATGATTTCACTAGTTTGAAATAACTAGAATATGTAAACTCAAGTCAAAATGTAGAATATGGGATACCTATAGATAGATGCTAGAGAAGTAGGAATGGTTTACCTATTATATTCAGAATGTGTAACAAGTTTAAACTTAAATGTTTGGAAATAAATGTAAGGTGAGGGTAGCTCCTTATTGTGAATATAAAGAATACTGCTGTATTGTAGGTGAGTTTGGTTGAAAGGGGTTGTTTAGAGTCATGCATGTCTATCACTAAACTACAAATTTAAATAAGTTCTTGAATGAACTAATACAAATGCATGACACAAGTACAAAGAGTTAGTAGCAGAGGGAAAAATACCACTATTGTAAGCTATGGGCTATAAAGTAAGAGCAATACTTTGAATTTCTTTCCTTAACATAACTAGTTTACCACACCAATACTAGGGGTCAATAGTAGGGAGAGATAAGGGATATGGAGTGTTTTTGTTTTTATGTTTTGTTTTTATCTGATAATTTTATTTTTGGAGCAATGGAAATGGTCTAAAACTGAGTGTGATGATTGCACAGTTAGGTGATGATACTGTGAGATAATGACTGTATACTTTGGATGGAATACACGATAGGTGGATATATCTCAATAAAATCTCAAAAAAAGACAGAAAACAAAGCAAAAAGATAATGGTAGCTTTTCAGCATTTACCCCCACCTCCTTTCCTGGCAATCAGAAATGTAGAATGTGTCAAGCCCAGTTTTCTGAGTCTGTGGATGGACTTGCTAAGTGAGAAGAAAGAAAAAACATTAATGGAACTGAAGGATCTGATTGAGATATTCCCGAGGAAGAACTGGGAGAATATGCACGGGAATTGATCCAGAGGTTGCTGCACCAGGAGGGTAGGTGGAAATTTGAATAATGAAAATTTTGTAACATCAGAGCGTTCTTCAATGATACACTATTTAATATTCTGGCAAGACTCCTAGGGTAATAACACTAACACTGAACCAGTATAGGTTTTCAAATCTTGGAAAAATACTGACTCACTAGTTAAAGAAGAAATGTCAGAACATTCAGGACAGATTGTTGAGGAACAGATCAAAGGCTCAGTATAATGGACACATTTTAGTAGAAATAAAGCGTATGGCCAGAAAACTCGGAATTTAACAGATTCAGGAAATTCATTTATTTTTCTATTTCTCAAATGATTTTTGAATATTGTTATCATGACTGGGTGCTTATTTTATCAAGTGTTAGTTCTGCATTGAGACTATCATGTGCTTTTTGCCATATTATTCTATTAATAGTACTATAATTAATTAATATATTAATTAATTTATATAATTAATATATTAATTTTATTAATTAATTTTAGATATTCAACAAACCATACCTTCTTGGGGTATTGTTCCTAGGTCATGGTGTATTAAATACTTTATATGTTCCTGTGTATTAAGTTTACAGAATAATTTGTTAAGAATTTGCATTGATGTATAGAAGGTCATTGTTCTTTATTATTGTACTGTTTCTTCTTGCTTTATCAGGGTAACATTGGACTCATAAATTGAATTGAAAAGTTTTCACCCTTTACTTTCTTAGAGAAGGTTGTGTAAATTGCTCACTACTTTTACCTTGAATGCTTGGGTTGATAAAATTCTCTGTTGAAGGTATGTGAGTCTTCTCGTTCCATTGTGCAGAAAATTTACTCATTTAGTTTAATTGGCAACCTCAGAGTGGTCCTTAAAAGATCCATTAAAATGTGGACACTGTACATTCCAGGCCGCATGCCATCCTACCTGTGAGGGCTTTCAGTGTACTGACGTCCTCTTTGTAGCCCTCAAACTTGGCTCATCTGCGTCTTGGAGTCTTGTTTCTTACAGCCTTCCTAACAGATACAGTGATCCCCCAGCCTTATGGTGTCCTGTTAGTGAGTAGAATTATGTGGTGGTTTGGAGCTGTCTGTACCCCAGAAAACCAGATTCTTAAACTTAATTCCTGTGGGTGTGAACCCATTGTAAGTAGGACTTTTTGATTAGGTTACTTAAATTACGGTGTGGCCCACTTCAATCAGGATGTACTTTAATACTGTTAACTGGAGTCCTTTATAAGCAGAATGAAATTCAGACAGAAAAAACGAAAGCCACAGGAAGAAAGAAGCTGAAATTCATTGGAAACTGGAAGGAAACAGAGAGGCCATGAGAGGCCACTATGTGCATTACCATGTGACAGAGGAGCCAAGGACCAAGGATCACTATTGGCTAGCCCCAGAATGCCTGACTTTGGGGAGAAAGCATCACCTTGATGAATTGAACTTTCCCTAAGCCTCAAAACAATGAGCTAATAAACTCTTACCCTTTTACCCAAACCCCTGCATGGTATTTGCTTAAGCAGTCAAGGAACCTAGACAGATGCCAATGCCCTGACTCACTCTATGTGTCCATCCACAAGCCTTGGACTACTTGTCTCTTGGAGGAGTTTTTCCTCCTTTAGGAAAAACCACTTCCTGCCCGACCACCTACTCAGTTTGAAACTGTTGTATAGCCCAGAAAAGCCATGTTCTTTAATCCTCATTCTGTATCTTAGGGTGGAAACCCCTTTGATTAGATTATCTCCATAGAGATGTGACACACCCATTTGTGGGTGTGATCTTTTGGTTTGATTACTTCCATCGAGATGTGACTCCCCAATGTGGATGTGGCCTTTTGATTAGATGGAGATGTAACTCCACCCATTCAAGGGTGGTCTTGTTTAGTCTACTAAAGTCCTTTAAAAGGGGAAACAATTTAGAGAAAACTCAGTTGCAGATGCTTGGAGGACAGTTGTTTCCCAGATGACAGAGTCACAAAAGTTTGTAGATGCTTGGAGTGCCGAGAGAGAAAGCAGATGCCTAGACATGGGCACAGCCCAGCAGATGTCACCAAGTGACTTCCCGTGAGATGCTAAGCAAGCCACAACCTGGAGAGGACCAAGGGAAGCTAAGAAGTGAAACCCAGCCCTGGAGAAAGCCAGAACCCAAAGTTCTCAAAGAACTAAGTGAAGGCCACTGATGCTTAGAAAGGAAACCACTGGCATCAGAAGTGGGAGCAACAAACCAGGAACAAGGACCAGCAGATGCCAGCCACATGCCTTCCCAGGTGAATGCCTTGACCTGAGGTATCTTTCTCTGGATGCTTTAGTTTAGACAGTTATGGCCATAGAACTGTAAACTGTAGCATAATAAATTCCCTTTGTAAAAGCCATTCTGTTTCTGATATGTTGCATTCTGACAGCTTTAACAAACCAAAACACCAGCCCAGTATACTACTCCACTATCCGGTGGACTACAACCGTACTTCTACAAAAAGGTCTAGATATCAGCTTTGGGGAGGGAGACACCTTCTGATTTATTTCTTCCTTTTCTTCCCTCCCTCTACCCAAATTATTGTTTAGAGGTCTCTTTTTACTTTTACATTCACTGCCCTAATCTAATTAATCATTACTATATTAAATTCTTCTTGTTCAAAACACAATATTTATTCTGTATCCTAATTGTACCCTGACTGATAAAGAATTGGTCTGTGATAAATAATTTGCAGAAACTGCTTCTGAGTGTGTTACTCTGACCCATATACAGTGTTATCTATAAAGCTGACAGTTTCAAGTGTATACTAGAGCAAGAGGAGGCGCTGCAACATGTTCAGGCTGCAGTAAAATCTTCTCTTCCATTTGGTACTTATGATTCAGCAGATCTAATGATAATTGAAGTGCCCATGGCAAATAGTAACTCTCTGTCTGGAATCACTGACAAGCACTAATAGAAGAATTACAACCCTGACTTTTTCAGTTTTGGAGCAAATCTATGTCTTCTTCTTTAGATAACTATTATTCTTTCGAAAAACAGCTTCTGGTTTGCTACTTCCACATACTGAATACCTAAACATGGTACATCAGGGAATCATGTGACCTAAGCTTCCAATTATAAGCTGGATATTATCTGACCCATCTATCCATAAGTATATGCATGCACAACATCATCTATCATCACATGAAAATGGTGTATATGATTCTTTCTTTTGCCATCTCAATTCCATTGAGCCAATCTAGTGAATTTTAATAGTAATAGCATTTTTAATACTAGAACTTACTTTTTAATAGTTGTTATTCTCTGTCGATATGTACTTTAAAAATCATTGTGATAATAGTTCCCATTAATTATTTGAACATATTTATAATAGATGCTTCAAATTCTTTGATGGCTAAATTCAACATTTAGTGTCATATAAAGCTAATTTCTATTGACTGTTTTTTATTTCCTGAGTATGGTTCTCACCTCCCTGTTCCCTAGTATATATATTGAAATTTCTAGGTGAGAAATTTTAAATAATTCATTGTAATAACTTTAAATTCTGGTTTATTTTATAAATTATTTCTTTGTATTTTGCCTGAACTTACTTCAGAATATTTCTCTTCAGCAATGTGCAACTTCTGATGTTCCTGCTAAGTTTTTTCACATTAAACAATAATTTATCCTGGGTTTCTGGGTATAACTCCAACATCTGCATAATGCCTAGTCAGTGGTTTTAGTTTGTACTTTTAGCAAATTCCTCCTCTGGCCACGTACATCTTTGTATATTTGTTTGTCAAGATCTACAGTCTGCCCATTTACATGTACATGTGTAGGTGGGGAGAAGCACATTCAAATTTCAGCCCACTCTCAATTCTCCGTTGAATTTTACTTTTCAGTAGGCTCTCCTGGGTCTCCCCTTCACTTGATTGTAGATTTGTATTCATCCAGTGTTTTGTGGAGAGTTGCCTTATACTCCATGTCCCTTTAATTTCTAGGATATGCCTGCTAAATTGCTTGCTGGACTACATCATACTCCAACTAGAACCACAAACTCAAGTTAGCAAAGGTATAGGTTCCTTCATTTGTTTCCTACTGGTAGTCAAATTTAGTTTGTAATTTGTTGATCCCACCCATCCTAGCACTCCAAGTTGAAATCAGCTGGGGCAAGTCAGTCATTGGCATGCTCTGCCCTTAAATGCTGTGTGTGATTCATGCACAACACTGTGCCCAGGTTTGAGAGCTAGAACAGAACATGAACAATTTCCACCTAAGAGCCACTTAACCTTCACAATAAGAACAGGGTGGCACTCTTTGGTTTACATGTTTGGGACATGGAGTGTGAGGCCAAATGACACCCAAGAAGTGGAAAGGGTGTGGCTAAGAATCCACTCAAGGTGGGGGGCAGCTCTGAGACCCTGTGTTCATATACTGTTTATTTTTTAATTTACTTATGACAAATAAAGACAATAAAACACAAATAAAAAGATAAAATAATTGAAAATTACAAGGTAGCAACCACAAAATACTAAACCGTAAACATAGAAACTCTTAGAATACAAGGTTGTACACAAGTACAGTGGTCACATTTCTTTGACCTCTTTCTCATTCCTAACATAGGTAAAATGGATCAGTAGTTCTCTGATTTTTTTTTGTGCCCAAAAGTCTTGCTGAAACAAGGTGATCAGTTAGGATCTTACTGGAATAATAAAGACATCATTATCCCAGCACATGCAGTAGTGAGAAGTAGTTGCATATTGGTGAATTTTGAAGGTATCCATAGCAGAATTTTCTAACAGATTATATGTGTGGAGTGGGAGAAATAGAGATCAAGAATGTTTCCAAGTTCTCTGGTCTATTTAACTGGAAGAATGTAGTATATATTAATGATATGGGGAAAACTAGAAAGCAGCATGTTTGGAGGGAAAATCAAGAGATCAGTTTTAGATGTGTTAAGACTGAAGAGTCTAAGAGACCAAGAGCTCATTTTTGGGTATGTTGAAAGTGAGGAAAGGTATCAGTATGGAAGGTGTGTATGTATATTTGGAGTTCAATGAAAAGTTTTAGTTGGAAATATAAATATGAGTGTCCTCAGTACAAAGAATGTTTTGAAATTCGTTGTATTGGTTGAGATCATCAAGGAAGTGAATGTGTTTAATGAGGATAAGACATCCAAAGAAAAGTTGCCTTTAGACAGTACAAAATAAAGAGTTATGGTAAATGGGGAGAAAAAAGTAACAAAAACCCAAAACATGAAGTCAGTGTGGTAAAAGGAAAATAAGAAGAGTACCTTAGAAGCCAAATTATAAAAGTATTTTAAGCAAGCAACCTCTTATAACCATGCCTTAGTTTTTACCTCCTGCTTATGTGGAGCTCAAAGAAAAGACAGAAATGCAAGTTTAAAGTCCTCTCAGGCAGCTGTTGGTCAATCAAGATTGAAATTAGGAGTAACCATCAGATTAAGTCAAGGTGAAAAAGATTCTTAATTTTGACAGGACTTCTTTTTTTTTTTTGAAAGACCCATTGGAATATACTGGAATAAGAGAAATAGGAAATGATGAATATATACAACTCTTTCAAGGAATTCAAGGAATTTTCTAAACTGGAAAGGAGCAAACAGTAATGGTCCCTGTTGGGTATGTGGAATCAAGAGGTTTTTAGATTATGTAAATTTTTATTTTGCCAGAATGAGAAACATAATAGCATTTTTGTTATGCTTCTGGATACGTCATGTAGAGAGAGAAAATTGCTGAGGTGAAAGGAGATGAAGTGCATTCAGCGAGGTTGTGTGATAATTACACTCATAGTAACCGAGGAGAAAGCAGATGGACATAGACACAGGCAGGCAATAGCTGTAGTGATGAGAGCTTGTACACAGAGGGAGGCAATGATTTTATTCAAGATCATGGATAGTGTATTCAGGGTAACTGGTTTGAAGATTATCATAATTTTTAAATAGGCACAGGAGTCTCTGAAAGAATTTTTCATGTTGATTCTATTTTCTTAATGAAATACAAGGACATCAGATAAGTAAGGAAAAGTAAATGAACTACTGGGGATTTGAAGAAAGTGGAGGAAAATTGCTTGGAAAAATGGGTGAGAGAAATAGATAGAGAACTAGAAAGATACAGTATAATTACTCCCACTAAGGTAAGAGGCAACAAACTCTCTCTTGAAGTTAGTGATTTTTTTTCCTAACCTTGTCCAGAAGTATTCAGTTTAGGCAAAAAAACCATGATTTAATCAGATTTAGTTTGCCAAAAAAATATGAAGCAAGAGGAGGATAAAGGATGTGAGGCTTTATGTAAGGTAGAAATTGTAGAAAGGATTGTTGTAGCTAATCTGAGTAAGAGTAAGTATGAAGAACGGAGAGACATAGAGATGAATGAACGGAGGCAGGATCAACAATTTGTAGATGCTGGTGGACTTGATTGCGGAATCATTTCTATCAGGGTAAGAAAATGAGCCAAGAAAATGAATAGGACGTGACAAATGGAATGCTTAAAGTGTTGGTTCTGCTTCTTCTTTGGACACCAAAGCAGACATTAAGCTTTTTCTAGAAATACCATATGGTTTGTTTGCAATAGTTTACTAAAACACTTCTAATCATGTGTTTCAATACAGAAAATGTACATAGATAGATGTTTTAAAATTAAATATACTTGCTAATGTCTCAAGATCTTATATAATTTTGCAAATACAAGCATGTTTTGAAAAATAAAAAGATTGAGAGAAAGTAACTATTAATTAAATCGTTATTTTTCTTCCTGAGGCATTTCCTTTTACGTTCTCCCCAAATCATCGTCTATTATCTCCTTGGGTTTGAAGGCCATTGCTTTTACCAAACTTGTTTTATAATGGCTAGATAGTAAACATTTTACTATGGGGGCCATATATTCGCTGTTGATGTAGGAGGAAAGTAGCCACAGACTATAAGCAAATGGTCATGGCTGTTTTACAATAAAACATTAGTAAAAACAAAAGAGGTGAATAGGATTTTGCCCAGTGGTCTCAGTATGCTGACACCAGTCCTAGATTTTCTTCATGGTGAGAGATTGATCACTTAGTTTTTTTGTATGAAGCACAGAAGAAAGGGGCAGAGTGCCTGGTCTAGTTATTTATAACTATATATAAATAGATAGATAGCCATTTTTTTTTTTAATGGCAACTCTAAATTGACTCCACTACCACCACCTTATTTTGGAGCATTCTTCTCTACCTGTTTGTGGAGTATTTCTTGACTCCAGGTTTGTTATGATGCGGTTCCATTAAATTATTTTCCAGAATTTCTTCCAAAACTTTTTTGTTGAGAGAAGATGTATCTACTTTCAGCATTAGTACGGATTTGTTCATGTGTTTATTTGTTTATTTTTTTTTTACCTCCTCATGGTTAATCTGGTTAATTCAAATCTATTTCAACAGAGAGGAGTTAATGCACTTAGGAAAAGCTCTGCATGCAGTTTGAATTAAAAATTAACTCTTTCTGTTCTTATTGTTTAAAAATGCAGCATACTTATCCTTTGTATTGCTATATCCCCAGCCATGCCTCTCTTTTATTAGATTTTTTGTGATTTGGGGCAAATCAATTAAATTTTCTGAGTCACTTATTCTTATTTAAGTAAACTTTTAATTTTAGAACAGTTACGGATTTACAGAAAATTTGTGAACTTACTACACAAATTCCAGTATACTCCACACCCAGTTACTGTATTATTAACATCTTACATTATATTATAGTATATATGTTAAAGTTAATGAACAGTATTGATACATTATTATTAACTAAAGCCTATATTGTATTCAGATTCCTTAATTTTTACATAATGTCCTTTTTCTGTCCTAGGGTATTGCATTAATTTGTCATGTTTCTTAAGGTTCCTTTTGGCTTTGACAGTTTCTCAGATTTCCCTTGTTTTTAATGACCTTGTAGTTTTGAAGACTTCTGGTCAGGTAGTTTATAAAATGTCCCTCAATTGGGATTTACCTGATATACTCTTATTGTTATTAGACTGGGATTATGGGTTTTGGGGAGAAGAACCACAGAGGTAAATGCTACTGTTATCAATCATATATCAAGGGTACCTAATATCAACAAGACTTATCACTGTCAATGCTGACCTTCACAATCTGGCTGAGAGAGTGTTTGTCAGGTTTTTCCACTAAAACATTACTCCTTCCCCCCTTTGAGGCTGTATTCATTAGAAAGAATTATGAACGGACAACCTACACTTAAGGAATATGTTTATAATTATTTTGGATTCTTTTGCATGCAAGACTCTTCTTTTCAACTCATTTATTTGTTTATTCATTCACTTATATCAGTGTGGAACAATGTACTTTTATACTTTGAATTATAATCCAATGCTACATTGGATTCCTTTATTAAATTCCTCCAGCTTTAGCTGGGGGGAGCATTTTCAGTTGGCCTCTGTGTCCCTTTGATATATTTCCATAACTGTATTTTTGTTTGTTTGTTTTGGTTTTGGACTCTACTTTCTGGAACCACAAAATCCTCCAGGTTCATTTGTATATATCCTGTCTCAGTCCTAGAACTCACCATTTCTCCAAGGGACTTGGCTGTTTTTATTGCAGAATGATATTTAAAACCAAGATATGGGTGCTAGATATACTAGTTGTTCCTGGGTATCATTGCTTCTTGAATCTCTCAACCAGCACAGTAAAGATAAATATGGATCAGTATATTGTTCTAGTCTGCTAGCTTCTGGAATGCAATATACCAGAAACAGAATGGCTTTTAAAAAGGGGAATTTAATAAGTTTCTAGTTTATAGTTCTAAGGCCAAGAAAATGTCCCGATCAAAACAAGTCTATAGAAGTGTACAGTCTAAGGCATCCAGGGAAAGCTACCTTGGTTCAAGAAGGCCGATGAAGTTCAGGGTTTCTCTCTCAAGTGGATGGACACATGGCGAGCACAATCAGAGTTTCTCTCTCATCTGGAAGGGCACATGGTGAACAGGGTCAGGGCCCCTCTCTCATCTGGAAGGGCACATGGCAAACATGGCATCATCTGCTAGCTTCTTCTCCTGGCTTCCTGTTTCATGAATCTCCCCAGGAGGCATTTTCTTTCTTCATCTCCAAAGTTCACTGGCTGGTGGACTCTGCTTCTTGTGGTTATGTCGTTCTGCTCTGATCTCTCAGAATCTCTCATTTTCCAAAATGTTTCCTCTTTTATAGGACTTCAGAAACTAACTAAGACCCACCCAAATGGGTGGAAACATGTCATCACCTAATCCAGTTTAACAATCACTCTGATTACATTACATCTCCAGGGAGATGATCTAATTACAGTCTCTAACATACAATGCTGAATAGGGATTAGAAGAAATGGCCACCTTTACAAAATGGGATTAGTATTAAAACATGGCTTTTCTAGGGGACACACATCCTTTCAAACCAGCACATTCCATCTTCTGGACCCTAAAAAAGACATGTTTTCACCATATACAAAATACATTAATTTCATAACAATATCAGAGAACCTTAAACCATTTCAGTAACATTTCAAACACAAGATTAAAATCAGTACAAAGTCTCAACAAAGTTAGTTAAAGGCATGGACAGTCTTAAGGTAAAATTTTCTCCATTTGCTCTGAACCTCTGAAAACTCATAAGAAGTTATTTGCTGCCAACATACAAAGGATGAACATTCATAGGATACATATACACATTTCCATAGGGAGGAAAGAACACAGGGGTCACTAGACCCATACAGTTTTGAAAACCCGCAGGACAAAGTCCATTAGATTTCAAAATCTGAGAATCATTTATCTTCAGGGCTTTTGAAAGCGGCAGTCCCATCCTTTCCAAAGGCCTACGCAGAGGCCTGCCTGTCTCTGAATGCAACCTTGGGGGATACTGGGGAGACCACCTTTTTCTCGGCTCCACCCTCTCCAAGCATTGGTGCCACAACCAGGCTCTCTGCCTTCTCTGGGGCACATGTTCAACCCCTCCATGTGGTGGCAGCCAGGCTCTCCCCAAACCCCAAGTAATGTTTGGCATGACTCTTTCACTGCAATGAGGTAGAAGGCCCATCCTCTGCCTTCAGGGCAAACTCACCCTCTCCACGGGCTTGGATGGATTCGCTCTCCTGGCCCAAGGCTTCTTGACTTCAGACCTCAGCCTCCATGGTTTTGCATCTGAAGTTATTTTTCCTCCAATACGTCCTTCCTCCATCCCTCTCAGTACAACTGGCAGTGTTTCTCTTTATACAGGTCCCACAACACTCTTGTTGGCTTTCTATGCAGTAGCCCTGGATCATGCCCATCAGACATAAGGAGTTTCCACAAATCTTTCCTGGATAACTCCATGTCTACTCCTGGCTTTCTCTGAAATGGCTGACTGGTTCCACATCTGGCCAAATCTTCACATGGAGCACTATTCTCTGGGTTCTCCCTTCCTGGAAGTCCAGAATTTTCCAGGACATCAATTTCTGGTTTCTTTGTACTCAAGAGTTCAGTTTTCAGCTTCTCTCTCTCTCCTGTCGCATTTCACTATACGCTGTGAGTTGAAAACAGGCTACACTTTCCACATTTAATTTAGAGATCTCTTTTGCTAAATATCCAAGTTCATTGCTTTTAAAGTCAGCTTTCCAGCCAAAGCTACTAGTCAATTTTGCCGGATTATCTGCCATTTAAAAACAAGGCTTGTTTTCCTTCCAGTCTACAATAACATGTGCCTCATCTCTATCTAAAGCCTGGTCAGAGGTATCTTTAGAGTCCACATTTCCACCAACAGTCTCTTCTAAGCATTCTAGGCCTTCTCTAGCAAGCTTCTCACAACTCCTCCAGGTTCTTCCCCTTATCCATTTAAAAAGCCGTTTCAACATGTTTGGTATTTGCAAACTGCAGCAGCAGCACCCCACTCTCCGGTACCAAAATCTGTTCTCTCCCAAGTGGAAAGGCACATGGCAAACGTGGCATCATCTACTAGCTTCTTATCCTGGCTTCCAGTTTCATGAATCTCTCCAGCGGGCATCTTCTTTCTTCATCTCCAAAGTCCACAGCTGGTGGACTCTGCTTCTTGTGGCTATGTCATTCTGCTCTGCTCTCTCTGAATCTCATTCTCCAAAGTGCTTCTTCTTTCATAGAACTTCAGAAACTAATCAAGACCCACCCAAATGGGTGGAGACATGTCATCACCTATTCCAGTTTAACAACCACTCTCGATTATATCACATCTCCAGGGAAATGATCTAATTACAATTTCAAACATACAATGCTGAATAGGGATTAGAAGAAATGGTCACCTTTACAAAATGGGATTAGGATTAAAACGTGGCTTTTCTAGGGGACACACATTCTTTCAAACCAGCACATATATATATACATATCTATATTCACACACACACACACATATGCACACACACATATCTGTATTTTTATTTTCATCTAGCTGAATCTATATTAAGCTTAATAAGAATTTATCTGGATATTTCCAACTCTAATGCATTGTCACATGGATCAGTCTAGCCTTCCATCTTTGCTTGTCTATAAATTCCCACTTTGACAGTAAGAAATCTGGTTCTCACCATTTGCCATTCATTTACTTAATTGTTCCTTACCTGTATACATGTATAACAATATAAGAATTGTTAACCCATTGGCCCATGAGAAAGTACTTTACCAACTAGAGTATAGTGCCAATGTACAGTTTCTTTTGCCTTTAATATTTCAGACTACACTGATTCCCAAAGTTATTATCAGCTTACATTCTCCACCTCCTTCAGTGAGGCTGTTTCATGTATTTTATTTGAGTTTTCCCAGCTTCTGAAATGGTGTTTTAAAAGTTTATATACAGTGTGGTTTACTCTTTGTTCTATAAGTTTGTTTTTAGTTGTGAGGTCTTCAATTTCTCAGGAAATTTTCAAAGCAAAATAAAATAATGCAAGCTGACTAGCTTGATAAGTTGCATCATTATTTGAAGATAAATCTCTTTTCTACTTCTTCAATAGTTTTTTTTTCCTTCTTTCCTTTCTTCCACTTCTCCCTTCCTTATTTATTTTCTTCCTTCCTATTCCTTTCTTTACCCTTGTCATTTGTTATGGATTGAATTGTTTCCTCCCAAAAGATATGTTGAATTCCTAATTCTTAGTACCTCAGAATGTCACCATTTTTGGAAATAGGAGCATTGCATATAGAATTAGGCAAGTAAAAATGAGGTGAAATGAGGAATAGTGCAGACCCTTAACAAAATGTAATCCTGTCCTTATAAGAAGGGGAAAGGAGACACACAGAGAGTTGATGGCCATGTGGTGATGGAGGCAGACTAAATTGCGCCACAACTCAAGGAATGCTAAGGAATGCTGGCCACCACCAGCACAGAGGTATGGACCAGATTCTTCCCTACAGACTTCGTAGGGAGCCTAGCCCTTTGAACTTCTTGATCTTGGACTTTTAGCTTCCAGAACTTTGAGACAATACACTTCTGTTGTT
Organism: Tamandua tetradactyla; assembly: GCF_023851605.1. Classification (NCBI taxonomy): domain Eukaryota; kingdom Metazoa; phylum Chordata; class Mammalia; order Pilosa; family Myrmecophagidae; genus Tamandua; species Tamandua tetradactyla. The sequence goes on from NC_135345.1 coordinate 59,790,793, forward strand.
TTAATCCATCTGGTTTGTGATACTTTGTCACAGCATCCTTAGCAAACTAACAACTAACATAGTATCCCTCAGTGTTTCCCTCATTCTTCTGTTCATGAAAATTAAATATATTTAGAAGCTGACTTTAGTTCAGTTTCTCTGTTTTCTTTCATCTAGATATATATTTAAATTTAATTTCCCATCTTTGGCTTTTTGCATCAAATAATGGCATGTATTAATTGACTAATGCTTTATGTTTGCTGTTAAAATTATTAGTTAATTAAATAAATAAAAGTTAAATGATGGTAATATTCAAAATTTTACTCTGGAAATATTTTGAGGATACTTTGACCCAATTTATCTCAAGTGAAAAATAAATCAAGAATAACTAAAAAGTTAAGATCAAACACAAATGTTTTCCAATATGTATATTTGAAGAAGGAAAAAGAAAATATATGAAGCATTTAGCAACATACTGAAAATGTATCATGTACAATAAAATAACAATTGCTTTAACTTGAAAGATAATTCTAAAAAAGATGGAGAGGCCTATAAAATCCAACATGAGAGATAATTAATCATGTTATATGTTTCCACACAAGAAACATATGCAGTTCTGAAAATGAGTGATGTAGCTATCATTGTGCTAATATAGATGTTTCTTAAAGACACTTAAGAAAGCAATGCGTAAAGGGCTACAATTTGTAAATTGTAAATTGTAAATGAAAAAAAAGGCATAGAATATATCTATTAATATCTACAATACAGTTATTGCCTCTGGTAAAACATGGTTCTGAGCGCCTGTGGAAAAGAGCTAGAGAAAGATTTTTTTTCTGTAAATCCCTTTATACCTTTTGGATTTTAGAATATAATACTATTGCCTCTTACAAAGAACACATTGTTATTGCCTCTTACAAAAGAAGACATTAAATATATTTGCATGATATATATACTCTAAATATGAATTAAATAGCTGTTGCTACTGATTGTATGTGATGTTGCAAGGAATAGTTCAACTTGGGAAGATAAGAGAGAAAAATTAAAATATTAAAAAAATAAATAATGACGTGTTTCTATAAATTGATGTCTACTTCAATTACAAACAGGAAATGATACTGTTTTTGATCTGTTACATTGTTGTCTAGTTCTATATCTCAGAACAGAGCTACATAATGATGTTACAGGTTACTGGTTATTATTGGTTTTTGATCATCAAAAACATAAAGTTGCTTACTAAAGAGTTAATGAGAGACATGTGCACTTATAATACCTTAGTTAATTTAGGCAAAATCTCAATATAACCATCACAGCCTCTTGGTGTGAATATCCTTTTGATGAATTCATAGGCAATTCAGTTGAGAAAGATCAACAAAGAGGAAAAGATATTTGGCCATTTCATTTTTAGAATTTAATAGTTTTTGTAAAGAACACAGATTTCTGTTATAAGTAATAGATATTTTAGGAACTTTAAACATCGAAATATCTGCTAAAACAGACCTGAGGGGCCATGAAGGATTTTCCTTCATACTTTTTATAAAGTGCATACCCATTTATACATTATAATAAATAAATACTTATTTATTTGAGCAGATAAAAGCAATGAAAACTTGATAGGAGAGCTTACTATATTGTAATGCTATTTATTTTTATCTTTTTAATGTTAGGAACTTTTCAAATTAAGTTAACAAAATGATTCATATACCTCAAGCATCTTGGAATGTGAAAAAAAATTGATGTATTTTTCCCTATGTTATTGCTTTCAGTGCTATGATATCATCGGTAAACTATATCTGTTTATTTAGCTGAAAATATATTATAAATGCAATACAGTCTAAAAATTTAGAAAATGTTCAGTTGTTAGAAAGAAATCAGAGATTTTTTCAATCAACCCAGATTTTGTTCAAAATTTTTGAAAGATGATGTATTTCTATCCAGTGCACTTGTCTGGATTTGTAGGTTGTGTCTTATAGAACTATTGTAACACTTTCTGTAGAGTAGCATATCATGGAATATATTGACATTGATAAAAGATGCAGGAGAATGATTAATATTCCTTTAAATGCACTGCTTAGCCAGTGGCACACAAACATCTCAATATTGGCGGCTGACCTTTTTTAACAATTATATATTAAAACAGACACATAATAAATTGCTAAATCAAGAAAATTGCATGTTTTATTTAGAGATAATTTATCTTTACTCAAATTTTAATTTGGGGACATTGATCAGTATACTAAAATTTTAGTATATAACCTCACACTGATGTAAAATTCTATAAAATAATGTGTTTGCCATAAATAGGACATTTACTAGAAAAATGAAATAAAAACACTGTCCTGATTCTATTAGCATTTTTCAAAATTTTCATTGGAAAACAATTTTACTTCCATTCAACAATTCTTGGTTTAAGATATAAATCAAATTATGACTATATACAAGATGTGTCCCTTTATATTTTCTACTCAGAAAAAGAGTATAACACCATTAGCTTCACTCTTAACGCTTGTGTTTCCTTCACTTCCCCAAAACAACATTAAAATTGCATTCTTAATTGGTAAATTTGCTTTCAGTTTTTGTAAATTTATACTCAGTATCTTCTACATTTTTCTTCATTTATTTAATTTTCCTTCACTTAAGATCAGTAATGGATACCATCATTCTCCCAGGTACCCAAGATCAGATACTCAGAGTTTCATTTCTCTCACATCAGCCTCTCTATAAGCTACCAAATCCTGTTGAGCCTTTTTCCTAATGTTATCTCTGTAACCCACATCTGTCTTCACTTCACAGCATTACCAATTAGTTAGGGCTCTTACACTCTGTAATTGGGTTAAAGCAATAGATATATGATTGGGCTTCTAGTTTCTAAGGAGAATGTTATTCCTTCTGCTCATTTCTGAATATTGTACTTAGAAAGCATCAGACAAGATGGTGAATGAAAGTGGTCTCAGGAGAATATAACTCTGAGCAGGTTATTTTTCTGTTCATTTTTAATGTATGCAAACACCATTAAAGAATTTGATTCTAGTATTTCTTATAAGATAAAAATGAATTGGAAACCTAATTTTTATGAATGATATCAGCTAGACTCTAGAATTCTGACCTGTTCCTCAAATAATTCTAATTACTCTTATGGGAGATATTGACCTAATCCTACAAACTCAATTTTAGTTCAAAGGAAGATCTAATGAGAAATACAGTAGAAGCTTTGCAACATTTTCAATTACATGTGCCTTAGGTTTTTAAATACAAATCCCCATAGCCCATTTCTCAAAAATCAATGCAAAATCTCTACTAAATTTGAAGTGTAAGAAGCACAAAAAATGCTTATTTGTACACGAACATAGCTTAAGGCTCAGAAAACTATTTCTGCTATTTTATCTGAGCTAAAAGTAAAAACTCAAAACAGTGAAGATACACTGATTAGCCAAAATGCTCTACATTTTTCTTATGGTTGAAACTAAGCAAGAAAATATTACTTTAATATGAATTATGTGTCTTACCTTACTTTTATTTTTCAATGATCTGGGAAAGATTTATTGATCCTAGAATATATGCAAATCATACCATCAGGGTACATGTACAAAAAGTGCAAGACAAAACATATATTAACCAACAATAGAGAGCATAAATAAGTTATAGGATAAGCAGACAATGAAATGTTACACAGAAAAGAAAATGAATAAACCCATGATACTTTTAGCATGAAGAAACTATAAAAATGTTATAATGACAAATAATAAAACCTACTCCTAAGAAATGTACACCATATGATCCATTCATATATAAAGAAAATCAATTTGTGTTGTAAGGTATACAGAAACAGGCAGTAAATCTATGAACTCAAGCAAGAAAATGATTTCTATAAAATCCAGGATTGCGGTTACATCTGGGGGAGGGAGATGACAGGAGCTGGTGACGGGAAAAAAGTGGGACTATTGGGCACTAGTCTTGCACATCTTCTGGGTCAGTGGAATGGGTACTGGAGGTCTCCTTACAAACACTGCATAAACTGCACCCCGAAATTCTGTACACCTTTCCCAAAGTTATTTTTTCACAACACAATATTATTTTGGAATAATGGCACTGGATTGGAAGAAAATAGAAGACTACGGGTAAGTAAGGATGATTTGCTGTAATCATGGATGAAAACATTATATTATAATTAAGATTGCAGTTAGAAAAGTTGGAAGGGAGGAGACAGTTTCAGGTGTTTCTTTTAGAAGTCTTTCAAAATGATTATTTACTGAATGTTGATGATGATGTGTGAAAGTGAGAGGAAGCAAGATATCCAATGTAACAGGAGTGTAGTTTGAATTATGAAAATCATTGTGGAGGATTCATAACTTAACCTAATACTCATTAAATGGTCCTATTTACAATGGGTTCACACCCACAAGAATAGATTATTACTTATCAACACAGCTATCATCTCCTCAGGCAAGGCTTGCCTAACCACTAATCTAATATGGCAATCCTCTATTACGCTCAATCCCCTTCTACATTTTTTTTCCTTCATTTGGAAGGAATGTGATTGGAAATTTGGCAACAAAGAAGTCTGATGAAGAGGTATATGGATAGACAATTCCAAATGGGCAATAAACATGAAGATAGTTGCATCTCATATGAATACTCACTAAAAGGCGAGTTCAGCAGAGGAAGATTTTAAAAATCCAGTGCATAAGATGACCCATTTGGTGGACACCGTCAGTATTTTTCCCCAGCCAGTCCTGTCATTGCCCAAAGGGCTCATGAACAAAGTGGGCATGGTGGTAGGAATGGAAGTTATGCATGGGCTCAGAACAAGGACTTCCACTCACCAAGGCTGACCTGGCTGGTTAGCAGAGTGCAGTCTGCCAGCAGCAGAAACCCACACTCAGTTCTTGATATGGCATCATTCTATCTGGTGGCAGGTTTATTATACTGAACCACTCTCATCATGGAAGGTGCAGTGATTTATTCTAACTGGAATAGATAAATACTCCAGATATGGATTTGCCTTCCTGTGCTCAATGCTTCTGCCAAAACCATCTATGGACTTATGGAATGTGGTAGCCATCATTATGGTATTCCACACAGCATTGTTTCTGATCAAGGATAACATCCCAATGAAGTGCAGGAATGGGCATATGCTCATGAAATTCTCTGATCTTACCATGTTTCCCATCATCCAGAGACAGTTATAGGTTGATAGTGCAGTGAAATGGCCTTTTGAAGACTCAGATATGGTGCCAACTAGATGGCAATACCTTGCACGTCTGGGGCAATGTTCTCCAGGAGGATGTATATGCTCTGAATCAGCATCTACTCTATGGTGGTATTTCTCCCATTGCCAGGATTCATGGGTTCAGGCATCAAGGGGTAGAAATGGAAGCGGCATCAGTCACTATTACCCCTAGTGATCCGCTAGAAAAACTTTTGCTTCCTGTAACCTTAAGCTTGCTGGTCTACAGGCTTTAGTTCCAAAAGGTGGAATCCTTCTACCAGGAGACACAATGGTCAGTCTACTGAACTGGAATTTAAGACTACCACCTGGCCACTTTGGGCTTTTCTTGCCTCTGAATCAACAGGCAAGGAAAGGGATTACTGTACTGGCTGGTGTGATCGATCCTGATTATCAAGACAAAATAGGACATCAGTTACACAATGGAGGTAAAGAAGGGAGGGTTTTCCTGGAATATAGGAGATTCCCTAGAACATCTCTTGATACTTTCATACCCTGCGATTAAAGTCAATGGAGAACTGCAACAATCCAATCCAGTCAAGACTACCAATGGCCCAGAAACTTTAGGAATTAAGTTTTGGGTCACCCCATCAGGCAAAGAACCATGGCAAGCTAATGTGCATGCTGAGGGCATAAGGAACATGGAATGGGAGGTGGAAGCGGTGTCAATAAATATGAAGTATGACCACATGACCAGTTACAGAAATGAGGACTTTGTTGGTATGAATATTTCTTCCTTGCTTTGTTATAAGTAAGTTTTTATTTGTACAAAAAGCAAATATCTTTGTTTTTTTCTCTGTCTTATCCTTTTATCATATGACATAAGTTGTATTGCTCATGTATTAATATTTAAGTTATAGGATATCATGTTTAAGAGTGAATGTTACCCAGGGACTTGCATCATATTCTGTAGAGATTCAGTGTATTTCTGGTTATACACAGGACATTTAAGTTTTGTTCAGTGAAAAATGCATCTGTTCTTTTCTTCTATTTAGCGATTAAATATGGTTGAAGGTGATGTGTATAGCTGCCAATTTGACAAGGGGTGGACTGTGATGGTTAGGTTCATGTGTCAACTTGGCCAGGTCTAGGTACCCCATTGTCTGACCAAGGAAACACTGGCCTAACCATTACTGCAAGGACATTTCATGAACTTACATCTTTACTCAGTTGATTGCATTTATGGCTGGTTACATTTGTGATCAACAAAGGGGATGGTATTTCTCAGTGAGAGAATACAATCAGTTGGATTTAATCCAGTCAATTGGACTCCATCATTTGGATGCAATTAAATCAATGGAGGACTTTTAAAGCTGGGGTGACAATTTCAGCATTTCAGAAGATAGAACTTTGATCTCTACTTCAGCCAGCCAGCCTTTCCTAGGAAATTCATTGAAGATCTTTATTATTGTTGCCAGTTTTCAGCCTGCCCTGTGGAATTTGGACTCATACATCCCCACATTTGTGTGAGACCCTCTTATAAAATCTTATATTTACAGATATCTCCTGTTGATTTGGTTTCCCTAGAGAACTCAGACTAATACGGTATCTATTCAAAATCTCGACCTATACCTATACTTATACCTGACTTATATCTACACCTGTACTTACATCTATACCTATACCTGCACCTGTACCTGTACCTATACCTATACCTATACCATGTCTATCCATATCTATATATGGGGAGAGAAAGAGAAAGAGAGTGAAATGATGGATGACAGAGCAATGTTGCAAAAATCTACCTATTGGTTAATCTGAAATAAGTTTATGTGGGAATTGTTTGTATTATTCATGCCATTCTTCTACAAATTTAATTTTCTAAAAAATGAATAGCAAAAAATTATCTTTGTGGTTATGCCACTAACTCATATAGAACCAGGTTTATTTGCTTCATTGATTTTGATTCTTCAGGATTGCTTTGAAGACTTATGATTTAAAATATTTACAATTTTGCAAGTCAAATCTTCAAAAGAAATTTATTCAAAGAGGCCTTGTCTCCCAGTCCCTGCCAACCTGCGCCCTTTCTGCTCCATAAAAACATTTTGCTAGTTTACAGTTCATGCTTTTACTTAATATATCTGTGTGTTTTAATTACATGCACTATATTCATATACATGCAAAATCTTGCTTTTATTTATTTAAAAATATGTTCTTGAGATCACACAAAAGACACTGATAGAGCTATTCTCCCTTCATTTTTATAAATGTACAGTTAAAATTCAGATTTTTCATAGTTTATAAACTATTCCACTTTTGTTGAGCATTTAAATTATTTCCAGATTTGTTGCAACTAATAAACTTTTTATATATATTTTTGCATTTTCACATTGATACTTTGAGAGTTATTCTTAGAAGTGATCTTCCTGGTTCAAAGTATAAATACATACATAATTTTGCCCAATATTGCCAAATTTCCTTCTGTGGAGGCTGTGTCAAGTTCCATTCCCACCAAGAAATTATTAGAAAACCTGTTTTACTAGAGTCTCACCAAAAGCACGCTACCAAACTTTTGAATTTTTACCAATGAAAAACATTGGACTGTCTGTATTCTGACAGCAAAAGACACTTTTCCCCTCAGGATAGTCTCCTCTGCAAGACATAGACTACTTACAGATTTTACTAATATCTCTTTCTTCATGCCATAATGTTTGGGTATGGTAATAACTTTTTGGCTACTAGGCACTGTTTGCTTTGTGCTTCCCCTTATATCTAACTCACACTTTGTAAATACACCCAGCCTTGAATTAATCTTGAATTAATCTTGAATTTGCCATCGGTTCCCTTTTGGAATACTGACTGATAAAGGCACTAATATTCATAGAACATTAATTGAATATCACTCTCTTAAACCTATTAAACACACTTTATTAATTATTTAAAATACCTTTTGCAGCTTGTATGATAATATCTGGATTTTAGAGATGGAAAAATTGAAGCCTATGAGTTTGGGTAATTTGATTAAATCATACCTATATTAAGCAGAAATGCAAGGATCACATACAGTACCTGAGAGCCAGTACTAGTCTACTCTATCATCATTCTCTTCTAATTAATTTTGGAAATAATTTATCATTTGATGCTTGCTTCATTATGTTTGCATTGTTTTCTCAATTACATTATAAAATTATTGAAAGCAGTTTTATAGTTTTATATCCCCACTTAAAAGGACAACTAATTATTAAGTATGTACTAAGCTAGGTGTAATTGTTTTATCTCCCTTATGTCACTTAAACTTTCAAAACTCCTATATGTTGTTCCTAACTATATCTGTACTTTATATATCAGAAAACTGAGGCACAAAGAACTTACGCAACTTGCCTAAGATCACGCAAATAGTAAGCTGAAGAACCAGAATTCTTACTCAGGCTTGCTCGGGCATGCTCTTAATCAGGCATGATTCATCTTAGGGACCCTCTTAATCATGATTCCTAGTCCAAAGCACAGTACAATGTCTTAGCAGAATGCAAGACACATAGATGCTTGAAAAATATCTGAAAGTCATAAAAAATAAAATCAGATACAGATAAATTATTTACACAAAATTTAATTTAATCTTAAAGTTAAAATGACTTATTATATAGTGTGACATTCTTCTCAAATTAAAATCCTCAAGATCTTGCAACATTTTCAACTATATAGTAAAGTATAGTAAGAGAAGGGAGAACTTTTGATGTATGTTCTTTTCTCTGTTGAAAAGCCACTTTATTATCATTAAACGGCAATATTTTTTATCAATTATTAAGTGTGATTGGAAGATGGATCTTCCTTTCTCCATAGCTCTTATCATGGTCTTACACATTGTATAATTATTATATTAAATGTTTCTTTCCTATTTATTGTCACTAAACTGTAAGCTCCATGTGAGCAGGGCTTTTCCTGCTTTGCATAAAATGCTGTTTCAGCAGAGCCTAAAATAGTGCCTGACAGATATTTGTGAAATAAATTGTATGAATCATGAATGAATATAAATTCCTTCCAGACATAGCAGCTATTTGAAGTAAGGAAGAAGAGAGGATAAGAAACACTGGTAATATATTCATTCCACCAACAAAATACAACTAATAATTTCTTGTAAACATAGAAAGTGGAGAATAGCAATTGGAAATTCAAAATATCTTGTAGACACTTTGTCCTATCGACATGACAGCCTTCTTAGTTTCAAGTTAAATGTCTTCCTCTGTTTTCCAAGTAGTGGTTTCCAAATATGAATAGGTACTCAACCAAAGCATCTAGAAACTTTTATAAAATAATCTCTCCTGAGCCCTGTCTCGTAACTGGTAAAGTCAGTTACCATAACTAGTAATTTAACAGTTTAGTATCTGATAGATATGATTAAGGCAACCATAGTAAGGACAGCAAGAATAGAAATTCCATGTATAATTATTTTAAACACAACATATAGAAAGACATTCATGATTTAGAAGAATTTAAGGAACTCGGCAAAATAACGAATTTAAAGTACTGAGATTAGTAATAAGAATATCATTAAATAAGTTCCTAGCTTCTGATAAATTCATATCTTCTTTATGAGAGTTATCAAAGATATTTTGAATATTTAAAATATTTAAACAATATTTGAAATTTCAGGGATTCAGATGTTCTGTTCTAAAGTTGATCAAAATATCTCTCAAGAACTATGAATGGTCACAATTCCCATTTTGAAAAATTTTGTTAAAATAATAACTCTGTAAAGCTCTGGAACAAGTAAATCAGCTAATGTAAATTATGGGTGAAGCATCTTAACACAAGACCACCTGTGAGTGAAAAGCTAGTACATTCTTCTTGAAGACTGGTAAAAGAGAGTTTGGGGTGCCTCAAATTATATATATATATATATATATATATATATATATATGATTATTAGACTATTTATTCAGGAACAAAGAATTATGATCTCTGTAAGAACTTTGCTCAGTTCATAGAACCCATTCATGCATGAATAGTCTAAGTCTAGTTTGTGAGAATATTTCTGAGTAAAATTTTTCAATTTCTCTTCCAAAGTAATATAATTGGTATGACAAATTATTACTATTTTTCTACTGCTTGCATTAATTATGCTGATTAATAATAGTCCAATCTCAAAATATCAGGTGTATTGACTTCATTCCATTTAGCATTTGACCTGTAATATTTTGTCTTTCATATTAATGATATTTGAAAGGAACTTGGACAGCACTCTTAATAGGATCACGAAGTAAGGAGTTGCTAATTTTATTTGTCTATATGTACTTCAAAATCTAGTGAATATTACTTTCATCTTTTCCTCATTGCCTGTTAATTTATTTCTCTACCAAAGAAACATTCAAAGGCTAAATTAAAAGTATAAATTTCTGCTCACTAAATCTTTCAGTACCTCCTGGCAATGTATTTGTGTGTAAAGATGTTCTGAGTAGAACAAATTTTTCTGAGTAGAAGATACAAATTAAAAACCAATTCTCATTCATAAAAAAATAAATTTGCCTTATGAAATTGGGATAGCCTATTTTTTTCTGAGTAGAAGATACAAATTTTTCTGAGTAGAAGATACAAATTAAAAATCAATTCTCATTCATAAAAAAATAAATATTCCTTTTGAAATTGGGATAGCCTACATGTGCTTACATGATTATGGACACAATCCATGTTGTCACAATCTAATATTTTCTGGAAACTGAAAGAAAACATTTTCTATTCCTATAAGTTACCAGTTTACATTTGTTAGCTGGGTTGCATTATCATCTAATATACATAGAAAACAAATTGGTAATTCCAGGAAAAATTTTCCCTATTTGCATATATTTTAGACCATAAGATCCCATTAATATTTTCACTTTAAAAATCCATATGAGGGTGGTGTGACAGTGGCTCAGCAGGTAATGTTCTTGCCTGCCATGCCAGAGACCTGGGTTCAATTCCTGGTGCCTGCCCATGAAAAAAAAAAATCCATATGAGGTCTTCAACATCTCCATCTTGGTTTCTTGCAAAACCAACTGACCTTTCAGTTGCTCGTGTTGAAACCCTTACTGTTACCTTTGACTCCACAATCTCTCAAACTATATCCAATCAGTTAGCATACTTTAAAAAACCCAGAAGGTGACTATTTCTCATCACTTACTCTGGTCCAAGTCAACACTATCTTTCATGCATTTTGTTGTCATAATTTTCACGCTTGCCTCCATCCTTACACTTTAATCTCACCAGAAAAGAGGGATAAAATTAAAACTCAATCTTAGTTGTGTAATTCCTTTGCTCCAACTGTCTAGCCCTTTCACATCTCACTCAGCCATCTTCAGAGTCAGGCCACCTCCTCCTACAAGCATGATTATCTCCCTAACCTCTCTATCATTCCCACCTTGATTTGCTCCATTCCAACTGAATGAATTTCTTTTTTCTCTTCAAATACATCCGAAATATTTTTTCCTAACAGCCTTTGTAATTTTTCTTCCCCTATTGAAATATTCTTTGATAATGTATTCTTTCCCTCAGGTCTTTGTCCAAATGCCCCATTTTGAATGAGCCTTTCTTGCCTACTCTACCTTAAATTACTTATTTTCCTTATCCCATCATCTCTTTGCTTTTCTTATAGCTTCCTATCTCTTGATTGTTTTACTGTCTATTTTATCTGTTTACTAATACCTTCTTCTGCTTAACTAGAACTTAACCATCATAAAGATATGGGCTTTTGTCAGCTTTCTTGACTGCTCTATTTCCAATACCTCGGGTAAGTATTTGGCCTTTATCTATACTTAATTCTTATGAATTGTATAAATTCATATTAATGAAACAGCATACATCAATGAATACTATTGGCTACATTTTATGGCCAGTGTTTTTTTTTTTTTTTCACAGTAAAAGAACCTACTAGGTCTATTCTTTCTGTTCTTGTGATGTATAAAAGAGATTAATACCATAAAAGATACTACTGCTTCTCCTACAGTTCAGAAAAATGCAGAGCTTTCATTGAGTAAATAAAACATCCTAAATGAAAATGTGCTACCATTCTATCTAAATTTTGAAGAAGTTGACATAAAGGATGAAATTTAATTACATAATCACTCCAAATTACTGAAAATCATGAGTTTATCAAATTTAATGTAAGTCCATTAATGGTATATAATTCTACTGATGAAATCTACAAAATAGTTTCCTCATTATTTACCCCCAGACTTTGTTAAACTAATACTGTTCTTATCATAATATTAAATATTACTAGGTATGAATTGAAAAATGAACAAATTTGGGTATAAAGTCTTCCCAGTGTTTTTGTTTGTTTGTTTAAGAAATTTCATTTATTGCATATTCATGAAATATGTTATATAGGTTCAAACCACTAAATAATAGGTTAGGCAAATTCTCCCTATGACAAGTCTATTTCTAGATCTATAATCTACATGTTCATCATTAATAAAAAAAAATCACAATTTTGTAAACATTTAAACACATACACACACACTCCACCAGTTGATAAATAATAAATCATTCATGGAAGAGGAACTGTCTACAACTTTTTCAGTTGTTTAATCCTTTGTAATATCTTTTAACTTTTAATATGGCATTTTTTTTTTTTAATGCATGGGTAAGCACCAGGAATCGAATCTGGTGCTCCAGTATGGCAGGCAAGAATTCTACCCCTGAGCCACCATCACATCACCCTTAATATGGCATTTTTTATTCAAGAAGTTTTATGTTTTTAGCTCCCTGTCATTTTTAAGGTAATCTGCCTTTGAATTCTTATTTTTAATATTTTTCTCCAAATTAGGATTATTCATATACATTTACTATATATTTTCTACTATCTGTGTAACTCTCTAATTCATCTGGCACATATTTTTCAATGGTGTCAAATTAAACAGGATATGGTTTCTAAATAGTCACTTTTATTGACCCTTCATTTTCAATGATTTTTCAAGGTTCTTTACATTTTAGAAAAAGTATTTAATTGTACTAGAGATCCTTTCTTAGCAATCAATTACTATTCCAGTATAATATTGTTTTCATAGCTGAAAGGTGAATTGTGAAGTTGGAGAAATATTTGAGATAAATATGCTTTGGTCACATTCAAAAACATAAAAAAATTAAGAATAAAGGGCAAATTTTGTTATGTTAGAGGTAAGTTATAGATATGAGTCTTAAATGAGGTATAAAATTTCATGCTAGACTTAAAATTACAGAGGGTTAACTCTGCCATTTGAGGCAAGATATAAGGAGACAGATGGTTTGGGGTATATTGCTGATAGAAAATGAAATCAAAATTGGGTCTTAAAATGTGATGATTTCACTTTCTCTGTAAAGTAGAAAGAAAGGTTGCCTTTTAGTTCTACACAACCCATGATGCAAAACTTTAAAAAAAGTTAAAATTCTGCTTTAAAGTAATTTGGGTTTAGAGAAGAAAGTATCGTAATGTTTAGTGGAAGACAAAATCAATTCAATATATTCCTTCTTCTTTCTTATCCTGAATAAAGTTCAAATTTGATTACATATCAGTTGACAAATGAAACATTGTCATATGTGGTAGTTAACTCTCTCTGTAATGAACAAAAAGAAGTAAAAAATCAATATTACTTGAAACTAGCACCTACATGACAATAGTGAAATGGACTCTATAGAAAAATATAATAAGCTATCAGGGAATACTTTGGTCTGATTCTTTGTGTTCAAAAGATAAAGAGAAACTTTAGTTCTATTATCAGTTGAGTCAGAGGAGAAATCACCCCAAAGATTATCCAACTGGTTTTGAAAAGCATAGAAGACTTTTTCTGTCATATTTTGTATAAAAGGAAAAATGAATTATAATCTGTATTTTTAAAATTACTGATTAAATGATTTGTTATATATAGTATAAAACAGAATCTGTATTTATTTTGATGATGATGATGATAATGTCATCTTTAATCTTTTGTAACATTGTGGTTGTGGTTTTTAGGTTTATTGTCAATTGGGAACTCAAAGTTTATATTAAATACACAGCAAATAGATTAATCCACCTACAATTTTTTTTAATTTATTGTTGTCCATATAAATAGACTTATTTTAGATATTGATAAGGAGATAAAGTGAAGCATTTAAGTATCATTCATTGGGACCAGGAAAGGAAAAACTTCAGTTCAGAAGTTACAAAAATAGGTGGTGTGCAGCGGCTTCTCCATCAGTATATTCTTGGTCTTTCTCTGTTTATGAGGTTTAAAAATCCCAGCCAGAAATTCCATGTCCCAGTCTGTCTCCAATAGCTTGCTGCTGCACTAGCAAAGCTTAGCAATCTGCCTCTGCTTTTCACTCGGTGCTGCTCTCAGCATGTGGCTCTGCCATCCTCTCCTACTGCCTCTGATTTGTCTAGTTCTATGATCCTCCATCTGCTTCTCTTTGCAGTGGCAAAGTGGCCCTGCCTAACTCTTAATTTGCATTTTGCCATCTTTCTGGTTTTGCTATTGCTGTAACTATGTTTTAAACATGTAGCACAGTTGATTGAAAACTGAAGAAATGCTTAATATGTATTTGGATTCTTTGTCGAGTAGTTAGTCTGTGAGGCAGACTGAATTGCACTCTAAACTGAGCTGCAGAAAATTCTTGCAATATGTTTTATGTAACCTAAATGAAAAAGCCAAGCAAACTGTTGCCTATACTTAGTGCTGTGAGTTAAAGACAGCTGATGGAGAAGAGCACTAACAAAAATCCTCTCTGAACTTCTCAAACCTACTAATTGAATTGGGAATTCTTTATCACTTTTGCTGGATGTTTAATCACAGATGATGTAGTAGAAAAAGCAATGGATTTGGGTTTAGAAGATCTAGTTTCAGAGTCTTTACCCAATTCCTCCCTATATGACCTTAGGGAAATAAATTAACCTTTCTCTATATCCACCCCCATTTTTCAAGGAGGCAACTGAGGCTAAGAGCAAATACAAAATTTCCTGAACTTTTCAAAGCTGGAAAATGACACAGATAGATATCAAAATCGGAATCAGAAAAAATTTAAACCTCCACCCTAACCACCACACTAGCCTACACCCTAACTATCCCTTCATTGTTTTGAAGATTACATTATAATTATGCATTTTAAACTGTTGCTCATTGCTAGAATTGACTCATATTTGAAAACTTATGTGTCATCAACTGCTACCAACCAATTATTGCCCAGTTTCCCTTTAGGCAATAGTTTAATTCTTTGGGTCTTTCATATTCTTTCTCTTTATAGGCAATTTTTTGTGTGATTAAATACACCAAACTCATTTCCCTGGTCAAAACCAAATGTTTTTTTTTTCCTCATATGTTTTCATATAGATAGCACTCTGTTCTGTATTTTTTCCCCTGCTCTGAACCAATCATTCTTGTCCTTTCCTTCTTCTAAAACTTTCTCCTTCTCTAAATCAATGAAATATTGTTTATTTCAATCTTTTTACTGACTATTCCCTTTGTCTTCTTGGCTTTATCTGAAACCTGGTGCTTCTTCTATTGCCTTCCAGTTGAAGATGAAATTTCTCTCACAGAACATGGATCTTATATCCAGACGTATATGAAATTCTCATCACTAATCTATGCCACATTTGCACCATTGCCATTTTATTCTTTTTAAAATACCCACTCACTGGTGAACCATACAGCTGGCTTATGCCACCCTTACTGTCATCTCATAGAGATGACACCCCTTGACACTTTCTTTATTCTTCAAGGAATTTGGTATATGGTTTACAATCTTTCACCCCACGGAATCTCTGACTGTCATCTTAAGTGATCCATGGTCACATACTGACTGGGTCTTTGTTATACTATTCCACCTGAAAGCATAGTCATTAATTCCCTCCCCTCTGTCGGCTGAACGTATGCCCAATCCAACAGCTCTTCAAATTCATATGGATCACTAGTTCACCAACTTCTTCAGTCCTTCTGATACACTCATCATCATGCCTTTCACTCTCCTATCAAAATTCTAAGCCCACTTGCCCTTTAGTCTTTTCACTATATTACATAGCAAAACCCTAACCCTGTATAAACTCAACCTCAGCTGTGCTGCAAAACATTTCTGAGAGAGAGAGAGAAAAAAATCAACAGAGAATTTACAACTATAAGTTTTCAACTATCTCAGTTGGGCCTTCAATCCCACTATGCTATTCTATTTCTCTGGAAGTTTCATTTTCTATTTTCCACAAATATTTCAGTCCCCTTCAACTATAATAAAATCTCCTAGAAGCTTTATTCTGACCATTTCATCCTCAACAAATGATTCATATGCCACTTCACAGAAAGAAAAACAACAACTGAATAAGATAGGAACCACTTCAATGTCTATGAAGCTTACGACAGATCAGCCAATATCTGCAAATATTTTTTGTTTCTTTTTACCCATCTTTTAGAATGGAGGACCCTGAAAGAGATTATCTAACTTGTCAAAAGTCAAATAAATAGTGACTGAGCAGGACATTGAACCTCTGCATTCAAAGTTCATTTGCTTCTCTCTAAAATACTTCATATTCCTTAAAGAGATAGACTTTAATTGTATTTAAGGATAAGAATTTTCTGCATCTTCCAATGTTTTTCTTCTCATCAAAACTGTGATATAAGAATTATAGGTCATTATAACAAGTGTAATGACATCATTTCTATATAGGGATTGGAGAAAAAACTTAATTCATAATAGAATAGAGATTAATGCTCAACAACCCTCGTGGTTAGTAATCTAACTGAATGTGTAAGAAGGCCAGTTCTGTGTGTTTGAAGTTCCTAAGATTCTAATACAATGTGCTTTATTCCTAAAACACTGCAAAATTAATGAAAAATATAATTTGTGGGGAAACGTATGTTCACTTGCATTTATAATAGGCTTTGCCTGCAGCAACAGCTGTGCCTCTGTTCAAGATTGTGATATGCTGAAAAATGGAATGTTGATTTTTGCTGTTTTCCCTTTTTCTCCCCTTAATTTATTATTCATCATTTTGAAAGAAATCAGAATCATTTTAGTTCTTTTATTATACTACAGGGGAAAGAATAATAGTGTGCCTTGAAATGCAACTATGCCCAGCTCACTCTTAATACCTGTGCTGATTTGAATGTGTTACGCACCCCAGGAAAGCCTATGTCTTTAACTTATCCCTGTGTGTGCAGGCTTATTTGGGGCGGAGCCTTTTGCTTAGGCTGTTTCCATGGAGATGCGATCCAGCCCATTCAACATGGGTCTTAATCCCCTTGCTGGCATCCTTGATGGAAGGATAAAAGGCAGAGACATTTTAGAAAGTACAGAGAGAAAGAAAATGCCTTAGGAGAAGCCAAAAACACCCCCAGAGGCTGAGAGAGCCATTTTGAAACAAGAATCCAGGAAAGAAGAACCAGCAGATATCACCATTTGCCTTCCCATGTGACAGAGGAACCCCAGATGCCAGCAGCCTTATCTCAGAGAAAGTCTCCTCCTGTTGATGCCTTAATTCAGACATTTTCATAGCCTTAGAACTGTAAATTTGTAACTTGATAAATGTCCTTTGTTAAAGCCAATTTATTTCTGGTATGTTACATTCCAGCAACTTTAGCAAACTAAAACAGTACCATTGAGGCAAATATCTCAGTCTTTTGAGTTTGTTTCAATACTGCTAACTGCAGATCAATTGATGCTCTCACGTTCACTGAAAATCACTCTTTCAGCTCTTAAAGCAGGAAGTGTAAGGATTTTATTAAGCAGATTGTTAACTGAATCTTTCATTTGAACATTGGTTTATATTCTCCCTCTGATGCCTTTCACACTTGCGAGGGTAATCCAAGGATGGAGGCATATTCATGGGGAGCTTCCTGCAGATTGTCCTTGCTCAATAGTCACTTGGAGTGGTTGTTTAATAAGCTTCATGCTATCTACAAAGGGATATTAATTAAAATACTCAAATGCCTTCCTCAAATCCATTATATTTTTGACCCCCTTCCAAAAGCAATATGTGTATATATATTGTATATATATATATGTGTGTGTGTGACATAAATGAATATAATTGACATAAAAGAGTAATATTAAGAAACTATGCATTTCCATGTTTAATTTCTGATGTTCTATTCTGAATGTCCTCAAAACAAATGTTTACCAATGCATTTTGACATCAAACTTACCAGCACTAGTACTTTAGTTTTCATCATCTACCTATTTATCACATTTAATCATTAATACAGTTACTTATTCTATTATATTTGTGTCTCTTCCACTTTCCATTATTTCTCAAAACATCACTCTTAGTCAAAAGGTTTCTAAAACACTTTTGCAGATATTTTCATTGTGTGGAAAGAGTTCTGAATTTGGATTCGAAAGGCTTGGTTTTTTCTAAGTCTTAGAATTGCTCTCTAGATGACATCAGTTATGGATGTGACTCTTACCTGCAGAATGGAAATAGGAACACATTCCTCAGACAACTATTTAACAAGAAAATGGAATCAGCTCTGGTAATAGCATAATATTTTGAAGGAGAGAGTACAGCAGATAGATAATAATATATCAATATACACATATAAAGTTTGGCTTGTTGCTGAGAATCTACTAATATACTTGAGCAACAAAAGCTAGACTAAATGTTAGCCTTATTTTATTAGAATTAATGCCTTCATATTGCATCTTCATTTCCCTTTGGCTCAATTTTCCTTTAGTGGATGCTTGACTTAATTATTCAGTTTGAAGGGGATTCTCTCTCCCTCTCTCTCTCGTTGTTGATGAAGACAGAAGCCACATGAAAACAAACTTTCTCTGTCTTCCCTAATTCTCTATTAATATTGAAATATTATTTAAGATTACTCATTATTTATTCTACTTCCTGATCTAAAGAGAAACTAGAATCCGTTTATAAATTAATATCTTGTGCAAATCTCAGTCATGACAGATTTAAGTTTTCTTAAACAATTTTTTACAGGCTTTGATTGCTTTTGTAAAGTGCCTTCTTTTGCAATATTTATGCTGGTGAATTTGAAGTTACCTAAACAGATTCTTATGCACCTGTAATGGCTTCATTTTAAAATCCATCTATCTCTTTTTTATTACTATTAAAAAGTATTATCCTTTCTTTCAAAAAGTACCATGTATGTCTGTTAATGGTGACATGGATATATAACAGAATTGTCCAAGTGCATTCAGGAGATAACAGTTTAATAAGAAAGAGAAAAAGTAAATGAACTATTATGATTTATGCTTCAAAAGCAAAGAAAAATGACACAGCTCAAGTTAGGCAACTCTGTATTGGTTGAGGGAATTTTTCCTAAAGTTTCCTAAAGTTACTTCTAAACTGGATTTAGGAGGTAAACAAAGGGAAACATTGACTAAGTGTAATGGGAGCCCCTGTGCAACAAAATGGTGCATAAGAAGGGAAATGTTCAATAGCACAAAGCAGGAGAGATGCAGGCATCAGAAAGGCACATGCTTTTGATGAGAATCCCACCCCAGTCTCCAATTTACAAGTCAGCATTGGCAAGAGTGAAAAGGACTCTGCAGGCCTGATTTCAGCATGCCTTTAAACCCTGCTTACATCAGTCGTCAGAAGAAGCCTCCAACTCTATATACATCACTTAATTTAAGCATCTTCTAGTCCTTTTTCTCTTTCTCCGGAACACATGGTCTATTAACATCAAATGTTTTTTATCTCAATTTTTTTCTAAGAAAATTCTTTTCATTGTCTTACTTTTATTGAAATCTGCCTCTTCCATGAGAACAATTCCCCTAAATTCCACACAATTTGTAGCTCTTTTATCTTAATAAATATATAAAGGGTACCTGTAGCAGAATATTAACTGGAAAATACTGTCATTAAACACTTTCCTTGCCTGACTTCCCCTCAGCTCACTGACTATGCTTTAGTCATCTATGCTGTTTTTTTTTCTTATCTACAGTTCTTTAAATTTGCATTTCTGAGTGACATCTTAAAGTCAGTATGTCTGAATGCAAGCTCCTTCTGTTTGCTTCCCAACTTGCTTTTCTTGATGTACTCTTGATTTGCATCGATGATATCAAATCCAGTTGATCAGGTCCTATCTCTCAATTCATTCCTGACTCCTCTTTTGCTTTCAAATATCAAGTTTAATTTGTCAGCAAATACTATCAGTTTCATCTTCAAATATAACAGAATTTGACCATTATCACCTTCTGTCTCGTTATCTCCCTGGTCAAAGCTGCTATCGCCTCTCTTCTGGCCTATTGTAATACCTTCGTAGTGTTTGTCAGATTTCTGCTCTTGCTTTGCTAAACTTGAATCAATTTTCAGCAAAGTAACCAGGGTGATCTTTTATAATGAAAGACAAATCATGTCAATTTTTCCTTAAAACCCTCATGGGCCTTATCAAATCCTCTAAAGTAAAATCCAAACTTTTAAATGTGCTGCATGTATTGGCTGCCCATTGCCTATCTGATTTCATCTTCTCTCATTCCTCCCTTGCTCACTCTGCCCCAGTCATAGTGGCTTCAGTGCTGTTCATCAAACACTCACACTCCAAGCACAGTCTCAGTCCAGGGTTCTGCACTTGAAGTTCCATGTGCCTGGACTGTCTTCAACTACAGAGTCTTTGAGCTCACCCCTTTGCTTCCTTTAGGTCTTTGCCCAAATGTCTTCTTCTTAGCTAGGCCTTTAGGATGGTCTTATTTAAAATTACAGCACTGTAATACCTCTCCCCTCAGCACACACAAATGTTCTTCCTACTTCCTTTCAATGATTTCTCTCCATTATGCTCATCATCTTATCTATTATGTTATTATTTTGATGTTGTTTTTATCTTCTGAAAAATAATGGGAACCCTATAAGCACTATGATTTCTGACTGTTTTAATCACAGCTTTAGTTTCAGGATCTGGAAAAATACAAGGCATTGTATTCATAAGTATTTTTCTAGTCATTAAACCCCAAAACTATCAAAAGTAACCTGGAAGTTTATTAAAAATAACAGCTATAACTTATAGAAATTAAAACTCGATATGAAATGGAAAATTGCCAACATTTCTGAATATTATTATTGTTTCCTCTTCCAATCGTTCCCACTTGTATCTTCCCCAAAGGCAATGGATTTAACATCAAAAATTTATTTTACCTTTTGTGTTTTATAGAACCATAACATATATATTTTTCGATTGCTTACTGTTTAGCTCAAGATATGCTTATGATATTCTTCTACATTTTTAATGTAGCTGTAATGTATATATTTTATTGCCACATAATATTTCATTTAATGATTATATAAGTATTTATCTATTGTAATGTTGGTGAACATTTGCCTTCTTCCAAGATATTTGTATATTATTATTAACAAAAGTACTATCAACGTTTTTGTACATCTGTTTGCTGTCATTGTGGAAGGTAATATCTGGCAGGGAAATTGAGAAGAGTGTAAATGGATAGAAGTAATATTTTAATTCTTTCTGACCTATGTGGTGGTTAAATTGGTACCATCTCTAAAATTATTAAATTTAATTAATTAAATAATATCTACTCAATTGTACCACGACAATTTTTAGCTTCTTCTCTTCCTGAGAAGTCTTGAGGATTCTTTCAGCAAACATACCCTAGGCTTAAAAAAAAAGTTAACAGAACACACACAAGACTATTACAAAATCAACCCTAAACACACAAATTTAAAATAAAACATGAAATGAGCCAAACCCAGACACTAGAGCAGCTATTCTTGCAAAATCATGTTCTCACAACTAGCAAGACTTATGTCATCAAAGATCAGTGCAGTGATGTAGTCATAACTGGGGGTAAAAATGACAGATAAAATCTTCCTGGTCTACCCTTGCCAGTTCTACAGGTAATCTATAGCTGCTGTCCAGAGTTCATAACGTGAAATTAAGCTCAACTGGAAAAAAATTCTCATTAAGAAGTTAATTTTGGCACTAGACATTTTTGTATACGCAAGGAAATTTCTATAGTACAAATTATCGTTCTCAGATAATATCAATAATCAAAGTATTTTACATTGATAGTGATTTCCCATATATCTGATAATATGCTTTTCTAAACACATAGATATACTGCAAATATACTGTATATACACTGATACGTTACCAGTGAAATCCTTAATATCCTTAAAATCCTTAATATATAAATCCCATTGTTAGAAAATGCTCTTATTTTCATGCAACAGAAGAATGAAGCTTCTAGCTTTAGCAAGAACCACCCCTATGCTGTCACGTTAACATAGGAGGAACCTGAGAAAGCTGAGAACAGAGAGGCTATGTTACTTGTGAAAAGTGATGCAATTTTCTCTGAGATTATTTCTGAATATAATAACAAAGAATTTAAGGATCATAAGATATATGAAGCACATGAATACTGGCCTTACTATGACAGATGAAAATTTTATGAAGCCAAAATACTAGTATTAATTCATTCCTTTATTCACCATCCATTCACTCTATATAGATATGTCTGTCATGTGTAAGGCACTGTCCCTGGTTCTGGAGATTTAGAAAGAACAAGCATGATAAAATTACTGTTTAATAGCATTTGTGTTCAATTTCAGAAGACAGAAAATATTTCAGGCAGCAAAATGTAATGACTTGAAACAACTATTTACTTACCACACACCTCTGCAGGTTGCCAATTTGGGCTGGGCTCAGCTCATTGCTTTTTCTCATCTCAACCTGACTCACTTGATCTCAGCTGGGTTTCATCATATATCGGTGGTGAACTTGTGGGTTGGCTAGAGCTGCTGGCTGATATGGCCTTGCCTGGGAGGGCTGGGGCAAATGAGGATCTCTTCTTGGCTCTTACCTTCTTGCAGGCTGAACTGATTCTTCTCATGGTGACAAGTTTCTAAGATCAGCAACTGAGCAAATACCAGTGTAAATGCACTCTTCCGAGTTTCTATTTGCCTCATGTCTGCCACTCTCTCATTGACCAAATGAACCAAATTTTCATGGCTTAACAATTAGTATATAAAGGACTGCCTGAGGATATTGATACAGGGAGCTGTGAAAAAGTGGGAGCATCTTCACTGTAACAATATACTATAGACAGTAAACAGTAAATAAAGAAAGGAAAATATGTTTTCTGATAAGAAATACAAGACTATCTAAGATAGTTGCACTTGACGACTCTAAATAGACAATGCATAAGTTTCAGATCACCAGGGATATGATTGAATATATACAAAGTATTTTGCTTTTGTAAATCCCTGTACTCACCATATTTCATAAAAAGTATACTCATATATTTTATATGTACAAGTAACTTGATATGCAAAGATCATTTTACTCAAGAAGCTCAAAACATAATAGCACAGATGCAAACTTAAATGCATTATTATAAACACTATCATAAGAGTGGCTATAAAAAAGTGAATATTGTTCTATTTTATAAGAATTGGTAAAATATTTCCTGGCCTGTAGCATTAAAAAATATTCAGCCCCACCCTTGAGGAAATACAGAAGGTCCAGTTCTCTTTTGAAATGAAATGTGTAAAGTAAAAAAAGGTTAAGGGAAATCTTCCACTTTTTAGCCTCTCACTGACATGAAACAGATATGCAGTGGCTAAAGCACAGCCTATTACAAATGTCACAGATATTTTTCTTACAAATGTTCTTATTAATTCAAAAATCCCTCGAGAATAAATTATATATGCAATAATAGAGAGTAAAACAGAGTTTATTCTTTGTGCTGAGTGGAGAGGTTTCATAGTCTTCATTCACAAGTGAATAATGTTTCTTTTTTAATTTACAGAAAATATTCTCATTTCTTCAAGAAAGAGTAAAAAATAATAATGACAATAGAAGGCAAAAAGGGTTTTTTTTTCAGTTCTCATTTATGTAAGATATTACATAAGAGACTTAACATCAACTTATGTAAAGGGAAAAGTCCTTGGTGTAAGCAATATGACCACTGAACTAGAATGCATAGATTGGTCTCTAAACAAATATTATTGAAAAAGCCTCTTAATATTTTAGGGCCTTTCCTCATTTTTACTAATTAAATATAGCAATATATGACCTGGGGAGGTACCGTTACCCCTCTTTATTTTTTGTGATAACTTTAGAAATGTATATTATATTCAACATTATTTCCCAGAATATTAGCAAATAACTTTGAAAACTGCAATATTCTCAGGTGTCTAGTTCTTCCAAGGACAATATTTCCTCCTGCTGAGATTCTCAAAGACTTAATTTAACAACACTGAGTAAACCCAGTGTCTAGCAGATTTCATATACTAGAATAACTTGACAGCTGTAATATTCAATGAATCAGTGATGTGAAGGAAATATGTGCAAAGAAGTTTATAATTAAGGCACTGGGGTAAATGTTGCAGAAAATACAATAATACATTTGAAGCGTTGGCTATTCTAAATGATCTTCAACAATTTTCCCAGTGACCCGTGTCTCACAATATGGTAAAAAGAATACTGAATAGTGAATCAGAAGATATAGAGTCTGAAATAAGCTCTGGTAATAACTTAATAAATGCCATTAGGGAAATTACATCACCTCTATCAAACATACTGGCCTCAATTTCATTCTCCTCTTCTGAGTATCAGCTTTCTGTCTCACAAAGTGAGCAGGTTGAACTAAATTAAGTTCCAGGATCCTTTACTTTCTCCTTCTGAGATGCTCTGTCTCTTCAATTTTCTAGGAGAGAGCAGCAGTAGTCCTTGGGTCTGGAGAAATTATTTGACTGAAAATGTTTATCCTGGCTAAATTATTAGCAGAGCTTGGAAGATGTAATCAAATGCATAAAAGGCATGGACAGTTGGAAAAAATGTAGGCAATAAGTCCAAAAAACTTGTCATATTTGCTTAGTGTTCTGTGTAATAAAAGACAGTTAATATCTGTTTTTAGAGAAACAACTATTATAGCCAGTTTTTTGTCCAATATTTTACTTAATGAGTACATGGAATGCATATATGCAGTTCCCAGTATTCTGAGCATCTTTATGTTAGAAGAATTTCCTCACATTGCTTAGTTGTAAAGTAAATATTCTCTGTTTTCTCTTTCTCCATACATACATTAATTCCCTGAGCAACTGAGGATTTGTTTTGTGTTTTTGTGTGTGTGTGTGTGCATGTGCATGTGCATGTGTTTCTCTGTCTGTGTATATGTTTTTCTCAATTGCTTTCTGGAAATTAACCTGAAATGAAATTGTGGAATTTCATAAAGTCTAATGTATTATAATTGCACTTTTATTACATTTCCAGTTCATGCTATTCTAATACAGGTGGCAACTATATAGGAACTATTCACCTATTTATACATACTGAAATTAAGGGTATGTTTTGAGTCAGGTCATAGCACCTGTCTTATTTAAATTGACAGTGTACTTTACATTCCTTTATTTTGCTCTATCACTGTTTCCATAGTTCTTTTTGTACATGGCTTTAAAATGAACTTTGTCAAGATATAATTTACATAATGCAGATGAACCCATATTTAGTATACAGTTCAAGAGGTTTTGATCATTGTAATCACCCATGTAACCACATTGTAATCAAGATTTAGAACATTTGTATTGCCAAAAAAGGTTCTATCACTGATTTGCAGTGAAGTTTCAGTGACTCTGGCACCTGTTAAGGACTGATTTATTTACTTTCTGTCTCTATAGAATATAGTTTAGCATGTCTTATAATTTTAAATACGGTTTTGCTCTACTCTGCTTCTTGCCCTCTGTATAATGTTGTTCTGATCTAATCATGTCATTATGTTTATCATATATATATTTTTTTCATGGGCAGGCACGGTAATAGAACCCAGGTCCCCAGCACATATTTCTTTATATTGCTGAATAGTTTGCCATCATTTGGTCATACCAAAAGTTGTTTATTTAGTCACCCATTGATAGACATTTAGGTTGTTTTCAGTTTGTTTAGGACTACCAAGAAAGTTACCAGATTGCCTGAATTTCAGTTCATTCTACTACCTATTATTTTTATGATCTTGAGTAAGTTATACAATTTCTCCATGCCTTAGTTTTCAACATGGCTAATGGGAATACTAGTAGTGTCTACTTATAGGGATGTCATAAGGATGAAATGAGTCAACATTTATAAATCACTTTCAACAAAACCTGGAAGATATTATGTGCCAGATAGATGTTTTTTGCTATTGAAGTAATTTTTTAGCTCATTGTCATACTTCCATTAAAGTCAAAAAAAAAAAAAGTCTTTAATTAACAATAGGATCCAGGAATTGATTTTTTTTTCACATTTTTCCATATTAAATAAATTCCATTGTGGTCTCTTCATCTTACTGGTAGATTTAAAAATAATTTTAAACCATAAGTTAATAAGGCACACATAAGAATATAAAATGGGAAATAAAACTGTAATGTGCAATATTAGTATAAAACAGGAAAAGTGAGAATAGTTAAAATAATATTCCTTTTTACAAATAGCAATAATCAACCATTCATTCTTGAATTCTATATTTACATTTGTTAGTGTTCCCACCTCACCCTTTTTTTCCTGAGATTTGAACATCACATAATAGGAGCAGGTCTTAGGTAGGGAAATATTTAATTGAATATAAGACTCTGGAGAGGATGCTTTTGCTCT
Source organism: Tamandua tetradactyla (assembly GCF_023851605.1). Taxonomy (NCBI): domain Eukaryota; kingdom Metazoa; phylum Chordata; class Mammalia; order Pilosa; family Myrmecophagidae; genus Tamandua; species Tamandua tetradactyla. The sequence continues at coordinate 59,817,451 of NC_135345.1, forward strand.
TTATGAGAAGGGTTTTAGGGGCTGCTGTGGACTTATCAGATGAAGGGGACCTGTCAGTCACACGTGCCAGCATGCATGCACCTAGCTTTCCTGGTTAAAGATTACATATACCTGGAGTCACCTCTGTTCCTCATTAAATTAAAGGCCTAGGGGGCAGTTTTGAAACTGTATAACTTATTCTAGATCCAGGAAAAAATATATAAAATTACCTTTATTTTCCTTTTCTCTTTGTTTTAATCTTGTTTACCAAAATTGAAAAACATAGGAGTTAAGCTGGTAGCACTTATGCTTTTCTGTGTTTCTCAGATCCAATTATGAATGGTTCGGGAGGAGACACCTCTAACCATGCATAATTTTGAATCACCAAAGGAAAAATGAGATGAAAGTTGCCACTAGTCTGCACCATCAAAATGTTAAATAGATTAACAACAACAATAACTGAAAATAAATGGTAAAATATTCAGAAATTTGTCTGCAAGCAAACAAACAGCAAGTATTTGTTGTCATTATGCTTTCTATCATAAAACAGGCTCTACACTGGTAGCTGCTACTATCCTCTGTAGAGTCTGTTGGGTTCTTCAGATTTGACTGCTTCTCAGGGAAAGAGTTACTTTTACCCTGAAGCATAGTCATGCTATCCTCAATATTCAGAGATGTAAAATACTGTATAACAAGTTACAGAATTTTTACTACACACATTTGCTCATTTGTCCTTTAAAATACAATGTGAGTTGGAAAATAAAGGCTTAATTCTTTCTACTTAAAAAAAAATCTCTCTTTTTAACAAAAAGAGTGCCGTCTATTAGAACCTGAAAGAACAAGTAGACCAGAGATCGCTTTTCTGTTCTGAGATTGGAATGTTTTTATTAATAGTTTCTTTGCATTGTAAGACGCTCTCATTACAAATCTGCTTATCTAATAAATGCTCTAATAATGGTCTAATAAATTAGGTCTATGACAAAGGAATAGTGGCAAATCAAACGGTAATTAGATGTAATAGTGAGAAATTTGTAACATGCACTGTAGCATCACATGATGAAGTTGTCCAGAATTTGTTAGTGATAACGAAGGCAGGGTAACATAGAGGAAATAAGCTTAGAATGTACTCAGAAGGCCTAGGCTTCTATTTGAACTTCATTCTTTGATTGAGGCACCTGAGACATGGTACCTGATCTGTTGAAGACAGATTTTAAAGAGACAGATTTTTTTTAAAGTAGAAAGAATGAAGCCTTTATTTTCCAACTCACATTGTATTTTAAAGGACAAATGAGAAAATGTGTGTAGTAAAAATTCTGTAACTTGTCATACAGTATTTTACATCCCTGAATATTGAGGATAGCATGACTATGCTTCAGGGTAAAAGTAACTCTTTCCTTGAGAAGCAGTCAAATCTGAAGAAACCAACAGACTCTACAGAGAATAGTAGCAGCTATCAGTGTAGAGCCTGGCTGTACATACACCTATATAAGGGTAAGATGGCTGCACCTATTGCAATCTTCTTTGTTACCCTTACTTATCTGCCAATAACAAACTCTGAACCCAGAATGAAAGCTTTGCATGTGTCCATCATGTCAATTTATATTCAGTGAACTATATATTGTTTAGTAATATTGGTTCATCTTTAAAAATCTAGAAAATTGCTTAATTATCCAAAACACTGAATATCTTATATTTCCATTTGAGTTTCATAAGATTGTCTATAGTCTCATACTATTTTGACTGTCACTAAGGCTAGGCTGAAAATTTGCAAGCAGGAAACATTTCCTTGGGGATGATATAAAACAGTGTTGTGTATTTATGCCTGTGTGTTTTTCTTCCAAATTAAATTTATTAGATTACATATGCTTGCATTTCATTATGAGACCATAAAATGCAATATACTCTATAAATATCGATGCGATGCAGTACCTAAATTATATTTAGACTATGTTGAAGACAGCAACTGCAAAACAATGAAAAATGAAGGCTCTTATGGTAACAGAGGTATTCAGAGCAAGAAAACTATTTCTTCTGACTATAGCATAAGGGAGACCCTTGCTGTCAACAAAAGTTAACTGTATAAGAATATTTATTTTAAAAGAGTACAGTAAGTGTGGGCCAGGGTGGCTCAGCAGGTGGAGTTCTCACCTGACTGTGTCTCCGGGTTCAATTCCTGGTGCTCTCTCACTCAAAAAAAAAAAAAAAGGAGTACAGTAAAATATGTTAAATTAAAATAAAATTAAGAAGACAAGTATGTTAAACTACAACACTAGACTCTTTTAAACAGAGAGTGTATTCAAATACTATAGTTTGTAAATGAAACAGTTACCACATTTTCCCTTGCAAGACAGTTTTATATATACCAGTTATTGTGTTAATTGGTTTTTATGGTCTATTTTATTTAATTCCCACAACTAATCAGCAATGTAAGTATTAGGTGTTCTTATTTTTACTGGAGGCATGGAAGACAAGTCAGGTGAAAATAATTTGAATGTTGATTTAGTTTCCAGGATGCTAAAATGAATACCATACAATGAGTTGGCTTAAATAATGCAAATTTATTGGTCCCCAGTTTTGAATCTAGGAGAAGTTCAAAATTAAGGCATCAGCAAGGTGATGCTGCATCTTAAAAGATTATGACATTTAGCACTGGCTGTTAGTGATCCTTGATCTTTGGCTTTTTTGTCTCATGGCAGTGCACATGGTGGCTTCCTTTTTGTGTCCAATTTCCTTTGCTCATAAGAGCTTCAATCATACTGGATTAAGATTCACTCTCATTCAGTTTGGGCATAACTTAATAGCATCCTCAAAAGTCTTATTTGCAAATGGGTTCACTCCCATGGAACTAGAGATTGGGAACTTCGCCTGTCTTTTTGAGGGCCATGATTAAATTCCTGACTGTGATCCCAGAAAAATAAGTCTACCCAGATCAAAACGACAGAACTGTACTATGTGACTGTATATGACTGTACTATAAGCCATGAATTCCGTTTTGGTCTTGTAGGGGCCCCCTTACCCTCCTGGTGAAGCAGTTTGTAATTTTCTCATCAACTTAACCTGCCAGAGAGAATTCTTCCAAATATTTCCCAACTAAGGTGGCTCTTAACTCTCTCTGTTTGGGTTGTATTAAGTCCTGGAAGTAGACCTTATTGTAATGAGTTCAACCCTTTTTTCTGTTTTAAATAGTGCTACTTTATCCTTATGAATTACTCTATTCCTGTAAAGAGATAACTTTCTTGGGTATCTTTGGGAACTTAATTGTGTTAGCTTTCACATTGTTGATATAGCATTTGTTTGTTACATTATTTTACTCATGAGACTAGAAAAGAGTCTTTTTTAAATGTCAGTTTTCTTTCTAAGCATGAAATTTGAATTCTGTGCCTAAAAATTAAATTAAAAAATTAACTATGCTTTTAGTATCAAGAAATATTTATCTTGACAATCTAGTTATTCAATACTTGAGAAGTCCACAAATATTTGCAGGAGGGTCTGTTACTTATGGAAATCTTTAATTGCTCACAATATCCAAAATGACATAAAACTGAAAATAAGTATATGGCATTCAGTGAAAAGCATTCAGTGAAAAGCACAACTTCTATATCTTGATGACAGGCTGACTTAAATCTGCATATGATTCATACTTCCTATAGAAGGTAGAAAAATAACAGTATCAAAAATTTTAGCAACTTTCTCCAAGTTAAAAAAATTAGAACTTTTCAAATTTGTTTTATTTTTCAAGGGAAATGAATGTAACTCAAACTGCTCCAAGAAATAACTATCCTTACTGTTTTTAATTAAAATAAAGTCTAATATTTTGAAAGATCTCCTATGCAATGTATACAAATCTATAGAATGACGCTAATATAGTAGAATTTTTAAATATAAATTATTTTAAGTAAAAGAATTATATAAAACCTGATTCTTTGTTCTTTCATTCCTTCATGCCAAATATTTTGAAAAAAAAATCCTATGGCTCTGATGCTTTGAAATGTTTATTATGTTTGCCTTCAGATAATTAAAAATATTCCTTATCTCCACTTATGCTTTCTATATTGGTAATGTGTAATTTAACTTGCTCTTCATATCGATCTGTACCTGAAGGATGTGTAGACAGATTTGGATTGGAGCAGTCACTATTATTATTATTATCCTGTAGAAAGATGGTGAAGTCTTCATTTTTCTCATAAATTTTTTATATCCTAACTCTTTCTGTATACAAGAGAGTAATAATCAGATCTTGCAGAGAAGATTTTTTAACCAAAAAAATGATGGTTTCTCCAATCTTGGTACTGTGCCAAATCAGCCAAAATATCATGTATTTCTTTTCTTTTAACAGTCTAGCTATGGAATATAATTTGGTTCTAATTTTAATAATTTTTTTGCATTATGATAAATAATGATAAGAGCATTTTGATACCAAATACCCCTGGGGGGTTAAAATGTGTTCTAATATACTGTTCCTCTTATATCCAGGTTATAATTAAATTTATGTGGAATGATTTTTGAAAAATATAAAGAAACATAGGGGCAGGCCATGGTTGTTCAGCAGGCAGGGTTCTCGCCTGCCATGCGGGAGAGCCGGGCTCGATTCCCAATGCCTGCCCATGCAGAAAGAAAAAGAAACATAGAAAGGGTTATAAACATTTATGGCCAAACAGAAAAAAAATTACACTGAAAATCACCCTCCAGCAAAATTGGTTCCATGCTTATAATGTAAGTTTAGCATATACCAGTCAGTATATGATACAAAAAGGCAGTGTTTTAGAAAACTGATTAGAATTAGTTTTACAAAGTTTTTTACATAGTCTCACATTTTGCCGAAATAAACATAAATAAGGCAACGTGACTGAAGGAGATATAACCCTCTTTAAAAATAGGGATTTAAGAGTCATATGCATATTTTTTTTTGCATGGGCAGGCACCAGGAATTGAACCCAGGTCTCTGGCATTGTAGGTGAGAACTCTGCCTGCTGAGCCACCATGGCCCGCCAAATAGTAATTCATTTTTAAAATCAGAAAATAATACAATAAACTCTAGAAAATGGTGATGAATGTCAAAGAAAAAATATACCATAACAAAAAATGGAGTGTTGGTATTACTATGCTAAATTCAGAGTATTCACAGGGAGCTTTGCATGGATTATTCCTGTAAATCCTTAGAGCTAAAATTTGTTGAGAAATTATGATAAGCAGTTCATTCTGGTGTAGCTTCATTGGTATAAATTATAGATCCTTTGGTGAATCACTTCTGCACTTCTAGAGGTCTTTTTTTTTTTTTTCTGTCCCAGGCTTGAACACACTCCTTAATGTTCTTCCAACACATTTTTATATTACAACATTGCCGCTTAAAACACCTATGGTATTCTCTTTCCTCTACTGAAAGGACCTGATACAATTTCTAAGCTTTGCATCTGTTGTTGATTTAATGACCTAATTCAGAAATTTGCGTAACTGGCAAATAGAGACGAGTATGGAGGTGAGCTCTTCTTAAAGTGGCCTTGGATTGTGTGCTGTAGCCCATACCTATCTGAGTGTCTCAGAATGAATTATGCGTCCCATTTCCAACATAATTTGTGACACTAATTTCAAGTCAGCAATTTTTATCTGTGACCATTGGTTGTGTGTCTCAACCATGGGTTTGTCTCCATTCTATATGGCTCAAAGGAAATACTGTTATGTTCTTGAATGGTGACTTGAATGGGAGATTAACTGTCATGAAAAATAACCATACACACCAGTGGCACTGCAGACCAGAGGGTCTCAAATCAGTTATCAGGGCTAGGGACCTCCTTCATGTCATTGGTTACTTTACTGGGTCAAGACTCTGGGCTTGAGATAGGTTTCAGTTAACTTCTCTTGATTCCACTGGTTTGCATGGATATTTCCCCATATAAACCTCTCAGTCAAGGCTTTTGTTGTGACAGAAGTGTGGGCAGCAGCAACAGCAAAGGCATTTTGTAACATCTTAATGAGTCATCTGCCTTGAGGAGTGTGACTTTATCATGTAACATGACAGTTAATCTTCCATACAAGTGTACACTCAACAGCCTAATTCCTTTAAGCCATCTATAGAGGCTCAAAGGAATTGAGCCATGGAGACCAACCCCTCGTTGAGATGCATATCCAATGGTCACTGACAAAATTTGCTGACTTCAGTTTAGTATCAGTCACAGTTTATGTTGGAATTGAGACATGTAATTCAATGTGAGATAGGTATGGGCTACAGCACACAATCCAAGGCCACTGTAAGAGGAAATAAACCAAAATAAAAACCAAACAACTAAATAAAAAAACACTAAAAAAGAAAAAAATAATGTGGGTTGTTCTAGTCTGCCAAAGCTGCTAGAATGCAACACATCAGAGATGGATTGGCTTTTATTAAAAAGAGATTAATTAACTTAAAAGTGTATAGCCCAAAAGGAGATTTATTTAGTTAAAAATGAATAGGTCTTCAGAGGAAAGGCAGCTAACTTTCATCTGAGGTTCTCTCTTACACGGGAAGGCACAGGGCAATCTCTGCTGGCCTTTTCTCCAGGCTTCTGGGTTCCAACAGATTTTCCTGGGGTGATTCCTTTTTGCATCTCCAAAGGCCTGGTCTGAGCTGCAAGTGCTGAGATGAGGTATTGCTGAGCTGCTTGGGCTGTGCTGTGCTGAGCGGTCTCATTTAAGCACCAGCCAATTAAATCAAGCATCATTCACTGCAGCAGGCACTTTCCCTAGCTCACAGCAGATGTATTCAGCAACAGATGAGCTTTACGTGCCATTAACTCATGCCTATAGCAACAGAACTAGGCACATTCACTTGGCCAAGTTGACACCTTAACCTAACTACCACATGGATATAGGGGAAAGATACAAAAAAAAAAAAAAAAAAAAAAAAAAAAACACCTGAAGAAGAGAACTACATTTTGACCTAACTGGAAAGTCAAAACTTTCTGAATGAATTTATACAATAAAAAGATATGGATAAAATAAAATAAAAAAAACATACAGACACTGGTTGACTTTTTTGCACCTCTACAGCATAGATTCCGAGTTAACATGAACATCTGCTAAAATGTACCAATTTGCAATCTGAACACCATTAATTGATGCTGGGGCTTAAATTAGAGTTACACTTAGGCATCCCAATAAATTTAAACAAGTTATCCCTTGTAATCTTAGAGGTGTTATTGACCATAAAATAGAGGACAAACTGGTATGTGCCGCCTTAACCACTGGAAATACTGTCTTGTCTAAATTCTCCATAGTCCAATTGCCCTTAAATATCACACAGTGGTCATGGACAATCTGGCCTAATGAATAATAAGTAAAAATTGCCTTTGGTACTTAGACTTATTTTGACAAAATGAGGTTTCATGGGCCTTCTTTTCTGCCCCTAGTTATTTTTAAAGGAAATTAAAGTTGTCTGTGAAAAGCCAATATAAGTATTTCTGTGATGCATTTTCCATCAGATAGAAAAATTCAAAGTGAATGGTTAGAAAGCTCAGAAGGAAGTCTGACTTTATAGTTTCTCATTATTTTGTCAGATCATGAATCTAATGGTGGGTTGAATTGATTTGAGTAAGGTTGTACATTTAAGATTTGTGACTATACTACACTTTCTTTGTCCTGGATTCCAAATCACAGCACAATTACTTAAACCAGAGCAATTTAAATGAACTGGGTTTTGATCTTCTTTAATTCAGCTTCACTTTTATAGATATCAAAATATCTGCTTATTAGACTGAAATTTTAAGTCAAGTTAATAAATAATTTTTAAGAATTAACTATATTCCATACACATTTATAGGGAAAATTCAGTGATATAAGAAAGCTGATTACTTCTCTTTAAAATCAAAATTGTATTTATATATTATAATTTAGGATTTCAAATCTGGTCCAAGTCACTACTCACAGTTTCTGTATATCAGAATCTATGATGGGTTGAAGCTGTATGTACACCAGAAAAGATGAGGTTATTTTATCCATCCCTATGGATGTAGACCTATTTTGTGGGTGGGACCTTTTGATTAGCTTATTTCAGTTGATGCGTACCCCAAGTGGGTCTTAATCCTCTTACTGGACTCCTTACTGTCTTTTAAGAGGATAAAAGACAGAAGTGATTAAGAAGAAAAAGCCCCAGAGAAGCTGAGAGAGGAGGCTATTGAAGCCAGAAACTGAAACAACGAAACCTGCAAGAGAAGGGAGACCAACAGATGTGAACATGCCCCTGGCCATGTGACAGAGGAACTGAAGATCACTGGTAGCTGGCCACTGGAGAGAAAGTGTCACCTGCTGATGCCTTGATTTGGATATTTTCATGGCCTAAGAACTGTAAGCTTGTAAGCTAATAAATCCCCATTGTAAGAGCCAAACCATTTCTAGTATATTGCTTTCATCAACCTTAGCAAACTAAAACAGAATCCATCATCTTACCTCGAAGAGAAGTATGTTTCTTTACCTTGGATATGAATGTAGATGAGTGAGGTCATCTGTGCTTACCAGAAAGATTCATGCTAGGAAGAGATGTGTGAAGTTCTCCAGAGTCTAACACTCTCTGGTTAGACTCTACCAACTGGAGACATTATTAGCAATGGTTTCTGTCATCATTTTGCAAGAGCATTTTCTGGCAGCTGCTTAACATTGGATGAAATGTAAGAAACCAAAGAAACTTGAGAAGCACTCTGAATTGAAAAGAGAGAAATATAAAACTGCTTTTTCCACAAATAGCTTGTCATACTCAACTGCTTAATTCCATGTTTTTCTTCAATGGTCTCTAATAGTAACTATAGATATCTATTGATGTGCCCAGCTGTTTCCAAAAAGTAATCTACTCTGAATTATTTACACAAGTGTGTTATGTCATAAACTATGTTTGATTTCCAGTAATAGCTATGGTATTTAAAGTTCCTTATTTTAACAAAAAGTTTTCATATTACCCTAGAATAGCATCATGATCAAGCCTATGCATCAGTATTCAATGTAACACCCTTATGTGATGACTTTCTCTGGGCAGGGCACAGACTTCTCTACTGCCTTGATTCACACTGAGCCCCTAAGCTCCATAAAACTGTCTTTCCACCAAAGAGATTATAGTGTTGTGCAAATTATTCTCTCTTGTTAATGACCCAACACAGTTACCTAAGGCATTTGGCAAACATTCCTAATTTCTCATTTATTTCATTTCCACTAAACTTCCCTCCCATCAATATTCACCATCGTTGACAGTACAACCACACAAATCAAGTTCTAGGAGAAGTTTTGGCTCTCTTGTAGTCCCCCAAGGCTAATAAACATTTTAAATCATAAATGTGATCCAGCATTGGACTCATATAGATATCCCAATGGAAGTCATTTTCTTATGGGGACTATGAAGTTAGGATGGATAAGGGTGAGTTCAATGAGGGGGCATTCTTGACTACTAGAGTGAAATAATTAAAAGCTTCTTGGATTCAGCAATCATTTTCTTTTGAGAAGTTACCTATGTACAAGATATTCTTCTAGCTTCTAAGAATACAACAATGAGCAAAACAGGAGATAATTCTTGCCCACATAGCCCTTGGTCATGCTGCTGTTTTGAATTACCCCAAACTATCAGTAGCTAAAACCAATAAAGGTTTATTTCCCCTGTAAGTTGAATCTCTATTTAAGATTGCTGGGGGCTCTGATCCAAATCCTCCCACCCTGGGTTCATATGACAGTTACTCTATTAAATAACAGTCACAGGAACAGAAGTAAAGAAAGCTCCAGAGGATGACAACAAGACACCAAATGCTCCAGAACAGAAATGATACCTAGCACCATTGTTCATCCCTCATTTGCCAGGCTGTCACAAACATAAAAGGGCCAGGAGATGAAATCTTCTCATGTCCTCAGGAGATGAATTGCTGGATCTGTTTCCTGAAGAGCAGAAATGTTGATCACATGAACAGTGATGTACAATAAGAAATGAAATAAATGTGTTATATAGTGAGTTAATTTGCTAATGTTGCCAGAATACACTATTCTAGAAATGGGATGGCTTTTTTAAAGGAGGTTTATTAAGTTATATATTTCCAATTTTAAGTCCATAAAACGTCCAATCTAAAGCATCCAGAGAAAGATACCTTGACTCAAGAAAGGCTGAAGGCATCTGAGGTTTCTCTGTTAGCTGGGAAGGTATGTGGCTGGCATCTGCTGATCCTTTGGCTTCTGTTTCAAATAGCTTACCCAGTGATATTTTCTTTCTTCATCTGTAAATGTCTCTGTCTGTGTCAGTGCTAAGATTTTTCCAAAATGGTTCCCTCTTAAAGGACTTCAGTAAACAGATTGACACCCACCTTGAATGGGCAGAGACAAATCTTCATGGAAACCACCTCATCAAAAGTTCCCACCTAAACAATAGGTCTGCCCCCCACAATATTGGATTAGGAAAAAGAATGGGCTTTTCTGGGATACATAAGCTTCAAATCAGCACATTCCACACTCTGGACGCCAGAAAGACACGTTCTTTACAAATGCAAATATATTAATTCCATCACGGTATCACAAAGCCTTAAACTATTTCAGTAACAATACAAACACAATACAAAATCAGAAACAGGACAAAATCTTGGCAAAGTCAGTTACAGGCATACTCTGTTCAAAGGCAAAATCTCCTCTGACTGTTGACCTGTAAAACTCAGAACAAGTTATCTGCTGCCAATATACAAGGGAGGGACAGTCATGAGATAAATCTTCCCATTTCCATAGGGAGAAATTGGAAGGAACCATGGGGTCCTTGGTCCCAAACAGTTCCAAAAACCAGCATGGCAAACTCCATTTGATTTCAAAGTCTTATCTTTGGGCTTGACAGACCAGCAGTCTCATCCTCTCTAAGGCTTACACAATGGTCCTGTACTCTCCAAACACTGGAATGAGGGTTCCAACATTGGGGAGCATTGGAGACACCACCTTTTTCTTGGCTTCATCCTCTCCAAGCATTGGGACAGTACCTGCACTCTCAGCCATCTCCGGGACACATGCTTAACCCCTTCAGAATAATGGCAGCTAAGCTCACCCCAAACCCCAAAGTCTTCAAAGCAGTAGGCCTACACTGCCTTTTGGGCAAACTAACTCTTTCCAAGTGCGTGGGTGGGTCTGTTCTCCTGATCCAAGATTTCTCGGCTTCAGACCTTTGTTTCCATGGTTCTGCTCTCAAAGTAATTTTTCCTTCAATCTGTCCCTTTTCTTTACTCTTTGGCCTAGACAGGCAATGGCTCCTTTATACAGGTATCATAAGAAACTTATTTGTTTTCTGTGTAGTACACCCATATCACATGCATCAGATAATAAGATCTTCCATAAATCCTTTCTGGATAACTCCATTTACAATTTTGGCTTTTTCTGAGATGGCTGACTGGTTCCATGTCCAGGTAAATCCTCACATGGGGCACTATTGTCTGGGGTCTCCCTTTCTAGAAACCCAGAATTTTCTAGACCATTAATTTCTGGTTTCTTTGTACCCAAGAGTTCAGTTCTCAGCTTATCACTTTCTTGTCATATTTTACTGTTAACTGCAAGGAGAAACCAGATTGGATTTTCCACATTTGGTTTGGAAATCTCTTCTGCTAAACATCTAAGTTCATCTCTTTCAAATTCTGCCCTCTATCCAATACCAGCATTTAATTTTGCAAAATTCTCTGCCACTTTAAAACAAGCATCGCCTTCCTTCAAGTTTGCAATAACATATGCATCATTTCTGTCTAAAGCCTCATAAAAGGCATCTGTAGAGTCTACATTTCTACAGTCTCGTTAAAGTAATCCAGCTCTATCCTATACACTGCCTCACAATTCTTCCAGAATTTTCCCCTTATCCATTTAAAAAGCTGTCCCAACATGTTTGGTATTTGCAAACACTGCACCCTCTTCTTTTGTACCAAAATCTGCCTTAGTTTGCTAATGCTGCTGGAAAGCAATATAGCAGAAATAGGATGGCTTTTATAAATGGGGGTTATTTCTTTTTATCAACAGAAAGATACCTTGACTCAAGAAAGGCCCATAGTGTCCCAAACACTTCTGCCAGATGATAAGGCACATGGATGGTATCTGTTGGTCTTTTGGCTTCTGGTTTAAATAGCTTCCCAAGGGACATTGTCTTTCTGCATCTTCAAAAATCTCTGTCTGCATTGGCTATAAGCTTTTCTCAAAATGGAGCCATCTTAAAGGACTCTAAGACCCCCCCTTGAATGGGTGGAGATACATCTCCATGGAAACCACCTAATCAAAAGATCCCACCTTAAACAATAGGTCTGCTCTTACAAGATTGGATTAGGAAAGAGAATATGGCTTTTCTGGAATACATAACAGTCTCAAACCAGCACATATTGAAATGTAGGGTTTATGGAATAAAATAAAAGAGAGAAAAGGCCTAGAAAGTTTAAGTTCAGGGAATGTAGTTTTAAATAGTAAGTCAGGGAAGGCCTAACTGAGATGTTGATATTAAATAAAAACATGAAATTAATGAAGAGGTAAGATAAAATTCATCTGTGAGAAGATGTAAGCAGGTAATAAAGTTCTAGGCAGTGAAAAAACAAAGATTTTACTGTAGTAGTCTGTGACATGTAGGTCAGTATAGCTTTAGGGGAGTGGGCTGCAGGACTGAAGAGAGGGCTAGATTGAAGTTTTAATTATAAGGCAGATCACTGAAAAGCATTTAAAAGGTTTTGAGTAGAAGAGGGCAATGCTTTTTGTATGGATTAACAGGATCACCCTTGTAGCTCTCTTGACAATTAATGATATGGAGTTGTATTAGTCAGGGTTCTCTAAGGAAACAGAACCAACAGGAGATATCCATAAATGTAAGAATTTATAAAAGTGTCTCATGCAACTGTGGGGATGCACAAGTCCAAATTCTGTAGGGTGGTCCAAAGGCTCGCAATAATGATAAAAGTCATTATTCATCATTATTGATGAATTCAGCAGGAGAATCTGGTTGGCTGAAGTACATACAAAGGTTCTATTTTCAGGCAGCTGAAATCATCACCTCCCCCTTAAATGTCTCCAAATAACAGGATTCTCTCATTAGAGAAGACACTTTCACTAGTCAATTTTAAATTTAATTGGTCCTAGATGCAATCAAATGACAAATGATTTAGTAAACCAGCCTTCTGGTTTATTAACCAGCCATGAAATGCCTTTGCAGTAATAGTTAGGCCAATGCTTGCTTGGCCAGAAAACTGGGCATCAATGACATGACCAAGCTGACACATAAACCTAATCATCACAGGTGGCTAGTGTAGAAGTATTTACAGTTAGAAGGCATTAAAATAGGCAGGAGATAGTGGGAACTTGAACAAAGGTAATAGCAAAGAGGAAGTGAAAAAGTCTCAGATTCTCTCTATATTTTTAAGGCTGAATCAATGATTTGCTAATGGATAGGATGTGATGAGTGAGAGAAAGGAAAATGGAAAGATTTTATTTGAAAAACTAAAGAGCTGCCACATCCATATTAATTATAACTTTAAATACATATTGTGGCATGGCCCTTAATTGCTCCTCTCTGCATTGTTGCCACCCTCTCCCATCAAACAATCATCTTTCCAGAATCATTGCAACAATGTCAAAACTAGTGTACCTGTTTCCAATCTTCTGCTCATAGTCATTTTTCTACATAGTAGCCAAAGTGATCTTTTGATAAGAATTCAGTTCCCATCAGAGAGATAAAAATTCAAAGTTTTTGTTTTGAATTTCAAAGGCCTTCCATGATGCAGTCCTTGGCAGCTGCTCTAACCTCATTTATTATCAATATCCCCTTTTACTCACTTGGCTCCGATCTGACATCATTTTTGTTCTTTGAACATATCTAATGGTGCCAGTTCTGGGATCTGTCTCTGCCTGGAAACAATTTTCTCCCAAACATTTGCAAATATCCTCATTCAACTTTGTTGAGGTTCTTTTCAAATGTCATCTTTTCAGAGAAGACATTCCTGACCACTTCATCTATAATACACAATCCCCCCATCTCACATCACTCTGTCACCTTACCTCTCTATTTCCTCACAGTACTTATGAGTGATATCACATATTTATTTCAATATACATTTATTTTTTTATTTCTTTTCCCACTAGAAATATGAATTTATGAGAGAAGAGAATTATCTGAATTGCTCATACCTGTATCCCTGGTGCCTGAAATTGTGCCTGTTGGACACTCAGGATATACTGGTGTCAAGAGAAAGAATAAATGAATGACTAGAATCCCCATGGGTGTCTTTAGACTCTTCTGCACTTGCTCTACTTTTTGAAGTTTAAATAAGTTGAGCAGGAATCTGGTGAACTGCCAGAAACTATAGATGTCATAATATAGCCCAGCACTATGAATTGAAAGGAGAGAGAGATTCAATTACTGATACTGTTAATATCTTGACAAAAGCAATTGAGTTCTGCTGACATTCTGAAACAATTTACAGAGTTCAAATATTGCTGTCTAGAAAATAGAATTAGGGTAAAGATAAATCCATATCATCAAGCTTAGAGAGTATTTAATAATTTTTTGCATGGAAATATGTGCTGGGCCCACTCTGTTAAGTATAAGTGAATGTGGGAAGTATAAAATCTTTTAGGATGTAATCCTAGGAGAAAGTTTAAAGGACAGTTTGTGAAACAAAATTGAAATCTTAAAAAACTCACTAATTGCAAACGGTACTTAAAGTAAGATTTATCAAGGAGTGACACTTTCTTTTTTATCCAAAACTGGACACTGAGTCAGAACACTGAACATTATGGCCTAATTTGCCTAAAAGTTCCCCAAATACTCTGGCAGTTGTAGCCTTATTAGCCATATAAGTATAATCAAATGGCTAAAATTAGGGAGGCTAAGTGATTTGTTTCTTGGCACTATGTTAAACAGAGAGTTGAATCTTTAAATGACTTTCTTATTATTATAGCATTTCTTCTTATAGCATTTCTTATCAAATGCTATATCAAATGCTGAAGAATACTCAAAGTTTTAAAATTTATTTATATATTCACAAATGTATTCCAAATTTCAATAAATTAGCTGAATGAAAAATTGGAAAGACTAGAATAATTATTAGAAGGTTTTGAAAACAATAGTCTCAATATTAGTTAATATGGGAAATAATTCCAGGTGAGACTAATACAATACAGTTGAGAGAAGGAACAAAGTTGACAACATTTGTTTTAAAGAGATTCACAGCCAGGAGGACTTCTAGGAAAATGGAAGAATAGGAGAAGCTGAGTTCACCCCGGCTCCATGCAACAATGAGAGATGGTACAAAAAAATGTGCCTGGCACAGTGGTTCCAGGAAGTGAATGATCAGAGAGGGTCTTCTACCCTATCCAGGGAGGCCCTGAATGAAAAAGGCAGATAAATTGGGATGAAGAGCATGGGGTGAGTGTGCTCAGTCATGATTGCAGCTTACCCCCGAAGCTGTATCGGGAGATTTTCCCTCATACCTCTGTGGTCTGCAGACTTGTTCTCCCTGCACAAAGAGACAATTTAGCCAGGGTGCAGTACCAGCTCTCTACCCCTGAGACAGGCTGCTCTAGGCACCTGGTCATTTTTGGTAGAGACTGGCGAGTCCTTCCCCAGGGAGGAGGGGGAGATGTGGTAAGCTGCCAGTCTGACAGATAGCGAGTGAAAGAAACTTGTTTGGGTCCTGATATCATACACCTTCTCCTATGGAGGCTGGTAGACCTCAGGCATAGGAGGATGTAGCGGTGTGGCTGAGGAAGCCACCTGAATTGACTGTTGTGGCCAGTCACCATACATTTCTTGACTGGCTGCAGGCAGAGGAAGCTGAAATGCCCAGTGTCACAGTTTTAGATAATCCTAAGCGAGCACCTTTGGCCATCTGATCTATCAGACACACTAGAGGGTCTATGCTGAGGTGCAAACTGCCTATCCTATTATCCCCAGCCGGAGGGTTGATGGCTTTCAACAAGCAATGAGACCAGTAGCCTTGGTTGGAATTATATCATCTCCATTCACCTCAGCTGGTACCTGTAGTTGGTGAGAATTGGGCCTTAGGAGAAAAGGTGCCATCTGATGGGAAGAATCAGAAAGTGTAATCTGGCAAATTGTCTATCTGTGCAGCTTTCAACAGTGCCTCAATTAGGACTGCAATGCCCCCATGAGATCTGGGACTTGTTTTGGCAGGGAAGGACTTACGAACCAAATCCAAAAGGGGATTTTCAACTCATACCCAAGTAGATACAAAACCTTAGATGAGTGAAAAAGTCAATTTTGAAAATAACTATATCAAGACAGATGCCCTGTTTATAACAGAAAATCACAAAGCGCCTGAAGATTCAGGCATATATGGAACCCTAAATGACCAAACTCAATTGCCAGAGGGGACACAGAATTTGAAACAACGAATCAAGCGTGTTCATCAGGATGTAAAAGATAAAAAGAAGACACTGAAGAACATAAAGAAGAATCTGAAAGGCTACATAGAAAAGCAGCTGATCTTACAGAGATGAAAGATACTGTAGACCAAATTAAAATCATACTAGAAACACACAACAGCAGATTTGAAGAGGCAGAAGAAACAATAAGCAAATTACAAGATAAGAAAATTAAACTTGAACACACAAAAGAATAAATAACAAGAAAGATGAAAAATTGAAAGTAGATCTCAGGGAAATGTTAGACAACATGAAGTGGACAGTATAATAACTATTGGTATCCCAGAGGAGAAAAGAAGAGTAAAGGGATAGGAAGACTAATGGAAGAGATTATCCAGAAAAATTTCTAACCCTTGTAAAAGATATATATATGAAAAGCAAACAAGCTCAATGAATTCTAACTAGAATAAATTCAAGGAGGCTTACTCCAAGATGCATTCTAATCAGAATGCCAAATCTTGAAGAGAAGCAAAGAACATGAAAGCAATAAGAGAAAAGAGATTCACTACATACAAGGGAAACTACTTAAGATTGAACTTGGACTACTCACCTCACTGCATGGAGATGAGAAGGCAATAGTACAATGTATTTAAGAATTTGGATGAGTATGACTTCTAGCCAAGAATTCTTTATCCTGCTAAGTTGTCCTGCAAAACTGAGGGAGAGATTAAAATCTTCACAGAAAAAGGCTGAGAGAATTTGCCAACAAGATACCTGCCCTACAAGAAATAATAAAGGTAGTTCTGTTGGCTGAAAAAAAATAAAGGGACAGATCTGCAAGAAGGTACAGAATGGAAGGGCACCAGTAAGGGTTAGTTAAAGGATAAAAAGAGAGAGATGAAAAGAAAATATAGATCTGACAAAAAAAAAATGCAAAGGATAAGATGGTAGATTCAAGAACGGCCTTTACAGTAATAACATGGAAAACACTCACCAATTAAAGGACACTGATTGGCATATAGGATTTAAAAATATGGTCTATCTATATGCTGCTTACAAGAGACTCATCTTAGATCCAAGGATATAAATAGATTGAAAGTGAAAGGATGAGAAAAGATGTTCCATGCAAGCTAGAACTAAAAGAAAGCAGGAGTAGTACCAATATCAGACAAAATAGACTTTAAATATAAAGACATCATAAAAGACAAAAAAGGACACTACATATTACTAAAAGGGACAATTAACCAAGAATAAAGAGCAATCATAAATATTTATCCCCCCAATCAAGGAGCTCCAAGGTATATGAGACAGATACTGGCAAAGCTGAAGGAAGCAACTGATGTTTCAGCAATAATAGCAGGAGACTTTAATACACCACTCTCCTCTATGGATGGAACAACCAAAGAGAAGCTCAAGCAAGAATATAGAGATTTTAAATAACGTGATAAACAAATTAGACCTAACTGATATATATATATATTTGGGGTATAATGATATAAATATATCAGGATACACATTCTTCTCTAGTGCTCATTGACCATATTCCAGGATACATCATATGCTGGGACACAAAATAGGCTTTTATAAATTTAACAAGATTAAAATTATTCAAGACAATTTCTCTGATCACAACAGAATCAAGTTTGAAATTAGTAATCACCAAACCACCAGAACTTTCATAAATATATGAAGATTAAATGATACACTCTTAAATAATCAGTGGGTCAAAGAAGAAATTGAGAAATTGGAGATGAATGAAAATGAGAATCCAACAAATAAGAAATTTATGGGGTATGGTAAAAGTAGTGCTAAGGGGGAAACTTATCACTTTAAATGTTTATGTTAAGAAAGAAGAATGAACAAAAATTAATCTAACTGCTCACCTGGAGGAATTAGACAAAGAACAGCAAATTAACCCCAAAGCAAATAAAAGAACATAAATAACTAAGATTAAAGCATAAATAAGGAACTGGAGAACAACAAGAACAAAAAATAAAACAATAGAAAAGAATCAACAAAACCTAAAGTTGGTTCTTTGAGAAAATCAATAAAATTGATGGACCCCTAGCTAAACTGACAAAGAAAAAAAGATAGGGGACAAATAAACAAAATGAGAAATGAAAGGGGAGCCATTACTATGGTTCCTGACTAAATTTAAAAAGTCACAAGGGGATGTTATGAACAATTATATGCTAACAAACTGAACAACTTAGATGAAATGGACAAATTTCTAGAAACATACAAATTGCCAACACCAACTCAAGAAGAAATAGAAGCTCTTAACAAACCAATTACAAGTAAAGAGATTCAATTATTTATCTAAAATCTTCCTACAAAGAAAAGCCCAAGGTCGGACATCTTCACAGGGGACTTTTATCAAACATTTCAAAAAGAGCTAACAGCAATTCTGCTCAAACTCTGCAAAAATAATCGAGGAAATGGGAATATTACCTACCTCACTTTGTGAAGCTAGCATCACTCTGATACCAAAACTGAATAAGGATGCTACAAGAAAGGAAAATTACAGACCAGTCTCTCTAATGAATATAGAGGCAAAAATTCTCAACAAAATTTTAACAAATTGAATCCAATGATATATTAAAATAATTATGCATCATGACTAAGTGGGGTTTATACCTGGAGACCAAGGGTGGTTCAACATAAAATCATTTTATGAAGCATATTAAAAAGCAAAAAGGAAATATCACATGATCATATCGATTGAGGCTGAAAAGATATTCAACAAAATTCAGCATCTTTCACTAATAAAAACACCACTTCAAAGATAGTAATCAAAGGAAGCTTCCTCCATATCATAAAGGGTATATAGAAAAACCCACAGCTAATATCATTCTCAGTGGTGAGACATTGAAAGCATTCCCTTAATATTGGGAATGAGACAAGGTTGTCCATTCTTACCACTATTAGTCAATATTTACTAGAAGTCCTAGCTAGAGCTATTGCTTTACTAAATAAGAGAAAGGAATAAAAGGCATTCAAATCATAAAGGAAGAATGAAAACTTTCATTATTTGCAGATAACATGAGCCTATATGTGGAAAATCCTGAAAAACATATGATAATGCTACCAGAGCTAATAAACAAAATTAATATAAGATTAATGCATAAAAATCAGTAATGCTTCTGTATAAAAGTAATGACCTTGCTGAAGAGATAATTAAGGAGAATAATTCATTCAAAATAGCCATTAAAATAATCAAGTATTTAGTAATAAACTTAACCAGGGATATAAAGGACTTGTACACAGAAAAATTACAAAGCATTCCTAAAAGAAATCAAAGAAGATCTTATAGATGGAAAGACAGTCCATGCTCATGGATAGTAAGTTCGAATGTCATTAAGATGTCAATTCTACTGAAATTGCACTACAGAATCAATGCAATACCAATTAAAATTTCAACAAACTACTTTGAAGACTTGGAAAAGCTATTTGGAAGGGAAGGAATCCTTGAATAGATAAAAAATATCCTAAAAACAAAAAGCAAAGTGGATGACTAACAATTTCTGACTTTAAAACATACTGTAAAGCCACAGTGGTCAAAACAGCATGGTACTGGCACGAAGACAGAAGCATTGACCAATGGAATGAAATTGAAACCACAGAGATTGACCATCAAATCTATGGTTATTTAATCTTTGACAAGGACTCAAATCCACTGAATTGGGACAGAATAGTGTTTTCAATAAATGGACTTGGGAGAACTGGAAATTAATAGCCAAAAGAATGAATAAAGGACCCTATCTTACATCCTATATAAAAATTAGCTCATAATGGATCAAAGAGGGGGGTGCAGGGATTGTTCAGTGGTAGAATTCTCGCCTGCCATACAGGAGACCTGGGTTTGATTCCTGGTCCATGTACTTCAGAAACAGCAAACCAACAAAAATTCAACAAATGGTGCTGCAGTAGCAAGATATTCACATGGAAAAATAATGAATGTGACCCTGCCATACAGCATACAAAAAAAGAAAAAAAAATGGATCAAAGATCTAGGTATAAGTGCCAGTACGATAAGACTCCTACAAGAAATTGTAGGGAAACTTCTTCAAGACAGAGTGATAGAAGGTAGCTTCCTGAATTTTACAACCAAAGCACAAGTTATGAAAGGAAACATAGATAAATGGGAACTCCTCAGAATCAAAAGCTTCTATGTCTCAAAGAAGTTTTCAAAAAGATGAAGAGGAGTCTTGTCTACTCAATGGAAAAAAAAATTGGTAATCATACATCAGATAAAGGTTTGATACTCTGTGTATATAAAGAAATTATACAACTTAACAGCAACAAATAAACAACCTAATTATAAAATGGGCAAAAAATATGAACAGACATTATTCTGAAGAGGAAATTCATAGGTAAAAATCACATAAAGAGATGTCCATCTTCATTAGCTATAAGGGAAATGCAAATCAAAACTACAATGAGATATTCACAGCTAAAGAATGGTTGCTATTAAGTGAACAGGAAACTACAAATCTTGGAGAGGATGTGGGGAAATTGGAACACTTGCTCACTCTTGGTGGGAATGTATAATGGAACAGCCGCTGTGGAGGACAATTTGGCATTCTTTAGAAAACTATAACCCATAAATACCAATTTAGGTATATACCCAGAAGAGCTGAAAGCAGTGACAAAAAAACAGACATTTGTACAGCAATGTTCGTAGCAGCATTATCCATAATTGCCAAAAGATGGAAGCAATCCAAGTGCCCATCAATTGATGAGTTGATAAAACTATGATTATATACATATGATGGAATATTATGCAGCAGTAAAATGAAATAAAGTCCTGACGCATATGACAACATGGATGAACTTACAGGATTTAATGCTAAGAGAAATAAGCCAGATACAAAAGACTAGATATATTAAGATTTCACTATGATGACTCTGGTAAAGATGGCAAACTCCAAGTCATATGGCCTAGGAAAAAATCTGTAGTCATACGTAGCAGTGAACTAGATGTTGCATCTCTGTAGCTAGAGTACGTAAATGACATCACAAGCAACAGCTTCCAGAATTTCACATTTTAAACATTAACCATTCATAATAAAGATTCTATAGAAGAGAAAAAGAAATAAAGAAGTCTACATGGACCAGAGATTATCAAAATCATATTAAAAATGAGTAGCATTTCAGTTGGCTTAAAACTTACATTACATCAACATGATATTAAAATTCAGCTTAGGAAATGAAGCCCAACTTACCTCTATTCAATTTTAAAGACAAGATGACAAATAATTAAGATGGAAGTAAAGAGTAGAACAAAGAATATATCTCTACTCGGTGATTTAATCTTTAACTTTAAAGGGTTACTGTCCAGGATGACAGGGCTCACATTGAACCTACTCTGTATATAAATGGTTATGTTTGACTCTTTCAGTCTTGGCATCATATTATTCATTCAAGGTCATAGAGTTTAGAATTCATTGAACTGGACTGAAAGCTTCTTATTATTAATAGAAAGGCTTAGACATCAAGAAGTTATGAATTAGGTTGTGACTCTTTTTCCAGTATTTAAAATGTAATTGTATGTCCACGATGTGTATGGGTTTTAAGCACCATGGAATTTTTAAGATATAAAGATGCTATGTGGGCAGGCCACGGTGGCTCAGTAGGTAAGAATGCTTGCCTGCCAAGCCCGAGGACCCGGGTTTGATTCCCAGTGCCTGACCATGTAAAAAAATAAAAATAAAAAAAGATGTTATGTGCCCTGTGTTCAATGATGTAACCTTAAGCAAATACACCCAAACACACACACACATTCACTGATACATGCATACACACATTATAGGCTTATTTTGTGGTAGGTTCTTTTTACCTTCAGTTTTACAGTTACCATTTTCAGAGAAAGATTAAGTATCTGACTAAAGACACAAATTTAGTCATTGAAATCTTGTTCGAACCCATGTTCATATGGTAAAAAATATCCATATGCTTTCCACTGTGCAACACAGCTCCTCAAAGTAGAGATAAAAACAAGCATTTTGAAGATTAGCTGCCTATAGAAACCGTTTTATCAAGTTGCCACCTCCAGTCCCCAAAACAACTACAATGGATGTAAGTGAATATGTTTCCTCAAGGTTTTATTAAATATTTGCATTAAATGCTTTATGAAATGCTTTAACTGTCAATAACTGTATGTTAAGAATGCACGATTTTTACTCTGCAGTTTTGCAATCTTAAGTTATTAGGATTAATTTCATTTATACTCATAAATCCTAAGAACTTTCAAATCCACATTTCATTTATATTCTTTATATTAATTGTGATCATATTATTACTGACCAACTCCATAGAATTATTAGTCTGAACATATTTATTATCAGTTAAAACCATTATTGATTGAATTTTGTTAAATAAGAATGGACAACATCTAAACATATTTTCATTTCTTGTCTTGTCCCTTGACATTGGAACTTGTTTATATCACTTAGCATGTGACTCTTCAAAATGAGGGCAGCATTTCAATTGCTATTTATTTGTGCCAGAAACCACGAAGCTGAAGAAATGTTAGCTGTGGGCTTTGTTTGTTCCTGTAAATCACAGGGCAGGACATGTTTTAGGACACTGTTTGAATCAGTCCCTCAGGCCTCCCTTAACAAATAGGTGTCACTCAGAAATGCTAGCAATGATGACTTCTTGATTTCAATTGCACTTTTAGAGGGCTAGTTAAGTGACCTATGGCCTTTCCTGCAGTTGGTCCAAGGAGGATGGGAAATAGTAATTATAGTGTAATAAAGCACTTGAGAACTCTATTTAAATGGCAGAATTTGCATTTAAATGGAAATTTCAAAATGAAAACATGTAAAAGCTTGATAGGTACAATATTTAGTATACAGCTCTTGCCAGCAGTTAGAACGCTTAATCGCATGTCATGGGTAGATGTATAGAAACAGGCTTCTGTGCACGCCCAAAGGGCAGGTGGAGGATTTGAGTGAAGCTGAAAAAGAAAAGGTAAAATTAACTATAGATATAACATATTTCATCAAATTGAATTAATAAGCATAGTTTTGGTTTTTGAAAAAGGTGGGAAATTAAGCATTTTGGGCACTCCAATGTTATGACCTAGAGCTAGTGAAATGACTCATGAACACTTGGGGACTGTAATGTAATATAACTTTCTCATTGGCTCACAGTAATTCTGAATTAATCCACTGATGAAACTATTTATTTATATTATGCATAAAGAAGTAAAGTATATATAGTTTAACCATACTTAAAATTAGGAGCTATTTGAAACTGACATGGAAATCAATCACAAAACTGATTACCTTAGTTTAAATAAAAGTGACTCTTAAGAAGATTCTTTCATGGTTGTGAGAAGACAAATGAACTCATTTCAGCGCAATGCAGCAGATAATGTGATGAATGATACATTTTTTTTTTAATTATAAAATAAGTTAATTTCAAAGTGGTCTTTTGCTAAGGTGGTGATGTTATTGAAGAAGTTGATCAATATAACCTATTTAATCATAATTATAAAAGATAACTTCAAAGATTGCTAATATTATAAAGACTTCTATCAGTATGATGTTTGCTGTTCAATTATTTAATAAATAGCTACAGATCAATTAATTCTCCGATCAGAAGGCAAGGCAAAACTGTATACTATAGTGGTATTTATAATCTTGTCACAACTAAATATTGTCCTTTGGTAGCTAATCTAATGAAATATGCCATGTAGGGTTTTTTCCCACTTAAATTAAAGGGAGACATCAAATGCTTATCTTTTAAAAAAGTGTGAGATAATCTATGAGAAAACAATTCCTAAAATGTAGTCTGTATTCTAATTGAGGACAGTTAAATCAATATGGTAGCTTACATTTAAGTGTTTCTTACCCTTTCATGTTCTACTTTTTGTTTTGCATTTAACAGTGGAAAAGGCATACAATTTTCATCACAGGCAGACTTACCTTTCTATCTGCCTTTTCTTTAGCAAGTCTATTTATAGGATATTGAGCTGTTGGGAAAAAAAAGTGTTCTAAATGTACCTGTGGTCTCATAATTTAAGGGATTATATAATTTATAAAATAGGAAATGGCCATACTAATAATCCAGTAGGTGTTCAGATTGAACCTGATTAAAAAGTATGTGTTAATGTAAACACAACAGAATCCATGTCAAAAAGTAGCATGAATGCAGATGGGTTTTATTTGATGCAAAATTTCTTAGGTGATACTGGTTTTCTCTCAGTCATATAAGCACATTTTTTTTTGTAGAATTTGAATCCCACTTGTGAAAGAATTGCATGGGTTCTTAAATGCCTGAAGTCATGGCTCCCAAGCTCTGATGAACTTCATCATATTCAGCCTGTTCCCTTTCCAAGTGCAATTTTGACTTCAGGTTTTTATTTCTTAAATCCCAGATTGCGCTTAATATGGCTTCCTTTTGCTAATCATAATGGAGATTCATAAAAAATAAGTCAGGGGAGATTCTACAAATATTCGTTCATTCATTCATTCATTCGACAACAGTGAATGAACACATACTTCAGGCGGTATTTTAATTACTAGAGATATAGCATCATATAAAATAATAAAATATGTGCATTCATATTATACTATATAATGCATATAATATAATGTAAATAGCCAAAAGAAGTTTAAAACCTTATTAAGCATATAAAGGTGAAAGGTTTGAGAAATGTGTCATTTTCAGTAAAGTGTTGAAAGGTTTGAATAAATGGGATGAGTTAACTATGTTGGAGGCCTCCAGGGCAATATTTGTGGAGTGGTGCTAAGTGTCTAGAATACAGAATATTTTACCTGATGTTTTGGCAGTACCAGATCCAGATCAAGCTGTATTTTTTTCTTAATATCTCTCTGTGTACCTTGATTAGGATTTTCTATTCTTTTGCATCACTGTTTTAATATTTCATATTTTCTCTGGTTATTTTAAGACCATTGAATTATTTTGTCTAATAATTACAATAAAATCCACCTGACTTTTTTCCCTATTTTCTGAAACCTCTGCTCATGAGAATGGGCATTAATGAATTCATTTCCGCCAAGATAAGTTAATTCTGCCAATATGTTAGCTGGTAAATGTGTCATTACACTTAAGTAACATAATTAACAATTAAAATGCAAATATTCAAAGGTATTTCTCTGGAGCTAACAATGCATAACAAATTCAACAAACTCTCTAGATATATCTCTCTTTCATATTTCTATTGTGTTACCTACCTTATACCATAAAACCCTGTATTGATACACTCCCCATGATCTATTGTTACTATTTTCCTATGTCTCTAAAT
The DNA here is from genome assembly GCF_023851605.1 of Tamandua tetradactyla. Classification (NCBI taxonomy): domain Eukaryota; kingdom Metazoa; phylum Chordata; class Mammalia; order Pilosa; family Myrmecophagidae; genus Tamandua; species Tamandua tetradactyla. Next base: position 59,843,021 of record NC_135345.1, read on the forward strand.
CCTGTCCCTCATCATCAGTTTGGCATAAAATGTTACATAAATTGCTACTTCATCACATCTATTCATCACCTATACCTCTGGTTTTCAAAAAAATTCCCTGAGACTTATCCATTCAGTCTGTATTAATTAGTTGCAGACTAGATGCCTGCCCGTGTCCTAGGCTCAATGACGCTGTATTCCATTTGTTGTCTAGAATAATAATAAGCACTGTTACTATTCCTCTTTAAGGCATAATATTTGTTAAACATGTCATCAAGGAAAACTCCTTATCCATTAAATACACATCTGTTGGGGATTAAATCATGTCCTCCAAAAACATGTTCAAGTCATGTGGGTGTGGACTCATTTGTAAATAGAATCATTGGAGGTCTTATAAGATTATGCTGATTAAATCACTGTCGGCCTTAATCAAATATGAGTAGAGTCCTTATCAGCGAAGGAAATTTGGACTTGGGAAAAGAAGCCAGCTATGCAGAAGTCACAGGAAGAGAAAGAGGGAGATAGATTATGCTGCGTTGGGGGCAGACACTGATTGTCAAAGAGCCATCACCAGAACACTGTAGACCTCAGAGAAAGCATGGCCTGCCGATACCTTTATTTGGGACTTCCATCCTCCAAAGCTCTGATGCAACTAATTTCTGTTGTTTAAGCCAACCAGTTTGTGGTATTTGTTTTAGCAGACCTGGAAAACCAAGATAATATCCATTTATATATATATATATATATATATATATATATATATATAAACATATATATAATTACATAAATAAAGGGCAGGTACCATTCCAACATTTGAAGATATGAGAATGAATACCATTCATCCCTTTTTCCATCCATGCATTTGTGGTCAGATGTGGACGAATTCTTTGCATCATCATAATAAGTTTGGCTTTTATTCCACATATTGAATTTTTCAAGACTCTTCAAAAGTTATTCAGCAGTGGTGAATTTTAGGAAAATTTTTGCATTACATTTTAGGAAAAAAAATGTCTCTGCATTGGAGTCCAGAATGAATTTGCAATGGTGAAGACTGTAATCGAGGTGAGTAGTTAGTAAACCATGGCACTGATACAGGAGGAGGTGAGAATATTGTGAGCTAAAGTGATGGCATTTGGAATACAGAGAAATAAGATAAGATAGAAAGTAGATAAGATAGTAAGAAAGTAAAGAATTAAATGTTAAAGGTCATCTTATTCCTTCCATTTGATTTTCCACAACTAACCAAATTCTATTTCTTGCATATCTTGATAAGTGCAGAAAGGAACTTCTCCAATTGTTTGAGAATATTAATTGAATTCCTCATTGTTACATAAAATATAATAGAATGAAGACAGGGAGAAATGTTGGACACCAAAATATTTATGGTGCTTATCTTAAGCATACTGCTTTTTTTTATTTCCCTATATTTTAAGTACTATTCAAAAATGCTTGATACTAACTCTTTCTTATATAATCAGGCAAATAGTAGTTATTTCCATTCTGAGTAAAAGTCATTGTTTCCACAGGGACGCCTTCCCTAAGTTCACCAAAGAGTGTTAGGCAACAAAGATATCGTATAATTCTATGTTAACATTTGCTGCAGTTTATAGATTAAATTGTCCAACATCATTCTTATTCACTGAAAGCAAAGTTGGTGAATCCAGAAACTCTCAGTGCAAGACATTCTTGTATCTTCAGTACCTACTACGTTTCTGGCAATGTTAACACTCAAAAGATATTTATGGAATAAATGAATGAGTAAATAGATGAGCACATATGAATACCCAAGAAATAGCTTTATGCATATTAACTCCCCCAGTTTACTAAAGTTGATCAGAATCAAAGATAATTTGTGGATTACCTTTTTAATTATTTAAAATGAATAAATATTTCCTGGCATGGGTGAGAGATATGTGGAGGGCTGATGAGGTTATCTGGTAAACATTTGAGTAATAACAATTTTCTGTGGAGTCAACAATTCTTACATGTTCTAATATAGCTTTAGTTCATTCTCTTAAATCTCATAACTGAAATGTGAGGATATAATGACAGTAGAATGCATATTAGTAAAAATGAAATAAGATTGAATTTTGATTTAATGGATAAATGAAAGTTCTTTTCCATGGTTAACATTAAGTCATTCATTATAGTTCTTACTCCATATAGTATGCAGCAACAAGAGTGATGGGTCATTTTACAATAGATTGACACTCTATTATGCTTTAGGAGAAAAAAAACCTAAATCAATTCAAAATATAAATAATACTGATAACTCCATTTTTCATATTTATGAATTCTTTTAAAAATGTTAGATAAAAAGCACATGCATATTAATATATAATTAGGCACAATATCTTATTTATATCAGTAATATAAAATGGCTATATAATAAAACCCACCTCTTTTTAAAAAATCTCAGCTGTTAGCTATTTATAATTCATTACACAAATATTTCTAATTTAAAACCATTTTTAAGTATGAAATACAGTAAACTTGAATAGTCCTGGAAATAGTGAAAGCCAGAAGACAGTGAAGAATATCTTTATAGTATTGAAAAGTAAAATAAAATATTGTCAGTCTACAATTTTATGTCCAGGAATTACATCTGTCAAAACTGAGGGCATGAGACAGACAACTTCAGATACACAAAACTTGAAAGAATCTATCACCAATAGATTTGCACTGCAATAAATAGTAAAGAAATGATACTACATGAAAATCTGCACCTACCCAAAGGAATGAATTGCACCAGAAATTTGACTACACACATAAATAGAAAAGTTATTTTTTGAGGATTCATACCCTTAAGTTAATTACATGTTTATAATAAAACTAATGACAATACATCACAAGATTTCTGTAAAGAGAAAAAACAAATATTTTAAGCTTTGCTGGACACATTTGGTTTCTGTTGCATATTCCTTGTTTTTGGGTGTGGTTTTTTTTTTTACATCTTTTAAAAGGGTGAAATCCACTTTCACTTCCAGAGCTATTACAAAAAAAAAAGCTATGGCAAAGAGATGGAAACAGCCGAAATCTCCATCAACAGAAGAGTGGCTAAACAAACTGTGGTATATACATACGATGGAATACTATGCAGCTTTAAGACAGGAAAAACTTATGAAGCATGTAATAACATGGATGGACCTTTGAACATTATGCTGAGTGAGTCTAGCCAAAAACTAAAGGACAAATACTGTATGGTCCCACTGATGTGAACAGACATTCGAGAATAAATTTGGAATATGTCCTTGATATCAGAGTCCAGCAGGAGGTAGAAACAGGGTAAGATAATGGCCAATTGGAGTTGAAGGGATACAGATGGTGTAACAGGACTAGATACAAAAACTCATAAATGGACAGCACAATAATACCTAATTGTAAAGTAATCAGGTTAAAACACTGAATGAAGCTGCATCTGAGCTATAGGTTTTTGTTTTGTTTTGTTTTGTTTTGTTTTGTTTTGATTTTACTATTATTACTTTTATTTTTTTCTCTATATTAACATTCTATATCTTTTTCGGTTATGTTGCTAGTTCTTCTAAACCAATGCAAATGTACTAAGAAATGATGATCATGCATCTATGTGATGATGTTAAGAATTACTGATTGCATATGTAGAATGGTATGATCTCTAAATGTTGGGTTAATTTCTTTTTTTCCATTAATTAAAAAAAAAAGAGAATGGGTAATTGGAACTGAAGGGATACAGACTGTACAACGGGACTGGATATAAAAACTCAGAAATGGACAGCACAATACTACCCAATTGTAATGCAATTATGTTAAAACACTGAATGAAGCTGCATGTGAGGTATAGGTTTTTTGTTTTTTTTTTCTTTCTATTATTGTTTTAATTCTTATTCTGTTGTCTTTTTATTTCTTTTTCTAAATCGATGCAAATGTACTAAGAAATGATGAATATGCAACCATGTGATGTTATTAAGAATTACTGATTGTACATGTAGATTGGAATGATTTCTAATTGTTTTGTTAATTCTTTTTTTAATTAATAAAAAAAAATTGGAAAAAAAAAAAGACTCACTGAGCAGGAGTCGAGGCAGCAGTCTACAGTGATTATCCTTGGAAGATGATGGCTTAGGCTATGGGAATAGAGAAGTAGAGGATGCTTACAAGGTAGATTAACAGGATTTGGTGGTTGATATGTTGGGAGAAGTGAGGCAAAGCAAGTTAAGGATGACTGTTAGATTTCTGGCCTGAAAAGATGGGTAAATGATGAACCATTCATGCAATAAGGAATCCAGTGAGTGGGAAAAGAATATTTGAGGGAGGGGAAATAAGATATGTTAAGAGAAAACTGTTATGATCATCTTTTTTTAGGTTAGCATTTTAGATAAACCAAATGCAAAATGTATATTGAAAACTTATTTATGTCTTAGTTTATACTGTCTTACTGTTGTTACATATCAGTAGAAATATAACATTAGAGAATTCTTTGACATAGGTAATAAAATTTGAAAACTAAAAAAAAAAAAAAAAAGCTATGGACTGGATTTGGCCTGTTCATTATGGTGTACTGAGCTATTGTTTAAAAGATAGAGAGGTAAAACATATCACAACAGTATCTGAAAGACTGGGAGAAGAGAAATGGATGCATATTATTGTAAATTCTTATATTCAGCATGGAATGTCATATTATCAATTGAATATAGACTGTAATATATTATATATGTATATGAAAATTCTAAAACGATCATTCAAATAACCCACAAATAATTAAGGTCAATAACCCAAAGAAAACCATAAAATGGAATAAAATACACTCAATAAAACCCAAAGAGACAGAAAAGGAAGACGTATGCAAAAGGCAGATGGGAAAAGTAAAAACAAATAAAAAATAGTTAATTTTAAAGTCAATCAATATTTCCAATGTATTCTATTTTGGAAATATTGAATTGGTGGAATAACTGGATATTATTTCCCATTTTTGCTGGAAAATCATGTAGCATTTTGTAGCAGGGTCAGAGGCATTCTAGTCCTTTGCACAGATGTAACAGATGAGTTTACAGGATGTTAAAAGATGAACAGAAGAAATAATTCATTAAACAAAATATAGAGAATCATGTCCTTAACTTTCATCAATGTTCTGTATGCTTAGGGCTGCTGAGTAAGAGGAATACAGTGTAATGAGAGAGGAAGAGTGACCATATAACAGGAGAGACAAATTAGTACAATGTCATAGACATCAGCAATGGGAAGAAATTCATCAAGATGGGTTGTGTGCTGGTTTGAAAGGATGTATGTCCCCTAGAAAAGCCATGTTTCAATCTAAACCCCATCTCATAAAGGCAGAATAATCCCTATTCAATATTGTATGTTTGAAACTGTAATCAGATCATCTCCCTGGATTAGGTGACAACATGTCTCCACCCATTTGGGTGGGTCTTGATAGGTTTCTGAAGTCCTATAAAAGAGGAAACATTTTGGAGAATGGGAGATTCAGAGAGAGCAGAGAATGTTGCAGCACCACACAGAAAGTCGACGAGCCAGCGACCTTTGAAGATGAAGAAGGAAAATGCCTCCTAGGGAACTTCATGAAACCAGAAGCCAGGAGAGAAAGCTAGCAGATGATTGTGTGTGCACCATGTGCCCTTCCAGCTGAGACAGAATCCCTGACTGTGTTCACCATTTGCCTTCTATTTGAGAGAGAAACCCTCAACTTCATTGGCCTTCTTGAATCAAGATATCTTTCTCTGGATGCCTTTGATTGGACATTTCTATAGACTTGCTTTAATTGGGACATTTCCTCAGCCTTAGAACTGTAAACTAGCAACTTATTAAATTCCCCTTTTTAAAAGCCATTCTGTTTCTGGTATATTGCATTCTGGCAGCTAGGAAACCAGAAGAAGTTGTTTTTGAACCAACTCTTATTGAGAGATAAACAAGGAAAATAAACCTTTTCTTCATGTTTTTTCACTAATTTGAGAAAATAATTGATGATCTTGAAAGAGGTAGTTTCCATAAATTGTTAAGATTAAAAGGAAGATCATTAGGAATTAAAGAGTAAAACAGATATTGATCTTAAAATTAAATCCTTTTGTATTCAAAGCAAAGAAGAGATAAATACGTATGGATAAGTACAGGTTACTGGGGTGCTTTATTTGCATTGAACAATGGAACAGCCCTTACCAAACATATCAGTTAAGAATAAGGAGCCTAAATGAATAAAGAGGCTGAAAGTACCGGAAAAAGAAAAGATCTCATACTGGATTCAGGATATTTGCAGAAATTCAACACACAATAAATTACTGAATTCGTGGAATGGAAGGAATAGAACAGATTCATGAGGGAAGAGGGGAGAAATGGCCCAAGGAAATATCATTCATCTTATAGCTATGGTCACCTTGCCCTTTAAGGACAAGCCAAAAGATGAAAAAGCAGCTACATTCCAACAAAGAGATCAAAGGTAGAAAAATATTTCTTACAGCAGGATTTAAAACAATTAAAATTACTTCTTTAGTGTTAAGGGATAAATAACTCCCTTCAGTAGCAAAGTGATCTTAGAGTGTTGTCTTGCTGCTGTTTAAAAAGAAATTGAACTACACTTTATAGGATGATGGTGGCAGGACTGTACTCTGAAAATAATGCTTATATAATATTCAAGAACCAGCAGTTGTTCCCTCAAATATTAAGGTTTTATACTAAGAAGTCACTGACCCAACAGGAATTGTACTTAAACTTGCTGATTCACAGTGTTTGTGTTTGCTCTTCTAATACTGACTATTTTATCTAGTTTCTTAGCTTATTTTGGCTGGACAATGTTTTTTCTGACAAGTTTTGAATTCCACTAAGAGATTAGAGTAATTTAGTGTAGAAGAGAGTCCTGTTTTACTGCTTTGGAGAAAGGAATATGCAGATATGAACGACCTTATAGGTCTTTGTTCAAATCAACTTCTTTCCCCCCCTCCTTTTCTTCCTGCAGGAGGAAAATCAGCCATGTCTACACAAATTCCAGTTCCATTAACCTTTCAGCTACCATTGAGACATGGTTGTTCTAAGGTCTCTAACATTTAATATGTCAAGAATTGGCTGGCATATCCTTTATAAGTCTCTCTTGTAAAATCTTGATTATTTCAGATAGTTCATAGTTCATTTACCTGAGAATATTCAAGCCCAGCACAATTTTGATTTCTGTAATTAATGTCCGAATTTTACATTGATCAGAGAGATGAAAAGGAGGAAAGGCACACATGCACACACCTTCTGTTCTGTAACTATTTATTGATGTGTGCTTTGAAAATTATTGTCTTTTCTTTCTTTGCTTTACATGTATGTTATATTTAAAAGCAAAACAACATTTTAAAAATGAAGGTAACTTAATAGGTAAATGAAAACTATAAAAGAATAAAAAGTAAATAGAACTGAAATAAAAAAGCAGGATTTTTGAGACCATTTTAGTTATTATAATATATATATTATAATAACATATATATTATTTATAATAACATATATAATACAGCCCATTTTGCTATTTATAATAGTATAGTATACTACAGATTATAGGGCAAGTTACTTACAAAATTTTGTAAATATTGAGTATAAACCTGTAAAATGCCACTAGACAAATATTGTTTGTTTTTTTTTATATTTCTATATCGTACCTTTGCAGTTTAGTGTTCATAAACAAGGTAAATAAAAAGATATTTAAAAATGTCTGTCCAAGTCCCTGCTTTCACTTATTTTGGGTATATCCCAAGAAGAAAGATTGCCAGGCTGTGTGGTAGTTCTATTTTAAATTTTATGAAGACTCTCCAAACTGATTTAAACAGTGGCTGCACCATTCTACAGTTCCACCAGCAATGTATAAGGGCTCCCATTTCTCCACAACCTCATCAAAGTTTATCATTTTCTGTTTGTTTTATTTCTTAAATAATAATTATCTTGGTGTGAAATGGTATCTCGTGGTTTTGATTTGCATTTTTCTCATGACCAATGACGTTGAGCATTATTTCCATGTGTTTATGGATACATATAAAATCTTCTCATTAGAGAAGATTAAGACCTTTGCTCAATTATTAACTGGCAATTAATCATTGCAATATCCAAGGTTATGTAGGTTTCCCTCTATGTTTTCTTCTAGGAGTTTTACAGTTTTTGCTGTTATGTTGAAGTCCTTGATCCATTTAGAATTAATTTTTGTATATGGTGAGAAAATGTCTGACTGCATTCTTTTGCATGTGGCTATCAAGTTTTTCTCATACTATTTGTATGAGAATAGAAAGACTATTCTTTCTCTAATTAAGGTACTTAGTACCTTTGGCAAAAATCAGGAGGCCATGGATATGTGGGCTTCTTTACAAACTCTCAATTCTTTTCCATTTGTCTATATGTCTATCTTCAGGCCAGCACTGCACCATTGTGATTGCTGTAGTAAGTTGTGAAATTATGAAATGTGAGACCTCCAACTTTGTTCTTCCTTTGAAAAATTGATTTGACTATTCAGAGCCCTATTTCAATTGCATTTGAATTTGGTGATTGATTTTTGCTTTTCTGTAAAAAAAAGTCTCTAGGGATTTTGATAGTTATTACATTGAATCTGCTGATAACTTGGGTAATTACTAGCCTCTCAATAATATGTCCCTATCCTCAAACAGATATTTCTATACCAATGTTTACACCAGCATTAATGATAAGAGCAAAAGGAGGCAGCAACACAAGGGTCTACCAGTGATTGAATGGATAAATAAAATGTGGCACATGGATGTAATGATAATTATTCAGTCTTAAAAAAATGAAATTATGACATATGCTACAATGTGAATGAAATTTGAAGACATCATGCCAAGAGAATTTTGAAAGCCATAAAAAAGTCTAATCCCATAGGATCTTGCTTATATGAAATACCTAGAAGACAGACTTTATAGTGAGTTATACGTATGGCAGACGAGCAGAGGGAGTTTCAGCTTAATGGGTGGAATAGTTTCTGGGGTGATGAAAAAGAAGTAATGGGTTTCAGGGATGTTAGCACAATATTGTGAATATAAGTAATATCACTGAATTGTACAAAAAATGGGATTGTTTTGCTTTATATTGGTTACACCAATACAAAAAGTTTTTTTTTTAGAAGTAGATGACCTAAAAGGGGAAAAAAAGAGTGGTCAGATAGGTAAAATTAGACAGAAGTGAGAATGCAGGCCTATCTAAATAATTTTCAGCTCAAGGTGATAACTGATATGTGACAGTCAAATGCAACATTAATTTGAACAAATAAGCACACATTGTGCGGGACAAACAAAAAATGTTTTCCTTGTAATCTCTGTTTTTAAATTAATTCATGCATTTTTAAAAATAGGTAGGATTAGAAATAGGAGAGTATATTCCAAGCCAAGAGATAAAGTGTTAGCAGAAGGAGGAAGCAGCCAATGCTGTTGAAGGCGATGGAGAGGATGAGAAAAACTGATAAGAGATCACGGGTTCAGTGCCAAGAAGAGATTCAGGGCAGTATTGGTATTAGAAAGATGATTGGAGTATGTTGAAGAGACAGTGGGGGTATTGGAGACAATGCCTTAGACATGTTAAAAAAATTTTGATACAAAGAGAAACAGAGAAATGGGACAGTAGCTGGAAGAGGGAATATGTAGATATTAGAATACCTCATGTTTGGGAAGATATTTCATATTTATTGTATTTATCTCCATGATTGCCAATTGTCTTTTGATTTTATTTATAGTGTATTTGCCATTAGAGTTTAAAGATTTTAAATATTTCCTTCATGATTTCTAGGTTTCATATCTTGTATAAAGGACTTCTTCAATTGAAGATTATGCAAATATTCTTATTTTCTTCTTAAAAAAAAAATTAAACATCTGTGTTAGATCATTTCCAAGCCAAATTTCAGGTCTTTGATTCAGTACAATATTTCTTTTATGGATTTAGGATCACATACATAACATGAAGTTTGAGGAAATTATTTTTCAAAATAATCTATAACTATAAATTCTAAAATGATGTTATTGCCTTTTCAAGTTAAAAACTATAAATGTATAAAGGAGAGAAAAGATTGATGATTGATAATCATAGTTTGATGTGCCAATTTTGCATTGTCATGAATGCAAGTATTCCTATATTTATGAATATGTGGAAATTTCATATTCTATTTTGCACCAATAAGTGTCATTAATTTGTCACTTATGTACAAAATCTCACCTCTTGGAATCTTGTTACTCACAAATAAGTCTATATTTAAGTCACCTACATATTAAATATAATAAACAAGACTAATTGGTAACAAGTTTAAATTAAATAAAAGATTATTGAAAGAGTGCCATTTTGATTGCAGCATGCTTTCCCAATGACATGTAAAATGAAAAACAAACAAACCAAAACTATGATCCTAGTAATATGTCCCAAATTTTTATTTATTGTCATTACTCAACAGCCGTCCTTACCTCTCTGTGAAGAATGAACAATAGAAAAGAAACAGAAAATATTGATTCTTCATTCTTGTTGCAATATTATCTCTGCTGAAGATATTTTAACATGTTCAAAACAAAAAATGGAAGAGCAGAAAAATAAATGTTTACTATTGACATGAATGCTAATGTAGAGAAACTATAAAGCCAGACAAAGTTGGACTAGTGCACATAAAATAAAAGGGTACTCATATTCATAGAATGCAATGCCCTTGTCACAGCCAAGGAAACTGGGGACTATGCCTATAAGGTGACTAGGCCAATGTCATAAATCAGGGTTTAGCAAACTGCATTTTAGCAAAGGCCCAGATGGATTTTTTTGTGCTTTAGGCCTGCATTGGATTGAATAGTGTTCCTCCAAAATTCCCATTGAACTGGAATCTCAGGATGTGAACTTATATAGAGGTAGTGACTTTGCAGCTTTATTTACTTAAAAGAATATGATTTTTTTTTACTGTTTTAGGGTGGGCCCTATATACAATGGCTGGTATCTTTATGAGAAAGCCATGTGAAGAGAGAGGCAGGGATTGGCATGAGGCAGCTATAAGGGAAGGAATGCCAACAATTGCCAGCAAACACCAGAAGCTAAGAGAGAAGCATGGAACAGTTTGAGAACAGGAACAGGTTCCCTCAGAACCTCAAGAAGGAAAGAACTCTGTTGATAGCTTGACTTTTTGAATTCTGGTCTTCTGAACTGTGAGACAATACATTTCTCTCATTGTAAGCTACCAAGTATGTGGTACTTTGCTACAGCAGCCCTAAGAAATTAATAGAAGATCACAAAGCTTCTGTGGCAATTTCTCAACTCTGGTGTTGCAGCACAGAAGCACAAAGAATATAAAAATAAATGAGCATACCATGGTGGCTCAGCAGACAGAGGTCTCGCCTGCCATGCTGGAGACCCGGGTTCGATTCCCAGTGCCTGCCCATGCAAAATAAATAAATAAATAAATGAGCATTGATAAATGCTGATAAAACTTTACTTATAGGAAGCAGACTGGATTCAACTTGTGGACCATTCAACTTTGGTCCCAAACTGTTAAACTGTTATTCTATTAAAGTTAGGGACTAGAACTCAGACGTTAGTTCCAAGAGCCATGCAAGGCGTGCTCTGTGATGCTTCTCTTACAATCTATACTTGACATCCTTAACAAGACAACTTGCCCCTTTCAGAGAATGATCCTAATGATTTTACTATACTTACTGATGTGTAAATAACAATTAAATTCATTTGCTATGCAGGGACTCTATATCAGAAAAGATAATTAGATAATCTTGAAAGATTATTGGATTCACTTACATTTCTATACTCCCTTCTAGCCTCTGTGGGAATGATTCAAATTGATGTCACAAGGACTACTGCCTTACATTTTCAGGGTCACTGATGTATGATGACAATTGAAATAGTTAAATCCATGAGTGTCATTGAAATTTGCTTGGCTAGAGGGAATAATGATATTTGCTGCCTGTAGAGACAATGTGCAATAGCACTTAATAGACTTGGGTGTGCTAGAATAATTCTGCCAAGATGTTGTTTTTGTTTTTCCTTTCTAGAGAAAACATATGCCAATTTAACTCAATTTTAATCTCCACTACTCTTAATGCCTGATTATGGCTATTTGAACCAATCAAAATTTTAACAAAGCACCTATTGCTGAAAGCACAAGTAAAATATAACATGTGATACCATAATTACGGTTCTCTTTACATAAAAGTTAGTAAATAAGAAGTGATATCAAGAATAAATGCTTCTTACCAACATATATATCTACATTTTTATTGTCTCTAATGGAAAGTATTATATGAAATGTCACATACATCTATGACAAAGTGGCCAGTACAATTATTCATTCAATCACCTAATATTTAATGAACAAATGCTATGAGTTAGGCAGTGGAATGACTGGGTACTAAAAATCAATAGATATTAGACAAAAATGTTCCTTACCCATGGACCTTTAACTGGAAAAATTCTTAAACTGTCACAAATATAAAATTATTAACTTCTGTGATAAATGTTATAATGGAAAAAATACAACGTTATGATTGAGAAAAGTTTTTATGATTCGGTGACCTTATTCTTGAAACATAAAAGGTTTATATCTATTCCAAGATTAAAGAAAAGAGGATTCCAGATAATAAATTACAATTAGCAAAGTGCATATAAAGAATCTTCAAAAAAATATCGTGGCATATTTAATGAACAATGTGAGAACTTCTCTGTGAGGCATTGTGGTAATGGAGAGGGCATGGGTTTGGGAGGCTAGCTAGAGACTAGATTCATGCTTGCTCTGAAGTCATGTTATGGAGTCAGATTTTTATTCTTAGTATAATCATAAACATATAAATGGTTTAAACAGAACATCAACATGACCTGATTGTTGTTTTAGGATTCTATGTACTATTGAAGAGGAAATGGATTTAGGTATAAAAGAGTAAGAGAGAACTATAAGAAAGATCTAGTAATAGTATGAAAGAGTCCAGGAAAGAGATAGGAGAACATGAGCTTAGCAGAAGCCTCAACACTAGTCCCTTACTTTAATAAGCTCAACAATGGGCTTAAAATATTTAGTAAACCATGTTGTAAATAGTTGTACTCTCATCCAAGCTTTGCTATTCTATTTATGGAGCACAGGCAGAGTATATTTAGATAATTTTTTAGGGTCTTACGATTATTGGAATACATAACAGCATTGACTTCATCTTAATGTCACCAACTGCATTAGTCCCTAACAAGAGAGTCAGCCAGTCCTATGAAACTTTGAAGCCAGGCATTGACTTCTCCTCTCTAGCTACAAAAGTCTTAGGTGGCATCTTCTTCCAATACAAGGCTGTCTGGTCTACATTGAAAATCTATTGTCTAGCGTAGCCACCATCATCAATTATCCTAGCTGGGTCTTCTGGATAACTTGTAATAACTTCTACATCAGCCCTTGTTGTTTTACTTTGCACTTTTATGTTATGGAGGTGGCGTCTTTACTTAAATCTTATTAACAAACATCTGCTAGTTTTAAACTTCCCTTCTGCACCTTCCTCACCTCTCTCACCTTTCATAGAATTGAAAAGAACTATACCTTGCTCTGGATTAGTCTTTTGCTTAAGGGAATATCATGGCTAGTTTGATCTTCTATGAAGACCACTAAAATTTTCTCCTTATCAGCAATAAGGCTATTTTGCTCTCTTATCATTTGTGGTGTTCACTGGAGTAACACTTTTAATTTGCTTCAAGAACTTTATCTTTATATTCAAAACTTGGATAAGTTTTTGAGACAAAGGGCCTAACTTTTGGCCTTTCTTGACTTTTGCCATGCTGTTTTAGTTTGATCCAGCTGCCAGAATGCAACACACAAGAGATGAATCAGCTTTTAATAAGGGGATTTATTTAGTTAAAATTTATAGTTTTTCAGAAGAAAGGCAGCTAGCTTTCATCTGGGGTTCTCTGTTACATGGGAAGGCACACAACAATGTCTGCCAGCCTTCTCTCATGGCTTTTGGGTTCCAAGAGCCTTCCCTGGGGTGATTCATTTTTGCATCTCCAAATGTCTGGGCTGAGCTGCAAGTGTTGAGATGAGGCATGCTGAGCTGTGAACTGTCTTTCTGAAGTTCTCTTTTAAGCCTTCAGCTAATTAAGTTACACTTCACTCATTGTGAAAGGTACTCCTCTTAGCTGATGCATATGTAATCAGCCGTGGATAAACTTCACATATGGATTATTTAAGTTAGCAGAAGCAGAATAACAAGGTATCATCACCTGGCCAAGTTGACACATGAACGTAACTACTACAAATGACTTCTTCACTAAACGTAATGATTTCTAGCTTATGACTTAAAATGAGAGTTGTCTGACCTTTCTTTTCACTTGAAACCTTAGATAACATTTTAGGGTTAATAATTGGCCTAATTTCGATATTGTTGCATCTCAGAAAGAGGGAGTCCTAAGGAGAAGGAAAGATAGGGGTCTGGCAAGTTGGGTAGATCCTGTATAAGGGGACCCTTCACCTAGAATCAGTCCTTCAGGTAAAAGTTGCTAGAGATAGTGAAAGGAGTTTTAATAACATATACAGGACAATAAAAAATAAACAGAGCAGATCAACATTCTCTTAGGAAGAAGAGGGAAGAGAAAGCTCTTTTTCTCTTTTTTGGGGGTAAAACAACTGCACAAACAGGGCAATCTAAAAATCATCCTGTACATGGAGGACAAATATCAGATAAATGAGCTAAAAAAAATTGTGATCAGTCAAAAAGTTAAACACAGTTATGCTAGGCTCTAGAAAAAGCTGAAACAAATGCAAAGAAGAGTCAAAGCAGAAAGCCAAACAACAAGAAAATCTTAGGCAAAGGAGGAAATCACCTCCAGAATAAATTAATCAAGAAAATCAGATGCCTAGACACCAGCAAAAAATTACAAGTCACATTAAGAAGCTTGAAGATATGGCTTAGTTAAAGGAATAAAGTAAAACTACAGATGAGATACAGAAGTTAAAGCAACTAATTAAGGATACTCAAACAAATTTTCTAAATCAATTAAATGAGTTATAAGAAAATGTGGTAAAACAGATGAAGCCTATAATGAAGGCACTGGGTGACCATAAAGAAGAACTTGGAAGCTTGCAAAAAAATAACAGAACTTATGGAAATAAGAGACATGATAGAAGACTTGAAAAATAGAATGGAGATATACAATAGCAGATTTGAAGAGGCAGAAGAAAGGATCAGTAAATGAGAGGATAAGACATGAAATCTTACACATCAAATAACAGATAGGGAAAAGAATGGAAAAATTTAAGCAGGGTCTCAGGAAACTGAATTCCAATAGGAAGCACATTAATATATGTGTTCTGGGTATCCCAGAAAATGAAGAAATGGAAAAAGGGGCAGAATGAATAATTTAGGAAATAATCACCCCATATTTCCCAACTCCTATGAAAGACATAAAATTGCAAGTCCAAGAAGTGCAACATATCTCAAACAGAATAGATCCATATAGACATACAACAAGATACTTACTAATAAAATTATCACATGCCAACAACAAAAAGAGAATTCTGAATGCAGCAAGAGAAAAGAAGTTCATCACATACAAGGGAATCTCAATAAGATTAAGTTTGGATTTGTCAGCAGAAACCATTGAGGAAAGGGCACTGCTATGATATATTTAAGGTACTAAAGAGAAAAACGCCATCCATGAACTTCTCTATCCAGCAAGGCTGTCCTTCAAAAATGAGAGTAAGTTTAAAATATTCAAAGATAAACAGACCATAAGTGATTTCATGAACAAGAGACCTGCTCTGCAAAAAATACAAAAGGGAGTGCTACAGGCTGATAGGAAAAGACAGGAGAGAGAAGTTTGGAGGAGAGAGTAAAATGATGATTATCAGTATGGGTATCTAAAATGGTGAAAAGAGAGACAAAAATAAGATATGACATATAAAATATGAAGGACAAAATGGTTGAAGAAAGTACTGCCTTTGAAGCAATAACATTGAATGTTAATGGATTAAGCTCTCCAATCAAAAGACATAGACTGGTAGACTTGATTAAAAATAACAACAACAAAAAACAACAACAGGATCCATCTATATACTGTTTACTTTAGACCCAAGTACAAAAATGGATTGTAAGTGAAAGGTTGGAAAATGATATTCCATGCAAACAGTAAACAGAAAAGAATGGGGGTAACTATACTAATATCAGACAAATTGGACATTAAATGTAAAACAGTTCAAAGAGACAAAGCAGGAATATATATTAATAAAACAGAGAATCCACCAAGAATAAATAAGATTCATAAATACTTATGTCCCAGCCAGAGTGCCCCAATATACATGAAACTGAACTGGCAATACTGAAATGAGAGATAGACACTTCTAACAATAATTGTTGAAGACTTCAAGACACTACTCTCACTACTAGATAGAATATCAAGGATGGTATCAATATAGAAACAGAGATCTTTAATAATATGATAAATGAACTTAGACTTAACAGACATTTACAGAACATGGCACCCCATGTGTTGGTTTGAATCTATTGTGTACCCCAGAAAAGCCTTGTCCTTTAATCCTCATTCAATATTGCTGGGTAGTATCTTCTTGATTGTTTCCATGGAGATATGACCAGCCCAACTATGGGTGGTACTTTTGATTAGATTGTTTCCACGGAGATGTATCTCCATTCATTCAAGGTGGGATTGCTTACTGGAATCCTTTAAGAAGGAACCATTTTGGAAAAAGCACAGATCCACAAGAACTGACAGAGCCACCAGCATTAACAGAGCCACCTGAATGGGCAGAGCTGTGAGCAAGCCATTGAAGAGCCTGGAGAGAAAGCTAACAGATTTTACCATGTGCCTTCCCAGCTGAGAGAGAACCCTGAGCTTCAGCGGTCTTTCTTAAGTAAAAGTAACCTCTTGTTGGTGCCTTAATTTGGATATGTTCATGGCCTTAGAACCATAAACTTACAACTTAATAAATTCCCCTCTTTAAAAGCCATTCTGTTTCTGGTATATCACATTCTAGCTTTCAAACTGGAATGGTTTTTTTGGTACTGGAGAAGTGGGGAATTGTTCTCCCAGAAGTGGGGGTGCTGCTGTGGTTTGCAAATACCAAACGTGTTAGAAAGGCTTTTTAAATGCACAAGGGGAAGATACTGGAAGAGTTGTGAAAAGCTTGCTTAAGAAAGCCCAGAATACTTTGAAGAGACTGTTGGTAGAAATATAGACTTTTGATAAGGCTTTAGTCAGAAATGATACATGGATTATTGCAAACTGGAAGGAAGATGATCCTTGTTTTAAAATGGCAAATAATCCAGCAAAATTGACCACAGGTTTTAGATGGAAGGCAGATTTTAAAAACCTACAAACCTGGATATTTAGCAGAAGAAATTTCCAAGCAAAATGTGGAAAATGCAGTGTGGCCAGTCCTTCACACTCATAGTAAAATATTAGAGGAAAGAGATAAATTGAGAACTGAAGTCTTGGGTACAAAGAAAACAGAAGTTGGTGTTCTGGAAAATACTAGGATTCTAGAAAGTGAGATCCCAGAGAATAGTGCACCTATGTGAGAATTTAACCAAATGTAGAACCAGTCAGCCATTTCAGGATAATCCAGGATCAGAGATAGTGTTATCCAGGAAGGATTTGTGGAAAATCATTTTGTCTGATAGGCATGATCCAAGCCTATTGCATAGGAAATGAACAAGAATGTTGTGGACTCTGTATAAATGGAATCACTACCAGTCTGGACTAAAAGGAAGAGAAAAGGGACAAATTGAATGAAAAATAACTTCAGAGGCAGAACTATGGATGCTATGGTCTGAAATCAAGAAACCATGGGCCAGGAGAGCAGGCTCACCCAAGTACCTGGAGAAAGTGTGTTTGCCCAGAAGGTAAAAGGTGGGCCTTCCACCTCATTGCAGTTGAAGAGTTGTGCTGCATCAGTCCTTGGAGAGGGTGGAGCACATTTCTGGGGCATTGGAGAGAGCTTGGCTTCTGCCCCATAGCTCTGGGGGGGTCAAGCATGTGCCCTGGAGATGGTAGAGAGCCAAGAAGTGCTTGGAGAGGCAAGAAGGCACTGCTTCTTAGTCTCCCCAATGTTCCCTAATGTTGCATTCAGAAAGAGGCAGGCCACTGCATAGGCCTTTGGAAAGGATTGGACTGCCACTTTCTAAAGCCCCAAAGATAAATGACTCTAAGACTTGAAATTTAATGGAGTTTGTCCTGCAAATTTTCAACACTGCTTGGGATCCGGTGACCCACATTCTTTAGAATGACCATATTAAAAAAAACAAAAGCAAAAACAAAAACCAGAAAATGGTAAGATGTGGAGAAATAGGTAAATTTATTCACTGTTGGTGGGAATGTATATTGGTGTAGCCACTCTGGAATGTAGTCTGACAGTTCCTCAGGAAGCAAATTATAGAATTTCCATATGATTCAACAGCCACATTACTAGGTATGTAATTGGAAGAACTGAAAGCCAGGACATGAATAGACATTTGCACACAAATATTTATAGCAGCATTATTCATGATTGCCAATAGATGAAAACAGATGTCCATCAACTGACAAGTGGATAAACAAACTGTGGTATGCAGACACTATGGACTATTAAGCAGTTTTAAGATAGAATGAAGTCATGATGCATGCAACAATGTGGATGAACCTTGGAGACATTATGGTGAGTGAAATAAGCCAGAAACAAAAGGACAAATATTGTATGGTCTCAATAATATGAACTAACTATAATGAGCAAACTCTGAAAGTTAAATTTGGCAGCACATGCTATCTGGATATAGAAACAGGGTAGTGACTGGGAAATTGCTGCTTAATGAATACAGAATGTTTAATAAGGTTGATTATAAAGGTTTAGAAATGCATAGCACAATACTGTGTGTAATAGTTTGCTAGCTGCCGGAATGCAATATACCAGAAATAGAATGACTATCAAAGAAGGGAATTTAATAAATTACAAGTTAACAGTTTTTAGGCTGTGGAAATGTTCCGATTAAAGTGAGACTATAGAAATTTCCAATCTAAGGTAAAGATACCTTGATTCAAGAAGGCCAATGAAGTTCAGGGTTTCTCTCTTAAGTGGAACGGCACATGGCGAACATGATCAGGGTTTCTCTCTTGGCTGGAAGGGCACATGGTGAATATGGTGGAATCTGCTAGCTTCCTCTCCAGCTCCCCAGGAGGCATTTTCCTTCATTTTCATTTCCAAAAGTTGCTGGCTGGTGGCTTGTGCTTCACAGATCTGCGGTATTCTCTGTTGCGGCTTTCTCATGGCTCTGTTGTTCTTCTCTGCTCTCTCTGAATCTCTAGCTTTCTCCAAAATGTTGGTTCCATTAAAGTAATCCAGACCCACCTGGAATGGGTGGAGACATATCCAATGCAGTTTAATACCCACTCTTGAGCAAATCACAAGTCCATGGAGATAATCTAATTCAAGTTTCCAACATACAGTACTGAATAGGGATTAGAAGAAATGGCTACCTTTACAAAATGGGATTAGGATTAAAAAATATGGCTTTTCTAAGGTACATAAATCCTTTCAAACAAGCACACTGTGTGGTGGTAGCAAAATAAACTAGGTATAACAAGAAAGCTTAATGGGTATATGGTTGAAAGAGGAAGGCTAGGTGCATGTATTTCACCAGAAGGAAAACTAGAGGATAAAAACGTAGACTGTATATTTTGCAAAACCTAGAGTGGATAATGATCCTGACTAATTATACAACTATAAGAAAGTTTTTACATTAACTAGAAAAAATATATGTCACTATTACATGGTATATTGGGAAATGCAATTAACTCAAACTAAAGTCTATAGTTCACAATAATACTAAACTATTATTTCATTACTTATAACAAAGGTACCATATCAAATCTGAATGTCAATAATAGGGGAATATAAGTGTATAGGATTCTTTTTTTTGGAAGAAATGGTAATGTTCTCATATTGACAGCGGTGGTAAATGCATAACCATATAATTATACCAACAGCCATTGATTGTACAATTAGGGTGGACTGCCTGTTGTGTAAGTAAATCTGTTTACAGAAAAAAAGAATAGGGAGAATAAGGAAATATGGGGCTATTTTAGTTTCTCAAATGCTACCAGAATGCAATATGCCAGAAATGGAATGGCTTTTATAAAAATAATTTATTAATATACAAGTTCACAATTCTAAGGCCATAAAAAAAATTGTCCAAACTAAGGCAACCCAGGGAAATATATCCTGATTCAAGAAAGGCCGATATCTGTCCGATGGGAAGTCACATGGCTGGAATCTGTTAGTCTTTGCTTCTGGTTCCATTGCTTCCACCTTTTGATGCCAGTGGTTTCATCTCTAAGCATCTGTGGGCCTTCACTTAGCAACTCTGGAAAACAACTCTGGGTTCTGGCTTGCTTAACATCTCATGGGAAGGCACTTGGTGACATAAATTGAGCTCTGCATCTCCAAATATCCGTGTCTAGGCATGTTCTTTCTCTCATGCTCCAAGCATCTCCTTTAGCACTCAAACATCTCCAACTGTCTGCATCTATGTCACTTCTGAACTTTCTCCAGATAAGGGAACCACTTTTAAAGCACTCCAGTAAACTAATTAAGACCCACCTTGAACGGATGAAGTCACATCTCTATCTAATCAAAGTTCACACCCACAAATAGGTGGGTCACATCTCCATGGAAACAACTTAATTCAGAGGTTCCACCCTAAATAATAGGTATAGCCCCCAAAGTTTGGATAAAGATCAAAATGTGAATTTTCTGGGGTACACAATAGTTTCAAACTAGCATAGGATTGTTTTGGGTTTCCTTTTAATTCTTATTTCTTTTTTCTGGAGTAAAGAAAATGTTCTAAAATTGATCTTGGTGATCAATGCACAACTATTAATGACACTGAGCTATTGATTGTATGCTTCTGATGGATCATATGGTGTGTGAATATATGACAATAAAATTGCTTTAAAATGAGGATATATTTTTACAGCATTTAAAAAATTATCTAATTTAACAAAGAAGCTGCTCATATCATTAATGAATGAGTGAAATTCTGACATATGTCTTCACTGTTTCCCATGTCTTACTTATTAATGCAATGAATATACTAACCACCATGCATATCATATCAACAATGATTTGTCAATTCCAATCATATGTTGGATACAAATAAGTGAATTCTGAAAAAAAAAATCAACCAGAGCATTTTGCCAGAATTGATTGGCTATGTGGAATTTAAAATATGACAATTCTATTTTTGTGCGTGGTTTATTTCATGCAACATGTTTTCTTCAAGATTGATCAAATTTGCCATGTTTAACAGAACTTCATTTTCTTCTATGGCTGAATAATGTTCCATTATATTTATATAACACATTTTGTTTATCCATTCATCAGTTGATGGACATTTGGGGGCTGCCACTTTTTGGCTATTGTGAAGAATGCTGCTAAAAGCCTTCGTATATTTTATATTTCATCATTATTTGTAGGTTTTTTTTGCTTTATGTCCTGCAAATCAATAAAAATGACAATCTAATTCATATAGACACTGTTCTAGCTTACTAGCTGCTGGAATGCAACACATCAGAGATGGATTGGGTTTCAATAAAAGGGGATTTATTTAGTTAATGTATAGTTCTTCAGAGGAAAGGCAGCTAACTTTCAACTGAGGTTATTTCTTACATGGGAAGGTGCAGGGAGATCTCTACTGGCCTTCTTTCCAGGCCTCTGAGTTCCAACAACTTACCCCAGGGTGATTTCTTTCTGCATCTCCAAAGGCCTGGGCTTAGAGCTGTGAGTGCTGCGATGAGGTATGCCAAGCTGCTTGGGCTGTGCTCCATTGAGCTTTCTCATTGAAGTACCAGCCAATTAAATCAAACATCATTCATTGCACAGGCATGCCTCCTAGCTGACTGCAGATGTGGTCAGCAACAGATGAGGTTCACATGCCATTGGCTCACGTCCACAGCAATAGAACTGGGCATCTTCACCTGGCCAAGTTGACATCTGAATCTAACTACCACAGACATTTAGATTTTACCAGAGACCAAGTTGTTCAACTATCAGTACATCATTGTTTGGAATAGAAACTTTTCTACAAATTCCCAGAGTATAGATGATGAGAGGAAAAGAAAAGAGGAGAAAATAGATTGAGAAAGTATAAGAAAAATCAGTGTTCAACCATGGAGATCGAATATCTTATCATTGGATTTATAAAAAGAGAGGAAGTAGGAGTTTGAGAGTAGTGGTTTCATAAAAAAACAGAAAACTATTTCTCATAGTTGAATTGACTCTCTTAGAACCCAATAAAATTTACACCTGGGAGTTGGAATTAGTGTCTTGGAGGAATGGCATGAGCCACTGATTTTATAGGCTACCAGTCTTACTTGGTTATGTATATATGCTATTTAATAAAAAATAGAAAAAGGGAAAATACAAGCAGATAAGAAAATAGAGTGAATGAGAGAAGAGAAAGTGATAAAACTATTGTAGTCAATAATTCCTAAAAGCTTTACTCTTCAGGAAAAAAGTGATATGGAGCAGTAGGTGAAGAGGGATATGAAGTGAAAATATTTTTTTCATCACCTCAAACATAACTATTAACCAATTAGTCTATAATTCCTTGCCCTGTGTGCTGGTTTGAATTTGTGGACCCTAGAAAAACCATGTCCTTTAATCCTCATTCAATATTGGTGGGTGAGAGGTTTTTAGTTATCCATGAATATGTAACCCACTGAATTGTGGGTGGTAAGTTTTGATTAGGTGATTTCCTTGGAGGTGTGTCTCCACTGATTCAAGATGGGGTTGCTTACTGGAGCCCTTTAAGTGAGAACCATTTTGGAAAGAGCTACAGAGCCCATGCAGCCAGAGACCTTTGGAGATGAAGAACGAAAAAGCCCCTGGGGAACTTCATGAAACAAGAAGCCAGGAGAGAAAGCTAGCAGATGCCGCCATGTTTGCTATGCGCCTTTCCAGTTGAGAGAGAAACTCTGAATTTCATAGGCCTTTTTGAACCAAGGTATCTTTCCCAAGATGCCTTAGATTGGACACTCCAGTGACCTTGCTTTAGTCAGGACATTCCCACAGCCTTAGAACTGTGGACTTGGAACTTAATAAATTCCCCCTTTTAAAAGCTGTTTTATTTCTGGTACATCGCATTCCAGCAGTTTGCAAGCTAGAACGCCCAAGGTAACGTAAAAACCATCATTTTTCTCCACGAAGTTTGCTGCTTCTAGGCATTTCAAGTAAGTGAAATTATATAACCATTATATTTTTGTGCATGGCTTATTTCATACAACATGCTGTCTTCAAGACTGGTTCAAGTTGTCAGAACTTCATTCTTATTATGACTGAACAATATCCCATTATGTGTATGTATTACATTTTGTTTTGCATTTATTGGTTGATGGGCATTTGATTTGCTGCCACTTTTTGGTAATTGTGAAGACTACTACTACAAACCTTGGTGTAAAAATACCTGTTTGAGTTCCTGTTTTCAACTCTTTGGGGGTATATAACAAGAACTAGGATCGTGAGTGATTTGTTAATCCCATTTTCAAGTATAAAGAACTGCCAAGTGGTATTTTTTTGTGATTTTTGATTTGCATTTATCTACTGCATTCTGATGACCAAAAATATTAAGTGTCATTTCATGTGCTTATTGGCCCTTTATATATTTTCTTTAGATTATGGTGTATTCACATCCTTTGACCAATTTTTAAAAGGGTTATTTGTCTTTTTGTTGTTAAGTTTTAGCAGTTCTTTATATATTCTGGATATTAAACCATTCTTATAATAAGATTTACATTTAATTTCTCCCATTATGTAGGTTGTCTTTGCACTTTCTTGATAGTTTCCTTTGATGTACAAAAGTTTTTAATTTCAATCAAGTACATTTTTTCTGTTTTGTCTTTGGTTGCTTGTGTTGTTTACAACATATCTAAAAAATCACATCTAAATCTATGTGATTTTTTTCTAGAAATTTTTTCCTAGGAATTTTATAGTTTTAGCTTTTATGTTTAGGCCCTTGACCCTTTTTGAGTTCTTTTTTCTTTATAGTGTGAGGTAGGGGTCTAACTTCTTTCTTTTGCATGTTGACTTCTAGTTTTCCCAACACTCTTTATCAAAGAGACCATTCTTCTCCCAACCAGTGTATCAGGCATTCTTGTTAAAAACTCAACTGGCCAGTGATATGTGAGTTAATTTATGAACTCTCAATTATGTTCGATTAGTCTATCTTTACAGAAGCACCACAGAGTTTTGTTGTAAGTTTTGAAATCAGAAAGTATGAGACCTCTAACTTTGATCTTCTTTGGAAATATTGATTTAGCTATTCTGTGTCCTGATTATTCCATGTAAATTTGAAAATCAGCTTTTGCATTTCTGTAAAAAAGGGTTTCTGGGATTCATGTACTGCATTGAATTTGTAGTCAGCTTTGGGAAATATGATACCTGATAATATTGTCTTCCTATCCATGAAAACTAGATATCTTGGCATTTATTTAGGTCTTCTTTTATTTTTTTTTGCAATGTTTTATAGTTTTAAGTATACAAGTCTTTCACTTGTTAAATCCATTTCTAGGTATTTTATTATTTTTTAGCTATTGTGAAAATGATTGCGTTTACAATTTGCATTTCAAAATATTGTTTGGTGATATGTAGATACATAACTAATTTTTGCATGTTAATCTTTCAGCCAGCAACTTTGCTCAGTTCCTTTATCAGTTCTCATAGTTTTCTTGTGGATTCTTTGTGATTTTCTATATTAGGGATTATGCCATCTGTGAATAGATATATTTTATGTCTTTTCTAATTTGGATGACTTTTATTTCTTTTTCTTGCCTATTTTTTCTGGAAAGACATTCCAGTACAATGTCAAATAGCAGTGGTAGAACCAGGCATCCTTGTATTGTTTCTGATCTAAGGGGAAATTTTTCAGTCCTTCATAACTTAGTATAAAGTTAGGTAAGGATGCTTTTTCTTTATTAGAGATGCTGTGAGTTTATAGAACAATAATTCATAAAATACAAGATTCTCATAAAACACCCTGTGTTAACACATTGCACTAGTTAAGATAATAGTTTTTATTTTTTAATATATTGGAGCCTCTGGATCATGTTTGTTTGCTCATGATAGTGATCTGGAGTAGAGAGATAGGATTCAATTTACCAACAAAATGGGTGACTTTTCATATTAGATGGGAATATCCCCTTTTGTAACCACAAAGAAGAAAGAATGCAGATTAAGGCAGGTGCATTGAATACTTATTTAAGAGAAGATGAAATTTGAATATAAGAGATTCTTCAATGGAGTAATCATAAAGAGACTTACAGCAAAAACCAAAGGTAAATGAAGTCAAACTGTGTTAAATAGAACTTTACAGAGGAACATAGTGCATTCCCAGGAAATAATGATTAATTTATACTATATATATTTAGCTTTGTTTTAATTTCAAACAATATGGAACTATGCCACCTAATTATTTTCTGGGATTCATTTTTTTTTAAACACATACTTAAATATTTCAGAGATTACAGGGAAGGTAATTAACAACTACCAGGCATAGCTTGAATAGGTCAGATAACTTTTCCCCTTTCATTCTTATTTATCTACATTTTCTTCATGTGAATACAGGATTAGAAATTCCAAAGTTCCAGCAGCCTTCATGTAGGATTATAGTATTTATTTTCAAACCTGGCATTCCTCCTCTTAGCGTGATGCCACACTATATCTGTACAAAAAAAAATCTCATGGACTTAACTTCAGATTTAGCAGTCTAACAGCCCCAAAATGATATCTGTCTTCCCTCTTACATTTTCCCATTTTACATTTAGAAGATCTTTTTTTCATTCTGCATTTTCTGAAATCACATTTCTTCTTATTCGTGAGCTCCTTTATCCTTCTTAGTCAGGAAAAGTGTTTGTAAGGATACATCTGTGAAAGAGTGTGCACACACACTCACCTACACCACAAACACCTTCACATACATGTGTGTGTTCAAATATTTAAGGTAAAAAAAAATTGCTAACCTTAGCAAGAAATTGCTTAAAATATCATAGTTTAAATTATCTGAATTATCTTAATATGTTTCCAAAATTCTTTTAAGCTAGCTTTTGGAGACGTATTCAAATTTAATGATGGGACCTGGCTATATTTTCTCTGCCAATATTAAGTAGAGCAATTTAAATATATAACAATATAGTTTAGATCCACAAGAATGATCCTGACTATTACTTACTGAAATGGATGTGTGATTGAAAAATTAACATTGTTCTGGTGGTTTACTGTGAACTAAAATGGAGATGACATCATACAGCTATTTCCATTTCAGTCCAATTTATTCAAAATGGAATAACATTGTCAAATATAAGTCCTATAATACCTTAAGAAAAAGTATTCATTTAGTGCTCTTTATGTTCAAGAAAAATTCTCTACATATTTTCGATAATATATTTAGAAAATAGTGGGTCCTAGGTTACCAACTTTACATGTATTTGTTAAATTGTTTCATGTGTCCTAGATTTGAAGCTACATAAAGTAATCATATTGTCTCCCTCCTATATACAGAAAATAAAATAGAATCAGGGCACTTGCCATATGGTTCCAGTTTGTTAAGTTCCCATTCAAATGCAAATTCCTGAAGGTGTTTCTGAAGCATAAAGCTTGTAAATTCAGTTTCCAAAAGGAAATCTCTTTTGTTTCTAAAATTAGAGCAGGGAGTTCTGTAGTCTCTTTTACTTATCACAGCATAGTCAGCTATTTGTTCTTGAATTATCTAATAATAAGAACACATTTTCCTAATCAGAATTAAACTAAGTCATAATTAGTTGAACTGCATTGTTACTCATTAATTAGGCCTTTTTAATACCAATGACTTTACCCTAGAAAAAAAATCATCTCCTCCTGTTTTTCATGCTTTAAATTATTTACATTTCTTAAAAGTAGCTACAGATTCTCTGAAGTGTTTCCTATGAACTTTCCTTACCTTGCGTTAAACTATTCATCCTTTCCTTTAATAAATAGAGGACTTTTTATGTCTCTGTCATTACTTTCTTTTCTATTGACACATTAATTTCTCCATCTTACATTTTCTGATCACTTAGCTAATTTAAGATCCTAAAGGGCAAAGCTCTCCCCAACATTTAAAAAAATGTACAACATTGGTACATAAAGAGTTCACTTTCTTTGTTTTCATAATATGATACAAAACCACCAAGATATTTACCCCAATAAAATTTGGGGAGGGGGGTGAAAGCATATTTGCTTAGGAGAATAGCAATAATTAAATTTAGAGGCCACAGCAAGAGTACAAATGGGTTTCTTTGTGTCCATAAGAAAACAGAGCCCAAGTTTTGGGTCTGTATGCCTCTTCTCAGAAAACATGAAACTGATTGATTACCAGGAAACGACTACTGAGATTTATGCTACTGAGAATTATGCATTTTCCATGAGGCCCAGTCATTTTCAAGAAAATTTGATATATCAGTCAGGGTCCTGGTTAGAAATAGCACATCTAAAATGGGCAATCCGAAAATTTTTTAAGAGGGGGTTATATACAAAAGCCGTAGACAGTTTTGGGAAAGCGCAACATAGTTCAGTAACACTGGGCTGAAAAGAGCAGGTCAAAGCTACCACTCTTTAGGCTGATGGAAAAAGGAGGGGTGCTTACAAGGACCCCAGAGAGGCCTCTGAGAGATGTGTGAAGGCAGCTGGTGGAAGAGCTAAGGTCCTTAGACAAGGGATGCAGCTAACCAGAGACAAAACTCAGAAGGATACCTTTGACTAACTTCGCTTTCTTTTTAGAATCTTCCTTTGGTATTTCCCATTGGATGGCCACACAGGTTAGAGGGCCAGGGAGAAGAGGATATTGTCCACACAGTCAGCTTCCTGGGACACTGTGCAGAGAGGAGTGTAGAGCTGGCGAGGCAGCAGCAGGTGTCACGCACACCTGGCGTAATTGTTACTGCTCTGTTTCCTCTGTTCTTTTTAAAGAGATATGCTGAAAAAACTGTTCACACTTTATATATGTACAAATCATTTCTTAAACATCCCTTAAGAAATGCTTGATGAAAGTAATTAAAAAGTGTTCATCAAATGTATAAAGATAAAAAAAATTCTACAAGTAAAAGCACATAAATATACAACATTTTTAAAATTAGGAAATCAAGGAGACATAGAGGAGAAATAATAGAGGTAGGATTCATTTGAACAACCCTCAAAATCTCAAAAATAAAATTGCTAATGCCAATTATATAGCAATGAAAAAGCAATAAAAATTAATGAGATGGAATTTAAAATTCAAACTCTATATAGGATGTAGGTTACTCTAGTGCATTCTTAGAACATTTATAATATATATAACATGTTGTGAAAGTATTTAATACATTAAAAAAGAAGAAGCCATGCAAGAAACTTTCTAAAATGCAATATAACTAAAAATAATCAGAGAAACATTGAAATATACAGTTGGAAACATTTAAAACAATAAATAAAAAGTGATGGTACAAGAAAAATTTTAACTATGATTATATTTCTTACTGTGGCACCAAGATAACCAATATCTTGATTCTTAACTTTCTAAGAACAAAGTATTAAAGTGAAAGAATAATATTTATTTCAAGAGACTAAATATAAAGAATAGAACCACTTTGAACAATATGGAGAAATGAATTAAATATAATATAGGAAAATAAGATAGAATGGATATTAAAGGAGAAAATTTATAGCATTATATGAATAAATAAGCAGCTAGAATCTATACTAAATATTTGTGTATCTGTGCTATATGTGTCTGTGTGTAGGGAGAGAGTGCTATAAATATACATGCACACACACTTTACAACATGGTATTTGAAAAAATATATGTGCATGATTAGTACCTTTTAAATATTTGATAAGATGGTATTATAACCAGAAAATGCAAATTATCAAAGAGGACTGAAATAAGAAACCACATAAAATTTACTTACAAATAAAAAGAAAAATAAAAGAACAGTTTCAAAGTCACACTTCAAAAAATACAGCAATACAAAATATTAAGTGGAAAAATTAAAACATTCTATAAAAACACAAAAGTGTATATCTTTCATGCTATATAAATTTTTAATATATAAAAGAATGGAATTTAGTTTTGGCTCTACTATGCTAAATATGATTTCTATTTTCTGAAAATTGTTTACATATTATTTATGACTTAGGATTTTTTTTAGTTTGCAAAAGTTGCCAGAATGCAAGATACCAGAAATGGAATGGTTTTATAAAGGAAATTTATCAAGTTCCATGTTTATAGTTCTATGTCCATGAAAATATCCAAATTAAAACACCAACAAAATGCTAGAAGTCTTTCCTCAAGGAAGGTATGGTCCCCTTGATGCCTTAATTTTGACACTTTCATGGTCTCAGAATGGTAAATTTGTAAACTATCAAATCCCTATTACAAAAAAGTGATCCATTTTTTATTTATTGCATTCTGGCAGCTTCAGCAAATCAAAACAACCACCATATTTTACCAAAACATTTCCATAATTCCAAATAGAAATTCTCTATATATTTAGCCTTAACTTCCCATTCCTCATGCCCAGAACGTCTCCTGGTATTCTAGATTTTAGATTCTGACTCTATGAGTTTGTTTATTCTAACTGCTTCAAATCAGTGTTATCACACAGTATTTGCCTTGCTGTGTCTGGCTTATTTCACTCAATGTGATGCATTTCTTTCATCCATATTGTTGTATAAATAAGGATGCCATTCCTTTTTATGGCTGAATAATATTAAACTGTATGTATATACCATATTTTACATATCCATTCATTGGTTGATTGATATTTGGGTTATTTCCATCTTTTGGACATGTGAGTAATGCAACAAGAGCATCAGTGTAAAAATATCTTTGATTCCTTGCTTTCACTTCTTTGTGATTTATACGGAGTAAGAGGACAGCTGCATTATATGGTAATTTTATACTTAGGTCCTTGAGGAATCACCACATTGTCTTCTACAGCAGATGCACTATTTTACATTGCCACCAGTAATGAATAAGTTTTCCTGTTTCTCTGTGCTTTTTCCAACACTTGTTATTTTCCATTTTTTAATAACAGCCATTCTAATGGGTGTTAAATGGCATCTTATTGTGGTTTTGATTTGTGTGTCCCTGATACCTAATCATGCCAAGGACATTTTCTTGTGCTTTCTGGCCATTTGTATACCTTCTTTAGATATATCTCTATTCTATTCTTTGGGCCATTTTTAAAATTGGATTGTCTTTTTGTTGTGAAGTTGAAGGATTTCTTCATATTTTCTGGATATTACATCTTTATTGGATATGAGGGTTCCAAATACTTTCTCCCATTAAATAGATTGTTGTTATCTTTTCATGATAAAGTCTTTTGATGCAGAAATGTCTTTAGTTTTGATGAGGTTTCATTTATCTATTTTTTTCTTTTTTTGATTGGGCTTTGGGTATAAAGTTTATGAAGTCATTGTGTAACACAAGATCCTAAAGATGTTTTCTTCTAGTAGTTTCATATTTTCAGCTCTTATATTTAGACCTTTGATTATTGATTTGATTTTTATATAAGGTATGAAGAAGGGGTCCTCCGTTTTATTTTTTTTTTTCAAATGGAAATCTGGTTTTCGTAGCAACTCTTGGTGTAGTGACTATTTGTTCCCAATGAGTGCTCTCTTCCTTTTTGTAAAAATCAGTTGGCCGTAAATGTAAAGGTTGACTTCTGAACTCTTAATTTGATTCTATTGTTCTAATATGTCTGTTTTTATGTCAGTGCAATGTTGGTTTGATCATTTGACTGTGGTTTTTTAAGATTGGGAAATGTGAGTCTTCCAACTTCATTTCTCTTTATCAAGATGGCTTTGGTTATTCAGGGCTCCTTATGCGTCCATATAAATTTAATGATTGGCTTATCCAGTTGTGCAAAGAAGGTTGTTAGAATTTGTGGGGGGATTGTACTGAATCTATAAGTTGCTTTATATAAGACTGATATCTTAACATTTGGTTTTTAGAACTATGAACACAGAATGTCTTTCACTTATTGAGATCTTTATTTCTTTTAGCAATGTTTTATAGTTTTCTGCATCCTACATTCCAACATTTATTCCTAAATACTTTATTCTTTTAGCTACTATTGATGCTAAATGGGATTCTTTCTTGATGTCTTCCAATTTTTCATTGCTTATGTGTGTAAACGCTACTTATTTGAGGTGTTGCTCTTATACCCTGTCATTTTGTTGATTTTATTTATTATCTCTAGGAGTTTTGTGTATTTGCCAATATTTTCTGTATATAGTATCATGCCATCTGCAAATAGGAAAGTTTTATTTATTTTCCAATTTGGATGTCTTTTATTTCTATTTTTTATGTAATAGCTTTGCAAGAACGTCCAGTACAATGTTTAATAATGAAGATGACAGTGGACATCTTTATCTTGTTCCTGATGCTAGAGGGAAAGGTTTCAGTCTTTCATCACTAAGAAGGATGTTAGATGTGAGCTTTTCTTATATGCCCCTTAGAGTTGAAAAAGCTACTTCTACTCCTAGCATTACTAGTGTTTTATCAAGAAAAGGGGTTGGATTTTTTCAAATGCCTTTTGTACATCGATTGAGCTAAGCATTTATTGTTTTGCTTCCTTCATTGTGTCCATGTGGTATGTTACATTAATTGACTTCCTAATGTTGAGCCAACTTTGCATACCAGGGGTAAATCCCACTTGGTCGTGCTGTATAATTCTTTTAATATGGTATTGGATTCAGTTTGTTAGCATTTTAAGGATTTTCGCATCTGTGTTCATAAGAGGTATTGTCTTCTTTTGTGGTGTGTTTCTCTGTCTTTTGCATGAGAATGATTTTAACCTCCTAGGATGAATTAGGGAGTGTTCTCTTCACTTTTTAGGAAGAATTTGATCACAGGTGGAGTTAAGTCTTCTAGGAATATTTGGTAGAATCTCCCTATGAAGTCATCTGTACTGATCTTCTCTGTGTGGGAATGTTTTTTGATGACTAATTCAATCTCTTGAATAGTGTATTAGTTAGGGTTCTCCTGAGAAGCAGAATCAACAGGAAACACTTGCAAATATAAAATTTATAAATGTGTCACATGTAACCTTGGGAACATAGAGTCCAAAATCCACAAAGCAGTTTATGAAGCTGACAATTCCAATGGAAGGTCTGGATGAACTCCACAGGGGAGGCTTGCCAGCCAAAGTAGGAAGAGAGCTGGTCTCTTCTGAATCCTCCTTAAAAGGCTTCCAGTGATTAGATTAATCATCACTCACTGGAGAAGACACCCCCCTTGGCTGATTACAAATGGAATCAGCTGTGGATGCAGCTGATGTGCTCAGAATCTAATTCTATGAAATTAGATCATCGCGACAGACAGGCCAGCACATGCCCAACCAGACAAACAGGTACGAGCACTTGTCCAAGTTGACACGTGAACCTGACCATGGGAAATAGTAATTGTTTTTTTGAGATCTTCTGTTTCTTCTTAAGTCAGTGTAGGTAGTTTTGGCATTTCTAATAATTTTCCCATTTCGTCTAGATTATATAATATATTGGCATATAATTATTTGTAGTATCCTTTTAATTGTCCTATTTATTTCAGTACTTTCTGTAGCAATGTCCCCAAGAAGTGAATGAAAATAGAAACACAACATACACAACTTATGAGATGCAGTAAAAGCAGTGTTTAGAGGGAAAGTTATAGCTCTAAATGTTTACTTTAAAATAGAAAAAAAATTTCATGTCAGAGACCCAAACTCAAAACCAGAGGAACAAGAAAAGTAAGAGCAAATGTAATAAAGCAAACCAAAAGAAGAAAATAACAGTGGGTAGAGTGGTGATAAATGATTTACAAATCAAAATAGCAAGAGAGAAAAATAAACAAAATCAAAAGTTGGTTGTTTAAAAAGATTAGTAAATTGACAAACCTCTAACTAGACTGAAAAAAAAGAAACAAGTATACAAGTAATGAAAATCAGATTGATTTTTATGATTCCATTTTCCCACTTTTACTGGTTTTGAATTTATAAAAACTACATCTCTTCTGTTAGTAATTATTCTAGAAATTACAAGACTTCTTAAGTTATTGAAGTCACAGTTAATCAGTGTTTTATCCTCCTCTCCTAAAGTAAAAGTTATCAGAACATTTAATTCCATTTACCTTCCTCTAAAATTTTATGTTGGCTTTTGTCATGAATGTTAAAATTAATGTACCATATCATATTTAATTTCAAACAATATTGTTTTATACATCCCTTCTTTGTTTTAGATTTAATTTCATATTTAGCAGGCTTTGCTCTTCAGTTCTCTCTGTATCCTATGTTGTCCATATTAAATCACTTTAATTATTCTTCAAATTTCCTCTCTCTGTGATCATTTTCCTTCCAGCAAAGCAATTCTGTCATAATTTTCCTTAGTCACTATTTCCTCTCAGTTTCTAGTTTAAGAAGTTCATTCTTTTCTTATTCTTTCCTCAAATGTTGTCTATGTACCATTTTTTACCTGCAATATTAAAGAAAAATGTACTAGACTATCACCTTATCTTCTATATTTTTTAGCATTTCCTTCAAGCTCCTCCTAATGTCTAGATAATTGCTTCTTTTTGAATACTGTATGATGGGGGTCACATTTCATTCTTTTATCTTGTGAGTATCCCATTATAGCAGCACCATTTATTGAATTTGTTTGTTTGTTTTGGGGGAGTGCATGGGCCAGGAATCAAACCCAGGTCTCCTGCATGACAGGAGCAAAATTTTGCCTGGGGGCAGGCAAAATTCTACTGCCGAACTACCCTTGCACCCCTTAGATAATTACTCTTAACCAGTCTTCCAGTTCATCATTTTTTCTCTTTAGCTGTTTCTGAATTATAGTGAAAATCTGTCCACTTTTTAAAACTTTCATTATTCTTTTAAAGTTCCTAGAAATTCTCTCTGATTCATTTCCACTTTTATGCACACTTTTTTTTTTTTTTTTTTTTTTTAAAGGAAAGACAGAGAGAAGGAAGGAAGGATAGAAGGAAGGAAGGAAGGAAGAAAGGGAAACATTTTTAAACATTTTCTTGTTTTATTGTATTCTGTTTCTCCGTTTTTGTTACATGGGCTGGGGCCGGGAATCGAACCGAGGTCCTCCGGCATAGCAGGCAAGCACTTTGCCCGCTGAGCCACCGCGGCCCGCCCCGCACACTTTTTAATAGTATGCTTTTTCTGGAAACCTGGACTTTTTTTTTTATATAGTAAACATTTTCTAAAATTGATTTACGATTGATAATTCAAATCTTTCAATGATATATAAGACTGCTTCTGTAATCTGTTGTTAGTGCTGGATTTTTGTTGTTATTAGTTCACAGGTATTTGTGGATTTATTTTAGTTACAGGCTGATTATTGTTCTGGAAACATTATTTTGGAGGATAGCATAATGACGTTTTTCCATGGAAAATGCATTTGTTCCTGTCAGATAAAAAATGGCACATTCAATTAATTATTAATTCAACCTAAATATGTGGCATGAGGTTTTAATCAATTCACACAAATAATATGAATTGGTACTGTAATATGCAGCATCTGTTTACAATTCCTCTGGAACATATGGACATATTTGCCTTTTATCTCTGCAACATCAAAAAACTGTTTTTCCAGTTACTTGGGGTATGTATTGTGAGTGAAAAGTCAGCAGATTTCTGGTTACAGTTCTTGCCTCTTTCTTCTATACTTCATAAGACTTGTCAAAACTAATATTGTTTACTTCTCCATTTTACTTTCTGTTAGATTTTATCATGGAAATACTTACTAACTTATAATCTCTTTATATATTGCAAATAATGACCTTTAAGTTGGCTTCAGCAAGAGGGTTGGTTTTAATCCTCTAGCCTACTGTATTTTGTGATTCAAAAATTACACATCCTAGTACGTGCTTCAGGAAGGCATATACTAAAATTGGAATGATACCGAAAAGTTACATGAAAATTTTGAAGCATTCCAATTTTTATAGAAATGCAATTCAAGTTAAGTTGTCAAATCAAATATAATTGTTATATATTTAGTATGTCAAATTTTAATACTCCTTGTGGTTATAAGGAGTATGTATGAAAAATATTCAGGTAT
Source organism: Tamandua tetradactyla (assembly GCF_023851605.1). Taxonomy (NCBI): domain Eukaryota; kingdom Metazoa; phylum Chordata; class Mammalia; order Pilosa; family Myrmecophagidae; genus Tamandua; species Tamandua tetradactyla. The sequence continues at coordinate 59,878,044 of NC_135345.1, forward strand.
CAATGATGTAAGACTCAATATGGTACAATACAAAACATCAAATAAACATGAAAGAAGATATTAATAGAAGAAATGAAGAACAAAAAGGTCTGAGACCTACCAAGACTATATAGCAAAATGGCAAAAGAAAGTCCTTCTTTATCAGGAGTGCCTTTAAATGTTAATAGACTAAACTTTCCAGTCAAAAGGCAGAGATTGACAAAATGTATGAAAAGGCATGACTGAACGATCTGCTTTTTACAAAATACTCACTTTAAATTCAAAGGGATAAGTGGTCAAAATAATAGAATGAATTTAAAAAGATGCCATGAAAGTAGTAACCAAAGGAAAGCTGGTGTAGCTATACTCATATCAGATAAAATAGACTTTAAGTAAAAAACTCTTATGAGGCACAAAGACAGTCACTATATACTGATAAAGTGGCCAATTAAGCAAGATAAATAAAGCTAGAAATCAATAACAGAGGGACAAACTGAAAATTCACAAATATGTGGAAATAAAACAACATACTCTAAAAAAACAATAGGTTAAAGAGGAAATAACAAGGCAAATTAAGGAATACCATAAATGAATGAGTATGAAAATACAATATATCAAAATGTATTGGATTTATCAAAGGCAGCGCTGAAAGGGAAATTTATAGGTCTAAATTATTACATTAGGACAAATAAAAAAGGAGGATTATGGAAATACTGAGGAATAAGAAGCTCCAGGACTCAATTTTTCCAACTAAGCAACTATTAAACAGGCAGGGACTCACTGAAACAACTATTTTAAATGCAGGCCAGAAGAATACTATACAGTATCTAGGGACAAGCAGGAGGAAGAGGCTGAGAAATTACAGTAAAGAACGGTCAATTACTCCCTCTGTCTGTTGGCTAATGGAATCCATGATTCCATTCTTGCAGCAGGATGTCCATGGATTCCAGTTCCTGGTACAAAAATATCCTCTTCCCCAAGAACAAAGATGAGCATGGATGATCACTGATCATGGCTTCGGTTTAGTGAATTTGATCACTGGGGTCTCAGCTCTTAGGGCAGCTGTTGTTTCAACCCATCCTCGAGAGGAATGGTGGCAGTGAAGATTTAAAAGTGTTGCACTTTCTCAGGGATTGGGGGACAGCTAGTGAAGGGCTGCATTTGTTGGGTGGGCCAAGAAAGCTCAGCTTTGGGGAGCTATCAGAAAAACTCTTGGTGACCTTCCGGTACCTCTTCCTGGAGTAATTTGGAGCTGGCATGTGCCTGCTGTCTTTGTTCCTGGCCTGTTTTGGCTGGTATAGGCTGATATGTGAAAGTATTATCTATTGCACCCTTCTCCCAGAAATTCACTACTAGGAAAAGCAGCTTGAGACAAGAGAAGTATAAATACTATAGAGGTAGACAGTCTGGAACAAAGGTCTGCTTGCTTCAAACACATAGGAGAGGGATGACTGGTCCTCTAGGAAACAAAGGGAACATCCAAACTCCTGTCAATGAAGGAAGTCAAAAACAACTAAAAAGCAAAATCTCAAGAAAAGCAAAGACCCAGAAATATAGAGAAAACCTTGCATTCTCATTGGGCAGGATTTCCTGATAGGAGGACAGAAGCCCAAGAAAATCTTTGTCTTATCATCAGTTAGTTACAAAACCAAGCTCAAGGAATAAATCTCAGAGGTAACATTTCAAAATATTAAAATATACAGTTTGCAACAGTAGAGTACAAGACAAAGAAACAGGAGATGATATCACATCCAAAGGAAGAGGATAAATTTCCAGAAGACACCAATGAAGAAAGTGAGAATATGGATATACCAAACAAAGCTTTAAAACACAATCATGAAAAAGAGCCCAGGAGACTTCCTGGAAGATGGCGGCTTAGTAAGACGCGCGGATCTTAGTTTCTTCTCCAGGACACCTACTAGGGGAGTAGAAACATACAGAAAGCGCCCAAAGCCACAACAGAGATAAAAAAAGGCAGCATACCCCATCCTGGAACGGCTGGCTGGCTGAGAGAAGCAGCTCGGGTGAGATCGCCGAGGCGCGCGGGCCTTACCGGGCGGGGTGGCAAGCGGCCGGAGTTACTCCCTTCCCCCTTCCCGGGCCGGCTGGGAGAATTGGAGAGGCGGTCCCCTGAAACAAAGACGGCTGGCGCCCACACCACGCGCAGCCCCCGGACCAACTGAGAGAATTGGATCGGAAACCCCCAGGCCGCGGAGAACGGTGACGGGTGGGGGAGGCCCCTTCCAAACCCGTGACTCCCGGGGAACGTGCACTCTCTCGGGCGGGCCGCTGCCGCTGGCGCCCTCCCGCCACGCTTGTTGCCCAGGGCCGACTAGGAAATTCGGACGGGCTCTTTCCCTGGCTGCGGCGACCAGCAACCCTCCCTGCGTTCGGACCCCGGGCCGGCTCAAGCCGTTTCGGCTAGCGAACCCCCCAGACGGCGAGAGTTTTCCAAAGTTTAAGGTCCCACAGCACCTTTTACTGGTGGGACCCGCAGACAAACGTGTGCCACGAGCGCCACCTACTGGGCAGGATAAGAAAAACAGAACCCAGAGATTTCACAGAAAAATATTACAACCTTGCTGGGTCCAACACCAAGAGAAATCTGAATAAATGCCCAGACGCCAGCAGCAGAAGATAACTGTCCACGCTCAAAAGATTGAGAATATGGCCCAGTCAAAGGAACAAACCAATAGCTCAAATGAGACACAAGAGCTGAGACAACTAATCCTGAATATACGAACAGAAATGGAAAACGTCTTCAAAAATGAAATCGATAAATTGAGGGAGGACATGAAGAGGACATGGGCTGAACATAAAGAAGAAATAGAAAAACTGAAAAAACAAATCGCAGAACTTATGGAAGTGAAGGATAAAGTAGCAAACATAGAAAAAATAATGGATAGCTACAATGATAGATTTAAAGAGACAGAAGATAGAATTAGTGATTTGGAGGATGGAACATCTGAATCCCAAAAAGAAACAGAAACTATCGGGAAAAGAATGGAAAAATTTGAACAGGGTATCAGGGAACTCAAGGACAATATGAACCGCACAAATATACGTGTTGTGGGTGTCCCAGAAGGAGAAGAGAAGGGAAAAGGAGGAGAAAAACTAATGGAAGAAATTTTCACTGAAAATTTCCCAACTCTTATGAAAGACCTAAAATTACAGATCCAAGAAGTGCAGCGCACCCCAAAGAGATTAGACCCAAATAGGCGTTCTCCAAGACACTTACTAGTTAGAATGTCAGAGGTCAAAGAGAAAGAGAAGATCTTGAAAGCAGCAAGAGAAAAACAATCCATTACATACAAGGGAAACCCAATAAGACTTTGTGTAGATTTCTCAGCAGAAACCATGGAAGCTAGAAGACAGTGGGATGATATATTTAAAATACTAAAAGAGAAAAACTGCCAACCAAGACTCCTATATCCAGCAAAATTATCCTTCAAAAATGAGGGAGAAATTAAAACATTCTCAGACAAAAAGTCACTGAAAGAATTTGTGACCAAGAGACCAGCTCTGCAAGAAATACTAAAGGGAGCACTAGAGTCAGATACAAAAAGACAGAAGAGAGAGATATGGAAAAGAGTGTAGAAAGAAGGAAAATCAGATGTGATATATATAATACAAAAGGCAAAATGTTAGAGGAAAATATTATCCAAACAGTAATAACACTAAATGTCAATGGACTGAATTCCCCAATCAAAAGACATAGATTGGCAGAATGGATTAAAAAACAGGATCCTTCTATATGCTGTCTACAGGAAACACATCTTAGACCCAAAGATAAACATAGGTTGAAAGTGAAAGGTTGGGAAAAGATATTTCATGCAAATAACAACCAGAAAAGAGCAGGAGTGGCTATACTAATATCCAAAAAATTAGACTTCAAATGTAAAACAGTTAAAAGAGACAAAGAAGGACACTATATACTAATAAAAGGAACAATTAAACAAGAAGACATAACAATCATAAATATTTACGCACCGAATCAGAATGCCCCAAAATACGTGAGGAATATACTGCAAACACTGAAAAGGGAAATAGACTCATATACCATAATAGTTGGAGACTTCAACTCACCACTCTCATCAAGGGACAGAACATCTAGACAGAGGATCAACAAAGAAATAGAGAATCTGAATATTACTATAAATGAACTAGACTTAATAGACATTTATAGGACATTACATCCCACAACAGCAGGATACACCTTTTTCTCAAGTGCTCATGGATCATTCTCAAAGATAGACCATATGCTGGGTCACAAAGCAAGTCTTAACAAATTTAAAAAGATTGAAATCTTACACAACACTTTCTTGGACCATAAAGGAATGATGTTGGAAATCAATAATAGGCAGAGTGCCAGAAAATTCACAAATACGTGGAGGCTCAACAACACACTCCTAAACAACGACTGGGTCAAAGAAGAAATTGCAAGAGAAATTAGCAAATACCTCGAGGCGAATGAAAATGAAAACACAACATATCAAAACTTATGGGACGCAGCAAAGGCAGTGCTAAGAGGGAAATTTATTGCTCTAAATGCCTATATCAGAAAAGAAGAAAAGGCAAAAATTCAGGAATTAACTATCCATTTGGAAGAACTGGAGAAAGAACAGCAAGCTAACCCCAAAGCAAGCAAAAGGAAAGAAATAACAAAGATTAGAGCACAAATAAATGAAATTGAAAACATGAAAACAATAGAGAAAATCAATAAGGCCAGAAGTTGGTTCTATGAGAAAATCAATAAGATTGATGGGCCCTTAGCAAGATTGACAAAAAGAAGAAGAGAGAGGATGCAAATAAATAAGATCAGAAATGGAAGAGGAGACATAACTACTGACCTCACAGAAATAAAGGAGGTAATAACAGGATACTATGAACAACTTTACGCTAATAAATACAACAATTTAGAGGAAATGGACGGGTTCCTGGAAAGACATGAACAACCAACTTTGACTCAAGAAGACATAGATGACCTCAACAAACCAATCACAAGTAAAGAAATTGAATTAGTCATTCAAAAGCTTCCTAAAAAGAAAAGTCCAGGACCAGATGGCTTCACATGTGAATTCTACCAAACGTTCCAGAAAGAATTAGTACCAATTCTCTTCAAACTCTTCCAAAAAATCGAAGTGGAGGGAAAACTACCTAATTCATTCTATGAAGCCAACATCACCCTCATACCAAAACCAGGCAAAGATATTACAAAAAAAGAAAACTACAGACCAATCTCTCTAATGAATACAGATGCAAAAATCCTCAATAAAATTCTAGCAAATCGTATCCAACAACACATTAAAAGAATTATACATCATGACCAAGTAGGATTCATCCCAGGTATGCAAGGATGGTTCAACATAAGAAAATCAATTAATGTAATACACCATATCAACAAATCAAAGCAGAAAAATCACATGATCATCTCAATTGATGCAGAGAAGGCATTCGACAAGATTCAACATCCTTTCCTGTTGAAAACACTTCAAAAGATAGGAATACAAGGGAACTTCCTTAAAATGATAGAGGGAATATATGAAAAAGCCACAGCTAATATCATCCTCAATGGGGAAAAATTGAAAACTTTCCCCCTAAGATCAGGAACAAGACAAGGATGTCCACTATCACCACTATTATTCAACATTGTGTTGGAGGTTCTAGCCAGAGCAATTAGACAAGAAAAAGAAATACAAGGCATCAAAATTGGAAAGGAAGAAGTAAAACTATCACTGTTTGCAGACGATATGATACTATACGTCGAAAACCCGGAAAAATCCACAACAAAACTACTAGGCTAATAAATGAGTACAGCAAAGTAGCAGGTTACAAGATCAACATTCAAAAATCTGTAGCATTTCTATACACTAGTAAGGAACAAGCTGAGGGGGAAATCAAGAAACGAATCCCATTCACAATTGCAACTAAAAGAATAAAATACCTAGGAATAAATTTAACTAAAGAGACAAAAAACCTATATAAAGAAAACTACAAAAAACTGCTAAAAGAAATCACAGAAGACCTAAATAGATGGAAGGGCATACCGTGTTCATGGATTGGAAGACTAAATATAGTTAAGATGTCAATCCTACCTAAATTGATTTACAGATTCAATGCAATACCAATCAAAATCCCAACAACTTATTTTTCGGAAATAGAAAAACCAATAAGCAAATTTATCTGGAAGGGCAGGGTGCCCCGAATTGCTAAAAACATCTTGAGGAAAAAAAACGAAGCTGGAGGTCTCGCGCTGCCTGACTTTAAGGCATATTATGAAGCCACAGTGGTCAAAACAGCATGGTATTGGCATAAAGATAGATATATCGACCAATGGAATCGAATAGAGTGCTCAGATATAGACCCTCTCATCTATGGACATTTGATCTTTGATAAGGCAGTCAAGCCAACTCACCTGGGACAGAACAGTCTCTTCAATAAATGGTGCCTAGAGAACTGGATATCCATATGCAAAAGAATGAAAGAAGACCCATCTCTCACACCCTATACAAAAGTTAACTCAAAATGGATCAAAGATCTAAACATTAGGTCTAAGACCATAAAACAGTTAGAGGAAAATGTTGGGAGATATCTTATGGATCTTACAACTGGAGGCGGTTTTATGGACCTTAAACCTAAAGCAAGAGCACTGAAGAAGGAAATAAATAAATGGGAACTCCTCAAAATTAAACACTTTTGTGCATCAAAGAACTTCATCAAGAAAGTAGAAAGACAGCCTTCACAATGGGAGACAATATTTGGAAATGATATATCAGATAAAGGTCTAGTATCCAGAATTTATAAAGAGATTGTTCATCTCAACAACAAAAAGACAGCCAACCCAATTACAAAATGGGAAAAAGACTTGAACAGACACCTCTCAGAAGAGGAAATACGGATGGCCAAGAGGCACATGAAGAGATGCTCAATGTCCCTGGCCATTAGAGAAATGCAAATCAAAACCACAATGAGATATCATCTCACACCCACCAGAATGGCCATTATCAACAAAACAGAAAATGACAAGTGCTCGAGAGGATGCGGAGAAAGAGGCACACTTATCCACTGTTGGTGGGAATGTCAAAGGGTGCAACCACTGTGGAAGGCAGTTTGGCGGTTCCTCAAAAAGCTGAATATAGAATTGCCATACGACCCAGCAATACCATTGCTAGGTATCTACTCAAAGGACTTAAGAGCAAAGACACAAACGGACATTTGCACACCAATGTTTATAGCAGCATTATTTACAATTGCAAAGAGATGGAAACAGCCAAAATCTCCATCAACAGAAGAGTGGCTAAACAAACTGTGGTATATACATACGATGGAATATTATGCAGCTTTAAGACAAGATAAACTTATGAACCATGTAATAACATGGATGGACCTAGAGAATATTATGCTGAGTGAATCCAGCCAAAAACTAAAGGACAAATACTGTATGGTCCCACTGATGTGAACGGACATTCGAGAATAAACTTGAAATATGTCATTGGTAACAGAGTTCAGCAGGACTTAGAAACAGGGTAAGACAATGGGTAATTGAAGCTGAAGGGATACAGACTGTGCAACAGGACTAGATACAAAAACTCAAAAATGGACAGCACAATAATACCTAATTGTAAAGTAATCATGTTAAAACACTGAATGAAGCTGCATCTGAGCTATAGGTTTTTGTTTTGTTTTGTGTTGTTTTGTTTTGATTTTACTATTATTACTTTTATTTTTTTCTCTATATTAACATTCTATATCTCTTTCGGTTATGTTGCTAGTTCTTCTAAACTAATGCAAATGTACTAAGAAATGATGATCATGCAGCTATGTGATGATGTTAAGAATTAATGATTGCATGTGTAGAATGGTATGATCTCTAAATGTTGGGTTAATTTCTTTTTTTCTGTTAATTAAAAAAAAAAAGAGAAGGGATAATTGGAGATGAAGGGATACAGACTGTACAACGGGACTGGATATAAAAACTCAGAAATGGACAGCACAATACTACCCAATTGTAATGCAATTATGTTAAAACACTGAATGAAGCTGCATGTGAGGTATAGGTTTTTTGTTTTTGTTTTTTTTGTTTTTTTTTCTTTCTATTATTGTTTTAATTCTTATTCTGTTGTCTTTTTATTTCTTTTTCTAAATCGATGCAAATGTACTAAGAAATGATGAATATGCAACTATGTGATGTTATTAAGAATTACTGATTGTACATGTGCATTGAAATGATTTCTAATTGTTTTGTTAATTCTTTTTTTAATTAATAAAAAAAAGAAAAAAAAAAACACAATCATGAAAATGCACAAATAGATGAAGGAAAATACATAGAAAGAACTAAAATACACTAGAAAAACAACGAATGAGCAATTTGAGAGCCTTAGTAAAGAGATAGAAATTTTGAAAAGGTGAAAAACAGAACAACTGGAGTTGAAGTCCATTATAACTGAAATGAAACCTTCCCAGGAGGGTTTCTATAGTAGATTGAAGATTGCAGAAGAAAGAACCTGTGAACTTGAAGACAAGACACCTAAAATTAGTTAGGCTGAGGAGCAGAAAAGAAAAAGAAATATTAAAAATTAAAATAGCCTAAGTCACTACTGGGACACTAGAAAATCCACCAATAAACACATTATTGGAGTCCCAGGAAGCGAAGAAAGAGACAAAGAGCAGAAGTAATAATGTAAGAAATAATGGTATAGAACTTCCCAAATTTAGCTAAATATATGGATAGGCATATCCAAAGTCCAGAGAACACCAAAGAGGATAAACATGAAGAAAAACACACTCTGTCATATATTGATTACACTATCAGGTGCAAAGTATAAGTAGAGAGTTCTGATAATTCCTAGAGTAAATAACCGTGTTAAATAGAAGGGATTCCTAATAAGATTGTGTGCTGATTACTCTTCAGAAACCATGATGTTAAGAAGACAATGAGTTAAAATAATTCAAATGTTGAAAGAAAAAAAATGCCATCAAGGAACTTTATATCTGACATGACTTTCTTTCAAAACAAAAATGAGATAGAGAGTAAGATATTCTCAGAAGAACAGAAACTGGTGGTATTCATCCTCACTAGAACTGCCCTACAAAAATATTCTTCACACTGAAAGGAAAGGACACAAAGATAGTAGTTAAAAGCAGCATAAAGGACCATGAGAAGGAAACCTCTAAGATTTTATAAATGCCAGTGTTATTGTATTGTATTGTTTGGCATGAAACTCCATTACTTATTTCCTACAGGGAAGTTGCTAAAATTGCTAAAATGCAAATATATGAAAAAATAATGGTACATCTGTGTTTATGGACATACAATGTACAAACATGTAAGTGGTAATAAGTACAAAAAATGGTTGGGGGATATAAGAGTATAGCAAAAGTATAAATGAAAAGTGAATGCTACTGAACTTCAGTAGGTATCAAACCAATATGATTGCTATATATATGTAGGATTACACATTTTAGCCATATGATAACCACAAGGAATATAGATGAAAATATATCCAGAGAAAAATGAGAAAAAACTGAACATGGTACAACACAAAAATCAAATAATATATAATATAGACAATAATGGAAGTGAGGGACATAAAAGGGAATATTTTGAAAACTTAAGTAGCAAAATGGCAGAAGAAAGTCCTGTTTTATCAGTAGAGACTTTAAATGTAAAGATTGATAAAGTAGACAATTCAACAGGAAAATGTAACAATTACAGTGCACTTGATGTAGAGTCCCAGAATATTGGGACTCAGCAAATACTGAGGAGATTTGAAGGGAAAAAAATGATAGTTCGACATTAATAGTAGTAACGTATCACTTGCAATAATGGATCAAGTATCTAGTCAGAAGATCAATAAGGAAGAACTGTGCTAAAATGATATACTAAAGAAGCTAGATCTGATAGACTTATATATAACATGGCACCCAAACAAACAGAATACATATTCTTCACAAGCGCACATGGATCATTCTCTAGAATGGACCATATGCTGAATCACAAAGCAAGTCTCAATAAATTAAAAAAAAATGGAATCATACAATTCATATTCTCTGGCATAAGGAAATGAAGCTGGAAATTAAAAAAAACAAAAACAAAAACAGAGGGACAAATGGAAAATTCACAAATATTTGGAAATTAAACAACATTCTTAAACAACCAAAGGGTTAAAAAGTACATCTGAAGCAAAATTTAGAAATATCTTGAGGCAAATGAAAATGAAAATTTAACTTGGCCAAACATGGGATTCAGTGAAGGCAGTGCAGAGAGGAAAACTTATAACTCAAAAGCTTATATTAAAAACAGAAGAAAGACTTCAAATCAGAGATCTCAGCTCAAAAAATGGACAAACTAGGAAAAGAAGAGCAAACTAAATCAAAATTGTGCTGAAGGATGGAAATAACAAAGATTAGAGCAGAGATAAATGAAATAGAAAACAAGCAATAGATACATAAAAGAATAGATACAAGAAAATCAAAATTTATTTCTTTGAAAAACTCAATACAATTGGCAAACCTTTACCTAGTCTGAAAGAAGAAAAATGAGAGAGGAAAAAGGGGGCATTTCTACCAACCCTACTGAAAAAAATAACTATCAGAGGACATTACAAACAACTATACACCAGAAAATTAGATCACCTAGATAAAATGATTAAATTCCAGAGACACACAAACTTCTTATACTGACTCAAGAAGAAATAGAAGATTCCCAGAAACCAGAAACTTGTAATCAATTAATATCATAAATCTCCCAAAAAAGAATAGCCCAGAACCAGAGGGCCCCAAGGGGGAATTTCAATAACATTCCAAGAATTAACACTAAGTTCTACAAAATTGAATAGGATGGAACACTTCCTAATCAATTCTGTGAGGTAGATATCACCTTCATACCACAGCCAGATAAATATACCACAAGAAAAGAAAATTACAGACCAATATATCTTTTGAACATAGATGCAAGAATTCTCAGCAAAGTAGTATTCAACCAAATCTGGTAACATACCAGAAGAATTAGACACTATGGTGAAGTGGAATTTTTCCCAGATATGCATGTGTGGTTCAACAGAAGAAAAACAATTAATGTAAAACTCCACACTAAGAAAAAAAAGTAAACCACATGATCATCAAATGATAAGGCATTTGACAAAATCCAGAACTCCTTCTCGATAAAAACATTTAAAAAACAGGAAATTGAAGAAAAGTTTTCAAAATGACCAAGGGCTAATATGAAAACTCCACAGTCAACATCACACCTAGTCATGAATGTCTAAAAAAATTCACTCTAAGATCAGGAAAAAGACAGGGATGCACAGTACTACCACTGTTATTCAACATTTTACTGGAAGTTCTAGGCAAAGAAATTAGGTATGACAAAGAAATAAAAGTCATCAAAATTGGAAGAAAAGAAGCATGACTTTCACTATGTGAAGGTAACATGACCCTATATAAAGAAATTCCTGAAAAATGCACAAGGAAGCTCCTAGATCAGTAAATAAACTTAGCAGCATTTCAGAGTACAAGATCAACACCCACAATCAGTGTGTTTCTATACACTACTAATAAAAAAATTGGATGAACAAATCAAGAAAACTACTTACTTATATTTACAAGATCAACTAAATGACTCAAATATATAGGAATAACTCCAACTAAGTGTTCTAGTTTGCTAACTGTGATATACCAGAAATGGAATGGCTTTTAAAAGGGGAATTTACTAAGTTGCAAGTTTACATGAAAATGTTCCAATTAAAGCAAGTCTATAAAAATGTCCAAATTAAGGCACCAGCAAGAGGCTACCTTTACTCAAGAAAGGCTGATGAAGTTCTGGGTTACTCTCTCAACTTGAAAGGCACATGGCAAACATAGTGGCATCTGGGCCCTTGTGCTTTTCATGGCTCTCTCCAAAATGTTTCATCTTTTAAAGGATTGCAGTAAACTAATCAAGACAGGTAGAGGCACATCTCCCCCTAATCAAAGATTAGATAACCTAATCAAGTTTCCAATTTACAGTGCTGGATAGCCACAAGATGGATCAAGATTAAAATATAGCTTTTGTAGGGTACACAGTCCTTTCAAACAGGCACACCGAGAATATAAAAGACTTTTGCCTGGAAAACCATAAAACATTGCTAAAATGAATGAAAGACGTCCTAAGTAATAGTAGGACATTCCGTGTTCATGGATTGGATGACTAAATATTGTTAAGCTACCATTTCTACCCAAAACAATTGACAGATTCATCACAATCTAATTCAAAATTTCATCAAACTTCATTGCAGAAATAAAAAAGCCAGTCATTAAATGTATAGGGAAGGGTATGTAGCCAGTAATTGCCAGAGCCATTTTTAAAAGGAACAGCGAAGTTGGAGGGCAATAATCAAAATAGCATGATACTGGCACAAGGACAGACATATAGACCAATGGAATCAAATTGAGAGTTCAGAAATCAATCCTCACATTTATGGACCAACTGATTATTTACAAGGAGATGAAGACCACTCACCTGGGACAGAATAGTCTCTTCAACAAATGAAAAAAAAAAACTGGATTTCCATTTGTGAAATAATGAATATGGACCCCTCCCTCATTCCACATACAAAACTCAACTGAAATGAATCAAAGACCTAAATATAAGAGCCAGAACTCTAAAACTCAAAGGAAATGTAAAATATAAAATCCAAAACCATCAAACTCATAGAAGTAAATATAGGGTATCATCTTTCAGAAACTTGTGTTAGGCAATGGTTTCTTAGACTTTAAACCCAAAGCACAGCTACAAAAGAAAAAAAAAAGATAAAAGAGGCTTATTGAAATAAAAAAAAGTGTGTATTGAAGGAATTTATGATGAAAGTAAAATGAAAACCTATGCAATGAGAGAAAACATTTGAATCCACACAGTGAATAAGGGATTAATATCCACAATATATTAAAAACCCTAAAATTCAACAATTAAAAGACAAATTAAAAATTTGGCAAAATGCTTTAATATTCTTTTCTCCAAAGATGATATACAAATGGCCATAAAGCACATGAAAAGATGCCCAATGCCATTAGCCATTAGAGAAATGCAGATCAAAACCTGTTTTATAGAAAGGAAAATCACAAATGTTGGAGAGGATGTGGAAATATAGAAATACTCTGTTATCATGTGAATTTAAAATGGGTCAGCTCCTATTGCAGGCAGTTTGGTAGTTCCTCTGAAAGTTAAGTTTTTTATTACCACATGGCCCATGATTCCACTTCTAGGTATATACATTTAGCAAATTGAAAGCAGGGACTTAAACAGATATTGGAATAAGATTGTCCATAGCACCATTATTATTAATTTTGAATAAATGGAAGCAACCCAAGTGTCCATCAACCAATAAATGGATAAACAGAATGTGGCATATACACAGTGGAATATTACTCAGCTGAAAAAGTAACGGATTTCAGATACATGCAAGAACATGGATAAACCTTGAAAACATCATGTTGCATGAAATAACTCAAAAAACACATAACAACTTATTCCAAAATCTCATGGATTAAAACAATAACAGTTATTTAATCATCTCTTCCAATTCTGGGGTTGACTGGACTCAAAGATGTTCTCCCTTGGAAACACTCTCTGTAGAGAGGTGATAGCCAGGGCTGAAATCATCTGACTGTTCTGTCACTCTCATCATTCACATATCAGAAATGGCTTCTCAGGTGGGAAGATTCAAAGAATCAGACTCAGGTATCCCTACGGCTCCTTAGGTCTGTCTCTCTCTCTTTCATCTATCTATCCCCATGATCTCTCCATGTGTTTTCAACAGCACAACAGCCTCAAAGAAGCTGCACTTCTCTCTTAGGTTGTGACTTATAACTTCTAAGTAAGTATATTGAAAGAGATGCAAAGCTCTTTTACCTTCTTACGGTCTTGCCTTAGTTTCACTTCTAGCAAGCTCCATTGGCTGAAGCAGACAAAACCACTAGCCTAGGAGATACAGATACCACATTTTGATGGAGAGTGACAAGGCTTGGAAGCACCACATGGAACCAGAAAGTCTTTGGTGGCCATTTTTTGAAATATACTGCCTGCCATAATGGGCACGTACTTTGAGGCCAGACTATATAGGTTAAAATCACAGCATTTCCACTTGCTAGCTGTATAAACCTACTTAACTATTCTGTTTCTTAGTCCCCTCATCTTACAAAATAAGGATATTATTATTGCCTATCTCATAATATCACTGAATATCACTGTATTAAATGAGTTAACATATGTATATGGCCAGTGAACATGCTTCTTATATAATGAGCATTATATAGGCACAAATTGTGCTTATCTCATTTGAGTGAAATTGATCTCATTTTATATTTATAAAATTTCAGATGATTTAGTCTTTAAAAACAATTTTTTAAAAATCAATAAAAAATGATCGTAGGTGACTCAATAATTGTACTATCCAATTATCTTAGCTTGTCAGGCTTTTATGGCATATACCACACAATGGATTTTGGCCAAACATTAGGAATTTATTGACTCCCTGTTTTGAGACTAGAAGTCTACAGGTTAAAATATAGGCAATGTTTTCTTTCTCCTGGATTCTATATAGTTCTGGTGTGGTTCCTAGCAATCATTAGGTTTCCATGATATGTATACATGGTGATGTCCTCTCCTTTCTTGCTTCGGTAACTTCTATTTCCTTTATGGGGCCTTCATTAATACAGATAAGGACTCACAGGATTTAGTTATCTAAACCTTAACTAAAAATGCCATTTTTGAAAGGTCCTATTTGTAATGGGTTCACACACAAAGGAGTAGGTATTAACATTAAGAGCATGAATTCATTGCAGTATATAATTCAATCTATCATGATTATAAAAATGCATAACTTTTCTCTTAACTATTATCAAATATTTAAAGAGATAAAAATTCTAATATAATCTGTAATGATGAATAATTAAGAAATAAATACAACCAAAAATTCTCAGGAAAAATTTCATAATAAAAATATCAGTCATATTTAAATACAGTGTATAAAGGAAAAATTAAGAGATGTAACAAAGGAAAAGTTGTGCCATCCATGTTCTTAGATAAGAATACTTAATTGTCTAAAATTGTCAATAGGCAATTGAGCATTAGTGAAAAATCTTAATAGATTACAATTATACTCAAAAGGTTTGCCCATACCTAGTGGACCCCTTTCTTCAAAATAATTCTCATATCTGGACTTCTAATATCTTATATAATTTAATATTGGAAAAGTCAAAAGGTGAAGTTCATGACTCTGGAGAATCCTTTCTCTTAGTGGACTCAGTAAAAGATAACTTCAATCAATAGTCCAAAATGATTATTCATTTCTGCACTCTAGCCTATGCAGATAATATGAAATCCACTTTAGATAAGCAACAAGGAATCTTTTCTCTCTTATCTCCTTTCCTTTGCTCTTCTTACAAACTCTTTACAATAAACCCTTTTCCTCTTCCAGAGTTCTGCCCTAACTCAGGCTTTTAGTCACTTTGTACCATCTATTTTCCCACATTTGAAGGCTGGGAGTATAGTATTCAGGAATTTTTTTAAGTGGGAAAGTGGCATTTTCAGAAATGGTTTTTAAGTCTAGTGTTATTCAAAAATGTGTAAAAAAATTGCATACAGTTTTCTTGCTAATAGTGTTTGTGCCTCTCTAAACTGTTGTGTGGTGTTGTGGAAAGTTTTATTTCTTTTTTCATTTTACTAAAAATGCCACTAAATATTCTATTTTTATTTAGTCCATGACTAAGAATGAGAGAGGAGTCTCACCCCAAGCATGTGTGGAAGTAAAAAGCCCAATCCATATCAAACATTAATATAGAGTGCAATTCTAATGGATTGATCAGTACAAAACTTAGAATGACACTTTATCCACCCAGATGGCCCAATGATTTTTCTATCAAAACTTCCAAGTACATTAGAAGGCCTGTGATTTGCCTTTATAAAACTAAAGTTTAAAAACAAAACTAAAGTTTCCTTCTTGGAAATTTTGTTAGGTAAAGATATTTTTTCTAATTGTAATGGACTCTCTAATTCTAAATTTCCAAGACTCTCCATATGCTAACTGTGACCTACCTCTGGTCACTTTTATTCTTAGAATACAGGCTTGGCTGTTACAGCAAGACCCCAGAGAAAAATTGGTTTGCACAAATAGAAGTTTATTTATCTTCTTACATAAAAGAGTCAACAATCCAGGGCAAATCTGACATGTCCATTGTGTGAAGAAAAGGTACTTTCTTATTCTATTGCTTGCTGAGTATGCCAAGTTATTATGTACCCCAGAAAAGCCATGTTTTAATCCTGATTCAACCTTGTGGGACAGCAGATTCTTTTAATATCAATTTAATGTAAGGTATAATCTTTTGATTAGATTATCTCCTTGGAGATGTGTCCTGCCCAATTGTGAACATGACCTTTTGATTAGATGGAGATTTGACCCTGCTCATTCAACGTGGTCTTGATTAGTTTCCTGAACTCCTTTAAAAGAGGAAACATTTTGGAGACAACTCAAAAGAGACACAGATGTTGGAGATGCTTGGAGCCCAGAAGATGTCACCGTGTGCCATCCCACGAGATGCTAGGAAACTGGAGGGAGCCAAGGAAAGCCAAGAGATGGAATCCTGCCCCAGAGAAGCAAAATGAAGAATGCTGACAGGAACAGAGGCTGAAAACAATGGAGACCAGGAGCAAGAGACTAACAGATGCCAGCCATGTGCCTTCCCAGCTGACAGAGGTGTTTCAGAGGGCATTAGCCTTTCTTCAGTGAAAGTAACCTCTTCTCGGTGCCCTGGTTTGGACATTTTCTCAACATCAGAACTGTAAGGTGGTTGCAAAAGCCACTCCATTTCTGGCATATCACATTCTAGCAGCTTTAACCAATTCAACAGATCTTGGTACCAGCAGTGGAGTGCTGCTGCAGTTTGCAAATACCAAACACGGTTGGAAAAGCTTTTTAAATAGATAATGGGAAGATTCTGGCAGAGTTATGAAGAGCTTGCTAGAGAGGCTTATAGTGCTTTGAAGGGATTGTTGGTAGAAACGTGGACTCTAAACCTGTGTCTGATAAAGGTTTAGGCAGATATAATGCACATTGTTATTGCAAACTGGAAGGAAGGCTATCTTTGTTTTAAAGTGGCAAAGTATCTGGCAATGAATGATGGATTTTAAAAGCCATGAGTTGGGATACTTAGCTGAAGAGATTTCAAATTATATGTGGAAAGTGTGGCCTGGTTTCTCCTTGCTGCTTATAGTGAAATGTGACAGGAAAGAAATAAGCTGAGAACTGAATTCTTGGGTAGAAAGAAACCAGAAGATGATGGTCTGAAAAATTCTGGGCTTCAAGAAGGGGAGACACCAGTCAATATAGCCCCACATGAGGGTTCAACCAAACATGGAAGCAATCAGCCATTACAAAACAAGCCAGGACTGGAGATGGAGTATCCAGGAAGGATTTGTGAATAGCCCTATTGTCTGATGATCCCTGAATGCTACAGTGAGAAACTAGCAAGAGTGTTGCAGGATCTGTTTAAATGGAACTACTGCCAATCTGGACTAAAAGGGACATAAAAATGACAAATTGAAGGAAAAATAACCTCAAAAGCAGAACAATGGACCCAAAGGGCTAAAGTCAAGAAACCTCAGGCCAGTACATTGTACAAGAGAGGTTGGGCATGTGCCCCAGAAATGGCAGAGATCCTGGGTGCTGCCCTGATATTTGGAAAGGTGGAGTTGAGAAAAAGGTGGTCTTCCCAATATCCCCCAATGTTGCGTTTGGAGATGACAGGGCAACTGTGTAAGCTCTTGGAAAGGGTGGAACTGCCACTTTCTGAAGGCCTGAAGACAACTGACTGTGAGATTTGAAATCTAATGGAATTTTCCCTGTCAGTTTTAGGAAATGTTTGGAAATTTTGACCCCAATATTCACCCTAATATCTCTCTATCAAAATAGAAATATTTATCCTATGGCTGTCCCTCCTTTGTATATTTGCAGCAGATAACTTGTTCTGAGTTTACAGGTCCAGAGCCAGAGAAGAATTCTGCCTTAGGACAGACTGTGCCTTTAGCTGATTTTGATGAGATTAGATTCTGTTTCTGACTTTGTATTGTACTTGTATTGTTACTGAAATGGTTTAAGGCTTTGTGATATTGTTATGGAATTAATGTATTTTTCATTTGGAAATAACATGTCTTTTGGAGGTCCGGAGGTTGGAATGTGCCTGCTTGATACTGTTGTGTATTTCAGAAAAGTCATGTCTTTTAATCCTCATTCAATGTTTCTGGGTGGGATTTTTTATTGTTTCCATGGAGATGCAACCCACTAAATTGTGGCTGGAACCTATGAATTAGGTGGTTACCATACAGAAGTTTCTCCATCCATTCAAGGTGGGGTTACTTACTGGAGCTCTTAAAGAGGAAAAAGCTTGAGAGCCAACACAGCCAGAGACCTTTGGACATGCAGAAAGAAAACACCCCCAGGAAAACCTTATGATATGAGGAGAGAAAGTGAACAGACATTGCCATGTGCCTTTCCAGCTGAGAGAGGTGTCCAGAAGTCAATGATCCCAGCAGACACCAGTCACATACTTTCCCAGTTGAGAGAAACATTCTGGATGGCATCAGCCTTTCCTTTAACCTCTTATTGGTGCCTTAATTTTGACATTTTCATGGTCTTAGAACTGTAAACTTGTATCTTAATAAATTCCTCTTTTAAAAACCATTCCATTTCTGGTATATTGCATTCCAGCAGCTTGACAAACTAAAACAGACTTTTTCTTGACTTAAGAAAGACAGATGGGTCCACAACATATCTATTAGCTGGGAAGGCATATAGGTGGCATCTGCTGGGTCATTGGCTTCTGGTTTTAGACATTTTCTCTGGGGTGTTTTCTTTCTGCTTCTCTAAATGTCTGGGATCTCATGTTGGCTCTGAGCTCTTTCCAAAATGCTTAGCATTTTAAAGGACTCCAGTAAACTAACCAAGACCCATCTTAAATGGAGAGAGTCAATCTTTATCTAATCAAAATTTCACACCCACAATTGGGTGTGTCACATATCCATGGAAACAATCCAATCAAATTTTCTACCCCAGAATATTGAATCAGGTTTAAAAGAAACATGGCTCCTCCCATAACATTGGATCAGGAAAAAGGATATGGTTTTTCTGGGGTACATAATAGCTTCAAACCAGCACAATGCTCAATATGTAGATAGACCTCTAAATTTTTTTTTGTAAGCTCTTTCCTGTCTTTGCATGCCATTTGAATGAAAAAAAAAAAAGAGAGAGACAGAATTAAGACAGTGTCTTTAAACTGGATAAATTTCAATGGTCACTATTGAGATATATATTATGCAATTATCTTAAAATTTAGATGTTAAAAATAGATTAAATCTCAATTCAAGCAGGGCCCTGATTTTTTTTTTTTTTTTTTTTTTTTTGCTTACCATTTCCATGTATTAAATGGCCTTATTGGGATATAATTCACATATCATAAAGCCATATTTTTAAGATATACAATACAGTGGTTTATTCTATGTTCACAGATACAAGCAAAAATCACAGTCAGTTAGAACATGCCTATTACCTCAAAAAGAAACCCTGTACCCTTTGGTTATCACCCTGCTACCCACTTATTTTCTTCAGCACTAAGCAACCACTGATCTACTTCTGTCTCTTCAAATTTCACTACTTTGGGCTTTTGTATGTATGGAATCATAGAATATGTGCTCTTATGACTGGCTTCTTTTGAGGTTGTTCATAAGGGTAACCTCAGTATTATTGCTGCATTGCTATACTGAAATGACTTTATTGAGTTTTATACTCTCAAGAATGTGTAAGAACATGCTTTCTGGAAAAGATAGTACAACAAAATGTCTGCTGCATCTGCCTAGTCATGCCTAGGCATGCCCAGAATGTTCAGGCCTGCCTACATAGCAAGATGAAATGTCCAATGTCCAGATAAAAGAAATCAGCCCTGAGCCAGAGTTTATAGCACTGCCCCTGTCTATAACTCCCGCCCTGCAAGTTCTGCCTCTGTACTTCCCACTTGCTAGCCTATATAATCTGAAAACAAAGGATACTTGGCACTCAGACTTTGGACAGAAGTCCTCTGAGCCTGCCAGCAATAAAAAGCTTGTCCACTTCTCAGAGGCTCTGGGGCTTTCTTGTGTGGTGTTCAGAGTTTTTCCTTACTTCACCTTCACTTATCAGAAATTTTTTAAGGCTCATCCAAGTAATAGTATATGTCAGCACTTTATTTCTTCCTATGACTGAATAATATTACATTGTATGGACATACCATTTTGCTCACCCATTCATCAGTTGATAGACAATTTGGGTTGTTTCCACTTTTTGCCTAAAATAATGCTCCTATACATATTTGCATGCAAGTTTTTATGTGGATATGCATTTTAATTTCTTTTGAGTATATATCCTAAAGTAATATTTGGATCATAAACTCCATGTAAACATTATATTTAATAATTTGATGACTGTTTTCCAAAGTAGCTGCTCCATATTTTATTCCCTCTAACAGTGTATAAGTGTCCCAATTTCCCCACATTCTCACCAACCTTTGTTATTATCTGATATTTTGGAGGCCTAACATTTAAATCAGTCATGCAATAACTAATTTCATTTGTCATTATTTCCTTGGAAGATTACTCATTTATTATTTCTAAATCATGCAGGTAATATTTCTAATTGAAAGATGATTTTTCCAAAATTTGAAAAATAAAATTGCAATACAAAAACGTACTTTAATATTTCTAACTTTCGTATAACCAAATTATTTTGATCTATGGTTATTGGTGACAATTATAATGAATAAATGGCATGCTGAAGAATATGAATAGCTTGATTTGGGAGGGTTCATAGATCGGGGACTAATATAAAATTTGCATATAAAGGCAACATTACAGGATAACAATGGCAACAGAAATATAAGCAAAATGATTTAATCAACCAGTTAATAGCTAGAGAAAAAAATAGTCCTTGGAACCAAAAAAAAAGCTTTCAATTACTGTCAAGTTAATTTAGTCATAAGAGATGCTAACTAACACTTATTATGGGTTTTCTTATGTTATTTAACCAGTGTTCCTAACATATACTAATAGACAGATGTATCAAAAGATCATTGAGTAAATATGAAAAGCTTTGAAACAGCCAGAACTCAGATGATAAGAATTTCTGATGCATGCTTATTCCAGACAGCTTATCATTTTATTAGTCCCAGATCTGTTGTTTTAAAGACAAATTTCTCTTTACCTTCTAAGACCTAAAAATATTTTTTTTTAGAAATTGAAGACCATATATTCAGACTTGGTTTCCTGAACTTTTATTTCAGAATGACCCAAAGAAATCTGTCATTATCTTTAAATTCAGGTGTGAATATTTTTTTTAAGAAGACACTCATACTTCAACCTGAAAATCTCCAAAACTTAATGAAATAAATGATTTGATTTTTTTAAATTCTCAAAGAAAATAAAGGAAATGGTGTGAAAATAGGTTTCTTTCTTTAAATTCACAATAACTTATTAACAATGAGCTATTAATAAAGTAAAAAACACTCCCTCCTCCAAGCCTATATGCGGCTGCTCTAAATAAAAGGATGGCAAATATTTGAATTTAGTATTTTCATTGTGATGCCACTATTTTCCCCTTAATTCAAGTCTCTATAATCAATTTAAATGAAGAAGAGGGGAATTAAACTCCACCTCCTAGAGGAAGATTATCAATGTACAGTTTCTGATGTTCTTCTCTAAGAAATCTTGTTCCCTTCTCCATTTATTCTTTAATTCAATTGTTTATTTATATCCCTACATGGCTAGGTTTTCTTTAGATTATAATTTAATATTAGTGGTTTTTTCTATTTTGTGGCTCAAATTATTCTACATCTGCTACTCTTTTAAGTTGGTCCTTGTGCCCTTTGACATGCCCCTATCAATTTGTGTTTTTTTGTTTGCTTAACACTTTCTGGAACTGATTGCTTTATATTGAAGATACCGGTTTGTTTTGTGTTTTTCCTGCCCCATATCTAAAATCAGTCATTTATCTAAGGAGGTTGATTTCTTACATAATTTATTTTTTTCCAGGCTATCTTCAATTTCATTATACTAAAATATAAGTTAAATGAAAGCAAGAATTTGTATTTGTTTTGTTGACAAATAATAATTTTGCTGCATGTTCCTCATGTGCATCCTTTGGGCCTAGCATGAAGCTTGCACATGGTCAGAATCCAATAATAATGGAAACAAGTAAGTGAACAGAAAGGACACTATACCCTCCCTGCTTCGACTTATCATAATCACAATTTGTAAATGCTTTTATCAAAATCCCTCAATAAAATTCTATTGGGAATACGCAGACCATCAAGAAATTGTCTTGAAATGCTTAAGTAAAGAAAGAAAACGGTGCATCTAATGCTGCTAGGCTACTCCTTGAAGTTTTTAAATAGGTTTTCCTTTGACTCCTCCTTTCATCATAATCATTGTCGTCATTCATTTGAGCCTTGAACATGGCCATTGCTGCAGGGCAACTCTAAGTTACCTGTCTTTTCCAAATGAAACGCACATTTTTTGCTTCATATTTTTCCAGGCCTGATGAGATATATGTTCTTGACTTGTCTGTCATAATTGTTATTGTGGTGATAAAACAAAAGAGGGTATATTTGAATTTGTTTTCTGTATCTATTTAAATCAAGTGTCCAAATCCTTTTATCAACATGGAGAGACACTTGGGGGGAGAAAAAGAGAAAGAAAGAGAAAAAGGAGGCAGGCAGATATGCTTAATCTAAAATCCAGTGAAAACATGCTTCATAATTTGCCAGGGTTTCTATGGTTCTAGTCTATTATTCCTGATCATTCTGACCATTTTTCTTTAAATGTTTGGTTACCACATGCATTGAAAATATGTCATAGCATCATATTTCTTCCTTGCTGAGAATATCTATAAAGTTATAATTGAATGTCTTTCAAACTTATATCAGCCAATGCAGTTTTTAATCATTTAAAATTATGCAACAGTAAATCTACTGTCAGAAAGATATAAAAATAACTGTAAAAAATGAGAAATCACTAAAATGCAAGCTTACTTATCAATATATTTTTTGTTATTCCAGCACAAATTTCTTGATTGTATCAGAGACTGTTATGCCTCAGAGGGGTTGTTTTCAATGGTGGAGAAGATATATATGGTAGAAATGGATATAAAGAGATATGTTAGCCATACCAGAAAATACTTCTGAAATTGCTTTTCAATCACAAGTTTTTAACTCTGCACATAATCTCAGTAGGTAGTGATGCTTTAGTCATTGGTGGTTTGATTTCTTCCAGTAGATACTTGCATTGCTCATAAAACATAAATACTGTGAATATTTTTAAATCAAGGTTGTGTTGTACATTTATAAATGATTGACTAACATTAGGGTAATTAGAAATATTCTTAACGGTAAACTGAATTCTTTAAACTTGAAGTAATTATTCAGAAAAAAAAAGATCTATTTTTAATGTCCTGATTTAAGAATAGCTTAACCTCTGGGTAGAAAAAAAATGCATCAAAAAAGTCAGAATTGAGGAGAAACTTCCTAAACATATAAGGTTCTCTCTACAAGTAACTATTGTGTCTGCTGCTAGGAGAGTTATTTGTTTATCTATTTGTTTTTCCCCCTAGATTAACCTTACCAGACTTTGAATTGCATTTATTCATCTGGTCACAAATGCAACACTGGCCACTGATAGAGTTTGTGAAAAGATTTCACCATCTTTGTAAACAAAAGCTTTACCTATGTTCTAAAGTTTATAATGGAGTGTTTACCCATACATCCTGTATGTGTGTATTCATGTAAATGTATATGCATTTTTCTTTTTTCTCTTTTTGAAAATGTAGACATTGTTGGTTATGCACCATGTAAACTGCTCACATGATCAGAGAGTAGCTATACTTTTAACCTTCTTGCTATGCTGAAAGTATCTGTATAACCCAAATAAAAATTCTTGAAGTAAAGATGAATAAAAATTCACTAGCATTTGAAATTATAAACAAGATTGACCTTAGTTTCTGATTACTGCTGAACAATAGTGACATGTATTCGCTCTGAGATTTCTTGTGACTGTTTTCTTCAAAACATCCTGTACTCAGTATTATTCCAGTGACTGTTGGTGATGTGTTTATGTGAGTGTGGGTGTTTGGGGGGGTATTTAATAAGGATCTAATCACTTATTTCACATTTTAAATTTTGTAACTTTTTTTTAAAAGATGGTAACTTAGCTGTAAATATCTTTACTTCACTAAATGCAGACTATATATTATTTTTACAGCTAAATTAGTCTACCAAAATTTTAAGTTATATATTTTTAAAAAGGTTATAACATATGATACCTTTTAAGCATAAATTTGAATGACATAGAGAATTACCTACATAGAATCTTAGATATGATATTCTTATTGTACTAAAAATGTTTAGAATGTTAATTTTATAGTCAATATCTTTCATTCTAAAAGTAGAAGGAAATTTATTCTACAATGTAATGGAAGATTATGTGGTGTTCTAGTTTGCTTGCTGCTGGAATGCAATATACCAGAAATGGAATGGCTTTTAAAAAGGGGGAATTTAATGACTTGCTAGTTTGCAGTTCTAAGGTCAGGAAAATGTCCCAATTAAAACAAGTCTATAGAAATGTCCAATCAAAGGCATTCAGGGAAAGATACCTTGGTTCAAGAAGGGCAATGAAGTTCAGGGTTTCTCTCTCAAGTGAGAAGGCACATGACAAATCATTCAGGGCTTCTCTCTTAGTTGAAGGGCACATGGCGAACATGGCATCATCTGCTAGCTTTCTCTCCTGTCTTCCGGTTTCATGAAGCTCCCTGAGAAGCATTTTCCTTCTTCATCTCCAAAGGTCACTGGCTGGTGGATTCTCTGTTTCATGATGCTGCAGCATTCTCTGTTCTCTCTGAATCTCTTTCATTCTCCAAAATGTGTCCTCTTTCATAGGACTCCAGAAACTTCTCAAGACCCACCCACATGGGTGGAGACATGTCATCACCTAATCCAGTTTAACAACCACTCTTGATTGAATCATATCTCCGGGGATCTGATATGATTACAGTTTCAAACATATAGTACTGAATAGGAATTATTCTGTCTTTATGAAATAGGGTTTAGATTAAAGCATAGCTTTTCTTGGGGACATGTATCTTTTCAAACCAACACATATGGGAAGGAGGAACAGTAGTTTGATGTAGCTGCATATACAAAAATCTAATTCAGAAATAAAGAATACAAGTTTTCATTTAAATACATGTAATAACATAGCCCAAAGAGTCTATAAAGTGGTTAGAAGAAATGTTATGTAGTGATTAGAAGAAACTAAAACTACTTGAAAATATTTTAGAAATTTATATATTTTTTTCAACATGAGTATAGATACTTTGGGGGAATATATCAGCATAATTTCATAAATGTAAAATTTCATAACTTCTGAATTGCATGTACTGCCCTTCTCTATAAGACCTAAATGCTAAGGTGACTGTTATATATACCAATGTATACTGAATTAATTTTTGCTTATACACAACTATTATATATTTGCTTCTTTATTTGACTGATCATTTCCTCACCAACTGATTTGTATAGATTTTCTATAAATCTTTTAAACTTCAATATATTACTGATTCTTTAAGAAAGAAACAGGACCATATTTACATAGCATACAGGCTACCTACTGCCTTATTTATTTTAGAGAATTTCTTAATACTCAAAGTATAAAGATAATAAAAACAGTTCATGTATATTGATATTTTAAAATAAATATTCAGAACCTGAATCTAGAAATAACTATTCCCTTATAAAACAAGCATTTAAAGTAATATTAGCTATACACCAATGTAAAACATTAGAAGGAGGATATCAGAGCAAGAAGAAAGAACTTTGGGAAAAGGTTTATTGTTGAGGTAGGAGGTAGGAGACAATATAATTCTAAACCTTCTTCTTAGTGACCAAATTTATCTATCTATCTATCTAATTATTTATTTACTAGTTAATATCCTGTTTCTGATTTCTTACCAATATGAATGAAGCAGGCACTGATGGTGACATAACTGGAAAAGTTCTTTTAAAAGAGAAGAGTTGGCAAGAGAGACTCCTTTTCATTTCTTCCTATTTTCTTTGCTGTTATACTTCGCCTTCCTGCAATTATTTTGTGACTGTGAAGAAAAAAGTTGTTAAGTATTAAAAGTCTAATTTCATTTAACTAGTTAGAATTTTTGTTTCTGCAAATCACATAAATTTTTATCACTCAGTTTTTGAATTTGAACAAACAAGAGGATTTGTATATAATTTCTAGAATTAATTTCAGTTCAAACTCAGAGTAGGTTAAAAATGTACAGTGAAGCTTTTTATAAAGTTTAGGCCCTCAGATGATGTCTAATTCTTTTTTGTGTTCTATTTATGTGCTGGTTTGAAAGGAAGTATGCCCCCTAAGAAAAGCCATGTTTTAATATAAATCCTATTTCTTAAAGGTAGAATGATCCCTATTTAATAGTGTATATTTGAAACTGTAATGAGATCATCTCCCTGGTTGATGTGATTTAGTTAAGAATGGTTGTTAAACTGGATTAGGGGATGACGTGTCTCCACCCATTTGAGTGGGTTTTGATCAGTTTCTGAAGTCCTATAAAAGAGGAAACATTTTGGAGAATGAGAGACTCAGAGAGAAAGAAGAGAATGCTGCAGCACCATGAAGCAGAGAGTCCACCAGCCAGCGACCTTTGGAGATGAAGAAGGAAAACGCCTCCCGGGGAGCTTCATGAAACAGGAAGCCAAGAGACCAAGCTAGCAGATGACACCGTATTCACCATGTGCCTGTCCAGCCGAGAGAGGAGCCCTGATTGTGTTCGCCATGTGCCTTCTCACTTGAGAGAGAAACCCTAAACTTCATCGGCCTTCTTGAACCAAGGTATCTTTCCCTGGATGCCTTTGATTAGACATTTCTATAGACTTGTTTTAATTGGGACATTTTCTCAGCCTTAGAACTGTAAACTAGCAACTTATTAAATTCCCCTTTTGAAAAGCCATTCCATTTCTGGTAGATTGCATTCTGGCAGCTAACAAACTAGAACAGATTTTGGTACCGGAAAGTGGGGTGTTGCTGCTGCTGTTCGTATATACCAAATATGTTGGAACGGCTTTTTAAATGGATAAAGGGAAGATTTTGGAAGAGTTGTGAAAAGCTTGATAGAGAAGGCCTAGAATGCTTTGGAGAGACTGTTGGTAGAAATGTGGACTATAAAGATACCTCTGATGAGGCCCTAGACAGAAATGAGGCACGTGTTATTGCAAACTGGAAGGAAGGTGAGCTTTGTTTTAAAATGGCAGATAATCTGGCAAAATTGACCAGTGGCTTTGGCTGGAAGGCTGATTTTAAAAGCCATGAACTTGGATATTTAGCAGAAGAGATCTCCAAATTAAATGTCAAAAGCGCAGTCTGGTTTCTCCTTGTAGCTTATAGTGAAATGCGACAGGAAAGAGATTAGCTGAAAACTGAACTCTTGAGTAAAAAGAAACCAGAAATTGAGGTCTTGGAAAATTCTGGGCCTACAGAAAGGGAGACTCCAGAGAATAGTGCCCCATATGAGGTCTTAACCAAATGTGAAACCAGTCAGCCATTTCAGAGAAAGTCAGGATTGGACATGGAGTTATCCAGGAAGGATTTGTGGAAACTCCTTATGTCTGATGGGCATGCTCCAAGGCTACTGCATAGAAAGCCAATGAGAGTGCTGTGGGACCTGTATAAACAGAGCTGCTGTCAGTCTGGACTGGGAGATTTAGAGAAGGGACACATTGGAGGAAAAATAACTTCAGAGGCAAAACCATGGAGGCTGGAGTCTGAAGTCAAGAAGACTCGGGCCAGGAGAGCCGACCCACCCAAGCCCGTGGAGAGGGTGAGTTTGCCCCAAAGGCAGAGTGTGGGCCTTCCACCTCATTGCAGTGGAAGAGTCATGCCGCCTCAGGTCTTGGAGAGGGTGAAGCACATTCCTTGGGGTTTGGGGAGAGCCTGGCTGCCACCACATGGAGGGGTAGAGCATGTGCCCCAGAGATGGCAGAGAGCCCGGGTGCAGCCCCGATGCTTGGAGAGGGTGGAGCCTAGAGAACGGTGGTCTCCCCAATATCCCCCAAGGTTGCATTCAGAGAGAGGCAGGCATAGGCATTTGAAAGGGTGGGACTGCCGCTTTCTAAAGCCCTGAGGATAAATGAGTCTCAGACTTTGAAATCTAATGGACTTTGCCCTGCGGGTTTTTGAAATTGTATGGGTCCGGTGACCCCTGCGTTCCTTCCTCCCTATGGAAATTTGTATATGTATCCTATGAATGTTCCTCCTTTGTATGTTGGCAGCAAATAACTTGTTATGAGTTTTCAAAGTTCCAGAGCAAATGGAGAGAATTTTGCCTTAGGACAGACCATGCCTGTAACTGACTTGATGAAATTTTATACTGTCTCTAATTTTGTACTTCATTGTACTGCTACTGAAAGGTTTAAGGTTTCTGATATTGTTATGAAATTAATGTATTTTGTATATGGAAAAAACATGTCTTTTTTAGGGGCCAGAGGGTGGAATGTGCTGGTTTGAAAGGAAGTATGCCCCCTAAGAAAAGCCATGCTTTGATATAAATCCCATTTCTTAAAGGTAGAATACTCCCTATTCAGTATTGTATATTTGAAACTGTAATGAGATCATCTCCCTAGGTGATGTGATTTAGTCAAGAATGGTTGTTTAACTGGATTAGGGGATGACATGTCTCCACCCATTTGAGTGGGTCTTGAATGGTTTATTGGAGTCCTATAAAAGAGGAAACATTTTGGAGAGAGAGACTCAGAGAGGGCAGAGAATGCTGCAGCACCATGAAGCAGAGTCCACCAGCCAGTGACCTTTGGAGATAAAGAAGGAAAATGCCTCCCAGGGAGCTTCATGAAATAGGAAGCCAGGAGAGAAAGCTAGCAGATGACACCGTATTTGCCATGTGCCCTTCCAGCTGAGAGAGATGCCCTGACTGTGTTTGCCATGTGCCATCTCACTTGAGAGAGAAACCCTGAACTTCACTGGCCTTCTTGAACCAAGGTATCTTTCCCTGGATGCCTTTGATTGGACATTACTATAGACTTGTTTTAATTGGGACATTTTCTCAGCCTTAGAACTGTAAATGAGCAACTTATTAAATTCCCCTTTTGAAAAGCCATTCCATTTCTGGTATATTGCATTCTGGCAGCTAACAAACTAGAACAATTTACATTTAAGCAACATTATAATGATATCAGATCATTAAATCATTAATTAGTCATCACTATTGATCACAATACCAGCTAATGTACAATTAGAGATAGCAGAAATAATTCTAGATAGTTTAATGAGAATAGATTAACTACTGGGAATGAGATGCCCCCAAATTTTTTAAAGTGTTGGAAGAACAAACTCTGCATGAGCCTTTCATAGAATTGTTCCACCAAGAGAACTGGTATTGCTGTCACAATCAGGAAACTCTTCCAAACATTGGCTCTAATATCTCATACCATTCTCTATGATCCATGAATCAAGATGCCACTGGCATAACTTTTAGCTCTAGAAAAGCATCTTACTTACAGTATGAAGATCAGAAATTAGCTCTCAGAATTTTAATCTTAAAGCTAATCCTTGTCTGCTAGAGTCACAAAGGTAAAAATGATATTGCTGGATTGTGGGAAGATGGAAGTATAGGAAGCTCCAGGATCAATCCCTTCACCAGAGAAACTGTTAAACAATAGGAACAGTCTGAATCAACTCCTTTAGAACTCTGGAGTCCAAGAAAACATCATGCAGCATCCAGAGAAGAATGGGAGGAGAAGGCTAGTAAATTGTAGTCAATACCAATAAATTGGAGTCTCTGGGCAGCAGCAACCATTGCCCATGCTCCAATCTGCAGCAGTAAGTTACTAGTATAGCTTGCTGGTGCCTGTGTGGAATATAAAACCCAGTTACCCAACACTCAGGGATATACGGTCCAAGCAGTGATCACTGCTTTTGACTAGCCAATTCAGATCACAGAGGTTTTGGCTCTGAGGGAGAACATTGTACCAACCATCCTGGACAAAGGTATAAATGGAAACTTACAGATGGAATGCTTACTTCAGGTTGCTGAGGGCAGTAGAAAAGCTGCATTTGACATAAAGATACTGAGACAAGAAGGTACAGCTTTAGAAAAATATGGAGGATCTCCCGTTGCTCTTTTGGGTTCCTCTCTCATAGCTTCCCCAGGGAAATTTTGAACCAAACTGAAGCTCTCTTTGTGGGTTCCTGGTTCTTATGTCAGCTGGGAAAGATGGACTTGGGAAACTCCCCTCTAGTCTGCCCCCATTAAATAATTTGCCCTCCTGGTTAAAAACAGCTTGACACAGAGAAAACAGGGTAAGAAAAGGTTGAGTCAGGTAGCCTGGGGCAAAGACTTACCTGTTTTATGCCTAGCAGTGGACTATTTGGAAGAGGGAGAAGTACTATTTACCGGGGGTAGGGGAGGCATTGAAATTTGTATAAACAGGGCATTCCTAAGGCCACCAAAAAGCCCAAGTCTAGAACAAGACACAGTCCCAGAAAAGATAGTAGGGCTTGTACTCTGCATTCACATTGGGCTGACATTCCTTATAGGAGGACTAACACT
Source organism: Tamandua tetradactyla (assembly GCF_023851605.1). NCBI lineage: Eukaryota > Metazoa > Chordata > Mammalia > Pilosa > Myrmecophagidae > Tamandua > Tamandua tetradactyla. The sequence continues at coordinate 59,908,700 of NC_135345.1, forward strand.
GAAGTCAAGTTGGTACCTAATCAAATATGATTCTTACACTTGTGTGTTAGTTAGATTCAGTTGTCAACTTGGCCAGGTGAGCATACCTAGTCTTGTTGCTGAGGACATAAGCCAATGGTGCGTGAACCTCACCTGTTGCCAATTACATCTGCAGTCAGCTAGGAGGCGTGTCTGCTGCAATGAGTGACGTCTGACTTAATTGGCTGGTGCTTAAATGGGAGATTGCAACGTAGCACTGCTAGCAGCTTGGCATTCCTCATCTCAGCACTTGCAGCTCAGCCCGGGCCCTTGGAGATGGAGAAAGAAATCACCCCGGGGAAAGTTGTTGGAACCCAGGGCCCTGGAGAGAAGACCAGCAGAGACCATCCTGTGCCTTCCACGTAAGAAAGAACCTCAGTGGAAAGTTAGCTGCCTTTCCTCTGAAGAACCAACAAAATAAATCCCCTTTTATTAAAAGCCAATCCGTCTCTGGTGTGTTGCATTCCGGCAGCTAGCAAACTAGAACACACTTGTATGCTGTTAAATTTTAACATCATAGTAACCAAAATTGAAATGTATAAAACACACATCCAGAAGGAAATGAGAAGGGACTCAATATGGAATAATACAAAATATCAAGTAAACATGAAAGTAGGCATTATCATGACAAAGAAAGGTATAAAACTGACAAAGACTAACAAGCAAACTGATATAAGGAAGTCCTGCATTACCAGTAGTGACAGTAAATATAAGTATATTAAACAACCTAGTCAGACATTGGCGTATAATGTGTAAAAGCATGACCTAAGTATATTCTATTTATTATAGACATAATTTAAATTCAAAGACATAAGTAAGTTGATAGTGAAAGGATGGTAAAAACATGTCATGTAAGTGGTAACCACTTACATGAGAGCTGGAGTATTTATAATAGCATCAAATAAAATGGACTTTAAGTCAAAAACTGTTATGAGAGACAAAGGACATGAAGAAGGTCATTATATACTGATAACATGGCCAATTCAATAAGAAGACATAAAAGTCATAAATAAATAAATAAATATATATATATGTGTGTGTGTGTGTGTGTGTGTGTGTGTGTGTGTGTGTGTGTGTGTGTGCATAGCAGCAGAGCCTCAAAATATATTAATCTAACGCTGACAGATTTGGAGCGGGAAATAGACCAATCTCCATTATATAGTTTGAAGCTGTATGTACCTCAGAAAAACATGTCAGGATTTTTAATCAATTTCTGTGGATGTGGGCCCATTGTAAGTAGAATGTCCTTCAGTTAAATGTACTTCATTTAGGATGGGTCATAATCCTATTAACGAATTCCTATATAAGAGAAAGAAATTCAAGGGATGAAAAAGCCAAAGAAGCAAGAAGCTGGAATCAATGTAACACAGGAAGAAGGGAGAGACCAGGTGCTACTGCCATATGCCTTGCCATGTGGCAGAGAAACCAAGGATTGCTGGCAGGCAGTCTTTGGTAAAAAGTCATCACTTGATGACGCCTTGATTTGTATAATCTCTTGGCCTCAAAACCCTACGTTAATAAATTCCAATTGTTTAAGCCAACCCATTTCATGGTATTTGCTGTAGCATACTAGTAAGCTAAAACAGATTCTGGTACCAGGAGAGTGGAGTATTGTTAATGCGAACACCAAAAATATGGAAACATCTTTGGAATTGGGTAATGGGTAGAGGCTGGAAGAATTATGCAGTGCTTGATAGAAAGGACCTAGATTGCCCTGACTGTTTACAGAAATATAGATGTTGAAGGTACTTCTGAGAAAGGCTTAGATGAAAATGATGAATATCTTTTGGGTACTGAAGGAAAGGTGGTCCCTGTTTTAAAGTGGCAGAAAACTTGGCAAAATTAAGTTCTGATGTTTGATAGAAGGAGAATGTGAGAGTGACGAGCTTGGATATTTAGCTAAAGAGATATCCAAGCTAAGTGTGGAAAGTACAGTCTGATTTCTCTCTGCAACTAATAGTAAAATGTGAAAGGAAAGGGATAAGCTGAAAATTGAATTCCTGGGCAAAAAGAAAACAAAAATTCTTGATTTCAAGAATTTTGAGTTTCTGGAAAGAAAGGCCTAGTAAAATAGTATTCCATGTGAGGATTTAATCAAACATGAATTCCACCAGCCACTTCAGTGCAAGTCAGGATTAGAGATGTGGTTATCCAAGTAGGATCTGTGTGTCTGATGGTATGGACCTCTATGTATTAAATGCAAAACTGAGAATTTTTTTTGTGCAATCTCTATGAACAGAACCACTGCCATGCAAGACAAAACAGGACAGCCTGAAGGAGAAATCATTTCCAGGACAGAACGATGGAAGCTGAAGTCTGAACCAAATCTATCTTCTTGGGTTAAGAGAGTGGTCCCATCCATGTGTTTGGAGAAGGTGGACCTTCCAACACATTGAGCAGGAAGAGTGTTGTCACCTCAGTGTCTCAGAGGTTGGATCCTGTGCCCAGTGATTGTGGAGATGCTGACCACCACCCCAGGTTTCTAAGAGGCAGCACCTATTCCTCAGGGACTTTGGATAGTCTGGCCATCACTGGAGTGCTTGGATAAGATGGAGTCTTTACCCTGTTACTATGGGAGAGCATAACTGTGAAGCACTTGTAAAAGGTGGAATTGCTATCCCCATCATACCTGAAGGATAAAACATCATTCTATAGATGACTGTCAGATCTTGAAACCTGATGGAGTATGCCCTGTAGAGATTTTGGAATTGTTTGTGATGCATGACCCCTGATTTCCTTCCAGTTTCTCCTTATGGAACTGGGAATGTTCATCTTACGAATGTCCCTCCATTATATATATTGGAAGCAGATTACTTCTTCTCTAGCTTTCACAGGTCAAAAGATAGGTTAAAATTATGTTCCAGGATAGACTACACCAAAATTGATTTTGGTGAGACTTTGTACTTAACATTGTTGCTGAAATGACTAAGGGTTTGGGGGATATTGTGATGAAATGAATGCATTTTGCACATAGAATCAGCATGTCTTTTGGGTGTCCAGAGGGTTGTTTGAAGTTGTATATACCCCCAGAAAAACATGTTCTAAAATTTAATCCATTCCTATAGGCATAGACCCATTGCATATAAGACCTTTTAATGAAGTTTATTCAGTTAAGGGACTGACCCATTTCATTCAAGATGGGTCTTAATTCTATTACTGGAGTCATTTATGAGAGAATGAAATTCAGATAATGAGAGAGAAATTCACATAAGAAATTGAAATCAATGAAACCTGGAAAATATGAAAGAGATAAGGAGATGCCACCAAGTGCCTTGCCATGTGGCAGAAAAGCCAGGGATTGTCATCAGTCATCCTTCAGTAAGAGAGTTTCTCTTGATGAGACCTTGATTTGGGTATTTTTTTCAGCCTCAAAACTGTAAGATAATAATTTCCCATTGTTTAAGTATGCTTAAGCCAATCCATTAAATGATATTTGCTGAAGCAACCTGTTGTAGTTTGCTAGCTGCCAGAATACAGTGTATCAGAAATGGAATGGCTTTTTTTAAAAAAGGAATTCAATAAATTGCAAGTTTATAGTTCTAAGGCCATGAAAATGTCTCAATTAAAGCAACTCTATAGAAATGTCTAATCTAAGGCACCCAGGGAAAGATACCTTGATTCAATAAGGCCGAGGAAGTTCAGGGTTTCTCTCATCTGGAAAGGCATGTGGTGAACACAGCATCATCTGGTAACTTCTCCAGGCCTTTTGAAGTTCCCCCAGGGGCATTCTCCTCATCTCCAGAGGTTGTCCTTCTCTGCTCTCTCAAAATCTCTGAAGGCTGCTAGCTGGTGAACTCTGCTCAGCTCTGCTGTGGCTTTCTCATCATTCTCAAAAGGCATTCTCTCAAAAAATGTCTCCTCTTTTATAGGATCCAAGTAAACTAATCAAGACTCACATAGAATGGGTGGAGACATGTCTCCATCTAATCAAATTTAATACTCACAATTGATTGAGTCACATCTCTGTGGAGATAACCTAGTCAAGTTTCCAATCTATAGTACTGAATAGGAAATAGAAGAAACCATTGCTCCCACAAGATTGATTAGAATTAAGACATCGCTTTTCTGGGGTACATAAATCCTTTCAAACCGGCACACAAGTTAAGAAACCAAAGCATATTCAAATAGTAGGAGACTTTAATAAATCATTTTTCAATAATGGGTAGAACATCTACAAAGAATACCTATAAGGAAATTAAAGACTTGAATGATACTCTAAATCACTAGACTTAACAGACCTATAAAGAGTACTTCACCTAAACAGAATACACTTTCTTCTCAAGTGCATATGGGTCATTCTTCAGCATGTCCCATATCTTAGGTCACAAAGTATATCTAAAGAAATTCCAAAATATTGTTATCATGCAATCTATTTTCTCTGACCAAAATAGAAAGCACCTAAAGTCAATAACAAAGAGAGACAAATGGAAAATGAAAAATATGTGGAAATTAAACAATATGCTTTTAAACAACCAATGAATAAAGTAGTAATTACAAGGAAAGTTGGGAAATATATTGAAGCAAATAAAAATGAAAATAAAACACATCAAAATTTATGGGATGCAGCAAAGGCAGTGATGAGAGGGAAATTTAAAGCTCTACATTCTTACCTAAAAAAGGATGAAAGAGTTCAAATCAGACCTCTCCTCAAAACTGGAAGAATTACAGAAAAGAAGCAAACTAAACCCACAGTGAATGGATGGAAAGAAAAAATAAATATGAGAATAGAGATAAATGCAATTGAGTATGAAAATAATAAAGGATATCAACAAAATTAAAGATAATTCATTGAAAATATGAATAAAACCAAGAAGCCTTTAGCTAGACTGATGAGGAAAGCAAAGAGAGCTCAAGTGTCATGGTCAGGTTCATGCGTCAACTTGGCCAGGTGATTGTGCCCATTTGTATGGTTGGGCAAGTATTGGTCTGTCTACTGCTTTAAGGACATTTCACAGAGTTAAATCATGATCACATCAGCTGCATTCACAGCTGATTGCATTTGTAATCAGCCAAGGGGAGTGCCTTGTACAATGAATGATGCTCAATCCAATCACTGGAATGCTTTTAAGGAGGATTCAGAAGAGACACTCTCTCTTCCTGCTTCAGTGGTGAGCCTCTCCTGTGGAGTTTATCCAGATCCTTCATTGGATTCACAACCTGCCCTGCAGATTTTGAACTCTACATTCCCACAGTTACATGAGACATTTTTATAAATTCTATATCTATGGATATTTCATGCTGATTCTGTTTCTTTAGAGAACCCTAGCTAATACAAGTAACTAAAATCAGAAATTAAATGGGTAAAATTGCCATCTATCTCACTGAAATAAGAAGAACTTTAAGAGGATATTATAAAACAAACTGTACATCAAAAATTAGATAACTTAGAGGAAATGGAAATATTCCAAGAAACACAAACTATTTTCACTGACTCATGAAGATATAGAAGATCTCAACAAGCCAATAACTACTAAAGAGATTGAATCAATAATCAAAAACTTTCTACAAAGAAAAACCCAAGATGAGATGGTTTCACTGGAGAATATTTCCAAATGTTTCAAGATAAATTAACAAATCCTGTTCACATTCTTGAGAAGATTCCATAATGTATTCTGTGAGATCAACATCACTCTTAAAACAAAGCCATGTAAAGATTTTATAAGAAAATAAAATTACCCACCAATATATTTTGTGAATATAGATGTAAAAATTCTCAACAAAATGCTAAAAACTGAATCCAACAAAAACTTAAAAGGATTATGCAGCATGATCAACTGGGGTTTATGACAAGTATGCAAATGTGTTTCACTACAAGAAAATCAATTAATGTAATAAACCATTTTTATGAATGAAGGAAAAAATACATGATCATCTCAGTTAATGCAGAAAAAAGCATTCACAATATCCAGCACCCATTCTGGAAAAAACATTTAAAACACTAGGAATATAAGGCAATTTACTCAACATGATAAAAGACATATTTAGAAATCCCACAGCTAACATCACATTTCATGGTGAAAGAGTGAAAGCTTCCCTCTAATATTAGGAGCAAAGCAAGGATGTCCAGATTCACCCCTCTATTCAACACTGTACTGGAAGTAGTAGTCAGAGCACTAAGGCAAAATAAAGAAATGAAAAACATCCAAATTGTAAAGGGAGGAGTAAAACTATCAGTATTTGCAGATGTCATAATTCTAAATAAAAAATATACTGAAAAAATCCACAGCAAAACTAATAGAGCTAAAAAAACAAATTTAGCAAATTGGTAGGGTACAAGGTCAACACCACAAAATTACAAAACACAGCTCACGATCAACTGGAGGAATTTATCAAGAAAAAATTCCATGTTCAATAACAACTAGGACAATCAAATATCTGGGCACAAATATAATCAAATATACCAAGGAATTGTATAAAGAAACTACAAAGGATTGCTGAAAGAAAGCAAGAAAAATATATGAAAGGATAATCCATGTTCATGGATTCAGAGACTAAATATTGCTTATATGCCAATGCTTCCCAGAGTTAGTGACAAATTCAATGCAATCCCAATCAATATTCCAAAAACCTTCTTTGTAGAAATGAAAAGTCAACCATAAAATTTATATGAAGGTAGCAGGCTCCAAGTAGACAAAGCCATACTGAAAAAGAAACACAAAGTTGGAGAAGTCAACTTCCCAAGCTTACAACTTATTGAAAAGTCACAGTAATAAAAATGACATGGTATTGGCCAAAGACAGATATAAAGGTCAATGAAATTGAATAAATATGAACTGGTCTCATATTTATGGCCAGTTGGTTTTTGATGAGATTGCAAAGACCACTGACTCAGGAAAGAGTAGTCTTTACAGTAAATGCTGCTGGGAAAATAGATTTCCAAATGCAAAATAATGAAAGTGGACTCCTACCTTAACACATATCCAACAATTACCTCAAAAAGAGGCAAAGAAAAAAAAAATCAGAAAATAATCAGTCAAAGAACAAAATATAAGAGCGAGAACTATAAAACTTCTAGAATAAAGCATAAGTACCATCTTCAGGACCTTGTGTTAGGCAATAGTTTCTTAGACTTTATATCCAAAGTGCAAGCAACAAAAGAAAGAGTAGATAAATGGAATTTCATAAAAAATAAAATTTTGTGCAACAAAGGATTCTATCATGAAAGGAAAATGATAATGTACAATGTTGGAAAATATTTAGAAACCAAATATCCAATAAAATTTTAATACCCCAAAAAGATAAAGAAATCCTACAACTCAACAACAAATAGATGAACACCCCAGTTGGAAAATGGGCAAAATACTTTAATAGAATTTTTGCAGAGAAGATATACAAACGACCAAGAAGCACATGAAAAGATGCTCAACATCATTAGCCATTAAAGCAATGCAAATCAAAGCCACAAGCTACCATTTCCCATCCACTAGAATGCCTACTATTTTAAAAGCAAACACTAACAAATGTTGAAGAGATTGTGGAGAAATAGTAACACCCGTTCATTGTTGTTGGGAATGTAAAATGGTGCAGCCACTGTGGTAGGCAATTTTGTAGCACCTCAGAAAGTTAAGAAAATTTTTACATGACCCAGCAATTCCACTTCTAGAATACACCTATAAGAATTGAAACAAGGACTTGAACAAATATTTGCACACCAATATTCAAAAAGGTATTATTTGCAATTGCCAAAAGATAAAAGCAACCCAAGTGCCCATCAACTCATTAATGGATAAACAAATGGTGGTGTATACATGAAATGGGACATTATTCAGCCATAAAAAGTAATGAAATTCTGATATGTTTTACAATATTGGTGAACCCTGAAGATACCATGTTGATTGAAATAAACTAAACTCAAAAGGACAAATCTTATATGTTTTTGCATATATGAAGTAGTTAGAACAAAGAGTCATGAAGTCATAATCTAGATTATAGGTAACCAGGGGATAAGGTACTTGTAGGAAACAGGGAGTTAATGCTAAATTATACAGGGTTTCTAATTGGGATGATGGAAAGGTTTGGATAGTAGATGCTGGTGACTCCAACAGTGAATGTAATCAACAGTGCTGAATTATATATTTCAGGTGGTCAAAAAGGGGAAATTTTAGGCTGCATATACGTTATTAGAAAAGCAGTAATAAAAAATTTGTGGAATTATAAAACATTAACAATGAACTCTAAAATAAATCTTGGATATAGTTAATAGTATGCAAGGTATTAATAATTGGCTGATAGAGGGGAATCCTGATATTTCAGGTGATTTTTCGGCAAATTCACTTCTCTAATAAAAATATATATTTTCTTTGGTGCTAGATTCCTGCTTAACTTTAGACTGAAATCAATACTTATGCAAATATCTTCTAAATTAATTTCAGAAACTAGCTGAAATTGAGCCAGAGAAATATAATTTTTGGTTCTCTCTGAATGCTGCCTAGCAAAGTACATCAGAAATTTAAACAAATTTTGAACATGCTAATCTGTAATATATACCACAATGACAGCTTTGTTATTGAGAATTTATTAAACATCAATAATGATAATAATTTTAAAAGAGAGATATGTTCATATTTTTTACTCTTGTCTGCACCCAAACTAAAAACCATGCATCAGAAGCAATTAAATCTCTATCCAAATTTTGTAAGCTAAAATATAGGACATTTTCAAGTTTTCAATGTATAATGTGTCATTTAACTCCCAACCATGATAGTAAGTCTTTCAGGTACATATCATTCGTAAAATGAATTGGTTCAAAGCATAGCATTTGGAATTGGTTTGCATTTTTGGGTATGCTTGAACCTCTTAGATAAAATAAAAGTAGGAGGATCAAACAACCAAAATCATAATTGTCAGGTCTCAGAGAAAAGAACTTTACAGGTAGAAGGGCCTTTTGACCTAAGAGCCCTTCAGCTCCTTTTGCAGAACCAAATATGGCAGCAAGATAAACAGTCACAAGATTAAAGATTGAAGGAATTTTAAGAGCCTTAGACATACTAACACTGCACCCACCAGAAGGCAAAGGAAGCGAGTCCAGATATGCCTATAAGATAGGCAACCAAAGGCAGGCAGTCAAGGTCTGTTCCTGCTTGATAACTCTTGATGGTACATGCAGCTTCACATTAAAGGAGAGCAGTGTGCCAGAACCCCAGTGTACAATCAGATCATAAGTCAACAAGCCCCCATCCAATCAAGGGACAGAACACTACCTGGCAGATACCCTCCCCTCCCACCACGGTTTTTCCTTTAAAAATGCAACTCTCAGAAAGAGAGATGGAGCCATTTTCTTTCCTTTCACTGGCTCTTATCTGATTTCTAGCTGCCAGAGTCCAGCAAAAGACTTTCCATATAAAAATCCATTCAATGATTACAAATCTTTGTGAAATTAGATGAGTGCTCCCAATCTGCTGATGGAAAGTTGAAGGAGAGAGGGATTAATTGCCCAGAGAAACAACAGTAGTAAATGATATAGCCAGGAGTTTCGATCCTGGCCCCCTAGTTCCATAGGCCATGTTCATAAGCATTGCACCATACTGCTTCTTGAATATTGATGACTTTAGTGATCTTTGCCATCCTGCTTATTCCTGAATTTGAGCATTTTCAGTCTTAGGACAGTGTTCTAGTTTGCAAGCTGCTGGAATGCAGTATACCAGAAATGGAATGGCTTTTAAAAAGGAAAATTTATTTAGTTGCTAGTTTACAGTCCCAAGACTGTGAAAATGTCCCAATTAAAGCAAATCTATAAAAATGTTCAAATTAAGACACCAATAAGAGGTTACTTCCATTCAAGAAAGTCCAGTGAAGTTCAAGGTTTCTCTCTCAACTGAAAAGGCTCATGGAAAGCATGGTGATATCTCCTAGCTTTCTCTCCAGGTTTCATATTTCATGAAGCATCCCTAGGGATGTTTTCCAAAGGTCTCTGGCTGTGTGGGCTCTCAAAGTCCTCATGGCTCTAAAAAGGGACTCTCTCCAAAATGCTTCTTCTTTTAAAGGATTCCAGTAAACTAATCAAACCCACCTGGAATGGTTGGAGTCACAACTCTATGGAAGCCATCTATTCAAATGTTACCACCCACAATTGGATGGGTTACATCTCCATGGGAACAATCAAAATGCTCCCAAGCAGCAATACTGAATGAGGATTAAAGGACAGTAATCTGGGATCCATCACAGATTCAAATTGACACAGACAGTAAGTTTGTAAGCTAGTAAATCTCCATTGTCAGAGCCAACCCATTTCTGGTATATTGCATTCCAGGGTGACCAAAATAATCACCCCTGTTATGACTGGTATAAAATCTTGCTCTAATGTGTTGTGCTATTGGATGGTAAATAGAACTTGTAAGTAACCTAAAAGATTCCCAAGAAAAGTGAAGAAGTTGTGTCCTGGTTTCTCCTTGCTTCTTATTATAAAATGCAAGAGAAAAGAGATAGAGGACAGAATTTTAAGGAAAAAGAAAGAGGAACTTGATGATTTGTAAGATTCTCAACCTATTCATATTATAAAGATGAGAAAGGGTGCCTTAGAGAAAATGCCAAGGGTTTGGCTGCACAATGTTTATGCTGAAGTGGTTAGGTGTCTGGTCAACCATCTTAGTAGAACAGAATAGAAATGGTGTTATCTAGGTAGGATCTGTGGAGGATCCCTTGGGTCTAGTACTGTAGGAACCCTTGACATACACAAAATACACACTATGGTTTGCATACACAAACCCACAGAAATTTGTGTTTGTCCCATTTGTACTAAATGGGACAGAGATAAGACAAAATGAAGGAAGCTTATGGAACTTCTGTGATTCTACAACCAGTGCATGGGGCAATGGAGCTTTTCAGCTACTAACACGTTATCTTCAAAGAAAAGGGAAGAGGACTGACTCCTAAAACAGCCGAGAGGTGGTGGTGCTGCTGCTGCCACCACAGGCCTAGATTTGTGGAATCTGGGGTCACCTCTATGATTCTAGGGTGTGGGGTCACCTCACTGAGCCAGGAATAGAGCTCTGAGCACATACAAGTACTCTCAGGCCTGAAAATCTACAGGAATATTATCTGCTGTGTTGAGAACTTGCTGTTGACCAATAATCCTGTTAATGCTTCCACTTTCTCTTATTTAGTAACAGGAATGTCTACCATATGCCTCTTTTACCATTCCATTTTGTTAAAGCAGATAACTTGTCTTCTAGTTTTACAGGTCTATGAACAGAAAAGAAATTTGTCCCAGGATGAACCCTACCAACAGTATCACTCATACCTGATTAAGGTAATTTGGATAATGATATTTAGGCCTTAGAGTTGAATCTCTAATAAGTGAAAATTTGGGGGGATGTTGGGATGGAATAAATACATTTTTCACATGTAATGGCTGTGGATTTGGGGTGGGGAGCAGAGGGTAGACTAGCTTAAATGTGTCCTTCTCAAGATATGCTCTATCCGTAACCCCCAGTACTCTTAAGTAAGAGTTTATTTGGAAATAAGTCTTTGAAGAAATAATTAAGATGTAAGTTAAGACAAGGTCAAACTGGATTAAGATGGGCCCTATATCCAGTTATTGGCTTTCTTCTGTAAAGGGAAGTGGGTCATATAATAAAAATGGCAGAGGTTGGAATGCACCCACAAGGCAAGCAATTCCTAGGAAGAGACAAAGAGAGATTCTTTTCTACAACCTTCAGAGAGGTCATGATCAGACTTCTGACAATCAGAACTGTGAGAGAATAAATTTATGTTGTTTTAAATCACCCAGTTGGTGGTATTTTGTTACAGCAAAATCTGTAAATGAAAATATAACCTCCAAAGGAAATTATGATTCTGATGTTATATTTAATTAATTAATTTTTTTTACATGGGCAGGCACCAACAATCGAACCCGGGTCTTCTGACATGGCAGGCAAGCATTCTTGCCTGCTGAGCCACCCTGGCCCGCCCCTGATGTTATATTTAAACTGGAGTATAGAAAGAGGGTGCTCATGGCTATAGAGAAAGCTGACCAATTTGTCACAATCTTTTCAGATATTGCCATAGGGTTTATAATATCTTAAGTGTGGAGGTTTGATCCATAAATTCATTGTTAATTCTCCTGGAACCAAGCATTAGTATTGTCCAGAAGTTTTTCCCAAACAGGTCAAGAGTCATTTTACTGCAGTAAGAACATGAGCAAAGGAAATTTGTCAAGCATGCAGATATCTTAGCTTAGTTCACATAAGTAAATCTGAAGCTCATTGTATAATAATGTAATCTACAAATAGAAATATAGATAATACATACAAATTGCCTGTTGCAACTGAATTCAGAAGCTCAGTTTTTACAAGTTATAACAAACAATGAGAAGAATTGTTTGAATTTATTTAAATTTATATTGTTAACATATTCAATTGTTTGCTATTATTCACAATGCAAGCTATTTATGAAAAGAATCTTCTCTTTGTATGATGTCTCAGTTTTCCTCTTCATTAAAATGCAGAAACAAAGAAAAAAATCATTTCTAAAAGGAGGATTACATTATGGATTTTTCCACTAAGTACTTCACATAATTCATTACACCATAGATTATAGTGGGGAGATACAAAAGTAAGGTAATACTGAAGTGAGTTAAGAGGAAGTGATCTTCCAATCCATTAAGAGACAGGAACGTATGAGAGTGCAGCACAAATAAGAAAAAATAACCAAAATGAAAATGAATGCAAGTATAATTATAAAATCTAAATTAAAACAAACATACAAACATCTTACCCTGGGAGAAAAAGTTGACTTCAAACTGCTAAAGATTATTTTCTAAAAGACTCATTATGATCACCAATCTTTTACTTGTTTGGAAGTTAAAGAATATTTAAATAGAATGTTTACACCATTTATTTGTTTACTTCTTTACAAGCCTCTCCATATTCCTCAGCATTTGGCGAAGAAAGTTCTTAAAGTTTAATTTCATTAGATTAAGTTCATTAGATAGGTTACATCCATTATATTAGGGAAAAAGAGATCAGGTGAATAGAGAACCAAAGCCTAACCACAAATAAGAATACAAAATAAAGACAAATATCCGTGGTTGATAATCCTTAAACATGAATCAATGTTGTATTGTAAGATTTGATCGGCAACAAGATAAAAAGCAGTGAGTAAACAGGAAACATGGAATAAGTTATAGAACAAGTACATTGAAGTATAAGGGAAAGATTAAAAATAATAAAGGAGACTAAATTTATTTTAATTTATTCTATGTATTAGGCATGTGCTGGGTCTCTGTCTCCTGTCTATCTATCCATCTATCTACCTGTTCACTGTACCAAACAGAGGAAAGTCTTACCAACTTCAGGGAAGCTTTCACCACACGTGTAGGGTAACAGAGAGCATAACAATGCCAGCCACCAGGAACAGCAGTCCTAGGGTCCCAATCCTCTCTGCAGTTTTCAGGTGTCAGGGTCACCAGCTAAAGCATGACTGACATAGTACTGGATAGAACAACGTTTACTCACATAGAGAAGAGACATAGCAAGGTCAGCTTCTGTAGCGAGCGCTGGTACTGCATTACCAGTAGGTCTTGCTCCATGGCCAAATGAAGATAGTCCATGCACCCCTTCTCTTGCTTGTGCTATGGTGAGAGAACACTGCTGCCTTCACACTGGGAGGAAGCATAGCAGGGGAGTGGTCCAGGTGCCATAAAATATGCATACTTATTCTGAGACTGTTTTTATGTGCTCAGGTCCAAAGGAGAAGGAATGTGCATGCTGACAACTATCTGTGGTGGGATTTATTTTATGTGAAGATGCCTTGGAGAAAGGAGCCAGCCCATATTTATCATCCTGTCCTAGGTTAACACATTTAGTCCCAAGCACAGGGTTTATTTTTGGGTAACAAAGAAAAGTGGCAGGCCTCACACAGGTTTATCTATCTATCTATCTATCTATCTGTCTGTCTGTCTGTCTGTCTGTCTGTCTGTCTGTCTATCAATATATCTATCTATCCATCCATCCATCCATCCATCTGTAACTAATTTACCTTATCTAGGTACGTTTCTTTCCTCACTTCTAATTTCGTCTAGTTCTTTAATTGCTTCCATTATAGCAATACAACTGCTCTTTTTAAAGTCACCAATGATCTTTGACGTTAGATTAAATTGTAGTCACCTTACATGAGCTCTCAGCAGCACTGCATATAGTGGACTTCTCTATCCTTCTTGAAACTTTCCACTATATTTCACACATAACAAAAGAAACTTTGCCAAAATGTACATTGATCGTGAAATTCTACTGCTAAAAATTTCTTTGATTGTTCCCTATGCTTTTAGGATAAATAAAAATTAGATGAGTCTCATTACTCCTAGCTCCACCTGCTTTAGCAATACTGAGAGTCTCATTTCTGTAGAACCCTGATCTCATTCCCCTTTTCTGTGTCTAGAGTATGCTGTACTCACTACCCATAGTGTGCTTTCCACTTTACCTTCTCATCTTTCATGCTTCACATAAAATTCCTTTTCTTCAATTATGCCTTTAAACTCCCTAACAGTTTGCATCGGGTTTCCTTCTTATATGATCCTATAACACCATGAATTTCTCTTTTCTGTCAGTTGCATACTCTTATTTTTTTAATTAATTATTTGCTAATTTTAAAGATGTCTTCTCTATTATTTTTTAAATTTTCTTATATGCTTATTTTAAAAATGTCTTCTCTAATATATTGTACAAACCCTGTCTTCCTTGTTCACAGCTATGCTCTACATCTTCACAGTATGTTGGAATAAGGAAGTTATTTAATCAATATTTGTCTACTGAATGTCAAAATGTCTGGTGTCACTTAATCTGAAGATCTGTGAGAAAGGAAAGTTCTTTTCCATTTTACTTGTTAAAAAACTGAGGCTTAATGACTTCCAAAGATTTATTAGGAAACATTACATAAATTTCTTAAAGTAGTGCTTATAATGTCTCAAAACTGCTTACTCTATTCCTCAACCATTATGAAAGACTCAAAGTAAAAGATAAGCTTTCTTGCTGTCAAGTACAAACATGTCATTTTTGAATTAGGGAGGGAAAATTGTCTTCTATAAAACAATTCACTACTTATACAAAGTAGTTTGTCTTCATATACAAAGTTTAGATGACTGAATCAAATCACTAAAAAAATCAGGGATGGGAAATATTTTTATTTTTTTGGAGCAGCAAGAAAATGTTTGCCAGACAAGGAAATGAAATGAAAAAAATTACCTCCTAGGCCCTGTTATGATAGGCCTTGAACATTATATTTCTAGAATATTTCATTTAATGTTTAATGGTATCAGGCAATCTTCCTTTCATTTTTTGTTATCAAAAATAATTACTATCACTGCACAATTTGAATAATATATTTAAATCCAACAATCAATGACTTATTATATTTTCTGTAATGGTTAAAAAAAAGTGCATACATAAAATATCTGTTTCAAAACAAAACCTACAAAAATGATAAAAGTTTTAATCTCTGAAGTAAACCAGAAACATTTTTAATACATGAAGTTTATGTCTACATTCAAGTAAGTATGTAGACTTGCAACAAACTGGGACAACAAATTGGGAGATAAAAGATAAATTGAGGGAAATTACAACCATTTAAACTTAGAAGAAAGAGAAGTCTTCTGACTAGATTAATTAGGAGGAGTAACGACCAGTTTCCAATAAGGGGAAAATAGAGCCTGGATGAAAAATATTCCACTCATTTTAATACACCGTTATGCTGCATCAGGTCACTTGAGACTTCTCTAAGAAATAAGTAAATAAAGTATCTTCCTCATGAATTCTATCAATCTCCTCTATCAGGAATTTTTTATGAAAATCTTCAAATATCCAGCAATAATATTGAGACACAATATCCACTATCAACAAAAAATTCATCAGAGACTCCTCACTGTGAAAAAAAAAAAAAAACTAAAAAAAGAAAATTGACACTGTCAAGAGGAGAAGATATTTTTCTCAAGTTAGAGAAATTAACATATGATTGAATGCTGAGGAGATGGGTACAATAAAATATAGATACTGATGATGATGGAGGGTAAAAAATTTAAAAAGAAAGGTGAAACCTGAAGCCACCAAGACAGATAAAAAAATGGAAATCAGATAACAGGGAAACAAATGGCAAAATATAACTCATTTATGACAAATTAGTATTTCACTTTTATGGAAAGAAATTACAAGGATGTATTTTCTATTCACTTCTATTTTTTTTTTCCTGCTAATAGTAGTCAGTGAGAAAAAGCCATCTTGATTCCCCTTGTAATATTGAAATTCTGCAGTCTAAGTATTGAAAAAGTAGCTGTTATATAAAATGTCTGATGTGTTAATGTGTATATAGCAGACTAGTCTCCTACCCAGGAGAGAGGTTTCTCCACCTGACATCTTCAGTCTATTTCATCTACCACCTGAAAACATCATTATTGACAGTAATGTCATCGCTTGCTTTCTCCAGGCATTTAAGGATGTCATTAGGCCTTGGGATTTTTTTACAGCAAGAAAGAGTCTCTGCTTTACACTTTATATGGTGTCATATTTGGCAGCCTTACTGTAAAATTACTATAGTTTTCTCAGCTGGCAGGTGTCAAGGAAACTTGAAGGAAAGGGACAAGCATTATAGATATTTCAATGGAATTAATTTTTTTTCTCTCTATTGAATACTAACAAAACCATGAACATAGTATTTGTTTTTAAAATTTTTGCCTTCCTGGCATTTACATGTATGCATATCGAAAGTTAAAATATAGACTCAAGGATAAATTCAGAGAGATAAACCTATAAGTGAAGTGAAAGGAAGTAAAAGAGAATGCAGATCTCAGAAAGAAAACTTTGGAGATAAAAACGAAACAAATATAAATGTACAAAGAGGAAGGAGGAAAAAGTGAGGAATCATGAGTAAAGAAGGATGTATCATGAAATCTGGGAAACCCTTAATTTGCTGCTTCAACAAAATCTCTACCAGAGTTTAGTCTTCTGAATATTGATTTCTCACTCATTTCACTAAAGGATCAATATCTCTCTCTTATGTATTCATATAACCCATTATATATTACATATACTATTCATATATAAATGTATAAAATATACATGTTTATAATATAAATATAACATATAATATATAATATATAATGGGTTAAGGCATTAACAGAACTAGTAGACATTAATTATTAATTTAATATATTCAACCAATTTTTAATGGTACTGCAAAGCAAAGAGGTAATAAAATTAATTTCCTTATGTACAAAGTATTTATGACTTGTTTCAGCACACATGTTTTTCAT
Source organism: Tamandua tetradactyla (assembly GCF_023851605.1). Lineage (NCBI taxonomy): Eukaryota > Metazoa > Chordata > Mammalia > Pilosa > Myrmecophagidae > Tamandua > Tamandua tetradactyla. The sequence continues at coordinate 59,925,957 of NC_135345.1, forward strand.
CTAATCACCTGTCAAGCCTGGGTAATACACAGGACAAGTGTTATCATTATATATTTCAAATGTGGAAAGTCAAGCCCTAGGATAGAACACTAATCAATAATGGAAAAGTGACTAGACAACAGGTTTTCTACCTCTTATTTAAGCCTTTTACTGTTTCCCCAGTATGACTCCAACGACATAAAGGGAGGCAAATTTGGGTGTGAAGGGATTGATCAATCAACAAAGAAACAAAACAAAGAAATGGATGTAAAGCATGTGGATATTAGCCTGAAACACCACACTAATATTCCTGAACACTTTTGGGAAAAAAGGATGCAAAATGATGGAAAAGCTTTGCAAAGCATTGAAAGAGGAAGACTGGGTAAAAGTGGGATGATATTGTTCTATTTTACATCACAATTCTGCTTGCAAGGCAAGGTATAAAATATTTCCTTAGCAAGTCTATTTAAGAAAATAATCTGTACAGGAAGGTAATCACCAAAAGATGAAAATTGCACCTATGGCTGTAATTTCCACTCATTTTTAAAAATACTTTAATAAATACTTATGAACATATATTAAGTATATGTTCATAAAAATTGTAGCATCTACTTTTCCAGGTCCTTATTTATATAAGAGGTGTTTTGCAAGATTCCTGAGTTTATGTTTTTTATATGGCCTCTGTAATTAAAGTTTTAATTCTAGGCAGTGGCATCTGAATGATGGATTCTTTGATAGAAAACATTTCTTCCCACAATGTGTGCATAAGACCTTCTTCCTCATGGGTTAACCCTTCTTTTATATCTGTATATCATAAACGCAGTGTATCATAAACTCAATGTAGTATCATAAACTCAGTGACAATTGTGATAGGCAGAAGAATATTGCGATGCTGAGTGATGTACAGCTCTCTAAACATTTACTCTGGGAGAAAGCATAGGTAAATATTTTTGCAAGCTTTCTGTATTTTCTTAACTTGTAATGAGATCATTTTGCCAAAAGTTATTATGGGGAGTTATAATTTCCTTAAAGTGCTACCTGTACTGCATTAAATCTTTGTCAATATGGAAAATAGCTTTGATAAGAAATATACATATGTATGTGTAAATTTAGTAACTTATATATTAGCTCTGAATATAAAGTAAATTAGAAAGCCAAGATTGATTGGTTTGTGGTGTTGGGGACTTACTGAATTTTTTTAGTACTAATAAGTTTTATATGAGGCAGATACACTCTTGGGTGAAAACTTGAAAATATATGTATTTTATTCAAGAGTGATTGCTTATTGAAATATATTTCTCTATATTTGTTTCCTGTGGCTGTTGTAACAAATTACCTCAAATTTGATGGGTTAAAACAACATAAATGTATTCTTTCACGAAGAAATTCTGGAGGCCAGAATTCCTAAATGACTATTACTGACCCAATGACAAAATGTCGGCAGTGTCAGACTTCTTCCAGAAACTCTGGGGAAACTTCTAGTGGTTGTCAGCATTCCTTGAATTATGGCCACATCACTCTAATATTCAAAGCTGGCATCTTTACATCTCTCACCTTGTCCATTTTGTGTGTCTAGGTGAAATCTCCTTCTGTCTTTGTCTGATAAGGACAGTTATGATTGCATTTAAGCCCATCTGCATAATAGAAAATATTATCTCCATCTCAAAATCATTAACCAAATCTCATCTGAAAAACAACAACAACACTATTGTGTGAGCACTTTCTGGGAAAATGGAATAGGGCATTCCAGAACTCAGTCTTTCCTTCAAAACAGTATTGGCAGGCAGGAACTGTCTGAGACAACTCTATTGGCGGTTGGGAGGCCAAGGGAACACTTAACAGCATCCAGGGAAGAGCAGGAGGAGAGGGTGGTAAACTGTGGTGGAGTACAGTGAGTTGCCCTCTTCATTTCGTGGCTGTATATGCCCATCCCCCACTCTTATGGTGGGCCAGTTAAGGGTCCAGTCCCTAGGTAGCTCACTGGAGACAGAAAGGAATATAAAATCCTCTTTCCAAAGAACAGAGGTTGTCATGGCCAATCACTGATCACACCTTTTGATTAGCAAAGACAGAACCCTGGCTCCTAGATCTAAGCTACTTTTACAATCTGACTCCAATATAGATGGCAGCAGCTGTTCTTTCAACTCCAACCCTAACAAGGGCAAAGGTGGTAGGAATTTAAAGATGCACTGCTTCCTTCAGGGCTGAGGGAAACATCGGGTAGAAAGGCCAGGAAAACAAGGTTTTGGGAAGTCATCCATGAGGCTTTTGACATCCTTCCTCATACACACCTCAGGACACTTGGTGCCAGTCTGCACTGCATTCGGGGGCCCCTGGCCCTGTTTTGGCTGGGATGTTTGACTTGGAAATGTCCTCTCCAGTCTAATTCTCCCCCTAGAATTTGCCCTCGGAAGAAAGGGGTGTAAAAAACTGTAGTGGCAAAATAAAAACAAATGGAATAGACAAAGACACCCAGAGGAGGAACAAAGGAAAGGAAATTTTCTCCTGGAAGTGAAACAATTGGACAAAAAGTGCAGTCTCAAAAATCATGCAACATATCCAGGGCAAGAAGCAGATGAAGAAGAGCTGAAAAGTTAAACACAGGCTATTCTAAATGACTAGAATAAGTTGAACCAAGAATCAAAGAGCCTTAACACAAAGCCAATACATAATAAAATCCACAGACCAGAGAAAGAAACTAACTGTGGTAGTTACATTCAGTTATCAACTTGGCCAGGTGAAGGCACGTAGCTCTGTTGCTGTGGCCATGAGCCAACGATATGTGAACCTCATCTGTTGCTCATTAACATCTGCAGTTGACTAGGAGCTGTGCCTGCTGCAATGAATGATGTTTGATTTAATTGGCTGGTACTTAAATGAGAGAGTGCAACCCAGCACAGATCAAGCAGCTCAGCATACCTCATCTCAGCACTCACAGTTTAGCCCAGGCCTTTGGAGATGCAGAAAGAAATCACCCTGGGGAAAGTTGTTGGAACCCAGAGGTCTGGAGAGAAGTCCAGCATAGATCACCCTGTGCCTTCCCACGTAAGAAAGAACCTCAGTGCAAAGTTAGCTGCCTTTCCTCTGAAGAACTAATGAAATAAATTCCATTTACTAAAGCCAATCCATCTCTGGTGTATTGCATTCTGGTAGCTAGCAAACTAGAACACTAACCATCAAGTAAAACCATGACAATAATCAGATGACAAAATATAAGCAAAAATTACAAGCCATATTAAGTATGGTCCTTTGAAGGGAACAAATTCTTGGGTAAATGCAAGTCAAAGCCACAACAGGTTATTATTTCACACCTACTAGAATGGCTATGATTCTAAAAAGACAACAACATGTTATCCTCAAGGTTCATTCACTAGTTGCATGCCTCACAACTTTGTTCCTTCTTGCAGCTGCTCAATAGTCCTATGTATACACCACAGTTCCCCCTTCCATTCTTCAGTCAATATACCCTTAGGCCACCTCAATCCATTGTGAATCAGAAACACTGCCACCATAAACATCAGCATGTAAATGTCTATTCCTGTCCCTGCTCTTAATTCCTTCAAGAATACACCAAATTATGGGGTTGCAGGATCATACAGCAATCCCAGCACCGGTCTTCTTTGGAACCACCAAACTTCCCTTCAGATGGGCTGTGCCTCTCTACTTCCCTCCCAATGGTGAATAGGTACATCTCTCTCTCCACATTTTCTCCAGCTCTTGTATCACTCTGTTCATTTACAAACAGTTTTATTCACACATCATACACTCGAATATAAGTAAAAAATTAAAGATTCGTGATATAATCACATAGCTTTGCCTTCACCATCATAATCTGTATAAGAACATTTCCATTTCTTCTGCACAGAATCCCATACCCCTCCTTCATATCCCCCATTTATTGTCATTTAGCTTTGTTAGGAAGAAAGCCATACCTGAAAGAGAATAAACACTCGCCTGATTGCGGAGAAGAAAATAATTTATCCATGATCTTGCAAGAATGGGCACCCAGCCAAAAAATGGTGGCTGGCTCACCAAACAATAGAATGCAACAGATCTTATACCTAAGCCTAGCACACAGCCCCCTCCACTGTTTCTCTGCTGATTGGATACTCCAGAAGTTACAGCTTATCCGGATAGTCTAATTAATTCAAATTTCCTGTGGAAGATTCCTGCTTTTGATTACACTTTACATTTCAATGAAACTGGCTGTTACTTATCTAAACTTGTTTCTACCTATTTGGTGCCAATTCTAGGCTTATGTCAGAGGCTCTCTCCTTCCCCGCCTGCAAAACCAGTTTGAGCTGTTCTGCTGCCATATCCTGCGCCATCTTGTGTGAAAGCTAAACCTAATTTTCTTACAATCCCCACATTTTCTTTTTGTACCTTTTAGTTTTCACATTTTAGTCTTTCTTCAAACTTTACAAGAACCTTTTCACTCTTTATCATAGGGATCTTCTTTTTAAGGGGGTGCATTTTGCCTATTCTGAATAAGCATTTGTGTGGTTAAGGGAGCCTCAGTGAGTCTCTGAACTAACCCTTGGACATGGGATAATGCACCACCCAAGTTCTGTGAGTAACACAACCACAATGATTAAATAAGTTAGCATGCATAGTGTTACCCTTAACATTTCCCAAACCAGGTTTCTAACCATCCCATGAAGGGGTTATCAATGCCTGAATTTTTTGCCAATTCTTCAAATAAGACTATTAGGCCTTGTGTAGCTTTGGTGATAGTTCCATCTGGGGCTGTATTATTGGGGATAAATATACAACAACTAACCCTGGCCATAACACAAACACCTCCTTTTTCAGCTAGCATTATGTCTAGGGCCATCTGGTTCTCCCATGTCATTCAGCTATTAGCATCCAACTGTTCTGTTATTCCCTCAACTGCATAATCCAACTGACATTTTTGTTGTTGGTGACCCATCAGAATAAGGATGACTCAAATCCTACAGCTACTTGATTCCTAGCCTTAAACTCATCCAGGATTTCCCTTGGAACTTTCCAAATAAACTCAATCATTGAAGGGATAAGTAAGCCTCCTTCACAAATGCCAGGGTGCATGGGATGGTCAGTTGGACCAGAGCACAGGACCCCTACCACTTCTTAGATGATACTGGTTGGAGGATGTCCTTTCTGGAATACCACCAAAGGTCTGCTTGGGTTATAGTTAAACTGGAGAAATTGCCAGTATTATCCCCAGTCACATCCCATGCTTGGGTACATTAGACCATGGTCCCAAGTTCCTGGAGCCCTTCTCCCCATCTAGAGAGACAGGCAGAGAGATTACCTGGACTGAGGTGAGAAGCTGGTATGGCCTTGATTTTTCCACCCCTGACTGCAGGAAAAAGAGAGGACAATGCACTACAGTTTTCACCGGGAGTAATAATCTGAAAAAGGAGTACCATACATTTGAACTCCTTTTCATGTTCCTTCATAATCCATCAGAAAGGATATGACAAGAGCAGTGGGCTGGCCTGTTGTGCAAGCATAACAGTTGCTTTTGTCTAGACTCTGGACTGTATGCTTGATCCATACCCCCCAGGCATTTGTATCCCTTTACCCTGTCTCTATCTCTATGGTTTGCCCCAAATTTTCTGTCCTGTCTACTCTGACAACTTTGGGATCATTCTGATTTGGGGAAATACCCTTCAGCTGGGTCTCCTTAGGTACTTTCAAAGAGCCAATTGGAGAAGGTGCTGTTGGTGCAGGGAGAGGACCAGCAACCTGAAGCTTCCCAGAGCTTCCCCTCTAGTAATTTCCCCCTCATTCCATGTACTTGATTAGGAGAAGTGTGCTATTTGAGTCCAAACTGAATTTCCCACTTTCAGTGGTGATATTGATTTTTGTCTACTTTTTTTATCATTATTAGTATGGAGTTGCACTGAAAACTAGTCAACAGAGACCTGCCTACCCCTTGACCCCCAGCTCCCTAGCCTTAAGAATGCTTTCCCCCACAACCATGGGGCAGCCGTTTTGCTCTCTCTCTTCAAATACTGCCTGGTGGCTCTGTTTCTCCATGAAATAAAGCCTTTGCCTGAAATCTTTTGTCTTTTGGCAGTCTGATGGCAGTATGATGGAGAATTTTCTTCAGAGAAGGATTATTTTATCCTTTAATGTCCTCTAGGTCTGTGAAATCAATCCCATGTTCATGGTCCAGCCTTGAAACTGGATAGCCCATCATATGTCATCCAGGAGGGGCACCTTGCAAAGAGGCTTGATTGTAACATCCCCTAGTAGTTCTGGGCACAAGGACTTGTTTTCCTTCATTCAGTTGCCACTGACTCATTAAATCTCTGCATCTATTACTTGGCAAGCATCAAATGTTAAGCCTGGAGGACAAGACCCCTTCCTCCCAGAATGTAACATGCCCCTGGCAAATATCTAAAAAGCCTCTCTCACTCCAAATAGTTCTAATTCAGCCTCTCCTTCACCTTCCACCAACTACCTTCTTGTGATAATCTCCCATTACTCAGCCTCCACTCTCCAGAAAATGCCTTCTTTGTAAACTCCCCTTATTTACTACATGTCCTCTGGCATTTGTAACCTTGTGTGCCTAAGGCAGAGTTTAAAATTTAAGCTTTACTAATGGAAAGCTGCCAACTCCAAACTTAGCACCCTGTTTCTGAAAACTAGTCAACAGAGACCTGCCTAATCCTTGACCCCCAACTCCCTATCTTAAAAACGCTATCCCCCACCACCATGGGACAGCCATTTTTCTCTCTCTCTTCAAATGCTGCCTGGTGGCTCTTTTTCTCCATGAAATAAAGCCTTTGCCTGAAATCTTTTGTCTCTCCTCCATTCTGGTGGTTTGCCTTTCATCAAACTGTACAGTTTGGAACTTTAAACTTTCAGTTACCTTAACCTTCCTTAAGGGTTTTTTAGGGAAGAAATACTTTGCAAAGCTAGCTACTGGCATGGTCTTTCAGGGGACATGAGACCCAAGCAGTTTTGAAAACCTACAGGGCAAACTCCATTAGATTTCGAAGTCTGAGAGTCATTTATCCCCAGGGCTTTAGAAAGCAGCAGTCCACCCTTTCCAAGGGCCTATGCAGTGGCCCACCTCTCTCCAAAGGCAACCTTGGGGAACATGGGGGGTGACCACCTTTCCCTCAGCTCCATCCTCTCCAACCATTGGGGCCACACCTGAACTCTCTGTCATCTCTGGGGCACATGCTCAACCTCCTACATGGTGGTAGGCAAGTTCTCGCCAATCCCTAAGGAATGTGCTACACCCTTTCCAAGGCCTGAGGCAGCAGGACTCTTCCACTGCAAGAAGATGGAAGACCCATCCTCCAGCCCCTGAGCAAACTCATTCTTTCCAAGTATCCAGGTGGGTCCACTCTCCTGGCCCAAGGCTTCCCTACCTCTTTAGCTTCCATAGTTCTGTCTCTAAAGTTAATGCCCCTTCACATTATCCCCCTTCTGAGGCTCCCAGTCCAGACAAGGAGTGTCTCCATCCATACAGGTCCCATAGTGCTCCCTTTGCTCTCTCAGATCGTACCCATTAGCCAGTTCCATGAGTACTTTCAGGTCCCTTCCCAATAAATTATTTCCAGTTTCTGGAATGTACAGCAGGGGAATTATAATTTGGTGATCTCCCCAATAGATATTAGTAGGTTTGAAAATGGAGACTTTAAGTCCTTCTCCTTTTACCCCCCAAACTATGAGGGAACTACCAGAGAATTAAATCCCCTTTGGGATGTGGTTCATAGATGTTATACCTAAGCCTAGCACACAGGCCCCTCCCCTGTTTCTCTGCTGATTGGGTACTCCAGAGGTTAGAGCCTATCTAGATAGTCTAATTCATTCAAATTTCCTGCTGAAGGTTCCCACTTTTGATTGCACTTTACATTTCAATGACTCTGGCCATTACTTATTTAAACTTGTTTCTACATATTTGGCACAAAATCTAGGTGTATGTCAGAAGCTCTTTCCTTCCCTGCCTGCAAGACTGATTTGAATTATCCTGCAGCCTTTTCCTTTGTCATCTTATGTGAAAACAAAACAATTTTCTTATAGCTCTGGAGTATTGTCTATGTTACATTCAATGGAAGCATATTATAATGTTACTGCTAATTATAGACCTTAGCATGCATTGAGTTCATTTTCCCCCATATACCATCCCATTTTCAACACCTTGAAATGTTGACATTCATTTGCTCTTCCTAAGAAAATATATTCTTTTATTTGTACATTTAATCACAATAATTTTTTACTCTAGGCATCACTAAGTTATACTATCTCAGTCTTTATCCTCTATCTTTACCTCTGATATGATACATGCACCCATCCTCCCTTCCTCAACCATGCTCACACTCAACTTCATTCAGCATGCTTACAACATTGTAAAACCAGCAACCCCTTTCTTGACCTTTGTAGCTGGTCCTGTTGAACATTCTGTACTCCTTCAACAACAAAAACAATGAATCATATTGTACAACAATGTACTATAGTTAAGAGTATAAATATAAAAAGTTTCATGAATTTTATAAATTTTAATACAAGATGTAAATAGTAGGGTAGTATATGGGAAAAATGTTCCTAATGCAAATAATGGAAAACAAATATAACAATTTTAATAATCTTTTATCAATTGTAACAGATATTCCACCAATGCAAGGTGTTGGTGGTAGGGTGATGTATAAGAATTCTGTATTTCATGTATGATTGCTTTGTAAGCCCACACCTTTAAAAAAAAGTACAGATTAAATAAGTTGACTTTACACAGAAACACTCACAGGATAAAGTTATTTATTGATTAATTAAAAAAAAAAACAATGTGATTAGAGACTTGCAGGAGTCTCACCCAGGGACCATGGGTCAGTACTTGCTAACAGGATCCATAATCACTGTATAGCAAATAACTACTGCAAACAATGAGACTTAGAAAATCCATCACATTTATCTTTTTGTTTATGCCTAAAATTTACTAGAAGGACACACTCAAAACTGTAGCAGTCTTCATTGTCAGCCAAAGGGGAATTGTGTGTCTTGCTGGGACAAATCTTTCCTCTATGTCTATTTTTTGGGTCTTTCTTCTTTTGAATTATGTGACTGTTTTACCTATTCAAAGTAAGTTAAGATACACTTGGTAAAAATGCAAAAAAGCACTTTATTTTCCTTTGAGGTAACAACCAAACTTTCCACATATTCAAACTTGATATCTTTGTGTGGTCATTATTCAATCTAACACACCCTCCTAGAAGTAATTAATTATTTTTATTTTCATGAATGTGTCAGTAAAGTTAGATTATGATATGAAAACAGTCCAAATATTGCTGGTTTAAAACACACATTTTTATTTCCATCTTCTGCTACACATCTATCACAATATCTTCACACAAGGACTCAGGTTAACTAAGCCTTTACCCCCTCATCGATGGACTAGCATAAAAGGAAAGGAATGTGTGAATTGTGCTCCAGCATTCAAGAACTTCACCTGAAGTGATACAGATCACTTTTCTTCAAATTCCGTTAGTATGAGAGATCCTATTGTGTGTCTGAAAACTGAAGAATCATATAGTCTGGTGAACAACTGTAACAATTATCAAAATAAGGTTGGAGGTTTCAGGGCAAAACTCCAAAATAATAATAAAAAATTACTTTTGAGTAATATTTAAGAAAAACGAACTGAACTTACTTATCATGATATTCTTTACAACTAGTGGCATGGCTTTAACTAAGAGATTCTGCTTAATGATTTTAAATGGAAATTTAGAAAATTGTGGAGAAATAGGAGCACTCATTTATTGTTGGTGGGAATATAAAATGGTCTAGCCACTGTGGAAGACATTTTTGCAGTTCCTCAGAAAGCTAAGGGAAGTATGGCTCAATACTCAATATACTCCCAAAAGAGCTGAAAGCAGGGATTCAAATATCAAGCAGATATTTGAAAACTTATACGGCAGCATTATGCACAATTGCCAAAAGATAGCAGCAACTCCAGCTTTCATCAACCAATGAATGGTTAACAAATGTGTTTTATACATACAGTGGAACACTATTCAACCATAATGAAGTTCTGATACATACAACAACATGGATGAATCTTGAAGACATCATGTTGGGTGAAATAAGCTACCCACAAAAAGACAAATGTTGTATGTTCTTACTGCTGGAAATCGTTTCAATAAAAAAATTTCATAGAATTAGAATTGAGAAAAATAGGTTACCAAAGGCTGGGCTGTGGATAAGTAATGGGGAGTTAATGCTTAATTTGTAGTTTCTGTTTGGGGTGATGAGAAAGTTTCAGTAATGGGTGGTGGTGATAACAGCATGGCATTGTGAAGGTAATTAATAACACTGAATAATATATCTAAATGTTTTAAAAGGGGGAGATTTTAGTTGAAACTAACAAAAAGCAAAATAAACCCATAGGCCTGTGTCATAAAGCAGAGAACCCTAATGTAAATCATTTAATATAGTGCATAGCACAGTTATAATAATATTCATCCATAAACTGTAGCATATGTACCACATTAATGCAAAGGATTAAGAGGGGGGATATATGGGAATTCAGTATTTTCTGGATAGCGTTTCTGTAAGACTACAACTTCTCTAATAAAAAAGATAGGAAATGCATTGTAATAGTACTGCTTCATACTATAGTATGAATCACATAGCCCTTTCATAAAGACTTTGATATTTGTCTTTGAGTTGCTCTTTCAGCAGAAGGAAGATATAGGGTTTTTCATGAAGTTAAACAAAATTCAGTGGTCAGTGGAACTAAAGATGAATTATTGAAGTGTTCTGTAGCTTAAAAGAACTTGAAATCAGTTTTAGATATTTGTAGTAAAGCCAGGTTCCTATTGGAGAACTTGAAATGCTGCTGTGGGATGGATAGCATTTGCCAAGAATAAACTCAAATAGGTGGGAAAATTATTTGGTCATCTTAAACAGGTTGTAGGAAATAGATGATTTTTACATAAAAGAGCATAGTGACATGATTTATATGAAAGGATGCTATAACCTGTAAAACACTTTGCAAACATAGGGATTTTATCCTTTAATTCATGGGAATCTTAATTCATTGGAATGCTAATACATTGGAATGTTCCATAACGTGTCACTCAAATAGAACAGATATATATATATATATATATATTTACAGTTAAGTTGATGTGCTTGTTTGAATCTGTTATTTATCCCAGAAAAGCCTATGTTCTTTTAATCCATCCCTATGGGTGCAGACTTTCTGTGGGTGAAAACTCTTGCTTAGGTTTTTTCCATGGAGATGTGACCCACCCACTGATGGTGGGTCTTAATACCCTTGCTGGAATCCTTTATGGAAGGGTAAAAGGCTAAGACATTTTTGAGAGAGCTCAGAGAAGTTAAGAGAGAATAATGTCCACAGAAGCTCAGAGATATTATGGAGAGAAGAACCAGCAGTTGTCACCATGTGCTTTCCCATGTGACAGAGGAATCCCGGATGCTAGCAGCCTTTCCTCTGAGAAGGTATCTTCCTCTTGATGCCTTAATTTGGACATTTTCAAAGCTTCAGAACTGTAATCTTGTAACCTAATGAATTTCCATTGAAAAAGCATTTCTGGTTTATCATATTCAAGCAGCATTATGAAACTCAAATAGTGGTATCATCTCATATTTTCCCAATTTTAGAATTCTGAATTACAATGTAAGAGACAAAATTGCAGAAGGATGAAATAAATCTAACTCTATTAGATCATATTATAAAAAATAAGAAATTTTATTAAAGCAAATTGATTATTAAAACATTAAAATGCAACTTTTCTTTTCTTGCTTTTTTTCTTCTCTCAATGAGCAGAATTTTAAACCATTCAGCATCTATCTATTAATTCAACAAATATGGTTTTAACACCTACCAATCTACTAAGAATAAGTATTGGTAACTATATTATTTTTATTTGTATATTTCTAACAATTTATAGGACACATTTATATTTTATTGTATGATCTAATTGGATGTTTGGAATTATATTCAGAGCATACACAGAACAAGTATTATGTTCATCATGCAGCTAAAGATTGAGTCTTACAGTAAGTAATGTGTATGGTTAGGAGTCAGAATATCATTTGGTCTAATATATTACACAATGTCTCATGTAAATGTGTGTGTTTGGTGGTTGTGGGAGATGAAAAACCTGGGGGGATTTTTCAAGTAATGCATGCCTACTCCTTTTACTTCTTTTCATCTGACCTCAAACACTGTTTTACATGACTTTTTCCAAGTAATATGAACTTGCTAAGTTCAGCCTCTACCATATCAACAACATACAAAAAAGTTTTTCTCTACTAGAACACAAATTATGTCATGTAATTGTGATTGCCTTAGGTGACAGATTGAAGAATTGTGGCATGTTGAAGTATTGCTCAATATGAGAAGTCAGCTGGCAAGGTGCTATATAAGGGAGAAAAGGTCCCTACCATATCAAGCACATTTCCCTAAGGTGGACTGGATATACAACTTGAAAGCCCACGTGATGCATGAGATGGATAATTCTTTTTTTTTTACATTTTTTCTTTATTAAAGAAGTTATGGATAGAAAGAACAATCATTCATAAAAGGCAAGATTTCCATACACCACCACCCAGCAACACTACATTTTTGTAAAAAAATAAAAGCACATTTTATATTTGTACTATTCACAATAGTCCATGGATTTATATCCTGTATTCATTGTTTGGGTATAGTAGTTCCATGGATCTTTTTAAAAAAAAATCCTATCATAAATAAAGTCTAATATTTCCCCTTTTTAATCACACACACAAACATATATGTGCATTTGGTACTGTTAATTGCATTCACCATATTGTGCTACCATCACCACCATCCAATACGTAAATATGTCCCTTATTCCAAAAAGGAACTGTATTAGCTAGGACTCTCGAGAGAAACAGAATCAGCAGGAGATATATATATATATATATATAAATATAATTTATAAAAGTGTCTCATGTAACTCAGGGAATGTAAAATCCAAGGTCTGTAGGACAGACCAAAAACTGACAGCTTTGATGAAGGTCTTCATTGAACTCTCAGAAGAGGCTGGCTGGCTGAAGTAGAAAGAGTGATTGTCTCCCCTGAGTCCTCCTTAAAAGCCTTCAGGTGATTAGATTAAGCATCACTCATTGCAGAAGACACTCCTCTTAGCTGAATGTAAATGCAATCAGCTATGAATGCTACCACCGTGGTCATGATTTAAATCCATGAAATGTCCTCATAGCAACAGACAGACCAATACTTGCCTGACCAGACCACCAGGCCCCACCACCTGGCCAAGTTGACACATGAACCTGACCATGACAGTCCAACCCTTGTCAACTTGGCAGCTGTACACATCACCTTAAACCATATTTACTCTTAGAATAGAAAACATATCAGACAGATTATTTCCTTGCTTGACAATACTCAACTGTCCTGTGTAAAACCAGAAGTGCATTAGATCTCACCAGAACAGTGTACAAATCCCTGGATAATATCCACTCTTAAACTTGATATCTTACAATTTAAGTACTATAATATAAAAAAAAATCTTATGTCATATATAAAGAGGATAAAATAAAGAGGAAAACAAAGATATTTGATTTATGTATAAATACATAGATATTAATTACAAAGTCAGGAAGAAAGAAATATTCATACCATCAAGTACTTATTTTTGTAACTGATCATGTGATCATAGTTCATATTTATCACTACCTTCTTCCATCACCCATTCCATGTTCCCTTTACCCTCAGAAAGCACTTCAGCTGGTTGTGTTTCTTTTCCTGATGGGCAACTCAAATCTTCATTCCTGGGATTTCAGAGTCATTGGTAGTCCTGCCTGAATTGTGTTGTTGCAGTTTTCCATTAATTTTAATCACAGGGTATGGTATACTAAGAGACATCCTAAGGGATCTCCTATATTTCAGGAAACCACTTCTTTACCTCCATTGTGTAGTTGCAGTCCTATTTCCCCCTGATAGTCAAGGTCAATCACCCCAGCCAATAAAGTAACTCCCTCCTTGACTTGTTGATCCAGGGGCATGAGTAGTCCAAAGTGACCAGGTGGCAGTCTTAGAATCCAGTTCAATGGAATCATTCTTGTTTCCCCTGGTGGAAGCACTCCTGCTTCTGTAACAAAATCTGTAGACCAGCAGAGCACAAGGTCACAGGGACAAGGAGCAAAAATTTCCCTAGTGGATCACTAGAGGTAATAGTGAATGGTGCCATTTCCATTTATACCCCTTGGTTCCTGAACCCATGGATCATGGCTATGAAAGAAACAGTACCATGCAGTGGATGCTGATTCAGAGCATATACAGCTCCCAGGAAAACCATACCCCAGCCACCTAGTTGGTACCATAATTAAGTCTTCGAAAGTCCATTCCACCACTCTATCAATCCAGCTGCCTCTGATGATGGTGAACATGGTAAGACCAGAGAATTCCAGGAACATGTGCTTATTCCCACATTTCATTTACTGTAAAGTGGGTTCCTTGATCAAAAGCAATGTTGTATGGAATGCCATAATGATGATGGATAAGGCATTCTGCAAGTCCATGGGTGGCAGTTTTGGCAGAAGCATTGCATGAAGTGAAAGAAAACCCACATCCATAGTATGTGTCTATTACAGTTAGAACAAATTGCTTCCCCTTCCATGATGGGAGTGGTCCAATGTAACTAACCTGCCACCATGTAGTCGACTGATCACCTTGGGGAATTCTGCCATATCAGGGGCTGTGTGGGTCTCTGATGCTGGCAGATTGGGTTATCAAGCAGGGGCTATAGCCAGGTCATCCAGATCAGTGGAAATCCATTGACTGACTGCATGGGCATAATTTCCATCCCTACCAAAATGACCACTTTGTACGTGAGCCCACTGGGCAATGATAGGAGTTGCTGGGGAAAGAGGCTGACTGGGCCACAGAATGGGTCATCTTATTAATTTGACTATTAAAGCCTTTTCCTGTTGACGTCACCCTCTGGTGTGTATTCACATGGGACGCAGATATCTTCATGTTTTTAGCCTACTCTGAAAGGTCTATTGACATACCTGTTCTCCAGACATCTTTGTCACCAATTTTCCAATCACGCTTTTTCCAAGTCTCTGACCCTCCAGCCAAGCCATTAGCAACAGCTCATGAGTCAGCATAGAAATGTACCTCTGGCTACTTTTCCTTTCAAGCAAAATGAATAACCTGATGTAATGCTCAAAATTCTGCCCACTGGGAGGATTTCCCTTACCACTGTCCTTAAGTGACATCCTGGATAGGAGTTGTAGTGCTCTCCACTTTTAGGTGGTACCTGCATATTGTGCAGAACCATCTATAAGCAGGATCAAGTTTTCTCTTCCTCAGTCAATTCACTGTAAGGTACTCCTCAAGAGACCATAGTTCTGGTCTGGATAACAGAAGGTAATGTGGCAGGAGTGCAGACCATGTGCATTTGGGCCACTTCCTCATGTAATTTACTTGTGCCTCCAGGACCTACTCTAGCATTATCTCATATATACCATTTCCATTTAATGATGGAGAGCTGCTGTGCATGCCCAACTTCATAGCTTGGTGGGTCAGACAACACCCAGCTCATGAGAGGCAACTCAGGTCTCATAGTAACCTGGTGGCCCATGGTTAAGTGTTCAGTCTCTACTAACACATAGTAGCAGGCCAAAAGCTGTTCCTCAAAATGAGAATAGTTAACTACAGCAGATGGTAAGGCTTTGCTCCAAAATCCTAAGGATCTGCATTGTGATTCCCCTATAGGGGCCTGCCAAAGGCTGCAGACAGGATCTGGGTTTGTCACTGACACTTCCAGCACCATTGGATCTGCTGGATCGTATGGTCAAAGTGGCAAAACAGTTTGTACAGCAGCCTGGACCTGTCACAGAGCCTCCTCTTATTCAGGTCCCCACTTAAAATTAGTTGATTTTCTTGTCACTTGATAAATGGGCAAGAGTAGCACACCCAAATGAGGAATATATTGTTGCCAAAATCCAAAGAAACCAACTAGGCATTGCACCACTTTTATGGTTGTAGGTGGGGCCAGATACAGCAATTTACCTTCACCTTAGAAGGGGTGTCTCAACAGCCACATACCACTGGACACCTAATAATTTCAGTGAGGTGGAAGGTCCCTGATTTTTTTTCTTTTTTTGGATTTATGTCCCATCTTCTGACATGGATATATCTTACCAATAATTCTAAAGTAGCTGCTACTTCTAGCTCACTAGGTCCAATCAGCATGATATCATCAATACAATATGATATATTGACCAGAGTGATGGCTTGTGGGAGGGGGAAATGATCAAGTTTCCTATGGACAAGATTATTACATAAGGATGGAGAGTTGACATATCCCTGAGGTAGGACAGTGGTATATCATTGGTATATCAGCTGACTTTGCCAGCTGAAAGAAATCTGTTTCGGGTGGTCCTTACTAACAGCTATTGAGAAAAAGCATTTGCCAAACCAATAGCTGCATACTAGGTACCAGGGGATGTGTTGATTTGCTCAAGCAATGATGCCACATCTGAAACTGCAGCTGCAATTTGAGTAACCACCTGATTGAGTCTGCTGATAATCCACCGTCATCTTCCAAGACACTTCTTTTTCTGCTCAGGCCGAACAGTAGAATTGAATGGGGATGTGGTGGGAATCACCACCCTTGCGTCCTTCAAGTCCTTAAGAGTGGCACTAATATCTGCAATCCCTCCAGGGATTCACAATTATTTCTTAATTACTATTTTGCTAGGTTCAATTCTAGTGTCTAGGGCAGTTCTAATGGCTTCCACTAAATCTTTCCTACCATAATAGTCCTCACTCAGAGAGCCAATGTGGGGATTTTGCCAGTTATTCAGTATGTTTATTCCAATTATGCATTCTGGAAAATAACTACAGAAAGGGTTTGGGACCCACTGGATCCACTGTGAGACAGGCCTGAACTTAATCTCCATTGATCACCTGATCTCCATAAGCCCCCACTCTGACTGGAGAACCAGAGTAACATTTTGGGTCCCCTAGAATTAATGTCACTTCTGAACCAGTATCTAATAATCCTAAAAATGTCTAATCATTTCCTTTTTCCCAATGCACAGTTACCCTGGTAAAAGGCCATAGGTCTCCTTTGGGAATGCTTGGAAGAAGATTAACAGTATAAATTTGTGGCCATGTAACAGAGTTATCCCCAAAAAAGGACCTGACCTCCCCATAATTCAAGGGGCTCTGGGTATATATAGTGTCTCAAGTCTGGAAATTGATTAAGGGGCCATGACTCTTTGTTTTTGTAATTCAAGTTAGAGTTCTGTTCACTCGAACTAGAACTCCTTTGCTTATACAACTTAAACAAGAATTTAGTAGACGGCCCATATATTATACTTGTGGGTACCCTATGATCTACTAGCCAATACCACAAGTCTCTGTGAGTCAGATTATTTTAACTCCTGCTTTGAGTCTGTTGTCCATTATGATAGCCCTGTCCATCTTGTCTTTGGTGATTAAGTGCTGCCACCTGGTTTCTACCAACTCAGGATCCAATCATCCCCATTGTGGTTAAGGATTCCAGCTCAGTGACAGCTGTTCCCACAGTAATATGTGACCTACAGAGAAGGGTGACTGCAGAGTTCTTCAGGACGATGGAGCTGGTCTCACAAATTTATTTCTCACATTTCTGGTAAAAGGTGCATCTTCTGGATATTCCTGAGGTGTACGAGCAAGCTTTTCATGATAAATTTACTCTAACATTCCAATCTCTCTAAGCCTCTGGATCCCCTCATCTACATTATATCAGGGCAGTTCTGGCATTTCAACCTCAGGTAATGTCAGCCACCTTTTGATCCATGTTTCAACCAACCATCCAAACAAACTGTTAATACCTTTTCTAACCTCTTGAGCTATAATATTGAATGCAGAATCACTGCTTAATGGGCCCATATCAATAAACTCATCTGATCCAGTTTCGTATTCCTCCCAACATTATCCCACACTCTTAAAATCCATTACCACACATATTCCCCTGATTTCTGTCTATATCAATTGGAAAAGCATGCAGTATTTTTGGAGGATAGGGTACCTCCTCATGGGTGACAATTTGTACCTCACTTTGGGGCCTGTTGGGACTTTAACCTAGTTATAAATCTGGAAGAAATGAGGGGTGGTATGGGTGGATCATGAAAATAATTAGATGTGTTTGAAGCCAAGTATTCAGGGCATTCGTTTCTAATTTCATCTGGTGAGACAGGATTATTCACGCCAAGGTTAATCCTTTCAGGTGGAAATTGGGTGGCTAACTCCTCAGGTAAGGCTGGTGGTGGAGCAGCTATGTCCTCAGGGAAGACTATTACAGGGTTATCTAGAAAAGACTCAGAATGTTCTTAGGGTTTCTACCTTTCCACAGCCATAATTATCAATTCATATGTCGCCATTCCACTTTTCAGGGTCCCACTCCTTTCTAATCAATGCCCTCACTTTAATGGCAGACACCATGCAAGACTAAGATTTCAGTTAATGTTGTGAAGTTGCTACTCTAGTAATGAGACTATAAGTCTAATTTTCAGAGATCTCAAGTCTGTGATTACAGGAAATAAGATTTTCCTTCAGGGGACTCATAGAAACTTTTTCATCTGTCATACAGTGTAAGCTTCTTATTTGAAGCCTTCAGCTCATCTCTTTCCTTCATTAATGTATACAGTGTGTCTAACAACAGCCAGCCAACATCTCAATACCTTGTAATTGCACAAAACTCCATAAAGGTGTCAAGAACATTATCCTCCAGGGCCCAGCTTCTTATAAGTGAATCATTAACAGATTCCAGTGGTGATATTTTGACTATCTCTTTTGCCAGTTCACCACATGGACTGGCAATTTCATTTTGATTATGGGAAATGGTCTTTAGTGCCTTTCAGTCCAGTCAGAGTAGAAAAACAATCGTAAAAACCCATTTTTAAGATTCTGTTTCTTAAGAACCACTTCCGGTTCCAAGCTGTATTAGCTAGGGTTCTGTAGAGAAACAGAATCAGCAGGAGATATCTGTAAATATAAAATTTATAAAAGGTCTCACTTAACTTTGGGGATGTAGAGTCCAAGGTCTGTAGGGTAGACCACAGGCTGGTAGCTCTGTTGAAGGTCCTCAATGAACTCTCAGGAGAGGCTGACTTGGCAATCATGGCTGAGTAAAAGTCCAAGATCTGTAGGGCAAGCCACAAGCTGGTAACTCTGATAAAGTTCCTCAATGAACTCTCAGGAAAGGCTGGCTGGATGCAAGGAAATGATAAATTTGTAGGGTCTGTTCTGTTCAACTGATGTCGCCATTGTGTGACGTTGGTAAGAAATAGTTGAAATGTACACTCTAAATGGGAGGACTGGCTATCTACCTGGGAGGAGGTGCACTTTGATAAAGATATCTAGGTCCCAAGAAGCTTCTTGGTCCCTAGGCAGTTCCCAGAGGATCAAACCGGGCCAGGTCACATAAGCTAATTGGAATTTGGTCACTAATATGTGAAAATATCATAAAAGAAGGAGAGATGAGAAACTTAGGAAGAAGAAGAAGAAAGAGAAAGGAGAATCTTTTGAGAGAGAGAGAGAACATCTCATCAAAATCTTATTCAGGAAAAGAATGCTCTGCTGAGGAATTTTGCTAATGAGACTCTGAATGCTGTTTCTAAGATTGCTGTGGATTTTTACTAAGACTGAGGGAATGCTGCATCTGAGACTTCCTAGCTCCTCTCTTCAGGTGTTGGTACCATCTTATCTGGTGATGTAATTATGCCTTATTTTTGAAAGCTCTTTTAATTACTTTCCTAATAAAATCTGTTTTTAGATCACTGAAGTTTGTATTGTCCTTGAATCCAAACCTATAAATCAAGTGACCACAAATCTCACATTGCCTTTTGTGTGACACTGGGTAATCATGGAAATGTAAGAATCCAAGATTTCTAGGGCAGGCCACAGCTGTCAGCTCCAATGAAGGTCCTTAATGAACTCTCAGGAGAAGCTGGCTGGCTGAAGCAGGAAGAGTGATTATCTCTTCTGAGTCCTCCTTAAAAGTCTTCTGGTAATTAGATTAAGCATCACTCACTGCAAAAGACTCTCTCCTTAGCAAATGCAATCAGCTGTGGATGCTGCCAATGTGGTCATGATTTACATTCATGAAATGTCCTCATAGCAACAGATAGGCCACTGCTTGCCTGATCAGACCACCAGGCACCACCATCTGGCCAAGTTGACACATGAACCTGACCATGACAGGAGCCTTGTACATTTTAAGCCTTAATTTCCTGGTAACCTATATTTTAGATCCTGACTTTATGAGTTTGCTTATTCTAATTGTTCTGATATTGAGATCAGACAATGTTTGTCATTTTATATCTGGTTTATTTCACTCAACATGATGTCTTCAAGGTTCATTCATATTATCACATGTATCAGGGCTTTATTCCTTTTCTATAGCTGGACTTCATTCCTTTCTTATGGCTGAATAATATTCCACTTTATGTATATTCCCCTGAGAAGCCATCTAGTCTTGGGCTTTTCTTTGTAGGAGGTTTTTGATTACTGATTCACTTTCTTTGCTAATAATTGGTTTGTTAAGATCTATTTCTTCCTGAGTCAATATAAGTAGTTTGCGTTTTTTTCCCATCAAACCTGTGAGTATTTTCTACACATATTTTGGGGCTCTGCTGCTCTTAGGATCATATATATTTATAATTTTTATACCTTCTTATTGAATTGTCCCCTTTATCAATATATAATGGCCATATGTGTCCCTTGTAACTGCTTTTGATTTAAAGTCTATTTTATCTGATATTATTATACCTATACACCTCTCTTTTGGTCCCTACTTGCTTAGTATATTTTTCCAATCCTTTCACTTTCAATCTACTTATATCTTTGAATTCAAAGTGCATCTCTTAAAGACCTCATTCAGTTGGATCATGTTTTTTCATTCATTCTGCTAATCTCTGCCTTTTGACTAGACTGTTGAATACATTTACATTTAACTTTGCTACTAATAACAGGACTTTGTTCTGTCATTTTTCTATTTAGTCTCTCTAAGTCTCATACATTTTTGTCCCCAACTTCCATTAATGCCTACCTTTACATTTATTTCATATTTTGTGTTGTATCATATTGAATGTCTTCTCATTTCCATCCAAATGTACTTTCTTCTGTTTTCTTTGTTGTTACCATGGGATTAAAAATTAACATCCTAAATATATAGTAATCATATTTAGTTTGATACAAAACTTAACTTCAATAACATGTGCATATACTTTTCCTATACCTATCTGATCCAAATATGCTTTTTTTTTTTTTTGCAGAAGGGAGGGGATACTTGTTACACTTATATTTTTGCACATTTCGTGTCCTAAAACGTTGATTAATTTTTATTTTCTATGCATTTGCTTTTTGGCAGCTACAGGAATTAATAAATGGAGTTACATACCAAATAAGAGAATACAATAATATTAGCTTTTAAAATTATCCAAATTGTTTCCTTTACTGCAGGTCTTTATTTCTTTGTGCTACTTTGAACCACTATCTAGTGTTCTTTCCTCTCAGTCTGAAGAACTCCTTTTAGCATTTCTTGTAGGGTAGGCCTAGTGGCGGTTTTTATTTATTTGAGAATGTCTTAATCTTTCCCTCATTTTTTGGAAGGATTTCTCATTAGACATAAAGTTGTTGGCTCCCAGTTGCTTTCTTTCAGCATTTTAAGTATTTCAACCCACTGCCTTCTTGCCTACCTGGTTTCTGATGAGAAATCCACACAATCTAATTGGGACTCCTTTGTGTACAGCACATTGTTATTCATGGCAACATCAGAATTATCTCCTTGTTCATGGAAGGTTCTTAAGACATGTGGATAAAAATACTTATCTCACACAGCTTAAGGTTACATGTCCAGAAACTCCCAGTACATTCTCTTTAACTATTCACTCAGAACATCACCAGATTCAGAAGTCAGGTCTCTTAAAAAACAAAAATCTTTTCTCCTAGGCATCCAGCAACCCTTGAATTACTATCCACTCAATTCTCCAGACATCCATCTATCAACCATATAATTTTGTTTTTCAATGCAAGACATTTTTTCCTTTCACAAAAAAAAAAAAAAAAAAAATAGTGGTCCATTTAAAAATCAAAAAGAAAAGAAATGCCCAAATCAGTACAGTTCATATGAGCACATGTATACACTTGGAAACACACACATATAGACCAATGTGTAAAAAAATAAATAAATCTGTGTCCCTTTACAAGTAATGCTGGTAGGATTTAGTCATAAAATACTTTTGCAAGAATCCTTTGCATGAAATGAGTTAATTTGCCATTAAAACAGTAAAAAAAAAAAAGGAAATGAAAATGGTGAAATTTTATTTAAAGAAAACTTCAAATGAGTATGTTAAATGTACTGGTTTGAAAGGATTATGTACCCTAGAAAACTATGTTTTAATCCCAATCCATTTTGTGGAGGCAGCTATTTCTTTTAATCCCTATTCAGTACTTTTGAAACTTGATTAAATTATCTCCAAAGAGATGTGACTCACCCAATTGTGGGCATTAGCCTCTGATTAGACGGAGCTGTGACTCCACCCTTTCCAGGTGGGTCTTGATTAATTTAATGGAATCCTTTAAAAGAGGAAACCTTTTAGAGCCAGGAGATCCATGAGAGCCATGAAAACCGCAAGAGCCCATGCAGTCAGAGACCTTTGGAGATGAAGAAGGAAAATGCTCCTGGGGGAGCTTCGAGAAACGAGAAGCTTGGAGAGAAAGCTAGTAGATGTCGCCATGTTCGCCATGTGCCTTTCCAGTTGAGAGAGAAACCCTGAACTTCATCAGCCTTCTTGAATGGAGGTATCTTTCCCTGGATGCTTTAGATTGGACATTTCTATAGCCTTGCTTTAATTTGGGCATTATCATGGGCTTAGAACTATGAACTTACAGTGTATTAGTCTTCTTTTTAAAAGTCATTTCATTTCTGGTATATCACATTCCAGCAGCTAGCAAACTAGAACTTATGCTATAGCATCAATTGCTACTATTAGACCATGACAGACCTTTCTTCTGATAAAGAAGACATGTTACAAATGCATAATTAATCATTTTGATAATGTGTGGGGCCAATAAAAACACCATTGTGTAGCTTTATAAAATAGTTTAAAAATTTTAAATAAAAATAAGACACTCTTAAAATCAAAATGTGGTAAGCTGTTTTTAAAAGTAAGTAGTCATTTCATAATATTTCTTTTTCTTGCATTTATATATATATTTGTATTGGTATTGACATGATTAATGTAGGGTGTATATGAGTATTAAGAACTAAGAATAAAGAAATTAATTATTTGTAATAACCTATAGAGCACTTTCAGAGGGTTTTAATTATCTATATTATTATTTCAAGAGAAGAGAAAAAGTAAAACCATCTCGTTTGCTAGGGAAGCCAACATATTACGAAACTTAAAAGTCATAAGATTAAAATGTATTAAAAAATAGCTAAATGTTAATAGATTCTGCAGAAACCACAATATTAAAAATAGATGTATTATCATCCTTTCTGAAGGCCTATATCTCTGAATGGTAAGATTGTGATTTAAAGTAAAATGGCATATAATTTGAAATTTTATGAAATTATTATTTTAAAATATTTTTCATCTACTTGTTATATTCCAGGACATTATTTTAGCAAAAACTGATATAGTCCCTGAATTCAAGGAGCTTATATTCTTCTGGAAGGAAATAGACAATGAATAATATTTATAATATAGTTATATATCAATAAATATAAATACTGACATTGAGAATGACAGGTTAAGGCAAGGAATTAGGGTAGCTATTTTATATACCCTGGTAAGGGAAAGGGCTTTCTGAAAAAGACCATAAAAACACCAACTAGTCATACAAAGATCAGTAGGACAAATAAGTAAGTCAGGAAGAAGACCTTAAGTTAGGCCTTAAGTTAAGAATGAGGAATACAAGTAACTAGAAAGAACTATAAATATAAAATGTTGGAATAGAAGGTAAGGCATGATTAAGTAAGAGTTTGTGGAACATGGAAGAATTTTAAGCAGGAATGTGGCATGATAAGATTTTATTTTTTGGAAAATCGTATCAGCTAAAAATATAGAGGATTTAGGACAAAAAGTGAAGGTTATCAGACTTAAATTATTGGAAAACACTAGATAGTGAAGGAAAGCCCTCGCTCAGGGTAGTAGTATGGATGGAAGAAACAGCATTAGGAGGTACTTAAGTGGTATGAAGCTAATTTAGAGGATTGTCTCCCACCAGCTTGGCTGAGATCTGAAGTCACAGGTGTCCTCTCTCAGTATCTTACCCCACTGTTTGAAGATTGGGAATCATCTTCACATATAAGATTTCAGTTTTTTAGGTTAGTCTACTTAAATTAGTGTATATTTTCATTCTTCAGTTTTCCTGTTGCTTCGGGGTGTTCTTTAAAGGAGAGGATGATAACAGGGTCCACTCAGCCATCTCAAAATCAAAAGTGAGTACAGCATTATTTTCAAGGGGTCCTAAATATTGCAATGATGGGATGTATACTGGTTTTTAAAATAATGCACTATTGTGTATTTTGACAAAATCAACAATTCTTCTTTGGACCATCAGGAAAGTGATGGGTAAACTGCAGCAGGAGCTTTTTAGAAGCTGGTTTTGCACAAAATACAGACAAAGAAGGTAGAGCCAATTGAATAAGTACTCAGGCAGCTTTGTTTATTGAAAAAAATCTCTCTGTGAGGCAGGAAGGAGGGGGGTGATTTTAAATTTCAAAATATCCTACTATGTTCTGTTATCTTGAAAAACAAATGGTTAACTAATCCACTCCCACACCACCCTGTGCCATAGTGAAATTTACTGTGGTCCAAAAATAATTCATTCTGGTTTGAAATGTAAGTTTACACTTTCTCCAAATGAATTTTGCAAAGGTCCTTCTAGAAAAAATTCATAACACTTAGATATTAATGAAATAGAAAGGAAAATGAACTTTTATTACAACAGAAAGAG
Source organism: Tamandua tetradactyla (assembly GCF_023851605.1). NCBI lineage: Eukaryota > Metazoa > Chordata > Mammalia > Pilosa > Myrmecophagidae > Tamandua > Tamandua tetradactyla. The sequence continues at coordinate 59,950,909 of NC_135345.1, forward strand.
AGACAAAAAGAAAGAGAGAGAAAAAGGTAGAAGTGGGAAGAGAAGGGAAAGATGAGAGAGTGGAGAGAGGGGAAGAGAGAGAGAGAACAGAAAGTCAGCAAATGCAAGAGTACTCATCAGAAATAGTTTTTTATGAGGAAAAGTAAAGTATATATTTCATCATTCAAAGATTTTAAAGAAATCACCACCTGTATATACCAAGAGCCCAAAAGTTTCATGTCCCAAAAAGAAAAAAAAAAAAAATGATAGGATGACATGATGAAATATTAGCTTCCCATGTGAAAAATCACAAAATTGTGGACATCAATGCCACTTTGGAAGCAGCAGAATGGAAAATAGACACTCTAGAAATGAATGAAAGACATGAAGAAAAATCTTGAGATTAGCAAGGAAAATGAATGAAGACATAATAGGAACTTGAGAGAAGATGATCTATTTGAAAACTGTCCTGTGCTAGTTTGAAACTGTCAGGTACTCCAGAAAAACCATGCTCTCTAATCCTCATTCAATATTGCTGGGTTGGATCTTTTATATTATTTACATGGAGGTATGACTCGTCTCATCATGGGTGGTAACTTTTGATTAGATAGTTTCCATGGAGATGTGTCTCCACCCATTCAAAGTGGGGTTTCTTACTGGGGCCTTTTAAAAGGGAACCATTTTGGAAAGAGCCAAGAGTCCACACAGCCAGAGTCTTCTGGAGATGCAGAAGAAGGAAAACTCCCTGGGGAATCCTTACGAAATGAGAGAGAAAGCTTACAGAGTTCACTCTATGTCCTGCCAGCTGAGAGAGAAGCACCAAACTTCATTGGCCCTTTCTTTGGAGTTATCTTTCTCTGAATGCCTTAAATTGGACATTTTCATGATCTTAGAATTGTAAACTTGCAACTTAATAAATTCCCTTTTTAAAAGCTGTTTAATTTCTGGTATATTGCATTTTAGCTGCTTACAAACTAAAATATGTCCCAACATATGCATAACTGTATACCTGAAGGTGAGTATTAAAATAATGAAAGAGCAAAACAAAATCCCATGGCAAAATTCCATTCACTTTCTACATACAAAATTTTGAATTTACAAACTGAAATGCTGTATATTGTTACTGGCTAAAGATAATGAAATATATATATATATTTCATATATTATTTCAACATTACTTCATATGTTACTATATGTACAAATATATAGTGAAATATATATGTACATATAGTAACATATGTTACTAAAGTTACTGAAATCCAAATATAAGGAAAGATTCATTGTATTAAATCAAAAGAATCCAGTGATTCTACTTGTAAAAACTTATGGTAAATATTTAGTAGCACATTAGTGAAATGATGTGTGTAACCTAAAACTTATATGAGCAATTCTTGCATTCATAGCAGAAGGGCAATAACCTAATTTATATCAATAAAAACTTATAAAGCAAACTTACTATATTTATGTGATGAAATATCATGCATTTGTTTTTAAAGAAGCAATTGTATATGTACTAATATGAAGAGCATCAAATCACATTTTGGAGGGAATAAGCATCCTAGAGAATTATATATGTATACACACACACACACACACACACACACACACACACACGCTCACACCCCTATTGTGTTAGTTCAGGTCCTTTGAGAAAGGACACCAAAATGATGTCATGTGAATATTTATTGGGAGAAACACTTTTGAGGGTAAAGCAGGAGGAAATCAGAGGTGGTATGGAGAGCTTTCAGATTACAACGCTTGTGTGACCTTATGAAATGTTAGGGAAGGAAAAAATGTTGGCTTGGAACTATCACAGACCATACCATAGTATTAGACAGACTGTTAGGCAGCCCTCAGTCCAGAGTCGCCTACTGGAGGAATACTGTCTCAAGAGAACAAGCTTGTGTGCTTAGTTATTGGCTGGGAGCAGACCATGGGAATTGTTGTGTCAGTGCATATACACTGGTGGATTCAGAGTGCCTCAGCTGGGGCTGTCATTTATACTCATTGCATCAGAAGGCCTGAATAGCACATTTTCATGGGTGTCACAATTCATTCTTTTTACAGCAAAGGTGTACTGCTACCTGCAAGTTCAGGGAATGGTTATCCATAGTTTCATGGTTCTCTCTTCCTGATGGAAAACATAGAAGAGAGATTAATACAAAAATGCATGGCCCTTGTCTCTGAAGTTGGTTTTGATGCTGCAACTGTATTCATCCTCTAGTTCCTCGGCTCCTCTATCATCATTTCTAAATTTCCCCTTATTATCAGATACCACCTCAGTATGTCTTGGTGGTTTATCTAGTAATCTGACTCAAATCTTCAACCCCAAGGGATCATAACCTCTCAGGTGCGTTGACACACATTCACAGTTAATTAGGCAAAAAAAATACTATGAGATGTCCAAGTTTATCACCTGAATTTTATACATCATCCTGCTCCTGTGTATGAATATAGCGCCCACCTCTTTCTGCTGAACAATTATCCCTGTCCATGGAGTGATTCTTTTTACCTACCATTTCCCCGATATGCAAAGAGTGCAAAAACAGTCCTGGAATAACATAAAATTTTTCATTCATTAGAATCCTAGTCATTTCCCATGAAAAGAATATGCCTCCTTTTGGGGCAAAGACTGCCAATTTGATGCATATACTGCATTATGAAGGGTAACATCTCATTTTTGCACATTATTGCTACAAGATAATTATTGAGCTGTGTATTTTGAAGCTGGTTCCAGATTTGGAAGGGGTCTATGTTTCAGGATGGTGCAGTGAGTGATACAATCCTTCACTGAGAAGTGAGTTCTCTGGTGAAATGCTATGCTGTGTCAGATTCCATACCTGTGGACCATGAATTTTATAAGCTCCTGAATAAGTGATTCTGGATGAATCTTTACAGGTAGAAAAGACAAATGCATACTAGAACTAGGTATCATTCTCTGACAAGATGTGCTGCTGAGCCTTCCATACTGGCCTGATTCCAATATAATCAACTTAACATCAGTAGGCTGGTTGATTTCCTTGACAAATATTGCCATATTGTGGTTTCGTGTTGATTTGTTTTAGAACTTCTGGATATTCAGCTAATGAGAAGCCATGATATTGGGGTCCTAGATAGCTCTGTCTCTGTCATCTTAGCCACATCTTTCTTTTGCTCAGAGCGAGAGTTCTAGAGTGGTCAATGAAGAAGCTTGACTAACATCACCTGGCCAACTCATTTTGTCTGTGGGGCTGTTCGCTGCCTCATGTTGGTGGGTGCTTTCTGATACACTTTAACACATGTTTCAAAGACCTTCCTACTCTGGACCCAGTCTCATTTGTGCATTCATATACTTTTACCCCAGACCTTCTTCTTTTTGTTTGTATTAGTTTTCTATTGTTTCTTTAACAATTCCCAATAATGCATTGACATAAAATAACATGTATTTATTCTGTTATAGTTGTTTAGGTTAGATAGTCAACATAGGTTTCACCAAGCTAAATTTGAGGTGCTTTTAGAAATGCATTCCTTTCTTGGTGGTTGTAGAAGAGAATTTATTCCTTGCCTTTTCCATCTTTTATAAGCTAACCACATTGCTTGACTCATGGCCTTCTTCCCACTTCTTCGAAGTTACCAAGTTGGCATCTCTGAAAATTCTTCCATAGTCACAAATCCCACTAAACATGGGGGGGGGGGGGGAAGTGTCCCTTTTAAGGACTCATTCCACCCAGAATAATCTCCTAACAATTTCAAGGTCATTGACCCTAATTACATCTGCAAAGTTCCTTTTGCCATCTAAGGTAGTATATCCACAGGTTTCTGGAATTTAGATATGGACAACTGTGTATATATGTGTGTGTATGTGTGTGTATGTGTTTGGGGGAGGGAAAGGGAGTTTCCTTATTCTGCCTACTATTATGGTTTTCCATTTATTTTCTTTCCACATCCCTGACCACATGGACAAGCAATTCCTGTCTAGGAATCTGTATTTATTCTCACTTTAGGCCACCTTTTCTCCACCCAAAGTGGAAGACTTGGTGCACTACTGTAGTTCTGTCCATTGGGAAGATTATTTATTACCATCTCTCAAAGCCACCCCTGTTTGTGGTAGTTTCTGGGTACCAATGTCCATTCAGACCTTGTGTCCATTAGTCCTTGCAATGCCTGGATAATCCCTTTTTTCAGGAATAAGAAAATCATCAATCATCACAGTATATAATTTCTATGTTATTGCAGGGTCATTTCTCTCACTAAACAGCCACTTCGTCAATCAAAGGGTCTGGAAAAAAAATTGGTTGACAATAGAGTACTAAGCCAAGCATTATGACTTTTCCTTGGGGGTGAACTCCTTGGCCTCCTGCTTCTTTAAATTTGTGGTGTCCAATTAAACTTCCAGGTGGTTAGTAAATCAGGCCCAAATCTTCATCATATAGCTTTTGGAACTAGTTGCATTAATTTAGGCCTTCCAAGAAGTAGATACAAAGATAGGGATTGGATGTACAGGAGATTAAATGGGAGACGAAGAATAAAACAACAACAATAACTGTGAGTGAAAAGGGTTGAGAAACAGAGAAATCTCAGATCATGATGCATTTTTCAACTCTATGAAAGAGAAAGGAGAAGGAGCAGAATAGGGTAGAAAACTTTCCAGACTGTTAAAAAAAAAAAAAGGTTGGGCCAGGCCTGTGGGTAGTATGTGAGCAGCTCATAAGAACAATAGAAAAAGGAATTTGTCATCTCAGTTTCATTGTTTTTCCCTCTATGGAGGTATATCTTCGATGGTTCATTTTTAAATCTGCAGGTTTTACATGGTACATTGACTAGACACTAGAATTAATGGAATTATTTTCTGAGAACTAGCAGTTGGTTTTGGAGCAAAGTCCCTCAATGACTAAGACTGCCTCATTTAACCATATTGTGGGTAAAGAAGAACACAAAGTGTACACTCAGGTTAGCTTTCTTCTAACTGGAATAGTAGCCAACCATTTCCTTTGACCAGTGGAACACAGTATGGTCAGCTTGTTTATATGCAAGTGCCTGTGTTTTGATGAAAACCAATATAGCATTAAGGAGTGGAAAGTGCACTGTGAAAAGAAAATTATAGATAAGTCAGTGCTTCCAAAGCATATATTAAAAAGAAGGAAGCAGAAATTGTTGATGTCAGAGTATGTCTTTAGGAAGATGACTAGAATGGAAAAGGCATGAAATCAAGGACTTAGCGAACATTGATGGAAGGTCATTGAGCTACTTTGCATGGAAAATGAAAGATTTAGAAAGCACACGAATATTGTCTTCAAACACCTGCAAGTATGTCATGTATAATATTTGTGAAGGGATTTTCAGCTTATTTCTAAGTGTTCCTCATGAATTTTCAGATTATTATACACCTGTATTCCAGTAGAATTACATCAAGCAAATCTTGCAGGCATGACTGTAATTCTTCCCAGTTATGAAAATTTACAACCATGAAATTAAATTCAAAATTATGAAAAGCATTGGGGTCTTTGGAGAAAAATCAGGACATAAATGTCAAAAAATTAATATACATGTGTGATTTGGTAAGATCTGAAAATATTATAATAATTTATATTTTCATCCAATAATCACCTCATAAATATTTTATAAATTAATGAGTTCAATTGCTTTTAATGGGTGAAAAACTACAAGTCCCAGAAAGTTCAAGCAATTCATTTTAAGTGCAATAAGCAAAAGATTGTCATATTGATACACAGTATATTTCTGGACTTTTCAATTTCCATATGCTATAATAGGTCTATATATTGAATTATGTTTATTAATAATTAACTAAACTGTTGGTATCATAAAAACTTACATTATGTTACACAATAAAGCAAGTGCCTATATCCTTTAGTCTTTAAAAAAGCATATCTATCAAAATGATGTGTATAATTATACCTCCATACAATGAGAAACCAAGGCAACAAAGGGGTAGATAAGTTCCCTAAAGTTACTTGGCCATGTGTATTAGAACCAGGCATCAAAGGGTCATCTACCTTACATTAAAGATCACTTTTCACAATTTTACTATTTTCATATCTCGACTCATGTGATATTCTGAAGATTAAAAATGGCTTTTTGTCATCTTGTTATCTCCCATAGTTACTTACAAATAATTAGAATCCAATTAATAGTTGAATGATGAATGACATAACTGGAATTCTTTTTTTCAATTAAGCTATGAAAAATGGTTCTGGAATCAGATTGACTGAGATCAATTTCAGTTGTGTGAAATAGTTGTATGAATTTGATCATGTTTCCTAACTCTTCTAGATCTAAATTTCCTAATCTGTAAAATGGAAGTTATGATGGTACCTACTTCATAAGGTTGCTATGAGAATCTATAATTAATATAAATTAATGTTATATATGCATATTATATGCAATAATATATAAATTAATTTATGTAAGATGGCATCAAAACATTGTTGGCCTGAATAAGATTTCAGTAAAGAGTATAATAGCGTATAATTTTATTATATATCAATATTATTATTGATATTATTGCTCCTGTTGTTATTATTATATTGGGATATTTTCTTAATGAAAATATTTTGCTTGGCTGTTGTTAATAAACTGGAGTTTACCAAGACCATTCTTTGAGGTCATTTGTACAGTGGTATAATCATATCATCTAATTTTAGAGCTCCAAAATTGTTTAGAGAAGCCCTTATGATTTACATATGAGAAAACTGAGAGTCAGAGAAGTTTTGGGCCTTCCCAAAAGTAATGTACTTTGATGGTGGCATCTAGTTTAATAAACATTTCTCTTCATAATGTTACTTCAGAAAATGCTACTTGGAATTCATTACACTTGGGTTAAGATAGTAAAGAAGGTTTTATATTTACACAATTTAAAAAAAACAATTTATATATAATTTAAATTTTTTCATAGAAGTTTAAGGCTTTATTTTCTTAATAATTCTACAGATTTTATTGTATAAATGAGTTACAATTGTACTTTTCAGTTCAAAATATGATTCAAGGAATATCTTAATTCCACAAATACCAGTGTCTAATTCATGGGAAACTGTGTATAATGTTCAATTCAGATTTTCACAAAATTTTAACCACTTCCTATAAATATACCATATACTATACAGAGTTTGTTTACTCTCTGAAATAGCAGAAATTTACAATTAGGCATTATTTAAGACTGTACAAGACAAAGAAACATTATTATATGCGCTGTCAATTTAACAACAATTGAAGTGTTTCAGAGATCTGATTGTATCTTTTTACAACAATACTCCATGATTTATAAACTTTAATTCAATTAAAGGTATAAAAATGATTTAATGATGCAATGTTAGTGATGTGAATATTAGTGGATTGAATACTTGAATTTTGTTTTAAATCAATGTTATATGTACACTATGTGAATATAGAAAATTGTCAGGTTTATCTTTGAAATGAAGTAGGCAGAGAAGTAAAGTGTTACACAAATGAGTATATATTATTCTTGTTAAGAATATCATTTTTCTATTATGTTTAAATAGTTAAAATGTAATATATTTTCTTCAGGCTTCCATGCATCTGTGCAATTTAAAAGTATTTCAAAATCTAATTTTTTGAATACACAAAAAAATCACTCCTTTGACATGTGGAATATTATGCTTTGCACCTACTCAAGAATACATGGTTGAAAGAATTCTTCATCCACACAGACAGGGATAAAAGGATAAACTCTTAAATCACAAATTCATGTTACTCAATAATGAAAATAGTTAAATTCAAGTATATGAAAACCACGTTTAATTATATCCCATAGCAACACCTGCTTGCCAATGAAAATAATTGAATTTACATATGCATATTCATATATGTAATTTTGTTATTTTCAAATTTTATTAGAGAAGTTGTGGGCTTACAGAATAATCACACCTGGTACTGTTAACTGCAATTAGTTTTCTTTCTAATATAAACTAAATGAGTTTCTTAAGCATTTCCTATATTGTGAAATCTATTCTTCAGTCTAAATACATATTTCTCAATAGATGACAGTGTCTGTGGATTTTGCTGAATATCATTCTCTAAACAATACACTTCCTGAAAAAAAATAAGCAATCCACTAAATAATAATGTAAGGCTTCTAGTTCTTGATATTTTTCTGGCAGAAAGCCTACAGAACATCACAACATTTTCCGTGTACAAAGCTTCTTCTTGGCATATATTTCCTTCTCATTTTTAACATAACATTTTGCTAATAATAGCTATCTCATCAACTAGATTTTAAATCTCTCACCTATTCTTACCTCCACATCTATTCAAACAAAGGAAAACAAAAAAATAATTTTTTATTCCATATTTTCCATGAGATGTCCTTAGGATCATTTAAGGTTTACTTGATTGTGTTTTGAGTTTTGTGTTTTAATTTCAATACTAACCTAAAATACACTCTTGTAAACCATACATTAAATGCTGGATGTGTGTATTGCATTGTCTATACCAGCATCTTTATAAACAATGAAAATCAGGCTATTGTGTATCTTCATTTTCTTTTCCTATAATTACTATGGTTATACATAACAATTTAACTCTGAACAGCTACTGGCAGAAGAACACAGTCAGATTCAATAATTTATGATAAATTTATATAAATTAAAGGCCAATGATACCATGACTGGAACAACAAAGGAACCCCAGTCCTCTAACTATAAGAAAAGGGGTAAAAGATTCGAGTTATCCCAATGCACACAGTCCTAGAGATGTGCTAGACTCCAAGAAACCAGTTCTACAGTATACCATATCATATACATTTTACAATACATTTCATTTGTAAACATCGTATGCTCTTAATTTAAATATCATTTTTGCACTTAATTATAAAAACATTGCCTTATATATATATATTTTTGTATGCTGTATGGTGGAGTCACATTTCATTATTTTTCCATGTGAGTATCCCATTATTGCAGCACCGTTTGTTGTAGTTTTGTTTGCTTATTTTTTTGTTTGTTTGTTTTGCTTGTTTGTTTTTTGGGAAGGATATGGGCTGGGAATCAAACCCAGGTCTTCTACATGACAGGCAAAAATTCTACCACAGAATTACCCTTGAACACCCAACATTGCCTTATTTTGATAATTTTTTGTGAAGTATCAGTTTATACCTAATTTTATTTTACATATTTAAATAAAATTTACATATTTAAAATAATCTAAGCACTGGGGAATACATGAAAATAATCTTTTTCCACTTCAGGTTTTCTTGTTACTTAAATCTGAAAATATTTAATAGGAAAGCAAATATATTGTAACTTCTCCTATTCTACTGAATTATAATATTTCCCATTGTGATTTGGGATATGTTCCAAGCTCAATAAATATATTCTCTTTTACAACTACTTTTTGTTGTTTCTGTAAAGCTAAACAGCACTATCTATATAACACCCTAAATCTTCTAAAAGTAGCAGGAAGATAACTTATTTCAGTGTGAGGTGTTCTGGGTTTCCTTTCCAATATAAACATACTATTCATATAAGCCATTGGCATAGGTGGCAGAATGGTTAATGTCATCAGAAAACTGTATTTCTTAAAGCCATTTGAATATGTTCTTTGGGAGTCTTTGATTTTTGCACATGGAGTGAGTAGTTTGGGTTTGCTCATTATTATTTTTTTATTAGAGAAGTTGTGGTTTACAGAAAAATTAGCCATAAAATATGGGCTTTGCTCATTATTGAAATAATAAACACAGTAATAAAGGTAATATTACCAGATTATCTTCTCTACTGCCTGTCCTGGTTCTCATTCTAACACATGGAAGATATCATCCACCTGTACCGTCTCAATTTTCAAGCTTCTTAAAACAGGGACACGCTATCACTATAGATATATTCTTTCGGTATTGCTTGATCAAATGTTTGTGGGTTGATGGATGAAACTTGGTTTACAGTATGTATTTACAATATTTATTTAATTATTTTGTTAATGGGAAATATCTACTGGTCTATGACAGAAGCTATATAATGTTCTTGTCATATTTGTTCTTGACCATGTTGGTAACCAGCCTCTAATATGGCCATCACTGGTCTTGGCATTGACATGCTTTCATAGTTCCTGCTTACAAAGCATAGACTTGACTTGGATAGGACATTGCTGAAATTATGGGTGTAACTCCTGAAGCTAAGTCATAAGAGTTACTGCAGCTTCCATCTTATTCTCTGGGATCACTTGTTCTGGGACAAGCCAACTGTTGTATTATGAAGACGCTCACTCCAGCAATCCTCTGGTTAGAGATTCATACTGTCTGTCAGCAATCATGCAAATGAGCCATGTTGAAAGCAGATCTTCTAACCCTAGTGAAACCTTCAGATGACTAAAACTCCACCCACTTTCTGACTGTTGCACCGGAAGAGACTTTAAGCCATAAACACCTATCTACACCCAAATGTCTCAGTCACAGAAACTATGTGATAAGAAATGTTTATTATTTTAAATTTCTGAATTCCAAGGCTACTTATTGCACAGCAAGAAAAAACTAATTTATATACAGGTTATATCTAATTTTTGTGATTTTTTTCACATGGAGTTTGAGAAAGAAAATAGCTTCTCCTATCTCCAGCAAACAGTTTTGGCGCTAAAATCTTGGTTTTCTGGAGAAATTTATCTGGCTTTCACACTTATCCCTGGTGTTTTCTTGTGGAATATAGTATAACAGAACACCAAATTCATAAAAGATACTCTATGTCCATAATGGAATCAGTAAACAATAACACTACTCTATCTGTAATCTTTTCCACACACAAACAAAGAGATCACTGTATGTGATGGTTAACTTTGCGTGCATTTGGTAGGTTTATGGTTTGATCAAACACTGGCCTACATGTTGCTGTGGGGATATTTTATAGATGTATTGGCATCTACAGTGAGTTAAATCTAAGTAAAAGGGATTGTCCTGGATAATGTGTGTGGGCTTCATCCAATCAGTTAGAGACCTTAAATCCAAAAAAAAGCATTGTTTCCAGGAAGAAAACAGAATTCTGCCTCAAGACTACTTATTTACTCTTTCCTGAGTTTCCAGACTGAGGCATTCAGACTGATGACTTCAACATCACTCTTACTGGAATTCCCAGCCTCTGGTCCGCCTTACTGAAATTAGACTTGCCTGCCCCCACAATCCCAAAATTGCATAAATGAATTCCTTTTAAGAAATCTCTTTATACGTATATATATGTATAATATACATACATATATGTGTATAAACACACACACACACACATATATCCTGATGGTTCTGTTCCTCTGGAGAATCTTTACTGTATACTGCATAAAGTGCAAAAAGATCTGTAAATCCCTTCTCTTATCTAGTGTGAGTGACTTCTGCTTCCTTACCAATAGTAGGCTTAACTCTCTTCATTCCTCCTTATATAAAATGTATAAGGAACCAAATCATAGAATTGCACTGCTTCTTGATAACATCCAATCCAAAACAAAACCAACATTCCCCCCCAAAGAAGCTATCCCAGTCCTAAATCTTTATGAAAGTCTTTTCTAACACCTTCTTATTGAGATGAAACATGGTTCTCATAATGTGTGGTGTCCTTGATTGAAACACGTGATAAACACAAGTTTGTTTAACTACAAGTTTGTAACTGCTGGTCTTTTGGCTAGAAGGCAGTGAAAAGTTTTGTAAAACATTCATAAATTTAAGCATAATTAGCATTTATCTTTACTTATTATATGGATGTACAGCATGACTTCTTAAACTGAGATCTGACTAGCCTACAAAGAAAATATCATTGATGCTTTCTTGAACAATATATGCAGGGCTTTCGTTTTCCTTTTTTAAACTAAGTTTTTTTTTGATGATTGGAGAAAAATTAAACCATTTCAGAAAGTAAAGGACACTAAATGTTAAAGAGACATATTAACTATCCAAGTTAGAATAAAGATTCAGAGACCTAATATCTTGCTATCAATTAAATATTTTACCAATGATATTACCTTTCTTTATAATTATTTCCTTGCAAAGAAATCTTCAACAAACTATGGATTTTTTAACCTTTTTAATATCATTAGCCATAAACTAGTCCATTCTCTAGTCACTATTATTTAGAATTAAGCGTTAATCCTCTCTCCTCTTGTGTTAAATTTAATTGCTTCCTATGCAAAACACCTAGCTGCTAATAATAATATTTATTGCTTGCTTCTGTGTGTAGGAACCATTCTAAAGCCTAACCTAATCTTCTCAGAATACATATGAAGTAAGTGTTGTTATTTCTGTTGATGAAATTGAGGGATAAAGACTTAGGCAATTTGTTCAAAGGCATTTAGCTGTAAGACTCAGAATTTAAACCCAAGCAATCGGATGTCAGAGAATAGACTTGATACTCTTCACAGCTTCCTTCTTGCCCTGTTTCTCTGAAAATTAGCCATTGCTACTCTGCCTTGTAATTCACTTTAATTGCTTGCATATCTATTCTCTTTTATGGTTTATATGATTCTAAAATACTGTTTTAAAATTTCATGGAATATGCTTTTATCTTCCCACAATTATTCCTAACTCAATCATGAATCTGTGTGTATTTGAAAGATTGGTAAGTCTTACAATTTTTCATCATAAATACATTCATAATTTATTTCTGACATTTTGAATTCATTAAATAAAACAAAATAGAGGTTTGTGAAACTTAGATTTTTGTACATGTGAATGGCTTCTAGAAGAAAATAAACAAGGTTCTTAACTAATTTTATTATGGTCTATTGAAAAGTTGTCAATTTAGTCTGTAAATGAGAGTTTAAAAAGTGGTTAGGCTATTGTTTGTTTGTAAAATCAATTTCATGAAAGGCTTGCTTGAAATATGTTGTTATGGATAGGCCAATAACATATATATACTTTCAAACTATAAGTATACTTTTAAGCTATTAAGCTGTTTAAATATTTTTAGAGGTTTTTTTTTTTTCTTTTTAATGAGATATTGACTTTGAGAAAAGGGATATATTTGAAAAAACTACTGGTAACATCATCCAGAAGCATTTCAATTGTTTGAACATTTCAGGGATGGCCTCAAAATTTCATAGGGTATTCAGGACCACAAATATTTAACCGAAATTGATCTTTTTTAAAAACTTAACATTTAACTGAAATTGATCTTTCCAAAAACTTATTAGAAAGCTCCAAAGAATATGGTAAAATCAGTACTTTGGGTTGCAGAATAAGTAAAATTAAAAGTTTTTTTCTGTTCATACTTTCTTCTTCCATTTATGACCTACGAGGCTAAGCTAGCTAAGAAGTAGAACATATATAATAATGGAAATGTATTTCTTTTCTTTTATAGTTATTTTTACTTTATACCCCTTCCACCTCTTTTTTTTATTTTATTTTTCTTTCTTGTGTTTAAACACATTTACTTCAGAAGTTAAAAATCATAGGTTTTGGAGTTAAACAGATGTGCTGTGGGTCCCACTTGTATTGATAATTAGCTATGGACTTGACTAGTTAATTTACTTCTTCATGCTTCTGATTCCTCAATTTTAAAATTAGGTCGTAATAGTACTTATTTCAAATTATTATGGTGTGCCTTAAATATAAAATTTCATATGAAACCCTTATCCTTAGAATTTGGTAAGTGCTTAATGAAAATCACATCATTTGCCCGCCCCACGTCTTTTTTATTGTAGGGGCCATAAACATGCACCTGCAGAGCTCCAACTTATGGGGTGTTCTGAAATCCATGGCCACTTTAGGGCTGAAACTTTTCAATAGGTTGCTCACAATCAATGAGGAAGTGTGGTGAGGAAACAAAGATAAGGCATTCCTGGGAGATGTGGGACTTCTCTGAAAAGAGACTTTGGTTTCAGGCTCCCCTCAAAGTCCTTTCCAGATGCCTCCTTAGACTGCATGGCAGTCTAGTACACTACAACCAACTTCATCTTCCTTTCTTCTTCCCTCTGGGTCAGATCTTCATTGCGGTCTGGTGTCTCTCTCAGCTTCCCCATTTTCTTTCACGTGAATGGTACCCGAATAAAATATTTTCAGCCTTTCTATCAACTTGGCATCTGCTTCTCATATAACCCAGGCTTTATACAAGCATTTACTTTAAGATCTAGCACTATCCCATAATCTTCCTTTGGATTGCTAGCATATATGCACTCTACATTCATGCCTACTCATAATTTGTCCCTCTACTCCCCTCAACTGCATTTTCTTGCCAATTAAGCCCTAGAATCAATAAATAGGATGGACCAGGACCAATGAATGCAATTCGAGGTATGTCTCAAGAGGTAATTTCAACTGCCCCAACATTGCCCTTATATACATATCCTGGGAATACCAAATTCATAATAACTGAATAAGAAACAGGGTAGTTTCCTCTTTATTAGAAAATAAAGTTCTACTTGATCATTTGTGAATGGAAATGCAAAGAAACATGTGCTGTATCTACTGGAGGTTAAGTAAATTAGAAATCACACCAAAATGGCATTCAAATTATAGCAAGTACCTCAAGCTGCCTTGTATTGTCTTTTCACAGGTCTATATCTGCACAAAAAAATTCTTAAACCCACTTTTTATGACGAGACCTAGTCTCTCTGTGCTTTACACTTTGAGAAAGAATCCCTAGGCATAAGAGGGCATATTATAACTCAGAAGTACTTCCCAGAGTATCATCTCTCTTAAGGATCCTAACATTTTTATTCTTGATACTCTAGCATGAAGGAAACCTAAGGCACTTTATAGTTTTGATATAAATTGTACTCCAAAACTACCATGTGGTTGATGTAAGGCTTAAAACTAAAGTTCAATGTTAATTGCTTTCTTGATATTTGGTAAAACCAGGAGGTCACTAAATTCCTTAAGTTCCTCTATCTCCATACTCCTATGCTCAGGTTTGTTAGCCAAAAAAAAATCTTCCTTATTGAGGGAATCAGGCACAGTTTCTGCTTATCTCTGAGTAATGGGTTTTGTTTTCCTGACAGGTGGTGAAATTTTTCACACAAGCCAATCACATTGTCCCACAGGAACCAGGGGTCACCACATTTCCCCCAACCTTCTTGATACTACAAAGCCTGCCTCCCATAGCCCCTGATTGTTCATCCTTTTCCAGAACACAACCCCTTTATGGCCCAGCATGGTGTGCAGTATCCTCGTTCCCTGAGCTGTGAGTGCATGTCATTAATAAACTGCTGTCTATTTTTCTGAGCAGTGTTGGGTACCCTGTATTCTGCAATCCCCAGAAACCTAGGGCAGAAGTTCCTTCCTCACCAATGGAGTGAAGAAGAGGCAATAAAAACATATTATGAGCTCAATATTAGCTAAGTACAAGCAGCCAAGAACTATAAATTCATACATTCGTATATACATTTATGCATGAAGTATAAAGTAAATAAAATAACAAAAGTTTTAATAAATATTAAGAGCACAGCGGGAATACATGGAGATACAAGGATATAAATACAGACTACCTTGCAAATAACAAATTTATGGCACAACAACAGAGACCTTGTTCTCAAGGCTTAAAGGTCCTGTTCCACTTCCTACTGTGAAGACAATAAGCTTCTTGGTGCCTCAAAGTAGCTGTCTCAACTTGGAAGGCATTTCTTAAAGTTCTTTTGTTTTCTTTTGCCTAATATTTGCCCTCTCCTTCCCTGTGTTATTGTGGTAAAGATCCAGAATGAAGCCCAACTAGAATCCTCTCTGTAAAGGTCCTACCTCTTCTCCAGGCAATTGATACACAATGAATGGTCTGACTGCTTACAGTGAGACCCAGCTGCTACTCCAGTGGTGTAACTTGGACTCCTTTTAAGTCCAATATTATCTTTCTAATATAATACATAAAAACATTTTTATGATGGGTGTCAACATATAATCACTGAAGTGTATATCCCTGAAGGAAAAGGAACATTGTACCCCTCAGAGTGACTACAATTTATTTTGAATTCCATACATTTTTAAGAATGAAATGTGTAATTTGTTTTAACTTTCCAAATACCGGGTGCCTGAAAGGCTCAATAACAAAATGTCTACTCTGAACTATGTACTGTCCCAGGTATTAACTGGCAAAATAATTCATTGCCAGCCTCTCCACACAGCACTTTTTATTTCTTCCTCTCTGTATGTCCTTCTCTTACAGGAACATGAATTAAACAAAACCAGTGATCCAGGTTAGAAATACAAAAAGATAGTATGTAGTCTCAGCTCTCAATTTGAAACCAACCTTTCTCAAAACATTATTTTCATGTACACTTTCTTCTTATATCTTAATGGGAACTCAACTCAAAAATTAGTACTTAAGACAAAACAGAGACAAATATTCCAAGAGACAAATAATCTAAAAATTTCTAAAATGAAGACAATCAAATGGACAATACATGCATCAAATGTCCTTGATAAGAAAACATGGTCCTGTTTCCATCCAATAAAATAGCAGTTTTTAAAAGACAATGCACATTGTAGTCCAACAATTAGGTTTGAGGCATTCTTGTACATAGTCAATGAGTTATAGATAGAGATGTGTTTTCTGGAAGAAATTTGCTAACATAAAAAGCCTTTTCCTGAGCCCTTTCTTCCATCCCTTGGATGATGCTGGTGGAGGTGGCAGCCATTTGTTACTGGCATCATTCTTGCTCTCAGATATTTCTGTGGTCTCAAATCATTGTTAGATAGATAGATAGATAGATAGATAGATAGACAATCAAAAAGTATATTTGGCATAAATCACAGTAATATAGAAAATTAAGGACAACTGATAGGAAAAAATAGATGAAAAAATAAGAGGATATTCAAGTGTCATATTTTTTAATAGGAAAAACATGCAGCCCAACATCTATGAAATAATTTGAAAAGTGCCGTGTCTTATTGCAGTGAAACATTTCCCCTAAGAACCACATAGCTTTCAGAGTAAGACCAGCCTAGCTCTTTCGTAGGATTAATTCCATTGCCAGGTTTCAGAGGCCAAAGCCAAACCAAACCAACCAACCAAACAAAAAATGAATAGACTTCAAAAAATTTTAATTTGATGAAAAACTGTCTGGAAAAATCAATTCTACATATACTGTTTGAACCAATAACCCTGCAGCTGGGAATTGATCTTAAGAAAATAATCATGTCTATGTTCAATGATTAAGATGCAGTCATCTCATATTTCAGGAAAATTAATAGGAAACTGAAAACATACAAATTTCCAAAAGCAGGATCTTATTTAAGTACATTAATTTAAATGTTCATTCATTCAATAAGTATTCATTATCTCCTATATGCTAGGCACTTTCATAGGTATTTGTATATATCAGTGAACATGGAAGACAAGAATTCTTTCTTTTGTAAAAATTAAAATTTGGGGACATAATTAGTTCATGATGAATACTGAGAAAGCAGTCATTATAATTGTATTTTTAAAGAAAATGTTAATGAGATGTTTTATAATTGATGAAAGATTATTAAAATAATACTATTAACTATCATTCATAGTTTGTGTTAGGTGTGTTTTTTCCCATATAACACCCAATTATTAGCACACAATGTAATAGTGTCATACACTTGTTATAACTCATGAAAAACATTTTATACATGTAGTTTTAAGTATAGTCCATCATCTACAATTGGATTCACCATGTTATACCATCCTTTTGTTTTATTTTGTTTCATTTTTACATGAGTACATTTGCAACCTATAGTTTCCCCTTTTAACCACATTCACTTATGTAATTTAGTGCTGTTAATTGCAGTCACAATAAAGTGCTAACATTACCACCATCCATTTCCAAACCTTTACAATCAACTTAAATAGAAATTCTGTAAAACTTAAGCATCCAGTCCCCCATTTTCTAACCCCAAACTATCCCTTGGTAACCTATATAATAGATTCTAACTCAAATAATTTGTATATAGCAATTAGTTCATGTCAGTGAGATCATACAATATTTGCCTTTTTGTGTCTGGCCTATTTCACATAATATCCCTAGGGTTCATCCATGTTGTTGCATGCATCAGGACTTCATTCCTTTTTACAGTTGAATAATATTCCCACTGTGTGTATATATATATAATACATTTTGTTTATCCACTCATTAGTTCATAGACAAATGGGATGGCTATTTTTATCTTTTGGTGATTGTGAATAATGCTGCTATGAACATTGATTTGCAAGTATTTGTTCAACTGCCTGCTTTCAATTCTTATGGGTATATACCTAGTAGTAGGATTGCTGATAATTCTATACTGAGCTTCTTGATGAACTGCCAAACTCTCTTCCACAGTAGCTGATCAATTTACATTCCCACCAGAAAGTATTGAATATTCCTATTTCTCTGCATCACCTCCAACACTTGTGATATTTTTTCTTTAAATATTAAGCATTCTAATGGATGTAAAATGATACTGCATTGTGGTTTTGATTTGCAGTTCCCTAACAGAACATCTTTTCATATGGTTTGTAGTCATTTCTATATCCTTTTTAGGAAAATGTCTGTTCAAGTATTTTGCCCATTTTTAAAATTGAGGTGTTTGTCTTTTTATTGTTGAGGTGTAGAATTTCTTTATATATTCTGGATCTTAAACAGTTATGTAGCTTTCAAAAATGTTTCCCCATTGAATAAGGCATCTTTTCACTTTCTTGACAAAATCCTTTGAGGCAAAAGTTTTTCATTTTGAGGAGGTTCCATTCATCTATTTTTTCTTTCATTGCTTGATCTTTGGATGTACAATCTGTATTAGTCAGCGTTCCCTAGAGAAACAGGACCGACAGGAGATATCTGTAAATATGAGCTTTATAAAAGTGGCACACACAGCTGTGGGGATGTAAGTGTCCAAAATCTGTAGGGCAGGTTGCAAGCTGGCAGCTCCACTGAAGGTCCTCAATGACCTTCCCAGAGAGGCTGGCTGGCTGAAGTGTAGAGAGATCCTCTCTTCTGAATTCTCCTTAAAAGCCTTCAGATGATTAGATTAAATGTCACTCATTGCAGGACACATTCCACTTAGCCAACTGCAGATGTAATCAGCCATGGATGCAACCAATGTGCTCATGATTTAAGTCCATGGAATGTCCTTACAGATGCAGATAGGCCAGTGCTTGCTTGACCAGGCAAATGGGGACCAAACCTGGCCACACAGACATATGAACCTAACCATTATATGGCACAAGATTCTTCCCTACATTTCTTCTAGCAATTCTGTAGTCCTGTTTCTTATAGTAAAATATTTCATTTTGAATTAATTTTTCATGTGGTGTAAGATATGGATCCCCTTTCATTCCTTTTAGAATGGATATCCATTTCTTTGGAACCACACTGTTGAAGAGACTATTCTTTCCCAATTGTGTGGACTTGGCAGCCTTGTCAAAGATCAACTATTCATAGATGTAATGGTCATTTTCTGAACTCTCAGTTTGATTTCATTGGTCAATATATATATCCTTGTGTCAGTACCACATTATTTTGACCACTGTACCTTGATAATATGATTTTAAGTCATGAAGTGTGAGTTACTTCAGCTTTGTTCTTCATTTTCAAGAGCTTTTAACTATTTGAAGCCTCTTACTTTTCCAAAAAAATTTAATAGTTGGCTTTTCCTTCTCAGGAACGTGGGCTGTTGGGAATTTTTATTCAGATTGCGTTGAATCTGTAAATTATTTTGGTTAGAATTGACATCTTAATGATATTTGGTCTTCCACTCCATGAGCACAGAATGTCTTTCAATTTATTTATATTTTCTTTGATTCCTTTTAGCAATGTTTTGTAGCTTTCTGCATTCAAGTCTTACATCCTTAGTTAAATTTATTCCTAGATATTAGACTTTTTTAGTTTGCCATTGTAATGGAATTTTTCTCTTAATTTCCTCCTCAGATTGTTCATTGTTAATGTATTGATACACTACTGAATTTTTTGCATGTCACTTTGTTGAAATTGTTTATTAACTCTAGGAGTTTTGTTGTAATTTTTTTATGACTTTCAGTATGTAGGATCATATCAGTTGCAAATAGTGAAAGTTTTACTTTTTCCTTTCTAATTTTGATGGCTTTTATTTCTTTTTCTTGCCTAACTGCTATAGCTAGAATTTCCAGTACAGTGTGAAATAACAGTGGCAACAGTGGGGATACTTATTTTAAGATCTTACAGGGAAAGCTTTCAGCCCTTCACCTTTGACTATAATGTTAGCGGTGTTTTTTTTTCAACTATGCCCTTTATCATATTGAGGAAAATTCCTTTTATTCCTATTTTTCTAAGTGTTTTCACCAAGAAAGCATGCTGAATTTTGTCAAGTGCCCTTTCTGTGTCAATCGAGATGAGCATGTGTTTTTTTTCCTTCCACTTATTAATGTGGGCTATTACATTAATTAATTTTCCTGTGTTTGAGCCACCTTGCATGTCTGGGATAAAATTGATTTTCTGTGGTGTATAATTCTTTTGATGTGTTGTTTGATATGATTTGCAAGTATTTTACTGAGGATTTTTGCAGCTATAGTTATAAAAGAAACCTTGATATTAGGCTTGTTGGCCACCTAGAGTGACTTATATACTGTTCCTTTCTCTTCAATTTTTTGAAAGATTTTGAGCAGGAATGGTATCAAATCTTGCAATGTTTGGTAGAATTCACCTATGAAGCTTTCTGTTCCTGGACTTTTTCTCTTTTTGGAGGTTTTTGATGACTGTTTCAATCTCTTTACTTGTAATGGCTCTTTTGAAATCTTTTTTTTTTAGAGACAGTTTAGGTTGTTTGTGTGTTCTAGGAATTTCATCAGGGTTATCTAATTTGTTGGAATAATATTGTTCAAAATATCCTCTTTAGACTTTCAAATTCTTCTTTATTCTCACACATTGTATTCTTAATATCCTTTGTATCTTTATGCATATTTTCTTGATCTCTTAGAATTGATTTTGGAGATTTGTTTCAATTCCTTTCATAATGTGTTCCAAATTCTGCATCTTCTTGAGGTTTTAATTCCTTCTTTTGACTAATCCATATGTTCCTGTTCTTAGTATTGCTTGTAATTTTTTGCCGATGTCTGCCAATGTCTAAGCATCTCATTATTTTCATGTTTTTACTCTGAAGGTTAGTTTCTCTCTCTTGCCTGGGCTATTATTATCTATTTGATTTGGGTTAGAGCTTTCTTTGACACTTGGTCCAATTTATTCTGGGCCTTTCGAGTAACCTATGTCTAACTTACCATACTTCCTCAGCTGCTTGTCATCTAATTCTTACCCTGATATTTTTCTCTTTCTTTGATTCAGCATTCATGGAGTCCTTCTCCAGTCTCTACTATCTTCCAGAGTTTTAATCAAGTGGGTTTTGTCATTTTATTTGCTGAATCTCTGGGGAAGATTTTTCAGAGATTGTCTTATGTCACCAGGTTGATGGCATCACACTGGTGATTTATTTTTAAATTTCCTTTTCCTTTGTTTTTTTTTTACCATGCTCAGAGTGAGTCCTCTTCCTTTAAATAAGACTTTACTTTCCCCCACATTCTAGTTTGCAAGCTGCCAGAATGAAATATGCCAGAAACAGAATAGTTTTTAAGAGGGGGAATTTATTAAGTTGTAAATTTACAGTTCTAAGGCTATGAAAATGTTGTGATTAAATCAAGTCTTTAAAAATGTCCAGTCTAAGGCATCAAGGAAAGATACATTTGTTCAAGAAGGCTGATGACATTCAGGGTTTCTCTTTCAAATTGAAAGGCAAATGATGAGCATGGTGATGTCTGTTAGCTTTCTCTACAGGCTTTTTGTTTCATGAAGCTCCCCCAGGACATTTTCCTTCATCTCCAAAGGTCTCTGGTTGCATGGACTCTCATGGTTCTTGTGGCTCTGAAACTTTTTCCAAAATGTTTCCTCTTTTAAAGGATTCCAGTAAACTAATCAAGATTCCATATGGAAACTCCCTCTAATCAAACGTTGATACTCACAATCGGTCATGTCACATCTCTATGGGATAATCTAATCAAGTTTCCAACCTACAGCACTGAATAGGAATTATAAGAAACAGCTGTCTCCACAAGATGGATCAGGGTTAAAACATGACTTTTCCAGAACACATAATCCTTTTAAACTGGCACACCCTCATACAGTGAATCTCTCACAGTGAAAAAAGTGTCTTTATCTGTAATTTTCAACAGTTAAGTGCTAAAAGAATGTTAGCAAAGTTAAAGCATCATGGTTTCAAATAAAAGAAACACGCACAAAGACATTATATATAATAGATTCAAAGGCAATTTTTTTCTCATGTGCTTTTGCTTTTGATTCACATAAAAATGTGAAACACTTCATAAAGGAACAGTAGTACTCTTATATCTCAGGTTTATAAAATATTCATATCAGAGAACTTGACATAGATTAAAGAGGAAGCTGCATAGCATAATGGTTGACTGCCGAGATCTTTTTAGCCCAACATGCCTTCAAATTCTGGTTCTGTTTTTTCTCGCATATAAGATATTGGACAGTTTTAACCTCTTATGTTCATCCACTTTGTCCATAGGATGGTGAGAGCATAAGACTTTCCTACTAAGTAATTTTAGATATTAAATTATAAAATATTCAATTTCTAGCAATGTATTTGGTACCTATCAAGTGCTCCATAACTGATAGCTAGTATTATTATTAGAGGTAGGTAACATTATAGAAGGAGCAAATGAAGTTTTCATTAGGAGAAGAAAAGAGTAAATAATCTACAGCATTATAAAATAAGTTGAATAGAAATTAAAATAATTATTTGAATTGAAACCAGTTATTAATACCCTGGTCAATTACTTCGTAGACACTGATACAAGATGAAGGAGAGCAATATATATGAGAAAATGCTGGGATTTCCTTATCTACCTCTATTTAGTTATGTAACAAAGTTGGTTAAGAATAAAAGTAATACAGATGAGATTTTGTTGGTTTGTCCAGAGTGATCCCCTGAGGAATCCCAGAATGATTTGATCAGTGACTGGAAAAGTATTTGCAAGCCCCCTTCGGGGAATGGTGAGAGTGGGGAGAAATTCAACTTCCCCAAGTTGAATTCTTGATATTCTCACAAGCAGTGTGGACAACCAAAGCTATAGGCTGAGCCCCAGTCTTGGGGTTTGTTCACATGAAACTTAACCCCACAAAAGATAGGTCAAGTCTACTTAAAATTTAGGCCTAAGTGTCACCCCCAAGAGAGCCTCTTTTGTTGCTCAGATGTGGCCTCTCTCTCCAGCCAATATGACGAGCGGTCTCACCTCCCTCCCCCTCTCTGCATGGGACATGACTCCCAGGGGTGTGGACTTTCCTGGCAACATGGGACAGAGATCCTGGAATGAGCTGAGACTCAGTATCAAGGGACTGATAAAAACCCTAGAATGAGCTGAGAATTAACATCAAGAGACTGAGAGAACCTTCTCGACCAAAAGGGGGAAGAGTAAAATGAGGCAAAGTGTCAACGGCTGAGAGATTCCAAACAGAGTTGAGAGGTTATCCTGGAGGTTATTCTTATGCATTAAGTAGATATCACCTTGCTGTTCAAGATGTAGTGGAGAGGCTGGAGGGAATTGTCTGAAAATGTAGTGCTGTGTTCCAGTAGCCATGTTTCTTGATGATGATTGAGCAATGATATAGCTTTCACAATGAGACTCTGTGAATGTGAAAACCTTATGTCTGATGCTCCTTTTAGCTACTATATCAACAGAAGAGTAGAATATATGGAATAAAAATAAATAATAGGGGGAACAAATGTTAAAATAAATTCAGTTTGAAATAGTGGTGAAAGCGAGGGGTAAGGGGTATGGTACGTATAGTTTTTTTTTCTCTATTATCATTTTATTTCTTTTTCTGTTGTCTTTTTATTTCTTTTTCTATATCGATGCAAATGTACTAAGAAATGATGAATATGCAACTATGCGATGATATTAAGAATTACTGATTATATATGTAGAATGGAATGATTTCTAAATGTTTTGTTTGTTATTTTTTTTAATTAATAAAAAAGAATAAAAGTAATATATTATTTTTCTACTAATTTCAAAGCTTTCACATTCTAATGGTGTAAGACAAGTAAAAACGTAGTTAAGTAGCATGCCATTTATATGAATAATTTTTAATTCTAAAACTAAACATTGGTCATAAACCCAATCCTAAAATTGTTTTTTGGCAGCCGTCATCATTTTTCCTATGTTAAGTATTATTAGAATTTGCACATTTTATTCAAATAGTTTTATTATAATGAATTTAATATGTAAGTGCAATTATCATGTAAGCCTGATCAAAGTTTGTGAGGGTCAACAAATTATGTGATTAAGTGCTAAAAGACTAAATCTTCAGCTACTTGTTTCTCTACCTTACCCACTACCACTCAATGTCAAAGAAAGAAGAAATAAAGGGGATAGAATTTTATGGTAATTATATGGGAGTTGACCCAGAGAATGAGCAACACCTATGAAGTAGGAATTTTTAAGATAATCTTTTGTTGATCATGCTATACTCCTTGCCAGAAAATCTTGCAACTAAAAGATCAACTGGATCTTCATAGACACTAATAAAAGAACCATATTTGATTCACATTTTGCAATGGTTCTTAGAATTATAAAACCTTCATTGTCACCTTTTAACCTCCCTTCTGTTAGTCTTCACATTTTCATTGTTAGGAAATAAAGATACAAAGATGACTCAAGCAACTATGTGATGATATTAAGAATTGCTGATTATATATGTAGAATGCAATGATATTTTAATGTTTTGTGTGTTTGTTAATTTTTTTAATTAATAAATTTAAAAAATTGTGGGGAAAAAAAAGATGACTCAATTTTCCAGATACTAGAAGGCTACAGTTCATGCAACATCTTAAACTTTGCAAACCAGAAATGTTCCAAGCTTAATTGCAGGTTTGAGTGGCTCCATGTGTGGCCCCCCAAAAGGAAACGAGAGTTACATTAGGATGTAGTCCCTCCCTGAAGCTCCAGTCTACATCGCATAATGTACAAATGGTTTAAATACATCGCATAATGTACAAGCAGTTCAAATGCTTAGCATTCTTGTATTAAACTTTGGATTCAAAATGCATTCTTGGGATTGGATGTGAAGGAAGGCAAGAACCATACAGACACAGGTTCTTGTGTCATATATATTTATCTTTTAATATATATTTTTCTCTCAAGATCAGTTATTTGTTTCTGTGAGGGCTGGGGAATGTTGAGAATTCAGGTGATTGTCTTCCACAGACTATTTTACCTAAACAACAGAAATTTGTTGTCTTATAGTTTTGAAGGCTAGACATAAAATAAAGGTGTCAGCAGAGACATGCTTCTTCTCTAAGGGAAGCATCTATTCCATGCTTCTATTCTGGCTTTTGCAGGGTAGCATGCAATCCACGGTACTCCTAGTTATATGGTTGCATAACTCGATCTCTGCCTTGAAATCATGACTGTCTATCTCCTGGTGTCTCTGTGTGCAAATTTCCTCCCCTTATAAAAGAGTGCCAGTCATATTGTATTCGGGCGCACCATAATTCGGTTTGACCTTATCTTAATCAATAACATCTCAAAGATCCTGTACTTTAAAATCAGTTCACATTCACAGGACTGGGATGAAGACATTAACATGTTTTATAAGGGGACCCAATTCAGTCCACGGTAATGGGTATGTTTTGTTGGAATATTTGAAGTTAGAAAGATGATATTTGAAGAATTTTTGCTAAGTGACAACAGAACAAAGAAACTAATAAGAGCATAGATATTTAATTCCTATCTCTTGCTGTATGTAATATGTTATGGAAGATAAATGAACAATGGATTCTCAATTTGAATTATTACCAGAAATACCTGGGAAGCTAATTACAATAATATTTCCCCAACATACCCCAGGCCTTCTGTATGAAGATCTCCCGATGTCTCTCTTGGCTTTGGTACATGGAAGATTCTAATGATCAGTCAGGTTAGAAAACCAATGATTAGAAAAAAAAAAACTTTATTGTATTGTTCATTGATTTTTAGAAATATCTAGCACTACATTTAAGATATGTTACTTTGATTTGGTGCTTTGGATAATTCTGCTTTGAATTGATCAATTCATTCTACATTAATTGGGGATTTTTATTCCTCTAATATACTTAAATACCTTTGAACATGCCTTAAGAATTTAGAATCTCTATGGTAAGTATGACTGTATTAAAAACACATTATTTAATGATTCATTTAACTTGGAGTCAATTTCTAAGGAAATTGAAAGTTGTACAATGCCTAGATCCATTTGGAATAATATTGGCTGCTTCCCATAAGTTTCTTAGTTTAGCCAAACAACATCTTGGGCACTTTAAACACGCAGTGTTCTTCAAATGTTTAAGTGGGAAAACCCATAAATCTACTAACTTGCCCCAGTTGTCATTGAAAATGTATTGAGCCCATACTGATGTGCCTAGGACTGTGCAATAGTTTTTAGAATATGACATTACTCTTGCTTTTAAGAATTTAACAGATGGGATGGACAGGGGTTTTGTTTGTTTTATTTTTTTTAGTTTTAGTTTTTGCTTTGTTTTTTTGGTTTGTTTTCTTTTAATTTATGACTGGGCTTTTATATTAAATAATTACAACCCCTGTTCAAATTTGAATTGAAATACCACAGTCTACCAAATTATTATAATTCAATAATATTTCAGAACCATTCCTATTTATTTCTGGGGTTTGTGGATGGCTAGACATGTTTGGTGAGTAAACTGGCATGACTAACCAAATTTACTCATGTGAAGATCCGGGAGACCTAGGAGAAAAGAAGAAGCCTGTAAAAACAAATAAGCAAATGAACCAAATACTCAACCTATTTCTATTGCTGTAGTTCATATAGATATCTATATAGCTATATATATATATACAAATTCAGGAGACTATTGAAAAAACAAAACAGATATCTTTTTTCCAAGGAGACTGTGATGGCTAATTTCATTTATCAACTTGGGTAAGTTAATGCATTAAATTATTTGGTCAAGTAAGCACTGGCCTGACTATCACTGTGAGGGTATTTGATGGATGGATTTGCATCTATAATCCCTTGATTACACTTAAGGCTGACTGCATCTACAATCAACAAAGGAGATTGCCCTCATCAATGTGGGGGTCAGCTCATGCAATGTGTTGGAGGTTTTAAAAAGCTGAGCTAAGGATTTTAGAAATCAGAATGAAGAATTTCTGCCTCAGGTTTAATCAGCCAACTTCTCCTGGGGAATATTGACTTGCCAGGCTTCAAAATCACCTTTAATACATTTTCCATCTTGGAGCCTTCCCTACAGAATTCAGACTTGCTGGTCTCTATGGTCATATGAACTAATTCCTCATAATGAAGTCTGGTTTTCTGGAATATCCTAACTAATGGAGGAACTAAAGAGCTTCTTGAGATAAAACTCACCCTAAGGAAAGAGAAATGATGAGCCAGATCCAGTAACAACCCCTTGGTATTTATTAGGGGAAATAATGACTACAGGGAAATCACTGCTATTCAAATTGACTCAATACAAACTCTTGGCCATACTTCTAGGAACAAAGTAAGAGTTAGGAATAAAAATTGCACACAGGAAAAAAAATCTGTCTCAGTAAATAAGAATGTATAAAAGGTTTTTTATTATATTGTGTCTGGTGGGTGTAAAGAGCTCAGCCTTTAAATGATCCTATGTCATTAGCAGCATTGTGTTTCTATAGTTGCTGATTTTATCGGGCAAAAGAAAAATGTCCATTGCTATGAGATATGACTGCTATTTCCCCTGGGTCTTTGGATTTCATTATAATTTATTGTGATTAAAATATTTTATACATATTCATTCATTTATGTGTACAACAGATATTTTCAGAGTCTCTGCAATGTGTCGGGTTCTGAGATAGATACTAAAGTCACAACAATGTTAAACACATGATGGAACAGTTAAACAATGAACAAAATTTACTTACAATACAGTGAGCTCTGAGACAACCAAGACAGACTTTCTGAGCCAGAAAAAGTCCCTCTCACACATATGAAGTGACTTCTAATTTACACCCTGAAGTCTAATAGTAGCCAGGCATGAAAAACAGTGGGGAACAGGGATTGGGTATGACAAAAGTGATTCTGAACAAGAAAATAATATGTACTAAACCTTAAAGAAGAGAAAGAGCATGTTCAAAACAAAAATTTAAAAACATTAACTGTGATTACAAAGGGGTAAATGTCAAATGGTAGTGGTCCTTACACACACACAGTCTTATATATTTATGAATGCAAAAGCTAAACATTGATGTAACTCAATACCCTGAACAGAATTTAATGTAGCTGAAGTAGCAGAAAATTTGCAGGGGCTCACTTTTCTATTTTCGGCTGCTATAGTTCATGACAGCTTTTGTTTTAAATATTACAGATAAAATTTAGCTAAGGAAGTCTTCTTTGATTTATAAAACTAGCAAAATGAGATCATTACATTATATTTTTTCCTTTTCATTAAATAGTTTCTACTTTTGCACACCCCTGGGTACTGGCTGAGTACCTAGAAAGAAGGTCCCACAACATTTATTAGTAAATATTCCTTGAAGGACCAACTGAGAACTTGATTTACTTCTCAGAGAACTACAGCATAACATTGTCTATGTGTGTGTTTCTTGACCCTGCTGCTGACGACAGTACTATATACTGAATTAGGAGTAAACACCTGACCGAAACTAGGCCAATCAAATTTCTTTCTCCTGGGAAAGAGACACTAGTCAAATCATGCTCTTAATCTTTCAAAATGAAACTTGTGATTTGTGAATTCTTTTGCACTAGTGAGAAAGAGAAATAAAAGTCTTTATTTTAATAGACTTACATTGTGCCTACTGTGTGTCAGAAAATATTCTAAATAAGCTTGTGAAGAATGAAGAGATAAGAAACCATATCAGTCTAGACAGAGATAAATGATATGGGTGATGGTTTGGGTTCCTATATGAAAGTTTGTTTTCTGTGTATAGTTTCTTCTGGGCCTCAGTGCACTTTATACTATTTTTTTTCAGAGAGATACACTGCATGCTTTCAATAAAGTTCCCTGAAAGTCACCTGACATTCTAATGCTTATTTACTTGATGTAAGGGCATTTATTTTGTTACAACAGTGGCAGGAATGTATGAACTGTGGCAGGAATATGAGACAACTCTGCCCCCCAGAAGTCGTTCATTAGTTGGAGGAAACTTTTAAAAATATTATAAACAATTACTATATAAATATTGAGATATACTTCTTTAATAATTCAAAAACGTCACCAAATTATTAAAGAATAGATTTCACATAATTCAGTATTAGCGTGCTAAATTTCTTTAACCTATTTAAAAAAAATGAACTCAAGCTGATATGAAGCAGGATTTGGCAATCTTGAACATAATTATTAATTGTGTCTCATGTGACCTTAGTTATTCCTCAAAATCCATAATAGTACCACTTTTCTATCTATAAAGATGACTTTAACAATTGCTACTCTAAATACTGCATTTTCATTCTGTTATAATAAAAAATTAATACAAAATACAATTATAAATTTAAAAATCACTATTCTTTTGAAAGTTAAAGAGTTAACTGATATATAGCAAGATAACTAAAGGTCTAATTGTGAAGATTCCTGAATTTAGTTTCCATGAGACTAAAATTCTTAATTCCTTTTAATATACCGGAGATTTTCATATGCTATTCAAAATGTTCACCATGTTCACCATTTTTCAGAAGAGAAAAGTAAAGCCAACTGAGTCTTAGTGCTGAACTCAAGTTGTTCAAATTTCATTACACAAATTTTTTTCATTATGTCATTCTGGCTTTTGGCTTACTTGCAACCATAGCTCCAAAGCTGTCTTTCAGTGAAAAGCTATTTCATAAGAAAAATCCTTGTACTTTTTTCTTGTTTATAATAACTTCAATGAAATTATTACATATTAAATAGAAGAGGCTTTTTTTTTTCTGCTTTTTGGGAATATATAATTACTAAAGTGCAGTGGGAATCAAAGCATACATGTTAGGCCAAACCAACCTGTTCCGGTTTGAAAGGATTTGTGTATCCTCGAAAAGTCATGTTTTACTCCTAATCAGTCTTGTGGGAGCACCCATTTCTTTTAATCCCTGCTCAGTACTATAGGTTGGAAACTTGATTAGGTAATCTCCATGGAGACGTGACTCACCCAATGGTGGGTATTAACTTTTGAATAGAGGGAAATATGACTCCATCCATTCCAGGAGGGTCTACTTTACTGGAGTCCTTTAAAAGAGGAAGCATTTTGGAGAAAGCTTGAGAATGAGGAGAGCGGCAGAGAGGAGAACTACAGAGAGCATCAGCCAGTGATCTTTGGAGATGAAGAAGGAGAATCCCATGTGGGAACTTCATGAAGCAAGTGGCCTGGAGAGGAAGCTAGAACGTGTTGTCATTCGCCAAGGGCCCTTCCAGTTCAGAGAGAAACCCTGAACTTCATTGGCCTTCCTTGAGTGAAGTTAACTTCTTACTGGTGCCTTAATTTGGACATTTCTAGAGACTTGCTTTAATTGGGACATTCTCTCGGCTTTAGAATTGTGTTATCAACTTATTAAATTCCCCTTTTAAAAAGTCATTCTTGTTCTGGTATATTGCATTCTGGCAGCTAGCAAACTAGAACACAGCCCCAAATCATTAAAATCCAGTGGGCAAACAGGCTGTATGCAAGCAAAGGATCTTGAATGTCAGTGACCTAGCAGGAAAAGCCTGCAAGTCTGGGTTCCCCACCTGAAAAAATATCAGTTTGCTATTAAGAATGGGTGTGGGAGTTTGTGAATTTTTTTTTTTGATGAATTTGTGAATATTTTACTTGGTATTTTAAGGATTGAACATATTTAGGAATTGTGGGGTAGGGAGAAACTCAGTATATTAGTGTTACAAAAATGTAATATGGCTTTGTTCATTTTTTGTGACCACATATTAAAACAACAACAAAACAGGTATTCAAAATTTTACATATTTTAGCTGGAAATGCACACTTAGCTATTACTAACCATATAACAAACAACAACAGAAAAAAACATTTCATACTTCTGCACAGATTTTTCTTCAGACTTCATTTTGGTAGTCTCTAGCCATTTGTTTTGAAACATGTAGGCTCAGCTTCTGTATCACAAATCATTTTGGAAATCTGGTGTATTGAATATTGTGATCAATTCACATGAATTCACTCACCCTCAGCACTGTTTGAAGATTCATTAATCCCATATGCTCTTTGTCGTATTTATCTATGTGCCATCTGGATAAAAGACACCAGTACTTTTCTTTAAAACATTCTTTTTCAGACTTTGTCCCTTACTTTATTGCAGGAGTTCCTATTTTTAATCATTATATATGTTTTCAACATTTCATTTTTCTGCTCCATTGTATTCCATTTATATTTCATGATGCATTCTGTCTGTCTTTCATATCTTTACGTCAAGTCTACTGTTTTCTGTAATAGTTTCATTCTGCCCTTTATTGAAGTGTCAGTTTCACACTTCTTATTTTAATCAATATCTATCTAGAAATGATTTACTTTTCTTCAATGAATGGCTTTGGTGTATAGAAATTTTGTCATTTATTACTACAAACTCTGATTGCATGTACCTATTTTTCTAGATGTCAGTCTTCTATCAGTTTTAAAATGTGTTGTATTTTACATCAGTTTAGACAATAATTTTAAATGCAATAATGTCTTCCTACAAAATACCATTTCCACAGTCAGCATATTCTAAAAGCTTTTCTCACAAATTACAAAATTTGAATCAATTTCTAAAATAGCTCTAGTAAAAATGAGTTTTGAAAATATCTGGTTTGAGTAAGGATTTTCAAAGGGATTTATTTCTTTGCTGAAAAGCATATTTTGTGAAATGATGCCATCATTTATAGCAGATGGAAAAATCATATTAGTAATTTGTTAACACATAGACTATACATTAATTAAATATACATAGAAAATTTTATTACCTAATTTAAACTCTTTACTTGAATATAACATTGTATAACACCGTAACTGATTGTACATTTTTGTGGTATTTCTTCAAGAATATTTAACTCTGTCATTTCTTCTCTCATTCTATCACTTACCAATATCTCTTTCAATGTTAAATTGTTCTACCCATTAGAAATTGATAACTTATACAATCTAAATAAGTTGCATAAACATTAAATGGACACCTGAGGGAGTACCACATTATTCCCTGAGAATGTGTAATAGTGACATTAATATTCCTTACAAGGTTGAGAAAAATAGAAAATCCTTCTAAGTAATATTTTCTTTTTCAATCTCTGACAAAGAAAAGATCACACAAAGACCCTGGGAATGATACAGAGCATTTAGGATCAGAGAAAACTGAATGTGAAATGTATTTCTTACTACCTGTACAACCAGGGGTAAGTTTTATAATCTCAATTACCATCTTTTTTTCATCTATAAACTGAACATGATCATCTACTTCATGTGGTATTTGTAAAAGTAAAGGAGATAATTTTTGTCATGTGCTTAACATAGAATTTGACACGTAACAAGAACTCATGAACTCTTTGTTTTTGTTATTTTTACAAAAATAAAAATAATGGAAAGAGACTGGGCGGTGATGCAGTACTGAGTGGGGTACAGTGCCTTCTTTCAACGCCCAGCGTCTCTAATTAGAACTCTGCAGGAAGAATAAAAAAATAATTCCAGATGATGCTCCTGTCACTAGCTGTTGGATAGAGTAGAGGAGATAAATTGTAGTCAATCTCGCCTCTACTAAGGTCCGTACAGAAGGGCTCTAATAACAGAGCTACCAGGTCCCATGGTAGAATAATTTCATTGTGCCCACAAGCTATAATCTGATTATGAAATTTTAAATTATCCCTAAGTATCTACTTGCATGTTGGGCAATTCTGTATACAACAACTAAAAATAGAATGATGTTAAAGATAACATTGCACATAATTAAAATGCAGCATCCCTCCCATAATTAATTCAATCTAAGAGCAAAATACAAACCTGAGAGTAAATTTGATGCAATAGCCCAGTTAAGTGCAAGTATTATTAAACATATGACCATGTTTTATCCTCTCAGGCAGGTAAATATTGCATTCTGTATACCTCAAATATCAGTGCAGTATACTATTACATGTGGCTTTTGTTGTCACACTTTTCAGTGTGGATGATCATTTGACTATAGAAGAATAACATTAATTTAAGAAAAAAATATTATTCCAATGACGTTAAGGTTTGAAAACTATGAAAATACTTTTAATTAAACAAAATGAAATCTATAATATTGAAAAGATAATCATAGTATTGATGGAAGACATTAAAACTCTTTTTACCTACCTAATTTTTTCACCCAGAAACTTTGAAGACATTTAACTCATTTCTTTCCCTCTTCCAATATCTGATAAAGCACCAATTCCTAGATATTTTTTTTAAATACCTTCCCAACCCACTCTTCCTCTCCAAGCTGACTCTAGGGTGTTGCAGGATTAATTCCTTATCAGTATTTGGAAATATTCTTCATCATTTGGCACCATCTTTTCCTATGCAAGTCCAGAAACTGTCTCTGTGTATCCTTATTGTCAAGTGTAACATTCATGGCTAATTTATTATCTCTCACTGTGAGGAAAATCTATTATTACAATGTTATGGCTCCTTAAAATGTGTTTGTATTGGAACGATATGAAGTTCCTCATACCACTTGTTCTAGTTTGCTAGCTACCAGCATGCAACATACCAGAAACAGAATGGCTTTTAAAAATGGGAATTTAATAAGTTGCTAGTTTGCAGTTTCTAAGGCCAAGAAAATGTCCAAATTAAAACCAGTCTATAGAAATGGCTAATCAAAGGCATCCAGGGAAAGATACCTTGGTTCAAGAAGGCCAATGATGTTCAGGGTTTCTCTCTCAAGTGAGAAGGCACACGGTGAACAGGGTCACAGTTTCTCTCTCAGCTGGAAGGACACATGATGAGCATGGTGTCATCTGCTAGCTTTCTCTCCCGACTTCCTGTTTCATGAAGCTCTCCAGAAGGCATTTTCCTTCTTCGTCTCCAAAGCACTGGCTGGTGGACTCTGCTTCATGGTGCTGCAGCATTCTCTGCTCTCTCTGGATCTCTCCATTCTCCAAAATGTTTCCTCTTTTATAGGATTCCAGTAAACTAATCAAGACTCACCCAAATGGGCAGAGACACATCTCCACCTAATCCAGTTTAGCAACCACTCTTGATTAAATCACATCTCCAGGGAGATGATCTAATTACAGTTTCAAACATTAAATACTGAATAGGGATTAGAAGAAATGGCTGCCTTTACAAAATGGAATTAGGATTAAAACATGGCTTTTCTAGGGTACATATATCCTTTCAAACCAGTACACTACTTATTTAAAATTGGTTACATTATTACATTGTTATTCATGATGTTCTATGCTGGTTTATAGGCGAATGAGATCAGACCTGTTTGCACAAGAAACACCTCTGCATCTCTTTTGGCATGATTTCAGACTGACTATGTCACACTGATTAAAAGGACTGCTGTTGATCAACAGTTCCAGAAGCTATCAACTAGACAGATGCAGCATTCCTGAAGACTGATGCCATTTTGCATGTGGCAGGTGGAAGTGGTAGGTGACTCTCCTGAGTGCCATTGGTAAGGGAGCACACAGGGCAAAAGATGGATACTTATCACCAACATAACCAGAAACAGATTCTATAGATCAGTAGTTCTCAATGAGAGGAAATTTTATGACCCAGAGGACATTAAGCAATGTCTGGAGACTTTTTTTCACTTGTCATAACCAGGGAGGTGCTACTGCTCCAAGTGGATAGAGACCAGAGATGCTGTGAAGCAACAAACAATGCACAGTGTAGCCCCACCGCCAAACAAGGAATCATCTCAATCACTAGGTCAATAGTGCCATGCTAAGACATCCTAGTGTGGACCGAAGGCAGCACTGCAGTAAGAATATGGATAGATGATAGCTGAGGAAAAGGTTCATGTACATTCATTAAACCTATGGGTCAGTAGTGGACTATTTGCCTAGATCCCTGAACTTGTCCTGTGTCCAGTGTGTATAAGGATCATCCCAAGTCCGCATGTAAGCACCATAGTGGAGTCCCCACTCTCAGATCCTGAAAGGAAATGCTAGTCAATGATAGGAATCCACTCACAAGTTTGCCTTCCTGAAACTGGAGCCCATCTATGGAATACTTGGGACAGCTGGACAATCTTCTCACAAAATCTGATTTCATGCATGGGAAGAGTTGAAATTTGAAAGGAGTCCTAAAGTGGAGAAGTAAACCAGTCCAAGGTGCAAACTCAGGATGCCCGGACTAAATAATGTCTTCCTGGTCTGTCTCAGGCACTAGAGGGAGCCTTGGAACATGCTGAGGAAGACACTTCTAAGTACGGGAGCCCGGAAACTGATTCTAGTTTTTATTTCTTGAAACACCATTGTCTCTTATCTTGACACCTACAGTGTAGTTCCATTAACTGTTCCCCAGTCACATCTGCCTACTCTTATCCCATTCTCTCTATCTCAGCAAGAGTGGGCCACTGAAATAATCAATTAAACATTTAGTTTTACTTAAAGCCATTTAAAATATTTCTACTTTTCCAGAAAAACACAAACACACAATCTAACCTCGCCTCTAAGCTTCCAGGTTACTGCATAATATTCCATCTTACCTCATTTCTCTCTTTGCACCTCACTTTCTGCTTTTTCTGGCATTCTGAACCTTTTATATATTTTTAATGAATCATCCTTTTGTTTTGTTTTTTTCCTTAACCAGGGACCTTTCTGAAGCTCTGAAGCAATCTACCACATACTTCACCTCCTTTATTTACCTTTGAGATAATATCTTATAGGCATTTCTCACACATTTTCATTTTCTTTCAGGTAAGTTACAGCCCGTATTCATTAAACACATTTGCTACACTGTCACATTTTACTGACATGTCCTTTATAGTTTTTTTGTCCCATGCCTATTGTCCCCTTTATGCTAGATGCTCAAAAAGAGCAAGGATTGAATATGACATGCTCACTACATCACTACCAATAGCTAGCACAGGAGCATATAGTAGGTGGATATTTAGTGAATACATGTAGACTAAATAGACGAATGAAAAAATGTATTTCAATTTAATTTATTATCAAAAAGACTCTACCTTTATTTCACTTTTGGAGTGTATTCTATATTAAAAATATAGAAACATTGAAGGAAAAATATGACAGATTCTGAATTCCTATCATTAAGATCAAACAGTTTTATCATACAGTTATAGTCCCTTCTTTTGCTAGAGTAGGTATGCAATAGAGTTGCTTTAGCAGTAGGAATTTTTAGCTGATGGTTTTGAGGCTAGGAGAAGTAAAATATCAAGGTATCATCAAGGTGATGCTTTCCTCAAAAAGACTGTGGCATTTGGGGCTGGCTGCCAGGGGATCACTGGCCCTAGGTTTTTCTGTCACATGGCAATGGATTTGGCTGCTTTTCTTGGCATCTTCCATCTCTTCTGGGCTCCAGTGACATATAGCTTCTGGCTGCTCCCTCTGGCATTTTTTTCTCTCTGTACCTTCCCTATAAGTCTTTTAGTAATAGGATTAAGAAAATCTAAGGCCACACCTTATCTGAAGTAACCTCTTCAAAAGTTCTTATTTACAGAGGTACACACAGAAAGATATTAAATTTAAGAACACATTTTTCTGGGATAGATAGCTCCAAACTACCACTCATTCTTTATATTTACTTGATCTATTTTTGTTCCAATTTTAAAGTAAGTTAACTTTGTGATATTTTATCCCAAAATACTGCAGTATAAATATCTAAAAACAAAGGCATTCTCCAATATAACCTAATTAGAATACAATTGTCACATTTAAAAATATATCTAAATTCTTTGATATGGTCTAACTCCCAGTTGATATTCTCATTTTTTAGTATTTACTCAAAATATACTTTTCAGATGGTTTGTTCAAACCATTATCTGATCAAAACTGCATATTTCACTTGGTCATTATTTTCCTAAAACCACTTAGAGGATAGGGTACCCCCCCCCCTTTTTTCATGCTACTTTACTGAAGACACCAGAATATCCAACTTCTGAATGTGTCTGATTAACTTCATAAATGTCTTTTAAATTGTTCCCTTTTCCATATATTTGATGCTAATTTGAAGTTAGATCTAAAAACTTGGTTGGATTCACTTTAATTTTCTTGTGTGTCTGAAGAACACTTCACAGACAATGTCATATACATTGCGCTTCAATTTGTCAGAATGTACATTATTCATTTTTGTGTTACTGTTATTGATACTAAGATATATCAGTGGACTAAATGACTCTTCTAATTTTCATGTCCTCTAAAATGAGGTTTAAATTATTACAATAAAGTATATAATTTAATTTTAAAAATTTAATGGATCCAGATTGAATATTCACTGTATACATTTGCTTAATTTTCTTATTTTCTATCGCAAGCAGTTCTACTTTGAGTGCCAAACTCAGTGAGATAACTCTGCAGGAATCTTTGGAAAACTGAGGTAAGAAAACTCATGAAGACTGAGGGAGCAATGTTTAAGCCCATTAGATATAAAATTTAAATTCAACAAGTAAATGGCCTGATCTCTTCTAATAAAAGATCAGATTGCACACACATCTGAGTACATATTTCTAGTCAATCAGTGATTACAAATTAGGTTTTAGATATACAATTAAAGCTCATTACTATACAACTGGGTTTAGAGTCCTCTGCAAACTAACATAGCCATAACAGGTTTATAATCTAATTAGTTAGTGCTCTTGAAATTGCCCCATGCTGATCAAGCATTTTTGCCTTTGCTACTTATTTCCCATATAGTCAATTCAAAGATAAAATTTGTATTCTAAACAGATTAATTAACCCTCTTACTTATTTGGTTTGTTTTAGCCCCATTAAACTAAAGTAATCAAATCACCTCATTCTTAAAGATCAAGACGATAAATTTAGAAGACTTCAACTGTGAAAGAATAGAAACAAAGCTCACTGGAGAGACAGGACCTGAATAGTCAACTAATTTTGAACAGGCATTAGGTACTTGGAAGCTTCTATATGAGCAAATGATTTTTGGAATCAGTTCTAAATATAGTATATCATACTTGAGGAGAAAAAATATTCCCTGCTGGTCTATCTAAATAAACAAAGGAAAAAGTTGGCATTTGTTTTAGTTTCCCAGGCTGCTAAGCAAATACCATGAAATAGACCAACTAAAACAAAGTGAATTTATTCATTCATGGTTTGATGTGGGAAAAATTAGTGCAACACCAAAGTGATATCTTCTCCAAGAAGACAGTGGCATTCTGGGGCCAGGTGCTGGCAGTCATTGGTTCTTCTGTCACATGGCAAAGCACATGACATGACAATGTCTCCTTGTCTTTTATCTTCTGGTTCCATTGATGTAGCTTCTTGCTTCCTGTGGCTTTCTCTCTCTCTGTCTCAATTTCATTCTGCTGATATAGGATTCCAGAGTAGGATTAACACCCATCCTCACTCAGCTCACACCTTAACTGAAGTAGCCTCATCAAAGGGTCCTATTTACAATGGGCTCATACCCACAGGAATGGTTTAAATTTATGAAGATGTTTTTCTGGGGTACATGGCTCCAAATCCTGTACCTGCATTCACTCGCCTTATTCTTTTGAGCTCAAACTCATGACCTTTCTCCTCTTCCTCCTCCTCCTCCTTCTTTGCTGTCCTTCTCTACTTTCAAAAAGGAAATAACTTACTCTGGTTATTATCTTTAATGGATAATTTGTATAAATTTTGTTTTATATAAATTTCCAAGAACTCTATTATTAGTACTAATAACAACTTACAGATAAGGGAACTGGGATTCAAAAAAGTAAAAAATGATGTCCAGGGTCACAAATCTGCAGAATGATGGAGCTGGGACTAGATTCTAATTCTGAAACAAAGGCCACATTCATAAATGATTATTGAAAGAGCCTAAGGTAGCAAAGAACTCCTGTGTCTTCTGCCTACTCATTTTGAACAAAAATATAATGGAGGAGGGTATTTTTCAACAAATTATGTATTGCCATTGTGCCAGCATGTGCACAAAGCTTCACTGCAATGAATACATATGATTAATGCCTAAACGTAAATACTGAACCTGACTCAATCTTCCAACTATATACTTTTTTAAATAAATAAATTTTCTCAATATTCTACCTTAATAAATTTTAGGCATTTTGAGCAACAGTGCTTGTGTGTTAGGAATTAGTTGTTATTTTTGGTCATTAATATAATATACTGTTTCACAACTTGAAAATATCTCTATTCCATTTTATTGAAGTAATTTGGAAATAGAGTTATTTAAGAAAAAATAAAACCTCCTGAAAAGGAATAATTTTAAAAGCTATGACTTTAGAAAGGTGAAAATTAGCTAGCGTCACCTCAAAAAATGAACACATGTGCCTTCTTCATAGTTCAGTTAAAAAACTAGAATCATTGAAAGAGAGGATCTTGAAAGCAGCAAGAGAAAAACAATCCATCACATACAAGGGAAACCCAATAAGACTATGTGTAGATTTCTCAGCAGAAACCATGGAAGCTAGAAGACAGGGGGATGATATAAGACAGTGGGATGATATATTAAAACTACTAAAAGAGAAAAACTGCCAACCAAGACTTCTATATCCAGCAAAACTGTCCTTCAAAAATGAGGGAGAAATTAAAACATTTTCAGACAAAAAGTCACTGAGAGAATTTGTGACCAAGAGACCAGCTCTGCAAGAAATCCTAAAGGGAGCACTAGAGTCAGATACAAAAAGACAGAAGAGAGCGGTATGGAGAAGAGTATAGAAAGAAGGAAAATCAGATATGATATGTATGATACAAAAGGCAAAATGGGAGAGGAAAGTATTACCCAAACAGTAATAACACTAAATGTTAATGGACTGAATTCCCCAATCAAAAAACATAGACTGGTAGAATGGATTAAAAAACAGGATCCTTCTATATGTTGTCTACAGGAAACACATCTTAGACACAAAGATAAACATAGGCTGAAAGTGAAAGGTTGGGAAAAGATATTTCATGCAAATAACAACCAGAAAAGAGCAGGAGTAGCTATACTAGTATCTAACAAATTAGACTTCAAATGTAAAACAGTTAAAAGAGACAAAGAAGGATACTATCTACTAATAAAAGGAACAATTAAACAAGAAGACATAACAATCATAAATATTTACGCACTGAACCAGAATGCCCCAAAATACGTGAGGAACACACTGCAATTACTGAAAAGGGAAATAGACACATCTACCATAATAGTTGGAGACTTCAATTTCCCACTCTCATCAATGGACAGAACATCTAGAGAGAGGATCAATAAAGAAACAGAGAATTTGAATATTACAATAAATGAGCTAGACTTAACAGACATTTATAGGACATTACACCACACAACAGCAGAATACACCTTCTTCTCAAGTGCTCATGGATCATTCTCAAAGATAGACCATATGCCAGGTCACAAAGCAAGTCTTAACAAATTTAAAAAAATTGAAACCATACACAACACTTTCTCGGATCATAAAGGAATGA
Source organism: Tamandua tetradactyla (assembly GCF_023851605.1). NCBI lineage: Eukaryota > Metazoa > Chordata > Mammalia > Pilosa > Myrmecophagidae > Tamandua > Tamandua tetradactyla. The sequence goes on from NC_135345.1 coordinate 59,991,317, forward strand.
AGGTGGAAATCAATAATAGGCAGAGTGCCAGAAAATTCACAAATACATGGAAGCTGAACAACACACTCTTAAACAACCAGTGGGTCAAGGAAGAAATTACAAGAGAAATTAGTAAGTATCTCAAGGTGAATAAAAATGAAAACACAACATATCAAAACCTATGGGACACAGCAAAGGCAGTGCTAAGAGGGAAATTTATTGCCCTAAATGCCTATATCAGAAAAGAAGAAAGGGCAAAAATTTGGGAATTAACTGTCCACTTGGAAGAACTGGAGAAAGAACAGCAAACTAATCCCAAAGCAAGAAAAAGGAAAGAAATAACAAAGATTAGAGCAGAAATTAATGAAATTGAGAACATGAAAACAATAGAGAAAATCAATGAGACCAGAAGTTGGTTCTATGAGAAAATCAACAGGATTGATGGGCCCTTAGCAAGATTGACAAAAAGAAGAAGAGAGAGAATGCAAATAAATAAGATCAGAAATGGAAGAGGAGACATAACCACTGACCTCACAGAAATAAAGGAGGTAACAACAGGATAATATGAACAACTTTACGCTAATAAATACAACAATGTAAATGAAATGGACAAGTTCCTAGAAAGGCATGAACAACCAACTTTGACTCAAGAAGAAAAAGATGACCTCAACAAACCAATCACAAGTAAAGAAATTGAATCAGTCATTCAAAAGCTTCCCAATAAGAAAAGTCCAGGACCAGATGGCTTCACATGTGAATTCTACCAAACATTCAAGAAAGAATTAGTACCAACTCTGCTCAAACTCTTCAAAAAAATTGAAGTGGAGGGAAAGCTACCTAATTCATTCTATGAAGCCAACATCACCCTCATACCAAAACCAGGCAAAGATATTACAAAAAAAGAAAACTACAGACCAATCTCTCTAATGAATATAGATGCAAAAATCCTCAACAAAATTCTAGCAAACCGAATCCAACAACACATTAAAAGAATTATACATCATGGCCAAGTAGGATTCATCCCAGGTATGCAAGGATGGTTCAACATAAGAAAATCAATTAATGTAATACACCATATCAACAAATCAAAGCAGAAAAATCACATGATCATCTCAATTGATGCAGAGAAGGCATTTGACAAAATTCAGCATCCTTTCCTGTTGAAAACACTTCAAATGATAGGAACACAAGGGAACTTCCTTAAAATGATAGAGGGAATATATGAAAAACCCACAGCTAATATCATCCTCAATGGGGAAAAATTGAAAACTTTCCCCCTAAGATCAGGAACAAGACAAGGATGTCTACTATCACCACTATTATTCAACATTGTGTTGGAGGTTCTAGCCAGAGCAATTAGACAAGAAAAAGAAATACAAGGCATCAAAATTGGAAAGGAAGAAGTAAAACTATCACTGTTTGCAGACGATATGATACTATATGTCGAAAACCCGGAAAAATCCACAACAAAACTACTAGAGCTAATAAATGAGTACAGCAAAGTAGCAGGTTACAAGATCAACATTCAAAAATCTGTAGTGTTTCTGTACACTAGCAATGAACAAGCTGAGGGGGAAATCAAGAAACGAATTCCATTTACAATTGCAGCTAAAAGAATAAAATACTTAGGAATAAATTTAACTAAAGAGACAAAGGACCTATATAAAGAAAACTACAAAAAACTGTTAAAAGAAATCACAGAAGACCTAAATAGATGGAAAGGCATACCATGTTCATGGATTGGAAGACTAAATATAGTTAAGATGTCAATTCTACCTAAATTGATTTACAGATTCAATGCAATACCAATCAAATTCCCAACAACTTATTTTTCAGAAATAGAAAAACCAATAAGCAAATTTATCTGGAAGGGCAGGGTGCCCCGAATTGCTAAAAGTATCTTGAGGAAAAAAAATGAAGCTGGAGGTCTCACGCTGCCAGACTTTAAGGCATATTATGAAGCCACAGTGGTCAAAACAGCATGGTATTGGCATAAAGATAGATATATCGACCAATGGAATTGAATAGAGTGCTCAGATATAGACCCTCTCATCTATGGACATTTGATCTTTGATAAGGCAGTCAAGCCAACTCACCTGGGACAGAACAGTCTCTTCAATAAATGGTGCCTAGAGAACTGGATATCCATATGCAAAAGAATGAGAGAGGACCCATATCTCACACCCTATACAAAAGTTAACTCAAAATGGATCAAATATCTAAACATTAGGTCTAAGAACATAAAACAGTTAGAGGAAAATGTTGGGAGATATCTTATGAATCTTACAATTGGAAGCAGTTTTGTGGACCTTAAACCTAAAGCAAAAGCACTGAAGAAATAAATAAATAAATGGGAGCTCCTCAAAATTAAACACTTTTGTGCATCAAAGAACTTCATCAAGAAAGTAGAAAGACAGCTTACACAATGGGAGACAATATTTGGAAACGACATATCAGATAAAGGTCTAGTATCCAGAATTTATAATGAGATTGTTCAACTCAACAACAAAAAGACAGCCAACCCAATTACAAAATGGGAAAAATACTTGAACAGACACCTATCAGAAGAGGAAATACAAATGGCCAAAAGGCACATGAAGAGATGCTCAATGTCCCTGGCCATTAGAGAAATGCAAATCAAGACCACAATGAGATATCATCTCACACCCACCAGAATGGCCATTATCAACAAAACAGAAAATGACAAGTGCTGGAGAGGATGTGGAGAAAGAGGCACACTTATCCTCTGTTGGTGGGAATGTCAAATGGTGCAACCACTATGGAAGGCAGTTTGCCAGTTCCTCAAAAAGCTGAATACAGAATTGCCATATGACCCAGCAATACCATTGCTAGGTATCTACTCAAAGGACTTAAGAGCAAAGACACAAATGGACATTTGCACACCAATGTTTATAGCAGCATTATTTACAATTGCAAAGAGATGGAAACAGCCAAAATGTCCATCAACAGACGAATGGCTAAACAAACTGTGGTATATACATACGATGGAATATTATGCAGCCTCAAGACAGAATAAACTTATGAAGCATGTAATAACATGGATGGACCTAGAGAACATTATGCTGAGTGAGACTAGCCAAAAACTAAAGGACAAATACTGTATGGTCCCACTGATGTGAACCGACATTAGAGAATAAACTTGGAATATGTCATTGGTAACAGAGACCATCAGGAGTTAGAAATAGGGTAAGATAATGGGTAATTGGAGCTGAAGGGATACAGACTGTGCAACAGGACTGAATACAAAAACTCAAAAATGGACAGCACAATACTACCTAATTGTAATGTAATTATGTTAAAACACTGAATGAAGCTGCATCTGAGCTATAGTTTTTTTATTTGTTTGTTTGTTTGTTTGTTTTTTGTTTTTTATATATTTTTTGTATTTTGTATTTTTATTTTTTCTCTATATTATCATTTCATTTCTTTTTCTGTTGTCTTGCTATTTCTTTTTCTAAATCGATGAAAATGTACTAAGAAATGATGATCATACATCTATGTGATGATATTAAGAATCACTGATTGCATATGTAGAATGGAATGATTTCTAAATGTTGTGTTAGTTAATTTTTTTAATAAAAAAACTGGAATCATTTAAGCAAAGCATTCAAAATATCATCTTCATAATTAGTTGCTCTCTACTTTAGTATTAACTTTGCTTATCTGCTTCTCTGTGTGTATTGTAGAAGATGCCTATTATGCTTTCATGCACAGACAATCTCTTCATATATAATGAAGAGATCATTTATGGCTTATATATGGATATTATCACCTTATATGAGAGGTGGTTGTGATATAGGCAAAAGACATCCTACATTGGAATTAGGGTTTCCCTGCAAACCAACTAGCTTCAATGAGTGAAGTAAATTCCCTAGGCACAGTAACTTCATGTTAAATTATGAACAGAAAAGCGTACCTCAAGGTATTTGTGTAAAGCAGATTAACAATACTTTTGCTGGAACCCAACAGGAGCTTAGTAAATATTTGTTTAATGTGGAATATTAATTATAGAAACATTTTGGGTAGATTTGTATGGATTCTCTTGGAAAAATTCTTCAACTGTATCATTTTATGTCAAAAGCAAGGGACAGAACAGCATATATTATGTGATCACACATACATTTTTATTAAATATGTACTTCAAATATTTGTCTGAATATATAGAAAAATGTTAATAGCAGGTTAACATTTATTTATTCATTATTTTGTGTGTGTGTGTGTGTGTGTTACATTTTTTTTGTTTTGTTTTGCTGGGTCAGGCACCGGAAATTGAACCCAGTTCTCTGGCATGACAGGTGAAAATTCTGCCACTGAGCCACCATCGCACCACCTGTGGGTTAGATTTTGATGGAAGGATTTTTAGTTTTTATTTTATACATTTTTTTGTGATTTTAAATATTTTTTCACATCATATAAATATAATTAAACAGAATGTTACTTTGACAAGCATCTATTTCACATTGCTTATACTAAATTTAATATTTCAAGTGATAAACAATAGACAAATAGTTGCATGATGGAGAGAGAGAGATGATAGAAGAGAGATAATAGATGGATAGATAGATGTACATACATAGATAAACATGCTTATGCATACATACTTACATGTATGTAATTTATGATCTGTAGTTTTCTGGCTTATGAAGAGATTACATATGGCTTATATATGGATTATTTATGTATATTTCTATATATATCATACTTCCTCTTTATTATTTTGATAGCATCAATTCATAAGCACTGTAATATTTAACTTGTGATGGTTAATTTCATGTGCCAACTTAGCTAGGATGAGGTATAAGTTGTTTGGTCAAGTACTGTCTTGCTTATTATGATGAGGATATTCCAAATATAGGATTTGCATCTATAAACAGTTGATAACATCTACAGTCAACAAAGAAAATTGTCTTCAGCAATGTGGAAATCTCCTTGTACAATCATTAAAGATCTTAAAAGCCAGAAGTGAGAAGAAGAATTTCTGCCTCAACTTCAACATTGACTCCTGCCAAAAATTACAGCCAGCAATCTTCCTCTGGGGAATTCAAACTAAGGACTTCAATATTACCTTTATCAGGGCTTCTAGTCTGTGGACTGCCCTATGGAGCTCAGATATTCCAGTCCCCAGTGTTGTGTGAGCCAATTCTTATAATAAGCCTCTTTATAAATATAAACATATAACCTGTCAGTTCTGTTTCTCTGGAGAACCTGACTAATATAGGTTTGGTACCAGCAGTGATTCTTGATCAGTTTTCTGAACTGATTCTGAGATCTCAGAAGTTGGTTCTCCATTCTGATTAGATCTGAAAGCTCTAATGACCATTTCCAATGATAAAGAGGACAATGATAGACCTTGATGTAATGTGACAATAGAATTGCACAAATTATCATCCTTGAAACTCCCACCCAAATATATTTAAGAGGCAAGGTTTGCATGAACATTTTTTTTATGCTTTAGGACATTTTTGTAAAAATAATGAAATTGATTCATTCTTTCTAAATGTTGCATAAAGTTGTGTAAAAAAAAAAAAAAAAGATGAGCTCAGAGCACCAAATTCGAAGCTCAATCACCACAAGAATGACATGAAACTTACTACATGAATCCTGAATTTCTTATCTCTTGTAGGTATAGATTTGAGGTTTCAAAAGCCAAATTTAGAATCATATCATGGGAAGGAGAAGATCAATTAAAATGCAAATTGAATTCTCAACCTTGCAGTGTATCTGCAGTTAAAGTGAGGGCACTGATTGGGAAGGAATGCTATTCTGTAAATTGGAATGGGGGCATATGGGCAAATCATGATGAAAGTGGGATTATAGGATACCTAAACTCTGCTGAATTTTCTTTGCTGTATATGCCTGTAAGTATCTCTCCTGAGGAAACAACTCTTCCACCTTCTCTGGAGAAGATTAATAGTGTTTTGCTAAACAAATATAATGTCTTAAAGTAGTTAATTTGCAAAAGAAAGGATCCGCCCACACCACTACTTTTTGTTTCCATAGCTATAACTAGGTCCCAAATATGAAGTATAAAGTCTGACCTGGGAGGGGGAATACTATACATCAAAAGAAATGCTTGAATTTTTCAATTTATACTGACAGAAATTAGAGGAATATGTGTGGAAATATGTTTTAAGATTGCAAGAAAATAGTGTAAGGAATATAATTTTGGATCAGGATTATTAATATAGGCCCAGAGATGATGAATTTGGTGTTGTAGCTCCAATGGTTAGAAAATACTCTTAACATTTGTATGCATGGCTGAAGTATGGATGAAAAAGTGGCCTACACTAAGTGAATTTGAAATGCCAGAGATGCCTTATAATATGGAAGAAGATATTCAAAGGTTTAGAGATCTTGAAATGTTAGAGTGGATTTATCATATAGTAGTTGCTCATCCACCACAGAAGTGTCCTTTCACAAAGGCTGTGAGAAATTTGTGAGAGGAGCCACAGCATTTCTGAAGAACTCTTTGATCACTGTTCTCTGTATGTCACTGAAATGGTGCCCTGAACTGATATTCTTACATGTCATGAGGATGATTGGATCCTGGGTTGTCAGGAGCCAAATGATGGCACTTAATAGCTAAAGACAAGGTGGCCGTGGCCACCATAGTGGATGGCAGGCAGAGTCAAAGAAGTAATCCACATATTCTGACTCTCAGAGAATAGTAGACAGTTCACAAGGGATAACTTGAGGTAAAATAAATAGGTTGTGTACTAAATTCTTAATCTGTATGAACTGAATAATTCCAGCTGAAGTAAGCAAAATGTTTACTTGAATTATGAAAAGAGGAAATCATGGCTCTTTAATCATTGTATTGTCAATATTTATATGCTTTTTTCTTTCTCCCAACCTTCACCCAAGAGATTTGTGGCTTTAAACCAAGGTGACTGTATATCAGGGAAAAGGAAATAATCAGAGTTTCCTTGGATTATTGGCCAATGGCTTTAAACTGACACTAATTCCAGGGTCACCAAAACATCACTGTGGTCCACCAGTTAGCCTAGAAATTTATGGAGGTCAGGTCAGCAGCTATGTTTTAGCAAGGTCCATCTCACTGTGAGTACAGTGGGTCCTGTGGTTAATTCCCTAGTGCTAGAATGCAAAATATGAATAGACGTATACATAGTCCACACACTGGTTCCCTGACTTGTGGAGTAAAGGCTATTATGATAGGAAAGTTTAAGTGGAAACAACTAGTACTGTCTCTACCTCACAAAATTGTAAACTGAAATCAATGCGCATTATTGGAGAAATAGCAGAGATTAGTGCCACCATTTAGTTTTTTAATAATGAAGGGGTTATTTTTCTCTCCACATCCACATTCAACTATACTATTGGCCTGGAAGAAAATGAATGATTATGGAGGAAGACAATGGATTATCATAAACTTTACCATGTGGTAACACTAATTACACCTGCTATTCCAGATGTGATGTCAGTGCTTGAGCAAACTAACTTATCCCCTCATAAATGGTATGCAGTTATAGAGGTGTTGAATACATTTTTCTCAATACCTTTTAGTAAGGACCACAGGAAGAATTTACCTTCAACTGGCAAAGCCAGAAATACACATTCACTGTTCTACCTCAGGGTATAAACTGTCCAGCTTTATTTCATAATGCAATCATTGGGGAATTTGTTTGCCTTTCCCGCTCATGAAACACTCATCCATTATACTGATGATATTAGACTTAATGGATCTAGTGACCAAGACACAATACATAATCTAGACTTAATGGTAAGACATTTGTCTGAGAGAGGATGAGTAATAAATCTAACAAGAATTTTCAGAACTTCATCTCAGTGAAATTTCTAGGCATCCTGCCGTATGGGACATATGGATATATCTCTTCTGAGATGAAGGATAAGCTATTAAATCTGCCCCTCATACAAGAAAAAAAAGGCAAAATACCTAGTTAGCATCTTTGGATTTGGAAGGATAAGACATTCCTCATTTGGATGTGCTACTCCAGACCATTTACTAGGTAACCTGAAATTCTGCTAGATCTTCATGGGAACCATGTAACAGGATAAGGTTGCTGTGATGCCGTATGATCCAGCAGACAAATGGTGTTTGAAGGGTCAGTGGCAAATGGAAATACTATTTGGATCCTTCGATAGGCTCCTATAGGAGAATAGCAGCACAGGCCATTGGATTTTGGAGCAAAGCCCTGACATAGATAGATGGATAGAAAACTACTGTTTTTCTGAGGAAGAGTCTTTGGTCTGCTACTGGGCCTTAGTGGAGAATGAACACTTAACCATGGGCTACAAAGTTACCATGCAAGCTGAACTGCCAATCATGAACTGGGCATTGCCTGACATACCAAACCAAAAAGTTGGGAGTAAAAAGGAGCACTCCACCCATAATTCATAATATGGAATGGGTATATAAAATATCAGTCTTAAAAAGGTCCTGTGGACATAATTAAGTTATATAAAGAAGTGGCCCAAATGCTTGCAGACTCCACTTTTGCCACCTTACCTCTTATTTCCTATGGCCTTATGGGAAATTCCCTACAATCATTTGATGAAAGAAATACAAAACTTGAGCAGAATTAACACACAGCTCTGCATGATATACAGGTATTATCTGAAAGTGGACAGCTGTAGCTGTTCCAGCCAATTCCTGGAACATCCTTGATGTACAGTGGTGAAGAGAAATCCTTCTATTTGGTAGAACTTTGACCAGTGTATCTGGTTGTTCATTTTGCTTTGAAGGAAAAGTGACTGGAAATGTGTCCATGTACTGACCCATAGGTCATCACCAATGGTTTGGCTGGATAGTCAGGGACTTGGAAGGAACATGATTGGAAAATCTGTGGCAGAGATGTCTCAGTGAAAGTAATGGGGATAGACTTTTTTTAATGGGTAAAAAAACAGGAAGATATTTGGGTCCCATCATCTCATCAGAAAATGACTTAAGTAGAGGAAATTTTTAATAACCTCCAGGATAAGATACCAGTGATCTTCTTTCAACAGCCCTTCCTGTCATTGACCAATGAACCCATGAACCTCTGCACAACACAGGTGGAGACAGTTTGCAATCACATTGTGACTTCCTGGCTCTGTTCCTGAAAGAAAAGGAGAAGAGAAGGGGGCAAAAGGAATATTCAAAAAAATAATGACAAAAAACCTCATTAAATTTAATGAAAGACATAAATATGACATTCAGTAAGTCCAAAAATATCCAAACAGAATAAATTCAAAGAGACTAATGCCCAGACCAAGATAATTACATAACTCGAAGGCAGCAGAGAATTACAAAGCATGTGGAGATGGAGACAGACAGATACAGTCCAGTCAAATGACTAAATTGAAACACTGGAGGAGACACAGAATTTGGAGCATCTAATTAAAGATGTTTATACAACTCTACTATATAAAGATATTCACACAACTCTACTATATAAAATCAGTGGGTTGGTTAATGACTTAAAAGAGATCAAGACGATATAAGAAGCACATAAAGAAGGATTTGAAAGAATATATAGAAAAATAGCAGATATCACAGAGATGAAAGATACTGTAGGCCAGATAAAAAATATCTACAGTCACACAACAGGAGATTTGAAGAGGCAGTAGAAAGAATAAGTGAACAAGAGGACAAGACAATTGATTTTGCAAGCATAAAAAACAAATGGCAAAATGATGGAAAAATTTGAATTGGATCTTAGGGAAATGATGGACAACATGAAGTACACAAATATAAGCACCATTGGTGTCACAGAAGAGAAGAGAAGTGTGAGGACTAGGAAGATTAGCTGAGGAGATAATGGGGGAAAGTATCCCAACCCTTATAAAGGATTTAAATATGCAAATTAAAGAAACCCAATGAACCCCAAATAGCATAAATCCAAAGAGACCTACTCCAAGATACATACTAGGAAGAGAAGCAGGGTGGGCCACAGTGGCTCAGCAGGTAGAGTTCTTGCCTGCCATGCCGGAGACCCGGGTTTGATTCCTGGTGACCGCCCATGTAAAAGAAAAGAAAAGAAGCAGAAAATTCTGAAAATTGCAAAAGATAAGCAATATATTATATAGAAGTGAAAACACATAAGAATAAGTTCGAATTACTCAACAGGCACCATGGAGGTGGTATGATATATTTAAGATCCTGCTAGAGAAACACTTCCAGCCCAAAATTCTGTCACCAGCCAAATTTTCTGTCAAAAGTGAGGGAGCAACACCCTTCATCTTGGGGCTTGCTATTGTGAAGTTTATGTAGGGAGCAGAGAAACTTAGTCTACCTATAGGTATGCCTAAGAGTTACTTCTAGAGAATCTTTTGTTGTTCAGATGTGGCATCTCTAAGCCCAACTCTGCAAATGAAATCATTTCCCTCCCTGCTAAGTTGGACATGACGTCCAGGGGTGAAATTTTCCCTCCTTTGAGGCCTGGGACATGATAACTCCTGGGGATGAGTCTAGCCTGGCACCATGGGATCAGCAATGCCATCCTGAACAAAAGAAAGAAAAGTGTAACAAATAAGGTATCAGTGGCTGAGAGAGTTCAAATAGAGTTGAGAGGCTACTCTGGAGATCACTCTTTTGCAAGCTTCAGTTAGACATTGCTACCTACCATAGTTTGCCAATCCCCAACCAAAACCACTCCAGCAAATACTAAAGAACACCCAGGACATTACAGATAATTCTACAAAAGTTCCATGCACTGGGGTAACTTTCTAGAAACCTACAATCTATAGATGGGTCCCTGGAACAGATAAGTCCTGAAATGCAGAGGGACCAACCTCTCTAGAGCATCAACTAGTTCCGTCTCCTTTCCCATATTATCAACAACCCCTTCTAACAATAAAAAGTTAGAATGGGCATAGTCTACGTACTCCTAAAGGGTGGGGAAAATATCAAAGATGAATGTGGAGTTATATAGAGAAGGTAGGGTTTAAGAAATAAGTACGATTTCTGAATAATTATATTGGTATTTCTTTTAGTCTCCAGTGTCCTGGAACAGCTAGAAATGAAAACCTAAAATTATGGAATGGTAACATATACCAAACTCTGAAATCTGTTCCACAACTACTTGTTGTGATGTGCTTTGAAATTTATTGCCTTTTTGTAAATATGCTATTTTTCGCAAGAAAGAAAAAAAAATGTCTTGTAGCCTCCAGAGTTTTGGAACAGCTAGAATGAAAAATCTGAAATAGTGGAATGGTAACCCAAGACAAACTCTGAAATCTGTTATACAACTACTTGTTGAAATGTACTTTGAAACTCCTTGCTTTTTCTTTCTTTTCTTTGTATTTGTGTTATATTTAGCATTAACAATATTTAAAAAGTAAGGGAGAGATTAAAATTTTCATTGACAAACAAATACTTTAATCATTTGTCATCAAGAGACTGGCCCTACAAGAATTATGTAATGGATTTCTGTCAACTGAAAAAAATAAGAACAGGAGAGAGAATCCCAAAGGAGATCACAGAACTGAACAGTACCAGTAAATGTAATTTAAAGGTTAAAAAGAGAAAGAGGGAAAATAATATATAGATCTAACAAATAAAATCAAAAGGATAAGATGATAGATTAAACAAATGCCTTTACAGTAATAACTTTGAATGCTAGTGGACTAAACTTACCAATTAAAAGATACAAATTGACAGAATCGATTAAGAAATATGATCCATCTCTGTGCAGCTTACAAGAGACTCATATTAGACTAAAGGATACAAATAGATTGAAAGTGAAAGGAAGGAAAAATATGTTCCATGCAAGCTATAACTAAAATAAAGTAGAAATACTTATACTAATATCAGACTAAATAGACTTTAATCACAAAGAATCCATGAAAGACAAAAGACACTATCTATTAATAAGAGGGGAAATTCGCCAAGAAGAAATAAAAAATCATAAATATTTAAGTTCACAATCAAGGAGCTTGAAGTACATGAGAAACATTGGCAAAACTGAAGGGAGCCATAGATGTTTCAACAATTATAGTAGGCAACTTCAATACCCCACTTTCCTCTATAGATAGGAAAACCAGATAGAGGATCAACAAGGAAATAGAGGAGTGAAAATGATTTGATAAATGAATTAGACCTAACAGACATATACAGGTTGTTACATATCAAAAAGCTGGGATATACATTCTTCTCTGGTGCTTATGAAAGTACTCCAGGATAAACCATATGCTGGGACACAAAACAGGACTTTATAAATTTAATAAGACTGAAATTATTTACAAATATATGGAGATTAAATAACGCACTCTTACACAACCAGTGGGTCAAAGAAGAAATTGCTAGAGTAATTGGTAACTATTTGGAGACAAATGAAAATGAGAATACAACATATTAAGACTTATGTGATGTGGCCAAGGCAGTAGTGAAAGGGAAACTTATTGCCCTAAATGTCTATATTTAAAAGAAGAAAGAACAAAAATTGATGCCTTAACTTCTCAATTGGAGGAACTTGAGAAGGTACAGCAAACTAATCCCAAAGCAAATAGAAGAAGATAAATAATAAAGTTTAAAGAAGAACTCAATGAATTGGAGAACAATAGAAAAAAATCAATAAAATCAAAAGTTGGTTCTTTGAGAAAATCAATAAAATTGAAGAACCCTTGGCTAGGCTGACCAAGAGAAAAAGAGAGAGGATACAAATAAACAAAATAAGAAATGAGAATGGGAGTCATTACCATTGACCCTGAGCAGCAAAAAAAAATAAAAATACATAAGAGGTTAGTATGAACAACTATATACTAACAAATTAGAGAACTTAAATGAAATGGACAAATTCCTAGAAACACACAAACAAGCTACACTGACTCAAGAAAAATAGAAGATCACAATAAGCCAATCACAAGTAAACAGGTTCAATCAGTCACCAAAAATCTTCCAACAAACAAAAACCCAGGGTCATATGGCTTCACAGGGTGATATTATCAAACATTCCAAAAAGAATTAACACCACTCCTGCTCAAACTTTTCCAAAACACCGAGGAAAAAGTAACACTGCAAATTCATTTTATGAAGCTAATATCATTCTAATACCAAAACTGGGAAAAGACACTATAAGAAAGGAAAACTACAAGCCCATCTCCCTAATGAATACAGATGAAAAAAAATCTCAACAAAATACCAGCAAATCAAATACAACAGCACATTTAAGAGAATTTTGCACCATAACCATGTGGGATTTATACCAGGAATGCAAGGGTGGTTCAACACAAGAAAATCAATCAATGTAATACAGCAAATTAACAAATTGAAAAGGAAAAAAATCACATGATCATCTTGATTGATGCTGAAAAAACATTTGACAAAATTCAACATCCTTTTTCGAAAAAAACACTTCAAAAAGTATGAATCAAAGATAAATTTTTCAATTTGATAAATGCCATATATGTAAAAATGCATTGCCAGCATTGTACTCAGTGGTGAGAGATTGAAAGCCTTCCCCCTAAGGAAAAACAAGGATGCCCTCTGTCACCACTATCATTCAACATTGTACTAGAAGTCCTAGCTAGAGCAACCAGGCAGCGAAAAGAAATAAAAGGCATCCAATTTGGAAAGGAAGAAGTAAAACTTTCATTATTTGCAGATGACATGATACTAAACTTGGAACATACTAAGGAATCTATGAGAAAGCTTTTTGAGCTAAAAAACAAATTCATGAAAGTGGTAGGATATAAGATTAATGTGCAAAAGTCAGTAATGTTTCTATACACAAGCAATGACTGAACTGAGGAGACAATTAAGGAAAAAATTCCATTCAGAAAACAACTAAAAGAATTAAGTATTTAGGAAAAAACTTAACTATGGTGTATGCAACCTGTCCACAGAAAACTACATAACATTGTTTAAAGAATTAAATATATATATAAAATTAGGTAGAAAGGATACCTGCTTTCTACCTGCTCATGGGTAGGAAGGATAAATGTAGCTAAGATGTCAATTCTACCCAAATTGATCTACAAATTCAATGCAATACCATCAAAATTGCAACAATCTATTTGAAGACTATGGAAAACTAGCCATCAAATTTATTTGGAAAGGAAAGAGACCTCAAATAGCTAAAAATATTCTTTAAAAAGAAGCATAAAGTGGGTGAGTTAAAACTTCCTGATTTTAAAGGTTATTATAAAGCCAAAGTGGTCAAAATTGCTTGGTACTGGCACAAAGATAGAGGTATTGACTAATGGAATAAAATTGAAAGTGCAGAAATAGACCACCAAATTTATGGTCAGCTGATATTTGGCAAGGCCCCTAAATTCACTGAATTGATACAGTTTTTTCCATAAATGGGCATAGGAGAACTGGATATCAATAACTAAAGAATGAAAGAGGACACTTACCTTACACCTTATAAAAAATTAAGTCAAAGTGAATCAAAAATCTAAATATAAGAACCAGTACCATAAAACTCCTGGAAGAAGATATAGGGAAACATATTCAATACCTAGTAATAGGAGGTAGCTTACTAAACTTTATACCCAAAGCACAAGCAATGAAAAAAAAATAGATAAATGGAAATCCCTCAAAATCAAATTCTTTTGTGCCTCAAAAGATTTTGACAAAAAAGGTGAAGAGGCAGTAAATTCAATGCAAGAAAATATTTTGAAGTCACATGGCAGATAAAGGTTTGATATCTGTGCCAGTTTGAATCTGCTTTTTACCCCTGAAAAGCCTTGCTTTAACCCTGACCCAATCTCATGGAGGCAGCCATTTCTTTTAATCCTATTCCAATAATGTAGGTTGGAAACTTTTGATTAATTTATCTCCTTAGATATGTGACACACCCAATTGCTGGTGTCACCTTTTGATGAGATGGAGATGTGATTCCATCCATTCCAGGTAGGTCTTGATTAGTTTACTAGAGTATTTAAAAGGGGAACATTTTGAAGAAACTTCAAAAATGACAGAAATCTCAGAGCTGACAGAGATGTAGGCAATAAAAACATCAGAGCAGAGCTGACACAGATGCTGACACTTGGGGAACAGAAACATGATGGTGGAGATGCTTGGAGCCCAGCAGACATCACTATGAGATGTTAAGCAAGCCAGAACCTGGAGAGAGCCAAGAGAACCCAAAAAATGAAAGCCAGCCCTGGAGAAGCAAAGTGAGGAACCCTCACAGGAACAGAGGCTGAAAGCAATAAGCCCGAGAGAAAGGGACTAGCAAATGCAAGCCATGTGACTATTCAGCTGACAGAGATGCTCCTAACCCATCAGGATTCCTTGGATTAAGGTATCTTTCCATGGATGCCTTAATTTGGACATTTTTATAGGCTTAGAACTGCAAACTTGCAATTTAATAAATACTCCTTTTAAAAGCCACTCCATTTCTGGTATAACTGTATTCTGGCAGTTTTATAAACAAAACAGTATCCTGTATTTGCAAAGAAATCATACAAGTCAACAACAAAAGAGTGAAAAACCCAACTATTATGGGCTAAAGATATGAATAGACATTCTTTCTGAAGAGCAAATACAGATGACTAAAAAGCACTTGAAGAGATGCTCATTTCATTAGCTATAAAGGAAATGCAGCTAAATATTACAGAGCTACCACTTCAAATCTACAAGAATGGCTGCTATTAAACAAATAGGTATCTATAAATGTTGGGGAGGTTGTGGAGAAATTGGGACACATATACTGCTGGTGGGAATGTATAATGTTATAGCCACTGTAGAAGACATTTTGGCAGTTTCTTAGAAAACTAAATATCTAGTTGCCCTATGTCCTAGCAATAACAATATTCAATATATACCCAGAAGAACTAAAAGCAGTGACATAATCAGATATTTGCAGCATTATTCACAGTGACCAAAAAAAAGTCTAAATGCCCATCAACAGATGAGTGGATAAACAAAATGTGGTATATACATGATGGAATATTTTGCAGCAATAAGATGAAATGAAGTCCTGAAGCATGTGACAGCATGAGTAAACCTTGTGGACACAATGCTGAGTGAACAAGCCAGACACAGAAGGATAGACACTGCATAATTTTGCTTTTATGACCTTGGCAAAGGTAAATTCAGAGGCTTATAATACCGAATATAGGGGACCTAGTGAAACACAGAAGCTAGAGATGGGTGATTGGTTGCTAATGAGTTTGAACTTAAATGTAAGGGAATGTATAGAAGTAAAGGTGGTTCATTAGTGAGTCAATAAACAGTACTGCCATATTGAAGTTGAAATGATTGAAAAGGGTTAGATAGATAGAGCCATGTATCCCATCAATTAACACTACAAATATTAATAAGTCCTTCCATGAACTACTTCAAAGGTATGAATATTGTCCAAAGAGTTTATCATATCAGGATATAAGGGGAACATTATGATTGCATGCCATGAATGATCTTTAGCAGGAAGACATCCACAGAACCACAGCAATACCAGGGTAGATAATGGGAGGTGGGGTAGAGAAAAAGAGTTAAGGGAAGGCTTGAATTTTCTATTTTGGTGAGAGTGTGTTTATTGGTTACTTTCCTCCTAAGAGCAATGAAAATGGCATAAAATTGAG
Source organism: Tamandua tetradactyla (assembly GCF_023851605.1). Lineage (NCBI taxonomy): Eukaryota > Metazoa > Chordata > Mammalia > Pilosa > Myrmecophagidae > Tamandua > Tamandua tetradactyla. The sequence continues at coordinate 60,007,808 of NC_135345.1, forward strand.
GGCATTTATGATCATGCCACTAAGTGAGGGTAATGTGAGACATGGACTACTAACTTTGGATATTATATGTGATATCCGATGGACGGAGGTGGTGGAAGAATACACTGACTTATAAGTTCAATAGTGACCTGTGGTGTATAAATATGATTGAATATTGTGCTGCTGCAAAAAGGAAAAAGTCATGAGGTATGTAACATTGTGAATGGACCTGTGAGACACTATGTGATGCAAAATAAGCCAGAGACAAAAGAGCAAATATTGTATGGTTTCACTTTGTAAATAATTAGAAGAAAATTGGGGCCTAGATTTTTATGTCTTATAACAGTCACATTTAGTCTGGAGCCGTAATTGTATTTCTAGATTTTGAGAGGCTGTGCTATATATGTATAGCCTATTATTTTCCTGGAATTTGGGTACCTGTGTGTCATCTAAGGCTCAGTGTAGGAGTTTTGCAGTTCTGAAGGTCAGCATTGCTACATACAATAAATGTTAAAGAAATTGAAAAAGATATCAGACTTCAATTAGAGATAAGAATAAACCCAATCGGATCAGGACAAAGTAAATCAGAATACAGGGGTAAGGAGGGCATTGTATTTTACAACTTCACGTACTCTATGAAACCAAATGAAGACAGGTTTATTTTTTCAAAACCTAAATTTTCTGTACCACATAATCTAACTGGCCTGTCTGATAGATCATTTAAACAACCCAAACACAGGGAACCCAGAATGGGATTGAGGGCTTGTAATGCTGTATTGCTTAATGTGCCCAGGCATATCACAGATAATCTTAAACAGATAATTAAAAAGTATTGGCAAATACTTTTCCACTCATCTCCTTGAGGGATGAGAGAAAAAATACAGAACTACAAAATTTTACCAAAGTGAACACCCCTAATACTGTCTCAAACATTAGGGACTCCCAAGTCAATAGGTCAAGCCCTTAATCTTCAGGCTTGCTCTTGTGAAGCTTATTTATGTAGTGGTGAAGCTTAGCCTACCTATAGTTATGCCTAAATGTTGCTTCCAGAGGACCTCTTTTGTTGCTCAAATGTGGCCTCTTTCTTTGTACACCTAACTCTGCAAGTAAAATCATTATCCTTCCCCACTACATGGGACATGACATCCAGGGGTGAAAGTATCCCTGGAAATGGGAGATATAACTCCAGGGGATGAGCATGGCTCTAGTACCATTGGGTCAACAATGTCTTCCTGACAAAAAGGGAGAAAAGAATTGTAGGAAATAAGATATCAACAGCTGAGAGAGTTCAAATAGAGTTAAGATTTTACTATGGAGGCTATTCTTATGCAAGCTTCAGCTAGATATTGCTATTTATCATGGTTTGCCAAACCCCAATCAAAACCATTATGACCAACCCTGAAGAACACCTAGGGCTGTATCTGAGATTCTTTAAAGGTTCCATGCACTAGGATTAATTTCCAGAAATCTGCAACCTCCAGATGTGTTCCTAAGCCAGATAAATCCTGAAATCCAGAGGGGTTAGCCTCACCAGAGCATCACCCTATCCCATATTATCAATAGCCCTTTACAATATGAAAATGTTAGAATGGGCATAGGCTAAATGCCATTAAAGATTGAGAAAATATCAAAGGGAAAGGTAGATTTGTAACAGAGTATAGAATCTGACCAATGAGTATGACTGCTGAATCATTATATTGATATTTCTTTTGGTTTCTAGTGTCTTGGAGCAGCTAAAAGGAAAAATCTAATTTTGTGGAAATGTAACCCACACCAAATTCTGAAATGTCTTCTATAACTAATTGTTGTGGTATGTTTTGATATTTATTGATTTTTGTATATATTCTTTTCACAATAAAAATATATATATATATATTTAAAAAATGCAAAAAAGATCCAGTGCTTCTTCTGATAAAAACACTTAGAAAACTAGGGACAGGAGGAAACTTCCTCAACCTAGCAAAGGGCATCTATGAAAATCCGTAGCTAACATTGTGCTCAATAGTGAAAGACTGACAGCTTTCTCTCTTAGATCAAGAACAAGATATGTGGATCCATTGCCATGACTCTTAATAAACACTTTACTGGAAGTTCAAGCTAGATCAACTAGGAAAGACATATAAATTCAAAAACTTATATAGAAGTAAAACTTTCCCTAGTTGCACATGACATGATCCAAAATACAGAAAATCTTGAAAATCTTCAAGAAAGCTACTCAAACTAATAAATGAATCAAGCAAAACTGGCATGCAACATGCAAAAATGAGTTATATTCTATACATTAGTAATGATCCATCTGAGAGGAAATCAGGGAAAATTTCATTTACAATAGCAACATATAGAATGAAATAGCTAGGAATAAATTTAACAGAATATGTAAAGAACTTGTATACATGAAACTACAAGACATTGCTAAAAGTAATAAAAGATCTAAATTAATGGGAAGATATTCTGCATTCATGGATGAGAAGAACAAATATTAAGATGTCAATTATATCCAAAGCAATTTAAACATTCAATGCAATCCAATAAAAATTCCAACAGCCTTCTTGCAGAAATGGAAAAGACAAATCATCAACTTTATATGAAAGGGTAAGGGACCCCAAATAGCCAAAGCCATCTTGAAAAGAAAGAATGAAGTTGGAGAACTCACACTTTCTGAACTTAAAATTTAAGAAAACCATTGTAATAAAAACAGAATTGCACTCGCATTGTGGTAGATAATGGTTTTCAGACTTTAAACCCAGAACCCAACAGAGACTGGTATCACTCAAGCCCAAGCAAAAAGAAAAAAATACATAAATGGAATCTCATCAAAATTAAAAACTTGTGTGCATCAAAATACTTTATCATGATAGTAAAAAGACAACCTACACAATGTGAAAGAATATTTGGAAACCACACATCTGATCAAAGGATTAATATTCAGGATATCCTACAACTCAAAAATTACAAGGTAAAAAGCCCAATTTTAAAAAATAGGCAAAATACTTAAATAAACATTTCTCCAAAGATGATATACAAATAGCTAAAAACACATGAAAATATGCCAGTATCATTGGTTGTTAGGGAAATGCAAATCTAAACAATAATGTGATATCATCTCATATTCACTAGAATGGCTACTATAGAAAGAAAGAAAAAAAAAACAAAAAACAGAAAACTCCAAGGTTGAAAGATATGGAGAAATAGGAACACTCATTAATTACTGTTGGAGATGGAAAATGGTGCAGCCACTGTAGAAGACACTTTTACATTTCCTCAGGAAGCTAATTAGAAGATTACAATCTAGCCTGTCAATCCCACTACTAGGTATATACCTGTAAGAATTGAAAGAATTCACTCAAACAGGTATTTTTATGGCAATATTACTTACAATTACCAAAAGATGAAAGCAGCCCATATGTCCATGAACTGATGAATGAATAAACAGTATGTGGCGCGTGTGTATAATGTTATTCAACCATAAAAAGGAATGAAGTCCTAATACATGTGACAACAATGGATGAAATTTGAGGTTACCATGTTGAGTGAAATAATGTAGATACAAAATGATGAATATTTTATTATGTCACTTCCATAAACTCATTATAAAAGCAAACTCATTGATTTTTATCCAGAATATAGATTGCCATGTTCATACTCTCTTAGGATGTCAAATGTTATTCAACTGAATTTGTAGACATATTTTCAGAAATATCCATACCTTTAAAGGTATACTGGTCATTGAAAAGTTATGATCAAAAGGAATATCTTTATTTAGAAACATGTCCTCAATAACTTTCTCATCTTGATTTCAGAGATATAGACCCTCATTCCAAAAAAAAATATTGGCTTCACATTGTACTAACAATAGATTTACATCTATAGGAATAGATTTACTTTAAGAACATGACTTTCTGGTGTATATACAGTTCCATCCAACACATTAAACAATTCCATATAGGTGAAATATCCAGAAAAAACAGAAGAAAACATAAGTTAGTGGTTGCATGGGTTAAGGTGTGGAGGAAGAGAAAGTGACTTCTAATTGGCATTGGGTTTTTTGGACGTGATGAAGTGCTATGAAATTAGGTAGTGGTGATGGTTGTGACTATCTAATAGTGGGTACATATTAAAATATATCCATACTAAAAAGGTATATCACTTTTAAATAAGTGAATTTGTGATATGTGAGTTGTATCAAAATTAAGTTGTTTCACAAAAAACAAGGATGAAGGGAATAAGTAAGACAGAAAGAAAGATCATTTCATAACACATTGTGCACAAGATACTACGCTGTACTTTTTACCACCATGGAATTTTGTAAGACTCGTGATGCACATGTGGTAGATTTTGCTTTTTTTTCAATTTATACACAAAGAAACTGGGGATTAGAGAATGCGAAACATTTTCTACAGTTAACAGATAGTGTATGATGAAATTGAGATGAAATTAAGGTCCAATCAACAGTAAAACTTTTGATCTGTCAACACACAGCAGCATGATTTTTTTTTCTGTACAAATATCAGCAGAATATAAAGAAACAAACTTTCTTCCAAAATTGTTAGAGATAGTTATTAGCAGGATTTTCTAGGGAAACAGAAACAAAAGAAGAGATTTGTAAATAGTATGAGATTTTATAAAAATGTCTGGTGCAACTATGGGGATGCAGCCATCCAAATTCTATAGGGCAGGCTACAAATTTGCACTCTGATGTAAGGCTTCAATGAATTCCCCAGGGGTGTCTGGCTGGCTGAAGTAGAGATTAATGTTCTCTCTTCTGATTACTGAAGCTATCACCTCCCCCTTAAAAGCCTTCACCAATTAGATTAAACTTTTTTTCATTGCAGATGACACTCCCCTTGGCCAACAACAGATGTAATCAGCCATAGATGCAATCACCATACTGATGATTTAAGTACATGAAATTTCCTCCCAGTAGTAGATAAACCAGTGCTTTCTTGACCAGTTAACTGGAAAGTATCACCTGTTCAAGTTGACACATGCAACTAACCATCACAGTCCACCCCTAGTCAACTTGGCTGCTATACACATCACCTTAAACCATGCTTAAACTCTAAATAAAATACAATAACAGATATATTTTAACTAACAATATTTAACTGCCCTGTGTACAACTGAAAACACACTAAATCTCTCCAGAATAGGGTGAAAGTCCTTGGGTAATTTTAATTCTTAAATTTGATATCCTAAAATTTATATACTCTAACAAACAGTAAAACTCATATCATATGACAAAGGAATAAGATAGAGAAGAAAACAAAGATATTTGCTTTATGTACAAATACAAATGCACTCATAACACAGCAAGGAAGAAATATTCATACCATTACATCCTCATTTCTGTAACTGATCAAGTGATTGTAATGCATATTTATTACTACCATCTTCCACTACACATTCCATGTCTCTTTACACTCAGTGAGCATCTCAGCTGGCCATAATTCTTTGTCTGGTGGGGTGACCCAAACTTTCCTTCCTGAAGTTTCCGAGCCATTGATACTCTTGCCTGGATTGTGTTGTTGCAGTTTTCCACTGACTTTAATAACAGGACATGTGTTCTAGTTTGCTAGCTGCCAGAATGCAATATTCCAGAAACAGAATGGCTTTTAAAAAAGGGGATTTAACGAGTTGCTAGTTTAGTTCTAAGACCGGGAAAATGTCTAAACAAGTCTATACAAATGTCCCATCAAAGGCATCCAGGGAAAGATACCTTGGTTCAAGAAGGCCGATGAAGTTCAGGGTTTCTCTCTCATCTGGAAAAGCACATGGTGAACACAGTCAGTGTTCTTCTCTCATCTGGAAGGGCACATGACAGACACAGCATCATCTGCTAGCTTCTTCTCCTGGCTTCTGGTTTCGTGAAGCTTCCCAGGAGGCATATTCCTTCTTCATCTCCAAAGGTCGCTGGTTTGTCAACTCTCTGCTTTGTGGTGCTGCAGTTTTCTGTGCTCTCTCTGAATCTCCTTCATTCTCCAAAATGTTTCCTTTTTACAGGACTCCAGAAACTTATCGAGACCCACCCAAATGAGTGGAGACATCTTGTCATCTAATCCAGTTTAACAAACACTCTTGATTAAATCACATCTCCAGGGAGATTATCTGATTACAGTTTCAAACATACAGTATTGAATAGGGGTTATTCTGCCTTTATGAAATGAGGTTTAGATTAAAACATGGCTTTTCTAGGGGACATACATCCTTTCAGACCAGCACAGCATGGTAGGACTAAGAGATGCCATATGGGATCCCCTGTATTCCAGGTAAATTATTCTTTTACTCCATTATGTAAATGCAGACTTACTTCCCCTTGAATAGTCAAGATCAATCACCCCAGCCAGTACAGTAATTCCCTTTCTTGCCTATTGCTTCAGAGGCATGAGAAGTTCAAAGTGCACAGGTGGCAATCTTAACTTTCAATTCAATGGAATCATTGGCATTCCTCCTGGTAGGACCACTCCACTTTTGGAACTATTATAGACCAGCAGAGCTTAATGTTACAGGGAAAGGAAGCAATAAATGTTCTAGTGTATCTTTAGGGGTGATAATAAGTGATACTTTTCCGATTTTCACCCCTTGATTCCTGGACCTGTGAATCTGGGCTATGGAAGAAACAGCATCATATAGCAGATGCTGATTCAGAGCATATACACCCTCCTGGAGAACACTGTTCAAGCCTTGAAAGGTATCAACACCGAGTTGGCACCATAATTGAGTCTACAAAAGGCCATTCCACCATTCTATCAACCCAGCTTCCTCTACATGGTGACAAACATGGTAAGACCTGAGAATTCCATGTGCATATGCCCTTTCTGCACTTCATTTGCTGTAAAGTGGGTTTCTTGATCAGAATCAATGCTATGTGGAATACTATGATGGTGTATAAGGCATTTGTAAGTCCATGGATGGTGGTTTTGGCAGAAGCATTGCATGCAGGGATAGCATACCCATATCTGGGGTATACGTTCATTCAGTTTAAAACAAATTGCTGATCACCTTGGTGAATGGGTCCTTATTAGGGACTAAGTGTGGGTCTCTGCTGCTGGCAGACTGGAGACTTAGTAACGGCTCTAGCCAAGTCAGCCTTGGTGAATGGAAGTTCATGTTGCTGAAATCATACATAACCTCAATCCCTACCACCATGCCAACTTTGTTCATGGGCCCATTAGGCAATGATAGGAGTGGCTGAGGAAATAAGCTGACTGGTATTTACAGAATGGGTTATCTTATCCATATGATTATTAAAACATTCCTCTGTTGAAGTCACCATCTGGTGCACATTCACAGGGGCAGAAATATCTTCATGATTTTAGCCCACTCAGAAACGTCTATCTACATACCTGTTCCCCAGACGTCTTTGGCACCCATTTTCCAATTATGCTCCTTCCAAGTCCTTACAATCCAACCAAACCATTAGCAACAGCTTGTGAGTCAGTATAAAAATGCACCTCTGACTAGTCTCCTTCTGAGCAAAATAAACAAATGTATGCATTGTTCAAAGTTCTGCACACTAGGAGGATTTTTCCTCACCACTTTCCTTCAGGGCCATCCCAGAAAACAGCTGCAGCCCTGCAGAACCATCTGTAAACAAGGCATGAGCTTTCTCTTCTTCAGTTAACTGATTGTAAGGAACTACCCAGGAAGCCATAGCTCTGGGCTGGGAAAGAGAAGGATATGTGGCAGGAGTGGGAGTCATGAACATTAGAGCCAGTTCTTCATATAATGACCTGCCCGAGCCCTATCCCATATATACCATTTCCATTTTATGATGGTGTGCTACTGTAAAAATCACCAACTTCATCCCTCAAGTCCTGAAGTCCTTAAGAATAGCATTAACCTCTGTAATCCTGCCAGGAATCTAGTATTGCTTCTGATTTGCTATTTTGGTAGGTATTGGAAGTTCTGGTGGCTTCCCCTTACCTTTCCTACCATAATAGCCTCCATTCCATGAGTCAGAATACAATGCGGGGATTCTGCCAGTTGCTGAGTATGTCTGTTCCAATTATACATTCTGGAACTGGGGAAATAATCATAGAATGGGTCTGCAGCCCTACTGGGCCCACTGTGAGACAGACCTGAACTACAACTCCATCAATCACCTGACCTCTATGAGTCCATACTCTGGCTGGTGGACCAGAGTGAGGTTTTGGTTCTCCTGGAATCAATGTCACTTTTGAGCCAGTGTTTAATAATCCCAGTAATATCTGATCATTTTTATTCCCCAGTGAAATGCTGCCTGGTAAAATGCCATGGGTCTCCTTAGGGAAGAAGAGGAAGATTAACCATATAAAATTTTGACCTTGTAACAAGATTCCTTTCCCAGTGTATCTGGCCTTCCCTTCCTTCAAGGGTCTCAGGATCTGCAAACTGTCCCAAAACTGAGGATTGATGAAGGAACTGGGATTCTCTGTTTATGTAATTCAAGCTATAATTTTGCTCCTTTGACCTAAAACTCTTCTGCTTATACAGCTCAAACAAGAATTTAGTAGAGCGGCCATCTATTTTACTTCTAAGTACCCCATGATCTACTAGCCAAGGACATAAGTCTCTGCAATTCAGATTATTTCAACTGCTGCTTTGAGTCTGCTGTCCATGATGGTAGGCGTGCCCACCTTTTGTTAAGTGATTAAGTGCTGCCATGTGGCTTCTATCTGGTCATTTTCATTGTATTTAAGGATCCCAGCTCAATGACAGCAGTTCCCACTGTAATATCTGACCTACAGAGAAGGGTGACTACAGTGTTCTCCAGAGAAGATGGAGCTAGTTTGCAAATTAATTCCTCACAGTCCTAGTAAAAGATGTGTCCTCTGGACATTCATCAAGTGTGTGAGTAGATCTTCGATGATAAATCCGCTCTAACATTCCAATCTGTCTAAGCCTTTGGATCCCCTCATCTACATTGTACCAGGCCAGTTCTGGCATTTCAACGTTAGGCATTTCAACCACCTTTTGGATATTTGTTTCAAACAACCACCCAAACAAACTGTTAACACCCTTTGTAACCCTTAAGCTACAAAGATGAATCCATAGTCTCTGCTTAGAGAGCCCGTATCTATAAATACAGCCTGATCCAGCTTTATATTCCTTCTATCATTATCCCTCATGCTTAATATCTATTCCCACACATAGTCCCTGTTTTCTGTCTATATAAATTTGAAGATTGATGCAGTTATTTTGGAGTATAGTATCCCTCCTTATGGATCACACTTTGTACTTCACCTTTCAGAGCCTAATGGGACTTTAGTATAGTTTCTAGGTCTGGAAGTAAAGAAGTGTAAGGGTGGTGGGTCATTAAAAGAATTAGAAGTGGTTTTCAAGCCTAACTTTACCTCAGGGCATTCCCTTGCAGCTTCATCTGATGAAACAGGATTAATCTCTCCAGACAGAAGAATGTGAACCGTTTTCCCAAGGGAGATGGTTGCAGGTTTAGCACGTTTGGGTCAATCTCTTCAGGTGGAAAACTCCTCAAGACACACTGAAGGTCCAGAAGCTGTTTCCTCAGAATCAGCTGGAAATTGGGTGCCATTTTCTGAGGATAAGCTGGAGGTGGGGTGACTGTTTCCTCAGGGCAGATCATTATAGGTTTATCTAGCAAAGATTCAGCAGAATCTAGGGTTCAAATGTTCCTATTGCCCTCATTATTAACCAATATGCTCCCATCCTAATTTTCAGTATCCTAGTCCTTTCCAATCATTGTTCTCCCTTAATAGCAGACACCTTGCAATGTAGAGAATCAGTTCATGTACTTTCAGAGATCTCAAGTCTCTAGCTACAGAAAAGAATATTTTCTTTCAGGGCACACATAGAAGCTTTTACATTTTTCATATGGCATTTAAGCTGCACATTTGAAGCTTTCAGATCATTTCTCTTTTATAACTGTATACAATATATCTGGGAACAACCATCCAACATCATTATACCTTTTAACTCAACAAAACTCTGTTAACGTGTCAGAATATCTGTCACCCAGAGCCTTGCTTTGGGAGGATATATGATTAACAGTATCAATGATATTCTGTGTATCTCTATTGCTATCTCGCACCATGGACTGTCAGTACCATTTTTATTAAAAACAGAGTAATTTGCTCCTTTGAATATAATCAGAGTAGAAAGACAATTGCAAAAACCCATTTTTAATATTTTGTTTTTCCAGAACCACTCCTGGTACCAAGCTGTATTAGTCAGGATTCTCTGGGGAAACAGAATCAAAAGGAGATATCTGTAATAGTATGAGATTTTATAAAACTGTCTCATGTAACTGTGACTATGCACAAGTCAAATTCCAGAGGGCAGACTATAAGCTGGCTGTCCAATGAAAGTGTTTGGTGAATTCTCCAGGAGAGTATGACTGGTTGAAGTACAAACAAATGTTCTCTCTTCTGACTGCTGAAACTATTACCTCACTCTTAAAAGCCTTCAGTTGATTAGATTATTGTTCTCTCTGAACCTAACCATTACAAGTTAGCTTTTTGCCTCCTACATGGTGGAACCAAATTGAGTCATTGGAAAGTTTTAGTAAAAAAAGATAAAAATTGAGGGAGAAGATAACACTTGTATCAGTAAGCTAAGATAGTGTATTAGTTAGGGTTCTCTAGAGAAACAGAAGCAACAGGGAACACTTGCAAATATAAAACTTATGAAAGTGTCTCACGTGACCGTAGGAATGCAGAGTCCAAAATCCACAGGGCAGGCTGCGAAGCTGATGACTCCGATAGATGACCTGGATGAACTCCACAGGAGAGACTCACCAGCCAAAGCAGGAATGGAAACTGTCTCCTCTGAGTCCTCCTTAAAAAGCTTCCCATGATTACAGTTCCCATAAAAATGGTACTGACAGTCCATGGTGCGAGGTAGCAATAGAGATACACAGAATATCATTGCTACTGTTAATCATATATCCTCCCAAAGCAAGGCTCTGGGTGACAGATATTCTGACACGTTAACAGAGTTTTGTTGAGTTAAAAGGTATAATGATGTTGGATGGTTGGTTGAAATGATCTGAAAGCTTCAAATGGAATCAGCTGTGGATGTAGCTGATGTGATCATGACCTAATCCTATGAAATGTCCTCATTGCAACAGACAGGCCAGCGCTTGCCCAATCAGATAAACAGGTACCACAACTTGGCCAAGTTGACACCTGTCCCTAACCATGACAGACAGATACACTTGCTTAGACAACACTTCAATTTGCAAAAGTCACAAAGTTCATTTTGTCTGGGTAACCCCAATTAAAAAATAACCATGGGCGGGGCGACAGTGGTTCAGGATTCTCACCTGCCATGCCAGAGACCTGGGTTCGAGTCCTACTGCCTGCCCATGCCAACAAGCAATAATAATAACAATAAATAGCCAAAACAATTTCTGAGATTACTTGAATTCTGAGAATTATAGTTATCAAGACATATTCATTTACAAGTTCAGAAGCAAGCTAATGGTGGACAACCAATCCTGCCTGAACCAAACAGGACCTTGAAAATATCATTCTAATTTCAATCTTAAGAAGATAAAACAAACAAAAACCACAAAAAAAAACTTTCATTTTAATTTTTCTGCCCCAGTTAAATAATTGTAATAGTTTTGGTTTGCTAAAGCTGCTGAAATGCAACATACCAGAAATGGGCTGGCTTTTACCATGGGAATTTATTAGCTATAATTTATAATTCTTAGAACATGAGACTGTCCGATTCAAGGCATCATCAGGCTGATACCTGGACTCTGAAAATAAGCTTCTGGCATCTGAGGATCCTCTTTCAGATGGCAAGGCACATGGTGACAGCTGGTGGTTCTTCTCTCCTGCTTTCATTGCTTCTAGCTTCTGGTTTCAGTGACTTCCTCGCAGTACTGAGAGAGTGTGTTTCCCTCAATTTCATCTCTTAGAGTCTGTGTGTGTTTTATCCACTTATAAAGGACTTAAGTGAGGGGATTAAGACTCAACTTGAATGAGGTGAGCCATATCTCAATTGAAATAATGTAATTAAAAGTTCAAATGCACAATAATAGACCTATCCACAGGAATGGATTAAAGTTAAGAATGTGAGTTTCTGAGATACATAAAAGATTAAAACCACCACAGTAATAATATCAACTTTTTATCTGTGAAAATTAAATAAATAAAATATTGTTTTTGAAAAACTTTGGGAGCCTTAAGACAAATATAAATGAAAAGTGATACCATTATTGGTAAATTGAATTCATATCTTTGACTAACACTTATTTCTTATGCCTTTCATTGGCTCTGTTTTGAAAACTGCTTCCCTTAGTGATTCACTTTTTACCTTATTTTCCCTTAGTAATCCCTTAGTGATTCATTTTTACCATAAACAGTTGACAATAAAGTTAAAAATAAAATATAAATTGCTAACTCAACTTATCCCCTAACTATAGTATCTGTCCTTTATTAAAATGGAGAACTCTGAAATACAGGTACTCTGGCTTGGATAGATTAGCAAGGAGTTAATTTAAAGGAACATCTGTTTGATTGTAATTGCCTATGGTAGGAAAAAATGGATAGAGATGCTTGCATTATTCATCCCCACATCTCTCTCTCTATTTAGAATACAAATGTCTTTTCAGTACATACATTAAGCAGAAATTCAGTGTTTTCCATGCTCACATATGCCTAACAGCATTCATGTATAAATAATTTTCCAAATTTCTCAAACAAAGGTTTCCACAAACTAACTTTTGGGAACTTGAACAGAGGACCACAATAAGCTGTGCTATGACCCCTGACCCACAATAACTCAGTTGATAAATATATACTGTATTAAACATTCTGAAAACTATTTATGGCAGCTACTTTGACCACTATTGAAGATGTACATGAGGTAGACAAAATTCTAAGAGGACCCCTCTGATTTCTGCCCTCTGGTATATAAACCCTTCTTTTGATTGTAGATGTGGACTGTGAATATGATCTTTGGGGATGTAACTGTATCCCCATCGTGTTCAGATGCCAACTTCTGGTCCTGTGGATGTGAACCTACTTGTTAAATAGGAGCTTTGAAGAAGTTGTTAGTTAACATTGGCCCAAAATGGATTAGGAAGGGCCTTAATCAAATATGGCTGAAGTTATTAAAAGCAAAGAAAGTGGATATGGAAGAGAAGTTACTGGGACCAGCTAGAAGTTGAAAGTCAATGGAAACTGGAAGGGAAAGGAGAAGACACCAGGAAGTGCATTGCCATGTGACAGGAAAGACAAATCCCAAGGATTCCTAGCAGCCAGCTGCAGAATGGCACAGTCTTTGGTGACAGAGACATTTCAAGCTGCTAAATATGTGATATTTTGTTACAAAGACATGAAAAACCAAGTCAGGGCATAAATCACAAAGCCTTGTATTTGCAGTGTTTTATAATTGGTAGGTATTAATTATAATATTCCCATCATGAATTTTAATTTGGCAAACAAAAGTTAATTTCAGCTTTTTTTCTACAATTAAAGAATTATTATCTCTTCTGACATTAGCAAGAAGTTCATCATTAGCTATCTGTTAATGTATGGCAGCCAAAGCCAAATCTGAAGCAAAATTATTCCCAATTAAAATTCATTTAAGGTATGACTTTAAATATAAAAGATGTTCTTGTACAGCCAGACTAAGAAAGATAATTATTGTAATATTTTGAAAAATTTAAAAATCACAGTATAAACCCAATTATCAAATGGGCTAAAGATATGAACAGGCATTTTTCTGCAGAACAAATACAGATGGCTCAAAAGCACATGAAGAGATACTCATTTTCACTGGCTATAAAGGAAATACAGATAAAGACTGCAATGAGATACCACCTAACACCTATAAGAATGGTGGCTATTAAACAAACAGGAAACTAAATGTTGGAGAGGGTGTGAAGAAACTGGGACACTTAAGCACTGCTGCTGGGAATGTACAATGGTGCAGCCACCATGAAGACAGTTTGGTGGTTCAAGAGACTAAATATCGAGTTGCCTATGACCCAGCAATAGCACTACTTGGTATATACACAGAAGAGCTGAAAGCAACAACACAACAAACAGGGGCCTAGATTGTAAGCTTTTAGAGCAGACACATTAAGTTCAAAGTGGTGATTTCTAGATTCTGACAGGCTGTTTTATATATATATATATATATATAACCTGATATTTAGAGATAAGAACGAAGCCAAACAGGTTGAGGTTAATCTAATTCAGAACATAGGGGAAAGGAAGACAGTGACTATATTTTAGAACCACACATACCCTCTGAGACCACTGGAAGAAAGATTTATTTGGTCTGGAATGGAAATTTTCTGTAGTGCATAATCTAATTCTACCTATCTATAGAAACTCATTTGGACAATTAAAACACAGGGATCACAGAGTAAGAAAGAGGTCCATTAATCCTTTATAGATTATTGTAATGCCTGGATACATCCTAGAGTATATTAAGCAGATAATCAAAAATATTGGCAAAGTTCCCTGAGGGATGGGAGAAAGATAAGGAAGTTTTAAACCTTATCATCAAGGAATCCTCTGATACTGTGTCAAACTTAGAGACACCCAAATCAGTAGGCTATGCCCTTGATCATGAGGCTCACTCTTGTGAAGCTTATGTAGGTAGTAGAGAAGCTTAGACTACCTATAGGCATACCTTCCTCCAGATGTGGCCTCACTCTCTCTAAACCCAACTCTGCAAGTGAAATCATTGCCCTCCCCACTATGTGGTACATGACATCCAGGGTAAAAGTCTCCCTGGCGATGTAAGAGATGACTCCCCAGGATGAATCCAGATCTAGCACCATGGAATCAACAATTCCATCCTGACCAATAGAGGGGAAAGAAGTGTAATTAATAAAGTATAAGTGGCAGAGAGAGTTCAAATATTGTCAAGAGGCTACTCTGGAGGTTACTCTGATTCTAGCTTCGGTTCGAACTTGCTACCTATCATAACCTGCCAACCTCCAACCAGGACCATTCCAGCCAATCCTAAAGAACACTTAGGGCAAGATGAGGGTTTCATGCACTATAAACCTACAACCTCCAGTGGGTCCCTGGTCCAGATAAGTCCTGAAACCTAGCCTAGCCTCTGAGGAAAATCAGATAGTTCCAACTTCCTACCCTATATTAGTGAAAGACCCTTCCAACATGAAAAATTTAGAATTGCCATAGCCCAACAACACCCCTAAAGAGAGGGATGGAAAGATCAAAGGTGATGGCGGAGTTATACAGCGAAGATAGTATTTAACAAATGAATACGAATGCTGAACCATTCAATTTATCTCTTTTAGTCTCTGGTATTTTAGAGCAGCTAGAAATAAAAGTCTAAAATTGTGAAATTGTAACCCATGTCAAACTGAAATATGTTCTACAACAAATTGTGGTGTTGTGCTTTGAAATTTATAGCTTTTCTGTATATACACTATTTCTAACAAAAAAAAGTCAAGTGTGATGATAAAAAAATACTTAAGCCCTCTAGCCTCCTATATTCTGGTGCAGCTAGAAGGAAAAATATGAGAGGATCGTATGGTAGCCCATGATAAACTCTGGGATCTGTCCTACTTGTTGAAGAGCTTTGAAAATTATTGCTTTTTTATTTCATTTCTTTCTTTTGTATATATGTTATATTATACAATAAAAAAGTTTAAAAATAGAAAAAATGTAATATAATCAGTTGAAGTTTAGCTTCTAATGCAAGGAATATTTTCCAAATTAACTGAGTTTGTAAGGTAGGGGTGTATAATGGCTTGCGAAACAGAAAGTAGTTTATTTTGCAAGATACACAGTTGCATGAGTTCTAGAAGGAATCAATATTAAAACATACATTCTTCCACAAACATAATTTAGTTTTTCAAAAATATGGAGGGAACTATCTGAAAGTGTAGAGCTGTGTTTCAGTAGCCATGTTTCTTGAGGATGATTGAATAATGATATAGCTTTCACAGTGTGACTGTGTGATTGTGAAAACCTTGTGGCTGATACTCCTTTTGTCTACCTTGTCTACAAATGAGTAGAACATATGGAATAAAAATAAATAATAGGGGGAATAAATGATAAAATAAATTTAGTTTGAAATGCTAGTGATCAATGAAAGCTAGGGGTAAGGGGTATGGTAGGTATAATCTTTTTTTTTCTTTTCTGTTTTCATTTTATTTCTTTTTCTATTGTCGTTTTATTCTTTTTCTGAATTAATGCACATGTTCTAAGAAATGATGAATATGTAGCTAAGTGATGATATTGTGAATTACTGATTATATATGTAATATTTTATTTGGTTTGTTAATTTTTTTAATCAATAAATAAATTTTAAAAAATGCTTGATATATTTAGGATTTTTTTTCTAAAGGAGGAATTTAAGAAGCAAAAGAAGCTTCACTTCTTTTTTTTTCCTTTTGGAAATGAAAATATAAGTGAGAAAGAATTTATTTTGATCATTAGAAAAGTCTTGTGAT
Source organism: Tamandua tetradactyla (assembly GCF_023851605.1). Taxonomy (NCBI): domain Eukaryota; kingdom Metazoa; phylum Chordata; class Mammalia; order Pilosa; family Myrmecophagidae; genus Tamandua; species Tamandua tetradactyla. Next base: position 60,024,195 of record NC_135345.1, read on the forward strand.
AGCGCTGACAGGCATCATGGTCATTTAATAAAATTAAAAATATGGGAAGCCACAAAGGAACATTCACAGCAATATTTGTATTCTATTTGATGAATAGAATCATGGCCATAGATACAGCAAGTGTTCAGAAGACTAATTACAGCAGAAACAAGATGCACAGTCTATTATCAGAGGGCAACTTAGATGTATCCACCTCTACTGGTAAAATTAAGAACAAGATGTAGGCAAGACACCCATCACTTTTATATAATTGGAAAACAGAGTAGCATATTATTGTCAAGTCTCATTAACTATTACAAATTGTATTGGGACATTTAAGAAGCGCAGTGAATAACAAATGAGTTCATTATATTTATCATTAAGAAAATAAGTGCTATAATAATATGAAGTTCATGAAATAGAGCTTGTTAATTATTTACCAAAGTCTCTTTACTTGTGATTTTGCCTGAATCTTGATTAGGAGTTGGATATTTTCATTTGCCTTTGTATGTAATAGCATTTAATTTTTTTTCAGCTCCTACCCTTAATTAATGCATATTCTCAAGTGATGAACCTCTGAACTTCATCAAGTGTTATATGCTTAGTTGATTCACTCTTAATCAAAATAAATTTCAGATAAATAAGAGAAATCTAAACAGGAAACTCCATGAAATTTGACATCACAATCTATTAATTACTTTGTTAGGCTTTCTTATTAGGGGTTAAAAATGTTAATATCTGTGTTTTATAACATTTTCACTAGGAACTTCTAACTAGGCTTAAGAATATAAATATAGAAAATAGTAAGATTTGAGAAAAGCCCTTCTGGGCTCTATGATAAAATGTTTCTTCAATCATATGCCTTTCCTTAGACTTAGTTCCACAAAATTCATGTGAAGATTCCCTAAGCATAATGACAGTACTTTTATACTGTCCTGAAAAATGTTCCTCCTTGAAACTCACCCAGTTACTCTTTGATTATTTCCATTGCCTTCCTGATTTCTCTGTTCAAATATGTCCAAATTTTGGAATCATTTGTTCTATCTGTCTTGATACTTGAGGGTTGGTTCCTTGCTTATGTAACCACGGGCACTTGTTCTGCAAATTAAGAGGATATGTCTTCTCATCACCCAAGATTCTGGTTCCCTTTGGGGTTGATAAATCCCTGAGATCTTATTCATATTTTCTATTAAGTTTCTTTTGGTCCTCATTAATTTGTTATATTAACAGTAAAATTACTCCATTCTCTCCTTTCTATCAGTTTCTTCAAAAGTGTTAAAACAGGAGGATTTACTGATTTACTTCATTTTAATTTAAAAATTACTCTCTCCCTGTTATTTTATCACCTTGCTTTCTTTATTGTGTTTTCATTCTTTTATTGCTATTGTGTTGGCAGTTGTTTTGAAGCTTATACATTTTTAAGGTATTTTTAAATAAATCATATAGACCAAATGTTCTGCCAATGGTCTTTTAAATTGTCTTCTAGATACGTTTTGTTATTTCATTTGCTTGTTTTTCTTCATATACCCAATATGATGGTCTATTCTGTTTAAAAGGTATATTTATTTGTTTTATCTTTTTTAAAAATAATATACATAGCATTTCTTTGGGTAAAGCCTCAATTTTTGTCTCTGAAATCTAGAGCATTGGCCCAAACTGCAACTAATGGAGTGACTTAATGATAGGGATGAGAGTTGGGGATTTGAATGAAGTGACCCCTACCTAGTTATACCTACCTCCCAATCATATCTCACCTATCTCTGTAGTTTTAAGTCCTAGTCTAGAATCTGAGAAGATAAATGGATTAAAGATGGGGGGAAAAAAAGAAAAATTCTGTCCCTCCCTTGCATAAATGCTTTTCCTTGTTCAAATATCTTAATTGCACTTAACAACCTATCTTGCATGACAGCCTGGGTATTAGCCAGGGTTTGCCAGAAAACAGAACCAACAGGATGGGAATGCTTTCTCATTCATCTCCATACCTGCCAGGGAAAGACCTTTTCTAAGAGCACTATGATTATATAAGGGATGTTGTCCAATCGATACACTTCTACTTAGAAATGCCAGGTACTTAAAATGATGATCTTCCAGACAACACAATATTAGCATCCTTTGAGGATCCTCTGTAGCATTTTAGTAAAGAAACTCATTTCCAAAACAACTTCATTCAAAGTATGGGTTGAAAAAAAGTATGCTGATGGTGCTGAGTTATTCAATCAATATATGGATAGCTGTCACACTCTATTTTGAAAAGTAAAATCTAATTGCATTCCTAAAATCTGATACTAACAAGGTGCTAGCAGCCTATTGTCATTTTCAAACTTTATAACTTCACACAAAGGAATCTGAATCCAACAGCAGGAAAATATTGAAAAATAGGACTTTAAAAATGCAATAGCTGGGCAGCAACGATGGCTCAGTGGCAGAGTTCTTGCCTGCCAGGCCCGGACACCTGGGTTTGATTCCCAGTGCCTGCCCATGTAAAAAAAAAAGGACGAAGATGTTTGGGCAGGCAACGGTGGCTCAGTGGCAGAATTCTCACTTGCCATGCCAGAGACCTGGGTTCGTTTCCCAGAGTCTGCCTATGCAAAAAAAAAAAAAAAGAAAAAAAATGTAATATCTTGGTGGTGATGGTGGCACATTATGAAGGCAATTAATACAATGAATTATATATTTAGATATATAGAGGAAATATATATATATATATATATTTATATATAAATATATATATATCTTTCCTTAAAAGAGGAAATTTTAGGTTGTGTATTTGTTACTAGAATAAAAATTAAAAAAAAATAAACACATAGGACTGTAAAACACAAACAGGGAACCCTAATGTAAACTATGTACTGTAGTTACTGGTATCTTTATGCCAATATTCTTTCATTAATTATAACTAATGAAAAAGGAAGTATTTTTATTTAAAATTTAAAAATAAAGGGAATTTTTTGCATGATTTTTCTGTAAACCTGAAACTTCTCTAAAAAAAAATGAAATTGCTAAATCAGCATGAATTATTTTTTGATAAGTACCAGTGGTGTTTCTCTTTTTTTTTACCAAATAAATTCTCTTTGAGGGATTATTTGTAGAAGAAGCCATGCATATTGAAATACAAGTGAAAATCATTTATGCTTTACACAAAGATCTTGCCATAATATGCATGTATTTGTATTTCTTTGCCTTCTTGCTCTCCTTGCTTTGTTCTGTACTCCTTAGGAAACTTGTGATAATAACAATTGTAGGCATTCATACACTCCCCTATATCTCATCATCACTAGATTACTAACTGTGAGATGGATTAAGTTGTGAACAAACATAGTGCTTCCTGTTCTCTTCAGAGAGAGATATCACTCTATAGTACTGAGAAAATACAAAAGGGATACAGATGTGTTTAGTCCCTCAAGGGATCTGGTTTCAATACTGAGCACTAGATAATAGACTCCTGGGAAAAGAAACCTGTGCGTTCAGAGCTATTTCCTACCTTAAAGAAACAATCTTTGTCTTCATGTTTTTCCTTGCTGGGCAACAATACATCAAAGCAAATTAAGGATGTTTTTATAAAACCTGTTATTAAAAATAATGATGATACATTTTCCCTATTCCCTCCAAAATTCATTAAATGAATACGTGTCGAATAACAAAATAACCAGAATAAAAGATAAGAAACAATTACGTATATTTGAGTCAACAGTTTGAAGTAGATTAGTAATGAAGTAAATTTCAAACCATCTGTTTTCCAATCTTGATTAAACTGGAATATAATCTGAATGGATTAGCTGTGAAACATACAAAACTGTTACATATTAATGAGCCATGTATATTAATTGCTGGCATATTTAAAATGAGAATGTTATGTACCAAATAACTAGAAAATATACAGCTAATCAGATACCTTTCTTCTTTGTTCTTTGATGTCATTTATTGCTAGAAAAACCCTATCTCTTTACATTCTCCAGAAATCTGTTTTTTTTATTTCACAACCAAATACTGGGTAATATGTGTTTTGAGTCCTACTCTTTGTTCAGTGAGAGATAAAGATAAAAGAATGATCTTACACTCAAATAGCATACAAACTAACTGGGAAACTAAATAGCTGCACATGGAACACCAATGGACATTAGAAAGCAATTCCAAAACATGCTACAGAAACTTGGTAATGACTATCGCCCTACATAATTTATTGAGTTAGATGACCATTCATGCACAGACCATGAATGTTGTGGGTGTACAGAGTTGCTATTTGTCTGTGAGTAGTTAAAGCTAAGCAGGCCCTAGGCAAAAGTCTGAATTTTGTCTATATATATTTTTTCTTTAACAGCAGCTCCTAGAGAGTATGTGGCAAATTATAGGTGGTTAATTAATATTTATTAAATGAAAAGGAATGGTGTGTGAATCCGTCTGGATTGGCAGGACATTCTCCATATCTATCAAAGCAGTCAGATTTTTGTAGGCATCTGGAGTTAGATGTGTTAATTGCCATGGTTTCTTACTGCTGAAGCTGCAAGATTATTAACACATTCAACAATAGTAGTAATAGTGTTTGTTTTACAGTCATGATCAATCTCCCTGTCAGAAGCCTCTCCATCTCATTGGAAAAGTGGGCATTTTGAGGGCTACCCAGGGAGCCAGTCAAATAGAAATGCTGTCCAACATTTTGCTTTTGTCTGTGCTCCAGGATATGTGTTTCTGTCTTATTTTTCCTGAAACAGCCCCCCATCTTCTCTGGCTCTTGTTCAGTTGGCTTTTTATTCCTAGACCAGACCCTGAGCTCTGCCTGGCTATTTGAACTCTCTTCTGGTGCCGGAGTCCTGCCTTTAGAATCATATATTTTTTGATGGTTGATGCCATACATTGAACCACTTCTAATTATATATCCTTTTTCTTTATTTTACCTTCATAACTGATTTCTGATTAGCTGCATGACCACTTTCATGCACTATTTTTGGTCTAGATTGCTTCCTTCATTGAATCCTGGAACAAACATTCTTCAGGCTATCCTTAGTTGGGCTTGAACTTCTTACAATCCTGACAAAAATAAGAAACAGACAAAAGACATAAAATTTAATTTAGCTATATGAACCTTCGTGTCTTTTATGAAGTAGAACATTCACTGAGAAATGATATATTACAAGAATTAAGACTTAAGGATTTCTCTGTAGTTAATATGAATGACTAGCAGATACTAACTCATTTTCTTATGAACATATTGGGGCTAGGAAAATGCAAACCCCGCTTTTTTCCTCTTACAATTACTGTCACCTACTCTATAGCAAAATGATTCCCATATAAATGCTTATAAATTAAAATTATAGATTTAAGTAAAATAATGCATGTGCCTATAATTATAACCACCTACATTACAAATAGTTCATATTATTTTTATTTACAAGTGCTTTTTTTGGTTGTTTTGGAGATTTCACATGTTACCTACCCTTAAATCTCTGCTTCCTCAGATAAGAAATAGGTTGTAAATGGAAAGCATTGGGAAAAAAACCTATAGGATGGGTATCAGGACAATCACGGAGACAACAATGAAGCATCCCTTTCAGAAATTCTGTATCTGATAGTCTTTTGATAGCATGGAATAGCATACCATATAGGAAAACATGAGCAATGATTACTTTGCCAAACACTGATTCAGAAAAGACAGTGTCTGAAAGAAAATATATTTATGTATAGCTTAATTAATTATTACTTAATGAATTATATTATTTATATGTTTTCTTTATGTATATTCAATAATATATGGTAAAAAGCTATGCCTAAATAAATTGTAAAGAGCTCAGTTAAACAAAGTAAAAATTATGTGTGAAAAGAGCATTTTCTCATTTTTTTAAATTGGAATCCTTTTTTAGTGTTATAAGATATTGATAGTATTAGATTAAATGGAGCAAGGTAATTACGAAATATATCATTAATTAACTAACTTCTGAGCTGCCTATTCTAGCTAGAGATTCACATGTGGGAAGTTTATTAAAGAGTGCTCCCTGTATCAACCAAAAAGAGTAGAAAATATAGGATTGTATTGGAAAGCTTAGCTGAAATTAAGTAATGACAAAGGCATCAACCAAAGCAACAGGGTCAGGGGAGGTTCTACAGAGCATTGGGATATTATTTTTGAATTGTCCTGCCTTCAGCAAGAAGTTCTTCACATTATATATTCACATCAAGTTGTTAGAAGACGGCTTCCCTGTAGGACGTGGTTTGACAATGAACAATGTGACTCTTTCTTGAGAATGTTCAGAGAAGGACTCAGTTAAGACCCATTAGCTGCCAACAATTCTAGCAGCTGGAAGAATGAGTTTCTCAGTCCTATAGAAGACTTCAGGATGACACACATTACACTCACTACAGTTACTTCTTGCTCAACTTGGATACAAATGTTTCATGGGAAACTCCCTCTAAATACCTGGTACTTTGAGTGGGCAGAGTTCTCACCTGCCATGCTGGAGACACGGGTTCAATTCCCCATGCCTGCCCGTGAAAATAAATTATTTATTTATTTATTCCTGGTACTTTTTCTTAGGAAAGTTGTAAGAGAAAGGTCATTAGGAGGAACTACAGATTCTACTGCTGCGGTTTGCATTAAAGCCACAGCCTACCCTCATTGCCTCCTCACTCTGTTATCCTTATCCCTCACGATATGCAGCTAAAGCTTCTATCGGTCTACATAATCTACCTAGTGGAGTGACTCAGACTTTCATCCTTAAATTTCTGATCACCAGAACTTTCTAGGTAAGGAATGCTGTACCTATCCCATTATCATCTGAAATTGAGCAAGGGAAGACCAAGAATCAACCTTATAAAACATATGGGTTTCAAGCATATTCTTTCCTGCCCCTACTGGAGGGGAACAGAATTCCCTCTTTCTGATGATCAGGGTCAATGAATCCTAGTGGTTGTTTTTTCTTCTTTTTGCTTGCTGGAATCATACTACGAGAAACCAAAAGTGGCTTCAGTCCACTAGGACTCTTGCTCGGTTAACTTGTGAAAGCCTTTTCCCTCCTAAAATAGAAGTATAAATGAGAAAAGCCCAGAATTGTGGTAACAAGATGCAAAATACCACAATGAGCCTCTCAGACAGATGTTAAAAATCATCATTGCTACTGTTCTCATCCCTTGGTTCCTAAACTCACATATTCTATCTACTTGGAACATAGCTCTATACTATTATTACTGATTTAGGATACAGATACATGATAGATAGAAAGATAAATAGATAGATGATAGATAGATAGATAGATAGATAATAGATAGATAGATAGATAGATAGATAGATAGATAGATAGATAGATAGATAGATAAATAGATACTACCCCCACCCTGTCAGAGGATGCATTTCATCCTGACAAGTATCCATCCTATTTAACCTGGAAATTCAGTTGCACTTAAAGAGGTCATCTACATCCAGTTATACTAGTTGACCCACAACTTCTGAATGATAAAGGATTTGAAAGGATCATTGAATTCTGTGCCATATCTTCTTTACTTTTAAGTATGTTGCTTTGTTCAAAGAGATGTCATGCAAAATTTCATGTTGGTGCACCAAACATTGATATGGAAAGTGATTTTGACTAAGCACTGTAAGCAAGAAAGTTAAGTCCATATTTAAAATCTGTAAATCCTACCCAAGAATAATTACTTTATTTACAAGTTTGAAGGGGTCCAGTGTAATTTTCGTGCCACCAAGTGGCTGTTGATCAACTCAAGGGATGTCGTATGATAGATTCTCTTTTGGCCTACTGCTTTTAGGTCAGTTAATTAGTAGCAGCATTAATTGGATCAATCTTGGTGAGAATGGCCTATCCTCTTAGACTTCGTCTCTGCCACTTTAACTGCCACATTCCTATACCCCACTGTCCTACCACTAATTAGCCACTCACAAAACTTAGTTGAAGTGAACTACTGGGTCACTCTGTTCACATGGTTTTTTAATGGTTCTATAATAGTGGATGATTCTAGTGAGTGTTAACATGCAGTGCAAATTCTTCACACTGTGTACCCACTCTGATAGGTCCAGGCACATGGCTCTTTACTGGGCTTTCTTGTCCCTGATCTTCCATTCTTTCTCTTTCCAGATTCTAAACAATCTTCTAAGTCATTTACTGAGACGTATTAGGTTGTTTCTATTATTGTCACAGTCTATTTCTCTTCCACAGTAAATGCATAACTGCTGCCCTATTGCAGTTCTGCTCATTGGGAAGATTTTATTTCAATGCTGTCTTTTAAAGCTATACCTGAAGGCATCTGCCATTTAAAAGTAACTCTTTTTCAACTTGAAAATACTTATCAAGTCTAACAATTATGAGCCAATCTTGGCCTTTTCCACCTCTGTCAGCTAATCTATAAAAGACTGTCAAAACAAGTTATAGATGTGAAACCAGGTAGAGGCATTTGTTGGTTGGTGGTTGGTCTGGAGGTTTGGGCCACCTACCTGTGTACCTTACTTACATTCTTTCACTCTGCTAAGTTTTCTATCCCAAATGCCTATGTATTTTCTCTGGCCCTCTACCCTAATTGGGATGTGTGCTGATTTGAAAGTATTTATGTGCCCTAGAGAAGCCATGCTTTAATCATAATCAATCTCGTGGGAGCAATAGTTTCTTCTAATTATTCAGTACCATAGGTTGGAAACTTGATTAGGTTTTCTCCACAGAGATGTGACTCAAACAATTGGGGATATTGGACTTGATTAGATGGAGGCATGTCTCCATCCATTCTACGTGGGTCTTGATTAGTTTACTGGAATCCTATAAAAGAGGAGGCATTTTGCAGAACATTCCTTTTGAGAATGAGAAGAGTGACAGAACCACAACAGAATTATGAGAGCCACAAAGCAGAGAACCCACACTGTCAGAGACCTTTGGAGATGAAGAAAGAATACGTCCCCAGCAGAGCTTTATGAAGCAAAAGGTCAGGAGAGAAAGCTATCAGATGTTGCCATGTTTGCCATGTGCCTTCCCAGTTGAGAGAGGAACCCTGTTCTTCACCGGCCTTCTTGAACCAAGGTATCTTTCCTTGATGCCTTAGCTTGGACGTTGTTATAGCCTTGCTTTAATTGGGACATTTTCTCAACCTTAGAACTGTAAACTAGCAACTTATTAAATTCCCCTTTTAAAAAGCCATTCTGTTTCTTGTGTATTGCATTCTGGAAGCTAGCAAACTAGTTTGGTACCAAGAGTGGGGTGCTGCTGCGGTTTGCAAACAACAAAAACATGTTGGAATGTCTTTTCGAATGGATAAGAAAAAGATTTTGGAGGAGTTGTGAAAAGCTTGATAGAGAAGGCCTAGAATGCTTTGAAGAGACTATTGGTAGAAATGTGGACTCTAAAGATACTTCTGATAGGGTCTTGGACAGAGATGAGGCACATATTATTGCAAACTGGAAGGAAGGTGATCTTTATTTTAAAACAGCAGATAATCTGGCAAAAGTGACTAGTGGCTTTTGCTGGAAGGCAGATTTTAAAAGCCCTGAACTTGGATATTTAGCAGGAAAGATTTCTAAATTAAATGTGGGAAGGGCAGCCTGGTTTCTCCTCATGCATAGCTTATAGAAAAATGCAACAGGAAAAAGATGAGCTGAGAACTGAACTCTTGGGTATAAAGAAACCAGAAATGGATGTTCTGGAAAATTCTGGGCTTCCAGGAAGGGAGATCCCAGAGAATACTGCACCATGTGAGGATTTGGTCAAATGCATAAACCGTCAGCCATTTCAGAGATAGCCAGGATTGGATATGCAGTTATCCAGGAAGGATTTTTGGAAACTCCTGATGTCTGATGGGCATGATCAGAGGCTACTGCATAGAAAGCCAACCAGAGTGCTGAGGGATTTGTATAAAGAAAATCACTGCCAGTAAGGACTGAGAGGGACAGAGAAGGGACACATTGGAGGAAAAACAACTTCAAAGACAGAATGATGGAGGCAGAGGTCTGAAGTCAAGAAGCCTCAGGCTAGAGGAGAGGACCCACCCAAACACACAGAGAGGGTGAGTTTTCCCCAAAGGCAGAGGATGAGCCTTCCTCCTTCTTACAGTAGAAGAGTGGTGCTACTTCAGGCCTTGGAAAGAATGCAGCATACTCCTTGGGGATTGGGAAGAATGAGGCTGGCCACTGCACAGGCCCTTGGAAAGGGTGGGACTGCTACTTTCTACAGCCCTGAAGATAAATGACTCTTAAACTTTGAAATCTAATGGATTTTGCCCTGCAGGCTATCAAGATTGCTTGAGTCCTGTGATCCCAATATTCTTTCCTCCCTATGAAGATGGGTATATGTATCCTATGACTGTTCTTCCTTTATATGCTGGCAGAAAATAACTTGTTCTGAGTTTTACAGGTCCAGAGCCAGAGGAGAACTTTGCTTTCAGACAATCCATGCCTGCAACTGACTTTATACTGATTTTAACCTTGTATTTATTTCATTTGATTGTTACTGAAATGCTTTAAAGTGTTCTGATATTGTAATGGAATTAATGTATTTGTATATGGGAAAAATATGTCATTTTTAGGGTCCAGAGGGTGAAATGTGCTGGTTTGAAAAGATATATGTATTGCAGAAAAGGCTATGTTGTTTTAATACATTTCTGTGGGTACAGACCTATTGTAGGTGGGGCCTTTTAATTAGGTTGTTTCATTTGAGATGTGAACTACCCAATTCAAGGTGGGTCTTAGTCCTTTACTGGAGTCCTTTATGAAAAGAGAGAGAGCTCAGGGAGAAACACACACACACACACACACACACACACACAGAGAGAGAGAGAGAAGAGGGGGGAGATAGAGAGAGAGAGAGAGAGAGAGAGAGACAGCTTAGAGAGAAATGCCCCAGAAAATTCTAAGAGAGGACCAACAGATGCTCAGAGAGCCACAGGAATCAGAAACTGAACACATCAGAACCCAGGAGTGAAGGACAAGCTGGCACTGGCCAGGTGCCTGTCCATGTGACAAAAGTGTCCCCAGTGCTGGTGGCCTTTTTTCAGAATCCAGATATCATCCTGTTGATGTCTGAATGGGGGCATTTTCACAGTCAAAACATTGTAAATTAGCATTTCTGCTGCAATTGGTTTGAAAATGTGGTCCCATGTAACCCTTCAGAATCTATCAAGGCACAATATTGGAGATTTAAATGAGGATATGATGGATCCATTAGCTCTATCACTTTTAGATATTGAAGAATGGCACTAATCACTAATCTCTGACTTCCTTCAGATGATGTGTATATTTAAATTTACTACCTTGGCTTTTCAACTTGACTTTCATCACTACAATAGCTCTTTGTAGCTCTTTGTAGCTTTTCAACTTGACTTCCATCACTACAATAGCTTTTTTGCCCACAGGCAAAAGATCCAATGCAGGGTTCTGCCAACTACCAAAATATCTATTTCATTAACCATTCAAGGACAGGAGAAACAACCCATTGGTGGGAACATAGAACCAGTAAGCATAGTATGAGCCATTCTTAGGTTACTACTGCACTTTTGTATGGTTCACAAATGTCTTCCTATAACAGGATAGGGGTCATGATGACACAATGATGTTTAGTTCCCTTAGTATCAATGTCAACTCAGACTCTTTATCCATTTGTCCTCAAAATATGTTCTACTTTCATCTCTGTATGGTTGCTTAAATAAATGGCTGTAGCTTCCTTTGGAGAACACTTGGGGAATAATTACAGTATATACTAGTTGCAGTGTTACAGGAGCCCTCTTGCTGAGGATTAGACCACTGCTTTCTTTAATGGATTCCAGGTCTGGAAACTGACTCAAGGCCAGAAACTGGACCAGAGATTATGACTCTTTACTGAGGTAGTTTTGTCAGTGTAGTGAACACCCAATCTTTATTTCTTTAAATTCTAAGGATTTACTAATAGCCTTATGTTCTGCCCATATCTACTGACCCTATTGATAGATATTTTCTTTAACATTGTAGGTCAAATCCTTCTTGTTGTCAGTCTACCTCGATACTCATTCTGGTAATCACTCCCACAACACTTCTGACACTTAAGCTCTGACATTTGGCTTCTGTTATACTGGGATCCTATCGTCACCATTGCTATCCACAATCACACTTCTGTTACAGCTCCTCCCATAATCCCTCGACTACAAGAAGACTAACAAAATCAAGCTTCTTAGACACCCATGATGCCATTTCCATCAGCATAAACTTTATTTCTTTATGAAACAGGACACCTTCCTAAGTTCCCCATAGTTCATAGTCTATTGGGGTTTCTGAACTCACATAGTGTAGCTACTCTTGCGTCTGTTTCTCTAAACCTTTTTGCCCCTTTTTCTACTATCTGCCAAGGTAGTCAGTGGTATATCTAGTGCACTTAATATGGTGCATTATTTTCTCCAAGATTACTAGAGGCATTGTAGCAGTGTTGGCAAGGACAACCAAGGTTTTTCCCAGGGTGGTCAAATCCTCTATCTGGGAAGCATGCTTATAAATCAGCAAACTTTCTTTTTCCATCATTCTTTTCCATCTTCCTTAATATAGATCCCTTGGGATTTGATGTTACAAGTACTGTCTGAGTTTCTTCTAAAATATGTAATTGGTCCTGAAGCTCACTTGGAATATAGACCTCTTGGTCCTTTAAAAAGCCCAGCATTTCTCCTGTGGAATTATGTTGTGATATTACCACAGTTAATGGTTGAATGACAAAGAAAGGAAGTGAAGTTTGATACTAAGTCTCTGCATCAGCTCCGAGCAAGGGTGGAGTGACAGCATCTAAAAGACAAGAGTAAACCACTTCTGCTATTCCACAAGTTCAGGAGGATATGGAACGTCAAGTCTTCCAAAACATTAAGTCAGATATCCACGTCCAAAGTTTTAGGGTCCTACTTCTTCTCAGCCAGAATTCTGACCCTGGTAGAGTAAACTATCCAAGGTTGAGAATTCACCTTTCTCTGAAGGTCTGTAATTCTTTTAATCTTTCCCTCCTTAGGGGGGGAGCAAGTATCTCTTTGTATACTGCCAAGAAGTCTTTGAAGTTTAACCAGAATTGCTAAAGCAACTTTAATTGATAATTAATCGCCCTTAATCTTTCATTTTCTTCCTCCAAAGCATCGATGACACTCAACAATAGCTGTCTAATTTTATTGTCCTTGTAATCAGTACTTTCTTAAACTTCTCCAAGGCCTAAGATATTGCAACCACCAGTGTAATACATTTACTGATGATCCATATCAATTTCCAATGGTAAGCCGTTTAACGACTGCACTGCTACAGCATGCCTGAGGATCTCCAGAGCTTGCAACTAATGATAAGGCCATTATGCCACCTGATTTCTGAAAAATTCTCTCAGATACTGGATTATAAGAAAATTTCTGGCACCAAATGTATTAATTCAGTCTCCTCATAAAATAGAATCTTAATTGAGGATGTGGATAAAGAAATATTATTGGGGTGTGCCCATGACCTTACCAATTTGTGCATCAGTGAAAGAAGTAGGATTGTTCGAGGGAAAGGTTGATCTGTAACACAGTCACGAAAAAGACATTAGCTGATCCTAGAGAATCAGGATGTCCTTTCACATTGACAAGTTTGCCACTCTCTTCCCATCCCCAGTTTAGCTTCCAAGAATTATACTAGTTTCCTAGTATTTGGAGGAGGAAACATTTTCTTGATGATTAGGCTTGTCTTTTCCCAAGAGCTATTTCTCCAAAGCATTCAGGTAGAGCTGCCACCTACCAACACAGCTGGGTCATAAGCTATACCATCCTCTAAGCTCCCCAACACCATTTCTTTCCATCTTTTTCTCTTTGATGCTCATCGAGCTTTGTATTTCAGTACTGTCCTTAGTATTATTCTATTTATCCCAAGTGATATTGCATTTTGCTCATAGCAATAATCACCCAACTGAGATGACTCACACATGCACCTCCTTTGCTCTTGCTCCGGAATGGTAGAGCACTGTTGCAACAAATGTAACACCTTGCAGACTTGTCCCAGTACAAATTCATGCTGTGCAACTGCATTTACCTTTTCACAATTATAAGCAAAAACATGTGAAATCACCTCAGGCAATGTTTTGACAGCTCCCTAGGGAATTTCTCATTCTGAAGAACACTATGAAATAGCTTAAAAAGAAAGATGCTTGACTATCCAGCACCAGAATACACAGTCAGAATTAAGCTAGTCCTCAGGAAAAGTATATTCCTTCTCTAGCCCCTCGGCTATGATATGAAATACTGATGAATGTTATGCATAACTTTCAACTTTAAAGTCAATAAGCTGTATATATTACCAATGTAAAACTTAGTGTTAAATTCATCATGTAAAATTCCGTGAAAAAGGAAAATTCATCTTTTATATCCCTATTGTCATTTAATCTCAGAATACTTTAGAGCAGCAGAATATCAGAAAATAGAATTTCAGTATAGAAATACAATTGAACACTGCAATGTGCCAGGTATTGTTCTAAAAATTAGAAATACAGCAAAACTTTTTGCTCTGTTTAAATGACAATATCTTCCACTTGTGTTTCCTCAGTTGTTCCCTCTTCTTTACCACCTCCTTGATACTTCACCTTGTTGCTTCTCCTGTCATTGGCCAACTTGTAAAAACCTTCAGCATAGAATTCTTCTATTTTTTTACCAACTTCTTCTTGTAGTATTCTTTTTTATCCAATATTTTTCTATTTCTTTTTCTTTTCCTTTATCATTTTTACCACCCTCTTATTTATAATTGTCTTTACGTTCCTCAACAGCCAGAATAATGTTATTTTCTTTGTATCTCAAGTATATAACATAGTGTACTTTTTATTAATTAAAAAATAACAAACAAATGCAAACATTCTTAACTTCTGATCATTCCATTCTACATATATAATCAGTAATTCACAATATCATCACATAGTTGCATATCCATCATCATGATCATTTCTTAGAACATTTGCATCAATACAGAAAAATAAATAAAAAGACAACAGAAAAAATTTGTACATGCCATACCCCTTACCCCTCCCTGTCATTGATCACCAGCATTTAAATCTACTAAATTTATTTTAACATTTATTCCCCCTGTTATTTATTTTTATTCTGTATGTTTTACTCATCTGTTTATAAGGTGGATAGATAAAAAGAGCATCAGATACAAGGTTTTCACAATCACACAGCCACATTGTGAAAGCTATATTATTATACAATCATCTTCAAGAAATATGGCTACTGGAACACAGCTCTACATTTGCAGGCGGTTCCCTCCAGCCTCTCCATTACATCTTGACTAACAAGGTAATATCTATTTAATGCGTAAGAATAACCTCCAGGATAACCTCTCGACTCTGCTTGGACTCTCCCAGCCACTGACACTTTACTTTGTCTCCTTTCACTCATCCTCCTTTTAGTTGAGAAGGTTTCCTCAATTCCTTGATGCTGAGTCTCAGCTCAGTCCAGGATCTCTGTCCCACGTTGCCAGGAAGGTCCACAACCCTGGGAGTCATGTCCCACATAGACAGGGGAAGGGCGGTGAGTTTGCTTATTGTGTTGGCTGGAGAGAGAGGCCACATCTGAGCAGCAAAAGAGGTTCTCTTGGGGGTGACTCTTAGGCCTAATTTTAAGTAGGCTTGACATATCCTTTATGGGGTTAAGTTTCATATGAACAAACCCCAAGATTGGGGGTTTAGCCTATTGCTTTGGTTGTCTGCACTGCTTGTGAGAATATCAAGAATTCAACTTGGGGAAGTTGAATTTTCCCCCTTTCTCACCATTCAAAGTCTCAAAAGACTTTGAAAATACTTTTTTATACACTGTTCAAATCACTCTGGGATTTATTGGGACATCACTCTGGACAAACCAACAAAATCTCATGCCCTATTCAAGGTTCCATGTACTTATGGTGTTCAATCAAGCTGCCTACATAAGTTATATTAGGAAATGCACTAGTCGAAATATAAATATTGTCCCAAATAAACATATCATATTACATATTTGTTAAAAATGTGAAATAATCTATGCATAGTGATAATTTAGGGAGAAAAATTTTACCTGATAAACCAGGGATTACAGATATGTATCAGTTTCCATTTGACAGCTTCTTTAAAAGGGAAAAAAAATGATCCATCTATAATTAGAACGGAAAATACATTTTATATACTTGACACTTTCGAAAAATTAATGACTTGAGAAGAAATCATGGTTCTGCACAGGCTCAGAGTGAGGGGTTAGCAAGGTATGGCCCATTGTCTAAACTTCTTATGAGTTTACGAAGGTGAAGTTGCAACACGTATGACTTCTTTGCCTTTCTAATCTCTCTTTCTCCCCTCTCTCTCCCCACCTCTCCTTCTCTCCTCCCCCATCCCTTCTTTGTTCTCTTTTTCTTATTCATTTCCTTTCAAAGATTTGTGTTAATGTTAGCCGCAGTAGTAAAAGATAAAATGATACAACCCTCATATGATGTAGTTCTCTTTGTTTGAAAGAAGAGGGAAAACAATTTAACTGGGCAAAATAAACTTTTCCCTGCTACAAAATTTTAAAAGAAATTGATTTTGCAGATCTTTATTTATTGAACATCAAGTAATATCACAATTAACTGTAATTTTATAGAATGCATAGATATGTTCATCAATTGACTCTCCTTAGCCTCCCTTTCTCTGGAAACTTTTAACTTTATTCAGCAGTCCCTACATACAGCCATGACCTGAGTCTCACCCTCATTCACAACCATGTTACCCCACAACTTTGAGCTCTGAAAATCTTCTGTAGCCATGACTCCTATCCCTCCATATTTCCCATTTTTATATTCTTCTTAAAACTGCTCTTCTTTGACTTATCCCACTTCCCAAAGTTTTCCACACTTTTCTAGCTTCATTTTCCTTCTTATCCCACCTGAAAAAAAGTCTACATATCTTTGAACACACACAAAAATATTTTCGACTAAATTGAAAGCTGTTTGGTATAAATAATTTCTCTACCATTTAACTTATAACATGATAAGTGAATAAACAATTTGTCATAAAAAACAAATGTATAAAAATATGCATTGTGGAATAAAGAAAAATTATGTGCAAATTTTAATCAAATCTCATGTAGTATTAATTAACATTATTAACCCGCTACTTTTATTTTCATTTTCTTCAGGCAATCTTAAGTGTGGAGTCTTTCATATCAACAATTCCCCTCACTTAAAATTTTCTGGATCTTAATGTCAGAAGGCCAATGTCTTTCATTTTCCTTTCAAGATGGTGAAAAGCATAACCCAGGTTGGAAACTCTTTAGCGCAGTTTCTAACTTCTACTTTGACTCTAATGACAATAGTTTGGAATCGGGTATGATTCTTTCTAGTAAGATCTTTCCAGGGCTAACTGTTTCTCAATATTTTCTTAACTTCTTAGACATAAAAGAGAAATGCTTTGTTCCCAATCCACTTGTAGGCTGAAAGAAAGAGTGCAGTTGTCTAAAACTTTTTGTTACTACCATGCTAACCTTGGCTGTAATGGATTAAACTTCCCTGTTATATGAATTATACTGGACCTTCAATGAGCCTTGTGTAAGGTTTCTCAACCTTGGCACTACTGACACTGCCACATAGTTCTCTATTGTGTTCTGCATTTTAGGAATTTTAACAGCATCTCTGGACTCAGCTTACTAGACCTCTTTCCCCTGGTCTTTACAATTAAGCATTCTTCAGACATTGCCAATGTCTCCTGGATGACAAATTCCTCTCCAGTTGACAACCACTGCACAATGACAAGCATTTGACTCATCTGCCACCATTTTTCTTTACTGCTTTACAGTAGTTGGATGAGGAGAAGCTCTGGAACCTTCTCAATAAACTAGATTCTTCTATGATGATAGAAATTGCAAATCCTTTCTAATTTCTACCCTTAGAGATATCCATTCTCTCACTCTGAATCTGGCCAGGTAGGATTTGAGGAAAAAGAAATTAGGAGCTCACCCCTGGTACACAACCAGCATCTAACTCTCCAGCTTTTCCCTTCCCTTCTCTTTCCCTTCCTTTCCCTTCCCCTTCACTTTTCTTTTCCTTCCCTTCCCTTCCCCATCCTTCTCCTCTCTTTTCATATATTAAAAATGATTTTCAATGTTTCACCATATGTCTACACCTTAGGGTTTGAGTCACTGAAAGCAACAATTTGACTTTTTCTTATTTCCCAAGGGAAATTAATGCTGTGACACAAACTTTCCAATGATGGAATGATTTAGGGAAACATAAAGTACCAGTGATGAAAGCATTCATTAATGTCTCAAAATATAATACCATTTGCTGCCTTCTGCTGCTTACTCATATATATTTTAGGTTCTGACTTTACTGTAAAGCTAAGAAACACCTGAGCATACAGAGATCAATCTCAGCACAACCATATAATGTGGTAATATGTTACTAAAGAAAAAGAAGTTTTTGGCTTGAAAATCACTTTTGATCATGTTGAGAGTAATCATACTGTCTTCATAAGGATGCATGTCAATGTTCCATAACTATGCTGCCAGCAAGAAACCCCAAATATTTTATGTATCTAAAATCATATGTACACATATATACATATGCATACATTCATACGCATGCACACACACACATATATACATACACACACATACAGTTGTGTGTGTGTGTAAATCTGTTGGCTGAGAGTTCAGCTCCGACTCTTGAATACAGTGCATTGATTATGGTCCATGTGGCCCCTTCATATGGCTAAACCTTTTCAGATATGGAAGCTATCCTTGAAAAGATAGGAAGTAGAAGTTGCCAAATGTCTTAAGGCCTTTGCGGGGAAGTTCCAGAACATCACCTCCACTGTATTATTCAAACTCAACCACAGATTCTAAAAGAGTATGAATCGTTAGGGCCATCTTTGGAGAATAACCACATATTTTAATAGTACACACATTGAGAAGTGATTGCATTCATGATAAATTAAGCTCTAAAGCATTTGATTTTTAGACATATCCATATTCCCCCAAATGTCATATAGTATTGCTCAAATGTGTCATTGTTTTCATTTTCCTTCTCCCATGTGGGTATAATTGCTAGTGCTAGGCAATATAACATGGTTTTTGACTATTAGTTAAGGTTTGTAATTTTCCCTGCACAGTAGAAAGTGTTGATTTTCTTACAATGGAAGTGTGGTTTCCCTGTTTTCCACTAGTTTGAAAGGCATTTGGGTTGCTTCCAGTTTTAAGGTGTTATGAATAAACTCTCATATATTGCTGTTGAGAGTATATTTTTAAAAATGGCCTCAGAAAAATGGTCAGGCAATACCTACTACAGCTAAACATAGGCATATCCTGTGACCCATAATTCTACTCCTGGATATACACCCAATGGAAATGAAATAGTTTTTCATTTTTACATTTTTAAATATTCATAAACAAGTCAAAGTTTAGTCTTCATAATATGAGTGATATGCTTAAGAGATCTTAAAAAATATGTATACATATATTTTAGAAAAAGAGCATATAAGTGCTTCCATCATTTTACATTCTTCTCTTTCAGATATTTACCCGGGTTGTGGTACATATATGACATCCCCATTCATCATTAAGAGAAAGTATAGAGATTTATTGATGATAATGTCAATAATTCTGAAGTCTGTGAATTTACACTACTTGCACACTAAATAATTAGTTTGTAATAATTAGCACAGTTTCACAGATGCTGGCATAAATTACAAAATACTGGGTTCTAAGATGAAAAGAAAAGGCTGTACTAATAATGACAAAGAAAGCGACCCAAGCTTTATATTTGTGTTTTAATCCCTCTGCCCTCCAAGTCACGTAGGATGATATAAAGGAGCCCAGTTGGACGCAGTGGGCATATGTGAGCTGCTCATACCCAGTGTAGTCTTTTCAAAACTCCTCATTTTACCTTACTAGATCTCCACCATGACTATATTGGACTTCAATTTCTTAATGGATGTTGCATTAAAATATGCTGCAGAGATGGATTTTCAAGGAAATCTTTGAATTTAACCTTTTCTAAAGAAAATGACGCCGAATAATATAGTCCTGATTGCTGGGGTAATGGAAAGAAACTAATTGCATCAGCGTAAGAAATGTTAGAAAACTTTTACTTTGTTGTTCTAGATATGTGAATTCACTCTAAATATTAGTCAAGAGTATCTTCTGTTGTATAAACAAAATAGAGCAATCTATACCCCTTACACTGACACTCTAGTCATAGGAGTTCCATCTGTCCCTGTGCTTTGCCACATAATGGAGACGTCTGTAATGAAATTCCAATGAAAGTTTAGCTGGCTCCTGCTGCTAAAAAATATTGTTGCCTGTACCTTGAATAAATCATGCAATATGTTCAGGAGTACCTGTGATTTTGCTGAGCTCACAACAATAAGTTGCATGACTTAATTTTTTCCTGTTTGCTGTTCTAGAATTCAGTCAGAGATTTACTTTCACCTGGTAGCATCATCTGATAAAGAGATTTATGGAGAGGAAAATGATAGCTCACATTGTTAATTTCTGAAGTCT
Organism: Tamandua tetradactyla; assembly: GCF_023851605.1. Taxonomy (NCBI): domain Eukaryota; kingdom Metazoa; phylum Chordata; class Mammalia; order Pilosa; family Myrmecophagidae; genus Tamandua; species Tamandua tetradactyla. Next base: position 60,044,607 of record NC_135345.1, read on the forward strand.
ATGAATATCGACCTTAATAGCCTAATAGTTGTACCTGGCCAGATGGACTTAAACTCATTGACAAACACAGGATGCCATGAAAGAAGAATGGCTGCCCAACTTACCTACTGACCAGCCGTCTACAATGCATTTTCTCAAAGGGTTGGATACCTTATTGAACTTAGCCACTTTTTAGGAATTTAACTTGAATCTCATAAACTCAGAAACATGTTTTCCTTTTCCTTTTTTTCAGAAGGTGAAATTGTACCTGCCTCTCAGAGGACCTAAGTCATATGACCTGGAATAATATATGTCAGAATTATAATACAGGAATTTTCAGTAAGAAAATTAACTGTCCAGGAGACTAAATTGTTTGAATAACTGAATCATCATATTATGTACCCCAAGGAAAGCTTCACGGGCAGACAAATTATAATCAGTATTTTTAAATGGAAATAGAGCAAGGGAAGTTAACGGACTAAACCAAGCCAGACAAGAGTCAACCCCAATCCACACAAGAATCAAAGCATTCAAATCTTCCTATCAATGTCTCTTATATTTTGAAAATCCACAAAAAGAAAATCCAGTAAGAAAAATCAAGCTGGTTGAATTACCCTTTTCTATAAGACCACATAACCACATCCTCTCCTAATAATTCCCCAGATGTGGCCAATATCAATAAATAGAATTTTGGTTATTAATTATAATCACTTGCAAGTCTAGAATTCCAGATAATAGTTCCATATAACCTAATTGGTACTCTAAATACTCACAAAACCCTCAGGGAGACACTTTTGGCTATTTGTTTTGTTCCTACTGTATAATAATCATTGTCTGAATAAATAAGTTTGACTACTTAAGTCTTACAAACTACTTGATATCCTGTATTTTTACGGTCTCAGGAGACCTACTGCTGGACACCGCTAATAACAATGTTTTATTTTCCCTAAATAAACTATTTATCTCTACTCTCCTTCAGTTCTTTACTAGAAATCAGTTTTTTGAATTTCCTTATTTTAAAATGCCTTTCTACCCATTTTATTTCCTTCTTGTAATGGTTAACCCAGAAACTGTTTGAGGATAAGTCATCATAGTAATGTACTGGTGGCCATTAAGAAATCATATAATTTATAGGATTTAAAAGAGAAAGGAAACACATATTTCCATTAGTCCCATTCTGAGTCTTCCTGAAATGATGACAATAGAATTTATATATTCCTTACAATTTTCATCTATGGCTGAAATTATTTAAAATACATTTACCATTTTGGCCATTAGTGTATACACATATTTATAAATCTGTTACATAATGATTTGATCATTTCTAAAGCTACAGAAACAGTGAAGTGCCTGTCTTGATCCTCTTAGAATGCAACAGAAACCCCAGAGTTTACCACTGCCTCATCTTTCAGTTCCTCATGCTGCCAAGAATATTTTTAATGTTTTATTAAAGTATACGATTCTTCTGATTTTTAAATCTGCACTAGGGTAGAGTGTGAGACCAAAATTTCCAGACGGGCCTCCTACAGAGTATGTCACAAATGATGGAAACACAGTAACATTCAAAGCAATATGGCAGTTGCCGGAAGGAAGTAAATAATAAGCTCCAAAAATGTCAATTGTAACTTAAAAAGAAATGTATAAATCTCACAAGGTAGGAGCGTTGCTTTCCCATGGAAATTTCAGAACAATATGCTGAAGACTATAGGTTCATATGCCCTTGAAATTGATTCCCAAAAGGTGTGCTTTAGATACAAAAATAATTTATAATCTTCTTTTGTTCTGGCTACCAAGCTCTAATCAGACAGAAAGAAGCACATTTGAGAGAGGTAGTTTTGCTTTTGAACCAATTACCAATATTAATCCTGTGGGGAACTGACCTTTGCAAAGAAATTTTCAAACAGCTCATAAAGGTGTCTCATGTTAATCCCTTGCCAGACAGAAACATAGCGAAGTGCAGGATGTTTGGAATTTTCATGTCTCATATAAAAGAATATCACAATGCTATGGATGGCTCTGTCAACTGGGACTCATTAATTCTGATCACACTGTATTTTAAAATCCTTAAAGCCCAACATGACTACAAAAAATGTAACCAGTCTCATAGACAAATCTCCCATGTTACACAAAGCATTAAGCACTTTACCCAAGTATTTCAAAATTATGTATTTTTTCTCATGCCTTTACCATTTTAATAAATGTTTCATATTTGTTATTGATTTTTTGTTTTCCAAGATGTCATGTATATATAATATAATTTTCAAAAAATATGTATGCTAAGTACTATTGCTATTTCTATTATTCATATTCAATAAAACCTCTCCTTTACCCTGATTTTATTTTTATTATATAAGATAGTACAATGCAATTATAGGTAATAATATAGGGTCTGTAGGATCATATTGACAAACTTTGAATTCTGTTCTCTTCTGCATCCTGTGCAAATTTAGGAAAGTTACTCACATTTTTTGATCCATAGTTTTCTCTATATATACTGAAGATAATAATGGCATCTTTTTTCATGTGATTGTTGCAAAGATTAAATAAAATATGTGTCAACAGTCAACTTAGTACCGGGCCTATAGTAGGAGCCAATTGAGTGAAGGGTCTGGAGACGAGTTTTTCAGCAAACCTCGAAATAATCACTAGAACTTTAAAATGGAAAACAATTAGAGTCATCATATTTTTTTACTTTCATTTTTCCTTAGCATAAAATCACTTTAGGTATAGAGGACCTAAACTGCAAATGTGCGTGTCTGCCATTCCCATGTCACCCATTTTAGACATTGCCAATACCCAAAATTGTGCTGTTTCTTTAATAATAAAATTCAGACACTTCACTCTTCAGCTTCCACTTCAGTGCTTTCCAGCTCTCTCCTTCAAACTCATAGGTCATTCAACCTCTTGAATACTCCATGTATTTGGTTTCTCCTTTTTCTGTTTTTTTTTTTCCTATTTTCTTTTTGCTTTCTGGTGCAAATGTATTGCTCTTCTGTTGTATATGTATCCATAAACCTAAAGTTTAAATTGGACTTTTTAATTTTTCTATAGAAAAGTAAAAATTAGATTTGCAAAAGGGTCCATAAAATTAATAAAGTCTGCAATAAAGGAAAATTTTACTTAAATCTGTTATTTTTAACTTGTTTTTCATATTATGGCAGCTAAGAAAATTCATGAATCCTTTCTTTTATTCTTTAATTTAAGCATTGCCCTATAACTTATTTTTTTATATATACCAGATATATATATATATATAATCTTATATATATATATATATATATATATATATATATATAATCTTTTTGGGTTCATGGTCTGGGAATTGAACCCGGGTCTCCCACAAGAAAAACAAGCATCTACCACTGACCCCCCGTGCATCCTCCCGGTTATGTATAAGACGATTAGTTCTGGCAGATTGAGTTATGCTATGTGTCTGCCCCCAACAACAACAAAACAACAACAACAACAACAAAAAGTACTTGAACTCACTATAGATAGGACGTTTGGGGGATGCTATTTTTAGTTAAGGTGTTAATATTAAACATATAAAGTTGTCTAGTATTGGATCAATATATAATTTTGATGTATAGGTCAATTCATATGCTCCCCAACTTCTCTGTTGAAGCAAAGGACCAAAATTCAGTTTAAGTCTGTGAATTTAAGTCTTCATATTATCTTTATCTCATAATTATTAGCCTTGATTATTCCATAAGGATGTTTCTTTGTATTATGTTTCACAAATATCAAACATTAACAGGGAAAGAATTTCCCAGCAACCTTGCCATCCTCTAATATGGTATATGGAAGAAAAATGGGCTGTGGGATCAATACAACTGATTGAACAGTCAATAAATTTGATAACCATTCTCATAATTTGTTTACCTGGAAAATGTGAAAAACATGCTAACATGCAGTTTGTCGAAGGTATATTTAGCAGCGCTGTATTTTGATTCCCCTGACATTGCTCAGGTGAAGGGGTGTTTATGTTAGACTTTAAGCACTTTTTTCTCACTTGTCCACTCCTAAAATACCTCCTCTCTGTGTCTGAATTCCATTATCTCAATAGGTAGTTCTCATTTCTCAATTACTAATTACTGACTTTAAACTTTAATTAAATTCCCTCATGTTTTAGACTTTTGGAAATAAGAGATTTCTTAAAATAATTATGGAAACATATGAAAATGTTTTTCTTTAGTGGCAATTAAAGACTTTTTTGACCGATTTATGTTGTTTTAGATACATTTTTAATGTTTAATTGAATAACGGCACATCTAAAGGTAGCAATATTAAGCTACTCTAGTTTTCATTTCTTAGACTATATAAGATGATATTTTTATATCAAAGATTCCCTTTTTGAATAGTTCAAAAGTACATATGTCATAAAAAGAAACACTCTAATGATCAAATCAAGTATATACATTTCAAATATCTCCTAATATAATTGCATAAAACCACATCATTCTTCTAAAAATAATTCTATGCAGTCATGATAATATTACATATATTACTTTACAAACATATATTTGTATATATGTTTTACATCACATATATTATTTTACAAATTTTTGTCCACCTGACCAGAACAAGCTTTCCTGTAGTACAGATTTGTACTCCAGTTGAAAGGGCTATCATACAGCCTTAGACATAATATGTTATCTTCTGTTTTTCCCATGTTTTCTAACCTGGCTTGTCTTTGCATGAGTGAATGTGTGTCTATTAGAGTATCTTCTAGGAATTTCAGTCTTCTTTTTTGTAAATTTGCATTTGACAGCCAGTATTCAAGAAATAAACAAACAAACAAAAAGCCAAAGCAGAGGAATGCTAGTTTTCCATCAGTCAGAAATCAGTGGAATAAAACCGAGGTGACACTGACATGTTGATAATGTGCCCAATTTGAATTTTAATCTGACTCAAATCTTAATACACCCATTCTGGATGACTCATGACTCTACATCCTTTGTGTAGCTGTTAAAACAAAACAAAACAAAATTAACAAACAAAAAACCAAAAAACTAAAAAGGTGGTTTCCTTTACTCCCCTCACAGATAGGAGTGACGAAATTTCTCAAGTTCCGCTGTTATAAGGACTTTAAAAATATATATAAATGTAATAATGTCTCATATCAATTCTAATGTAAGTAGAACTGGTTTCCTCATTTCAACCTACCACCAACACTTTCGTACTAGTCTGATCTCTAAGTAATTGGCTAATATTGTGGCCAGTATTTATGAGGCAGGATTAGAATTAGGGTGGTGATGGGCTGATGAATAAAGGGTAAATTCCAAGAACAGTAACTCTGAGGCGAAGGATATCTTTGAAAAGAGCTGCAATAAAGAGCACCTGGGGCAACCAACCCCACCAGATTGAGTCATCTCATCAAGCAAGGAGAAAATAAGGGAAGGAAGTAAAATAGTTAATAAAAATTACAAATGGACAAAAATCTATAAAAGCAAATTGCCCCAGAATGCCCAGGCCTCTCACCTCTCATCTCTCTTTTAGTGAGTGTGCCTGCGTGCCCTTCTGCTTTGTACTTAATATATTTTCTGCCTGTCTACTCAATCTGTGCTATACCCTTGAATTCCTTCTTGTGGCATGGCCAAAAACCTAGGAACCCAATGCTGGCAACATTTATATTTTCTTTTTCTCTCCAACCAGTTTTAAAATTATGGTGTACAGTATTGTTTTGACTTAACTTTTGGGAAAACGTACTCCCTTTCTTGTTCCAGAAAATGATACAATATTGATACTTTTTCTTTTGAAATTGGCAATTTTGGAAGAGTGCAGCAGAGATTAATGAAAAGAAAACAGGAAAGCACTCTAATGGAGCAAAATTTTGAAGAAGTACCAAGGCAAGCTACATATTCAGAATTATACAGAAACCATAATACAGTGCTGTTAATGTATACATTTTTTTCCAACGATTATCATTATAACTTACGCACATGACAGCTCTTATTTTTAATTTCCCACTTGTTTCCTTGTCCTGCCCTATTCTTAGAATCTCCAGTCAATACATATGAAAACTATATTTCTTGAAAAAATAAAATCCACACTTAATCTTTGTCTTTAATTATTTTGTCTTTCCTATCCAGAACGCCTTCTTTTTGTCATTGATATGGAATGTTTTGACTTTAAGAAATACAATACCCGTTGAAGCCAGCTAAGTTCAGAAATTAAGTTAGAGTTCAAGGATGATTAGAATCTTGCAAATACTTATTTTTTCTCTCCCACTATTGAATATCTATTTCTTCCTGCATGTCCTTTTCTTTCTCTCAGAATGGCATCTATCCTGGGTTTGGAAATAAAACTCTCAGGAACTATTTGATGAATAATTCTCAATCTTGCTGTTAAAGATGTGCTGGTTTGAAGCTGTTATGTACTGCAGAAAAGCTGTGTCCTTTTTCCTGAATGAGTCTTGTGGGTAAAGCCATGTTTTTTTTAATCCTAACTTAATACTGTGGGGTGGAAACTTTGATTGGATTGTTCCATGGAGATGTAACACACTCAGTTGTGAGTGTGACTTTTTGTTTAGATGGAGATGTGACGTCCATTCAGTGTAGCCCTGATTAAGTTCTTTAGCCTTTAAAAGAGGAAACATTTTGGAGAGCGTCTCAGAGTCAACATGAGACCCAGACATTTTGAGATGCAAAAAGAAAATGCCTCCAGGAAAGCTATTCAAAATCAGAAGCCAAAGGAGCAGCAGACACCAGCCATGTACCTTCCCAGTAACAGAGGTATTCCAGACCTATTGGCCTTTCTTGAGTCGAGGTATCTTTCTCTGGATGTCTTGTTAGGACATTTCTATAGCCCTAGAACTGTAACCTTGCAACCAAATGAAATCCCTTTTTAAATGCCATTCTATTTCTGGTATATTACATTCCAGCACCTTTAGCAAATCAATACAGATGGAGACTCAGTATTAATGTTTTTATTATCAAATTTAGGATTCCTGTAAGAGTCTAATTGGTACAAATTTGGTTAGGTGCCCATCCTGGAACTAATGAATTGTGATCTAAGGGCATGGCACTGTAATGGATTACAAGTCTATCTTAGACCAACCAGTGTAACCAGGAAAGCACAGTCAGAAACAAAATATTGCAAAAGCACTGAATATTGCAAAAAGCATGAGCAATATGTTGTTGAAGTGAGGCTTTGCTGTCTCATGGAAAAGAGTTTTATTAATTCTACATCCTTCAATTTCCAACTCACAAAAGTCATTTATTAGACTTCGTAAACGTCTTTTCAAGACTGTACTACTTGATTTGTGTACCCAAAAGAAGTTTGTTCATGGTCTATTCTACCATAGAACTTGTCATATAGCATTACATGATCTTATATCCCTGTGTCCTTATAATATAAGCTATTTGAGTTTGTGTCAGATTTTATTTGACCCGTAATTATAGTAGATCAGTGTTTTAGTTTGCTAATGCTGCCAGAATGCAATATACCAGACATGGGTTGGCTTTTATAAAGGGGACTTAGCAAGTTACAAGTTTACAGTTGTAAGTCCATAAAAATGTCCAAACTAAGGCACCCAGATAAAAAAAAGGCCAATGGCATCTGGAACTTCTCTGTCAGCTATGAAGGCACATAGCTGGCATTTACTAGTCCTTTGGTTTCTGGTTTCAAACAGCTTCTCCAGGGCACTTTCTTTCTGTATCTCCAAATGTCTCTGTCTGTATCAGCTGTGAGCTTTTTCCAAAATGGTTCCTTCTTAAAGGACTTCAATGAGCAGATTAAGGCCACCTTGAATGGGTGGAGACGCATCTCCATGGAAACCACCTAATCAAAATGTCCCACACACAATTAGGTGTTTCCCATCTCCATAGAAACAACCTAATCAACCACCCAAACATTAGATCTGTCTCCACAAGATTGGATTAGGATTTTTAAAACTTGTTTTTTTCTGGGGTACATAATTTCAAACCAGCATAATCAGGAACATTTTAGTTCTCAGCACACATTTTTGAATAAAGAAATGAACCAATTCTCCTATGCATTTTTTATATAATTACAATATATGCATCCTTTCTTTCTTTCCTTCCTTTCTCTTCTTCTTTCTTTCCATCATAAGTTCATATTAAGTACTTTAACATAACAGTTTTTCCCTAGCAAGTATCCACAAATATTTTCTATTATGTTAATCTGCATTGTTTTCTTTAGGGCATTGCTCACTCTCCTTAATTATCTTATTTGTTTCAGAAATTTGTTCAATATATTTTATTTTCTTAAAAGAATGAAAGCTTTGCAATATCAAATGTCTTGCTTTTCTTCTATAGTTGGTACCTAGAAGAATATCACATTTGTAGTAGGTGCCCTCTGTATAGATAATTTAATAAAACATGAGCAATCCAATGTAAATCCTGACTTCAGCAACTGATGTTTTGCACTGGTTAAAAAGGTTAGCAAGTAAGCATAAAAAATTACTTTGAGTGCTGAAATAAGAGTAAAATTTCATTGGTGGTGTAACAGGAAGTAACCTGGTTAACTTCCTGTTGTAACTGATATTTGAATGAGCTTAGAAAGATGAGTTAGGAAGATTGCATAGGTGGAGCAAAGGGTGAGAGGGAATCCCAGAGAAAGCAGCATGAATATGGTGTTGCAGTGAGGCAGGCAGGCAGGCAGGCAGAGGCATTTGAAGAATCTGATGGGGAAATAGGATGCTAGAACATGACAATTTAAGGCTGAATTTAGAAACAATTTGGGATAAGGACATGGAAAAATTTGATTGTAGAATACAGAAAATCGTTTTTTTCTTTAAGCACTGATGAACCATTGATAATTTTTGATCAGAGAATGCCCCAATCAATGTTGCTTTAAAGGAAGAAAATATCTGTCAATAATATCTAAGGTTTAATTAAGTTGCTGGAAATTGCTGGAAGCAATTATTAGAATCAATATGAAAAGTTAGGAAAGTGAACTAGGAGAGTGAATGGGATTAAGTAAAGGGATTAAAAGAATGAGATAAAGATAGTATGAAAAAATATTTTGAAGGAAAGACAAAATGTTATTAACAACCAAATATACTGTGGAGGGAGACATAAGCATTCAGCTTAGGTGACTATGTAGATACAAACATCATAAGTAGAAATAAGGAAACCATGGGGCTGAAAAAGGTTGATATGAAAGATACATCACATTTTATATGACTCATAAGATATCTAGAGATATCCTTAAGTAGGCTTTGAAAATTCAGGCAGGAAAAGAGTAGATAGGTAAGTGTGGGCTAGAATCAGATTTGGACGTTAACCTTACACAGGTGAAAATTAAGCTCAACTCATCTGAGATGGTTTAGATTAAATATAGAGAGAGAGAATTGAAAGGGGGACCTAGCATGGATCCTTGGGGAATTTCTATTTTCCCAATGTTGTTGGTTGAATCATAGATAGTTAAAATAAGAAAAAATATATTTGGAGTAATGTATCCTAATAAAAATGATTGTGCTATAGAAACTAATATAATGTAGTAGAAGACGTTACAGTTACAAATTCTAAATTACAAATTTGACAAATTTTCCTTTACTGCTGTTGATTCCTTATTCAGCAGTGGAAACTAGAAGACTCCTATGTAGGTGCTCTGTACTGGGTTTGGCAATTGCATATCTCCCCCATTCCAAATGAATAAAATAACTTGACCCATTTGCCCACTTAATCAGGTTTTCAAAGGAAGGTGCTAGAAAATGGATATTAGAATATAACATAATCCACAATTTGTTTTTTTCTTAATTTGTTATGGAAACACTGATTCATTTGTTTATTCAGTAAACAATTGCTGATACCTATTGTGAATTTTTCTCATTGGTTGTAATTTATTGCCAAACTAGACTCTTTTGACTTGGGTGAACGATATGTAGTTTATTCTGAGACATTGGGATTTTTTCTGCGTTAATGAACTCTTGATTAAAAGAAACTACTAGACTGTAGTTTACAAAATTATTTTGAGGGTACTAGTGTTGAATGATTTAAACATTTAAAGTTTGTGACATTGATACATAAAAACTGCAAGGAGGTGTTTAAAAAAAATTTCTGTTTACTTACTTTACAAAAAAGAAATGTCAGAATGAGTGAATGCTTGCAGAAATATAAATTGAAATGTTTGTGTCAGAGTATAAAAATAAAATTCAACTTCATTCATATGTAATCATATTTCTATTTAAAAATGTTTTATGCCTGTCCTTTTTCCACTTTCTTCCCTTCTGTCTTCCAACAATCCCAAGCTTTTGATTTCTAGTTTTGGAGGTTTAATATGACATATTTATTTTATCGCAATGAGTTGCTTTCAGGATAATGCACGTCATCATTTTATTATACACTACAGCTTAAGTTTTATTGTAAGAAAGAAATACATGCAAATAATAAGAAAGAAAATGAAACAAAATAAAATAAAATAAATATAAGGTACTAAAAAAGCCTTACAATACTCTTACATTATCCTTCCCTAGACTCTACTACTGCACCATTTTCAAATATTTAGTTATTATTTCTGGTATTTACTTTCATATTTATAAGCAGTAGGCTATATTGCCATTTTGATAAAACAATAATTTGCTTATGTATCAAATTCTGTTACAGAAGGTGAACCTTTATTATACCACATTCCTCTTCCCCGCCTTCAGCTGACTGAGTATTACCATATTTAGTTGCTTTAACATTTTTGTTAAAATCAGTAGCTTCATTTTTATTACATTGACTATATACTTAAACTGTTTACTTCTGCAACAACATTAAAGCGTATTTAGGTTTCTTTGGTGTACAACTTGACTGTTTTTATCTGGAATTAAAAATTGCCTTGTGTTTTCACTTGTTTGGTTTACTTTGTATCTTATTTTAGTTGCTTCCACTTGTTCTATCAGTACTTACAGATACCTATCAATGTCATTGTAGAGATGCTGAAATACATTAGATAATCAGTGAAGACTTTTTGTTGTTGTTGTTCGGTTACACTAATATCTGGCAGTTCTCCTAGCCTGTTGCACAGTATCATCCCGATACGTCCCTTATCTAATCCCATACATCCCTTTGCCCCTTGACATTGTTGGATTTTTCTGTTTTCTAAATACCATGTCTCTATTTTCCCGAGTATATATTCTCTCTTTTTTTTGAAGCCATTTTATAGTAGTTCCACATGAAAGGGAGAATGCTAGATAAAACTGGGAATCCTTCTATGACTGAAAATGTTTTATATTCTATCCTCACACTTGACTGATATTTGACTGGATTTATAATTCTAAACATAATGCTGCCGATGAGAAATCAGATATAATTTAGAGTGATTTTCTTTTATTTGCAGTGTAACTTCTTTTTTAGTTATTTTCTTTATGCTCACATAAATGGAATAATACAGTATGTAGACTGCTGAGTCTGATTTCAGTGTGTTCCTTTTTATTGCAAATAGAGCTCCATTTTATGACTACAACAATTTAAATTTTCAATCAATTTAAGGACTTTGGGGTGGTTTCCAGTTTTTAGCAATGATAAATAAAACTGCTATAGCAGTTTTTCTGACAGGAAATTTAGGAGTATTTTTATCTTTATAAATAGCTGCCAATTTTTATCTCAAAGTGCTGAACAAATTTGCATTTGCACAGGAATGCATGAGTGGTCCAGTTGAACTCATCAATACTTTGTACATAATTTGTTATTTTTTTGCTTTTTTTTAATAACTATTCTTATAAGCATGCATTAGTATCTCATTGTGTTTTGAATTTACATTTTTCTAGTGATTATGATGGACATATATTAGGTGTTATTCATAGATCTTTTATGGTGAATTACTTGTTAATTTTTTTTTGCCAGTGTTTTAATTGGATACTTTGTTTTCTTATTGCCATTTTAATATATTTTTTTTACATATTTTGGATAAAAGTCTGTTCAGATTCATGTTTTGACAGTATTTTCTCCCAGTTCCTGGTTTATATTTTCTCTTAACAGCATATTTGAATAAGTGAATTTTTATATTTTAACTTAAGTTCCACTTATTCTTTCTTTTAATTGTGCTTCTGTAGCCACACAACAGATTTTTTTGCTTAACACAATGTCTCAATATTTTCTCCTACATTGACTTCTAGAATTTTAAATAATTTTTAGATTGACAGTTAAGTCTATGATGAATTGTGAGCTAATTTTTGTAATCCAATATATGGATTTTTGCTGTGCTATATTGCCTTAATTACTGTTTGTTTATAGTAAGTCTTGGACTTAGGTAGTGCTAATCCTCCAGTTTTGTTTTACGTTACAATTTTTTTTTTCTATTCTGACCTATCTGCTTTTTCATATCAACTATAAAATTAGCTTGCCATTTTCGAAAAAAGAGTATTTCTTGGAGTTTGATTAGGATTACAATTAATTTGGAAAAAAATACTGCTATAGTGACATCTAATTTATATTGAGTTTCCTAATTCATAAATATCATATTATACATTTTTACATACTTCCATACTTCCATAATATTTTATACTTTTCTGAATACAAATCCTGAATATATTGTGTTAGACTTATATGTAAGTACTTCTTTTTTGCATGCTATTATAGATGCTATTTTTCTTTCAAACTTCAGTTGTTCTTTGCTTATATACAGGAAAGCATTTGGCTTTTTTTATATTGACCTTACAGCATTAGGCTTTACTAAACTTAATTATAATTTCCTGGCAATTTTTTTGTTTTGTTTTGGTTTGTTTCTTTTTAACGTTCTTTGCAGTTTTCTACATAGGTAATCATGTTGTTTTCAGTTAAAGGCAGTTTAATTTCTTCATTTTCAATCTGCATTCATTTGTTTTTACTTATTTTTCTTGCCTTATTGCACTATCTAGGATGTCCACTATGTTGTTGAAAAAGAGTGGTTTATGCCTAGAGGAAAGCATTTGTTCTTTGATCATTAAATATCATGTTAGCAGAAGGCAGGATTTTTGCAGAAGCCCATTATTAGATTGCATATTTTTTGAGTCATGAATGGATGAACATTTCTAAAATTCAAAAAAAAATCTATTGAAATGATCCTATGATTTTTCTTCATATTGTCTTGATATTTTGTTTCTTCCCCAAGCAAACACTATTTGTGTTGTTATATTATAATTTTATAATTGCTGTACTTTATTTGTTCATATTACATTAGTAATAATGTTCATGATGGATATTAGCTTATAATCTCTCTTTTTATTTAGTGAGTTTGTCTGATTTTTGGTATAATGGTAATACTGACCCTGTAAAATGAGCTCAGGATTATTTCTCCTTCTAATATTTACTGGAAGAATGTGTGATGAATTGGTACTAATTCTTTCTTGAAAGTTTAACAGAATTCCACAGTGGCAAGTGAAGTCATCTTGCCCTAGAATTTTCTTTGTTGGAAAGTTTTTAACTGCAAATACAATTTCTTTTATAGACATAGGACTATGCAAATTATTTATTTAGTAGCCCAGTGTTTTAGTTTGCAAGCTGCCAGAAATGTGATATACCAGAAATGGAATGGCTTTTAAAAAGGGGAATTTATTAGATTGCAAGTTTACACGTTCTAAGGCTGTGAAAATGTCCAAATTAAAGCAAAGCTATAGAAATGCCCAATCTAAGACATCCAGGAAATGATACCTTAGTTCAAGAAGGCCAATGAGGACTTCCGGAGAAGATGGCGGCCTAGTAAGACGCGCGGGTCTTAGTTCCTCCTCCAGAAAAGCAACTAAAGAAACAGAAACAATACAAAACAGCTCCCGGAGTCACGACAGAGACCAAAAAGACAGCGTACCCCATTCTGGAACAGCTGAACGGGCAGGGAGAATCTGCTGCGGTGAGATACCCGAGGGGCGCGCGTTTTCCCAGCCGGGGCGGCTGGCGACTGGGGTCCCCTCCACGCACGTGGCTCCCCGGTCTGACTGGGAACGTTGGATAGCGGGGCCCTCCCGTCACGCTTGGCGTTTTGGGCCAGCTGGGCAATTAGGACCGGCACTCTCCCAAGCCGCAGCGGCCAGCGACCCCCGCCTCCACACGCGGTTTCCCGGGCCGACTGCCGTGCAGACAGACGAGCGCCACGAGCGCCACCTCCTGGGCAGGAAAAGAAAAACAGAGCCCAGAGATTTCACAGAAAAAGCTTTCAACCAGCCGGGTCCCACACCCAGGGAAATCTGATCAAATGCCCAGACACCAGCAGAAAATAATGGATGACGCTCGGAAAATTGAAGATATGGCCCAGTCAAAGGAACAAACCAATAGTTCAAATGAGATACAGGAGCTGAGACAACTAATGCTGAACATACACACAGAAATGGAAAAACTCTTCAAAAACCAAATCGATAAATTGAGGGAGGACATGAAGAAGACATGGGCTGAACAAAAAGAAGAAATAGAAAATATGAAAAAACAAATCACAGAACTTATGGGAGTGAAGGACAAAGAAGAAAAAATGGAAAAAACAATGGATACCTACAATGGTAGATCTAAAGAGACAGAAGCTACAATTAGTGAACTGGAGGATGGAACATCTGAATTCCAAAAAGAAACAGAAACTATAGGGAAAAGAATGGAAAAACTTGAGCAGGGGATCAGGGAACTGAATGACAATATGAAGCGCACAAATATACGTGTTGTGGGTGTCCCAGAAGGAGAAGAGAAGGGAAAAGGAGGAGAAAAACTAATGGAAGAAATTATCACTGAAAATTTCCCAACTCTTATGAAAGACCTAAATTTGCAGATCCAAGAAGTGCAGCGCACCCCAAAGAGAATAGACCCAAATAGGCGTTCTCCAAGACACTTACTAGTTAGAATGTCAGAGGTCAAAGAGAAAGAGAGGATCTTGAAAGCAGCAAGAGAAAAACAATCTGTCACATACAAGGGAAACCCAATAAGACTATGTGTAGATTTCTCAACAGAAATCATGGAAGCTAGAAGACAGTGGGATGATATATTTAAATTACTAAAAGAGAAAAACTGCCAACCAAGACTCCTATATCCAGCAAAATTGTCCTTCAAAAATGAAGGAGAAATTAAAACATTTATAGACAAAAAGTCACTGAGAGAATTTGTGACCAAGAGACCAGCTCTGCAAGAAATACTAAAGGGAGCACTAGAGTCAGATACGAAAAGACAGAAGAGAGAGGTATGGAGTAAAGTGTAGAAAGAAGGAAAATCAGATATGATATATATATAATACAAAAGCCAAAATGGTAGAGGAAAATATTATCCAAACAGTAAGAATACTAAAAGTTAATGGACTGAATTTCCCAATCAAAAGACATAGAATGGCAGAATGGATTACGACCCAGCAATACCACTGCTAGGTATCTACTCAAAGAACTTAAGGGCAAAGACACAGACGGACATTTGCACACCAGTGTTTATAGCAGCATTATCTACAATTGCAAAGAGATGGAAACAGCCAAAATGTCCGTCAACAGACGAGTGGCTAAACAAACTGTGGCGTATACCTACGATGGAATATTATGCAGCTTTAAGACAGACTAAACTTATGAAGCATGTAATAACATGGATGGACCTAGAGAACATTATGCTGAGTGAGTCTAGCCCAAAACTAAAGGACAAATACTGTAAGGTCCCACTGATGTGAACGGACATTCGAGAATCAGCTTGGAATATATCATTGGTAACAGAGACCAGCAGGAGTTAGAAACAGGGTAAGATAATGGGTAATTGGAGCTGAAGGGATACAGACTGTGCAACAGGACTAGATACAAAAACTCAAAAATGGACAGCACAATAATACCTAATTGTAATGTAACTATGTTAAAACACTGAATGAAGCTGCACCTGAACTATAGTTTTTTGTTTGTTTGTTTGTTTGTATCTTTTGTTTTTATTTTTTCTTTTTCCTTTTTATATATATATATATTTATTATTATTATTATTTTAATTTTCATCTCTATATTAACATTCTATATCTTTTTCTGCTGTTTTGCTAGTTCTTTTCCTAAATCGATGCAAATGTACTAAGAAATGATGATCATACATCTATGTGATGATACTAAGAATTACTGAGTGCATTTGTAGAATGGAATGATTTCTAAATGTTGTGTTAATTTCTTTTCTTTTTTTTGATTAATAAAAAAATTTAAAAAAAAAAAAAAAAAAAAAAAAGAAGGCCAATGACATTCAGGGTTTCTCTCTTAATTGGAAGGGCACATGGTGAAGTCTGCTAGCTTTCTCTTCCAGCTTCTTGTCTCATGAAGCTTGCACAGGGGCATTTTCCTTCTTCTTCCCCAAAGGTCTCTGGCTGACTGACTTCTTGAGCTTTTCCCAAAATGGTTCCCCCTAAAAGGGCTCCAGTAAGCAACCCCACCTTGAATGGGTGGAGGCACATCTCCCTGCAAACCATCTAATCAAAAGTTACCACTCACCATTGGGTAGGCCACATCTCCATGTAAACAATCAAAAACCTCCCACCCAGCAATATTGAATGAGGATTATAGGACATGGCTTTTCTGGGGTACACAGATTCCAACCAGCACAGTCAGTTTGTGTTTTTCAAGAATATTTTCATTTCAATTTATTTGATCAAATTTATGGGTATAAAGTTTTTAATATGTCTTTAATATCATTTTAGTGTCTGGAGTATGTTGTAATACCTTCTCTTTTATCCCTGATATTCAGAAACTGTATCATTTCTCTTCTTATTTGGTTTAGTTAGAAGTTTATACATTTTACTAATCTTTTCCAAAAATCAGATTTTGATTTAATTGATTATTCTATCTAAAAGGCCATTGGTTTTTGTCCTTATTTTTATCATGTATTTTTTTTTCCTATTTTCTTTTTTTTATTCTCTGTTCTTTATTTGGCTTCTTTCGGTGAAAACTCTATATATTTATTGGACTTTTATTCTTCTCTAATATGTACCTTAATGCTATAAAGTTATCTTTAATCACTGTTCTAACTACACTCTGAACATTTTGACTTTTTTCATTTCCAATTAGATCAAAATATATTCTAGTTTTACTTTTGATTTTCTCTTTGACCTTAAAAGTGTGTCTATTTCCAAATATTTGGGTGTTTTCCATGCCTTATATCATTCATTTCATATTTAACTCCAAATGGTCAGACAAGTATATAATGTCCTTTATTCCTGGTAATAGTCTTTATCCTAAAGTCTACTTCATCTGATATATACCCTTCAGCTTTACTTCAATTAGTATTTGCATGCCATATATTTTTCTATCTTATCTTTGTACTTTTTAACCTACATATATGTCGTAATGTTGAAAGTGAATTTATTTTAAAGAACACACAGTAGGACTGCCTTTTGGTACAATCCAACAATCTCTTCCTTTTAAATTTGTTTAGGTTATTTGAATTAATGAAGTTGTCTATATATATACATATATATATATATGTATATATATATATATATATACACTACTTTATCCATATATATTTATATATGGATTATAGATAGATAGATAGATTATACATATGGATTAAAACCCACTACTTTGTCAATTGTTTTCTGTTGGTTTTGTCTGTTCTTTTTTCTTTTCTTTTTCTTTTTTCTGCCATCATTTGAAGTGGATACTATTATGATGTCAGTTTTTCTTCCAATATTGGCTTCTTATTTTCACCAATCTTTCTTTTATTATTTCAGTCATTGATTTATAGTGAAAACATGTATCTTTAACCACTATCTACCTTCAAATACTATTACGTTACTCTATGGGTAGTGACGGTAGATTGAACTATGTACTGAATTCTGACATATTAATCTTAATCCACTTTCATGTATGTGTGGGCCCATTGTAAACAGGATCTCTTGAATATATATATATTTTTTGTATGCTGTATGGCAGGGTCACATCTCATTTTTTTTCCATGGGAGTATCCTGTTATTGCAGCTACTTTTGTTGAATTTTTGTTTGTTTGTTTGTTTTTGTTGATTTCTTTGTTTGTTTTTTGGGACACTGCATGGGCCAGCAATCAAACTCAGGTCTCCTGCATGGCAGGTGAGAATTCCACCAGTGAGCTACCCTCACACAACCTAATGTTATTTTTAGTTAACTGTGTCCCAACTGATTGAGAGTGAGTCTTAATCTGGATTACTGGAGTCTTTTATTAACAGAAGAAATTCAAACTGTGGGTCAAAGTAGGCCACAAAGAGAAGCCAAAAGAGAGTGGGGGTCTGGAAGAGAAAGGAGAGGCCATGACCATGTGACAAGATAGCCATGGATTCCAAAGAACTGCCAGCCAACCAGAACGCTGCTGACTATGGGAGGAAGCAAGACTTCTAGGTTATGAAATAAATTTCAACTGTATAAGTCAAAAGCAGGTTGCGGTATTTGTGATAGCAGATGATGCAAATTAAGACAGTATTATAAAAACCTTGCAATGGTATATTTCCAATGCCCACCTTTGACTCTTAGTGCTATTGTTTTCATAACTGATGCTTTACATAAGATATAACAACATAACATATTATCAATAGTTTTCTTTGACCAGTTCTAAATTTGAGGATGCTTTTCCTTTCAAAATACATCTGGCAATGTCTATAGACATTTAGTAGTCATACCAAAGTGAGGGGATGTAGGGGTCAGAAATGCTGCTAAACATTCTGAAATGTACAGGACTATATCCCACAATAAAGAATTATCTATCACTAAATATCACCAAGGTTGAAGAGCTGTGTTTTGGACAAATATTTTATTGATATAAAGGTAAGAAAATATGAATTTCATAGTTCAGATTTACTTACATTTTTATCATTTTCTGTGTTTTCATTTTGTTGTGTAAATTCAAATCTCTAGTATTTTCTTCCTGTCTCAAAAGTTCTTTGTAATGCATTTTTTCAGGTTTTGGTATCCTGAAAGAAAATTATATATTAAGTTTATTTTCTTTATTAGAGAAGTTGTGGGGGGTTACAGAACAATCATGCATAAAATACAGGATTCCGGCATATCAACCCACCACCAATACCTTGCATTTGTGGAACTTTTGTTACAGTTGATGATAGCACATCTTTATAATTGTACTATTAATAAAAGACCATGGTCTAACTTGGGTGTTCATTCTTTGTGTAGTGTAGCTCCATGGATTTTAAAACCTCTATGCTTTTACCGTATTTGCATTAACATTTCCACTGCCAATCATATTCAGATATATATTTCAATGCTGTTAATTGTGCTCACACCATTGTACTACCATCACCACCCTCCACTACCAAAATATCTACATTATTCCAAACAGGAACCCTTTACAATTTAAGCCTTAATTTCCATTCTCTTTCCTCAGTTCATACATTCATAATCTACAATATAGTTTCTGAATCTATGAGTTTTCTATTATAATTGTTTCAAATTAGTAGGTCATACAAGAAATGTCCTTTCGTTTCTGGCTTATTTCACTCAACATGGTGTCTTCAAGACTTATCCATGTTGTTCTGTGCTTCAAGACCTCATTATTTCTTACAGTTGAATAATGTTCAATGGTATTTATATACCACATTTTATTTAACCATTCATCAGTTGATGGATACTGGGTTGTTTCCTTCTTTTGGCAGTTGTGAATAATGTCACTACGCATATAAGTGTGCAAATATCTGTTTGAGTCCCTTCTTTCATTCTTTTAGATATACCAAATGCAGTTGGAATGCCAAGTCAAATGGGAGTTCTACATTTAGATTTCTTAAGGCCAGACTGCCTTTCACACCAGCTGCACCATTTAACATTGCCACCAACAGCTCATGAAGGTTCTATTTTTCTACATCCTTTCCAATACTTGTTATTTTTTGTTTTTTATAATGGTAGCCATGTTAATGAACAGAAAATGGTATCTCAGTGTGGTTTTTATTTGCATTTTCCCAATGGCTAATGATATTGAACATCTTTTTGCATGCTTTCTGGTCATTTGTAAATCTTCTTCAGAGAGATGTCTGTTCAAGTCTTTTCCCATTTTTTTGGTTGGGTAGTTTGTTTTTTTGTTGTTAAGTTGAAGGATTTATTTTCCGAAATCAGATACTCGGTTTCCAATATTCTCTTTCATTATGGAGGTTGTCATATTACTTTCATGATAAAGTACTTTGATGCACATAAGTTTTTTATTTTGATGAGGTTCCCATGTATCTATTTTTTGTTGCTTGTACTTTGGGTGTAAAGTCCAAATAAATGTTGGCTAATACAAGGTCCTGAAGATGCTTCCCAATGTTTTATTCTAGGGTTTTGATATTTCTATCTCTTATATTAAAATAGTTGATCCATTTGAGTTGATTCTTTTATATGGTATGAGTTAAGGAGCACTCTTCTTTTTTTGCAAATTGAGATCCAGTTTTTCCAAAACCATTTGTTAAGAGGATAATATTTCCCAGTTGAGTGGTCTCTGCCACCTTGTCAAAAATTGGTTGGCCATAAGGTAGAGTGAGTTCTGAGTTCTTGATTGTAATTCATTGGTCTATACTGTACAGTACAATGCTCTTTTGATTATTGTGGCTTTGTAATAAGCTTAAGATCAGGAAGTGTAAGTCCTCCAACTTCATTCTTCTTTTTCAAGATGACTTTAGCTGTTGGGTTGAATTACCCATCCAAATAAACTTAAGATTGCTTTTTCCATTTCTGCAAAGAAGGTTGATTGGGATTGTGTTGAATCTATAAATTGTTTGGCATATTATGATGCCATAATCTTAATGATATTAAATGATATTAATGATATTAAAGCTTCCAATATTAATGATATTAAAACTTCCAATACATGAACACAGAATGTCCTTGAATTTATTTAGGTCTTTTAAAATTTATTTTGGCAATGTATTATAGCTACTATGTACACGTTCTTTATATTCTTGGTTAGATTTATTCCTAGAAATTTTATTATTTTACTTGCTATTGTGGTTGGATTTTTTCTTGATTACTTCTGTTGGTTCATTGCTTGTGTATAGAAACACTACTGGTTGTGGGTGTTGAGCTTGTACACTCCCACTGTGCTGAATTCATTTTTAGCTCTAGACGTTTTGTGGTTGATTTTTAAGAATTTTGGTATAAAAGATCATATCATCTCCTAATTGGGAAAGATTTACTTCTTCCTTTCCAGTTGGGATGCTTTTTTTTTTCCCTATTTCTTGACTAATTGCATTAGCTAGAACTTCCACAACAACGGGGATAATGGTGGTCACACTGGGATCATTATCTTCCCTGATCTTAGAGAGAATGCTATCAGTCTTTCAGCATTAAGTAGGATGCTAACTGTTGGCTTTGGCCTTTTTTTTTTTGGCATGGGCAGGCTCTGAGAATCTAACTCGGATCTTCAACTCAGCAGGCAAGAATTCTTGCCACTGAGCCACCATTGTATCATCTTGTTGGCTTTTTAGATATGCCTTTTATTATGTTCAATAAGTTTTTTTCTATTCCTAGTGTTATAAGTGTTTTGAACAATAAAAGGTGCTATATTTTGTCAAATGCATTGTCTGCATCAATTGAGATGATCATATAGTAACTTCCCTTCATTCTGTTAATGTGGTGTTTAAATTAATTGATTTTTTAATGTTGATAAGCCTTGTGTATCAGGAATAAATCCTACTTGCTCATGGTGTATAGCTATTGTAACATGCTGCTAGATTTGATTTACTAGTATTCTGTTGAGGATTTTGCATTTATATTCATAAGAGATACTGGTCCGTAATTTTCTTTTTTTGTGGTATTTTCACTCAACTTTGACATGAGGGTGATGTTGGCCTAATGGAATGAGTTAGGGAGTATTCCCTCCTCACCAATTTTTTGGAAGAATTTGAGCAGAATTGGAGCTAAGTCTTCTTGGAATGTTTGATAGTATTATCCTGTGTAGCCATATGATCCTGGGTCTTTCTTTGTTGCAAAATTATTGACTACTGATTCAATATATCTGATTCATAATATGCTCTTGTACTGCTTTGTATTTCAGCAAGGTCAGCGTTTCTGATTCTATCTCCATTATTTGTATTCTTTCTTTTTTCTTTGTCAATTTCATTAAAGTTTTCTTAATTTTATTGACCTTTCAAAGAACTAAAACTTTTAGTTTTGTTAATTCTACTTTTTTCTATTTCATTTATCTCTTTGTTGTTTCTTCCTTTCTGTTCCCTTTGGGTTTAGTTTATTCTTCTTTTTCAAATTCTTTCCATTTTGCGATTATTTCTATAATTTAAGCATTTAGAGCTATACATTTTCCTCTCACCACTGCCTTTGCTGCATCCCATATGTTTTGATATTCTGTTTTTTTCATTTAATTTGTCTGTGGATATTTCCTAATTTTGCATTTGATTTCCACTGTATCCCAATGTTTGTTTAAGACTATGTTGTTTAATTTCCATATATTTATGAATTTTCCATTTGTCTCTCTCTGACTGATTTCTAGCTTCATTCCACTGTGGTGGAGAATATACATGGTATGATTGCAATATTTTTGAAGTTTTTGAGACTTGTTTTGTGACCCAACATATGATCTATACTGGAAATTGATCCATGTGCACTCAAGAAGAAGGTTATTCTGTTTCTGTTGTGTGTAGTGTTCTATATATGTCTTTTAGTTCTAGTTCTTTCAGCGTATTATTCAAGTCCTGTATTTTTACTGATCTTATGATTAGATGTTCTATCCATTAAGAAGAATGGGGTTTTAATCTCCCATTAATACAGAACTGTCAGTTTCTCCCTTCAAATTTATTAGTATTTGCTTGATATATTTGTAAGGCTTTGTTATTAAGTGCATATATATTTAAAATTGTTGTATCTTCCTGTTGAATTGTCCCTTCTACTACTTTAAAATGACTATATTTTCCTCATAACTGTTTTATACTCAAAGTCTATTTTATCTAATATGAGTGTAACCAACCCCACTTTTATTTTGGTTACTACTTGCATGGCATATATTTTTCTATGCATTCACCCTCAACCTATTTGTATTTTTTACTTTAAGGTGAAACTCTTGAGATAGCACATAATTGGTTCATACATTTTTATCCGCTATGCCACTCTCTGGTTTTTGACTGGGAAATTTAATGTATTTACATTTAAAGCCACTGATAATAATTCAGGACTTTCTTTTGCCGTTTTGCTATATAGACTTTATAATTCTCATGTCTTTTTTATCCCTCATTTCTATTAAAATTTATTTTTATATGTATTTGCTTTTTTTGTGTTGTACCATATTGAGTGCCTTCTCTTTTTATGTCATGCATTTTCTTCTTTTTCCCTTGTGGTTACCACAGTGTTAAAATTTGGCATCTTAAGTACATAACAATCATATCTTACTTCATACCAACTTAACTTCAATAGTTTGCACATATAATTTTCTTATAACCCTTTGCTTCCCCACCATTTTTTTTGTACTTGCTACCACTTGTCTTTGTGAATTGTTTGTCAATAAATGCAGATTTATCATTATATTTTTATACATTTGCATTTGGGCACCTGTGGGAAGTAAGGAGTGGATTTACATGTCAAACAATACAATACGAAAAGACTGGCATTTATAATTATCAAAGTGATTATATTTATCACAGTCCTTTTCATTTTTTATACCACATTGAACCACTATCTAGTATGCTTTCCTTTCAGTCTGAAGAACTCCTGTTAGCATTTCTTGAAGGGTAGATCCAGTGGTGTTGAAGTCCCTCAGCTTTTGTTTATCAAAGAATGTCTTAATTTTTCCTTCATTTATGAGAGTCTCATCAGATATAAAATACTTGGCTGGCATTTGTATTCTTTCAGCACTAAGTATTTCAGGCAATTTCCTGCTTGTCTCCAATGTGTCTATCTATCCCTTTATTTACTTGCTTACTTATTTACTTACTTACTTATTTACTTATTTATTTCTTCCCAATACATTACAAATTTTATGCTACTGTATTCTATCTTCTTGCCTGTAAAATTTCTAACAAGAAGTGTGCTATATTCTTATTTTTGTTCCTTCCTATGCTTTGCATTATTTTAGAAAATTTCTAAACTATATGTCCTCTTACGTTTATGTTTCTTCATTCTCTCTCTCTTCTCAATCTGGAGTTCTAATACCACATGCATTAGTCTATTTGGTAGTTTTGCATTTTTCCATATCTCATATATTTTATATTCTGTGTTTTTTATTTGTTGTTGTTGCTTAGTTTTTTATCTTTATATGTTTTTGGTTAATTTCTATTTCTTTATCATTAAGATTACTGATTTTGCATTTTAGTTGTGTTGAGACTACTGATGAGCCTGCTAAAGACTCTTCTTGTTAATGGACCTCTCTTTTTTTTTTTAGAATTTCTATTTGATTCTTTGTATGTTTAAAATAGTTTTTATCTCTTTTTTTGAAATTCTCCACTTATTTTTGCCTATTTTGCACATTTTCCACTAATACTTTCAACATATATTTTATACTTATTCAAATTCCATGTATTATATAGTCACAGTATCTGGGTCATATTTGAGCCTGGGTTTATGCTTGCTTTGTCTTTTCACATTGGGTTGCCTTTTCTTTCTTTTTGCATCTATCTTATAATTTTTGGTTGAAAGAAGACATCATGTTATTGGCAATAGAGATTGAGATAAATAGTATATATGCCTGGGAATGGCAATATATACTTCCATTATTCACTTATTGTGGAGAAGTGAGTCAGTCTACTCATGAGTTTGTTACTATTGGGTCTTATTTTTGATATGTTTATTCTCAGCACACCACTTTCTTCAGTTCTACTACTGCTATCTTGTTTGAGGGTAATGCACAGTTAGGCTATCCTTGTGAAGCTGTGTCTTACAGAATATCACTTTCTCCATGTTCTTGCTTTTCATCCACTTGTAGGCTACCATTACATATTATTTGATGTCTGAAACCTTACTAGTGGGAAATTTGGCATTATCTCTACTGTTTTGGTTCAAAAAAAGTGCAAGACAGTTATTGTGTTCCTAGAATTTGGGGTTGTCCTACCACTAGTAGTAGATGGCTTCTTTTGGTTGGGTCCAGAACATCTTCCTGATCCTGTCCAGTGGCAGTGGATATTTTAAATTCTAACCCCTTTTTCTAGCTGCAATGGGTCTTCACCTGTACCTTGGGGGTGACAGAATTTGCTGCCTAATATTCAGTGGACTTGAGTTTCTGTTCCTCAGGTTTGCAGCACTGAGGAAAGCTTTCCTGGTCTGCCACATGTCTTTCATTGAGCACACGGTGGTGCCCATACAGAAGAATCTTCAGTGAAAATTCTCTTTATTTCTGATATTTCCAGTGGCTCTATACTCTGTTGCTTCCTTGCACTCTGCTTTTATAAATTTATTAAAAGTTTATCTTCATGGGAAGCAGTGGTAGTTCAGTGGTAGAATTCTCACCTGCCATGCTGGAGACCTGGGTTCAATCCCTGGTCCATACATTTCCCAGTAAACAAAGAAGCAAAACAAACTAACAAACAAATTCAACAAATGGTGCTGCAAAATGGGATTTTCACATGGAAAAATAATGAAATGTAACCCCACCATACAGCATACAAAAAGAAAAGAAGTTTATCTTCAAAGTTGTCAGTGTCTTCTGCTCTGCTTTGCCCAGGTAAGTGAAAGCTGATGTCTGAATCTCTCAATAGAAGGACTTTATATTCTTAGATATCAGGGGTTGTGCTTTCCATATGGCTTCATGTATCTGAAAAGTTTGGAAAAGTTATTATTTTAAGGGTTTTTTTTTTTTTTTTTTTTTGCTTTTTCTTAATGTCAGAAAGAGAAGGATGCATTTTCCAGGTCTCTGCATCCCAAATAGAAGCTGGATATGGCCTTTAAAATAAATCATTCTGATGGTGTGAAACTATTATGTACCCCAGAAAAGTTATGTTTTAATCTGATACAATATTGTGGGCCAAATCTATTGTTTAGGGTGGGAAACTTCAATTGTTTCCATAGTAATGACACACCCAGTTGTGGGTTTGATCTATTGATTAGATGCAGATGCTTAGAGAACAGTTGCTTCAGAGATGACAGAGATGGAGACATTTGAAAATTCTTAGAGTGCCAACTGAGAAAGCAAACACCTAGATATAGAAATTTGGAAATTTGGAGCCTAGCAGATATTACCATATCTCTTCCCATAAGATGCTAAGCAAGCCAGAGCCCAAAGATATGTCCTGGAGGAGCTAAGTACAGGCCCACAGATGCTTAGAGAAGAAGCCACTGGCATCAGAAGCTGGAGGCGATGGAACCAGGAACAAGGACTAGCAGATGCTAGCAACATGCCTTCCTTTGTGACAGATATTGGCCTTTCATAAGTCAAGGTACCTTTCCCTGGAGGGCTTAGCTTGGACATTGTTATGGCCTTAGAACCATTAATTTGTAACTTCATAAATTCCCTTTTGAAAAGCCATTCCATTTCTGGTATATTGCATTCAGCAGCATTTAGCAAACCAAAACAATCATTTTGGGATAGATATTATTATAATTTCTTTAGGTTCAAAAGGCTTTCATGAGAGAGAATGCTCACCAGGTGAAATCTCAATAATTCACATTAAGTTAGATCCTTGAAGAAGTCTGTTCAAAAAATTAATTTGATGCCACAGTATTAGTTCATTTGCTTATAATGTTTTAAAATTTGTCTATAATTACTTCCCATACTTATGCACTCAGGAGTGATTGATTTTATTAGGTTACTTATCTACAAAAAATAACTATAAAATTCAAATATATAAGACAGGATGATGATGATCTTATCTCCAAAGAATTAAAAAGTATATAAATTCATCAATTCAATGATTGAACAAATATTTGCTTACTCTCCAACATGTACCAAGCATTGATGAATATGGTGTCTTAACAATGGTTAATAAAAGTTATGTATTTCCATTTTCATAGAATTTAAAGAATAAATTTAAAACTGAAAAACAGATTTTAAGTGCTTTAATAAATAAAACATCAAAATTAATTATATAATGCAGAGGAAAAGAACAAAGTCATAAAAGTGATCAAAATAAGAGGACAATGAAGTAATGGAAAACACTTTACATTTGGGCTTAGGAAAATTATCTCTGAAGCAAATATTTACAATGTGCCTTTAATGATATAAAAATAAATAAGTAAAAGATAAATGAGTATTTCAGGTAGGCGGAGCAGAATGTGGGCTGACCCTGAAGATAGAGAAGAAGGTAGAGTGTTAGAAGCTATGGGAAAAGGCCATTCAAGCACATTTAGGGAGCTATAAGGAAGCATCAGAACTTACAGATGGAGAGATAGGCAGGTGGGACCATATCCTTAGGGTTTTGGTGGAAAAATGTGGCTGTAATTCCACATGCATTGTGAAGCTGTCTTCTTATTTTAGTAAAATGTAATTCTAGAGAGAGACCTGCTTTCCTGGGGACGAAAGGCGGCCTGGATGGACGTACGAGGGTGATGGTGACTCACTCATGAGTAACTGGCTGTTTCTTAGCTGGCAGGAGTGGGTCACTGGCCTGGCCTAGGGTGCAGAGGGCCTTCCAGAGGTGGACCAGCTGCCCCTGGGGTGTATTGGAGCCTGTGTCACCTTTGGTTTCAGCAGTTAGAGAGGGCATTGACAGCACTTGCTTGCCAATGCCAGAATTGCAGAGGGGACTTCTGTGAAGATGGTCAACTAGAGCAGTTTGAGATTAGCCCCACTCCATGGAAAAGTTAGAGAAGGGACAGGAGGGCGATTGAGACAGCAATTAGGGAGTGCAGCTAACCTGGGAGAGCCTTCTGCCAACATGTGGCAGCACCAGTTGCAGAGGCCAAGGAACTGAGAGGTATAAGGCGGCATAGAGGCATGGAACAGCAGAGCTTTCAAGAGTGTACTGATGAGTACCCAGGACTAGGAAGTAAGCCAGGCCACGTTCCTTGGGCATGCTACCCTCACTGGCATAGCTCTCTAACCAGCGACTCACCCCACACCTCACGCACCTGAACCCCCTCACCCACTCCCGTTCCCTGTGCTCCAGACACCCCTACCCCACCAGCACCCAGCGCATCCCAACCCACTTCTCCTGTACCCTTCCTGAGCACTATCCCCCATCCCTGTTCCCTGCAGGCTGTTTCCAGTGCATAAAGGTTGCGAGCACTAACCTTCAGACATAGGCTCCAAACTCTGCACTCTGTCCCCATAGTGCTGCACAGCCTCATCCTGCCCTCCCTGAGCTCAGTGCATCCATTTACAGAACTCCCAGGCCCACACATGAGCACGGGTACACAATCAAGTCATTCAGCTCTGGGAACTGCATGTTACAGCAGTCCTATAACAGCACATGTGCACAGCCCTCAGCCTCACTTCCCAGCTCTGACAAAGTGCCAACCTGTGCAGCTGGGTCACATCTGTCCCCAATCTACAAAGGCTAACACTGACCTCTTGTCACAGCTCTACACATATGCACAAAGGGCCCTGTGCCTTTACCAGTGCAGACCAGGGTTACGTTCCCCAGACCTGTGCACCCGCACAGCTACATCCTCCCTGGCCACTGGGCACCCACGTTCACAAGCCCCAGCATAACATCCCCAACCAGTGCCCATACCTGCCCTGAAACAAATCACCATACTGAGTGTTCCACCCCACATTCTGCGCCCTGCTGTACAACCATGCTGCAAACACAAAGCCTTAGACGACTGAAAGAAGTCAACTCCCAAAGTAAATCAATCAAGATATCTACACGCAATGAAGACAGCAGAAGATCACTAAGCATATCACAATACAGACAGATATAGCAGTACCTAAAGACCAAATTAAAACACCTGAAGAGACACAGACACTGGAACAACTAATCAAAGATGTTCATACAACCCTACTTAATAAAAGACTCTGTTGATCAAATAGAAAACATACTAGAGGTACACAACACAAGATTTGAAGAGACAGAAGAAAGAATAAGTGAATTGACTTTGAAGACTCAATTGGCAAATGGCAAAAAAGCAACATGATAGAAAACATTGAATGGGCACTCAGGGAAATGATAGACAAAACAAAACACACCAATATATGAATCATTGGTGTCCCAGAAGGAGAAGCGAGGAGTAAAGAGCTAGGAAGCGTAGTTGAGGATATAATGGGAAAACTTCCCAGCCCTCATAAAAGACATAAATATAGAAGTCAAGTAAACCCAAAGAACTCCAAGCAAAATAAATCCCAATAGGTCTTCCCCAAGGCATATACTAATTAGTTTGTCAAATGTTGAAGAGAGGCAGAAAATCCTGAAAGCAGCAAGAAAAAAAACTATCTACTATATACAAGGGAAACCAAATAAGACTGAGTTCAGACTACTCAACTAGCAAGAAGGAGTGATATGATATATTCAAGATACTTAAAGAGAAAGACTTCCAGGCAAGAATTCTGTACCCATCCAAACTGTCCTTTAAAATTGAGGAAGAGATTAAAGTTTTCACAGACAAAGAAGTCCTGAAAGAATTTGTCAACAAGAGATCGGCCCTGCAAGAAATACTAAAAGGAGTTCTGCCAGCTGAAAAAAACAAACAAACAAACAAACAAAAAAACCAGGAGAGGGAGGTCTGAAGGAGGGCACAGAAATGAAGAGCCCACTAAGGATAATTTGAAGAATACAAAGAGAAAGAGGGAAAAAATATATAGATCTAACAAATAAAATAAAAAAGATAAGATGGTAGAATCAAGAAATGCCTTTTCAGTAATAACTTTGAATGTTAGTGGACTAAACATACCAATTAAAAGATACAGATTGGCAGAATGAATGAAGAAACATATTCCAGCTATATGCTGATTACAAGAGACTTATCTTATACACAAGGATACAAGTAGATTGAAAGTGAAAGGATGGAAGAAGATCTTCCATGCACATTGTAACCAAAAGAAAGCAGGGGTAGCTAAACTAATATTGGACAAAAGAAGCTTTAAATGTAAAGACATTAAAAGAGACAAAGAAGGACATATATACTAATTAAAGGGTAAATTCACCAAGAAGATATAGCAATCATAAGTGTTTGTGCTCCTAATCAAGGACCTCCAAACTACATGAGACAGGCATGGGCAAAACTGAAGGGAGTGATAGATATTTCAACAATAATAGTAGGAGACTTCAATACACCACTCTCCTCTATATAAATAACAACCAGACAGAAGATTAACAAGGAAATAGAGAAGTTAAATAACTTGATAAATGAATTAGACCGAGCAGACATATATAGAGCATTGTACCACAAAGCACATGATTATGCATTCTTCTCTAGTGTTCATGGAACATTCTCCAGGATAGATCATATGCTGGGGCACAAATCACATCCTTACAAATTTTAAAATATTGAAATTATTCGAATTACTTTCTCTGATCACAATGGGATGAAGTTGGATCTCAATAACCACCAAAGAATGAGAACATTCACAAATATATGGAGATTAAGTAGCACACTCTTAAACAAGCGGTGGGTCAGAAAAGAAATTGCTAGAGAAATCAGCAGCTGTCTGGAGATGAATGAAAATGAGAATACAATTTATCAGAACTTATGGGATGCAGAACAAGTACAGATGGCTCAAAAGCACATGAAGAGTTGCTCATTTTCACTGGGTATAAGGGAAATGCAGGCTACAATGAGATACCACCTCACACCTATAAGAATGGTTGTTATTAAACAATCAGGAAACTATAAATGTTGGAGAGGATGTGGAGAAACTGGGACACTTAAACACTGCTGGTGGGAATGTACAATGGTGCAGCCACTGTGGAAGACAGTTTGGCAGTTTCTTAGGAAATAAATATTGAGCTGCCCTATGACCCAGCAATAGCACTACTCAGAAGAGCTGAGAATCATGACACAAACAGACATTTGCACACTGATGTTCATAGCACCATTATTCACAATCGTCAAAAGATGGAAACAAACCAAATGCCCATCAACAGACAAGTGGATCAACAAAATGTGATATATACATATGATGGAATATTATGCAGCATTAAGACAAAATTACATCCATAAAGCACATGACAATATGGATGAGCTTTGAGGACATAATGCTGAGTGAAATTAGCCAGACACAAAAGTACATATACTGTATGATTCCACTTTTCTGACCAGCATAAACATATAATCAGAGACTTATAATATAGAATACAGGGGACTTAAGGATACACAGAAGCTAGAGATGTGTGAGCTGTCAGTTAATGAGGTTGAACTCCAATGTAAGGGAATAGATAGGAGCAAAGGTGATTCTCTAGTGGGTCTAGAAGTTATATTACCATATCGAAGATGAAGAAGATTGAAAAGGGTTATGTAGACCTATGTGTCCCACTGACTCACACTAGAAATATGAATGAGTGCTTCCAAGACTTATTTCAAAGATATGATTCTTGTATAACAAGTGTTTAAGTCTAGGGTAGAGGGGGAAAACTGCTATTGCATGCTATGAGCTATGTTCAAAAAGAAACCACCAGCACTACCACAGCAACAGCAGAGGTAAATAATGAGGTGAGGGACAAGAGTCATGAGGAGGTTTAGATTTCCTATTTGGTGAGGGTGTGTTTATTGGTTTTCTGTCTCTTGGGAACAATGAAATTATTTAAAATTGAGAATATTGATGGACTGTGGACTTTAGGACCTCTGCATGATGCCTGATGAATGCAGGTGGCTGAAGGATGCACTGACGGAAAAGTAGAATGGTGAATGATGGTGTGCACTTATGAATGGAGGCTGTGCTGCTATGAAAAAAAAACATTGTCATGAAACATGCAATGATATGAATGAACATGTGGGATATTTGGTGAGACAAAATAAGCTAGAAACATAAAAACAGAAGTGGTATGGTCACCTTTAGAAAATGCTTATAGGAAAACAGGGGCCTAGATTGTAAACTTTTAGAGCAGACACATTAAGTCTGGAGAGGTGATTATTATTTTTGGATTTTGAGAGGTTGTTCTATAAATATAACTTGATGTTTAGAGATAAGAACAAAGCTAAACAGGTCGGGGTTAAAGTAATTCAGAACATAGGGGTAAGGAAAACAGTGCCTTTATTTTAGACCCACACATACTCTTTGAGACCAATGGAAGAAAAGTTTATTTGATCTGGAACTGAAATTTTGTGTACTGTGTAATCTAATTCAGCCTATCTGTATAGCTCATTTGAACAACTAAAACACAGAGAGCACAGAATGAGAAAAAGGTTCTTTAATACTATATGGATTACTGTAATGCTTGGAAACATCCTAGAGTGTATTACCAGATAATAAAAAAGTATTGGCAAGGTCCCCTGAGGGAGGGGAGAAAGCCTCATATCAAACTTTAACATGAGGGAATCCCCTGATACTGTTTCAAACTTTAGGGACAACCAAATCAATAAGCCATACCCTTGATCGTGAGGCTTACTCTTGTGAAAGTTATGTAGGCATCATAGAAGCATAGACTACCTATAGGCATGCTTAAGAGTTATTTCTGGAGGACCTCTGTTATGTGGCCTCACTCTCTCTGAGGCCAACACTGCAAGTGAAATCATTGCCCTCCTCGCTACGTGGGACATGACATCCAGGGATGACAGTCTCTCTGGCAACGTGGGAGAGGATTCCCAGGGATGAATCCAGATGTGTCACCATAGGATCAACAATTCCAGCTTGACTAAACAGGGGGAAAGAAATGTAATTAATAAAGTATCAATGGCAGAGAGATTTCAAATAGAGTCAAGTGGCTTCTCTGGAGGTTGCTCTTATGCAAGCTTCAAGTAGACCTTGCTACCTATCATAACCTGCCAACCCCCAATCAGCACCATTTCAGCCAATCCTAAAGAACACTTAGGGCAATTTATAAGATTCCACAAGTGTTCCAGGAGCTAGAATAACTTGTCAGCCTCCAGATGGTCCCTGGTCCAGATAAGTCCTGAAACCTAGCCCAGCTTCCCCAGAACATCAGATAGTTTCATCTCCCTACCCCATATTAGTGACAGACCAATATAAAATTTTTAGAATTGCCATAGCCCAAACAACCCTAATGAAAAGCATGGAAAGATCAAAAGTGATGGTGGAGTTATACAGAGAAGGGAGGACTTAACAAATGAATATGAATGCTGAATCATAAAACTGATATCTCTTTTAGTCGCCAGTATTTTAGAGCAGCTGGAAGTAAAAATCTCAAATTGCGAAATTGTAACCCATGTCAAAGTCTGAAATATGTTCTACAACTAATTGTGGTGCTGCGCTTGGAAATTTATAGCTTTTTTGTATATACGTTATTGTTCACAAAAAAAGACGGAAAAAAAAGTTGATCGTGATGATAGAAAAGTATTTAGGCTCGCTAGCCTCCTATATTCTGTAGCAGCTAGTAGGAAAAATAAGAGAGAATCATATGGTAGCACGTGACAAACTCTGGAATCTATCCTATAACCACTTTTTGAAGAATGCTTTGAAAACTATTGCTTTTTTATTTCTTTGCTTTGTATGTATGTTATACTATACAATAAAAAAAACTTTTAAAAATGTAATTCTATTATTCCAGTCACATGGATTTTATGTATTTTGCTCATATCACATATTTTATGTGTTATACTCAGTGTCAAAAGTAGTGCTATTGAAATAATATCAAATAAATATTTACAGATTAAATAACTGAGTTTAAATTTTACCTTTATATTAGAACTCATATCCAAATTCATTCAAATTTGTCTTCCTTTTGAATTAGGATTTTTTTCCCTTCATCTACCCTTTAATTAATTAATTCTGATAACTGTGGACATGTTGCCATTTGTTTTGGCCATTTTTTTTTCTCAAATTTTTCTAAGTCTACACATAGCCCTTTGGTTTAAGAACTTAAATTTGGAGGTAAAAATATATGTTTGTATTCTAAATCTATCATGTAACTTTGGGCAATTTGCTCAACATTTCTGAGCCATAGTTTCTCCATCTGTAAAGTAGGAAAATAACGTTAAATATCTCCTTGGGATAAATTAACAAGAAATTGTGTACAAAGTTATTAACACTAATAAAGTAATCAGTAATGCAGATGTATTATCATTACTATTATCATTATTATTCTTATGATTGTGGTGATATAATTGCCCCATGCTAACCAACATTGAAACATTCCTCTTCATACACAATTTCATAGACATTATTTATCATATTTATTTATTTGTTTAGGAAATTTGTTTAGGAAAGATCATATTTTAGAAATCTGGTTAACATCATAAACCAAGCCTTTATGGAGGATGTTGCATAAAATTGCAAGAATATGCCTGGAGGTATGTAGGAATTCTCTTAAAAAACAAGTGTTGTGACATTGCAAAATTAAATAAACCCAATATAAGATATTAAAGCAAATTAATATCAGTATTAGTTTGGTTACAGAATTTCAGGGAAACAATATAAAAACATTACTTTTGTTGATATTTGATTCCTCCACTGGGATCTTTCTTTATTAAAATAATCCAAAACTAAGGTAAGATTGCATCATTGTTTATCTTTATCAATTTGCCAAATTCAGCTGTGTCACATGGCTGTCTTTTACCTCACATTAGTATCAAACCGTTGCTCTAACTACAAATCATACGGAAAAATTTTAAATTTGCTCTGATCTCAGTCTTAATTGGCTATTGTGAATATAATCTGTGTCACACATTTAATTTCACTACCAGCTAATCGAGCTCACATTTACACTAACGGTGGCAGTCTTGATCCTTGATTATTTATCAAATCTCAGGAAGCTCTCTATGGTAAAAACAACTTTTTCATGGATAAACTGTTTTCATAGAGGCCATTCTCATTAAATAATACCTCTTTCAAGGAGGAAATGTGAATATGAAGGACAATAAAATGTCTGACAGAGGTAGAGGTGAGTTAGATAATTGGCAGGATTTCATCTCAAAGAAAAATATATAATTCAAGGTGTTATTGTTGCATTTTTGAATAGCTATTTGTACTCTCAGATTACCCTCAACTGTCTATTATAAATAAGAAGTCAGAGTTTCTTGATCTTTAAATTAGCTAAGGCAATTTAAGTTACAATTTCTCCAAGCCTAAGTTTTCTATCTTTCACTATATTTTTCCAACTCATAGAGCTAATTTTAGGTTATGATTATTGATCATAGTAAGGTCTTTCAGTATTCTTTAAGCCTTTCTAAGGGCTGAAATATTAGTAAATTTTATTATTACAATATCAGCATTTCAAAAACTGCTCAGAGGATTTCTCCGCTCTCCTTGGCTCTTTCAACCATCCCTTCCCCACCTTTCACTTCTTTCTTTCCTCTCCCCTTCCTTGAGACCCTCATCACAGACCTTTCATTTGCACCTTACCCCTAAATTTTGTCAATTTCCCTGCAGCATGCTATCTCTCCTTACTTCACTGAAGAAAGAGCATGGTTTTTGTTACTTCTCTTTATATCTATCGGCCAGAACAGAGAAACAACTCTGAAGAAATAATTCTAAATGTTCCACACATGAGAGCTAAATTTGGTAGAAAAACACATAAATCAGTCCAGTTGCTCTGAGGACCATAGCTCTGACAGTGGTGTGGCTTTAAGCAAAAATAAGAAGCAGAGAGTTATTAAAAGTCAGTAATTTATAGTACAATTCTAGTATATATTAATATGTATATTAAATCCATTTCAAGCTCTGTATAAAATTTGTAATACGTTTATGCTTTATTTCAAATATATTACACTTCAATTTTATTGCTGTTCCTATTACATTAGTTTTGAACTTTCTAAAAATGAGAGACCAATATTTATAAAAAATTGTCAGCATTACATGTAAGACATGCCAAAACACCAGCATTATCATCCTTTAAGATACCATACAGTCCTTTCATTAGTTATATGTAACTTTGGTTTATTAATTCTCAAATTATAAGTTACTGTGTAAATGTAATATTTGCCAGAGTTATGTAAACTCAGATATTGTGCAAAAATTTAGATTAATTCAGACTAAAGTGTAAAATATGCTTCATTTAGGACTATTTGAACTTTAAAGGAAGTTCTCTCCAACATTCAAGGCTATTTGTCTGGATTAGTATTTTATGAATTATAATCTCTATGTTTGGTCAAGAAATTTTCAATGAATGAAAAACACCCCATTTTCCATTAAGTTGCATTTTTTAGGATCAACTATGCTTATACTTAAAGATCAGCTTTTACTTTATATAAGAGAATTTTTTATTAATTAAAGAAAAAAAAAGAAATTAACCCAACATTTAGAAATCATTCCATTCTACATATGCATTCAGTAATTCTTAACATCATCACATAGATGCATGATCATCATTTCTTAGTACATTTGCATCGATTTAGGAAAAGAACTAGCAAAACAACAGAAAAAGATATAGAATGTTAATATAGAGAAAAAATAAAAATAATAATAATAGTAAAAAAGAAAAAAGAAAAGGAAAAAGAAAAAAAAGACAAACAAACAGACAGAAAAAAAAAAAAAAACCTATAGCTCAGATGCAGCTTCATTCAGTGTTAATACCTAATTGTATATAAGAGAATTTTTAAAATGCCACCAAAGCACCACTGATGATACTGAAACTCAGTAAATTCATATGATTTGTTTTATTTATTAGACACATAGTCATTTCGCTTTTAGAGCCACCCTCATAATTTGCCCACTCAGTATGGAAGCAAAAAATCTTGGGATTCATTGAATGGTCGTCAAATCTAAACAACGCTATTCACCCTAAAAGGATATTTTTCAAAACGGGATCATTTTATTCTTTTTTTTTTGAGTTCAAGCAAGTAAAATACTACATCTCTTTACAACCTATCCATCATTTCAATTGATTGTATCTCTAAATTCATTCAAAGCTATGTCCCATTAAAGGAAAGAGTCGCATTGATTTTACAAGTGTCCCATTTCTATTTACCCACGCTGTAGAAAGAAAGCGAACTACTTTTTTTAAAAAATGAACTTGAAACCTATAGAAGTTTATAAACAGAGAGGTGGGGTGAATTGGCCTCAGGATAAAGAAACCTGAAAGGTTTTGAGGGAATTCTTTCCCAGAATATTTACTTAGATCCTGACTTTCATCTGAGGTGCAGCTAGTTAAAACAAAGCCAATTGCAGCTAAGCCCCTGGGGTTCCCGTTCTCTGTCCTCACAGTTCGCACCCTGCTGAATGAAATATCAATCCACTGAACTATGTCAGGGCAATGAACACAATGATAGGAACTCAGTGGTATAAATGAGGTTAATAACTTGTGGGAAAGCACCGCTTTGTTCCTAGATCCTTCACATTTTCTTGTATGTGCTACATAGCTCTTTAGAAATATTTCCTGTCCATAGAGAGCTAATGGCTCTCGTCATAAAGCTAATACACCCTGCTTCAGTAATCTTGGAACTCATTTCTGAAGTCACACTAATCTGCCTTTCCTGCTATGTTTTGTCTTTGCTTCTGCAAGATTTTCTTATTTCTTCAGACTTCAAGCTGAGCTTAATGCTTTTCTTCTGCTTCTTATGCCATTTCTAATCAAGGGTGACTTTTGTTTTCAGAGATATTATTTTATTCCAATTTTTAATACACAGAGAAGCATCCTGTGAAGGAGATCACATTCTGAAAATATCACAGCACAACTTTAACATGGCTACTTTGTGAGCCTCATGCATTGGTCCTTTTCTTCCTCTCTCGGGATATCCCTAGCCCTCACATTTCAAGAAATTGCCTGCTGCTCTTGCTTACTAGTTGTATTATGTCTCACTCACAAGCTATTTTTGAGGATAATTATTGAGTCTTATAATAGAACAAGAGCACCATATTTTGTTTTCCAGTTTCCAGGGATTATCTAAGGACCACTGGATCCATTTTGTTGAATTCTGCACCATTATGTACCTTATAGTCTGTTTTTATCATTTCTTTTGCATATGCCAATTCTTTGACCCTGTTTTGTTGTTGTTGTTGTTTTGTTTTGTCTTGGTTGTACTCCTTCTTACGTTCTGCATATCTGCAGATACTCAGGGAATAAAATTAAATAAGCAGTCCTGAAAGGAAATCACTAAAAATTTCACTTCGAACATTTTCACCTTGCCAGAAACAGGATCAGTCATAAGCAAGATAATGTGTTTGCCTTTGCCCACCCTTCTCTTTTAGAATGACTTTTCTTTTTCAGTGATTTGTTTCTTAGGATAATCGTAATGCTATTGAAGTATTAAATAAAGATTGTATAGTGCTTGCTATGTGCCAAGCAGTTCTGTAAGCTCTTTACATATAAAAGCTCCTGTCAGATCGATGGTCTTAGCCTCTTTTTACAAAAGAGAGCAATCATATATGTCATAGGGAGCTTTGACAGTTTGCACAATGAAGACAAGTAATTTGCTCAAGTTTGCTCAGCGAGAACATGGCAGAACTGTGAACCAGGAGAGTCTGGCTCTAGAGATCATGTTTCCAACCACTCCACCACGCAGAGCGCCACAGGTTTGTGTAATTCTAGGGGACAAAAGTCAGAGATTCAGTGCATGGTTAGCCAATGTTTGTTTGAAGATCTCTCTCCTTCATAGAATTTATGATGGCTGACAGATTGCTGTGCTTCTTGAGACTCAGCTTCCTTATTGGCAAAATGAAACTGATGGCAATGTCCTCGCAGTAACTTTTTTAAGAATTAAATATGAAAAATATATAGATAATATCCTTATTTTATTGATGAGGAAAATTAAAATGATTCACAAAGAGTTTCCATGGAATAAATGGCTACAGAATTTGAAAAAAATGAAGCCAATGTTGAAAATATCCATACTCATACTTTCCATGTCCCTGGTGATAAAATTGTATTTTTCACCTTATCCCCTATTCCTTGCCCCTTTACTCAGCATCTGCTCTGCTTTTAATATCCATTGATTTGAGTATCTTGTCATTGGCAGTAGTTTTGAAATTTGCTACTTTATATCTACTCCCCTAAGGATCAGCTTGTCTGTTTCATACACCTCTTTCTAATTAAAATAAGCAATAAAGATTTACTACATGTGAGAATGTAAAGAGCTAAAGGACTCCCTACATAATTATATAGCGTTTAATGACAATGCCATTGATATCTGGTCCCATAATATACAGGAAGAACTCTGATTTTGCAAAGACAAGATATTGGAATAGAAAATTAAAAAACAAACAAACAAACAAAAACACTCTTCCATTCCACACTGAACTAATTACCCCTTGCTTTGCCCACATGAAGTGCTCAGTGCTGACCTCAAACAATGCTTTGAATATGAGTAAATATTAAGGACATAGATTGCTCAGTGTTTTTTCCCGCACAATGTTGAGAGAGTCGACTCAATCTGTAAATCTGATGATCAGGCATTCAGCCATATTCTCTTTATAAAAGAGAAACATTTTGATGATCTTAAATCTCAATCTGATGATCCTGAATCCTAAATCTAATTGCACAGTGTTGTTATACTTCCCTGATAAAAGTGTCTGTTTCATATTTTCTTTAAATTTTATAATTTAGGATCATTAAAATGTTTCTCATCGTTCTCTATATTATATCCCACACACATGCCATATGGAGCTTGAAAAATGAAAAAAAAATTGTTCTGGATCTGCCTTCCAGTTACCAGACAATTTACACATTTTCCTGATTCTTCCTATTCTATAGAGACTCCCTATGCAAATGCATTGAATTCTTCATTCTTCATGAACTCATTCTTCAAAAATTGCATGAGTTACTAAAGTATGGGAATTACTTTTTTATTCTCTTCAAAAGGAGCCATGTCAGGCATGTATTATCTGGAGAGAAGTAAATCAAGATCCCTAATCTGATAGAACTTGTTCTCAAGCAAGGATGACAGACCAACAAATAGTGCACAATCAAACAGAAAGAAAGGGAATTCAGCCCGATATTAATAGATCAGGAAAAACATCCTTGGAAGGATAATTGCATCAGAGATGCAGAGAATAACTTGAACAAAAGCACACAGGTGAAATATCATGACGTTTCCTCTGCACTACAAGCAAATACCCAGAACTAAACTATAGAGTGAAAGACTAGCATGACAGGAGATATAGCTGGAAATGTAGAAAGGGGAAACTTTCTGCACTTTGGAAACAGGATAAAAAACGATGTTAATCCAACAGTCCATCAGACCAGATTTTGCACATAAGGGTCAAAGGGCCAGTCAGTTAAGTGGATCCCTAACTCACTGACATTCATAGAAAGAAATAGTCCAGGTAAATTTGTGATCACTGCTATAAACTAAGGAAATAATCTTTATATTTACCCAATATGGTCTAATAGAAAATAACGTGTGTTTAATTTTCGACTCAATTAAAAATAAATCTGCACCTTCCTATCTGCTGCCTCTGATTAGTGTGGGAAGAATGACAGGCTATGACAAGACTTGACATATCTTTTAGAGCATTTTCCCATGTGCTTTCATTAATCTGATGTGCTTTCTCTGAACATTGAGATGGATATTTGGTGAAAAATGGACACAGAAAAAACCTCTTAACATTGTAGCTATAAGTTAGAAGAATGTCATGACTTCAGTTAATGTTCAAATATTAGTTTATTGTTGGATAATTGTGGATTGGACGTCAGAGAATTACTTTCACATTTTATGGATTGCTACTTAAAAAAAGGTAATTGAAATTTTGTTATTTAGCAAAATATTTCCTTCTACACTTTTTATATGTATTTTTCTCAGATTTGGTTATATTTCTACATTATTTTTTTTTCAGTGACTTTTCACTAAATACAACTCTCATAATATGTATTACAATGTTGCTTATTAGTTAGGCAGTGAAAGAAACAATAGTGGAATTCACTTATTTCAAATGTTCAGCAGATGGCAGTGTTTAGGAGTGGGTGAGTACAATCTTTTGTTACCTTTCAAGTTTGAAATGTTGGTCTTGAAATACGGATTTCTTATATTTGGAATTCTAAAACTATAGAATTGCATTGTAAGATACGTTAATATTTTGGAAAGATTAAATAGAATGAACCTGGTAAGAACTTCCTTCATAGTCTTATCAATTTGATTCTGATCTACATTTATTCCTTTCAACATTCCTTCTGTCACTGTTTCCTCCTTTCTTCTCTCCCAAGTCCATTCCCCTTCCCTTCCACGCTCCCTCCCTTCCTCCTTTTCTTATTCCCTGCCACCTGCTATTTGTTTTTCTGTCCTCTTTCTTTCTCTTTTCCTGTTTAAAACAATTATAAACAAACAAGCAAACCTTAATTGGTAAGTTAAAACTGAATATAAGTGCAATGCATTTAATCTAAAGCTCAGTCTTGAGAAAGAAAACAGTTTTAGTAGAAGCCCCTGTGGGAGTGTGTAGGGAGAAAAAAAATTACTCTGAGAATAATGTTTCGCAAATCAGACTAATTGGTAGATATTGTTTGTGGATTTATTTGAATAGTCCAAATGATCTAATATTTACCATGCAAAAATACATTTATTGAAATTTATATTAGACATTTCAACTATTTTAATGGGAAAAATATAATTTAAGATTTGAAGATGCTCGTATTTGTCTCTTTTTACAGGCTGAGTGAATTTACCAAGGGGTGACTTCATCTTGAGCTGCTCTTTGTTTTGTTTTGTTTTCAGATACAAAATTATTTTACATGTACATCTAAAAGGAAATCTTTCAAAGTGAATTTCTTACCTGGGTTTCTCTAAGTTTTGCTTTAAAGTGAAATGTCTTGTACAATTAGACAGTTGAATTTTGCCCTATTCCATAATTGGTGAGTGAATATTAGAAAATGAGATATATTAACTAATGTCATTAATGGCTATTGATCAATGAAATTTCTTTGGAATTTTAAACTTTACTTCTCTTTCACTCTGTGTTAAGAAGCTAAACTCAAAGAACATGTTTCCTTAGATAAAATGTACTGGTTATAAATCCTCAGTCTGTTGCTCATAGGAATAAGAATTTCCCATCACAAAAGCTTCAATTACTGTTTGAGAGAAATGATATCTTGTCTATGTCAAGTCTTTATGTACCTGTGTTCAACATCACCAGGAGTATAACTTCTGTGAAGTGCCAAAGAGGGCCCTATGAACATCTCTGGGCACTATCCAAGCTTGCAAAGAACTCTAATACTAATACTTTAGAGGAAAATATAAATTTCTGGGCTGAGACATGCTTACAAACTAAATTGTCCTAAAAAAATAGAGAGGAATCAGAAAATCAGAAAAAAATATAGAGGAATTCTATAAAATTTGAAATGGTAAGTGCCATGGTCAGCTTGACACATGTTGACACATGTGTCAACTTGGCCAAGTGGTGGTACCTGTTTGTCTGGTTGGACAAGTGCTGGCCTGTCTGTTGCAATGAGCACATTTCATAGAATTAGATCATGATCACGTCAGCTGCATCCACAGCTGATTCCATTTGTAATCAGCCAAGGGGAGTGTCTTCTGCAATGAGTGATGCTCAATCTAATCACGGGAAGACTTTTAAGGAGGATTCAGAAGAGCCAGGCTCTTCCTGTTTCAGCTGGCGAGCCTCTCCTGTGGAGTTCGTCCAGACCCTGCATCAGAATCGTGGGCTTCACAGCCTGGCCTGCGGTTTTTGGATTCTGCGTTCCCGAG
Organism: Tamandua tetradactyla; assembly: GCF_023851605.1. NCBI lineage: Eukaryota > Metazoa > Chordata > Mammalia > Pilosa > Myrmecophagidae > Tamandua > Tamandua tetradactyla. The sequence goes on from NC_135345.1 coordinate 60,086,938, forward strand.
GTCACGTGAGACACTTCAAAAATTGTATATTTGTGAGTGTTCCCTGTTCATTCAGTTTCTCTAGAGAACTCTAACACAGTAAGTATAGATGAAAGGCCATTATCATTGTTTTCCTTCAAATTTAAATTTAAACATACATTGTTTTGCTCTTCTAAAAGATATCAACACTTGGACTTGGACTTGGACTTGGACTTGGACTTGGACCCTTACTATATTATGTACCAGGAACTCTAATATACTCTCATTATCTTTACTGTAGATTTGAGTAAGTGAGACTTAGGAGACTTGTACAGGTAGATATTTATTTATTCTTTAGGGTTAGGGGATGCATTGAAAGTATTTGTGTTAGAGTTCCCCAGAGAAACAAAAACAACTGGATAATATAAATATTACATTTAATTATATATATATTTATATGATACATTTTTATGGAATTCCTTCACATGTCCATCAAGCCCAGCAAGTCTGAACTTAATAGGGGAAGCTTCAGGCTGGTAACTCTGATAGAGCTGATGTTGATATTCATAATCTGAATTCCCCTAGACTAAGTTGGTGGACTGAAAATTCCAGCAGCAATCCAAGTTGATGCAGAGGCTTTAATTCTTCTTCTGATGTCTGAAAAGCTCAGTTTTTGGCTTTTAAGATTTCTAACTGAATGAGAGTCCCACATTGCTGAGATTAATCTCCTTTGTTGCCTATAAATGAAATCAGCCACATGTAGATCCAAATCCCATCAATGAAATAGCTTCAGAGTAATAACTAAGCCAATCATGTTCTACCTAGCCAAGTTCACACATAAAATCGACTATCACAGTCTTAAAAAACAGAAACAAGGGGATAGCATGATTAGATGTGGATTGTAGAGCACCATCTCTGATAGTATTGTAGAACATTGGTGGAAAGAGTACAGAAGTTCTTGACTGGACCAAATAGCAGAAGAAAATTCAGATTTGAACAAGAAAAATAGAACAAAGAAGAAAGTTCAGATACTACAGGCATTCTAGTTTGGGCTTTACATAATTGATGGCATTTTTGTGTTGAGAGCAAAAGAAAATTGAGTTCATATAATCCTATAATGAACTTCAAAGTTTTTTTTTATGTTTATTCTGACTTCTACTCAAAGATTCAGGGACGCTAAATAAATATAATTACATTAACGTGCAGTTGCCTTTAACACTTGAAAATTTAATGTGAAATTTCTTTCCTAAAGGCAAAGCTGCAGCCCACAAATGTTTCATGGAAAAAAATCCATGAAAGCAAACATTGAAGGAAGAAAGTATGCGTCATTTTTTCCTACTGACTTAGAGAAAAAATTGAGAAAGGTCATATTTGTGAATTGGGGATTAAATCAGTTCATACTGGACTGACCAAAGCTAAAGTTATTTTTTAACCAAACACCCAAACATCCCTCATTGCTGCAATTCTTCTCAGTAAAGAAATGGGTTAGACAGGAGGTTCCCAGTAGTATACTCAATAATTGAATAAGCCTGACGATTTATAATACTATTGACTACTCTAGGAACAAAGGCAGCTCAATGAAAAATGATATGCTGATGCTGAAATACTGAAGAAGTCTTAATTTTAAGAGAGTACTTCAAATTTCACTGCTCATTGTTTATTTAAATTGGTTAATTTACATGTAGAAATGTGGAGCTCAACAATTCTTTCAGTACGCATTTTTTTATGTAATGAAAAGCCAAGTTCTCACACTGTAGAGAAACCCTTTCATCCACAGCACAGCACATTAAGGTTTTGAAGTTGTAGCTGTGTTTTGCTGAAATGTATTCTCTTGGGAGCCTATATATATATATATATATATCGCTGTTGAGGCACCAGCTTAATATTATTGTCACAAAGTAACACACATTTTAAAGCAGTTTTATTGAGATATATTAATATACCAAATAGTTCATCCAAAGTGTACAATCAATGGATTTTACTATAATCACAGATATGTATCATCACCACAATCAATTTTTGAACATTTTCATTACATCAAAAAAGAAAAGACCCATACCTCTTAGCAGTCACCTCTCAATCGCTCTATCCTTCCTGTGTCCTTGATAACTACTTGCTTAATTTTGTCTTTGTATATTTATTTATTTTTACATTTTATATAAATGGAGCCATACAAAATGTAGTACACTGTGTATGGTTTCTTTCACTTAGGATAATGTTTTTTATAATTATTATTTTATTTTTTAGTTAGAAAAGTTGTATGTTTACATAAAGGCTGTAAAAAATAGAATATTCCCATATAATCCCCTATTGTTGATTCTGTGCATTGGTATGCTACTTTTGTTGCAAATATTGAAAGAGTATTAAAATATTACAGTTAGCAATAATCCATAGTTTACAGTAAGTGTACTTCCCCCATATATCGCCCTATTATTAACACCTTGTTAATAGTGATGTATATTTGTAATAATTCATGAAAGCACATTTTTCTGTTTGTCCTATTAACCAGTGTAATCATTCATAGTGTTCACTGTGTTATACAGCACCCTTGTTTTATCTTTAACTTTCTCTCTAGTAGCACACACAACCCAAAACTTCCCCATTAACAGAGATAATTCAACACTGTCGCACTTACAATAATATGCTCCCATCTCCACTATCCATTTCCAAAAAATCACAATAGAAATGTAGAATTAAATAGAAATTCTGCCCAAATTAAGCATCTGTTTATCATTCTCTACACCCCCAGGAAACCTATAGTATAGATTCTAACCCTCTGAGTTTGCTTATCTTAATTAGTTAGTATCAGTGAGATAATATAATATTTGCCCTTTTTTGTCTGGCTTATTTTGCCCATCATAATGCGCTCATGGTTCACCTACATTTTCAAGTGCATCAAGACTTCATCCCTTATTACAGGTGAATAATATTCCATCATATGCATATACCACATTGTGTTTATCCATTCATAGGTTGACAGACAGTTGGTTTGCCTCCTTCTTTTGGCAGTCATGAGTAATTCCACTATGAACATTGGTGTGCAAATATCGGTTCACCTCTTTGCTCTCAAGTCTTCTATGTATATACTCAGTAGCTAGAATTATGGTTCATATGGAAATTCTATACTTAACTTCCTGAGGAACTGCCAGACAGTCTTCCACAGTGGCTGCACAATTTAAATTACAATCAGCAGGGGAGGTGCAAGGGTAGTTCAGTAGTAGAGTTCTCACCTGCCATGCGGGAAACCCAAGTTTGATTCCTGGCCTATGCACTTCCCTCCAAAAACAAACAAACAAACAAACAGAAAACCAAACCAACAAAAAATTCAACAAATGGTGCTACAATAATGGGATACCCACAAGGAAAAAGAATGAAATGTGACTCCTGCCATAAAGCATACAAAACAAAGTCTAAATTACCAACAACTGTGAAGGCATGTGTTTGTATTTCACCACATCCTCTCAACACTTGTAGTTTTCTTTTTTTTTATAATAGTGACTATGCAAGTAGGTGTGAAATGATTTCTCATTGAAGTTTTGATTTGCATTTCCCTAATATCTAGTGATGTGCATTTTCTTGTGCATTTTAGCCATTTGTATTTCCTTTTTGGAAAAATTTCTATTCAAATCTTTTGTCCATTTTTCAATTGGTTGTTTGGCTTTTTATTATTGAGTTGTAGGACACTTGTGTATATTCTGGATATTGAACACTCATCAGATATGTGATTTCCAAATATTTTCACCCATTGAATAGGTTGCCTTTTCACTTTGTTGGCAAAGTCTTTTAAAGAACAAAAATTTCCAGTTTTGAAGAGGCCACAGTTTTCTATTTTTCATTTGTTGCTTGTGTTTCGGTCTAAATTCTAAGAAACCATTAGCTAACAAATGATCTTGAAAATATGTTCCTACATTTTCTTTTAGGAGTTCTATGGTCTTGGTTCTTATATTTAGGTCTTTGATCAATTTTGAGTTAATTTTTCTACAAAATATGAGCTAAGAGTCCTGTTTCATTTTTTCGGATATGGATATAAGTTCTCCTGGCACTATTTTTTGAAGAGACCATTCTTTCCCAATTGAGTGGACTTGGCCATATGTGATGGTTTATTTCTGAGATCTAACTTGACTCCATTTGTCAATGTATTTATCATTGTGCCAGAGTTATACTGTTTTGACCACTGTAGCTTGCAATATGCTTTAAAGTCTGGAAGTGTGAGCTCTCCAACTTCTTATTCATTTTAAGATGTTTTTGGCTATTTAGAGAACCATGTCTTCCAAGATAAATTTGATAATTTCCTTTTGCATTTCTTCGAAGTAGGCTATTTGAATTTTTATTGAGATTGTGTTAAATCTGCATGTAAGGTTGAGAAAAATTGACATGTTAAAGATATTTTGTCTTCAAATCCATAAACATGGAATATCCTTCCATTTACTTAAGACTGCTATAATTCCGGTAAGCAAAATTTTCTAGTTTTCTGTTACAAGTCCTTCACATCCTTGGTTAAATATATTCCTAGGTATTTGATCCTTTTCACTGCTATTGTAAATGGAATTTTTTTCTGTTTTCTCCTCAGATTGCTCATTACGAGTGTATAGAATACTGATTTCTGCATGTTGTTCTCATATTCTGCTACTTTGCTGAACTAGTTTATTAGCTCTAACACCCTTGCTATATATTTTTCAGCATTCCTAAATATGGGATTATATCATCTGCAAACAGTAAAAGTTTTACTTTCTCCTTTCCAATTTGGATATCTTTTATTTCTTATTCTTGCCTAACTGCTATAGCTTGAACTTCTAGCACAATGTTGAAGAACAGTGGTGACATGAGACATATTTGTCTTGTTGCAGATCTTGGAGGGGCAGCATTCAGTCTTTCACCATTGAGTGCAATATTAGCTGTCTGTTTTTTTATATATACTCTTTATCATGTTGAGGAAGCTTCCCTCTATTCCTATCTTTCTAAGTGTTTTTATCAAAAAGGATGCTATGTTTTGACCAATACCTTTTATGGGTCATTTGAGATAATCATGTGTTTTTCCCCTTCAATTTATTAATGTGGGATATTAGATTAACTGATTTTCTTGTATTGAACAACTCTTGTATACCTGGGATAAAACCCACTTGCTTATGTATTTTTTAATGTGCATTTGGATTCAATTTGCAAGTATTTTGTTGAGGAATTTTGCATCAATATTTATAAGAAAAATATGTATTTTTTATAGTATCTTTATCTGGTTTTGATTTTAGAGTGATTTTGGCATCATAGAATGAGTTAGGTAGTGTTCCTTCTCTTCAAGTTTTTTGGAAGAGTTTGAGCAGGATTGTTCTTAATTCTTCCTGGAATTCACCTATGAAATCATCTGGTACTGCACTGTTCTTATCAGGAGATTTCTGATGACTGATTCAATTCCTAATTATAATGGGTCTCTTTGGATCTTTTATTTCTTCTAGGATCAATGCAGATTGTTCATGTGTTTCTAGGAATTCATCTATGTTGTCTAATTTTTTGGATACCGGTATTCATAGTTTACTCTTATGATCTTTTTTATTTGGATTATATATCGTATAATTCAATATCTCTTTTTCCTTATTGATCCTCTTTCCAGATGTCCTATCTATTGACAAGAGTGGTGTATTGAAGATGGCAGCTTTTATTGTGGAGAGATCCATTTCTCCCTTCACTCTTTCCAGTGTTTGCCTCACATAATATGGGGCACCATTGTTAGATGCCTAAAGATTTGTAATTGTTAGTTTTCTTGGTCAATTGCTCTTTTTATTAATACATATTATCCAAGTTTGTATCTAAAAACAGCTTCATAATTAAAGCCTATTTTGTCCAACATTAGTATAGCCACCCCAGCTCCTTTTGCTGTTATAGTTTGCCTGGAATATCTCTCCACCTTTTTACTTTGAAACTATTTGTGTGTATTGGTCCAAGGTGCAACACTTGTAGAAATCAGATAGATGGATCATACTTCTTTTAATCCATTCTACCAATCTTGGTTATTTGAGTGGGGAGTTTAATCCATTAACATTCAATGTTATTACTGTAAAGCAGTACTTATTTAAACAATTTTATCATTGGGTTTCAGGTGTCATATCCTATTTTTGTCCTTCTTTTTATCCTTTTTATCACTCTTACTGATAATCATCATTTCTAGACACTACCTCAAGCCTCTCTCTCCTGTCTTTTCCCTTCAGCCAGAAGTACTCCCTTTTTTCTTTCTTATAGGGCAGGTCTTTGGTTGATGAACTCAGTTTATGTTTATCTGTGAATATTTAAATTCCATCTCATTTGACAGACAGTTTTGACCAATAAATGATTCTTGATTGCATTTTTTCTCTTTAGCACCTTAAATCTGTCTTCATGGTTCCTGAAGATAAATTGGCACTTACTGTGGTTCCCAAATTATGGGGAAATTGATTTTCTCTTCTTGCCTTCAGGACTGTCTCTTTATATTTGGTATTTGCCATTCTGATTAGTCTGTGCATAGGAATAGGTCTATTAGGATTTACTCTGTTTGGAGTAGGTTGTGCCTCTTGAACATATGTATTTATGTCTTTCATAAGAGTTGGAAAATTTTGGCTACTATTTGCTCAAAAATTCTTTCTGCCTCCTTTCCCTTCACTTCCCCTTCTGTGACACCTATGGTATCTGTTTGTGTACTTCATGCTGTTATCCAAAACCTTGAGACCCTGCATTAAAAAAGCTGATTATTAGCTATTTTAATGCAATTTTATTGTGATACATTCACAAACTGTATAATTTATGCCAAGTATACAATCAACGGCTGACAGTAGCATCACATAATTGTGCGTTTACTACCACAATTAATTTTGGAATATTTTCATCAATCAAAAAATGAAAATAAAATAGAAAACCAAAAACGTCCATACCCTTTATCCTCCCCAAACCATGACTTTAAAAAAAAAAAGCACCATACAATCTGTACTAAGTATATGATCCACAACTCTTGGTATAATCACATAGCCATGCATTCACCACTATGGTTAATATGAGAACATCCTCATTTATTCCAAAGAAAAACATCCACATAGCTTGTATTACCCCTATTATTGACATTTAGCTATCATATAGTGTCTTTGTTACAATTATAACAAGGATATTACAATGTTACTGTTAGCTACAGACCTTAGTTTACATTAATTGAATTTTCCTACATACCACCTTATTATTAACACCTTCTAATAGTGACATATGTTTGTTCTAGTTTTATCTAAATGCTCGTTTATATTTATACAATTAACTATCATCAATGTCCACTCCAGGTTTTGCGAAGTTATAAAGTCCCAGTTTTAATCTTCTAGCTTTCTTTCTTGTGACATACATGGCTCTAGCCTTCCTTTTTCAAGCATATTCACACTCAACATCGTTAATTACACTTACAGTTCTGTGCTACCATCACACACTATTGTGCCATCCATTTCTCAGTCTTTATAATCAAGCATATTGAACATCCTGTACTTCATAAACATGAATTGATCAATCTCTACCCACTTATTATCTCCTGATAACCTATGCTTTTAACTTTAACTTTGAGTTTGTTCATTATAATTAGCTCATATTAGTGAGATCATACAATATATGTCCATTCATTTCTGGTTTATATTGCTCAGCATTATGTCCTGAAGGTTCATTCACACCATTGCATGCCTAATGACTTAATTTCTTCTTTCAGTTACACCATATTCCATCATATGTGTACATCACAGCTCACCCTTTGTGCATTTAGTCTCTAGACCCTTGGGCTACCTGTACCCATTGCTAATTGTGAATAATGCCACCAAAAATATTCGTGTGTAAATGTCTATTCAAATCCTTTTTTTCAGTTCTTCCAAGTGTATAACTAGTGATGGGAGTTCTAGATATTGTAAGAATTTTATATTTAGCTTCCTGAGCAACCACCACACTCCCTTCTAGAGGTTTGCACAATTCTACCTCCCTGTCAGCATTGAATAGGGATACCTCTTTCTCCACATCCCCTTCATTACTTGCAGTTTTGTGTTTATTTTTTGAATGGTTGTGTTAACACAGCATACTATCCATCTTAAGTGTACAGTCAATGACTTATGATACAATCACATAGTTATGCATTCACCACTATACTCTATATGAGAACGTTCCCCTTCCCTCCAAAAAGAAAGAAGGAAAAATAATCCAGAGGCTACTCAAGAATCACTTTAACTTTTCTAGCCTGCAGGGAATGGGTGGAGGGAGAATAGCTCCTCCCCAGGGAAAGGTCCAGCACAAGTGGTGGTTGTTATTTAGAGAACTCAGACCCCAGTGTCTGGAAGATAACAATAGATTCAAATAGCATTCCCCCGCAACCTCTGTCTCAACCATATCCCTGGCAGAGGTGAGGTCAGCTAAGAACTAAAGGCACAGCTCCCACGTAGGCCTGTGTGGATCAGTGGCCTGAAGCGCACTGTCTTCTGGACAGGACAGGAAAAACACAGCATCAGAAGGTTTCACAGGAAAAACTATAATCCTGCTGGTCCCATCCCCAAGGAAACTTGATACTGAATTGCGTCCCTTCATAAATCCTGGACATGTTTTGTTAGGGAAAAACTAAATGGGATGGATCTTCTTTGCAGGGATGCTCCTCCTAGAATTAGTCCCCCAGTTAAAATTTGGTAGAGGTTATGAAAGGAGTGTTTAAATATACAGAGGCGAAAATAAAACAATACAGAAGAATAAACACAGCGCAACATCCCATGAGGAGGCAGAGTGAAGAGAATGCTTTTTCCTGGGGAAAAAAACAACTTCACAAAAAAAAGAGCATTCTCAAAAATCATTCCATATATGTAGGAAAAGAATCAGATAAATAAGAGCTAAAACATTCTGATCAGTTAAATAAAAGTTATGCTAGCTGTCTGGAATACGTTGAACAAAATGACGAAGAATGGAGAACTCAAATACAGTAAAGACGAAAACCTAGGTAAGAGATAAAAAAACCTCCAGAATCAAATGATCAAGAAAATGCAATGCCTAAATACAAGCAAGTCACAATAGGGAGTGTGGAGATATGGCCCAAAAGAACAAACAAACTTCAGATGAGATACAGTTGAAATAACTAATTAATGATGTTCAAACAAATCTTCTTCTAAATCAAATAAATTAGTTGAAGGATGATGTGGCAAAAGGTATGGAGGATAAAAAGAAGCCACTGGGTGACCATACAGAGGAATTCAGAAACATGTAAAACAATTTTAAAAAATTAAAAAAAAAAACAACAACAGAATTTATGGGAATGAAAGATGCAATAGAAGAGATGAAAAATACAATGGAGCCATTCAACAACAGATTTGAAGAGGTGAGTGAAAAAAATTAGTGAGCTAGAGGACAAGACATTTGAAATCTTACAGACAAGAGAACAAAAAGAGAAAAGAATTAAAAACTTAATTTTTCAATTCTTTTTTCTATCTGTTCTTTTATCTGTAAGGTAATGGTTGTCTTATCTGCTGCTTTGCTGATTCTTTCTTCTGCCTTTTCAAATCTATTGTTGTGTAGTATGTTCTTAATGACTTCTAGTGTGTTGTAATGGCTTCTGCTTTGCCTTTCATTCCCATAATTCCTGTTATGATTCTTTTTCTCATATTTCAAATCTTTATTTAGGTTCACCCACTGTTCTATTAATCTTTATCTCTTTAGCCATGTTTTCTTCATCTCCTTGAATTGGTATAGAAGTTTTTTTTTTTTTAACATATTTTATTCGTTGTTCCAAATTCTGTGTTTCCTTCAAATTTTTAATCTGTTTCATTCACTGGGCCATATCGACCTATTTCTTAGCATGGCCTGTAATTTTTGGCTGATCGTTATTTATCTGATTATCTTGCTCTTACTCTGAAGTTGAGTTTTTCTCTCTTGCCAAGGGAGATTGATTGCCCTTGTACTAAGGGCAATTGTTTTTTGACAATTGTTTCAACTTTGTGTCTTTAGAATTGCCATGTTTAATCCAATTTTTCATGTTTTTCATCTGATTCTTGCCCAGGATATGTGGTACAATTTTTTAAGTTTGCATTATTTGTGTAACTGTTTCACCCCTAGAAGACAGCTTCCTTTCTTTTCTTCCCTCTCCATGAATTTTGATTTGTTCTGTTTTTTTTTCTTAAATAAGCAGGTAGAGAGCTTATTAAGAATGATGGTAGAAGTCATGTGGCACTCTCACAAGAAAAGAGGTGCAAGAGGCATGAGGACTCTTTGTTTCACCCCCACAGTTTTTTGTTTAAAGCTTCTTTTGTTGCCTCTATCTGCTTTTGCCTGGAAAGGGCTTTCCTAAATCAGCATTTTCCAGTCAAAGCATGGCCAGAGACTCACATAGGGTATACAATCTTGCTCCCAAAGGTCCTGGGAGAGGACCAGGAAAGAGGCCGAAAAGACTTTTTTTTTTGTTTGTTTATTAATTAAAGAAAAAAAAAGAAATTAACACAACATTTAGAAATCATTCCATTCTACATATGCAATCAGTAATTCTTAACATCATCACATAGATGCATGATCATCATTTCTTAGTACATTTGCATCGATTTAGGAAAAGAACTAGCAAAACAACAGAAAAAGATATAGAATGTTAATATAGAGAAAAAAATAAAAATAATGATAGTAAAAAAAAAAGAAAAGGAAAAAGAAAAAAAAAAGACAAGCACACAAACAGACAAAAAAAAACAAACAAAAAAAAAACCTATAGCTCAGATGCAGCTTCATTCAGTGTTTTAACATGATTAATTTACAATCAGGTATTATTCTGCTGTCCATTTTTGAGTTTTTGTATCTAGTCCTGTTGCACAGTCTGTATCCCTTCAGCTCCAATTACCCATTATCTTACCCTGTTTCTAACCCCCTGCTGGACTCTGTTACCAATGACATATTCCAAGTTTATTCTCAAATGTCTGTTCACATCAGTGGGACCATACAGTATTTGCCCTTCAGTTTTTGGCTAGACTCACTCAGCATAATGTTCCCTAGGTCCATCCATGTTATTACATGCTTCATAAGTTTGTTCTGTCTTAAAGCTGCATAATATTCCATCGTATGTATATACCACAGTTTGTTTAGCCACTCGTCTGTTGATGGACATTTTGGCTGTTTCCATCTCTTTGCAATTGTAAATAACGCTGCTATAAACATTGGTGTGCAAATGTCCGTTTGTGTCTTTGCCCTTAAGTCCTTTGAGTAGATACCTAGCAATGGTATTGCTGGGTCGTATGGCAATTCTATATTCAGCTTTTTGAGGAACCGCCAAACTGCCTTCCACAGTGGTTGCACCATTTGACATTCCCACCAACAGTGGATAAGTGTGCCTCTTTCTCCGCATCCTCTCCAGTACTTGTCATTTTCTGTTTGTTGATAATGGCCATTCTGGTGGGTGTGAGATGGTATCTCATTGTGGCTTTGATTTGCATTTCTCTAATGGCCAGGGACATTGAGCATCTCTTCATGTGCCTTTTGGCCATTTGTATTTCCTCTTCTGAGAGGTGTCTGTTCAAGTCTTTTTCCCATTTTGTAATTGGGTTGGCTGTCTTTTTGTTGTTGAGTTGGACAATCTCTTTATAAATTCTGGATACTAGACCTTTATCTGATATGTCGTTTCCAAATATTGTCTCCCATTGTGTAGGCTGTCTTTCTACTTTCTTGATGAAGTTCTTTGATGTACAAAAGTGTTTAATTTTGAGGAGCTCCCATTTATTTATTTCCTTCTTCAGTGCTCTTGCTTTAGGTTTAAGGTCCATAAAACCGCCTCCAATTGTAAGATTCATAAGATATCTCCCTACATTTTCCTCTAACTGTTTTATGGTCTTAGACCTAATGTTTAGATCTTTGATCCATTTTGAGTTAACTTTTGTATAGGGTGTGAGATATGGGTCTTCTTTCATTCTTTTGCATATGGATATCCAGTTCTCTAAGCACCATTTATTGAAGAGACTGTTCTGTCCCAGGTGAACTGGCTTGACTGCCTTATCAAAGATCAAATGTCCATAGATGAGAAGGTCTATATCTGAGCACTCTATGTGATTCCATTGGTCGATATATCTATCTTTATGCCAATACCATGCTGTTTTGACCACTGTGGCTTCATAATATGCCTTAAAGTCAGGCAGCGTGAGACCTCCAGCTTCGTTTTTTTTCCTCAAGATACTTTTAGCAATTCGGGGCACCCTGCCCTTCCAGAGAAATTTGCTTATTGGTTTTTCTGTTTCTGAAAAATAAGTTGTTGGGATTTTGATTGGTATTGCATTGAATCTGTAAATCAATTTCGGTAGGATTGACATCTTAACTATATTTAGTCTTCCAATCCATGAACACGGTATGCCCTTCCATCTATTTAGGTCTTCTGTGATTTCTTTTAATAATTTTTTGTAGTTTTCTTTGTATAGGTTTTTTGTCTCTTTAGTTAAATTTATTCCTAGGCATTTTATTCTTTTAGTTGCAATTGTAAATGGGATTCGTTTCTTGATTTCCCCCTCAGCTTGTTCATTACTAGTGTATAGAAATGTTACAGATTTTTGAATGTTGATCTTGTAACCTGCTACTTTGTTGTACTCATTTATTAGCTCTAGTGGTTTTGTTGTGGATTTTTCCGGGTTTTCGACATATAGTATCATATCGTCTGCAAACAGTGATAGTTTTACTTCTTCCTTTCCAATTTTGATGCCTTGTATTTCTTTTTCTTGTCTAATTGCTCTGGCTAGAACCTCCAACACGATGTTGAATAATAGTGTTGATAATGGACATCCTTGTCTTGTTCCTGATCTTAGGGAGAAAGTTTTCAATTTTTCCCCATTGAGGATGATATTAGCTGTGGGTTTTTCATATATTCCCTCTATCATTTTAAGGAAGTTCCCTTGTATTCCTATCTTTTGAAGTGTTTTCAGCAGGAAAGGATGTTGAATCTTGTCAAATGCCTTCTCTGCATCAATTGAGATGATCATGTGATTTTTCTGCTTTGATTTGTTGATATGGTGTATTACATTAATTGATTTTCTTATGTTGAACCATCCTTGCATACCTGGGATTAATCCTACTTGGTCATGATGTATAACTCTTTTAATGTGTTGTTCGAAAAGACTTTTGACAGCTCCCAATGCTGCCCTTTCTGGGCTTACCCAGTAGATGACACCATATAGTAAACTGTTCTCTGCAGTCCTAAGGAGGAACTGTATCTTTAAACCTCTACTGGCTCCACTTTTTTTTGTGTAGAAGCAATAGTTCTGGTGGTCCCTGCCCTGGGCAAGCTAAAACAGCAACTCAGAGCCAGTGACCTGACTTCGACAATCATTACACAGGTATCAGCCATGCCTACCCTCCTCTTTTGGGTAAAATGACTTCCTATACCTTTCCATCCACAGCAGCCAGCCAGTGACCAGGTCCTGAGTGCCACACCTTGAGAGGTGAGGATGGGCACCAGCAGCTGCCAGAGTGAGCTACTGTTATTTCTTTACTACAGTTTCTTAGCTTATTTATTCTCTTTTCCCCTGGATGCTGTAAAGTGGTCCCCTGGCCTGTGGAATTCTAGAGCAGTTGTTTCAGATGATTCCTTCTGTACACTCACTGTTTTTGGAGGAGGAGTGAATCCAGGACTTACCTACTCTACTATCTTCCTCTGACATCCCTGAAAGTGCACATTTTGTGTTTCTATTTTAGAAGTAACAATTTAATTGAGAATTCTCCTTCTCCCATCATCGCATCTGTCAACTGATGTGGATGGATTTCCCATATGGATAGATGAAATTGTCTCACCTTTGCTCTCAATCAACAATACTTCTTTCCCTGCTAAATCATTACCATCATCATCCAGGTATGCTAGAGTCTCCAAAAAAAATTTAAGAAAGAGAGAATAACTTGCTTTGACCTCAAATCTTCTATTCACCCAATTCTTTTCCCTGCTAGCAAAATTCCTCAAGAGGTATCTAGATTTACGATCACTAGTATTTCTCTTGCTTTATTTTTTGTCACTATTCCAGTCAGAATTTTGTTCACAACTGATCACTGACTGAATTGTAACTGAGGTCACTGATGCCATATATGTGACAAATCCAAAGGCTTGTCCTTAGTCATGATCTATGGGTAACATTTGAAATGATCAGTTCGTATTCATTTCAAACATATTCTTCAATTGATTTTCAGCACAGCAAGGCATCATTAGCTATTACCTCCCAGTCTCCTTTCTTGTACCTTCACTTCTTAATTTCTAAATATTATTTTGAATAATAAATTTGTCTTAAAATCTCTTCTCATATCTACTTGCATTCATTTCCAGAGTCTCCACATTCATCCAAGACTGTAAAATACTTTATTTAAAGTGATGATACAAAAACATGTATAAAATTATTTTAAAAATAAGAATACCCAGAATAAAATGGGGAAAAGGAAAATAGTACCATTAACTCAAACCATCTATTAGTATAAAAACAAGCAAACAATAAAAAAATTGCATGATTTTCTCGTTAACTGTAAAAAAACAGGCAAATTCAAAATATCCTTACTATGGTCAATTACATGCCCAAACTCATCATTGTCTTCAACCTGGAAGATGCTTTTGAACAGCAGCAGGTGACTATGGCAGAAAACTCAACAAAATGGAAAATTTTGGACAAGGGACCCAAGGAAAGAAAAGGTTACTTTCTGTGCCAAATAAAAAGTTTCTTCTAGGGAAATTTGATTTTATTAGAAGTTGAAATGTTATTCTTAGTGACATATATATTTTCCATAGATCCACAGAGCTTTGCACATGCAAAAAGGGAAATATAGGAATTTGGGAGAAGATGATATACTTAATTTTAAGTTTGTTCAAATTACTTAAGATTCTCTCCTCACAATTACCTTATCATATATCCATTATATAGGTGAAAAAATTGAAGATAAAAAAAACTAAATGACATGTACAAGATCTACCTCCAAAAAGTCTGCCTTTATACTTCATGTTCATAACTTTTTTACTCTACTTTTACCTCGGGTATTTTATTTCCAATAAATGCTAATTTAAAATATTAATATTCCATGTTTAATGACTAGGTATGTTTCTTGACACTGATATTTTCCTAATTAAAAATAAGTTATGAAATTATGAAAACATTTAAATATATGTTTGTGAATTTCAGAGTATTCAAGTGGAAAAAATAAAATATTAGCATTATAGGAAAAAACTCGCTTGCATCTGTGTTCTGGTTGTATGTAGTTTTGTGGGTTTTTTTAGTATTATTGAATGTTTATGAACAATCAAAATGCATGTAAATCCCCAGGTGATCATTTATATTTACAAGTCTCTAGATATTCATTATGCTTTAAATGGTAGTAAGATAATTAATTTGGAAATATAAATGGCGGGCTGAATATTAGTGGATTGTATATATTATAGTCAAGAGAAAATAACAGCCCAACTAATTTAGGACTGGCCTTGATTTACTTGAATAAAGCTTGCATATATGCAGAATAAATAATAATTCAAGATTTACATGAAATTCTAAAGATTTTCACCAGCTAAATATTCAGGAATTTTAGTTTAAGTCACTGGTAATAGTTTCTCAGACAATTCTACTTTGGAATAATTTTAAGCTTGCATAAATATTGCACTTCCTGAAATTGTGTTATGGAACTCTCATATATCCTCCTCTCAGATTCCGCAGTTGATATTTTACAAAATTTGCTCAAGCATCACTTTCTCACTCATTGCATGTAGCCACTAAGAAATTTTAGCCTGTCTGCAATCTAATAAGTTTCCTTGCCATAGTTTCATAGATGCTGAAAGAACTCAAGAGATGTTTGGGTCAAAGACAATGGACTTTATTACCCTCAGCATGAAAGGCAGCATTAGCTTCTTGTTCACACTGGTTTCTCTTGCCCACCTAATATTATGAGAGTGATAAAGAGGCAGACCCAGGTGAATATTACACATATAGTGAATCTGTATCACAGCTAGTTACTCCAAACTTAGGCAAGTCCCCACCTTAAGAGGAGGCTGCAATAAAATCCACTCAACTTTTGCCCCAGAGGGAGACATTATATTTATTATGCTGATAAGAAAAAAAATATGCCCCCTACCCAGTAAAAGAAGATCGTACCTTTATCTTATTTGCTATATAAATATCCTTGTAAAAACAGTATGAAATAAAATCTTTCTCAGGACTTGTAGAATTGCAAAAGTGCCATAGAGAATTGTCTCCAACTAATGAACACCCATTATCAGTTATCCTTTTCTGAATGATTAAAAGAATTTCCAAAAAGGAAGTCTTATTAGTTCTTAATATATAAGTACATATTTGCAAAATTATTTACTCCAATATAACCATGGCATAACCATGCAAATCAAGAAATTGATAATAATATAATATTATCATGCAATCCATAGATTCTAGTCAAATTTCACTGATAAACCAAAAATCTCTCTTTTTCCTTACTTGTACAATATCCAATCCAAGACCATGCATTGCATTATCATGTCTTTTGGTCTTCTTCAGTCCAGAATATCCCATCTTACACTGTCTTCCATAACTTTGATTCTTGAATCAATCCATGACTTTTTTTTGAAGAAGTACCAGAGTTGTGCTTTCCACTGCATCACATCATGGGGATAGGACATATGCACATGCTGGTGCTGTAATACAATCACCTGGTTAAGGTGGGGTCTGCACATTTTCTCTACTGTAAAGTGATGTTCTGTCTTTAGATAACTTTTGAAAATTTACTGGGAAATTACTGTGGAAATGCCTCAAGAACTTTAGCCCACCAGTTTTAGCAACATTGATGTTCCATGTCTTGAATCTTCACCCCCCATAAGAGTTTATTTTATCTTCTCATTTTTCCACTATGTATTGTGATTCTAAGCTATGGATGAATGTTCTCATAATACCCATGTATTTATTTATCCATTTATTTGTTTATATCTGTATAGATATAAAATTATCCAATGTGATCTAATCCATTACTGTTGTTATTTACATTGCTCAATTTATGTATATTTAATGAGTAAAAGGGCCATCAACTGACTCCTGTGTCCTTTGGACATATCTCCATGTTTTTTTTGAAAACTTCTTTATTTTCTGATACAGACATTCAGTCTCATCTTGTAATTTCTTTACCCAAGGCTGGAACTAGTTGTATTAGTTTGCTACATGCTGCTGGAAGGCAGAATGCCAGAAATGGGATGGCTTTTGAAAAGGGAATTTATTAAATTAAAAGTTTACAGTTCTAAGCCATAAAAAATGTCCAAACAAAGGCATCCAGAGAAAGATATCTTGACTCAAGAAAGGTCAATATCTATCACATAGGCAGGCATGTGGCTGGGTCTGTGGGTCCTTGTTCCAGGTTCCCTTGCTTTAGCTTCTGATGTCAGTGGTTTCTTCTCTAAGTATCTATGGGTCTTCATTTAGCTCCTCTGGGACACATCTTTGGTTTCTGGTTTTCTTAACATAGCATCTCATGGAAAGGCACATGGCAATGTCTATTGGGCTCTGCATCTCCAAATATCCATGTCTAGGTATCTCCTCTCTCTGTAAGCACTCCAAGCATCATCAAATATCTGCAGCTCTGTATGCTCTCTAGCACGTGCTCTCCAAGCATTTGAGCTTTCTCCAAAATGTTATCCCCTTTTAAAGGACTACAGTAAACTAATCAAGACCCACCTTGAATGGGTGGACTCACATCTCCATCTAATCAAAAGGCCATACCCACAATTGTGTGTGCCACATCTCCATGGAAACAATCCAATCAAAGGGTTTCCACCCTACAGTTTGATTCAGGATTGAAAGAAACATGGCTGCCTCCACAAGATTAGATTAGGAAAAATACATGGTTTTTCTGAGGTACATAAAAGCTTCAAACTGGCACACTAGTCTTTCACCCATTTCTTTATGGAGACTTGGTTCCTTTTCATGGAGGACGGCATTTGGTATTTAGAGAACATTTGTTTGCTTGGTATCCTCCTTTCTACTTAAGTTTTACAGAAGCCAGGACCTCTTAGATGACAGATTTAAGCTACCTATATCTAGATTCATATGCATATGCATATATATATCTACACATCTAAAATTACTTACACATTCATGCATTACCTGTATTTATATGTATATATAAATCTCTGGAAATATATTTGTAATAGCCTACCAATTCCATTTCGAATAATTTCCTCCTTTTCATATTTGTAAATCTCTTCTCTGGTAATGAGAATCCTGGTTTCTATTTTCTCCATATATCTACTAGTTGCTCAATCCCACCTTGATGAATCCATTCTCTTGACTATACCATCTACTTTCTAGACTGCTGGCGACATTGCTGTCTCCTAGGTATAATCAGCCCCAATCACACCATCAACGCTTTGACAGTGCACAACTTCATTTATTGTATGTACTTGGCCCCTCCAAGAGAAGAGATGCTTTTCAATTAAATCAAATTATTTAATTATTTAATTTTAAAGAAATGATTTTTTATTTTAATTATTTTAGAACCAACATCTTTTAATATGAAATTTTCCAGTGAGAAAAATGGTATTTGCAAAGTAGTTTAGAATCCATAAAATATCGGGAAGAAGTTACGCCGAAATATTTGACTGGAATTGCCTTAATATGATTCTATGTAGATTTTAGTACTAAAGGGTAATTTTTTGAATGTAGCTGATACCCAACTATTTTAGTCATTCACTTTTATTTTAGAGATGACATGCTACTAAATCATAAAATTCTGTTCAGTATAATCCCAATTGTGTACTGTTTCTGAGAAAAGAAAAGAAAAACAAAAGCCAGTAGCTTCTCAGAAATAGTGTCTTTGAACCATGATAGGCCATTATACACCTTCAACAGAATTGGGACAGTTGAGTTCCAGGAGTTGCAGATAAAACTCTCAATAACTTACGTGCCATAAAAAAGGAAATGCCTGGGTCATGATAGCTTTTCAAAATCCCAATATTATTTTTTAAAAATAAATACATTAAGAAAGAAGACTGCACCATTACTGCAATGAGTGAGACACTCTTTTGTCAAACCTAAATCAACATTCTTTGAGGCCTTAAAAAAAAAAGCTTACCTAGTCTCTCTGATTTTAAAAAAATGATAATAGAACACAGAACTAAAACCCTAATGGCAGTTGAACTGTAGTGAGATGCATTTTGATTTGAATAATTTTTGAGGAATATGAAGGTTTTCATGCCACAATATGAGTAAAAACTTGTTAAAGTAAAATTTAAAGATATGGACAAATTCAAAGGAATTTGTGAGGGACTTGTTGCCCTAAGGAAAGCTTTCAGAATGAGAACAGGTAGGGAATACAGCTGAAATGAGGTGTTAAATATATGAATGCAGATATATATTTTTTTCATGGGCAGGCACCTGGAATAGAAACCTGGTCCGGCATAGCACGTGAGCACTCTGCCACTGAGCCACCATGGGACTGCCCCAGACAATATTTTTAAACCAGTAAATGTTTAATGATATCTACTTATCTTATAGTAAAATTATACAGATAAATACTAGATGCACAAAAAAAAGTTAGCTATTTTTATTTTCTGATATGGATTCTGATAGTGAGCTTTTTTCAGAATGGAAGCATTCACTTGTTTTAAAACATACTAGATCGAGAATATTCAGTAGACCATTTAGGCATTTAACTTTCTTCATTCAAGGTCACCTTAGAAACCAAATGATTATGGTTTATATGTCAAAGCTAAAAAGTTCAAACAGAAGCTGGTACAAAATATGGCAAACAATTGCTTTTTATATAATCATGTACACAGATTAACTTTTTCTATTACTTAAAAGAACTACCATCAAAATGAAAATAAATGATTATCTATCTATCCATCTATATCTTGTAAGTTTAAGTATTAATCTTGAAAAATACTCAAAAATAACATAATTAAATTTGTAGATTTGGTGAATAAATATTGGAGCCAGAAGTAACATAATTACTGGTATGCATACTAACCTAAGGACTTAGCAGAAAATATGTGCATCTGCACTGTTAATGAGGGACTTCTACTGTATCACTTCATAACTCTACCATAATCCTTTGGTTTGCATTTATTCTTAACTGTTCTTCATTGACTATTTTGGTCATGTGGCTCAATCCCTCCACTAAAAGTCATTGTATAGTTCCCCAACTTAGCCTACATCATCATTGCTTCATTTTCATTTATTTATTTTTTTTATATATTCACAAAAAAGTTATCTTTTTTCTCAATTGTTTCATTACCCTGATACATATCTGATGTGGTAATTCTCTTTTCTGTGCTTTTTCATGTGTGAATGTTAGATTTTAAGCTTGCATTGTTTCCTTAAACAGAGGGACTCAGTCTCCGCAGGAAGCAACCCTGAGTTGATTTATTGTATTATAAACAGACCCAGAATATTAATGATAAACTTCTATAGGTGGTATAATTTCATCACAGAAAAAGAGTCAAAGGTTGGCAGATGAAGAAAATTCTCTTGAAAAATACTAAGGACATCCACATACAGAATTAGCTTGGGTTTGGGTCAATTCATATTTAGACAATTACTTATAAAAGAGAAGAGTAAAATGTGTGAATGACATTAAATATAAGAAAATGTTCCTACTGAAAATATGAAATACGTTCTGGATTTCTTAAGAATAAGACAAGTATTTCTCTGAATTATAAACTGAAAACTGACTAAGGAATGAATAGGTATGGAGTTAGTGCTCTCAATTCTGCAGTGCTATAAAAATGCATCCAGCTAAGTTGGACTGGCATGCCAGGAAATTCTCGCAACAGTACTGACACCAATGGTATAGAATAGGTGGGTTATTACAGTCAATAATACTTTTTAATATATACTATATTCTATACCAGTATAGAATATAGGTGGGTTATTACTTTGTGGCAATATATACAGGGCAGAAGGAAGTTTAGGGGCTTGATTTCTTGGCTACACACTGCAATTGTTTTCTTCACCTGTTTCACTGTCACTTTTTATTACCTTCTCTAAGAACAGAGTTTCTACTTTTTTATAGTTTGGATAGCTTGGCCTATTCACAACGCATAATGGGGAATTAAATAAACTAATAATGGTTAATAAATAATAAAAGAATCCTGTTTTATATTAACTGATCATTCTTTCATTTCTATTGGAATTCAGAATTAAGTAAATAGAATAGAGCTAAGAATTTGCTCTATGTTTAGTGTGGAGATCAGTTGTGTAAAAATAAGAAATTATCTGAGATGAACAGATGCCTGGTTAATAAACTTCCTACTCTATTTGCCTTTACCTACTTGTTCAAAGAAATTATTTAAATTTACCCAAATTACAACAAAGTAATATTTCAAGAAATACTTTGGATTTTAATTCTGTTTAACTATATTGCAGTGTTCCTGTAATATATTGACAATTCTGCATAATTATTTCTTCCCAAACTAGAAGGTATTAAAATAGTTTGGTTTGCAGAACTATGCATGTTTAAAACAGTATATTCAGAGTCAAATAAGATGAGTTCATATCTTTACTTACTTACCAGGCATTGAAAGAAAATTATTTAATCTGTTTGACTGTATAAGATTTTTGAGTCCCAGTTTGGTCCTCTATTAAATTTTACAAGATTAAATGGGCTACAGGTTGAACTATATTAAGAATATTTTAAATTATTAAAATTGGGAGCTCTTATTGTAAAGGTCATCATCATCATCATCACTGAATATAAATTTATTTCCTACATATTCCATGAAAGGCACATGTTATTTGAGTCCACAAATGTTTAACAAGTCCATTTCCCTAGGAATAAGTTACATTCTAATATTAGCACATTCTATTAATCTAAATCAATTTTATATTGTCAAATATGTATGCAATTGATCATCCTTTCCTGACCTAAGAAGCTCTATAGCAACCATGTTCATCAATAAAAAGCTATTACACAAGACAAGAATGGTGAGAGAAAGTCTCAAAATAGTTTGTATATTATATTTGCATCAATCACGATAAAAGTAGAAAACTGCAAGAACACATTCTATTGCCTGACAAGCACCAAGGAGTGTCTACCACTACAATATATGGCAATCATATTTAACATAGGCTAACAGAAATGTACAACATTTGCCATGTAGGCTCTCTGTACGTATACTCATGTATATGTACATGAATTCGCAGAGTATATGGAATTCACAGAGTATAGAATTCATAGAGTATATGGAAATTCACAAAGTATATGGAAAATCTTTTTCATTTGCTTATATAGATTTTTTTAAGATCCATTAATGCAATAAACACTTATAGAAAACAACTATATATATCAAACAAGTAATTAGATCCTGTAATTAGAGCCCAAAAGAAAGCAGATATATTCTCTGTTCCCAAAAACTCACAAGCTAAATGAAAAGATTATCATTAGAATAACTATATCGACAGTAGCTAGATGACCTCCATATTCTACTTGCAATTGCACTCAGTCAAAAAATACTTTGAGTTTATCTGTGTGTCCACTGGAGGGAGTAGTGGGGGAGAGGAACAAGGATTAAGTGGAAGAAACGCAGACATTTTCACAAAGTTTTCAATATTAGAAAGTGCATTTATTTTGATATAGTACTGCAGAGATTGAACATGGAGAGATGATAAGCAATGAATGTATAAAATTCTTTAGTGCCAGCTTCAGATATTCAGGCCTGATTTTTCAGTTGTGTGATGTGATATAAATAGTTTTGAAAATGCATTCATCAATTCATATTTATCCATTCAAAAATATTTACTGACTACTTAGCAAGTGCTAGGAACTATCTAAACACTGGGAAGACAATGTTAAGGAAAAATGCACACATTTATTGCTTTCATAAAGCTTACAATCCAGTGAGGGGAGTCAGCTATGATTGAAATAATCTCATAAATGTATACACATTTAAAAAGAGACAAAAAAGTGATAAGTGGTGTATGAGTAAAAAGGAAATAAGCACTGTGAAGGAAAGGATAAAATGCTATGACAGCATATATCAAAAGAAAGTAACGGTAGAAGTGATGGAAAGGAAGTATAAGTTCTTATACTTAGATATGAAATATAAGATAATACTAATTATAAATAGATGATTGATAATATAAATTATTAATTATATATTAATGATAGAAGTATTGGAGAGGAAGTGTAAGTTCCTTATATCTAGATATTAAGAATTTTAGCCCCAGAAAGGAGATTAGGAAGGGATTGGGAGATCATTCCGGGCAGAAGGGGCTGTTGATGCAAAGGCATCATGATTAGGTGGTGCATATCCATTTTGTGAAATCGAAGTCCAGTGTGTCTGGAGCACAGGCTATGAAGAGAGGCAATTTGGCACACAAATATCAAGGTTGCATACAAATATTAAACATATGCTTGTCTTTCAAGAAAATTAATAAAAAATAACAATAAATAATTATATGGGTAGTGAGGTTTTCCTCACAATGCTCAGAGCTACTTTAAGGATTCTGGCTTAGAGCAAAGGCTTCTTCGTACCATCATTTCATCAGGTATAGATCACTTGAGATAGAGCTCAACCAGATTTGAGAAGGAAATGGAATTGTATTTCAGAATGATAATCCTGACAGTAATGTAGAGAATGATTGGATGTGGGGAATTAGAGGGCAAGAAGAGAAAGACAATAATTCCAAAGTTGAGGCTACTTCAATCATCTTTTGCTGTGTAACAAATCATTTCAAAATTTAGTGACTTAAAAATTTGTTTTTTTTTTTTTTTACATGGGCAGGCACTGGGAATCAAACCTGGGTCCTCTGGCATGGCAGGCGAGCATTCTTGCCTGCTGAGCCACCGTGGCCTTCCCAAAAATTTGCTTTTAACCTGTGTGCTATAGCATATTGAAAATGATTGGTTTCAACTTAACATTAATCATATCCTAGATTGGATATATTGTTTTCCAATGAAAACAGGATTCTGTTTGCATAAAATCAAGAGAATGGCTATTGAGTAGGCAATTATTAAAGTCCGAAAAAATGTTTTTATACATCAGGCAATTTTGTGTTCTGGAATTTGGGCACAATAGAGATGGTTCAACTCTGCTCAACAATACTTGAAGCTTCAGCTAGACTGAACTGATCTCTCTCTCTCTATTCCACTGACCTCATGTCTAATTGCAATTCTTCTCAGTATGGCAGCCTCAGCTATATAGATTTCTTACACGAACACTGAAGTGAAACATCTGATCCTCTTAAAGACTCGGGCACACTATGCTTACACCTTTGGTCAAAGTAGTGACATGCTTGCCAAGATGAAATAATACTTGCAAGTCTAAGTTTTTTTTGATTTCTCACTGATCACTTAATTATTGGATAATGAATTTGGAAAATAATTTTGAATATATTTGCTCAATTTTAAATTCAGTGACTACTGGAATCTGACAGCTCTTTCAACAGAAATACAAGTAGATAAACCTCAGCTTCATTGAATCTAGTCCTTTAACCTTTTCTCACTGTTCATTTGTGTTCTTAGAGTCCCATAAATCAGATGACATTAGCTGATGTACAATAATACCTCACCTCTTGTTAAGTTGCCCGATTCACTCTTCAGAGATGCAGATTAATCATCAGTATGAAAAAAATTGGAACGACTTTTTGACATTTCAACCTTTTTAAAACTATTAGCAAATAATTAAAGAAAATTGTGGTGCCCAGATCTGACTTTCTAAATGGCATTCATTTTGAATATGATTCAGAGCCATTGAAGAAATATTAAAACCAGGTCTCAAATGGAAAATACGGGGTAAGCCTGAATATTTTGCTGTACAAAATATGAAGAAATGTTAATAAAAGTGATGGAAATATAACAGATAAAATTTCCTTGAACTATTGTCCATTGTCCAAATTAGGAATAATTTGATAATCAAAAAGAGTAATGATGGTAATTGAAGTGAAGACTTCATGAGTCCATAAAGATACAAGAATATGGGAGAGGGATGGAGGGAAAACTCTTCCTTATAGAAGAATAAAAGATGAATAAAAATAATAGAATTATAAAAATCATTTTGAAATCATTAATGCAAGCATTGATTCAGGCAACAGCCATCAATTAATTAACAAGCAATTAGTTAAGTGTGATTGTGGAAGAGAATGCTCACATGGCCACCTGTCATCTCACAGGTCTCACAGGTTACATATTTCACAGGGTAAAAATATATATTTTTAAATGAGTCTAGTAAAGCTCATTTTAATTCTGGTCAAACAGCATCACAAGATTTTAATATCAATGGAGGTGCAAAGAGTTGGAAAGAATTTTGTTCTCTCTGTATAATGAGAAAAAAAAAAAACACTAGACAAACAGCTAATTAACAACTTTTCCTGAATCCATACGAAAACTGACTCCACAGAACAAGGAACAAACCCAAAATCTATAGAGAAACAGGTGGCTACAGGGAGAAACTGAACCTGATCATTTATTATGCACCAATGATTACATATCATGCCATTTTTTTTTATTAATTAGAAAAAAAAGAAATTAACACAACATTTAGAAATCATTCCATTCTACATATGCAATCAGTAATTCTTAATATCATCACATAGATGTATGATCATCATTTCTTAGTACATTTGCATCGATTTAGGAAAAGAACTAGCAAAACAACAGAAAAAGATATAGAACGTTAATATAGAGAAAAAATAAAAATAATAATAATAATAAAAAATATATATATATAAAGGAAAAAGAAAAAAACAAAAGACATAAACAAACAAATGAACAAACAAAACAAAACAAAAAACTATAGCTCAGATGCAGCTTCATTCAGTGTTTTAACATAATTACATTACAATTAGGTATTATTGTGCTGTCCATTTTTGAGTTTTTGTATCTAGTCCTGTTGCACAGTCTGTATCCCTTCAGCTCCAATTACCCATTATCTTACCCTGTTATCAAACCAATTTTAATGAATGGTTGAAGTCAGAGTGTGAGCTAGTGAGGGAGAATAAATCCTCTGAGGGATGCAAAGTGGGGTTTCCATTCTCATGCAACATTTTCTGAAAGGAACACACATTGTTCCCACAGGGAAGATAAAAGAGAAACCTCAAAAAGCCTATGAGGGGAAGGTAGCCACTGTTAAAATCTAAACAAACTTCTCTCCCTTATGTCTCATATGGGACAAAGTCTTAACTTGCAGGAGCAAGTTCCAATGAGGATTCTATTGGAAGACAACTGAAGCTGGGAAAAGGGACAGAAGTACAACACCAAAACTCTTCTCTGATCTATTCCCCTTATCACCCCAAGTATCAAAAGCATTTATCTGCAGAAGGAAGGGCACAAAAACCATAGCATAATATTGTGACTCAGAATAGGGATTGGGGAAAAATAAGAATCTTTACTCAGAGGAGTGCCAGGAACACATATAAGGCCAGGCAATCCTCCGGAAGGAGGGTCAGGAACACTAGTGGAGACAACATTCCTGAGACCCAGTTTACGGTACTTGGGGAGGATAAAGATTAATCAGAATATGAGAGAACATTGCTGCTCCCCACTCCTCTAGCAAGCGAACAAGCTTTGAAAAACACAACATTGAAGTACAGCTTGAAGAACTGTAAAAGACAGAATCTTTCTGTGGGCGCACAAAATAAGACCCAGAGCCAAAGAAGGAAACAGAACTGAGGCATCATTAAGTATTGCTAGAGGAATTGGAGTCCAGTGCACTGACTGTAAAGGTAGTCAACACAAACTTTAAACCCAAATCAATTTCCAACTAATACAAACTCCCACATTAATACGTAGAAGAAAAAAAAGCATGACTATATGCAAAACTGAGAATACAGTTACCTCAGTATCCACCATCCTAGAAAAGTGTCTTACTTTCAACACCAACAAAAAACATACACTAAAGCCAGACAATCACAGAAAAGAAAAAGCTGTCATAAAAGCCCAACTCAGATATGCTACACACTATAGAAATATCCGAGAGTGAATTTTAAATGACTATAATTAGTATAAAAAGCTTTAAGGGAAAGGTAGATAGCATGCAAGATCAAATAAATTATTTCATCATAGAAATGGTAACTAAATGATCAAATTGAAATGCTAGAAATAAAACACAATAACAAAAATGAGAGTATTTTTAATAGAGTTGTCATAAGACTCAGTGACATAAGGAAAAAATCAATAAATTTTAGTTTGGTCAACAGAAATTATCCAAACTGAAACTTAAAAAGAAAAATTGGTGAAAAAGCATAACCAGACTGCCTAAAATGGTGAGCAATATCTAACATTCTAACATATGCATAATTTGGAATCCAAAAGGAGAAAGAAAGAATGTGAAAGAAGTAATGTTTGAGATAGTGATGACTGACAATGTGCCCAAACTATTGAGACACTAAACCAAGTATCCAAAAATCTCAAAGATCTGGTATTTGAAGCAGGAGAAATATAAGAAAATCCACATTAGGCATATAATATTGAAACTGTTGAAACCAAAGAAAAAGGAAAAAAGAAAGAAAGAAACCAGCAGAGTAGAGGGGGCAATGTAATCTACATTTGTTGTTATAAATGGAATAAATGAAGATAAAATTTAATTTTATTGCCTTCAATTGTTCTAAATATGACCATTTAAAACAATACTAGTAAAAATCTTTTGCTTTTATAGCATATGTTAAAGTGAAATGGATGAAAATAATAGCACAAATGATGGAGGGAGGGCTTATAAATACACTGTAACGTTCTTATACTATATGAGAACCAGTATATTATTTACAGGTAGACTCGATTTATTTGAAAAGTATATTGTTAATCACAGGGAAATCATTTTAAAAGTTAATAAAGTGATATATAAGTAATAAGTCAAAAGGGGAGAAAAACAGGAATCATAAAAAATGCCCAATTAACCCAGAAAAGGTATAAATGATTAAAAAGAAGCAAAGAATAAATGATAGTTCATAATCCTGTTTTATCAATAATCACTTTAAAAGTAAATAGTGTACTTTGGAGGTACAGGGGTAGTTCAGTGGTAGAATTCTTACCTGCCATGTGGGAGACCTGGGTTCAATTCCCAACCCATACACTTCCCAAACAAACAAACAAGCAGAGAAGCAAATGAAGAAACACAAACAAACAAATCAATAAACGATGCTGCAACAAGGGGATAAGTAAAATAAATACTGGACTTTAAAAATCATTGCTTTTTCTTTCTTTTCTTTGTATAAGTTATATTTAACAATAAAAAATGTGTTTAGGATGCATGGGTGGTTCAGTGGTAGAATTCTTGACTTCCATGTGAGAGACCTGAGTTCAAGTCCCCAACCATGCACTCCCCCCCACAAAAATGTTTTCAAAAAAGTAATCTAAATATAGCAATTAAAAGGCAACATTTTTAATGCAAAATCCAACTATATGCTGTCTACAGGAAATTAACTTTTATTACATAGTTACTAAAAGTAAAATAATGGAGAAACCAATTCACAATGAACTATGATATATGCAAATGTACAAAAAGTCAACCAATACCTTGGGGGATCCCAGGATAGAATTGAGACTGAAACAATTGAATCCAACTGTACTACAAATACAAAATCCAACCTCAGTATGGAGGATAGGCAAAAAGATCGTGGCTGTAATAGAGTCGCACATACTTAGTTTACTGAGGCTACTATAACAAAATATCACAGACAATGGTTGAAAACAACAGGAATTTATTTTCTCACAGTTCTGGAGTCTAGAATGATTGAAGTCTGAAATAAAAATTTTGGCAGGACCATGCTTCTTCTGAAGTCTGTAGGGTTCTGGCAGAGCCTTGCCAGCTATTTATGGCATAACTCAATCTCTGTCACTGTCACCTGAACATCTCCCTGTCTCCTATTCACTATGTTCACTTTTCCTCTCTTTTCAAGGGCAGGTCATATTCAATTTTATCGCACACTAATTTAGTTTGATTTTATCTCAACTTCAAAGATTCTATTTACAAATAAATTCACATTCACAGGCCTGGGTATTAGGATTTGAGCATATCCTTTGGGGGAAATTCAATACATAGTCATATATGTATGTGTGTGATAGATAGATAGATAGATAGATAGATAGATAGATAGATAGATAGATAGATAGATAGATAGATAGATAGATAGATAGATACAGATAGATATTGGACTGCTGACAGCTTTTCAACCCCAAGACCCTCAAATCCCTCTTTTTCCACATCTGATCAAGCTATAAGAAAGCACACTTTCTTCCCACCAATGGGAAATTCAAACCACACTAGTACTAGCCTGCTAAAATGTGGGAAAACTCACTGGAACCCCAGCCTGTAACTACACATATGCAAATACACACATTAATAAGTTGTCTATCCTTGCTCGCTCCAGTAATTTTTGTACCTGATTGGATACTCACACTGTTCTTCTAAGAAAACCTCATTATGTGAATATAAAATCTCTTCAGACCCACCCATTCGGTGTGTGTGTGTGATATAATCAATCTTGATACCTAGGCAAATTTAAGGTGGGAGATTTCATGCTGTCTTCATGGAGTAACCATAAGATCACTGAACAATGCATATTTGTATAAAGTTCTTTAGACTGTATGCTATAACCCTACCCATTTATAATGCACGGTCACACTCTAAATCTCTTTTCCCCACATACACACACATACAAGATACATATTAGAAATCTAGAAACTATATGTGTAGTATGATTAAGCATATTAAATATAGTATAAGTTATGAGAGCTAGGTTTCTCAATTGCAGAGTAAAAAATACAAATAATTAAGTGGGGTGGGCTAGAATGAACCCAGAAGTGTAACTGAAGTCAAAGATACAAGTACAAATTTATTTTAATGTGTGCATATTTTATTTTGGCTAGATAGTACTGAAATACTTTTACATATGTAACAACAAGCACATTCAATATCTATATATTGATTTATAAGTATAATTTTCAATTAAACAAGTCAAGGTTCCTTAGAGAGGTTGCTGACTCTAGATATCTGACTAAGAAATTAGGGAAGTACTAAAATAAAAGAAGAAAACAAAAAGCAAATGAGGGCATATAAAAGAGACACAGGAGCCAATCTGAAAAACTCCCAATAGTCAAAACAAAAACAATTCAGCGATGATGATGATGATGAAAATAATGGATTATACCCCAAACAATAAACTACCCATGAGTCAATATTGACAAATAGTGTTTAAAAATAATTGAAAAGTGAGGAAAAGGGATAAAATATTTTTATACCAAAATTTCAAATAAGACATATAGATTCCTCTATTCTAGGAAGAGGAGCTTAATTTCCCTCCCCTTGAATATGGGCTGGACTTCATGACTCTCTTCAAAAGATTAGCATATGTAAGAAAGCAATAACTTTACAGTGGTGAAACTTGGAAGACATCACCTTAACCAAGCAATCAAGATTAATATTACCAGTGCTGGTTCATATTGATATGAATCCTTAATATGGTGCTTTGAGAAGGGACGATCATGTCTATGGCAGCTTTTCCAACAATACACAAACCCTGTTTAATCATAAGAAAACTTCAGACAAACTCAAATTGAATTTCATACTAAAAAGTACCTGACGAAATCTCTTCAACAATTTCTAGGTTATAAAAAAATGTCCAAACTGAAGCAGACTAAAAATGAATAATGACTGAATGCGATATTGTATCATGAACTTGATCTTTGAACAGAAAAGTACCTTAATGGAAAAATTGATTATGTCAGAATAAAGTCTGTTGTATAATTAATAGTATTGCACTATTGTAACTAATAATTTTAATAAAAATACTATGATTATTTAAGATGTTAACATTAGTGCCAAACTAGTTGAAGGTTATGTAGCGACTCTCTACTAGCTTTGAATCTTTTCTCTAAATCAAAAGTTATTGGAAAATAAAGAGTTTTTTTTAAAAAAAACACCACATATTTAGTGTAATGTAACCAGCTTACATTATTTCCTACTCTTATGATGCAATATTATGCAACACAACCTATATAATAATTTCCTCTCCAAAATTGTTTATCTCAAACATGAGAAAATTATAAAAATCACCTCTACTCATGAGGAAATAGTAAAGAAAGTTCAGAATTTACACATTCTACTAGAAAATTGGTCTGGGTTTGGGAAAAAAAAACTAACATTCATTATGGGAAAGTTGTGAGTTATATTAGTTTCCTAGAGCCACCATAAAAAAAAAATTACCACTATATTGAGAGCTTAAAACAAGCGAAATTGTTCTTTTACAGTTTGGAAGGTAGAATTCCAAAACTAAGGTGTCAGCAGGGAAGTGCTCCCTCTGAAGAAGGCTCTAAGGAAAAAAATCTTCCTTGACTCATCTATCTTATGGTGACTCTAATAGTATCTTGGCTTGTGGCAACATCACTCCAATCTCTGCCTCTATCCTGATATACCTGTTCTCTCTTTCTATCTTCCCCCACTCTGTCTCTTATAAAGATCCTTGTTGCATTTAGAGCCCACCTGGATATTTCAGGATGATCTCATCTTAAGATCTTTAGCTTAATTACATCAGCAAAGACTGTATTCTCAAATGATGACATATTCACAGATTTCAGGAGAGGAACGTAAGTTTTCAGGAGCCACTATTCAACTCATGAAAGGGGGAAACTATAAGGAACAATCAAATGCAATGAGTGATACTTGGCTGGAGTGTGGATGGGAAAATATCTGAAGAAAAAACAGTGAAATAAATGGAACTTTCAATCTGGGATGTGTACCTATTAGATATTATGTATTATATGAGTTATATTCCTTGAATGTGATAATGATATTTTGGCTATATAGGAGAATATATTGGTTCTCAGGAACTACATACAGGTATGTTTGGATTTGAGATAATCCTTAAAACTTACTTTCAAATAAATAGTGAAAAACTTACTTTTAAATAAAAAGAAATAGTGTTGGGCAGTGTGAAGGTGGCTCAGTGGCAGAATACTCACCTGCCATGAGGGAGACCCAGATTCGATTCCTGATGCCTGCCCATGCAAAAAATAAAATAAAAAAAAAAAAGAAAGAAAGAAATAGTGTAGTAGTGTGTGGGCACTACTGCAGAGGCATAACTAATAAGAGAGAGAGGGAAGAGACAGAAATATGGCAAAATGTTAAATTTAGGTAAATCTAATTTAACAGTACACAGATTTGCATCATATTTGTTTCAATGTTTTTAATTTGAAACAGTGTGTGTGTGTGTATATTATCATATAGGCTTGCTTTAGAATATTTGAGATAATTTCTTCTTGATTTATGAAGTCATTAGTGACTATATAGATCAAGACTTAACTTGTTTTTTAGTAAAGTTCTCGATGAGTCAATCAATAGCCAAGTTCATTTCAGAGTGCAAATCTAAGGGACCTTGGAAACATTTCCTTCGGTTGAGCCAGAATTATTTTATTTTATAATTAAAATATTTTATTTTATTTTACATATTATATTATTTTACATGAATATAGTATTTAATTTTAAAGTTAAAAAAATGCCAAGGTCTACATTCTGAAAGAGTAAAGAATTATTTCTTGTTTTCAAAAGATTGTAACTATAAATGACAAATAAGATCTTTCCTGTTAAAGACCTTATTAGCATCTTTCTTGGTGTTCTATAACTTTCTATTTAATCTAATAAAATAAGAATGTGTAATTGCTTAATTTTATCCTACTTAGCAAATTTACTAAATATATATATATATACCTGAATAAGTATTACCTGAGACACTCATATATATTTCATTCATTCATTAGACTTCAAGAATCATTCCTTCAAGAATAAGAACCTTGTTGGTTAGCTGATGGCTGGGGGTAAGAGGCCGTACTGAGTCAGTCAGTCACACAGACACAGAGCACACAGCACACAACTCAGGAGACAACCCTCAGGGGTGAGTGGCAGGTGTCTGCTTTATTGAGGAAGTGCACAGGCTTATATAGGCTGGGAGCATGCAGGGACACGTGTCGGGCTGGGATTGGTCACCGTTGTTGCTAGGGCGGAGGGCAGATTTAAGGCCAGCCATTTTGTGTTGCCTTGCATGAGCCACGGCAGCCATGTTGGCGAAATTTTATGATTTCTCCATCATAACCTCAGCTGACATTTCAGGGGAAGCTCACAAGCAATGGTTCTTGAAAGTGGGAGATATGAAGTCCTGGCCATTTCAGTCTAAAACAACAACTTTGATAGGCCATTTAGCTTTTAGTGCAGTCAGCCTTGGATTTAATAGGACTTCTTCTGCAGCTCAACTTCTCCCATTCACCCTCTGTCCAGACCCCTTCCTCTTCTCCCCAAGCCCCTTTCCTCAGATATATTGCTTCCATAGGCACACTTAATAAATGTCTTGCATGCAGAACTTCCAGAGTCTGCTTCTTGGAGAAGCCAACCTGTGATAGACATATTTTTAAAAATAGCCTGAAGTAGTTGAATCTCTAGCCTTATATGTTATCTTAATTTTTTCCAATGTGCTTACATTTTTATTTTAATTTCAGGGTTGCCTTAAATCCTAAATCATATTGTCTTTTCTTTCTTAACTTTTTTATTGTATAGGATAGCATATATGCAAAGCAAATAAATAAAAACCAATAGTTTTCAAAGCACTCTTCAACAAGTAGTTACAAGAGAGATCTCAGAGTTTGTCATGGGCTACCATACAATCCTCTCAGATTTTTCCATCTAGCTGCTCCAGAATATAGGAGGTTACAAGGCTTAAATATTTTTATCATCACAATCTATTTTTTTTCCTTCTTCTGTGAAAAATAATATACATACAAAGAAACAATAAATTTCAAAACACAGCACCACAATTACTTATAGAACTAATTTCAGAGTTTGACATGGGTTACAATTCCACAATTTTAGGTTTTTACTTCTAGCTGCTCTAAGATACTGGAGATTAAAAGAGATATAAATGTAATGATTCAGCACTCATATTCATTTATTAAATCCTATCTTCTATGTGTAACTCCACCATTACCTTCGATCTTTCCATAACTCCCTTTAGGGTTGTTTGGGCTATGGCTATTCTAAATTTTTCATATGGGAAGGATCTGCCACTAATATGGGGTAGGAAGATGAAACTATCTGATATTCTGGAGAGGCTGGGCTAGGTTTCTGGACTTATCTGGACCAGGGACCCATCTGGAGGCTGTAGGTTTTGGGAAAGTTACACTAGTGCATGGAACCCTTGTGGAATCTAATATATTGTCCTTGGTGTTCTTTAGGATTGGCTGGAATGATCCTGGTTGGGGGTTGGCAGGTTATGATAGGTAGCAAGGTCTAACTGAAGCTTACATAAGAATAGTCCAGAGTAGCCTCTCAACTTTGTTTGAATTCTCTCTGCCACTTCTTTTCCCCTTTTGCTCAGGATGGAATTGTTGATCCCATGGTGTCAGGGCTGGATTCATCCCTGGGAGTGATCTTCCATGTTGCAGGGAGACTTTCACCCCTTGGATGTCATGTCCCATGTAGAGGGAAAGCCAATAATTTCACTTGCAGAGTTGGGCTTAGAGAGAATGAGGCCACATCTGAGCAACAACAGAGGTCTTCCAGAAGTAACTCTTAGGCATGCCTATAGGTAGTCTAATCTACATAAGCTTCTGCTACCTACATAAGCTTCACAGAGTGAGACTCATGATCAACGGCATGGCCTATTGATTTGGGGGTCCCTAAAGTTTGACATAGTATCAGGAGATTCCCTGATGATAGGTTCAATAGCTCCATGTGCTTTCTCCCATCCTTCAAGGGACATTGCTTATACTCTTTTATTATCTGGCTAATATACTCTAGGATGTATCCAGGCATTACAATAATCTATACAAGATTAAAGGACCTTTTTCTTATTCTGGATTTATTCAGCACAACCTTCGTTTATAAGTATGCATCATCATTCATCAATCTACTTCTCAGTCATTGCATCCTTTAGCCACCTGCCTTCGTCAGGCATCATGTAGAGGGCCCAAAGTCCACAGCCCATCAACATTCTCAATTTTAGATAATTTCATTGTTCCCAAGAGAAAGAAAACCAATAAACACACTCTTGCCAAAGAGGAAAATAAACCTCCTTTTTACTCTTGTCCTTCCCCGCATTATTCACCTCTGCTGTTGCTCTGGTAATCATGATGATTTCCTTCTGAACATAGCTCATAGAATGCAATAGCAGTTTTCCCCCCGTACCCTGGACTTAAACACTCTTTGTACACAAATCATATCTTTAAAATACTTCTTGCAAGAACTAATTCATATTCCTAGTGTTAATCAGCAGAGCACATAGGTCTATACAAACTTTTTCAATCTTGTTCATCTTCAATGTAGTAATATTACTTATAGACCCACTAGAGAACCACCTTTACTCCTATCTATTCCCTCACATTGGAGGTCAACCTCATTAGATAACAGTTCACCCATCTCTAGCTTATATGTATCACTAAGTCCCCTATATTCTATATTACAAGCCTCTGATTATATCTTTATGCTGGTCATAAAAGTGGAATCATACAATATTTGTCCTTTAGTTTCCCTGTAATTTCACTCAGCATTATGTCCTCAAGGCTCATCCATTTTACGTACTTCAAGATGTCATTTCATCTTACTGCTGCATAATATTCATCATATGTATATAACACATTTTGTTAATCACTCATCTGTTGATGGGCATTTGGCTTGTTTCCATCATTTGGTGATTGTGAATAATGCTGTTATGAACATCAGTGTGCAAATGTGTGTTTGTGTCATTGCTTTCAGCTCTTCTGGGTATATACCAAGTAGTGCTATTGCTGGATCATAGGGCAACTCGATATTTAGTTTCCTAAGGAACCACCAAACAGTCTTCTATAGTGGCTGCACCATTATACATTCCCACCAGCAGTGCATAAGCATCCCAATTTCTCCACATCTTCTCCAATACTATAGTTTGCTATTTGTTTAATAACAGCCATTTTTAATTAAAGTGTGAGTTGATATCTCATTGTAGTCTTGATC
The DNA here is from genome assembly GCF_023851605.1 of Tamandua tetradactyla. Lineage (NCBI taxonomy): Eukaryota > Metazoa > Chordata > Mammalia > Pilosa > Myrmecophagidae > Tamandua > Tamandua tetradactyla. The sequence goes on from NC_135345.1 coordinate 60,122,768, forward strand.
TGCATTTCCCTTCTAGCCAATAAAATGAGCACCTCTTCATGTACTTTTGAGCCATCTGTAATTGCTCTGTAGAAAAAATACCTATTCATATCTTTAGCCCATTTTATAATTAGGCTGTTTGTCCTTTTATTGTTGAGTTGTATGATTTCTTTGTATATACAAGAAATCAAGACTTTGTCCAAAATGTGAGTTCCAAATATTTTGTTTCATTCAGTTGGCTGCCTCTTCACCTTTTTGATAGTCTTTTAAGGGGCAGAACTTATATATATATAATAACATATATATATATATACGGACTGACACTGGGAATCAAACCTGGGTCTATGGCATAGCAGATGAAAATTCTACCTGCTGAGTCATTGTAGTCCACCCAGAAGCATTTGATTTTGAGGAGTTCCCATTTACCTATTTTTTCTTTTGTTGCATGTGCTTTGGGTATAAAGTTTAGGAAGCTACCTCCTATTACTAAGTCTTGAAGATGTTTCCCTACATTTTCTTCTAGAAGCTTTATGGTGCTAGTTCTTACAATTAGGTGTTTGATCCACTTTGTGTTAATTTTTGTGTAGGGCATCAGATAGGGGTCCTCTTTCATTATTATGGCTATTGATATCCAGTTCTTCCATGTGCAATTACTGAAAAGACTATTTTGTCTCAGTTCAGAGGATTTGGAGACCTTGTCAAAAATCAGTTGACTATAGATTTGGTGGTCTGTTTCTGCACTCTTGATTTAATTCCGTTGGTCAGTGCTTTTATCTTTGTGCCAGTACCATGCTGTTCTGACCACTGTGGATTTATAATAGGTTTTAAAGTCAGGGAATGTTAATCCTCGCACTTTGTTTTTCTTTTTTAGGATGCTTTTAGCTATTCAGGGTCTCTTTCCCTTTCAGATGAATTTGGTAATTAGCTTTTTCAAATCTTCAGAGTAGGTTATTGAAAATTCGAGTTGTACTGTGTTGAATCTGTAGATCAATTTGGGGAGAACTGACATCTTAACTATATTTAGCCTTCCTATCCATGAGCAGGAAATGTTCTCCCACCTATTTAGATCTCCTTTGATTTCTTTTAGCAATGTTATGTAGTTTTATGTGCACAAATCCTTTACATCCCTGGTTAAGTTCATTCCTAAGTACTTGATTATTTTAATTGCTATTTTGAATGAAGGTTTTTCCTTAACTGATTCCTCAGTTAGGTCATTGCTTTTATATAGAAACATTACTGATTTTTTCACATTAATTTTATAACCCACTACCTTGCTGAATTTGTTTATTAACTCAAGTAGCTTTGTTGTAGATTTCTCAGGATCGTCCAAGTATAATATCATATCATTGGCAAATAATGGCAGTATTAGTTCTTCCTTTCCAATTTGGATGCCTTTTATTTCTTTATCTTAAGCAACTTTTGGTTTCATTGATTCTTTCTATTCTTTTCTTATCCCACTCATTTATCTCTGCTTCAATCTTTGCTATTTCTCTTCTTCTATTTGCTTTGGGATTAGTTTGCTGTTCTAAGTTCCTCTAGGTGTGCTGTTAAGTCCTCAATTTTTGCTCTTTCTTGTTTTTTAATATAGATATGTAGGGCAATCAGTTTCCCTCTTAGCGCAGCCTTTACTACACCCCATAAGTTCTGATAAGTTGTATTTTCCTTCTCATTCATCTGCAGATAGCTATGGATTTCTTGAGCAATTTCTTCTTTGACCCACGGGTTCTTTAAGAGTGTATTATTTAATCTCCATGTAATTGTGAATGTTCTCTTTCCTTGGTGGTTATTGAGATCCAGCTTCATCCCACTGTGATCAGAGAAAGTGCTTTGAACAATTTAAATATTTTTCAATTTATACAGACCATTTTGTGGCCTAGCATATGATCTATCCTGGAGGATGTTCCATGAACACTAGAGAAGAGTGTACATCCTGGTGTTGTAAGGTGTAATGACCTATATATGCCTGGTATGCCTAAATAATTTATCAAGTTATTTAACTTCTCTCTTTCCTTGATGATCTTCTGTCTGGTTGTTCTAGCTATAGAGGGGAGTGGAGTATTGAAGTCTCCTACTATTACTGTTGAAACATTAATCACTCCCTTCATTTTTACCAATGTCTGTCTCATGCACTTTGGAGCTCCTTGATTGGGAGCATAAACATTTATGATTGTTACATTTTCTTGGTGAATTGACCCTTTAATTAGTATATAGTATCCTTCTTTGTCTCTTATGCTGTCTTTGCATTTAAAGTCTATTTTGTCTGATATTAGTACAGTTATTCCTGCTTTGTTTTGGTTACAACTTGTGTGGACAATTTTTTTCCATCCTTTCATGTTCAATCTGTTTTTACCCTTATGTCTAAGATGAGTCTCTTAAGTGCCATAAACTGATGCACAGAGCTCAGGGGGCTGGGGTGAGACTGTGTGACATTATGGAAGGGGGATGGGGGTAGCCTGGGTATGGAGGTCAGTGCCTGCAGCCTTTATGCATTGGCAACAGCCTTCAAGGAGCAGGGAAGGGGAAGTAGTGCTTGGGAGGGGTGCAAGAGATGTGGGTTGGGCTCTACTTGGGTTGGGGTTGTGGGACAGGTATGTGTGCTGGGGACTGGTGGGGCAGGGGTGCCTGGAGCATGGGGAATGGGAGTGGGTGATAGGGTTTGGGTGCATAAGGTATAGTGTGAGATGCTGGTCATGGGGCTGTGCTAGTGGGTGTAGCATACCCAAGGAATGCAGTCTGGCTTACTTCTTAGTCTCCAGCTCTCGTCTATGCTCTCCCGTGGGCTCCACACCTCTGCACCAGGCTCTAGCTTTCTGCCTCTCAGTTCCTCGGGCTCTGCAACTAGGGCCACTCTACGTGGTGCAGAAGGCTGTCCCAGATAAGCCACACTCCTATCCCTTCTGTAACTTTTCCATGCAGCAGGGCTGATCTCGAGTTACTCTATTCAGTCATATTCCCAGATGTCCACCTAGGTCGTATTATCTTAAACTACTTCATTTGTGATAAGATTTTGTCCATTCTACAAAAAAAAAAAAAACTTCTCTGTATTGAATCAAGCTTTGTAATACTAGATCTGGTCTAACTTTTGCAATGCTATCTCAAAATACTTGTGAAATGATGGACTTCTGTAAACTGCTAAAATTGAGTGACCAGATATGGATTTATCCTCCCACTTGAAACAACCATAAATTAAACCGATACATTCAGAAATCAACAGTTCCCAACACATTAAAATCAGGCAATGAAAGATGGTGATTCTTAAGATATTAGGAACAGAGTTTAACCTTACTATTGCTTAAACATACCTCATTGGGGGTTTCCATGTTGCAGAGCAGAAGAAAGACACAGGTGGAACTGGCCAGTCTGTAAAAAGAAAAATAAAACAAAACAAAATATGTGAGTGTCTCAGGAGACACAGAAGTATTTAACAAAATTCACCATCATTTCCTGTTAAACTTGTACCAAACAAGAAAGAGAAGGGAAGTTCCTCAACCTGGTAAAACTTACAGTTGATATCATGCTTAATAGTGAAAGTCTTGAGGCTTCCTCTGTAGCACCAAGAATAATACAAAGATGTCAGCACTCACCGTTGTTATACCGCATGGTCTGGGAGGTTCAGGCCAGTGAAATGAGGAAGAAGTAAAAAGCTTTCTGTTTAGAAAGGAAAAGTGCCTTTACTTGCAGTCTTACATGATCATGATATAGAAAACCCAGTGCTATTTACAGAGAATTATCAGAATATGTGAATTTAGCAAGTTAGCAGGATGCAATATCAATATAAATACACAGTTGCATTTCTATATGACAGCAATGAAAAATCAGGAAATGAAATTTAAAAATACCCTTTACTATAGTATCAAGAGATATGAAACATCTAGGAATGAAATGACAAAGTATATGATAGATCTCTAAATCAAAATGTACACAGATGTTGTTGAGAGAATTTAAAGGCCTAAAAATGGAAAAAAATACATATATTCTGTGCTCATGTGCCATTTTGATGTTAAAATTTCAATTTCTCCCAAGTTTAAAAATAAAATCAAGATAATTTCAATCAAAATCCCATCAGTATTTTGGAAAAATGGAAAGAAACTTGATTTTAAAACTATATGGAAAGAAACTGTAATACCCAAAGCAACTTTGAAAAAGAAGAATAAATTTAGGGGGTTTCTACTATATGACTTACAGACTTGTCATAAATTTCTTCTAATATATACAATGTGTTATTCATGTAAAAATAGATACATAGATGAATGGAAGAGAATAATATACTAAAATAGATCCACAAATACATGAATGACTTATGTTTGACCAAGGTACAAAAGCAATTTCCAAAATGGTGCTGGAACAACTAGATAATATTCCTAAAATTAAATAACAGAAAGAACCTCCATATATACAATTTAACTCAAAATGGTTCATGATCTAAATGTAAGAGCTAAACTATAATAGTCTAGAAGAAATCATATTTCAAACGTCCACAGTATGCCATGCCTCAACGAATAACATTCCTGAAAACCGTAGGGAGTGTACTGGCCTCTATCTAAGTGTCTTCAAAAATTTTTTTTAGTAAGTTTACTTTTTCGGAAACTCAAGGCCTCCTGATCACTTCTAAGCCAGATAAATCTTAAAACCCACAGTTACCAGTCTCTACAAGAATAGCAATCATCTTCATTCCTCTACCACAGAAGATCAAAACCCTTTTCAGGATAAAGAAATTAAAATGGCCATTGCCCAGAATTCCATGAAGATTGAAAGAATGATCAAATGAGAGGAAGGAAGTGTAACTGAGAAATTAGGATATAACAAATGACTGTGACTGCTGATTCGTTATATAGATATTTCTTTTTAGAGTATGGTATTTAGAGTAGCCAGAAGGAAATTTCTGAGGTCGTTGAACTATAATCCAGTAGCCTTGAAATTTGATAGTAATTGCATAAGTATATCACACACACACAAAAGGTCAGTTACACGTGTTTGTATTGATCTACTTCTAGATGTTTTGTTGATACATCTATATATGTGTGTGTGTGTATGTGCCAATACACTGTATTACTTAACCTACCTCTATCATAAGTCTTAATATTTGGTAAATTGCAATAGTAGTCAATCTAGTGAATAAGAAGGAAGGGTAAGGAGTATAAAGAATGTATGGGTTTCTTCTTCTTCTTGTTATTTCTTTTTCTGGAGTAATGCAGATGTTCTAAAAATGATCATGGCAATGAATACACAACTATGTTATGATAATGTGAACCATTGATTGTATCCTTTGGATGGATTGTATGGTATGTAAAGATATCTCAATAAATGCATTTTTGAAAATGGGAAAAAGGGTTGAACAGACACCTCATTGAAGAAGATAAATCAATAATAAATAAGTAGATGCAAAAGACTAACTATACAAAGTTAAAATGAGGATGAACTTGATTTAAAGCTCTCATATACTGGTAGTGATAATAAAATATACGACAGACCCATTGAAAAAGATTTCTCATTTCTTTAAGAATTTGAACATAATCCTACCTTATGAAGCAACCATTTCATCATAGGTATTTATCTCAGATAAATGAAAATAAATGTCCATAAAAAATTTGAACACAAATTTTCTTAGACGCTTTATTTATCACAGTTAAACTCTGGAAAAAATCCAAATATCCATCAAGATTTTAATAAATAAGCAAATTATGGTATATCAACAGAATTAAATAATACTCAGCAATAAAAGTAATGAAATACTGATACATGCTACAACATGGATGAATCTCAAAATATCTATTTGAAATACATATTTAGATTTTAGTTATACAAAACTTTTGAAACACAAACTAATCTATAGTGACAGAAAGCAAATCAGTAGTTGTATTGGGATGGAACTGGGGTTCAGGGAAGTGTGAAAGGGATGAATTTAAAAAAGGGTATGAAGAAAATTTGAGACAATATACATATTTTCATTTTCATGATTGTGATTTTGATTTTATGGATTGTATGCACATGTTTAAAATTTTCAAATATTTTTATTTGAATCATTTATTATTATTTAATTAGATTCAATAATGCTGTTTAAAATTATTTAAATTGCATTTCTACTTTTATTCAGGTTCTAATCTCATCCTAAGTTGTAGTTCATATCTTTGCTCCCATTTAGAGTTTATAGCACAAATGATTACCTTTTTGAAACTATCTTCTTCATAAAAACATATCCATGACTATGACTGTGTATATTTTAATTAAAAATTAATTTTCATTTCTGCATCAAAGTTATTAACTATGTATTCGTTAGAGTTCAGGTATCTTCATTTTACTTCCTCTCTCTTCCCCCCACCAAAGAAAAAAATATCACCACCACCACCATCAAAACCTTAAACAGATATAATAATCTCTTAATAACATAACATTAGTTTGGTTTTCAAAATTTTTTGCAGACTATTAAAAGCATTATCACCCATGACCCTAAAATATGAGACATGAGAAATTTTTTTGAATGCAATACCTTCCAAAGTAACCCATTGACTAATACCCATTGGAGTCTTTTAATTTTTAATTTAAAAATATCTACATCTGCATACCAAACAAAATTTCTGAGTTTATATCTACTTCTTTTCTCCCAAGAAAAACATTCACTGTTGGAAAAACAGGCTTTTCACTGCCATTGACCACCTCAAATTCTTATCTGCATCTGGTGGGTAGTAAAATTGGTGGACAAAGCCCAGTTGTAAGGTCTCAGGGCATTATGATGTATTGCAAATGATTAGAGAGTGTATGTCCACTTCAAAACTGACACTCAACCACAACTTACAGTTTGCGTTTAAAAAGAAGTGCAGGCCTTTCATAACAGTTGCTCTGTTTTCTTTAATTACATGTATAATGAAAACTTCATTTTGGGAACATGTGTTTATATAGATAAATGATAGATGGGATAGATATATAGATAGAGAAATATACATAAGTGATTTGCAGATTTTATTTCCTGAGAAGCTCATGTAATATCAGGAAATGAAATCTTCAAAAATGGCAGGGATTAGCTTCATCTTTGTGAAAAAAAGAAACTGTTTTCTCACTTAAAGATCATGATCGCAATTCTCTTAATATTAAGGATTTTTAAAGGAAAATTTGAATATTTTAAAAGAGAAAAATGTATACTTTTTTGAAATATTTCTCCAATACTAGAATAGAGCTGTAGGTATTTTCATAACATGAAGTCTGCTGTGTAGTCAGTGCCCTTCAGATTATTAAATATTAGTTCAATTCTTTAAAAAGCAGTACTAAAAATTTTAAGAGATTGTTAATATATTTCTGTGATTGGTTGGAATGCATGTTTTTTCCAAAGAAATTTGTCGTAAGATATATGGGAGTCCAAAAGACACTTAAGTTCTCAATTCCCACTGATATCCTGCAAATTACTTCTGCAAAGAGACTGATTTCAAAGGCGATGCTTAGCCAAAAGAGAAATAGCAGATATGAGGAAATATCAACTAATAGGCCTATTAGTGCAACCTGAAAGAAACGGTGATCATTGACCTTTAATAATTATATATCTCTATATAAATATTTTTCTCATATCTAAGTCAAATAAACACCAAGTTATTAGATATGACTTTTTGGTATGTGATTCCCCATTGTTATACAGTTAGGATTGAGAAGAAAAATTGAAATTAAGCTAATGACTACATGGAAGAGTACAACTATAAGAAGTTATATATCAGTAAAACTTTAATATTTTTAAAACATGTTACTTTTTTTTTATATGTAATAGCTGAAATGGGGATAGAACAGTCACCATTCTAATTGAACACAATGTACACTTCCCACTTAAAATCTATTCTATGGCAATAGCCCAGGGTTCAATTAGACTTTCCTTCGATTTTCCATTCTGTAACATCACAGGATGTTTCCTGAGTCAATATTACACTTCTTTAGCAAATCCTCCTCTTAAGTTCCCAACCACAAAATTCCATTTCTAAGTATCATGTTTTCCTTTCCTATAAACAAGGACCTGCTGGTTAGATTTAAACATGTTCTACTGGTAACTCATCTGTGGTATCGGTCATTTGGCAGCTTCCTCAGAGTAATCATTTTAAAGGACATCTTTCATCTCATCTAGGACAGCCCTATTAATAAATATGACTTGTTCTGCATTGTGTGTTCCTTTCAAGGATTTCTGAAGGATTTGCCTAGCATCTAATTTCTTCATTCAGATATTGTATTTGGGATCTAAGGTAACACACATGCTAATATTTTACCTACTGTCAAATCACATAGTTATAAGTAATTAGATAAGCAAGAAATATAATTCTAATATATAGAACTATATGGCCATATATTCTAAACTAATAATCATTTAAGATAAGGTTTTTTTCATTCTAATGAATCTAACATAAATTGATATATGTATTGATATGACAGAATCTTTTCGTGTGTGTACATATGTGTGTTTTACTTGCATTTCAATCAGGTCTTAAAAAGATCATGTTTAATGTCACATTAGCATTTTCCCGCAAAAATTAATTTTTATTCAGTCTTAGTATTATAAGATAGATAATTAACTTTCTGGGTATTTGTTCCAAGTATAACTTTCCAGATGTTCTTTTGAATGGTTTTGTATGGTTCCATTAAGTTATTCATCTTCAGCTGATAGTATTTTACCACTACAAAATGTTGTAATACATATAGTGCACAGTTTTTTTTATGATGAGGCTTGCTTTTTTGGCATTTGGATTTCAGAAAGTTAGAAAATAGATATGAATATTGATTTAGATATCACATCTGTATAATGACTCTAAGCACAAAATTTTATTCTGATACATATCCTCTTACACACAGTTTATATTAAGAAAATCACATAAATTTATCACTCCTTTCCTCATTTTCTCCTTTCACTAGCCAAACAGTTTCTTCCAGCACACCAGAAGGCTTTATGCTTATTGAGTGTGACTATAAATTTTATATATATATATATATAGCAATCTTTCTTGTATGCTGTGCAATTGAAAGCAATTTTCCAGACCTTAGTAATCAGGTAGACATGTTCCATGACAATGAGCCCACTCTTTTGATAACCTGGCATCACTTCATCTTTTTTATTATTGAGAGAATTCCAATTTGATGGTATTGAATCATATCATTTAATAAGAAATCTATGCACTTCAAGTCCAGAAGTAATCACAATTGACACAAGCGAATCTGGGCTTCCCTTCACCTTAGTCATAGTGAATAGTTCAGGATTCAAGAGACCCAGGGAGCATTTGTTGGTTCTTGCAGGGGGTAAAATATTTCCTAATTCTCTTAAGAGAATGGAAGAAAGAAATTTGCATTTGGTAACTTCATTGATTGTTTTTTTGGATGGGCAGCCACGGGGGATCAAACCCGGGTCTCTGTCACGACAGGCGAGAACTCTGCCTGTTGAGCCACCATGGCCCACCCCATTCATTGAGTTTTAATGTTCCTGAATGACTTTTAATTTACAAGTCTCAAAAACATCCCTTTATTATTTAGGCTATTTAAAGCCCCAAATGCTTTGCATCTAACTCAGAAAATGTACATGTGATAAGTCTTATTCTCGTAGTCGAAGTAAAAGTACAATTAAAGAATTGCTATTTTTTTCTACATTTTTATAAGATTTTCAAATTCTGTATCCATGGGTATTTTCTGCAGGTAGGGATGTATTTATTTTTATCTTTTGTGAACTGATAAAATGTTTTTTACAAATTATTTGACACCTTATAATGTTATTTTAATACTTTCACATAAATCTATGAGATATTAAGAACATATACTGCTTCTCATTTTGTATCCTCTACAACACATGGAAGAGAAACATATACTTGAAAGGAGATAAAAAATTATAAAATGACTTCAGTTAATAAATATCACTACATTTTTCTATACACATACAAAGAGAATAAAGCATATTAATGAGATTATACTATACAAGCTGCTTTATAATGAAAATGAGGAATTTGTTAAATTTAACTGCACTTTAACATTTAATATAGGAGAAGAAATTGTGGTTAGATATATAGAGTTTGCTTAACTTCATATATATATTTTGTCACCCCAAGAGATATTAGTTCCTGTAATTTCAAACATTAAAAAATCAATTTTAAAAGCATTGAGAATTTAGGTATTAAACTACATTTTTAAAATATTTCAATGTAGTATCAATTGATTCTACATTATGAAATATCAGTTATAAATATTTTAAAGTATCTACTATTCCTTTTCCTTATCTCCTGATGTTGAAAAATATATTAACATTATTAGAATTATTTTCTGAAATCTTAGTCTGAAGCACATCCATTTTACCACAACCTGTTTATCCTTATGTTCAAATTTTGATTCACCTTTTACCAATCAGATTGTTTTTTACTTTTATTTATTTTCCTGATGTAGACTCATATTTTGAAATGTTCACTTCCTTTCCACTTAAATGATATTTTGGATGGATATAATTAATAATCATAGGTTTTACTCCATTCTCTATGATTGACTATTATTATAGTAAATTCTAAGGTTCACTTATTTTTTTCATTTATCTGTCTTTTATCATATTGACTGTATTAGAATTCTCTAGAGAAACAGAACCAACAGGAGATATTTATAAAGAGTATGAGATTTTTTAATAGTGTCTCACACAATTGTGGGAATGAATGTGTCCAAATTGTGTAGGGCAGGCTGAAAGCTGTCACTCCCATGAAGGTCTTCAGTGAATTCCCCAGGAGGGGTTGGCTGGCTGAGGTAGAGACAAAAGTTCTCTCTTCTGACTGCTGAAGCTATCACCTACCCCTTAAAAGCCTTCAACTGATTGGAGTGCCTTGTGGAAGACACTTCTCTCAGCTTACTGCAGATATAATCAGCCATAGATGCCATCAAAGTACTGATTATTTAAGTCCAGAAAATGTCCTCACAGCACAACAGATAGTCCAGTGCTTGCTTGACCTAACAACTGAACAACGTCACCTGGCCAAGTTGACACATGAACTTAATCATAACAGTCCACTCATTATCAAATTGGCAGCTGTACACATCACCTTAAACCGTGTTTATTCTCTAAATAAAATACAGTAATAGATATATTTTTGCCCAAAAATACACAAGTGTGCTGGACACAACCAATTACAGTCCTCATTTCTGTTACTGGTCACAGGGTTATATTTCATATTTATCACTAACATGTGCCCATGGTTCCTTACCTTGTGGGGTGACCCAAACCTTTGTTTCTGAAGTTTCAGGACCACTGGTAGTCCTGCCTCTATTAGCTTGTTGCATTCTCCATTGACTTTAATCACAGGGTATGGAAGCACTAAGATATGCATTAGGGGTTCTCCTGTATTCCAGGCAAACTCTCCTTTCCTCCATTGCTATTCTCCCTGATAGTCAGGATCAGCCACACTAGCCAGTATAGTAATCCCTTTCTTGTTCATTGATTCAGAGAAGCCCAAAGTGACCAGATTAGAGTCTTAGCTTCCAGTTCAATGGAATCATTGTTGTTTCATATAGGGGCCTGACAAAGGAATCAGACAGTATATCTACTTGCCACAGACACTTCCAGCACCATTGGATATGCTGGATCATATGACCCAATTGACAAAGGAGCTTGCACAACAGCCTGGACCTGTCACAGAGCCTCCTCTTGTTCTGGTACCCATTCAAAACTAGCAGCTTTTCTGGTCACTCAGTAAATGGACTGGAGAAGCACACCCAAATCAGTAATATGTTGTCTCCAAAATCCAAAGATGCCAACTAAGCACTGTGTCTCATTTTGGCCATAGGGAGGGCCAGATGAAACAGCTTATCCTTTACTTTGGAAGGTATGTCTTGCCATGGCCCACACCACTAGATACCTAAAATTTTCACTGAGGGGGAAAAGCCCTGTATGTTTGTTAGATTTATCTACCATCCTCTGACATGCAAATGCCTTACAATAAGACTAGAGTAGTCACTACTTCTTGGGCACTAGGTCCAATCCCATGATATCATCAATATAATGAACCAGTGTGATGTCTTGTGAAAGGGAGAAATGATCAAGGTCCCTGTAGACAAGATTATGACATAGAGCTGCAGAGCTGATATACTCCAAGGTAAGACAGTGAAGGTATACTGCTGGTCTTGCCAGCTGAGTGCAAACTGTTTGTGTTACTAACATTTACTGATAAAAAAGATTTGCCAGATCAAAAGCTGCATACCAGGTACAAGATGATGTGTTGATTTGCTCAAACATCGATACCACATCTGGAACAGCAGCTGCAATTGGAGTCACCACCTAATTAAATTTATGATAATCCACTGTCATCCTCCAAGATCTGTCCGTTTTCTACAAAAGCCAAATAGGAGATTTGAATGGGATATGGTGAGAATCACCACCCCTGCATCCCTCACGTCCTTAAGAGTGGCACTATTCTCTTCAATCTCTCTCTCTGATGTACTATTTTGCTAGATAGTGGGAGTTATAGTGGCTTCCAGTTGGACTTTCCTTCCGTAATAGCCCTCACTCCATGAGTCAGGCAACAATGTGGGATTCTCCCAGTTGCTGAATATGTTTATTCCAATTGCATGCTTCTGAACTTGGGAAATAACCAAGGAGCTCATTGGATCCACTGTAAGGGGGAACTGAGCTAAAACTATCAATGAGCCCCTGCTCTGTCTGTTGGACCAGAGTGATGTTTTGTGTCACCTAGAATTAATGTAATCTGAGCCAGTGTCTAATAATCCCCTAAATACTGATTGTTTCTTTTTCCCCAGTGCAAAGTTACTCTGGTGAAAGACCATAGGTCTCCTTGGGGAAAGTTGGAAGGAAGATTAACAATATAAGTTTTTGGCCCTGTACCAAGGATCCTTCTTCAAATATACCTGGCATTCCCCTCCTTCAAAGGGCTCTGGGTCTTTAAACTGTCTCAAGTCTGGGAATTTATTAAGGGGCTGTGACTCTCTGTTTTTCTAATTTAAGTTAGACTTTCGCCCACTTGACCTAGAATATTTCTGCATTAATGATCAAACAAGAGCTTCTAATACATACCCTCATAGGGTGTCAGGATCCATCAACACCACAGAGAAGTGCGTAGCATCATGATAAGGAAGGATGCCAAACTCACAAAATGGAAATGAATACTGTAGGCTCTATGAGAAGCTGCCTGGCTGAAGTAGAGACAAAAGTTCCCTCTTCTGACTGCAGAAGCTATCACCTTCCACTTCAGAGCATTCAACTGATTAAATTAAATCTGTCTACTTGTGGAAGACACTCCCTTTATCTGACTTCAGATGTATTCAACCATAGACGCAATCAATGTACTGGTGATTTAAATCCATGAAATATCCTCTCAGCAATATATATGCCAGTGCTTGCTTCACTAGTCAACTGGGCATAATCACTTGGCCAAGTTGACATATAAACTTAACCATCACATTGACAATCCTGGAAAACTTGTTTCTGATCTTTGGATTTCAATGGCTAAGCAGGGTTTGTCTATATGGCTACCATTCTATTTCAGTGTTTATTAATATAATGTATAACCATTCAACTTACAGAACTTCATTCATCATCATCTAAACCACAATCCTCAAACTTCTCTATATATTCACTCATCTAGTTGTTTTCCATGTCTCATTGTTTTGCCATACTTTCGCTGTGCCATATGGAAATCTTCTATTTAATTCCTATTTCAATAAATATATCTCTGAAATTTCCCTTAAAAAATATTCAAACATGCCATCCAGTTAAGACCCAAGATGACAGTGGAAAAAGTTCTAAGATTCAGTATGTCCTGCAGGGAAGCTAGTAAGTAATCAGAAACCATCTGAAACAACCGTTTGGTGTCTCCAGAGACTGTAAATAGATTGAACACCAGCCAGGAATGAGTAAAAATATGAGACTAAGTCATGGTATAAAGCTATGAATAAATCTTTCCAGGCTCTGGAGGCTGGTGTACTTTCCCCATGAACATGGAAGGTTAACTCAGAAGCCCTCCCTGGAGGTAAATAGAAGCCTTTTCTCCTAGGATCAAGGGGAAGGAGACTTTGCCAGGGACAAACTATGGCTTTTGATTAGTAAATTCAAACCATTAGAAACCACTCTGAGCACAGATAAATTTACAATGCACTCAAGAAACAAAAACCCCAGCAGTTTCTGTTTTGGACCCATTCCCAGCAGGGGAAGAAGGAGATCACTACTATGCTGCAAGGTGTTAATAATAGGGTAGCTTGCAACTTAGGTAGAGGAAATCTAACCACAAGATCTACATTTATAAATAATCTTGTATAGTAGAAAAATGAACTAGTTGACCAAGAAGTCTTGGAATTTTATAGATTTTGTGATTTTTTCAAACCAATTTTTTTTTTAATTTTAAAGTGTCTTGAGGTATGTGGACATGTATTTTGAAGTAATTATTACACAACTGCATCTTTTTTTACTTTATACATGAATGACTTTTGCTGTTATTATCAAATACAAATGATGGCAATTCATTTATGACTACTCAAGCAGCATTAGAGACCATTTAATGACAGTTAAAATGTCCATCATGGATGGTAATTTAAAATTACATAATACCTACATTTTTCTGGGCATCAGAAAAACTTATCAGTTAAGCCATATAAGATTTCCAAAGAGCCTTACTGGATTCAGAAATTATTGAAGGCATTACATGGTAAGTGATACATATCTCAAAATATAAGGAGAGGTGAAAAATCATAAGTTTTTTTCTAGTGAAATATAAATTAAAAAATTGCTCTTTATTAAAAGAAATCTTTTCAGATATACCCAACCTTAAGACTTCATTCCACCATCTAAATGCTCTAGAGATTTCTGCTCTCCCTGCATACAACCAATTATATAACAGAAGTACTCAATACTCTTTTCTTCCCTGTGTATAAAGTAATCAATCATTGATTATGTGATTTGATACGTATGTGACTTGATACATACATTATGTGATTTGATATATATTTGATACAGAATAAATCATTCACTCCCTTAAGAAACAATAATAATATTTTGGTATATGAGGAAGACACAATTAATTCTACAATTAATTGTAACAAATCACTATAGCAAAGTTAAATGGCAATAATAGGAGGACATAAGGATTATGGGATTATTTTTGGAAGAAATGAGAATGTTCTATTATTAGTTATAGTGGCAAATGCCTAATTATGTTGTGATGGTTAGGTTCTGATGTCAGCTTGGCTAAGTGATTCTGCCAAATTGTCTGGTTGCAAACACTGAACTAACCATTGTTGTAAGGATATTTTGTGGCTGGTTGATAAACCAGAAGGCTGTTGTATTAAATCAGTCAGTTGATTGCATTTGTGGCTGATTATATGTGTGATCAACTAAGGCATGCCTCCTACAATGAGATAATCCAGTCAGTTGAAGGCTTTTAGGGAAGAGGAGAGAGATTCTTTCTTTGCTTCTTCAGTCAGTGAGCCTACCCTGTAGAGTTCATCCAGACCCTTTATTGAACCTGCCAGTTTCACAGCCTGTGCTGCAGGTTTTGTGCTCTTCTATTCCCACAGTTGTATGAGACACCTTTATAAATCTCATGTTTATAGATATCTTCTGTTGGTTCTGTTCCTCTAGAGAACCCTAACTAACACAACTTGGTACCGGGAAACAGAATCTTAAATAATGAGTTTTTACATTTGATTTTCTACTCTGACTAGACTCAGAGGCACTAATGACTCTGTTTCAAATAATTAAGATGGCACTGGTAGTCCATGAAGTGAATTGGCAAAACAGATTATCAAAATATCACCATTAGATTCTGTTAATTTTACTCTTATACAATGCAAGTCTCTGGATGAGAGTGCTTTTGACACCTCTATGGAGTTTTATGTGACAAAGAATTATAATCATGCTGGGTGATTGTTGTTAGATATGCTGGATACAGTGATGAGGGAAAAGAATGAATGGAAGGCTTCAAATTTGAAACTTGAGCATCGTATGAATGATATAAAAGTTTCCATTTTTGCCCTAAAAGAAAATCTTATTTCCTATGGTTGCAGACTTGAGATCTCTGAAAACCAGCGCCTCATTGTGAGAGTGGAAGTTTTACAACATGAAGTAAAATCTTAACCTTTTGGGTTGTCTGCTTTTAAAGGCTTTTATTGGAAAAAAATGGGATCCTGAAACTTGAGATGTGGAAATACAGCTTGATAATGATGGTGATGGGAAGATGGACTCCCTGGAATCTGCTGGGTGTTTTTTAGATAGATCTGTAATGGACTGCCGTGAAGAAACAGCTACCAAACCTGCAATCTGCCCAGAGGTGTCTGCCATTCAACCTCCATCTAATGAGAGTAACCCTCCAGTGCCTGCTAACTTTGTAACCACCTCCCCTGGGGAAACAGCCCTCACTCCTCTGTCTGAGGAAACTTATCATGTTTCACCATATGAAACTACAACAAAATGCTCTGAGGTAACTGGCTTAAAAGACACTTCTATTACTTTCATGACCCACCCCCACCACTGTTCTTTACTTAAATACCTACAACTACATTAAAGTCCAAAAAAGGCTCTGAAAGGTAAAGTGCAAAGTGCGACCCATAAGGAAGTACAATATACTCCCAAAGAACTGCATACATTTTCCAATCTATGTGCACAGATATCAGAGGAATATGTGTGGGGATGTATATTGAGGGTATGGGATAATGGCAGAAGGAATACAAAGTTGGATCAAGCTGAAATTATTGATATGGGCCCACTAAGCAGAAATTCTGCATTCAGTGTTGGAGCTCGAAGGGTTAGAAAGGACACTAACTGTTTGGATGGTTGAGTGAAACATGGATCAAACAGTGGCCAACATTACCTGAAATGAAAATGCCAGACCTGTCCTGGTATAATGTAGATGAGGGGATCCAGAGGCTTATAGAGATTAGAATGTTAAAATAGATTTGTCATGGAAGAACTACTCACACACCCAGGAATATCCAGAGGACATATCTTTCACCAGAACCTTGAGAAATAAATTCATGACATTCACTCAAACATCCATAAAGAGCTCTGTAGTCACTCTTCTCTGTAGGTCAGACATTATTGTGGGAACTACTGTCACTAAACTGGATCCTTAAACAGAATGGGGATGAATGGATCCTGAATTGGCTGAAGCCACTTGGCCACAGTTAATCATCACAGACAAGCTGACTCAAAGCAGCAGTCAAAACAGTCTACCTCACAAAGACTTGTGGTGTTGGCTAATAGATCAAGAGGTTCCTAGAAGTAAAATAATATATGGTCAGTCTACTAAATTCTTGTTTGATCTGTATAAGCAGAATTCTAGGTCAAGTAACATAAGTCTAACTTTAATTACAAAATTAAAGTGATTTTGTAGGTAGACTATTTTGACTGCTGCTTTGAATCAGCTTGTCTGTGATGATTAATTGTGGCCAAGTGGCTTCTGCCAGTTTAGAATCCATTCATCCCCATTCTGTTTAAGGATCTGTTTCGTAACTTTAATTACAAAAACAGACAGAAACAGTCCCTTACCAAATTCCCAGATTGAGACAGCTTACAGACCCAGAGCCCCTCAAATGAGGGGAGGGCCAGGTACGCTTGCAGAAGGACCCTTTTACCCTGCCCAAGTTTTACACTGTTCACCTTCCTCTAACCCTTCCCCAAGGAGACCCACAGCCTTTTACTTTGGAGAAATAAATGATTAAATATTTGGGGCATAGTTGGACATTAGCTCAGAAGTGACACTAATTCCAGGAGACCCCAAACACCATTCTTGCCCAACAGTAAACGTAGGGAATTATGGAAGTCAGGTGATCAATATAGTTTTATCTTAGTTTTGTCCAGTGGGTCCCCAGATCCATTCTGTGGTCATTTTCCCATTCCAGAATGCAAAATTGGGATCAACATTCTCAGGAACTGATAGAATCCCCACATTGGTTCTCTGACTTGTACAGTGAGGACTAATATGGTAGGAAAGGCCAAGTGGAAGCCACATATAACTGTCCCTACCTAGCAAAATAGTGAATTAGAAGCAATACTAAATTCTAGAAGGAATTGCAGGGACTAGCACTGCTTGCAAGGACTTGAAGGATGCAGGAGTGGTGATTCGCACCACATCCCCATTCAACTCTCCTATTGGGCCTGTGCAGAAAAAAGATGGGACTTGGATAATGACAGTGGATTATCATAAACTTAGCTAGATGGAGACCCCAACTGCAGCTGCTGTTCCAGATGTGATATCATTTGTTGAGCAAATCAACACATCATCTGGTACCTGGTATGCTAGTATGCAGCTACTGATCTGGCAAATGCTTTTTCTTCAATAGCTGTCATTAAGGACCACCAGAAACAGTTTGCATTCAGCTGGCAATACCAGCCGTATACCTTCACTCTCTTGCCTCATGGGTATATCAACTCCCCAGCCCTACGTCACAATCTTGTCAATATGGACCCTGATCGTTTCTCCTTCCCATGAGATATCTCACTGGTTTATTATACTGATGATTCATGCTGATTGGACCTAGTGAGAAAGAAGCTGCAGCTACTCTAGACTTATTGGTAAGGCAATTGTGTGTCAGGGGATGGGAGATAAATCTAACAAAAATATGAGGCCCTTCCACCTCAGTGAAATTTGCAAGTGTCCAGTGGTATGGAGCATGTTGAAATATCCCTTCTAAGGTTAAGGATGAGCTGTAATACCTGGCCCCTCTAATGAACAAGAATGAGGCATGATGCCTAGTTGGTCTCTTTGGACTTTGGAGACAATATATTCCTCTTTTGGGTGTACTATCCCAGACCACTTACTGAGTGTCAAGGAAGCTATTGATTTTGTGTGGGGACCAGAACAAGAGGAGGCTCTTTTACAAGTTCAGGCTGCTGGGCTAGCTGCTTTGCCCCTTGGGCCATAAGATCCAGCAGATCTAATGGTGCTGAAAGTGTCAATGGCAAATAGGGATTCTACCTGGAGCCATTGGCAGGCCCCTTTAGGAGAATCACATGCACACCCTTAGGATTTTGTAGCAAACATTACCATCCACTGCAGATAACTTCTCTCCTTTTGAGAAAAAGCTTTTAGCCAACTACTGGGCCCTTGTAGAGACTGGAAGCTTAACCATTCTCAAGGTGATCAGCCTGCTACCTTGTGGCAGGTTCATTACATTGGACCATTTCCATAATGGAAGAGGCAGTGATTTGTTCTAACTGGAATACACATGTATATGTGTTTTCCTTCCCTGCATGCAATGCTTCCCAGAGTAGTATCACCTATGGACTTACGGAATGCCTTATCCACCATCACGGTACTCCACACAACATTGATTCTGATCAAGAAACCCGTTTCACAGCAAATGAAGTGTGAGAATGGGCACAAGCATATGGTATTCTCTGGTTTTACCATGTTTCTCATTATCCAGACACAGCTGGGTTGGTAGATTGGTGGAATGGCCTTTTGAAGCCTCAATTATGGTGCCAACTAGGTGGCAATACCCTGTAGGGTGGAGGCAGTGTTTTCCAAGAGGCTGTGTATGCTCTGAATCAGCATCCACTCTACGATGTTCACTTTAATTGAAGTTAAAACTTCCACCTAGCCATTTTGGGATTCTCATGCTTCTGAATTAACAGGCATAAAAGGTGATTACTATTCTGTCCAGCATGATTGATCCTGACTGTCAAGGGGTAATAGGACTGCAACTACACGACAGAGTTAAAGAAGTATTTTCCTGGAATACAGGAGATCCCCCAGTCTCTTAATACTACCATGCCCTGTGATTAAAGTCAGTGGAAAACTGCAACAATCCAATCCAGGAAGGAATACCAATGTCCCAGAAACTTTAGGAATGAAGGTTTGCATCACCCCACCTGGCAAAGAACCATGGCCAGCTGAGAGCTGGCTGAGGGCAAAGGGAACATGGAATCAGTAGTAGGAGAAAGCAATGATAAATATGAATCACGACTATGTGACCAGTAATAGAACTAAGTACTGTGATTGTATGAATATTTTTGCCCTGTTTTGTTATGGTTATGTTTCCATTTGTACATAAGTAAATACCTTGTTTTCCTTTTATCATATGACTTAAGTTGTATTGTTCAGCTTGTAGTATTTGAGTCATTGGATATGAAGTTTAAGAGTAGATATTACCTAAGGACATACACCCTATTCTGGAGAGATGTAGTATGTTTCCAGTTGCAAGTAGGACAGTTGAGTATTGTTAAGTGAAATATATGTCTGTTATTGTGTTCTATTTGGAAATTAAGTGTGTTTCAAGGTGATGTGTATAGCTGCCAAGTGGACAAGGGGTGGACTATGATGGTTATGTTCTGTTGTCAATTTGGCCAAGTGATCATGCCCAGCTTTCTGGTTAGTGAAGCACTGGCTTGACCATTGATGCAGATAATTTTGTGGCTAGTTGCTAAACCAGAAGGCTGGTGTATTAAATCATCAGTCAATTGTCTCTGTGGCCGAATACATCTGCAAACAACTAAGGTATACCCCCTGTCATGGTTAGGGACAGGTGTCAACTTGGCCAAGTTGTGGTACCTGTTCATCTGATTGGGCAAGCGCTGGCCTGTCTGTTGCAATGAGGACATTTCATAGGATTAGGTCATGATCATGTCAGTTACATCCACAGCTGATTCCATTTGTAATCAGCCAAAGGGGAGTGTCTTCTGCAATAAGTGATGCTAAATGCAATCATGGGAAGCCTTTTAAGGAGGACCCAGAGGAGGTAGGTTCCATTCCTGCCTTGGCTGGTGAGCCTCTCCTGTGGAGTTCGTCCAGGCCATCCATTGGAGTCATCGGCTTCGCAGCCTGCCCTGTGGATTTTGGACTCTGTGTTCCTACGGTCACGTGAGACACTTCCATAAATTTTATATTTGCAAGTGTTCCCTGTTGATTCTGTTTCTCTAGAGAACCCTAACTAATACACCCCCTCACACACAATGAGATAATCCAATCAGTTGAAGGCTTTTAAGGAAAAAGAGAGATTCTTTTATTGCCTCTTCAGTCAGTGAGTCTCTCCTGTAGAGTTCATCCAGACCTTTCATTGGACCTCCCAGCTTCATAGACTTCCCTGAAGATTTTGGATTCTTCCACTGCCACAGATGCATGAGACAACTTTATAAAACTCATATTTATGAATATATCCTATTGGTTCTTTTCTCTGGAAAACTCTGCCTAACACATATGTGAATAGACTAAAAGCTACTGATTATACACTTAGGATGGATTGTATGGTTTGTGAATAAAACCATTTTTATTTTAAAGAATAATCTCCTAAAACAAAACAAAACCTGCCTGTCCACTTAGGATTGTGTCTTTCTTGAAGCTCTTTTAGTGATTATGTTTTTACCCAATGTCCTACATTTTACCTGGCTTGGAAGACTGTTAGGATGTTTATTAGTTCTCCTTTGACACTTCCAAACATTTTCTTCCTTTCTCCTTCAAACCCCCACATGAAATTTGTGCCATCAGACTAAACCACTGTCAATAGCTCTTTGTTTCTGTCATATATCACATTCCACATTTCCCTTCCTTTTTTAAGTTATTTAAATTTTAAGTTTCATGCAGCCACTGTACACTTCTATTCCTTTATTTCTATCATTCTTTTCGTTGACTATGGAAATCAAATGAAACCCTAGCCTCTTAATTTTTTACCTCCTTAAATGTCCCAACATATGTTTAGCAAAGAATCTTAGACCACTTATATGGTCCCCAAAATTCATCAGCTTAATCATGTCATCTTAAAGAGAAGTTCAATTCACTAACCTTATCATTTTTTTGCTTTTGTTTTTTTAACCTCATCATTTTAAACCTATTTATCACTTCATCCATGTTCTTCTTTCTTTCTTTCTTTCTTTCTTTCTTTCTTTCTTTCTTTCTTTCTTTCTTTCTTTCTTTCTTTCTTTCTTTCTTTCTTTCTTTCTTTCTTTCTTTCTTTCTTTCTTTCTTTCTTTCTCTCTTTCTCTCTTTCCTTTCTTTCCTTTCTTCCTTTCCTTTCTTTCTTTCTTTCTTTTTCTTTCTTTCTTTCTTTCTTTCTTTCTTTCTTTCTTTCTTTCTTTCTTTCTTTCTTTCTTTCTTTCTTTCCTTCTTTCCTTCTTTCCTTCCTTCCTTCCTTCCTTCCTTCCTTCCTTCCTTCCTTCCTTCCTTCCTTCCTTCCTTCCTTCCTTCCTTCCTTCCTTCTTTCTTTATTTCTTTATTTCTTTATTTCTTTCTTCCTTTACCTATCCTATTACATATTGTAGAATTCTATTTGACCTTTGCCCAGGCTCTTAACATCATCATTATTACCTCAAGCTACCAAACCAAATTCCTGGTTAATCTCCATCATAAACCTATTTGAGATTTAAGCTGCACTTATGCAACTGGATGTCATTGGGAAAAAACACACAATCATAATGTCTCACTTTACGATTTTTGATGAAACCTCAAAAGGATATACTCTACAGGTTTGGCTATGTTTTTAGACTCTCCAAAACTACCACCTCATAACTCCTTTCTCCTCAAACATCTTACATCCCTTGTTAACAAATATTGTCCTTTGTTTATACTTTGTTGAGAAAATTTAAAGAATCATAGGACAAATACGTGGTTAGTTCACCTCTAAATTTTCTAACCCATTTCCTACTTATACATTCTGCTTTTCACTCTTCCTATAAAATAAATGCCTTGGCATCAGTGTGTGCCAACTGTCTTGACTTTGCTCTAGAGTCTGACACTTTTTTCTCTTAGAGGATATTGTGCCCATCATGTACTCCACTCCTGAATCATTAATGTATTAATTTACTATTGCTTCCATTTACCTCCAGATGTACATAATAATCCCTTTTTAAAGTCAACACTGGTGGACTTAGTTTTCTTTCCAACTGGTATCTCATTTGCTTATAAGAGCAACACATTTTCTGTTTTTTGTTGTGTTCCCTGAACCTAAAATATGTGCTTCTTAGAAATACTCAATTTTGGGGTGGACCACGGTGGCTCAGCAGGCAAGAATGCTCGCCTACCATGCCAGAGGACCCAGGTTCGATTCCTAGTGCCTGCCCATGTTAATAAAAAAGAAAGAAATACTCAGTTTTTCTTTTGAATGGTTAATTGAATAAATGCACAAATTTATGAGTTTATATTGAGAACATCATATAAATGTATTTAGAGGGGTTCTTCTGTTACATAAGTGAATCCCTTGATATAAATTTGTAAATTTTTAGAAAAATTCATTAAAATATATCCAAATAATATATAGAATGTACACATAGTATTTATTATGCATAACAATAATTTGCTTGAGAAGAGAGAGAAAAGGAAAATGGCATTTACTTCATACAATATCCCAGGTTGGGTTATCACAGTGTTAACAATAGTGTGAAATGAGTGATTTTTGCCTACATTGTACATTTGATGAGACAGGTTAAATTTAGATAGGTTAAATCACTTGTATAAAATTCCATAGTTTATTAATTTCTGAGATTGCTCACAAACCCAGGTCTTCATCATTCCAAAGACACCTGTCCCTTTTCATCACCATATGATAATTTTCAGTTAAAATGCAATTTCTTCATGGTTTTAATGAAATGGAAGTGAAAGGGAAATTTATTATTTGACATTTTTCTCATCCATTTTTTTACTGTCTAATCTTTATTTTTGTCATTGCTTCATTTCTCCTTCCCAATCATTATTCATTTATTCCCAACTTTTGAGGATGAATGTATTACTATTTTCCTTGGTATTTTTCAGTGACATCTATATATATTTTATTAATGTATTTCTTTTATCTCTTCATTACATCACACGCACACACTGTTAATCCTAGAATGCAAAATACAGCTTCCTATAGAGAGTGCTCTCAGTTTTCACTATTCCTGCTCTAAATAGACACATTTCTATCTATTCTTTTTCATTCTTGGAGTGCTCATTTATAAGTTAAAGTGCAGTCCCTTTGAAAACGAGATGCCAAGCTTTCAGGCAATTCATAGGAGAAAAATCAGCTAATGTAGGAATAATTGTCTTAATATAATTTCACTTTAGAGTTCAAACTACAATTACTGTAAATGCTATAGACTAATACCGCAAACTCATGAAAAATATAATATTACAAAAAATATATAAAACATGTCCCCCAAAAGACGCATTATTTTAAATATTAGAGTTTGCCTCAAAAATTACATTTCTTTGTTTATAAGATTGTCTGATACTAAGGAGACTCAATCAGCATTAACTAAGAATGAAGCATAGAAAAATACAGGGCTGTTTTAGGAATGATATGATATGTAAACTGTTAATTTTTGATATTTATTTTCCACAAAATTTAGAATGTCTTTTGCAATAGCCATTTCATAAACAGAATTTTGGCATTTCACATTAAAGATGGAAGTGAAAATTTCTCTTGTTTTCAGATATATCTAGTACATGAATGAAATCCCTTGGTAAATGTCTAATTTTTGAGGTTTTCAACCAGATGGTTTGTGTCATGTAGATCCAAGCATAGAGATTAAATGCTCCATAAAATTCTTCAAATTCATTTAAATATGAAGCAAAGTTTATTAGATTTTGGCAACATTTTCTCACCCAGTAATTTTCTTAAGCTAACACTAAAAAAAACAAAACAAAACAAAAAAACAATGTTTATGTCCTATATTATATTAAGCAACTAAGGAAATTTCATATTAAATCACAACTTTTATATAAATATATGCAAAACAATATTATAGTGAATTCAGTAATGCCAAATTATCTGGTAATATTTTAATATGGACAAGTATAAAAAGATCTAAATGCAAAGGTGTTTCTGAAGACAATCCACAGTTTATACGTATTATATAATAATATAAAATAATGATTAATTTATGTAAATACAAGTTCAAATTTTCTTTTCATTTTTAAATAGAAAGAAATGCCCTTATAAGAAGAATGCCTCAGAATACTAAGTTTAATAATATTGATGAGTAATTGGTAGGATTATGACCTTGTCATTGAACAAACCCGATAGACATTTGAAAATCTACCTGAGTAAAATCTGGGGATAAAGTTAACCATTATATTCTTCATGACATTATATGTTATCCTGAAAATCCAACCAGCATAAGCTTGATTTCTTTAAACACCACTTTGATTTTTTAAATCATACACCTTGTAAAGTTTATATGATGCAGTTACTTTATATAATTTCTTAATCTTTTTTTGGGGGATTAAAAAGGTAAAATGTTTTATTAGTTCACTGAAGCTCTATGATAAATACCACATGTTATCATTTCAGTTTCTGAGGCTAGAATTCCACAATCAAGGCATCAGTAAGGCTTTTCCCCAAATCCTATAGTCTTCTGTCAATCTTCCATCACGTGGCAATATCTCTCCTTGTGTCTCCTCTTCCGGTTTCTGTTGACTCCTCACTTCTCTCTCTGTCCTTTTTATAAGGCCTCCAACAATCACATGGAGACCCACCCTGATTCAATTTGGCTCTATCTAAATAGGATCTTAGAAAATCCTATTTACAAATGAGTGGATGCTTTAACTGACAATACCTTTTCCAATGATCTTATTTACAAATCCATAGTAACATAGATTGAAAACACCATTTGTTGGGGTGCATGATTCCTTCTACCACAGTCTGCCCTCTGAATCCCCAAAAGGCATTTTTTTCCTGCGTGAAAAATGTATTTTCCCTATCCAACAACCCAAAAGCCTTAAGCATTTCAGTAACAACTATAAATTCAAACTCTTATAAAAATGAATAATGGATGCAGTCTGTCCTGAGGCAAAATACCTCTTTGTGGACCTGGAAAACCTAGAAAACAAGTTATCTGCTTCCAAAATATAATGATGGGATAGATATAAAATAGACATTCTCATTTCAGAAGGGGGCAATGGAAGGAAAATAGGTATAACAGGTCCCAAGCAAATCCAAGACCCAGAGGGGCAAACTCCATTAGATTCTAAGATCTCACCATATTTAGTGTATCAATGCCTCATCTTCCAGGCTTTCTGGAACATCATCTGCACCATGTCTATGTGCTGGGACAGATGAACACCAGACTGCAGGCCTTTAACTCCCCAAGTGTTGGAATGGCAGCCAAATGTTTCCAGCACATGGGAGCAACAGGCCTGCTCCCTCTAAGCTACAGAGTGGAAGATTCTATTTTGCACTGAAGAAATTTCCAATTCAGTTGCCTTTTTTCACTTTTTCTTGCCTAATTGCTCAGACTGGAACTTCTGGCATGATGAAAAATAGTAGTGGTGACAGCAGGCATCCTTTTCTCTTCCAGATCTTAGAAGGAAAGCTTTTAGTGTTTCATCATAGAATAGAATGCTAGCAGTAGTTTTCTGTATATGAACTTTTTCATGTTGAGACAGGTTCCTTTTTATTTCTCCAAATGATGTTATCAAGAATGGATGCTAGATTTTGTCAAATGCATTTCTGTATCAATGAAGATGATCAAGTATTTTTTCTCTTTGTTTTGACAATGTGATGTATTGTGTAAATTTATTTTTTTTTTATGTAGAACCACCCTTGCATACAGTATAAATTCTGTGTCATCATGGTGTATAATTATTTTAATATGCTATCGGATTCTACTTTCAAGTATTTTATTGCATATTTTTTTACCCATGTTCATATGAGAAATTGGCCTATAATTTTTCTTTACTTATAGTATATTTCTCTTGCTTTGGTGATAGGATTATGTTGGCCTCAAAGAATGAGTTATGAAGCGTCTTCCCTTCTATTTTTGGAAGAGTTTGAGCAAGATAGGTACTAATTATTTTTAGGATGTTTGGTAGGATTCAACTGTGAACTCCACGGGTCCTGGGCTTTTATTTATTTTGAAGTTTTTGATGACATGTCAATTCCTTTACTTGTAATTGGTCTGTTGATATCTATTTCTTCAGGTCAGTGTAGGTTGTTTGAGTGTTTCTAGAAATTTGTCCATTCATTCAGCATATCTAATTTATTGGCATATTGTTGGTCAAAGTATCCTCTTATGATCCTTTTTATTTCTGTGGGGTCAGCAATGCCCCCCCATTTCTGATTTTATTTGTATTCTCTATTTTTTTCTTTGTCCATCTAGCTAATGGTTTGTCAACTTTCTCAATTTTTCCAAAAAACCAACTTTTGGTTTTGTTAATTCTGTTTTTTTTTAATTCTCTATTTCATTTATTTCTGCTCTATTCTTTGGTATTTCTTTCTTTTTGTTGTATTTGGGTTTAGATTGCTGGGGTTTTTTGTTTGCTTTTTTCTAATTCCTCCAAGCATGTAATTAGTCTTTCATTTGAGTGGGTCCCTCTTATTTAATGTAAGCATTTGGGGATATAAATTTCCCTCTCAGCACTGCCTTCACTGTATCCCATAAGTTTTGATATGTTGTGGTCTCGCTTTCATTCACTTTAAGATATTTACTGATTTCTTCTTTTAAGCACTGATTGTTTTAAAGTGTGTTATTTAACTTGCATTTATTTGTTGATTTCCCAGTTCTTTCTGTTATTGATTTCCAGTTTCATTACATTGTAGTCAGAAAGTATTCTTTGTTAAATTTTGATATCTTGAAAATTTTTGAGACTTTTTTCTGATCCCATGATTCTGGAGAATAGATGATCCTGGTGAATGATCCATGTACACTTGAGAAGAATGTATATTCAGCTTCTGCTTTGGGGTCCCATATTCTGTATATGTCTGTTAGGTCTAGTTCATTTATGATATCATTCAAGTTTTCTTTTCCTTGTTGGTCTTCTGCCTACATGTTCTATCTATTAATGAGAATGGTTTAGTGAAGTCTCCAATTATTATTGTCTCTTCTTTCCTTCAGTTTTGCCAGTGTTTGCCTCATGCATTTTAGGGGGCATTATGGTTAGATACATAAATATTTATGATCGTCATTTGGTGAGCTGACTTTTTTATTAATATATACTATTCTTCTTTGTCTTTTGTAAAAGTATTTGACTTAGAGTCTATTTTTTCCCCCAATTTGGTATAGCTACCCTAGCCTGTTAATGGGTTTTATTTGAATGGAATATCTTTTTCTATCCTTTTGCTTTCAAACTATTTTTCTCTTGGAGTCTAATGTGAGTCTCTTATAAACAACATACAGTTGGGTTGTGCTTATTTATCTATTCTGCCAATTTGTGTCTTGATTGATTTAAACCATTAACATTCAGTGTTATTGCTATAAAGCTAATACTTCTGACATTTCATCCTTTTCCTTTTTGTATGTTGTATCTTTTTCTCTCTTCCTTTGCTGCAAACTCCTTTTCTGTATAGTTGAACTTTCATGAAGTATTGTCTTATCACTTCTGATTTTTTGTTTCTGTGCATTTTTAAAACACTTTGTTTATTGTACCCTGGGGATTGTATTACACAGCCTATTTCTATAAACCACTAATTTGAAAAGATACCAACTTCAATGTCACACATGTTCTCTTCTCCCAAGTCCCTCTCTTTTCCCACTTTATGTTATTTGTCCCACATTAGTTCTTTTAGATTTGGGATGTACATTCTTAGGAAAATATTACTTTTCATGTTAAATTGTGTTCTGACTGCCATAGGAATTAAAGAGTGGAGTTATATATTGAGGATATAATACTACTGCATTTTGCATTTACCTTTTTAGTTACCTTTACTGAAGAGCTTCACTTCTTCACACCACTCCAAGGCACTTTTTCCAGACTTTCCCTTCAACCTGAAAAACTCACATCTCCAGGGGAACAATCAAAAAGCTCCTACCCAGCAATATTGAGTGAGGATTAAAGAACTCGTCTTTTCTGTTGTACACCACAGATTCAAACCAGCACACTCACATACTGATAATTTCTATTACGCTTCTTTTTTACTTTCAATTCTTCTTTATGCTCACATATTATCTTTTAATATCCTTCAATTCTATATCCATCATTATTTTATTTCTAACCATAGTTCCCATTATCTCTTTGAATTGATTTAGATTTATTTGAACTTCTTTGATTAGTTATTCCAAATTGTGCATTTTCTTTGAAGTCTTAATCTATATCCTTTATATTCCTGCTTCTTAGTTTGGCTTGTTATTATTATTATTATTTTTTATGATGTTTAGGGGTCTGGTTATTTTTAAGGGTTAACTTTGAAGCTCAGTTTCTTCCTCTTGCCTATGGTTTTACTTTTTACTGGCTTTGCATTCACCTTTTATTTTTTTTTTTTTTGCATGTACAGGCACTGGGAATAGAAGCCGGGTCTCCAGCACAGCAGGGGAGAACTCTGCCGCTGAGTCACCATTGCCCGCCCAGCATTGACTTTTATGAACACTTGGTCCAAATTATTGTAGGCCTTTAGAGTAGACCATATTTAATTTTTCTGTTTTTCTTACCTCTTCTACACATGATTCTTGCCCTGAATATGTGATAAAATTTTATAATTGCCATTTATGCATATATAAAGCTTCCTTTCCTCTATTCCTTCTCTGAAAATCTTGATCTCTTCTGTTTGTTTCTATATAGTATTTTTTCCCCAGCTTCTGTGATTTTTGTTTGTTTTTGTTCTTTTTTAAAATTCTTTTCCTCATGCAGTGTGCCCTCTTCATTACAGTTTTCAGGTCTGGGACCTTTCCTGTTTTACAGCAGTTCAGTTTTCCTCTTTTTTTTTCTGTGAGGATTTTGTGACTATGGTTTCTTCCCCATCAGAGCATTCTGCCACAGGGAGTCAGGTGGGATCAGCCCAGAATAGTCTGTTTTTCTTTACATGGCCCACAAACAGAGACAGGATTGCATGTACGCAACGCTTGCCAACAGTTCTCTTCTTTTCCCTGAGGACACTTGTTCATGTAACACTCCTCAATCACTTTTCTTCCACCCCGTGTCTCTGCAGACCTTGGCCCCTTGCTCTGGATATGTGCGGAGTTCTAATTTGCTGCTCTGATTGGCTTGATGGTCTGCATTTGTGGCAAAATGGACCTGGTGATGCTGCCTCTAGCTGCACGGGACCAAGTGAGGGAGAGGGGTCCAGACTGACAGGTCTGGAACCAAATTTCTTGCCTGATTTAGATGATTGTTTTTCTTTTTCAGCATTTGTGGAATCTTTCTTCAGTCTTTACCATACTCCAGGGATACAAGAAAGTGGGATTTGTCCTTTTATTAGTTGATTCTGAAGGGAGACTTTTCCAGGGAATATTTCCTGTGATTATGCTGATGATGTCACTCTTCCATCCATTCCTTCTTTTATTAATTCATTTACCATGTATCTTTGAGTGCCAAGATATGTGCTGACAGAAACTTTCACAGCCTACATGTCCATCTTGCATTACCTTATATGCATGCCATTCTTTTTTACATTCATCAGGTAAGATGAGAAAATACATTTTTTTCTTCCCTGGACAATTCAACCTGGGTCCCAAATCCATACTTTCATCCTTGTTACTTAACATGTATAAATAGTAGATAATATTAAATTATAAACTAAATACATAATTTACAGTAGGTAATACTTATAAAATCTATTGAGTCCTAATAAATCAGTCCTAAATAAATCCTGTTTATTTTCATACTGTCAGCTCCCAGCTTGCTGTGCCAAATTGTCAGTCACAGAGAGATACCTATTACCACTTTCAGGAGAGAGAACTCACATCACAGAAAGTTCCACAACCATACTAGTGCCTGCAACCAGAAACACCATATCAGCTTTCCAACCCTTGCCATGGTTTTCAGGTATTTGGGTTGTCCGCAAAGTTCAGCTCACCCAAACAGTAATGGAAAGATATTTATTCACATAGAGAAGGACAGAGCAAGGTCAGCTTCCCTAGTAGACATCATTTCCTCATGACCAGTGGGTTTCAACCTGTTGGAGATAAGGGAAAAGGATCTGCTCCAATAACTCCCGTTTTGTGCCAGGAAAATATCAGTTCCTCCATACTGGGAGTAGCTATAGCAGTGGGTGCAGGCCAGGTGCAATAAAACATATACTTCATCTGGGAATTATACATGTTCAGCATAAAAGGAGGAATGTGCTTTCAGACCGCTATCTGACATTTCTCATGGAAGGAATGTGCCCACATCCTCATCCCATCCTAGGACCCAGGTCAACACATGTGGTCGTGAGTAGTGGGTTTAACTGTGAGTCCCGGGGAAAGGCAGCAGGTCGCATTTGGCTTTCACATTTAGTTTCAGTGGACATTCCCAAGATCGATAACAGTCTCTGGAAGGAGATCATTTTTATATGTAAATCATGACTGATGCCTGTCCCCTGCATTTCTAAGTTTTCCTTCCCAGCATTCCATCAAAGTCTTTTATAGGCTCAGTAAGCATGAATAAGAAAAACAGACATCCATATTCATTTTGTTCAATTAAGCAATTACATTGTTCCCCTGAAGCCCACAGGATATATCAATTAGATGCCAGCTGAAAAATGACCAATTTTGGTTATAGTTCATCTGCTTTGTCTGATGTTCACAAAAGGTTTATGCCTATCCTGATAGTTGTGCACAAACTCTACTATGACAGCTAAGGAAATCAGACTGTGTGAAATAGACATTGCCCACACCTCACCTACCCCCACATCCCTTTCTGGGGAAGTGGCCATTGTCTGCTTCTGCTGCCCCAATCTTCTTTTCTATTATGTGCCGTTCACACAATTGTGGGAGATGCTAAGACTAATGAGAACTTCAGTCTAGTACGTAAACCTGGAAAAACCTAGAACAAGCAGCTGCAGATGTTTATCAAAACAGGAATTTTCAGTGGCAGGGTTCTCTCCCCATGAGGTGGTATAAAACAGACTCAGTATAGTTTGCTCTCTTTCCTCTGACATGAGGTGGGGCGTGGGGAGCTGCTATCTACTGACCTCCGCCCTGCAGTTTTGGCCACCCCAGGGACTGGTCATGATGAGGCTTCTTCACCTGCTCTGATGGACTCTTTGTGCTGTGCAAGTAATACAGGGGTCATTGCTGAAAGTTTATGTCATGCCCTGAATCTGTGTTCCCATCGTATATTGTTGTTGTAGCAACTCACTTCACAGAGTTGCTCAAATTTCTTTTGACCCCAAGGTGAATGAACATGCATGTGATGCAGTTAAACCTTACCCAAGCACTATTTTGTTTCTTACAAGTTATAGAAGAATCAAAAATCTATTTTTAAAATTTTTTTTTGGCCCAGATAGCATTAAGATGTTTTGCCACTCTTCTATTTATTCTTATCCATTTGGGGCAATTATCATATTCCCTAATTGTATGCCTTGGGGAAAGTTAATTCACTACTCTAAGACTTAAGTTCTCTTGTCTTTAGAACAGGAATAGAGATAATAGTTTTTTTATAGAACAACCATGAAGATAAAATGAATAATGAGTTCAAAGTATTTGACAAGTCTCTGGTTTTAGTATAAGGTAAGTGCCTAAAATATAGACTGTGATAATTATTGATCATTGTCATTATTCTGCAAAAAGATTAATGAATAAGTCACTTCCAATAGCATTTTCCTTTATAATTATGAATAAAAACAAGAGAATGAAACTCAAGATCTATTTATACTTTTGTTCATGCTACAAGGCAAATGCCAAATTATTGGATATTCATTATGTTTCCAGGAATAGCTAGCTGTACTTTCCTAACAGGGTACCCTACTTTGCAAGGATATAAACTCCAATTCCCTTTGTGCTGAGGCTAGCAAAACAGCATAATGCAAGAAAGCACTAATTTGTTTTAAGTTCCCCATTGAGATGTTAATAAATGTTTGAATTGCCTAACTAGAAGGATTTTCTTTGAGGAGAAAGTGTTGGGGTCATTTACAAAGTCACTTGATATTATGCTAGAGAGAAAATAGCTTTTCTATTAGATTGGCTATCAATAGATGAATAGCCTTTTCCTCTTTCCTTGCCTTGTCCCCCAACCCCAACACTCATGCCCTTTACAATGTTTGACAAAAGCATTACTCAACTGCATCTTGTCTGATGGTGAAGGTACATAAAACACCCATTTTTTTTTAAATGAATGGCAGTAACCTTTTTACTACACTAACTACTACTGCACCAGATGGCCTTTGCTTGTATCTCTTCTCTTTCACCTCATGGTGTCTTACAGGTGATATAAATCACAGTCACCTTTAATCTTTTAGTCATTCAGCATTAGATCCCTGTGCTGTATTCAAGTAGCTTCTTTACTTGTTTGAGACACCTAATATTTCTAAAGTCGTACACTTACTAACATTGATAAAGTACATGCTATTAAGAGCAGGAAATAAAAATGGCAGTTAGCATAGTCTCACATCATGCAGTGGTATCCTGTGTTTAGAAACAATCACAACAGTGATTTAATCTTTGACCTTAAGAAAATTCATTTATAAAATATTTGTTAATTCTCATGAAATACCAGTCTTATGTTAAGTGCTAGAACTAGGTAGTGAGAAAGAAAGATATAATCCTGCTTTATTGACCTGTCATTTTACATTTTCATTTCTCCTGGCATATAAATTTATTATTTATATATGTGTTTCACTACATATGTAACATTTTATACATTTTACACATAGTTACTTTTTTAATGAGTAGAAGAATTAATCTACAAATCACAGCAGTCTCCCTCGAAGATTTATACCACTATTCCATTGCTAAATTACATATATATATACAATATGCTCTAAGTGGCCAAGGCTACTATTTAATATAACAGCAGATAATATGTAAGTAATTTATGAGAAGTTTGCAAGAATTAACCAACTCAGCACCAAAGACTAATTAGGAAATGGTAAAATAGATGAAATAATGAATCACCAGCTTACAGTCTGCCCAGAAGCACACCTTGAGACAAGAGTTACAGTGCACATAATTTATTTGGGAAGGAATCCTAGGAAATACCTGTAGGAAGATGTGGAATTGAGATGAGAGAGAGAAAACAACAAAAAGTGTTCACTATCAGGCAAGCTGCTGCTGTGAGTTCCTGCATCTTGTTGGGGGACTGTGGCATCCAGTTTAGAACGTGTGACTCAGAGTGATCTCACCTGAGAGGTAAGGGGACTAAGGATACAGATACTTCCATCTGTCATTGACTGGGGACTGCTTTGTGGTGATGCAAACACTCTTGTACTTTCAACTTATTGTAGATAAAGAGCACTCCAAAATACAGAGAAACTCCCCAGAGAAAGAATTGCAGGTGTTGACAAGTAGAAGTCCAGCTCCGCATTAATTGAAGTGTTGAGATTGCAGTGATATAGGTGGGACTAAGATGTCTGGTACTACATCATAATTTAATAAACAGTGAAATATATCAAGCTGTGGGAGAAAAAGAAAGGAAGCAACTTATAAGAGTGACATATAATTGGACTACTATGGCCAAAATTTTGAGAAGTTATCATTATTCCTATCCTCTATTGATCCTTATTGGCCTGAAATGCTATTAGGTGCACATTCTCTGAACTCCCATAGCACGTGATACTTCTCTAATCAGCGTTTGTCACTCTATTTTTTAATTTAATTTAATTATTTTACTTTATCTGACTTTCTGCATTCTTTCATGGAAAATAAGCTCTTTGAGTATAGGAACAATGCACATCTTTCTTTCTGTCATTTTCTGCTAATTGACAGAGTGCCTGACACAGGTGGGTTCTTTGTAAATATCTGGCAAATAATTGGGTGAATTCAGCTAAATATATTTTTCAGTGACATTCTAAAAGGAAAAGGAGGAGTATGTGTTTTTTAAATTAAGCATGTCAATATATACACTAAGGTGATAATTAAAATGGCTTTAAATAGTATTCATATATCTTAATAACTCAATGGATATAGTATTTGTTGCTTATTTCTTTTTTCATATACAGCATATACTCACATAGTGTAAACAGTTTAAGGGGTTTGTAACTTAAGTTGTTTTCAGTTTTATCAATACATTGAGATTTTTAGAAAGTTACAAATAGTTTATTGGGGTGAGTTTAGAATTTGATTGCTGTTATAATATAATTGTATGTGCTGCTGTTCATCTAAATTTCCTTTCAAACTCAGATTGAAAAAAGGTTCTGGACTGGCAAGAATACTAACTTTGATATTCAGATGTTGTTACTTTGAAGAAAAAGATCAGTAATCAAACAAACCAAAGGAAATCAGCAGAGCACTTAATTAGCACTTGGCCAGCCCTTGCTAAATGTAGGTTTAATGGCTCATATGATTTGTAACATTGATTCTGTTCTAAAAGTTTTGAAAGTGCTTTGATTTGATAAAATATCGAAATAAATGCTTCAGGCTTAGGAAGAGAAATTTTCTCTCTAGGTGATCCTGTATACTTTGTTCTTTTGAATTCTTTGAAAAATATGTATATGTTAGATTTTATGCTTTGGGAATCAGTGAGTAAATTTTCTTAGTGGAAAAAGCTGTAGAAATATGGAAGTGAGAGTGAAAATATGGATTTGAATTACATAGAATTATATTAATATTTCCTATTTCTCTTGTAAAGCTTTACAGTTTTCTCTTCTTTGAGAAAGTGGAGGCTCTCAGAGCTTGCTTACCTATACTTGATAAGTAAATTGTTCAGTATTGAGAACATCAGAAACCAAGTTTTTCATCATGTACACTATTTGCTAAATGCTGACATCCTAAACAGAAATTTAGTTGTGCGATAGACCTGAAGATTTTATGTGTTTCTTCAAATGGAGAATTTTGGTGAAAGATATTCAATATCACAAGATGATATAACTAATGGCAGTGTGGGGATCCAAAACATGTTACCATTCTCTTTCCCTCTTATCTTGAGACTTGAACAATGAATTCTTATGAATTTTTATGAGCCCAAATTTATAGTAAGATTTGCTAAAAAGCCAAACCTAGGAGATTCAGTAAAGAACTTAGGATTTGAAGTTGTACCTGTTTATTTAACATTTTCACTTAAATATCTCATTGTTAATTGAACATATTCAAATATGAGCTCATGAGCTGCCTTCAAGCCTGATTTTATTTCCATGATTAGTATCCTAAAGAAAGTATCACCATGTACACACTTGTGCCAAAACTAAATTTATGAGATAACTTGACATCTTCTTCTCTTCATTGCATAGCAAATCTAATACTTATTCCTATTGATTTTATCTCCTACGTTCCTGCTGAACCTGACCACTTGTCTTCATCCCAGTCTCCATTCAACAAAACAACGCATAAGTTAGAGAATTATGCCTCAGGAAGAGCAGTATATGAAAGAAGAAACTCTGGGTATTTTGTGGATTTTTGTTATCTTCCCCTATCATTTGTAAAATAACTGTTCTAGTTTGCTAGCTGCCAGAATGCAATACACCAGAAATGGAATTGCTTTTAAAAAGGGGAATTTAATGAGTTGCTAGTTTACAGTTCTAAGGCTGAGGAAATGTCCCAATTGAAACAAGTCTATAGAAATGTTCAATCAAAGACACCCAGGGAAAGACATCTTGGTTCAAGAAGCCCAATGAAGTTCAGGGTCTCTCTCTCTCAAGTGAGAAGGCACATGGAGAACAGTCAGAGTTTCACTCTCATCTGGAAAGGCACATGGTGAACATGGTGTCATCTGCTAGAGTCTTCTCTTGGCTTCCTGTTTCATGAAGCTCCCCAGGAGACATTTTTCTTCTTCATCTCCAAAGGTCGCTGGCTGGTGGACTCTGCTTCTCGTGGCTATGTCATTCTGCTCTGCTCTCTATGAATCTCCCATTCTCCAAAATGTTTCCTCTTTCATAGGACTCCAATAAACCAATCAAGACCCACCCACATGGGTGGGTCACCTAATCCAGTTTAACAACCACTCTTGACTAAATCACATCATCCAGGGAGATGATCTGATTACAGTTCCAAACATACAGTATTGAATAAGGATTATTCTACCTTTATCAAATGGGATTTTGGTTAAAACAAGGTTTTTCTAGGGGGCATAATTCCTTTCAAACCAGCACAATCATCAAATCAAATCTTAAAAATTTAACATTATAGCTTTATATAAATTTACATTTACATAAAAATAAAGATTTGTTGAAACTCTTTACTTTTTTAGTGAAAACATTTTACTTCAATTATAGTCCAGAAATTAGAAATTGTACCATTTATGGAATCTATTTAATAGCTTAAATTAAACTTGCCTGTTATGTGATCATTGACTTAAATCTATCTGTGGCTAGGCAGTGAATGAGTGACAAGTTAAGCTCCCATTTGGGTCCCTCACTGGACGTTTGATTGTTCAGATTTGTAGTTGCCATAGATCATTGATTATAAGGGATCAAACTCATTGCTAAGTCATGAATATCAAAGCAGAGAGATTAATCAAACTCTGCAAAGTCACAAAGAGTGTCAGAAGACTAATAACTTTTCTGTACTATTAGGGATACTTTAAACAAATTAAATTGATAAATTTGGGAAAAACAGAGAGTGCAATGTTAAACACATTCAGGATGGTTTTACTAAAGTCTCAATAAGAATCAATACCTTTGTGTTAAAGCTGAAACTTTTTAGCTTTTACATATCAAAGTTGCCTGACTCAAAGACTATCCTGACCTAACATAGATCAGTTATTTTAATAGCCAATCAATAAACACAGATAATTACAGCAGAGTCAAATAATTAATTCAATACATGAATGTGGCAAAAGGGAAATTAGAACCTATACTTTGCTGTAAAAAAAAAATACAAAAGGCTCAGTTTAATGTTATGTTACCTTTAAAATGCTTTATCTTTAACTTTTGATAAAAATGTTAAATAATTTAATGAGTAAGTTTAGGTCCAAGACAGGAAAATTATTATTAATATTCAGAAATTTTTGTTTGCAGAATACATTTGAGCATATACTTTTTTATTTCTGTATACGTATGAAACATTTATGATGTTATTTTTAACAGAAAGTTTCTTTATAAATAAATATGCATTATTACATGTATCACATACACACAGGTGTTTAAAATAATTGGATGTGCATACAGCAGATTTTATTTGTTTGTTTTAAAATTCATGGATACAATTAAGTCATGATTGTATTGACAACTATCAATAAAATTTCTCAGCATATTTTCCCGCAGCAGTTATTTTTTCTCCTCCTTTTCTTGGATGGATTTATAATTTATTCTTTTACATTAGAAATTGTGCTGGTTTGAAGCTATTATGTACCCCCAAGAAAAGTCATGTTTTAATCCTGATCCAATTTTGTGAGGACAGCTGTTTCTTTTAATCCTTATTCAATGTCAGAGGTAGAAACTTTTGATTAGATAATCTCTGTGGAGATGTGACACATCCAATCGTGGGTGTGATTTTTGATTAGATGGAGATACGACTGTGCCTATTCCAGGTAGGTCTTGATTAGTTTACTGAAATCTTCTAAAAGAGGAAACATTTTGGAGAGAGTCAGAACTGACAAAGAAAGCAGATATCGATGCTTGGAAAACAGCTGCTTCAGAGAACAGAGCCACAGATATTTGGAGATCCTTGGAACCCATCAGACATCATCATGAGATGATAAGCAAGCCAGAACATGGGGAGACTCAAGGGAAGCCAAGAGATCAAAGCCAGTCCCAGAGAAGCAAAGTGAGGAAGCCCCATAGGAACAGAGTCTGAAAACAATGAAGCCCAGGAGCAAGGGACCAGCAAATGTCAGCCACATGACTTCCCAGTTGATAGAGGTGTTCCTAGAATTAAGGTATCTTTCCTTGCATGCTTAAGTTTGGGCCTTTTTTATAGGCTTAGACCTGTAAACTTGCAACTTAATAAATTCTCTTTTTAAATGCCATTCCATTTCTTGCATATTGCACTCTGGCAGTTTAACAAACTAATGCAGAAACTAAAACTCTTTTCTTTATGTTTTATAATTCATGTATTCTTCTCTAAATTTATTACAGATTTTTGTCTCAAATACCAGCTTTTGTTGTCTGATAAGAAGTCAAATATGGAGAATAATTTCAACTGATCTGTTACAGTCTCATTATATACTTGCATTTTCTCCCATATGCCAAATACCTTAGATTCATGGTAACACATCATAATGGGAAATGGTAAAGAAATGTGAACTGACATATCTTGAGCTCATCTGGATTTGAAAAAACTAAAAAATACATGTTAATGTATTTTTTTGTTTCTACTTTGGATTTGTGCTTGTTATTATATTCTATGTTCATATAACTTTTACATAACGTATACTTACTTAGACCCATAGGCAGCTCTTTCTGATAAAAATACATACACTTAGTCCTCAGAAGTGTATGATGAAGTTTCAGGTAAGGCTATTGTAATTTAAGCATTTAAAGAAATTGTTAAATCATATAAGAAGGGAGAAGAGTAGAAGAAATCAAAGCACACTTAGTCAGTTTTGAGATTATAAGTATTTGTGAATTAAAACCATGAGCAGAAACAGAAATACATCAGAATGATAACTGTGGAAGGTTTCTAAATTCTTAACCCATTTACTCACTACATTAGTACTGAAGGCTTACTATTTGTCAGACACTGTGCTAGGCTTGAGTGATACAGTGGTGAACAACTTTTCTCTTACTGGCAAGCTTTATAGTGCATTTTATATAGAAGACTAAATAGATGAGTACAATACAGTTTTTAAAAGGCTGTAGGCTTTCCTTATTACAGTAATAATGAAGAGTTGCTGAAACACAAAATGAATGGTTATGTGATGCAAATTGAGGCAATCATATTTCTTCCCTGAGATAGTTTTATGTTTCAAATTTTTATTATTTTTTTGAGGGGGAATGTTGGGGTGAAATCATGTTCTCCTTCACTTTTTCTTGTCAGTGGCCATGCCTCCCACTTGAACTAATGAGTAAGGCACCAGAGGAAACTCCTGAAGTTTGCTAGAGCTGCTCTGATACTTTTACCTCTTCTTTTGATTTAGAAAACTTTAAGTAAGTCTTTTTCCCCTGAAAAAAACTGATTTTGATGTTTTGGGTCAATAACTACTAAGAATCCTGACTAATAAATTCATTAATTACTCACAGCACATCAGTTATTATGCAATTATGTGATGTGGTTAGTAGGAAAGGGCAGTGGATTCATTGCCTGATACAATGAATGACCAGTTCCTGAGACATCAGGGTTTCAAAGAGAGGAATAGCTTATTACTAGCCAGAAGCAGAAGAGCTGATGGCCTATTGGCCCAAAAATCTGTTTCCTGAACTGTAGTACTTGTGATAGTATTAAAAGATGTGCAGGTTTTAGGATACTGAGCACAGTGAATTGAGATGATGTAATTACCTGCTTAATCATGTAATGTATGTAAGAAAATGGCAGTGTTAATATGATGATTGGGCAGATTTTAGTATCATAAAGAGGTATAGGTGACTTAACAGTTAAAATCTAAGCTACTGTGCATGTCAGATGGGACCATTTTGGTTAGGTCATGATTTGGTTATCAAGATACTTTTGGACTTGGAGTAAGTTAGTCCTAGGCTGACCCAAGACCCTTTAATAATTAAACATTAAGGGCTATCTTTAATGATCACAAGGCTCCAAAGTGAAAAAAACAAACAAAAAACAGATAAAATGGGTGAAAGTGAGGATAAGTCACTAGGTTTTACTACCACAAGAACACAAGATAAAGGCTATATAATTATTATCAGAGATCAAGGCAGTTGGAGTACAGTTCAAAAATTTCATGTATCTCACTATGTCTACTCCAATATACCAAAAAGTGAAAAAAGAATGTCTATATAGTGATTCAACAGCCATAATCATCCCTGAGATCTTAATTTCATGTTTACAACTCCTCCCTCTCATTTAATAGTATTTTCAATCTTATGGGATATTTGGATAATGACTCTTCTAACCACTTCATGCTGAAAAAAGGGTGTTACCATAATGTGGTAGATAAATGGAACTGGTTGTTGTTCTTAGAGTGACCAGTACTTCTGGGTTTCAGAGCTTATCTGGCATTGGAATATTCCAGGGGCTTACAGTCTCTAAAAATCAAACTTAATAGAAAAAACCTTTAAAGAGTCCAGGGTATCATTTAGAGTTTCCAGGAACACTGTTGGTTGGGGTTTGCCATACTATGGAAGTTTGTAGAATCTGGCTGAAACTTTCATAAGAGTAACTTCTAGAATGATATCTTGATTCAATTTGGAAGTTCTTAGCTGTTGAAACTCTATTTATTTATTTATTTTCCCCCTTTTGGTCAACCAATCCCATAATGCCAGGGTCAGATTCATCCTTGAGCTTCATGTCCCATGTTGTCAGGGCGACATTTATTCCTGAGAGTCAGGTCCCACATTGAGAGCTAGACTTAAACCACAGGAAATCATGTCCCACATAGGGGATTGCACCAGTTTGGAAATATCATGTACCCCAGAAAAGCCATGTTTTAATTCTGATCCAATCTTGTGGGAGCAGTCATTTCTTTGAACCCTGATTCACTTTTGTACGGTGGAAACTTTTGATTAAACTATCTCCATGGAGATTTGACATACCCAATTGTGGGTGTGGCCTTTTGTTTAGATGGAGATGTGACACCACCCCTTCAAGGTTGGTCTTGATTAGCTGACTAGAGTCCCTTAAAAGGGGAAACATTTCAGAGAAACTTCAGATGCAAATATTTGGAGAATAGTTGCTTCAGAGCTGACAGAGGCACAGATTCTTGGGGATGCTTGGAGTGCTGACAGAGAGGCCGGATTCCTAGACATGGCAGAGCCCAGCATATGTCACCATCTTCCTTCCCATGAAATACTATGCAAGCCAGAACCCAGAGCTGTGTCCTAGAGAAGTGAGTGAAGGCCCACAGATGCATAGAGAGGAAACCACTGGCATCAGGAACTGGAAGCAATGGAATTAGAAATATGAACCAGCAGATCCAGCCATGTACATTCCCAGCTGATAGGTTTCACATGGCATAACCTTTCATGAGTGAAGGTAACCTCTTATTCGTGCCTTAATTTGGATATTTTCATGGTCTTAGAACTGCAAACATGCAACTTATTATACTCCCTTTTTAAAAGCCATTCCATTTCTTTTCTGGTATATTTCTTTCTGGCAGCACTAGCAGACAAATACTGTGAGAAATTTTGGTGCTGAGAGTGAGGTGCTGCTGTGGTTTGCAAATACCAAAAATGTTGGAACAGCTTTTTAAATGGATAAGGGGAATATTCTGGAAGAGTTTTGAGGATCTTGATAGAGAAGGCCCAGAATGCTTTGAAGAGATTGTTGGTAGACATTTGGACTCTAAAGACACTTTATAAAGCTTTATTCAGAAATGATTAATGTGCCATTACAAAGTAGAAAGAAAGCATTCTTTTGGATGGAAGGCAGAATTTGAGAGTTATGAACCAAGATATTTGGCAGGAGAAATTTTCAAACTAAATGTAGAAATGCAGTCTGGTTGTTCCTTGTTGCTTATAATAAAATATGAGAGGAAAACAATAAGTTAAGAACTGAACTACTGGGTACAAAATTACACAGAAATTGATGGTTTGGAAATTTCTGAGTTTCCAGAAAGGAAGAACCCAACGAATAAGACCCCACATAAGGTTTTAAAAAAACATGGAAACAGCCATTTCAGTAAAAGCCAGGCTGGAAATGGAGTTATCCAGAAAGGATTTGTGGAAAGTCCTATTGTCTGGTGGTTATGACCCTTGAATACTATATAGAAAACTGACAAGAGTGTTGTGGCACATATACAAAGGGAGCCACTGCCAGTCGGGACTAAAAGGGACAGAAATGGGAGAAAATGAAAGAAAAATGACTTCAGAGGCAGAATCATGGAAGCTGAGGCCCTGAAGACAAAAATCTTGGTCAGGAGAGTGGATTCACCCATGCACTTAGAGCAGATGAGTTTGACCTGAAGGCAAAGGCCAGACCTTCCACCCTGATGCTCAGGAACAGTTTTGCTACCCCAAGCCTTAGGGAGGATACAGTGCATAAACTAGGAATTGGAGAACCCCAGATGCCACTCCATTTTTCTGGAGGGGTTGAGTGCACACCCTAGAAATGAGTGTGGTCCCAGGTGCTGCCCTGATGCTTGGAGAGGGTGGAGCCAAGAGAATGGTGTTGCCCCCAATGCACCCCAGTGCTCCAACTCACCCCAGCATTTAGAGAGAGAGTAAGGCTACTGTGTAGGCCCTTTGAAAAGGTGGGACTGCTGCTTCTGAAAACCCCCACAATAAATGACTCTCAGAGTTCATAATCCAATGGAGTGTGGCTTGCAGATTTTCAGAATTGTTTGGGTTCAATGACCACTGTTTACCTTTCAATTTCTTCTTATGGCCATGGAAACATGTATCCTATGATTGTCCTTCCTTTGTATATTGGAAGCAGATAACTTGCAGAGGAGAAGTTTTGCCTTAGAACAGACAATGCCTGAATTTGATGAGATTTTGTACATTTTTTTTGCTTTGTTTTGTTTTACTTCCTATGGTACTTGTATTGTTACTGAAATACTTTAAGGCTTTTGTGATATTGTGATGGAGTGAATGTATATTATATATGGAAAGCACATGCCTTTTGGGGGTCAAGAGGTTGGAATGTGCCACTTTGAAAAAAGAAAAGCCATGTTTTAATCCTGACCCAATTTTGTAGGGGTAGCTGTTTCTTTGAATTCTGATTCAGTATTTCAGGGTGGAAACTTTGGATTAGATTATCTCCACAGAGATACGGCATACCCAATTGTGGGTGTGGCCTTCTGCTTAGATAACATGTGACTCTGTCCATTCAAGGTGGGTACTGATTAGTTCATCAGAGTCCTCTAAAATGGGAAACATTTTGGAGAAACCTCAGAGCAGATCCATATTCTTGGAGGACAGTTGCTTCAGAGCTGACAGAGACACAAATGTTTGGAGATGCTTGGATTGCCAACAGAGAAAGCAGATGTCTCGACGTGGACAGAACCTAGCAGAAATCACCATGTGCCTTCCCATGAGATGCTAAGCAAGCCAGAACTCAGAGTTGTGCCTCTGAGGAGCTAAATGAAGGCCC
This sequence comes from Tamandua tetradactyla, assembly GCF_023851605.1. Lineage (NCBI taxonomy): Eukaryota > Metazoa > Chordata > Mammalia > Pilosa > Myrmecophagidae > Tamandua > Tamandua tetradactyla. Next base: position 60,166,509 of record NC_135345.1, read on the forward strand.
ACAGATGCTTAGAGAGGAAATCACTACCATCAGAAATTGGAAATGGGAACCATGAACAAGGTTCAGTAGATGCCAGGCACCTGCACCCCAGCTTATAGAGGTGTTCTGGACAGCATCAGCATTTCTTGAGTGATGTTAATCTCCACTTGGGGCCTGAATTTAGATATTTTCAAGGACTTAGGACAGTAATTTGCAACTTACTAGATTCCTTTCTTAAAAGTCATTCCATTTCTGGTATATTGCTTTCTGTCAGCATTAGCAAACTAATATGGCAGTGTGGAGGAGGTCAGAGTTTGGCTTGCAAAGAGAGAAACCACACCTGAACAACAAGAGGTTCTCTGGGAATGACTCTTAGCCATTAATTATAAGTAGGCTCAGCTTTACCGTTATAGAAATAGGTCTTATAAGGGCAAGCATCAAGACTGAGGGATTGGTTTATTAAATTGGGAAAACTCATTACTTAAGAGAATATAAAGAATTCCTTAGGTGTTTAAGTTTAATAGTTACACTTTTTCTTCAGGCCCTCAAGGGACTTTAAAAATACTTTTTCATTTTTGGCCCCAAATACTTTGAAATGCGTATTAGAGTATAACACTAATTTGTATAAAGTATCAATGCTTTCTTTCTCATTGTAGCTTCCATGTCAAATAAAGTTGAATTTGGTGGCTTAAATAAACTGACTAGACAGGTTAATTTAGATAATGCATTACAGAAAATTTAAATTTTGGACAAAATAAGCATCCCTCCTTTTGGTGTCACACAAAAGTTAAAGTTTTAAAATACAGATAATATATTTTACAATATATTCTGATTTACCTCAGCCTTAACCAGATAAGTTTCATTCACACTTTAATTGAAGTCTGATTTCTTTGTCAACTTTTTAACAGAAAGGCTGACTTTCAGAGCTGGATAACTCTAAGTCTGAGTTCTAGGTGTCACACAGGTACCTAAAATACCAGGGAATTACCAGGTTATACATAAGGAGCAAAGCATCTCAGATTTTGGAAATAACAGTTCAAGCTCAAGAGTAAATATGACTGCTAAAAGAGCTTGCAGTTTAAGCCCTAATTTACTTATAAACATTTTTAAATGGAGCTACTTTCATATAAACATTTTTAAATCTAGCTACTTTCATAAATAAAAACATTTGACAAGTGTTTTGGTTGGGGTCAATCACAAACCAAAGCAGAGGTTTGTCCTGTTTCACCTTTACACATTCCCTAGAGTTATGTTAATTGACAGGTAAAACATAATTTACTTTTGTCCTTCCTCTATTTTAAAATTTCTCCTTACTGCTCTGACCTATAGCTTACTACATATACTTTTAGAGAAGCTTTCAATGAAAGCAGTGCAGCTGACAAATAAATTTGGCTGTTCCCATGATTTGTAGAATTTTTCTAAGAATAACTAAAACCATGACTAACAACATGATGCTGGTGTCTAGCAGATCAGTATCAGAATAATTGCATGGATACTGAGAATATTGTCAAGTTTTTAGGAATTTTATACACTCTCTAAATATACTAATAACATTTAACCCATACAAATTTAGTTAACAAAAGGATAGAAAATCCCTTTCAACCACTGAAATACTTCCCAAAAACCTCCTATGAAATATGTTGGACTCTTTTGGCACTTTACTTTTACAGGGTGAAAGAACAAATCTTTTGTAACAGCTTTCCTTTGAAAGATTTGTCTTCTTAAATAAAGGATAAGATCCACATAACATTAACAAGGATATTATTCTTACATAAAACCTTTGCCTTCTAAACAGAGTACACGGATATCTAAGAAAAAGTTTTCATTAAGAACAGACTAACAATTCAAATTATTTTAACAGAAAGCAAACTAAACTTTAGTTTTGTATGAATACACAGTTTGACAGAAAATGTCCCTTTTTATAAAAAATATTATAAACAGGCTTATCAAATTTCTGGTCAGCAAATGACTGTGAAAGACAGAATTCATGTTTATAAACCTTCTACAACTTTCAATAACAATTCAGTTTGATACCAGCAAAATTCACTTTAATCAGAAAATATGGGTATCTTAGTATGGAAAATAATGAAAATACTATCCAACTCATGTGTAGTTTTATTTATCACACTGTATAAAATCAGAAATAAATTTGATAACAAATGCATAAAACTCTTTGAACATACATACTTCCTTCCGATAACAGTATTCATGGGCAAAGAAGAGACATAAATAATAAATAATAATAGAAAGAGGAAGAAATTTATGACTGAGTTTGAAAAAAAAACAGCCAGATGTTTATATACATTAAATTACAGCACATAAATGATTACTTTACAATATGCCTAAAATCTCTCAGTTCAATCAAGCCCTACTTTCAAAGTTCAGAAGAACCCAAGTTTGAAATATAATCAGCTTTTCAATAATTAAGGGATTTATATCCAGAAAAATTTCAAGATTTTTTTAACATTCTGCTCAAGTGCTAAATAATGCCAGGAATACGTTGGTTCACAAAATTAAGTTATGGCTTCTAAAAAGTACAGTTCACAGCTTTATTTATTCAAATGCTACTTTCTTATTTTAAGGTCTTACAAATCTCATCTTTTTTTTTTTTTTTTTTTTATTTACATGGGCAGGCACTGGGAATAGAACCTGGGTCCTCTGGCATGGCAGGTGAGCATTCTTGCCTGCTGAGCCACTGTGGCCCACCCCAAATGTCATCTTTTCTATGAGATCTTCTTAGGTCATTTTAAATCTATCTGCCTTTTAAATTTTTTCCAGCATCTTCATTCCTTTAGAAAGACAATTGGCAGATACTTTAAATATTACCATTTCATACTATGCCCTTTACAAATATATTCTAACTAGAATATAAAATCTGAAGATAAGCATTATATTTTGCCCATTTATGACAGCACTTCTTAATCTGATTATGTAACATACTTACAAAACATACTGTCTGATATTAATGAAGTCACTATAAGTCCAAATTCTTCCACATACTGGGGTAACAAATGGCAAAATAATTAAAAAGATTTATTCTTTGACATCAAGGTAATCAAGCTCACACACACAAATGATTATTTACATTTCTTCTTAAACTTATTTCTTAAACAGGGTATATTTTAAGCATCTTCATAGCTTTATTTTTATTTTATTTTATATGTGTCTTCATTACCAGGTACACTATTCAGTTAATGCAATCTATTAGGCTATTTTTAAGAGGAAATTTTGAGAATATGTTTTATTATAAACATAGTGTGACAGTTAGGTTCTGGTGTCAACTTGGCCAAATAATGATGCCCAATTGTCTGGTCAGGCAAGCGCTAGTTTGACCATAGCTGCAAGGATATTTTGTGGCTGACTGATAAATTAGAAGACTGGTGCATTAAAATATCAGTCAGTTGATTGTATCTGTGGTTGATTACATCAACTAAGGTGTTCACCCACAAACAAGAGAATCTAATCAATTCAAGATTTTTAAGGAAGAAGAGAGACTTTTTCACTGCTTCTTTAGTCAGCGAGCCTCTCCTGTGGAGTTCATCCAGACTCTCCATTGGAGCTGCCAGCTTCACAGCCTGCCCTACAGATTTTGAACTCTTCCATTCCCACAGTTATATGAAACACCTTTATAAGTCTATAGGTATTTATAAATCTATAGATATTTCCTGTTATTCTGTTCCTGTAGACAACCCTGCTAAAACATTAGCTTATTTTATCAGTAAGCATGTATAAATTTAGGGAGAACATACTTAAACAGAATAAAATTACATTTGTTTGAATAAAAAATCATCACAAAAACAAGAATGAGACTAGACTCTGTAATTGCACTTTTTTGCAGCTGTTTTGTTCTTTTATTTCTACTATTAGAGCTTAAAAGTCTCTGTTTTCATAATATCCTAAAATTATGAACAACCTTAAAAGTACATTAACTGTCAAGCTCTGGAAAATATATTGCAGTTGTTTAATTTGTCCCAAGTCTAAATCCAGAAAAACTTTTCAATAGCTCTCGAGGACCTTTCATTTTACTTACTGGTATTTGGTAATTAGATTTTATTGGTTTACTTACATCTCAAGGCTATTCATATTTTAATAATGATCTGATTACTACAGTTACCATCGCAAAGGTATTATTGACAAAAAAATAATTTTAACAGGCATGGCCTTTCCCACATTTCTACCATGCCTACCATTTTTAATTTCCAGGCCCTGTAGAAGCAATTCTAAACCACACCTCCCCCATCTTTCTTTACCCAGCCCTTCCCTCACAGCTGCCTTAACTGGTTTGGCCCTGAGGGCATGGATAGGTGAGATAAAAGAATGAGTCCTGGCCTATTGAACTTGGTTTTGATAGTGAGGATTGTGGGATTTAAGAGTTCCTACATCCTTCTTTTAATTATTTCCAATTATTACATCTAGTTCACTTAAAACCATGACCTGGACAATTGGAAAAGATCTTGGGCTTTTCCAGAGGCAGCTTTTATGCAGACTTTTTCTGTTTTAGGGAAATTCCTGGGGCAGTTTCTAATGTCCTGGTTTATTTACAGTAATTACAGAAGCTAAGACTTTGAACCTGGCTGCCCAGAGGGCTTTTTTCTTTCTTCTGGGACTGCAGGAATACCAATATATATATATATGTGTGTGTGTGTGTGTGTGTGTGTGTGTGTGTGTGTACATGCTTATTCATTTTTAATCAATACAAATAGAGCTCTTTAAGAATTTTTTTTCTTTACTTTGCTATTACCATCCAGAGGAATGAGACACACATTGAACAGCAGGAAGACACCAGTAGAATATAAGTTACAAGAAACTGAAACACAGAAATACTTTTGAGAGGGACAAATAAAGGATTGAATATAAATTTTCTCATCCTATTTCTTTCCTATTGCAGAACAATTATAGAGCCATTCTCAGGCCATTTCTCTCCTGATTCTAAATCATATTGAGTTCAGTATGATTGTGTTACCGAAATAAACGGTTTTCAAGTAGACGTACAACTAAAACCTTTCCAACTTTTCAATAAAACAAAATGTTCCCATTTGAAAGAATTTAAATAATCAGTAGCCAGTTAGACACACTTGACCAATTCAAATGCAGTAAGACACCAACTATCAAATTTAAAGACACTTAACATTTACTACAACTTTAAGTAACACACCCATTAATAACAAGACCAAGCACACCAATTAACAATTAAACAGGCATTAACACTTACTATGCCTAGGTAGCATGCCAGTTCACAGTTAAACAGCCATACTTAATTTCATTAAATGCCTATTTATTATTGGATGACTTATTTTCCGGGAATAATCCCAACAGACAAATTCAGGGCAGGGTTTTAAACCTGTACAAACAGAAGCCAGCCCCAACCCCCAAACAGAACAGTACCAAGAAAACAGAAAGGTGTAGATGTCAGAGAAAGGGGTATCCTTCTGGAAATGTGACCTGCCACACTAACTTCCTGATTCACTTTTTTTTTCCCTTCAATGAGGTTTTTATTGAGATATAATCATTTAAAATATACAATCAGTGGTTCATAGCATCATCATAAAGCTGTGCATTCACCATTACTATCAATTTTTAAACATTTTCATTACTTCAAAGACAGTAAAAATCAGAGTAAAAATAAAAAGAACACCTAAAACATTCCATAAATCACATATGCCCCTATTGTTTATTTATTTTTGTCTTTTTTTTCTTACTCATTTTTCCATACACTGGATAAAAGGAGTGTCCATCACAAAGTTTTCACAATCACATGGTCATACCTTAAAAACTGTAGTAGTTAGGTTCAGGTGTCAACTTGCCCAGATGATGGTACTCAGTTGTTCTGTTGCTATTGACTTAAATCATCAGTGTGTGAAATTCATCTATGACTGATTACATCTGTGGGCTGCTAAGAGAAGTGCCTTTTGCAAGGAGTGACATTTAATTTAATTAGCTGGGGGCTTAAAAGTGAGCAGTCAGAAGACAGCTCAGCAGAGCTCAGCAGCCCAGTACACCTTAGCTGAGAATTCAGAGCCAGCTCATCCCCAAATGTTTGGAGATGCAGAAAGGACATGCCCTAGGGAAATCAGTGTGAACCCAGAAACCTAGAGAGAAGCCCAGCAGACATTGCTGCACATCTTTCCAAAGTAGTAAATTTATAACTAAATAAATGATTTTATAAAAGCCATTCCATATCTGGTGCATTGCATTCTGGCAGTCTTAGCAAACTAAAATGAAATCTCTGTAGTTATTCAATCATCTTCAAAAACCAAGACTATTTGATTAAAGTTCATCAGTTTCAGATATTTCCCTCAAGCTATGTCAATACACCAAAAAAAAAAAAAAAAAAAAAAAGAAAGAAAAAGAAAAAGGATATCTATATAATGCACTAGAATAACCTCCAGAAAGGACCCTCAACTCTGAAATCTTTCAACCACTGAAACTTTCTCTTCTCCTTTTTGGTCTCCTATTTTATTCCCAGATGCCAAGGCCAGGCTCATCCCCAGGAGTCATATGTAGGGTTAGGGCAGTTAGTTCATCTGTGGACTTGGCTTAGAGAGATAGATGCATCTGAGCAGCAAAAGAGGCTCTCTGGGGGCTACTCTTAGGCATAATCATAAGTAGGCTTAGCTTTTCCTTTACATAAGTAAGTTTTATAAGACATATTCCCAAAATCAAGGCCTATCCCATCAAATTGGCAGTCCCCAGTGCTTGCGGGAATATTAGATCTTCCCCAAGTGGCGAACTTTCATATTTCCAACTTTTCTCCCCACTCCCTCAAGGGGACTTTGTGAATACTTTTAATCTTCTGCTCAGTTTACGCTGGGATTTATCACAGCATCACACCAACTTGTATAAACCAACAAGATCTTGCTCTCTGTTCTTGGTTTCATGTAATTATGGTGTTTGAATAAGTTGACCATACAAGCTAAATTAGATAGTATGCTACCAAATATATAAATTTTGCACCTAATAGACATCCCTTCTTTTTTTCTCACACAGAAGTTGAAGTTTAAAAATACAGTCAATATCATCCTTTACCCTATGGTTGGATTTACCTTAATCCTACCCAGATCATCTTCATTCATATCTTTAATTAAAGTATTTTTCAGTATTTTTAACAGTTGCTGTATGAGGTTAATTCTGACTTTCATAGCTATAGAACTCTAGCTCCTTATCTCAGGTGTCACACACAAATATGCAAAGTTCCACGGAATGGCTAGTTTATACACAGAAATTAAAAATAAAATAGATCGAGCTCCAAAATAGATGTGACTGCTCTAAGAGTTTACAATCTAGGAACCTTTAAATAGGCTTCACCTATCAAACTATGCTATCAAATTTAATTCTCAGAGTCTGCCCATTATACTTAGTTCATGTTAGTGAGGCATTCTCATATTTGTCTTTATATTTCTGGCTTATTTCACTCAACTTACTGTCCTCAAGTTTCATTCACTTAGTTGCAAGCCTCATGACTTTTATCTGGCAGTCTTTCAATCATCCAATGTATGTATGCACCACAGTTCCCTGTTCCAATCTTCAGTTGATGTACCCTCAGGCCATCCATGGCAATCTCCAAATACAGCCACCATAAACAACAGTGTGCAAATGTCCATTCCATTTATCTACCGGGTTGCAGGACCATACAGTAGCTCTAACGCCAGCCTTCTGTGGATCCACCCCACTGCCCTACAGAAGGGCTGCACCACTCTATTTCCCTAGCAGCAGTGAATATGTACAGTTCTCTCATCACATTTTTTACAGCACTTGTATCTCTCTGTTCATTCTTAAACAGTTTTATTCACACATTATATGATCCAACTTAAGTAAAAAAAAAAAAATCAATTTTTTTTTTCCATCTCCAAGCAGATGTTCAGACTTGAAACTATAAATTATCTCTCTCTTTGAAGCTTTTTTAAGGTGTTATGGTCTGGAGTACCAGCAGCCCAGAGGAAAACCCTATTGCCAAGCCTCTAGGTGAAAGAATGTCTGACAGCTGAAAAAGCCTTGGTTACCACACTTACCTGCTCTGCTGGGGCTCCAGAAATTTGGGCAGTTGTGTTTCTTAGGAATCTTGGTCCCATCTGAGTCACCACATTGCTATCAGACAAAGCAGGTGGATTCTTTGCCCGATGCACTCAGTGACCAATTCCTGAGACACTGGGGTTTCAAAGAGAGTGTATTGCTAGGCACAAAGCAGGAGAGCTAATGGCCTATTGGCCCCAAAATCTGTCGGCCCCAAATTGTAATAATTCTAATCATTTTATAGTATAAAAAGATGGACAGATTTTAGGATAATAAGCACAATGACTCCAGATCATGAAATCAGAGGTGATCTAATTATTGAGCATGTGCAGATTGATAATATGCTTAAGCACAGAACATATGTAAATAAATGGTGGCCTTAATATGAGGATATGTATGATTTTTGTTATTATAATGAGGTATAGGTCACTTATAGGTTAACATCTAAGTTATTGTGCCTGTCAAGTCGGCCCATTTTGTTTAGATCCAGCTTCAGTTATCAAAATAACTTTGGACTTGGGGTGGGGTGACCCATGACTCTTCATTATTAAGTATTAGGGGCTTTCTTCAATGATCACAAGACTCCAAATTTAAAAAAAATGAATAGAAAAGTACAGGTGAGGGTCAGTCAGAGGCTTTTACAATCACAAGAGAATAAAGTAAATGCTATACAATCATTAACACAGATCATGGCAGTGGTTTACAATTCAAAGATTTCAGGTATTTCTGCCTACTGCAATATACCAGAAAGCAAAAATGAATATGTATTTAATGATTCAGCAAACTATAACCCTCCCTTAAGCCATAACTCAGTTACAATGTCTTAACTCACCAGGCTGTTATGACAAGCGCCACACAGAAATATATTGACTCAGGTCTATGATTAAGTCCATAACTGAGACATCTCCAAGGTGATCATTTCTTTACAAAGTCACCAATGTTTTTGTGCTGGCAAATGGGGCTTCTTGGGTTTCTTTTGTATGTGTGTCTCGTTATCTGGCTTTATCTTTTCCTTTATTTTCAAGATTTTCTTGACTTCCACGAGCTCTTCCTGGTAGCTTTCTCTCACTAAGTCTGAATTTTTCTTCTTTATAAAGGACTCCAGTAATCAAGTTTAAGAAGCAATCTCATTGAATTTTGGCAAATAATTTTAAATGACATATTGAAGACATCCTTTCTATAATGGGCTCACAACTAATTGTATATGGATTCAGATGAAGAATATGTGTAAATTGGGGTGCCCTTTTCAGTCTACCATGTGTGACTTTCTCCAGAACTGCTTACATATATATTTAGAAGATAAACATTTGGACTAATTTCACATTGGAATTTTGGCAGGTGGGGATGGAGAGTGAAAGAAAATGATGAGGTTGAATTAGAAATATTAGCAGATTGACCAAGGTAGACTTCACACTTATCAATGCTTCCCTTGTAACATTCATTTATCCACTTTTCTTCAAAACTGTATCAGAGTAATCAGAACTTCTGCATCAGGTTAAACACACTACTTTGTTTCCCCCTCAGTACATCCATTAATATTCCCTCCATCTCTTTGCCTCAACACAAAAATAGTTCTGCCCTATGGATACAAGTTGTCCCAGTGCCTTTCACATTGATATCGATCATTCTCCAAAAAGAAAGGGAAACTTAAGATAAGCCATCTTAAAGCAATACACAGCCTCCTAGTTATTGGGCTTCTGAGAAGTCTTATTTCAGGTAAAATAGTATGAAAGAAAAGCATGTTTGGTGGGGGTCAAAGGAGTTAGTTCTGTCCTCTTAGGAAGGAGTCAGTAATGGGATGAACTGATTTCTCACAGCATCTGAAGATGGATGTGGAGATATGGTGACTCTCAACAACTCTACTAGAATTATAGAACAAACAAGAACCCAAAAGACATCCTCAGGGGGAGATGCTGGACAGGAAATCAAGGAAATTAAAATTCAGTGTCAACAGAAAGATCTGAAACTAGAAAGCACATGCAAGGAAAATCATTTCTTCATTAGTAACAATCTTCCATAGTGAAAGGTTTAGGAGGCGAAAGGGTGAGAAAGAAGGACGGTAGACCGGGAAATTTAAAGGTGGGGGGTTTATTTCTGCGCTCCTGAGCTGAGGTCACCGAATCCAAGATGGAGGGAGGTGAGTCAGGACCTGGGTGATGGCGGGGGCAGTGTTTAAGCAAGGGGGTCAGGTGATGTCCGGAAGGGGCGGTTCTCCAGAAGTCAGGTGGTCAGAAGGGGCGGTTCCAGAAGCCATGTTGGGAGGGGCGACGCAGCCTTCGTAGCTCCAATTGCTGTGCCCTTCCGCGTTCCCCTGACCTAACACATAGGTGTATATATATATTTTTAATGTAGGCAAAGTTTTTATAAACGGGGTGCAATTAAGTGGAAATATTTTAAGAATAACTTCATGATTTGTCTCTGTAATATATCTTACACTTCCTTGTTTTTAAATAGAGATGTTTCTTTTAACACAAGACATTAAAATTGTATGTGCTCTAGTTTGCTAGCTGCAATTATTTTTATTTAGTAATAAATAACTACAAAGCCTTATTTATGGTTTTATTTTAGAACATATGGATATTTTCTCATTTACACTATAGAACATATGGATATTTTCTCATTTACACACAACCATGTAATGCTGATTCTTCTTATTCCTGCTACTTCTGTGGGGAGGTGAGGTAGAATTCCTCGTTATCATTGTGCCTATCTCTATCATTGCCGTAACATTGGGTCATTATTTGTCAAGTTTAACCTTCTTTTGACTAGGAAAACAAAGAGTCGTTCTTTGTGCATTTATTTAAGCTAAGAATAAGGGTGACTTGAAATTCAGACCTGAGTAACCTTTCCTAAGTATACTGCAAATAAATAGAACGTCTATTTCCATGAAAAACTTCACTTTTTATTTCTTCTTCTCCACCTTCACCTCTTCCTCATTTTGTTCTTTCCCTTCCTTTTCCTGTCCTCTCCCCTTATCCTCCTCCTGCTCTCTTTCATTTCCTTCTCCTACTCCTTCTTCTACTATAATTATTACTATCATTACAAGTCGCAATCAAAATTACTATCACCAGCTTTCCAATCAGTAAATAACTTTGATAAACTGCTTCCTATGTACTAGACAGTATGCTATATTTATTTCATGTATAATCACATTTCAGGCTAAAAACAATCCTTGAGGTAGTTCATATTTAATTTGCATTTTGTAAATGATAAATATTGGGCTCTGTATGGTAATTTAACTTCCCCATAATGAAACAGATGAGAGAACTTTTCTCATATTACTGACCTTCAGCATCAGAATTCCTGTAATTATTGCTGATCTATTAGAACCCATCCCTGACCTATTATGCCAGACTCCCTAGGGTTGTGAATCTCAATTCTGAATTTTCAGAAAATTCGGTAGGTGATACTAATGCATCTTAAAGTCTGACAACTATTGAGCTAATAAGTGGTAAAAATAGGATATTAATACAGGTACTTAGGTGCTCTGAAATTAGGCATTCTTACCTCTGCTATAATGCGCATTAATATATTTTAATGTGAGTATCAAGACGTTTGAGTCAATGGCTCTCAAGGTTTTTAATTTTTTTAAAATTTTTTTTATTAATCAAAAAAAGAAAAGAAATTAACACAACATTTAGAAATCATTCCATTCTACACATGCACTCAGTAATTCTTAGTATCATCACATAGATGTATGATTATCATTTCTTAGTACATTTGCATCGATTTAGGAAAAGAACTAGCAAAACAACAGAAAAAGATATAGAATGTTAATATAGAGAAGAGAATTAAAATAATAATACTAATAAAAAAATATATATATATAAAGGAAAAAGAAAAAACAAAAACAAAAGATACAAACAAACAAACAAACAAACAAAAAACTATATTTCAGGTGCAGCTTCATTCAGTGTTCCGACATAGTTACATTACACTTAGGTATTATTGTGCTGTCCATTTTTGAGTTTTTGTATCTAGTCCTGTTGCACAGTCTGTATCCCTTCAGCTCCAATTACCCATTATCTTACCCTGTTTCTAACTCCTACTGGTCTCTGTTACCAATGATATATTCCAAGCTGATTCTCGAATGTCGGTTCACATCAGTGGGACCATACAGTATTTGTCCTTTAGTTTTTGGCTAGACTCACTCAGCATAATGTTCTCTAGGTCCATCCATGTTATTACATGCTTCATAAGTCTACTCTGTCTCAAAGCTGCACAATAAATATTCCATTGTAGGTATACACCACAGTTTGTTTAGCCACTCGTCTGTTGATGGACATTTTGGCTGTTTCCATCTCTTTGAAATTGTAGATAATGCTGCTATAAACACTGGTGTGCAAATGTCTGTTTGTGTCTTTGCCCTTAAGTCCTTTGAATAGATACCTAGCAGTGGTAATGCTGGGTCGTAATCCATTCTGCCAGTCTATATGTTTTGATTGGGAAATTCAGTCCATTACCTTTTAGTGTTATTACTGTTTGGATAATATTTTCCTCTACCATTTTGGCTTTTGTATTATATATATCATATCTGATTTTCCTTCTTTCTACACTTTACTCCATACCTCTCTCTTCTGTCTTTTCGTATCTGACTCTAGTGCTCCCTTTAGTATTTCTTGCAGAGCTGGTCTCTTGGTCACAAATTCTCTCAGTGACTTTTTGTCTATAAATGTTTTAATTTCTCCTTCATTTTTGAAGGACAATTTTGCTGGATATAGACGTCTTGGTTGGCAGTTTTTCTCTTTTAGTAATTTAAATATATCATCCCACTGTCTTCTAACTTCCATGGTTTCTGCTGAGAAATCTACACATAGTCTTATTGGGTTTCCCTTGTATGCAACAGATTGTTTTTCTCTTGCTGCTTTCAAGATCCTCTCTTTCTCTTTGATCTCTGACATTCTAACTAGTAAGTGTCTTGGAGAACGCCTATTTAGGTCTATTCTCTTTGGGGTGCGCTGCACTTCTTGGATCTGTAAATTTAGGTCTTTCATAAGAGTTGGGAAATTTTCAGTGATAATTTCTTCCATTAGTTTTTCTCCTCCTTTTCCCTTCTTTTCTCCTTCTGGGACACCCACGACACATATATTTGTGCGCTTCATATTGTCATTCAGTTCCCTGATCCCCTGCTCAAGTTTTTCCATTCTTTTCCCTATAGTTTCTGTTTCTTTTTGGAATTCAGATGTTCCATCCTCCAGTTCACTAATTGTAGCTTCTGTCTCTTTAGATCTACCATTGTAGGTATCCATTGTTTTTTCCATTTTTTCTTCTTTGTCCTTCACTCCCATAAGTTCTGTGATTTGTTTTTTCATATTTTCTATTTCTTCTTTTTGTTCAGCCCATGTCTTCTTCATGTCCTCCCTCAATTTATTGATTTGATTTTTGAAGAGTTTTTCCATTTCTGTTCATATATTCAGCATTAGTTGTCTCAGCTCCTGTATCTCATTTGAACTATTGGTTTGTTCCTTTGACTGGGCCATATCTTCAATTTTCCGAGTGTCATCCATTATTTTCTGCTGGTGTCTGGACATTTGATCAGATTTCCCTGGGTGTGGGACCCGGCTGGTTGAAAGGTTTTTCTGTGAAATCTCTGGGCTCTGTTTTTCTTTTCCTGCCCAGTAGGTGGCGCTCATGGCGCTCATCTGTCTGCGGGTCCCACCAGTAAAAGATGCTGTGGCTCCTTTAACTTGCCAATCCGAATCTTGCAGTCGGCCCGGGAAACCGCGCGCGTGGAGGGGGGGGGTCGCCAGCCCCCGCGGCTTGGGGAAGTGCCGGTCCAAATTGCCCAGCTGGCCCGAGACACCAAGCGTGGCGGGAGGGCCCCACTATCCAACGTTCCCAGTCGGACCGGGAAGCCACGTGTGTGGAAGGGACCCCGGTCGCCAGCCGCCCTGGCCAGGAAAACGCGCACCCCTCGGGTATCTCACCGCAGCGGATTCTCCCTGCCCGTTCAGCCATTCCAGAATGGGGTACGCTGTCTTTTTGGTCTCTGTCGTGGCTCTGGGAGCTGTTTTGTATTGTTTCTGTTTCTTTAGTTGCTTTTCTGGAGGAGGAACTAAGACCCGCGCGTCTTACTAAGCCGCCATCTTCTCCGGAAGTCAAGGTATTTAATTTATGTACTTTTTGTTATCCATTTATTTTTTATATATTATAAGATTCTCAATTTTTTATTAATTTATCTAGAATTATTGTTAGATTCTGCTTCTATTTGCTATATAATCTTTGTTCAAAATATTTGATGGAAACTTTCTTATACACAAATACAATTGCAATTATATAATATCTGTAAATATGTTTTTGTTGTAAAACATAAAATTGTTTCTGTTCATATGGACAATTTCTTTTAGAAATATAATATCGTATGTTTTCAACAATGTCCTATAAATTCCTCGTTTGTTACCATAATAGATGGGTTATGAGTTGTTAGCAAGTCAAAAAAATTAATCCTTAATGTTTACACCTTGAACCAAGATTTTACAATCACATATTTTAGGCTATAAAAATTCTACTTGGTTACCCTTCATTTTTGTACACAAATTCACTTTTATAATTTTACCATTTAACATGAGCTTATATATCTAAGCATAATATTTGCAATGAAACAAAAAAAGTACTGATAAAAACTATTTCAAAAAAAGCCTTTTCTTTATTATTCAAGGGCATTTTGTCAAGCTCAATTATATTGAGCTATGCCATGCAGCAAGTTCTTAAAGTTATTGCAATGAATAGGAGAATATGACTTATTTCTTTAAACTGCTGTAGGCAGAAAAACTTCCTTGTAATTGTGACTAAAATAACAGTAAAAAATGGTCTTGATGAGGACTTCTATGAATTATATTGATGAATCCAGGATTTACAATTGCTCAAATCGCTGATTTTTCTTTGATAGGTGTTTTAGTTTGGAAGCTGCTGGAATGCAATATACCAGAACTGGAATGGGTTTTGAAAGGGGGTAATTTAATAGGTTACGCATTTACAGTTCTAATGAAGTGAAAGTGTCCAAATTAAGACACCAACAAGAAGTTACCTTCACTCAAGAAAGGCCTGTGTGGAACAGCTCTGTCAGCTGGCAAGTCACGTGGCTGGCATCTGCTGGTTCCTTGCTCTTGGGCTCCATTGCCTTCAGCCTCTGTTGCTGTGGGTGTTCCTCACCTTGCTTCTCTGGGGCTGGTTTTCATCTCTTGCTTCCCTTATCTCTCTCCAGATTCAGGCTTGCTTAACATCTTATGAGAAGGCGCCTGGCAATATCTGCTGGGCTCTGAGCATCTCCAAACATCCATTTCTCTGCTCTCTGTTGGCTCTGTCATTTCTGTTGGCTCCCTCTTTGTTGGTTCTGTCATTTCTGACTCTCCAAAATGTTTCCTCTTTTAAAGGATTCCAGTAAACTAATTAAGATGCACCTGGAATGGGTAAAGTCACTTCTCCATCTCATCAAAATGTCACACCCACAATTAGGTGTGCCACATCTCCATGGAGATAATCTAGTCAAAAGCTTCCAATCTAAAGTATGAAACAGGATTAAAAGAATTGGTAAACCAGCCCAATATGTTAATTTTTTTTTTTTTGCTATTTCTTCATTCTTGCCTATATTTAGTGGATGAGGTAGCAAAATTCATGAAATACAGGAATAATAACAATGTATCAACAACCTTAAAATGAAGATTTTGTTGGTAAGGATGAGATTGTGCTTGTAGAGCATAACTTGTTATTCAGGCATGATTTACCCCATTTCTTCCTACTCTTCGACTAGCATAGACGTCTGTTTCACCATTTTCCTTATGCCAGAAAAAAAAAGAATTAAAGCATCATATACCAACTATTTCTCATAGGCTTAAAGTATTTAATTCCTTATCTTCCAGAGAATGCTAACGACAAATCATCAGAAACTCTAGGGAAGTTGTCCTATGTGGTAGTTCTGGCAAGGGAAAGGGACATTGCTCCTAAATAGTGGATTGATTCTGACTGCACACCTTGTATTTGATGATCCCCAGTCTCAGCAGGATTTTCAAAAGAGATTATTGACTTGCTGCCCCAATGTCTCAGGCCAGCATCCTGTAAATCATATCACAGAGACGATGGGAAGTTTACTTCTTCAGACACACTGAAAAAGAATTCAGATTCCCATATAGGAGTTTGAAACTCAAATTATTGATTTTTGAGGGAGACAAAATTAATAGAGGTTTCTTTTCTCCTATCCACTCAAAACAAGACACTTCAGCTGTCTGAAAATTTCCCTAGCTTTTCAATACAAAGTGTTGTTTAATTTTCACTCCAAAGTGTTAAGCCTGAATTTGCTTTCATTAATTTGATTTTGTCTTTTATTACTTATGCCCTATTTGTAATAAAAAAAAACTACTTATGGACACATTCAGGGATATTATACCAGGGTTTTTCCAAAATACAAATCACAACTTCATTAAAATTCATTTATGCTAGCATTCGATTTTCTGTTTCTTAGATGATAGTTCAGTAGTAATAACTGAGAGAGATTTTTATATATGGTACTCTGTTCTGGGGTAGTTTGATCATCCATTGGCTAATTTTGAATTGTTTTTGATAGAAAATACAATTCTAAGTATGATGAGTACTCATCTTTTTTATGGTTGCCTTCATCTCTCTAACAGTATACTCCCAGCCTCTAAATAAAAAAAGAATCCTTTCATTATTCTATACTACTATTCCTGTGTTATACCAATATTGACCCAAATATTAATAACCTAGGAGATAATAATACATCTACCATATCACAGTTTGAAAGGAATAAGTTATGAAAACAGCATAATATGACTATGAATAATTTTTACATTTGCACATTTGAAAAGTGAGATGGTCAGTTTCTTGTGTCAACTTGGTCAGGTGTTGGTGCCCAGTTGTCAGGTCAAACAAGCACTGTCCTATCTTTTGCTGTGAGGACATTTCATGGGCTTATATCATGAGCATGTTCATTGCATCCATGGCTGATTACATCTGCAGTTGGCTAAGGGGAATGTCTTCTGAAATGAATGATGCTTAATAGAATCACCTGAAGGCTTCTAAGGAGATTTCAGAAGAGAGAATCTCTCCACTTCAGCCAGCCAGCTTCTCCTGGGAAGTTCATTGAGAACCTTCATTGGAGCTTCCAGCTCGTGGCCTTCCCTACAGATTTTGGGCTCTTATGTCCCCATAGTTGCGTGAGATGCTTTTATAAATCTCATATTTACAGATGTCTTCTGTTGATTCTGTTTATCTAGAAAATCCTGACAAATAGCAAAAGGAAAAGGAGGTCCAGAAGTACAGTGTGTCATAAAGTTGCATGCACTTAGAATTTCATGTATTTGTTCCTTCATAATGTATATACCCTGTCTTCCTCATGTCCAGTGCCCTTAGCATAAAAGTTTCCAACTTCCTCTTCTACTTATTCTTTTTCCATCTAGTAACCATGCAACAAATATTCAAGTAAAAGTAAAAGTCAAGAATTTGGAATTGTATTTCTTGTTTTTAAGAATTGATGAGGGGGTTTGAAGGAATATATTCATACCCTGTAAAACTATTGCTATTAAGTTGATGGCAAATACCTGGATACCTGCATGGAAAGGACAATAGAATGTTTAGGATCACCTTAAAATATGTTATTCTGTTATTGCCCTATATATTATTATTTATTTTCCCATTCCATAGCCTGTTATATGGGCTTGGTGCTATAGGGTATTTGGTCACAGTAGATATTCAAATTGGATCCCTTTATTTAAATTGTCATCACTGATGCATTCCACTAATATTCATTGAGTACAGTCCATGACTACCAGGTTCTCTGTCACACACTGTTTATCTAATTACAAAGAAATCAAATGGGACAATTATAGGTTATTTTGGGAGAATGTATGATGGGCAGCTAACCCAGTTTTGGGGGTGTTCCAGAAGACTTTCTTGAGGAAGTGATATACAAAAGTAAACTTGAAAAATGAGCAGAAATTAGTCAGGACAAATGATGGGTTTGGTGAGATTATCAGTCAAGATAATCTGTGTAGTCCTGTGAATGAATAATTAGAAAGTTTGAATGATTTAAAACAATATAATTCTATTTTCTGCTTAAACAGTATGTCCATAGATAGATTTCAAAAAGGTCTTACTCCTCATCATCACTTAGAGCCCAAAGTAGATGGAGTTTCCATATTGAAGTGTGTTTCTACTGTCTTAGTTTTCCAAATACCACAGACTTGTTGGCTTAAACAAGTGGAAAGTTATTTTCTTATGGTTTTGGACACTAGAAGTCCAATATCAAAGTGTTGTCAGGGCTTTCTTTCTCCAGGAATCTGTAGCATTCTGGCAATCTTCCATCACATGGCAATTTCTCTTTCCTTGTGTCTTCTCCTCTGGTTTCTGCTGACTTCTGCCTCCCACATCTGTCTAATTTCTTTGACTTATAAGAACTTCATTTATGTTGGATTAAGACCCCACCCTCATTCAGTTGCCATGCCTTTAATAATAGCATTGTCAAAGATCCTATTAGGGTTCATACACAGAGAAATGCAGATTAACTCTTGAATCTTTGTGAGGTACATGATTCAATCCCTAACATCCATGATACGGATGCAGTAAACAAGAGAATCAAGAAGTGACATATACCACTTTTACTCTCATGGTCATTTACTAACATTTCATAAGTCAAAAGATGTCACATAGTTAAACCAGAAATTAGTAGAAAAAGGAATATAATTTCTCCCAACCGAGAGACAGACAACATCTGTGGACACTAATATATGCTTCACAGAGAGATGTAACTAAGGAACTTTCAAGTATAAAGTTCCACAAGATGAGTTTGTCGGCATTTTTCTTTGTCTTAGAAAGCACTGATCAATTTATCATAGAAAATAAATAATATTTAGACAGCTAGTTTAGCAAAACATGAGACAGGACAGATAAGCAGGAATCAGACAATATACTACTTTGGCATTAACCTCGAGTTTTCTCTTAAGGAAAATATTGAAATTGATTACACATAATATCATCTCATACACTTTCTTTCTCAGTATCATAATTTTCAAGCTGTCTGTCACCACCTGCTATGACCATTTGTCAAATCTTCTAATCCTTTAGCTTAACCATAGATAATTTAACAGTATATTTTAGGTTAATACTATTTATTATCATCAGAGATAAATAAATCACTGAAATATTTGATTTTATAAAATTAAATTTTAGGTTTACCGCGTTAAATATGTAATATTTGTGGACTGCTTTTAATTGTGATTTTGGTAAATTTTAAGCAAAAAAACCCAGATATTTTCCCTTAAGCTTCATTATTTTATATACTTCAACTATTACTCTTATTTTTCTCCTTTCTGAATAAAGAAAAGTTGTAATGAAACATTGCTAATGGCAGGAATGCAGTTAAACATATGATCTACTAACTCTTAATACCTAATGCATTCCATTTTAGAACATGCTTGCAAAAACTTTCTTTTTGTATTGCTTTACAGAATCCTAAGCATTTTGTAATTGCACCGCATACTATATTTTATTCAAGCACACACAAGTTTCAAGCTTTTGATATTAATTATGCCAAATCTATTATTGGCACTCCCAATGCAATATTAAACTGAATGTATTTGCTTACATTCAATACTCAATTGTTTTGCTTAAAAATTTAGATTTTTTGTTTGTTTGTTTGTTTTTAACAGGGGCAAGAAGCAGGAATTGAACCTAGGCTTCTGGCATGGCAGGTGAGCACTCTGTCACTGAGCCATCATCACACTGCTCCAAAACTTAGCATTTTATCTTCACTTGATACATTAGAATATCTGGCTACTCTAGGCTCACATTTTAGCATGTCAGGTGTAGTGATTACTCTTTTTGTTAGTCCATGTTTCCCTTTGATTCATGCATGCATTTATATTATCTTCTAAATTCTCATAAACATTTCCGTTTGAAAAGCAGATTAATTCACCAATACATCTATTTCAAGATTTTGTTTTCTAGAATATTTATGTAGATGTATATTTACATCTGTTTGTGTATATATGTATGCATGTATGTGTATGTGTGTGTGTGTAAACACATAAACACACCTACAATAAATCACTTTTTTTTTTCTTTTTTTTTTGGAGGGGGGTGCATGGTCCGGGAATCCAACCCGGGTCTCCCGTATTCAAGGCGCGCATTCTACCACTAAATCACCCATGTACCCTACAATAACCCACTTTTAAGGCAGTCGCCCTCTCATTTTTGAAGCATTATTGCTTTAAAACTAAATGTAGGATTCTACAGGTATCCCAATTTTCCTTTTTTATAGGCTTTCTTCCATCATGATGAGAACTTTGTGATTCTGATTTTTTCACAGCTATTTAATTTCAGTTTGCTTCATAAAAAAATTAAAAAGCACACTTTCTACATTTTCAGACAAGAAATATAGGACAGGACAGGATTCATGACAAAGATATGAGGAGAAAAAAGCCAAACTGACGTCATGTATTAATACTATTTGAAAACCATCATTCAATATATCCAATTTGCTAAGTTACACTAACAAAACTAAGAATTATCATTCTTTGACCTTGATTAAGGTTATAGTGACAAGCTAAGTGTTAAGTAATTCTTATAAATGCCTAACTTCCATCTTTGTATGCTAGCATGACTGCAACTTGACCAATTAAAGTATGCAAGACTAGATGTTTTTTGCACATAGTTCTTACCCCCAACTATTTCCTGTATCATCTTCTTAATACTCATATTAAGAAGAATAAAATTAAAATTAAAATTAAAAAGGGAATTAAAATACCCTTCCCTTGTACACATGACTTGAAATTAGATGGGCAAGGGAAAATAAAAGAGAAAAATTGTCTCATTTTCAATAGTAAATGTAATTCTTCTCATAATTCCATCTATACCTTAGATATATTGTGGGTTTGGTTCCAAACAACTGCAACAAAGCAAGTCACATGAAGTTTTTGGTTTGTCAGTTTATATATAAGTTATGTTTGCACCATACTGTAGTCTATCATGTGAGTAATAGCATCAAGTTAAAAAAAAAAAGTCAATGTGCATACCTCTTAAAGTCTTTCCTTTCATGCAAGATTTCTCTGTAGCATGTGATGCTGTTGGATAGTGTTCTATCCTTAGTGGAACTTCTTTCAAATTTGGAGTGAATCCTCTCAAACCTGGCCACTGCTTTATCAGCTATGTTTATGTACCATGCAAAATACATTATTGTCTTTTCAACAATGTTCCCAACAACTTCCTCATATTGAAAAATCACTTATTTGTTCATGCATTAGAAACAACTTCATTCATTATAGTTTTATCATGAAATTGCAGCAATTTATCATGTTTTCAGGCTCCACTTCTAGGACTGATTCTCTTGTTATTTTTAATCACATCTGCAGTGACTTCCTTCCCTAAAGTCTTGAACCCCTTAATGTCATCCCTGATTGGAGTCAACTTTTTCCAAACTCCTGTAAATGTGGATATTTTGACCTCTTCCCATGTAACATAAATGTTTTTAATAGTATCAAGAATGACAAATCCTTTCCAGAAGGTTTTGAATTGACTTTGCCCAAAGCCATCAGAGGAACCACTATATATGGCAGTTATTGCATTACGGAGTGCATTTTCTAATTAATAAGATTTGAAAGTCAAAATTATTCCTTGATCCATTGGCTACAGAATAGGTGTTGTGTTGGCAAGCATGAAAGCAGCATTAATCTCACTTTGCATCTTTATCAGACCTTTGGTAACATAATTCTCAAGGACCCTAAGATTTTCAAAATAGAAAATGAGCACTGGCTTCAATTTAAAGTCACCACCTGCATTAGCCCCTAGCTAGAGAGTCAACCTGTTCTTTGAAGCTTTGAAGCTGGGCATTGATGACTCGGCTTTAACTAGATAAGTCTTAGATGGCATCTTCTTTCAATAGATGGCTGTTTCAACTCCCTTGAAAATCTGTTGTTTAGTGTAGCCACTTCATCAATTATCTTAGCTACATTTTCTGGAAAACCTGCTGCAGCTTCTACAACAGCCCTTATTGCTTTACCCTGCACCTTTATGTTATGTAGATGGCTTCTTTCTTTAAACCTCATGAACCAATCTCTGATCACTTCGCAATTTTCTTCAGCAGCTTCCTTGCCTTTCTCAGCTTTCATAGAATTGAAGAGAGCTAGGGTCTTTCTTGTTTTTAGACTTTGACTTAAGCAAATGTTGTGGTTGGTTTGATCTTTAATCCAGACCACTATAACCTTCTCCATTATCAACAATAAGGCTCTGTCACTTTCTTGTCATTTGTGTGTTCCGTGGAGTAGCTTTTTTTTTTTTTTTTTTTTTTTTTTTTTCAGTTTAGGACCAATATTATTTCATCTATATCCTTAGCTCTCCCTTTCTCCATCTGGATTATTTAGAAGCTAATCCCAGATATCATAACATTTCAACCATAAACATTTTAGTATAACAATAACTTGTTAATATCATTACATGTTCAGTGTTTACACTTCCTTGTCTCATAAAATCTCTTACTATTTGTTCAAAGGAAGACGGAAACCAAGTTCATATATGGCAATTGATTGACATCCTCAAGTGTCATTTTTTCTTTCATTTAAACAAATTGAAGTATACTATACACAGAAAAAAGTGCATGAATCATAAGTGTAAAGCCCAATGACATCTCCAATCCCTTTTAATCTGTAAATCTGTCCTAACCCCCCCCCCTCTTTTTCCGTTCACATCAGTGGGACCATACAGTATTTGTCCTTTAGTTTTTGGCTGGATTCACTCAGCATAATATTCTCTAGGTCCATCCATGTTATTACATGGTTCATAAGTTTATCTTGTCTTAAAGCTGCATAATATTCCATCGTATGTATATACCACAGTTTGTTTAGCCACTCTTCTGTTGATGGAGATTTTGGCTGTTTCCATCTCTTTGCAATTGTAAATAACGCTGCTATAAACATTGGTGTGCAAATGTCCGTTTGTGTCTTTGCCCTTAAGTCCTTTGAGTAGATACCCAGCAATGGTATTGCTGGGTCGTACGGCAATTCTATATTCAGCTTTTTGAGGAACCGCCAAACTGCCTTCCACAGTGGTTGCACCCTTTGACATTCCCACCAACAGTGGATAAGTGTGCCTCTTTCTCCGCATCCTCTCCAGCACTTGTCATTTTCTGTTTTGTTGATAATGGCCATTCTGGTGGGTGTGAGATGATATCTCATTGTGGTTTTGATTTGCATTTCTCTAATGGCCAGGGACACTGAGCATCTCTTCATGTGCCTCTTGGCCATCCGTATTTCCTCTTCTGAGAGGTGTCTGTTCAAGTCTTTTTCCCATTTTGTAATTGGGTTGGCTGTCTTTTTGTTGTTGAGATGAACAATCTCTTTATAAATTCTGGATACTAGACCTTTATCTGATATATCATTTCCAAATATTGTCTCCCATTGTGAAGGCTGTCTTTCTACTTTCTTGATGAAGTTCTTTGATGCACAAAAGTGTTTAATTTTGAGGAGTTCCCATTTATTTATTTCCTTCTTCAGTGCTCTTGCTTTAGGTTTAAGGTCCATAAAACTGCCTCCAGTTGTAAGATCCATAAGATATCTCCCAACATTTTCCTCTAACTGTTTTATGGTCTTAGACCTAATGTTTAGATCTTTGATCCATTTTGAGTTAACTTTTGTATAGGGTGTGAGAGATGGGTCTTCTTTCATTCTTTTGCATATGGATATCCAGTTCTCTAGGCACCATTTATTGAAGAGACTGCTCTGTCCCAGGTGAGTTGGCTTGACTGCCTTATCAAAGATCAAATGTCCATAGATGAGAGGGTCTATATCTGAGCACTCTATTCGATTCCATTGGTCGATATATCTATCTTTATGCCAATACCATGCTGTTTTGACCACTGTGGCTTCATAATATGCCTTAAAGTCAGGCAGCGCGAGACCTCCAGCTTCGTTTTTTTTCCTCAAGATGTTTTTAGCAATTCGGGGCACCCTGCCCTTCCAGATAAATTTGCTTATTGGTTTTTCTATTTCTGAAAAATAAGTTGTTGGGATTTTGATTGGTATTGCATTGAATCTGTAAATCAATTTCGGTAGGATTGACATCTTAACTATATTTAGTCTTCCAATCCATGAACACGGTATGCCCTTCCATCTATTTAGGTCTTCTGTGATTTCTTTTAGCAGTTTTTTGTAGTTTTCTTTATATAGGTTTTTTGTCTCTTTAGTTAAATTTATTCCAAGGTATTTTATTCTTTTAGTTGCTATTGTAAATGGGATTCGTTTCTTGATTTCCCCCTCAGCTTGTTCATTACTAGTGTATAGAAATGCTACAGATTTTTGAATGTTGATCTTGTAACCTGCTACTTTGCTGTACTCATTTATTAGCTCTAGTAGTTTTGTTGTGGATTTTTCCGGGTTTTCGACGTATAGTATCATATCGTCTGCAAACAGTGATAGTTTTACTTCTTCCTTTCCAATTTTGATGCCTTGTATTTCTTTTTCTTGTCTAATTGCTCTGGCTAGAACCTCCAACACAATGTTGAATAATAGTGGTGATAGTGGACATCCTTGTCTTGTTCCTGATCTTAGGGGGAAAGTTTTCAATTTTTCCCCATTGAGGATGATATTAGCTGTGGGTTTTTCATATATTCCCTCTATCATTTTAAGGAAGTTCCCTTGTATTCCTATCTTTTGAAGTGTTTTCAACAGGAAAGGATGTTGAATCTTGTCGAATGCCTTCTCTGCATCAATTGAGATGATCATGTGATTTTTCTGCTTTGATTTGTTGATATGGTGTATTACATTAATTGATTTTCTTATGTTGAACCATCCTTGCATACCTGGGATGAATCCTACTTGGTCATGATGTATAATTCTTTTAATGTGTTGTTGGATACGATTTGCTAGAATTTTATTGAGGATTTTTGCATCTGTATTCATTAGAGAGATTGGTCTGTAGTTTTCTTTTTTTGTAATATCTTTGCCTGGTTTTGGTATGAGGGTGATGTTGGCTTCATAGAATGAATTAGGTAGTTTTCCCTCCACTTCGATTTTTTGGAAGAGTTTGAAGAGAATTGGTACTAATTCTTTCTGGAACGTTTGGTAGAATTCACATGTGAAGCCATCTGGTCCTGGACTTTTCTTTTTAGGAAGCTTTTGAATGACTAATTCAATTTCTTTACTTGTGATTGGTTTGTTGAGGTCATCTATGTCTTCTTGAGTCAAAGTTGGTTGTTCATGTCTTTCCAGGAACCCGTCCATTTCCTCTAAATTGTTGTATTTATTAGCGTAAAGTTGTTCATAGTATCCTGTTATTACCTCCTTTATTTCTGTGAGGTCAGTAGTTATGTCTCCTCTTCCATTTCTGATCTTATTTATTTGCATCCTCTCTCTTCTTCTTTTTGTCAATCTTGCTAAGGGCCCATCAATCTTATTGATTTTCTCATAGAACCAACTTCTGGCCTTATTGATTTTCTCTATTGTTTTCATGTTTTCAATTTCATTTATTTGTGCTCTAATCTTTGTTATTTCTTTCCTTTTGCTTGCTTTGGGGTTAGCTTGCTGTTCTTTCTCCAGTTCTTCCAAATGGATAGTTAATTCCTGAATTTTTGCCTTTTCTTCTTTTCTGATATAGGCATTTAGAGCAATACATTTCCCTCTTAGCACTGCCTTTGCTGCATCCCATAAGTTTTGATATGTTGTGTTTTCATTTTCATTCGCCTCGAGGTATTTGCTAATTTCTCTTGCAATTTCTTCTTTGACCCAGTCGTTGTTTAGGAGTGTGTTGTTGAGCCTCCACGTATTTGTGAATTTTCTGGCACTCTGCCTATTATTGATTTCCAACATCATTCCTTTATGGTCCGAGAAAGTGTTGTGTAAGATTTCAATCTTTTTAAATTTGTTAAGACTTGCTTTGTGACCCAGCATATGGTCTATCTTTGAGAATGATCCATGAGCACTTGAGAAAAAGTTGTATCCTGCTGTTGTGGGATGTAATGTCCTATAAATGTCTATTAAGTCTAGTTCATTTATAGTAATATTCAGATTCTCTATTTCTTTGTTGATCCTCTGTCTAGATGTTCTGTCCCTTGATGAGAGTGGTGAGTTGAAGTCTCCAACTATTATGGTATATGAGTCTATTTCCCTTTTCAGTGATTGCAGTATATTCCTCACGTATTTTGGGGCATTCTGATTCGGTGCGTAAATATTTATGATTGTTATGTCTTCTTGTTTAATTGTTCCTTTTATTAGTATATAGTGTCCTTCTTTGTCTCTTTTAACTGTTTTACATTTGAAGTCTAATTTGTTGGATATTAGTATAGCCACTCCTGCTCTTTTCTGGTTGTTATTTGCATGAAATATCTTTTCCCAACCTTTCACTTTCAACCTATGTTTACCTTTGGGTCTAAGATGTGTTTCCTGTAGACAGCATATCGAAGGATCCTGTTTTTTAATCCATTCTGCCAATCTATGTCTTTTGATTGGGGAATTCACTCCATTGACATTTAGTGTTATTACTGTTTGGATAATATTTTCCTCTAACATTTTGCCTTTTGTATTATATATATCATATCTGATTTTCCTTCTTTCTACACTCTTTTCCATATCTCTCTCTTCTGTCTTTTTGTATCTGACTCTAGTGCTCCCTTTAGTATTTCTTGCAGAGCTGGTCTCTTGGTCACAAATTCTTTCAGTGACTTTTTGTCTGAGAATGTTTTAATTTCTCCCTCATTTTTGAAGGATAATTTTGCTGGATATAGGAGTCTTGGTTGGCAGTTTTTCTCTTTTAGTATTTTAAATATATCATCCCACTGTCTTCTAGCTTCCATGGTTTCTGCTGAGAAATCTACACAAAGTCTTATTGGGTTTCCCTTGTATGTAATGGATTGTTTTTCTCTTGCTGCTTTCAAGATCTTCTCTTTCTCTTTGACCTCTGACATTCTAACTAGTAAGTGTCTTGGAGAACGCCTATTTGTGTCTAATCTCTTTGGGGTGCGCTGCACTTCTTGGATCTGTAATTTTAGGTCTTTCATAAGAGTTGGGAAATTTTCAGTGAAAATTTCTTCCATTAGTTTTTCTCCTCCTTTTCCCTTCTCTTCTCCTTCTGGGACGCCCACAACACGTATATTTGTGCGGTTCATATTGTCCTTGAGTTCCCTGATACCCTGTTCAAATTTTTCCATTCTTTTCCCTATAGTTTCTGTTTCTTTTTGGAATTCAGATGTTCCATCCTCCAAATCACTAATTCTATCTTCTGTCTCTTTAAATCTATCATTGTAGCTATCCATTATTTTTTCTATGTTTGCTACTTTATCCTTCACTTCCATAAGTTCTGCGATTTGTTTTTTCAGTTTTTCTATTTCTTCTTTATGTTCAGCCCATGTCTTCTTCATGTCCTCCCTCAATTTATCGATTTCATTTTTGAAGAGGTTTTCCATTTCTGTTCGTATATTCAGCATTAGTTGTCTCAGCTCTTGTGTCTCATTTGAGCTATTGGTTTGTTCCTTTGACTGAGCCATATTCTCAATCTTTTGAGCGTGACAGTTATCTTCTGCTGCTGGCGTCTGGGCATTTATTCAGATTTCTCTTGGTGTTGGACCCAGCAAGGTTGTAATATTTTTCTGTGAAATCTCTGGGTTCTGTTTTTCTTATCCTGCCCAGTAGGTGGCACTCGTGGCACACGTTTGTCTGCGGGTCCCACCAGTAAAAGGTGCTGTGGGACCTTAAACTTTGGAAAACTCTCGCCGTCCTGGGGGTTCGCTAGCCGAAGCGGCTTGAGCCGGCCCGGGGTCTGAACGCAGGGAGGGTGTCCGAACGCAGGGAGGGTTGCTGGTCGCCGCAGCCAGGGAAAGAGCCCGTCCGAATTTCCTAGTCGGCCCTGGGCAACAAGCGTGGCGGGAGGGCGCCAGCGGCAGCGGCCCGCCCGAGAGAGTGCACGTTCCCCGGGAGTCACGGGGTCACCGTACTCCGCGGCCTGGGGGTTTCCGATCCAATTCTCTCAGTTGATCCGGGGGCTGCACATGGTGTGGGCGCCAGTCGCCTTGGTTTCAGGGGACCACCTCTCCAATTCTCCCAGCCGGCCCGGGAAGGGGGAAGGGAGTAACTCCGGCCGCTTGCCACCCCGCCCGGTAAGGCCCGTGCGCCTCGGCGATCTCACCCGAGCTGCTTCTCTCAGCCAGCCAGCCATTCCAGGATGGGGTACGCTGTCTTTTTTATCTCTGTTGTGGCTTTGGGCGCTTTCTGTATCGTTTCTACTCCCCTAGTAGGTGTCCTGGAGAAGAAACTAAGATCCGCGCGTCTTACTAAGCCGCCATCTTCCAGGAAGTCCTGGAGTAGCTTTTTTAATTTCCTTCAAGAACTTTTCCTTTGCATTCGCAACTTGTCTAACTGGTGCAAGAGGCCTAGCTTTTGGTCTATCTGAGTTTCTGTTCCTCACTATGCTTAGTCATTTCTAGCTTTTGATTTAAAGAGAGACATGCAGATCTTCCTCTCACTTAAACTTTTAGAGGCCATTGTGCAGTTTTTGATTGGCCTAATTTTAATATTGTTGTGTCTTGAGAAACAGGGAAGCCAGAAAAGAGAGCTAGGCAATGGTGGTCGGTGGAACAGTCAGAAAACATGCACTTATCAATTTAGCTCACTGGCATATGTGGGTATGGTTTGTGGTGCCCCCAAATAATTACAATAGAAATGCGAAAGATCACTGACCACAGAAAACCATAACAGATATAATAATTTAAAGATTTGAAGTGATACACTAATAAGTAAAAGGTTTGAAATTAAAGTGTTACAATTTCCAAAATGTTACACAGAGACACAAAGTGAGCACGTGCTGTTAAAAGTGCTGCCCAGATATTTGCTCAAACGGTTGTCATGAAGCTTTGATTGTAAAACAAAACAAAACAAAGCACAATATTTGTGGAGTATCATAAAGCAAAGTCCAATAAAATAAATTGTGTCTGTATGGACATCTGAAAAATGTGTCTGAAAACAGGACAAGCAGAGCTGAATTTTCTTTTTCTTATATAGATATAAATGACCATGTCTAGATAATATTATATACAACTTAGCATCAGTAATGTGTAAAGTGATAAGGATTTTTTTTTCAAATTAAGCCAGTAAATGTTTGTCAAAAAGGAATACAGAAATGTAGGTGGAAAACAACTTTTTAATGAGATGCAGTTCAAAATACACCCTGGCCCTAAGGGAAATTTGTGTTTTTCAGGTGTTAATTTGTTATAGCATGATAATGAAATAGTATAAAATAGTTATTAAAGATTTGTGTCTCAATCTTACAATTTATCTATTTCAATTTCTCTTTGTAATACAACAAAACACATTTCACCTTTTAATGGTATAATATGAATTGCAGAATTTGAGCTAACTTCAAATATTGCTTTCCTACTTATAAAGTGATGTTCAAAAGCCTTAATGCACTCAGATGTCATAGTCATTCTTCATATGACAAGGAGGACTGAGGAAATAGGAGGTTCATCAGATCCATATATTGAAATTACGTAAGCTTACCTAGTTCCTGATCGGTTTTTTTAACAAACAGCCAAAGTTTTCTGGGTCATTTCTTAAAAATGAGGAAGTAGAAGGAAGTAGAACTAAATGAGTTTCACTTAAAAAGTTGTTTGTTTACAAGAAATGAACAGAGATTGTACTTTGACATTTTTAGTTTTCTATGAAATTATCTTGTGTTGCATATGAACTCTGAATTCAAGAAGGAAGGAAAAAGAGAAAAAACAAGTCTATTCTAGCACTATCAGTTGCTTTTTTTTTTTTTTTTTTTTAACCTAAATGAAAAGAAGAAACCTTGTTTTTGAAACTGACCTCTGCTTTTTGGAATTAAAGGGTCTAGATTCTGAAACTTAGGAAAAACTTCTCTTTTATATGGTCATTAAGTGATCCTTTAAATTTGATCACATTTTCTTTTCTTCAGAAAGTAAGCCACAAGAAGTAGGTAATTTGTGGCAATGTTCAATAGAGAATTGATCTTATATGCTTTAGATAGATTTTAGTTTCTACTACATTTGATTTGTGAAGCACTAATAAAATTTAGATGTCATTCTGATTTTATCTATTTGCGATCTGTTCTCCATGGTCTTTCTGTTTATCTTTTTGTTCTTTGTCTGTAATTATGGTTTGATTTTCTTTCAAGTAATCTTATGGATGCCACTTTTTATTTTATCTCCTTTTTTTTAACCTGTATCATTTTACCTTTTCAGATACAGGTATAGGATTCGTTTTTTCCCCCGTATATTCATTTCCAGTGGATAAATGGCATTGTATGATATCCACATAATATGAAAAAATCATCAGATTTCTAAATCACAAATGTATTATTGCATATATTTAATATGGAAACATTTGAAAAGGAAAAGAGCAAAGTTAACCTACTAAAATGTAACCATAAAAACACAGTGAGGGCAAAATAAACAATACAACTACTAGACTTTAACAAAAACGCAGAGAAAAGGAATAAAGAAAATAAATCAGAGTGTTTTGGAAAAAAAATCTATTCTGGAGGAAGTGAGTAACACACAGATATGAGACAATTTTTTAAAAATTGGCATGTTAGTTTTAATAGTCCTGTAACAATTCCTGACTTTTCAATGTTGGTTTCTACTCTGATCCTATAGTTATTTACAAGTTTGTTTTTTATTGTTCAAATGTATGAATTTTTCCTATGTATCCTTTAAAATAGAATTCAAACTTTATTCACTTATGGTCACAGGATATGATCTGAATAATAATTCCTTCAAATATTTTTTATCTAGTTTCTGGTCTGAGATGTGATCAGGTGAAAAAATGGTTGATTCTGCATGTATTCAAATATTATAGTCTACAAGTGTCCATTAGACCAGGCTTATCATTTATACTTTAACTTTTTTCTTTCCTTACATTTTTTTAAGTTTGTTTGTGTTTCCTTCTTAATCTATCAGCTGTCAAAAAAAAAATCCTCACATGGTGGTAGTCATTTAAAAAAATTCTCGTATTTAAGCAATTTATATTTACTTTACATATTTCAGACAATGTTACAACAAATATGATAATTTTATATTCCCAGGGAATTAAACATTTTGTCTTTAAGCATTGATGGATTGCATACAATTAGAGCCTGACAGCTATTTTCTCTTGGAATACTGAAGGTGTCATTCTCTTCATTTCTGTACTATATTATTTCTATTCTTTTTTTAACCAATTTGTTTTTACTTGGTTTAGGTTTCCTGTTTCTGTTGGTTTGTGTGTGTTTTTTCAAGATATATTTAGGTGTGCTATTCTTAACACCTTTTTGTTTGAGATTTGTTAATATTCTTGGATCTCAAGATTTGGCTAGGTCCTGACAAATGATTACACATAATCTGTTTGAATATTAATGCTTTCCTATTCTCGCTTATCTGCTTCCAGATTCCTGAGTTGAATAGTTGATATTTTCACCCCATCTTTTAGAGGTTTTTATATATCTTGTTTGTTTTCTTTTCTTTCTCTTTGACTCTTTTACCTACATCCAAATTTGATGACTCAGTGCACACTCAATATCTGAATCCCAACAGCCAGTGCTATTATTTCTTTCACTTAGAGAGGGGTATACTTCACAATCAAAGTCTGAAAATAAAAAGCAAAAGATTGAGATTTTGTAATAACATGGATGGACCTAGAGAATATTATGCTGAGTGAGTCCAGCCAAAAACTAAAGGACAAATACTGTGTGGTCCCACTGATGTGAACGGACATTCGAGAATAAACTTGAAATATGTCATTGGTAACAGAGTCCAGCAGGAGTTAGAAACAGGGTAAGACAATGGGTAATTGAAGCTGAAGGGATACAGACTGTGCAACAGGACTAGATACAAAAACTCAAAAATGAGATTTTGGAAGTTTTCTGGGAAAGCTGGGTGGTTTACAGAGGTGTGAGTATGTTGCTATTAGCTGAAAAGCATGTTCACTAAGTTGACTGTCTTGCAGATTTGCTGTGTGTCACTTTCTTTGACTGATTGACTTTCAGAATCATGATTACTAAAACATGATTGATCTGACGATTTTAAAATTGGTGCCAGAACACACTTGATACCATCTATAGAATAATCTTTTTTTTCCTATGACTATCTTATAACAATCACAGATAATTACTTCTGATATATCTTTTATGGTTCACAAATCTCTTCAAATGTGTCTAATATATTGGTTAATCCATATTTTGAGTTTGTAATAATATGAAAATATTTTCACATGTAGAAGTTATATTTGTTCTTTTTCAGGTCTACTTTTTCCCTATTCATTGTTTTTTCTTTTTGCAGAATTTTTATGGTATATCAGATAATTCCCTTATCTGAATTTTTCACAACTCTTTTTGTGCAGTGTTTTGTTTTATCGTAATTCCCAAAATGGCATTGTGCTTCCTTCTTTATTTTCTGATTTTTTATCCTAAGTCTTCCATTTACCCTGGATTTCATCTGAAGTAATATTTTCAGCCTGTTTTGAACAGAACCTCGTTCTGCCAGATGGGTTTATGTAAATTTGTAAAAGTAACCTGAAGATGACCCTGGCCCAAATCACTTTGAATTCATTTCTTTATCAGAGTTCTACTTTTTAATCACCAAGGAAGCATTGATTAAGAATGCCAATGTGACAGTTAAAAATTAGAGGTGTAAATTCTCAGGGGCTTTTTCTATATTTTATCACTTTATCAGATTTTAGATAGTTTAATTTATTTGCTCCCACCTATGTAATATTTTTTTTCTATGTAATTTTTTGAAGGTCTATATTAGAGTGGATCTTATATCATTCCTCATCATTATCTAGTTATTCTCTTGTCTCATGCAACTGCCCAGAATTCAACAGAAGTCCTCAGTATTTAAGTTGGTTTTGACAGTTTCCACCAGCCTGGAATTATGATTT
This sequence comes from Tamandua tetradactyla, assembly GCF_023851605.1. Lineage (NCBI taxonomy): Eukaryota > Metazoa > Chordata > Mammalia > Pilosa > Myrmecophagidae > Tamandua > Tamandua tetradactyla. The sequence continues at coordinate 60,199,364 of NC_135345.1, forward strand.
CACTTATTTTAGATTCTTGGAAGATCCTCTATGTTTGTGACAGATTTACATTGTTATAACTACATATTTATTTCTAAATTTATATATAAATAAATAGATATAGATAAATAGAGGTTTACACAAATATAGATATTTGTATATGCTAGATGAAAACATACATTTTAAATATATTCCTATTTATATTTATATCTCAAGAAAGATTTAGATACAGTTAAGATATATATGTAGATAAGTAGATAGGCAGACATATACACATATATATGGATAACTTCATCTAAAGTTACAGGGAGAAATTATTCATGCTATTTATCTTTGATCCTTTGGGGATAAAATAATCTTTTCAGCCACTTTAATGAATTTCATTTTCATCTGTTAGAATTTTTTCATGTGTTTTAATAAATTATTCCTAATAAAATAGCCCCTAATATTTGGTGACCATCTAATATGTTCTACCTTGGTGCTAAGCATTTAAATGAATTATGTCAGCCAATATTAAAAACAGCTCTTTGTAAAAGATGTTATTATAATCTCCAATTTTAAATGCAGGAGATTGAGTAACCAGCTAAAAATTCTATATCATATATTTTTAGAAGCTGAAAATTGAACTCAGCTCCTCCACCAAATAGTTAATAATTAAGCATATGTTTTAATTTTTAATAGTGATATGCTATTTTAGTAATTACATCAATAAATCATTTTGTGAGGCTGATGCAAGAATCAAGGACTATATGTCCTTCTGACAGAATTTCTTGTGTCAAGATATGATTTAGAATGAATCTCTGTACTACAATGGATTTAACTGTTAATGAGGTAGTAAATATGTGTATATTCTTTCATAGGAAAATTGAGGCTTTATTCTTAATTGGCTTTACAATTCTAGGATTAAAGGTTTAAGTACTATCTTTATCAAGGATAAAACCTAATTAGAGTTTTAATCTCAAATAATCTTAGGATTAAAGGATGTCTCTTAAATTTATTTGCTGGTTAATTCTGATAAACTCCTTCTTTACAGTCACACCCTCACTTTTTTCACCTTTCCTTTTTATGATTTTCATTTCAATTTCTGTTATCAGTCAATGGCAGATTCTTTTTCTTATTCCTCTGATAAAGTATCATAAATAATTTCCTCATTTTTGGATCAAGAATTAGTATAGTTTACTTTATATGTGGACAATTTGCCTCTATTATCAACATTATATAAGCAAATAGTAACTATCTTAGCCTAACTGTCATCAAATTTGGGAAAGAGAAAGCATCCCTACACCCTCATTGAAATCATTTCTAAGCAATTCCATGCAATTAGAGTAGGTGAAGAAAATTAAAACAATTTCTACATGGCTCCAGAAATTTTCTAGTTTCTCATTACATTGTTCAATTCATGTGTATTTGGGTGGTAATAGAAATTAAGGGCTATTTTGGGCTGCCCTTGGATCCACAAAAATAGACTGAAAATCTTCTACAGAAGTTTTTTTTACATATTCTGTGAGGAATCCAACTGTTCATGAAAGGTTGCCCATTTTTCAAAAGTAACTATCTCAATTAAATTATTCCAAAGTTGCAAGTCTAAATATGATGGCCTCCTAAAATATTGTTGCTAAATAAGTAAAGAGCGTGGCATAGGTTATTATCAGACAGGAACACCCTCTCTATATACATACATACATACATTTTGCCTATTTTTTAGCATAAAAATTATTAAACTATCATTTCTTTCACCAAATTTTTACATTTGAAAAGAAAAATTAAAACCTACTCTAGTCTCATCCCTTCTCGTGCCCCTATTCCATTCTCCATGTGAATTGATTATAAGTTTTAATGATTAAATACTCTCATATTTTTAATGCATGCCTTCTTTTGCATTTCCACACCCACTTATGATATATATATATCATAAGGAAACATTTATGACCAACTTTGACAAGACATCTACCTGAGTTTGATACTATGGGAATATAAAATAAATGTGACTACTATTTTCAGTGTTGTTGTCATACAACTTAGGGAATTGTGAAATACATATATAAACATTTAAGCATTTTCTTTTTTTAAGTAAAGGCTATAAGAGGGGTGAAATCTTGGAGTTTGGAAAACAGCAATATTTCACTCTGTGATATTCAGTTGAGGTCATATATAGAAAAAGGAATATCGAACTGTGATTTTAAACATGGATAGGATTTTGAACATTGATAAATTCTAGTTCACGTGAATTCCTAGAAATTCTGCCTGTATGTCCTCTGATACTGTAGACCACTACTCTTTAGTTCTAATAGATGTTTTTCTTCCTATGTTGTGACCTTAACAAAAGCTTTTGAATGATTTGGTTTTATTACACTTTTTTTTAAAAAAATCTCGTTTTCAGGTTTTCTTTGAAAAAGGTTTTCTGGGGTTTAGGTTCTACCCCTGGAAGCCAATGCCTCCAAATTCTCATTTATATTCAGAATACAAATGCAAAGATCCAGCTAGCTCTTGAATCTATCTCCTGATTATTTCATACACATCTCAAAGTCCATATATTTAAGAACAAACTGAAATATTTATTGGTACAGGTAAAATCTTTCAATCAACTTTGTCCCATCCCTTGTATTGTCACTGGTATTACTATCATCCATCTTCTTTCCAACCTAAGAAAAATTAAAACCTACTCTAGTCTCATCCTTTCTCATGCCCCTACTCCATTCTCCATACAAATTGATTATAAGTTTTAATGGTTAAATACTCCATATTTTTTAATGCATGCATTCTTCTGCATTTCCACACCCACTGCCCTAACTCAGAACCTTTACATTTCCACCTGTACTGTTGCAACCCACTGTCTGATATTTTATCAGTTTCTTCTTCAATACAACATAGAACTCTTCCCAATGCTGTTGCTAATGTGATGATTCTAATATAGATGTCTACTTAAATTATCCTTCTGTGAAAAATTCTTTGGTAACCCACCTCATACTTTTCATAATTTATCTCCAAGTGCCCACAGTTCACTCCATGATTTTTATTTTATGGTACTAGCTTAGCTTCTTGATTGCATCTACTCATGAATTGTGCTTTCACCCCCGGGTTTTATCTCTGCCTTGCATGGTTTTCCCATTGTCTTCAGTACCTTAAGTGTCAAATTATTCTTCAATTCTCAGTTCAAGCATTCTGAGTCCCTCCCTACTTCTTTTTGCTAGAATTTATTCTCCAACTGAACTTTAGATGTGATGGGCTTATAAGGTGTAGCTGTTTCAATGATTTCTGTTTCTACACTGGAGGAAGTCTTTTGTCCTAATCCAAACATATAGCATAAACAGCAAAATCTAAGCATTTGTTAACAATTAATGGTATCACAGGTGACTATGTTAAGTAATGTATAGACTATATGACAGTACACATAATTGCTATAAGAAAAGGAGAAACATATTGGAAACTAGACAAACTCCAGATGCTGGGGATGGTGGCTCACTTTTTAAAAGTGACCACATAAAATTTCAGACATTATGCAAAGTTTCCCATCAGGAATAATAAACAAAAACAAGTTCCTGAGAATTATCTCTATTATATTAATGGGGACTAGAAACGCTGTTCTAGTTTGCTGGCTGCCGAAATGCAATATACCACAACTGGAGTGACTTTTAAAAAGGAAATTTAATAAGTAGATAGTTTACAGTTCAAAGGCTGAGAAAATGTTCCAGTTAAACAAATCTATAGAAATGTCCAATCTAAGGCATCCAGCGAAAGATACTTTTGTTCAAGAAGGCTGATGAAGTTCGGAGTTTATCTCTCCACTGGAAAGGCACGTGGCGAACAAGGTGACATCTACTAGCTTCTTCAGGCCTCTTGTTTCTTGAAGAGAATCACAATTGATTGAGTCTTACTCTGTGGAGAAACCCTTATCAAGTTTCCAACCTATGGTACTGTGTAGGCATTAGAAGAAACTGTTGCTCCCACAAGATTGATTATGATTAAGACATGGCTTTTCTATGGTATATAAGTCTTTTCAAACCGGTACAAATGGTAAAGATGTCTAATAGAGGAAGCCAAAGAAATAACCAGATAAAAGCTCATTTCTGCTTAGCCAATGCCCAGTTAGGTACGCCTATAGATTCATCTTGAATAGTGCTTTAGTTTGCTAAACTAAATTAGTTGCTCCCAAAATGTAACACAGCAGAGATGGACTGGCTTTTAGTAAAAGGAGATTTATTTGTTTAAAATGTATAGTTCTTCAGGGGAAAGGCAGCTAACTTTCATCTGAGGGTCTCTCCTATACGGGAAGGCACAGGGCGATCTCTGTTGGCCTTCTTTCCAGGCTTCTGGGTTCCAACAGCTTTCCCCAGGGTGATTCCTTTCTGCATTTTCAAAGGCTTGGACTGAGCTGCAAGTGCTGAGATCATGTATGCTGAGCTGCTTGGGCTGTGCTGTGTTGACCTCTCTCCTTTAAACATCCAGCCAATTAAATAAAATATCATTCATTGCAGCAAGCACTCTTCTTAGCGACTGCAGATGTAATCAGCAACAGATGAGCTTCACATGAAATTGGCTCATGTCCACAGCAAATGAACTAGGCACCTTCACCTGGCCAAGCTGGCACCCAAACCTAACTACTACAAATAGTCCAGCAGCAGCTGATTAAAGCAAGCTATCATCAGATTTTCATATAAGCAGATGAAATTGAGGTAGGAACTCATTCACAGAACCAGGATAAATGAAAATGTGAATATGGTTATCAGTTTTGGGGATGGGCAGAGGAGGTAATATTTAGGCTAGGAGATCTGTTTTTTTAATTTATAAATTGCAGTCAGATATTTTATATACTCAGGTCTCATTCTTGGCCATTCCAATTATTAAACCACTTTGCTAGAAACTGGATAATAGTTATGGAAAAAATAGGCACATTCATTTACCCCGTACACTTTCCATTCCATTGATAAAAACAGTCAATTATGCATTAATATATATGGGTATAATTTTGATTCTGAATAATGACTCATATACAGACAGTAAAGTCTCCTGCATCAGGAAAAACAATGATACAGGATGGCTAATTATGATGAGATATCAAGAATCTCTCTAAGAAAAAGACATCCATACTAAAGTCTAAGGAGTTTGAACAAAGTTAACATGCCTGAGGGAACAGCAGTGCAAAGAGTGGGTGGGACTCCGAAATGGAAAAAAAAAAAAAAAAGCTCATAGTTTTTGATGAATCACCAGAAAACCTGAGCATGTTGAGTGTTAACAGATATGGGGTTTGTGGCATCAGATTCTAGAAAGATAAGCAGGGCTTAGTTATGCATGGGCCCAACTTACAAGCCATGCCACAGGCTGCACAGCTTTATCCCTCACATACATTTCCCTAAACCTCAAATAAATGATGCATTTCTCTTTATATTGAGAGCCCTATTCATTAACTGAATATACTATGCGAAGGGATGTGTATGAACCGATAGCACATCCAGCCAGCAGGTAGAAGATGGAAAAGGGCCAGCGATAGAGGAATAAAGGAAATAAGTATTACCTACAATCCCTCATAGATCATATTATTTCCCACTGGGATATACAGTATTTCCCCTAATCTTTTGCTCTTATCACGTGGATAGAACCAAAGCAACCTAAAAGGCCCTGTCCATGTTGGGGAGCAGGGGGAAGTAGCTTATATTTCTTGGGTCTTATTAAACCTTTTCTAATCAGATACTTGGAAATATGTACATACCAGTAACTCATGAATGATTTTAATCTTCATTTATTTGTTATGAATTTATTGGAGCTCTAATTTTGCTTAAGCAAAAAATTAAGCAAAATTAAGGATTATATTTCAGCCTAAATTTTCCTAAATATGGGACAGTTCTTCATATGTGATGGTGTCTAGGCTTTCCTGCTTCCCCAAAACAGCAGAATCAAATCAACCTCTTACAGGACAGAGAATTTAATTCTCTCAATACACAGAAGAGGGAAATGATGTCTTACAATAATTGTAGACCCAAGCTCTTCAGAAGACAAAGTTCAAATTAAAAACAGATATTATTTTTAGTTTTTACAATGAATGAAAATTTCCAGAAGCACAACAAATAAACCTAGAGTGAAAAGCCAGCATAAACCGTGATAACATTAATGTCATACAATTTGTTTCTTTCCATCCTACCATACACTGTGGGATAAAGTCTTGTTTTCTGTTGAACTATCTTGAAGTCTTTATCTTGAGTTTGCAGAAATTTCCAGAGTAGATTACATACATCATAATCAAGCTACTAAATTCTAACTCCTTTTTCCCTTTGATTACTGAAAAATTTGATTTTATTTCAACAGTATTGGCACCTTGATTAATAGCTGCATTCATTATGTGACTGGAATTTACTTAGTGAGTTAAATAAGATTATAATTTGCCTACTAATGAATAGATACTTTGTTAATGACCAATGAAAATTTACAGTTAATTCCTAAAAACAAGACCATCAAAAGTTGCTTACACCTCCTCCTTGCTGGATTTCTCCTCATGCAGTTACGACTACTTGTAGTCACATGTTAAACATCTCAAAAAAAATGGCCCCATTTATTAGGGGAAGTCATTTAGTTAATGAATGTTAACAACATCCCTGTAACTAAAGGCTTCACACTCAAAAAAATATTCTTCTCTTTTTCTCTTAACCACTGAGATATTTTTTGTCCAAGTAATTAACATTCAAATTAAGGTGCTACTTAAAGAATCGTTATTCTGCTGATCAGTACAAATCCCACATTACTTAAAATGTAAAACCCCTCAAATTCATTATCTTATAGCTAAGTTTAGTATTTGTCTGTTTCTTACACTTATCACAACACATTTATAAAAGTGGCTTTTGGATGGTTATGCAGAAGTATTTTAATCATGGCACTCCTAAGCAGAAATAATCATTATTTGAAGTAGTATGATGGTGAAATTTATAATTTTAAAAGTTTTTCATTTATTTTACAGTATAATAGAAGAACACAAATACACACATCCAATGACATGCACACATACATATAAAATGAGGTTTCTGTAAGTCAGCTGCATTATCATTAATAAGGTAGAGAAACAGTGGGCGATACCCATCCTCAATGTATGCAGTTATGGCTCTAATATCTGTGTGATCAGCCCATTTGAATACCTGCCTTAGAAATTGCTATAACTTAATACAATTTAATTTCAAGTGTTAAATATGATGAATGAAACCTATAATGTGAACTAAATACAGTTTACTAAAAAAAGTTATTTTGAAGAGTGTAACAAAATTAAAACATAGAAGTACAGATGATGTAGATATAAATATAGATACAGACAAGCAGACTCGGAATTCTAATACTCCTCAGGAAGCTCTTGCTTCATTCAGTTATTCAGTTGTTTAAAGAAAATGGCTCTCCATAGGTCCATTATTGAATCTTTATCACATTTCTCTATTAAATGCTGTATTAGTCATGGTACTCCAGGGAAAGATAACCAACAAGAGATATTTGTAAATATTATGAGATTTTTATAAAAGTTGTCTCACATGACGATGAGGATGCACATGCCCAAATTCCATATGGCAGGCTACAATCTGGGAACTAATGAAGGTTTTTGATGATTTCCCCAAGAGAAGCTGGCTGGCTGAAGTAGAGATGTAAATTCTTTCTTCTGACTGCTGTAATCATCGCTTCTCTTTTCAAAGTCTTCAACTGATTCAATGAGATTTCTTTCATCGTTGAAGGCAATCTCCCAGTTTATTGTAATCTATCATACGTATAACCATCCTGATTTATGTCTACAAAATATCCTCACAGCAACAATCAGGCCAGTGCTTGTTTGACCATCTGGATAACTGGACGCCATCACTTGACCAAGTTGATACTTGGAACTAATCATCACAGTTCACACCTTGTCAAATTGGAAGCCATATCCATCCCCTTAAACTATACGTAATCTCTAAACAAGAACAGTAACAGACATATTTTCGTCTAACAATACTCAACTGTCCTTTATACAACTAGAAATGCACTAATTATTTCCAGAATAGGGTGTAAGTATTTTGGTAATATTCAGCCTTAAACTTAATATCCTATCATTGAAATACAATAATGTGAAATTAATATAATTTGTGACATGTAAGGGGATAAGATAGGGAAGAAAACAAGTTGTTTGCTTTATGTACATGTGCAAATATACTCACAACAAAATAAGAAAGAAATCTTCATACCATTACAGTCCTTGCTTCTGTAACTGGTCACATGGACATATTTCTTCTCTCCATCTTCTTCCATTAACTCATTCCATGTTCCCTTTACCCTCAGCAAGTACCACAGCTTGCCATGGTTCGTTGTTGGGTGTGGTGACCCAAGCCTTCATTCCATTGATAGTCCTGCCTGGATTAGGTTGTTGCAGTTTTCCGTTGATTTTAATCACAGCGCATAGTAGGACTAACTGATATCCTAGGGGATCTCCAGTATTCCAGACAAGCCTTTCTTTACTTCCATTGTGCAGTTGCAGTCTTATTTTCCCTTGAAAGTTAGGAACAATCACTCCAACCAGTATAGCGATTTCCTTCTTTGCCTCTTTATTCAGAGGCTTGAGGAGCCCAAAGTGGCCACTTGGCAGTCTTAATTTCCAGTTCAATGGAATAATTGTGTCTCCAGGTGGAAGCAACCCTCATTTTGGAATTAAGACCTGAAGACCAGAGAGCTAAAGTTTGCACAGACAGGAAGCAAAAAAAATCTAGTGGATTGCTAGGGCTAGTAGCAGGTGGTACCAGTCTCATTTCCAAGCATTGATTTCTGGACTCGTGAATCCTGGATATGGGAGAAACAGCACCATAGAGCAGATGCTAATTTAGAGCACACATAGCCTCCTGGAGAATACTACCCTAGATCTGAAAGATATTGCCGCCTAGCTGGCACCGTAATTTAGTTGTATTCAAAAGGTTATTCCACTGTTCTATCAATCCAGCTGCTTCACAATTATGGGAAACATTATTAGACCAGTGAGTTCCATAAGCGTGTGCCAATTCCTGTTCTTCCTTTGCTGTGCAGTGTGTATTTTGATCAGAAGCAATGCTGTGTAGAATAACATCATGGTGGATAAGGCATATATTTTAAGTATAGTGATGGTAGTTTTGGTGGAAGCATTGAGTGCAGGGAAGGCAAACCCATATCCAGAGTATGTGTCCATTTCAGTTAGAGCAATCCACTACCATTTCCACGAAGGAAGTGGTACAATGTAATCAACCTGCCACCTGGTAGAAGGCTGATTACCTTGAGGAATGGTGCCATATCAGATAGTGTATGTTGGTCCCTACTTCTGGCAGATTGGGCACTCAGAAATAGCTGTAGTCAGATTGGCTTTAGTGAGTGAAAGTCCACGATGCTGAGTCCATGCATAAACTCCATTCTTACCACCACAGACACTTTGTTCATGAGCCCATTGGGCAATGACAGGAGTGGCTGGCTAAAGAGGCTGAATGGTTTCCAGAGAACTTGTCATGTTATCCACTTGATTATTAGAATCTCCCTCTGCTAAAGCTACCATCTCATCAGCATCCACATGGGACACAAATATCCTAAAATTTCTGTTCCCACTCAGAAAGACATATCCACATACCTATGTCCAAACCCCTTTGTTACCAATTTTACAATCATATTCCTTTCAAATTTCTAACCATTCAGCCAAACCATTGGTGGCAGCCCATGGATCAGTATATAAACACACCTCTGGTCATTTTTGCTTCCAGCAAAATGAAAAACCAGGCACACATCTTGAAGTTCCACAAACTGGGAAATTTTCCCCTCACCACTGTCCTTTAGGAACATCCAGAAAGAAGCTGTCATGCTTTAATGTCCACTTTTGGGTGTACCTTCATATCATATAGAACTATCTGTAAACCAGGCCCAAGTTTTTGTTCCCTCAGTCGTCTAATTGTAAGGAACTTCTGAAGAGGCCTAGTCAGTGGGCTGGGAAAGAAGGGAATGCTGCAGCAGAAGGGAATGTGCAAGGCAGGTTGCACAGCCAGCAGGACCTATCACAGGGTCTCCTTTTATTCTGGTCCCCACTCAAAACTGGCAGTTTTCTGGCCACTTGGTAAATGGGCCAGAGAAACACATACAAACAGTTGTCTCCAAAATCCAAAAGGGCAGCTTGGTCATAGAAGGAGCCAGATGCAACAGCTTATCACCTTAGAAGGGATATTGGTGAAGGACACACTGCTCCCTATACCTGAGTTGGAAGGAAGCATTTCTTTAATAAGCATTTTTTATAATAATCATGGGCAATATTTGGTTATAGTTTCTTGAAGTTCATGAGTTAAATATTAACTTGAGTATCTGTATATCAAAATCTCTGGTGACATTTTTTCAGAGGTCCTAAAAATCAGTGTTCTCTCCAACACATTTCTTTCTGTGTCTGCTGCCCAGACACAGACATTAGAAATGTTGTTTCCTTTCTTCCTCCTTTTTGGATCAAATTCAACCATGGTGTTAAATGGAGGTGTGTTATAGTCAATTCTGCATTTTTATCAAACAATTATATGGTTGACTACCTATAGTCTGCAATGGATTTCTTAGAAAGCAGAAGTAATTTCTGGTGCCCAACTCTCTGGCATTCTTCCTTAAGACTAGAGGTTGAGATTTTTCTGTTTACTATTTTAGATGGATATAACCATCTATGTCTTTATTAGATTAAATCAGATCCCATATAGAGCTGGCTGGTATTTTGCCACCTTTTTTTTCCTATTCCAGTTAAGCATGAACAGACTATTCGGCCCTTCTCCCTTCCAACAAGTTTATTGTTTCTATAAATATAACTCAGAGAATGTTTCTTCTCTAAGATTTAGGGCCTTGAAATTACTGAATTTTGAGCTGCTAATATACCTAATGAAGTCTTATCTACATAATTTAAGCATATTAATAGGACATTCTATATACCTAGACTACAACAAAGAAATTATATTTACTTGACTTTGATAGTAAGTGCCAAACTGGTTTCCTTAATGACCATATCACTTCTTCTCTCAGTTTTGGACTTCAGAGATACATTGTACAAAACAGTTCCTTCTAATACACCTCTCTTTTGCTGAAAAGCATCATCATTCCCCATTACCTGTCAAGGATATTTCAAAGTCCTGAGCTTATAAATTAAGACACTGCCAGTAGTGTGATCTTAGCGAACATCAGATAGCATGATTTCTGCACAATCTGCACACAGCAAGTTTGTGTCAAATAATATGAACCAATCCACTTCTCTGTGACAGAGCCATCAACATTTTTTACAGGAAATAACTAATACCTGAATAGAGTCTAGCAGTAAAAGAACTCAGGAGAAAATGATTTACTGAAAATTAGGACAAAGTCCAAGGACTGGGACTTAAAATGAGAGTAACTAGAAGTTTCAGCAGTAGACAGAAGGACAGAAAGGTAAATAGGAGAGCCTGAGGTCAGAAAGGGTTGTTTAGAAACTGAGGATTTTAAGGTAAGCTACACTAGTTTCTATATGTGACTAAAAGTCGGGTTCAAATTTGTGAGTGGCTGAACGGAAACGGAGATAAAGCTTCTTTGAGTTTAAATTGTCTTTTATCTGTGAGGTAAGGGTGTTGAAATGATCCTCAGAGAAAATACAAGAAGCTACTGACTTGAAGAGATACAGTTCAAATTTAATGTGCGAATGTGAATAATGAAGATGAAATCCTAGGTGCTAAATTAATAGAAGACATAAGTTACATGTAAGAAATAAGAGCTCTATGCAGACTAATTTTCACTTGTCATCTGAAGGCCTAGTTTTGTTGGCCTTAAGGTACATCTCAGTCTACACTCAAGTCACACGTACTCCAAAATGAAGACATTGGAACCCATGCATTAATTATTCATCCCTTTACAACAAAATACAGCTTTTATTCTTCCTAGATGCCTATTTGATAAAAACTGCTACAGTTGTGACTTTTTTCTATAAAAGGATGACTATATACCAACCTTTGGGTTGTATCTGAAAAGTGATGAGTGACCATAATCCCTTAGGGTAAGTAGGTAATGAAGAATTTGTTGTGCATATGTTTATGTCTCAGAAGAGTAGGCAGCAGTGTCGAATCTTAGTAGATTGGGGTGGGAAAATATCACTTTACCACTGCTATGTTTTCAGAAAGAATTTGCAAACTATTATTAGAAGAAAATTATATTATACATTTCAAATGCCTACAATAATATTCATGAAAAGTTGCAGATGGAACAATTTTGCCAAAAAAATTTGAAGAAAAAATAATTTGGCATAAAAAAGTAAGATAATGAAGGAAAAAGTCAAGTATAACATTTTCTAGCATTTCTGGATGGCAATATTTTGGGGCTGAAAATTCAGGAATAAGAAGATTGGCATAAGATTGACATTCACTTCATATTCTAGCACCCTTGCTCAGTGAAGAAATTCTTTTTATAGGGTCTTTGAACACTCATGGATGGAATTCAGGGGCTGTATGAAATTAGATGGGATAAATACATCTATACCACAATTTACCATCATTATACTAATAGTTATTCCCTTTGATTGTATATGTGTATAATAATTTTCACTGGTGTATCAGTAGTCATGATTTTGCCAACAATATAATTTCCAGATTTTTTTTCTGAGATCAATACAGTTGTTACAGATACTTTGAAGTATATATAGGCTTAGAGTTACTTAAACATCCCGGTAGTTATTAGGCACTCTTAATTTATATTATTTAATAATTTAATCAACTAATGTGTTATTAATGTATTAATAATGAGATAAGTAAGGTGTCAGTTTAGATTCTTTGGGAAACAGACAACAGGACAAAATTAGAAGCACAAGACAATTATTGGAGGAAACTCTTGTGAAGGGTACAGGGGAGAGGGAGTAAGAATAGAAAGGGTTGTACTCAGACCATTATATTGGTGAGAAAAGTGTAAAAAGAGAGAGCTAAGAAGAAGAGCCTCAGAATGCAGTGAGTCTCTAAGAAAGTGTCACTCAGGCCAATGGAACCTATAGAACATAGGTCAGTCTTAGAGGAACCTTCCTGAGTAGGAAGGTTCCAGCTCTATAATTATCTGAGAAGGGCCCAAGCAGACCATCACCTTGGTAAGTACTTTGAGTTGGATCCTAAAGGTGAGAAAGCTGAAGGCTGTCAGCCATTTGTGCTCCTAATGACAAGTTCTCCCCGGAATGGGCACCTGAACAGCACATTCCCATGGCATCTACCATTAATATCATGATTTTTATTTTGATAAATATATTTTAGTATAATCTTTCCTTTATAATCCCTTTGTATTTTATTTTATGCAATTAAAAATCTTACCTTGAGTGAGTTGCAAATGCTCCCTAGTTATCTAACAAATGCAAATGGGTTTCTTACAGAATGTTATGACCTCTTGACCTAGAGCAAGTGTAAATTAGTGGTAGAAAACTGAGCCAAATTTTTCATTTTAACATAATTTTCCTAAATATTGCCTCAAACTAGTAGGTTGAATTGGACATTCTACCTGAATTGACTCAGAGCCCTTCCATGGAATTTTCTGCATAGGCCAGTTTATTACTGTGGTCTGGATGTTTTCCAAGGATTCTTTCTGTGATATTTTGAGAAAATTTGTGTTCGTCCATAGAAAAATTATTTCAAATATAGGTTTTTTTCCTTATATTTCAGGTCTTTGAAGCTTTCTTTAGTCTGTTAGCAGAAAGAAAGAAAGGCAAATGATTAGTCAGGTTCAAGTAGATATCTACTTGAATTGATAATGAATATGGGGTATGTATTACTTGAACAAAATATATACATTATTTTTGCCTGTGTTATAAGGCACATTTACATAGTGTTTAATCAATAAATGCTTCATTGGGACAATTAAGAATGGAGACTCCAAAATGGGGATAAACTAGAAAATTTATTAAAGCTTTGACAACAAGCTTTTCTGAGGCTACTCTGGAAAATAGAAGCCTTACAGGAGTCAGCTATAGGCTTGTCTTATTTGAAACTCTTTTCTCTTTTCCTCCTACATTTGTCCAATCGATCCTAACATTTGCATGTTTATATTCCAAAAAATCAGATGACAGTTGGTTGTGATTTTTAATGAGCCCTGTCTTTTGTTTTTTTCTAAAAATTGTCTATAAACATATACAATGGCATATCACATTCAGTAAGTCACACCATACAAATACACTTTTCAAATCTTTTTTTTTTTTTCAGTGAGTGAGTAATAACATGTGTTGGAAAGATTTCCTTTTTTGGACTTACTAGAGAGTCCATTAGATGATAGTTTTGATAAAAACCTAGAAGGGCATAATGGTATCAAAAGTGAGGGAAAAGTCAGATTTTTCATCAACTGTGATTCACACATTTTGGCCTAAGGAGTAAAAAGAACTGAACAAATTCAAAACTTGATCTTTGTTTAAAACAGATCAGTGTTTCCTGATTTACTGACCCAATTTTCCACAGATTCCAGCAATATCTATTTTGTTGTGATGGAAGAAAAAAGGCTTCAGTGTTGAGAAGTTTTGTGCTAAGGAAGTGATGAATGGAGTACTCAAAGGCTAGCCCTGTCACTGGCAGAATAGATTTCTCTACAAACTGTGATATTTGGGATTTGGGTTTTCTTAGGGGGAAATTTGTTGTTGAGAAGAAATTCTCATTTTCAGCATCATTTCCTCAGCTGTTTTTTCCCCCCATTGGGGAAAATGCATAAACTCATTTCATGGGAAAAGAAGAGTAATCACTTATCTGCCTATGAAGTTAAAAGACTTAACTAAAGTAAGCACAGAGGTGAAAACTCAACCTGAAAGTTCTGTCATATGAGTATCTTGAGGATTTTTATTTATTCTGATGTTTAAGACATGTGGGAAGGAAAATGTATTGAATAAATAAGATAGTGAAAATGATTCTTGGAAGTACCTGCACATATAGTATACTTTAGAACAACTACTAAATCACTTGAATAACAAGTCCATTGGCTCTGGAGGCCAGCATGCTTGTTGGTCTACAACAAGCCCAGAAATAGAGTGGCTTAGTAATGAAAGCATGGGGCAGAAGCAATGGCCTGCTCAATTGGGAAGAGCCTTGGAAGAGTAAAGGATATTTCTGGTGAGGTTTCCAGGGAAGAATAATCCAGCATATTGGTACAAGTTACCCATTTATTTATTTATAGCTATCTATCTATTGGATTATCCAGCACAATTTTAGTATCTAGAGATACAGAGACACTTATATTTCTATTGTAGAATTTAGATAGCTCAAAGACACACTAACTGTAAGTAAATAGGCCAATAAGAATTGAGATAGAGGTATCAATAAGTATTATTATAAAAAATGTGTCTGTAATGAAATAGAAAATACTTAGGGGTTGATATTCCTAGTTTGAGTGGTCAAGAAGGGCTCATTTAAAGGGAGCACTTTCTGAAGAAATGTGAAGGATTAAAAGTAAGCGATAATGTTGGAGAGATTTGCAGACATCAGAGCATTCAAGAACATTATACAGTATGTAAACATTTTCGGATGTTTCTTTAAAAGCAATGGGAAGCCACTGAAGTATTTCAGGTAGTTGAGTAACGAGACCAGGTTAACTTTTTAAAAAACACTCTAATTCTGGGTGGGGAATTGATTGTAAGGGCAAGTGAGTTAATGAATTATGCCATTGGCCTCTCATATCCTATATCTACCAAGTGGATTTGCACCCCATTACATTATTTAACATGGAAAAGGAGTACATTTTTTTTTTTGAATAAGTAAATCTGTTTACAAATAAATGCACTGACATAATATTAGTGGATTGTAATCAAACATTGAGCTTTCCAGAAACAATGCCCTAGCCACATTTTGATCCTATTTCTTAGTCAATATCTCTCAAGCACTTTCTACGTACCCCATATTGAGAATTCCGGTTACTCACAGATTAAGGGGAAGTAAAGAAATATTCAACAGGCTGGGAAATACTTCCAATAAGTATTCTTTTTCTGCTTCATTGTTATTGAAACTACTTTCATAATCGCACCTGAAAAAATAGTAAATTTATAAAAAATAATAATGGGTAAATGAGAATATCCCTTACCCATTGCAGCAGAAAGAAGCCTGAAATTCATATTTCTGTACAACCTGAGGTTCATTTTCATCTCACATCACAATCTGGGAAAGTTCACATACAAGAAACAATCATGTGCATGCATAGATGTCAAGAACAAATTGGGACAGACCCAAGAGAAGTAGTGGGATTCGGAAAGTAAGAAAAGAAGAAAATAATGAGCTGACACTAGTATTAACTCTCTTTGCGGAACCTGAGTAAGGGGTTTCATCATTTTCTCAATAGAAAGAGTAAAATAATTTGTTTATATCAGAATCTTATGCCTCATGTTTTAGGCCAATGTTAACTATAAAGTAAATGAATGTTTCTAATATATTTTTATTTTACCAATCTCAACAAATTCTTCTTATAAGTTTCTAAATTAAATATATCAAACCATGCATTCCTTCATTGCTTCATGTGTTCATTAAAAAGTTTTTTGTTGAATGCTAATATATGCTAAAAACTGTTAGGTCATCTGTAACAGAGTGAAGAGTTTAGAGGTTTGTTCTATAATCAATTAACTTTATACTCTAAGAGATGATAAAAGCACATTTTTATGACTGTGCTATTAACTATAGTTTATGATTTAACATAGCCTTTGCTGTTTGTGTAGTGGAGTTTCACAGACTTAAAAAAAAATTGTTCTATTACCATATGTGCAAGCTATTATTTCCCCTTGTACCTGCCTTCACATATTTATATATTTATATACATACATATATAAATATATATATATATCAGTGCTGTTAATTACCTTCACAATGCTACCATCACCACTGTTCATTACCAAATCTTTTCTATCTTTTCAAATAGGAGCTCTGTACATTCTAAACCTTAACTCCCTATTCCTTATCCCCACCCTGTAATGTAATGTATATTCTAGATTGTGACTCTATGAAGTTGGCTTATTGTAATTATTTTGTGTCAATGAGATGATGCAATATCTGTCCTTTTAGGTTTTGCTTATGATGTCTTCAAGATTTATCCATGTTGTCACATGGATCAGAATTTCATTTATTTTTATGCCTGAATAATATTCCAATGTATGTATATACCACTGTTTCAGATTGGGAATTTTTAGTGTAAAAACTTACAGTTCTGAGGCCATGAAAATATCCAAATCAAGGCATCAGCAGTCAATGCTTTTTCCCCAAAGACTGGCGACCAACGATCGTGAACTTCTCTATCACACGGTAAGACGTGGCATGGTCCTCAGGTTTCTCCCATCTCTTCCGGGTTTCATTGCTTCCAGTTTATGACATACATGGCTTCCTCCTGAGCTTGCTCATCATTTTCTCTGTCTTCTGTTTTTTCTCTCCAAGCTTCGTTGTGTTTTAGTCTCAGGTTTTATTTTTTTCTCTCTGCATTTCATCCTCTAATAAAGGACTCCAGTAAGGGGCATAACTCAACTGAGATAAGCTAATCAAAAGTCCCCACCTGTGATAGGTTTACACCCAAAGGAGTGGTTTAGTCCATAAAGCCTCCCTACATCACAACCAAATTTTGTTTACTCATTCTTTGACTGATGAACACTTTCATCCTTTGGCAGTTGTGAATAAAACCACTGTGACCATCAATGTGAAGATATCTGAAGAACAAATTTTTAAAACCTCTTCAAACACCATACAGCACACAAAAAAAAACCTCATTAGAAATTAGATGCAAATAAAATAAGCCATTCAATAACATATCCCTTTCTTTGTATAGGGAAAGCATTAATGTAACTTGTCACTTTTAATAAATGCATTTAAAATTAAAACTAGAGTTAAAACTTATGCTCTTAGACAGTAGCTAGAATTTTAATGTTGCATGTCAGAAATTATAAGCATCAACTCATAAAACTTTTACGTATAACTCTGTATGGGTTTAATTGTTTCTCTAAAAATGATATGTTCATGTCTTAACCCCTGATCCCATGAATTTGTTCATATTTGAAAACAAGTTCTTTTAAGAACCTGTGATTACTTAAAATGAATCTAAGCTCTATTGGTGTGGATCCTAAACCACTATGGCTAGTGTCCTCCTAAAAAGAGCAAAATTTGGACAGAGACAGAAAGACACAAGGGGCAAAGCAGGAAGGGGTTGAAGTGATACAGCTGCCAACCAAGGAATGCCAAAGATTGCCAGCAGACTACCAGAAGCTAGAAGAATCAAAGTAAGGAGCAAGCATGGCTCTGCCAACACCTTAATTTCAGACTTCTAGTCAACAAAACTGTGAAACAACACATTCCATTTCTTTAAACCACTCATTTATGGTACTCAATTACAGGAGCCCCAGGAAACTAAAACAAACTGTACTTTTGAGCAATCTTGGTATTCAAATACATTTTCATCATATCGCATGTCATTAAACATTCAAGAAAATTATTTATGTCTATGTTCAGGAATACTTGAATTGTTTCAATTCAAAGGGTCAAATATTGTAAAACGTGTTCATTATTCCCATTCAGAAGCTGTGGTAACCAAGCCTTTTCACTTTTTATTTTCTTCCTTTTTTCTTTATTCATCAAGTTAGACTACAGAGTGATCCATTTTAGATAATCAGAAATGATTATTATGTGTCAAAACTTGATTGGGTCCTCCAGTTCAAGGGAAAGGAAAAGCTCAGTGATAAGCTTCTAAAGTTATTACCTTAAAAAATCAATTATCTTCTCTGAGGGAACAGTAGTGAACTGCATTCTGGAAAGAAGGAAGAGAAAAGCAGAGAGAGAGGATTAATGGAGCAGTTAGTACAGTATTGATTAGGTCTCAAAACTAGCAAATTCAAGTCTGGATATTGCTAAAAAAGGAGCAAAAGTCAATTTACCCAAATGATAGTTTAATAAGTATTTGATGAGAAAATTTCAAGACATTGCGTCATATTATGTGGCATAGGGTCAAATAAGCTGGATAATCAGACACACAAGGACACATGAATATATACCCAAGTAGAAAATAAATGAGAGAGATTCCACTGAAGGCACTTAGTTTTATTTTTCAGATTTTCTTTTTGACGATGTGCTAATCATCAAGTCAAATATTAGCAAGTCATAAAATCTTGTTAGGTACTTTAATAGCATAACAGGGAAAAAAGATTCTTATAATTTATCTAGACTTTACAGTATTAAGATTTTCAGATCTATAGTATGGAATTTATTCCCAGAGGGGATAAAAAAATATATACCCTCCCCCCAGAAAAGAGAGCAATTTTGCTATATCTTAAACTTTTTCCCTACTTTAAAGATTTCCAACAGAAAGAATGGGGAATTTAGAGATACTTAGGGTTTAAACTAATTTCCACTAGCAAAAACATCAAGTATGGCAAATATTCACTAACTAAACCTTTAAAACTTCCTTACATCCAAAAAATACTAAACTAAAAGCAAACAATTAAAAAATTAATGTGGATGTGTGTATGTGGGCGATGGATGTTATTTGTAGTACATGTGATGGACAAATATCATATAATGAGTATAAAATGAAATCATTTTTGAGTGAATAAAATAAAATATAAGCACATATACATAACTTAAGAAGTTGTTTATAATGATCAAATGTATAGAGAGGCACTAAGTTTACAATACAGCTTTTTTGAAAAAAACTTTTATCATTTTAATTTAAAATGTTAATATGGATGCAATGAAAGTTTAGGCCACTTTTGTTTTTAAAACCTTTGTTTTATTTCAAGAGTATCTTAATTTATTTCCCTTTTCTTTCAGTGTTAAGGACCCTTTCATTAAGTTTTACTTGCACATCATATTCCTAGGACTTGATAAAAATAATTGTCAAGTATGATTGAAAACGAATAGTTGCATTTCACATTATACTAATGTAGTGCCTAGATGGGTATGGTATTTATTTAAAAATAATGTACTGCTACTGTTAGTTACATGCCAGCTTGATAAATTAGTTGTATAAAACTTAGTATGGCTTCCAGTATTTTACTTTGACTTGTTTCTATTTGAGATTGCTTTGCTAATCAATAATATTCACTCTATCATTTTACTTTACATATTATCAAATAACAGACTAAAGCTGTATTGATAGATGTACTGCAAGGAGTTAGTACCATAGTCACATTTGTGTTTTCAGACCTTTGAAACAAATCCCTATTTAATTTTTGAACTATGACCTCTTCATTGATAAATTGGTGCAACTTCAAATAAGCCAGTGCCATGATAAAGAGTCACGCCAGCAAATGCACTGTTTAGAAGTTGTTTCAAAATAAACCATCTTGCTACATGTTCTGCAATTATCCTAAGTGAAGAGAATACATAACATAATAACAAAACAAGAAATGAAGAAAAAGTTACAAGCAGTATATCTCATATGCTTGTGAACTTAAGCAGTTTTAACTAGAAGTTTTCTTTTTTATCTTTTAGTATTATATTGGTACGATCAGACACATATGCTAATTACATTTTATTAAATAAAGCATTATTGGGGGAGATATAAAATAACAGAAAATTCAACGGCAATATCTATATTATTAAGCAACTTTAAGTATTCAAGCAAATAAATTAATTAGCTTCCTTCACACTTAATTCATTAGCTTTTACTTTAAAGACTGATTTTTGTTGTTCTTTGATCAAGCTTGATCACTAATAACAGTACAATTTTATTTTCCTGTGGTTGGTTTATTGAACTTAAACGTTTACCTATCATCAAGATGGACTGAATAGAAAAGTAAAATGCAGAATGTAAAAAAGAAATAATTATAAGTTTCAACATAAGGTGATGGTCATTCTTATCCATACAAAAGGAATCAAATTTTGAAAAAAAAAAGAATAAGTGCCTACTTAAATCACTGAATAACCCAAGATTTGTACCAAACCATAAGAATGGTAAGATAATTCAGAATACTTTAGAAAGTCATTAACATAGATCTATTATACCTTTTGAGTATGGTTGGTTAAAGGGGCTCAAAATTTATTTACATAATGCTAAGTTCATATTGAATCCTGTTTTGTGTTTACTTTCTTCCTTTTGCAGTGGCTTTGTTTTTTCTTATTCTGGTGTGTGCTCATTCATTCAACAGCTCTGCATTAAGCAAAACCTGGGCGTGGAATAGTGTATTAAAGTTTATTATAAACACTTTTGTAAAGAAAAAAGACATGCCATCTGATCACCAACTTTTAAAATACCAATATGAATTGAAGGTACCAGAAACAAAACAGATTTCCTTTAGTAGTGTTCATTTAGAAGGCCACTAAAAAATAACACAAAAATGATTATAAATCATACCTTACAGATTTAGCCAGTATCGATGTATTAAATAAAAGTTGAATATGAAAGTCATAGATTTGAGAGAAGTGGGTACAGTACTAAATTGAATTTCAATATTATGAGTTCAGAGTGATTGTGTAGTTATCATATGGAAATACCATGACATTTCTGAATTGAAACTTTTTTGAAAACATGCTATCCATTATGGTATATTTCCATTTGGAGATTGGATGTTGTATGCTAGATAAGCAAATATTTGCTTTTTAAGTAGTTGGGATAGATTCAAAATTTACTAATTTAGAACTTGCAACATTCTTTCCAGTTGAATATATTTCTGCAATTATGTTTCTATCAACAGATATAAAGAAAAATTTTTCCTGTCAATGGAGTTTTGGACCAGGCTTCCCATGTGCTTTGTCTCACACTCATTCATGTAATCATGTCTGCGTGTCTGTAAAAATATGGCTAAATGTATTCTACTAAGACAGATGGCTAGCCAAGTTAATTTAATGAGTTTACTGAATTTATAGATAATTCTCCACTGAACATCAATCTGGCTAAATAAAAGATCTCTTTACTCTTAGGGCTTCACTTTTTTTTTTTAACTAACAGCAGTGTTTGAGCAGATAAAAATAAGAGCTAATTTTGATTTATTTAAATAGAAAATTGTATCCTCTTCTCAATTAAAAACGTGTAGAGTAACAATAGAATTTGACAGATATTTATGTGTTAAACTATAAGTGGACCTTCATAGATGCTCTATCAATGGAACAACTATTAACATCAGGCTGTTTGCATTCTTAGAGCATGAAATAAAGTAAACACATAATGCACAATTCAGTGGTGCATAAAGTCAACAGGAGATCATATTTTGTATGTTAAAGTGAGAATACCTCAAAATAACTTTCAGAATCTTAATTAGAAATGCAAAGCAGAAAATTTGTATCTT
Source organism: Tamandua tetradactyla (assembly GCF_023851605.1). Lineage (NCBI taxonomy): Eukaryota > Metazoa > Chordata > Mammalia > Pilosa > Myrmecophagidae > Tamandua > Tamandua tetradactyla. The sequence continues at coordinate 60,221,526 of NC_135345.1, forward strand.
TGTGTGTGTGTGTGTATTTTTTAATACTATTATATTTTGCGTTAAGAATGTGCACAGAGGTTATAAATTAAATAGAATGAGAAACAAATATATGTTTACAAAAATAGGAATAGCTAAAATAATATATTTTATAACATGTTTACAAATAAAACTCATCACATGAATATGAATTCTAAGAATAATAATTCCATTTTAGTATTGATGTTTAATTCCAATTTTATAAAATAAAATTATAAAAGAACAAATTTAGAAACCAAATTTCAAATATTTTAGAGACCTTGAGCAATTTGATAAATAGTAATAAATAAAATGAAATTATTACCTATATAAGAGCTGTTTCTGAAAATTTTAATATTTTGGAATGAAAAGTATAGAAATGAATAAATATTTTAAAATTGTCTTCTGTTAGTATCTTTGACTTCATTTATTAAGCCAAAGCATAGGAAGGTATGAATAATTGTTTATGTTATAAACGTTTGAATACTAAAACTGAAGATTTAATTTCTTATGGAAACCCAACTACTCCTCTTACAAAACTTTAAGAATTATTTAGCTAGAGTAATTCAAAATTGTATTATTACAATTTTGTAAAAACAAAAAGGAAAATTGATCTAAAATAAGATAAAATGAAAATCTGACATTGTTAAAAAGAATAAAGTAGTTGCTAGTAGGGTTTGTACCCCAAGGAATTGATAGTTGGAATACTTGAAATATTTAGGCCAAAAACTCTACTTGGGGTTAGAATTCATGAGAGCTTTGTGATGAAATTTTGCCAAGCAAAGAGTTTAAATAAGCATGCTTATAGTCATGTAGGGGGAGAAGCCAAAAAAAAAAAAAAAAGTCAAACTGAAGAGTAGTTATGAAGGAATTGGAATTGTGAAGGGCAAAAAAATGTGAACAGGGAAAATGCAAGTTTCTATGAGGAATGAGGCAAAACATACATAGGTAATAAACTATAAAGCCAATTACTTCTTATAGAAGATGATAGAGTAAAATCTAGATTTGAAAGCAAGTTAACCAGTCCTCTGAACCTCACCTTTATTTTTGGTTAAAGTTCTGTATTTGCTTCTAAGCATGTCTTTTGACATAATATCCTTTCATTCTTTTGGTATAGATTCAATAGAAATTTATCCCCAGGTTTTTTATATGCATAGGAAAGATGTATCATGAATGTATCATCTGATGTTAGAAATGTAACTATCAAAGCCTGAGACTTCTTTAAGCCTGTTATTTGACCAGAGAAACCCATGGTTAGGAGTAGTAACATATTGTTTAGCTATAGATTTTCAAGTGCTACTCATTCAAGTATGAATGGAGGCATAGCTTTATTCTCTAGGTGGAAAGCAGTGGTTTATATAATAGGGAACCACGGAGAATGTCAGTGCCAATTCAAAATTTCTGAGAGAGGTGATCACTACCATTTTATAGTGGGATAATAGTGTTATTTTTATTGAAAAAAATCTATTGAAACCTGAGCTTTGGTGATTTAGTAAACTTATGTTTTTAAGGCAGTATTTCACCCCACTGGTTTTGAAGGCCAGAATGCGTCAATAAAAATAGAACAAAAGTACAAAGGCCATTTTACCTAATTAAAAAAAAAAATTCATGCCATTGTAAATATTCCATACTGGCTTTGAAGTTATACATATGACTCTCCAGGGGAGCAGACTTTAGTACCTGGAATATATTTTGTTCCTGGTGATAAAGTTCAATTCAGTCATCATTGATTTCTGTAAGAAAAGGTATAATGAAAATCAGATGAATAGATTTGGGCCAAATTAAAACAAGACTCTCCCATGCTATACTGAAATGTATTGGTTTTGTATGTCAGTCATTGGCATAGCTTAAATATGAAAACGTTAGCCAAACCATGCTTGGGTTCATGAAATGAAAGTTTTGCCTTAGGGTATAATAGAAGTAATGGCTTTCATTTAATAATGTAAGAAGTAGGAAAAACATTTAGAACTACAAAAAATATATATAAGCTCCCATGGAAACAAATTCCTGTAAATTTTAGGTTTAGCAAATACCTATCTATTTAAATTTGAGAAAAGTTCATTTCATCCAGAGTGCTGCAATGTAATATGCATATATAGAAGGAGAAAATCAAAGAATTTCTGGCCATAATGACATTTCTTAGGATTAAAATATGGACAATGTCAGATATATGATGAGAATATGTGCATTAATTGTAAATGCTGACCCATGTTGTTTTTGTTAAGTTATTATTGTCTTAGTAGATATTCATTCCTAACTTTTTAGGTAATATAGATTAAGAGCCCCAGACCTCTGAAACGTGAGTTACTATGAGTATAAAGATACGTTCATAAATAAAATTAATTGGAATAAATACAAATAGCCCATTGTAATGGGCTCCCAAAATATGTCATTTTACACTCACCTCTTTAACTATCCAAAAGCCAATACTGAATTCATCAACATTGTATAAAGTCCAATTTTTTAGTAGTTAAGTCCCTGGAAGAGTTAGTATGGAAATCAAATATCGGAGTCAGGGAATCGTTGGCCCTGATAGTAATGAAGTTGAAGGAGCTGTTAGTTACTGAAGACCTGGCACTTTCCACTTGTTTTTATTACAAACAAAGCTGGCCCTCCATAGTAGATTTTAAATGCCAAATGAAGCACTACCAGATGTTTGGGTCCTGAAGTTTCTTTAGAGCCAAAATCTCAGACTTGGAGAAGTAGTAAGCTTTCCTCACATAAATATATGAAGCTCACATATAAAAAAAAATGGCACTATCATGAACCATGTTTTGGATTAAAAACAACACAATTCCTTTCCTGAAAGTCTTATAGTCTAAGGGACAACCTGCTACCTTACAGATTGGAAGTTAATTAAGGATCTGATTTTAGTCAAAATACTTTGATTATAGGACCATTATGTAGCTACCTCTTTCAAAAAATTGGGCTCAAATGTGGCAAGTTTCTTGAATTTATTTAACCAGCTTTTAAGTAAGTATTCTTTTTGTAATCTGTCACACATAAACTATAGGGATTCATTCTTCATTTTCTACCTACAGAAATACCTATCTACATGTAAGAAAACGAGATTTCGTTGGGCCATGTATATTGAATTTGACCAGATACAATTCTTGTTCTTTGATGAATAACTGCACAGGATGAGTTCACAATAGAAACCAAACTGGTTTAGAGCTGTATGTGTATACCTACATAAATAGATTCATGTTTTTGTTTCCCTTGAGATATTCTTCCAAGAGAATGAAAATGGGAATTTAGAACTTTGTGTGCTTCAGTTAACCAGATGAGAAATTCCTGGATGAAACTGTTACCTGCACCTAGAAATTATGTCCCATCATTGCAGGGGAGGTGGGATGGCAAGTGCCTGCCCTATCTTTCTTATTATCATATTTCCAGTACTTAACACATTCTTTTTCATACAAAAGTCTTGAAAGTTTTTTATTTAATGTTTAAATGAATGAGGGAAAGTCCAGAAACTGGTGTGGGGAGAAATCCAATCTGGAGAATAAGAGCCATGATATTCACAACACAGGGCAGGAAATGTAAAATTTGGGGATCCTGCCAAACTATTGAACTCAAAGAGTTCTAAATGACCGAGAATGCAGTAGTTTTCCAAAGTGTAACAATCAAATCTATATTAATTTCCTAGGGATGACATAACAAAGTACTACAAATTTGGCGGCTTAAAAGAGCACAAATGTAGGCACTTGTAATTTTGGAAGTCAGAAATCTGAAAGCAAGTGCGGGCTGGACCATGCTCTCTCTCTCAGTGCCTCTAGGGAAGAATCCCTCCTTGCCTCTTCCTAGCTTCTGGTGGTGGTTGTCATTCCTTGGCACAGCAGGGCTTATGGCTACCTAACTTCAATTCTTCGCCACTCTCTTTGCATGACCCTCCACTCTGTGAGACTCTCTCTGTGTCATTCTCTTCTTATAAGGGTAACAGTCATATTGGATTATTGGAGGTTAGAATTTCAACATAGCCTTTTGTGAGATACAAATCAATCCATTACAGGATGTCTGGGAATAGGCCATATCCAAAGATTGAGATAAGACTTCGGTGCACATCAAAAAGATCTTGCAGACTTACCTCTCCCAGCAAGTGGAAATATATATTAAAATTCAATATCAGAATCCTTGTTTGCTAGAGGTTTTGTGAATGTAGTTTCCTGACTAAGAAATTCACAGAATCGCCATTTACTTTCAGTGAAAGTCTGGGTGTGTGGTTTTATTTTTTTATGTAACCTAAAGAAGATTAAATATAATAATATATGTGATTCAATTAAAACAATGCTTAGAAAATGGAAAATGCTTCTTAGATTCTATTATTATTACTATCATTAAAAGAAAGAATAGGCAGGCCATGGTGGCTCAGCAGGCAGGAATGCTTGCCTGCAATACCAGAGGACCCGGGTTTGATTCCTGGTGCCTGCCCATGTAAAAAAAAAAAAAGAAAGAATAGGTAGAAGTGGAGCATGAGAACGAGGGCAATGGAGATCAGTCGTAATGAAATAAAATATCCGTCATAAACAGATTACCACCACAGCAATTGAGATTCAGTACCAAGAAAAGGATCCAGCAATTGTGGTCTCACTTTGGTCACAAAGACAAGGCAGAAGTCCTTAGGTTAAAGGTGAATTATGAGGGCAGAACTGTAATAGCAACAATTTGAAATTTATAAATATGTAACCATCAAGGTAATTTAAAACCGCCTCTGGTTTTCTAAATTTAAGCAAATGTGAACCAAATAACATCAGCTGTGGATATTGAGAACCTGAAAGTTAGAGCTCCAGGCCAAAGTATCAAATCAAGGAAAGGATACAAGACTATGAAAGAGTACACATGCTTAATTTTATCCATAAACTGATATAAAAGATTACATGCTTTTAAAAACAGAGAACTATATTAATAATATTATTATTAAAGTAGTATATTAACCACATATATAAAAAAAAGTTATCCTTGAGCCAACAAACAAACATATTGATATGGATATTTATCAATAATGAGTTTGTTTTTTTTTTTTTTAAGATGGGCAAGCACCGGGAATCGAACCCGGGTCTCCAGCATGACACGTGAGAACTCTACCACTGAGCCACCATTGGCCTACACACCGCATTGATTTTTAAATATAAATACCAGGGCAGGCAATAGTGATTATGGTGAAGCATAAATCTGATTTTATATATGCTTTTGATATATTAACATCTATAACATCAAAACAGCTCAAAATGATTTTTTAAGTTGCACTTTTGTATTTCCAAGATAAATATTTCAAGAAATAGCCTACTTGGACAATCTTTACATCTTATAAAAATGCCAATTTTTTCATCACAAAATTTCACATGCAGAAGAACATCAATTGTACGTATATCAAAGTAGTATTAGCATGAACAAAAGTGTTAGAAGAAAATGCAGTACCCAGAACACGCTTTTTCTCGTTGATCATCTATAAAATGGTACACTGTACAATATGCTTAAAAGTGAGATTTTGAGATTTTGGAAGCTCAAAATATAAAAAAAAAAAATGGTCAAGAAATTTCCTGGAAATTGTTAACCATTTTCATCGTTAAAGAAGAATAATTGTTTATATGTGTTAAGCTAGGATTCCAATGAAATTTCCATTTAGAAAACATACTACTGCAACTTTTGCCATAATTTCATTTGTTAATGCCCCACAAAGTTGTTGATATCATTAAATACCATTTTTAAGCCATCTTCATCAAACATCTAGGAACACAGAAACCATTAGATTTCTATTGAATTTTGACAGCCTGTTGGGGCATTGTTAATATTTTGCTTGATTGCCACAAGATATTTTTGTAACACATAGCAGAATGGTGGTGAATCTGAAAATATATTTATAGAAAGGGAAATTGGTAAAGAAAATATTCATGCAGTGTCATTAGCAATGTAACAAATTTGGTATGTAACAAAGTCTAAATAAATTAAAAATTATTTAGAAATCATGAGCATATTTTTTGCCAGTATACCTCAACTGAATATTCAGAATGGAATAATGGCACAGTATAACATACCAGAATTACTAATTATAAGCAAAAAATTGTAGGTTCTCATTTTTCCTCAAGTGATTTTGAAGTTCCTCATTGTGTACATTTACAAGTTATTTAAAGAAGATAGTGTACCAACTATTAAATATGTAAGAGGCTCTTTGTATCAAAGAATGTCTTTATAGTGTAAGGTGAAGATAACAATACTAACCAGCAAGATTTAAGTAGTGACTGATTCTCTGAACTCTCTAAATGCTGGCAACATTTTCAGTAGTGAAAAGAAGCATTTTTGAAATTTACCCAAAAATATTTTTTGACAGAAATTCTTAAAGAACTATCTAAAGTATGCCTTAAGGGCAAAAGCATTACTTACTTGCTATCAGTTATAAAAATCCCCATGTCATTTTCTTACTAGAAGATACTGGAATTGGTGTACATGCTTTAAAATCTGAGAAACAGGCAAAACTTCAGAGAATATATCAATATATTTTAAATATTCATTACATTGCTCCTTTATAATATTTTTAGATCTGATGTTGAATATTTTTCACTCTCTAGTTATTACATTAAAAAATGAGTGTACACAAAGCATGACAGATATGTGTGAGGATAGCAATGTAAATTCTGCTAGAGATATAGTCAAGTAATTTAGCAATGAAAAGAGCTTCAGTGTGTGCTTCAATGAACTTGAGTAACCCTCATCATCATCACATCATCTCATCATCATCATCACTACCACCATCATCATCATCAAATCTTCAAGGCCTTGAAGAGTGTGGTCCTTATGTTAGAGAGCTTTTGTTAGAGACAAAGGAAAGCACAAATTGTTAGCAGCATCAATTTCAACAATATCCTCTACATCGCAAAGTGAGTAAAACTATAACTTGCTTTTTTACCAAATTAATATGAACAGCTGTTTAGTAGCACACACACACACAAATAGAGCATAGTGACCACTGAAACAATCTAGCAAATTCCTGTACTGAACAACTTCTGTTTCTGCCCCAAAAGTTCAAATTTTAGAAATGTTTCTACTAATAGCCTCAGTAATAAAATTGTAATAGTAATTGTCTTAAATTAATTTTTAAATTTATTCTTGCATCACAACAATTAAATATACAATGTTGATTTAATGGATCATTGATTTTAACTCTCATTCTTGGCACATTCTTTTAACAAGAGACATTATAATAAAATCTGCACCCCAGTTGTCTTTAAGTATTGTATCTCTTCCATATGTAGTATCTATATAATTTTGGTAATTTGGATGATTTATTTTTAATGGGCAATGGGGATAATCACAAACATGAACATATACAGAAAATCTTGGGTCCTTTAGTTCTTCATGGAAAAATATTACAAAATACCCAGAAATCACAAAGAAAAGATGTGAGTGTCATCTCCCATATTAAAACAAAGGTGAGAGAAAAGGTTGTGCTGGAAATCTGACTGCTCTCAAAGACACCAAAAGCTTGAAAACATGTGGAATGCTTGCATCACTTAGCTAGAAATTATGGAGTTTATACTCAATGACTTTGTAAGTCACCTTGAATTGTTTTGATCAGAATAATTGTACATGAAATAAAACTAAGAGAAATTAAGTTGGATTTGTTTGTTTTAGGTCTTATCTATCTCACTGACATTCAAGGAGAACAATTAGAAAAATCATTAATAATTAATATTGTTGATCTTCTCTAAACACAAATGTCTGTATTCAATATTGAATTGCAAGATGCTTTGAATTTGATATGCTCAAAGAACACATACTGCAGGAATTACTCATTCCTTCCATCCACTGGTAAACTGAAAGGAAATTGTTTGAGGCTTTAGCATAGAAAGAGCTATGTGGCCTACCACATAACATAACAAGGAATTAAATTATATCTCAATATTTGCAAATAATGAAGAGTGCTTTTCTGGGAAAGAAAAATCTCATATTACAGTGCATTTATCAATGTGAAAAAGAAAATAAATGAAACAAAATTACCAAATATATTTATTTGCAAATAGATTTTGGTCATGCTTGGTTCATGCTCTGCATGAGTCTATCAAGTCATTTTCTGACATTTTTTTTATCTCTTTAGATAAACTTTGTGCTCTAGTTTGCTAGCTGCCAGGATGCAATATACCAGAAATAGAATGGCTTTTAAAAAAGGAATTTAATAAGTTGCTAGTTTACAGTTCTAAGGCTGAGAAAATGTCCCAATTAAAACAAGTCTGTAGAAACGTCCAGTCTAAGGGATCCAAGGAAAGACACCTTGATCAAAGAAGTGCCGATAAAGTTAAGGATTTCTCTCTCAAGTGGAAAGGCACATGACGAGCATGGTCAGGATTTCTCTCTCATCTAAAAAGGGATGTGGTGAACATGGCATCATCTGCTAGCTTTCTTTCCTGGCTTCCTGTTTCATGAAGCTCCCCGGGAGGAATTTCCTTCTTCATCTCCAAAGGTTGCTGGCTAGTGGAGTCTCTGCTTCTCGTGGCTATGTTGTTCTGCTCTCTCAGAATCTCCTACTTTCTCCAAAATGTTTCCTCTTTTATAGGATTCCAGTAAACTAATCAAAACCCAATTTAACAGCCATTCTTGATTGAGTCACATCTCTAGGGAGATGACCCAATCACAGTTTCAAACATACAGTACTGAATAGGGATTAGAAGAAATGGCTGCCTTCACAAAATGAGATTAAGATTAAAACATGGCTTTTCTAGGTAAGCACATGCTTTCAAATTGGCAAACTTGGTTTCCTTGCCATAGGTTGTTTGATCTGCTTTTAAGTGATTAAGTGATTCACACACACCCATATACACACACAGTATCCCATAAATTGGTACCTCTCAACTTCAAAGAACACTCTTTTAGAATGTAAACATTCTTAATGTTTAGACATTTTCTTTATCACAATAATAGCAATTTATGTGTAAACAAAATAAGAATAAACAAAATAAGAAGGAAAAAATAGAAATAAGTACCAAGTAGCTGGTAAGAGAAATGGGAGCTAAAGTTGATTTTGTGATAAAAATAGGGTATTGTTTCCTTTTTCATTTGCTGCTTATATTTTTAATAATGCAGCTTAGGAGAAATGGGAAACTGTGAGAAGGACACTATAATCATGGAATCTCACTCTGGCACTTCCTAACAGTAAGGATTTGAGAATTGGAAGAAAGAAGGGTGACAGATCTTGACATGTGCATAAGACCAAAGAAAGGGTCTACACAGAGGGTATATATGGATTTTGTTTAGTCAGTTCAATATATTCTAAAATGCTGAGTTAGACAATGGAGCTAAACTTTTATAAACTTCATTACGAAGAGAAATTTTGCTTTTTGTACAAATGGGGAGGAGGAAGGGGAGTTGAGTCTACCAATTTCCTAGGAAAATAATACAGTTTTTAGGCTTTGATAACTTTCTCTCCTTTCCAGATTTCATTTATGAAAGACAAAGACAGGAAGACATAATGATCTGATTTCATTCTGGAATAGACTTTGATGCTATTTAATGATTTGAACCGATACCTTTATAAGCAGCACAATCTCACCAACAGATCAAAAGGTAAAATTACCTGAAATTCTGACATTACTTTCAGAGAACAGTGAAAGGAAAGCATATTTGCAAGAATAAGATAGTAGTTTTGCCTTGATCTGAGCTGTATAAATCCTAACTGCTGCACACACCCATAAATCATCAAATTACAGTAGCTGGATCTGGCAGTTGAGTAGCATGGGTGATTTGCATTAAAAATCTGTCAACTTAAAATGCAATAAAAACAAAAAAAATCAATAATAATACATTTAAATTCCATCCACCATCACAGCAGAGCAACAGCAATCAGTCATATTTACCAAGCCTACATGTGTGATAATCCTCCTGATCCCTATATAATTACTAGCTTTGCCTCTTGAGTTATCAACAGCTCTCATGGCTTATTGCCTCATACTTGCTTAATAAGTGCCTGCAATCAATAATCTTGCCACAGAATAAGAGGCAACCAGCCAGCCAGGCCCAGGATGTAAATGCCTCAGAAGTGATCATTACATCAGTGTGAATGACAAGGAGGTGGCTATGCTGATGGGAGAGGCATGCGGTAAAGGTGATTTAGAAAATAGGCATATTGGAATGTGGGTATTTTACCATGGTTGGTAACATTTCAGCTATGGAGAATAGTTACCCTTAAAAACACATCTTCAAATATATTCCAGAGGTACTTTTATAAGAGTCATCATCTCCAACAGCTGTCTTCTATATCTTGCTATCAATATAACACATTCAATTTGCCTGAAGTGCTTTTTGTGTGTGACTAGTAGAGCAAAGAGTTACTTCCTAATTCACATGGTATTTGTTGAACAACACAATTTTATATGCAAATGTGAATATTAGTAACACTTTGATGACACCAGTTTAGGGACCAATTGTAGTTGTCAAAAATATTTCAAAACCCCCATTAGCACCATTCACTTGAAACAAACTTGATAATCTCAGTAGAGAAAATGTGTTGTATAGATTAGCAGCATCATATTGCTTATTTTATTCAGTCCATTAAATTATAGATTCCCACATTTTTGCAAAAGGGACCACTGGAAATGGCATCTTCAGGACAAATTCATTTCATTTTTAACCCAAAAATATTATCTTAGTTTGTTATTGTCATTATTAAAATACATCATTTATCTACAATTTAAGAGACTTCATAAAATTATATTAAAGCACAGCTTTTGTTCCCAAGAATTTGTTTTAAATAGATAACACAGGAAAGTAATCACTAAGTCTTGAAAGTGCACATTATATTAATTCTTACTTAGAAGTAAAATTACAGATCTACTCAATTACGTTCTCAATAGAGTTTAGCATAGTTCAATATTGTAAAGTGTGCCAGATGGCAAAGTAGGAGAAAGTGCCCCATATATCGAATGGGAATTCTTTTGGGGTGCACCAGAGACAAGGAGTCTTTTACTGGTCTGCACTAAGGATCTCCTCAGGCCTATAGTGAGGGCTTCACAGAGGAAAAACTAAATATCATAAACATAAAATTTTTATGTTGTCAGGACTTGAAGGGTGGAAAAGTGGAATCAAGTTTCACCACCATATTGAACTAAGAATATAAAGACAAGCAGTTACTATTACAGAGTGATATCAGAACTATAGAGAACTCTATAGTTCTTAAAGTAAACAAAATCTTCAGTGTTTTCTAGAATAGAAAAAAGTAGTTTCTTTCTTTTTGTTGTTGTGGTGGTTTGAGTTGTGTTCTCCAGTGTGGGCATATTATTAATCAGGGTCTGCATTCTAGTTGGCATGGGCCTGTTGTAAACAGGACCTTCTGAAGATGCTACTTTACCTAAGGTGTGGTCCAACTGAATCAGGCTAGTCTTTAATTTCGATGATTGGAGCTATTTGTAAGCAAATTGAAAGTTAGATGGGGAGAGAAGCCATGGGTAGTAGCCAGAAGCTGGAAGTCAACAGAACCTGGACAAGAAAGGAGCAGATGCTACCATGTGCATTGTCATGTGACAGAAAAGCAAAGGGCCAAGGATCATTGGCAACCATTCCCAGAATACCGCTTCTGAGATAAAGTCCTACCTTGCTGAGGCCTCCATTTTGGACTTCTAGTCTCAAAATCATGAACCAACAAATTACTGTTGCTTAAGCCAATCCTTTGTATGGCATGTGTTTTAGGCACTAAGGTATTAAAAGTTATCATAATTCTTCAAAGTTCTCACTTGCATTCTCTTTTAGGACTTTTGGGGAAGCAAGGAAGGTGAAATTGATGAGGCTATGAGGTCCTACTTTTGTAGGGAAGAGGAAATTGTTGTATGGGCAATGAGTGGAGAGGAAAATAATTTTCTGGTGCTTGCTATATGGAATTTGGAATGCATAGGAAATTATTTGGGGTGAATATCTGGCTCAGATTTAAAAAGAAAGATGCATATTTGCTCTCAGAAACAGAGTAAACCTAACAAAGCAAAATGTATTTTGATGGCATGTAACAATTAACTTTCTACATGTCCTATCCTAGGATATCTCTAGTTTGATTATTTACCAATATTTCAAACTAAAATTTCCTAGTAGTAAATTTTTGACTGTTCTCTTTCCCTTCTTATTTATTAATAAAAATTAGAACAAAAGGGTATTTTTCACCTCTGTCTCTCAGGAAAATATTATAGTTCATTTCTGGCTCTTTTGTTATCCAAACTGTACATAACTAGAAATCTGAATTTGTTCAAACTATGGTCCAAGTAATATATGTAATGTCTATAAGTTCTCTATTAGAATTTGTTTCTTTAAATTTTGTGCTTAAATGTTAATAATGAACTGAAAGAAAAATAATTTAAGCATAGTTAGAATTATCTGTATGATCAACTTCTAACCAATATTATAAAAAAAATCTCAATGACAATATTTGGGTTTGCAAGGTCAATTTTATTGGCACTAAGCCACGCCATTTTAATTTTCCTGAGCTAATGATTAGAGCATTGTGTTAAATATTGTACCTATGTGATGGGTTCAGTCACAATGAATGTAAAATAATGTCCTATACAGAATATGATATGAACGAAGGTTTAGTAATGGTTCAGATGAAGAAAAGAGGTGAGAAAATGGAATTGCACATGCCACACGTTCATAGAAGCCTCAAGAATTAAAAATAACCCATGCTGAAATTCTCATTACCGACTATGTCAGCAGCAGTGGATTTCAAACAAGCAACATTCATTATATCAATGTTCTTAATTTAATGATTTTTATATTTCTTTATATTCAACTTTTAAAAATTTTTGATTTGATATACTGTACCATAAAAACTATAAGTACCATCTTTTATAAGTGTAAATTTTATACATATAGGTAACATTGTAAGAAATAACTTATGCAAACAGTGGAGGTTCACCTATTACTCAGGTTTGAGAAAGAGTGCTTTGAAAATAATATTGAGTGTATTAAGAGTATGTGTTTATTACGCCTTACAAAAGACCTAAAGTTTTTCAAGATGTTCAACCACTCTATCTTTTCAAAATTATCTCCCACTAGGAAATTTCATGAGAACTTTGATGAATACAGATTCATTGTTTCTTTAATACATCAGGCACATTTCCTGTCTTTGCGTCCATAGTCACTGCTTATTCCCTTGATTGGAATTTCCCAACCTCTCTAAGGCTTATGGGGCGCTCTCCATTCCTGAATTATTCTCTAATATGTATGTTTTGGAAAATATTATTTGTCACCTAGAAAATTTTAATATATTTATCATTTTACATGTAAATATTCTGGGTCCTCAAAAAAAAAAACTAAACTAAAATCTCCTTAAAAATGACTACAGTGTAGTTAAGAATTTAACATCACCTTAGAGACAGCTGGCCTTCCTCCCTCTGCTTCTGGGAGGTAATTGTTAATTCCTAGGAATGTCATGCCTGATAGTAGTTACTTTTTTTGCCTAGGGGCCTTGGACTAGCCAGATAATAACACTGGGATTTGGGATGGTGACTTTAAGCCACTCCAATATGATGTCAGATGGGGGCTTTGGGTGGGTTTTGGAGTATCAGCTTAACCTCTGAGGGGCTAGAGACTTGATCAGCCACGTGGGTTGTCAATCATGCTTATGCAATGGAGTCCCAATAAAATCTCCGGACACCAAGGTTTAGTTGAGCATTCTAGATTGGCCATACTACAGGCAGTTTGTCACACATAAATTCTAGAAAAGTCACACTGCTCATGACTCCATTGGGAAAAGACAACAGAAGCTCTGTTTGTGGTACTTGTTCTGGAATCTGCCTTATGTGTTTCTTTCCTTGGTTAATTTTAACATGTATACTTTCTCTTAAATCGTAACCATTAAATATAACAGCTTTCAGTGAGTTGAGTCTTTCTAATTAGTTATTGAATCTGAGGACAATCTTGTGGACCCTTGAGCTTGCATTGGTATGAGAGTGAAGGCAGTTTTGTGGTCTGTTCCCTCAAACTGTGCAGTTTGCTAACTTCACGGTTACAAATCCTGCAGATAGAGGATTCACCATAAACATTCGTTGATGCATATAGAATAAGAAAGCTAACCAGTGGTAATGCATGTCAAATCCCCATTAAAGAATTTTGTGTATGATAAGTTAAAGGAGGAGCATTTTGGTGAATGAGGGCAGGACATCCATGCAAGATCCATCATTTCCTTCATTTCCTTACTTACATTATTCAGTGCCCGTACCATGATAGACAAATCCTGTTTTCCAGTTTCAATCTTTTCTTTCATCCTGCTTATGTTGGTTGTCAAAATCTAAAAGCTAAATTGGAACATAACCAATTATGTTATCATCATTATCAGAGACGGAGCCTCTAAAGACATCTTTATTTTTTTTCCTTTTTCTTTGTGGGGGAGATTCATAGTTCAGGAATCGAACATGGGTCTCCTGCATGGAAGGTGAGCATTCTTCCATGAACCCTCTAAAGACATCTTAAATCCAAAAATACTCCAGAGATGATATATTCTCATGATTTTTCTGGGACCCTTATGGCAAGCATTCTTTGCCAAGCCCAGCAAACAAATGAAAAAACAAACAAACAAAAAAAACAGGAGTTCTTCTGGTGTTACAAGCATTATTATTTTAGTAAAGATTTAAATTTGTTGCAAATTGTATAAATGTCATATAGTTATTTTAGAGAACCAACACGTAGGGGAAAATGTAAAAAATGCATATATATTTTTTTAGTTTGCAAAAGTAAAGGAAAATTTTTTTGAGACTGTAAAATGGCCAGGGTTCAGACTATTGTGTGAATAATTGAATAAAAGAATTAATGATTCAATGGTTGGATTAATTAAAAAAAGAAAAACTCCATCACTATTGTGCACCATTAACTTTTTAATATATTTACTTTTAATTACGTGTGTTTATGATTGTTTTATGTGTAAATGTTAATATGAAATACTATAACGTAACATAAGCATTGCAATGCAGTATAATACAATACAATGAAATAGAATAGAATAGAATATATAATAGAATATAATTTAGAACATATTTTAATTTACTTTCCATTTAGCTTTATATCAAGGGCATTTTATAAAAATATAAAATCATGTTTTCACCAAAAACATGATTTGATGGGTTAATAATAGTCTTTCGTATACACGCTAATGTTCTCACTTTATTGTGTATTCAGATTACTCCCAGTATCCAATAATATAAAAGGTATAATAAAAATGTAGGCATATTTTTTTAACCTAACCTATCTTTTTTTTCCCATTAGGACAATCAGGTATTTTATACTAGAGGCTCCTCAGAAAATATTCAGGCAAAAGTGTTGTTGGCTATGATATCATTCTTTTTTATTGAGATATAATTTTCATACATTTTATAGTGTGCAATTTCATACTATCTATAAGTGTGGAATTCAGTGTCTTGTCAGTATAATCACAGTTTTCCAACCATCTCCACAGTTAAATTCCAAAATATACCATATTCACATTAGCAATCCCCTTTCCTTCCTCCTTCCAACCCCTCGAAACCATGAATCCATTTTCCATTTCTATGGTGTTCCCTATTCTCTACGTTTTATATAAACGTAAAATACAATGGGTTGTCTTTGGTGTTTGGCTTCTTTCACTTCATGTAACTTTTTTTTTAAATTATTTTTTTGTTTTGAATTAAAGAAGATACAGGTTTACAGTTCTCAAGTATCCCTCTATTGTTACCATTTTGCACTAGTGTAGTGCTTTTGTTACAACTGATGAAAGGATATTAATATATTAATATTATTAATATATTAATATAATATATTATATTATATAATATATTAATATAATTCAAGACACTGAATTATAGTCCACACTTAACATTAGGTGTATTTCTCCCATATATCACCCTATTATTAACAGCTTGTAATAGGGTGATTTATTTGTGATAATTCATGAAAGAACATTCTTATATTCACACTATTAACCACACTCCATCATCCGCAACAAGGTCCACTGTATTATACAGTCCCATGTTTTATCTTCTAACTTTCATTCTAGTAACATAGACAATCCGAAACTTCCCCCTTTCAACCACATTCACCAACATAATTCAGCACTGTTAATTACAGTCCAAATAAGGTTTAGAGTGTAATTAGGTGAGTGTATTACCACTAACCATTTTCAAACATATAATCAAACTAAATAGAAACTTTGCATAAATTAAGCACCATTTCCCTGTTCTCTAACCCTACTGTATCCCCTGGCAAGCTATATTCTAGATTCTAATTCTATGCATTTGCTTATAATAATTAGTTTATAGCAGTGAGATCATATAATATTTGTCTTTTTGTATCTGACTTATTCACCCAATATAATGTCTTCAAGTTTCATCCATGTTGTCACATGCATCGACTTCATTATTTCTCACAACTGAATTATCTTCCATTGGATGTAGATATATATATTTATATAAACAAATGTGTGTGTATATATATATATATAAACAAAATATATAATATATATATATAAACAAAATGTGGGACATTATATATATATATTATGCCCCACATTTTGTTTATTCACCCATTGGTTGATGGACAATCAGTTGCTTCCATATTTCGGCAACTGTGAATAATGTCATTATAAACATCAGTATAAACATCAGCAGGATTGATAGATCATATGGCAATTCTGTACTTAATTTCCTAACTACCAGATTGTTTTCTACAGCAACTGCACCATTTTACAGTGAATGTTCTTATTTCTCCACAATCTCTCCAGGACTTGTAGTTTTGTGTTGTCTCTTTTAATAGTGGCCCCTGTAATAACTAAGCAATATCTCATTGTGGTTTGATTTACATTTCCCTAATTGCTAGTGCTGTTGAGCATGTTTTCATGTGCATTTTAACTATTTGTGCTTCCTCTTTGGAAATAAGTCTATTCAAGTATTTTGGCCATTTTTAAATCAGTTGTTTATCTTTTTATTGTTTCTATATATATTCTAGATATTAAATCCTTATTGACTATGTTGTTTCCAAGTATTTTCTCCAATTGAGTGGATTGCCTTTACACTTTCTTGACAAGATCCTTTAAGCACAGAAGTTTTAATTTTGAGGAGATCCATTTATCTATTTCTTTCATTGCTTGTGTTTTGAGTATGGAGGCTAAGAAATCATTGCCTACCACAAGAGCTTGGAGATGATTCCCTACATTTTTTTTCTAAGAATTTCATGGTACTGCTTCTTATATTTAGGTCTTTGATCCATTTTGAGTTAATTTTTAGATAAGATGTGAGATAGGGGTCCTCTTTCATTCTTTTGCGTATGAATATCCAGTTCTTGTAGCATCATTTGTTTTGAGACATTCTTTCCCAATTGAGTGGACTTGGTAGTCTTGACAAATATCAATTATCCATAGATGTGAGGATCAATTTCTGAACTATCAGATCAATTCCATTGGGCAATATATCTATCTGTATGTCAGTACCATACTGTATGCCAGGGCACATATGAAAAACGTGCCCTTTATCATGTTGATGAAGTTTTGACCACTGTCATTTTGTAATATGCTTTAAAGTTATGAACTGTGAGTCCTACCACTTCATTCTTCTTTTTCAAAATGTTTTTGGCTATTCAAGGCCACATACCCTTCCAAATAAAATTGATAATTGGCTTTTGCATTTCTGCAAATGACTGTGCTGGAAATTTGAATGGTATTGCATTGAATCTATAAATCAATTTGGGTAGAATTGACATTTTAAATTTATTTAGTCTCCCAAACCATGAACACATAATATACTTCCATTTATTTATATCTTCTTTGATTGCTTCAGTAGTGTTTTATAGTTTTCTGTGTGCAAGTCCTTTAATTCCTTGGTTAAATTTATTTCTAGGTATTTGATTATTTGAGGTGCTAATGTAAATGGAACATTTTTCTTGATTTTCTCCTCGGATAGCTCAGTACTAATGTATAGAAATGCGACTGATTTTTGTACGTTGATCTTGCATCCCACCACTTTGTTGAAATCATTTATTAGTTTAGAGAACTTTGTTGCAGATATTTTGAACTTTCTATATAGAATCATTTAAACTGCATATAGTGAAAATGCTATTCTTCCTTTCCAATATGAATGTATTTTTTTCTTTTCTTTGCATAACTGTTCTAGCTAGAACATCTGTGACAATGTTGAATAACATGGTAACAGTGAACATCCTCATCTTCTCACCAATCTTAGAAAGAAGTCTTTCAGTCTTTACCATGTAGCATGTTGCTAGCTGTAGGCTTTTCATATGTGCCCTTTATCATGTTGATGAAGTTTCCTCCTATTCTTATCTTTCAAAGGATTTTTATCAAGAAATGACACTGGATTTTGTCAAATCCCTCTTTCTGAGTCAATCAGGAGGATCATGGAGTTTTAATACTTTTATATTTAATGAGGCGTATTAGATTGATTTTTTTGCCTTGAACATCCCTTGCAAACCTGGGATAAAACCCACTTGTTCATGATGTATAAGCTTGTAATTGCTGTTGGATTTGATTTGGGAGGATTTGGTTTAGGTTCTTTGTATCTATATTCATTCGAGGAATTGGTCTGTAATTTTCCTCTTCTATAGTAGCTCTATCAGGTTTTGAGATTAAGGTGATGCGGGCATCATAGAATTAGTTAGTTAGCTAGTATTCCCTTTCCTTCAGTTTTTTGGAAGAGTTTGACCAGGGTTGATATTAATTCTTCATGAAATGATTCCTAGAAGTCATCTATGAAGCCATTCAGTCTTGGGCTTCCTTTGTTATGAGGTTTTTGATGACTGATCCCATCTCTCTACTTGTAATTGGTCTGATCTATTTCTTCTAGGGCCAGTGTAGGTTGTTCTTTTCTTTCTCAGAATTTTCCCATTTCGTTTAAGTTGTTTAATTTGTTTGCATACATCTGTCCAGAGTATTCTTTTATGATCTTTTTTGTTTCTGTGGGGTCAGTAATAACGTCCCCTCCCATTTCTGATTTTAATTATTTGTGTTTTCTTTTTTTCTTCATCAGTCTAGCTAATAATTTGTCAATTTTACTGATCATCTCAAAGTACAAACTTTCAGTTTTGCTATTTCCATTTTATTTTCAATTTACTTGATATCTGCTTTAGTATTTGTTATTTCTTAACATCTGTATATTTTGGAATTAATTTGTTCTTCTTTTTATAGTTTCTCCAGATGTGCTGTTTGCTCTTTTATTTTTAATGTACGCATTTAGGATCATACATTTCATTCTCTGCAAGGCCTTCAGTGCATCTCATATATTTTTATATGTTGTGTTCTCATTTACAGTCATCTCAAGAAATTTACTGATTTCTCTTACAATTTCTTCTTGACCCACTGATTCTTAATGGTGTTTTGTTTAACCATCATCTGGTTGTAAGTTTTCCAGTTCTCTGCTTATTCTTGGTTTCCAGTCTCTTTCCATTATGGTCAGAGAAAGTGCTTTTCTGTAATTTCAATATATTTTATTTAAATATTGAGATTTGTTTTGTGACCAATGTGGTATATCCTGAAGAATAATCCATGATCACTTGAGAAGAATTTGCAACTTACTCTTTTGGAATGTGATGTTCTCCATATGTTCATTTCTCATATCATTGAAGTTTTCTATTTCCTTACTGATCCTGTGTTTAGATGTTGTATCAATTGATGAAAGTGTTGTATTGAAGTCTCCAACTATTATTGTAGAGACATCTATTTCTCCCGTCAGTCTAGTCAGAGTTTGTCTCATGCTTATTGAGCATGTATGTTGGAAATAGCAATATTGATGTTTGCTATTTCTTCTTATTGGATTGTCCCTTTTATTAATATATAGTGCCCTTTTTTGACCCCTATAAAAGTTTTGCATTTAAATCTATTTTTTCCAATATTAGTATAGCTATTCCAGCTCATTTTGGTTACTGTTTGCATGGAATAACTTTTGTGAACCTTTCACTTTAAGCCTGTTGTACCTTTGTGTCAAAGGTGAGACTCTTTTAGACAATTTATAGATGAATTATACTTTAGTATCTATTCTGCCAATCTAGTTCTCTTGATTGGAGATTTTAGTTCATCTACATTGTGTACTGTAAAGGCTGTACTCATTTCAATCATTTATTCTTTAGTTTTAATAGGTTCTATCTTATTTTTACTCTCTTTTTACTCTTTTAATTACCCTTACTGATAATCTTCATTTCTACACTCTTTTCAAGTCTGTCTCTCCTGTCTTTTTATTTTAACCTCCATAATTTCCTTTTGGATTTTTTTGTATGGCTAATGTTTTATGACAAAATCACTCAGTTTCTGTTTATCTGTGAATATTTTAAATGCTCCCTCATTTTGCAGGACAGTTTTGCCAGATAAAGAATTCTTGGCTGGCAGTTTTTCCTTTTCAGTACAGTTATATATCATATAATTGCTTTCTCATCTTCATTGATTCTGATGAGAAATTGACCTTTATCTTGCTGCATTTTCCCTCTAAATGATGAATCATTTTTCTCTTGCTGCTTTGAGGATTCTCTTTATCTTTTGTATTTGATGTTATGATTAGTCCATTTTTCAGAGCAGGTCTATTGAAATTTATTCTGTTGGGAATACGTTGTGCTTCTTGCACATATATCTTTTTATCCTTCATGTGATTTGGGAAACTTGAACAATTATTCCCTCAAATATTCTTTCTGCCCCCTTTCCCGTCTCTTCATCTTCTGAGATGCCTAAGATGCCTATGTTTCTGTAGTTTCTGCTGTTATTTCAATTCCTTGAAACCCAGCTCAATTTTTTCTTTTCTTTCCTCTTGCTGTTCTTCTGTCTGTGGGATTATGATTTTTCTATCTTCTAATTCTGTAATTCTTCTTTCTGTCTGCTCAAATCTACTCATGCATGCCTCCACTCTATTTTCTTTTTTAGAATTTTTATTTAAGAAAACAATAACACACTTATAACCACCAAAAGTGGGTACCTTAGTCAGCTTATCAATAGACATATTTAGATTAAGTATCCAAATAATCATTGTAAATCCTGTGTTTCTTCAGTGCATTTCAAAAACCAATTTAAAATTAAGGCAAACAAGAAAAAAAACTGCAAATACAGATATCAGAGTTTCTTAAATTCTAAATATGAAATCTAACTTAAATATCATTTAATTAGCTGTCAAAACTGTGAATGTTCATTAAATACCACGTAGAAAGTTATTATAAATATCAAATGTGCTATTTTAATGACCCATGTTACTGAACATTTTCAAGTTCTTGACTTCAGGAAAACATGAAGAGAAAAATATTTTTACAATGAACATGAAAATCTTAACCACCAAAAATGGATATTTTAGTTAGCTTGCCCATGTACATATTTAAATAAAATATGTAAATAATCATTATAAAGTCTGTGTTTGTACAATATGTTGCATAAAACTATTTAAAATTAAGGCAAGCAAGGAAAAAAATCTACAGATTCAGACATCGGAGTTTCTTAAATTCTAAACATTAAATACTATCTCAAATACCATTTGATTAGCTATCAAAATTGTGTATATTCTCAAAATATCAAGTAGAAAGTTATCCCAAATATCAACTTTGCTATAGTAATGACCTATGTCACTAAATATTTTCAATTTTTTAATTTCAGGAATATATTTTACCTAGTATTACTATGGCTGCCTATAGTTTTTATTTGTCAGACCCACATGTTTTTTCCCTCTCTCACTTTTTACCCTTTAAGTTATCCTCGTTAATACTTTTCAATTCACTCTCCTTCCCCAGACCTCTCTTTCCATCTTTTTTTCAGTTATCAGAGCTCCCTTTAATATTTCTCATGGGGCAGGTCAATTGTTGGTAAATTCTCACAGCATTGTTTACTTGTGAAGATTTTAACCTCTCCCTTAACTTTGCAAACCAACTTGGCAAGATAAAGAATTATGCTAGAAGTTTTTCTCATTCAAAATCTTAAATAAGTCATACTACTGTCTTTTCACCTTCATGATGTCTACTGGGTAGACTGAGCTCAGTCTTACGCTTTCCTTTGTATATAATACATCTCTTTTTGCTTGCTGCTTTCATGAGTTTTTGCTTCTATTCAAGATTTCACATTGTGATAAGTATATATCTTGGAGGGAGCCTATTTGGATTTATTGTATTTGAAATTCATTGGGCTTGTTTGGTTTGGATGTTTATGTATTTCATGAAAATTGGGAAGTTGAAAATATTGTAGTTCTACTTAAAGCTTTATTTGAGAATTGTACAGATAGGCAATTTGTCCAACTGTACTTTCTGCTTCTCCCCAGTAAATGGTACTCTTGAGTCTTCTCATCTCCTTAGGTCCACCTGTCCCTGACTGCAGATGCAATGTTTAGAGGCCAGTCATGTTGCTCAGCTTAGCTGGCTTCTTTGGTCTTAACTCTCCATCTGCACATACCTCCAGTCTCTGGCCTCCATGGAAGAAAGGGAGCTGTATCAGGACCCAAACAAATCTTTTTCGTAAGGTGTATGTTAGCCCAATAATACTCAATGTCTCCTTCTCCACCCTGTTCACGGTCCCCCCAGTTTTCGTGAAAATAAACAGGCTCCCACCACAGTGCGTCACAGGGGTAAGGAGGAGGCACTATACCTTGACTAAGTGGAGTCTGTGCACAGGGAAAGCATGTCTCTTATCTTTTACATTCACCGTGGGAATTCTCAGCTGTGGAGCCAAAGGGAAAATCATCCCAAACCAGCTGCAGCGGAAGGGAGAATCATGACTGAGTGCATTCACCCTGTTCTCTCCATACCAATTTCTCCAGTTTTTCTCTCAGGGCCTCCCTTTGTAGTGTATAAGACCCTCTATAATCACTTGCACCCTGGAAACACTGTCCTGGTTATTTATCTGTTGCATCTTTTATTGTTGTACAGAGCCGGGGTGAACTCAGCCTCTCCTATTCCGCTGTCTTGCTGAAACTCCCTGTTTCTAATATACTTTTAATCAATTCTATTGTTCTTTTCATTCCCTTAAACTCTGTTATCTTTCTTTATATACTTTCAAATTCTTCTTTATTCTCACCTAATGTTTTCTTAATATCCTTTACCTTCTTAGCTGTATATTCCTCTGTCTCCTTGAATTCATTTAGGACTAGCATTTGAATATATTTGATGTAGTTGTTCCAAATTCTGTTTCTCCTTAGAAATTTTAACTTATTCTTTGACTGGGCCATATCTTTCTGTTTCTTAGTATGGCTTGTGATTTTTGCTGACGTCCATGCATCTTATCTGATTATCTTGATGAGTTCATGATGGAGGTCAGTTTCTCTATTTCAGCTAAGGTTTTATTTTTGATGTCTTTGTGTTAAGGTTCTTTCTTATCACTCGGATCCACATATTCTATACTTTTTGTATTGCCTATATTTAACTGATCAGATTTTCTCAGTAATTCTTAATCTGCTTCTTGTCCTGGGTTTGCAGTACAATTTTTAAGATGGTGCTATTTGTGCAATTGCTTAACCTCCAGATATAGTTCTATTTCCTCTTTTCCTTCTTTGGGAAACTTGATCTGTTCTGTTTGCTTTCAGTTTAGCTGTATAGTTTTCTGTTTGTTTCTTTCTCTTATTTCATTGCCTTTTACCTGCTTTTACCTGGAGGAAGAAAATTGAGACAAGGGTCACTCTTGAGAGAACTTAGCTGAATAATTATTACCCAGCCAAATCACAGCCAGAATCACATGAAGAAGGTACAGACCAGTTCTAAACATCTCTGGGGATCAGTTCAGGAAAGATGCCAAAAGGTCTTTTTGACAGTTCTCTGAAGCCTCACTTTCCTGGCCTGTCCAGCCAAAGGTGCTCTTCAAAAAACTTTTCCCTGCAGTCCTAAGGAGTACCTGTGTCTTTGAACTTTCACCACTCCACCCTTGCTGAGTATGGCATTAAAATAATGGCTGGGTGACCCCTGGTCAGAGCAGGTTAAAATTGCTGCTTTAACCAGGTCCTAGCAATCATAATTTGTCAGCCAGAAGCTGTGATGAGTACTTGGCTATGATTCCTCCCAGTTCATGTGAACTATTGCTTCCTTTCCATCCTCAGCAACCAGCCAGGAATAGAACCCAGGACAGTTAGTCTTGGAGTGGGGTTTAGGTACTGGCAGCCACCACTGAGTGCATTACTCACAGTCCTTTGCCATAGTGTCTCAGCCTCCTCAACTCCTTCTTCCCTGGATGCTGGACACTCGTACCTGACTCCAGTGCTCCAGAACAGTTGTTTCAGATAGTTTCTGCCTGTCCAGTAGCTGTTTTTGGAGGAAGACTGAGATGTGTAGCTCCCTGCTCCAACATCTGGAAGCCCTGACTTATCTCTTTTTCTTTGTTTATGCGTGCTTTGATGTCATATTTTAGAAACGATTACCTAATTTAAATCATTAAGACTTAATCCTATGTTTTCTTCTAAGATTTTTATAATTTTAGCTCTTACATTTAGGTATTTGGTACATTTTTACTTTGTGTATGATCTAAATTTGTATATGATACAAATGTGTATATGATAAAAATTTGAATATGATATATGGTAAAATTCCACTTTTTTGCATTTTGCATTTTAGTCATCCCAATGCCATTTATTACAAAGACTACAATTTCCCCCAGTGTATGAAAGGTCTTGGCACCTTTGTCAAAAATAATTGAACATAAATGTATTGTTTTATTTCTAAATGCTCAATTCTATTTTATTGGATTGGTCTAGTGCCTATCTTTATAAAATATCATGCAATTTTGATTGCTATACCTATTTAGTAGATTTTGAAATTGGCAAGTCTGAGTCCTAAAAATTTTGTCTTCATTTTCAAGATTGCTTTGACTATTCGGGATATCTTCAAGTTTCATATTCATTTTAATATATATTTGTCAATATTTTAATAATAGGCAGCCATAGTTTTGACAGGAAATGCATTTAATCCATAGGTTAATTTGGAGAGTACAACCACCTAAATAATATATTATATTTTCTAAAATTAATGTGGGGTGTCTTTTTAATTCATTTAGGTCTAAATAAATGAAAGTTTTCAATGTACAGATCTTATATTTCTTTTGTTAAATATATCTAAGTATTTTTTTTTGGTGCTGTTTTTATTGCTAATGAGACTGTTTTGCTTAATTTCATTTTTTGGATTGTTCTTTGCTAATGTAAGAATATACATTCGATGTTTGTATACATACTCTGTGTACTGGTTTGTAGCTATTATGTACCCCAGAAAAGCCATGTCCTTTAAAGCTCATTCAATATTGCTGGGTGGAATCTTTTTTATTGTTTCCATGGAGATAAAATCCACACAATTGTGGGGGATAATTTTTTATTAGATACTTCCATAAAGATGTGCTTCACCCATTCAAGTTGGGGTTGTTTACTGTAGCCCTTTAAGAGGGAATCATTTTGGAAAAAAGCTTTAGAGCCAATGGAGTAAACAGAGCCAACAGAACCCACACAGTCAGAGAACTCTGGAGAATACAGAAGGAAAATACTCCAGGGAAAGACTTACAAAATGGGGAGAGAAAGTTAGCAGACATTATCTTTTGTCCTTCCAGCTGACAGAGGTGTCCTGGACCCATCAGTTTTTCTTAAATCAATGTATCTTTCCCTGGATGCCTTGGTTTGGACATTTTCATAGCCTCAGAACTGTAAATACACAGCTTAATAAATTACCCCTTTTAAAAACCACTCCATTTCTGTTGCATTACAGCATCTTAAGCAAACTAAAACACTCTGTATTCTGCCATCCTGCTGAACTCATTCACTAGCTCTAATATGTATGTGTGTGCGTGTGTGTATGTGTTTGTGTGTGTGTGTGTGTGTGTGTGTGTGTGTGTGAATTCCTTACAATGTTTAATTTACAAGATCATCTCATCTGAAATATGGACAGGTTTACTTCCTTTTCAATCTAGATGAATTTCATTTCTTTCCCTTGCCTATCTGTCCTATCTAAAATATCAAATATAAAGTTGCATATAAATGGAACAAGTGAATATCCTTTTCATATTCCTGATCCTGATTCTGGCCTTACAGCATTAAGTAAAACATTAGAAAGGCATTCTTTCTTTTTTGTTTTATTTTTAATTTTGTTGATCTCTTTATCAAGTTGAAGAAGTTATTTTTCTTCATTTTTGGTTTGTTGAGTATTGGATTCTGTTAAATTGTTTTTTCTACAGCTATTGTGATAGCCATGTGGTTTTTGTCATTATTAGTACAATGTACTACATTAATTATTTTTGTATGCTGAATCAACTTTATATTCTTCCGATAAATACCACTTTGTTCATCATGTATTATCCTTCAAATTTTCCTGGATCCAGTTTGCCAGTATTTCATTGAGGATCTTTGCAACTATGTTCATGGAAGTTACTGAGCTATAGTTTTCAATTCTTGTCATGTTGGTACTTGTTTTGATCTGTGTGGTACTAGCTTCTTAAGAATGAGTTAAAAAAGTATTTCCTCATTGTTTTGGTTTCCTAAAGCTGCTGGAATTCAATATGCCAGAAATGGGTTAGCTTTTACAATGCGGATTTATTAGTGTACAAATTTACACTTCTCAGGCTTTGAAGATGTTGGTTGTTGATTTATAGAACAATGAAGCATAAAATACAGGATTCAACAAACAACCCAACTACCAACACATTGTATTGTACTGGAACCTATGTTACAATCAACTATAGTACCTTTTAATAATCTTACTATTAAACAAAGTGGTTTAACTTAAAGTTTACTTTTTGGTATATGAACTCCATGGATATTTTTTAAAATGTATATTCTGTTACTTTATACAGAATCTAACATTTCCCCTTTTTAAATCATATTCATAGTATTATTCAGTAATATTTCAGTATTATTAATTCATAGCATTGTGTTTCCATCACCATCATCCATTACCAAAATATTTCCATAATTCCAAATAATAACTCAGTACATGTTAAGCTTAAACTTCCCATTCCTTATCCTCACCTTATCCCCTGGTAACCTATATTCTTGATTCTGATGCTCTGCGTTTGCTTATTGTAGTGATTTCAAACCAGTGAGATAAAACAATAATTGTACTTTTGCATCTGGATTATTTCATACAACATGTCTTCAAGGTTCATCTAAGTTGTCACATGTAACTGGACTTCATTCATTTTTGAAGCTGGATAATATTCCATTGCATATTATCTTATATACATTGTATATATATTATATGTATACAATGCATTTCAATTATCCATTCATTGATTGATGAACACTTGGGTTATTTCCATTTTTGGCAATTGTAAAAATGTCATTGTGAACACCAATACACAGATATCTGTTTGAGTCTCTGTTTAGTGGGATTTCCAGGTAATATCCTAGTTATATACTTAGCTTTCTGAGGAACCACCAAACTGTCTTCCACAAGCTGCATCAATTTACATCATCACCAGCAATGGATATGTTTCTATTTATCTGCATTTTTAGCAACACGTTAATTAATTTTTTTTAAAGAAGTCATCCTGATGGAAGTGAAAGAGTATCTCTTTGTGGTTTTGTTTTGCCTTTTCCTGGTGGCTAAAGATATTAAGCATCTTTTCATGTGTTCTCTGGCTTTTTGTATATTTTCCTTTTAGAAATGCCTTTTCAAATTTTTTGCCCATTTTTTAATTGGGTTATTTGGTTTTTGTTGTTAAGTTAAAGTGCTTCTTTATATATTTTGGATATTATCACATTGGTGGTTTCCAAATATTTTCTCTCATTTTGTAGTCCTTTGAATAACAAAAGTTTTTAAATTTTGATGAGGTTTCATTTATCTTTTTTTTTTTTTCTTGCTTAAGCTATGGGTTTAAAATTTAAGAAACCGTTACTTAACACAAGATCTTGATGATACTTCCCTAAATTTTCTTCTAGGCATTTGATAGTTCTAACTCTCATCTTTAGGGCATTGATCCAAATTTTGAGTTGATTTTCAAGATGTGAGGCAGGAGTCCTCTTTTTTTTTTTGCAAATGGAGATCTCATTTCCCAGCACCAACACTATTCTTTCCCAATGGAGTAGTCTTTGCTACCCGGTGAAAAATCAGTTGACCATAAATGTGAGCTTTCTGTTCTATTCCATTTATCTATATTTCTGTCCTTTTGCCATGGTCCATGCAGTTTTAACTTCTATGACTTGTAGTAAATTTTAAGATCAAGAAGTGGGATTCCCTAACTTCATTCTTCTTTTTCTCAAAATGGCTTTAGCTATCAGGTCCCCTTATTCTTCCAAATAAATTTCATGCTTGGCTTTTCCATTTTTACAAGTAAGCTCTTGGAATTTTGATTAAGACTTTATTTAATCTATAGACTCCTTTGTGTATTATTGACAACTTAATGACATATTTCCAATCCATGATCATGGAATGTTCTTCCATTTATTTAGTACTTCTTTAATTTCTTTTTAGTAATGTTATATAATCCTTTATATCTTGGTTACATTTATTCTGTGATATTTTATTCTTTTAGTTGCTTTTGTGAATGGAATTTTTTTTTCTTGACTTCTTCTTCCTTTTTTTCATTACCTGTGTATAGAAACAGTCTGATTTGTGAGGTTCTATATTGTACCCTGACACCTTGCTGAATTCATTTATTAGTTATAAGAACTTTGTTGAGGATATTTCAAGATCCTCTGTGTATAAGACCATGTGTTAATGTGATGAATTACATTAATTGATTTTTTTTTATATTGAATGAACCTTTCATTCCAAGAATAAATCCCACTTATTCATGCTGTATGAATACTTTAATGTGCTGTTGGATTCAGTTTGCTAGTGTGCTTTGAAGACTTTGGCTGTGAAATTTGGGAGAGAAGTCTCTGTTTTTTTTTAATTGAACCTCAGACTTAAGCATGCAACCTTTCTGCCTTTATCTTGCAGTCTAATCTGACCTTTGTTACCACCACTATTTCTGAAATTATTATGCTCCATTTGCTATATCTATTTGTGAAATTTCAATCCTAATTGTTTTGGCTTGCTAAAACTGCTGGAATGCCATATACCAGAAATAAACTGACTTTTACAAAGGGGATATATTAAGTTGCAAGTTACAATTCCAAGGTTACAAACACAAATTAAAACATCAATAAGAAGATACCTTCTTAAAGGAAAGGCTACTGGCATCTAAGGTTCCTATGTCACATAAGAAGGCATATGCAATGTCTTCTGCTCCTTATCTTGAAAATGATTATGGAGTGTTTTATTTCTCTCTTAGTATCACTTGACTTGAAGCTCTCTTCAAAATGTCTTTCTTTAAAGGGCTCTCTTTAAAGCAGATTAAGACCCACCTTGATTAGGTGGGTCATTTCTTCCTAGAAACAACCTAATCAAAAGTTGTCACCCAACAATAGGTCTGCCTTCTCAAGGTTGGCTTAAATGAAAATGGCTTTTCTAGGATACATGACAGTTTCAAATCTTTACACTAATCTTACTTGAAATAATAGATGCACTGAATATAGCACAGATATCACATTGAAACACTTGCCAAATATGGGACCCTATAGTTTCATCACTTCACCTGGTTGCTTTTTCAGTGTCCTTTAGTAAATCGTTCTCATCTATACATTCTAATGACACTGTAGTGGGAACAATTGTGTTTTTGGGTACACAACAGTTTCAAACCCAAACATTCCACCCTCTGGACCAAAAAAAGAGATGTTCCTTCCATGTACAAAATACAGTCATTCCAACATAAAATCACAGAAGCCTTAAAACATTTCAGTAACAACACAAATGCCATACAAGTTCAGAAACATAATAAAATATCAAGTTAGTTATAAGCATGGTCAGTCCTAAATCAAAATTCTGTTCTGGCTGTGGACATGGGAAACTCAGAATGATTTATCTGCTGCCAATGTATGCAAAGGAGTGACAGTAACAGGATAAACATTTCTATTTCCATAGGGAAAAATTGAAAGGAAAACAGGATTTATGAACTCAAACAGTTTCAAAAACTTGCAGGGCAAGTACCATTAGATTTCTAAATCTAAGTGTCTGTGTTAGTTAGATTCAGTTGTCAACTTGGCCAGGTGAGCATACCTAGCCTTGGTGCTGGAGACATGAGCCAACGGTATGTGAACCTCATCTGTTGTCAATTACATCTGCAGTCGGCTAGGAGGCGTGTCTGCTGCAATGAGTGACTTTTGACTTAATTGGCTGGTGCTCAAATGAGAGATCGCAACATAGCACAGCTAAGCAGCTCGGCATTCCTC
The DNA here is from genome assembly GCF_023851605.1 of Tamandua tetradactyla. NCBI lineage: Eukaryota > Metazoa > Chordata > Mammalia > Pilosa > Myrmecophagidae > Tamandua > Tamandua tetradactyla. Next base: position 60,251,654 of record NC_135345.1, read on the forward strand.
ATCTCAGCACTTGCAGCTCAGCCCAGGCCTTTGGAGATGCAGAAGGAAGTCACCCGGGGGAAAGTTGTTGGAACCCAGGGGCCTGGAGAGAAGACCAGCAGAGATTATCCTGTGCCTTCCACATAAGAAAGAACCTCAGTGGAAAGTTAGCTGCCTTTCCTCTGAAGAACCAACAAAATAAATCCCCTTTTATTAAAAGCCAATCCATCTGTGGTGTGTTGCATTCCGGCAGCTAGCAAACTAGAACAGTGTCATTTACCCTTGGGGCTTGAGAGAGTGGCAGTCACACTCTTTCAAAGGGCTTATACAGCAGCACTGCTTTCACCAAGCATTGGGATGAGGGTTGCAACATTGTGGAACATTGGAAAACCACTTTATTCTTGGCTCCACTGTCTCCAAAAATCGAGTTGGCACTCAGATTTTCTGCCTTCTCTGGGAAACATGTTTAACCATTTCAGAAAAATGGGATGGTTGCCAGGCTTTTAGCAATTCCCTGGAAATTGCTCCACCCTATCTGAGACCTGGCACATCAAAACTTTTCCTTAACTTCAAGGAAAAGTTCAACTCTGTGCCTTGAGGGCAAACTTACCTTCTCTAGGTACATGGGTGATTCTCATCTGCTGCCCATGTTCTCCTGGCTCCAGACTTTAGTTACCAGGTTTCTGTCTTTGAGTCATTTTTCCTTCAAACTGCTTCTTTTGGTCTAGACTCACAATGGATCTTTTCATACAGAACTCACAAAATGTGTTGGATTAGCATGTAGCATACATGGATCAAAGCTATCAGACAGTAGGACCCCCCCCCCACATCCTTTCTGGATACCTCCATCTCCAAACCTGTCATGTGCTGAAATGGCTGACTGGTTCTATGTTTGGTTAAATCCTCACATGGAGCACTAGCCTCGATAGTCTCATTTTCTGGAAGCCCAGAATTTTCCAGACCATCTGTGCCAGGTTGAATGCTGTGTGGACTCTAGAAAAGTCATGTCCTTTAATCCCCATTCAATATTGCTGTATGGGAGTTTTTTATTGTTCCCATGGAGATGTGTCTCTCCCCATTTAAGGTGGGGTTGTTTATGGAGTCCTTTAAGAAGGACCCATTTTGGAAAAAGCTTTAGTGCCCATATAGCAAGAGACATTTGGAGATGAAGAAGGAAAATGTCCTTGGGGAAGTTTCATAAAACAATAAGACCAGGAAGAAAGCTAGCAGATTTTTCCTTGTACCCTTTCAGCTGAAAACAAAACTCCAAACTTTATTGACTTCTCTTGAGTGAAGGTAACCTCATGTTGGTGCCTTAATTTGGACATTTTCATAGCCTTGCCTTAATTTTCATGGCCTTACAAGTGTAAATATGCAATATAACAAATTCTTTTTTTTAAAAAAAACCTTCTTTTTCTGGTATATCATGTTCCAGCAGCTTGAAAACTAGAACAGATTTTGGTATTGGGGAAGTGGGTGCTACTGCAGTTTGCGAATACCAAGCATGTTGGAATGGCTTTTTAAATGGGTTTGGGAAAGATGCTAAAAGAATGGTGAGGAACTCAATGGAGAAGGCCTAGAATGCTTTGAAGAGACTGTTGGTAAAAATGTGGATTCTAAAGATATCTTTGACAAGGCTCTAGACAGAAATGAGGCATGTGTTATAGCAAACTGGAAGAAAGTTGATCCTTATTTCAAAATGGCAAATATCTGGCAAAATTGATGAGTAATTTTGGCTGGAAGACAGATTTTGAAAGCCATGAACTTGGATATTTAGCAGAAGAGATTTTCAAATTAAATTTGAAAAATGCAGCCTGGTTTCTCCCTGTAGCTTATAATGAAATGTGACAGGAGAGAGATGAGCTAATAACTGAACTCTTGAGTATAAAGAAACTAGAAATTGATGATCTGGAAAATTCTGGGCTTCCAGAAAGGGAGACTCCAAAGAATAGTACCCTACATGAAGATTTAACCACATGTGGAACCAGTCTGCCATTTCAGAGAAAGCCAGGATTGGAGATGGACTTACACAGGAATGACTGTGGAAACTCCTTTTCTATGATGAGCATGATCTGAGCATATTGCATAGAAAGTCAATGCATGTTGTGGGATCTGTATAAATGGAACCACTGCCAGTCTGGACTGAAAGGCACAGAAAAGGGACAAAGTGAAGGTAATATGTTTTCAGAGACAGAACCATGGAGGCTGAGGTCTGAATTCAAGTAACTTCGGGGCAAGAGAATGGACACACCAAAGTATTTGGAGAGGGTGAGTTAGCCCTGAAGGCAGAGAGTGAGCCTTCCATCTCATTGCAGTGGCAGAGTTGTGCCGCCTCAAGCCTTGGAAAGGGTGGAACACATTCCTTGGGGACTGGGGAGAGCCTGGCTGCCACCACATGAAGGGGTTGAATGTGTGCCCTGGAGATGGCAGAGAGCCAGTGTATGGCCCTGATATATAGAGAGGGTTGAGTTGAGAAAAAATATTGTCTCCCCCGTGTTCCCCAAGGTTGCATTCAGAGAGGTGGGACACTGTGTAGACCCTTGGAAAAGGTGAGACTGCTACTTTCTAAAGCCCCAAAGATAAGTGACACTCAGACTTGATATATAATGGAATTTACCCTGCAGGTTTCTGAAACTGTTTGCATCTGGTGACACCTGCGTTCCTTCCAATTTCTCCCTATGGAAATGGGAACATATATGCTAAGCTTGTCCCTCCTTTGTATGCTGGCAGCAAATAACTTGTACTGAATTTTACAGATCCAGAGCCAGAGAAGATTATTGTCTTAGGACAGATCATACCTGTTACTTACTGACCTTGATGAGATTTTTTACTATTTCAGACTTTATATTGTATTTGTGTTATTACTGAAATGGTTCAAAGTTTCCTGATATTGTTATGGAATAAATGTATTTCGTATTTGTAAGGAATATATCTTTTTGGGGTCCAAAAGATGGAATGTACTCATTTGAATCTATGGTGACCCCAGAAAAGTCATGTCCTTTAATCCTCATTCAATACTGCTGGGTGGGACCTTTTTGATTGTTCCCATGGAGATGTGCCTCCACCCACTGAAGGTGAGGTTGCTTACTGGAGCCCTTTAAGAGGTAATCATTCTGGTAAGAGCTTTAGAGCCCACATAGCCAGAGACCTCTTGAGATGAAAAAGGAAAATGCCCCAGGGGGGGAGTTATATGAAGCAAAAACCCTGGGGAGAAAGCCTGCAGACTTCCCCATATACCCTTCCAGCTGAGAGAGAAACCCCAAATTTCATCAGACTTTTTTCAGTAAAGGTAACCTCTTGTTGGTGCCTTAATTTGGACATTTTCATAGCCTTGCCTTAATTTGGATATTTTCATGGCCTTAGAACAATAAACATGCAACTTAATACATTCCCTTTTTCAAAAAGCCACTCTGTCTCTGGTATATTGCATTCCAATAGCTGGCAAACTAGAACACCATTAAATTCTAATTTCTTTGTATCCAAGAGTTCATTTCTCAGCTTATCTCTTTCCTCTGGCATTTTACTATAAACTGCAAGGAGAAACCAGGCTACATTTTTTTCCTTCCATCCAACCAGTACTCAATTTTGCCAAATTCTCAGCCACTTTAAAACAAGGGTCACCTTTCTTCCAGTTTTCTATGAAAGATTCATAATTTTTATCTAAGTTTAATCAGAGATATTTTGAGTCCACTTATTCCCCAAATTCTGCCCAAAGAAATTCAGGCCTTTTCTATTAGGCATATCGCAATTCTTCTAGAACCTTCTTTCCCATGTAAAAAGCTGACCCACCATGTTTGGTATTTGCAAATCACAACACCCCACTTCTACCAAAATCTGTTTCAGTTCACTAAAGTTGCTGGAATGCAATATACCAGACATGGATTGACATTTATAAAAGGAATTTATTGTTACAAATTTACGTTTCTGGGGCCATAAAATTGTCCAAACAAAGACATCCAGAGAAATATACCTTGACTCTAAAGAAAAGCTGATGTTTATCACATGAGAATATACATGGCTTGTGTCTGCTGGTCTCTGTTCCTGGTTCCATTGCTTTCAGGTTTGAATCCAGTAGCTTTCTCTAAGCATCTGTGGGTTCTCAACTAGCATCGCTGGGTTAAACTCTGAGTTTCCTCTCTTAGCTTAGCATCTCCAAACATCTGTGTCTAGTTTCACCTCTTTGCTGTCTGTGTTGACTGTCCAAGCTTCTCCAAATGTCTGTGTCTGAGCTTTCTCCATGATGGATCTGGGCTCACTCTCTTTATAAGCTTCTTTAAGGAATCTAATAAACTAAGACCCATCTTGAATAGGTGGGGCCACAACTCCGAAGAAATAATCTAATCAAAAGATTACACCCACAATTTGGGCTTGTCACATCTCTGTGTAAACAATCTAATCAAATATCCCACCCTAAACAATTAGTCTGCCTCCATAAAATTGGATTAGGATTAAAAGAACAAGGCTTTTCCGGGGTACATTACAGTTTCTAACCAGTACATTTGACTCTCTTTTTCACTCTGATCTATTTGCGAAAATTCAGTAAATGATGTTGGACCTCTAAGCAGACTATATCCACTTTTGCCCATCTTTATAGACACAGTTCTGTCTGAGTACATCAATATATCTCTCCCAATGCTTTCAGTAAGTTCCGAATTGCCTCCAGCTTCCATTCTCATGCTTTTTTGTTCATTATCATCATAGAGATTGATTGGTATTATTAAAATGCTAGCCAGATCATGTTACTTCCTTGTTTACAACTCTTTAGTTTCTGTTTTTCTAATTCAGAGAAAATTCAGTTACTTTTATCCTCCAAGATCCTACGTGACGTAGTTTCCATTTTATTTTTGAGCCCCTCTCCTACTAATCTCATTTACTCTACATGATTCAAACTTGATCCTCCCAATATCTGGAAGCACTCACATTCTTCAGAACTGTTGCATTTAGTATTTGCAGATATCAACAAGGCTTGGTTTTTCACTTCCTTAGTTAGTTAGTTTGAGATGATTTTCTTGATGATAACTTCCTTAGCCATCCTGGCAACAATTTTAACCACTTACTGGTGAGACCATCTATCCCCATTCCAAACTTCATGTTTTCCTCCTTGCTGTTCATGATCAAGCATTCTAATTATATTAATTATTTAATGTCTCTATATATCATTAGAACATAAGCTGAATGCATGTTGGGATTTTTGTCTGTTCAGTATTTTGCTGTTTCTCTAGCACATAAAGCAATGGATGGTACATAATGGGAGACTAATAACTATTGCTTCAAATAATTAATGTATTATAATCTATATCCATTATAGTATTTTCAATTCTTCACAAGTAAAATCCTTCTCAAAACCATAGCACATAACTTTTACACCAAGTTTTTCATGGTGGTCACTTTCTCCATCATATTTGCATTATCATAGAATGTAATTGAATGTGTTCTTCCACCTTAGCATGGACTAACAGAGGTACACTCTGCTCCTTAACAGTGGCAGTCTTAAAGTGTGGTGTGGTAATTTTAACCTGCAGTGAATTCTTTGGAAGCGCATGGGGATGATAATTGTAAGTAAAATCTTTCAATCCACATTCATCCATAATAAAACTGACACTTGTATTAGTAAATATTTTAAACCTGTTTATGATTGTCTATCTCTCAATATCTTCCAAGTTTAAGAATAAGATGAATACTTAATAATGACTCCTAAAAATAGGACCCATTGAGCAATAGACATGGACTGGAATTTGATAAATAAAATAACATGTAGTACATCACCAAGTGGATGGCTTTTACTCTTATTTCTTTTATAAATACAACAAAAATACATATTTTTACCTTGATGGGTTGTAGAACTTTAAAATGAGACTCGACAATCATTGATAAATATCAAATGTGTGAGTCTAGAAAGTAAATCCTGAGTAGGCCTCTCTGGGTTACTCTGAATATTTCCATGCATATATGTCTTTTAAATAAGTAATTTTGGTTAAGGCAAAGATTATGTTATAGGAAAAAAATAGTTATTTTTAATACTGAAAATTTATATACAAATATGATGGACTTTGTATGTAGGGTTTTTAAGAAGTAATAGAAGAGAAAGTAATGGAGGAGGATTTTTCTCCTTCTTCTCCTCCTCCTCCTCCTTCTTCATCTTCCTCTTCCTCCTCCACCTCTTGCTATTCCTCCTCCTTCTTCTCGTTTTCCTTCTTTTCTCTCTCTCTTTCTCTTTATTTCTTTCTCTGTCTTTTTCTCTCTCTATCATTCTCTTTGTCTCTCGCCTTTGTTCCTTCTTTCTTTCCTTCTTTTCTTTCTTTCTTTCATCTACTTTCATTTGATCTCAGCCAGATCTCTAGTATAAGATTTTAAACTGTGATGCCAGTTAATTTGTGACACGAGACATTTTCATGTATGCTTTCTGCAAGGCAAAGGCAAACTGTCTTAAGTCAATGACTTGAAATTGTTTTCCTGCATATTGTATTTTAATCTATTACTAAAGGCAAACATTGGAAGATTTAATTAATAGAACTAAATTTTTCATATGCACAATAAATCTTTTCTTGGCCATTCTTTTATCAGAAAGATGTGGGATGACTTCCCCAATAGGAAAGTAATTGTCTTAACAATTAAAATGAATTAGGTATCATATTATAAAAAAATGCTTTCCTCATGGGTCAAGATTGAAATTAATAATAAAATAATATTTCAAACCCCAAATTTAATTCAGCCCCATAAATTAAAAGTTCAGTGCTTTGATCTGAGTAACAAATTTTGATCAGAAAATGAACTATATTGTTTCTTATAAATATACTCCTTCCCTAATATCAAAAGGAGTATAGTCAAATTTCCTTTTATTTATCAAATTATTCTCAATAAGTTTTATTTATTATCTCTCTTAAACACCATCACTAGTAAATATGCCTTCTATAACTTTTCAGATTCATAGATGGAGAGATGGTTGCTTGTTCTATAATATAAAGGAAAGAATGTTATTTATATTTTTTATCTGTATACTCCCTTGGTGTTCTAGTTTGCTAGCTGTCAGAATGCAATATACCAGAAATGGAAATGCTTTTAAAAAGGGGAATTTAATAAGTTGCTAGTTTATAGTTCTAAGGCCGAGAAAATGCCCCAATTAAAACAAATCTATAGAAATATCCATCCAGGGCAACATACCTTGGTTCAAGAAAGCCGATGAAGTTCATGGCTTCTCTCTAAAGTGAGAAGGCGCATGGAAAACACAGTCAGGGCTTCTCTCTCCACTGAAAGGGCACATGGCAAATATGGTGTCACCTACTAGCTTTGTCTCCTGGCTTCTGGTTTCATGAAGCTCACTGAGAGGCGTTTTCCTTCTTCATCTCCAAAGGTCAGTGGCTGGTGGACTCTCTGCTTCGTAGTGTGGCTTCTTTTTGAATCTCTCATTCTCCAAATTATTTCCTCTTTTATAGGACTCCAATAAACCAATCAAGACCCACCTAAATGGTGGAGACTTGTCGTCCCTTAATCCAGTTTAACAACCACTCTTGACTAAATCACATCATCCAGGGAGATGATCTGATTACAGTTTCAAACATACAGTATTGAATAGAAATTATTCTACCTTTATGAAATGATATTTTGATTAAAACATGGCTTTTCTAGGGGGCATACTTCCTTTCAAACCATACTTGGCCAGCTGAATATTTCTTTGCTTGATTGTGATGTAAACGAGTCTAAAGTAATCCAGAATATTTCTCATTGATCTCCAGGTATATAGAGGATTTTATCTTGTTCTATCAGTTTCTAAATGATCATTACTATACATAATCAGTACCAAATGCTATCTCCTGATTAGAAAACAACCACATTGCAGTTCTAAATGAGTTTGGTGACTAAGGGACACTGGCTTACTTCAATATGAGTACACATATATGCAAAATTTTAAAACTATTCCTGATAAAAAAAATGTAGAATTTGATAAAATAGATTATCACATTTTCCAACAAGCAGAAGTTTGGTTGAAGATATGTTATTCACTTGTTCTCTAGGGAGTTGGGTCAATCTGAATTAAGGAGTGACTATGCAGTAGTGACAGAAGCATGAAGTCAAGTCTAAGATAAGTAACCAAAAATCCCTTTATTAATTGTTTAGGTGTTTGTGCTTTACTCTATTGTTTGTGTACTCTATTGTTTTACTTTCCCAAGGCTGCCATAAAAAGTAGAATAAGCTACATATCTTGAAACAACATACATTTATTTTCTTAGAATTTTGAAGGCAATAAGTTTGAAATCAAGTTATTCAAAGTACCATGCTCCCTCTGAATTCTATAGAAAAAAATTTGCTCCAATTGTGTAGTGAAGAATCTCTTCCTGGTTTCTGGTGGTTTCCAACAATTTTTGGTATTCCATGGGTGATGTGTGGCATAGCTCAATATCTGATTCCGTTGTTACATGACCGATGTTTTCTCTGTCTGTTTGTGTGTCCAAATTTCCTCCACTCACAGAGACATGAATCATATTGGATTAGGACCCACTCTAATTCAGTTTGACTTCATATCATCTGTCATGTCTTCTAAATAGAGTCATTTTCATAAGAGAGAGCTAAGACTTGAACATTTCTTTTTGAGCATTTCAACCCATAACATCTATTGAATTTGCTAAATCTAATACAGTTCCTTCTGTCAGGAGGACAAGAAAATTGGGAGAGTATCTTTTTATCAAAGCCATCTTAATAGGAGGAATAAATTCCATCAGCCTAAAGAATTTAAGTCCTTAAAGACTTTTCAAATTACCATCACATTGCAAATGTGGCCAAGATTAATATTTCATAAAAACTTCTAAGTGTAGACTACATTATTTCTTATTAACTTTCAGATTCTAAAGTACCTCTTCTTATCCAACTATAAGCAAGTTATCATTAATATACAATTATTAGGAGACAATTTTGTTTAAATGTTATAGCCTACAGAAACATTTTATTCTCTCAAATTTCAGAAAAACAGCTGCATTTAATAAAAATCATACTTAAAAGTTTAAGCAAGTTCAACTTTCTTTCATTTCACTTTCCAGGCAATTCTACACCACATTTTCTATACAAGTCACATAGAACTTGCAATTCTTCCCAGTTACATTTTTTTTCTCATGTAAAATTTTCTCATGCATTCTAAATCCAATGGTGTTTCATGCTTGATTATACCACCTATCACTTTCTCAACACAGCATTGTTAAATCAAACTAAAAACTATACTGCACGTTAGTGTTTTTAACAGGATAGATTTTGGCATTTGGGGTGAAATAATTCTTCTTTGGATTGGAATTTAATTAGGCCACCCCTATCATTGCAACATCCATAAATGGCTACCATTCTTTCCCAAATGCCTTTTAGGAGAATAATATCATCCTTGCTTGACAACCACTGCATTTAAATATAAACTAAATGGCAAATCCAAGTTCTATTCTTACACTAAAGTGATGGATAACCCAAATTCAGACATTGTGTTATGCTGAAAACAAAATGAACACTTAGAAAAATTAAGACATTGAAGTTTATTGAGCTAAAGCAGTGCTATTACAGAGCAGTATCGAAGGAGGTCTCTGCTCAAAAGGCTTGTTTGGGGAGACAGCTTAATGGTTGCTTGAGAAAAAGGGAAGATTTGGAAGGATGGGGAGAAGCAAAGGACATGTGAGCTGTGAGTGGGTTGTGAGTTGTTTGGAGCACGATCTCCTTGGGTCACAGTCTATTGATCAGCAAACCACACAAGCAGGATACTTGTTTAAGGGTTACCAATTTGGTGGACATAAGCAGACATGTTGGTATCAATTTGACTTGTTTATTACAGTTTTTCTATTCTAGCAGGGGTAGAGTTCTATATTACACTGCAAAGAACCATTGACATGTCAGCCAAACTTAGTTGTTCTATTTCTTCTTTCCAGTTTTCTGGGTAAAATGGAAGTTCAAGAAAATTGAGATGGTTAGTAAAATTATTTTAAAATCTGATTTTCAGAATTGCTCACTAAAAATTCTCTGGTGACATATCATAAAAGTACAGTTGTATTTTGCAATACACAGATATGCCATCTTATTAGGTTCTGATTTATCAGACTTCCCCAATTCAGAAAATCTTCTTCAGGCTTGTAACTTATAGTAACAGCTAAAAATAAAGATATATTCTACCTTGAGTATGTAGGTAACAGGAAATGATGTATTATCAATCCTAAGAGAAAGCATATATGGGCCACCTGAATGTTTATTAACTAGTAAATTTGATAAATTTCACTCTTAAATATAATTTCCATTTTTTTTAAATCTAAATGAATAATCATAAACGTGTTTGGATCAGAGAGCTGTGTTCAAATGAACAACTTTCCATTGCAGAATTATTGCAGAGTAATCAATTTGTATGTTGAAAGTGCTTTGGGGTTCATTTTTAAATCTTGGAGAACATATACATTAGAGTGTTCTAGAAGTATTTATATAAATCTTCACAGAGGCTTAAGATTTTCAATATCTCTAAATCATCATTCGAAGAAGATTATAAAGGGCAGCTTCATAATTATAACTACAACTTTTTGTGCACCTGATATGTCCCAGTTATTATCTATATATACCTCTTCACATCTATTTCTACCTATATTATTTCTATCAACTATCTAAAAAGTTCTGTAAATGGTATCATTTGATGGTGTCTATCATTTTTTCATCCACAGATTAAAAAACAAAGATTCAGAAGAATCAGTTAGTCTACCAAATATTACATAATTGGCAAGTTACAAAGCCAAGAGTTTTACATGGATCTATACAATCTAAGTATTGTTTTTAAGCAATATACTATTAACTTTAGGTTTATGATAAAGAAACAAAATAAACATGTTCATGCAATTGGTGCACCATGTACCATTATTTAGTAGGATCTTGGTATCCAGAAACCACAGAAGGGCATTGGAATCATTTACTGACATATTGATTTCATGTAGGCAATCATGTTAATTTTTGCATCATGATTCCCTTTTTTTCCTTATTGCATTCGAAACTTATTGTATTACTGCAACTGCAGAGAAAAGAAAGGCTGCTTGTTTAATAGATACTAATTAGAGTTAGTATCTAATAATTTCATTATAGTTCATGAATGCTTGATGTGGATAATTTGGAAAAACACTTTTTTTAAAAGTACAATGTCAAATTCACGTAATGTCATTCAGTTATAATTTCTGTGTATATGTTGCAAGATACCCTTTTAAAAAGAGCTTGGTTACATCTAAGTTACCTCTGAAATGTTGCATGAAAACCATACTTCTTAAAGTTTTTTTTATTGTGAAATATATATAAATGCAATAAATTTTCAAGTATATCTTAACAAGTAGTTATAGAACAGATTTTAATGTTTAGTATGGGTTACACTGCCATTATTTTTTGTTTTTTCTCTTAGCTGCTCCAAGACACTGGAGACCAACAGAAATATCAATATGACGATTCAGCAATCTTATCCATTTATTAAATCCTACCTTCTCTGTTATACACCTCCTTCTTTTTTTTTTTTGCAAAAAATAACATGTACAAAAAGCAATGCATTTCAAAGCATATCACAGCAATCAGTTGTAGAACAAATTTCAGTTTGATATGGGTTACCATTCCACAATTTTAGGTTTTTATTTCTAGCTGCCTAAGGTATTGGAGGCTCAAAAGTAATATCAATATAATGATTCAGCAGCCATATTCATTTGTTAAAACTGAATTCTCTGCATAATTCCACCATCACCTTTGATCTTTCTCCCACTATCTAGGGGGCATTTGGGCTATACCATTTTAAGTTTTTTCATATTGAAAGCGGTTGCAGATAATACGGAATGGGTATGGAACTAGTCGACCTTCTGGAGACAATGGCCCCTCTACATTTCAGGACTTATTGGATCCAGACTCATCCAGAAGTTGTAGGTTTCTGGAAAGTTACCCTAGTGTATGGAACTTTGTAGAATCTTATATACTGCCCTAGGTATTCTTTGAGATTGGCAGGAATGGCTTTGATTTGGGGTTGGCAAGTTATGATGGGTAGCAATGTCTAACTGAAGCTTGCATAAGAGTGACCTCCAGAGTAACCACTCAAATCTATTTGAACTCTCTCAGCCACTATTACCTTGTTGTTAGACTTCTTTTCCCTTTTTTGTCAGGATGGACGTCAGAGCATGACTCATCCCTAGGAGTCATCTCCCACACCAACAGTGAGACTTTCACCCCTGGATGTCAGGTCCTACATAGTGGGGACAGCAATGATTTCATCTGAGAGTTGGGCCTAGAGAAAGGGAGGCCATATCTGAGCAACAAAAGAGGTCCTCAGACATGACTCTTAAATAACTATAGGTAGGCTAAGCTTCTCTGCTACATGTATAAGTTTCACAAGAGTAAGCTCAAGATCAAGGGGTTGACTTATTTATTTGGGTGTCCCTAATGTTCGACACAGTATGTGTGGTTTCCCCAGAGGTAAAATTTAATAGGTCCATATTTTTTCTTCTGTCCCACAAGGGTCTTTGCTAATGTTTTTTGCTTATTGTTTAATATATTCTGAGGTTTATCCAGGCATTACATTAATCTATACAGGATTAAAGGCTCTCGTTCTTATACTGGGTTCCCTGTGTTTTGATTGTTTAAGTGACCGATCCAGACAGGTTGAATTAGATTATGTGTTATAGAAAATTTAAGTTCTGGGCAAAATAAAATCTTCTTCCTTTGGTCTCAACGACTAGGTGAAGATCTAAAATACAGACAGTGTTTCCTTACCCCTATATAAATCCTGACCTCATCTGCTTTGTTCTTATCTCTATGTACCAAATTATACATATATAAAACAACCTGTCAAAATCCAGAAATAACAATTACAATTCCAGACTAAATGTGACTGCTATAACAACTTATAATCTCGGCCCTAGTTTTCTTATAAGCGTTTTCTAAATCAGATAATACAATATTTGCTCTTTTGTTTCTGGCTTATTTTGCCTTGCCAAATGTTCTGTAAATTCATTCACATTGTTGCATGCCTTACAACTTTGTAGCAGCACAATGTTCAATCTTATATATACACCATCATTCATCAATCTACTTCTCAGTCAGTACATCTTAGGCCATCTCCATCTACTGGGCCTCATGTAGAACATCCAAAGACAACAATCCATTAACACTTTCAATTTTAGAACATTTCATTGTTCCCAAGAGAAAGATAACCAATAAACACAACATCACAAAATAGAAAATCCAAACCTCTCCCTAACACTTGTCCCTTCCCCCAGAATATGATATTGCTAAGATACTGTCAATGTTTTCCTGTTAAACACAGCCCATAGCATGCAATAGCAGCTTTCCCCATATACCCCTGAATGATACACTCTTTATACAAGATTCATACCTTTGGTGTAGCTCATGCAAGGACTTATTTATATTTGTAATGTCAATCAGTGGCTGACATGAATCTCTACAACCCCTTTTAATCATGTTCTACTTCAATATAGTAATACTACTTATAGAGCCACTATTGATCACCTGCACTTCTATCTATTCCCTTGCAGTAAGTTCAAACTAATTATCTAGCTGTTCACCCATCTCAAGCTTCTGTGTATCTCTAAGCCCCTTACATTCTACATTATAAGCCTCTGATTTTACCTTTATCATGGTCATAAAAGTTGAATGATACAGTATCTATCCTTTTGTGTCTGGCTTATTTTACTCAGCTTTATTTCCTCAAGGGTCATCCAACTTGTCATGTGCTTCAGGACATCATTCCATCTTACTGCTGCATAATATTCTATCATATGTATATACCACATTTTTTTAATTCACTCATCTGCTGATGGGCACTTGGATTGTTTCCATCTTTTGATGATTGTGAATAATGCTGCCATGAACATTGGCATGCAAATATCTGTTTCTGTCACTGCTTTCAGCTCTTTTGGGTATATACCAAGTAGTGGTATTACAGGGTCATAGGGCAACTGATATTTAGTTTTCCGAGGAATAGCCAGACTGTTTTACATAGTGGCTGTACCACTATATAAGCCCACAAGCTATGCTGTACCACTATACAAGCCCACAAGAAATGTCCTAATTTCTCCACATCATCTTCAACATTTGTAGATATCTGTTTGTTTAATAGCAGCCATTCTTATAGGTGTGAATTGGTATCTCATTGTAATCTTGATCTGCATTTCCCTTATAGTTAGTGAGAATGGGCATCTCTTCACGTGTTTTTTCGCCACTTGTACTTCTCTTCAAAAATATCTTTATTAATATCTTTAGCCTATTTTATAATTGGGTTGTTTTGTTTTTTGCTATTGAGTCATATGTATTTTTTTTTTTTTTTGTATACAGGATATCAAACCTTTATCTAATGCGTGGTTTACAGATACTTTACCCCATTGAGTTCACTGCCTCTTCACTTTTTTTGGTCAAGTCTTTTGAGGTGCAAAAGTATTTGATTTGGGCAACTTCCCATTCATCTATTTTTTTCTTTTTTTGCTTGTCCTTTGGATGTAAAGTTTAGGGAGCTACTTCCTATTACTAGGTCTTGATGTTTCCTTATATTTTCTTCTAGGAGCTTTATGGTACTGGTTGTTATATTTAGTCATTTGATCCAATTTGAGTTAATTTTTGTACAGGGTGTTAAGTAAGTATACTCTTTCATTCTTTTGGCTATTGATAGTCAGTTCTCCCATGGCATTTATTAAAAGACTATTTTGTCCCAGTTCAGCAGATTTGAGGGCCTTGCTGAAGATCAGTTTACTATAGATTTGGTGGTCTCCTTGTGCACTCTCAGTTTGATTGCATTGATTAATTCTTCTATTTTTGTGCCAGTACCATGACCACTGTGGCTTTATAATAAGTCTTGAAATTGGGGAGAGTTAATCTTCACATTTAGTTCTTTTTTTTTTTTTTTCTTTTTTGGATCATTTACACTATTCAGGTTCTCTTTCCATTCCAGATCAATTTGGTAAATAGCTTTTCCAAGTCTTCAAAGTGGATTGTTGGAACTTTGGTATTTATTTGTATGTGTAGATCAATTTGGGAAGAATTGACATCCTAACTACATTTAACCTTCCTATCCATAGGCGTGGAATGCA
The DNA here is from genome assembly GCF_023851605.1 of Tamandua tetradactyla. Classification (NCBI taxonomy): domain Eukaryota; kingdom Metazoa; phylum Chordata; class Mammalia; order Pilosa; family Myrmecophagidae; genus Tamandua; species Tamandua tetradactyla. The sequence goes on from NC_135345.1 coordinate 60,266,698, forward strand.
TATCCACCTGTTTAGATCTTTATTTCTTTTAGTAGTGTTATGCAGTTCTCTGTGTACAAATCTTTTGCATCCCTACCTAAAGGGTACTTAATACTTGAGTCTTTTAGTTGCTATTTTGAATATACATTTTCCTTAATTGACTCCTCATTTAGGTAATTGCTTGTGTAGGTGAACTTCTTTATAACCTGCCATGCTGCTGACTTTTTTATTAGCTCAAGTAACTCCGTTGTAGATTTCTCAGGATTTTCCAAGTATAGTATCTGAATAATGAAAGTTTTACTCCTTCCTTTTCAGTTTGGATGCTTTTTACTTCTTTTTCCTTCCTGATTGCCATAGCAAACTTCTAGTACAATGTTGATTAATAGTGGTGACAGAGTATATTCTTGTCTCATTCCTGATCTTAGAGGGAAAGTTTTCAGTCTCTCACCATTGAGTATGATGCTAACTATGCATTTATGATATATGCCCTTTACCATATTGAGGAAGTTACCTTTGATTAATAACTATCTGAATAGTACCTTCAGAAAATGATTTGATTTTTTTAAATGCTTTCTTAGTATCGATTGTGATGATCATATAATTTATCTCTTTTGATTTGTTAATGTGTTGTATTACATTAACTGATTTTCTTGCACTGAATATTTCTTGCATTCCTGGTGTAAACCCCACTTAGTTGTGGTGTATAATTCTTTTAATGTGCTGTTGGATTTGATTTGATGATATTTAGCTAAGAACTTTTGCACTTATGTTCATTAGGGAGATTTATCAGCAATTTTCCTTTCTTGTGGCTTCTTTACCTGGTTGTGATATTAAAATTATGTTAGCTTCATAAAATAAGTTAGGTAGTATTTCTTTTCATCAATTTTTGGGAAAAGTTTAATCAGGATTGGTGTTAGTTTTTTTTTAAATGTTTGATACAATTCCCCTGTGAAGCCATTTGGCCCTGGGCTTTTCTTTGGAGGAAGATTCTTGATGACTGCTTGAATCTCTTTACTTGTGATTAATCGGTTGAAATCTATTTATTTTTTAATCAATGTAGTTTGTTTATGTGTTTCCAGGAACTTGTCCATTTAATCTAAGTTGTCTAGTTTGCTGGAGTATAGTTATTCATTGTAAACTTTATGATTTCTTTTTTATTTCTGCAGTATCTGTGGTATTGACCCCACTCTCATTTTGATTGTGTTTATTTGCATCCTTTCTCTTTTTTATTCTTTGTCACTTTGCTAGTGGGTCATCAATTTTATTGATTTTATCAAAGAACCAATTTTTGCTTTTCTTGGTTCTTTCTGTGATTCTTTTGTTCTCCCATTCAAATAAAAAAGATTTAATTTGCTTTAATCTTTATTATTTCTTTTCTTCTATTTGCTTTGGAATTAGTTTGCTCTTCTTTCTTTACTTCCTCCAGGTGAGCAATTAAGTCTTCAATTTTTGCTCTTTCCTTTTTTTTAATATAGGCATTTATGACAATAAGTTTCCCTCTTGGCACAGCTTTTGCTGCATCTCATAATGTCTGATATGTTGTATTCTTATTTTTATTCATCTCCAGATACCTAAAGAATTATCTAGCAATTTTTGACCCACTCATTGTTTAAGAGTGTGCAATTTAATCTCCATATATTTGTGAAAGTTCTCAGTCTTTGGTGGTTATTAATTTCCAGCTTAATTCTACTGTGATCAGAGATAGTACTTTGGATAATTTTAATGCTTTTAAATTTATGAAGACTTGTTTTGTGCCCCAGCATATGGTCTATACTGGAGAATGCCCTATAGTACTAGAGAAGAATGTATATCCTGATATTTTGGGGTATAACGATCTATATATGTCTGCTAGGTCTAATTCTTTTATCAAATTGTTTAAGTTCTCTATTTCCTTGTTGATCCTTTGTCTGGTTGTCAATCTATATAGGAGAATAGTGTATTGAAGTCTCCTACTATTATTGTTGAAACATCTGTCACTCCCTTCAGTTTCTCCAATGTCTGTCTCATGTACTTTGGAGCTCCTTAATTAGGAGCATAGGCATTTATGCTTGTTATTTATTCTTGGTTAATTGTCCCTTTGACTAATAAATATGTAGTGTCCTTCTCTGTTTCTAATGATGTCTTTATATTTAAAGTCTATTTTGTCTGATAGTAGTATAGCTACTCCTGCTTTCTTTTGGTTATAGCTTGCATGGAGCATCCTTTTCCATCCTTTCATTTTCAATCTATTTGTCTAAGATTAAAATCTTAGACATCCTAGTGTCTAAGATGAGCATTTTGTGAGCAACAGATAGCTGGATTATATTTCTTAATCCACTCTGCCAATATGCATCATTCAGTTGGTAAGTTTAGTCCATTAACATTCAAAGTTATTACTGAGAAAGCATTTCTTGAATCCACATCATTCTGATTAGTAGATTGTTTTGCCCTTCTCATTTTCAGAATTTTCTGCTTCTCTTCCACATTTGACAGACAGATTCATATGTGTCTTGGGGTAGCCCTATTTGGATTTATTCTATCTGAAGTTTATTCAGATTCTTTGATTTGCATATTTATGTCTTTCGTAAAGGTTGGGAAGTTTTCCCACATTATAACCTTCAGTAATCTTCCTCGGCTTTACTCTTCTCTTCTCCTTCTAGGACACTGATGATTCATATATTTGTGTGCTTTGCTTATCATTTCCCTTAGGTGCAATTCAATTTTTTCCATCTTTTGTCATTTGCTCTTTTTTGTGTTTGAAATCAGTTGTCCTGTCCTCTAGTCACTTATTCTTTCTTCTGCCTCTTCAAATCTACTACATGTATTGCTAGTGTATTTTGGATTTGGGCTACAACATTTTAATCTCTGGGATAGTTGCCATTTTTCTATTTATTATTTCAAATTCCTCTTTATACTCTTCTGGTGTCTTCTTGATCTTCTTTATTTAATTCACTAGCCCACTGATTTTATTTAGTACAGTTATGTGAATATCTTTGAATAGTTGTTCCAAAGTCTATGTCTGTTCCAGTGTTTTATTGTGGTCATTAGACTCTTTATACTCTTCTGGTGTCTTCTTGATCTTCTTTATTTAATTCACTAGCCCACTGATTTTATTTAGTACAGTTATGTGAATATCTTTGAATAGTTGTTCCAAAGTCTATGTCTGTTCCAGTGTTTTATTGTGGTCATTAGACTGGGCTATATCTGGCTGCATATTCATATGGTTAGTTAGTGATCTACTGTTGTCTTTGCAGTATATAAATATCTTGAAAGGGTGACTTTGGATGTTGGTTTCCCTCAGTAGTCTAAAACTTTGCATTTGCAGGATCATATGGAACAGGATACAGGGCATGGGGAGGGGCACAACATGGCCACAGGTTGCAGTGCAGGTATGTGCGTGTGTTGGGGATGCTACACTGGTGCCTGTGACTGTGGGTTGTCTGTTGTGGGGTTGTGGAGGTGCAATGCAGGGGCTATGGGGTCAAGGTGCAGCTCAGGCAAGATTTGGAATGCAAGAGCAGTGTTCAGCATGGGGGAAAAGAGGTAGGGTGTGGCAGGAAGCAGATGGGGGTGCTGATTGGATGTGCTGGGGCTAGTACTCAGGCAGGATCTGGGTGTACATGGGAGAGTGTGGGTCGTGGATGTCAGGGTGAGGGTAGAGAGCACAGAAGTGGGGTACAGGGAGTTCAGAACATGTGTGTGTCCTTGCATAGAGGCAGGGGTGGGTGGGTCCAAGCAGGCAGGGATGTAAATGTATGAGTGTGTAGGGGTGGGCACAGGTTGTGGAGGTTGCAGGATGTGTGTCAGGGTTAGATGATGTTGGTGGGTGTGACCGTGGTATAGGTGCACAGTTGGGTTGTATGGAGCAGGGGTGTGCCCATGTAGAGGGTGGGGGCCATGAGACACAGATACACATAAAAGCACTTGCCAGGTGCTGGAGAAAGGTATTTGTGCTTGGGGGTGGAACAAAGGTATGCATGTGTGGGGAGTAGGGTCAAGAGACCCATGCACAGATGTGTAAGTTCCTAGTGAGGAAGATGTGGCTGTGAACATGCATGTGTCTGGGGGCCAGGGCTTCTGTGTGGAGAGAATCTGAGGTACAGGGCCCTGATATGCTCAAGTTCATTGGCAGTGAGGCGGGACTGCTTTTGCATGGGCTGGGAGCTGATATGGCTGGATGTTCAGGTCAGCACTTGCCAAGATACAGAGGGACATGGCATGAGTGTGCACATGCTTTTGCTCTGGTTTGATAGGTCCAGATGTTGATGTGCTACTTGTGCAGAGCTTGGGGGTTTGGAGAACAGGTCAGGTTTGTGAGACTGAATGGGCTGTGTGAGGGTGTGGTTCAGGTATGAAAGTGGAGCCTGCAGCCTGATGCACAGGTGATTTCCTTCAAGGGGAAGGAAGAGGGAGGTAGAGGTCAGGGATAGACGAGATGCATGGGTCTTAGGAGGGGCAGGACCTGACTCTGTGCTTGGGTGGGAGAGGTGGGTTGGTTTGAGATAGGTCTGAGTACATGCTCACATGGGGGTGTGGGGTGGGGATGCATGAGGATGGGATGCTTGAAGCATGGTGGGGGGCAGGTGATGGGATTCAGGTGCCTAGGGTGGGTGGGGAGTTGTGAGTTGCAGGTGGCAGGGCAGGTGCAGCAGGCATGAGGGCAGCACTTTCAAAGAATTTGGCTTGCTTGGCTTACTTCCTTATGCTCATCTCCTATCCATGCATGCACTCTTGAGAGCTCAGCGCCTCCACTTGGAAAGAGACATGTTAGGTGTTAGGCTGTCTGCACTAGTTGAAAAGTCTCTGGTACTCTGCATTTCAATTCTTCTGCTTTTTCAACCAGAGACTCCATATATGGTGCAGAAACCCCCCCCAGGTCACTTACACCCTGGGATCACTGTTCTGGTAATTTTTCTGTCACTTCTCTACCTGTTCCTTAGAGCAGGGGTGAACTTGACTTATCCTATTCCACCATCTTCCCTCAGGTGTGGGAGAACCACTTTTTTTTTTTTCCTGGGCAGGCTCTGAAATTCAACCCAAGTCTCTGGTATGGCAGACAAGAATTCTGCCATTGGACCACCATCACACCACCCGGGAACCACTATTTTTGATAAAACATGTTCACAATATCATAAGAGAATACAAGTGCTTGATATCATATTCATATCACAGTGAACTATAATAAAGTATCTTTTAATTTTATAGCATATGAGTAAAAAGTCTTGAGGTTAATTTATTGCAAAGTTTTAGACTTGAACCATTTAAAACTCTATGTTGTGTCACATGTTAAAGTCTTTTTCATCTGAAGTCTTTATCTTACATAAATAAAGTTTTATTTTTCTTAGATTACTAAACATGATAAATTAAAAGTTCTATTAGGATCTAACTGAAGGGATTCTAAATGAAAGACCCCATAGCATTATTTTAAGAATTTTAAAATTTTACTGATATTCCATAGTATTCATAGTATTTTGACTCTTGATACTCAAAAATATTAAATGAAATTATCTCAGTAAACATTTATTACAATGTATGTGTTGAAATATAAATCGCATTTTAAACAAGAATAAAAGTCTTTATTCATACTTCCTTCCCAAAAGTTTCAGGTTATATATATATATTTTTTATGTCTTGTGTTATGTGGAAATTTTGATTTCATTTTTTTCTCACTGACATGACAAATATGAATTTAGTGACCTTTAAAATATAAGATCTTACTGATATCAAAATAATCCTCAATTCTACTTTCCATATATTTCCTCATGTACCTGTAATGACCAATAAATTATAGATTATCTCACAGTGATTTTTGTGGTGCTCACTAGGTATTTATATTTTCTTTTTTTGGATTAAATTTGTATTCGCCTTTATTTGATATTTAAGAAGCTTTTTAAGGAGAAAAGCACAACATTTTCCCTACCTTAAATCCTTAACTATTTTCCCATATCTTAGTCTTCCAATTATTAATACACATGAAATAACACTAATCTCTTTGTCATTTTCATTAATTTTGCAACTAGCCAAAAGTTTGTTTGTCTATATGAAGGTCTTTTAATGTAAACTATGTTAAGCATGGAGTCGTTAAAGATTACACATGGGACAGGCAATCAAAATGTAACAGATTTATTGAAGGAGAAAGCAGATAAGAGAAGGCAGGTGGGAGCCAGTGAAACCTGCCAGTGAAATGAAAAAGAGTGACTCGAGCTCTCTTTCTGAGAGCCAGATTTTTAAAGGAAAAACACTGCCAGGAGGGGAGGTGATGTGCAGCAGCACATACTGGCAGGGACTATCAAGCAGGAACAGTCCTTGACCACAGGTTCATGGTTGTCTATCTTATAGGCGTTTCTGTTCTTACATCATTCACCTTCTGGTGGCTGAGGCGCTGGCATGTCTGGGGCTCTCAAATATCTCTTAGCCATAAACCTTGTGATTGTTTATCTTGATGCTACACCTGGTTCTGCAAAAGAAGCTGAGGGACCCCTGGGTCCAAAGTCCCTTCTACCTACAAAGTTCTTTTTCTGAGACCTGACATCCCTGCCTTTTTCTTTTAATAAAATTGAATGAAGCTGGGGTTGGATTTGGGTTAATGCCTTATCTTAGCTTGAAGTAATTTTTAGAAGGAGCAAGGGCATTGTGTTCTTTTTATTTTGCTACTTCCAGCTGGGTATGGACACAGTTGGGAGTGCATTCCTTTGAGCTGAGCAGGGACATTATTAATTGGGTTTTTAGGCACCATTTGTTGGAGCAGGCTGATAATGATGTTTTTGCTTTGACAGAAGTAGATTTTCAAATTTCTGTTTTAGCAGGAGTATATTTTCAGAATTTCGTTGGTTGGTTATGGCTGCCATTCACCTGAACAAGCTTAGTGAGACATTGTAAGAGACAGGGGGCTAGGAGGAAAATTAATATGAGTATAATTAAGGGTCCAATGAGGGGGAGAAGAATAGCTCATAGAGGAGTGGAGAAGAATGAAAGAAAATTTGAGAGAAAGTTTTCTCACCAAGATGAATCTGCATTTGCTAAGTTATTATTTATTATGGTTACATTTTCTTTGGTATTTTTAAGTTTTGTTCTATTTGACCTGTATTATTGATGTAAAAACAGCAAATTTCATTTGATATTGCCCAAGTCCCTCCTGCTGTTGTGGTTAGGATGTCCAGGACTCTATTTTGTAGGACTACTTCACCTAAGCTATTTAAGATTCATCTTGTTTTTCTAACGATTGGATGGCAACATTCCATTATTGCTGCACAATTTGGATTATATTTAAGATAGAGGCTTCTAGTAGGGGAATTCCAGTGAACCAAAAAAAAAGCCTTGATATAAAGTATAGCCTACCCCTGATTCTCTAGAATAGGACTGTGGCATCCACAGAGGCCTAGTGCTGGACTTTCATATAATTTCCTATAGTTACTTTTTAAAGTTTAGTTGAGATGAGTTTCAAGAAAGGATCCAAGGTTGGGAATTTGCCCTGAGAAAGCCATTTCAGAAAGTGTTAAGATTTTCGGCTTCAGGGGCTAATGTAATAATTGCACAGGTTCCTGTCTGTTCTAATTTGCTAGCTGCTGGAATGCAACACACCAGAGATGGATTGGCTTTTAATAAAAAGAGATTTCTTTCATTAGTTCTTCAGAGGAAAGGCAGCTAACTTTCATCTGAGGTTCTTTCTTATGTGGGAAGGCACAGGATGGTCTCTGCTGGCCTTCTCTCCAGGTCTCTGGGTTCCAACAACTTTCCCCGTGGTGATTTCTCTCTGCATTTCCAAAGGCCTGGGCTGAGCTGCGAGTGCTGAGATGAGATATGCTGAGCTGCTTAGGCTGTGCTACATTGTGCTCTCTCATTTAAGCACCAGCCAATTAAGTCAAACGTCATTCATTGCAGCAGGCAAGCCTCCTAGGCAACTGCAGATGTAATTAGCAACAGATGAGGTTCACGTACCATTGGCTCATGTCCACAGCAACAGAACTATGTGCCTTCACCTGGCCAAGCTGACAAGTGAATCTAACTACCACACTGTCCAATCACCAAGAAGTAATAGGTAAGCTGTGTCTCCACGTAAAAAATAATATCCTGGGCCTATCATAGAAAGAACTAAAGAGGGTCCTTTAAGCAGGATTCAGCAAGAGTTAATAAGGAGGAAAGCAGCTTAGGGGTTGAACTTATCCCAGCCCCCCAAAAATTTATCTTCACAGAGGGGGAATACAGGTGTTGTGAACTTGAGGTATTTGATGTATAGGGCCATGACATCATCCACTGTGGCAGGAGACTTGGAATAAGTTGTTTCTCTTTGGTATTTCTGTGAATGTGGCATTAGCAGTTGGATTGGTGGGGCCTTCTGTTATGTTGCAGGTGCTAGTTTTAGTGCGTAGGAACCGGTAAGAATTGTGACTTGGCAGGGTTGTAACATGATGCTTTAAATATTTGACTGTTTTGATGTAACTATTTTATTTTCAGTGATATTATGATTGCTTAGATCAAAAAGTTGGCCTTAGCAGGGTCCTAGCCCAAATAACAGGGTATTATTTATAGAGCTAGTAATAGTATTATATCTTCAGTGTATTGGCCTGTAGAGTTACCCCATTCAGTACCCCAAAATAGAACACTAGATTGTTTAGTTAGTATGGTGAAGTTGTTTAAGTTATTGGGTATCTATTTGAGGAGCGTTGAATTAAAGGTTAGGATATGATTACAAAAGGAAATATTAAAATATTGTAAATTGGTAGTTTGGGGATTGGAAGAATAGTGGGAGAAGCATAGATAGGGTATGCCCATTAGCTAAGGTACTGCATCAGTGAGACCTGGGCCTTTCATTTTGGGGTCTTTCTTTGACTTTAGTTCTCCCTTATGGAGCCCTTTGATTACAACACCTTGTAATAATACAGAGGTTACTTCAGATGCCTTTTCTGAGGTGGTAGGGAAGGCTTCGACCCATTCTGAGAAGTTATCTACAAAAACTTAGAGGTATTTAAACTTCTTAATTGGTGGATGATTGATAAGGTCAATTTGCCTGTCTTGCCCGGGGATTTGTTCTCTTGCATGATGGCAAGGATAGGGACTGGTTTGAGATTGCACTGAGTGGTGGAACACGGACAGACAATGCATATTTTATTTATATGCTGGAGCTCTGAGTAAAGATTAGAATGATTTATGGTTTGAGATAGGGGAGAGGCTAGTGGGTTGACACTGATATGAAACTGGTCATGCAGGTCAGTCTAAATTTTCTGTGCATGCTGATGGGACAAGATTACATTATTATTTAGGTAAAACCATACCTTATACCTGAGAGTGGCCAAATCTGTTTGCTATAAAGTGGAGGAAGCAGGTGCTGGGATAGGCATTACTAGAAACTAAGTCAGGTTCTGAGCCTGTCTTTTGCCTATTATTACCTATTGAGATGAGTTCTTTTCCACTCTGATGACCCTTACAGCGAATAACTGACAACTGGGCAGAGGTTTGTGCTGCCTCAAGGAGTTTAAAGATGAGAGTTTTATTAATAATTGGAGAATTTTTAGAAAGTAAGATATCCTCTCTCTTTCCATATAGCTAGATGTGACTGAATAATATAGAAAGCATACTTAGAGTCAGTATAAATATTAATGGGGTTATTTGCTGCTAACTTGAGAGCTCAGGTGAGGTTTATGAGCACTACCTGTTTGGAAGTGGTGCCAGGAGGCAAATATCTAGACTCAATTACCTCCTGGGCAGATATTATAGTATATCTGGCCTGTTTAGGGGGGTCTTTAAAAGGACTGCCATCAATAAACCAGGTATTAGCTGGAGGAGGCAGAGAAGAATCTTTAATGCTGGGAAATGGATGAAGGAAATGATGTATAGCTGCTGTACAGCTATGCATAGGTTTCTGATGCTTTGGAGGAGTAAGGAATTTTGCTGGGTTAGGAGTTGTAGGTGAATAGGATATTTTAGCTTGGGTGTCTACATACAGTGCAAAAAGCTTATTGGAGTCTGAAAAAGCTAAGGCTGGGGCCTGGGTGAGGCCTGTTTTGAGCTGTTTCAATGAATGTTTGATAGCTAAAAGGTCATCTAGTGTGTCCTAGAGGTCTTCTGCAGTGGCTTGAAATAAACTTTTAGCCATAAGCCCAAAATTGGAGATCCAGATTCAGAAAAAAATGGCTAAACTGAGGAAGGAAAAAAGTTCTTGTTTTGTCTGGGGAAGAGGAATATTTAAAATTATTTATTTGCAGTGATGATAATGTCTTTTTTGGTAGGGGTGAGAGAAAATCCTAAGTAAGCGACTTGAGGCTTAAAAGACTGCCCTTTATCTTTGGAGACCTCATATTCTTTTTGCTGTACACAGTTAAGGAGGGTGACTGCGTGTTCTTTCATAAGACTTCAGAAGGACTGCACAGTTGAAGCAGTTTACTGGGGTATAATTTTAAGGTTTGAAAGTCAGAGGATAATGCTTGTCCAAAAAAAGTGACAGCTGTCTCTAAAGCCTTGTGGCAAAACTGTCCAAATTAATTGCTTAGAAGTTCTGGTAATGGGATCTGCCCAAGTAAACGCAAACAGGTCTTGAGAGTTGGGGTGAAGTGGAATAGTAAAGAAAGCATCTCTAAGGTCTAAGACCATATAATGCATAGTATTTGGGGGGATACGGGAAAATTTAGAATATGGATTAAGAACTATAGGAGTAATGGGTATGGTGGTTTGGTTTATTGCCCTAAGATCTTGGACTAGTTGGTAAGTGCCATTTGGTTTCTTTACTGCTAAAATATGAGAATCGGCTGGAGACGCTGCTTCCCTGAGGAGTCTGGATGTCAATAACCTCTCAACTGTGGGTTTTAAGTCCATGAGAGCTTGTGGGGTGAGAGAATACTGAGGATTTTTTTGGGGAATTCTTGGGTTTTTGAGAGAAATTTGAACAGGAGCGTGATGTTTAGCAATAGAAGGGGTGGAGATGTTCCATACATGGGAAACTGCTTTTTCTAGACACAGGGAAGAATTATTTTCTAAGAGGAAAAGAGTGTTTCTCCCATGGACAAGAGCAAGACAATTTGAGGCAATTTATTAGCATACTTTATTTCTATTAATTGAAGTGTTGTTTTATGCTTTGCTAAAATATTTCACCCTAATCAAGGGGTAGGGAAGCTGGACTTATTAAAAAAACTATAAGAAAAGTTAAAATTTTCTGTACTACAAGCTAGAGGTAATGTTTTAAGGGGAATTGAGCATTGACCGGTGATACCTATAACTGAAATTGAAGAGGGAATGAGCTGCCCAGAATGCTCAGGCAAGACAGATCATGTAGCGCCCACATCTAAAATAAAGGAAATGGACTTACCTGCCACTTTTAAGGTTACCCTGGGTTCCATAGTGGTGATGGTCACAGGTGGGGCTATGTTGGATCCTTGTCTCATCAGTTGCCTGCAGCTAGTCCAGGGAGGTCACCCAGTTCTGGGGTGACCTTTTCAGGAGAGGAAGGCCACCAAAATTCACAGCCAGAGTTGTAGAACAGTCAGCCCTCCAGTGGCCTATTTGGGGCACCCTAGGTGGGGACCTGGCAGTGGGCCCTGTGGCCACTGGATTGACAGCCAGGCAGTGTTTGGCCCAGTGCCCTGTTTAGCTGCAATGAAAGCATGGGAGGGGTGGCCTATTTTCACCCCCAAAAGTTTGGTTTCCATTACCATGGATTGCTCTAGGTTGTCTCAAGGCAAGGAGCAAATAATGGACATTATTTCTCTCTGTCTGGCCCTTTCTTGGGCTGCTTCCTTTGCTTCTCTTTCCTTTTCTCTTTGTTTTTCTTTTGCCTCTTTTTCCTGTTCTTTTTGTTTTTCTGCCTGTTCTATTTCTTCCTGTCTATTGTTAAATACTTTAAAACTGGTTTCATAAGTTCTTGCTGGGGTACTTTGGGACATTGTTCTACTTTTTGAAGTTTCTTTTGAATACCTGGTGTTGATTGGGTCATAAAATGAGTATGAAGAAAAAGCTCTCCTTCTTTGGAGGAAGGGTCAATATTTGTATATTTTAAAATAGTCTCGGTTAGATGATTTAGAGACTGGGTTTTCTTCTTTCTCCTGAGTGATTTCTGAAATTTTATCGTAATTAACAACTTTGAAACCTACATTCCTTATTCCTTCAATAATAGAAGTAAGAAAATGTTCCATTCTCTGTTTATCTTTTTATCTGAGTATTGGTCCTGATAGTCCCAATTTGAGTATTCTGTGGGGACTGCTTTTGTTCCTTCCATACCATGGAAAATAATGGGGTTATCTGCAAAAGTTTGTCAGCATGGGCTGTAGCCATAGCCCATATGCAATCTTTTTTTTCTGGGGTTGTAGTGGAGGTTATAATAACATACACATCCTGTTAAGTTAAGTCATAAGATTGGGTTAAATATTTAAACTCTTTTGTAAATATAGTTGGATCTGCTGAGAATGACCTGAGCCATTTTTCAATTTGGCTTACATCTGAAAGAGAAAAGGGAACATGGACTTTTATTATGCTTTCCCATCTTGCTGCTTCTCATAGGGAAAACATGTTTTTTGTTGGGGGTTTTATAACCAGCACCGGATCATGAGATCTAGTGAAAGGAGGTGAAAAAAGGTTGAGGAATTTGGGAAGAATCAGGGAAAGGGGGATAAAAAGTGGGTGCTAAAGTAGGAGAGGGCTTATTAGAGATAGGGGAAGGTACTGGAGGGGAAAATGTTGAGGAGGAGGGAAGGGGATGGCAATGGAAGCAGCACATATTCAAGAGGGGGTGGTCAGCGCAGTCAAAAAAGGAGAAGTGATTGGAGGATTCCTTATCATTAGGGGAGTCTGAAGCCTCCATAGAGGGCGAGGCATGGGAAGACTTAGGAGGATTTTCATGAAGGAGGAAGTTTTGGTATGAAGTGACAGAGTGGCACAGAGAAGGCTGAGGCTGTGGGTCCAGAAAGCCTGAGAGTAGGGAGCTTCAGACCATTTGCTGTTGCGCCAAATGAAATTATCAAGTTCAGTGAAAATTTGCCAATCAAAAGTGCTATTTTCTGGCCGATGTTTTTGAAGTTCTAAAGGGTATTGTGGCCAAATCACAATACAGAGAAAAATAAGATTCTTTACTTTTATTTCCCCTTTTAATTGGAATTTATTGAGATTACAGAGTAAACATCAAAGGGGAGTAGATTTAGGAGGAGGAGTACTTTTAGAGTCATTGTGAAGTGCCTGGGTGTTACCCATGATTTTGTGAGGAAGCAAAGAGATTTTCTAAACACCAATTAAAAAAGGAGGGGGTGGTTACCAAGCTCGAGGGAACTTTGCTCATGGGAGGCTTATGGTTCTCCTGGGGACATGAGGCTGATGTGTGTTGGGGCTCTGCTCCAGAGGCCTATGAGGCTGGGTCACTGCATTGAAGTGGGCCAGGGCACCATGCTGGTGTGGGCTGAGGTTTCCCTGGGCCACTGAAGGGGAGGCTTAAGAAGCTACACCAAGACACAGCTCCGAGTGAGACTATCACCCAGATCCATGATCCAGTCACAACAACAAAGCAGGCATCCTGGTATGTTCTCAAGGATCAGAAGATTGCATTATAGTCTTTTGATCAAGGAATCCTCCAAACTACTTTGACTGCTGCAATGGGGAAAAATGGCCTTGAGCTGGAGAGTTTTGGCTGAGTGCTCAGACTTTTAGGCCAGGAGGCCGGAGCACCATGCTGAGGCGGTCCTAGGTGCCATGCTGGGACAGGCTGGAGTATCCCTGGGACACTGAAGAAAACTCTGGAGGAGAGGATCTGGGCAGAAAGGTATCACTTACCTAGGACTGAATTAGCTGTAGATGTTTGAGTGCCATGCAGGTGAACTGGCATTGTGTTAGGGTGGTCTGAGGCAATGGACTCAAGCTGTCAAGTGCCTGGAAATCTGAACAACTATGCGGTTTGGGGAATGTAGTCAAGTGGAAGGCGGTCCCATCTCCCCAAGGAGCCAGAGACTCAAACAGTTGAATTTCTGAATGGGGTCAACTGGAAGGCAGTCCCATCGCCCGTAAGGGGCTGGAAAGCTAAGCCTCAGTCTAACCTCCATTCCCAGGTTTCAGCACCAGATGTTAAACACGGAGTTGTTGAGGATCCCACATGGACAGTGAGTCAAAGCTTAAAAGAGTTATTGAAGGGAGAAGGAAGGTAGGAGAAGGCAGGTGGGAGCCAGCAAAACCTGCCAGTAAATTGAAAAAAAAGTGGCTCCAGTCCTCTTTATGAAAGCCAGATTTTTAAAGGAAAAACCATGCCAGGAGAGGAGAGCGTGATGTGCAACAGCACGTACTGGCAGAGGTTATTGAGCAGGAACAGTCCTTGACCATAGATTTATGGTTGTCTATCTTATAGGCCTTTCTGTTCTTGCGTCATTCACCTTGTTGTGGCTGAGGCGCTGGCATGTCTGGGGCTCTCAATCATCTCTTAGCCGTAAACCTTGTGATCGCTTATCTTGCTGCTACATCTGGTTCTGCAAATGAACCTGAGGCTCCCCTGGGTCCAAAGTCCCTTCTGCCTATAAAGTTCTTTTTCTGAGACCTGACAAAATACTTTTGGAAGAAAAATAAAAGCTAATAGTTTAAATAATATGGATAAAGTAAAGTCTCTATAATGGAGGTATAATATGTATGAAGTAGTTATATAAAACAATTATAATATAAATTGTATACATTACGCAATATTATATTTTGTAACTATATTTATCATACAAAATTATTATATAATGAAACTATTTAAAATTATATTTTCTAAGTTTGAAATTTAAAACAGAATGTTTGCTTATGTATCCCAATATATTCTTTTCATGTTTCCTGGGATAAACATGGTTGTTAGACTAGTTTCTTACAATGGTGAAAAATAAGAAAATTGGTTGGATTTCTTCATTCTAAATAAAAATATGTCATCAAATTGAAGCAGTTTTAGAAGAATTTTAAATAATGTCACTTCTAGTTAGTAGAACTTAAAGTAGAAATTAATCATCAAAAATGACATATTTACTCAAGATAATAGGATTGATTTTACCATCTTGCCACTGTTGCTAACCATTTTACTGGCTGGGATTGAACTAGATGGAAAATTCAAACTGAAAGTGAATGTCAAAATAAATATATTTATGCAACTCTTTAAAAGAAATGCAAAGACCTAAGTGTGTCATTGCTCCATGTCTTTTTCAAGTTCTATATGTCTTTTATTGAAATTTAGAATATTTATTAAAAATAAATGCATAGAGAAGTGTTTCCTTAAAACTATTCTTCAAAATTATATTTCCAAGAAATGGTCTGATGTGGATTTAATTATTTACTCCTGTTCGGACATTGTTTTAGTTTGCTAAAACAAGTAGCTGAAATGCATTATACCAGAAACGGGTTGGCTTTTACAATGGAAACATTAATTTGCAAGTATATAATCCCGAGACCCTGGTGATGTCCAAGTCACAACAACAACAAGCAGAGCTTTCTCCCTAAAGATTACCTACTGGCAATCCTCAAAGCCTCTGGTGACATTGGCTGATATCTTGATTCTCTCATGGGTTTCATTGCTTTCAGCTTCTGGAATCAGTGGCTTCCTCTCTGTTTCTGTGGTTTCTCTCTGTTTTCTGCGTGTCCTTCTGTCTCGGCTTCTTTGGCTTTTCTTTCTCAGTTTCTCTTAAAGGATTCCAGGAAGAGAAGTAAGACCCCCTAGCACAGGCCTCGACTGAAATAACCCAAAACAAAGGCACCATCCACAGTAAGTCCACACCCTGCAGGAACAGATCGACTATAAGAACATGATTTTTCCATGGGTACATATAGTTCCAAACCATCAAAGACATGTTCTTGACCTTGTTCTACACATTTTGGTGAGTGTGGACCCATTGGAAATAAAATCTCCAAGATGTTACTTCAGTTAAGGTGTGCCCTACTGAAACTTTAATCCAGATGACTGGAGTCCTTTAAAGGCAGAGTAAAGTCAGCCAAAGACAGAAGCCAGGAGAGGCTACAATGCACATTGCCATGTGACAGAGAAGTTATTCTGGTTTGCTAGCTGCCAGTATGCAATATACCAGAAATGAATGCCTTTTCAAAGGGGAATTTAGTAAGTTGCTAGTGTACAAGTCCGAGAAAATGTCCCAATTAAACAAGTCTATAGAAATGTCCAATCATAGGCATCCAGGGAAAGATACCTTGATTCAAGAAGGCTGATGAAGTTCAGGGTTTCTCTCTCAGTTGGAAGGTCATATGGTGAACATGGTGTCATCTGGTTTCCTGTTTCATGATGCTCCCTGGGAGGCATTTTCATTCTTTATCTCCAAAGGTTGCTGGCTGGTGGACTCTGCTTCTTGCAGCTATGTCATTCTCTGCTCTCTCAGAAATCTCTCATTCTCCAAAATGTTTCCTCTTTTATAGGACTTCAGAAACTAATCAAGACTCACCTAGATGGGTGGAGATATGCCTCTACCTAAGTGAGCTTAACAACCACTCTTGATTAAATCACATCTCCAGGGAGATGATCTAATTATAGTTTCAAACATACAGTTCTGAATAGGGATTAGAAGAAAAGGCTGCCTTTACAAAATAGGATTAGGATTAAAACATGGCTTTTCTAGGGGACATACATCATTTCAAACCAGCACAGAAGTGAAGCACCACAGATCCTTAGCAGCCAGCTCCAGAAAGCCAGAATCATCTGGGAGAGTCCATCACTTTGCTGACTCTTTGATTTTGGACCTCTTAGGTTAGCCTCAAACTTTAGCTTCAAAATTGTGAACAATTATGTTCCCATTATATGTCAAACCATTATATGGCCCTTGCTGTAACAACCAGAAAACACAATTTAATCCAAAATAAAAGTGTTTGGAATAACATGATTTGGAGAATTGTTCAGGGCAAGAGGCAAACAGAAAATGTGTACAAAATATCTTATCAGAAAAACAATACTTCCAAAAATTGCATATGTATGTAAACCATTGCGCTGAGGAGTTCCACATGCAAATTGACCCTGGGCATTAGAGAGAGAGAGACTGTGGCAGAACTCTTGGCAGCAGGTGTTTTTACTCAATCCAGTTTCTCTTGGCTGTACCACCTAAATGAAAAATGGACATTTTTGGAGTGATCCAAATTTCTGGTTTGGTCCCATCTGATTCTCTGGTGTGTGGTACCTTAATAGGTGAAAAAAAAAAAAAACAAAACAAAAACTGGAGGCATAAAATGGCACATAACAATTTTAAAACACAGTTAAACTCAACCTCTCTAAGGAAGGAAATGTCCCAGAATGGAATAGTGTAAGGAAAAGGGGGCACTGGGAGAGGGAGAAAATTAAAGCAAGCCATAAGAGTAGGGAGAAAATTCTTCACAAAAACATGGAAAACAAACCAAGATTTCTATAAAAGGAAGAGAGGAAAGGAAGTTTTCTCCTGGAGGTGAAAAAATAATATCTTAAAGGTGGTATTACATATTTAGAGCAAGAAACAGATGAAGAAGAACAGAGAAAATCTGAATATTAATACTTGAGGTAGGCTAAAAGTCCAGAATAAATTGGACAAGTGTCCAAAGAAGAGCCTTTACACAAAGCCAATCACCAACAAAATCTTAGACAAGTGGGAGAAACTGACCTTCAGAAGTAAATCATAAAGTTAATAGGATGTATAGAAGTCAGAAAAAAAAAGAAAAAACATATCAATAAATCAGAACAAATAGGAATATTAGGCTCAGTGGAGGGAACACATTAAGATTTCAGAGGTGACATATAATTTGAAAAACTAATCCAGAAGTTCAAACAAGTCTCATGAATCAATTCAAGGAGATGAAGGGAAATATGGATTTAGAGCTAAAGAATACTAACTCAATGCACAATCGTAAGGAAGAATTTGGAAGTTTAAGAAGAAACAGAAACTATGGGGAAACTATGGGGATAAAATAACAATAAAAGTGATTAAAATACACTAGAGGCATACAGCATATTTGAACAGGCAGAATAAAGAATCAGTGATGTGGAAGACAGGATAATTGAAATCTCACAGACAGAAGAACAGCAAGAGAAAAGAAGGGAAAAATGAGTAGGAAGTTGGGGAGTCAGGGGTTGAATGATAATATGACACACACACATTTATGCATGACATGGGGGTCTCAGAAGGGAAAGAGAAGGGAAAAGGGGAAGAAAAAATATTTGAGGAAATAATGGCCCCAAATTTCCCAAATCATAATGAAAGACATAAAGATACATATGAAAGAACTGCAACATACTCAAAACAGAATAAATCCTAAGACTTGTTCCAAGACAAAGACTAACCTGGATGTAAAATGCCAAAGATAAAGAAAGAATCTAGAAAACAGAAAGAGAAAAGTGATTCATCACATATAAGGGAACTGCAGTAAGATTAAGTTTTGATTTCTCATGAGAAACTATTAAGGTGAGAAGGCAGTGGTATGGTATATTTAATGTACTGGAAGAGTAAAACTGTCAGCCAAAAATTATTTATCTGGCATAACCAAAAATGAGGGAGATTTTAAAATATCCACAGAAAAGCAGAAACTGAGTGAGTTGTTAATGCAAGACCTGCCATACAAGAATTACTAAATGGACTTCTTCAGATTTTCAGAGAGGAAAATGCAGGAGAGATTAGCTTGGAGTAGTGTGAAGAAATGAAGATTATCAGTAAGGGTAACTAAAAAGGTAAATACAAATGCAATAGTACTGTTTCTTCAACATGCAACTCTAATCTGTAATTCCTTTAAAAGTCAGAATACAATCAAAAAAGAAGGGCATATTTCATGATAATGGAGCCTCTAAATATCTAAAGAGGTAATGTGGAACAAAAACTATATAAAGAGAGAGATATAGGACAAAAAATATGCATGTCATTGAAGCTAAAATTACTATCTTTTCAAGTTTGCACATTATGATACAGATTACATCATATAAACCACAGAGTAACCTTTGTGTAACCATAAAGAAAATATTGAAAATATATATAAAATCTAAAATGAGAAAGGTATGAGTTGGGTACATTACAAATTATCCACTGTAGAAAAAGGGAGGTGACAATAAATGAAATGAAAAGCCAAAAAAAAAAAAAAAAAAAGATGTGACATAAAAAAGCAAAAAAACAAAATAATTGAAATCTGTACTTTCTTTACAGTAATGACAATATATGTTAATGGTTAAAACCCCCTGTCAAAAGATATAGATTGTGAAGGTGGATAAAATAAAAGCATGATCCAACTATATGTTATTTACAAGAGTCTCACCTTAGATGTATAGACATAAATAGATTGAAAGCGTAAGGATGGAAAAAGATAGCCCACACTTTTTGTAACTAAAAATGAGCTCAGGTAGCTGTACTAATATCAGACAAAATAGAATTTAAGTGCAAAACTGTTATAAGAGACAAAGAAGAACACTATAATTAATAAAAGCCTCAATCCATCAAGAAAAAGTAGCAATCATAATATTTACATGCCTAAGCACAGTGCTCCAAAATTTATAAGACAAACACTGACAAACCTGAAGGGAAATTAGATCCCTTTTAATATAAGCCAGGGATTTCAATATACCACTCTCATCAACAGATAGAACATCTAATCAGGACATAAATAAGGAAAAATAGAACTTGAATAACGTAAATGAATTAGACCTATCAGACATGTATAGAACATTTCATCTTGTAACATCAGGATATACATCTTAAGTGCACATGGATTATTCCCCAGGACAGACCACATGTTGGGTCACAAAACAAGTCACAATAAATTTAAATAGAGTGAAAGTGTGCAATGAGTTTTCTATGAACATAATAGAAGAAGGCTGGAAGTCAAAAGCAGGCAGAGAACTAGAAAATCCACAAATATATGGAAGTTGAGGAACACAATCAAAGGTGAAATTACAAGTGAAAACAGAAAATATCTTGAAATGAATGAATTTGAGAACACAATATATCAAAACTTATAGGATGATGTGAAGATATTGCACAGAGGGAAATTTACAGTCCTAAATATTTACATTTAAAAGGAGAGCTACAATCAGAGACCTCACTGCAAAAGAGGAGCAGCAAAAAATCAACAACAAACTAAACATGAAGCAAAAAGAAGAAAAGAAATAAAAAAGATTAGAGTGGAAATAAATGGATTTGAGGAGAAAAAATGGAGAAAAAATCAATAAAATTAACAGACATTTAGCTACACTGACAAAGAAAGATAATGTGCAAATAAATAAATCAGAAATGAGAGGGGCGACATTACTTCTGGTCCCACATAAACAGAAAGGATTATAAGAGGATACTATGAACATCTGTATACCAACATATTAGACAACATAGATGAAATAGACAAATTCCTAAGAACAACAAGAAAAAGCCTACACTGAGTCTAGAAGTGAAAATTTGAACGGACCATTAGAAGAGATTGACTCAGTCATTAAAACCTCCCAACAAAGAAAAGCCTAGGATCATATGACTTCACATATGATCATTCTGGGAAGAATTAATACCAATTCTGTCCAAACTCTTCCAAAATATTGAAAACAAGGGAACACTACATGATTCATTCTAAGAAGCTGATACCACTCTAATATCAAAGCCCAATAATGATAATACAAGAAAAGAATTTCACAGACCAATTTCTATTATGAATATAAATAGAAAAATCCTCAATAAATAAAATAAAATCCAGCAGCACATCAAAAAATTATACACTATGATCATGTGGGTTTTATCCAGGTATTAAGTGTGTTTCAACATAAAAAAAATCAATTAATGTGATAAACCACCACAACAGAGAGAAAAACACATTATCATCTCAATTGATGCAGAAAAGTCATTAACAAAATCAAGCATCCTCCTTTCATAAAACACTTAGAAATATAGAAATAAAAGGAAACTTCCTGAACATGATAAAGGCCAGATATGAGCATCCAGAACTAAAATCATACCCAAAAGTGAAAAGATGAAATCCACCCCTCAAAGTTCTGGAACAAGGCAAGGATGACTGATTACCAATGTTAATCAGCATTGTGTTGAAGTTCTAGCCAGAGCAGTTAAGGAAGAAAAATAAATCAAAGGTATCCATACTGAAAAAGAAGAATTTTTTGCATATGGCATGATCCTATATAGACAAAGTCCTGAAAAAACCACAAAAATCTCCTAGAGCTAATAAACAAATTCAGCAAAGTGGCAGGGTACAAAATCAACATCCAAAAATCAGTAGTGTTTATATGCACTATTAGTGAATTATCTGAGGAAGAAATCAAGAAAAACATTCCATTTACAGTAGCAACTAAAAGAATCAAATATCTAAGAATAATTTTAACCAATGATATAAAGGAATTATATGCAGAGAACTACTAAACTTTGTTTAAAGAAATCAGATCAGCCCTAAATAAATGAAGATCATTTCATGCCCAAGTATTGGAAAATTAAATATTGTAAACATGCGAATTCTATGCAAAATGATTTATAGATTGAACACAATCCCATTAAGAATCCCAATAGCCTCTTTGCAGAAAAGAAAAAAAAACAATTATCAAATTTATTTGGAAGAATGGTCCTGAATAGCTAAAACCATCTTGAAAATGACAATCAAGTTGGAGGACTTATATTTCCTGACTTTAAAGATTATTACAAAAGCACAGTGGTCAAAAAATCATAGTTCTGGCACAAGGATAGTCATATCCAATGGAATAAAATTAAGAGTCCAGAAACAGGCCTTCATATTTTGGTCAATTCATTTTTGTCAAGACTGCCAAGTCCATTCAATTGGGAAGAATTAGTCTCTTCAATAATGGTATTAGGGGAACTAAACATCCATATGCAATTAAAAAAAGATGAAGAAGGGGAGCACTGGTGGTTCAGTAGCAGAATACTTGCCTTCCATGCAGAAGACCAGGGTTTGATTCCCAGACCATGCACCTCCCCCTAAAAATGAAGGAGGACCCTTATCACACAATATATATAAGAATTAACTCAAAATGGATCAAACACCTAATATAAGAATGAGAACTATGAAACTCTTAAAAAAAGAATATGTAGAGAAGCAGCTTCAGGACCTTATGGTGAGCAGTGGTTTCCAAGACTTTGCACCCAAAACCCAAGCAACAACTGAAAAAAATTAATAAATGGAACCTCCTCAAAAAAAACAAAAAACAACTCCCCATTAAAAACTTTAATGCTTCAAAGGATTTTGCCAAGACAATGAAAAAACAGCCCACTTAATGGGAGAAAATATTGGAAACAGCATATCTGAAAAGGATTTAACATCCCTTAATTGTAGAATATATAACAAATACTAGAATTCAACAATAAAAAGATGAACAACCCAATTTAAAAATTGGCAAAAGACTTAAATAAATGTTTCTCCAAAGAAGATATACAAATGGCTAAAACAAGCATGCAAGAAAGTGCTCAACATCACCAGCAATTTGGAAAGTGGAAATCAAAACCACAATGAGATACTATCCCACGCCCACAAGAATGTCCACTAATAAAAAATAGAAGAGAAAATTACAAGTATTGGGGATGATGTGAAGAAATAGGAACACTTATTCATTGATGGTGCGAATGTGAAATGGTACAGCAACTGTGGAAGGCTATTTGGCCATTCTTTACAATGCTAAGTTTAGAATTACCATTCCCTGTATAAGTATGTACCCAGAAGTGTTGAAAGCAGGGACTCAAGCCCATATTTGCACATCGATGTTCACAGTGGCATTATTCAAAATTGCCAAGAGATGGAAGCAGGCCAAGTGTTCATCCATCAGTGAATGCATAAATAAAATGTGTTACATACACACAATGGAATATTATTCAGCCATTCAAATGAGTGAAGTTCTGAAACCTGTGACAATAGGAATGACCATGAAACATAAGCTGAGTGGAGTAAGCCACACACGAAAGTACAAACATTGTATGATTTCACTGATATGAAATAATTTGAATAAGCAAACTTAGATTTGGTGTGTAGAATATAGGTTACCAGGGTCTGAGTTGAGGGTAGAGAATTGTGAGTTAATGCTTAATTTGTTCACAATTTCTATTTAGGTTGATCGTAAAGTTTTGGATATGGATTGTGGTGACAGTAGAACGTTAGTGTGGGTGTAATTAACAGCACTGAATTATATATGTGAATGAGGCTCAAAAGAGGAAATTTTATGACATACATATGTTAACTAGAATAAAATTTTAAAAATATAGAATGATATAACACAGTGAACCCCACTGTAAGTGATATACTATAGTTAATGAAATAAGCATAAAATGTTCTTTCATGCATTATAAGAAATGATTCACACTAATTCAAAGTTTTAATAGTAGGTATTATTTGGGAAAAATACACAGCCAATGTGAACTATGAACTATGCTCAATGATGCAATTTTAATATTCTTTCATCAGTTGTAAGAAGGGTACCACACTAACACAACATGTCAACAATGGGGGTATAAGGGAATCTATAATATTTTCATGATTTTTCTGTAAACTTACGACTCCTCTAATTTAACATATATAAATAACACTTTAAAAAAGATATTTTGTATAAATTATAAGAGGTTTAGCAAGGAAAACTTAAATATGTACTGTAAAGGATCTTGAGAAGGCCTAATTGAGAAAACTGAATTCATGGAATATATAAGGTTCTTCTTGAAAGATGGAGATTTCATAAGTTAAAATCTAATAGAATAGAATTTCGAGTTAAATCGTTTTTGACAAAGAAAATGTTTCTAGCTAAAAAATATACTGAACACATTTTATTTTATTTTTTTCATTTTTAAATTAAAAAAAATCCTTTTGATGCAACCTTTCTTTTGCAGTCTCTATAAGAGATCCATTTGGTCTTTAGATTTGCTTTGTTTTTCACTGAGAAGACTGAATCATTAGAAATAGAGATATCTAGATTAATTGTAAGTATGAAGATATGATGGGGCAGGCTAGAAGCCTAGTAAATGAGATGTTGGCTGTGAGAATTACTGCATAGCAAGAAGAATCACAGCAGTAAGCAACAGAAAGCAGTTTGGCTACAGGAACTATAAAGTGCCTCAGAATAGATTTTATGAGGACATGACCAAGAAACATGACCTTTATAAAGAATGCTATAAAGTTTATTAAGGGCTATAAAAGAAAATTTGAATAAACAGAGATATACACCGTATCCTTGGATTGGAATATGTAATACAAAGACAGTCAGCTTTTATCTTAATTTAAATCTCACAGACTTTTAATTTTAAAACCCTCCTATATGATTCCAAAGTTCACCCAGAAAATAAGGTGGAACAACTTTTAATATGAACAGATAAGATTTATTGAGTATTTTTATAAAATATTAAAATTTTTATTCAGCCAAAGTACAAATATAGTAAGACATGAGTAAACAGATCACATGCACACATACACATGCACACATACACACAAAGAAATTGACACTGTTATTTCTCTGCATTGAATTTAAGACAACATAAAAATAAAATCCATATGATATCAGGAAAATTTCACAAAGACATGTTTGAATATGGACAGGAACTCTGAGAAAAAGAGCTTAGTTCAACAACTTAATGTATTATATGTATAAGTGTATCTCTAATTATGATGTGCATCTAAAAATGTATCATAAAACATTGTACAATAAAAATACTAAAACTTCTAATTATGTGGATAATATTATGTGGACAATATTCTTGTTTAAAATTATTGTCACATAGGAAAAACTCTTAATTTAATTACATAAAACTTATTTTGGTATAGCAAATTGTACAACTGAGAAATATTTTAATTAAATATAATGAATACTATATTCCTTATATAAACAATTCCTGCATAATTTTAAGAAAAATAAAAAATACCATATTAGGTAAGTAAGCAAAAATAGGAACTCACAAAAGAAAATAAACAACTGAGATATATCATTCCATCGTCTATCAAATTAATTACATTTGAAAGCTCAACATAAACAGTGTTGTGAAGATGTTGAAACTTTTCTAATCAAAAAGGATTGGCATTGTAATGTGCAAATGTTTTGATACCCTTTGACTCATTCTTCTCACTTTTTGGACTCTATTAAAGAGAAGTAGTAAAAATAGCATTTTGATTTAGTAAAAATGTAGTAAAATATCATGTTGTGAAAAGTCTATTTTGATCATGATAACTCCAATATCATAAAACATCCTCAAATTATAAATAATGTTACAGTATAACCACAAAAATTAAGATGCTTTTCTTTGTTGAAAATATACACTGTCAAAATAAGGCTTTCAAAACAGGGAACACAGCATGTTCAAGTTATATTGTGTTATGTTTGAAAGTGTTTTGGAGAGAGGAAATGACAGATAAAAATAATTCCCAAAATGTGATTCAATCACTTAATCTAAAACTTACTGCTTTCACCTATTTTTAAAATATATATATATTTTTTAGTACAAAATAAGAAAGAAAATGAAAAAAGAAAAGAAAACAAGTTTGAAGAGACACGTGAGTACAAATCAAGAAAGAAAAAAGTATTTGGAAAACTCATGCAAAACACCCTGAGTGTGTGCAGCAGAGGCTATACCTCAAAAAAAATTACTATACTTTCCTATCTATCCAAGAATTTAATAAGATGTTAGACTCAAATAGGAGCAATATTTTTAAATCTTTTTATGAGTTGAATAACATGTGAAATGTGTACTCCACTCATATCAGCCAGGAAAATGTGGCTTAAATTTTTTGATAACTGATCACCTTAACACCCCTTTGTGTAATAAGGAAAATCAATATTGCCAATAAACACTATATCAATGTCTTCAGTTTTGAGCTGCCACTGTTTCATTTTTAAATGACCATTTTAATGAATGCCACTCTCAAAATTCTGTTTCCTCCTTTTTTATCCCCCCAGGGTTGTAGCTGAGTATAATGGATTTGACTGAGTTTATATTATGCTAGCAGCTAGGAGGGTCTCAGATTTGCTCCAGGAATTTTGGTTCCTCTATAGCTTATTGTTGACTTTCCTATTCACTCACAGTGTTGCTATCATTGCTCAGGCTGTTGAAGCCTCTGGGTTTTTGAACTCTGTATCTTGTCCCCTCTTTTCTCTCTTATCCGATTGTCCTTCCTATTGATTCAGATATATCCTGTCTCGCAGAGAAACTGCCACTTCCCCGAAGCGTCACCTATACTCTCTTTGGACCCATATGATTCAGACTTATATACAATAGCCCTTGGTTCCTCAGTCACTTCATCAAAACAATTATGAGGGTCCCCCCTGGTAAGGTAGCAAATCAATATTTTCCTGATGACCTCAAATAATTATTAGGGGCTTCTGAAATCTTCCACTGACTACTTTCCTGGGCACTTCTAACTAAGATCTTCAATGCCTTGATGAAAAACTGATTATTAACAACAATACTGCACCTAAATTATAGCTGTATGTTGCACATATCAACTTTATATACATAATTCATTTAATAACATGTAAAAGCTTCATTCGTAATTTTTGTTGTTTTTGTAATGTTTTCAGTTAAAAAATTATTTCAAGCATTCAATGTGGTATACTGAAATTGCAGAAACTGAAGTCAGATGGTTCTGACTTCACTGCTCACCTGAAATGTAGTTTTGGGAACCACAGAACTTTGTTTTCCAAGCACCTGTATACTGAGAGGGGAGTATGCCAAAGTATTTAGACTAGTATTTACCTTATTGAAGTGTATAGATCCTATGATGATTGTATTACTTGGCATTTTCACTCTTTAATCAAAATTTTGTCATTTTGAGTAACACGAAAAACTAAATTCTATAACAGTTGAACATTCAAGGCTGAAAATTTAAAAACCATAGTCTAATCTGAATGGCACTGCCAGATAAGTAACTTGAGGTAATTGAAGAAGTCATACCTATCCTCAATTTTTAATTTGGACAAATGCTGTTTCCTAAATCATTTAAGAAAAGCTATGTAAATGAGCTTCAAGTGTCCTGCCTCAACTTCCAATTATTTCCAAACTCCTTCTAAAAGGAATATTCTGGATAATATGTTTTACAGAACATTGAAGAGCAAGCTTTTCCACACCCTCTTTCTCAGACTTTGCCTTCAGTACCAACAGACTTAGATAAAGCCAAAGTTATTGTGATTGTTTAGGAGAGATGTCTCGTTACTGAGAGTTATTTGGCATTTATCTTCTACCTTTCTAAAGCATTTACTTATGGCTGGTCTATTTAAGATACATTGAAACAATATAAATAAGAAATCAATACAGCAGGTCCATCACCAGGTCCAGAAATTGTTGTCTAGATTGAATTGTAGTAAGCCTAATACAAAGATTTGATTTTTTTAACCAGTTCTTTTACTCATTAAAATGTTATGTGATAGCTATTTCCATTTTGCTGACCAACTCTACTTTTATCCTTTCAGTCAATTAGTCATTTATTAATATAAAAATGCATTTATATTGTATTTCTAACATAAATTTATAGGCAGAACCTAAAATTAAGTGTTCAAATATTATGCTATGTTGGGGAAAAGAGGAAACTATCTTTAATTCTTGGAGAAATCTACTAAATTAAGTATACTGGATAAAAGCTAACCAGTAACTTAAGTGACTAATTCACAAGCTTTTGCTAAAAAAAAAATCATGAACCTTTTTTCATTTAAGGAAACGTGTTGATTTAAATAGCAAAATACAATTTCACATAATTTTCAAGCTTCTGTTTATTTATATTTAAAAAATATTCAGTAAAAAAATATACTATCCAAGACTCAAAAATATTTTTGCAAAAATATATAGTAAAACCTCATTATAGACTTTATTCTAAATCATGTCATCCATTAAACTGTAAGATTTCATATTTATAAAACAATCTCAAAGAACACTTCAGTTTGCATGTGCACAATTTGTATCTAAGTACAATTTGGATTTGTGTCATACACAAAAAGGGTAGTCAAAGCCATGATGTTAATCATAAAAGGAAGGACCTTGAAATGCATTTCAGAATATTTAAATAAAATTTGGTGAAGGAATTAATTAATAAGGAGCCAAATATCAATCACAAAAGCAAAAAGAAAGAAAATGTATAGCCTAAATAATAATGCAAACCAAATAGACATAAATACAAATAAAAAAATAATTATTGGCTATGGGTTGAATCATACACTTTTTGAAATTTGACAGTTTTACTAGTGTATGAAACTAGTCATTGTTTACTGTAAATAACTTTATAAATATTTCCATTAAGATTTTTAATTCCATTGAAGGCATTGTATCTGTGCATGTCTGTTGGACAACCTTCAAATCTGCATTAGCTGATTATTTCATAGTCTGGTCAGTGTTTTTCCTACCGAATCATCAGGGTATGCAAGATTATTTATTAACCTTTAAATAATACAGATACATTTTGCTTTTGTTTAGAAATTATGGCAGTAGAACAATACGTGAACTCAAAATTGGAAATCTCCTTGTGCAACCTGAGAGATCATGGGCATTTGATTTTCTATTAGCTAATTGAATATATTTTCATAATAAATAATGAAACCAAAATAAAGATTATGTTTGCAAAGCTGAAAGAATATTGCCATGTTAATTTTAATTAAATTTGAAATGTCAGAATAAAATACCTTCTAAATTAAAATTTGTCACTTTTCCCTAATATTTAATCAATAATTTCATGACACGCATACACAATTATGTATTTTTATAAAACAAAAGAATGACATATATCATTGTATTGGTCAGCGTTCTCTAGGGAAACAGAATCTGTAACAACTATGAGATTAAAAAAAAAGTGCTCTCACATGACTGTGAGCATGGGCATGTCCAAATTCCATTGGGCAGGCTGCAAACTGTAAACTCTGATGTGGGTTTTCAGTGGATTCCCCCAGGAGAAGCTGCCCGGCTGTAATAATGATGGGAATTCACTCTTCTGACTGCTGAAATCACTGTTTTTCCTTTTAAAACTTTCAACTGATTGGATGAAATATCTCTCATTTTTGAAGAAAATCTCCTCTGTTGATTGTAGATGCAATCAACCAGAACTGCAATCAATTTACTGATATTTTAAGTCCACAAAATGTTTTCATAGTAACAGTCAGGCCAGTGCTAGCTTGACCGAACAACTAGACACCATCACCTGGCCAAGTTGACACATGATCTTAATTATCACAGGCAACCTCTTGTCAAATTGGCAGCCATAAACCATATTTAAACAATACTTAATCTCATCCCCTCATGTGGTATTTCTCTTAGCAGTCTGGCAAGCCAAGACAAGACTCAACAAAGCTGTTCAATTAATTTAATTGTGAATTTAGTCAAATTGCTAACTGAGGTACAGAAAGGATTGAAAATATATACATACAGAACACTGATTTTTAAATTTCTTTTATGAAAAATGTTTTCAATAGGGGATTTTATTCTGGGGCAGGTTTCTGCCAAATTATTGTTGTTTCACTCATGCAGAAAAGCTTGATAAATTATGACAAAACCAATATGACCCTTTAAATTGCCAAGCTTGCGTTAGTTTAAGGTGAAGTCATCATTTACTCATCTGCTTCCCATTATGTTCATAACGTCACTCTAAAATGTTACAGTGGATTGTATACAGTTTCCTTATTCATCAATTACCAAAACCCCTTCTGAAATTTGTGATTTTCCAGTAATGATTTAGTTACTTAATTTTTAAGGAATAAATATACCTAATTTATGTAAATCTTCTGGGTGATCCAAATCCTACATAGTGTGATTGTAAATAAAATTCATGGATGTAAGTACGGATAGATAGAAGGATAGACGTACACACAGGGAATATAGACAGAATTATACGTAAGGAAAAGGGATACATTCTTCTTTGGATTCCCTTCACATGCTCTTTACACAAATATATACATATAAACACGCATTTACCTCCTCAGTACATGGCAGTTTGAGATATGGAGAGATGAAATGTATGTATTTACTGCAATTCATTGTAGACATACGAATAAAATAATTTTATCAATTTCTGTTAAGACTTTTCATTAGGTGTATTATATTTGTTTTCTAAAAAATTACTCTCATTTACATTGAGTGATAAAATGAATTTCTCATTGCTGAGAGATAAAACAGAATATAGATGATTTTGTGAAAAAATATATATAAAATTCTAGATGAAACATTCCAATTAATAAATTAACCTTCTACAATATAACAGTGCAAGTATAAATATTTATGCATACCCGTATGTATTTATATTTATGTATTTATATTTTATATATACCTACATACATATCTGTATATACCACAATATATTTTAAAGTTGCTACTTCTCCTTTATTCATATTGTGCTCAGTTTTAGTTGTTGTCCATACCATATATTCATAATCAATATAATCATTTGCTTAATTATTTATTTTAATTGATATATATTAAATATTCATACATCATGGTATCATTCAAACTGTACAATCAGTGGTTCACAATATTATCATATAGCTGTGCATTTACTATCACAATCAACTTTTTTTCTTTTTTGTGAAAAATAATGTATATACAAAAAAGCAATAAATTTCAAAGTGTGTTACGACAATTAGTGGTAGAACAGATTACAGAGTTTGGTGTGGGTTAAATTCCACAGTTTCAATTTTTAGTTCTAGCTGATCTAAGATACTAGAGATTAAAAGAAATATCAATATAATGATTCAGCAAACATACTCATTTGTTAAACCTACCTTCTCTGTACAACTCTACCTTAGAATGGGCATAGCCCAGATACCCCTAAAGAGTGGGAGAAAGATCAAAGGTAATATAATCATAATAATTAAACTTTATTTGAAATGTGTTATTACAAAGAGTGTATCTCCTTTATATGGTATCCAGTGTTTTTGCTTATTTGTTCATTTGTCTTTATATCTGTAGCTTCAGGAGCTTCAATTGAAGGTGATATCATACAAAATGGAGAAAATATTCCCCAAGGACTCAGTGCATTCTGCTGTTTTATTCTGAAATCCAGAAATGCTCAATTTTATCTTGTTGTAAGGAAACAAATGTCGACTTGAACAAATGCTACATGTGAAAAAATATTAATCACTCTGTTTCCTAAACACAACCATGTACAATGTGAACAATGATATAGTCTTATTAATAATTTGTGAATGTAATAATTAATATTTTTTCAAAATATTAATAAATTCCATGGCAAATAGATGTACTTTTAAATCCCAATTTTATTATCTATTTATGTACTTAGACAAATTAAGTTTGACTATCATTATCATTCATTGTATGTAATGGGCATTAGCATCAATAATGCCAAGCTTTCAAGCCTTTTTGAAAATTAAATAACTATGGTGTATTGCAATGTATTGCACCTTATGAGTAATCTCACAAGTAGTGTGTGAGTAATTTCAGAATATTTGTGCAGTTATTCTTGATTTTATCTTGGACTCTTTAGGGTATAATTTCCTTAAGAGTCCTTCTTTTTATTTATTTTTATTATTTTTAATTTTTTCACAGGTAGGCACTGGGAATCGAACTTGGGTCTCCCGTGTGACAGGTAAGAACATTGCCTGCTGAGCCATCATGGCCCACACCCTTCCTGTCAGCTAGTATTCACTCCTTTTCCTACTGTGTATGTCAGTCTTCAGTTTGAGATAAGAGGGGATAATTTTCCTCTTAAAATTCTCTTTCCTCTTATACTAAGGGATATCGAAGAGGAAAGAACCAAGAAAAAAATCACATCTCCTCTGAACTCATCACTGCCAGAAGAAATGTCATTTGTATTTTTAGCATTAGGGTATATGTTTTAGAAACCCAATGCAAGAATTCTTAAGATGTGTTTTGCGATATATCTTCTTCTTATAGTTCCAGTAAGACTATTTAGGTATCATTTTGCCTTAAATAAGCTAAACCTTGTTAAATACTCCTTTTAGATTACAACAGTAAAACATTCTTATTAAGCAAGTGAAAAGCTGTAATAAAATATGTATAATGGAAAAGCTATTACTTACACCAGGTAAATGAGGGAGACAGTTTGATACTTTTGTGTTATCCTGTCAAAACCTACTATAGATTTCTGTTTGTTCATACATATATATACAATCGTCAATACACACACACACATATACACCAGTTTATGTATTTACCTTTATCAAATTGCAAGCATATTAGAAGCCAATTTTTTGCAACTAGCTTCACAATATTAAAAAATGAATATATGTGATGGATTTATTTTTTCAGTTTTGCATGTGCCTATTCATTTTATTTTTTGGAGAAGTTGTGGATTTACAAACAGTCATGGACATAATGTAGGATTCAAATATCCCACCCCACCACCGACACCCTGTATCAGTGTGGATCATTTGTTTCAATTGTCAATAGCACATTTTTGCAACTTTATTATTAATTAAAGTCCATGGTTCAATGTATGACTCTCTGTGTAGTATAGTTTCATGGATTTTTAAAAGTTTTATTGTTGCTCTACATGCATTCTCCTTTTAATAACATGAAGATAAATATTTTAGTACTGTTAATTGCATTCACAATGCTGTGCTATCACCAGCATACATTAACAAAGCATTTTTATTATTCCAAATAGAAATAAGCCTTAACTTGGCTTTCCCAATCCCCAAACCATTCTGTGGTAATTGACATCTAGATTCTAACTCTATGAATTTGCTTATTTTGATTGTTTCTTACTAATAAAATCCATAGAATAATTGTCCTTTTGTGTCTGTCTGTTTCACTGAAAAGGCGGTCTCCAAGTTTCATTCATTTTGTTGTATGTATCAGGACTTCCTTCCTTTTTATGGCTGAGTAATATTCCATTGCACATATATACCATAGTTTACCTATTCACTGATTTATAGACATATGTTGTTTTTATCTTTTGACAATTGCAAATAATGTGGCTATAAATATTGGTATGCGGATATCTGAGTCCCTGCTCTCAATCTTCTGGTTGTATAGCTAATAGAAGGATTGAAATGTCATATTCTAGTTCTATATTTAGCTTTCTGAAAAGCCACCAAACTGTTTTCCATGATAGCTGCACCATTTTACATTGCCACAGTAATGAATGTGCTCCTATTTCTCTGCATTCTCTCCAATGCTTGTTATTTTCCATTTTCTTAAATAGCAACCATTCTAATGGGTGTGAAATGGTATACCATTGGGGTTTTAATTTGCATTTTCCTGATAGCTAATTATGTTGAGCAGCTTTTCATGTGCCTCCTGGCCATTTGTACATTTTCATTGGAAAGATGTCTAAGGCTTTTCTGCATTGTAAATTGGGTTGTTTAACTTTTTGTGGCTAAGGTGAAAGGTTGCATTAGGTATTCTGGATATTTATCCATTATTGGATTTGTGGTTTGCAAATATTGCCTCCCATTGTATTGCTTGTTGTGGTAGTTAGATTCAGTTGTCAACTTGGCCAGGTGAAGGTACCTAATTCTGTTGCTGTGGACATGAGCTGATAGTATATGAACCTCATCTGTTGCTGATTACATCAATAGTAGGCTCGGAGGGTGCCTGCTGCAATGAATGACGTTTGACTTAATTGGGTGCTGCTTAAATGAGAGAACGCAACGTAGCACAGCCCAAGCAGTTCAGCATACCTCATTTCAGCACTCACAGCTTAGCCCAGGCCTTTGGAGATGCAGAAAGGAATCACCCCAGGGAAAGTTGTTGGAACCCAGAGGCCCAGAGAGAAGGCCAGCAGAGATTACCATGAGCCTTCCCACATAAGAAAGAGCCTCAAATGAAACTTAACTGCCTTTCCTCTGAAGAGCTAATGAAATAAATTCCCTTTTATTAAAAGCCAATCTATCTCTGGTGTGTTACATTCTGGCAACTAGCAAACTAAAACACTTGTCATTTTACTTTTGCAATAAATTCCTTTGATTAGCAATTTTTTTTTAATTTTGATGAGTTCCCATTTATCTATTTTCTCGTTTTTTTTTTTTTTTTTAATTTTCAATGTAAAGTCTAAGACTATTGCCCAATACAAGGTCCTCAAGATGTTTTTCTGTCTTCTTCCATGAATTCAATGGTTTTAACTCTTTTAAAGTCTTTGATCCATTTTGAATTGATTTTTGAACATGATGTGAGATGGGGTCCTCCTTTTTCTTTGCAAATGGAGATCCAGTTTTTTCCCAGCACCATTTTTGAACAGACATTCTTTCTCAATTGAATGATCTTTTCCACCTTGTCAAAAATCAGCTGTTCCTATATTTGAGGGTTTATTTCTAAATTCTCTCTTTCATTCCATTGGTCTATCTGTTGTTCCTTATGCCAGTACCATGCTACTTTGATTATTTGTGGGTTTGCAGTATGTTTTGATAGAGAAGTGTTAGTCCTTCAACTTCATTTTTCTTTTCAAGATGGTTTTGTTATTTAGGGCCCCTTGTGCTTCCATATAAATTTGATGATAGGCTTTTCCATTTCTGCAAAGAACTTTGTTGGAATTTGGCTTGGGATTGCATTGAATCTTTAAATTGCCTTGGGTAGTATTGACATTTTAATGATATTTAATCTTCATATCCCTGAAAATGAAGTGCCCTTCCATTTACTTAGATCTTATTTGAGTTATTTAAGCTATGTTTTGTTGTTTTCTGTTATAAACCTTTACATTCTTGGTTTGATTCATTGTTAATAATTTGATTCTTTTAGCTGTTATTGTGAATGGATTTTTTTTTCATCTCCTTCTAATTGTTCATTACTTATGTATAGAAACACTACTGGCATTTGGGTGTTAAGTTTGTACTCTGCCATTTTTTTTTTCAAATGACTTTCTGCATCAGTTGACACAAATATGCATTTTTTCCCACCTCATTCCGTTAATGTGTATATTAAATTAATTGATTTTCTTATATTAAAGCATCCTTACAAAGGATGGGTAAATCACACCTCATCATGCTATATAACACTATTTTACTATGCTCTGTATTTGGTTTGCTAATATTTTTTGAGTGTTTTTACATCGAATTTCATAAGAGATATTGGTCTGTATTTTCTGTGTTATCTTTATCTGACTTTAGTATGAGGGTGATGTTGGCCTTGTAGAATGAGCTAGGGAGTGTCCCTTGTTCTTCAATATTTAGGAAGATTATGAGCAGAATTAGAGTTGTCCTCTTGGAATGTTTGGTAATATTCCCCCTAGGAAGCCATCTGTTCTGGATCTTTTTTTATTTAGGAAGTTTTTGATTACTGATTGAATTTCTTTACTAGAAATTGCTTTGTTGTGCTTTTCTATGTCAAATTCAGTCGATGTAGGTAGGTAGTATGTGGTTTTCTAAGAATATGTCCATTTAATCCACATTCTCTAATTTATTGGCATGCAGTTGTTATTGTATCCTTACTAGTCTTTTTTAAATTTCAGTATGACTGGTATGAATGCCTCCCATTTCATTTCTCATTTCATGTATTAGCATTTCCTCTCTTTTTTTTAAATCAGTCTAGCTAAAGGTTTGTCAATATTATTGATCTTTTAAAAGTACCAACTTTGAGTTTGTTGGTTTCTCTACCATTTTTTTTTCTTTTTCTTTTCTATTTCATGTATCTCCACTTTGATTTTTGCTTCCTCCTTCCTTGTGCTAACTTGAGCTTGTTATTCTCTACTTCTTTTAGTTCTTTCAGTTTTGAGGTAAGGTCTTGTATTTGAAGGTGTTCTTAGTGTAGGTATTAGAGCTATAAATTTCCCTCTCAACACTATGTTCACTGAATCCTATAAATTTTGATATTTTGCATTTTAATTTTCATTTGCCTAATATATATTCTAATTTTAGTTGTGATTTCCTCAAACCCATTAATAATTTAAGAATATGTTGTTTAATTTCCTCATATTTGTGAATTTTCCCTTTCTCCCACTGTTACTGATTTGTAGCTACATTCCATTTTGGCCAAGGAAACTACACCGTATGATTTCAATATTGAAACTTATTTTATGACTTTTATCCTGGAGAATGATCCATGTGCATTCAAAAAGAATGTATCTTCTGTTTCCTTTGAGTGCAGTGTTGTACACATGTCTGTTAAGTCTAATTGGTTTAGTCTATCACTCAGTGTTCTAGCCATTATTGATAATAGTGTATTAGTGTTTCCTACTATTTATGTAGAACCATCAATTTCTCCCTTAAAATCTGTCAGTATTTGCTTCATATATTTTGGGACTCTACGTCTGATGCATATATATTTTTAATTGATGCATGTTTCTGTTTAATTTTCCCCTTTATTAATGTACACTTTATTGATTGCCTCATAGCTGTTTTGGACATAAAGTCTATTTTACATGATGTTGGTATAGCCACCCTAGCTGTTTTTTAGTTATAACTTTAATGATATATATTTTTTCTATCTTCCCCTCTCATTTTACTGGCATGTTTGACTTCAAGATGTAATTTTGAGGGTGGGCCACAGTGGCTCAGCAGGCAAGAATGCTTGCCTGCCATGCCAGAGGACCTGGGTTCGATTCCTGGTGTCTGCCCATGTTAAAAAAAAAAAAAAAAGATGTCATTTTGAGAAAGCACAGAGTAGGTTCAGACTTTCTTATCCAGTCTGATAATCTCTGACTTTTGACTGAAGTATTTAATCCATTTAAATTTAAATGTTGCTTTTGATAATACAGGACTTTCATCTTCCATTTTGCTATTTAGCCTTTCGTAAGTCTTATACCTTTTTTCTTTTAACTTCTACTAAATTTTATTTTCATATTTATTTGCTTTTTGTTGTTGTAACATATTGGTTGCTTTCTCATTTGTATTTGGATATATTTTTCATCTCTTTTCCTTGCAGTTGCCATGGAGTTAAGGTTTTACACCTTAAATATAAAACAATCATAGTTGGTTTTATTCCAAATTAACTTAAATAGCATACACATTTATTTATCCTCTACCTCACCATCCCCCCACCATGTTTTTGTTACCACCTATATCTTTGTACAATTTATGTCCAAAACCTAGATTTATCATTAATTTATAGTATAAATTAACTGATATAATTTATATCATTTTAGTACCCAAGGAAAGTAAGAAGTAAATAACATAGCAAACAATACAGTACAATAATTCTGGCATTTATAATTACTCCATGGTTATCTTGATTGCAGGTTTTTATTTCTTTATGCCATTTTGAATCACTGTCTAGTTTCTTCCTTTTCAGTCTGAGGAATTCCCTTTAGCATTGTTTGTAGGACAGGTCTCATGGTGATAGACTCCTTCAGTTTTTGTTTCTCTGAGAATGTCTTAATCTCTCTCACATTTTTTGAGAGTTTCACCAGATATAAAATGCTTGTCTCCTAGTTGCTTTCCTTCAGCATCTTAAGTGTTTCAAGCCGCTGCTTTCTTGTCTCCATGGTTTCTGTTGATAACTTGACTGCCCATTCTAAATGGGACTCCTTTGTGCATAGACATTGCTTTCCTCCCCAGCTTTCAGAACTCCTTGCCATTTGAATTTGTGCACTCGTCAATATGTAATAGGGTGTGTTTTCATCTTTTTATCTTGTTTGATGTTGTTCTCTGGCCTTCTTGGATATACATATTCACATCTTTTGCTAAGAATGCTAAGTTTTCTGTCATTATTTCTTTAATTTTTTTTTTTTTTTTTTTTTTTTTTGGTAACCGGATGGTGAAAAGACAGGGGTTTTCTTGAGCTTTAGGTCTCCAATCAGGAATGTCTGCGTGAAGCAAAGTCAATGTACACGGTTTTCCCTATCTTTCTAGGGTTGTGTCTTATCCTGGGCTTTTGCTTGTTAGTTGTTTTGAAGTGTCCCTATTTACAGGAGAATGATGGTCCCATTTTTTTCCCAGGAGACTGACCTTCCCCTCAGGTATTTGAAGCTAGATGCCTTTGTCCCAGACTGTCTTCTCTATAGCTTTATTTTTCCCTTTTTAAACATGGGCAGGCACTGGGAATCGAACCCACTGCCTGCTGAGCCACCGTGGCCCACCCCATATTCTATAGCACTTTATAGGATTTTTGTTGTCTCAGGCTGGGACCCATAAAGGGAATGCAGATGAATTCCAAAATGACTAGGGAGGGGATCAGATTGTGCATCATATTCTTCACTGAACATGCTCCAAAGCGGTGTTCCCTGGCTTGCCCCACAAATGCAGCCCTTTGGCTAACTCTCCCCCACAGCTCTAAGGAGGTGTTGCATCTTTCAATATCCACTGCCTCCACCCTGTCCAATGACTCCCACTGCCTTTGTCAAGGGAAGCTTGAAATAAAAATTCCCCTCAAAGTCTGGTATGTAAATTTGCTAGTCAAAAGCCATGATTAGTCATCAACCATTTCCACCCCTATTCTAGCAGAAGAAAGTTTTTATATCCCTTTCTGTCACCAACAGCTAGCCTTGGTCTGGATCCCTGTAGCAGGAGCCTGCCATGAGTGTGGGGGATGGGCATTAGTAACCACTTTGTGAATAAAGTAATTTACAGTTCTTTACTGTAATCTATCAATCTCTTTTTCATGCTTTTCCCTGGGTGATGTACATTGTTCTTGGGACTCTGGGGTATCTAAATAGTTGTTTTAGAGTTCTTGTCTGCTTTAATATTTGTTTTAGTGGGAAGACTGAGTCCTAGTACTCTCTAATGGGCCATCTTCCCTGTAAGGTCACATCTGTTGATTTGGCAAAATGCATTTCTTAATATTTTATACGTTCTGTTCTTGTCCTAGATTTATTTTAACCACTCCTTCTTGAGATGCTAGCTGTCATATTGGGAAAATGCATTGAATTTGTGTATTTACTCCAGCAATTTTGCCAGACTCTCAAAATAAGTCTTATCACTTTTAGATTGAACTACTTGGTATTCCTAAAAATCAAAATATCAGAAAACAAACACAGAATTTTCTACTTGATTCTTGAGGACATTGTTGAAAAGTAATGGAAATGGAAGATATTTCAAAGTCCTGATTTAAAATAAAGCAAATTTATTTAGTCCTATATTAGAATAAGATTTGCAAATTATTTTATATAAAAGTTTTTTATTATATTTAAGACATTTTATTTTTAAGTTTTTAAAACGTTTAGAATTAAGGACAGCTGCTGCTTTTTTTTGTTCTAAATAATTTTCAACATTTTCCAATGTGATTATTATTTTATTACTTAATACAATTAAAGATTTTATATTTATGGATCCAAAAATGTACAGAATCAAGAAAGGTTCATAAACTTGGTCTATAGGCTGGTTTTATAAAGTGTCTGTTATTTATGTGTGCATGTGTATGTTTTTCAAAGCGTAATTGTTTTTAATTATTTTGATTTCCTTTTTTTTAAATAGAGGCTGAGCTTACACTTTTGTTTATGGAAAAATATTGCACACATTTGCATTAAAATTCTGAGTTTTCTGTTGTTTTACCCAATTCCTTTCGTGTTCAAATGACTTTTTAAAATATAGTCTGAAATGTAGAATTATTTAAATTAAAAAAGCCTTTGTAAGATATTAATTTATTGGATTGAGTGGGCAATATTAGAAGTTGCTTGAATGCTTAATATGTTGTGTATATATCATTGTGTTTAAATTATTGATGAGATGGTAGAAACAAAAGTGAATGAGGCTGGAATAATTTACCTGAATAGAATTTGTGGGCAT
Source organism: Tamandua tetradactyla (assembly GCF_023851605.1). Lineage (NCBI taxonomy): Eukaryota > Metazoa > Chordata > Mammalia > Pilosa > Myrmecophagidae > Tamandua > Tamandua tetradactyla. Next base: position 60,306,095 of record NC_135345.1, read on the forward strand.
CTCCTCTGTCTTTATTCTTGCTGTTATATGACATTATGACAAACTGGAGTCGACCAATTTGGTGTGTTATGTAAATATAAAACACATAAGTCGTCCTTATTATAACTCAATTTTCATGATAATTACGTAGTGAACACTAATTTTGATCAGTGCATCTTTAAATATTTAAATTGATGTTTGACATCAACATGAATTATTTCCTGTATAAGTGAACACCTTGAGTGATGCTCTCAGTTAGTTATTACCTCATCTTTGCATAAATAAAAAAATTTAATACGAAAATATCACCTAAGCACATCAAACTAAGCTACAAAAATAAATAAAGATGATTTTACTACAAAGTAGAGTATTTGTGGGGACAATATGTGCTGCTTTGAATGTATTATATGCCAGTTGCTAAAAGAATTTATGACACATAGAAAATGATCAAACAAGTATATAAGCATGATCACTACGCAGTTTGTTTGATTTAGTTCCAACTGCATTTCCATTACCCACTACAACATCTGGCTCAGAATAAGGTCTTCATGATTATTTGTTGAACGAATGAATCAATATGTGAAAGAATCAATAAATGCATATGCTGCTATCCTCCTTATATAAAAAGATTGCATGAATGGAAGATCAAAATGAATGTCTGGATTCTTAGATTATTTTGGGGAATGGGGAAGAATTTAAATGACAACAAGTATAGAAACTCTGTAGTATATCTTTTATAATATCTGTATTATTCTGTATCCAGTTTTCAAATTTATAAACTCAGTAAAGAGATATTTTGTTGAAAACTAATAACTGCATTTCATTATTTCATTTTTCATTTATCAGATTCAATAAAGATACAATGATTCATATTCTATTACTTTAATAGTTGACATGATTTCCTTCTATAAATCACAAATCCTAGAATTATCTATAACCTAAGGATCATAGTTATTTTAAATCACAAATGCAATATAAAAGCACCCATTATTCTTGTATATAGGCTATCTTATATTTATTATTTACTAATTTATCCCTCCAAGAGAAATTGAGAGACTGAGAAAGTACTAAAGTTACCATTTCTGATAGGAATCCACGAAGCAACAATTTGACTAAACAAAAAAAAGAAAAATTAATAATCTAAATCAAATATAGGAAAAAGAAAGTAAAAACAATAACAACAAACAGAAAATGCAAAATCTAACAAGTAAAAACAAAGGCAAAAATTGAAAATTATAGCCTTAGTTGATATAAAGGTAAACAGACCACAATGAGTACTTCCAGCGAATTATGAAGAGAACCACAACATCAAAAGTAGATGAATTTACCATAAAATAAAAAAAAAGATGTATTATAAAATAAATGAATGAAATTTGTAAGTTACAGGAGCCATTGTAGCGAGTTAGCTCAATAGATCAGAAATTATATAAAATTCAGAAATGGATAAAATTTATGTAAAATTATAGTAAATGTGTATGTAGTGACTTGGTGCATGGCTCTGGGGACAACTCTATAGATAAGGATACTGTTCTGCCACTAGTCAACTCTATGAAATTGACAAGTTGCTTACTATCCCTCTGCCTTAAAATAATGGTAACTATACCATATGGCTGTGGATACTACCGAATATGTCTAGCGCAAAACACAGTTTGGCACCACGTAAGAAGTTTATAAAAATTAGCTATTATTCCTGCTATTGAAATAAGAATTGGATATTTGCAGTCCTCACAAAAATCTTCATGTGTATGAATATGGTAGAATAGAAAGGAGATTCTACTGTGCAATTTTATTTGTTTGTTTAGTTTTGTTTGTAAAAGCCTAAGCCTTATGGGAATCTAGTTTCAAATAAAATGAACTAAAATGATCACTTCAAGATATATTTTACTTTATGGCATGCTTTATTTTGTTTGAGAAGGGAATCTCATCGATATTCTGGTAAACTCTCCCTATAAAATACACATATAATGAAACTATACTACACTAAATGTATCTTAAATGCATATAAATATATCAGTGTTAAAGTACTATATCATAATGATTTTATAATAACTTGATGATTCCATTTATCTAGTGATTTCGAAAATCACGAATTTCAAAGACTGGCAAAATTAAAAATAATTGTTAGACACTACTAAACATGTAATATATATGTCACACACTTATTTTAGGTATATTCTCTGATTTCCAACTCTCTAAAGCATCGTAGACACTGAATCATTGATTCTTAGATAAAACTGAACACACACAACCATGCAAACCTGAGTCCCAGGGTTGTACCTTTATATACACATTCATATAGTTAATGTAATTCTACTACAGCCAATGAGAAATAATATCTTGCACTAAGAAGATATTCTAGGAATCAGACTAAGTGTTTTTACTTTCACTTTCTCAATAAAACATTAATTTTATTAATATTAATAAAAATCCAAGGTAACAATACAGCATCTAAAACCCATGTCTGTCTAACTCTGAGTTCATGGCCTCAACAACTAAACTGCTGTAAGAAGCAGCAAGATTCAGACCTGGCTCTTCTGGTTGTAGAGCCTCCTCTTTTATGACATTGCACCATTTTTGTACACCTCTTCTCTGACTTCAAACTTAGATGCCATACATGAAAATTCAAAAATCAACTGAATAAGATATGGAAATTTCATGTTCTGTACTCAATTATATGCAAATTACCTAAAATACCTATTTCAAGAAGGTATTCATGATAATAATGTCTGAGAACTAGGTGTTAATTCTAATATAAATAAATTTGTTGTTATAAAATGTCTCTCATTTAAATTTTGTCTTGTGAGAAATCATCTTCATTTCCTTCCATAAGTATTTTTTTTGAAGTTTCTCCTAGGATGAATAAAAGTGAGCATTCTAGTGAAAGAATGCTTTATTTAGGATAATAAAATTAATCACTCCTACAATTCTCTGGGAATTTAAGATCTTTAAAGGAGAGTAAAAATTTTAGAACCCATAAAACTATGGAATTTGCTTTAGATTTGCTTGTATCTTTAAAAGTCTCTTTTAATTGCTATGACAGTTAAGATTATTGCAAACTTCCTTGACTCAAAATGGGATTTTTATCTTTTGCCGCTGCCTCCTGCTTTTTTAGCTAAGAAAAGCTGAATTATAATACAGAAAAAATTATTTTAAACTTTAGCAAATAAACCTAAAAACATTGCTCAAGTAGACTCATTTGAATATTTCTTATGAAAGCAGTTCTTTTCTTGGGTGTGAGAATGTGCTCTTTGATTGTTAGTGACTCTTTTTCATATATGCCAATTGGTCCTCTGTTTAGAATTAAAATAGAATCTTTTATGGTGAAAAATCATCTGGCAATATGCAGCTTCACCATTTAAAATACAAAAAACACAAAATTATATGTTGCCCTTGGAAAATACAAACAATTTTCACAATTGAAACAATTCAGCTTGCATTGGCAATTTGACCAATGGTGAGGAATCAAAAATATGAGGAAGAAGGAAGAAAATGCAAAGTGCTACCTAAAACCGAAAATAAACTTGAGAAAATGGCCCTAAAATTTTGATAATAATTCTCTGGCTTTAGCATCTCATTGGGAAGGATGCCCAACAAAAGGCAGCATAAGAACTGGAAAAGAAATAATATCAGGAAACACAAATATTTTATAATTAGGAAATTAATATATCCCTCTACAAATATTTATTGAAGTTATAATAAATGAAATTAACAAAGGAAGTATAAAGGAAACTCTGGATATGTGTAATTTAGCTCATTAGTATTACATAGTTAAGAATTTTTGAGAAAATGGTTGGCATCATTATTGTTCTATTTGTGTATTAATAAATGGCTCTAATGTAAAATGAAGCATTTTAGTTGGAAGAGCACAGAGATTAGAGTGTGTAAATTTGAATATATCTATGGAAATATGGGGTAAATTTTAACTTCTCAGTTTATATTCCCTCATTTCTCTTAATTTGTATTAGTTCCAGGTTTTGGTAGGATAAAAACTAAAGAAAATATTTAATGTACATGCTATATAAATATGCCAGTATGCAGAAAAACTTTGTTATTGTCAAATAATTTCAGTGTGTATCCTAATCTCTATTTCAATGGTAATCCATGTGCTGGGCTTTGGACACATCACATCATACTGTCTTTGTGGACCTCGATCTTTACATTTTTGTGGGGAGGGGTGCATGGTCCAGGAATCAAATCTGTGTCTCCTGCATGAAGGTGAATATCTAACACTGAACCACCCGTGCACCCAAATTTTTACATTTTAGAAAGCAGAAATTTGAACTAAATTAAGGATACTTAATTAGGAATGAGAAGCAAATTATGTTGATAAAGTTTTTCAAAATGTCCCCATGCTCATTCCCCACAGACACACATGTTTACATCCATGGTGATTATTTAATTCATTTGGACTGGAGGGTATTCTGAAGTGAATTTTGAAAACTTTCCCCTCTTAGCTCTAATATGCTCACTGGGATAGAGATCTATGGACCTCTTAATGTCCTTTCCAGCTCTCACAGCCTATGATGCTATGCCATTCAAATGGCATTATAGAAAATTGTACTTCTGGCCAAGACAGAGTTATGGTGGTCAGCTTTACTTTCCATCTGAGAAAAAAAAAAGAAAGATAATTTATGGAAAAAAATAGTTTTAAGCATATTGATTATCAGGCAGCAACAAAAAAAAAAACAGTGATCCCTGAGAGATGGGAACAAATGAGATGAGAACTACAATAGCAAAGATGATTACCTATAGTGAATTTCCAGCAATGGCACAGTGAAAGAGCTTAGCAGCGCCCCTAATCTGATTTGCAGAGATGGCCCTGGGAGTCCATGGTGGTCATGGTGGTTAGTTTACAAGGAAGACAACATGGAAAGAAGGGAAGTGATAAGAAATCACTGGAAACCTAAAATTAGTGGTTCTAATTCCTTAACTGAAGATCGATTGGTAGTTAGGAGTGAAGAAGTTACCTAAAGCCAGGGAAAGATTACCTGAAATATATGGAATATAAAATACCTAGAGTTCACACATTACCTCTAGTTTCCCATCGGCAAGTGCTCAAGACCTTATAATTCACAGGGCATCCTGTGGACTATTTAAAAGGATTTCCCTTCCACATAGGAGACCTGGGCTGGATTCCCAGACCATGTACTCCCCTCCCCACCAAAAGAGGGATCTGCCTAAGTAGTGGGGTAAAGTTAACTTTAGATTACTATTGCTTTGATCTTCCTAGCTTAGAGAAACTCCTGAAAGAATAAAATTGTTTACATGTAATTTAGCTATATCCCATAATAAAATGTATTTATTTATTTGTTTAGGGGTACATGCTATGGAAATTGAACCCAGGTCCCCTGCATGGAAGACGAGCATTCTACCACTGAACCACCATGCAGCCCAAAAGCTTTATTTTTAATAGTCAAAATTAAAAACTATTTTAATTTTTTTTAATTTATTTATTAATTAAAAAAATAAAGAAACAAAATAAAACAACATACATAATCAGTAATTCACAATATCATCACTTAGTTGCATATTCATCATTTCTTAGAACATTTGCATTAATTCCGAAAAAAAAATAAAAAGACAATAGAAAAAGAAATAAAACGAACACAGGAAAGAAAAAAAAAAAGATTATACCTACCATACCCCTTACCCCTTGCTTTCATTGATCACTAGCATTTAAACTAAATTCATTTTAGCATTTGTTACCCCTATTATTTATTTTTATTCCATATGTTCTACTCCTTTGTTGACAAGGTAGATAAAAGGAGCATCAGACACAAGGTTTTCACAGTCACACAGTCACATTGTGACAGCTGTATCATTATTCAATCATCCTCAAGAAACATGGCTACTGGGACACAGCTCTACATTTTCAGGCAGTTCCCTCCAGCCTCTCCATTACATCTTGAATAACAAGATGATATCTACTTCATGCATAAGAATAACCTCCAGGATAACCTCTTGACTCTGTTTGGAATCTCTCAGCCATTGACACTTTGTCTCATTTCCTTCTTCCCCCTTTTGGTCGAGAAGGTTTTCTCAATCCCTTGATGCTAAATCTCAACTCATTCTAGGGTTTTTCTCAATCCCTTGATGCTGAGTCTCCGTTCATTCCAAGATCTCTGTCCCACATTGCCAGGAAGGTCCACACCCCTGGGAGTCATGTCTCACGTAGAGAGGGGTAGGATGGTGAGACTGCTCATTGTACTTATTTTAATTGAAATAGTTAAATAGTCCATTCTTATGTAGATGGACATCTGGATTATTTCCAGAATATTTGACTATAGTTCCTAAGTAGTCAAATATTCTGGAAATAATCCAGATGTCCAGCTACATAAGAATGATATAATGGAATACCACCCGTAATAAAAATGAATGATTCATTGATACACACACCACCATAAATAGATCTCTAAATAATTATGCTGATTGAAAGAATCCAGACCAAAATAGTTCAGATTTTATAATTCCATTTATTTAAATTCCAGAAAATGTGAATAATTTTATGGTAAAAGAAAGCAGATCCACAGTTGTCTGGATAAGGATGATTAGAGAAGGGAGAGGGCCAAACAGAGGCCTGAGTAGTGGTCACGCATATCACTTGCTTGTAGTAAGGGTTGCACAGGTGTATACACACTTCAAAATTTTGGAGTTTATTTTACATTGATTACACCTCAATAAGACTGCTAAATATAAGCAAAGCACTGCAAAGAAACAAACAAAACGTAGAAATAGACTCTTATATGCATTCCAAAATATATCCAAGAAAAGAAGTAATTTTCACTTTATTTTTGTTATCGTTAAGCATGTTTAGACATGAACACTGAATTATATCGCAATAGAGAATGTGGTTCAGTATGGTAGATGATAACAAATTGCTGTTTTTAAAGCAAACTTTAGTTCTGCACTATAATAAGTACATGGCTATACGGTTTTATTCTAATTTGAATTCCAATTCACAGAAGAACTATAGTCCAAAGAGACATGAGTCAAAATTCATGGGCAATTGTTTTATCCATTCTAATTTTCCCTTCTCTGTGTTCAAAACAGTAAAATACTTGCATCACCTGAATTGGTTTGTAATGTTTAGAATTGCATAATATTATTTTAATAATAAAACTTAAATTTGTGTATTTGTTGAATATTATTTAAATTTGAATATTTGTCAAATAGTTTACAAACCAAAACTAGATAACAGAGACAAAGAATAATGCTATTTGAAATAGGATCATTTTGAACATTTGGAATGTTCATGGCTGGTTAATAGTCTTCCTTATTCCTTCTATTGGGAAATATTTTTCTTTTTGAAAATGTAAAAATTATTTTGGATGTATTTTTAAAATGGTCTAAGTCATGAACATATATTTGAAAAATAGTATTTGCTACTTCCTAAGCTTTAAGGTACATACAACCATAATATTTATTTCAATATAACCTTCTAATGATTTAATTTTCATCATAAAAGGACACTATAAAATAAGGACAATTTGGGACTAGTATATGCCATTGTTATTAAATATATGTGTTTATAATATTTAATTTGAGGTATGAATTAAATAACATGGCATGTAGTATTGTATATGTGTTTTATAATAAATATATAATGTAATATGAAATGTATATACTGAGCATATAGAAATTAGCAAGTAATATATGTAAAATAACTGAGAAAATTTATATGCAAACATCCATCCATGCACACACATACACATACACACACACACACACACACACAACAGAACATCTGCATTGTTTTCTTTTCTATTGCAGTAAATTTAATAACATAGCTCAGTTGATTATAAGATTATTCTGGTCATATTTATGGAGATTTGACCATCAACAACACATTTATATATGCATTAAGATTATTCTTTTTCTCTTAATTCACTATAGTTTGATATGTAATTATCTCCCATAGTTCTTGGCCCACATTAGGATTCTTTGTACTAACTCACTTGGAAATAATGCACACATTATTTATACTTTCTACTATTAACCTTTTAATGATTAATATTTATTATATTTCATCAAACCAAGTTATATGTATTTTGAATTAATTTTATTTTAGAACATTATTAAAGAATGTTCTTGTTCTGATATTTAGGAAGCAAGTACTGGGCCAAGTACCAGATATAATCAGGTTTCAAAATAAAAAGTTTATTTAAGAGATTAGCTCTTGGATATAGCCACATCTTTCATGAACTTTTGGCTGGCTTTCTTTGACAAGGTTAGAAGCTTTAAAAAAATTACACTTAATATTTTTAATTAAAATGTTTTTATGTCCTCTGAAAACAGATAAAATCCATTGACTCTTTTATAAGAATGCCTTTTTTAGTTATAAAGAAATACATGTTTATTGGAAAACTGTATAAGCTACACTTAAACAAAAGGGATAAAATTTTACATATCCATATACCATCATTTGGACATAGTCACTGTTAATAGTTTGGATTATACACGTATTTATTCAAAGAAATAGGATAGCATAGACCTTAATATTAACATATTATTTTTGCATAATATAACAATGTCCACTCCAATATATCTTTATAATTTTGCATAAGATAATTTGAAAAATAGTATTTACAATATATAGTGATAGACAATACAATGTGTGCATGTGTAGACAGTTATGGGTTTATTTATGTACTCCCAAAATAAATGTTAAACTCCTTGTTTCCACGCCTATGTACTTATTTAGAAATAGAAATAGAGCTTTGGAAGATATAATTAGTTAAGATGAAGCAAAACTGCAGTAGAGTGGGCCCTAATCCAATATTAGTGATGTTCTTATAAAAAGTAGAAAAGAGACACAGACATCAAGAAAAAAGCCAGATGACGATGGGGAGGCAGATCAGAGTCAGATGTCTACAAGCGAAGGGACACCAAGGTTTGCCACAAACACCAGAAGCTAGGAGAGACAGAGGAGGATTCTCTGATACTGGTTTCAAAGGGAGAATGGTCCAGCTGATACCTTGATTTTGAAGTTCTAGCCTCTAGAACTGACAAACAATTAATGTTTGTTGTTTTAAGCCCTTTAGTCTATGGAACTTTGTTAAAGCAACCAGATATGCGTGTGTGTGTATGTAGATATAGATATATATATAGTGTTATATATTATGTTATATGTTACATACTATATGCAATAGGTACTAATATTTAAATCTTCTGTGTGTGCATGTGTGGAGAGCGAGAGATTGAAAGAAAAATTTTATGTATATCATTTACTATTTTCGTATCAAGACTCAAGATTTTACAAAGACTTAATGTCGCCAAGTGTATCAAGTCCAACTTCTTCCACTGAATATTTAAAGTTTTCTATAATATTAATATATATAGAATTGAATTGTCATTGTTTATCTAAGCTGGAAACATATGCCGAGAATACTGTTCCCTTTGTAGTTCCAGTTTAGCAAGTTTTACAGTAAATATTTTGTGTATTTACTGTGTTCATTTATTCCTCCTCTAAATTCTAGAACTGGGCCAAGTAAATGTTTAACTCTTAACAAGGGTGCCAGATTCTCCCACAGAACCTCCCATCGTAGAGGTTGGAGGCTTAGAGGCATTTAAAGATCAATGCAGGTTATATTCCATTCTTATGAGTTCCAACTCAGCCTTGCAGTCCAAAGTGTCCTTGCTTCCCCAATTCATTTTCTTTCTATCCCAAAATGCCTGCCTTCAGGTCTGCTGGTTAATAGGATGAGACACAGAAACACAGGAACAGACTCATGTGGACTGTTTAACCAGCTTCCAAATCCCTTATGGTCAAGTCCCTAATGGTAATGTTTGCCTTACTGACAAATACACTGAGCTACTCGCATTATCCTTTAAAACACATGTTCGCTCTAGTGATGCAGGCTATAATGAAACTCTACACTCACTACATTCAAGTTTGCCTTTGTAGCTTTTCACAGGTTGTTACTCTTATGTGAGATCAATGAATTCCCTTTATCTCAAGGAATCCACTTTGTTTTTCAAGAACAACCAATCAAACCTCCTCTCTGAAACTACTTTCACAGCATTTGTTTAACTTTTCTGTATAATTAACATGATATTCAACTTAAATTACCCTCAATTTGGGTATACACAGCTTTGTATAGTTCCCTTTATCTTCTAAGTGTGATTGAAAGCTGGAAATATATTATTATTGTTTCTGAAACCCTATTGTAAATATAGTATGAAACTGAACCACACACTTTAAAAATCTCTGTGAAATACATGTAAATATCCATTTCTATTCCAAAAAAATGTAACATACATTTTTTTCTTCCAAAAAATAAAAAAAAAAAAAAATAGCAAGGGATTATTCATACAGGAAAGGTCACACATCAAAATCTGGGAGGGGGAAGAGTGAGGAAAGGTTATGAAATTATGGTCACGAAATAATATTTAAATTTAAAGTATTAAGTTTCTGGTGTTTCTGTAGAAAGAATTTGTTTGAGACTACTATATAAAAAGTGTAGGGCTGCTTGTGTTATCAAAAAAAAAAAATAATTTAAACTCAGGGGAGTTGAGATGTTATCCTGGTGTTTTGTTTGCCACGGGGTATATTTCCTTCTCCAGTCAAAGAACTGTAAAAATGTTAACATTGATGTCTGATGGAAAATGGAAATTCATGCTATACTGTCTTCATCAATACATACTAATAGCTTCTAAAGATTAATGAGAAAATGTAGTACTTCTTAATAGAGTTGACATTTATTTAAACAGGTCTTCATTTTAAAAAAGAAATAAAAATAATCTGCATTTTAATAGAAAGATTTATTGGAAGATTGAGAATAAGAAACAATTTCTCTGATTTGCTAATTCATGGAGCAGTTCTATGAACAAGTCTGGCACGTTCATTTTTTCATTAACCATTAATTTATGAAATGTAACACAAGATAATAGCTATGTTTTAAGAGTAAAGGAAAAAGAGAAAGATACAATCAGAATTGAGCAGGGAAGAATTGGATTTTCAAAACAAAAACTTAGAGATTGTACATGAGCTGAAACATAAAAATAAATGTAATGTCCTCACCAATTATCTGTTTTATGCCTAAAACATCTTTACTTCTCATTTAATTATTTTCCATTTTAGGTGGTGAATTCAGATTTATGTTATTGGATTGATTGTTAAATGAAGCCATCATTTCCTTTGAAATCATACTGCTGGCCGACATTCACCAGTAACTTACACAATAATTAATGTCTTCATTTTATTTTAATGTATCCTTCAAAGTCACTCACTTCCCTAGACCAGTATTGAAGTTAAATAATTTTCTCCATAAATTCATATCATCGGCAACATGAAACTTAAAACAAGATTAATAAATGTTTGATAGGATGGCTTTGTATTTTAAGTCTACTTAAGGCAAATATCTAAAATAACAAATATCTGAAAAGAAATAAAGACTGAAACAAGAGAGTGAAATAGGTTTTAAAATACAGTGTTAAAAGGCAAAAAGGTACTAAAAAGATCACAAGATGTCATCTCATTTCCCCTAGTCTATGGCAACTGCTTCCTAATATCTTCTAATATTTACTCTCACGTTTTAAAATCAATTCATGCACTAATTTTTAATTCAAATTCAACGGTGCCACTCTCCTACTTAAAATGATGCAATGTCTTCCCTTTGTTCTTGGGACAAATTCCAAAATCATACTGTGACTGGTAAATCCCTGATGAGCTGGTCCCTGTGTGATACCTTAACACTCTCCCTCTGTTGTCATGATTGCTAACCTTCTCCCTGTCCTAGGGATATGGCAAAGGTTTCTCTCTGCTATAGAACTTTTCCATCAACTTCTCTCTTAACTAAGAAGGAAATTCCTTTCTCAGCTCCCAGATTAAACCCCTCCTTAGGGGCAGCCTTCTCCAATTTCTTAGACTTCCTTAGAATCTGCTACATGTCCTCATGCATGCTCTATTTTCCCTTTATTGCAGTATTTTCTTCCCCACTATAATCAGTGCCTATATTATTCTTAACATTATACTTCTGATATTGAATGTTATTCCTATAACATAAAAAGTAGCCAGCAAGTGTAGTGAATTCACAAATGACACTAATTGAACACTATTTGCTATCTGTGCTGGTTTGAATCTGTTAGGTACCCAAGAAAAGTCTATGGTCTTTTATTTCAATCATGCCAGGTTATCCTGCTATTGGGTAGGAACTTTTGATTAAATTGTTTCCATGGAGATGTGCCCTGCTCATTCAAGGTGGGTCTTAATCCACTTGTTGGAGCCTTTTAGGAGATCACATGAAGAAAGTGAGCTTAGATAGAAACACTCAGCAGAAAGAATCAAGGACCCACAGAAGCCCAGAGACATTTTGGAGAGAAGGACCAGCAGATGTCACCATGTGCCTTCCCATGTGACAGAGGAACCCCAAATGCCATCAGTCTTTCTTTAAAGTCAAGGTATCTTTCTCTGGATGACTCAATTTGAGCATTTTCATGCAACCTAATGGATCCCCTTTGTAAAAGCCGAAACATTTCTGTTATATTGCATTACAGCAGTTCAGCAAACCAAAATAATACCCTTTATAAAATTTATGTTCTATTTCCACATATATTCATTCTTCTTATGAAAAATATTTCTTTATAAGCAACTAGTAAAATATTCTTATTTGAAGCCATTACTAATAATAACTGACAGATGTCTATGCAAATTACTATCGCATATAAATCAGCATGGGCATTTGCATGAGGGAAAGATGATTGGCAAGGGTGAAATAGAGCAGAATGGAATGATATCACACTGTGGCTGGGAAAAGCTAGAATTATAATCAGAGGTGAAATATTTGCAATAAAAATTAATTTCTAATTAGTTTTTTTCTTTGAGGAAAATAAAGGCAAGTTTTATCATTAAAGTGTGACAAAAACTAGAATGGTTTGTCATTTATTATAAAGTAAATCTACAAGTATTTATTTTAGTGCTTTATAATTTTGTTTCATTTTGCAATAAACCTTTATATCAGCATGAGCTCAAAAATAATGTGAAAGTTAAATGAAAAATAAGTCGATGATTTTTTATTTCAAAATTTTAAGAAAGTCCATAGTGGAAGTGTAGCTTGTACAAAAACATATAACTTGACATTTACCATCCACCATAGAATGAACTTGAGAAAGTCTAAGTTTTTATAATATCAAAATTTGGTAAGATATTTAAACAAATCATGAACAAAGAGGATTTAATTGATGAGACTTGTTTAACAAAAATACTTCCTTAGGAAAGAGAAGGGAAACAAAAAAACAAAGCCCAAGAAAATATTTGTAATTGTATATTTATACATTTCTAACTCAAAAAAATGATTGAAATGTGGAGGTTCCATTTAAATAACATTACTCTGAGTATACCTGAGCCTTATAGAGAAAGTAATTTCTCAGTGAAATATAATATAGTCTGCAAAAAATAGCCAATTAAGATACAGCAATTTCAAGATCAATTAGTCATAAAGTGAAAATGTGAAGGGGATTGCGGTTGATTTTATAAGCATAATTTAAAATAATAAGATTATATTAAAATATGTAATTTTTTATAGAAATATCAATGACATGTCCCTCAAAATACATGAGTAAGAAAGTGGTTAATAGCATAAACATGTTTCTAGAGCAATTAGACTACTTATATATTTTGCCCAATATAAATGCTCATTTTAATATTGCTTTAAAGTACATGGATGATTTTTTTTTATCTTTAAAGAAATAGCTATATTTTGAATATATATCTTTTGAATAAAGTTATTTTATAGGTCCATCAGTATAGTAAAAATAAGTAGTTGTTCAATAAATGAATATTTCAATAATTATATAATGCATACTTTAGTAATACCTTTTAATCTGGGAAATCTGCTTTGATTTGTCATTCTGTATCTAAAAGTCAATATTAAGTGAAATAAGCATGTTATAAATTGACTGGCATACCATTTAAGTGAAACAACTTTTAAAGCAAGTAACATCTCAATAAGATGTATTCTATATATATTCTCAATATAGTTTTAATTTTTCTCCATATATAAATACATGCATACATACATAATCATACACATTTAGAAAACATTCAGTTAATTTACACACCTAATTGATATAGGTAGTTAACTGCATGAGTGTCTGGGATCAAAAATGGTAGTTTTGCTTAGTTTGCTTTGTAGGCATGGATTGGATAAGTCACTCTGGAATTCATGAAAAAGCTCTAGCCTGGAGACAAATATTTGAGATTCATTAAACAACATTACTAATCATGATGAAAGTCAACAAATGGATATTTCTAATGCACAAGGAATATTTATAGAGAGAAAATTTGACCATAAAAAAGATATAAGCCTGATATTGGGCAAATAGTTAAACATTAGATAGAGGATTAAGAGTTGTTTTGAGAAAGATTGAGAGGAAAGTGATTGAGGACTGAGGCATAAAATATTGCTGATATTAGAGGGTAGGCTTTATACCCTGCTCACGCTTGTGATGTCAGTGCCTAGGGTACTAGATAGTTGAACAATAAATAACTATTGGAAGAGAAAATAAATTTTGATTTTGGAAACCCTTGAGAACTCTGAATCTAATAGAGCCAAATGTATTGCATACAATGTAAATTTTATGTTAATTATCAATTTGACTACTTCACTGTTCTTATGTAGACTGTTTCTTTATCTGTACTTACATGTATATTTTCATTTATTCTTTGGACTAATAAGTATGATTATGTAAAATATGCATATTAGTCTTTGATGGTTCCTTGATTGTTCTTATTTTAGCTAGCTAGCTTGTGATTTGCAATAAAGATAAATAAAGTTTTGCCTGTGCTTTTTAACATCCAACAGCAAAGATGACTTTTTAATTGCTTTATTAAATATTTGCTTATTTATGTATTTAATTGTCAGTAGCATGACCAGTTGATCGGTGTCAGAAATATGATGCCTGCAAGGAAAAGGTCCATTTGATGAAATAATGAAGCTCCTCTAGTTGTACTACTGTAACTACCAGGTTTACATTGGAGTTTTTCTTGTGTGTCTTAACAAGTAGCTAACTCTGAGTGTATAATTTAAGTTCTTTAGTTATCTTATTTCTCTAGAGGCCATTGATAACAAGCACTTTTTTTCATTTTTCTTAACCAAGAGAATAATAGACTGTGGTTGAATAAAATAGAGAAAATCTTGTAGAAAATAACTGATTTATAATAAAGGAGACTTTTAATGCAGAGTAGTGTTTTAAAGAAAGTTGAGCTTACTGATAGCAGCACATGAGAAGACTGTAGTTTTTCTTGAAATATATTTCTGTACTACCATCTCTTAGTACCTTAGCACAAACTGCTAGATGTCATATTAATTATTTAAATTAACATACTAAACTTGAATGAGTGATGTTATATAAATCTCCATTTCTAATAAGCAGTAGTTTTTTCATATAATATAAATTTATGATATGATTCATTTAAGACAGATTAAATTTGGTTTGGTCCCTGACATTTAATATAAATCTTTGACTACTTCCAGAACTTGATGAATTTGTCTGCAAAATACAAAGCACTGCCAAATATCATCTCATTTACCACAACTGCATAAAGCTTCTCCCCCTCCACTGACAGTACAGCAATAATTATTTCAGGGAAATTATAATACTTTTTTATTTGGCCTCATTATTATTTTCTCTACATTTGGACCAAAATGCTTTTCCTGATACGATGATCAGTCTTTCCTAAGATCATATTTTTCAATCCATTACAATCTAAAAAAACTTAACATTATATTGTTTAAGATTCAAAATGTAACATTATTTTTTAAACATGTAACATTTATGAAGATATGGCAGTAAGAAAGGTTAGCTTTCTATGTGGAACTAAGTTCATTTTACTTTTACTTTCAGAAATTTTAGTAACTTATTTTTTCTTTCAAATAGTTTTGCCCTGAGTCTGTTTTTCCCAAAGATGGCATAATTCATTGTACTCCTTTAGGTAAATGTTCTCCTAAGACATTCTTTTCACTGGTTCAAAGCTTAAGCTCGGCAGTAAGGCATGTGCCTACACAAGATTACAGAGCTTTTTCTTTGGCAGCTGGTAAATAAAAGCTGTAGCTATGAAGTCCAGGAGAAGAGTAAATAAATGATTCTATAATTTAGTGTTAAGATATGTATATATATATATGTATAAATATGTATATATACATAAACACCCACACACACTATAGTATTTTTTTTTCTATGTGTCTTCTCTTTTATCTGTTTCTGAAATTTTCTAGGAGTATAGGAACAAAATAGTCAGTTATGATTTGTCATGTTTTGTTGAAACCTTGTTTACTATTTTTAGTCATATGGACTTCTCTACACCTTCTACATATTCAGAAACAAGTTCATTTTATAGTCACAATCTTGGTAAAAATTAGTCAAACAGTTTAAACAATTTTATAATTCTTTGGGTGGTTATTGAAAAGCTAAAAAAATCTAATGTATTTCTTTCTATTTTATTGATTATGTTTTTAATTTAAACTGTCAATACATCAGATGTTGATTTGATTCTCCATAACTGTTAGTTAATTTATATTTGACTTTCTTGTGGACTTTTACTCTTCAAAAATTAAAAACAATCATGTAAATCCAAATAGTAGATGAAACCTGCAAATATTTTTACAATTTCTTCCTTTTCATCATGGACTCTTATGTTGCAATATATTATTTCAAAAGCAAAACAAACACTAGTCATTAATAATTATTTGATTTAACAATCTGATATGCAGTAGCACCGTAGAAATATTTCAATAACTATTTGAAACTGGTGAAAGGATTTACAACCTTTTACTTTTCAAATGATAAAATGTACATAAACATATTAACTCCAAATTGTTAAGGCAGACCTAATGCCAGGAAGATTCCAACAACTTGGATATTTCTTAAAGGAAATGCATTTCCTAATTTTCATAGTCTTTGCTTAGCACTGCTAAAACAGAATTTCTGTAGGCCTTCCACTAAAACATAGAATAAGGAAATTTCCTCTACCAATCCATGACATTTCTGAGTTCAGGCACAACACAGTCTAGCAAAACACTATAAGGTAGCTCCCTGAACATAACACCCTTTCCTCTACCCCATGCAGAAACAAACTTTAGTTACTTCTTTCTGAAGAAAAAGGAACGCAGGTCAAATATCTTGCTGACAGCTACGTTGATTCAAATATATTTGCCTTTCTTAATACTACATTCCAAACTGTACTTTAGCTCAGTCATTGCCTAGACCCTCCCCTTTTTCCCTAGCACCAGCAAAACTAGTGAGGTAACTCTAATATATAGAACCATCTTCTTTGTATTATATCCCACTGCCTCCATGACAGAATTTATTATTTAAAATTAAACATATATATATATATTTGTCTTTGACTCACTAGCATATCCTTAAACATATGGGGGCTCAAACCTAGGATACTTCTTTAGTAGAAGTAAACAGGTCTTAAGAATTGTTAGGGACTAAGTTAGGTCTCAACTAATGCAACTCTCTACTTAAAGGGGAATTAAGGATCAAGGATTCACTTATTCACTTTTTACACACACTGCATGCATCAAATAATTATTAAGGGCCTATGAAATGCAGATGGTACTCAAGTGGCAGTTAAATTGTACAAATGCAAATTTGTAACACTCAAATATGGTATCTCTGTAAACATTTTGCAAATTTATACTCTACTGAAGATTTAGGGCTAAGAGAAAGGAGTATTTGGTTTTAGGAATATGTCTTTCTATCATCCCACATTCATTTCTCCTTTATTACTATTTTGTTCAATTTTATGAGAAATTTAAAATAGTCATATTCAGCTTTGTTCTGTCAAAAGTTGAGTTTGCTGCCATACTTCCTTCCCCTCCAAATACATGTGGAATTTTAGAAGGAGTTATTAAAATGAAGTTTCAAGCTACTCTGTTTTTTTGGATAATTGGACATTCTCAATGTTAAATGTTCTTTTGTGTGACTATAGAAATTTGAGGACAGGAGATAAAATATTTGTTGTATGGCTAGTTCAATTTAGCTACATTTAAGTAATTTCAGTGAAAGGAATAAAACAAAGCAAGATATGATTTAGATTCCTGATTCCAAATGTAAAGAGATCTAAAGAGTCTAAATATCTCAATGGACAATGGAGATATCAACAAGAACAGTTGTCCAGATTGTGGTTAAGACTAAACTCATTTTTAAATCTAGCGTATTTCCCTTTTAAAGAGCATCAGTTTGCTCTTAAGACTTGTCAAAGCAGTGAAAATGTTTGCCCCTTAAGGAGAAAAAGTGAATGCAATTTGACTTCCCTTTCAACTTAGGAAATGCCTGAATTCAGGGTCTTTGGAGGGAAAAAATCTCATTAAGCTAAAACCCCTACTGGTTTTTTATTCAATTCAGTATATTCCATGTGATTTGGTAAAATGTTTACGTTCCCTAAGATATGCTTCATCAGCTTCTACAGGTCGCAAAGTGCTCTTCTAAAAGTTCTTTCGTATATTATTGTAATTTTATCACAGCATCTACTACAACTTCTCAACCTAGAAAATCCAGACACAGATTATTTATTGGCTCCATCTTTCAGGCATTCATAATGCAGTCCTACTTTCTATGACTCTTTTTAGGACTGCTTTGAGACACTCTGGTCTTTCCATTATTCAATTTAAAATATATATTATTTTTATTCATAATTTATGCTGCTTTTTTCTTTTCAGCACTGCCTTGGGTCACCTCTTGCATTATTGATGTTTATTGTTATTTATACTTAAGTACATGCAACTTTTGGTATGCAATTCTGTTATTAGCCATCAGAGGAGGAATCAGTTTTCATCTCTGTTGTCCACTATAACAGACCACACCACACTAATTTCAGGGATTATGATTGGTAACTACTTAGAAAATGAAAGGAAATAAATTTAAATCTATTTGGAAATGAAATTTCCGAGTAAAGCTTTTGGTTAATACAATTGCTTGATCAACTTTTTCAGGTATAATAAAGAATGCCATAGTATTTTCTTTCAGATTTAACAAATATATATTTACCTATCTCACTGCCTTAGTTTACTTGACAGCTATGACAAATACCACAAACTGGATCGGTTTAAACACAAGAATTTATTGGTACATTTGTAACTAAATAAATCCCTTTTATAAAAAAAAGCCAATCCATCTCTGGTATATAGCAGTCCAGCAGCCTTAGCAAATTAAAACAGATTTAGGTACCAGAAGTGTGAGGTGGTGCTGCATTTGCAGATACCCAATTTGCTGGAACAGCTTTTTAAATGGATAAGGGGAGGATTCTGGAAGAATTGTGAGGAGCTTGAAAGAGAAAGCCTAGACTGCTTTGAAGAAATTGTTGATAGACATGTGAACTCTAAAAATATTTCTGTTGAAGCCTTGGACAGAAATGAGAAATGTGCCATTGCAGATTGGAGGGAAGGTGACCCTTATTTTAAAATGGTGAAGAATTTAACAAAATTAAATCCTGGTGCTGGGTGGAAGGGAAAATTTGAATGCAATAATCTGGAATACATAACTGGGAAGATTTCCAAACTGAGTGTGGAAGGTGCAGTCTGTTTTCTCCTTGTACCTTTTAGTAAAATGCAACAAGATAAGATCATGTGCCAGTTTGAATCTATTATGTACTCCAGAAAATCCAGGTTTTAATCCTGACCCAATCTCATGGGACTGCTGTTTTTTTTTTTTTTTTAACACTGATTGAATGCTGTAGGTCAGAAATGTTTGATTAAATTGTCTCCATGGATATGTAGCATGTTCAATTGTGGGTGTAACCTTTTGTTTAGTTGGAGATGTGACTCCACCCATTCCTGACAGCTCTTGATTAGTTTACTGGCCTTCTTTAAAATAAGAAACATTTTTGAGAGAGATTAGAGCTGACAGAGCAGAGCTGACACAGATGCTGGCACTTGGAAAACAGAGACATGGATGTTCAGAGATGGTTGGAGCCCAGAAGACATCACCATGAGATATTAAGCAAGCCAGAACAGGAAGAGAGCCAAGGGACACCAAGAGATGAAAATCAGCCCTGGAGAAACAAAGTAATGAACCCCCACAGGAAGAGAGGCTGAAAGCAATGGAGCCCAGGAGTAAGGGACAAGCAGATGCCAGCCACATGACTACCTAGCTGACAGAAGTGTTCCTGACCCATCGGCCTTCTTTGAATTAAGGTATCTTTCCCCAGGTGCCTTAGTTTGGACATTTTTATAGGCTTAGAAGTGTAAACTCATAACTTATTAAATTCCCCTTTTTAAAAGCCATTCTATTTTTGGCATATCACAGTCCAGCAGCTTGCAAACTAACACTTTTCAGAGATGAAATTTTGCATACAAAGAAACTGGAGGTTGATTTTCTGCAAAATTCTGGGCTTCTACAAAATTAGACCTCAGATAACAGTGTCCCACATGAGGATTTAACCAAGCATATATCCAGTTACCCATTACAGGACAAGCCAAGATTGGAGATGGAGTTTTCCAGAAAGAACTTTTGCAGAGTCCTATTGTCTGATGCCTTTGATCCCTGCATGCTTCATGCCAAGTCAACGGAATTTCCACCAGGCCTATATTAATTGCCATTTTGGACTAAAAGGGACATAAAAGGGATAGAGTGAATGAAAAATAACCTAAGATGCATAACCATGGAAACAAAGATCTGAAACCAGAAACATCGGGTTAAGAGAGCAAATCTACCTGTACATTCGGAAGGGAAGAGTCTGCCCCAGAAGCAGAGGGCAGGCTTCTGCTGCAGGCTTTGGAGAGGGTGGAGCACATTTCCTGCCTTGAGAGGAGCCTGATCAACACTTCATCTTTCTGAAGGGGTTAAGCATGTGCCTCAGAAATGACAGATAATCTGGGTGCTACCCAGATGCTTGAGGAGTGTGGGCCTGAAGAAAAGATGTTCTCCTCAATGTTCCCCAATGCTATGACCTTCATTCCAGTGTTTGAAGAGAACAGAGCCTCTGTATTGGCCCTTGAAAGGATAGGATTGCTGTTTTCTAAATCCCTGAGAATGAATGACTCAGATTTTGAAATCTAATCGAGTTTGCCCTGCAGGCTTTTGGAATTGTTTAGGTCTGGTGACCTTTCTTTTCCCTCCAGCTTCTCCCTATGGCATTGAGATCTTTTAACGTATGACTATTCTTTCTTTGTGTATTGGAAGCAGATATTTTGCTCTAAGTTCACAGGTCCATAGCTAGAAGAGAATTTTCCTTTGGGAGAGATCATGCCTGACTTTGAGGAGATTATGTACTATCTTTGAGTTGGTATTTTATTTGCGTTATTACTGAAATGTTTTAAGGCTTTTGTGATATTGCAATGAAAGCAATGTATTTTGCACATCAAAAGATTTAGTGTATTGTAAGTGATCAGATAAACATTGTTAGGTGAAAAATATATTTTATTATTTTCTGTTTAGGGATTGTGAAAATATATGTTTTGTTTTCTACTTAGAAATTAATTATGGTTAAAGGTTATGCATATTGTTTCCAAGTTGACAAGGGGTGGATACTCTAGTAGCTAAGTTCAGATATCAACTTGGCCAGGTGATGGTGTCCAGTTGTTCTGTTGCTGTGGACTTAAATCATCAGCTTGTGAATTTCATCTATGGCTGATTACATCTGTGGTTGACTAAGGGGAGTGCCTTCTGCACTGAATGATGTCTAATTTAATTAGCTGGAGGCTGATAAGAATAATAATTAAGGGGAGGAGTCAGAAGAGAGCTCAGTAGCTCAGCACACCTCAGCTCAGCATTCAGAGCCAACATAGATCCAGACATTTGGAGACACAGAGAGGAAACACCCTGGGGAAACCTATTTGAACCAGAAGCTGGGAGAGTGGGCCAGTGGATGTCTTCATTTGCCTTCCTATGTGACAGAGAAACCCAAATGAAAGGTAGTGGCCTTTTCTCCAAGGAACTATGAATTTCTATCTAAATAATTTCCCTTTATAAAAGCCAGCCCATCTCTTGGATATTGTATTCTGGAAGGCTTAGCAAACTAAAACAATTAGCATGTCATTTTAAGTCATTTTTAAAATGTGGAAGTACAAATTCACCTTTCTCTTCTACATGCAGAGCTGAAGTTTTCTTCCCTGAACGCTTGTACTCACTAAATGCTCCCTATTCATGGCTATTACTCCTCTATGACAAACAGATACTTCTGAAGTTCCTGTAAATCTGCAGCTGTAAATAAACTAGAATTAGCAAGAAATCACAGAGAATTTGATATTTAAATTACTTTTATCATTACATAAAAATCATATGTGCTGATTATATATTTGGATGGTTTTTCTTATGTGACTTAGTCTGGAGGAGTAAATTCTGGTAGGCTTAACTAACAAAGACTAAATATTGCTCCATTTGAGCATTGAAAGTCTATCAAAGCTAGTAATGTTGTATTTGTCTTCAAGGTACTTTGCTGTAATTATTTAAACCTTTTTAATTTCTTATTCCAAATCTTCAATGAAATCCCCATTATCTTTAGAGGGATGTTTAAATTAATAAGCTATAAAACTTCAACAGCTTCTGATGCTAGGCACAGTAGTTCAGTAACTTAATCAGTTCAAGTCTGACTGTACCCAGAATTAGGCCAGATGCCTACAAGATTGTCCTTCACACATCAGTCAGAAGTTGGGGGTCTCAAGCCACCCACACATCTGACTGGCTGTCTACAAATTCAGAGTTTCCTACCATACTTCTTGTTCAGATTTGCTAAAATGAATCACAGGACTTACTAGAAGTGCTGAACTTAAAATTACAGTTTTATTGCAATAAAGGATACAAATAAGAAGAAACAAGAAGAAGAGATGAATATGGTGAGGTCTTGGAGGCTCTTAAATGAGAGTTTCCCTGTTGTCTCCCCATAGTGTCAGGATGCATCACCTTCACCGCCTGGCAGATCTGTGATGCATCTTCTCAATCATGGAACCTCCTCAGAGCTTTAGGTGTCCCTAGTTTATATGAGATTTCATTATTCAGAAATGATTGATAGAACCAACGTCCATATGGTTGAGCTTGTTGAAAAGTTGCTATATGGTATATCATGGAATTTAAGTTCAGGCACAATGAAGATTCTCAACAAATGACTACTTTATTAATTACACAGCACAAAGAGTCCAAAAGAGTAGGGAAAGAGGTCCCATCATGGCTGGTCCCCAGGAAGACCAATTGCTTGGTTCTGGGTTGATGGATGACAGTGCTATGCACCCTCCTTAGCATTGGAGATGAGGGATTCTGTACTACCCAAGGTATAGGCATTTATATAACTCAGGGCAAGGGCAGGGAGGGGGGCACTTGCCACTTAGCAAAAAACATTTATCCACCAAAGTTTGTGCAGAGTTCCTGCCCTGAACAAGCAGCTGAGGCTATTTGTTCCTGGTTTTAGTATCAAAGTACAATAAAGCTGTTACATTTCTGGGTAGCTTGCTTTTCACAATTGAGACTTAATATCTTCTCTGGGCTCAAAAATGGAAGCATGTTGAAATATCTGCATGCAAACAAGCAAGAGTCAAAAAAGAAATGGATAGATAAGAGCTGGGAGATGGCTGCTTGGCCTGTCCATGACTTCTCCAGCAGAGCTCAGTCTCCCCCCTTCTTCTCCTTTAGAGGTTGGTGGGGAAGAACTTATATGAGATAGTTTAATGCCTCAACTCTTTAATCACCAAGGTGGTCTTTCTGATATAGCCAGCACCAGCTAACACCACTGGTGGGAGTGGCGCTTCCCCACCATATTGTCAGCGTATAAACTATCAGGTGTGGTGCTGGGCCTATCAGGAAGGACAAAAGACGTTCCTATAACAGGAAGTTCCAAAGATTCAGAAGTTGTTTCTCCAGGAACTTGAGGCCAAAGACAAGCCGAATTTTACATTATACTGCAGCACAGTCTGATTTTCTGAAGTTCCACCATTCAACTACATCTATCCTGTTCTTTACCTAAAATTAATTGTTGTTTTCCTTATCTCCCCTTATTTGGGATTTGCACACACTAACCCCTTCAATTAAAGTAGTATATTGTTTCCACCCCATGATTTCCAAGAAGACTTCTAAAACCTCCACTTGGAAACAAATTTCGGTACAATTAAATGCTTATGTTACATCAATCTCTACTCACAGAAATTCCTTATATTCTACCTTGCTGTTACCATTAAGAAACAAACTTGAGAACACAGGCCACATTAAACCTATTTTTGTATTTCCGAAATGCCTAACTGTGGGTCAATGGGCAGTAGTTTTGGCTAAATCCATTACTAATTATTTCTTATCCAGAGATGCATTAGAATCACAGATATAGACTTTCAGAAATATATGTGTGCTTTCCTTCAGCTAAAGGTACAATTTAGTTTAGAATTGAACCCAAGCAACTCTATTATAAAAATAAATAAATAAACAAATACATACATACACATAAATAAATAAATAAATAAAAATTTACAGGCTATTTTGAAATCCATTCTAGTATTATGAGCACTGATATAATAGATTTAAATATGAAGTGAAATGAGTTTTATTTTGCATTTTTAGGAAAGCACTCTTCTGATTATATAATTCAATCACATTGCTTACTTAATAAATTAAAAAAAAACCGATGAGAGTAAGTATGGACAGGAATTTTCTGTACACATACCAAACATGCAAATGTATTTTAACAAAATAGGAGATCAGACTATTCGTACTATTTTTATTCAGCATCACAATATTTTTTTAAAATGTTTTCAATTCTTATAACATTATTTTATTGATGGTATAACATGCCTATTTTGAGACACTATAATCAGCATACTTAAGTTTATATTAGATTGCTTCCATTGTTTCATTACTCTAAATAATAAAGCAACATATTTTATTTTACATACATGTTTATTACAATAACACTAGAACCAAGGAAACAGTCTGGCACACAGCTAAAAGTATATTAATGAAAGGTTATGGTTATTGTGATTAATGAATGAATTTTTTAAATGAACCTTTGTGTATTTTTCCAATTATTTTCTTAAGACCCTGGGCAAAATATCATGGATATCAAGGATATTGAAAAATCATAATTGCTTTTCTGTCATTCATATAGCTACTGTTGTTTGACCATACTCAGTCTCTATCATTTAATAAAGTGCTATTATAGGCATTGTTATTTGTTTTAATCTTTACTAATCTGAGAAATCAAAATGTTTTGTTGCTATTTAAATTTTCATTACTTTGACTCCATAAATGTCTGAGTAGCTTTTCAGGTGCCAACACTTTTGTTCTTTCCTGCATTATAGCTATTTGCCCAAATATTTGTCAGGGCACTAGTCTTATTGGGTTATAATAAACCCTGTTATTTAAAATACTGACATTTGTAAGTGAAAATTTTCTAAATTGTCATTTTTCTTCTATCCTTTACATATTTTCACCTGAATTAAAATTAACCTTTCTTTGAATCATTTGATAGATTTTCTGGCAATAATCTAATAGTGAACATCTTAACTAATTGTCTCTATTCTTAATATTACTTTGTAATATCAGCATGCTATTGTCAGAGATAAGTTCTGTATATACTTATATATTCTGTATATGCTGCTCTAAGTACTTGTGAGATTTTTGGAAGGCTAAACTGAAAATTTTGAGAATTATTTTTATCCTTTCTAAATCCACAAAGATTGCAACAGCAAATATATTTGATGCAAACTGATGGAAATGTATTTGTTTTAAACTCTTGGAAAATTACTTTCTCAGAAGAAAAACTAGGGGATCCAAGTTTGCTTTTATTACTAATTGTTTTTAAGACCTCTTTCCATTGCTTTAAAGAGCCTGTATGTCTTTTGTGGCTTTTCTTTTGTGTTTTTGGAAATGTTTCCTCTTTAAACCCTCAAGTTTTTTGTGGAATGCTTTAGAAGTTTACACATAAATAACTTTACTAAAACACAGAGTTTTAAGCCACAAGGGAAATATTTCCCTATTAGCACAGTCGTTATTCTACAAAATTGCAACCATTTTGGTTGAATATTGGAAACAGAAGTATCAAACAGGAGATAACAGGTTAACAATGATGCTTTCTAGTATGTTTTAGACTCTAGATTCTTTGTATTCCCTGATTCAAAAGAAGCCTGGAAGCAAGTTTTTCTTGTTGACTACAACAGTGCAACTTCAGCAAAATGTTTAAGTGTTATATAAAATAGTAAAATAAAAGTTATAATAATGCTTGATAACATCATTGCATATTTGTAGAAAGAATCTTATAATTTTTAAAGCCCTTTCATACGCAACCTCCAATATGAATAAATGAAGGAAGACTAAGATTGCAATGTTAAATTGGCATGTTCTAGATATGTATACTGGTATTTCAAGATTGAAGAAGTAGCCCTTTATGTAAAAATGTACAAAGAGTTACAGATAAGACTATATGGAGTGACATATCTTACATTTATTCATACAAATGTTTTATTTTGCTCGCATGTTCAACTTTATTTTGCTAGATTTCATTTCCACCTTGTTCATATGTTTTGCACATACATTGATATGAAAACTGCATTATTATAAGATGTAAAATTGTTAAAGTATAGAAATTGTTCTAGCACACTTCTTGTTGATACTGAACAAAAGCAGTGGGTTGTCTGCCTGATGCATACAATAGTCAATATGACATGAGGGTTTCAAAGAGAAAGAGTTTAAATACTACATATGAAGCAGGGGATCAGATGGCCTATAGAGCCAAGTTCAGGCTTTTTATGGATTTAAATAAGGATGGGGAATGGAGTGGTTACCATTATAGTAGCAAATGTACGTAAGTTTGAGACTAGGTAGAATAACCTCTAAAATAGTAACTATAAACAGAGCTGAGACTAAGCTAGAATAGCCGTTATATTTTATTAAGCATAAGCTAGGCTAAGACTAGTTTAGTTTTAGTAATTTCATATATTAACTTCTGCCTATTCTACAATATAGAAAGGATAGGACATCTATGTAATGATTCAGCAATCATAGTCATTTGTCACATAGGCTTCTAGTTGTGATGAGGGTTACAATTAGATATGTACTTAGGGTTGGTTAAAGCTGAATATTTGTCCTAAATACCTGCAACACCTCTTCTCTTTGAACTTCATGTCACTTTATAAATGTATGAATTATTTTCTTATTCTGTTCTTTTGTTGACCATAACTTCATATAATTTTCAGTGTGCTAATTGACACAATATGCTATGATTTCTAAGAACCTCCAGAATTATAAATCTTCACCTACACAAACAGCCATTAAATGGAAAGGAGAAAAGCAGAAACACAAGCAAATAAATTTTGAATTTTTTTCAAGCTCTCTAATCATGTGTATACTCATAAATTTAATACTTTGCAGCATTTCAAATACATATTTTTTTGCATCTACATCACTTCTTTGTCTGGTTCCATCATACCCCTACCCCTAGAAAGAGAGTAGAATAATAATTATTATTATATGATGATATTAAAGATAATCTGAATCAAAAGAAAGAAATTAGTGCCATTTAACACAAGACCATAATGACTATTGTTAGCATAATTGTTGAAAATACTATGATTTGTTTCATATAATAGAACATTTCCTTAAAATTATGTCAATTTTCACTTTTTTCAGGTACCGTAAATTTAGCTGAAATAAATGTATATACATTATATAATATACAAATTAGAGTTTTAAAGAAGATTCTGAAAAATGCCATTCGCTATAATTATACAATCCAAATACAGAAGAAAGAACCATCATATTTCAGGGATTATATTCAAATTTTTAGTTTCTAGACTCATAAAATTTACCATAATAAAAGTGAAAATAAAACTTTTTTTTCAATAAAATGAAGATAAATATTCCTAAGATATGGATGAATTTGAAGCCAATAGTTGAAATGTAACTTCTGAATAATTTGTGACTCTAGAATAGGGTGTATAACTCTACTGCCCATGGACCAAATACAGCCCATTTGCTTTATCCATCTCCTCTTCACTAAGGTGTGAGGGAGGGTTTCCTACCATAGAGTCATGGGGATGGCTAAACATGACACACAACACTGTACAAATGAGCTTGACAGCAGTTTATTAGTCACAAATACTGACAGCCAGGGGAGGGCACTCTTCTAGGTAGGGCCAACATGGAGCTGTACTCAGGATCAGAGTTAACTTTCAGGGGTCTCCTGACCAATCGACATGACTTACCAGGCCAGAGGGTTGCCGAGAAAAAAATGTTTCCTGGTTGGCTCGCCAAAATATGTTGCCTGCATTGGGTTCCTGAATTCCTGGCCATCCTGTGGGAAAGAATTCAAGGGCACAACACAGAATGAGTAAGTAGTTACAAGATTTATTAGGTATACATGTAGAAAGGCATGCAGGCATTCTCACAAGGAAAGAAGTGAGAGACAAGAAGCCCCAGCACTGTGTACAAGCTGCTTTTATAAATTTTTTTTTTCCTTTTGTTATTTTTATTAATTATTCTGCTACCCTCCCCTTCTTCCTCCTTTGTTGATGCTTGATCATTAATAGCTCGCTCAGGTGGGGTTGATTGGCCCCAAATGCTGTTTATAGTTGCTGCTCTTCTCAGAGATGTCTTTCTCATTGGGGAATGATAGCCTCTCGGAATTTGCCCTTTGCTCATCAGCCAGCCACAACTCTAATTTTAATCCTTTCTCAAAGGCACCACTTAATATTGAACCTTAATTTCAGGCCTTAAACTGAACGTATTTTTACAAATGAAGTTTTCCTTGAAGATAGTCACATCCATTCATTTACATATTGTCTATGTCTATTTTTGCTATGACAGCAGAGTTTAGTAGTCATGACAGCTTGTATGGTCTGCAAAGAAAAAAGTATTTGCTATGTATATTGCTTTAAGAGAAAATTTGCTGATCTAATAGGTTTGAACTGTCTTGTCTACTTTTAAACTTAATAGCATAATAAAATGCAATCAAATTTAGGATTATAAATTATATGCATTCGCCTGAGATTTTCAAGATGAAGGAAATGAACTTATTTTTGTTAATTCAGGCTTTACTAGCATTGCATTAAAAATCGGTGTTAAATTGATTATACTAGGTCTGATAATTGAAAAGACTCAGTAAATGTTAGTATATAGTTGTATACAGCTCTAATAAAGGTAAGTGATAGCGAAAGAGAAAAAAAAAATTCACAGGCAAGCATGAGAACCCAAAAGACTTCCAGGTCCAAGTCCCTAAGTGTCCTTTGTTAGTCACCAGGATGTGCTTGTTGGGAAGAATTTGGTATTTTAGCAAAGCAACTTAATGCTTCCTCTCAGATAATTGTAAACAACAAAGTTAATAGCTTCTTCCAAACATCTAGAGAAAATATTTAAGGTTATTTAGAGTTCCAAAGATCAGAAGCTAGAGCTGCAAGTTCAGCATATGCCACAAGAGTCTTTTAAATCTATAAAAACATAATTAATGGTGTTTTAAAACTCTTAGCAGCTTAAAACTTGGAGAAGACCCAGAAGCAGTTAAAGCAATGATAGCAATATCTACAATTGTAACCTAGAGGAATGAATTAATTTAAATCATCTTTTAAGAATTTCATAATCCCTGTGAATAGCCTGAAACTCTCCACCAGCTTTAGAAATTACTTATAATTTAAAATGAATATTATTTATTTTTATATAAAAGTGTGATTTAAAAAAAAAAAAGCATTACTTCTTAGAATGCCCAACTGAGGAGGGTGTGCATTCATCACCCCCGCCGGAAGCATTGTGCTGTTTTACATTGTCAGACCTCACCTATGACTTCTTGTAATCAATCTATTGAAAACACACCAGCCTGTTACACAAATAATATAGTGTTGTTTTTAATCAGATATTATACGTAAAAATGGGTGGCTTCATCTTCTGGACAGTAAATCATCCTTCTGATGAATGTTTTAAAGGTTTCACACAGATCAATTCAGCTGTAAGTGATCAAATTCAGGAACAATTCTTTTTCCTCTTCTTCTTTACTATTTTATTTTTTATCTTTGCATGGGCAGGAACAGGGAATCGAACCCGGGACTCTGCCATGGCAGGTGAGAATTCTGCCACTGAGCCACCGTTGCATTGCCCTCTTCTTCACTATTATTATCATTATTGCTTGTAATATCTCCCCTTAGCAACCATGCCCAAATACACAGACAGCATGTCCGCTTTCCCTAAAACATGAACCAGACATATCTCAGGTCCTCATATTTTAGGAGTCTTTAGTTCAGACCCCCAACCTCAAGTTAACTTGAAAATTACCCATGACAGCTTTCAGGCATGATTTCTGGAACAACTCTATTTGTCAAAACTGATTATTGGGCATCCTAATATTTCTTGTTCAGAAAAAAAATATTGCATGGCAAAAAAAATTAAAAGCTCATTTTTTTGTGTTTGTTTCTGTGGATGTTATTTTAATGACTAACACTCTAGGACAAATCGATTCATTCATACTACCAGATATCCTTACATTTAGTGAATAACTTCAAAATAATTACGTTTTTTCCTGTATCTTTAATTCTGATGAATTTTGAATGTATTTTAGCATAACAAATCTTTAACAGCCGTTCTGATGTAATCATTGACTATACTTTACTGTCTAGCATAAAATGAATATAAATTTTATGTCCCCCACTCTCAATAATTTCTTTTGAAATTGTTCTCATGTGCCATAAAGTAATGAATTAATTTCAGATGTCATTAATAATTAGAAATTTAACTTTTTTTAAAAAAAATCTTGTCCAAACAAATTTCTTTTAAATAAATGGGCACTCTATGTTAGATGAAAGAACAACAGAAAAATCATAAATATCCCACCTCTAGGAAAATTTCTTATTTTTATTTGCTTATTCCTTATTTCTTATTTTCACAGGGAAGATATTTTGGGGTGATCTTCTGGGTCATTTTTAAATATCAGCTCATAGTTGAATCAAATTTATCATGTGGAAGAATTTTCTCAAAGTTATTGCAATCCAAATATTAAACCATCTTACTATGCATTAATATTGTTTTCTTCTTCCTTCTATTACAAATTCTCTATACAATTTTTAAGCAGTTTGTTCCTACATATAAACAACCTTATTATTATTTAAATTATTATTTTTCTCAGCCAAAGTTTTTATCTGAACTGCATTATTTGAGATCTGATGAGTATAGAGCAGGATTGAAGATACCGTAAGTGTCTGTTCACTTTAAAAATGCTATGAATTTTAGTTCCTTTGTTTTCAAGACTCTCTGGAGAAATTTCCTTCACATTCTTACATAGCTGTTTGAAAAATTTTACTCTCAGGTATTTGTCCTAGCAGATCTAGTTGAAATTTATAGAAGTCTGCTAGTTGATTGTTTGCTGCATAAGAGTTTATAGCTTCTTAAAAATAAAATGTGGAAAAACAACATAAGATCTGATTATCCCTTTTTATCTTCCTTTCTTCTCTGTTTGGAGAATTATTCAAAAGAAACATCTTTTAGGAAGGGGAAAATAAGAATTTAAGATTATAATAGAAAATAAAGATGATATTAATTCAAAGAAACAATAAATAGATAGTTATTTCTTCTCACACATATTTCCATCTATCAGGAAACTTATTTTATTTGATTCATTTTGCTAGTAGTTTTAATAATTTTGCATTAGTGTGTATGAATGTCTTTTGTTTCATATCCTTTTGGAGTTATTTCAACATCTACCTGAAATGTATATGAGAAACAAATGATTTCAGTATATGACTGAGTTGGTGAGGTTTATCTTATGATTTTGGGGGCACATGAATATGTGATCAATATAAGTGTGCATCTGTAACTAACTATTATGCTGATATATAAACCTTGTAATGATTAGATAAATCACAATTACAGTCATTGGTGTTTTATTGTTCTTTTTTCCCTGGTTGGATTTTCTTTAGTTGAACGAAACCACCGCTACCACAATGATTATTCTGACTCAAATTGGCTGCATAAGCAAGACACACATTAGTGTAATAATCTCACATAACAACTTCCTAAACAGAATCAGATTGATTGGGTAGTTCTGTAACAGTAACAAACATACGCTTCCTTGCCTCTCTTTTGTCTGTTGTCCTAAGCATATTATTTTTCCTCTCTGGTCTGGCTGTTCTAGAGTCTCAAATGATGGCTGAAGACACGCCCTGTCCATACACAATCATGCCCAGGAACAGAAAAGGAGTGAGGAAATTATTGTCATCATTATCCCCACATGCCAACTGTAAACATACAGTCCCAAACATTTAATGAGTCAGAATTGGGCTTGCTCCTTTTTAGCTAACTATAAGCAAAGGAAATGGGATCATTGTAATTGGGTTTTTCTACTAAGCATGACCTTTGGAGTTAGGGACATGGTTAATATATAAGGCAGAGGTGGACATCATAAGAAAATTAGCACTTTTCAGCTAAACTGAAGAAGTATTTGGTATATTAACAATATTATTTTCTTTACCTGGTCATAAAAATATTTTAATTTAACAGTATATTTATGCCTAAGATTTACCCACACCAGTTTCTGAGAATTATCTGCCAAATTTAAAGTATCAGAATTCAGGAAATTTACTATTTAAAACTTACTATTTAAAAATAATCCAAAGTAAATCATTTGGAAACAAATTCTACTTATTTATTTCAATGTGATGTAAAACATGGTAACTTTAATCCCTTTTCTACATGTCAGTACTATCCATTTCCATAAAGACTTATCATATGTACATAAATTCTGTTTCTTTTGGCCAAACATAGCTATTTTAAAAATTTTCAGTTCATATTTGTAGACCCTCCTCATTATTATTTTACTATTGCACTTTGAATAGATAAAGTGCTCCATTTTGCCAGATTTCACTTCAGTATATCTTCCTGTAGAGACATATTCTTCCTGGGCCACGAAGATAATTAATAACTGGCCTATATTTACATTAGCTTCCTTTATCACTCATATAACATTTGTTTTTATATCAATCTTGTAGCAAATAACCTTTAGTCATTGCACACATACACACACACACACACAAAACAAAATTAAATGATTTCGGATTTTTTTTTAAAGTCTATTTTTTGTTCATTGTATTTATTACCCTGATTAAAATTTCTTTGCAAATAATAAATTTTACTAAGAAATTCCATTTTTAACATCGCACATAGATCTACACTTATTCTTTAAAATAACTCTCTGAAGATTCTTTTTATATCTAATTTACAGTAGAGAAAAATGAGTTTCATGGATGTTGATTACCTTGCCCAAATTCAGACAGCTAGCAACTGGTGAATCCAGACTTGCAAACCACAATTCTCTAACATAAACTCCCAAGCTTTTTGACACGTGGCTTTAATGAGACAACATACCAGTAAAAATACATGAGTTAAATACACGGTGAAACACCATAAATTAAAGGTTCTCTTACAATCTTTCGGATGTTAACAGCTCCCAACATGACAAAATGTTTTAGTGGTCAAATGCCTTTGGAATGTTGGATTAAAGCATGTTACACTACTTTCTTTCAGAATTTCTCACGGGTTTTACAATATTTATGTGTATTATAGATTTTGAACCTCTAAGGCAGCAATATAAAATCTTATTTAGCAGTCGGATTTCATCAAGGAATTTTTGGTTATTTCTTGTGGGTTCTCGGGCAATTTGATTTCTTAAAAAACATTACCTGCCATACCTTTTTAAAACTACAAATTGTGGACATTTTCAAACCCATACAGTAGTTGATAAAATTGCTTCTTTAATCTGTGTCTATTCCACTTCAAAACTTATTAATACATGATAGATTCCTAAATTCTGCCAGGCATCATGATACACTTTTCATACTCTGTCATATTTTATATTCATAACCATATGATGAGGCATATTTGTTGGTGTTTGTGTATTGGTTCCATGGCATCCCTTCTGCCTTCTTTCACTTGTTCAATTTACCTCCACATTTGCTATATTTACTTTAATTTTAATGATTTCTTCACATTTTTGAAATGCAAATTTGACTTATCACAGTCTACCTTTAATAACATTTTACCATTTTAGTTATTATGCAACTAATTTATAAAAATGTATCTCTTGAGGGGTGCAATGGTGGTTCAGTGGCAAAATTCTCACTTGCTGTGCTGGAGACCCCGGGTTCAATTTCTGGTGACTGCCCATGCAAAAAAAAGTATATCTCTCTTTTTCCCAAGTAACTTTTTACTTTTATTGTCATGCACTTACTAATACTGGGATATGGAATATTTTGATTGAATATTATTTTGTGAAACTCTGAATATATAAAAAGACAAAATGTAAAAATAAACTACAAAATTCAGGGTCCATATGTGGTATAATGATATATTAGTGAAGATTTATCAATGGGTAGAAAAAAAGTAGTTTTGCTCATCGTTCAATGAGTACACAAAAACATACTTCATAGCATGCAGGCACCCTCTCTTCTTATACAATTCTTCATGCTACTTACTATCAAATGGGCTTTTCTTGTCTAATTTCATAAATCCTGTAAGAAAATGTAATGCTATTACTACTCAAAATGCCTTGGATCTTTGGAAACTATGTTAGGTCCTTCTAGTACCTAAGAGTCCCAAGGGAACAGGTCTGGTCTTGGAAAGCTTGGGCAATTCTCAGCCAATTCCAAACACTGTATGCTTTTATACTTTAGACATTATAGTTTTAATATTCAAATGTTCCATTTTTAAAAATATGCCTTTTTCCTTTAGATTTCTTGTCTTTTTAATATTTAGATATAGTAATTTTCTGCTAGCAGTAAAATTATGGTAGTGCTTCCTGGAATTTTTAATTCTCTGTTTTTAAATTTTATTTGGGTTGATCTATACTAGTCCTTAGTCTAATCAACCATTTTTTTTTTGCTAAGATATATCCTTTTATGGTCTGTACTGAGTGCTATGGGTGACGATGTGTTCTCTGGACACAGAGTGCTCAGAACTCAAATGTCTTCCAGAAATTCTGAGATCCTGATTTGTTTCTCACTGGTTATCTTTGTGTTTCATCCTATGCAATGCTGCAGTATTCAGCCGAATGCTCCCTGTGCAGATTAATGGAAGTTTTTACTGTATAGTTCTCTTTTCTCTCAATTTAATATCTATAAAGTTCAGCAAACTTATCTTCCATGAACTCCCTACTGTTTTCTGATTATTTTAATAAAATAATAAACAAGTAACAGCAAGTGGTTACCATGGAGATAATAATTATTATTTTAAGTTTTAATAAATCTAGTTCTTTTAAATAATAATGTAATTTAAATACACTAATTCTTTTATGCCCCCACTTCCTTTAAGTTATTTTTTGTAACACAATTTACATTATACCCTTATAAATTATAAGCCCATCAATGTGGTTTTATAATATTGCTTTAGGCAGTTGTATTTTAAATCAGATAGAAGAAAAAAGTTAAAAAAAAACATGATTATGCTGTCTAGTATAATTACCCATATTGTACCTAAACTGATTCTCTCCTCTTTATTTTTCATTTAGATTCCAATTACTTTGTGATATTGGTAGAAGACTTAATGTTTTTAGCAGTGCTTGAACTTTTTTTACACTAAACTGATGACCAAATCTAATCAAATAGCTTAACACTTTTGGAATGAAGATTTTCTAGGTAGTTTTAGTTTAAACAAAATATTGACCGTTTTGTGGGGAGGAGTATTTAATGGAGCTTTAAAAAGACTATTCCTCTCAGTTGGTTGCAAGGATGCTGTCTTTTAATAGCCACTGTGACACTAAGTTTGTAAGGGAGGGAGGACTAGAAAAAATCCCAAGTTGAAATGTCACAGACTCTGCTATCTTCACAGGGTTTAGCAATTCATTTTGAATTCACACTTTGCAGTTCCTTCTGTGGTTTTGGTTAATTTCCAGAGTTCTGAAAATGGTGATTTTATATCTCATCAATATTTTCATTGTCTGTGGGAGAGAATGGTTTATTGATTTCTCGCTCAGCCATCCCAGAAATCAACTTAGATGTATATATGTTAAAATATTTTATTACAGAAAACTTCAAACATTTACAAAACTAAAACAAGAAGTGTAAAATATTTCTATGTACTTATTACCCAGCTTCCACAATATTTAAATTATAGGTTTTAATAATTATGCTACAACTGTAACTCCATGAATTTTCCCTCATGCCAGGATTCTTTGAAACATACCAGATACCATGAATCTCATCATCCATGATTTTAATCCAAATTAAAATACTGAAGACTTAAAAGGCCAAAATAATAACACTAGCAATAAAAAACTTAACCCTATTTATTAATTATTAATGATGAATAATAAATTATTATTTATTATATTATTTATTATAATGAATAATAATTATATTATAAAATATAAAATCAATGTTTTTTTTCAGATTGTCTCTCATAAGTCTTATGAGAATGGAGCAAAAGAAACAATTTATTCACATTTAGTGTCAATAATATCTTTATTTAACAATTGGCCAATAGTTCATCTGAAACTTTTATTCCATATGTTTCCCTTCCAATAATATTTTGTCTCATAATTTATTCATTGAAGTAAGAGCTGCATTCTTTTTTCTGTATATGTCTTCATAGTCTGTATTTTGCTGCCTATGTGGCAATGCTGTCATTTAACATGGTTCTATTAATTAGCATTCTCCAGAGAAACAGAATCAATACATATATATATGTTTTATAATAGGGAATTGGTTTATAGGGCCAATGTTGTTGAGAGGACTAAACTCCATTGGGCAAGCTGCAAAACTGGAAACTCCCATAAAGGTGATGTTGAAGTTCTTAGTCTAATTCTCCAGGGGAAGCTGGTTGGCTGGGAATTTAAATTTTAAATTCCTTCTGACTCTGGATCTGTAAAACTCAGAATAAATTATTTGTTGCATACAGTCGTAAGATACATATTCCTTCTGCCATGTTGAAGTTGAGGCAGAAATTGTTCTCCTGACATCTGAAACCCTAAGTTTTGGTTTTTAACACCTCCAACTGATCATCTGACTCCAGCTGATTAAATGAACACATTGCTGAGGGTTAGTTTCTTGTTGATTGTAAATTCAATCAACTGACTGAACACCACAACCTAGCCAAGCTGATGCATGAAATGAACTATCACCAGGTTTGCTTTTCTCAGGAATCATGTTTCATCTAGGGGTTAGGTTCAATATTTTTGGCCAAAATACTTCACACGTGGTGGTGTTGCATTGTGCACTTTCATCTAGAGGTACATAATATGGTCTCCACTTTTGTGAATTTGGGGACTATCTATGATCATGTTCTAGAATCATTCATGAGATCCTGCAAAATGACACTATTGTATGTGTTTGATTTTATTTATTCATTTATATTTTAGGTGCATGGTCTGGGAAACCAACCCGGGTCTCCTGCATGGAAGGCGAGCATTCTACTACTGAGCCACCCGTGTATGTGTTTTAGATCATTAAAGCTGTTGGGATGCAATATACCAGAAAAGCAATCACTTGTAAAAACTCAATTTATTAAGTTTCAGGTTTATAATTCTAAGACCATAGATATGTTCAAATTAAGGTCATACAGAGAACGATACATTAACTCCAAAGAAATGACCAATGAAGTTTGAGGTTTCTCTCCCAGCTGGGAAGGCATATGGTAACATCTGCTCACTTTCTCTCCTGGTTTTTGGTTTTATAGGGCTTCCCCAGGGGCAGGTTCCTGCTGCATCTCCAAAGGTCTCTGGTGGTGTGGAGTCTGTCAGCACTAAAGCTTTTTCCAAAATAGTTCCCTCTTAAAAGATTCCAGTAAGCAAACCCGTCTTGAATGAATAGAGATACATTTCCATGGAAACTACCTAATCAAAAGATAGCACCCACAATTGGGTGGATCACATCTCCATGGAAACAATCTAAGAGATTCTCAGCAATACTGAATGAGGATTAAAGAACATGGCTTTTCTGGGGCACACAACAGATTCAAACTG
Organism: Tamandua tetradactyla; assembly: GCF_023851605.1. Classification (NCBI taxonomy): domain Eukaryota; kingdom Metazoa; phylum Chordata; class Mammalia; order Pilosa; family Myrmecophagidae; genus Tamandua; species Tamandua tetradactyla. The sequence continues at coordinate 60,343,920 of NC_135345.1, forward strand.
GCATATTCCACTCCCTGGACCCCAAAAAGACATGTTGTTTCTAAATGCAAAATGCATTCTTTCCATTAAAATATCACTAAACCTTCAATAATTTTAGTAAAAATAAAAATGCAATGCAAAATCAGAAACAGTTCAAAATCTCAACAAAGTCAGCTGCAGGCATGGTCTATCCAAAGGCAAAATTCTCCTCTTACTCTGGACCTGCAAAACTCAGAATAAGTTATTTGCTGCCAACATACAGAGGAGGGACAGTCATAAGATACATGTTCCCATTTACATGGGAGAAATTGGAAGGAACACAGGGGTCACCAGACCGATACGGTTTCGAAAACCTGCAGGGCAAACGCCATTAGATTTTCAAGTCTGAGGGCCATTTATCTTTGAAGCTTTAGAAAGCAGCAGTCTCATCCTTTCCAAGGGCTTATGCAATAGCTCTATTCTCCCCAAATGCAACCTGGGGAACATTGGGGAAACCACTTTTTCCTTAAACCTCAGGGCAGGACTTGGGCTCTCTGCCATCTCCAGGGTACAAGCTCAACCCTCTCAGAAAAATGTGGTGGTAGCAAAGCTCACCCCAATCCCCAAGCAATGTGCTCTACCCTCTCCAAGGCCTGGGGCACTGAGACTCCTGCCCGCGGCCTTCAGGGCAAACTTACCCTCTCCATGTGCGTGAGTGGATCTGCTCTCTTGGTCCAAGATTTATTGGCTTCAGACCTTAACTTCCATTATTCTGCCTTTGAAGTTATTTTTTCCTTCAATCTGTCCCTTTTATGTCCCTTTTGTATGGACTGGCAGTGATTCTGTTTATACAGATCCCACAATACTCTGTTGGTTTTCTATATGTTATGCAGGGATCATATGCATTAGACAATAGGATTTTCCACAAATGCTTCCTGAATAACTCCATCTCCAATGCTGACTTTTTTCTGAAATGGCTGACGGTTTCCCCCTTTGGTTAAATCCTCATATGGGGCACTATTTTCTGGGATCTCCCTTTCTGAAAACCCAGAATTTTTCAGGCCATCAATTTATTTATTTATTTTTTACCCAAAAGTTAAGTTTTCAGTTTATCTCTTTCCTGTCACATTTCACTATAAGCTGCAAGGAGACACTGGGCCATACTTTCCACTTTTAATCTAGAAATACCTTCTGCTAAATACCTAAGTTTATTGCTTTTAATTTTGACTTCCATCCAAAACCCGCAGTCAATTTTGCTAAATTTTCTGCCACTTTAAAACAAGGATCACTTTCCTTCCAGTTTGCAACAATACATGCATCATTTCTGCCTAAGTCCTTATCAGATGTATCTCTAAAGTACCCATTTCTACCAATAGTCTCTTCAGAGCATTCTTGACCTTTTCCATCAAGCTCTTCACAACTCTTGTAGAATCTTCTCCTTATCCATTTAAAAAGCTGTTACAAATTTTCTTTTTTATTTGCAAACCACAGCACTCATTCTTCTGGTACCAAAATCTGTTTTAGTTTGTTAAAGCTGTCAGAATAAAATATACCACAAATAGAATGTCTTATAAAAGTTACAGGTTTATAGTTCTAAGGCCATAGAAATGTCCAAACTAAGACATCCAGAGAAAGATAACAACTCCAAAGAATTAGCAGATGAAGTTGAATGTTTCTCTCTCCCTGGGAAGGTACATGGTAATGTCTGTCAGCTTTCTCTCCTGGCTTCTAGTTTTACAAGACTTCTTCAGGGGCATTTTCTTCTGCATCTCCAAAAGTATTTGTCTGTGTGGGCCCTGTTGGTACTAAAGCTTTTTCCAAAATGATTCCCTCTTAAAGGAGTCTAGTAAGCAACCCTATCTTAAATGGATAGAAATAAATCTCCATGGAGACTACCTAATCAAAAGGTACCACCCACAATTGGTTGGATCATGGATCCATGGAAGAAATCAAAGAGATTCCACCCAGCAATATTGAATGAAGATTAAAGAACATGGCTTTTCTAGGGTACACATCAGATTCAAACTAGCAAAGGCTGCCATTTTTTTCTCATTTATTTGCTGGGATACATTTATAAATAGAAACTTCCCTTCTTCAAATGCTGAATAATCCATATTCTTTCCTATTAATAGGCTATTATCAAAATGATGAGCTGTTTTCCTAATTCTTAGCAAATGTGACCAATCAAGTTGGTTTCTTCTATTTGCTTTTCGTGTGTTTGCTTGATTTTATTTCTGAGTACATTATGGATTCTTGAGTTAAGCCACTTTTATGTTCGACTAATTATCCTTAAATGTTTAAATCATTTCCAACTGGTAGTAGGTTCATCAAGTCTGCTCCTGAGCAATTTTATAAGATCTTTGTGCCTTTGATATCTCCCTTGTTTCATGGTGTCTGCTTGGATTCTACCATTTCTCTAAGGGAATCTGGTTCTACTTTTTTTTAGGAAAATGGTATTTAGAGACTACAATATTCATATTAGGTTGACTCATTACTTTCAGACTGGTCATTGCTTTCAACCCTTTTTAGAGATAAAAAATTAGTATATAACTGAAATTTTATTATATGTATATGTTTATATGTCTATGTCTCTGTATATATATGTGTGTGTGTATGAGTGTGTGTGATATATATTTCAAAGACAACATTCCTTATAATTGTACACTAACACTTTCAATATGATTTTAGGACTATAGGGCTTTTACTAGTCTCACTGATATTATAATAGTTTTTTCCTTTGCCCTTCAGTGAAAATCCTAGTTCACAATGACACTACCAGAGCTACTCATTTATTTTCTACAAAATACACATTAAATTGTCTCAGCATAATAGTTGCAAAATCATCATCAACTATAGGAATTCTGAAAATATTTTTAAAAATGTTTGCAGTTCTTTTGTCTTTAATTCAGATGCTATTAAGATATACAGCTAAAGCACTAAATTTCAAGGTCACTTATAAGAGTTGTTCTCTGTGTGGTATACCAATTCTATTTAAAGTTAAGTTCATTTTTTTCAGTTTATTTATTTATTTTTAAAGACAATATTTTTAGTATCAAATGCTTCCATGTTTCCAAAGATCAGAACTATATATAGTATATTGAGAAATCTCTAGTTTCTATCCCTGTCCCTTTTCACATTATTTTCTCTCTTTCTGTATATATTCTTTTTTCACCAATTGTATGTTTTAATAATTGTAATAATAATTTAATAATATTTAATGTAATAATTTAATAATAATTGTATTATTTTTCCATTGTTTTTAAACTATATAAGCAATCCATGCATATACATGTGTATATAAATATGTGTGTTTGTGTGTATATACATATATATGTATAAATATTTATATTTGCTTCCATAGATCCTTCTTCTTCTTACATTATGGTTTTTTTTTTTTATAAGTTTCTCCACCTTGAACTTAAAAATCCTGGAGTTCACTTCATAGCAGTATATGGAAATATTTTTATATATATTTTTAAACTGAAAAGAAATTCATTAATACTCTATTGGGTGTAAATAATAAGTATATTCAATCAGTCCTCTTAATAATAAACATTTGTATATTTTTATGTGAGACCTCAGCTCTATTTGTTTCCTGGAACAGGAGGTTGACCAAAACAATTTTCTTACATTCCATCATCTAGCCCAAGAGCCAAAGTAGTTAGCCTATATATCTCCCCAACCTTTATCTTTCCTTTGCCCCTGTCGTGTCTGCTTTACTCAACTTGTAGTTTACTTCCAGTAGGCTTTCCTCACTTTATGTCTTTGTTTCTTCTGTAAAATTGAAGTTTTATTGATCAGAATCACAAATACTTCCTGCTGGGTTCCTATTGCATCCTGGAAAACCCTTCCCCATTTTTGGTGCTGTTCTTAAATTGGCTTGCTGAACTCTGATATTTGGGGTTTCTCTGGAACTCTTAAAGTCATTTCCTCTGTAACTTTGCTCCTGATGTTTCTTATAACTGTAAGATAAGCAAAGTCAAATATCTACCAAATATATGATGATATTCTGCAACTATGATACTAACTTCAGCAGTATGGCTATAGTAGCTTGCAAAATGTGTCTTCATTTTTCATTTTTACAACTTTATGGCTCCAGCTGAACACTCTGTGAATTTAAGAGATTAGCCATCAATGTAATACAGAGTTGGTATGCTGTGCAGCTGGAATTGAACTCAGGTTTCCAGTTTAAATTCAAAAGCAAGTTCCACTCAAAAATAACTTAGAGATAAATCTCTGGTAGGTAAGCAATCCTAACAAGCCTATTTGTTTTCCAATGTTGGAGATAGTTGAGGGAAACAGCATATGAATAACCTAACCAGCAATATACATTATCTCAAATTATAGCTCCAAAAGCTTCAAAAGAATTTGTGAGTTACAGAGAAAGTCACTACATCACTATTGAGAAGAGATGATGCACTAAGACACCCATCTCTCAATATATATTCTTATATATCCTAATTAAATAGAGAATATCCCCTGAAGGAAACAGAATGAGTTGTCTTGTATTGTATCTCACTCATTAAATATTGTTTTCTTAAGTAAAGAAAGAATTCTAGTTACCTTAGGAAAAACTTTCTTTCAAAATTTCAAAATACTTTTTTCTGGCACATTTTACTCTCTGGCATAATTACTGAGAATAAACTATATGAAGCTTACTTGCTAAATCAGGACTTTACAGCAAAACTGAAGTAAAAGAAAATGTACTGTTCTTCAGCATCCCTTGGCAAGTGCTGAGTAAGATGTTTATCAAAATTTTCTTTAAAAAAATTGTGGATTGTTAAGGGATGATTTCCTCATTCTGGTATTTTGTCTCTTAACCTCTGAATCTATATTCCTGAAATTGCAATCCATCAATCAGCACTTTCAAATGGAAGAAAAATAATCTTACATAAAATATAAAAAAGGGCTGTTTAACTATTACTTAATAAAATATTGGGTCATATATATATCAACAAACATATTATACTGAAAAAACACATACTTATCAGTTATAATAAAAGTATAACTAAAATATAAAAGAAAATTCTATAGAGTACCCAGGACTAAGGCAAAGTACTGAAGGCCTGGCTTGCAATGAGATCTCACCTCGTTGAAGGAGGTATGATGCATTTGGAATAGGGAAGCAATAAATATAGATTGATATCTGACACAGTAACTAAGGCAATTGGTAGGTCACATAAGAACGTGTGACTGGATGATCAAGCCATAACAGGGGTGTTAAAGAAAAGGTCACCGTTTTCCTATATTATAGTATCACATTGCTTAATATAGTATACTGCGTATTTCATATTCTAGGTTCTTTTCCATAACAAGCCAATCATTTTTGCCAACCAAAGGTTATGTGGGTAATTAAGTAATGAATCTATTAATGCCTAGAGATGATAAAGACAAATTCAGGTGAGACATTAATTGGCATTTAGTACATTTACTTTTGAATTTTTTTCATAGAGAAATTGTAGATTAACAGAAATAATCATGCCGAAAATACAGAGCTCCCAAATACCTCCCATCACACACAGTTTTCCCTTTATTAACAGTTTTCATCAATGTGGTAACGGTCACAATTGATGACAGAATATTAATGCAATTGTACTATTACCTATAATCCACAGATTACGTTAGAGTACGCTGTGTGTATTGTATATTTCTATGCTTTTTATTGTTATTCTTATTAAAGGGAAAGCGTTCAGTCATTCACCACTGAGTATGATGCCAGCCTTGGGTTTTTCATACATGCCCTTCATCATGTTAAGGGAGCTTCCTTCTATTCCTGTTTTTTTAAGTGATTTTATGAAGAAATGTGCTGGATCTTGTCAAATATGTTTTCTACATCAATTGAGATTATCATATGCTTTCCCCCTTTGTTTTGTTAATGTAGTGTATTACATTAATTGATTTTCTTGTATTGAACCACCATTTCATACCCCGAATAAAATTCATGTGATCATGGTGTATAATTCTTTTAATTTGCTGTTAGATGCGATTTGCAAGTAGTCTTTTGATATATTTTGCATCTATATTCATAAGATGAATTGGTCTGTTGTCTTGTAGTATCTTTACATGGATTTGGTCTCAGGTGGCTTTGACTTCATAGAATGAGTGCTTTCTCTTCTTCAATTTTTTTTTAATGAGGTTAGTAGTAATTCTTGAATGTTTGATAGAATTCATTTGTGATCCCTCCAGTCCTGAGATTTTTTTTTTGTTGTTGGGAGGTTTGGATGATTGATTCAATCTCTTTACTTGCAGTTCATCTGTTGAGATTTTCTATTTCTTCTTGAATCATATTTTAGTGGGAATTTGTCCATTTCATCTAGGTTGACTTATTTGTTGGCATCCAGTGGCTGACAGTATCTTCATGACCTTTTTTTATTTCTGTGTGGTCATTAGTATGCCACCCTCTGATATTTGATTTTATTTATTTGCACCTTCACTCATTTTTTTCTTTGTCAGTCTAGCTAAGGTTTCGTCAATTTTATTGAACTTTCCAAAGAATCCACTTGCAGTTTTGGTAATGCCCTCTATTATTTTTTATCCTCTATTTTTATTTTTGACCTAATATTTATTATTTCTCTCCTTTTCTTGCTCTGGGAATAGTTTGTTTTTATCTTTTTAGCTCCTCTAGGTGTACAGTTCAGCCTTTGATTTATACTATTCATTCTTTATAATAAAGGTGTTTATGGCTATAGCGTTTCTCTCAGCACGGCCTTCCCTGCATCCGATAAGCTTTTATGTTGTCTTTTCATTTTCATTCATCTCAAGATATTTACTGATTTCCCTTGTAAAACTTTTGTTTGACCCACTGATTGTTTCAAAATATGTTAATAAATTTCCATGTATTTATGGATTTTCCAATTCTTTGCCTATTATTGCTTACCAGCTGTATTAGTTAGGGTTCTCTAGAGCAACAGAATCAACAGGGAACACTTGCAAATATACTATTTATAAAAGCGTCTCACCTGACGTAGGAACGCAGAGTCCAAAATCCACAAGGCAGGATGTGAAGCCGACGACTGCAATGGATGGTCTGGATGAACTCCACAGGAGAGGCTCACCAGCCAACACAAGAATGGAATCTGTCTCCTCTGAGTCCTCCTTAAAAGGCTTCCTGTGATTAGATTAAGCATCACTCATTGTAGAAGACACTCCTCTTTGTCTGATTACAAATGGAATCAGCTGTGGCTACAGCTGATGTGATCATGATCTAATTCTACAAAATGTCCTCATTGCAACAGACAGGCCAGCACTTGCCCAACCAGATAAACAGGTACCACAACTTGGCCAAGTTGACACATGTCCCTGACCATGACACCAGCTTTATTTCGTTATGGTCAGAGAAGAGGCTTTGAACAATTTCAAAATTTTTAAATCTGTTGGGACTTGTTTTGTGATGCAACATGTGGTCTGTCCTGGAGAATGATCCCTGCGCTCTTGGGAAAACTGTATATTCTCCTGTTTTGGGATGCAATGTTCTGCATATATCTGTTAGGTCTAGATATATTATTCATATTATTCAATTCCTTGCTTTATTTTTTACCTTTATCTACTTGCACTATCTATTGATGAAAGTATTAATTGATATCTCCAACTATAACTGTAGATGTGTCTTGTTTTCCCCTTCTGCTTTGCCAGTGTTTGCCTTATGCATTTTTGGGCACCATATAGGTGCATATATATTTATAATTTCTTCTTGGTGGGTTGACCTTTTTAGTAATAAATAATTTAATTCTTTCTCTTTTTTACTTAAAATCTATTCTGTCTGATATTAGTGAAGATACTCTCAGCTGATTTTAGTTGTGATTTTCATGTAATATCTTTTCTCATCCTTTCACTTTCAATCTGTTTGTGCCTCTGGGTCTAAGGTGGGACTCTTTTAAACAATATAATTTAGATTATTCTTTTTTAATCCATTCTGCCAATCTACATCTTTTGATTGGGGAGTTTAATCCATTAATATTCAGTGTTACTTATGGTAAATAAAGAAATAACGTTAATCATTGTATCCTTTGATTTTTATTGTCATATTTATTTTTATCCTTCTTTTCCTTTATTGCAAACTTCTTTTTTGTACAGCTGAACTTTTGTAATGTTTCTGGCTGCTCATTTCTAATTTTTCTTTCTGTATATATTTTAAATGTTTTCTTTGTGGTCATCCTGGGGTTTGTATTACAAAACTTACATCTGTAAGCTACTATTTGAAAAGATGCCAACTTCATTTCAGTGACAGACATGTTTTCTGTTTCCATAACCCTCCTCATTTCCTTTTGTTGTGTTTTTGTCCCACATTACCTCTTTGCATTTTGCATGTCCATTATTAAGAAATATGCCTTTTACTTGTTCAGTTGTATTCTTATTTTTGTACAAGTCTAGGAGAATTTTATATTGAAGACATCATACTATTGGTTTTGCGTTTACTTATTTTAGTTACCCTTACTGATAATCTTCATTTCTTCACACTACTGCAAGTCATTTTTTCTTGTTTTTTCCTTCCAATCTGAAGAAGTATCTTTAGTAATTCTTGTAGAACTGGTCTCTTGTTGACAGACTCCCTTGGTTTCTGTTTATCTGTGAATATTTTAAAGATTCCTTCATGTTTGAAATACAGTTTTGTTGAATAAAGAATTTTTGCCTGACAGTTTTATTTTTCCTCTTTCAGTACCTTCAATATATCATAATATTGCCTTCTCATCTCCATGGTTTCTGATGAGAAATCAGCATTTAGTCTTATTGAGGATCCCTCATATATGATAAATCACTTTTCTCCTACTGCATTAAGAATTCTCTCTATATTTTTGGCATTAGACATTCTGATTAGTATGTGTCTCAGAATAGGTCTATTAGAGTTTATTATATTTGGAGTCCATTGTGATTCTTCTACATTAATTTTTATGTCTTTAATAAATGGTGTGAAATTGTGTGCCATTATTTACTCAAATATTCTTTCTACCCCCTTTCCTTTCTCTTCTCCATCTGGGATACCTCTGATGCATATGTTTGTGCGATTCATGCTGCCACTCACACTCCTGATATACTGATCAATTTTTTGTATTCTTTTCTCTATCTGTTTTTCTGACCCTGCGATTTTAATTGTTCTGATTTTAGTTCACTTATTCTGTCTTTCACCTCTTCAAATTTGCTGTTGTATTCTTCCAGTGTGTTTTTAATGCCCATTATTGTGACTTTCATCCTGATAATTTCTCTTATGTTTATTTTTAAACCTTCAATTTCTTCTTTATGCTTACACATTATCTTCTTAATATGCTTTAGCTCTAAGTTCATATTTTCCTTCATCTCCTTGAATTGAGTTAGAATATTTATTTGACATTCCTTGATTAGTTGTTTCAAATTCTTTGTCTTCTCTGAAGTTTTAATTTATTTACTTCATTAAGCAGTAACTTTCTATATCTTAGTACGGCTTGTAATTTTTGCTGATGTCTGGACATTTGATTAAGTCCATGTGTTAACTCTAACAGTTTATCTCTCTTGTCTTGGGTTTATTATTGCTTGGTTTTGTATTAAGACTCTGGTTTGGTGCTTGATTCAACTCATTCTGGGCATTTAGAGTACCCTGTGTTTAATATCCCTGTTTCCTTACCTCTTCTTCATCTGATTCTTGGCCTGATACGTGCTAAATGTTTAACATTGTATTTTTTGTGCAATTGTTTCACCTCTAAGAGAAAGCTCCCTTTCTTCTATTCCTTTACAAAGGAATCTTGATTTGTAGAGTATGTTATTGTGCAGGGTTTTCTCCCCAACTTCCATGATTGGTTTAAATCCCCATTGTGAGAATCATTTTCCTTACCCTTTTCAATTCTAGTACTCAGGTTATATTTCAGCATTTCAGCCCACCCCCTCTTTTTTCCTGTGAGACTTTTCTGCCTCTTGCCTCTCCCTTTACATTTTCCCTCCCCAGGGGTCCAGACAGGATCAAACCAGAAAGGTGGGTCTTTCTGGGAAGGTCCACATTGCATTTACATAGTCCATCACACAGGGACAGGGTTGAGCATGTGAACCTCTTCCTAACAGTTCTGCCATGGGAGTGTCTCTCTATTTTGGTTTTCCCCTTTGTGGGTACTTTATTTGCAACATTCCTCAGTCCTTTGTGTTTCCTGCTGGATTCTGTGGACATGGACCCCTGTGCCTGGAAATATACGTGAGGTTCTACTCTTTTCTATGAGTTGCTCTATTGCCTGCGTCCACAACAGGAGAAACCTGAATAATGCTACCTCTGTGTGATTTCTAAGCTGTGTGGGGACCTAATGAGGGGAAGAAGTCTGGAGTGGCAGGTCTGGGATGGAGATTTCCTACCTGATCTTGGAGATTAATTTTCCATTTATTCAATGCAACATTTCTGAAGTTCTTCTCCAATCTCTTTCACTCTCCATAATTCCAAGCAAGTGGGATTTGTCCATTTATAGTTTGATTCTGAGGGGACACTCTCCTAGGCGATATCACTTTGCCATGTTGATGATTTTACTCTCTACTTTTTAATAAGAAGGAATCTGCACCAACAATTCTTGATTCTCTTCCTTTTCCTGTGTAGTGACTGTCATACAGAAATCAGCTTTTGTTGTGGTACTGCTCTTCATGACTTCGGGGCTCCCTGTTGCTTTTGAAGGCTCCTGCTGCAGTACTGAGGCTGAGGCTGGTGCTGCAGTACTGTACAGCCTGGCTGCAAACTGCTCGGCAACTCTACTCCCATGGGTGGTCAGATATGCTTGGCAGGTGATGCATACTCTCTGCTCCTGCTTCCCTTCTTGCAGTGCATTTATTTTAATTTCATTTATTTGAAGTAAAAATATGTAATAGTAACTAAGAATCAGGCTCTACAATTGGACAATTCAAGTGAAATTCTTAAATTTCCACTCAGTTATTGTGTGCTTATGGCAAGTTAGTTAAGTCTTGTTAGCATAAGTATGTCTCTAATGTATCAGAGCACATATTTGTAACAACAATGTTATTTTTAATGACATGAAATTTGACTTTAATTATTGGTCCTGAATTTTATCTAGCAACCATATATACTTGGAATTCTTCTTATCTTACATTCCTTCCTGATGTTATTTTACCCAAATTTCAATCCCAGCACATGTATCTCTTCTTCAAAGATTAATCTGATCCACCAGATATGATATGCTTGTTTATAATTTAGAGTTTACATAATGATCAGTGGAGAGCCACTCATAGGTTAGCGAAGAAATTGAACTGTAAATAATTGAGATAAATGTATTTTGGCTTTGTTTTAATCAGTTGAGCTATGATTGACTTAATAGTGCATTAGCTATTGCTGCTCACTGTCAAAAGCGGTGGATTACAATCAAAATTAAAAGATGTTTACATCTATATTAAAAATAAAGAACAATCTAAGGAACATGAAAAAAAAAGAGAGCAGGAAAGAAGGATTAAAGACATCTTAATATTCCAGTCTGGAAATTTTCCAAACATACATAAGGAGAAAGAGTGTGAGTAACCAAAAAAGCTTTTATTAGTCTTTTAACTGAACAAGGTTATTAGAATTCCATTATTTATCTTTAAGGCTAATATTGAATTTTCCAGCTGGAAAGTTCCCAAAATGTTTAGAATTTACTAAAAATCAGTCATGAGAAAATTGTCAGAAAATCCATAATTGAAATAGGAAACACCTGTCTGGGTAAGTACATTTTATCTTATTTGAGGGTATGTGACCTCTTGGTAATCTAAGTAAGTCATAAGATGAATGAGAATATTTTTCAGTACAATTTGAAGTCATGCACTATTGAAAAGAAGTTGCTAAAGAGTTTTATGATGAATATTATACACATCAAATGGACTGGGTCTTCTAAAAAAATAAAACAAACCTCTGTGTGAACAAATGTAAAGAGAAGAAAAGTGGTGCTGAGGGCTGAAACAACATTTCTACTACACATCAAAGCCACAAACTCACAGTGGTGAAAGGGAAAGTGACCAAATCATTTCATTCTTGTGGACAAAATTAAGACAAGACTCCATTATGAAATGTAGAACTATCTCTGTTCTCTTCCCTTATCCATGGATAAAATCTTTATAAAAGGAAAAAGCTGAAAATACTGTTTGAGGCTATAGGTATCATCTAGCTGCTTCCTGAAATGGTAATAGAGAGTGGTAATCTCAAGACCAGGTTAACCTTTCCCCTGATATAAGAAACATGTTCATAGGATATCTTTGAAATGAGCACATCTAGTGACAACTTCAGTTTGTACACTAGATACTGAGATAAGCCAGAGGAAGGGAAAATTAACTTTAAAAAGGACGATCTTAGAGAAGAAAGTTTTAAACATCCATACCTGTACACACAAACTTGCTCTCATTTAAGTAGAACTTGGAAACTATAAATTGAGAACATACAAAGAAAATGAGCGCTTTAAAATCTGGTTTACCAACTGTAGATGACACTGAATCCCATTTAAACACTACCTTTCCAATTGAGCCATATCAAATCTTGAAAATATTATAGACAGACAAACCCAGATGAAGCATGACAGCTCTATATCCCTAAGATTCCTTAGGGAATGGCAGAACAAATGTACCTGACACATTATTAAGAATCAAAAGTATTATAATATATGTGCTTCTTTAAACCTGATGTAAATTTGCCTATCTTTCAGATATTCAACTGAAACTGGATACCACTACCACCACAGAATAATTGTGATAAATCATTTAGATCAGTTTTTTCCAAAAGAAATATAATGTATGCTTTAGAAATGAGCCACATACAAAATTTAAAATTTTCTAGTAGCAAAATTTAGAAGTTCAAATTAACATTAAGCTTAATTATATATTTTAATTTAGCCCTATATATCTCAAATATTACCTCTTCAATGTAAAATGAGTATGAAATTTATTAATGAAATATTATATTTTTATTGTACTCAGTCTTTGAAACTGGATGTATATTTTATGATTATAGTTCATTTCAATTTATCTTTCAAGTGCTAAAGAGCTAAATATGGCTAGTATCTACAGTACGAGAAAGTACCGATGCAGATTTTTTTAATGCTAATGTATTTACGATATTTTTGAATAGTGGTTTCCCAAGGTTCATTATCTATATCCTGCAAGACCCTTTCCCATCTTCTAAGTAATTCTCCATTTCCTTCCCTGCCTTTCAGCCACAATGATGCTCTTTTGATCTGAAAGCGCCAGCCTGATTCCCATCTCAGAGCCATTCATTGCATGTGCTGCACACTCTCCCTGAAACAATCGTTTCCAGTTTTTGTTTTTATTTCTGCTTTCTACAAATCTCTTAGTTTCCAATATATTGTAGACATCTCCAGGAAAGTTTTCTGAATACCAGATAACACTAATACTCTCATTTTATATTTTGATGCAGCATTTCAATTTTCCTTTATAAATACCCGGAAGGTCTAGTGACGATTCTAAAAAAATATTATGTTACATCCTTTCTTAAGACCCTGAAATGACTTACCACTAGTTTTAGAATAAAATTCAAATGTCTTACCATTATCTCCAAGTTTTCACAATCTGTTCTCTGTCTCTCTTTAAGACTCATCTCCTCACCACTTTGTGATCTTCACATTCTATTGTAAGAATATGACAGACTTAATCAATTATCTTCCTGTTGCTGTTCCTTTTTCCCAAAATGTTCTTTCTCTAGACTTGAGCTGTGCAATAAGGTCACATGTAGCTATTTAACTTTGAAATGAACTTAAATAAAGTTAACCGAAATTCATTTTTCTGTTCCTTGGTCACACAAGCACCATTTCAAGTGCGCAATTGCAAAATGTAGCTACAGGCTACTAATTTAGACAGTGTGGAAAAGCATTTCTTTCATCCTTAGTTTAACTGAATAGACTGCTTTAAACCAGGGGCTAGTAAACTTTTCCTGTGAGGGGTAGATAGTAAATATTTCAGGTTTGCAAACTTCATGTTCTATGCTACAATTATTCAACTCTGGAATGATAGCATAAAAACAGCCATGTAAAAAGTAAACAAATGGGCATTGCAATGTGTTAATTAAGTTTTATTTTTAGATAATAATATTATACTTGTTTTACTACACTGGCTATAGTTTACCATTCCTTGTTATACACATTTCTATGGCTAGCTCCTTCTGCTTTTCTGTTTCCTTCTTTTATTCCTTTTTTCCTTCCTCACAGAAGCCTTTTCAAAACACACAATTTAATTCCACTTCCAACATCCCCCACTCACACAGTTACTTTTTTACACTTCATCTTATTTTATATTCCTCATAACACTTGTTATTGTCTTGACTTGTCTTAATTATTTAAATAACTTTAGTTTTTGTTTTTTTAAGGAGAGGAGGTACTGTTTGTCTTTTTCATCATAAAGTCCCTGAGACCTAGAATCTAACCTCTCCATTTCCGCAGGCACTCAATAAATTTTGGATGGATGGACACTAAATAGAATTATGTTTCATTTACTACAATATTATATTTAGATTGGTGCTTAATTTTCTTTCTTCCATAAGACCTGAAGTGTAGCAAAGGCAGGAATCAATAATTTTCATCTGTCATTGAGGCCCAGATCTTAACAGAAGCCTTGGTACAATTACTGTATTTCCCTCCATTTCATGGTGACATGAAATAAAATTCATTATCAATTAATTACGCATGAAAAATAAACCACTTGTGACCCTAAATATACATATAATAATAAGATGCAGGGTTCTCTAGAGAAGCAGAAACTATAAGAGATTGTACTAGTCAGGGTTCTCTAGAGAAACAGAACCAACAAGAGATACCTTGGAATATAAGATTTATAAAAGTGTCTTATATAACCGTGGGAATGCTAGAGCCCCAAATCCATAGTGTAGGTTGCAGGGCTGGCAACTCCAATGAATAAGCATGGTGAACTCAACAGGAGAGGCTCACTGGCTAAAGAAGAGGTGAAAATTCTTTCTTCTCATGTAGAAGTCTTCAACTGATCAGGCCAAACCAAATGACTGGATTATCACATTCACAGGAAACATGCCCTTCGTTGCTCCTAGATGTGATCTGCCACAGCTGCAATCAACTGACTGATGGTTTATTAAATCAGCCTTCTGGTTTATCAAAAAGCCAAAAAGTGTCCTTGCAGTAATGGTTAGGCCAGTGCTTGCCTGACCAGATGGCTGGGCACCATTATTTGGCCAAGTTGACACAAGACCTTAACTATCACAGTGATGTCATGTGTGTGTATATATATATGTGTGTGTGTATATATATATGTAAATGTGTATGTGTTGTAAATATTATAATATTTAATACTGGAATTTACTCATGGAGATTGGAAATCTGAATTCCATAGGGCAGGACACAAGTTGGGAACTCCAAAACAGCTGGCTGGCTGAAGTAATGAAGTAGTCTATGACTACTGAAATAATCTATCCTCCCTTTATGGTTTCATCTGGATGGATGATACTTCACTCATTGCTGAAGGCAACCTACTTTTTTGATTGTAGATGTAATTATCCTTATATGCAATCAACTTACTGATTTAAATCCATGAAATATCCTCACAGTAAAAATCAACTCAGTGCTTGTATGACAAAAAAATAGGACACCACTACCTATTCAAATTGACACATAAACTTAATTATCACAACATGCTGTCTTTTCAGAAACATTAAATGTGAAAAAAATGTCTTAAAACTGAATAAAAAAATAAGGGATGAATTCCCTGTATAATAGATATAGCTATTAAAGGTATTTGATCCTTTTTTGTCCCAGGCATCTTTAATGTAGCATATTGTTTTGCATAGGTAAGTTTGTTTAATTTCAAATAGTTGACCTGAATGAATATGAATGAAAATTACTTGTTTCATTTAAGATTCCCTGCTGTGTGCATCCATAAGCATTACAGAAAACACAACAGGAGATTGTCCCCCATCTTTGTGGAAAATACTTTTATTTAAGATATTCTTCCTTTTCCAATATTTTTGTTGCTAAATACAGTGGAATTTATGAAACATATTTTGCTTTTATTTAGAGTAAGGTAGATGATAGGGAAAAGGAGAGGAAAAGAGAGACTTCAGTCTCTAGTACTTTTACCTAGTCTGTCAAGCAAATACAATGCCATCAGTTTGACAGATTAGGTCTCAGTTATTTTTTCCTTCAAACTAAGATTGGAGATCCCCTCTTTTATGTAATACGGAGAAGATACTTGATTTGAGTGAAAAGAACTCAAGCGATATTCTAGACTTAAATATGCCTTTTCCCCCTTCATTCCAGCTTTCATCTAGCAGTCCTCCCAGCCCTGGTAATTGATTCAATTTCTGGATTCTCTTCTGCAGAGCCTTAAACAGGACGTCGCTTAGGATTCTCTTTTTACACTCTGGTTCAGCCACACTGAATTTTTTTGATACTCCAAAGGCAGTCCTTTTCCCCTGACATTTCAGCTTTTCAACTCGTTTGCACTCAACTTAGATACCACACTTTCCAGAGGTCTCCCAAGTTCTCTGTTTTCTCTCTTCTACTACTGTTACCTTTTAAAGCTTGAAATCAAGGCTTTTCTAAGGAAAAAGAATATAGAAATCATGCTTTTTGGTTGAAAACAAAGTAGTATAGTTAAGTGTGAAAAGTTTTCTATCACATTTTAAAAATCAGTTGTTACAGTGAAATTCAACCTTTTTCGAGGACATTTATGCAAATCCAGACAAATGCGTACTGTAACCAAACTTCTACCATCTTCAAGATGAACAGTTCTAACACCTCTAAAAAATTGCCACTACCATTTTGTAATCAAACTATCCTTTTGCTCCAGCCTTTGGGAGATCCCTCAGCTGTTTTCTGTCCCTATAATTTTGCTTTTACTTGTATTCGTCAGATCCCATAGTAAATGGTTTTTTCAGTGTGGCTTATTTAACAAGCATTTAAGATCCATCTGTGTATTTCATATAATCAATAGTATGTTCATTTTAACTGTTGTGTAGATTTTCATTGTATAGATTTACTACTGTGTGTTTTCCTAGTCCCTAGTTGAGGGGCATGAAGATTGTTCCCAAGTTTAGGAAATTTTAAATGAAGGTGAATTAAACAATCATGTAAGATTTTATGAGAACATAGATTTTCATTGTACTGAATATCTAAATTCATTGTGCTAAATATCTAGGAGTGTGCTTGCTGGTCATATGGTAAATGTATGTTTAACTTTATAAAACAACCAAACTGCTGCCCTAGGTGGTTATACATTTTGCATTCCCACCAGCAAACTATCAGAGTAACCAGATGCTATGCATCCTTTCCCATACTTGGTATTTTTAATATTTTGTTATTTTATTTATGTTGTTAATTTATTTACTTTAGTGGGTGTGCAGTGATATCACCTTTTGGTATAAATTAGCATTTCCTTAATAACTAATGATGCTGAACATCCTTCATTTGTTTAATAGCAAGATGGTATTTTTTTTAGTGAATTGTCTGTTGAACTCTTTTTCTGTGTTTTTTAATTGCCATCTGTTTTCTTTTTATTAAGTTTTGAGTGTTAAACTAGTCTTTTGTCAGAAGTGTGATTTGTAAATGTTTTCTCCTAGTGGCCTTTGTGTTCATTCTCTTAAGAATATCCTTCAATGTATAGAAACACCTAATTTTTGTATCATTGAACTTAATCAATGTTTTGTTTTACTGTTTATACTTTTTCTGTAGTTTGTGAGAAATCTTTGCCTAACCCAGATCACCATGTTTTTTCTCTAAGATTTCTGTATAAATTTTAGTGTTTAGGTTTAAATATCTGTTATACATCAGTTTTAATGTATTTTGGTATAGGGAGTGTGATGCTTAATTTTAATTATGAACTTGGCTAGGTTATATTATCAGCCTATTTGGTGAAGTGCTGGCCTGGTTGTCAGGTGCAGGTATTTCATAGATGGGCTTAATCTTCAGTCAGTTGACTTTAGTAAAGGAGATTATCCTTAACAATATGGGTGGGCCTTATCCGTGGGAGTTCTTAGCAGTGAGAACTTGGGGTCTAGGGTTCGAAAGTTGTTACTTCAAGACTACATTCTCCCCTCCATCTTGACTTTCCAGTCTAAGGAATTTGATTTCAAGACTTCACCATCACAATTTGGACTTGACAGCTCTACAACTGTGTGAGCCGATTCCTTACCAAAGAACTCATTAGCTCTCTCTGTCTCTCTGTCTCTCTCTCTCTCTATATATATATATACACATACATATATATATATATATATATATATATATATATGCCTGTACATATACATATATCCTGTTGGTTCTGTTTTTCTGAAGAGCACTGACTAATAAAGTAAAGTATGAATCTAACATTTTTGGTTTTTTGTTTTCTATTTTCACATGGATGCCCTATTGTTTCACTAATACCATCTGTCTAAAACACGTCCGTTTTTCATTGGAAGTATCTTGACAGCTTTTTGAAAATCAATTTTCCATTTGTGTGGGGGTTGATTTCTAAATAGTCTATTCTTTTCCATCAATCTCTATGCCTTTCTTTTTCCAAATACCACAGTATCTTAGTTTAGCTTTAATATGAGTCCTTAAATCAAGAAGTAAAAATCTTCTTTGTTTTCTTTTAAAAATTATTTTGGATACTATGAGTCCTTTGACTTTCTGTATGAATTTTAGAATTAGCTTATCAATTTCTACAGAAAGCTCTGATAGGATTTTAATCAATATTGCATTAAATTTGTGGATTTAAATTTGAAAATTGGCATCTTAATATTGAATTTTTTAATTCATGAAAATATAATTCTCTATTTAATTAGGTATTTTTAAATTTCTTTTACCATTGTTTGTAGGTTTTTTAAACAAATCTTTTTGAAATTTTATAATATATATACTTAAATATTTTATATTTTTATGGTAGTTGAAATAGATCTTTTGATTTTAATTTTCCATTGCTCATTGCATGTATATAAAATATAATTAAATTTACATACTTTTTTGTTTTTAACTTATTATTTATTGTGGTAGCATATGTACAGTATATAATTTCCTGTATTAACCACTTTCAAGTATACAATTTTGTGGTGTTAATTAAATTCTTTTTTTTTTAATTAATTAGATTCTTAATATTGCAGGACCATCATAATCATGCTATATGCAATTTAATATCATGCTCCCTTGCTAGCCTCACTTATTTGTCTAGTACCTTTTTTGTAGATTCTTTCTAATTTCCCACATACTTAGTCATGTCATTTGCTAATAAATATTCTTTTATTTCTTCTTTTCCATGATTTATTTTTGCGATGATCAAATGTTTTTACTCCTTCATTGTGTTAATGTGGTCTATTACATTGATTGATTGTCTTTTCCTGAACAACCTGGCATATAAGGGATAAATTGCACCTGATCATAGTGTTTAATTCTTTAAATATGCTGTTGGATTCTGTTTGCTAGTATTTTGTTAAGAACGGTTTCATCTATGTTCATAAGAATTATTTGCCTTTAGTTTTATCTTCTTGTGATATCTTTATCTGGCGTGAGGTGATGTTGGTTTTGTGGAATGAATTACTTTTACCATCTCTTTATGGGTTATTGCTTTATTGTGATGTTTTATTTCTTCCTCAATCAATATAGGTAATTACAATTTTCTGAGCATTTGTTCATTTCATCTAGGTCATCTAATATATTGACATAAAGTTTTTAGTAGAATCATCTTCTAGTTTTTTTAATTTCAATTGGATCAATAGTAACGCCTCTTTTCATATCTGATTTTCATTCTTTGTAAACTCTCTCTTTTCTCCTTCATCATTCTAACTAATGTTTTTTCTGTTATTCTCTTAAGTTAACCAACACTTGGTGTTTTTGATTTGCATTATTTTTTGTTGTTTTTTGGTTCACTTTTCTCCATTCTAAGCTTTGTTATTCTGTTCCTTTTGATCACTTTGTGCTTATTTTGCTCTTCTTTTTCTATTTCTTCCAGTTTTGAGATTAAGTTTCTGGCTTGAAGTCTTTCTTATTTTTCAATGTAAGAATTCAGACTACAAAATTCATTCTTAGTACTCCCTTTCCTGTATACCATATGTTTTGTTTTATTGTAATTTCATTTTTATTTTCCACAAGATATTTCCTTATTCACTTTTTTCCTCTTTGACACATTGGTTGCTTAAGTGTATGCTACTGTGTTGTCATGTATTTGTGAATTTTCCATTTCTCTTTCTTTTATTGTTTTCTAGTGCTAGTCTGTTTTCTTCAGGTCTTCAGGGGATATATACTGTAACATAGAAGAATTTTTGCCATGCACTTTTGAATTTCATTTATTTTTTCTTGTTTGAATATACTTGCTAGGACCTCCAGTACAATATTTATGAGGTGTGATCAAAGAGTATAACCTTGGCTTGTTTTCAATCTTAGAAGGAACAATTTAGTCTTTCATAGTTAAATATGCTATTACTGTGTATTGTTCTAAACCACCCTCATTAAGTTGAAGGTGGCATCTTCGGGTATATTTGTTGAAAGTTTTTATCAATCATGAATGCTAAATTTTGGAGAAACTTTTCTTGCATCTATTTAGGTGAACATCTGTTTTTTTGTCCTTTGGTTTCTTTATATTTGGAATTACATTAGTTAAGTTTCTAATAATGAAGTATCCTTTAATTGCTACATAATTCCCACTTAGCCATGCTATATTTTTATATGTATTGTCTTTTTTGAACTGCTAGCATGATAATGAAAAAATATGTGTCTCAGTCCATAATAGGTATTTACTTCTGAATTTCTTTTCTCTTATTATTTTTCAGTTGGTTTTAGCATGAAAGTAATTCTGTCTATATAAACTGAGTTGGGAAGTATTCCCTCTTTTGTTTATGTTCTGGAAAACTATGAAGAATTGGTACTATTTTTTTTCCTGAATATTTTGCAGAAATCAACATTGAAGACATTTGAGACTAAAGTTGTCCTATGTGGAAAGTTTTAATTACAAATCGAGCACCTTAAGTAGATACGTGAAACACATCATTTTCTTATTTTAGAGTGAGTTTTGGTTATTTTTTTTTGTCTTTTATGAAATTTGTTTATTTAATTTAGTTTATTAAACTTATGTGCATAGAATTTTCATTGATTCCCTTTATTTAATGTCTGCATGATCTTTTGGGGAACACTGTTTCATCGCTGATATTTATATTTTTCTTCTCACTGTTTTCTTTATATGTCCGGATGAAGGTATAATTATTTCAAGAATTTTGAGAGGATCAGCTTTTGACTTTATGCATTTTTTTTACAGTTCTCAGTTGTATTGTTGATGGGTATTATCTTTATTATTTGCATATTTCTGCTTGTTTGGGATTACATTTTATCTCCATTTTATAACATCTTTTAGTGGAAACATAGTCATTGTTTTGAGACCATTCTCCTTTTCTAATATAAGTATTTAACTTGCCTTTCAATCTCTGCTTTAGCTTCATCCCACCACCGCTGATATATTTTGTTTCTGTTTTCATTCAGTTAAACATATTTGTTAGTTTCCTTTGTGATTTCAGTGATCACACAAGAGTTATTTAGAAATGTTGTTACGTATTTTCCAAATATTTACTTCTTTTCCAGCTTTCTTTGTGTTATAAAATTCTAGTTTAATTTCAGATAGTCTAAGAACATACTAAGCGATATGTCATTTTATTAAATTTTTTAAGTTTGTTTTATGGTATACCCTTGTAGATTTTTCATGTGTGTTTGAATTGACTATGTATTTTACTGTGGTCAGGTGTAAGATTCTATAAATGTCAGGGCAGATTTGATTGGGAACGTTGATCATACATTCAACATCCTTATTTATTTTTCTGCTACTTGTTCTGACAAGTGTGGTGAGCTGACCACTCCAACTATAATTGTGCATTTGTCTATTGCTTATTTATTTTTATCAGTTTTTTGATTAATGTATTTTGAGACTTTGTTTTTACATCAATATGCATTGAGGATTTTTATATCTGCTTGAAAGAGTGTCCCATATGTCATTATATAATATCTGTTTATTCCTAGTAATATTCTGTCCTCTAATGTATATTTTATATTACTATAACTATTTCAGATTTATTTTTTCATAGTGATATTGAGTTATAATTGGTCTATAATTAGTGCACATATTTCAAGTGTACATTTTGAAAAGTTTTGACAAGTCTGTGCATTTATGAAACCCACACAATAATTAAGATAATTAACACATCCATTATCACCAAAGTACCAAAGTGAGTTATACCCATCTGTAAAGTCTCCTTTCTATCCTATCGTGCCTCCATTTGGATGTCACTAGTGATCTTCTTTCTTTCACTACATTTTGCATTTTCTAGAACTTCCATAAATAGAGTTGTAGGTTAGGCCATATTTATTTTATATTTCGCATAATTATTTTGAGATTCATCCATACTGCTGCATGTTTCAATAGTTCATTGATTTTATATCTTTTTATTATTGAGTTCTGATATGTCATTCTGTAGCCTACAAAGGAGTCCTTTAACAACTCTGGGGTTTGAAAATCTCTTCCTATTGTCTTTTCAAGACCAGGAGTTCTTAATTTTTCTTAAGGGCAATTAATTGTGTATTTTTTTCTTTTGGATGGTGACTTGACTTTTCTATCTCATAGATCTTTACCTAACCCCAAACCACGAAGATTCCTATTAACTTTTATTTTAGACATTTAATAATTTTAGGCATTTAATTGAGGATCACAAAGGAATGTGATCCACTGTGTGTAACTTACATGTATCATGCAATGTGTAAATGAAAATTATTTTATTCACAGTAATATCAAATTATTCCACACCTTTTGTAGAAATGGCAAGCCTATCTTTTCTTCAGTGAATTGTCTTTGCTATAATTAGATTGACTGCATATGTCCAGGTTATTTAGGGGTTGTCTTTTCTGTTCCATTGATCTTTTTTGATGCCTATCCCATACCGTCTTGATAACATTCCTTCAGTTTTATTCTTTGCTTTAAGTTTTGCATTTCCATATAGTAACTGTCAGTTTAGATGTAAGGATAGCAGACAGGGAAGGGGCAAGTAACATTCAATCCAATCAGTGGCATCGATGATCCTGAAGTGTGGCCACCTCAGTCAGGATGGGTTTTAATCCTGTTATTGAAGTCCTCTATAAAAGATGTAATTTAGACACAAAGAAAAATCCAGAGACAGAGCAGCCAGAAGCTGAATATCAGCAGAAACTGGAGACACTGTCATGTGCCTTGCCATGTGACAAACTAAAGGCCAAAGACCACTGACAGCCAGTGCCAGCAGCCACAGTGTTTAGAGAGATAGCATCAACTGGATGATGCTTGATTTAGACTTTCTTTTAGCCTCAAAACAACAAACTAATAAATCCCCCTTGTTCAAGCCAGACCATTTCACGATATTTGCTTCAATAACCTCAGTAACTAAAACACTTTGGTTTTCACAATTTTGAATATTATATGCCAAGGCTTGCTTCCTTTTCCTTTCTCCCTTCCTCCCTCCCTTCCTTCTTTCTTTCTTTCTTTCTTTCCATCCCTTCCTTCTTTCTTTCTCTCCCTTCTTTCTTTTATTCTTCTATTTTTCACCCTTGGTATTGTTTCTGAACTTCTTGGATCTGTGTTTTATGCCTGTCATTGCTTTAGAAAATTTTCAGACACTGTATCTTCAAATTTGTTAATTTCTATTGACTTATCTTCACATTCACTGATTCTTTCCTCATCCATGCTAAATCTACTGATGGGCACATCAGACATGACCTTCATCTGTGTTACTAAGTTTTTTTTTTTTAATCATGTGCATTTGACTCTTTTCTTATATTTTCCACGTTTTTGCTGAAATTAGTCATCAGGTCATACATGCTGTTCACCATTTTCAGTAGTCTTTAACATATTAACCATAGTTATCCCTTTCTGGTAGTTCTAACATGTGAGTCATTCTGTGCTTGGTTTGTTGATTCATTTGGCTCTTAACACTGTGTTGTGCCTCCCTGAATTTTTCTGTGCCTTGTCATTGTTTTATTAAAAGTCAGCCAACTGCTTTAGGAGAATAGAAACTGAGGTTCTTGTGGCTAGAAATGGGCATGCCTGTCTTTCTGCTGTGCTTTAATGTGGAATATCATTCTATATAATAGCAGAGCTCTGTTAAAGAATCCCGCTAACTGGGCACAGTTGCCTGCAGTGTAATGCATGTTTTAGATTCCTCTATAATATCATGTGTTTATGGTGGGACTGCTCTGCCAGGGCACTTTTCTCGTTATATGTTCCATTCTCAGTTGAAAGACTTCCTTCTTGCCTCAGAGAGCTCTCTCCATGTTCTTGCCCTGCCTGCAGGGAGAGTTCATACCCGTCATGTGTTGGCACCTGTCCTCTGGTTAGGAATGTGCAGGTTGGTGGTTTTATCTGTTGTTCTGACTAAGCCTCTTAGGTAGTCCCTGTGTTCCTGGGTTTGGGGGATGGGGCCATCTCAGCAATCTTGCCCTGACATCGGCATCACTTATTTTATCCCCTCACCAGGGGTTAAGATCTTTTCTTTTCCTGTCCACCAACTGAAATTGGTTTCCATCATTGTCTTAAGTAGGACAATTATTTTTTTTAACCCTTTCCTAGATGTTTAAGGCATTTCGTCCATGGGAGAAACAGGAGAGAAGGACTTTTGGTGAGCTTTGTGCCTTAACTACAGAAGCCACTTTCTTCTTCTCTTAAATATGCTTCATGATTATTTGTTCTCCTGCCTAGACCCCAATCATTTTTGTGAGTACTTTATAAGATATGAGAAGAAAAGCCCAAGAGAGGGTACAAAATCTCATTGTGTCAGAAAATCCCAGGGTTCTATATTTTCTCATTATTTCCACTCACCCACTAGTAATATGTTAGAAATTGTAACTGACCTCTTTGGCTAGTATATGGTGGCATTCACCACAGGTAAATAAGTGTTCGCTTCCTTGGAGATTCCCTGTCTTTGTTTAGATTTGGGTTAATTAGTTGACTTGCAGTTATCTGTTTGCTTAAAGTTGAATTTGTGCATTTGCAGATTAGTCAGGGTTCATTGTCGCAGCTGCTGTTGCTGTAAAAGTGGTAATACAGGATTGTACATCCTAAATGGAGCTAGAGTCTTAATAGCACAGGCTTTTTTTGAGTCAGAGCCCTCGAGGTAAATCTCACTGCATTATTAGCTATATATCTTTGGGCAAGTTATTTAATATCCTGTGATTCAATTTCTTCACTGACCAGAATGCACATATCATGAAACCTATCTCAGAAGTTAAATTGACATGGAGCTTGATAAAGAGATAGAACTCTGGATAAGAAATCTAGGTTCTAGTTTAGGATTTGCTGCTCTCTTAGCCCACTGAGTTCTTTCATATCTTCTTCCCTTATCTTCTAAATGAGAATTTTCAATTCAGTTAGCAACATGCTGCTTCTCTACCATTCTCTGAAATTATTATAAATCATAGCTAAATCCTGGAACAATTTTCTATTCATTATCTTACTTATCTATCCCCTGTAGATGCTGTATGTTTGTCTGTGCTTGGTATTTAGATGTCTATTATTGCTAATGGTTGAACGTTAATATTTGGAGCATTAAAAACATAGTTATTGGGCGGGCCGCGGTGGCTCAGCGGGCAAAGTGCTTGCCTGCTATGCCGGAGGACCTCGGTTCGATTCCCGGCCCCAGCCCATGTAACAAAAAAACGGAGAAACAGAATACAATAAAACAAGAAAATGTTTAAAAATGTTTCCCTTTCTTCCTTCCTTCCTTCCTTCTATCCTTCCTTCCTTCTCTCTGTCTTTCCTTTAAAAAAAAAAAAAAACATAGTTATACAGTTTGTATACTAATAATTCTTCGATTATTTATTTCTGTGATTTGTCATCATTTCTTTATCTGGGCGGCAATATGTTGCTACCTAGAATTAAAACGAGTGAAAAGTGGGAAAAATCTTTTGAAAAGTAATAAATGCTTAATTAAGGGCACCGATAAACTTATTAAACACAAAATAATTCTTAAAATAAGTTGTTAATTCATCTCAACTATAGAGTTAATCAAGCAATTTATATAATTTGCTACTTGTTCTTTCTATACAGTTTACAGTCATGTATAGGCCATCACATGACTTCCTACTTACCAAGAAGAAAAAGTTCCTGAAATTTAATGTCATTTTACAAAACAATGATAAGAGACTGCCTTAAAGAAAAAAATGTATTAAAGACATTAGTTTTAAAATTTGTTTTTTTTTCACTAGGTAATTTGCATAAACAAAAATAATTGTTAAGAATCTAATATTACTCTTCATAAGGTGCATTGCACAAATATTCAGTTTCCAAGGTTTATTCCCATTTTCCTGATCAGCAAGGAAAAATTTAGAGGAGTATAAAAAAACTTAAAGGGGGAATAACTGATAGTGAAAGTGCTCCATTGGTATTGCATTTCTCTGTCTCTCTGGTTATATTTTACAGTAATTTTGAAACTGTAGATATGTATAAAATCAAAATAGTCCTGACACCAGCATGTTTGAGAACTAAAAACTTAATACATTCGTTGAAAGCAATGCATCATTTGACGTCATTGAAAATTCTGTACAAAGTCCTGCATTCTCCTCTCCAGTGAAGCAGGAAGCATAATCCACACCTGGAAAAGAATAAAGAAAACTGCTGATCAGCCCGTTTTTATAACACAGGAAAATTCACTTTCTCCAAGATGAAGCATCCAGTGGTGTGACAAAGTGATTAATTTCAACAACAATATATGATTACATTTTTGAGAAGATTAAGGTAGCTTTACCAGAAACACTTACATGACCTGCAAAGACTTAAAAATTCAGTAATGTCTAGAATCTGCCCCATTAAATGAAGGCAAGACTAATACATTTTAATTAATGTGTTTGTTAGCAATTTTAATTCCTTATGAAGTAATAAATTAACCAGACTATGTACACTAATATGACAATTTAATAATATTTTTGTCACTCTTTAATAACAGAGTTTTAACAGTTTATTTCTTATGAGTTTCATTGAGTCTTTTGAATTATTGATTTTGCCTTGCAATATTAAATTGTTTGCCATGTGTTTAAGACATTGAAAAGAATATAGCAGAATTATGAGATAACTACATACAAATATTCATTCAAAATTTAAATTCACTTCTGTTTTTGCACATTAGCTATCTTGTTACAGTTTTGGATTCAGGGCTAGATGATTTTGCCCCTTGAGTCAATTGATTAGTATATCTTAACAAAACATGTTCTTATTCTTAATCCATTTTCCTCTGGGTAAAAACCCATTGTAAACAGGTACCTTTGAAGATGTCATTTTTAGGTAAAGCGTGGCCAGTATATCAGGAAGGGTCTTGATCCTATTCCTACTTGGAGGCTACAGAGAAAAGCCATTGGGAACAGCCAGAACGTAGACATAAATGGAACTGAGGAAAAAAAGGAGATGGTATCATAAATGCATATAATGCATATAATGGAAAAACCAAGGAACCCCCCAAATTGCCAGCCAGCTGGGAGAAACCAAGCTCAGGAGTAAGAAAAACTTCTACTCTCTGACACTGTTATTAAGCCAATCCACTGTATGATATTTGTTTTAGCAGCAAGGAAACTAAGATATCCTCATTGTGAGTTTTCTGATAAAGATAATGTAAAAGGAAAGTGGAAAGCATACTTACTGTCTTACAGAAAAGTCCAGTCTTAGGCATTTGTGTCTTCATATAAACCAAGTATAGAACTGATAAATCTTGAAGTAAACCATTCTATATGATACAATGGAGAGGATGGAACAGCAGTTATATTTAACTGTATTGGCCTTTTATGAGTAAATTTTGCCACATGCAGTTCTTTCAAAAGGCTTTATGCAAATGGCTAAATATATTTCTGGATAATGCATGAGATGAGCAATATGAATTAATAGATTTGATGACCTTTGCCTTGGAAATGCTAATGATTTATTTTAACTAAATGTGCTTTCATTAGGTACATTTGTGATTGTTAGCAAGATATAATGCCCTAGAATTTCACAGGCATGTGTCAAGTTATGAATTATTTCAAATTCAAATGGCTATTTTTCTCACTATAAACAGGACACAGTTATTTTAGCTGTCAACTATTCTTCTGAAGAGCAAAGCTTTGTCTGTGTGGGACAATAAAGAAAACATTAATGATGACCATTTCCTTTAGGCCCTTTCCTTAGCTCTTTATCTAATGGGAGAGAAAAAAAAAGGAATGGCCTCCAATCCAGTTAATTTAGTCTTTGGAAAATTAGATTCACACCTCCTCTTTATAATCCCCATAGGATTTGTTATAAACTTAGTTTAGATGCCCAAAAGCTTAAATGAATTTGAGCTAGCATTTTGACATCTTCATTCATCAAATTAATGGACCACCAATTTGGCAATCAGAAGATGGCCTGAGAGAAATAAAAAAAAAAGAAAAATAGAGCCGAGAAGAAGCAAGTTTCCCTTAGTGGTGAGGAACAGAAACTTTGAAACAAGAAGACAGCTCTGGCTTTGGAAGACAATCAGTAACATTGCCTGAGAAGTCAGTAGAAAGGTGACTTTTGAAAGTAAGAGGAAAACACCAAGGAGGAAACAGAATTCATGAGTACATTTTCATCTTGAACCATGTCTAATACCTAATTTGATAAGAACTGTTTATTTTGCTTTTCCGGGAGGTCTTCAATAGCCTCTACTACTTGCCTAATTTTCACTAATCTAAATCCCTTTAGATCCAGTTACATGGTTGCAATGCAGAGAGTTTAAAACTTATACATAATTCTTACTCTTCGGAAACTTAAAAATGTACATATGATACCGATATTTTCCCAATCTTATTGCCTTAATAGTGCTCGACTTCAGAGTTTTCATCTTAAGCAGATTCACAACTTTTTATCCTTGGAAAACTCCTTGGAGGATGCACATGAATACACCTAGCCCTCATTTGTGACAAGAATACAAGTCATTTCTGTAAGTCACTGACGAATGTAATTTTTAATAAGTGAAACACGGTTCTAGTGTGGGACACTAATATCTAAGACAGAGGAAGAGCGAACATCTTTTCAGGCTGATGTTACAGGCAGATTTCAGGGTTCTTTCAATTTAGTTTGTCCTAACAGCAGACCCAGGAATTGCAATGACTTTTAAAATTTGTGTATTATAGGGTGTTTTTTTTTATCAAATATTAACATTATCTCTGGCAACATGATTGAATCTCTAGCTGTTCAATTTCAGTCACGCACATAGCTGAAACATTTACTATTTCAAAGGGTTAGACTCAGGTGTAAGTTAAATGTTCACTACTTGGGTTATTCAGCATAAATGTTCTTACATGAAATTAGCCTATTTTCAGTGTCCCACAACTTTCTGAGTGTGCTCTAGGACAGAAATTCTCAACTAGTACACTCTGGATCACTTGGCAAGATCCATGGGTCATATTGTAGGATAACCAAAATATTTATTATCCAATCTGGGGCCTATTTCAGAATGAAAGGAAGATGTTAATATTATTGAAATTATATTGTTTTTGAAATATGGATTGATATATTATTCATTTAATGGTAGACATTTATTTAAAAATAAAATTATGCTTTTTAAAACAAAAATAATATGTTAAGTATATTAAAGCAAGTTTATTTGTATTAATTATTGGAATATTAAAAATAGTAAGGATTCTGGGTCTGAATTAATGTATTATAATCAATTTCTTAGCCCCTGTGTCTTAACATGTCAATAGTATTTTCTAAAGCAATGCATTTTTCCATATATGATTATTTATGTTTATTATTCTATTATATATTTACCTACGATATTTTTCAGAGTTTATTATGGGTTAATAAATTTGATTATAAATCATTTCCATTGGTTTTTCTTTCTAACCTACAATATTTTTATTTGCAAACAGAAAAAAAGTAAACCAGTAGTTATTCTATATACTGGTACCATTATGCCTCGTAAACTCAGATGGAAGTCTGCTAAATGGGCAATCTTAGTTTGCCCAGCTTCTATGACAAATACCATGCAATGAGTTGGTTTAAAAAATGGAAATGTGTTGTCTCACTATTTTAGAGGCCAGAAGTCCAAAACATAGGTATTGGCAATACCATATTATCTTCCAAAGTTCTGTATGGTTCTGGGGCTGGCTGCCATAATCCTTTGGGTTCATTGGCTTGCATCTCTGCCTCCGATCACATTTTGATCTATCTCTCTTTGTGTCTGCTCTTCTAGCTTCTGCTGACTTTTGTCCTCTGTGTCCCCCTGTGGCTTTCTCTGACTTCATTTTATGAGTTCTCCAAGGCCCACCAGATTTTATTTGGGCTACACCTCAGCTAATAATAACATCTTCAAATGGTCCTGTTTATAAATAAATTCACACCCACAGGAAAACAAATTGAAATCAAGAACGTGTCTTTTCAGGGGTACGTAATTCAAGCCACCACAGACACTATTCTCAGCTATAATATATAATATATATTATATATTTATAATATATAAATATTTCAGGCTAAATACTTTCTTAAATGCATTATTCTTACCTTCAATCAGAATCCCTTTCTTTGACAACTATTTTACTAAAAACATATGGAGTATTTGTTTTGCTAAAGATTCCATGATGGATCTCCCCAAATTTACATGCCACCAAAATGAAATTCTTCTCATTAGATTATCTTCTTCTGCCTCCACCATATGAGAGGGGGCCTCATTGAACTGTTTTCTTAGAATGATGTATTGAGCTATAAAATTAATACTGTGCTGTCACAAAGGTTAATCCAGGATAATTCCCCATTCTCCAGGTCCATATGCTTAATAATATCTGCAAAGTTCTTTTTGTTATGTTGGGCAGCATATTCATAGATTTTTGGAATTTGAATGTGAACATCTTTGAGGGACGTTTTTTACCTACCACAGATAATCATATCATTATCTAAAAACATTTTAGTTTTTCTATGAAAACTTTTATGATTTTCTGCATGAAATATGACATATGTTAAGACCAGAAAGAAGTCTAATTCAGAAGGATATTTTTAAAAAAGGTGAAGAGAAGTCATTTATATTACCTGAACCTCACAGGTTTGATACAATTACTGCATTTTATCTGCTTGAATTTTAAGGAAATGAGCCTTTGCAATAACATTCTTTTTAGGGTATAAACTAAAATGTCTTTTATCTTCAGCTATCCAATATTTTAACTCCTCAATAAGTACAAAGCTCTGTCTCAAGCCCAACCTCTGAATTTTCTTTCTCATTAATTATCTCAAGCCCCTTATTAATTCATTTTGTTCTGGTTCATTCACCAAAAATCCATTTATTGTCACCAATCTTTTCACAACACCATGCATAAATTGAAAATTATCTCCTTTACCTGTTTACTAGGTTATTTTCTATCTACAGGTATTCTTTAATACTATCCAAGAACTTTGCCCACAAAAAGGTTGGCAATGAATGCTTTGCTATATTGAAAAATAAATCATTAGGAATTGAAGACACATGAAAGAAAGCAAAAGAATATGAAGGCAAAACATAAATTTCTTGTAACTTGCATCATTCATATTGAGAGAGCTTATACAAATTATCTTTCACATAGCAGGGTGTCAAAAAAAAAGCAGAAATAAAATGGCGACATGGCTCCAAGAGATAAAACAACTTCTATCTGCACTTAGACAATTTCCAATGCTAATCTGATCTCTGTCACTAATCAGATGCGTTACTTGGCTGGCTGATGATACCTGATGGTTTTCTTAATAATACAGGGCTGTTTTGATATCAATGCCATTTATCATTAATTAATACAAATATTTACTGATTGCAAGGAGATTCTACCTTCCCTATGCATCCAGGACACTCAATTGACCACAAGAATAAGTACTCTCACTTTTACTGCGCACTTCAGTGAACACTGCAGTGATATTACACAGTTAACAACTGGAGAGATGTATTAAATCATCTGTTTTCCCCTGATTTTCCATTATGGTAGCAAATGAAAAAAGACTTTACAAATAACTTTAGTAAATATAGCTAAACAATTTGTGATATTGTTATTTTATTATTACTTTCATTTTTCTTATTTTTTCACTACTTTTTAACTGAGGCATTAAACTCCAAATTTGCCATGTAGAAAAGGGCTACAATTATCCAATATCTTTGGGAAAAGTAGAATCATGACTATTTTAAAAAGGTCAAATTTGTGGTGAGTAAATTGAGATTTTATTTTTGTTTCATATCTACCAAATATATACTTTTATGTCATTTTACTAATACTTTAAATTAGATATTTTAGTTTTAAAGAGACATATTCATATGAGCAAAAATTCAAGAGGTAAAAAGAGTATTTGGTGAAACCTTTTATTGAAATATAGCTACCTCCTCTAGTGCCTATCCATATCATGAATTTTTTAGGTATCCTTACTGACCCACACACATGTGCATTTATATGTATTTTCTTGTTTCTTTACATTGTACCAATATCAGTACATTCTGTATATTTTTCATTCTTTTTGCCTTGCTAATACACTTTGGGGATTATTTCATATCATTGCATAAGGACATTCCTTATTCTCTTTTATATTGTACTATGGAATATTACATGATGCAGATATTTTATTTCAACCATCTTCTATTATCAGACATTTGTTATTATACTTATGTTGGATAAATTACTGGAGCTAGACATATATGATTTTGTAAATTTAATGTTTGGAAAATTAAGTTTATCTTATTAATGTGTAAGGAGCAATTTGTACCCATTATAAAATTCAAATAGAAAACTAAAAAGGTCAATTTTAAAATTGAATCTCTCCTGCTGTCTCATCCTCCAGAGGCATCCTGTGTCCCCAGTTTCTGATCTAGACCTCTTGTGCCACTTGTCTCATATAAAGGGCAGTGTGGACATTTAGGGGAACTTGTTTATTCAGTTAGATTGCTATCTCATTCTGTAGGCAGTGTGTGGAGATACAAAGGTTTTTGAGTAAAAGTCCCTTGATTTGCAATAACAACTCATGATAGGAGCACACATTTGTAGTTTCCTGTCCTTTAATACAGCCATACAGGTTCATCATTGTGGATCACATTTAAAAAATCAAGGTTCCACTGGCTTTCATGTTACTTCTGAAAAGTCCCCCCAGGTCTTCTTTTGGAAGAAAAGGTGGAAAAATAAATCCTAGATCTCTGTTAAGGGTAGCAGAGGACATAGAAAAGGAGTGTCACTCAGTGTCACTGGTTTGGAAGGACTTAAGGGTCTAACTGCTTCTCCAACAGCTCTCACACATTTCTTTTCTTTAGCTCTTTCTGAATTTGGCTTCACCACCAATATCAGAGGTAACTAACGTTGTGCTTTCCTACGGTTTTATAGGATTCTTTCGTAAAGTCTGTGTTGTTGCTTTATTCTCCTCATTACTAGTTAATGACATCTGCTAGGTCAGTTTCATTACATTTGTCCACCTGCCTTGAATTATTGTCTCCTGTTCCACTCTCTCTAGTCCTTTAGGTCTAAGTAGTTTGTAGTCTTAAATGGGTTTAGAGAGGAGGCAAAACTCCTACTGCCAGCAACACAATGTTTTAAAAAAGCAAAGATAAGGAAAGTCAATTTATACTATTAGTTATAGATTGTTTACTGCAGTATTGCAATTTTAGAGTGGAAGAAAACAGATAAATATATAATCTTTCTCCTTCCCTAGAAAACACCTGGATTGTGGACCATGAAACAAGTATGGTTGATTGTAAACAAATGTAATATTTGGAAATGAGAAATGTAATACTTTTTTTAGAATTCAATTCTCACTTTCATTACTTTGAAAGTCACTCTCTACTTAAAAGAGTAGAATGATCATATTTTTTCTTGTAGCACTTTTTTATAAAATCCCCATATACATATATGGCACTTTAAGCTAAATATCTATTTCTCCTTAACACAGATTAGAATATAACCTTTAAAAAATTTGATAAAAATAGAATCTGTCATTGAAAATCTCAAGAGAAAATATGATAGCAGTCACCTTCATCAAATTTATTATATTTCTTTTTTTCTTATAATTTGAACAGGTTTTTGTTGTTGTTAATTTAAGCATTTTCTTAAGGAAATGAAAGACAAGTCTCAGTGGCGACATAACTGGCACAAATACTTCTGTGGTAAAAACAAAACCAGCCACAAACTAAAAACCACTTATAAGTAAACTTCGTGACATAAATATTTATAAAGCTGATTCATTTTCTTGCTTTGGAGATTTGTTTTGAATTTTGTGAAGTCCTTACAAAATGTAAAAACTGTGCTTTACTTTCCTTAAAGTCATTTGAAAATTACCTTTTGTTGCTGTTGTTACAGCCCAAATAATAAAGCATCTTACATTGTATTAATATAATTACAGTCTCTATTTTTATACATTTTATGTTCTCAGATTGTCCATTCAGCAGTCAGTTTTAATAACCCATCATTTTATTTTTGCTAGATTTCAGTTTTTTTTAAGGGCCCATACCCATATCAATGTAAACAATATATTTTTAAAAATCCACTAAAACACTCAGCTCATTAAGACTTTGGTTATGTATTCTTTTGGTATATACAGAATAAATAGTCTATACATACTGAGCTAGTGTTAGAGCTATCTTAAAATGCTATAAGCTGATCTACATCCTGTCAAATAAATCACTAAGGAGCAGTAAATTAAGCCAACTTTTAAAATTAATAACCAATTCAACAATCAAAACATATTCATATGTAGAAGCACAAATCTGGTCTTTAGAATCTGTTTTTTATTTTGCTTCATTTTGTTTTTACAAGATCAGTCTTGGCTAAATACCCAGGCAGACACGTCACATAATGGCAGTTTCAAACAAACATCAAACTTTGGTTGTGTTCCTCAGGCTTCCCAAATTTAATTTAACAAAAATTATGCATATACAAATTTTAGTTTTTATAATATTATTAATATTAGTAGTGGAATTAAATTTCAATGAACTTCCTATTTTAACTGTTTTCCAACTTAAGAGTTGACATAAACATGGTTATTATGCAAATAATCCAATAATATGTAATTTTTTAGACTGATGCTGTGATAGTTAGATTCAGTTGTCAACTTGGCCAGGTGAAGTCACCTAGTTCTGTTGCTGTGAACATGAGCCAATTGTACGTGAACCTCATCTGTTGCTGATTACATCTGCAGTAGGCTAGGAGGCGTGTCTGCTGCACTGAGTGACGTTTGACTTAATTGGCTGGTGCTTAAATGAGAGAGCACAATGTAGCACAGCCCAAGCAGCTTGGCATTCCTCATCTCAGCACTCGCAGCTCAGGCCAGGCCTTTGGAGATGCAGAAAGAAGTCACCCCGCGGAAAGTTGTTGGAACCCAGGGGCCTGGAGAGAAGACCAGCAGAGACCATCTTGTGCCTTCCCATGTAAGAAAAAACCTTAGTGGAAAGTTAGCTGCCTTTCCTCTGAAGAACTAACAAAATAAATCCCCTTTTATTTAAAGCCAATATGTCTCTGATGCGTTGCATTTCGGGAGCTAGCAAATTAGAACAGACATTTAGGTCATCATCAGATTATCATTATTTTATAATAACATGAAAATAAATAATAATGATGCTTTGAAGACAAAATCTCAAATGTTTAAGATTTCAGAATGATTTAGACATAAAATAAACTTCTTCTCATTCATTCTTCTCAGTATTTAATTTTTTGCCTAAAGGTGAGGAGTCCCACTTTTGGAGTTTATTTTTTTTAATAATGGCAAGATTTTAAAAGTTATTATGTTCATATTATTTTATTGGATTTTCTTGTGATCAATAAAATGATTACTGAATTGATAATCCACAAAGTTGACACCTTTAACTTTCAACATTCCCATTTCCAGTGATTTCCTAGTAGTTTTTAGAACTGCTTAACAAACTGCATTACATCATCCAAAATAGATGCTCTTTTAGTTTGCTAATGCAGCTGGAATGCATTATACATGTTAAGGATCAACTTTTATTGAGAGGATTTATTCAATTACAAGTTAAAGTTCTAAGGCCATGAAAATGCCTCAGCAAGACGATAGCTTCATTCAAGAAAGGCAGATTCCTGTCATCAGTTTCTCTGTCACATGGGAAGTTACATGGTGATATCTGCTGGCCCTTTTCTCCCAGGTTTCATTGCTTTCAGCTCCTGGTATCAGTGGCCTCCTCTCTGAGCTTCTGCCTATGTTCAAGCATCTTCAGTTGTCTATGTCTGTGTTTGAACTGTCTCTCTGAGAGCTCTTACAGAGATTCCAGTAAACTAATTAAGACCCACCTTGAATGGGCAATGTTGCATCTTCATCTACTCAAAATGTCACATCCACAATTGGCATGTCCCATTTCCAACCTAAACAAAAGGTCCCACACTACAAAGTTGAATCAGGATTAGAAGAACAAGACTTTCTGGGTACATAACCGTTTCAAACCAACACAAATACTAATACCTTTTTACTCTTCATCCAATAGTTCCCTTCCCTTTGTATATTAAGTGAGCAACATAGACAGTAGCTCATCAAATACTGGATTGGTGGCTCACTTAAGTGTGCTACTTGCTGCTCTTTCCTATGGCAATTTTCCCCCAGATCCAAGTTTGTTAAACCTAAAACTAAATGTCATCTTGCTATGCCAAAATGGTCCAAAAAGAATAGTCTAGTCAATATCATAATGTAATAATATTGTTTACCTTTTAGTGTAAAATTTTGGAAAATAGAGTGAACTGAGAAATTTATAAAACAAGATTGCAAAATTGTTCTCTTGCAGAAATGGTGGCTGAAGAGAATAAAATTTCTGCATGTAAAACTATGTTGTGAAGGTGGAGAAATAATTTACTGTGTATTTATTTCTTAGATGAGATAAATTGTTAATTTGATGACTTGAGAATAGAGAAAGGTTGATAAATGGAAAGAATCCAGATTGGGCCAAATCATTCTGCAGTGGTGTTTTCATCTAGGACGCTTAATGGTTACCTTCCTATTTCCACTTTTATATTTTCTTGTAAGTTATTTGTCAAGTATTTACTGGAAAAAGTGTTTGGGAATAACCTTTGTGAAGTAATGCTCATTTTGTATTTTGGTCTTTTCCTCCATCTAGTTAAAGAGTAGAAGAGCTAAAAACATTTCTGCTCATAATAGACATTGCAATGACATTAGGATTCTTAATTATCAACCACTAACATCTAGCTAAATTCTTTTATTCAACATGAATATTGCCAAGTTAATATCAAAGTAAGCCAGTGTTGTGTTTTTAGCAGTGATTTGCCAGTCACTACTAAATTGAAATTTCTTCCAGCTTTCAGGCTTTAAAAATCTACTCAGCCATTTCAATCTAAATTTATTTTCCATTAATTCTTAATATATAAACTATAGTCAATAAACAACATATACATCATTCAGGTAATCTCTGTTTTAACATAGCCATTTTAATTAGGCAAATCTTATTCAATCTTGCAGGTCCCCCTGCTCACAGTTTCTCAGTGATTACTGATCTTCTTTTCTTCCACATTTTTATGGCATGAGAAAAGAGTTGATTTGGTACATATGCGTCTGCATCTTCTGATTCTAAATAGCAGTTAGTAAGTGCTCCATAAGTAATTGAGTCACAGTATATATATGTACACATATGACATGTATACTCACGTATGTTATACATACGTGATTCTAAATATGTTATGCATATATAGAGAGCATATATATGTATATACATATAACATATATATTATCAAATAATAGCAAAGATCATTATTATTTAGATAGTTTCTATGCACAGCAACAGCAGAGTTACCCTTTGTTTCTCCAATAGCAATGTGATTGAAGTGCTATTACATCAATATTCAGTTTAATTGCATATTTCTACACATTAAAGGGAAATATTTTGGTGACTAAATGAATATAAATATATTTTCTCTTAACATGCATATTCTATTTGAAGAAGTCTTCAGAAATTTATGCTTGGAGTATTTCCAGCAGAAAAAGGAATTACTATAAGGATAAGAAACTTGGATATGAATTAGTAGAGAAGATGTGGGATACATTAGAGAAGATTTGATATTAAAGAAAGAACAAAAGAAACGAATAAATATTTGAATAGAGTAAATTATATATATAGTCATATATTTAGGCTAAATAAATTAGTTATAATAATTTAAAGAGTAACAGACACGAGAAAGTGAAAGTGTAAATTCTGGCA
Organism: Tamandua tetradactyla; assembly: GCF_023851605.1. NCBI lineage: Eukaryota > Metazoa > Chordata > Mammalia > Pilosa > Myrmecophagidae > Tamandua > Tamandua tetradactyla. The sequence continues at coordinate 60,381,931 of NC_135345.1, forward strand.
ACAAGAAAAAATATTCCCTGCTAGAAAATATGTGTTTTACTGGAAGATAAAACACCAACGATTACATAAATTTTCTTCCTCATATCTCATAAAGGAAAAACATGAGACTAATTTAATGGGTACTGAATTTATTTGTAAACCTTATCTCAGTAGATCTAGTAAGACATATTTTCATGTGCCTTCACTTTAGTTTTCTGCTGAGACTTTACCAGGCAAATAATCTCATTAATATATACTTTTTGATAAGCAAGAGTAATGAAAATGTTTAAACTTCATCTATGAAAATGTTTTATACAAATCATATCATTTAAAAACTAGATGCATTTCTTTGGTTATAAAGGTAAGGGAAAATATCTAAATAACTTTTGCAATTGTGATTTAGGTCATCCTTGACCCTTTATGGTCCTACTGGTAATACATCAGTGTTGATAAGCTTCATATTGTGATTTATCTTCCTGCTTGATATTTTTCTTATCCTTTGCCGAGGCTTCTAAACTATACAACTAGGAGATATTTTATCACAATGACTGCAGACCTAATTGTGACAATTTCAGAAATTAAAATATTTTTGGTATATTGCGAGCATATTCATGGGAGAAGATAATTTGATGGCATATTAAAAATGTAAAGAAAAGTTGACCACATATCAATTTGGCTGTTCTGACTTTCCATGTTAAATAGGCGCATGGCTTTGGTAGAAAGCTCACTTTCCATGTTGAAGAATGCTTTGAAGAGTATCTAAAACTTAAGAGACAAATAAGTTATATTTACTTTTGTTTATGGTAAATAAAATACAGCTATAAGTGAAACATAAATGAAATGATGCTACCTTTTATATTTGTTTTCAAAATATTTCCCAAATAATGCCTTAGAAAATGTATAGATTTTCCTCCAGAGGAAATGTTATGCAGTTTAAAAAAAAATAAAATGAAACAAAATATGTTATAATAATGGAGCTGTTAAAGATTGTATAAATTTATATGAGAAGTAAATTGTCTCTGATAATACAACTCCCTTTAGTCAATTTAAGTAGCTGAGTGTGAGATCTTGGATTAAAATTTAAAAAAGAAATGCAAACTGGCAGCAGTGAATAACTTTATCAGTAAAAAATAAGTATTTACACAAAATCAAGATATGAGATCACGTAACCAGATCAGATTAACAGCTCTAAACTGTCCTCATGTGTCTCAAAAAAGAGGACCTTATTTTTCATATTTGAAAAGAAAGAATAAACCTAATGGTCATATTAATTAGTAATGTTTTATAGAATAAATTATTTCGGATTTTTCCATCAACTGGTCACTTTTTTATTTATCCATTCTTAAAAAATTTGTCTCGAGTTGTTTGATTTTTTTTTTTTTTTAAAGACAGAAGAGATGGTTTATTATACACGTATTATATTGGGCCACCAACTGAGAACAGAATTAGTCCAGAACTTCACAGGTCCAGGGCAAAGGAGCAAAAGAGAGTGCTTTGGTAACAAGGTCTCTTAGAAGTCTTGGTAGAGTTGGACAACGTTGGAAATTCTAGATCCATTGAGAGAATCAAGACAGTAAATTTTAACAGCATCCTCGGCCTCTGGCATACCATTATTTCTGCTCCCCTGGTCTCCATGGGTGCATATGGTCTTGAATCTCTGCCTCATCTTTCTTCTTTTGTGCTTCAGCCTGTGCATTCACTTCTTTCTCCACTTGGCTCTCCCATGGCTCGAAGGTTTCTGGCAAGATGGCGCTAAGCCCGAAAAGCTCTCACTGAGTATTTTTCGCATGGGCAGGTCCGGGGAATTGAACCCCGGTGTCCCGCATGGCAAGCGAGAACTCTGCCCTTAAACCACCTGGCCCGCCCTCGCATTGAGTTTTAATGAAACAAATTAGGATATTGTAAAATCTATTCCAGCTTTTTGCTTTCATAACATACCAGTTTCTGCTTAAGTATTGAAAATAAGAAATAGATATGAAAGAATAAATGTACAAAAGAGTGTAATTTATGTTTTTCTCAAGGAAATTTAAATCAAACTATTAAGCAATGCACACAGTTTTGGATACAAATTATATATATTTATTCACAAATCCCCAATATTCCTGAAATGGACTTAATTTGAATATAATTGGCAAAATCTTCCACAAATATATAAATCCCTTCAACCTAACTGTGTTCTTAAGGAAACATATTTATTCTCATAAGAGAAGTATGATTTTCCTTTAAATGGTATGTTAGTATATTTCTCTATATATGAAAACTATGTACATTTAATAGATAACCAGAGCATCGTGCTTTCCAAGCATGAACTTTCTAAAGAAACGTTTTTGGTAAAAAAAAAAAAAAAAAAAAAAAAAATTAACAAGCCAGGAATACTATATTTAACATGCAGTTTATTGTTTTTGAATATATATATTTTTTGGTATACTTGTTTTACTTTGTGTTCTTTTAATTAACTCAGCTGGATAGCTGGCAGCTTGATTTAAAATCAGCTAATTGATTTTATGCCTTGTGTACATACTCTGAGCACAGTATAAAGAGAAGACTGCTGGGAAACTTTTGTACTGGGAAGAGTTTTTCCTCGATTTTGATAGTACTGTATATCCTAGTTTTCTACTCAACACAGAATTATGCTTACAATATTTATTTTCATTTTGTCAATCGCCAAACATCAAGAAGGAAAGATATATAAAAACAAATGTTAGAAATACTTTTATCTGGTAAGAATTAGGAAATAGTCAACTTTAGATAATGACAAATAAAGTTTTATTACATTTTAAAAGATGATTCTGATTTGTTTCCTATTTTTTTTTAATTTGATTATACTCTAGAGTTAACTTTTCATTCAAGTTTTGACTTTGCTCTAGAAGTATTTAAGTAATAAGACGTAAAAGGCAAAATGATCACTATGTCAGAAGCTTTTTGGAAAAGCATTTGGAAAATGGTAGAAGAGCTCCTATAAACCTGGATAAATGTCAAGAAAAAAATGATGATAATATATTTGCTGTTAAGAATTAAATTAAAATTACAAGCATATTGACATGTAATTCTGAGCTCTCCTTATTTATGACTTGTGATGGTTTGAAGCTGTATGTTCCTCAGAAAAGATCATGTTCTTAAATTTAATCCACTCCTGTGAGTATAGACCCATTGTAAGTAAAATCTTTTGGTGAGTGGGCTCTTAAATTAAGATGTGACCCACCTAATTCAGGATGGATCTCAATCCTCTTATTTGAGTCCTTTGTGAGAGGATGAGACAGAGAGAAGACACAGAAAAAATAAGCACAGAAGCTGTAAAAGAAAGCCACAGATGGAAAAGGCCCAAACTGAGAACCAGGAATCCCGGGAGAGACGGGAGAGACCAGCGGATGTCAATAGGTGCCTTGCAATCTGAAAGAGGAGCCTAAGGTAACCTGTAGTCAGTCTTCAGGGAGAAAGCCTCACCTGCTAATGCCTTGATTTAGACATTTTCATGGCCTCAGAACTGTAAACTGGTAAATAAATAAATCCTCATTGTAAAAACCAAACCCTTTCTGGTATATTGCATTTCATCAGCTTTAGCAGACGAAAACAGGGACTATCATAGTGTGAAACTAAAATTATATGTCTGTTTTATTACACTTATATGTGTGTTTGTGGAGAAGAGCACCTATAATGTGATAAAATATAGACATCATAACCTGAGACTTAAGACCTCTTTCATAGAACACCAGAAAAGTCTGTGGTGAAAGGACCAAATGAATGCAGAACAAACGTTGGGTCAGCAGGGAACAACTCTTTCACAGGGAAAACCAGACTGGAGTGTATAGGCAGAACTTATTTATGTCCAACTATGATGGCATTAGTATGTATGGATTCTCTATCTAAGAAAACAGAAATAAATGTAGAATTGGGGATTCTGGGTTGCAGCAAGGTTGACCTTCCAGTAAACATGTTATTCCTGCTAAGATATTGTTTTTATCAAATAAGAAATAACATACTGAGCTGCAAGGCAACAAAAATGTTCATTGGGTCTTAGAATTACAACGTGGAGAACAAAGTATCAGGAAACACCCAGACTGTGTCCCGTCTTGGGGCTTCCAAGTAAGAGTTCGTGAAGTTAGAGTGATAAACAGCTTTACTAATCACCTTAATTTCCTTAAACTCCTATTTTTACTCAGGAAAATAGAAAGAAAAAACAGAAGCAAGTCGGCATGCCAATGATTTCTTGAGTTGCTGTTAGTAATCTCTGCCCTGGCTAGGAAAGAGGGACTGTAAATAAAGGTCACACTCATGCCAGCATATCTGCTTATCTTCACCAAATAGCCACAGCCTTGCACCGATGTCCTGCTTACGGAGGTTGCTAATTAACAGACTGTGACCCAAGGACACTATAGTCCCAACAATCATGCCCTTCGCAGCTCACATGGTGTACACTTCCTTCACAACCCACATCTTCCTGGCTCTTCCCCAACTCCACCACATCCTCCCTTTTTCCCAAACAGCCATAAAAGCTGCCTCTGGAGCCCAGCCCTTCAGGCAGTGACTTTTTTTGCTCCTCCCCATTAAAACTACTTTAGTTCAATACATTTCTTCTGTACTTTGGTTTTCAGAGTCAGTTTTCAGCATTAACAGACTAAAGAAAAAGAAGATTACATAGTTGTTTGTAAAGAATTAAACTTGGTGAATATTTGGGCTTCCAAGTGTCCTTTAAGTTAGACAGTTTACTGATTTCATTATCTTGCCATTGTTCCATGGCATCCAGATATCCTCAGAAACATTTATGCTTTTGGTTTTACATAGCTTGGCAGTTAATGATATCTGACTGAGAAGTACATAAGAATAATTTCCTGAATGCCTACCACATTCCATTTAAAATGTCTTAGCCATAGTACAGTAACTGCTTTTAGTTTATCACTTTTCTCACGTTCAATAAAAAGGAAGAAGAGTGGAATTGAATCCTTTCACAAGGAACTGGGCTGATAGAAGCTAGGCAAAAAGGTCAGCACTTTTAGTTGGCATGCTGGAATGGTAGGTAAGGAAAGAAAAAAATAAGATGCAGTGCAGGAATGTAGGTTCAAATCATATCTTAATTTTATAGCTGTGACTAAATAATGGAACCTGGAAGAAAGAGAGAGACCAGCAGAGGCCACCATGTGCTTTGCCATATGACAGAGTAGTCGAGGATCACTGGTACTTGTCTTCAAGAAGAAGACATCTTGATGATGCTGGATATGGATGTTTTCACAGCCTCAGAACTCTGTGCTTGTAAACTCATAAAAGCCTTTGTAAAAGCCAACCCATTTCTGGCATACCACATTTCATCAGCTTTAGTAGACTGAAACAGAGCTTATAATGTAATGCCTTGCTCCAATTTCAGTGAAAACAAATTCAAAATATGATAAGATAGCAGAGAGAACATGCATCTAATTTATCTCATGGATATTTGGAATCTGAAGTTTGGTTTTAGCATAATGAATATTAATAGTCAATTAAAGCAGTTTAATAGCATGGAATCTGGAGTTAGACTGCCAACTTCCAGCACCCAAATTCACTAGATATGGGCTATGTTCTATTAAATTAATTATAAAATAAGTAGCTTGATTTCCTTATCTGTGAAACAGGGAGTTGTTAGATTAAACAAATTTACATATGGGCATTGCTTAGAACAGGGCCTGGTGTACAGTAAGTACTATAGAAGTGCTTATTATTATTAGTTATTATTACTTTCAACATGACATGTGACAATCACACAACAGACACCCTGAAATATTTGAGTAAAGTCAAGTAGGCAAGAAACAGCAGGTACTTTTATGCAAACATGGCAAATTAAGTTATGTGGTATGGAGGGAAAAGAGGGCTAAATGAGAGTTAGGAAAGGCTCAAGTCACAGAGTATCTTAAACATTCTGTTAGATGGCTTGAACTTTGTAATGGGGAACCATTGAAGTGTCTCAATCTCTGACATTAGCAGATTTTTTTGTTTTTATTTCCTGAGAATTCATTTGAGTGTAGCCTAACAAGAGGCACAGATATGAAGAGGCTCCTAATCCATATGAGAAAGGATGATGACTTAAATTGATATTATATATTTGGTGGTATTAGATATGGGTAAATTTGGAGGTAGATTTCAGAAATATAAACAGAATGGTTTGAATGTTTTGGAACTTGCAAAGGTGAGAGAGGAGTTGACGATAACTTAAAGTTTGTTATTAACTGAATTGTAATCATGCAAGAAAGAATAAAGAAGATACATCAGGAGTCAAATTCAGTTTACATATACTGGGTTTGAGATTACTGCATGACATGAATTTTATTTCCAGTACAGTTGTGGGTAACATATGAGAGCCTGAAATGTGTTTCACCATTTGTAGGGTTCTAGATTTTTGTATGATGGTGTCTTCATTTTATAAATGCAAACTATGAACTGCCACAAAAGGACTTTTTCAGGCTATTCAAATTCTATTGTAATTTTTTCAGTCATTGTTACTGTGTTTGGTGCCAAACTCTAACTTATATTATGGAAACCCTTGTTTTTAATGAAAATAAATAAACCAAAAATAAACTGCTTCAGAATAAATATTTTTGTTCAATGTTTCAATAAACTTTGATGAAATGTGCTTTTACTGACTTTCCTCAATTTGGGGACAGACGAAACACAGAAATAAAGAAATTGTTTTAGCTTATTCCTAGAAGATTTCTTCACCAACTGAAAATTCATCTAACTCCCCATTCCAATTTTGTGAAATAAAAATTCAAATCTTCTCGTCCTAAATATATCCTTTTTCTAATACTAAACAAAATTGAAACTTGGCATCTATATTTTGTTTAATAATTACCTTTTGTTTTGTTTTGGGATTCAAGTTGAATTCAAAGGATGCATCTAAAATGAATAAGACTAGCTACTTTTGAACAGCCCTTTGTACTTTTATTTCCCTTATTTGATTTTTTGCCTCTCTTTGCAATCAAATCTCACTTATGAAATTTGGCAATAGCTATATACTCTGCACTATTTTTTTATCTTTTACTTACTAAAATGATCTGACTACATATTATTTTAGTTTGCAAATATTTATTATTGTTTCATCTGACTTGAAATAGGAGCTGCTGGCTCTTTGATAAATGAAGCAGGAGGTTGTCTTGTTTCTCCATACCTCCTGGAATTACTTTTATCCTCACTGAAATTATATCTTGCAATTTTCTGCTATGTGTCCTTAGGGAAACTGCAGCTGATATTCTTACGAATTGTATTGCTGCAGAAATAGTGTTATTTTTCTTCACTCTCTGTTAGTGAAGGGATATTTTTGTCAAAAAGGTGTATCACTCTGAAACACTGGGATTTTGCATTCCATACTTTGAGATTATGCATTATAGATCAAAGTTAATGGGTCTAGTATCTGAAGAATCAGGAGAATGGGTCTCCTCTCTAATCAGTGCGACGTTTTCATAGGAAAGGTCTTTGCCAGTTTAAGTTTCTAGCAAAGTCTCTTCATCTGGTGTTTCATACATTATAGTACTTCTTTAGCTGTGCGTGGCTCTGACAGTTGTAGACCTGTATTTCTCTAAGGAAACTGGCCTTAGGACACTAAGCTCTTCTTATCAGTATAAAATGAAAAGTTTTCGTTTAGCTTCAGAATCGTATTTGAACAAAATAAAAATGCTATAGATTATATGTGTTATAGTTAGGCCAGGTACAACAAGCATAGATGAAGCCTTATACAGGACAGATAATACAGAGCCAGGTTAAAGGTGAACATTTCAGTTGACTGAATGAAGTCATGGAGTTTTTCTAGCAAATCCGCCAAATCCACTAGTTGGCTTCAATATCAAGGGAAGCTTTGTTGGAAAAATGCTCGCTCACTTCCGTTAGAAGTTCTCCCAGTCACATTATTTTATATTTTTATTCAACAAATATTTATTGAGGACCTACCAAACATTAGTCATTGTTCTTAGCCTTTCTACAATAAAAATAAGTAGACAAAGCCTTTGCTTTCATTAGGATTACATTCCAGTAGAACAAAACACAATGAGCAGCACAGAATTCAATTTGTGAGTGTTAAGAAGAATATACATATATAAACCTAAATGGGCAGAATGCCAATAATGTGCTATTTTAAATAAGCTAGTCATCAAATGTCTCTCCGACTCAGTGGCATTTTGAAGAAAGACCTAATGAAGTGAGTCCTATAGATATCTGGAAGAAGAAAATTACAGGCAAAAGCAATGAAAATTACAAAGACTCAGATGCTATTCTAGGAATAGTTTAGTGTGTTCTAGGAATAGTAGGGAGAGCAACGTTGCTAAAGTAGACACATGTATGAAGAGAGATGAAATAAGAGAAGGAGGAGAATAAAATCATGCAGTGCTTAAAGGTCTGGAGAAGAAAAGCTTTTATGGAATGAAATTGGGAAGCCACTGGAGAGTTTTAGCAGAGAAGTGATATGAGAACACTGAAATTTTTAACTGCTCGCTTTGGTTGCCATCATAAGTAGTAAGAACAAACTTCCAGCTTTCTTTTTGGTCTGTATCTGAGATTTTGGCTGATACGAGCAAATAATAACAATTCACTATGATTTTGAGCCTAGCATGCAATGTGGATGGATTAATTTTTCATTTGTTTGTCATTTCTATTTTAATTTTTGGAAGTAAGATTTAGTTTAAAATCTTATACTGTATTGCATGAGAGGCATATGTTTATAGGCTACAGTATTTGCATATTTGTGTAGAAGATCAGTTTTCAGGTGGGAACACACTTGCCCTTGGAACATCCACAACATGGTACCACAGACTCTTACCAGCCATATGTGTTGTTCTTCCCTTTATGGCTCTGTTTTAAAAATTGTCATTGCTGTGTCTTATATTTAAGCAAATGTACAATCAAATCATTGAACACCAGGAAGGTAGAACAGGTAGTACTTGAAAAGTCCTTGTAAACATAATTGTAAGCCATCTTTTTTATGTTTTATATTCCTGTAGAATAACACTAAAAAGACTTTGCCTCAGATTTCCAAATGAGGTTAAAGGTCATGACAAATGCCATAACGGGTTAAAATCTGTCCTACACAAGGATCAAACTCACACCCTTTATCCTCCAACATACTCACCAGCACCATTTCCCATCCACTGAAGTAAACACTAAATGTCTCTACAAAGACTTGCCCCCAATGTATTCACAAAACCTCTAAGTGGAATCTAATCGTCAAGCAAAATCGGCCAGCCCCTGAGTATGGGAAGCCTTGAACTACCTTTTAAGCATGGTTTCAAGTTTTAGCATGCTCAGGAAAACGATAAGTACATTCATTTTTTAAATGCTTTAAAACTAATATATCATTATTATTCCAGTTTACAGAGCATGATTCTGCTTCCCTGTGCTTGTTGTCACTGAAAACCCTGCATAATGTCCTTCATTGATCTCAATTTCCTCTTCAGTCATTTAGACTTGTGAGTAATTTATAAATTATGTTTTTTTTTTCCTTTGGTATTAACACCTCCAAACATGACCTCATATAGAATTATTTTATTTTACTCTTCCTTTTAGAATATGTGTATGTGTATATGTGTTTACAATTCCTTTCTTTGCAATTCCTTTCTTTCCTCTCTTTTAATGTGAGAATCTATAGCTTGTGTACAGCATTTTGTTAATTTATTTTTTTCCTGCAAAGTCCTCTGTAATGCCTGATAGAGTAAATTCCAATGAACACTCGTTAAATTGAATTAATTGAATTGTAATTAGATTGGGAAGATATTTGTTAAAAAAGATCAAGAAACTATTCTGATTGAAGTTTGGAGCAACATTCAAGTAGATAAAATGTATTTTATACATCAAAATGTACTCTTTCAAACGCAGAATATCTAAAGGTCAAGTTATACATATGTGAAGATGCTATAATCTAAATCATTTGCCAGTATTAATTATCTAACAAAATGTGGGTTACTCAGGTACAGACATATAGTAATTGTGCTAAATAGTGTGCTCCTAAAGAAGATGTAAATTTCTTTATGTAATTGCTTTACTGTTATTATTTCCACATTCATTCTTGAGTTTCAAGTATTCACTATAAGATAACTATATATTACATAAACTAACACCGGGTAGGGAAACGCTATAATTTAATTACATGAAAACAACTAAAATTACTTTTTTGCATATATGGTATAAAACATAATATATTGGCATTGTGTTAGATTGAGTTATGTACCCCATTTTAGACATGCTCTTAATCTTTAATATTCCATACTAACAAAGGTTTTATTAATATGGTGGTATATGAATATCCTGTATTTTATGCATGATTGTTCTATAAACCCACAACCTCTTAGAGAAAAAAAATGCATGCTTTTCATGAACATTGATATTCAAAGTGTCTTTGTAATAAAACACCAAAATTAGGAAGTTAGAAATACTTACAGGAATACTATAGAATGATATCCTATTGCAAAAATGTTCTTCAGGGCAAAATCATTTGAGAGAATTTATCTATTATTTATCAATTCTAAATTACTCTGGGTTTCAAGGTCATTCATAAAATAACTGTAGCTTCCTAAACTTTATTGCTTCTGTTTCCTCAGTAAACCTCCTTTGACTGCTCCTTTCTTATCTCACCAAGCTCTCATGCTCTAAGAGGTTGAATAAGACTACAAAGATATCAGGCCCTAGTTGGTAGAACCTATAACAATTACCTTATATGCAAAAACAATCACACAAGCATTTGCAGATATGATCAATTTAAATATCTTAAAATGGGGAGGTTACCCTGGATTATCTATATAAGCCCTACATGAAACCACAAGTGACTATAAGAAAGAGGCAGAGGGAGATTGGACACAGAAGTGCAGGAAGCAATGTGACCATGGAGGCAGAGATTGGAGTGAGGTGGACATGATTTAAGGAATTCTGCCAGTCCCCAGAAGCTGCAAGATGCATGGCATGGATTCTCCCTTGATCCACTAGAGGGAACACAGCACACGTTGATTTCAGCCCAGTGTTACTGATTTTGGATGTATGGCCTTTTAAGACTGAGAAAATAAATTTCTATTGTTTGAAGTCACCCAGTTAGTACAATCTGTTACAGCAGTCACAGGAAACTAACTACACATGGTCACTCCTTTTCCTGTTTCTCCCTCATGTGGAGGATTTCCTCCCCTTTCTCTTAGACCTGGTCAAATTGTATCTGTTCCACAAGTATCATGCATACTGGCTTCCACATTCACTCTACACTTCTTCTGCCACACAAAGCTATACCAAGCTTCTCATTCTCAAAAGCTTTAAAGCATTTATATTTTTTGCCACACAATTTAGTAGTTTGTTCACAGTTTTGTGAATAATTAGTTACTTAATTTTCACCAATTTTTTTACAAATTATCTGAGAGGTGATTTGAGCTTAGAATGCATCTAATCTTTCCTTAGAGCTCACGATTCCAACAAAATTGATCACAAATAAAGTCTTAAATTTTAATCAAAAGTCTAATTTTTTAAGTTTTTTTTCATTTCCTTCTCTCCATGCATTTATTTGTCCTCACCATTGTACAATTTTTTTTTTGATCTTATCCTCTAATCTTCTGTTTAAATGGAAACTTGGTTTTATTTTTTTTGAAAAATGATTTTGTTTGTTTGGGATACCACATTTGAATTGGAAAATCATTTTGTTTGTTTGGGATACCACATTTGAATCCAAAATCTTGCCACTGGAAAACTCTTTAGTCATGAAGAGGTTATGCATATTCAAGGGAATACAGATTTTCATGGGTATCAACTCTCTTTTGATTGTCAACATATAGATGACATTTAGGAGATTGACTGAAGCTCTGGCCATGAAGCAATATTATTTGAAATAAAGTACAGGCTTTATTTCAATTGATTTTCTGTGTGTGCAAAGACATGGCTAGAGACAGAAAGATCAGCCTGTGAATGGCTCAGTATGGATGTGCTCACTGGTTAAAGCATGAATGAATCAGTTATCCTGACTACTTTGTAGCCTCAAGTTCTAAGATTAATAATAGACTTAGAAGGAAGGAAATTAAATGTGGGTGTTTGTGAAGTATAATGATTCCGGACAAAAACCACTAATCCTGTTTTAAGGGTAAAAAGTGATGAATCACTCTCATCTTCAAGAAAGAAGTGGAGAGACTTTGAATAAATTTAACTGCTCCAATAGATAATTGGTCAAAGTGAATAAATGTTGATTTGACTGAATGACATCATTTGACAGGAGACAAAATTTTGAATTTGGTCTCTAGAAATTACATATCAAAGATATTTCATAGATTTTCTCCATCTCTATTTTATACTTCAATATCATACAGATACAACCATGTGCACACACATACACACTCCTACTCAAATGCACACACAAATAAATAACATGTAACATGTCAAAAATGAGTGACTAACCAACTGTGTGGAAGTTAATAATTGCTTAAGGTATGGAAATAGAGTTTACCATTCTCTTCTGTAAGACTACCACATTATTCAATCTTTATTGAATAAAACCATTTAGTAGTATGAGCAAAATGGAAAGGAAGTGAAAGCCTCAGAATATCTGAAGGGAGGCCCACGGTGGCTCAGCAGGCAGAGTTCTTGCCTGCCATGCCGGAGACCCGGGTTGGATTCCTGGTGCCTGCCCATGATAAAAAAAAGTAAAATAAAGAAGGCATTGCCAGGGAAAACAATGAGACAGAGATGAAATGATAAGACAGGAGTGAAACAATGAAATAGAGGCTCTTGTTGCAGAGTGGGAAACTTTGTGAAAGATTAAAATGAAAATCTTGAGAGGAAGAGTCTCATTTCTTCATATTTTGCACTTAATTTAGAGAAACATTTGCATAGCAGCAGTGTGGAAAGCAGAAGAAGCAAAAAGTTTAGAGAATAATATTTTTGCACACAGCCATCATGAATGATGCACATGCTGTAGGATTGCTGATTTTTTCCACAAAAATTATTTTGACATCTCCCCACCAAAACTCCTCTGCTCTATTTTTGTCAGGTTTTTAGAATTTCTCATCTGTTATTTTTCGTTTCTGAATCATTTGCAATTTTCTGCTGTAATAGGTTTACCTACAATGTTAAAAAGTAAAATCAATTAGCTGAAATTTTTATATGTAAGTGTTCACAAGAAATATTGGTTCAAAATTCATTATGCAGCAACAGGAAAAGGTAATTTGACATATTATGGTGTTTTGACTTCAGAAATAATTCCCCCCTAATTTACCTCTCTGTGTTTCTCTGCTTGTTTTCATTATTGCTGCAAGGCCATAAAAATTTCATGTTTATTTGATTCAGAAATTTGGTAGTGTTGGTTGTTAGTAGTTTACCCATGTCTCCCACATTTATAAATGAGGAACTCAGCCAATTACATAATTACAGACTTATGTAATTATCCATGCTTCACTGAACACAATGGTAAATCTCACAGACGTTGAGTTAATTCTTCCCATAGGCTGCTTTTGATAAGCAATATAGATAAATAAATAAATATATATATATATATAGCCTAAATAACTAATAAATAAATAATATCATATATTGATTTTGATAATGTCATCTATTTATTTTGCTAAGTATATAATAAAACTCTCCTATTTCATACCCCTTGATTCTGCATGTCAAGGATTAGAATTCTCATCAGAGAGGTCAACAAAGAAGAGGAAAATGTAGTTTCCCTTCCAGAAAAAAAAAAAAAAAACTATTGAAATTGTTGGAACTGTCTAAATCAACTGCTTGAAACTCCAGGTTACTAGTAGAATTCTGCAGCATCTAGGGAGGAAGAGGAGTTAAATTGTAATAACCATATTGAGTTTCACCTTTCCTGCGGCAAATACCATCCCTCTTACCCCCAGCCTTGTGGTGGACGGCAATGGGGACTGGACTTTGTGATCCTGGTGCAGTGTACCGGTGCCAGGGAGTGACAAGAAGACCTAGTATTCTGAACTCTGATGTATGCTGTGGTTGCTGATCACTTCTTTTGATCAGCTACTTCAAATCACGGGACCAGCTCTGAGTATGGCCATTGCTCCAACACCTCTCAGGTAAAGTTAGAAGAATCTTATTTTAAAGACAGTAACCTTCCATGAAATAATGGAAAGCAGGTATAGGGCTGCATTACAAAGCAAGTTCTGAATCAAGAAAACACAGCTTAAAAAGCCTTAGTAGAAATCCTAGCCCCTTTGCTAGGCCCTCCTCCATGCCCTCCAGAACATACAGTGGAGCCAGATTGAACTTCTTTATGGGTATCTGGTAGTGTTCCAGAAGAAGCAGTGATCTTTATGCACATACAGGCATGCATGTATGCCAGTGCCAACCAATCAGTTGGGAGTCTGAGATGAGAAACTGAGCTGGGAAACTGGCCTAGGGTTTACCCTCCCAGACTTTTTCCTGGGAGCAGAGAAGCAGCCTGCAGACAGCTGGAATAGTGTGAAAAACAATTAAGTTGAAGGGGCCTTGGCAAAGGACTAACTTCATTAAGTCACTCGAGAGAGTACTCTGGAAGGGATGAAAGTCTATTTCAAAGGAAGTAGAGGGAGCATTCACTCAAAATCCTAGAAACTGTAAGTAGGGAAATTCTATGGCCTCTAGCAAGCACAAGACCTGGGAAAGGAATAGGGTACATAACAGCATGTAGTCTGAGATAATATAGAGTATTGTGCATTTTGCATTTGCCTTGTACTGCTCTTGTTAGGAGGGTTAAGCTCTGAAAGACCACTAGTCAAAGTAAAGCCACTTTGCAAAGACAGTAAAAGATCTTTTGATTTTTGTTTGTATTAGCTTCTAGTATTAAAGAATATCTCTGTCATATTACCATCTAGATGCAAATTTAAGGAATAGTCGTTTCAGGAATGAAGTCCCTGAACTAACACTTTAAAATATTAAAACATATAGTGTGCAAAAATAATTACAAGACAGTGGGATGATGACCTGCCCAAAGGCAACATCCAGAAATAATCAATAAAGAGGAACAGATTTTGGACTTAGGGAATTTTTTAAAATATCCCCAAAGAGACGAAGGAAAATACAAAGAAAGGATTAAAAGATATGAGGAGAACAATGAATGAACAGTATGGGAATATTTTTGTGATTCTTATCAGGAACCAAACAGAAATACTGAAGTTGAGGAGCACAATAACTGAAATGGAGAATTCCCATGACAATTTCATCACTGAGTGTAGGTGGCAAATGAAAAAATCAATGATCTCAAAGAAAAAAAAACTGAAATTATCCAGGATGAGGAGCAGAAATTTAAAAAATTAAAAAAAAAAAATGAAGACAGCCTAAGAGACCTGTGGAACCCAATCAAGTGTACCAGTATATGCATTATGAGAGTCCCAGAAAAATAAAAGAGAAAGGAACCAAAGGAATATTCAAAGAAATAATGGCAGAAAACTTCCCAAATATGATGAATGAGATGAATATGTACTTTCAAGAATCCCAATGAACCCTAAATAGAATAAGTTTAAAGAGAATTACACCCAGACACATAGTAATCGAATTTTCCATGCCAAGGATAAGGATAGATTTCTCGAAGTTGCAAGAGAAAAACAAATAGTTATAAGAGTAGGTGCTTGTTTCTCACCAGTAATCATGGAGAAAAGAAGGTAGTGGTGCAAAAAAAATGAAAATGCTGGCAATTGAAAACAATTGTCAATCAAGAATTTTATATTTGGCAAGACTTTCCTTCAGAAATGAGGGGGGATTTAAGACATTCCCAGATAAATAAAAGCTGAGTGGGTCCATTACCACTAAACATGCCTATCCTATAAGCAATGCTAAAGGCATTCAGAATGAAAAGAAAAGGACAATAGTCAGTGTATGAAAGTCGAATAAAGAAATAAAGACCGCAAGTAAAGACAATCATAGGGGTAATTAAAATGCCACTCCTACTGGATTTTTTGGTATGTAATTCAAATTCTTTCTTCTTACAGGTGACAAAATGCAAATATATAAAAAGTAATGATGAATCTATGTTTTAAACATATAATGTCCAAATATATATCTTGTCACATGTACCCCAAAAAAGATGGTGGCATGGAGAGGTACAAGAACAGTGTATGTCTATGCTATTAAAGACAACATATCTCCATGGTAACCATAAAGAAAGTACAATAAATACATATTCAGAAAGAAATTAGGTGTTTCTCTAATGATACAATACAAAAATCAAATAAATATTCATGTAGGAATTAAGGAGTGTCAAAAAGTTGTAAGATTTATAAAGACAAAATGTCAAAATGACAGAAGAGAGTATTTCATGATCAGCAGGTACTTTAAAAGTAAGTGGATAAACTACACAGTTAAAAGGAAGAGTTTGAGAGAATACATATATAAGCATGTACCAAAAATTTACTATTTACAAGAAACTCACCTTAAATTCAAAGACATACATAGGTTGAAAGTGAAAGGGCAGAAAAATACAACACAATAAGTAATTATCAGAGAGCTGGGGTAGCTATGCTAATATATCTCATATATATATATGTGATGAATAGGGTTTAAGACAAAAACTGCTCCAAGAGACAAAAAAGATAATTATATAATGATGAAGGGGTCAAATCAACATGAAGGCATAACAATTATAAGTATATATGCACCTAATGGTAGAGCCCCAAAACAGGTAAAGACAATATTCAAAGGTATGCAGGGAGAAATAGATGATTATATAATAATAGTGGGAGATTTCAATGCATACTTCTCAACGATGGATAGAACATCTAAACAGAAGATCAAAAAGGAAGAAGAAGATTTGAATGATACTCTAAACCAACTAGACTTACAGGCATACATAGAACATTTCACCCCAAATCAGCAGAATACACCTTCTCTAGTGCACATGGATCATTCTCCAGAATAGACCATATGTTAGGTCACAAGCAAGTCTCAATAAATTAAAAAAAAACATTGAAATCATATGATGTATCTTTTCCAACCCAAATGGAATGAAACTAGAAATCAGTAACAGAGGAAGGGGTGGAAAACAATCAAACATGTGGAATTTAAACAATGTATACTTTAAAAAGAGTATAAGTGTAAGTGTAAGTAAGGAAGGCATTAGAAGAAACATTGATATATATTGAGGTATATGATAATGAAAATTAAAAAGTATCTGAACTAATGATATGCAGAAAAGTCTGAGAAGGACATTTATAGATGTTAACCTTTAAAAAGAAGAAAGATCTCAAATCAGAGACCTAACCTCAAACTGGAGGATCTATAAAAGAAGAGTGAACTAAGCCCAAAGCAATGAGAATGAGGGAAATAACAAACATTAGAGTTTCATTAGGAAAATGAAATAAAGCATTGAAAAAAAAAACATATAGAGAATCAACAAAACCAAAAGTTTTTATTTGGCAATTAACAACATCCACTAAACTTTAACTAGACTGACAAGGAAAAAAATAGAGAGGACGCAAATAAATCAGTAAGGAAAAGGGGGACATTACTCCCAATACTACAGAAATAAAAAGGATTATAAGAAGACACTATGAACAACAGTACACCAACAAGATGAAATGGACGAATTCCTAGAAACACCAAACTACCTACACTGATTCTGGAAGAAATAGAAAATCTCAAAAAGAAAAAAAAAAAAAAAACCCAATAATAATCAGCAAAGAGGTTGAAACAATAATCAAGAACTTCTAAACAATGAAAATCCCAAGACAAGGTAGCTTCACAGGTGGATTTTACCACACACTCAATAAGAATTAACAATAATTCTGCTCAGACTTTTCAAAAAATTTTGAAGAAGAAACACTCCCTAATTCATATTAGGAAACACTATCAGCCTCATAACCACAGTCAGATAAAAATACCACAAGAAAAAAAAAATTACAGAACAATATCCTTTATGAATATACATGCAAGCAACCTCAATAAAATAATAGTGAACAGAATCTAATGGCCCACTAAACAGTGTGCACTATAATCAAGTGGGATTTGCTACAGGTATGCAGGGGAGGTTAAACAAAATAAAATCAATGTACATAATGTACCATATTAACATAATGAAGAGTAAAACCACACGTTCATCTCAATTGATGCAGAAAAGGCATTTGACAAAATCCACATCCTTTTTTGATAAATAAACTTTGAAAAATAGGAATAGAAGGGAACTTCTTCAACACAGTAAAGGGCATATATGAAACATGCACAGCTAACATGATACTCCGTGGTGAAAGAAGGGAAGTTTTTCTCTAAGATCTGGAAGAAAACAATGATGCCGACTGTCACCACTGTTATTCAACATTGTACTAGACGTTTTAGCCAGAGAAATTAGGCAAGAATAAAATAAAATGTATCCAAGCTGAAAAGGAAGAAGTAAAATTGCCCTTTTTTGCATAAGACATAATACTATGTATAGAAAATTCCCCAAATTCAACAACTATGCTACAAGAACTAATAAATAATTAATTAAATCAGTAGGGTACAAGATCAACATGCAAAAATCAGAAGTGTTTCTATACAATAGTAATGAGAAATCTGAGGAGCTAAAATTCCTGCCAAAAGAATCTCATATCTAGGAATAAATCTAAGCAAGAGTGTAAATAACTACAAAATATTGCTCAAATAAATTAAAAAGTAACTAAGTAAATGGAAGGACATAAGTTTCCATGTATTGAAAGACTAAATATTGTTAGGATGCCAATTCTATCCAAACATCTTACAGAGTCAATGTAATCTCTATTAAAATTCCAGCACCATTCTTTGAAGAAATGGAAATCCAATAATCAAATATATGTGAATGGGGGAGTAGGCCATGGTGGCTCAGTGGCAGAGTTCTCGCCTGCCATGCCAGAGACCTGGGTTGGATTCCCGGTGCCTACCCATGTAAAAAAAAAAAATCATATATATATGATTTGCTATCCTATGACCGTGGACCTCAATAAGGGCCATAAGGTGACCAAGAACGTGAGCAAGCTGAGGCACAGTCGCCGCCGCAGGCGCCTCACCAAGCACACCAAATTCGTGCGGGACATGATCCGGAAGGTGTGTAGCTTCGCCCCCTACAAGCGGCGCGCCATGGAACTGCTCAAGGTCTCCAAGGACAAGCGGGCCCTCAAGTTCATCAAGAAAAGGGTGGGGACACACATCCGTGCCAAGAGGAAAAGAGAGGAGCTGAGCAACGTCCTTGCCGCCATGAGGAAAGCTGCTGCCAAGAAAGACTGAGCACCCCCTGCCTGTGTCTAATAAACATTTGCAGAAACCATAAAAAATATATATATATGTATATTTATATATATATATATATATATCACTCAATACGATGTCTTTATGTTCATCCATGTCACATGCCACAGAATTACAGTACTTTATAGTGGAAAATACCAATGGTGGAGATGATAGGGAGAAACAGGGACAATCATTCATTCTTGGTGGGAGTTTAAATGGTGCACTGTTATGGAAGACAGTTTAACAGCTTCTCAGAAAATTAAATATAGAATTACTTAATTGACCTGACAATTCTACTGCCAGGCATATATCCAAAAGGTTTGAAAACAGGGACTCAACCAGATATTTACATTCTATTGTTCGTACTGTTATTATTCACAATTGCCAAAATATGGAAGCAGCCCAAGTGTCCATAAACTGGTGAATAGATAAATAAAACCAGTATATACATACAATAGAATCCTGCTAATTCATATAAAGGACTGAAGTTCTGTTGCATGTAACAACATGGATGAACATAAAGACATGATATTGAGTGATATAAAGCCAACAGAAAGGGATAAACATTTTTGTGATCTCACTGATATGAAATAATTAGGATAAGTCAATTCATAGAATCAGAATCGAACCTAGGTAACTACAGGCTTGTGTAGGGTAGGAAATGGGGAGTTAATGCTTAAATTGTACAAAACCTCATTTTTATTTATGTGAAGTTTTGCAATTTATGGTGGCGATGTTAGCGATCAACAACACTCATATATTTGAATGTGGATGTGGTTAATATGGGGAAATACTTGAACACTTTTTAAATCAACAACATAAGATTATACAAAGAAAATAGTGAAACCTAATGCAATCTGTGGACTATAGTTAATAGTTAAATTATCAGAATGTTTTATCTTCAATTGTAACAAATATACCACGCTAATATAACTTGTTAATAAGAGGGTGGCATAAAGGAACTTTATTTCACATATGATTTTACTATAAAACTACAACTTTTATAATGTAAAATATATATACCAAGTACTAAGGGGGAGAAAAAATGAAACGGATGGTAGGAGCAAGGATAAGAATATCTGTCCTCAATTTTCTTTTACTGTCACGGGAGGAATGAAAGCAGCTGAAGATTGGGATAGTTGTTATGGATTAGGAGAGAAAAGGAGATTTCTGTAAGTGCTGTTGAGCCCTTATATGAATTCACTTTACTTCATGCACATAAGAGATTTTTAAAAAATGGGGGAAACATATTTTTAAAACATTTTTATATGAAGTGAATTATTTTGTATTTGCTTGTCAAGGAAATTTAAATTATTTTTCTTTGCTCATGAAAAATAGCCCTGCTTAAGTTAACTGTAGTAAAACAGAGTATGGGCAGATTTCAAAAACCAGATAGGAAATATCCTCGAAGACTTTATTATGTCTGGGGAGCTAGGTGATGTTTAGAAAGTTATAAGGACTCATTCTTTCAAGACTAAGACACCATTTTATTTGTACTTTTTAATTTTCAGATGGTAAGCTGAAGCTACAAAACAGAGAAGAGTTCAAGTTTCTAATATTTTTATTTGTGTACACTTATGTGAAGTCATTATGCAATTGAAAATCTGCCTTTTCTAGGGGCAAGTGATCATTTTTCTAGCTTTATATTTGAACTTAATAGAGAAAACAAGATATGAGGCCTGTATACTTGAGTTGTTCAAGTACCTTATTGATTATTAAGAAATCAGGAATGTTCTCAAGTTTGCTTCAACTTCTTCAGTATAGACAATGTTTTATTTTTTTGTTCAGTTCTATAATCTTATTTTAGATATTCCTTGTTTCCTCACCATAAGTAAAATATTAAAATGAGTCACTATATTTTTTGTGTGTATCTTTAACACTCTTAACCCATGTATACATGCAAATATAAGCACACCACAAACAGACATCTATACACACATATACATATATAAATATATTTGTATATATAATGAATTAATATGACATATGTATGCATATATACATAATATGGAATGACAGGTATTAAGGTCTAACTGAAGCTTGCATAAGAGTAACTTCCAGAATAGCTTCTCAACTCTATTTGAATTCTCTCTGACACTGTTAGTTTATTAGTTACACTTCTTTTCTCCATTTTGGTCAGTATGGAATTGTTGACCCCATGGTGCCAGGGCCAGATTCCTCCTGAAAGTCATATCACACATCACCAGGAAGACTTTCACCCCTGGTTGTCATGTACCATGTAGTGGGGAGGGCAATGATTTCACTTGCAAAATTGGGCTTAGAGAGACTGAGACCACATCTGAGCAACAACAGAGGTCCTCCAGAAGTAACTCTGAAGCATACCATAGGTAGTCTAAGTTTCTCCACTGCCTACATAAGCTTCACATGAGTAAGCCTCAGGATCAAGGCCATGGCCTATTGATTTGGGTGTCCCTAAAGTTTGACAGAGTAACAGGGGATTCCCTAATGGGAAGGTTTAATAGTTCCATACTCTTTCTCCCATCTCTCAAGGACTTTGCCAATACTTTTTGATTATCTGCTTAATATACTCTAGGATGTATCCAGATATTACAATAATCTACACAGGATTAAAGGTTTCTTTCTTATTCTGTGCTTCCTGTGATTCAGTTGTTCAAATGAGCTATACAAATAGGTTGAGTTAAATTTTGTGCTAAAGAAAATTTCAGTTTCAGACCAAATAAAATTTTCTTCCTTTGGTCTCAAAGGTATGTGAAGTTCTAAAATATAGACACTATCTTCATTACCCCTGTGTACTGAATGACTTTAATCCCAACCTGATTGGCTTCATTCTTATCTCTAAATATCAGATTATATATATAAAACAACCGCTTGAAATCCAGAAAGACTAATCACCACTCTGGACTCAGTGTGTCTGCTTTAAAAGCTTACAATCTAGGCCCATTGTTGTTCTCTTGCTTCCGGCTTATTTTGCCTCACCAAATGTCCTACATGTTCATTCACACTGATGCATGCCTCACGACTTTGCTCCTTTATGCAGCAGCATAAACTTTGTTCATAAGTATACACATCATTCATCAATCTACTTCTCAGTCAGTGCATACGTCACCCATTTGCCTTCATCGGGCATCGTGTATATTGCCCAAAGTCTGAAGTCCATCAATATTCTCGATTTTAGATAATTTCATTGTTCCCAAGAGAAAGAAAACCAATAAACACCGAATTCCTATTTCCTTGCCGAATAGGAAATCTAATCCTCCTCTTAACTCTTGTGCCTCCCCCCCATTATTTACCTCTACTGTTGCTATGTAGTGCTGATGTTTTCCTTTTGAGCATAGCCCATAGCATGCAATAGCAGTTTTCTCCCTGTACTCTGGACATAAACACTCTTTGTACACCAATATATCTTTGAAATAATTTCTGCATGAACTAATTCATATTTGTTTCATTATCTATTCCCTTACATTGGAGTTCAACCTCATTAACTAAGGGTTCACCTATCTCTAGATTCCATATATATCTAAGCCCCTATATTCTGTATTATAAGCCTTTGATTATACCTTTCTGTTGGTCATAAAAGTGGAATTATACATTTTCTGTACTTTTGTCTGGCTTATTACACTCACCATTATGTCCTCAAGGTTCATCCATCTTGTTATGTGCTTTAGGACATCATTTTGTCTTACTGCTTTGTAATATTCCATCGTATGTTATTATCACATTTTGTTGATCCACTTATCTTGATGGGTATTTGGTTTGTTTCCATCTTTTGGCAATTGTGAATAATGCTGCTATGAACATTAGTGTGCAAACATCTGTTTGTATCA
Source organism: Tamandua tetradactyla (assembly GCF_023851605.1). Classification (NCBI taxonomy): domain Eukaryota; kingdom Metazoa; phylum Chordata; class Mammalia; order Pilosa; family Myrmecophagidae; genus Tamandua; species Tamandua tetradactyla. Next base: position 60,404,853 of record NC_135345.1, read on the forward strand.
TTGCTTTCAGTTCTTCTGGGTATATATCAAGTAGTGCTATTGCTGGGTCATAGGGCAACTTGATATTTAGTTTCCTAAGGAAGCATCAAACAGTCTTCCATAGTGGCTGCACTATTATACATTCCCACCAGTAGTACATAAGTGTCCCACTTTCTCCTCATCCTCTCTAACATTTATAGTTTCCTGTTTATTTAATAGCAGCCATTCTTATAAGTGTGAAGTGGTATCTCATTCTAGTCTTGATCTGCATTTCCCTTATAGCCAATGAAAATTAGCATCTCTTCATATGCTTTTGAGTCATCTGTATTTGCTCTGCAGAAAAATGCTTATTCATGTCTTTAGCCCTTTTTATAATTGGGTTGTTCATTCTTTTGTTGCTGAGTTGTGTGATTTCTTTGTATATACAGGAAATCAACTTTGTCTGATATGTGATTTCCAAATATTTTCTCCCAATGAGTTGGCTACCTTTTCAGCTTTTTGACAAAGTCTTCTGAGGTGCAAAAGCATTTGATTTTAAGGAGTTCCCATTTATCTAGTTTTTTCTTTTGTTCCTGTGCTTTGTATAAAGTTTAGGAAGCTACCTCCTATTACTAGGTCTTAAAATGTTTCCCTACATTTTCTTCTAGGAACTTTATGTTGCTATTTTTTATATTTACGTGTTCGATCCACTTTGAGTTAATTTCTGTGTAGGCTGTTACATAGGGGTCCTCTTCCATTCTTTTGGCTATTGATAGCCAGTTCTTCAATGCCCAATTATTAAAAAGATTATTTTGTCCCAGTTCAGAGGATTTGGGGCCCCTGTGAAAATCAGTTTTGATAATCTATATCTGCATTTTTGATTCAATTCCATTGGTCAATACTTCTATCTTTGTGCTGGTACCATGCTGTTTTGACCACTGTCGCTTTATAACAGGCTTTAAAATCAGGAGGTGTAAATCCTCCCACTTTGTTCTTCTTTTTTAGGATGCTTTGGCTATTCAGGGTCACTTTCCTTTCCAGATGAATTTGGTAATTAGCTTTTCCAAGTCTTCAAACTAGGTTTTTGGGATTTTGATTGGTACTGTGTTGAATCTGTAGATCAATTTGTGTAGAATTGACATTTTAACTATATTTAGCTTTCCTATCCATGAGCAGGATGTGTCTTTCCTCCTATTTAGATTTCCTTTGATTTTTTTCAGCAATGTTATGTAGTTTTCTGTATGCAAGTCCTTTACGTCCTTAGTTAAGTTCATTCCTAAGTACTTGATTCTTTTCGTTGCTATTTTGAATGGATCTTTTTCCTTAATAGACTCCTCAGTTAGGTCATTGATTGTGTACAGAAATGTTACTGATTTTTGCACATTAATTTTATGTCCCACCACCTTTCTGGATTTGTTTATTAGCTCAAGTAACATTGTTATAGATTTCTCAGGATATTTCAAGTATTATATCATGTCATCTGCAAATAATGAGAGTTTTACTTCTTCCTTTTCAATTTGTATGCCTTTTATTTCTTTGTCCTTCCTGATTGCTCTAGCTAGAGCTTCTAGCACAATGCTGAATAATAGTGGTGACAGTGGACATTCTTGTCTCGTTCCTGATCTTAGAGGGAAAGCTTTCAGTTTCTCTCTCCATCAAGTATGATGCTGGTTATTGCTTTTTTTTCATATATTCCCTTTATCATATTGAGGTAGTTACCTTTGATTCCTATCTCTTGGAGTGTTATCATCAGAAAAGGATGTTGAGTTTTGTTGTTGTTTTTCAGCATCAATTTAGATGATCATGTGATTTTTCCCTTTTGATTTGTTAATGTGATGATTTACATTAATTGATTTATTGTGTTGAAACATCCTTGCATTCCTAGTATAAGCCCCACTTAGTCATTGTTCTAGTTTGTTAGCTGTCGTAATGCATCAGGCCAGAGATGGATTGGCTTTTAATAAAAGGGGATTTATTTCATTAGTTCTTCAGAGGAAAAGCAACTAACTTTCAACTGAGATACTTTCTTACATGGGAAGGCACAAGGTGATCTCTACTGGTCTTCTCTCCAGGCCTCCGGATTCCAACAACTTTCCTAGGGTGATTCTTTCTGTCTCTCCAAAGGCCTGGGCTGAGCTGTGAGTGCTGAGATGAGGTATGCTAAGCTGCTTGGGCTGTGTTACGTTATGCTCTCTCATTTAAGCACCAGCCAATTAAATCAAACATCATTCATTGCAGCAGGCACGCCTCCTAGCTGACTGCAGATGTAATCAGCCACGGATGAGGTTCATGTACCATTGGCTCATGTCCACAGCAACAGAACTAGGTGCCTTCACCTTGCCAAGTTGGCAACTGAATCTAACTACCATAGTCATGGTGTATAATTCTTTTAATGTGTTGTTGGATTTAATTTGCTCGTATTTTGTGGAGAAATTTGTGTCCATGTTCATTTGTGAGATTGGCCTATAGTTTTCCTTTCTTATAGCATCTTTACCTGGTTTTGCTATTAAAATGATATTAGCTTCATAAAAGGAGTTAGGTAGAGTTCCATTTTCCTCAATTGTTTGGAAAAGTTTCAGCAGGATTTGTGTTAATTCTTTTTGGAGTGTTTTATAAGATTCCCCTGTGAAGCCATCTGGCCCTGGGCTTTTCTTTGTAGGAAGACTTTTGATGACTGATTGAATCCCTTTACTCATGACTGGTTTGTTGAGATCTTCTGTTTCTTCCTGAGTCAGTGTAGCTGGCTTGTGTGTTTCCAGGAATTTGTCCATTTCATCTAGGTTGCCTTGTTTGTTGCATATAGCTGTTCGTAGTATCCTCTTACAATTTCTTTTATTTCTTCAGGGTCTGTGGTAACACACCCATTCTCATTTCTGATTTTGTTTATTTGTATCCTCTCTCTTTTTTCCTTTGTCAGTCTGGTTAGTGTAACTTCAATCTTATTCATTTTTTCAAAGAACCAACTTTTAGTTTCATTGGTTCTTTCTAGTGTTCTTTTGTTCTTACACTCATTTATCTCTACCTTAATCTTTGTTATTTCTCTTCTATTTGCTTTGGGGTTAGTTTGCTATTCTTTTTCAAGTTCCAGGTGAGCAGTTAAGTCCTCAATTTTTGCTCTTTCTTATTTTTTAATGCAGAAATTTGGGGCCATAAATTTCCCTCTCAGCACTGCCTTTGCCACATCCCATAAGTTTTGAGAAGTTGTATTCTCATTTTCATTCATCTCCAGACAGCAACTGATTTCTCTACGAATTTCTTCTTTGTCCCACTGGTTGTTAAAGAGTACGTCATTTAATCTCCATATATTTGTGAATGTTCTTATTCTTTGGTGTTTATTGATTTCCAGCTTCATTCCTTTGTGATCAGAGAAAATGCTCTGAATATTTTCAATATTTTTAAATTTACAAAGATCTATTTTGCGCCCCAGCATATGATCTATCCTGGAGAATATTCCATGTGTACTAGAGAAGAATATATATATGTTTCTTAGTCTAACTCATTTATCAAGTTAGTTAACTTCTCTATTTTCTTGTTGATCTTCTGTCTGGTTGTTCTAACTACAGAGGAGAGTATTGTATTAAAATCTTCTATTATTATTGTTAAAACATCTATTGTTCACTTCACTTTGGTCAATGTCTGTCACATGTTCTTTGGGGCTCCTTGAATGGGAGCATAAACATTTATGATTGCTATATCTTCTTGGTTAATTGACTTTTTAATTAGTATATAGTGTCCTTCTTTGTCTCTTATGATGCCTTTATATTTAAATTCTATTTTGTCCAATATTAGTATAGCTACTCCTGCTTTCTTTTGGCTACACCCTGTGTAGAAAATCTTTTTCCATCCTCTACCTTTCAATCTATTTGTATCCTTATGTCTAAATGAGTCTCTTATAAACAACATATAGCTGGATTATGTTTCTTAATCCATTCTGCCAATCTGTATCTTTAAATTGGTAAATTTAGTTCATTAACATTCAGAGTTATTATTGAAAAAGCATTTCTTGAATCCACCATCTTATCTTTTTAAGTTTATTTGTCAGATCATATATTCTTTTCACTCTTTCTGTTTTTATCCTTTAAGTTAACCTTACTGGTATTCTTAAATTTTGTGCCCTCCTACAGACCTCCCTCTCCTGTCTTTTTTTTTTTTTTCAGTTGGCAGATCTCCTCTTAGTATTTCTTATAGGGCCAATCTCTTGTTGACAAATTCTTTCAGGACTTGTTTGTTTGTGAAACTTTAATCTCTCCCTCAGTTTTGAAGGACAATTTGGCTGGGTACAGAATTCTTGGTTGGAAGTCTTTCTCTTTCAGGATCTTAAATATATCATATCACTGCCTTCTTGCCTCCGTGGTGCTAGTTGAGTAGTCTGAACTCAGTCTTATTTTGTTTCCCTTGTATGTAGTAGATTGTTTTTCTGTTGCCACTCTCAGGATTTTCTGCTTCTCTCAAACATTTGAGAGACTGAATGTTATGTGTCTTAGAGAAGGCCTTTTTGGGATTTATTGTGGTTGGAGTTCATTGGGGTTCCTTGACTTGTATATTTATGTTTTTTATGAGGGTTGGGAAGTTTTCCACCACTATATTCTCAACTACTCTTCCTAGCCCTTTACTCCTGTCTTCTCCTTCTGAGACACCAATGATTCTTATGTTTGTGTACTTTGTTTTGCTGTCTATCATTTCCCTGAGATCCAATTCAAATTTTTCCTTTTTTTTTTTCCATTTGCTGTTTTGAGTCTTCAAAGTCAGTTATCCTATTCTCTATATCACCTATTCATTCTTCTGTCTCTTCAAATCTGGTGTTGTGTGACTCTAGAATTTTTTTTTTTTTTAATTTGGTCAACACAGTCTTTAAGTTCTGTGATACCTCCTATTTTTCCAATTATTCTTTCAAATTTCTCTTTATGCTCTTCTACTATCCCCTTGATCTCCTTTATGTCATTTGCTGTTCCACTTATTTTATTAAGTAGAGTTGTATGAACATCTTCGCTTAGTTGTTCCAATGTCTGAGTCTCCTTTGGTGTTTTAATTTGCTCATCAGCAGGGCTCTATCTGCCTGCATTGTGATATGCCTTTATGATCATCTGTTGGTCTCATCACATGTAAATATCTTCATTGATTTACTTTAGGAGTTGATTGTTCTCAGTAGTCTAAGACCTTGTATTTGCAAGATGGATGTGTAAGAAGGAGTAGGGTATGGGGAGGGGCACACCAGTGTGGTTATTCATTTCAGGACAGGTATAGGTGCAGATTGGGGATGTTACACTGATGCTTTTGAACATGGACAACCAGTGGCCAAGGAGGATGTAGCTGTGAGACTGTACCAGTCTGGGGGAGGGGGGATAACCCTGGTGTGCATTGGTCTGGGGTGCGGGGCCCTTTTTGTACATCGTAGAGCTGTGGCAGCGGTCAGTGTTATGCCTTCATTTGTTGGGGGCAGATGTGACCTGAGTGTGCAGGTCAGCACTTTTTCAGAGTGGGGAGGTATGACTGTGACTGAGGGCTGTGTACATGCATAGTCCTAGGACTGCTATAAATTGAAGTTCCCTGAGCTGAAGGACATGATTGGGGGCCTGCGCACAGTGTGGGACTAGGAGTGCTATAAACTGAATGGCAGAGGTTGGGAGTGTGTGGGGTGAGGCTGTGTGACACTGTGAGCTCAAAGGAGGGGTAGCCTGGGTATGGAGGTTAGCACCTACAGTCGCTATGCACTGGCAACAGCCTACAGGAAACAGGGAGAGGGACGCAGTGCTCTGAAGGTGCAGGAGAGGTGGGTTGAACTGCACTTGGGGAGGGATTGTGTGGCAGGTATGCAGGTTGGAGGCTGGTGGGGCAGGGGCATTTGGAGCCCAGGGAATGCGAGCGGGTGATGGGGTACATGTACATGGGGTGTAGAGTTATTTCTGCATTTATTTGTCCCACAATCAATGATAGCTTCTATGGCTTCTCTTTAAACCATAAAATTCCCTACTTAACCAAGATTTGGTATTTGTTAGCTGGAAGATCCTGTGGCTTGTTTCTCAACTATGAAGATCTCCTGTCTTTAATTTTTCTAATACCCTTCCATGAACTATGAATGAGAGATACATAAACAATTATGATTATCAAGTTATCTGGATATTCTTGGTGACAAAACAGAAGTGCAGATCTTCCTATCCTCTCATTTTATGTCTTAACTAGGAGCTGAAATTTTAAAAGTGACTAATTTATTGAATATTTATAATGTTCTGATTCATGAAACATTCATCCATTAATTAATTTTAGGTGGTGCGTATATACCAGACTCTGTGGATGCAACAATGAATTAAACAAAGTAAAAATCTCTTCCTTCATGGATCTTATTTTATAAAGATAATTACAAAATATTCATTCTAATTATTAGGGATGCAATGTGGCCTATCACTTAACTACTTCTTTCTTCACTTGCTTCTAAGTTTCAAGGTTCTTCCTGTTTCTGTGGGGAAAGTTAGTTTGGTTGTTGCTGTTATTCCATTCTAATCTGATAATTTTTCATCTCCTTTCAATGTTTGCTTTATTGGTTAGTCACTTTCTTAATATTTATCCCCTAATTTTTTTCCTCATTTCTTTCTCAAAGTCTTTAAATATTCTCTGAAGTTTTATGTTAGAAGAAAAACAAAATATATCTGCTGTATTAGATCTTCTTCACCCATCTATTTAATAATTTAGTTTCTTATTCCTTTCACAAAAAAAGGGGCCTGGGGAGTGACATCCAGATGGAAATATGAGACATTTCCCAGAAAATCTCCTCTCAGAAACAAGAGGTCAAATCCCACTTGCTTGGAACACAGGAGAAATATAGAGATGGGAGAAGGACTTCACAAATGCTGAATCAAAGAAAATAATATCAAAAAGTAGGTAGTTCTGTGACACAAACCTGTCATCCTGGACACCTCCGCTTCATTCAGTTCCGCATGAATTGAGTCATATAGTGGTAGCACTGGGGCCCAACTACCTCTTGCCATGGATGCACACTACAGGGCCGCTCTCAGCAGTGAGTTAGAAGTCCACACATACCCTGGCATAGGGACTCACGGCCACATAGACCTGGAGTGGAAGCCAAGTGACTGCTGAGCAACATAGAGACCCAGAGCAGAATTGTGGGTAAGGGATGCCCACACCCGACCAGGACTCTAATTTCTGGAGTACTTATATTAATAAAAGGGAATTTTTAAACATTGACCTCAGTTTGCTCACAGGACACCCTAATTTAGAAACAAAAGGATTTCCCAGAAGAACTGTTGGTAAGTGCACTTACACCAAACCCAGTCTCTAATTGCTGGACCACCTAAATTAAAAAATGGGAATTTTGAACACTGACCCCACCTGGCTTTTGGGAACAGAATACCCAAACAGGATAGTTAGTGGAGGCATAAAAGCCTTGCAGACAAAAATAAAACTGAAACTTTGTAAGGCAGGAGGAGCCTAAAGACTGAAAAAAAAAAAGTGGAATAAAATGGGAACACTGAGTGAGGGACAGCAGTACAGCAAATCACAGGACCTGGGGAGAAAAATCTGCACTCTCTCTCTCTCACACACACACACTCACACACACACACACAAAGCAGAACATCTCAAAACTCTGAAGAAGGAGCAGAAGAAAAGTGAAATAAATGCACATAAAAGAGCAATCTTAAAAGTTGCACCACATATCCAGGGCAAGAGACAAGTGCAGAAGGCAGGGGAACATCTAAACAGTAAAAGATGGGCTGCTCTAAAGTTTCAGTATAAACTGGCCAAACACAGAATAATCTTAACACAGAGACCCTCTACAATAAAACGATGGGTCAGAAGGAGAAACTGACTTTCAGATTTAGTCCATCAAAATAATCAGATTCCCAGAATTGAGCAAAAAAAGTGAGAAGTCATGCTCTGAATCAGGACGATATGATTCAACAAAGTGAACATATTCAAATTGCAGAGGAGACACAGATTTTGAAACACTCTAATAAAAAATTTTCAGTCAAATCTCCTAAATAAGTCCAAGGAGTTGAAAGAAAATATGGATAAAAATAAACTAAATGTGGCCATAGAGCTAAAGGATATTAATATGACATTATGTGAGCAAAAAAAAAATATATATATATGTATATATATGAATATTAGGGGGATTGAAAAGCACAAAATGGATAATAAAAATGCATTAGAGGTATACAATAGCAGATTTGAATGGGAAAGAGAAAGAATTCTTAACTAGCAGACAGGACAATCAAAATAATACAGTTAAAGAACCACAGAGAAAAGAATAGAAAGAACTGAGCAGTGTTTAAGAGAAGTGTGATAGCATGGAGCACATATGCATCATGGAAGACCCCCAAAAATAAGAGAAAGGAAATGGGGCAGAAAGAATATTTGAGGAAATAATGGCCCCAAATTTTCCAACACATATGAAAGACTTAAATATACATACTCTTGTACTACTTGCAATGTACTACAAATAGGAAAAATCCTAATAGACTTACTCCAATACACATACTAATCAGATGTCAAATGTCAAAAATACTTCTGAATTCTGAAAACAGCAAGAGAAAAACAATTCATCACATGCAATGGATCCTCAATAAATCTAAATGAAGATTTCTGATCAGAAATCACAGAGGGGAGAAGGCAATAGTATGGTATATTTAAGATACTGAAAGAGAAAAATTGCCAGGCAGAAATTCTGTATCTAACAAAACTCCTTGTGCTGGTTTGAAATGATGTATGTACTCTAGAAAAGCCATGTTTTAATCCTAATCCCATTTTGTAAAGCCAGCTGTTTCTGCTAATCCTTATTCAGTATTGCATGTTTGAAACTGTAATTAGATCATCTCCCTGGAGATGTGATTTAATCAAGAGTAGTTGTTAAAATGGATTAGGTAGAGGCATGTCTCCACCTATTTGGGTGGGTCTTGATTAGTTTCTAAAGTCCTATAAAAGAGGAAACATTTTGGAGAGAGAACAGAGCAGAAAGACATAGCCGTGAGTACTAGAGTCCACCAGCCAGCGACCTTTGTAGATGAAGAAGGAAAATGCTTCCTGGGGAGTTTCATGAAACAGGAAGCCAGGACAGGAAGCAACAGATGACACCATTTTCACCACGTGCCCTTCCAGATGAGAGAGAAACCCTGACCATGTTCACCATGTGCCTTTCCAGATGAGAGAGAAATTCTGACTGTGTTCGCCATGTGCCTTCTAACTTGAGAGAAAAACCCTGAGCTTTATTGGCCTCCTTGAACCAAAGTATCTTTCCCTGGATGCCTTTGATTGGAAATTTCTATAGACTTGTTTTAATTGGGACATTTTCTGGGCCTTAGAACTATAAACTAGCAACTTATTAAATTCCCCTTTTTAAAAGCCATTCTGTTTCTGGTATCTTGCATTCTGGCAGCTAGCAAACTAGAACATTCCTTAAAACATGAGGGAGAGTTTAAGGCATTCACAGATAAACAAATATGAGAGAATTTGCCACCAAAAGACATGCCTTACATGAATTGCTAAAGGGAATTCTGAAGATTTAAAGAACATTACTACACATAAATGTGTAGTACCATGAATTGAATTCTGATACTATGGCCTACTTGTAGCAGTATGAAGTGAATTTCCTCAATAAAGGTAAATAAATGGGTAAATCCAATATCCAAGTGCACACATTAAGTCACAAAAAATCTCAATAAATTACAAAAGATTTAAATTATCAAAGTATCTTTTCTGACCATGATGAAATGGGTTTGGAGACCAGTAATAGGTGGAGAATTCAAAAATCCAAAAATATATAGAAATCAAATGACACACTCTTAAACAACCAATGTGTCAAAGAAGAAATCACAAGGGAAAGCAATAACTTGATACAAAAAATGAGAACAATATATATCAAAACTCGTAGGACACAATCAAGCAGTGCTAAAAGGGAAATTTATAGCCCTAAAGGATTACATTAAAAAAGAAGAAAGATTCACAATGAAAGATAAACTGTCTACCTTAAGGAACTAGAGAAAGAACAACAAACTAGCCCAAAGAAAACAGATGTAAGTAAAAACAAAGATTAGTGCAGAAATAAATGAAATATAGAATCAAAAAATAATAGAGATTGACAAAACCAAAAGTTGCTTCTTTGAAAAGAGCAATAATATTGACAAATGTTTAGGTAGCCTGACAAAGAAAAAAAGAGAATGCAAGTGATTAAAATCGGAAATGAAATGGGGAAATCATAACTGACACAAAAGTAATGTTTAAATAATATATAATGTAAAAAAAATGATGTTTTCATCATAAGAGGATGCCAAGAACAAGTGTATATCAACACATAGACAATTTAGTTGAAACGACAGTTCCTGAAAACACACAACCTGCATTGACTCTAGATATAAAGTCTTCTAGAAATAGAAGACTTTAACAGACCAATTACAAGTAATGCGATTGAATCACTCATCAAAAATCTGCTAAAATAAAATGCCCAGGACCTCATGATTTCACAAGTGACTTCTGCCAAACATTTCAAGAATTAACAAGAACATTGCTCAAATTATCAAAATTTTAAAAAGGAGGGAAGACTCACCAACTCATTCTATTAAGCTAATGTTTCATTAATGCCAAAGCTAGATAAAGATACCACAAGAAAAAAAAATTTGAAAAATAAAACTGAAGGACAAAATCCCTTATAAACATAAATGAAAAAGTACTGAAAAAGATACTAATAAATGGACTCCAACAGCAAATTAAACAAATTATACACCATGATCCAAAGGAATTATCCCAGGTATGAAAGAGTGTTGAAACGTAAGAAAACATAAGAAAATCAATTAATGTAATACACCACATTAAAAGAATGAATGGGAAAAAAAAAAAAAAACACAAAGTCATTTAAATTGATGCAGAAAAGGCATTTGGCAAAATCCAGCATCCTTTCCTGTTATAAACACTTAGAAAACTATGAATAGAAGGAAATGTCCTTAATATGAAAAAGTTCACATATGAAAAATGCACAGGTAACATCCTACTTAATGGTGAAGCTTTTCCTATAAGATCTAGAACAAGGATGCTCACTTATCACCACTTTTATTCAACATTCTACTCGTAGTTCCAGCCAGAGAAATGAAGCAAGAAAAAGTAATAAAAAGACATACAAATTGCAAAGAAAGGAGCAAATCTTTCTCTAGTTGCAGAGGACATGATTTTATGTAGAGAAAGTTCAAAAAAATCTGCAACTGAGCTACTAATCTAATAAACTAATTCAACAATGCATTGGGGGAATAAGAATAACATCAACTACCAGTCATGTTTTTATTCACTACTAATGATCACTCTGAGGAAGAAATTAAGAAAATTACAATTAACCATATTCTTGATTCCAAAAATGTCAATGAACATGACAATTGTTTATATTTAAGACACCATATTTTCCTAAAACTCCACAGCCTAAATAGTCTCCAAATCATACACTTTGTTCATCAAAGTTGCTTGTTATTTTAATTCATTCTTTCTATCCTCATAATTTTTAAAATAGTCCAGAGGCTAGAAGCTAGATATCAGAGCTATGTGCCAGATAAAAGAATAAGTGAAGATACAATTAAAAGATAATTGTGAAATAAATGGATATGTTTTGAAGGCATATAAAATAGTTTGAATTATTGAAAGCAATAATAAACAGGAGAATAAAGAAATATTTTGGAGATAAATAAGCACATTGATTGACATGTTGAGTAGCAGGAATCACTGCAAGGGAGAATAGATAATGAAAGTGGTATTGCCATTATTTGATAAGATAAATACATGAACTTCAATAGATAAAATAAATCAAGAGAAGAAAAGAGAACATGAATCTAACACTAGACAATACTCCAGGGCTTGCTATAAACATTTTTACATTTCCTCCTAATAATCCTATAAACTAGCTATAAACACACCTATTTTACTGTAAAGAAAACTAAGTTACTGAGCTGTCATGATACTCAACAAAAGGCACACCACAACTAACCAACTAATTTGTAATTTAACAAGATTACTGTAATAAGTCTGTTAGTTTCTTTGCATACCTTTCTAAATGTAAAACCTAAGATGCTGAAAACAGAATCTTTATTAAAATATTTTTATTAATTAGGAATATGAGAAAACACACGAATATAGTAAACTGTTTTCCAAGTTATATTGTAATATTTATGCCAATGATGAAGAGTTTTGGATATTCATGCAAATTATGGGCATATTTTCTTATGATTTTTAAGTAATAAATACTGGAGAGCAATACTTATTGAGGTAAATTAAAGTTCTGACTTATGTTTTATATTTTATTTATGCATATTTAAAGCATTAAACATTTTTAAATGGAGCCTATTTTATAATTTAGAATACTGAAAAGGAACTTATCACGCAGTCTGTTGTTTTCAACTTATTTTTGTTGTTTTATTTTAGTTAGTTCATCAGTCCTTACCAGGCATTATTGCTTTGTGGTGGGAGACAGGGGTTTGTAGCTGTTTTATGTGTGTTTGAATATGAAATCAGAAACGAACCCCAACATTTTCCAAAAATAAGTCAAACATTTGATTGCCTTATTATAAATCACTTAAATCAAGTGAATATTCACTTTAGAAAACATATAGAGAGTCACCATTCCATCAGAAAGTAAGCAACTCCATCAATTGTTTAACTACTTCTACACATGTGCTCTAGAGTATATATAGGACTTGACAAGAGTTTTGACCCAGGAAAACTAGCTTAACCTTGGGGTGTAAGAGTCATTGGAAAAATGTTCATTAAGGAAATTAAAAAAAAAAACAACTCCTGAATGAGAAGAAAAAAAAGGATTAACATGGTAAAAAATAAGGGAGACAATTGTTTCAGACATATGGAGGGTCAGAAGAGGGAAAAAGCAGGATGGATTTTTTTGGGTTTTGGGACTGAAAGAAGCCCAGAATGATTGATGAAGAGAATGTAATTGAACTGCAACCAGATGAATGTGACTACATTATATGGCTCAGATAATGAGCTATCGAGAATTTTTATTCAAATAAACAATGTATAACTATCAACTGGGATTAAACTGAGGAGTTCCATCCTGAGGTTTACATTGTAAGAAGTCCACATTTGATTGCGGTTGGTGGATAGAAGGTGAATGGTTATGAGAAGATCAATTATATTGTGTTGCTGTAGGAATAAATCTACATAGATATCCCTAGGTAGAATACTCAAACTTCTCCATCTCTAGTTGAGATAACATTTGACCAAGAGCTAGCACATAATCTACCATCACTTCTCTGTTTTTTGACTAAGATCAAGCGTAGATAAATTTACGAACCTTCTTGGCCATTGGATATGGCCATGTGACTGAGTTCTAGACAATGAAATGTATGGGGAAGAGCTAGTACGTGAATTTATCATCACTTCTAAGCCTTTTGACTAAGATCAAGTGTAGATAAATTTATGAGCCTTCTTGGCAGTTGGATATGGCCATAGGACTGATAGTTCTAGACAATAAGTGTATGTTGAAGTGATAGGTATCCATCTATTCAAGGCTTGGATAATAAAACCATTCCACTTATGCTCTTCTATGTTTCTTCTCAGGAAATATAGGAAACAAACTATTGAACATGGCAGAGCCCACACCAGACTGGATCACTGTCAACATTTTTACCTCTCCAGATTATTAGGAGAGCAAAAAATTGGCTACTGTGATACTTATTTGTGGATGTTTGTTACATCAGTTAGCCTGTGCTAATACACAATGTTGGACTTAACGTTTAAAATGAGTTTTTGTTATACAACACCTTTAAAAGTAATTTAAGATAGTTTTTCACATGTCATCTATTATTTGTTTTATATAAGCTAAAAATGATGAATTATCTAAGATCTTTATAGTTATAGTGGTAAGACTTTACTATGTTGTTTACATTCCTCTCTCATAATATACCCTTATATCATTGTACAAAAGCTAGCTTTATTTGAATATAATATACAGAAAAAAATTAGCACTTCCAAAATATAATTAGCTGAATTTTGACAAATATAGGCAGTCATGTAAACACCACCACAATCATGACCCCGAACATTTTTATTATGCCTAAAAGTTTCCTCCGACACTTGCTGTCCATGTGCTTTCTATCACCAATACAAATAAGTCACTAATCTGTACCTTTCACTATAATTTTGCCCACTCTAGCATGCCACAGTAATGACATTGAACATTATAAAATATTTTGTGCCTGGCTTCTGTCACTTAGCAAAATGCCCATGAGAATGCTCCATATTATTGAATGTGTCAGAAGTGTGGGATTTTTTTATTCTTGAGTAGAAGCCACTTATAAGTACCTACCACCATTTTCTTTTTTATCCTTTCACATGTGGGTGGTCATTTTGCAGCATTCTCCTAGGCACTTCTGCATCACTCAGTATGGAAGTTAGGAGGCAAAGAGAACATGAAACTTACTCACCTGTGTTGTGATTAATAATGCCCTTTGTCTTCAGGCTGCAGTATTCCACCAGCAACTAGAAAACTGTGGCAGGCACATTTTGTAACTTACAGGTAAGGTAAAATCTGTTTCTATTCTTCTTTGTTAATGCTTATTCTAGTTACTGATTATTTTAAGTTGATATACCTTGTGGTTTAATTTTTTACCCTATTTTGCCACTTTCTGCTTGTTCTATATAGTTGACCTAATTTATATCAAATGATCCAATAGTTACCCTTTACTAATAGCTTCCAAATATTTATAAGTAATTTAAATAGTACTCTTGAGCTTAAACCTGGATATCTTACCATCTATCCAGATGCTGCCGCCTGCCAACAGAATAACATAGCAAACAAATTATACCTACAAATAAATTGATTAAACATGGCACATGACATGTTTTTGGTCCTAAATATGACAGTGAACACTATGTCCTTCATCTATTCACTTATGGGATTTTTCCATTATCAAACACAATTCTAATAAATTATTAAATCCTACAGTTTCCCTATCAGCCATATCTTTCCAACCTGCTGTTATTTTCCATTCCCCAGGATTGATATCAATTTCAAAGTTATTATGGCAGAAATAATAGGCAAAGAGAAAATAATAATATGTTAAGGAAACTTAAGAGAAATGCTAGGAATAAACTGAATAATTTTTCACATATTGAATATAAGAAAGAGAGAGATCAAAATTGAAAATGATTTCAAGTTAGATTTTATACATATATAGATTAGAAGAGAAAATGCATTAAGCGAAGAATAAATTTGTTTATTCTCAAATCTAAGCAAACTTTAACAGTTCCTGTTTTTCCCCAAATCTGAATTATCCTCTACTTTCTGGTGTATGAAACAGTGTTACCAGCTCATGTTACCGGCTCAGTGTTACCAGTTTAAGTCAATTTTTCAGACACTCATGCAATATGGTAGAAGCTCTTTTATTTCTTTCTCATGAGTAAGGGCACTCCTGAGAACAAATGACAAGTGAGTACAAAGTATGGGAGTGCTTCAGACTCTTTTTATTTCAGTCCCTAACACAAAGGAGTCCCTCCCCCAATTCACCATTGGCTGGCTACTTGAATTACAATCTAGTCTCCGAAACTAGCTGTTTTAGTTTGCTAGCTGCCAGAATGCAATATACCAGAAACTCAACAACTTTTAAAAAGGGGAATTTAATAAGTTTCAAGTTAACAATTTTTAGACTGTGAAAATGACCCAACTAAAACAAGTTTATAGAAAAGTCCAGTCTAAGGCATCCAGAAAAAGATACCTGGATTCAAGGCCAATGAAGTTCAGGGTTTCTCTCTCAAGTGGAAAGGCACATGGTGAACATGGTCAGGGTTTCTTTCTTGGCTGGAATGGCACATGGTGAACACAGTGTCATTTGTTACCTTCCTCTCCTGTTGCCTGGTAGGTATTTTCCTTCTTCATCTCCAAAAGTCACTGGCAAGTAGATTCCCTGCTTCGTGGTTCTGCAGCATTCTGTTGTCTTTCTTTGCTCTCTCTGTATCTCCTGGCTTTCTCTCTTGTCTTTCTCTAATTTTTTCAAAAGTGCTTCTTCTTTTCAAGGATTCCAGTAAAACCAATCAAGATCCACCTGGAATGGGTGGAGACACATCTCCACCTAGTCTAGTCAAACACCCACTCTTGAGTTAGTCACATCTCCATGGAGATAATCTAATTAAAGTTTCCAACATACAGTACTGAATAGGGATTAGAAGAAACAGTTGCTCTGGCAAAATGGGATTAGGATTAAAAATGGCTTTTCTAGGTTATAAAAACCTTAAACCGGCACACTAATCAGAAAATGAGTTTTCTACACTTTATTAACATAATTATTCATTTTAGTTTTTGATCAATCACAGATTAGGGTATATTGAATCCTACCTATTTGCATATAGGACTGGCCTTATATAGAAGGGATCAATCAAAGAAATTTTATGCTCTAAGCACCTATCATATTCTAGTAAACTTAATCTTTTATTGTCATATGCTGATACAGTTTCAGAGGAATGTGGGTCAGGTTAGGAGGTTGAGATTTAAGTCATTTTGATCGAGACTTAAACGAAGGGACTCCCATACTTCCTTATTTGAGTGAGAGAGGTCCACCAGCCCTTACACTGGTCACAAATTAGTTACATTTACCAGCCTCCTCAGCATTTAGAGATGGCCATAAGAATGGCTTAGATAAGAAATATACGTAGAAGAGATTTACAGCTATTTCAGACTTCCCCAGTATAAACTGCCCATGTGTCATGACATTTTCCCCTTTTCCACAGGCAGGAATGGGTCTGAAACCTATGGCATCCATAAATGCCTCCAGCCCACCTCAGACTGGATCTCTTCAACTGTTTTCCATTCCAGTTTTCTTGAAAGCACAAGAAAATTTCTATTGTGTTTTAGACATTTTAAATTCAGTGGTCTGTTTATAACTACAGTTTATCTCCTAATTACACAACACTAGAATTCTTGAAAAATTAATTTCATCTAATGTATAGTAATCCTGAAACTGCTTATGATAGCAGGCCATATATCTACAAAGATTTGTTTTTTTCAATACTGAAAATTTCAAGTATCTGAACTGTTTTTCCTTAGTAATGCAGGCCAGACATTTCACCATGCTGCTTACTAGCCTCTGTGATGTAATTTTTTATTTTTTAATCTAGCCCTTACACGAAAGATAGTAAAATAGGATTATCAGCAAACTTGTTTTAGATGCCATATTTCTTTTAATTCTTTTTTTTTTTTTTTTTTTTTTTTTTTTACATGGGTAGGCACTGGGAATTGAACCTGGGTCCTCTGGCATAGCAGGCAAGCATTCTTGCCTGCTGAGCCCCCATGGCCCACCCTTAAGCTTTTAACTCTTATGTGACATTAGCAATATTCTTAACTTATTTTTCCCACTGATGTGCATTTAAATAAATTATTTAGTGTAAAAATTTGGGACTTTGGAGTTTGATGAGGTTGTAAATTCATGTATTAAGGAAGAATTTTAGTTTTATCATAATTAAAATATATTATCTAATAGTTGACCCTTTAATAACCTGGAAGTTTACTTGGGAATCTGTCTCTATTCGCTTTTGTGTCTGTACTCATCTTAATTTTGTTTAATGTAGAAATTTGACCAGTCAGCTGCCTAAACCTCATTCTAAGCAACTCATAAGCTTAGTAAATATATGATGATAGATTGAATACGAAACAGTATATCATGACCTCGAAAGACCTCCCTTGGGATACAGCGATCCATTATTTTGAATGTTTTATGTCCTACTTTCAACCATTCCTCAAATAAATAAGCTATTTATCTTCCAGTACAGTGTCTCTCTTTTGACCCTCAAGGCAGCATGAGTGCATTTTTAGATGCCCTGTTTAAATCTCAATGTACTGAGTATCTTGAATTCACTCACCTCCCATTTCTTCTTTCTTCCTTATAAATATTAGTTCAAAATTCTTTTTTATAGTAGAGATCTACAGAGTTCCACATATGTGCTAATTTGAATCTGTGGTGTATCCCAGAAAAGCCATGTCTTTTAATCGTCATTCAGTATTGATGGCTGGCAGAATTTTGATTGTTCCCGTGGAGATGTGATGCAACCAGGTGTGGGAGGTAACTTTTGATCAGATAGCTTCCAAGGAGTTGTGACTCCAGTGATTAATCCTTTAAAAGAGGAAACATTTTGGAGAGTCCCTTTTTCAGAGCCACGAGAAAGCCACAGAAAGCCACAGCAGAGCCGAGCAGAGCCAAGAGGCTGAGAGCCCAGGCTGCCAGAAACATCTGGAGATGAAGAAGGAAATTGACCCTGACAGAACTCCAAGAAACAGGAAGCTGGGAGAGGAAGCTGAGAGATTTCACCACATAACCCTTAAGCTGAGAGAAAAACCCTGAACTTCATCGGCCTTTCTTGAATGGAGGTAACTTCTTTTTGGTGCCTAAATTTGGACATTTTTATAGACTTGCTTTAATTGGGATGTTTCCTTGGCCTTAGAATTGTAAACTAGCAACATATTAAATTCCCCTTTTTTAAAAGTCACTCCATCTCTGCTATTTTGCATTCTGGCAGCTAGCAAACTAAAACAACATGTAAGGGCATTTTAAACAGTATTAGGCTATTTGGAAACAATAGGACTAACCCAGCCAAAAATTATTTATCTGGCAAAAATAGATTTTTGCCATTTTTCATTATGAAATAGGACAGAGAAAATACAAAAAACAAAAATCACAAAGTGAATCTATGTAATCAGGAGATACAGAATATTACTAGCTCCCCATATAACTTTCATTTCTTGCTTCTAATTTCCACATCCACAACTACTAGGCTAAATTTTATGAAAATGTCTTTCTTATTTTATCTCTAGTGTATCACTTATGTGAGCATACTAAACTTTATAGTTTAGTTATGTTTGTGCTTTGAAACATATATCAGTGTAATCACCCAACATGTATTATATTCTGCATGGTTCCTTTTACTCAAGACCTATATATATATATAGGCATATATATATGTATATGTATATATAGCATGTTGTTGCTTAGAATTCTTTTATTTTCATTGCTACATTATATTCTATTGTATTGATTTAGAGCAATTTATTAGGCCTCTCTCTGAGAACAGTTCAGTTGTTTTCAGTTTCTGACTTATTATAAATACTATTCCTTTAAATATTCAGCTATGAGAATCTTGGAGAACAGGCATATGAATGTTAGTTAGGTTTATACCTAAGTGGACCTACTGTTTCATGGAGTATTTTTCATGTATAACTTTAACAGATAATGACAGAAATCTACATTTCTATCATATATTTCTATTCCTTCATTCAATGGATTCCCTTGCTACATATCTTCTTCACTATTTGGTTAATTTCTTTTCTTTCCTTTAAAAAAGTATGTTATATTGGCAATTCTGTTGTGCATGCAGTGACATCTCATAGCGGGTTTTTGCTTAGCATCTCATGGGAAGGCACATGGTGATGTCTGCTGGACTCTGCATCTCTAAATGTCCGTGCCTAGGCATCTGCTCCAAATATCTATGTCTCTATCAGCTCTGAAGCAGCTGTTCACCCAGCATCTGCATCTGAAGTTTTTCCATAATGTTTCCCCTTTTAAAGAGAGTTAGATTTCAATTAAAGACAGAAGACTGTGAGAATATGGTGGAGTAGGAAGCTCCACATATCAGTCCATCCACCAAAACAACTATTGAACTGTCAGGAACTGTCTATGCTAATTACTTAGAAACTCTGGAGTTTGGTAGAACACTGCAGCAACCAGAGAGAAGTGGAAGAGACTGATAAATTGTAATAAATACCAGTGAGTTTCACCCTCACTTTAGCAACTGACATCCCTTTTCCTTCCAGCCTCATATCAGTCAGCACTGGTGCTGGAACTTGGTTCTTGGCACAACTTGCTGGTCCAGGCTGGGAAATACAGTGCTGCAAACTTTGGGGAGTGTGGTCTGATGATAGATCTCTGACTTTGATCAGCTACTTCAGTTAACTGGTAACTGATTCTGAAGGTACCTTTTGTTTTAAACTCCCTAGGAAAAGTCAGCAGAAAAATCTTAAAGACTTTCCTCAGAACCACAGTTAAGATCTGCATTAACTGGACAAGTGCCAAATGCAGAAAGCACAGCTTCTAAAGCCATAGAAGAACTATTGTTGGTACTCTTGTTGCCCCTTCCCCTGGTTCCTCCACAACACAGGGTGGCACATCTTATGCATCCATTGTGAGTCCTTTGCCCTGTTGCAGAGAGAACTGAGTGGCCTTTGTGTGCATAATGTGGTACATATATGTCAGAGCCAATCTATGGGTGAAATTGAGAGCCCAAGTCAAGGAATTTGTCTTAACCTTACCCTCCCAGAGTTTGAGAAACTATTACCCTCCTAGAGTGTGAGAAACAAACAATTAATATGAAGTTACTTAAAAGTAGTAGCAAACATAGCTACATACTTGGTTACTAGAGAATACCAGGAGGGGAAAGAGATATATCTCAAAAGAAGTGGTGCTGGTTTAAAACTGCTATGTCCCCCAGAAAAGCTATGTTCTTCTAATTCTAATCCAATCTGTGGGGATAGGCCTATTGTTTAGGCAGGATCTTTTGATTCCATTGTTTCCAAAGAGATGTGACCCACAGAATTTTGGGTGGGATCTTTTGATTAGATTATCTCCACTAAGATGTAGCCCTGCCCATTCAAGATGTGCCTTAATTAGTTTACTGAATTCCTTAAAAGAGCTGACACACACACACACACACACACACACACAGAGAGAGAAAGAGAGAGAGAGAGAGAGCTGACACAGAGAGCAGATGCTTGGAGATGCTTGGAGAGCTGACATAGAAAGTCACTGGAATCAGAAGCTGAAAGCAACACAACCAAGAGCAAAGTATCAGGCGATGCCAGCCACATGCTTTCTCAGCTGAGAGAGAAACGCTGGACATGATCAGCCTTTCTTGAGTGAAAGTATCCTCTTGTTAATGCCTTAATTTGTACATTTTTGTGGCCTTAAAACTGTAAACTTGTAACTTAATAAATTCTGTTTGTAAAGCCAATCCATTTCTGGCATACTGTATTCTAGCAGCTTTAGCTAACTGAAGCAGGAGTAGAGGGAACATTTACTCCAAATCTTGTAGACTGTAAACTGAGAATTCCTAAGTCCTCTAGCAAGAACAGTCCAGAAAAAAGGAGCAAGCTTCAAGTCTCCAGCTTCACACAAAATTAGAACAAACAGAGATCACCTTGCACTCTCCATTTGCCTGGGACTAATCTTCTTGATAGGAGAGCTAAACTCTGAAGGAAACCATGAACCAAAGCAGAGTCAATTTGCAGAGACAGTGAAAGGTACATTTTTGCTTTGCTTTGTTTGTTCTCATTAGCTTTTAGTAGTCAAGAAAATCTCTGATATATCACTAGTTGCACACAAACCTAAGGAACATAGAACTCAGAGTTAACACTTTAAAATATTAAAGTATACAGTGTGCAAAAATAATAAAAGACTAAAGACAAACAAAAAACAGGAAATGATGGCTCACTCAATGGAACAAGATAAAATCCAGAAATGATCAATAAAAAGGACCAGAGTTTGGACTTATGGGACAGAGACTTTGTAAAAATGATACTCAATATGCTCAAGGAGATAAAGGAAAACATGGAAAAAGAACTAAAAGATATGAGGGAGACAATTAATGAACAAATAATGGAGTTGAATAACACAATAACTAAAATGAAAAATTCCCAAGGTGGTTTAAACAGCTTATTGGAGAAACCAAAATAACTAATCTCAAAGACAGGGTAACTTTAATGATTCAGACTGAAGAGCTAAAAGATAAAAAGAACAAAAAAAAAAAGAATGGACAGAAATCTTGGAATACAATCAAATGTACAAACACATGCATTAAGGGAATCCCTCAAGGAAGAGAAAAAGAGAATGTGTCAGAAGACATATTCAAAGAAATAATGACAGAAAACTTTCCAAATTAAATGAAGGATATGTATACACACATTTAAGAAACCTACTGAACCCGAAACAGGGATTCAAAGAGAACCATGCCCATACTCGAGTATTCAATTGTCCAATGCCAAGAACAAACAGAGTTCTGAAAAATGCAAGAGAAAAGCAACAAGTATATACAAGGGAATCCCAATAAGATTACAATTTCTTTCAGAAACTATGGAGGCAACAATGAGAAGTACAAAATATTTAAAGTGATGAAATAAAACAAATACCAACAAAGAATTTTATAACTGACAAGAATTTCTTTAAAATATGAGGGTGATTGAGACGTTCCCAGATAAACAAGACAAGAGAGTTCATAATAATGTAAAAGAAGTTCTTCAAATTAGAATAAAGGACACTAGACAGTGCATCTAAGCAGCATAAAGAAATAAAGACTTTCAATAAAGATAACCATCTGCTCAATTATGAATGCCACTAATATTGTATAGTATTTTTGGTATGTGTCATGGTCAGGTTCATGTGTCAACTTGGCCGGGTGGTGGTATCTGTTTGTCTGGCTGGGCAAGTGCTGGCCTGTCTTTGCTATGAAGACATTTCATAGAACTAAATCATCATCACTTCGACTACAATGGTACTTAGATTCAGGTGTCAACTTGGCCAGGTGAAGGTGCCCAGTTCTATTGCTGTGGACATGAGCCAATGACATGTGAACCTCATCTGTTAATGATTACATCTGCAGTTGGCTAGGAGGCATGCCTGCTGCAATGAATGATGTTTGATTAAATTGGCTGGTGATTAAATGAGAGAACTCAGCATAGCACAGCCAAAGCAGGTCAGCGTACCTCATCTCAGCACTCACAGCTCAGCCCAGGCCTTTGGAGATGCAGAAAGAAATCACTCTGAGGAAAGTTGTTGGAACTCAGAGGCCTGGAGAGGCCAGCAGAGATCACCCTGTGCCTTCCCACATAAGAAAGAACCTCAGTTGAAAGTTAGCTGCCTTTCCTCTGAAGAACTACATGTTAACTAAATAAATCCCCTTTTATTGAAAGCCAATCTGTCTCTGTGTGTTGCATTCTGGCAGCTAGCAAACTAAAACAGCTACATCTACAGCTGATTCCATTTGTAATCAGCCAAGGAGCGTGTCTTCTTTAATGAGTGATGCTTAATCTAATCATTGGAAGCCTTTAAGGAGGATTCAGAAGAGACAGGTTCGTTTCCTGCTTATGTCAGTGAGCCTCTCCTGTGGAGTTCCTCCAGACCCTCCATTAGAATCGTCAGATTCATAGCCTTCCCTACAGATTTTGGAGTCTACATTCCCACGGTTACGTGAGACACTTTTATAAATTTTATATTTATGAATATTTTCTGTTGATTCTGTTTCTCTAGAGAAAGTAACTAATACATTGAGAAAGACCACTTCTTACTTCTTATAGTTTCTAAAGTGCAAATGCATAAAGTACTAATGTATACACTGTTGTAGATAAATTGGTATCAAGTTAAATATTATTATTATAGATATTAGAAATTAAGATGTCAAATTTTAATCAAATCATAGCCAGAAAGAAAATACTTGAAGAATATACTCAGAAATAAGAGAAGAGACTTACACATGATACAGTTCAAAACGCCGCATAAATGTGAAAGTAGGCATCAATGGAAGAATTGAAGCTCAAGAAACATATAAGACTTAAGAAGACAAAATATCAAAATGTGAAAGAAAATACTGCCTATCAGTGGTTATTTTAATGTAAATGGATCAAACTCTCAGGTCAAAGAGATTGCAAAATTAAATAAAACAATCACAAAACTATATGCTGTTTACAAAATAGATTCACCTCAAATTCAAAGACAAAGATGATTTGAAAGTGAAAGGACAGAAACAAATAAATGTATCATGTAATTAATAACCAAAAGAGATCTTGGGCAGTTATACTAATCATATGAAATAGACTTAAGGCCAAAAACTGTTATAAGGGACAAAGACCATTATTATTGGTAAAGGGGTCAATTCAACAAGAAGACATAACAATTATAAATATGTATCACCTAATGGTAGAGCCCAAATATATATGAAGCAAATATTAGCAGATTGAAAGGGAGAAATAGGTTCTACATTAATAGGAGATTTCAATGCACTACTCACAGAAATGGATAGAACATTCAGAAAAAAGTTTAACAAGGTAAAAGTAGATTTGAATGACAGTCTAAACCATCTGTACCTAAGATACATATATACAGCACTTTACCAACAGCAGCAGAATGTAAGTTAATTACTAATACACAGTGATGATTGTCCAGGATAGGCAATAATGTAGGTCACAAAGCAAATCTCAATCAATTAAAAAATAATGAAATTATAAAATATATCTTCTCTGACCACAGTGGAATAAAGCTAGAACTCAATGACAGAGGAAGAAATGGAAAAATCGAAATTATGTAGCAATTAAAACAACATATTTTAAACAAGCAATGGTCAAAGAAGAAATCACAAAGGAAAATAGAAATATTTTCAGATGAATGAAAATGAAAATGACCTACCAAAATTTTGAGTTGCAGCAAAGGTAGTATTGAGAAGGAAATTTATAGCTCTAAATGCTTACATTAGAAAAGAAGAAATCAGAGACCTAACCTCAACCCTAGAGGAACCAAGAAAAGAAGAAGAAGAAAAAACAAAACTAAACTATATCCAAAGCATCAGCAGGAATGAAATAACAAAGATGAGAGCATAGAAGAAAGAAATAGAAAATAATAACACAATAGAGAGGACCAGCAAAGTCAAAACCACAATAAGATATAATTTCACAGCCATTACAATCACTACTATTAAAACAGAAAATAATCAGTGCTGGAAAAGGATGTAAGGGTATAGAAACACTGACTCATCATTGGTGGGAATGTAAAATTTTGTAGCCACTGTGAAAGACAGTTTAGCAGTAACTCAGAAAGTCAAGTATAGAATTATCAAAAAACCTGGCAATCCCACTTGTAAGTGCATAACAAAAAGAATTGAAAAAAAATTGTACTCACTTTTTATATTCATTATTCTTTGAGATTCTGTTTATTTTCATTGATAATGTTTATGCATTCATGCTACTTTTCCTTAGAAAAATGATCTCAGTTTGGAGTCTCTATAAATAAATTTTAAAGACTTTTAGGGAAGCTGTGGCTTACTAATTGGTTTCTTATTTGCAAATTCTTTCTATGTTTCTTATTTTACTACTGCATCTTAAATATAAGTGTTTTCTATAAAGTACAATGCGTATTTCAACTCCCTTCAAACACCCATTACCCTTCTGCCAAGAATAATCTTTCTGAAGTAAACCATTTCTTCATTTTGGTCATCTCCTTAAAGTAATCCCGTGTCTCTCCATCACCTTCAAATTAAGATGCAAAAACCTTGGCTTAGTGCACAGAGTCATTTAAAATCTAGTTTTTTTTGTTTGGTTGCTTCTTTATTTTCATTTTTTTAAACCCTCTTTCTGTTCTCCCTCTTATCTGTATTGCAGGTATTTTGGAGAAGCCAGATCTCAAAAACTCTCATTGTTACCTGCCCCACGACTTCACACTTGCTTTTTTCTCTGACTTGAAGGTTTCCTTTTCCACTTTCTGACTAATTCCAATTTATTATCGAAAGTTTCAATTCCTTGTAGTATGCCTTTTCCAATGTACTGACCTGCACTAAATGTTCCTCCTG
The DNA here is from genome assembly GCF_023851605.1 of Tamandua tetradactyla. Taxonomy (NCBI): domain Eukaryota; kingdom Metazoa; phylum Chordata; class Mammalia; order Pilosa; family Myrmecophagidae; genus Tamandua; species Tamandua tetradactyla. The sequence goes on from NC_135345.1 coordinate 60,430,398, forward strand.
TGTTTTCCCATAGCACCAAATCATGTCACTGTGCATACATAAACAATTTCACAATTCTCTCTTTACTGGTTGCATTCCTTCCAGAATCTTAATTCAACTCTGTACTATTAGAACAAAGCAGAGTAAGAGGAAAATCGATCTTTTTATTAAACAAGTAAATGAATATACCAATTTCTTGGACATGCACTTACATAGTTCATACTGTTCTGTCAAATACCAGTCTCCCTGTTCATTTTTTCACCTTTCACTCCTCTCTTTACACCATTGCTACCATCTTGTGGTTACATGTTTCATGTATGTGCCTGTTGTCCTTAGCAAATTTCTTCCGTTCACCCTCAGTGCTTCTTAACATCTGCTAGCTTCCTTTCAGCTACTAGTTTAAATAATGTCCCATATGCATTCTTCAAGGTTTATTGATTCTGCTCTCTAGAGAGTGCCTTATACTTCAAATAAAGAATTTGAAAATATGGGGACCATTAAAATAAATTCCTGTGTTTTGGCCAAGTTCAGTTATAGTGCTGAAGTTGTTTGCGGATTTCTGCCTGTAAGCAATGTTACATGGTACAAGAAATTGTAGGTAAGCATCTAAACAACAGATTAATAAAGAGTTTCCTAGGTCTTAATTTTAATTTAATCATATGCCACAGGAGAATACTGTTTGAAATCAATATTTAAAATTAAAATGTATATTAATGGAACTCATTATTCCAAAGAATAGTTTTAAGTAGTTATAAATAAAGTTAATTTACAGTTAAAACAAGCACACAATATAAAGAGAGACTTGGAATCTCAATGATACTGTGTTATAATTTAATTTACTTTTTCAATAAGTGCTACTGACTTTGTAAAATGTATCCTTAAGTTCAAGAAATTTACATATTATTATATTTCTTAACCTTAGTTAATTAATATAAATAAGACTCCAAAATTTCTACCTCTACAATGGAACTTTACACTCAGGTTGCAGTCTTTTAAAAAAAAAAATAATCCTGGGTGTTTCCACATGATTATGTCTTCAGTTTTTCTAGCATCACTCTTATAGATTTTAGTCATTTCTTATTTTTACTCAAATATTTGAAATACTCTCTTCATTCTTTTATCTGTGCTTCCCTTATCCCTTTCTCTTCCCTAAATTCAACAAGCTCCATGTTTTCTCCATTTAGGCAATGGAACTTTTACCCTATTCTTTAACTCCAATTCATAGAATCACAATTATTTTTATTCTGTTCTCAACCCACTTATTTCAGTAAGTCTTATAATCTTTAATTTAATTTAATTCCTGTTAGAAGACCCATTATACTCAACTTTCTCTCGGTAGGACTATTGCAATAGTCTCCAAACTGATAATCTTATCTTTACTCTTTCCCAACCATTTCCATACAGCATTCTGAAATAGTTTTCTAAAGCATAAATCACATCACAATCTCCATTTTTTACATGTTTATCTAGATATGAAAGGACTTGCCAAGATGTATGAAGAAATGCTTGATGAAATATTCTGAAGTCCTTCTAAACATATAGTTGAGAACGTAAAACAGTTAAGGAAATCCACAAAGGTCAAAACAAAAGATAAGCATGACAGTAGAGAGGTAAGCTTCACTAATACTGAGCTGCCCTGGAAACATTTATCAATCCCTGCAACCAAGAGGCTTAAATTTAAATGTCACTCAAGAAAGGGCAGCCACATCTTGGGACTTCAAAAGCAGAGTTGGAACTGAGAATGTTTGTCAGTTTTAAGGCCCTGACAGTACTTAGTCTTTCATGAGAAAGTATAAAAAGAATAGAGAGAAGGGGTACAAGAACACACCTTTTTCTCATCCGATGTTTACATAGAAAACATAGTATCCCACGGAAATCTTTAGTACAAATATTGCTGATTTGAGGATATAAATTTACACTAGAGGTTAGCCTAGGAACTATTGGCTATGTAATTGAATGGGGGAAGGGGCTTTCATTTTTTTTCCCCTCAGTACTTTAAGTATATCATCTAGCTGTCTTCTTGCCTTCATGATGAGAAATCATATTTACTCTCATTGTGGTTTACTTGCACATGGCATGATGATCTCGTGAGTTTTAGGATTCTCTAACTTTGGAATTCAACCTTGATTATTACATGTCTCAGTATGGCTCTTTTTAAGCTTATCATGTTTGAAGTGTGTTGAGCTTCTTGGATATGTATATTCTTGTCTTTCATTTAGGATTCTCATAATGTGACATGCCTCTGTCCGGGGGTCCCTGGAGACCCTTCAGCAGCTAAAGCCCATTTTGTCTTCCCCCTGTAATGTACATATTCTTTTTCTTACCTTAGAATTTGGATGGATATAATATGTATCACAATTTGTAGGAATTTCTTTGGACATCTAGTTTACTGCAAAACAATTCACAGTAGTCAGCCTTTTAGTGGTGACTACTTTTTCCTTATATCAGGAGATTTGTGTTTTCAAATACCATTATTGGTGCTACCTAACACCATGGCAAAAATCCAAAGCACTTCAAGGGAAAAGCAGTGGACAGAGACAATCTTCATTTCAGTTTCATCCTTACAACAAGCAATTTTGGCCAAATGTCCAAAGACTATAGCAATTTCCTCCCTTGACCCTGAAGGCACATTTTTACAAAAGTCTATTTTATATTAATGCATGATTTTAAATGCCTTAAAGCTACATTAAAATTATTTAAAAAGAGTGATTGGGCAGACCTAGCAATACATTTTAAAGAACAATTTTATTAAGTAAAAATGAACTCAGTTCTGTAGCACATGCTTCATCTTGGCAGTAATATTTTTATTTCTAGAAGTTCTTTTCATTCCTTTTGTAAAACACTAGCTTTTTGTGATAAGCTCTTATATCTTATTCATAATGCACTTGAGTTTTATTTAAGAACATTTTACAGAAAGTTGCTCTTACATACTATATAACATATTTTGAAGAAAAAAACCAGAAAAATCTAGCTTTATTTTGGGAGTGGTTGTGGAGATAATCTAAAAAAACAAACTATTTAAAAATACAGCCCTCAACAAAAGTCCTATTTAGTATATCCATTTAACAATTCAATACATTCTTTTAACATTATTTAATCGTGGACACAGATATGTGCCTGTTACAGCTTACTTTTTCTGTCCTTCTATTAAGGTTGACATTAAATGAAGTGAGCATTGCCTATAATTTGTTGGCATGTGTCCTGAGCAAGGGTTTTGCCATGCTTGCATTCCAAATTCTTAACCTGAAAACCACTTGCCATCATTCTGGGTTCTTTCAGTGTACTGGAAATAACTAACGGTGTATTAGTTATTGCAGTGTAGCTAGACCTTGCTATCTGTCTTTCCATATTACACTCTTATTGGCACAATATACTTATTTAAAGAACACTTTGATATGTATTAATATCACAGTTTCTAACAATATCATTGGGGATTTTATTCTCTAAATGAGTTTCTATATATCTATAGAACTGAAAAAGAACTTATTTCAATTATATATATGTGCAAACATGCAACTTGGTAAAAAAATTATTATGGCTTTACAGTTTGCCCATGAATGTCAATATTTACAAGTGTTATATTGATTTATCTATTTCTAATATTTAAGCAAATATCTATAGGATTTTTTTAATATCAAGGGGATATTAATTGGGTATAAATTTTCTACTAAGTATTTCTGTTTCATACACTTCTACAGGCTTAATATAAGACCTACTAAGCAAAAATTCAATATGACTGAATGCCACTCCTGGAGATTTAGCAGTAAAAGTACCCTCAGAATAAAACTAATTTAAAACATAAATGCTAGATAAATTATAACAAACATATTTTAAAACCTTGCTCATCTCAAAAGACATAAAGGAATTAACCACAAAATAGGTGAGAAAGAAGCTACAAGAGTGGTATTGAGTAAAAAAGCCATAGCTTTTGACATTTCTTAAGAAGTCTAGGTTTAGAAATGTGTGGGAGTGAATGGTTTCCCAGAAAGTAAGATTGTGTTTCTTGGATCCTCATCTGATGGCATACAAGAAATTATATTTGGTGCTTCGTCGGTCTGCATAGCTGTTTCAAGTTTCCCTTTGAGTGACCACCCCACTTAGCCCTGCTCTAGGCATAACTATGACTAGCAGAGCCTGTGCTTCCACATGGCTTAGATTATAAGAGCCACCTTATGAGAGTCACTTTACCTTCTATGAATGATTGCCTGTTGCTTTTTCTCCGGTCTTATTGCTTCTTCTCTGAAAGCCTTGTTGCACTTATTTATAAGCAAGAAAATTAGTTCAGTATATCTTGGATGACAAGAAATTTCTCTCAGCTTCTCCAAATGGCCCTTGCACCTTCTGCTTTTGATGCCATATAGTTTGAAATTGCCAATCCCTGGTATCCTTACAGAATCCCTACCTGTCCCTTCTGGGTCGTAATAAAGGCAAGATCTGGGGACGTGCATTGCTCTTCCTCTTCCACAGACCCTTGCATGAGCCAAGGTCAGGTAAGCCCACGGCCATGTACCACCTCCATGCTCCCTTCTCCCCCACCAGGGAGTGGGATCTAACAAAGCTTCCTCTCATATATTTGCAGCTGGCTGACTATAGTGTTTGGGTTTCATCACCCACAAAACTTTCACATCACGTCCATGACACCTTGCAGAACCCATCTCTCAACACAGACTCTTCATAATTCATATAAGGTACAATTAAATTTAAGTTTGTAAGGAAATTCCCCTAGAAGAACATCCACCATGAGAACAAGTTAACAAAAACAGTACACAATAAATTTAAATCCAAGCACATCAAAGTTGGAGTTATTAAACAAATATTACAGAATAACTGTATGAAGTATTTAAAAGAATGACTATGCACTCTAAAGTAAGATCATTATAAAATTTGGAATATTTTATATCATAGATTTATAAATAAACCAATTTCAATTTCTAGAAATTAAATTTGTTATCTATGAAATAAAAAATAAAATCTAAAAGAGCGGGAAGGGGCCACAGTGGCTCAGTGGCAGAGTTCTCGCTTGCCATGCCGGATACCTGGGTTCGCTTCCAGGTGCAGCCCATGTGAAAAAAAGAAATAAAAAAATAAAAAAATAAAAGTTAGGGCGTACACCAGTGACTCAGTGGCAGAATTCTCGCCTACTGTGCGGGCCCTGGTTCGATTCCCCAAGCTGGCTCATGCCAGAAAAAAAAAAAAAAAAAATCTAGAAGATTAAGTTGAAATAATAAGTTAGAAACAAGTGAAGAAATATCTAGTGAATTTGTCTGAAGTTATGACAGCACAGAGAATGAAAGAAAAAATATGAAAAGTAAGAAACACAGTTAGTAAAGTAAGAAGGTGTAATATACATCTACAAAGTTTCGGGAAAAAACAACAAATGGGGAAGCTGTAATTATGGTGAAAATTTTCCAAAATTGATTAAAGATTTGACTCTTCAATTATATAAAGAATAGCAGATTCTAAGCAGGATAAAGCTATTCCCATATGCAGGCTATCAAAGACAAAGGCAAGATCTTAAAGTATTTGAATAGAAAAGACAAATTCTGTCTTTTTTATTCATAAATGAATATAGTCTGATTTTACTTTTTTCAACAATTGGGAAGTTATTATAGTTATAGCATAAAAGTGCCATGAAAAAATATTTGTTAAAGTCACGTACCTAAAAAAACTATCAATACTGAGGGGAACACAAACATTTTAAAATTAAGTAAAAACCATTTACCAGTGATAGACCTTCTTTAAAAAGATGCCTTAAGAAATATTCTCTCAAAAATAGGTTCAGCTTCAAAATTTTCAATATCGTTATTGTAACCATTCTCTTCCTACTGCCATTGATTGCATAACACCAAGAACATTTCCTATACCAGATACTACAAATGCTCTGTGCACAACTTTTTGAATTTAAGTTTAATATTATGTAAGAATTGTTCTTCCACTTTGCATAAACTGCTGAGCTAGTGGCTCCCTTATTTCCTTAGGCAACAACAATAGTTTAGAAACAGAAATAAAGCAAGACAATATGTTAGTAGTGTAAAGAAATGGCCCTCCTCTCCAGACCATATTTCCAATTTCAATTGTTTGTTTATGAAACTATTAATTTAGCATTTGGGGTTTGTAACTATGAGTACTATAGAGCATGAGGATTGTTAGAGCCACAGAATAAGCAATACATGTATATATATATATACATATATATATATAGTGATATATAATGATATATATGTTAATTGGATTACGTTTTTATAATAAAAAGGAATGATAATGAGATTGAAGACAAGTATTTATAACTTTAAAAAATAATATAACAAAAGAATTTTCCTCTCGTAGGACTTCACTTCAGAGTATGCATCCCTCAGTTGTAGAGCTACAAATACAATCCAGTAAAATGCCAAATTTTCCATGAGCTCACATGGGCCCAATATTGTCAGATTCCAATATTTAATGAAAATTTAAGAGTCTTCCTTTTTTAAATGAAGCCTCCTAGTATTTCAATGTTGACAACTAATTCCAAAATTTAAATACACTTCAAAAGTTAAACCTGCATGACTCAAAACCAACAAAATATTCAATCAGGTATTTCAGAGAACATTATTTTATTGTGTTTGTCCAAATCTTCTTCCACAATTTCACATGTAATCCCTAAAGTTGGTGAATGGATCAATTAGGTAACTTTGGACTGAGGCCCGTAGTATAAAAACTTGTATTACAATAGAACATAGGTTCCATAAGGCAAATGTATGGCTTGTGTTTTTCAACAATTCACAGTATGGACAGTGACAACAAAAGTACCTATGCATAAGTACTAAGTAAATTTTGCAAAAAAAAAAAAAAGAATGACAATACGGAATTAATGACAAAATGATGTAGTCCTAGTGACATCTGTAGGCCCTTCAGCGCGCATTATAATTTTCATCCTTTAATTTAACCAGATTAGGAAGTTTGCCCTATAGTCTCTTAGATGTAGCCAGTCTAACTTAATAAGAAATACTTTGAATTTTGTTTCTGCGTCCTTGGTGAATTTATTATTACTGTGCAGTCATTTTTAGAAGATATTCAAGGAAGTATAGTTCTGAAATCTTGGACTAGGGCTAGAGTCAATCTCTTTAAACATCTCTACTATCAGAGGTAGAGCTACCAAAGTTTGAAGAATGAAAATTGTTTTTTTTACTATAAAATTATAGAATTTATTCATTGAGATATTACACAGCCAGAGACAAATGACTATTTACTAAATATTCTTGATACAGTGTTGATCCAATGTCGTGCAGCTAATTTTTTTCTTACGGTATCTTTGAAGATTAAAACTAAACACTTTTGCAATTTATGACAATGTCCTTTCATGACCTGATGCTCCTTAACTCTATAACACTATTATTTCTCTGAAACTGCTTTCTCACTTCTAGATCTTGCCCTTAATATCCATGCCACCTAAAATTTCCTTTTCTTCTATTTCATCCAGTTTTACAGGCATCAGAACTCTATTAACTCGAATGTCAGTATTTATTTAGAATGATGATTATGTGAACACCTTGATGCTGTCTAATTCATTTTCTATTAAATTCCTTTCAGTGTGATTTTAGCAATACTTATTTATTTTTTTTTTTTGCATGGGCAGACACTGGGAATCGAACCCAGGTCTCCAGCATGGCAGGCAAGAACTCTGACTGCTGAACCACTGTGGCCTGCAATAGCAACGCTTCAATATACTGAATTTGAATTAAAAAAAAACCAAACATGTTATGCACAATAGCATTAATCCAAATATTTGATTAACTGTATCTCCTAGTTATTAAAGATAACAAATAATTTATTATTCTTATTGTAATGATTTTAATATTCTCACTAAATGAGTCCATTTAAATCTAACACTAATTTAGTATGTTTTAATGTATTATATACTTTATTCAAAATATTAGAAATCTTATTTTATCCTTCTGGATACATTCATGAAGTGAAAATAATATCTGAAGAATAAGTAGAATAAGTAACTAATACTCACCTTCCATTCTAAGTTTTCTCAGGAGTATAGCATCTGCATAATAGAGCCTTAGAGTTTTCTGTGAAATAGCTAAGACTGTGGGGCCCTGAGGATGCTTTATAACAACAACAGCAAATGTCCTTTTGGGAGAGGGGACATTCCTGGAATATAATGTGTAATTAGGCATTGTGCTTCTAATCTTGGATGTTTGTGGGCAATGGGGAGATAAAAACAAATAAAATAGCTGGCAGCAGTTTGTTCATTGTTACATACAATAAAGAAGTAATCTTGAATCCTAAGCATTAGCTAGCAAAGGAACAAGCCCAACCAGGGAACTTTCGAAGTTACAAACCAGTCAGCCTTGGCCTCTGAATTAATAAGTAATCAGACCACAGCTGATGGAAAGAGCTGTTGATTGGTGCTTTGCTTTTTCATTTATCCTTGAAGTAGTTGGTTCCTCTTAGTGGTGAGCCTAAAGTAATCTGCAAAGGAAAATAATAGTCAAGTTTGGGCTCTCTTGTAGGCATAGTAATGTCGTTATGAAAGCAAAAGATGTATGTTAATGGGTAAAGTGCTGGTATGAAATGCAATTTCCTAATTATAATTGATGTTCTGGCTTTTGTGAATCCATATTGCAATACAATATACAAAAGATGAATTTCAAGGTCTCCTGGGCCTCATGACCTTTTAGTGAAGGTCTGGGAAATATCTGGTCTCCAAGCAATAGTAACACACCATCTCACCATTTATAAAAATATGCATTTAACCACATTTCAGGGAATTTCTAAAATCAAAAAAAATAAATTTCCAAAAAAAGACAACTCTATTTTAATCAAGCCATTTAGTCAGAAGGCGTTTTTAGATCATTCAAAAAAGCTCTTTTTTTTCTATTTTGTTATCCTCCTCTTTTCTGTTTCCCATTATGTGACTATACATAATCTCAGAATTGCCTTTTTTATTAATTCCTTTTAATTTTATAATCAGCTCCATTATTTAAAACATGAATTTGTCCCACTCAGCAGTTGAGCAAAACCAGAGAGAGGAATATCTAAACTGGCTTTGGAATTAGAAATTATAGTCTTATTTGCTATACTTACCACTGAGCCATCTGGATGTTGGAAACAAACAAAGCTTTTGATTTTCATGCATGACATCTGGTAAAGCGAACTTAATCCTAAATCTTATTTCTTGGTCCTTTTCTTTGATCTATGAAATGATGAAATAAGATCCAAGTAGTAAAACCTTTATAATACTGATTTTCTTCAGTATAACCAAAGCTAATCTAGAAGGCTGTGCAATCGCCTGTTAACTGGAGGTTTCAAATAAAAGAAAAAATAAACAAAACCAGAGCTTTTAAAAGGCACAAGAGACACTTGCAAGCAATGCTTCACAATTACTGCATTGTAGAGACTATAATATTTTTTGCTTAAAAGGTACAGATACAAGGTAGGAACAATGACAAGTTGTTAAACCTGGCATGAATTAAATCAAATAAATCTAAAGAATAATGATCACAACCATTTATTGCTTCTTTTCTTCACATTTGTGAAAAGACAAAGGTTAGTCGATCACATCGTTATATGATGTGTTTAAGAAAATATGCAGTGTATTATCAAATTCTCACATTAAATTTCCAGTCTTAGCCATCATGGCTAGCAACATGATAAGTCATTCATAAAGAAAACTTACCCTTATCTTCATTTATTACACATTTATGACCATATGTAAATAACACTTCCCATTGAGGGATGTATATTAAAAGTGGCCTGTTTGGGAAAATGTGTGTCTCCTCTAAAGTACTATGCCATTAGTGTATATATATATGTATATATACACATACACACACACACACACACATATATATACACACATACACACAACACACACAAGTGAATGGCATTATAATTTAGATTTTATGGAGACTCTCAATATCACTATTTTCTGGCCCTCCTATTAATAAATAGCTTTTTCTAGCAGTAAGTAGTTTCACAAAATCCCGAGTCCAAATTGTACTGGGAAACCTGGGTTCTCCACTCTCTTAATCACACATTTCTGATATTTAAGAAGTCAAAGTAAGCCCATTTTAAGGCAAATGTATTTGCCATGCATATGGATTAAAGAAATCTCTCTTATTTTGTTTTACTATATCCTGTCTTTGATCTCTTCCCATGATTATCATGTAATTTGAATTGCCATTTGATGTGGATGCTCTTAGCTCTCACATTTTTTTTTCTAAATGTGTATCTATATTTATTAGAGGAGTTGCATGTTGATAGAAAAATCGTGCAGAAAATACAGAATTCTCATGGCCTTTTAGAGGTTTCATGGCATGTTCTTCATGGCTATAGGCTCAGTCTCAAAAATACCAATCCAATTCTCTTTAGTTCAAATCAAAGATTCGATGGCTTAATAGTCAATTTTTACTCTCATATATAAGTATTATCAAAGTAGTAACATACTGTTGTCCTGTATGAAGTATAATCAGAATGTATAAATGGTGAAATGAAGATATATGCATTTATAACTTTTATCATATTTTAGTTACTGAAGAACATTATACATTAAGTTTAAGCAGTTTGGCAAAAATGACATATATTAGAAAGCTTAAAATCACCCATCATTTCACTATTTACAGATAACTGCTACTTACCATTTTATTGCATTTCCTTTGTACTTTCTGTGTTTGTACATTAATAATAATTATTGCTATATTGTATTAAGCCTTGATGGTGCACCAGTGATGCAAACCAGCTTAAACTTTTTTCTCATTTTTTACTTAATCCTTGTGAAATACATCAAAGGTCATTTTACTATTGAGAAACCCAAGGAATAGATAAAATAAGTAATTTTCCCAAAGACATATGGCTAAATGCAAATCCAATTACCCAAATGCTGTCTGTCCACAGAAGAATCACATGATATGTTATGGTTTATATTCTGAACCCTAAAGATCTCTTATGTTACGCAGGCAGTTTGTGATGTGAGTATCCTGGACTTTGTTTATAGTAGAAGACTGAAGTTAGTTCAGAATGATAAATCACTCTATCTGGAACTATCTGGCAAGGACAGCAAAGAGATGCCTTCTTCATGATCTGTATTCATGAGTTTGGATTTCCAGATGCTATACCCACAATGTATCAGTTGTGTTATTTTGGGATAAAAGACAAATCCTCCCAAAGAAATGAATAATTGCTTTGCTCTAACGTAAAATTAAAAACAACATCTATAATTTTTATGGTAAAAAATGGAATATTCTGCCACACTTACTTTTTCTATTTTTGTCAGTACTATTTCCTAGACCACTAGATGAAATTTCAAATGATAGGAATTATTTAAAATAATAAATATAATTAAGGAGCATAAACTAATGTTTCAAATGTTTTACATTAAACTCTAAAGTGGCGCATATAAATCCAAGGACCCAATTAATCATTAATTAGATACATTATCGTATTTACTCTGATAGTGAGACTTTGAGATAGACGCTACTTTCATTTTATAAATCAGAAAAATTGGGTAAAGAATATGTAGGCTCTTTGTTCCAAATTGTTCATCCACTCGACCACGCTTAAGAGCCAGGGCTCTTGTCCTTAATTACTTTTCCATAATGCCTTTAATGTCAATTTTCTCCCATCATTCAGTCATTTGGATGACAATTGTCTGCCTCCTAAGGATGCAATAACATTTTGCCCTGTTCTCCTTCACGAAGTGAAAGTTAATCAGAGGAAATGCACTCTATTACTTAAGAGACCAGTAGCTCTTCATGGTTTACCTTCAATTTATAAAGGAACCAAATAAAAAAGGAACCACATTTATTAAGTAGATAGAAATAAATACAGATAAATCCATTTATTCTTTGTAGGTAATTGAATAGCTATAATTGCTAAAGGTATAATAGTTAAATAACAAATCAAAACAATATATTGTTTAAGGAATATATTGATCTTTACAGCCAGTTTTCGTTCTAAATGCCAAAAATACAATTAGAATTTAAGAAGATGTATGTAGAATTAAGTGAGTCATAGGGAACCAGATAAGATTTTAACTTGAGGTAGAGGTATGGAGTGCAGCAGTTCTAAAAAAGTGAAATGATCTCCACACCCATTATACTTTTCCTCATCCCTAATTTCAATCTGAAGAATTTGAATGAAGACATTTTATGCGGTTTTGTGGCAATAGAATAAGCCAAAAAATAATATATTTTGTCTCCTAATATCAAGAATGTGCTGTCATAATTGTTTCTCCATATGGGATATATGTGTACAGAAGAACATTTATCTATTATAAGGAAAATGTGATAATATGATACAACCTACACTCAGCCCTATTATTTGAGAAAAAATAATGTCTGAGTGGATTGGTAGAAAGTGGAAGAGTTTACTCCCTAAATGAGGTGACGGTAACCAGCGCCTTTTGTTTGATGCAGGGTCTGGGGTTTTGGAGAGTCTGACATGTCAAGAGAATCTATAAAACCACATTTTACATGAATTCTTTTAATTTTTAAATGTTGGCTCAAATCACTTGCTTTCCAAACAAATTAAATCTACAGGCTAAATCTGTCTTTTGAATTACCAGTATGCAACTTTTGATATATTGGGCTTTGTTTTCAAATAGTCTGCCAGCCGTTATTCAGAACAGAGAAGAGATTTTGAAATGACATCAATCAAAGACTTGTTTGTGATTCAGTTGTCAAGGCTAGTCATTTATTTGTCTAATCTTAGATAGTCTGATATGATAACCAGGCCATCATCCTCTCTTCCCTGGATTACCTCATGTCTTCCCAGCCACTCTTTGACTTCGCTCTGCTCTCTTCTGTCTTTTCTTAACAGAACAGCTATAGTGATTCTGTCTAAACATAAGGCAGGCCCTGTCAATCTTCTGACGAAAACCACAAATGGTCTTCCATTTCGAAGAACAGCCAAAGCTTTATTAGTTCACACATGACTGGCCGTCATTAACTTTCAGATCACACCTCCTATGGCTTTCACTTTCCTTTGCTTTCCTTCAACTCCAACTCACAGGACTCGTTTTATTAAAAACAGAGACTAGTGAGCCAGGAATAGTTAATAATTTAAAAGAGGATGTCTACAAATACTTAAAGTCTCCAGCAAATCTGCAAGTCTTGGCTACAGATTAACGTATGTGATGTGTTACTCAAGTGTATAAAAATGAAAAAGACAGGTATTAAATGTTGGAGTTAGCTGTTTATAACTTAAGGTTCTCTAGAGAATCAGAACCAGCAGACCACATCTATGCGTGGTTGTGTGAGTTTGTGTATGCATATGATTTAGTGTAAGGAATGAACTCAGGCAATTGTCCACTGGCAAATAGGTTAGACCAATAGGCTGGAAACTAAGGCCAGAAATGATGATGCATCTTCAGACAGAAAGGCTTCTCCTTCAAGAAACCTCAGTTTTGCTTTTAAGGCCTCCAGTTGATTGGATGAGGCTCACTGACATTATTGAGGGTAAGATCCTTTGCTTAAAGACAACTAATTGCAGATACTAACCAAATGTACAAAATACCTCACAGCAATAACTAAATTAACATTAATAACTGGGAAGCATAGCCTAGGCAAGTTGACGAATAAAATTAACTGTCACACTACCCAATGGAAATTCTGATATTATGTGGTCATAAATACATTTTCAAAAAAGAATTTTTATTATCTATTGAGTATCAATATATTACTGATAAAGCATTAGGTCCACTAGTCATTCCTGTCTTTCAAAACCTTCTAATGTCTTTTTTTATACCATTTAGAATAAAACTCAAAGTTATTATAATCACAGTCAACTCCAGCAGATCTTCAAAGAAACATCACATTTTGGTGTTGCTTTCCTGACGATAACTGAATAAAATGACATTGCCTTAACCTTTTATTCTCTCTTTAATGTTGCTATATGTTTACTTGTTTAAGACTTTCCTCACTATAAATTTAAACTGTACAATAATAGATAATCTCATTTAAAATGCTCATTAATATATCCCCCCAGCCTGTAATTTTGTCAAAACAACCAACTAATTCATGTGTAAATGACTATAACCTCTATGTACCTTTGACATTTATTTTTCCTTTTTAGAAATAATTGGTTATCATCCTCATAATTCACAATTATGGTAACTATAAAAAGCAAATAATTTTCAGTTGTTCTTAGGAAATATGACTATGGAATAATTGTGCAAGTGATTGTATAATATTCATTGAAAATAGTTGAAACTTTGACTAATAAATATATTTCAAAATTTGAGTTCCTGAATAATTAAAAAGCCTTCTCAACATGACAGAAAATATGAGGTAAAAATAAAATTTAATTAGAAATCAAATTTGTGAACTGTCTTAAAATTTTATGTTGCCATGTTGCAATAAAAAATCATTCCCCAATTCAGTTTTGAATTGTCAGAATAAGTCAGAATAAGTTAGGTTACATTGTGGTATCAAACAACTGAAATTCTCAGAGAATAAACACAGTAAGAGTTTATTTATGCTGACAAATCTGGCATGGGTCTGAGAGACGTGCAGACTCTTCTCCTTATAGTTCTCCAGGTTGAAGAGTGAGAGAGTCCATTTCAACACACGCTTGCACAATCGACCAGGCAGGAGAGAAAGACAGTTAAAAGGCTGTTTCTTCCACGGGCAGGTATCATCATGCTCCCAACAGTCTTTGGGTTTCCCTGGCTTTTCATCACAGGGCATTGCAAATGGCAATGTTTTCTCCCTTCTCTTCCAGGTTCAATTGATTTGTGGCTGTCTCCATGGCTTCTCTTTCCACAAGAATAGATTAATCTTAAGCACATGTTTTTCTGCAGTATATACGTACAAGCTACATAAATTGATGCTCACATTTCATTGACCAAAACAAGCAATACAGGCTTCTTTCATCCCATGAGAAGATCTTCCATGACCTAGTGTCCATGCCTCTCAAACGTATTTTCCATTCACCAGCTCCATCGATGTCTTGGGAAGAACAGCAAGCATTTGGAACAGACCTGGACCCAAACTGTAACCTGAAGCCAAGCCCAGCTAAGCACAGCCTATATCAACCAAAACCTCTGCTGACCCACCATAATGTAATCACAAGTAAATAATTGTTGTTTTAACCACAGAGATTTTTAGGTGATTTATAACATAGCATTATTGTGGAGATAGTTGAAAGAGTCATTGAACAAAAAGTAAATATTCCATCGATATAATTTAAGTCATTTAAAAAATAATCTACCTTGAAAAAAAAACCTACTTTGGAAAATGCCATGGAGGCACATGTACTCAACACATGAAAAAAAAAAAAAAGAAAAGAAAAATCAACACATCTCTGCTAGGTTATGAATTAACCAGGAAAGAAAGACATTTGCATTTAGAGGGGAAAAATAAATTAACCAAACTGATCTCAGTCTTTCCCATACCACTGGATGGCTCCTTAGATAATTCATTATGCAACAACTAGAAATTATTTTTTGAAAACTTAAATCAAATCACCTAACCTGCTTTTCAGAAAACTACAAAAACTTTCATCCAATTATATTAAAATCCATACTTCTCTCCTTACTGTTAAAGATCCTAATTAATCTGGCCATAAGTTATATGTAGAACCTCTTATACAACCTCCATCACTTAATTTTCTCTAACCATATTGACCTAATTGCTATTCTACCAAAGCCAAGGATTTTTCATCTTCAGAGTTTTTGAGTTTTCTGTTTCCTCTGCCTAGGTAATCTCTCTTCTGATTTCAGGTTCTTGCTCTCAGATACCTGTCCCGATCAGTCTTCAAAAAAATAACCTTTAAAATCCTTATTTGTTGGTGATATTGTGGAGAGCCGCCTCCCGGGTCAGGCCTAGTGGACGCGCTGCAGCCTGCTCTAGAGTTCCCCCCGCCCATCGAGTGAGCCAGGATGGCGCCCACATCCTGCTTCCGCTTATGACACATACACCCGCCAACCCTATCTTCCAATCACCTCTGTATACGTGGCACTAACCTATTGGGTTTGGGCACAGTATATAAGAGGTTACCCGGACGGGGTGGGTGGAGACGACCCACAGGGAGCCGTACCTGACGGCCGCATAGAGGTTGTTCCCCCGCGGGGTATCTTGTCCCGCGCGGAACCTGTAACAGAGAATGCAAGCTTAACTCCAGTAAAGGTCTGTGCTTACAACTGCTACGTGTCTTGGATCTGTGTTTCTCACCAGCGCGGATTTGTCTGCGTCTCTCTGTCTCTCCTCATTGTCTCACCCGCCGGCCGGGGGCTTGACGCTGAGCGAGAAGTCGCGGACAAGTGGTGGCCCGTACGGGGACCCTTCTTCTGCTGCCTCTCCCCGAGCTGGTGAGGACGTGCTTCTCGGGTTCACGGCGGAACCTCCGCGCCTGATCAACGTGAGAGGGTAAGTGCTTTCTGCTACGTGAGAGTTAAGGGCTGTGGGCGTTCAGGTAGCCCCAGTGAGTCGGGAGAGCTCCCCGATTGGTTAAGGTCCAGTGCCGACTGCAAGCATGGGGCAGTCAGGAAGTTCACCTTTGTTAGCTCCCTTAAAAACCCTTTTAGCGGACGGCTCCTGTGAAAGTGAGCCGCCCACTTGTAAGCCGCCAGAGTCAAGCACTAGTTCAGACACCTCTGACTCAGAGTCAGATGGTGATGAGACCGAGGGTGCAGACGCGCCTCCGCTGATCGATTGGGGGAGGCCCCCTGTCTCACCCACGCAGCCTTCCACCCCGCCAGCGCCTGCTGCAGGGGCGCGGCGGTTTCCGGTGAATGGTTTTGGTGATCTCGCCAAAAACCCTCACCACGGGCTCCCTCTGGTGGCCGAATCAGGTAATTACAGTGGCCCTCCTTTGCGAGACCCGGAACCCCCTACAGGCTGGTCTAGGGAGGGGCAGTTACAGCTGTGCCCCCCGCCTGCGTACGCAGGCCCTCAGGGTCCCACGTCATCAAACAATAGAGGGAGGCATTTCTGGAATTGGATTCCTTTTTCAACCTTTAGACCTTTCGGTATGATGGGTGGTTACCAGCCGCTTAAGCCAGAACCAGTCTCAGAGATGTACCCGGTTATTATCAATCCCCAAGGTAATAACCAGTATGAGCCATATGATTACAAAGTTTTAAGGGAATTGAGGCAAGCTGTCCATCAGTATGGCCCCAATGCCCCTTTTACCCTGAATATGGTTGAAAACCTTTCCACCCTGAATCATACGCCCTCAGATATATATCAGCTGGCCCGTGCTTGCTTGCCCCAGGGCCGATACATAGATTGGAAAGCATGGTTCGAAGAGTTAGCGGAGGAGCAAGCTGCGAAAAACGCAGCGGGGAGACATGGCGGATGGAATGCAGATATGCTATTGGGGAAAGGTGCCCATTCCCAGAATCAAACAGGGTTCCCTCAAGAAGTCTATGGACAGATTTTCCGCTGTTTCATAGGCGCCTGGAAAAAGTTGGCAGGCCAGGGAGAGGCTCAAGCTTCACTCAGTAGCATACACCAGGGCCCCACTGAACCATTCGTGGATTTTGTAGCCAGAATGCAAACTGCGGCTGAGAGAATTTTCTCAGACCCAGGAGTAGCAGAGACCGTAGTCAAACAAATGATATTTGAACAATGCAATAAAGAGTGTAAAGCTATCCTGGTACAAAACAAGGGAAAGAGCATGACGGAGTGGGTTCGTCTCTGTAGAGACGCTGGCAGCCCGTTAACTGCTGCAGGTCTAGCTGCCATGCTAGCCAGCTCCTTACAAGTAAATACAAAGAAAACCAAAGACTTAGGAATAAGACCTAAGGGATGTTATCACTGTGGCCGGTCGGGACACATTAAGAGAAACTGTCCCAATAAAGACCAACCACCCACCACTCAACAATATGATAGGCCGCATGCGATGACCAGACTATGTGGCCATTGCCACAAGGGACCCCATCGCGCAGAAGACTGTAGGTCAGCCTTCAATGTGCAGGGTGTGCGCCTTTCTGGCCACCCTGAACAGGACCCAAAAGACGGGCAGAGGGGGTCCACCCTTTCGGTGGACCCCCCTGCATGCCATCCGGCGACACAACACCCGTCCAAATTCGCGCATCCCCTGGATCAGCAGGACTGGACCTCTGTGCCACCTCCAGGCTTGTACTGACCCCCTCCATGGGAGTCCAATTGGTGGGGACCTCCTTTAAAGGGCCCTTACCAACGAAGACTGTTGGGCTCATATTAGGGAGAACATCCACAGCCCTGAAAGGACTAACAGTTATACCAGGCATTGTAGATTCGGATTTCACAGGCTTTGCCCAGGTTATGGTTCAGTCTCAGCAAGGCACCCTAGTCATTGCAGAGGGTGATAAGCTGGCACAGCTCCTGCTCTTGCCCAGCTTACATGCATCCTTCCCGAGTAGAACCAGACAGAGAGGAAATAAAGGGTTTGGATCTACTGGAGAAGTTTTTGAAGGCCTCCATATGTCCCTGGAGTCTCGACCCATGCTAACTATTAAGGTACAAGGCAGACCCTTCATGGGCCTGCTAGATACCGGGGCCGATCGGTCGATCATAAGACAACAGGAATGGCCCTCCGCCTGGCCGACGTGCAAGGCGGAGGAAACCATTAGAGGAATAGGCCACGGCCTGTCCCCGAAGGCTCAACTGTCTGTAGCCTTATTTACATATAATTTTTTAAATGAAAATTCACTAGGAATGACACCTGCTCTTCAGCATACTACTCCGAGTCCTCCACATAGAGGTCTAGTCCGTTGGAAGGATGTCCTGTCAGGACAATGGCAAGGCCCTGACCCAGTGCTCAGCTGGGCCAGAGGCTCTGTTTGTGTTTTTCCCTAGGAACCAGGACGTCAACCAGTGTGGGTTCCGGAAAGACTGGTGAGAACCGTGACGTCGCCCGAGGACGCCAAGGAACTGTTGCCCAGAAAATTGATAAGCCTCCAACCAGAGCCACCAGATCCGGTCTCCAACTCTGCTGATGACGGCGGCGACTGACGAGATAGCAACGAAAACGCCGGTCACCCTTCGATTGTTTAGAAGGGGGACCAGTTTTAATAACCCCCGTTGATTTCGACCTTTCCAAACTGGGCGAGACTGTACAAAGTCTGTGGAACCGAGTCACCTCATGGTTCTCTTGGCCCAATTTGACTACTTGGATCCTCGTGGCAGTGGGACTATTAGTGGGTTTAGTCACTGTTAAATGTTTGTTAGAACGCTTGCTCCAGACACAGCAGCAATTACGTGTCACTACCATGTTGGCTATGTCACTCGCCCCTGATGCTCCTGGCAACGACCGTCCCGCTGCCCGGTCCTCCCCCTCACCGGACGGTCCGTCCCGGCCACTCAGGGCGGGACGCTCGAAAACAGGATCTGCTGCAAAGCCCATGGCTGTGTCCCGGGTATAAAAGGCGGCACCAGATGTCATAATTTTGGTCTTAGGATGATCTCTAAGGCAGAGTCACGGTCCTGGCCAGACTAGACTCCGGCCATTGCACAGAGACATCTAGTGACACCCTCGACTCTGGTTGCCGCTCTCCTGAGCCCCGCTTAGCCCAGTTGCGAGGCGAAGCACTGCAGGGAGAGTCACGTGGTTTCCAGTTCACGGGCTCTCCGGTCTCTATATGAGGAGGCATTCTGGTTGGTGCCTAGCAAGCCTAGTCCAGACTCCCCAAAGCACCAAAACAAGTAGTGGGCTAATCAAGCTCACGGGAGCTCACTCATCAATGGAGACACTGGGTCTAAGAAAGGGTCTACGGACCAAAAATAATAAAAAAGGGGGAGATGTGGAGAGCCGCCTCCCGGGTCAGGCCTAGTGGATGCGCTGCAGCCTGCTCTAGAGTTCCCCCCGCCCATCGAGTGAGCCAGGATGGCGCCCACATCCTACTTCCGCTTATGACACATACACCCGCCAACCCTATCTTCCAATCACCTCTGTATACGTGGCACTAACCTATTGGGTTTGGGCACAGTATATAAGAGGTTACCCGGACGGGGTGGGTGGAGACGACCCACAGGGAGCCGTACCTGACGGCCGCATAGAGGTTGTTCCCCCGCGGGGTATCTTGTCCTGCGCGGAACCTGTAACAGAGAATGCAAGCTTAACTCCAGTAAAGGTCTGTGCTTACAACTGCTACGTGTCTTGGATCTGTGTTTCTCACCAGCGCGGATTTGTCTGCGTCTCTCTGTCTCTCCTCATTGTCTCACCCGCCGGCCGGGGGCTTGACGCTGAGCGAGAAGTCGCGGACATGATATATTTACTGTTTAGTTGCCTTTTATTTTCCAATATACTAAGAGTGCTATAAAGGCTGAGGTTTTGTCTGTTTGTTCACTGCATATTCAACACATGAAACTGTGTATTTAAAGGAATCAATATGTACTTAATGAATATTTTTGAATATTAAAAATTAATTGGAGAAAATTAACATCTAAATCATTTTAATGAAAAAGTATCAATAATCAACCCTATAATATATATATATATATTTACATAATATAGAAATTATGTAAATTTTCCAAATAAAAATACTTCATCTCACCCTTTAGATAATTGAGAAATAAATGGAAATAAACACTACAAAATTCAGAAATAACAGGATCAAAGTACTGGTGGCAGCATTGAATCCACTCAAGCATAGAATTATGTTATTTCAACAATGGTGAATACGGATACACAGTAATGATATAACACGAAAAATCAACTACCTAATGCCAAATTAATAACCATTTATCTATAAAAAGTCTGAGGCAAAAATCTCACAGCCTGAAAAAAAGTAATTTGTAAAGGGTGGTAGAGGAATGGATGAATAATTCATTACTTCAGATTTTATAAGAAGAGTCAGTAATTTATGCTTGGTTTCTGAGATTCATAAAGAAATACAAATGGATGATTGCATAAAGAAAAATCTGCTAATAGAATAATAATTTCTGGATTTTTAGAAATAAATAAAAGTACAAATAACAGATCATAAAACACATGATAAAAAAGAAAAGTAATCACTAGCAGACTTAAAAAAAAGATAACAAAACTGAAAAACCAGTAAGATAATACAAGTAAACCAAACTAATGAATCAAATCAATAACTATAAATGCAATAACCTCACATTTGGTGTTATAAAATTAAATAATACATAGAGTTGTAAAATTCAACTGTATATTGTTAACAAAGAGACACCCTAAAACAAAATGCCCTAAAATGCTGGGGTATTAAAGAATGGGAGAGGTATTGTGGGAAAATGTAAACAAAAAGAAAGCTGTTGCCATAGTATTAAAGTCACAAAGTAAATAGAGTTCAAAGTAAAATGTAAATACTTAAAAGAGGAATTTTTAACTTATTAAAATGAAAATCCATCATAAAATATTGCTGCTATTAAACTTTAAAACTGACTAAATATTAGAAATAATATACAAAAATACTAGAAATACACGAGAGAATGGACAGAAAAATACATTTATCTCTTCTGATACCTCTAGCAGACAAAAAAGGATATGTAAGGACTAAGTAAATATTTTAACCTAAAAACAGCAAAGATACAGAGCTCCTCTATGAACTCCAAGAACATTAGAAATAGTACAGACTGTATTCCCAGCAATTGAACCAAAATAATGAAAACATGAACAAAGCTATATGAAAAGAAATTCAACGTTCATGGACTATAAGGACATAATTGTGTCATATTTAGAAAATAATTATATATGAACCCAGCACGTTTTCAAAATGTGTGGAATATGGCCAAATTTATGCTCAGAAGAAAGGTTGCACTTGCTTTCATTACTAAACAAAAAGAGTGAAAAATAAATTAAACACTGAACTCAAGAATTTAAAAAAGAGATCAAATTAACTTAAAGAATCCACAAACAATGACATGAAAATGCAAATGTGGGGGGAAAACACTTTTGGTTAAATTTGATGGATGGATATATTAATTCAACAAATTTGATCAAGACACTATTTTAGGTACTTGGAATATAATCGTGGACAAGTGATTTAACATCCAAGATTCATCCAACACAAGAAATAGCTCATCTCAATCATCCATCAATTCTTCTAAATAGTAGAAAGTATATGAAAAATATTCCAACTTTAAATTAAAGAGGCTGATTTCCTATATGAAACTAAAACCATTCAAAGGAAAAAAATACAATGTCAGTTTCACTTATGACTATTCTGTAAGATAAACTAAATAAAATATGTTTGACCAAATTTCATTATAATGATTTCTGATTAACAAATTACCAAGGAGATATTAAAATGAAATATTAATCTTCTTGAAATTTGAAATAATGTTCTCTCCAAAGTCCAAAATAAATTTGTCTTTACATCCTTACTTAAAAATCCAAAGACCAAAAATTTAGGTTAAATTTAAGTCCCAAACCATGCCCCTTAATGCCTTTTTTTTTATTTTTTATTTTTTTATTAACAGAAAGAAAAAAAAAAGAAATTAACACAACATTTAGAAATCATATCGTTCTACATATGCACTCAGTAATTCTTAACATCATCACATAGATGCATGATCATTGTTTCTTAGTACATTTGCATCGGTTTAGAGGAACTAGCAACACAACAGAAAAAGATATAAAATGTTAATATAAAGAAAAGAAATAAAAGTAGTAATAATAATAAAAAAACAACAACAACAAACAAACAAACAAGCAAACAAAAACAAAAAAAACCCTATAGCTCAGATGCAGCTTCATTCAGTGTTTTAACATGATTACTTTACAATTAGGTATTATTGTGCTGTCCATTTTTGAGTTTTTGTATCTAGTCCTGTTGCACAGTCTGTATCCCTTCAGCTTCAATTACCCATTGTCTTACCCTGTTTCTAACTCCTGCTGAACTCTGTTACCAATGACATATTTCAAGTTTATTCTCGAATGTCCATTCACATCAGTGGGACCATACAGTATTTGTCCTTTAGTTTTTGTCTGGATTCACTCAGCATAATATTCTCTAGGTCCATCCATGTTATTACATGGTTCATAAGTTTATCTTGTCTTAAAGCTGCATAATATTCCATCGTATGTATATACCACAGTTTGTTTAGCCACTCTTCTGTTGATGGAGATTTTGGCTGTTTCCATCTCTTTGCAATTGTAAATAACGCTGCTATAAACATTGGTGTGCAAATGTCCGTTTGTGTCTTTGCCCTTAAGTCCTTTGAGTAGATACCTAGCAATGGTATTGCTGGGTCGTATGGCAATTCTATATTCAGCTTTTTGAGGAACTGCCAAACTGCCTTCCACAGTGGTCGCACCCTTTGACATTCCCACGAACAGTGTATAAGTGTGCCTCTTTCTCCGCATCCTCTCCAGCACTTGTCATTTTCTGTTTTGTTGATAATGGCCATTCTGGTGGGTGTGAGATGATATCTCATTGTGGTTTTGATTTGCATTTCTCTAATGGCCAGGGACATTGAGCATCTCTTCATGTGCCTCTTGGTCATCCGTATTTCTTCTTCTGGTAGGTGTCTGTTCAAGTCTTTTTCCCATTTTGTAATTGGGTTGGCTGTCTTTTTGTTGTTGAGTTGAACAATCTCTTTATAAATTCTGGATACTAGACCTTTATCTGATATGTCGTTTCCAAATATTGTCTCCCATTGTGTAGGCTGTCTTTCTACTTTCTTGATGAAGTTCTTTGATGCACAAAAGTGTTTAATTTTGAGGAGCTCCCATTTATTTATTTCTTTCTTTAGTGCTCTTACTTTAGGTTTAAGGTCCATAAAACCGCCTCCAGTTGTAAGATTCGTAAGATATCTCCCTATATTTTCCTCTAACTGTTTTATGGTCTTAGACCTAATGTTTAGATCTTTGATCCATTTCGAGTTAATTTTTGTATAAGGTGTGAGATACGGGTCTTCTTTCATTCTTTTACTTATGGATATCCAGTTCTCTAGGCACCATTTATTGAAGAGACTGTTTTGTCCCAGGTGAGTTGGCTTGACTGCCTTATCAAAGAATCAAATGTCCATAGATGAGAGGGTCTATATCTGAGCACTCTATTCGATTCCATTGGTCGATATATCTATCTTTATGCCAATACCATGCTGTTTTGACCACTGTGGCTTCATAATATGCCTTAAAGTCCAGCATCGCTAGACCTCCAGCTTCGTTTTTTTTCCTCAAGATGTTTTTAGCAATTCGGGGCAACCTGCCCTTCCAGATAAATTTGCTTATTGGTTTTTCTAATTCTGAAAAATAAGTTCTTGGGATTTTGATTGTTATTGCATTGAATCTGTAGATGAGTTTAGGTAGGATTGACATCTTAATTATATTTAGTCTTCCAATCCATGAACACGGTATGCCCTTCCATCTATTTAGGTCTTCTGTGATTTCTTTTAGCAGTTTTTTGTAGTTTTCTTTATATAGGTTTTTTGTCTCTTTGGTTAAATTTATTCCTAGGTATTTTATTCTTTTAGTTGCGATTGTAAATGGGATTCGTTTCTTGATTTCTACCTCAGCTTGTTCATTACTAGTGTATAGAAAAGCTACAGATTTTTGAATGTTGATCTTGTAGCCTGCTACTTTGCTGTACTCATTTATTAGCTCTAGTAATTTTGTTGTGGATTTTTCTGGGTTTTCTACGTATAGTATCATATCATCTGCAAACAGTGATAGTTTTACTTCTTCCTTTCCAATTTTGATGCCTTGTATTTCTTTTTCTTGTCTAATTGCTCTGGCTAGAACCTCCAACACAATGTTGAATAATAGTGGTGATAGTGGACATCCTTGTCTTGTTCCTGATCTTAGGGG
Organism: Tamandua tetradactyla; assembly: GCF_023851605.1. NCBI lineage: Eukaryota > Metazoa > Chordata > Mammalia > Pilosa > Myrmecophagidae > Tamandua > Tamandua tetradactyla. The sequence goes on from NC_135345.1 coordinate 60,455,061, forward strand.
GAAAGTTTTCAATTTTCCCCATTGAGGATGATATTAGCTGTGGGTTTTTCATATATTCCCTCTATCATTTTAAGGAAGTTCCCTTGTATTCCTATCTTTTGAAGTGTTTTCAGCAGGAAAGGATGTTGAATCTTGTCAAATGCCTTCTCTGCATCAATTGAGATGATCATGTGATTTTTCTGTTTTGATTTGTTGATATGGTGTATTACATTAATTGATTTTCTTATGTTGAACCATCCTTGCATACCTGGGATGAATCCTACTTGGTCATGATGTATAATTCTTTTAATGTGTTGTTGGATACGATTTGCTAGAATTTTATTGAGGATTTTTGCATCTGTATTCATTAGAGAGATTGGTCTGTAGTTTTCTTTTTTTGTAATATCTTTGCCTGGTTTTGGTATGAGGGTGATGTTGGCTTCATAGAATGAATTAGGTAGTTTTCCCTCCACTTCGATTATGTTGAAGAGTTTGAGGAGTGTAGGTACTAATTCTTTCTGAAATGTTTGATAGAATTCACATGTGAAGCCGTCTGGTCCTGGACTTTTCTTTTTAGGGAGCTTTTGAATAACTAATTCAATCTCTTTACTTGTGATTGGTTTGTTGAGGTCGTCTATTTCTTCTTGAGTCAAAGTTGGTTGTTCATGTCTTTCCAGGAACCTGTCCATTTCATCTAAATTATTGTATTTATTAGTGTAAAGTTGTTCATAGTATCCTGTTATTACCTCCTTTATTTCTGTGAGGTCAGTAGTTATGTCTCCTCTTCCATTTCTAATCTTATTTATTTGCATCCTCTCTCTTCTTCTTTTTGTCAGTCTTGCTAAGGGCCCATCAATCTTGTTGATTTTCTCATAGAACCAACTTCTGGTCTTATTGATTTTCTCTATTGTTTTCATGTTTTCAATTTCATTTATTTCTGCTCTAATCTTTGTTATTTCTTTAATGCCTTTTTCTGTTGCATCTCATATAGATGCCTTCTCAAAACTTGTGTTCTTTCTGCAACTCTGCCTGTGCTCTTTCATTTGGTAATTGATAAAATTCCTTCAGAGCCTCTGAAATTGTATTGGTTTAACATTGTCTGTAATGTGCCTACTTATATTCTTAAATTGCCAATTTTAAGTATACAAATTAGCAAAGTTTTACTAATGTGTACAATCATGAAAGCATCACAAAATCATAACATATAACATTTTCATTACCCTCAAAAGCATCAGTGAACTACTTCTCTGTCAACCCCTAAGCATTGGAAACGAATGAACTTTTGTCTCTCATTATAGTTTTGAGTTTCTAGAATTTCATATTAATGAAATGATATGATGTGTGAGAGTTAGTGTCTGGCTTTCCTTCTTAAGATACATACAGATTGTCCATTCTTTGTTCTCAAGGAATGCAGGGAAGTTTTATTTCTAAAAGCCCCAAACTCAAAATTACCTCAATATCCACTGACTGATAAATAGGTTAACAAATCATTATAGTTTGAAGAGTCCAATATATTAATAAGATGAGTTCATCCAGAGCACTAGCAACACAAATACCAAATTCAGTAAACAAATCCATTTTACATCAGTTGTCCCAGAATTATTACTTAGAATTACTAAACCTTCTGGGAGTTTTATTAATAGATAAATTTAAAAATGTTTACAGAGTGTTTCTTTTGGTTTTAGCCTTTCTGCAATACCAGTCACTCTTTTCCAGTTATTTGTAATCTATGGTGAATGTATTAACATTCAATTAGGAAAAGTTCCAATAGGGAGTTAATTTTGTCACAACAAATTTACCCCACTGTGCTGATTTGAAACTCTTATATACCTCAGAAAAGCCTTTTTCCTGATCCAGTATTGTGGGGACAGCCTCTTTACTTTTAATCTTGATTCAATATTGTGAGGTGGAAACTTGAATTGTTTCCATGGAGACGTGACACACCCAGATGTTGATGAGACCTTTTGATTAGATGGAGACGTGACTGCCTATTCCAAGTGGGTCTTGATTAGTTTACTAGAGTCCTTTAAGAGGAGAAACATTTTGGAGAAACCTCAGATGCAGATGCTTGAAGAACAGCTGCTTCAGAACCTACACAAGACACAGACATTTCTGCATGAGATGTAGAAATTAAATGCCCCCAGAAAAGCTGTTACAATCCAGAATTCAAAGATTCCAGCAGAACCTAGCCCTGTGCCTTCCCAGCTGACAGAGTTGTTCTTGGATCCATCAGCCTTTCTTGAGTGAGTCAAGGTATATTTATCTGGATGCCTTAGTTTGAACATTTTTATAGCCATACAACTTTAAACATGCAACTTAATAATCTCCTTTTTAAAAGCCATTCCATTTCTGGTATATTGCATATATCAGTAAAGCAATACAGATTTTGGTATTAAAAGTAGGGTAAAGGGGTTGACTGTGATGGTTGGGTTCAGGTGTCAACAGGTGATGATGCCCAGTTGTCTGGTCAGGTAAGCGCTGGCCTAACCATTATTGCAAGGATATTTTGTGGCTGGTTGATAAATTAGAAGGCTAGTTTATTAAATCATTAGTCAGTTGATTGAATCTGGGACTATTTACATCTATGACCAGCTATGGGTGTATCTTCCATAAATGAGAGACTACAATCAGTTGGATTTTGTTGAATCAGTTGAATAGTTTTAAAGGAGAAGAGAGAATTCATTCCCTCTTCAGCCAGCAAGCCTCTCCTGTGGAGTTTGTCTAGACTCTTCATTGAAGTTGTCAGCCTCACAGCCTGCTCTATGGATTTTGGACGCTTACATTCCCCTGGCTGCATAAGACAACTTTATAAGTCTAATATTTACAAATATATCTTCTAGGTTTTGCTTCTCTAGAGAACCCTGACTAATGCACACACCTATTGGTAACCTATTCTATGAAATCTGCTTCCTTGTTAATGTCTACTTTCTCTGCACATTTCTTTCAGCTGGAGAATCATCCTGAGTAAATTCCAAACTGAACTGCTATGAATGTTACTGAAGCCTATGGCTTAAGGGGCAGAATGGCAAATGGGGTAAGTTAAACCTAGGTTATGTGCCTTTCAAAATCCCTTATTCCTGCATTTAAAATTCTATACATTTTTCAGAAATATTCCCTCTGGGTTTAGGAAATATCTGCATAGCCACTTTCTGTAATTCTTTTGCCTTAACATATAATTAATGATGATTTCTTACAGGATTTCTACAGTCTTAGACCTGTAGACACATCTCTGTATCCCTTCACAGAATCCTCTATGGCACTGAATGTAGGATGGAATTTGATTCTGTGTTTAGTCATGTCTACATAACTTTTTCACTAAAAGTATAAACTGGAAGTTCCCCTGAGGTCTACAGCACAAGTAAACTTCTAGATACTTTACATTTTAAGTAAAGTAGAAATTGTTTTGCACACAAATGCTTTAAAGTGACTGGCAAGATCCATTTTTAAAATCAAAACTTTGCTTCAGTCAAACATTTCTAGGAAATCCTGTGCCTGTTTTGCAAGTCAGCAACAACCTGAAACCAGCGGCAGCCTGGAATCTGCATAAGTGTCCTAATGATTATAACTTTGCTTTCGTTGCTTCCTTTGGGGCCAATTTTGGAGAGGATACTCATTCCCTCTGCTGTTTTTATAACTGAACGCTTTCTTCATTTGAACCCAGTTACTAAGGATCCTCCAAACCTATGGCATATATAAGATGTTCTTTAAGTCATCAGAGAGTCCACTCATGACCTTTTCAGTTTATATTTGCTTCTGCTCAAATAGTTCCATACGCCTTTATGCATTTGTCTTTGACATTCATAAGGAATCTCATACTTTCCCCATAGTTCAAACAACTTTGCCTACCTGCATTCTTTTTAAAACTTAGCCACTCAACTGTGAACAAAACCTCTATAAGCAGCATTCGCCCACCAAACCAAAAGACCATATATGTAAGACATAAACCTATTGTTGATATACCACTAGAAATCATCAAGGCCAGAACTCTACTCAAATCCTAAAGTATAAGGCCAAAAGGCCACATGGCTAAGTTCCACCCGGCCCTTTCTCATGTTTATTTTTTGCCCCTATATTCCACAATATCTCTATACAATGCAAAAAATATTAGTCTTCAATAGGACACCCTAAAAGCAGTTGTACTTTTCTTGGTAAAGTCCTAAAAAAATAAAATAAAATAATACCTTTGCCCTGCAATTGCAAATCATTGATATGGGAAATAATGAAGATGGAATTAAGTGAAACAATATTCTTCTTTCGTAGATCAAATTTCTCTATTTTCTTAAGACTATCAATTCTCCTTTAATTGTATTATGCATTAAATGCAATTCAGTAGTAATTTTTATAGAAATTGATAAGTGAATTTTAAATGTTTATGAAAACAAACACATTGTAATAGCAAAATCAGCTTAAAATTTTTAAAGTGTCAGAAGACGTACCTATTTTAAGGACTTACTAAAAATTACAACAATTAAGGAACTGTGGTATTGATTAAAGTACAGATTCACAGATCAATGAACAGACTAAAAAAAGCCAAAAGAGATCCACTTTTAAATGATCAACTGATTTACAACAATGGTCTCAAAGTAACTCAATGAAAAACTGATAAAGTTTATAAATAATGGTGCTGGAAGAACTGACTTTCCATAGATTAAAAACATTTCAATTTTGGTCTCTACCTTCTCCCAGTCTGAGGATATGTTGGGCAATAGGGAAAATACATATATTTTTGAAGCAAGCCATCTGACTACAAAGCATATTGAGTCATACCAAATCAGTATGTCAGCAGGATCCTGGCAGATAATTCTCAGACAACCCTGTGAAAGAAATACTGCACCACCCAGAGAGAGCAGTCAGCTCATTAGTCTGCCCTTGTGGAATCAAAGTTCCCCCATGGGATCCACCAGGATTACCTCATGTTCATAACACTCAGGGCACCTGGTTGACCCCATGAACATGCTAAAGGATTGAAGAGTTCCCTAAAGGGGATAAATATTGACTGGAGTTAATGTAAGTTGTCTTAAGTACATGAGAAATACTTTGACCATACTGAGGTCAAAATGGAGGGAAGTGGCACTGTGGCTTGCATTCCCAGACAAGGTCCTCATATGCCTAGAACTAAGACAAATGCAACCTTGAACCTATACAACCTGGAACCTATACAAAACATAATTCAAAATGAATTATAGACCTAATGTAAAATCCAAAATTATAAAATTTCTGAATGATAGCCTGGGAGAAATCTTTAGTCAAATAATTTTTTTAGAAAGAACACACCAAGCAAGGACCATAAATGAAAAAAGAAGGCACAAATTGCACTTCATCAAAACTTTAAGCTTCTGCTAGTTTAAAGGAATGAAAAGACAGCCACAACTTAAAAGAAAATGGCAGTTAATCTACGTGTATATTCATCAAAATTCAATAACAACAAATTTAAAAATCCAATTTAAAAATGGTAAAAGATTTGAAAACACACAATTCCAAAGAAGATGTATGAATGGAAAATAAGCACATGCAAAGATGTTTAGCATCATTAACCATTAGAAAGATAATGATTTAAACCACAATGAGATGATGTTATATACCCATCAAACTGGCAAAGAGAGAGAGAAAGTGAAAGAGAAATATATACGTACAGAGAGAAATAAAAAAGGAAAGAAAAAAAAGCCCCTAATAGTGCAGAATATCAAGTGTTGGGTAGTGAAAGTATGAGAACTGCTTGGGAAATTTCAAAATGATAAAGCCAGTTAGCAAAAAGAGTTTGTCAGTTTCTTATATAGTAAAATGCACTCATCTTAAAATTCAGTAATCACACTTCTAATTTCTCCAAGAGAGCTGACAACATATGTTCACACAAAAGATTTTATGTGAACACTTACATATCAGCTTTATTCATAGTCACTAAAAACATAACACAAGTTGTAAATGGAAAAAAAATGTGGTGCATCTGTACAAAGGAATACTAATGAGCAATTAAAAACAATGAACTATGGACACATTCACACAAGGTAGATGAATCTTAAGTGCTTTATGCTGTGGGGTGCTAATCATTACCACCCCACTGATTATTACAGTCAGACCTTGGATGCAGTGACTCAGGGCCTTCACTCTTGCCTATGTGCAGTCATAGTCACTGCAGCTTAGGGTCAAGCAGTCTCTGAAGTAACCCTAGACTTAGCTCTCATAATCTTTGTGCCTCACACTATGAAATCTTGACTAAACAGCCACCATACCCAGTGACTTTCCGCCAGCTGCCTATCACACCTTGAAGCTTGTTTAAGTAACCACATTTCCATCGAGTATGTCAAAGCTCTAAACCCAGCAACCCTTCTCCTTGAAGTCTTTGATGAAGATGAACCTCATGACTTTCTCACCCTTCTTGACTCTGTTCTCAGTTCAAGGCAAAATTTAAGTGAAATCTTGCTAGAAACCCCTGACTATGTCTGGTTTACTGACAGCTCTTGTTGCTGTGATGGGCATGAGGACTTAATTTCAAGATATGGAATAACCAATCTCCTCTGAAGTTGTTAAGAATTGGCCACTGCCAGGTGCCTCCTCAGCACACCAGGTAGAGCTTGCTGCCATCACCAAGGCATGGCACAAGGAAAGGGCTGTCACCACTTATACTGATAGCTGTTTTGCCTTTGGAGTTCCCATGATTTGGGGATGCTCTGTAAATATTATAGTTTCCTCATCTCCTCAGGACAACAAATTAAAAATAAAATCTGGCTAACCCATCTTCTAGACAATCTTCCACTCCCCAAAGCAATTGTCATTGTCAAAACTGCAGGACAGGGCAGGCCACAGTGGCTCAACAGGCAGAGTTCTCACCTGCCATGCCAGAGACCCAGGTTCAATTCCTGGTGCCTGCCCATGCAGAAAAAAAGAAAAAAAAAGTGCGTTAGCAGATTCTGCAGCCTGCCAAAGAGCCGCTATGCTTCTTGATGGAAAGCAACACTTCCTTCAGGTTCTTCAAGTGCCATAAATTATTCCTCAAGGTGCTTCTTTATATGAAATCATACAAGCCCAACAAAATATGCTCATCCTTGATGCTGAAAAACTTGGAAGACAGGGTGGGCATCAGGGCATCAAGTTTGGATTATGGCTTGTACCAAATAGCCTCCTTATTCTCCCCAATGTTCTCATTCTTCCTGTGATGAGATATCTTCATGCCCAGACACACTAGAGGCCCAACAAGCTAAAAAAAAAAAAAAAAACTACCAAAAAAAATACTTGTGGGACAATTTTGGAACAGCAGCACAACAGGCTGCTACTAACTGCTGCCTCTGCCCCTGATACAACCCAGCATGACATTTCCACTTACTTCCTAGTAAATTTCCACTACCAAGAGGATCTTTTGAAATCTGGCAAATAGATTTCATTTAGCTTCCCTTCTGTCAGCGGTTTAAGTTTTGTTTTGTTATAGTCTACATTTTTCTCTCAATGGGTGGAAGTTTTTCTGGTAAGTCAGGCAACTGCAACTGGAGTGGCCAAGGTTCTCCTAGAGAATTATTCCATGGTACGGAGTTCCCCATGAAGTCCACAGTGATCATGTTCCCAACTTTACTGGAAAGCCTCTATCTGAACTCCTATCAACCTCCACCATCTTACACTGCCTACCACCCTCAGTCATCAGGGTTAGTCAAGCAAACTAATGGCATAATCAAAACTCAGTTAGGAAAACTCTCTGAACCATTCTCTCTTTCCTGGGTTAAAGTCCATCCCCTAGTCCTCATGAACTTAGGGGGTTGCCATTTTGTCCCCTGTCAACTTTCTCCCTACTGAATAGTCACTGGTTGACATATGCCCTTATTTCCTTGGACTCAGAGTGCAGAAGTTGGTTTTCCTTAGCATCATATGTCAAAAACTCACACAAACTCTTTCTGAACTTCATAAAATTTTTTTCTGGATTTCTCTCTATGGAAATATCACCTCCAGAAACACAGACTTGAACCCTTGTGGAAAAATCTTATCAAATTCTCCTTACCACCACTACTGCCACAAAGCTTTGAGGAGTAGACGCCTGGATCCACTTAACATACCTAGACCCAGCTCTCCCCGCTAGAGCAGACCACTGAAACCGTTCTGCACCTAATACTGTACCTTCACTGGGTCCAGAAGCAGATGGCAGCAAAAATAGTTTGCTCTTCCAAAAATCTGGATGACAAGTGAGTATTTCTAAAATTTTCTAGACACATAGCCCTCTTGCCAATAATCAGAGAAACCCTTGCTGGCATTTCTACATTTTCCTTGCTGCACTTGACATTACTGCTCTTTTCTGGGTTTTGTTTGACATTATTATTCCCTACCTATTTGCACTACCCAATTATTCTCTCTCACTCTTCTTTTTTACATTCCACTTCCATAAGTTCTGTAACAATAATGATAATTATGATCCCCTACTTTTCTCCTTTTCATTCTCCCTTCTCTATCTTGGCAAAACAATCTAATAATGAATATGTCTCACATTCTTGCTCCTGCAGGAAATTTATCCAATTGCTGGGTTTGCCACAGTAACCCTCAGCTGTAGAATCTAGCCTAGTTGGGTTTCTTCTCAATGAAATTATCTTTTCCTCCCCGTAACTTACCCTGTGGTTACATCTAACCCATATGATCTTTCCTCAGTCACAAATCAAAATTGCCTGCCTTATGGATTCAATCACCTGAACTCCTCTCCCAAACCCTTCTAATCTTGCCTTATCCCAAAAATGGACACTGTAACTTCTGCAATGCTGGCCCAAAAAATTATCATGGTTTATGCTATATTACTATAGCTGCTTGTCCCATCAACACTCCTGATATTTACCAGCTGGATACACTTTCCCTTGTAACAGCTCCCAATGCAGTGAAGGTTTCTCCTGCCCCCTGCATGACATCTGATCAATAATCAAATGCACTGTTGAATTTATCATGGATCTCAACTTCCATGCCTACTCCAATAGGCCCATACTATTTCTTTCCACAACTCAAATATTCCATCGCCTTAATCTTTGCCGTAGTTGGGCTTGGACTTGTATTTGTAGCTCCCTGGAAAGATTTTTCAAACAATGAACACCTCCTTCAAAATCTCAGTGCCATGTTTGAAGCAATATCTCAAAAAATCTGAAAAGCCCTACAAGGGCTGACAACATCCCTCAATTCCCTAGCAGCTGTAGACATGCATATCCAGCTAGCTTTAGAATATCTCTTAGCTGAAGAAGGTAGTATTTGCACTATTGCCAATACCTCCTACTTTATCTATACTAACACTACAGGCCAAAACCAATTTCCAAGAAATCTTAAGACAAGCTAAATGGCTTCACAACATGAATCAGCAACCAAAGGATGTGTGGGAATCCATTAAGGGGTTTCTGTCTAATGTCTCTTGGTTGTATTCCTTACTCTTGACATTGATCATGTTAATCATCCTCTTTCTCAGATCTGTCTTCGGCCATTTCATCATCAACTTTGTTGGGCAGAACCTCAAAGCCACCAAACTATTTTCCCTAGCCCCTAGCTTTAGGGTATCAACCTATGCACCCCAAACTAGCCATACTTGGTCTTTGGGGAGTCAAAAGACTCCTTTGACAAAAAGGAGGGATTGTGAAATTGGAATGGTCAACAGTTTTTCTAATCATCTTGATTTGCTTGAACGTCCATTTTACCTAGGAAACTCCAAAGAAGAAACAAAAGGCAACTATGGCAGGCTGACATACCAAAGATCCCTTGTGGTGCTGATAGAAATCTCTGCCACTGCTAGGAAAAAAGAGACTGTAATAAACAAGTCAAACTGATGCCAGCAAGTCTTCTAATCTTCCCCAGATAGTCACAACCTTTCACAAATTTTCTGCTTTTGTGGATTGCTGATTAATGGACTCTCACCCAAAGGCACCTGCTACAGACAACTCACATCCCCTTTGGAGCTCATAAAGCTCATGCTTCACTCACAATCAACATCTCCCCCACCCCTCTCCATTCCCCCCACATCCTCCCTTTGTTCCAAACAGCAAAATAAGCTGTCTCACTGATCTCAGCCCTTTTGAGCAGAAACCTTCTTGGGTGCTGAACCTTCTGCATGCAAACTTAGCTCAATAAACTTCTTCTGTGCTTTGATTTTTGGAATCTGTTCATTTTGTTTTCAGCATAATAATGCTAAATGAAAAAAGTCAGACTCAGATTAACTATTATTCTACTTAAGTGATGTTCCAGAAAAGACAAATTTTGTGACAGTAAAGAGATCAGAAGTTTCCAAAACCTGGGAATGGAAGTAATCAATTAACTACAAATGATTAGGAAATAATTATTCAGAGTGATGAAAATGATCCATATCTTGATTGTAATACTGATCACATGACAGTGTATTTCTTAAAATTCATTCTTGTGTCAGAAATGAGAAATTATCTTAATTATTGCGCATACTAACTTTAATAAAACAGGCAATTAAAAGATTACATAATGTTATATGTGAAAAATTAAAAATTAAAATTTTTCCACACCCCCAATTATTACCCATGGTTCATTACTGTTACTTTCATTTAATTGTTTTTTGCTTACAATATTAAATATTGTGTTTATACATGTATTTTGTGGTATTTACTATTGGTGGCCTTTTACATATATGAAAAATATGCTATATATATAGCAATAAAATAAAAAGTATATGAATATATAATTTCCATTTTCATATCTTATTCTTTAACATTTTGGTTTCAATTATTGTTCGGTTAATAAGAAATTAAAAAATATTATAATTTTCTTCTGTACCTTTACCTAGTTTTATCCAATAATAATTTACATATCCATTGTATATTATCAAGGCCAGAAAAATGACTTTGGTACAGTACTATTGTGTAAACTACAGACACTATCCAGACTTTGCCAGTTATTATGAGTACTCATTGTTCTCTTGTTGTTTGCTTTTTTGTTTTATTTGTTTATGTGCAGGGACTGTGTTAGGAGCCCTGTTGATCATTCCTGTCAGCATGAACAGAACCCACTCTTTCCAAATTGAAGAGTTATTAATTGTTATAGAGAGGAGGAAGCTGGATGGAAAGATTCTGAGCATACTCTTGAATGGCCCCCACACAAATCTGACCAGCATTAACATAAAAAATCCTCTGAGATTTGAACCATATCTAGAATAGGTTTTAGATTTTCAATTAGCTTCTGGTTAGCAAACAAGTGGGACACAACAGAACAGGACTTTGCAAACTAAATTTGCATCGGAAACAAAGTTCACAATATTGAACAAAAGATTGCATTCTCAACTTAAATGATTTTATAGGCTGCCTGACTAAACTACTGAAATAAGAACCAAAATCTGATAATGTAGCAATTAAGCCATCAAGGGTATCAAAACAAGGGTATCAAGAATCAAAAATTACCCATCATGCCTCAAACCAGGAAAATCTTAACTTAAATGAGCACAATCAACAGGCCAACACAAAGATGACCCAAATACTGGAATTATCTGACTATTTTGAAGCCATATTCTTAAAAAGGTTGCAACAAACAATTATTAAAAATATTGAAAGAAATGAAAAACATTTAAGATCTTGTCAAACAAGATGATCACAGCAAAAGAAGAGAACTGAAAAATACAAAGCAAAAAAAAAAACCTCACTGAATGCTCAGAATCAGACAAAAATCAATGATGTTTAAAATAAATCAATAACTATCAATTTGAACAGATAAATGAGATAGATTAAAGAAAAATGAATTAATACTCAGAGACCTGTGAAACATCAAAAACAAAGATCCAACATTTGTGTAACCAGCGTTGCAGAAGGACAGAAGAGAGCATGAATAGATGAAAAATATTTGAAGAAGTAATGGCTGAAAACTTCCAAAATTTGTGAAAATCATAAACTTACAGATGCAAGAAGTTCAGTGAACTGCAGGCAAGATAAAAACAAAATAATCTACAACCACATATATAATAATTAAATTTCTGAAAACCGAAGTCAGAATAAAAGTCTTGAAAGCAGTCATTTGAAACAACTTTTTACCTATAGGGTAGCAAGAACTTGAATGTATCAAGCATTTTTCTTCAGAAACCATTGAGATAGATAGAAAGTGGAATAACATTTTTCAGATGTAAAAGAAATGAATGGTTAACTCACAATTCTATATCCTTTAAGAATAGAGTTGAAATAAAGATATTCACAAATGAAGTGAAACTAGGAGATTTTGTTACCAGCAGAACTGATTTAAAATAATTTATAAAGGAAGGACTTCAAACAGAAAGTCAATGATAACAGAATTAAAAGTAATATTGATTTAATTTCTTGATTTATTATATTTAGACATTAATCATTGATTTTCTACTGAGCTATGATACTATTACCTTAAAATCTATTCTCCAGCTATTCTGAATTTCTTTTAACCCATGATAAACACACCTATAAAAAGCTTCTGGCAATTTACACATGCTTTAAGCTCAGTAATTCATATGATTAATTTCTACTTATTTTTCAGTTCTCAAATAAAATATACTTTCTCTATGCTCATTTCCTGAGCCCTCAGATTAGTTTGCATGGTTTTTCTACTAATGTAATACTTACATGTTTTAAGTTGTTGATTTACTGTTAGCTCTCTTATAAGATATTGTGCCTCTATTTTTCCCCATTGCATTCTCAATATTAAGCTGACCATCTAGCCCATAGTAAACTGTGCTGGTTTGAAAGGATGTATGTCCCCTAGAAAAACCATGTTTTAATCAAAATCCCATTTCATAAAGGCAGAATAATCCCTATTCAATACTGTATGTTTGGATCTGTAATTAGACCATCTCCCTGGAGATGTAACCCAATCAAGAGTGGTTGTTAAGCTGGATTAGGTGATGGCATGTCTCCACCCATTTGAGTGGGTCTTGATTAGTTTCTGAAGTCCTACAAAAGAGGAAATATTTTGGAGAATGAGGGAGATTTGGAGAGAGCAAAACGACATAGCCATGAGAAGCAGAGAGTCCATCAGTCAGCAACCTTTGGAAATGAAGAAGGAAAACACCTCCCAGGGAGCTTCGTGAAAGAAAGCCAGGAGAGAAAGCTAGCAGATGATGCTATGTTCACCACATGTCTTTCCAGATGAGCGAGAAACCCTGGCCGTGCTCACCATGTGCCCTTCCACTTGAGAGAGAAACCCTGAACTTCATCGGCCCTCTTGAATCAAGATATCTTTCCCTGGATGCCTTAGATTGGACACTTCTATAGACTTGCTTTAACTGGGACATTTTCTTGGCCTTAGAACCAGAAACTAGAAACTTATTAAATTCCCCTTTTTAAAAGCCATTCTGTTTCTGTTATATTGTATTCCAGCAGCTAGCAAACTAGAACATAAGCATTTGAAAAAATTAAATAAATATATATGTACAATGGATAGTTTCTTGCTAAACATTTATTAAAATATTTGAATGGACAATTAAAAATATGATTTATTATATCATTGTTGAATTTTCAATGTATCAGTTTTAAATGAAGAAATATATTGAAAATTTCTATTTATTTAAGTTTATTGTGTTACATAGACTATTTCATTCAATTCTCACAATAATTTATGAAAACAGTATCATTCTTTTCTTTATTTTATGGAGGAGGAAATTAAGCCACAGAAAGGTTAAGCCACTTTCCTAGGTCACATATAATAAGTGATTAGTTCAGGTTTTGAATGAACAATATTTTAAGAGGTAGCTCTGCAACTATTAATGTACAATTCCTATTTTTTATTACCTTGTAAAGAAAAGATTGTTTTCAAAGACAACCCTTTCTCAATCGACATTTTATAATTACTTATTTTTCCACACTATTTTTTCTATGTAATTTGTTATATAGTTATTGTTATGCATTCACATTTATATGGAAAGTTTTGATATATTTTTAAGCTTTAACAAAAATTTCCCATCAGATAATGACATTTGAATATACTTTTGAAAGTTTCAAGATTAAACTGCAAGTATGAACTTGAACAATCTTCATTCTCTTCACATAATCAAGTCATTATGTCAGGGTGCAGTTTAAAATAATAATGCATAAATGTACTAGCACACATTCCTGTGAACAGTTAATATGTGTAATCAATTTAAGCCTTCATAATTTCTGTATGTAAGATATTTTTAGTATCCCTATTGGATGGAGGTGGAACTGTGTGATGGTTTGAAACTACTATATTCCCCAGAAAAGTAATGTTTTAATCCTGATCCAATCATGTGAGGGCAGACCTCTTGTTAGGGTAGGAAACTTTGGTTGGACTGTTTCCAGGAGATGTGACACACCTAGTTGTGGATGTGACATTTTGGTTAGATGATATCCATGGAGATGTGACACACCCAATTGTGGGCATGGCCTTTTGATTAGATGGAGGTGTGACTGCACCCATTCAAGGTGGGTCTTGATTAGTTTACTAGTGTCCTTTAAAAGAGAAAACATTTTGGAGGAACCTCAGAGGCAGATACTTAGAGAACAGTTGCTTCAGAGCTGATAGAAACATGGATGTTTGGAGATGCTTTGGAGTGCCAACATAGAGAGCAGAGGCCTAGACACAAGCAGAGCCCAGCAGATGTCACCATTGCCTTCCCATGAGATGCTAAGCAAGCCAGAACCAAGAATTGTGCCCTGGAGGAACTAAGTGAGGGCCCACAGAAGCTTAGAGCGGAAGCCTCTGGCATCAGAAGTAGAAGCAATGAACTGCAAAGAAGGACCAGTAGAAGCCAACCACATGCTTTCCCAGCTCAGCCTTCCTTGAATCAGGGCATCTTCCTCTGGATACCTTTATTTTAGACATATTTATGACCCTAGAACTGTAAACTTGTAATGTAATAAATTCCCTTTATAAAAGCCATTCCATTTCTGGTAAATTGCATTCCAGCAGCTTTAGCAAACTAATACAAGCTGTGGCTCAGAGGGGCAGTTTAAACTTCCTAATATCATACATTTTCAGATTAGAAAGTCAGTGCAGGTAAGCATTGGGCATCTGAGAGACATTCACGAACAATCTCCCCAACATCCTTACTAACACACAGATGTAATCTGACTCCAGATTGGATCACCAGGATCTGTGTCCTGAATCTGGTTTTCAGAGGTGCTAAGGCAGAAGTTCCTGTATGGTCTTTTATCTACCCCTCTGACCAGCTCATCAAACCAGGCTGTGAAAATCATGAGTGAACAAAACAGCTGTGGGTGTCCCTGGAAGAATTTTGGATTATAAATAGCACAGCATACATTCCTATTAACTAAGAATCAGACAGATATTTAGACATCCACAGAGATAAAGCTATATATTTCAAGTTCCACCTATACATGAATTATATTCTATACTATAGTGGAGCCTCATTTTTAATCTTGGTACTGTGACTCTAGAGACCATTGTCTTAAAATCACATTCTAATGTCATAAGCTGTCATAAGGGACACTTGACCTTAATATTTATTTATTTTTCGTGGGAAGACACCAGGAATCGAACCTAGGTCTCCGGCATGGCAGGCAAGAACTCTGCCACTGAGCCACCATGACCCGCCCAATACTTCTTTTTAAAAATGAAACTCTTGTCTCAGATTAAGTAAACATCCACGGATAATATTAATGAAATTTCAGCTGATCATAATTTTAATAGCTGATATTTATAATATTTTTTAAGTAACTTGTATAAATATCACCATTTCCTAGCAAGGAACAAGCAGCTTATATAGAGAACATAAATTCACATAACTAGTACTTGGAAGAGTCATCCAAGTGTCTATCCACCCACCCACCCATCCATCCATCCATTGTCAATCTGTACTACTGCATTCATGATGAGTTTAAAATATGGAGTTAGGTTGCTTGGATTCTGACTCAGCCTTATACTAGTTGAGCATTTTAGATCACCCCTCTGTACTGCTCTGTGTATGTTACCTTCTCTCTAAACAAGTACATTCAATACATAGGGTCATTGTGAGGATTAAATGAAATGACATATGTATAGAACTTAGAACAATACTGGGCACCTGATAAACACCATATCAGCACTAGCTATTATTATTCACTCAATAAGGGTTTACTGAGTGTTTCCAGGACACTGGAGATGTACTAGTGAATAAAGCCAATGGTCTAAAGGGAGCTACATTGTAGTGGGAGGAAATATAATATGTAGATAATCAAATATATACCATATTAAGTGGTGATAAGTACCATGAAGAAAAGTAAAGAGTATAGAAAATGATAAATGAGATATGCTTGCTATTTATTATATAAGATTTGAGGAGAGATCTAATAGAAGTGAGGAGAGAACCATGCAAAAATCTTGGAAATAGCATTCAAGGCAGAAAAGAGAAAGCCCAAAGGACCTGTTTGTTTAGCATAAGAAACAGAAAAGGACAGTGTGGCTAATACTGTGTAAGTGAAGAGAAGAGTCAAAAGGAGACAACATCATTGAGGTAAGGAGGGAGGGTGGGGGTAAGTGGCAGAGCACATCGGTTTTGTAAAATGTGAGAATTTTTGGCTTTATTAAGAGTGACATAGGAAGCAACCAAAGTGTTTAAGTAACAAAATCTGTTAGGTTTTAAATAATCCTTTAGCTACTCTGTGGAAAACAGACTGTGTATGTGTAAAATGACAAGGAAGGAAGAGGGCAATTAGAGAATAGTTGATAACTTTAAGACAAGGGCAGTAGAGGTTGATGTGAGAATAAATTATTTACAACTGTGTGTATTTGAATGGTAATTCAGGATTTAACCTGGACCTGTCTAACTTCAAATCTCTTAAGTCTATGAGCACTCATGGGAGAAACACCTTTATTTCCTTACTCAGTGGATTCTGAATTATAACTAAATCATATAGCTGCTTCTTCAACTGGGGCAAACTCCCAAATTTAAGCCCTAGTAATGCTAATCCCTTTCTCACCACATCCTACAGTGTGTGTTTCCTCTCGGAGCCTCAACTCATTCTGCATTCTTTCTCTAGGAAAATTATTTTCCATCTTCTCAAATATCAACTACATACAGATGCAGATCAGATCTTTAACACTATCTCAAGTCTTTCTATAAATCACTGGGACTGTTTATAGATTCCTGCTGAAAATTCTACTTTTTTATCCCTTAGGCATAGCACACTCAAAACTAGACTCAGTATCGCTTACCCCCTCCCTCCATTAAGTATACTTATTATCCAACACACATATCACTCTTAAAACATAGTGTTCCTACTCTGGTTTCTATCTCAGGGCCTGGCAAAGTTTGCAAACAAATACCAAGGCGCATGGACAATGGAGATGAAAATGTTGTGCCAATTTTTAGCAATCAATAGTGGCTGGCTGGATTAATAAATGAAAAGATTCAATAGTTTCTCTCTTCATCATATCTATTTTACACTCACAATTGGTGTTAAGCTTAATTATCTGAAGATCCCTTTAAGGAAAGAAAAACTATATTGAGGTTTGGGGAGAGAATCTGTGCAGATGATTTGCATTCTAAATTCTAGGTACAATCCCAAATGGCACAACATTATAATATAGGAAAGAATTCGTAAAAGTCATAATTGTTCCTATACTTGATAGAGGACAAACTGTTCAAAAGACAATATGCATCTTACATAAAAACGAATCCCAGATTTTTTTATTTGCTGATTACACTCAAGATTACAATAGCCAATATAGGAATTCCTGTAAAATAACTATTGATAGCCTTCCAGACTCTGAGCATGTTCAATGATGCAATATAATCGCGAAATCTTTTAGTAGCTAATACATTTTTAGAAGTTCTAATCATTAAACCATTTTCTATTTCTTATTAAAGAAGAAATTGTAGATATATTTGAGCAGAGAAATATAATGAAATCCAAACTGCCTAGGATACTGTTCAATATCTTTACAGATTAAATTCAAATAGCTGTTCTACCTGCTTTATTGTTTATCCTTTAAAGGAAGCCAGTATACTTCACAAGCCTAACCATGGTAAACATCTCTGAGCCTACAGTCATCCTTTCTTTCTCCCCTTGAATATGAACAAACTCTTTATCCTCATTGTGCCTCAATTTCCTTATCTATAAAAATTAAGAGTAATTGGGTCAATACCATAATTGTGTCAATCAGATTAAAAGAATTAATTCATATAAAGTGCTTACAATAACACCTATCACAATGAAAGTAATCAGTTTACATTTTTAATACTGCTATTATTTCTTCTTATTAGGGTACGTTTTTACTTTCTGTTATCCCCTCCTACATCTAGGCTATTCCTTTGACTCTCGTTGGCCATATAGTCCCATGGATTGACATTTTCTTTGGCATTTGCCATTTTCATTTAGTTTTTGAGTGTGACTTGTGGTTTTTGCTCATTGGTTTCACACATACAGAAACCACATCTGAGAAGCACTTGTGACCCCCACTGGCTGGACTCCCCTCATTCAGTCATGACCTGACGGTCACAGTGACAGCAGAGGAACATTTGTAGCTTCAATCTTGTTCTTTGGTTTCCAAATATTGCAGGTCCGTGGTACAGTATCTTAGGTCAAATTTATCACTGCATATATTTTCACATCAGTGCTTGATTCTTGCCATAAAGTACCAAACTGTGCAATTCTAATCTCCTACCTCCTATCTTTATTTCATAAAATGCTGTCATCATGGGTCCTATATCGTATGTTTTGCAGTGTCCTTTGAGACTGCATGTCATCTTTTCTAAAACCAATCATTTAAAACTAAATGTCCAAAGTATTCCAAAAAAAAAATTGTCTAGCAACAAAATCAATCCTTCCTTTCCTACTACATTTATGTCTTTTCTGAAAGGGCTATATGAGTCTCACTATGTTAAGGACCACCAACAATTCTCCAAAAATAACATCTTTATATGGTCAGTATTTGGTATTCCCCAAATCTACTGATGTTTCACTGCTTTTTCCAAAAGTCAAGTAAACTTACGTGGATATGCTGCATTTATGGTTTTATGCCTTTTCATATGTGGCAATGGCTACTGCACCTACCTCACAAATGATGGGCATGGCCCTTTAAAGTGTAGCTCATCAGAGAACTTACTTTGCCACTAAGCAGTTCCTGTAGATACTTTCCATTTTACATTTTCTCAACATAAATTATTATTACATTTTAGGATATTTATTTCCCCGGCTTTTCATTAACCTTGACTCATCTTCCTTTTTAGAATTATTTGCAATTCCTTTCCAATGCATCTTCACTGTCCTTACCTCCATTCTTACCTGATTTTCACAGGTAAATTTATAAATGGCTCTGTGCTAGCACTTCAGTTTCATCCCAGTCCTTGAGTCAGTGCTATCTTAATGAGTCATCTTTAAATATGTCTTTTTTTTTCAGAATTTGCGTCCTTAAAGTCCAGGAGAGTGCTCTTCACACGACCCATAGCGAAGGACGAGATATTCCCTACAATCAACTGCAAATTATTAGTTTTATAAACATACTCACACGCACACACACAAAACAAAAGAGAATAAAGACAAAAAAAAAGCAAACACATATATCCCAAATATAAGCCCCAATTTTTTACAATTAAGTTACATTTCAATAAATACAAAAAAAAATAGAAAAAGTGTATGTTCTTATTGGAAATGAGCATATGGGAAATAGGTATAAAAATGGCTTTCACCCTCAGTTTTCTAACCTTCTGCAATATTAAATAAACAAAACATCACAAGTAAATGCGGTTATCCCTATTACAACGTATTTTCACACCCTTAATAAATACTGTATACATCACTATCTAAAAAATTTAAGAGAATATCTTGCTTTTAAGTGTTAATTTTCAGATCTAAGTTGAATTGAGGACAATACAGTAGATGATAGTTTTTAGCCAAATAGTTATGTTTTTTTAATCACTATTCATTACAGAAACCAGCCTAGCAACATATATTAATGACTGGAGAAGAAAAAAAATTAAAGCAATTTCAGCAAACTCAGGATATTCTTTAAAATAGAATTTCCATAATAGAACAAATGATGATACATTTTCAAGATGTGTCTTCAATGCTTCATCAATAATCACTGCCAACAAAATATCTTATAAAATATAGTCAAAATTAAATTATAATTTTGCAACCTTATGGATTTCAGACACTTCTGGAATACAATTAAGGTACGAAACTTATGTTGCAGCTCTGCCCTTCTGCACAGGGCTAAGAACCACTACACAATTGGTATCACGAGGTTCACTATGTGAATTTGGCCACAAATGAAATAGTCTATACTGTATTCAATGCCTTCAGTCATTTATCACAGGCTAGATGTCACAATATTATCAACTTGTAAAACAAATTGCTACAAAATTTCATCTCAGTTTTTTTATATATTAAAGTCTTGTAGCAGTTGATCTGCCAGCATTTTTCTGTAGGTCACAATTTCATTAACATTAGTCCAGGCCGTGAGTGATGCTCAAATATCTTTAAAATCCTCATTTGAGAAAAAGCTATGCACTTCTTTCATATGTTTCTCTTTTTCTTCTGGATTAAGCAACTATATAATGCTAGTTTCTTGGTTACTTAGAACTCTTCCCTTCTCTAATAATGTCAGGTCACTCTGTGTATGTGTATGTCATTTCCATTGGACCCTTGAGTTCTTACTTCGATAGTTAATTTCAAAATGGTTTATGAAGAAATAATACTTAGTCAAACTCTGATAAAAGCAACTTAATCAAGTCCCACTTCCACAAATACCTTACATTATTTTTTTCTAAGGCACCTACTTCCTCTTCCTCTATGCTTAATAGTCGCCACCCTTACATTGAACATGCTTTTAGGTTCCATTACCTTTTCTTTACTCCTTTTTTTACATATATTAGTCTCTTATCATTAACTAATATATTAATAGTTAGCATTAGGGAAGACTCTAGAATTACCTGGGTTTGATAGCAGCTCTACCATTCCCTAACTATTGCAGACATTCTAGGCAGGGCATCCACAAAAGGGTTAATAGTAACTATATTACAGGATAATACTCAGGCTTAAATGAAATAATGTTTTCAAGATGGCTCCCTGAAGGCAAGGATTGAACATGTCTTCACCAAATTCTAAGCTTCTCCAGTTCAGAGAGGCAATTGAAATCATCTTTGTATTTTCCAATACTAATACTTCTTAGCACATGTTAAATCCTAATAGAAATATTTGAATTTGAAAAGTATTGATTTGGTTTTATGTTGCTGCATAACAAATTACTACAAATTCAGCAACTTAAAATAAATCTTTCATTAGCTGATTGTCCTGAAAGTCAAAAGTCTGAGCTTGGTATGTCTCACAAAGCTAAGCTCATGGTGTTGGCAGAGCTTTGTTTTCATCTGGAGCTCAAAATCCTCTTCTAACTCACAGGGTGGTAGCAACATTCACTTCCTTGCAAGTGTAGAATTGGTTATCAGCAGGGGCCATCCCCAGGTCCTAGAGTCCACCTACCATGTGTGGTACCATGTGGCCACCGCATTTTCACAGTCAACTGTTTGCACTGAATCTCTCCGTTGCTTCAAATATTTCTATCTTCCCATCCCTTTTAAGGGCTCATTTGATTAGGTTTTGCCCAAGAAGAATAATCTCTCATTTATAAAGTCACTGTACCATGTAACATAACCTAATCATGAGAGTGATGGCCTATCATTAACAAGTTCCTACTACACTCATTGGGAGGAGATTTTTCAAGCGCTTTATTATTAGGGCTCATTTTAGATTTCTGTCCACCACAAGTCATATGCTTCCTTTCTCAAACCAATGTCCTACATACAAAGTCAGCAAGTGTGATGATTTGAAGTTGTATGTGCTCCAGAAAGGCATGTTCTTAAAGCTAATTCATTCCTGTGGCTGTAGACCTACTGTGGATAGGACCTCTTGATTGGGTTATTTCAGATGATGCATGCCCCAGGTGTCTTGAACCTCTTACTAGAATCCTTTATAAGAGGATAAAAGATAGAAAAACAGAGAAAAAGTCCTGAGAGAAGCAGAGAGAGGAAGCCACTGATGCCTGAAAACATGAAGCAGTGAAATCTGGGAGAGAAGAGAAAGACCAGCAGGCACGGCCAGGTTCCTGGCCAAGTGACCGAAAAGCTGCGGCTCACTGGGAATCAATCTTCAGGAAGAAAGTTTTGTCTGTTGATGACTTGAAGTGGCTATTTTCATGGCCTCAGAACTGTAAACTTGTGAGTTAATAAATCCCCATTGTAGAAGCCAACCCATGTCTAATATCATTTAATGAGCTATACGACACTAAAGCAGCAAGTAACATATTATGAGAGACATTTTAAAACAATATAACTGTTACATTATGTAGCTAAAATTATTACTAAATGAACAAAAAGCAAGGAAAACAAAACAAAACAAAACAAAAGGGTCCCTGAGCCTGAGCTTAAATATGGCTATGGCTCCCAGGATCCTGAAGCCCTGAAAAACAACTCGAAAAACTGAATTGAGCAGGGCTGTTCAATGGAGTGAGCAAATATTTGGTTTCAACAATAATGATAGCTAAAATGGCAAATATAATATAACCTTTTATTTAATGTAAGTGAATCCTTTTATCGGATTTATTGTCCCATATTGGCATGTGTGCATTGTCAATTGCTTTCCAAATGGCATAAGCACCAGCTTAACAACTTTATATGTTAAAAATCAGTGAAACTTACGTTTAAAGACATTTATGAAAATTCATTTGGAGAATCACTGGTGATACTGTAAAAATTTCACATTTCTTTGAAACATTTCACACTAAACAGTTAACTTTTTAAAAAATCATTTATCAGTATCACTGTATTCATATATTGAATCTTATCCTGGGAATGGGCTCTAATTCTCACCATCTGTACATTGGCTAAGAATGTCCATATTCCTTTAATGCATAAATACATTCTAGATTTCTCATCCTGTTAGTGAGAGCTATGAAGCACAGAAAATAATATTTCCAAAAGGAACCACAAGGGATCATTTATTGCTCCAGCACTTTGAAAAATCTATGACATTCCTTTATGGCTTCTTCATTATATTTTCAACGGAACAATTAGTTTGAGTGGCTACAAACACTGAATTTTCATGACCACATTAGCCTTTGAAGACAAAATTATTGAATGCATTATTCTCAATGCAAAATATAGTGGGATGTGACGAGTTTGTGATTGAAAAGCATAAGTTGCCTTCAACTGGAAAACTAGTTCAGAGTTAATTTCCTAGCAGTCTATCTGGTCACACTTTAAAACTCTCGCAGTTTGCATAATTCAGTAGTTTATTCCAAGGATATATTTTACAGATCTCGAGAGTAGTAACTCTGGTTTTTTAAAAAATATTTAGTAAAAGCTCCTAAAATGAACAGTAACACCTCAAATACAAAAGTAGTCTCTTAAAACCTCAGCTTCAATTGCTAAACACAGTAACACATTTCTGTGCCCATATCTTTCAATTCAAACACACCATATGATTACCTCAGAATGACTGATGGCACAACTCTGGCACCAGCTGAGTATTTTTCCCACCACTTTATATCACGGCTTTGCCTTATCTACTGTATCTTAACTGCTTTAAGCATATTTTGAATCTAGCTCAGGGACCAGGAAACTAAAGCACTATGTAGAAAGTTTTTAGGCCCTGGGGCCAGTCAGTCTCTGTGGCAATTTTCAAGTTTGCCATCATAGTGGGAAATCAATCAATGAATTAACCATGTTTTAATGAAGGGGCAGAGCTGCATCCCAATATGTTTTTTCTTTACAAAATCAGTTGGCTGATGGGATCTGGCTTTCAGGTTCTAGTGTGCCAACCGCTCACTGCTCAAGATGATATTCTCATCCCTCCCATTTCCTCAAGCCATTTCCTGGTTGAAAAGTTAATCATATCAAGAAATGAACATATTATTTCTGAAAATAAATGCCGTATTTTTTTTTATGAGAGTCCTGCGTCACTCAGGGGGCTTAAATCTTGAATCCTTTAATTTTCTATATTTGAATAAACTGTTATAATTCTGTCTCTGCAATGGGTATAAAATATAATTAAATGATATAAAATATGCACAGAATTCTATTGTAATAAGTCAGCACTATATAATAATTATCATTAAAAAAATCATTCAATAAAAATTTATGTGTATTGGTAAAGAATGTCTTTTGAAAATTAAATGCTTTTCAAGCTAATATATGAGCTATTATGTTGTTTTAAAATATGCCTATATCTTCCTGAATATGTGACTGAATACAGTGAATACACTATACAGCCTAGTACAGTGAAGGTATTTACTTCTCAGAATTCACTCTGGCTGTTTGTGTATGTTAATACTTTTCTCAGTTTTCTAGTAATTCAGCCATGCATTAAACAAGCATATAATGTACTCATATGTAGATACATGTACGTAAGTTTACATATGTAAGTATATTATATATGTGCATATATTTATAAATAAATGGATAATATTTTCAACACTTTTAGTTTTCTTGTAATAGTGTTTAGGAATATCCAGTGTTGTATTGCCAGAAGCCAAAACCATCTGCTAGGCTTAAATATAATCATGATAACTGCCATAAACTTATTTTGGGTAGCATCAATAATTTTTAATATTTTAATATCTTATATTAATACTAAATATAAATAATATAAATATTACATAGTATTGACATTAAATATAATATTATATAATATTAAATATTGGTAATATTAATGTCTAATATAGTGTTGTAAAGTAACTTGATACATTATTTGATACTCAATTATTATTGTTGAAAAAGTATATAATCCTGACAGTTGTGTTTATTTCATGACATTGAAAATACAGTCCTTTTTTTTTTATTGTTGCTGTTTTGGTTTTTATTACCCCCGGACTTATTTTTCAAAGATAACTTTAAATGTAAAGGAAGAACAGCTTACATATTGAGAAAGGAACACATTATATTATAGAGAATCTAATCTGTACTGACCTGGTAATTTCATGTTCAAGTACATGATTGAAGAAATAAGGTGGGCCTGGCTAAAGCAGAAAGTAGGTGGTTACTGAGCCATCAAAGGAAAACTGGGCACAATTTGTCCTCTCCTAATATGGAGGCCTCACTAGGAAACAAATGGCCAGCCTTGCTAGCCTTGCCATTGTAGGAATCTGTAAGCTTTTCAGTCACTCAGTTGGGTTGGTGTGTTGCTCCCTCATGCCTATGCTTAAGGGTAAGAGGAATTTTCAGAAGAGAACCAGAACCAGTTCACTAATGATAACTACTCCAGGATTCTGAAAAAGCATTGGTTATAAGAAATATAAAATAAAATAAAAAGGAAAGCAGAAGATGAACGTCTTAAAGAGTCTCTTCCTTTGTTGATTCTCCAGGGAGACAGCCCATTATGGTCCTTATAAGGCTATGTGTCCATAATTTCCCTGAAGATTGTTTTGTTTTATTTTGTTTTGCTTCAGTTTTAATACATTAAAGTATTAAAGGCAAGGTTTAAAAACTGACATTACAAATCTAAATGCCATTTGCAGAGTAATGACTTTCTAAATCCTA
This sequence comes from Tamandua tetradactyla, assembly GCF_023851605.1. Classification (NCBI taxonomy): domain Eukaryota; kingdom Metazoa; phylum Chordata; class Mammalia; order Pilosa; family Myrmecophagidae; genus Tamandua; species Tamandua tetradactyla. The sequence goes on from NC_135345.1 coordinate 60,480,445, forward strand.
TATTACCCTCCTCAAAAGAAGAAAAAGCAAGCAAACAAAAAGAAACACATATATAACTAACCTATAATCTGCACAGTTGCAACAATTTTCAGTATTGACTGCATTTCCTAGGCTACATGCCTCACTGTAAATGCTATATCACGGGCCACATGCCTCTCTACTACCCACTCCGTTGTCATTATTGACTAAGTTCACCCTAATCACCTTTAATGAATTTCAAGAAATTTAGACCCTTAAATATTTTCCAGAATTCCTCTGAACTTCTGATAATTGCCCCACATAATGTGTGACACTTATACTTTCTGTACAGAGAAAACAATGTAAAGTAGCAACTCATAGGTCAAGTCACTGCATGTAGGATTTAAGAGAAATATAAAGATAATGCCCAATAAATCATATACTTAGATTACAGTGCAAAATTTGTGATGCAAGCACTATTTATTGGGTACAGCAACTGGGGCAGCAGTCTCCAGGCCCTGGAAAGGGCAGATATTAAAATTATTAGAAATATAATGGATGCCAACAATGGCTGATAATTTGAATAAGGGCTGAAATTTTGTAAGGTTTGAGAGAATTTTAAGATATGAGAGAAAAGAGAAATACATGTTGCTTTGGGAAAGGAAATTGTACAACTGTATGAAGTATGTGCACATTTTTGTGTGGGGGAGGGTAGGTGAGTAAGGGGTAAATGGAAGGAGACAAATGAATATAACATTATTATGATGATGATGATGATGATTTCAGTGCATTGATTATAGAAGTCTGCAAACTCTTTGCTAATAACCTTGAATCAATGTCATTTAAAGAGTCATTGCTTCCAAGTAAAAGATAATAATGATCTGAATTAGTATAGTGCTTTTCATTTAATATGTAGTTAATGATCACCTAATATGTGACAGATATGTTTTTCTAGTTGGAGAGACAGCATAGGAAAAGTATGCACTCCTTGTTCTTATAGAAAGTTCTATTTGAAGATACAAATAATAATCATGTAAACATATAAATACATAATTACAGAGTTATTAACGCAATGAAGAAAATAAACAAGATGGTAAGATCATGACTCAGTCTACTACTATTTATATAGAAAGATCAAAGAAAACATATGTAAAGAGTGACATTTAATAAGATACAAAAGTAATTAGAAAAAACTAGTCATTCCAATATCTTAGAGAAAATTTTTCAAGCAGAGGAAATCCTTGGTTCAAAAGCATCAAGGCAGAAACTAGCTGAGTATATTTGTGGGGCAAAGAGAAGGGCAATATGTCCTAATGGGTAGAAGATGCAAAATTGTTACAGAAGTGGAGGAGACCCAGGCATTATACTATAGTGTCATGTTGGATGTAATATGATGTTTGGTTTGCTATAGCTGCTGGAATGCAATATACCAGAAATGGGTTGGTTTTTTCAATGGGGATTTATTGTTACAAATTTACAGCTTAAGGCCATGAAAATGTCCAAATCAATGCATCAACAAGAGAATATCTTCACTTAAGAAAGGCCAATTGCATCTGAGGTTTCTTTGTCACGTGGGAAGGCACATGGCGACATCTGCTGTTCTTTCCCGGGTTTTGTTTCCAAATGAATGTCTCAGCTTCTGGCATCTCCTGGTGCATTTTCTTTATGCATCTCCAAATGGCTGTGTTCTCTCCAAAATTCCCCTCTCTTAAAGGACTCCAGTAAGCAGATTAAGACCCACCTTGAATGAGTAGGGTCATAGCTCCACAGAAACAACCTAATCAAAGGTCTTACTTAACAGTAGGTCTGCTCCTTTAAGATTGGATTAAAAGAACATGGCTTTTATGGGGTACATAACAGTTTCAAACCAGCACATATGCTGTTAGTATTTTTTTGTAATTCAATGAGAATGCATACCAGAATTTTAAAACAGGCAAGTAATATGGCAGTGGGTTTAAAGAAAAGCAAGTGGATTTTAAACCTATTTTGGAGATAGAATTGACAGGATATGTGTTTAATTGGATAAAGTTATGAAAGAAAAGAAGCTTTTAATAATGACTAAAAAAACTCTGACTTCGTGTAGCAGATGGCATCATAATTTACTGCAGTAGGGAATACAGGAGAAAGAGAAGAGGATTGGAGAAATAACGGAAGGTGATGAGCTTCATTTGGGCACCCATGAGACATCCAATTATAGTGTTCAGTTAGCTTTGAATATGGAGTGAAAGAGAAAGTCAAGAAAAGTGAAAAGACCCTCCAAACACTGGGTATTAATAATGCATAGTTTGTAGAGGCAGATTCCTTTTTTATGCCCACATATAGTCAATGCAGACAGTTTTGGAAAGGTTTAGTTATTTATGGATTCACTTTAGTTATTTATTCTTAAATAGAATAGCAATGACTTTTTAAAAATCCCATACCATCTAGCCCTTGTATTCAACATACTTATCAACTTTCTTCAAAATTTATTTAGTTTTGATAATATATGTGTAATTTAACTTCAACAAAAATTAAGGCTTCAACTATTGACCTGTTTTAATTAATACAATTTTTAAAATTCAAAAACTACTTAAAGTAATATTGATGACAAACAAGCGTTCTCTGTGTAACCAAAGTATTGAAATAATTATGCAGCTTCTCATTTACCTAATTATTAGATTGGCATGATATCCAGACTCTACAAATACTTAATTAAATAAATCACATGGCCATATGTCCTAGAAGACTAGAAAAGAATACTGGTTTCAAATGTTGTACCCTATTTGATTTTACATTTGTCCTAGTCTTTTCACTTTTACCATAGTGTTAAAATTACTTGTCATGTTAGAAAAAATAATAATAATAGGTTTAGGAGACCTTCACTTTGTACTTCAAGCTTCTGCCAATGTGTCATTTAGTAACACATGAGATCCAAGTATAAATATGGGGTTAAATATGAAAGCTGATCATTGATAGCATGCCTCTCTTTTTAAGATCCTTTACAGATGCAATGAAAATAAATTTGCATATCTTTAAGAATAACATGGAGAGTACTCTTGATAAAAGCAAATGTTGTCATCTATGAGGGCCTAGAAACTCCTAATTCATTCAGATAGAGTGCATTAGTGGGTGTACAGCTTGAAGATGTATGTACCCCTGAAAAGATCATGTTCTTAAGTTTGATTCATTCCAGTGGGCATAAACCTGTTGTGGGTGTGGATCCATTGTAAGTAGGTTCTTAAATTGAAATAGGACCCACCTCATGCAAGGTGAGTCTTAATCCTCTTATTGGACTCCTTTATCAGAGATGAAATTCAGAAAAAAAAAGCCTTGGAGAAGCTAAGACACAGAGTAGCTTAGAAAAGGACACACAGAAGCTAAGAGAAAGAAGCTAAAAGAAACATGCAGAAGCTCAGAAAGGATACCACTGAAACCAGAAGCTGGAAGCAATGAAACCCAGGAGCAAAGGATTAGCAGACATACCTTGTGCCTTCCCACGTCTTAAAGGAGCTAAGGATGCCATCAACCTGTCTTCAAAGTCCAGATGTCATTCTGTTTATGATTTGGACATTTTCATAGCCTCAGAATTATAAACCTGCAAGTTAATAAATCTCTATTATGAAAGGTAACCCATTTCTCTTATATTGCATTTTGTCACTTTTAGCAAGCTAACCGAGTGCAAGAGTATAAGATACTGCTACAACGGATGGCCACTTGTGAGACCATTTCATCCTTGGCCCATGCCACTGAACATGAAGCTGAACATGAACATGAATTATCAGGCTATCTGTTAATGGGGTCAATAGCAAATGTAGAAAAATATAGATTAGGTTTATTTCAAAAAATGTATAAGAAATATTAGCCAAGTAACTATTGTTAATTACATAAAAAGTGATCTGAACATTATTTCCACAATGATTTCTAGGGTGTAAATATATAAATATTCTCTTTTTTTTTCAATTTTTCTAAAAATATTGCCATAAAACTCTTGGCAACAAAGAGATAAAAACAAATTCAAAGTGCATTTGAAATGAAAAATTAAGTACTGAAATTTTATTTCTAAAGACAGCTTATGATGTATGAATAACATGCTAAAAATACTATCAAACTATATCATCCAACATGGATACCTTCAGGGACATCCTTAATCACCTGGAAACAAGATCACATCTGTTGAAAAAGCATTAGTATCTGCTTCAAAAGTTGGTAGTTATTTCACAATGTGTCCAATGATGACTTAATCAGTTCAATTTTAAGAGTTATGTTTATGTGTATCACTCTATGAAACATGACTTTTCACTTAGATCAAATGATTCTTTTGAAATTATTTTGCTCATTTATTTGTGCATGTGTGAAAAAGTGGTATAATACATGTGAATTTATTGGCTTCATTAGCAGAAGCAGACATTTATAAAGAACTTTCATATTCCTAATATTATATTTTTTGAACAATGTCATTTAAATCAATTCCAACAATGCTTGAAATTTTCACCCAATTCATGAAATCAAAGTAAAGTAAAACTTTTGGAAGTCCTATCTAGCAAAAGCGAGGCATAAAATCATTTGGGATGATTAATTTCAATTCATTTGGAAAATTCATTGTCGAACAAATTATTTGTCTTTCCAATAATAATACAAATAAAAATTTGGTTTAGCACAGCATCTTGATAAACACATTTCTTAGTAAATTAGAAAACTATGGAGGTAAAATACATTGGCAATTGTTTATTATAGATATATAATGAACATTTCATCTAAACAATGTGTAATATTAAAAGAGAGGTGAAAGTTACCAAAATTTAAAATATTTCATATATATAAATATAAAGTGTAATTATTCTATGAAATGTTGCAATGAATTTCTGCATATCAAAACATGTTTTTTCTCTGCTGCTAATTTCCCAATTTGCTACTTGAAAATGATTGCATATTTGAGAACTATTTTGTAACTCCCTAAATCTATTACAATGGTATTGAATTAGTTGAAGATCTTTAACCAATTAATTGAAGATCTTTAATCAATGTAGACAACAAGCAGAAAAAAAACATTTATGATTTTGGTTAACACTCAAAATGGAAAACACTGACATTCATTCCTACAAAATAATGAAGTAAACAAATTAAATGGTAAGAGTTCAAATGATGTAATTAAAAAATTCTATCACTGGGCTTTGTTCTCTCTGTCTTCAGGAAAAAAATATTTGATAGAGCTCCTATTTTTAATTAACATTTAAAAATTGCAATAAATTAAGTTGAGAAAACTATGATATCACAGTATCTAAATTTGACAAAACTTAGATCACAAGCATGTTTTTGCAAAAATATTTACATGTAACATCCATTTTGTTTTTCCTCTTTATACACCACAACCATCAGTGCTCTTTTTCACCATGTGACCTGGAGTACATAGAGAGTGAGGGATATGCATTCCATTTTGAGATCCACATAAAAGAGAACAATGTTATTTATTTTGCTGCATCTGGGATTCTCAAAAATTTGACTTAATACATTGTGAAGAGAAAAGGAAATAAAAACCTATTTTCCAGATCTGGGGCAAGATTTCACTTCAAGTCCAATTTCTGTCTATAAAATTCATATCTATTGTTCTAGTTTGCTAGCTTCTGTAATTCAATATACCAGAAACAGAATGACTTTTAAAAGGGAGGATTTAATGAGTTGCAAGTTTACAGGTCTAAGGCCGAGAAAATGTCCCAATTACAAGAAGTCTATAGAAATGTCCAATCAAAGGCATCCAGAGAAAGATACCTTGGTTCAAGAAAGCCAAAGGCACTCAGGGTCTCTCTCTCAAGTGAGAATGCATGTGGTGAACACAGTCAGGGCTTCTCTCTCAGCTGGAGGGGCACATGGCAAACACATCATCATCTGCTAGCTTACTCTCCTGGCTTCTGGTTTCATGAAGCTCCCCAGGAGGCATTTTCCTTCTTCATCTCCAAAGGTTACTGGCTGGTGGACTCCCTGCTTTGTGGTGCTGCAGTATTCCCTGCCCTCTCTGAATCTCTTTCTCCAAAATGTTACCTCTTTTATAGGACTTCAGTAACTAATCAAGACCCACCCAAATGGGTGGAGACATGTCGTCCCTTAATCCAGTTTAACAATCACTCTTGACTAAATCACATCATCCAGGGAGATGATCTCATTACAGTTTCAAACATACAGCATTGAGTAGAGGTTATTCTACCTTTATGAAATGGGATTTATATTAAAACTTGGCTTTTCTTAGGGGGCATACTTCCTTTCAAACCAGCACATCTATATATCCAGTTTTTTAAAAACCAATCATTCACACTATGTCTGCTATTAGATATTACTTACAAAAATACAAAAAATATTTGCAATCTTAGGGTAAATGTGATATTTAGGAGGAAGTGTCATTTTGGCTCACGTTCACAGTGAATCTATCACGCTAATGTATATTCACAGGGGTCAGGGTAAAATTTCCCAGCAGAGAAAACCAATGATACTCTAATAGATCTCCTCAAGGGCCAGAGGGCAGCCTGTGGAAAAGATCTTTTCTGTATAAAATTATCACCATGGTCCTATATCATCAATATCATCAAGCTTGCTTTGCTATTTAACCATGTTTCAGTGGCTTAGGAAATTGGTGAACTCAACATTTCCAGAAGAGGAATAAGTGTGCTTGGATATAGACTATTAAAGAAAGATGATTAGAGTATTCTCTGGAGCACAAACACTTAGTGTTATATAAATATACTCAATTAGATGAATAATGCTGCCAGTGATAATAATGATGACAGTACAAATCCACAAAATATGTAATGATGACTAAGGAATTTACCAATCTCTGAGAATGTCTACCAGATTATCAATAACATTGAAATGTTAAAAAATCTGTGCAATATTATATCCCAGTGATATTAAATTAACTGTAGAACATTTTTTGAAAATCAAAAATGGAAATAAATATCATTTTATAAGTTTTCACTCCATCCACCCATCTTTATTTTATTTTCTTACAAAAATGTATATGCTAATAGGTTCATTTAGAGCATAAATATTAAAAATTAAGTCAAAACACTTTAATTTCTGAATCTAATTTTTAATAAAAGCAACTTGATGTGAGATTACAACTTCACTTCTTATAATTTTAGTACCTGGTTCTCTTATCTGGCTTAATCTATAGTAAGTCATTATTGCTTAAGTAGTTGGGGCTGATTAACCAAATTGAACTATAGAAACAACATCTACCTTGTAATAATAGGTGGGGGATGTATCACCCTTTAATTTTCTCCTATTTTTGGAGTGTTAATTGAATCATTTGCCTCTACTTATTTACTAATATCCAACACACGATATAGTCTCATTAAAAAAAAAAAAGAAAGCAATGGAAAGAATATATTTATCTAAATATATGACTGAGCTCTGATTAGAATATTTATCATTCCACATGCATGCAGAGTAACTGCAACCTAGAGTGGAAAATACAAGTCATTATTACTCCACATTTCATTATAAGGAAATTTGATATGAGTAAAAAGCAGCACAGATGCTTCCATTATTTTCAATCCTCTTGGTGTTTATGATCAGGGAAATTGGCCAACATTTAAACACTTCTCCAATCCCAAATGCCCAACCACACTTCCTTCTCAGGCTGTATTAAACCAGATTCTCTAAGATGAGAAAATTAAAAAAAAAAGTTTTTCCTATTAAATAGTAGCAATAAAAGAGAAAAAGAACAAAATCACCTGAGATTGAAGAATTGCAGTTATTTCTTTGAAAGGATCATTTAAAAGTGTTCCTTCTAAGACACAATTACACTTTATAATTACATCCCTACAATAACATTTGATAATTATATTCCTGCTTGGTCAAAAATAGTAACTTATTGATTCAAACAATGAACTCAAGCACTAGAAAGTAAAGAAAGTACTTGAAAATGTATGGTGTTACGAACTTTCATTCTTGTTTAAAGGAAAATATTATTTACCATTTTCGCATAAACAGTAATAATACAAATGGATAGAGAAAATTCCTGTTGAAAAGTGATGGAACTCCAATTCAGGTTTATAAATTCTTCGAACTCCTTATGTTAGAAAAGCCCGGGAAGTGGATGTCAATCTGATAGAGAGAAAAAAAGACCATGTCTGCCATGGCAAATAGTTTACCATCTCTGGACATTTATATAGGTGTGTATGAATATGCTATTTATAGAATACTTCCCTTGAGTTAAGAAGGGTGCTATGCATTTTATATATGTGTATTTTTTCATATTATTTTCATGAAAATTTTATTAATTATTCCTGTTTTATAGATAATTGAGATTCAGAGCAGTCAAAATACTTTTCTCAAGATCAAATAACAAGCAAATGGCCATCAGGATGTGAAATTTCTATGTCTAGCATCAAAGCCCATGTTTTTAACAATTATGTAACATTGCATAAATTTATTTAAAAATATCTGTTTATAATTAAAAGTACAACTACTTTGTGTTCAATAATTATTATTCATTATTCTACAAAGAAATACTGGATGAAAGAAAGCATAGCTTCAGGAGTGTGCTGGTTTGAAAGGATGCATGTACCCTAGAAAAGCCTTGTTTTAATCCTAATCTATTTTGTAAAGGCAGCCGTTTCTTCTAATCCCTATTCAATACTATGTGTTTGAAACTGCAATTAGGTCATCTCTCTGGAGATGTGACTCAATCAAGAGTGGTTGTTAAACTGGATTAGGTGATGACATGTCTCTGCCCATTTGGGTGGGTCTTGATTGGTTTACTGGAGTCTTATAAGAGAAGAAACACTTTGGAGAATGAGATTCAGAAAGAGCAGAGCAGAATGACTTAGCCACGAGAAGCAGAGTCCACCAGCCAGCAACTTTGAAGATGAAGAAGCTCCTGGGGAGCTTCATGAAACAAGAAGCCAGGAGAGGAAGCTAGCAGATGACGCTCTCTTAGCAATGTGCCCTTCCAGATGAGAGAGAAACCCTGACAATGTTCACCATGTGCTTTTCCAGATGAGACAGAAAATCTGTATTTGCCATGTGCCCTTCCACTTGAGAGAGAAACCCTGAATTTCATCAGCCTTCTTGAATCAAGGTATCCTTCCCTGGATGCCTTAGATTGGACATTTCTATAGACTTGTTTTAATTGGGACATTTTCTTTGCCTTAGAACTGTGAACTAGCAGCTCATTAAATTCCCTTTTTAAAAAACCATTCTGTTTCTGGTATATTGCATTCTGGCAGCTAGCAAACTAGAACAAGGAGTTTTAGTATTTTCACCAGTAATCCTCCAATGTAACCCTTCAGTTATAAATTATAACCATGAGACTGTTTCACATGAGTGTTTTGGTTTTCTTGGCTACTCAAGCAAATGCTTGAGTCCAGCAATGGGTCAGCTTAAACAATGGGAAGTAATTTGCATACAGTTTTGAGACTAAAGGAACATCCAAATCAAATCATTATCAGGACAATGCTTTCTCCCAGAAGACTGTGGTATTCTGGGGTTGGCTGCTGGCAATTTGGGTTTTAACTTATCACATGCAAGGCACATAGTGGCATCCCCTCATCTCTCACTTCTGTTCTGGAATGTTCAGCTTCTGGCAACTCACTCTGTGGCTTTCTGTATATCTGAATTTCATTCCATTTGTAATGTACTCCAATAACATGATTAAGACTCATCCAGTTTAAGGTGGGTCACAGCTTTTTAAACTGAAATAACCTCTTCAAAGTTCCTATTTACAATTGGTTCATACCCACAAGAATAGATTAGATTTAATAATATGTTTTTCTGGGGTACATAAAGTTTCAAATCACTATACTCCAAATTCTGGTCTCCAAAAGACATGTTTTTTCTACCTGTAAACCACATTTATTCAGTCACAGCATCCCAAAAGCCTTAAGCCATTTCAGAAAACATGCTAAGTACAAAGTCTTGTCAAAATTGGTTGTGACTGTGCTTTGGCCTAAGGAAGTATTCCCCTCTGTTTGTGGACCTATGAAATGAACATAACAAGTTATCTGCTTCAAATATACAATGGAGGAACAAAGATAGGATAAACATTCCCATTCCCACATGGAGAAGTTGGAAGGGAAGCGGGGTCATGGGTCCCAAACAATTCTGAAACCATGTAGGACTTGCTCCATTAGATTTCAAGGTCTGGGAATCACCTGTAGAATATTTTGTCTTCTAGTCCTGATGAAGCAGTTGTCCCCACATCTCCCAAGTCCTTGTTCATTGGGCTTGCTTTCCCCAGACACTGGGGTGAAGTCCCCACACTCTCCAATCACTGGGGTGGCAACCAAGGTATTCTCTTCATGATTGCCTAGCACAGGTCCAACCATCTGAAGGCACCTGGGTGGAAACACTCTTCTGAATAACTGGATAGGAAGCCCACTCTCTCCAAACTCTAAGGCAGACTTGCCCTTCCCACCCACATAGTGGGCCTCTTCTCTTTGCCTGAGGAGATATCTTCCATCCAGACCTCAGCTTCCATGGTTCTGCCCTTTGAGTGAGGCATCATTCAGTTTGTCCTTTTTCTGTCCCTTGTAGTAGAGAGTGCCTGTGGTTCTATTCATAAAAATTATGCAGAAAAATATATTGGCTTGTGCTTAATTCATAGGAGTCCAACTCATCAGATCTTATTGCAAAATTTGCAGACATTATTGAATATTATGATATTTTTAAGGAAAAGAATCGGTTGATGTGACTATGGGGATAGGGAAGTCCAAATTCCATGAAACAGGTTGCAAACTTGAAACTCTGATGAAGGCTTTTGATGAATTCCCCAGGAGAAGCTGGTGGGCTGAAGTATAGATATGGAAGTTCTCTTTCTGGCAGCTGAAATCATCACTTCTTCTTCTAAGATCTTTACCTCATTGGCTGAGACATCTCAGTGTTGGAGACATTCTTCTCAGTTGATTGTAGATATAATTAGTCACAGATGCAATCAACTGACCAATAATTTGAATCCATGAAATATCCCCACAGGTATAGTCATGCCAGTGCTTGCTTGGCCAAATAACTGGACACCATCACCTGGCCAAGTTAACACATGAAGTTAACCATCACAATGAGTGAAGAAAAATTGCATTTTCCCTCATTTTGCAACTTAGAGAATTTATTAGAATTTGGCCTTGGGAATTAGATATGGGTTAAAACATTTACTTAACCCAATAGTAACTATAGGCTTGTACAAGCCACCTATTCTTTATGAGACTCACTTTCCTCTTCTGTAATTGAAGACTCCAAATGCATGATAGGGCAATTGTGTGTGCTAAATGAGGCAATGTTCCATGCCTATCTCAGTGTCCAGCATTCCATGAGCATGAATCTTGCATGTCTGTAATTCTGCAGTATCCTGTGCTAATATTCCGCTATTTCAGACTTCCCAACACTTGGCCCCGCTTCTCAGAGAAGCTGTATTAATCACTCTTTTACAAAGGAATAACCAAAATATTGGATCTGAAGTGGTGTCAGCTATCAGAGAAGAAGCTGGCTCCTTGGTAAGTGAGCTGGCAACTCCTTTGTGACTAAAAGTTAAATAAATAATTCAGCCAGTTGGACTTTTCCTTACCTGGGAGCATGATGCAAATTGACTGATCAATAAAAACGCTGATTACAGAAGGCTTAGGGAAGCAAGAATAAAAGGTCAGGTGGGGAGACAAATAGTGACAATGAAAACAAATTAGTGAGAAAAGCCTATCCGTAGAACTGATTTGATTCTCCTGGTTTTCTACTTCTAGTACCTCTAACATTTATACCTGTGACATAAAATCTAATAACCTTAAAGCAGACAAAGTGAATCTCTACTCATTATAATTTTGTGAAACCTATCAGCAAGATGTGCTAGGATCTGTGTTTCAACTAGCCCCCAGTGGTGATTTGAAAATGTCTACAGCATCAGAGTAGGCTAAGAGGCATAAATGACCTTCAGCCCATGAACAAATACCAGAAGGCTAGGATCTGGGATAGTAAGGCAGTTGTCTTTTTTGATAATTTAAGATCTAGCCACTGACATCCTTAAGTCAGGCTTTGGTGGATGTTGTGGTGGCGGGGTTTTTTTGTAGATAATGCTTTATTGAACTCGTAAGGGAATATGATATATAAGGATGACAGGGAAGCTAACCTATTAATTCTACTTTGGACATTTTAGAGAGGGAGAAGAACAAATTCATACCTCAGGTTATCTAACAAGAAATCGACAAAGAGGTACAGGCTGCTTTGGGACCTTGTTACTGGAAATACTAGACATTATTAAGAAATAAAAAAAGGCCAAAGTTGATATGGCAGAAAACTGATTTCAAGGTTTATTGGATGCACAAGATAGTTAGGCTCCTATGGCTGATATTCAAATCTTAATTAATAAGATTTAATTAATAGTATCATTTTAGTTAGGAAACCCTCCCCTGCCCCACTCAGTTGATTAATTAGTGCTCTTTAATTTCCTCAGAAGAAAGCTTACCAAACCCAGGATTCAACAAATATCACTTCCTTTCATTTCCTACAATTCAGTATTGAAAAAAAAAATACAGAATACATCTTTCTACTTATGTACCATCTTTTGCTCTTTAATAATTATAAGTAAGTTTTACATTTTAATATACCCGTTTATACCAAATTAAATTTACTTTTGATGATATTATTCATGTGTTCATATCTTTATTCAGCTAATAATTCTAATTATCCAGACTTTTGGACTGTTTCAGAGAAAAAGACATTTCTCTAGATCTAAAGAGACAGTATAAATTAGAAAGGCTGGCGAGCAAAAGGACAATTGTAATACTGAAACAAAATGCTAGTTCAGTTCTGTGGAAACAGAAAGAGGAGCAAATGACTCTGAATGAAAAAGGTAAACTTTATGCTAGATTATTTAATATCTTAGAAAAGATATTCAAATGTATTTGCATTAGATTAACAGCATTTGATCATACATTTCTCAATCCTATAATATTTTCTCTCATAAGCAGCCTTAAAATTTCTAGTTAGATAAATTGAGTTGTAGAAGAATTCTGGATTGTGCTTAGAAAATAATTTATTTTTTAACCATTTTAGGAAATGAACTAATGGTAATGGTGGAATCGTATAATTAGAAAATAATTTATTTTTTAACCATTTTAGGAAATGAACTAATGGTAATGGTGGAATCGTATAACTTAATAAGCAAACCTTGTTTATAAAGGCAAAAAGCAAGGCATATTATGAAGATGAAAACTTCATATTTTCTTTATCCATTATTCTAAAACACTCTGCAAGAGGTCTTGTTCACATCTACCCAGGACTGGAGAGAAAAACGAGACACTCTATGTTTCTATAGCACTAGCACAAATAAGCCAGTTAATAAACAGACAACAAGCAAATATCGTCATGTTGGGGAAAGAGCTCGACATTGTAGTATTTTCCTTGAATGGGATTCCACCTGTTTTAGGACACTTTATAAAACAGGAAAAAAAAATTAAGAGTGCTCTCATTTTGAGGCTACAAAAGTGGATTAGTACTTCAATCTTGTCTATTTCTCCTTTCTTAGGGATCATTAAAGACATGTAAGATGCTTTTAACTCTTTCAGATTAGAAGAAAATGTGAAAATATGCATAAAGGCTTAAAAATCAAATCTTCCTAAACATATTTGATTTTTGATTCATCAATTGTTAGTTTTTAAAAATGAGGTAAAGTTATATTGTTTCTGCCTCTTAGCAGAAAAAGAAAATACCCCTCCATTTGTTTGGGAAATATATATTTTCTACGTTTTTAATTAATTTTAGAAACTGTGTTTAGATCAAAAAACTTCTTCTGACATAATATAAACTTACAGAGAAATATGACTTATACTAGCAATCAGATGTTTATTCATATTTCAAAAATATTTCTAATTTTTAAAAGTTACTCACATATAACTGTCACTATCTTTAAAAATTGTTACCAGATATGTCTGTAACTTAATATAGAATTTATAGATATAGAAAACTGATTTTTTAAAAGGTTGACAACTATTAAATCAAGGCCTAAAACAATGATGAAATTCAGAAGCCTTTGTCCTAACAACCTAAATCTATAACTTTATAGATTACTTTACTCAACACTTGGTGTAAATCAATATTAAGAATAGTAGTATTAACACATTGAGTAGTCCTTTTATAAAGTACCTCTCAATATTTTGCTTTACAAAGTCACATATGTTTTTGCCTTTTGTTCTTCTTAGTGTAAAAGTCTACCTCCACTATGATTTTGCTCTTTTGACAGTAAAGCAATTTTACTGTCAAAATTGTTTTGACAATTATGAGTGTAATTTTGATCTGGTGACATTTACATGGTCTAAGTTTCACGATAAAGACAATGTTGTTTCTAAGTCTGGTTGAAGTTAACTAATGAGATTACAAAAATAATTAACAATGCTGTGACAGGAAATAGGAAATAGAGTAAATGTTTCCTGGAACTCCTTTCTCCTGTTCTCCAAGAAAGGGTCAAGGTACAATCTGTCTAGGAGCAATCTTGCTGTGAAACAGGTATATTCTATTCATGTTTTCCCACCCTCTGTTCCCTTTCCATTTACAACTGCTTATGTTGGGGAAAGTTTTCAGAGATGGTGCATACACACCAAAATCTTCTGAATTTGCCCTTACCTAATGTGGAAGAGCATGATAGATTTTTTAAAATTGTTTTACTGTCAAAAGAGCAAAATCATAGTGGAGGTAGACTTTTACACTAAGAAGAACAAAAGGCAAAAACATACGTGACTTTGTAAAGCAAAATATTGAGAGGTACTTTATAAAAGGACTACTCAATGTGTTAATACTATTATTCTTAATATTGATTTACACCAAGGGCTGAATAAAGTAATCGGTTTTTAAACAGTGAGTAAAACATCATTAATAAAAACAGGAAAGTAAATATCCAAAATATCTCTTTGAATAAAATAAACACAGTATTGTTGAACCAATAAAAATAAACCATCTGCATTGAGATATAGTTCCAGTTTAAATAAAACTGGTTTGGTTTTGGTTTGATTTCATGATTTGTAAATAAAAATTTGAAGCCCATCTCTTTTATGAAAGTAGAGAAAATAATACATAGATTATAAAGTTTTGAAAGGTTTGTAATATCAGTTATCCTTTATATTCTACATTAAATAGTGAAATATTTCACAAATTATAATTACAAAAGCTTTTGTGTTATTTTTAACATTAGTAAATATAGTACTCAATTTGGATTTAAGAAAGTACACATAGAAAAGCAGACAAAAATAAATAAATATGGAAAGAAGGGGCATGGGATGTTTTTGGGTGTTCTTTTTTACATTATTTTTACTTTTATTCTTATTTTAATTTTTTTTTTGGAGAAATGCAAATGTTCAAAAATCAATTATGGTAATGAATGCACAGCAATATTAGGATACTGTGAACTACGGATTATACAATTTGGATGATTATATGGTATGTAAATGCATCATATATCAATAAAATTGCATTAAATAAAAGAAAGTATGCATGTTTTCATAATGCTACTGGATAAATCTGTGTTGCCGCCTTATATTCTTCCTGGGGTTCTATAGTAGATGGCAAATTGCTGGCATTTATTTATTCTAAATTTTTCTAAGAAAACATCCTGAAAAAAATGTACTCCTGCTTAAAAATGCAGTTTGGTACCCTAAAAATTGCATTTTGTAAAATTTTGAGTGTTAAGGGAAGACACAGGGCTTCACCTGCTGTAGGCACGGCAGTTGTTTCATGCAACTATACATCACACCACAAATCTCAGAATCTCAAGAGGTTAAAGAACCCAAAATTTCTGCTAAGTCTACAACCAAACCAAAATTACCTAAGAAAATTCTCAAAATAAATGGCTATGCATCTTTTCTGGCCCAAGATCCATTCTCAGCAAATTCCTTCAAATCTTCCACTATTTTTGCAAAAATACCCATTAATTACTGCACTATCTAAAACACAGCTGCACAAAGAAGCCAATGTATCTCTTGCAGACCTTGAGATAGTCACTTTTATTTTTTCTAAACCCATCCACCATAAAACCCATCAAGAGATGTGTAAATGATGTTATTCTACCTTACCACAGTTTCCAAAAAGCTGGTATGGTCTCCTTACTCTTCCTCTGTCTTTAATTCTTCCAATGTAGTGATCTCAAAGTTCTTTACAATAACATGGAGCCTAGATATGCATGTAAGCAGTCACTCTCTCTTCACAAGAAACATTTAGACCCCTTTCATCTTCTGTCCTTAAGACATTTGTAGGCAATAATTGACCACTGTGCTGTGCTTCTATTCTGTGACTACTCTGAGATTGGATTATTGGTTTCTCTGAATTTATCTGGATCATTCGAGTGTATATATTTGAAATTATATATATATATATATATATATATATATATATATATATAACATTCATGAACTCATGACTCTAATTTTAAATTTAAAAAGCTAATATACCAATACGTGTCTAGCAACCCCTCACTTTCAACTATACTCTCCAGAAACATGGACTTGCTTTTAGTTTGTCTATAGAAGTTGAATGTTGTTTAGTTATGTCCTTCCCAATTGTGTTCCCTTTCCTTCCGAACACACTAGTTGCCAATTACTCTTCATCTGAAGATAACTATTATATTTTAAAACCAGTCCCATCATCTAGGAAAACTTTTCCTTTCCTTTTCTTTCTTTTTTCTATTTCCTTCTCCTTAATCTTCTCCTTCTCTTCTTTTTCCTTCTTCTTCCAAACATTGTAAAGTGAATCTATTCTTAAGATCTGTTGCATGACAACTTTATATTTTCAGCGTCTAGCACATTAAATAAACTGATCCTTAATTACAAACTGCATGAAAGCCTATGCAATAGGTTTTGTTATTCAGAGTGCATGGAAGAAGAAATCCAAGGAGAAAGAAAATAGATAAAAATATGTTCCAGATAATTTTGATTTGCTACCTACCCATGAAAAAATGCCCACTTCTTCCTTATACTCATTCTTCCAGTTATCCATGGCAATATTCTGTACCCCTGGTAATAAAAACATATTGGCTCTATAAGTCAGTCATGGCACCCCACACTCTCTTGTTCATAATTAGTTTAAGGTAGACATGCAATCTACTTTTGATTTTTCAGTCTAAAAAGAAAGTGGCGGGTGGAGACATTCAGGAAACTTTATCCTCCCCGAGGAAAAAAAGTTACATAAGGCCAAATAGCCTTTGTCTCTTTTGTATTTGGGGTACTGTAACATGAGGAAATGATACTCAGAAATTCTACTGTTTTCTTGCAACCAAATGGGGCAGACAATAAATACAGCAGATAAATGAATCTATAGGCCTAATTAGTTCAGTGGATTTATCAGACCTGAAAATTTCCACAGATGGAAATATACATTACTTACTATTATTTTTAACTTACTTTAAACTTCTGTCAGATATTTGTTTCTTACCATTAAAAGGATCCTGATTCAGAAAAACTGATGAGCATGTGTGTTTTGGTTTGCTAACACTGCTGGAATGCAATATTATTAAGTTACAATTACAGTTCTAAGACCATGAAAATGTTCAAATGAAGGCACAAATAAGAAGCTAACTTCATTCCAGAAAGGCTGATTTTGTCCCAGATTTCTTCGTCACATGGGAATGCCCTTTGTTCCCTGGTTTTATTGCTTTCAGCTTCTAGTTCCAGTGGCCTCTTCTCTGTCTGTCTTCAAGTGTCTATATCTGGTTTCATCTCTCTGCTCAGTGTGCCAGCTGTCTTGAAGACTTTAGTAAACTAATCCACCTTGAATGGGGAGGGTCACATCTCCATGGAAACAACCTAATCAAAGACCCCCCCCCCCCGCCAATAAGTCTGCATTCATAAGATTGGCTTTTAGGGGTACATAACATTTCAAACCAGCATAATGATTATTCACCTTCAGAAATGCAGAAGAGACATTCACTGAGATTCTCTCTTATCTGCCACTCAGAAGCAAAATCTTGGTACTGGAATCCTGTGGTACAGATTCTCTCAGATGTTATTTTACCCATTTCTCCTTTGATACACAGATCTCTGTGTATCTCTGATCAAAGATATTAAATTCTCTGAGATAAAGTGGTACAGAGCAAGCCCCTGAATCCTAGATATTAAACTGTTAGAAGAGTAATGACAAATGGACCAGATAAAACAACAAATGAACCACTGTGTTAAGAACTATAGTTTTTTTTAAATTTATTATTTATCTCCAGAAGGGGTCAATTATCTTAATATCTATGATGAAAAACAGTTTTATCCACTTGAAATAATTCCATTTCTCTTGGGCATCAAGTATTAATATAAATCATCTCTTTACCATCCCTCCACTCACATCTTAAGGCTTTCTCCAATTCCTCCAAATAAAAAAAACAACAAAGACAAACAAACAAACATAACAAAACAAAAAAACTTAGCTCCTTATCAAAGAGAGAGCTCACTTAGCATAAGACATAAGAAATGCTTCCCCCACCATGCAGACAGTACTCAAAAATGAGTGCATGGGCAGGTGGACAGGTTTGAATCTATTATGAATGTGATATTTTTAGCTTCCTACAGAATGAAACTTGCAAACTAACACACCCAGAAAATTGCATGAGGTAAGTGTTTGAATTTATATTTGATTTCCAGGGTAGAAATGGCTCAGTGGAGAGTCTAGGGAGTTTATCAATGAGACCTTAAACTCTCCACACCTTAATTATTCCATCCATAAAATTCAAATAAAATCTTCTTTATGATAGTGCTATGATAATTGGAATGCAATACATTCAAATAATAAAATCTTACTGTTAAAAAGCACAGAATATCTAACTTGAGCAGATACAGCTAAATATAACTCAGATATGGTGGAAAAAATGAAAGGTTTTTGAATGCCCAGTTCGTCTCTGAAACACCTTGCAGGGAAAAAATTAATTCCATTTTATCAGGACATTGAGAATTAACAATTAGAGACCCCATTTCTAAATTACTAATTACCCATTGCATTAGATAACTCAATGCATTTTACGTTAATCTTTGCCCTTCACGTAAGCCAAATCAGACTGCTTAAGCTCATGCCAAAGTTTTATCTACACACTGGAGAATAATGATGGTTTAAAGAAGTGATTAAATCAGTATAATAACTCATTGTCATTTAAATATCTTGTATTTATCATTCAAGGCTAATATTACATAGATAGCTTATTCTTTCCCAAAAGCCATAGGTTTTTACTGGGTGAAGCTGTTACAGGAAAACATCTTTGCATATTTGCTTAATTTCAACTCTACAATTGTAGACAGTGTCATCAGTCACATCTAGCATTAGATTAAAAGAATACTGTCAGGTAGAGAAGAAAGTTTAGGCTAAAAAATCATATTATATGATTGAATGTATGATGCGCTGACAGGAATTCAGGCCTCCACATACAAATCTCATCTATCTGCAGCACTGAATCCTATACGCTGTCCATGATATTGAATGCAACAATCACCAGCAATGGGGATAGTGGCATTTGATTTTTAAATTGTTGCAAATTATACATTCTGAACTGAAATTTATTACATATAAGAATTAATTTTATCAACCTGTATTAGTTACATATAAATCAATAAATTAAGTTGTTTCTTACCTATCATAAAATTTAGGTATGAATAATAGATATTGAGAGTCTCCCTTTAGCTAAAATGAAGCCGGGATATGATTATTTCTGATTTAAGAGATAGAAGTAATCTTTTATTAAAGTTGTGCATAACACACACCTAACCAGAGGTTGGGTGGGTAATAGATTTTTATAGCTGTTTTCAATACACTACAGACCTAGCCTTAATTATTGTCTTACATTCTAATGTTCACATTTTCCTACTAGGCTCCTGGAGACTGTTTTATTCATAGAGTAATCTCTTTTTTATATTAGAATAAATTCATTCCCTGCCGATTCATTGTTACCACATCCATATAAACCTTGAAAAGCCACCGTATCAGTTTTGCAGATGTTTAAGATTTAACATCTATAGCAACTTGGTTTGATATGGGGCTTCTATACAAATACAACATGACTAAAAAAAAAAATAAACTGGATGATTTTTTTTGTTTTGTTTTGCATGGGTAGGCTCTGGGAATCGAACCCAGGTCTCTGACATGGCAGGAGAGAATTCTGCCATTGAGCCACCTTTGCACTGCCCACTGGGTAATTTTATAAAGTGATTCTTGGTCTAAGAAAATTAAATATCAGCATGAAAACAACTTTCAGTCTTCCTTATATGATGATAAAATATTGCATTCTATTGGTTTTATTCTTATTTTGTTTATTGATATTTTATTTTGTAAAATATGAAATTAATAAGCCTATTTAAGATTATTTGCATCATAGAAAAATGTAAGCTTCATAATGGCAGAACTTTGAGTCTATTTTGTTTTCTAAAATACTACTTAGCATAGTGCTTGACAGAAAACACCATAAAAACTCAAAAGATACATTTTAACAAATAGGTAAATAAACAATATTATAAATATGCATTCTTGCACAAAGAATTATTCCAACACTTCCAAGAGTTTCTTCATACAATTTTGTTTTCTTTCAGCTGATCCAACTTGGAAATGGAGCCTAATATCTCACTGAACTACTTTAAGGCATATTACAAGATATTACTGAGACTAAACAACGAAATTCAATTCTATCTGCTATGTTAAGAGATCACTGATTGTCTCAATATCTGAGTTTCTCTTAGTCCTTTGCAAATGAATCCCTTATTTTTAGTGGAACACCTGACCTTCCAGAAAACAGACTACATTTTCCAGCTTCTCTTTCAACTAGCTACAGCCCATAGGACCAAGTTGTGGCCAATGATATCAAGATAGCATGGAATGCCAGATTGCCTGGCATTCCAGTATGTATTAGTATATACTCTCTCCAGTATGTATTAGTATATTCCAGTATGTATTAGTATATACTCTCTCAGAGTTTTTGCATGATTACATTGGGATATGATCTACTATTTATTCTTTTCTTACCAGGTACATAAGCAGAAACCCCAAGAATATCTTCCAAGATTCCTTCTTATATGTTACTGTGGGTATTTTCCAACTCAATTGTACTTAAAATTGACCAACAATTGGTTCAGGTATTGGTAATACAATGAAGAGTTGACATCTTTGATATCAAATTCTTGATACACCATATTACATTGGACAGATTGATTTAAATATATGATTCTTCTTTCTTAACATAGCAGTCTCTGAATCCATTTCTGAATCCATTGTTAGGGCTTACACTTAACAAAATCTTGTAATTTTTTTATGTATAAGTCTTTTCTTTTTGAGTTAAATGTTGTAGGACCCCTGTGAAAGTTAAGATCTGATATAATTATAAATGTAAGATAATTAGGAGAGGGATGAGAGAAGTGAAGCATGGAGAGAATGGCAATAATTGATATCATAAATAATGCAGGTGAGGTCATTACAGGTTTCTTCAGGACATGAACCTCCTCACTGGACAGGTAAGGAGGCAATCTCTGCTGGCAGAAGAAAATCATGGAGTTTAGTAGTTTTGTATATGCAAATCTATTTGAACCTACTTAAATTCTCAAGTACAATATCAGTCTGTCTTTTTGCTAATCTTTTTCACTTCATACGGCTAAGGGTTTTACTATCTGATATGTAAAATCTGAATTTAAAACACAATGCGAGTTTCAGTGATACCTGAAAAGCAATATTCTTTGCTTTCTTCCCTCTGCAGACAGGGAAAAAAATGAAGTTAGTGTTGAGCAAGCCAAGTTCCTATACTGACATATCACAAGTGACTTTCTAATGGAAATAGAATGTTGAGTTGTATTAGCTTGAGAAATGAAGGATTAGACAAAGTTTAATATGTTTCTTTACTGTGGCCCTTTTCAGCGTATTTTACATGTAAAACACATAAAAGGTGATACATTAAAATATATTTCAATATTTATATGATAAAAATCTATTTTTGTGAACATCTATTAGAAAGTAATAGGACCTCAGTATTCAGTGCAATAAGGTTTTAGAAACAATATTCTATAGACTGAATGCTGCTTTTTTGAGACAACCACATACTGATTACCTCCTACCCCTTCAAAAAAAGTTGTAAAAAGAGATGACGCTAAAAGAAATACACCCATGTGTTTGCATGTACACCATCATGTGACCATGATTGGATGTGTGAAAACATATGTAAATATATATGGAAAGTGAGATGGATAAGATAAGGAAAACTTCAAATAAACTCAAATCATAATAGCAGATTGACACCTCACAAATGCTGATAAAGCCATTGGAACATAGGAAAAATGATAAAAGGACCTAAATGGTGAGGGAGAAGATGGTAGATATGAAAAACCAGGACTAAAGGTTACCTAACCCAATGATTCCTTTAGCTACTATTGACGAATATATAAAAAACAAAATCAACAAAATAAATATTTATTTTAAGAAGATTTTCTGGCATTATCAATTATCATGGCATGCTATTTGAAAATTTTGGCCAATATTGAAAATGTTTGAACATTTACATATGCCCTAATTTTTTAGAATTTTAATAACTAAAACAATACCCTCCACATCATCTTAATAAAAAAGTACTATATATTTTCTACAAAAAATTTAATTTGTTCATTTCCCTGGAATGCTAATTGCTAGAATTTATGTCATCTATAGCTTTTATTCTGAGGAAAAGTTTGTTCCAAGAAATTTAATGAGGCCAATTTATTTTTCAACTTATTAATGCAAACAGAAGTTATTCATTAAGAAGCAACTGCTCTGAAAATTAACCATCTACACAGCTTTATTAAAATATGTCATTTGCTACTATATTCATGCTAATTATGACATTACTATAAAGCATTATCCAAAAGGAAAGAAATCATGGTACAAATACATTAGCAGGACTTTATTTTTTAATTCAAGTGTTAGTTGAAATAAAATCTGAATGACAAGAAGCCAATCATTCAGGGATTGAGAGAAGTGGAGTGGAATGAATTTAGTTCTTGAGCATAGGGTACGAAGTAAGCAATTCACCCAAGGGTTTATACATGTCGGTCCTGATAGGTCAGAGAAGAGTGCAAATATTTGATCTCATTCAATGAGCCATTGAAGGATTTTGAGCCCAGACAGGTACTTAACATAATTTACATTTTGGAAAGATCCCTAAGGCAACAGTGAGAAATAGGAATTTCTAGAGTTAAGAGTGAAATTAAGGAAGGCCAAATAGGTGCTACTGTCTTAGACTAAGTGAGAGCGGATTGAGGCTTAGTCCAGAAAAGTAGTAGCGAAGCTTGAAAAAAGTGGGGCCATGTGGAATAGGTTTTGCAGAAAAAAACTGATAAGATCTGTGTTAGATCAGATGCCATAGGTGAAAAACATAGAAACTGTAAGAATGTCTATTGGATTTTGGCTTGAAAAACTGGGTGATTTTTTTTTACTGAGATGGAGTATATTATGTCCGAAGTACATAATAGGTAAAGTATGAAGAGATCTGTTTTCCAAATGTTCAAGTTGGAAGTACTTATTACATGTGAAGCAGCAGTAATAGTTGAATGTCTTTTAAATATTCAGAATATAGCTAATGTTTTGTGTGAGAACAAGTTGAAGGGATATCACCCAATGAAACAGAAGGGAGGAAAATATTACACTTCTTATCTATGATAGCCTACATGTCTAACTCAAGAGATTTTGGGAAGTGCCCTGGTAATTTCAGTGCCCTAAAATGTGTCTATTTTAATTAAATGTATCACAAGAAGTAGAAAAGAGTGTTTTTTTTTTTTAGACAGCTTGTCTCTCATAAGAAAGGAGGAACTTACATGTATTATGCTTAAAACAGAATGTACAGATTCTGAAATCCAAAGTACAGATGAAGTTTATTGAGATAAAATAGCATGCATGCAAAGCAGCAAACAGAAAATGGTTAGCGTTTAAAAGGACTGGGTTCAGGGAGGCAGCTTACATAGCTGTTTGGTAAACGGAGGATGTAGGGGGATGGAAGGTGGTGAAGATGACATGCGTGTGTGGGCCACACGAGCCGTGAGGGGGACGTAAGTTGTCTGGAACAGGGTGTCTTTGGGTCATAGTCCATTAATCACTGACCCACACAAACAGGGTTGCTTAGGCCAAGTCGTGGCTATTTGGTGAAGATTAAGACTGGCTGGCATCAGTTGACTTGTTTTATTACAGCAAGAGGAGTCTCTATCAGCAGGCAGTGGATGTTTGGCATGTCAGCCAGCCTCAGTTGCCCTCTGTTTCTTCTTTCTAATATCCTGGTTGAAATACAAATTCAAGCAGATCAGGATGGTTAGTAAAGCTATTTACCATTCCTGTTTCATGCATATCAGGTTCTATTCGTACACTCAGTAGCTAAATACATCACTTAATTTGGAAAGGAATGAGGATGTTCACTGGGGGAGGTGGGAAGCTAGTGATGTTAGACTTCCCATGGAAGGAAATTCCAGATGTTGGAAAATTCAGCACATGAATCATATTACATGCAGTGATAAAATAAGTTTTTGATAGAATAAAATTAAATTTTAATTATTCCATCCTATCTAGAACAAAAAAGATATGTCCTTCTGTTTGTGAGTTTATACTTAACAGTGCTAATTATTCCTGAGCAAACAGGATTAAAAAAAATCAGAGTATATATCAAAAGTCACCATTGTATTGAGTTGATTATGTTTCTTATCTTCAAGATGGCTGGACAGGTATGATTGCCATTTACTTTTCTGGATGTTTATATACATGTAGAAAGACTCCTACCTTACCCTTGTGACTAATACGTGTTTCTGTGAAAATCTATGCAACATATTTTTTTTTATCTTCTGAACTTGGTTGCAAATGGATAGATTTTAAGCTGGTTTACATATTCCACATGTTCTAAAAGGGAAATACTTTGGCTGGAGCTGTTGATAGAAATTTTTCTAGCCAGAACATATTGATTATTCTTTTCCTTATTAAATGTCTTAACTGGAAACACATTACAACTGCACTTTGGAACAATTACAAATTCACCATATTTTATTAATTTTTTCCTCAAATATTGTGCACTGTGAATCCTTAAATATTGCATTCAAATGCTTTGCTAGACAGTGGATATACTACTAATAAAATATGATGAATAAAATATTTTTGGTAATTTGTACATATATTCAAATACAGTGACAACAAAATGCACACTTTGAAAGAACTAGAAAGCTAACCAAAATATCAATTATGTTTGGTGTAAATTCAATTAAATTAAGTTTTTCCAAAACTGTTGGTTATGGAATACATAACAAAAATTTAGCTATGCATTTCTTTACCTAAACATTGTAATCTCATTTTTAATCTACAAAAATAATCTGAAAAAAATGTGTTTTTAACAATTCTATTTGTAATGCCCAAATATTTTTCACCAAGGAGAATTAGATAAATAAATAGAAATATGTCCATTCAATAATATGTACTGCATTTATTCAAAAAAATAAATTGATCTTTATTTGCTGCATAGAAAAATATTCAACGAATATTGTTAAATGACTTAAAAATATTTTGGAAGCATATATCATCATTATATTTTGGAAAAAAAATGGAATCAACAATCATTTCTATCTTTCCATCTGAGGAAAGGAAGGACAGTTTCATCTTTTACTTTATTTACAAAAAGTAGTATTTTTCTTTTAAAGTATGTATTGTAACAGCAGCACCACACCAATTCTTTAGATATATTTGGAAGCTTCATTATGTCACAATTTTTAACTTTCAGTGTTTATGGAATAGTTATTCATGTATTTATTTATTTAGGAATAACCTATATTATGACTTCAATCACAGTGGTAAGTGCTAAGAAGATATAAACGGATCAGACATGCGCTCAGCCCTCAAGAAGTTCGTAGAAGGTCTATTACTCTGTCACAAATAATCAGCTACATGATCTAAGTTCATCAAGGTAAAATCAGGAAATTAAAATAATAGAATATGCATATTTATAATCCTAAAAGATTTATTCTTTCAATGAGTGAGTTAGATCATACTTTATTTACTTATGAGAATTGTGCATAGTGTTTATTTAAATAAATCTAGGCAAAATTAGAAAGTATTCAAATGGATTTCATCAGAAACCCTCCATTTTAATGTTTAAGTGCTTAGTGTTTGTGGCATATTTTCTACCCAGCCACCCCACTGTTCCTTCAGGGAACCCTTCTCTTGACAGCATTGAGGATTGTCTTTTCATCTTTCTACATAGATAAAAGCTAACCAGGTGCTTCTTAGAAGCACAATGAATTTTCCACCATATTCTGGGTCTTTTCTCACTCCAGGTCTCTATTATCAAACTCTGCCCACCCATCACATATCCATTACTCTTAGCTTGGAAAAAAAATCAGTTGTTGGCATGCTTCATTTTTTTTATTTTTTATTTTTCTGTTTTTATTGTTTTTCTTTTTTTTTTTCAGATTCATGGATGAAATAATTATTGTGCTTACCCTGTATAAGTCACTGTGTTAGGTGTTCAGGGTTATTTCACACTAAGAACACATGTACATGCAAATGCACATTGCCCAAATAATCACAGAGTTGAAATTAAAATCATGGGAAAATGAATAGAGTCATAATTCAGTGAGAATCTTCAAAAGAAGATTGACCAAGTTTAGAGCACGAAAAAGAGATTCTCTCAAGAAGTGGTGCTGAACACAAGGAACTCCTGAATTCCTTATGGTTGAAATCTTGAGAGAAGAGAACAGGACTGAATCTGAGAGGAGGATTGTTCCCCAGGTATAAGGAATACACTTATCTAGAAAAGACACTAAGTAGGCCCAGTGTTTCTTGTGGACTATGTAGCAATAGGACACTGGAACAAGAAGCTCATTATCTCCCGATTTCTCAACATTTAGTCGTAAGCATGGCATACAGCCTGTCTCAATGTGCTTTGTTGACAATTTTCTATTAACTATTTTAATTTTTTTTAAATAGTAATGTCGCATCACTTTCATATCATATCCATTATACATTTAAACATCCACCACATGCCTGAAAAAAATAGGCATAATGATCTTCACTAAACCAATTACTTCAATCAAAATGAAAATAGATAAATAAAGGTGTTTTATTTATATATGATGGGTAAGATAGTTACAATCATGTTACATGTTATTTGACACTTAATTTATGGCAGCATAAGAAACAGCATTGCCTGGGAATTTGATTGATATAATCTCAAGCCCCACTCTGAATATGAATTTTAAAAGATCTCCAGGTGTCCGTATTAGCAGTATATTAAAGTTTGAGAAACACTATTCTATATCATTTTATTAGAATTTGAGAAACACTATTCTATATCATGAGCGAATTGAAACAGAATGAATAAGATTAAAATGAGGGATGAGGTGCTAAAATGAATGGCATGGTTATAAGAAGATACACTTGATTGATCAGTGTACGGAGTTTGGACACAATGAAATGGTAACGCAGTTGTGCTATTTTGATTTCTCTTTGGCTTGCTTTCCCTTAGAACACCCTAGGATTGATCCTTGAGCATTCTCAGTTGTGATCTGCTACTCTAAACTCAGGGTGAAATGAACTATGCATTCTGGGTCTACAAATCACTTGACCTAGATGGCACCTTTACTAAAAGAGTTGAATATATTAAGGTATTTTTGAACAATTATCAATTATTTTGATTGTTTTACATTCACAAAAATGAAAAAATGACAAAGCATCTAAAACCCACCCTTTCATGTAACTTGGAAGAATGTCTTAAGCAGCATTTTCTTCAAACTCTAAATTAGAATCACTGACTCCCTCATTTGTACTATTGTAGCATTTTATTCCTATGTTTAAAATTATGTAGTTTGTTTCTTCATCAGATCACAAGTTCCCAAAAAAAGAGAGGCAGCTCTCTGTGTTGCCGTAGTTTTCGTAGATTACACAGCAACAGTACATAGCAGGCGCTCTATCCCTGCTTAATTAGTGAAGAACTGATTGGTGAAATGACAGACTGAAGAATAGACTAAATAGTTTAAGTAAAAGAGATTTCATTTGTCATCATAGTCTTAACAAGAAGAGAAAAGGAAAGCTGTGTCCCCAGCAGTTGTATGGAGAAGGTCATTAAGCTACAGCAGCTCATCCCTTGATTTTTTAAGTGGCAGCTGCTCCATCCACTCGGCAGGTAATGCCAACCACTCCGTAACAGCCCCAGGAAAACCACTTAGGGAGTAACTGCCATTTTACATGGACTTCATATTCACAGAGATGACAAGCCACTGTGTCTAATCTGTTTCCTAATCATGTTCACAAAACTTCTGAACAGAACCCAAAAGATTTCTCAAAGAATTTTGTTGAGTTCAGTTGTCTCTTCTGCCACACCTGGGGGTGGGGTGGGGTGGGGCAGCCCATATACACACTGTGGAGTGACAGTGATCCATTTGAAAATAAGAGAGAGGAGCAAGGTAATGTGAATAAAATCATAAAATTAATGCTGTGCATCATTAATTCTGATAACTGATTTTATAGTTTTGGAAAATTATTATGGCAGTCTGCTACAAAATACTTAAGCTAATTTAAATTTCAGAAGACATTTTTTTGGCAAGTCACTAGAAGCAATATTTTTAATCAATGAAGTGAATCTAATTTGGATTCCAGATAGACGAGGAGGAAAAATAACATGAAATTTCCTAAGGTAAGCACTTTGTATTTGACAGCTGTTTTAAATGTTGTTACAAGAATTAAAATTGAATAATGACTTTTTATTTCTATATAGAAAACCCAGAAAAGATCAAAGTCTAAACTGTTTCCTTTCTGGTATTTGTAATTGATATTTTAAACAGTTATTATGGTTCTAGGAACTTCTTTGTTATTACAGAGTACTCTGATTTTGCCAAGAACCAAATGATGTTTATGAAATTTATTAGAACTCCTAGAAAATATTTTTTAAGAACTAGATTTCTAAAAATTACTATCACTTTGCTCTGACTTCACCTCAACAAGTTTTTCTGATGATTAAAAGTTTGAGCCCAGAAAAACAGGACCATAAAATATAGTGAAGTTAAATTTCTCCAGTCAGTTCATATTTGTTTGGTGTTATCACCTGTATCAGAATGTTTGCATGAAATATTTGTGCTATAATATAGATGATACACATGGAAATGAAAACCTCTATTTTCCTAATTGCTCACCATGAAATCTCAGTAAAGTGAGAAGAGGCAATGTTCTTATGAGTTGGTTGGCTAATAGACAACACAAAATAGGCAGCACTCACAGAATCCTGCCTTCATGTCCTTTTTACATTTTTTCCTGGAGCCATCAGCCATGATATCAGCAAATAAATTTATCCACTGCACTTAGCCTAAATCCTAGATAAGGTCAGTGAATGCCAGAGTTAAATAGATGCCAACAGTTCATAAACTGGTCCCTTCTCTGGACAATGTTGAGAAATGCAAGCATTTTTGTTAAATGATGCATGGATAATGAAAGGAGGGAGGTGGATTAACTCCGCTTATTCAAGTAAGATCAGAGATTTTGAAATCAATGAGCCAAATTCTGCCTTTTGTTAATATGCCTGTGATTCCTCATGAAGCTAATATGCAGATAAATGAAAACAAAAGCTTACCAAGTCATACTACATATTGACATATTTTAGCTTTGTCTTAAAATGTTCTTATAATTTATATGACAAAAATTGTCCTGTATAGAGTATCTTTTTACCACCTGTGATTAACAGCCTATGTTCTACTAGCATGCCTTTCTTTTAGAATGTATAGAAGTAGAGAAAAGTTAGCTCCATTTAAATGAATTTAACATGATTTGATGAGAAAATCTAGATACTTAAAAAGGATGACAGGAATCCATTTATTAGGTGATACTCATAAAACACAAGCCACATGAACCTCATGAGGGGAAGATAATGGTCTCCTAAAGATATGAAAATTTTTATTAATTTAGCAGAACACACTCTTGCACACATAACTGAGTCAAAGAACATGAGAACTGCATTTTTCACAAAGGGACTTCAAAATGTACCATCTATGTCATGTTGAACAATGGATTTCTTTCCAGGAAATTCAGTATGCCATCATCATGGGGGAGGTAAGATTATCAGGAAATTACAGTGAGATACCGATGATTTAATCTTTGTTTCCAAAAGACCATTTTACCAAATGAGAAAGGCAAAAGTTCCATGCAAAATCTACAGCTATGGAGAAATATATTCTGACAATTCAAATCATTAGATTATATTCTAATCCTCATCTTCAAGATATTAGAGCACAAAGAAGCAAAACATTTGAGTTTTTTCGGAATGTAGGGGAACAAAACACTATATACAAAAAGGACTTCTTTGTAAATGTAGTGAATTAACATATCCAGAATCATTCCAAAATAAGGTAGGTACTATATCTATCTATCTATCTATCTATCTATCTATCTATCTATCTATCTATCTATCTATCTATCTGTCTGTCTGTCTGTCTGTCTGTCTGTCTCTCTCTCTCTCTCTCTCTCTCTCTCTGTCTCTCTCTCTCTCTATATATATACACACATACATACATACATATGCATTAAAAATAATCAAAAAGGCAATAGAACACAATATAGAGAACATTTTTTCAGATAATAAATTAGGAATGATTCTCTTCATTATCTTTATACTTTATTTTATAATAAAATAATATGCTTAAATATCAGATTGGATAATTATTTAAAGAACTGTGATGTTTTAAGTATTTGTGTTATGGAACATCAATAATACATATCATTGTGATTCATAGCCTAAATAAAGAATGCTTTGAATGTACTATAAAGTAAAAATTCTTATCATTTTAATCATAAATAACTTTCCTATATGGGATCATTTGGTTAAATATTTAGATCATTTAAATATGCACTTATTGAGTTCCTGCCCTAGTCTGAATAATAACCTAGCAAAAGTTTCTTGAACTCCTTTAATAATTTACAAGTTATATTAATATAAGTCTTCTTATCTAATCTTCACAGTTCTTTGTAGCAAATGTATAAGACAGGAAAAAAGGACTAGGTCACAAGTTAGATAGGGTTGAGGCAGACATTAGAACTAGAATTTCTTCTGCCAAGTCCAGTTTTCTTTCTACTGCTACAATTTCCTTACAATAATTGAAAAAAAAAGTGTCAGGCTTTCTGACTCATTACAGTCTAAATTTGACATGTGAACAGGTTGGGAGAAACAGAGTAACGAACCTGATGTCTTGTAGCGTGACAATAATGATCAATAACAAACTGATTATGAAACACCAGTATGTTCACTGTTCTATATACAACTACTAAAAAGAGCATGTTGAATAACAGAATGCTGAATAATAGATAATGGCAACAAAAAAGAAGGTCCATGTGTAGAATATGGAGGGTAGGAGAGGAAGAGTGGGGTGAGATGAGCCTGCAGAAACAGACAGGGACACACAGCATCAGAGCATGATGGTAATATCAAGGCCTTTCGCTTTCATCATAAGATTCTAGGAATCTAAACCCTAAAATACTTTTAGCTTAAATGGGGTAGTATCATATTTTAATTATTAAAAAATGTATCCTCTGGTTGCAATGTAGAACATTGCTGCAGATAGGTCAGAATTTATATAATATCATTAGATTGGAGACTTTGTTCTATATAAAGCACAGATTATGGTGCTAAATATATGAAGTTATTATGATGATGGTTGTGATTATAGCTTAATAAAATCAGGAAGGACTGTATTTGAGTAAGCAGCATGGTAATTATCATCTACAATTATTCAGAAACCAAAGTGGTCATGCAAGTCATTGAGAAAGAAATCCACTGATTTCTATCATTTGATTATCTTCAATCCTGGACCATAGAAGTTTATGTCTAGCCACTTTTTGCTATGGATTATAAACCAAAAGATAGAAATGAATAATTCATTAGCTCCAGCAGTTTATACATTTTTAACGGAAAAGGACATTTTAGCTACAGAATATGATAGATCTCTAAGTTAAATATATCGATTGCCAAATTAATTTCTTAGTCATTGAACAGTACTTATCAATTTGAATAAATATTAACGACTAGGAAGTATTTGATAATTAACCCAAACTGAGTATATACATAGCTACTGATTCAATCGTTTTGCTGAAAGATATGTGATTCTCTGTCCAGCAGTAAGAAACATTTTAACAACAAAATTTTCATACTGTTGTGTATATAGTTAAGAATGGATTTTTAAGCAAAATATTTTAAAGAACTTGATAGTTACCGTTTTTGTTTTGTTTTGAGAGCCTCTTATGGCAGGTGGACAAGGCACAACTCAAAAGTTCTGCATACTTGAGTGATGGATCCATATGTTGCCTCTCTAAATTCCCACTGCCTTCACGCCCACATTCACTTTACATTGTTTGCTTCACTATTTGAGAATTTATGAATTAGCGAATCCACTGACATAATTTCATAAAACAGGGGACCCACTTCACACCAAAGAAGGTACATGAGTGAGGCCATGACCGCAGGACCACAGTACTAATATACTGGCAGAATAAAATATTGCACCAGTCAAAAGCAGCCGACTTCATAAAAGCTGGAATAGCATAAGTGAAGCACTTAAGGCAACACTCTGAATGAATGGCATGTCATGCAATAGGATACATTATAGTTCATTAAATTGTGCTGTGATTACAAAGGTAACATACATGGGTAGATGTACATACATAAAATTACACTGATCCAAAACCAATAAATGGAAGCAGAAGTGATTCTACATACTGTCACTCAAAATGACCCCCTGGGGGCAATTATGATCTTTGACCTCAAACCGTGTCATTCTACACAGTTGGAGACCTTGGTCCCCAAAGAGTTGTACTCCTGCCAGGAGACACAGAAAGGATCACAATGCCCAGTGAATTATAACTGTGGCTGCTGGCAGGGCACATTGGAAACCTTGAGTCCAGGGACTAGTTGGCAAGAAGAGTCACCATCATAACAGGAATCATTTACCTGGATTACCAGGAGAAGGTGGGATGCTTTTAAACAATGGGAACAAGGAAAATATGTATAGAACCAGGTATTCCCTTAGGTGCCACGTGGTAGTCCCTTCACCATCAGGAATTGTGAACAGCTATATACAGCAAGCCTAACAAAAGAAAGGCATTGTTGCAAAAGGCTAATACTTTTTAGTAATGTAGGTTTTGATCACACCACCACATAAGCTACCAAGGACTACCAAGGTGATATCTGAGGATAAGGATGAGGGTGAAGAGAATTTAGATTGGATGGTAGAGAGGGGATAAAATGATTACCAGTTGAGGTTCTGTGACCAACCATGACAAAGGGAGCTATAGTTTATTCCACATGCTTCCCTTCCAGATATCCCCAAAGGAAGAGAACCATAGAGAAGCTATTCCTCAAACCTGTGGAATAAATTGGATCTATATTGTGCAGGGAATAGATAGTGGGAGGCATGAAAATGTGCAAACCAGATCTCCTGCTTCCGGGAGCATGCTTGGCAGACGAAACAAGCTACTGCCTCTCGATTCACCATCAAGTTCATGTTCAGGTCACACTTCTCATAGATTTCTGTCACATATTGACTTAACACTAAAGTAGGCCAGTTCCTGCAAGGCATGGAGCATCTCTGCTTGGAAACCTTGGCACCAAGACTCCCATCTGCCTGGCTGAAATTTTTCTAGAACTGCACTGCTGTCTGAGACTCTTCCTACCCAATTATCTTTCCTTCTTCTCTCCTGCATTTATGTCTGACCTGCATCACAGTCTGAAGCCTTTTTTTTTTTTGTATTCTGTATCACCCTCATATGTATCATTCACCAATTATTTCCTGCAATAAATACTTTGCAAAATATATCTCATCCTGGTGTCTGCTTGTGAGAGATCTAGAACTAACATAGCCTAAAACATGCTGGACACATAAAGGCAGTTCTTAGCATCCTAAAAATAGTCATATAAAGAGAATAGCATCACTACATCAAGCCAATGAGAAAACTGATGCTCAAAAGGTCAGCATAGTAATCCAGGATAAAAGAGTCAAAAACTGTAGAGCAAAGCCTGTCCTCATTTAAAGCCAATCCACTTTCTATTAAATCTAGGAATGATCCTTTCCTTCTGCTCCCAACTCAATTATTACCAAGTCCTGTGGAATGCAATCACTTTTTTCATTGCCTGCACCTTCAAGCAGACTCCAAGAAAGTCTCCTCTAAGCTCCATTCAGCCACATTCAGTAATGTGAGGTCATTTAATTAATTCCAGCTCCCTCCCCATGTAGTCTGTATGAGAGCACAGACAATGTCTGAATTTAGCATATCTTTGTTTTGCCAGCTTCTTTCACAACAGAATAGATTCTCGGTAATATTATGTTATTGTTGTTATTGAAAGACTGTATGAAGGATAAATAAATGCACGGTGTTGCCTAACACTTGGATATTAGAACATATGCTGTATTGTTTTAAAATTCATTCCAATTAAAAGGATGGCTAGAAATGGTTGACATATATTTTGCGCTTCACTTGTCATATTTGTTAATAAGTTTCAATCACCATGCAGTAACTTCTAAAGCATAAGTCAAGCAAATTGGGAATTCAGCAAACAAGGGTGGCTAGAAAGGACAACACTATTAAATTTATCACACCAGAAAATTAACATTAGGGTAGATTTGAAAAGCATGAAATCACCAATTTCTTATGTTCTTTCTCTCTCTTTTCCTTAAAAAGTCAATACAAATTTAATTGTAGAAGATTAGAAACCTGTGACTTATCAATTGAGAGGAATTAAATCAATGATATTCACCATTATATAGTTTTCTTCTAATTCCATGTGCATAGAGGATTCAACTGCCTCTTTCCTTTAAATCTGAATCTGGCAATGAAATGTGACTGGAAATGAGGTGTGCTCGACTTTCTCGTTCTCGTTTCCATTCTGTAGGGTGTTTGGAAGCATATTTTAAGATGTCAGAGCATTTGTGCCTGGGCCCATGTGTTTGGTGCAGAATTCTTGGCCATGTAACAAAAGGAAGTAGAAAACATTTGTTTATTTGAAGCTAAAGATAATTTCATATTCTTCTTCCACATATTAAAGCGTATCATACAGTGACACACTATTTTGGGTATATTCCTGGAAAAGTGCATAAATTATATATAGGGTAGAATAACTACCTGAAGAAGTATCTGGCTTGAAACAGGGGCAAAATAACTATTTGTAGAATGAAAGCTATGCAACCATTTGGGTGTTACTACTGTGTTTCATGACTACTGTCTGCAAATGCTATCCATCTAACACAAGGCTGTCAATGTTGTTGACTGTTGTCCATTAAGCAGGTTTTTTAAAGTTTATTACAATTTTTTTCTTGAGTCCCTTTAAATGTGGTTATTATGAAAACTACCTGGACACTAAATATTATAAAAACTTATAAATTTCCAGTAAGAGGATAGTCTCTGACATAGAAAAAATATATATGAATTAGTAGGACATTTTTATCTGTTTTTCTGAAATAATCCACTGGAATACATTGAGAGCTCAAGTGTTTTTGCTTTATTTGGTCAGTTGTTTTTTGTTTTTTTTTGTTTTTGGTTTTGTTTTAGTTTTCAATCACAGAAGCTGTGCAATAATATTTCTTAGAGGGAAAAGACACTGCACTTTGTTTTTTGCCATTTCATTACTTTAAAGTATAGTTTTTGTTTGTTTCTTTTTGCATGGGCAGGCACCAGGAATCAAACCCAGACCCCTTGCATGGCAGGCAAGAATTGTCACTGAGTCACCATCACACCACTCTAAAATATAGTTTTAATGCCAATATTTTCTGCGTAATAGACTCAAGGTTCAATTAAAGAGTGGAGTAAAATTTTAGGATAGCATGAAATACTTGTTTTCACATGTACCATGTGCCCACAATACAGACATTGTGGAAAATCTCAGTAGCTAAATTGTTTCATTTCTATTTGACTTCTCTTGCCTTCAAAGTAGCAGATGCAAAAAAAAATGTGTTTCTTTTTTAATTCTTCCACCATGTTTGGAGGGATTGGGTACTATAGAGAGTTCCAGCAAGTGATAACTGCATACTCTCACAGAGTTAGTATGGAATGTTTATGAAATGTCATTTCATAGGTTTGTATAATTCTTCCTATCAACAATATTGAAGGAAAAGACATCCTTTTAGTCATTTTCTTACATCTTGATAGTATAACGCATTTCTTATCTATGGAATTACATGGCTAACATGATGTGTTTCACTATGTTCTTAGTTACATAGTAGAAGGTTGAACCCATTTAATAAGTTACTGAATAAATTACAATTGGCTAAGGACACTCTACGTTTTTTAATTAATTTTTTAACATTGATGTCATTAATTTATTTTATCAAATGCCAATTTAACATATATATATATATAGTATTCTGTATGGTGGGAATCACATTTCAGTCTTTTTCCATGTGACTATTTTGTTATTGCAGCAGCATTTGTTATAATTTTTTTGGACGTGGGTAAGTGCATGCTCTGGGAATCGAACTCGAGTCTCCCACATGGCAGGTGAGAATTCTACCACTGAACTACCCTTGAACCCCCATCAAGTACCAAATGAAATTTCATTTTTCTAAAAAAGTGTATAAAGGTAATTACAAGATCATACCAATATTATTCACACATATCAAAAAAAAAAATAGAAACAAGAACCAACAGGTGAATGAATAAACACAATGTGCTGTATCCACACAATGGATTCTATTTGGAAATAAAAAGGAAAGGAATACCTAGACTGCTACCTAGATGACCCTCAGAGATATGCAAAGTGAAAGAAGGCAAAACACAAAAGAAGACATGCTGCCTAATTCAATTTATATGTAATGACAAATGTTTAGAGACATAAAGTATATTAGAGATTGCCTGGTGCAACACAGAAAGGGAAAGAGATCATTGTAAATGTGTTTATGGAAATGTTCTAAAACTGAAAGCAGTTGATGGTTGCAAAACTCATTAACTATACTAAAACTCATTAAAATGTACACATGAAATAGGAAAATTTTATAGTATATGGTATATAAAATTGCTTTTAGATAAGTAATTCAATATAATTGAAGAAACTGTAGGTGAAAGAACATAAGGAAAAAACAATAACTGAAACCCTGATGAAATAAATGAAAAAACCATAGTATAACTTTCAAGAATTATACATGTAGCATACTATCTTAAATATGCAATAATATCTAATTTTTTAAAAAGAAAATATCTAAAATGTTCACATTGAAATGTAGGTGGTTTTAATTTCATTTTAAATGTTTTATATAGTCTGTGTTTCTCACTGTAATATCTCACACAGTTAAATAAAAATTGCTTTGTACATGACATTTTCATGTTAAAAAATACAAGTATTTAGCTATCTGAAACCACAGAGAGGCACTCAAAACTTTACAAATGTAATGTGATTATAAAAGTTTTGTTCCCGTAATTAATAAAGTAACAGAAGAATGTGTACATACCCAACTTTTATCAATTATACTAGCAAAATAATCTTTAAAAACACTAAAGAATATTGTGATGGTTAGGCTCATGTGTCCACTTGGCCAGGTAATGGTGCCCAGTTGTCTGCTCATGCAAATAGCTGTTACTGTGAGGACATTTCATGGACTTAAATCATCAGTAAGTAAGATAAACATTTAAGGCTGATTATAGTTACAATCAACTAATGAAAGTGGCTTCAGCAATGAGAGATGTTTCATCCAATCAGTTGAAGGCATTACAGAAGTGATGACTTCAGCAGTCAGAAGAGAAAACTTTCATCTCTATTTTAAGCAGTCAGCTTCTCCTGGGCAATTCATGCAAAACCTCCATCTGAGCTGCCACCTTGCAGCTTGCCCTGTGGAATTTGGACTTGTGCGTCCCCACAGTTGTGTGAGACACTTTCATAAAAGCTTATATTTGCAGGTACCTCCTGGCGGTTCTGTTTTCCTAGGGAACCCTAACTAATACAGATATCGTCCAATAAAGAGAAGATAAAAGCTGCAAAACAGGTTTTGAAAAAAAAATTAACATTACTCACAATAAAATACATCACATTGCATATCTGTTTATTAAATCATTAATAATTTAAACCAATGTTAAATCCAATGCTGGGAGTTGCAGAATTGTATACACATACAATTCTATTAACATTTAGATAGATATCACCCTTTTAAAGAACAATAAGACAATATATTTCAAGCTCCTTAATGTTATTTGAGCCTGCTCCTGCAAAAAAAAATAATAAAAGTTATTAGACTGTCTTATAAATTTATTTTAAGAAAACACAAAAAGGAGAAATAATATATATTAATGACTATTTTAATAAGCACAATATCTGATTATTATAATGATAATAAGAAAAGTTAATGGTGAGTGTTGATTATTTTGCTTTCACTACTATGGTAATCTCATTCCATACATAATTGCATTTAAAACAATGATTCAATAGTCAATTAAATTCATTGTCATACATTTGGTGAAATGTTATAATATTAGATACAGGTATGACTGTAAGGAGAAAATGTGGAAAAAAGTGTTCACAATATAATATTGAATATTAAGTAACTGCAAACTTTTAGATTGTCAGTAAAATTTCTCAAGAATATTTTGGTGGTTTGAAGCTGTATGTCCCCCAGAAAAGCATATTTTAAAATTCAATCCATTCTTGTGTTTGTAAACCTATTTCAGGGAGCATATTTTGATTAGGAAACTTCAGCTAAGGTGTGACCCACTTGCTCAGAATGGGTCTTAATCCTCTTATTGATCTTTATGAGTGAATGAAATTCAGACAGAAAGAAAAGCCATGGGCGCAAGAAGCTGAAATCAACAAAACCCAGAAGAGAAAGGAGAGCTCAGCAGATGCCAGCATGTGCCTTGCCATGTGGCAGAGATTATTACCTTGATGATGCCTTGATTCGGACACTTCCACGGCCTCAAAACTGTGAGCTAATAAATTCCCGTTGTTTAAGCCAACCTATTTCATGGTATTTGCTTGGTGCAGCCTAGGAAACTAAAATAGATATGAATAAGAACTAATAAATATAAAAAAGTGAGACTATTTTATTGGAATAGTGGAATTTTGGATGATTATATTTGTTTTTATTTCCAGTTTGTTACAATAATGTCTGTGCTTTAAATGCAATTCTTGTCATTATAATCTCACATAATAATAGCATGAAAGCTTGCTTGGGTATACTATTTGACAGGCAATTTCTAAAATGTAGACATCTATTCAGAATATCTACCACCATTATTAACCTATTTATACAGATAAGGAAAGGGAAGCACAGATGTTTCAGTAACATGCCCAGACACAGCTCGTAAAGAGCAGAGCCATTGACAATTAAATAACTTGGGCAATAAATGTGCAATGAGTGTTTTTATGAAACCATTCAAGATGTCCAGGCTTCAGATCACATTTTGTGAGAAGTTAAAATAGGAAAACATTTAGTGACATTTTTAAGAAATTAAACATCTGAGAATAAGGTCCATCAAGAGGTAAAATTTAAAAGGTTATATAATCATGTGTATATATACATATATATATAATAACTTAAATAATTATATAACCTTTTATTTGAAGTGTATTTCATTAAAAATGGTATTGTCCATATAGTCTCATACTACATAATAGTAAATCCTCTGAGATAGGCAGAGTAGGAAATAATTTTATTTACAGATTAAAAAAAAAAGTCTAGGACTCAGGGAGGTTAAATTTGTTTCACTGTTTTATCTCTAGCAAGTAGCAAATAATGGCAAGTAGAGAACCAGAACCTATTCCATCAATACCTGTGTTCTGGCAGTTCTGCTTAATTTAGGTATCTCTTGGATTTGCCTTTTACCCTGTATTCTTCATCTGGTTTCCCTATCTCTCCGATCTCATGTTTAATTTCCCTGGAGAATGAAACTTCCTGATTTCTGCCAGAGGAATGTTACAGGTGAGAGAAAAAATTGGAATATGAAGTCGAATGGTATCCTATTTAAAATTTTAGTACTGCAAATCATCGTCCAACATATGGACAATTCTGCACTATCATTAGAAATATAGGAGTGAATTCAATTTGCCCGCAGTTCCCTGCATCCTGAATGACATTAGGTAGCAACAAACTTTTTAACTTAATAGGTGAAAATGGTTTCTTATTGTTTCCATTTGCATTCCCTATAGTTATGCACGAAATTGGTCATCTGTTCATGTTTGCTCGATATTCAGAAATATCCTTCTATATTTTTCTATAAATTAGGTGAGAAAAGAGCAGGAATTTAGGAGCCTAAGAAGCTTTTATCTCTCATCTCACCAAACTCTATGTAATTCAAGTATAAGAGATCGACAGACTCATTGACCTTAAACTCAAGGACGAATACAATTTTTCCTTCTTCCTCAAAAAAGTAGCTCAGAGCAATATGACTTTCCATTGTTCGATATAGGTTGAGTCCTCTCTCCTTAGCATTGTATTTTCCCAATGTAGCCACAGTCCAGAGCCTGAAAAGGTAAAATCCTTTTTTTCATGAAGCTTACCTATCCAGCTACCTTACTTAACTCATCAATTTCTTTAAAATAAACAATGACACACTTAAATCAGTGTTAGTTTTATAATAGAATAATAATTTCATAAATTAGAAACCCCTTTTATGTTAATTTTGTTCTAGATGATAAATTTTATCACTTGCCAGTTCATACTACCGCTTTTATTAATTATTATTATTTTTTTTTTTTGCACGGGCAGGCACCGGAAGTCGAATCCGGGTCTCTGACATGGCAGGCAAGAGCTCTGCCTGTTGAGTCACCGTGGCTCAACCTATCGCTTTTATTTTAAGTAACTATTGAATAAACTATATGTTGTCAAATATTAAAGTGTCCTTTACATTTAATTGTAAAATATGTAAAAAAAAAGAAAAGTGTTCATTGCTATCATTTTATCTTGTAAGACCTTGAAGACTATTCAGTATTTGGGATGCTCTTTTAAAACAATGTGAAATTTTAATTCAGATTCACACAAGAATCTTTGAAGGAATACATGCTAGTAAAGATCCTGAAACTTAAGTTTTTTTGCTTCCTGGTAAATAAGCATTGATGAAATACATTGAATGTTTCTCCAGTAGGCTTTATGGTAAACACTTTCCATGCATTATTTTCATTTTTTCCTAATAACAACTGTGTAAGATAGACACTTTTATTAACCACATTTATACAAGATAGATACTAAGGCAAAGAAAGATTAAGAGGGTTCTCCTAACAAGTGAAGTTACAATACAACCTACCAAACTGTTATCAGATTCTTTAAAATACATATATATATTTATTTAATTTAAAAGATAATACAT
Organism: Tamandua tetradactyla; assembly: GCF_023851605.1. NCBI lineage: Eukaryota > Metazoa > Chordata > Mammalia > Pilosa > Myrmecophagidae > Tamandua > Tamandua tetradactyla. The sequence goes on from NC_135345.1 coordinate 60,521,602, forward strand.
AAAGTCAGAGCAATTTCTAATCATTTTGCCCAACACTTTTAATTTATAAATAAAAATATTAAGATCAGAGAACTTACACTTATCCAAGGTCACATATCGGCTATGGGTCATAAAATGAAAAATGAAAGTTGAAATGACTTGAAGCTCATCTCAGTTATTTTTCCAATCAATCTTTCTTGTACGAACATATTTTGAAAGAAGCAATCACGATGGTGTTCAACCATGTTAACTGATTTTGTGTCAAAATTATATGTTTTTGGCAATTCCAACCTTAGCAAAACCTTATTCCTTTCACTAAGACCTTGTTTATATCTTTTGATGTCTCTGGTCGCTGACATCTAGACCACAGAAAGTCATAATGTCAGATTCCATTTGTTTTTCTGCTCATAGTGATTTTGTTCCTGCAAAGCTTTCAATTCTACTTATTTTTATCCCAGCTTTGGAGTTGGTTACTTGCTTCACTGTCTGTCTAATAGATACTTTCTCTCTTTCCCCGTTGTTAATTCAGTGACATATCATTCCAAGCTCATCTGTCAGTCTTGTGGATTTGTATTCAGCATTATTCACATTTTGCTTAGTTTCACAGGGATCCGTAGGCATATCTTTGACAAGAGAATATCTCTCGGAATCATAGAAATTTATGCTGTGTATAGATAAACATATAAACATAACCTTTATTTTCATGGCTTTCTTCCTAAATTTGTCTAGTTTTCCTTTCAAAACAAATTTCTATGATATGAAATGAATTACAGTGAAACATATACTTGAATATTTGTCAATTATAACTTATTATTTAAAAAAATATTTTCCAGAAGAATGAATTGCACTGCTAATTTTATTGGAAAATAGAACAAAGATTTTATATGTCATACAACTTGTTCCACGTTTTCAAAATCATTGAAGGAAAAAATAAGCTATGAGGTATTCTCATCTATAGATAATCAGCCCTTTTTTTTCAACAACGCATCTTCTGAAATGTAAGAAATATCAGCAATATCACAGCAATTCAGGATTATTGGCTTAACTGGTCATGCTTTCCTAAAGCATGCAGGTAAAAATGTGTAGAAAACACTGTGTTTATTTGTTGTTTTTCTGGTTGTTATTGTTTTAAGGATACATCTAATAAGTGAAAATATTGAATACATTGTAGTTCTCGGTATATAAGCTTTGAAGGTTAGATAGGGATAAGTGCATCATTGCCCAAAGTGAACATTACAAGTTGGGTCCGATCAGTTGTTTAAAAAAGTTAACAATAGAACACTTGTTTTTAGATAAAAGCTGATGAGAATATCTGATGTGGAAAGCAAATAGAATGAAGTTGCTCAATTTCAAAATGTAATTGGAAATGTTGGAGCCCTGCTTATTAGCTTCAGCAGGGTTGTCTGGAGCTCTAGAGGTTCTGTAGAAAATACTGCAAAAACTTCTGACTTCAAGTGTGATTTTGAATTTGTAGAATTGTGAAAATCTTATGCTCTTTTATTTAATCTTCTCTGCTTGTAGGAAAGAATTCTTTGTTAAAACAGAGTAAATCAGCATACACTATTCAGTAATGGGACACGGACACTCTGCTCTGAATGGAAAGATGTTTGCTGAACATCTGGATAAATTTTATTATAAAGCCCGTGTCAATTTTGGAGGTACAGTCTCCCGACATGCAATGGCATCACAAATACAAAAGTTTTCACCTAATTATACTTATGATGGAATAAAGGTGAAAGCCAAAGTACTTGGAGACCAAATTGCCCCTACATTTGCTTATTAACTATTGGAGCAAAGATAATTATAAACTCTCCTTTCTCCACAATAAAACTGATGAAATACTGAAACCCAAGAAGTATTACAGAGATTACTAATACTACTAAACCCTTGAATATGTCTGGATTTTGATTTCCACACTCTTTTCATTAATTTTTTTGTCTGGTTTCTTGAAAAAAAAGAATGGAAAATAAAAACATGAAAATCAACAAACACATGGTGAATCATATTAAATATGTGAGTTTCTCCTTATGGTCCCAATAGTAGCTTCCTTGTTAAATGTAGTGTTGTTAATGGAACTGATTTAAACAAACTCTGGCACATAGCATAAGGCAATTTATATAGTCCTTCTTCTTAGAGATGATCAAGTGTTGCAAATTACCTGCCAAGAAAGCAGTACAATGAAAGGCTATGTTAATTCTCCTGAGAACTATATACTCCTGAACTTCTTGACGTTCAGCAAAGATTGTTCTGGTCCATTATATTAATGAATAATGCTAACAAGATGTATTGAGCAGGGAATGGCAAGTATTTTAGATGCCATCAACAAATATAAGCATGACTGATGATAAGGAAATAAAATAACTCAGAACTCAGATAAAAAACTAAAGATCAGTGAGTTTTTAAGGTCTGAGAGTCACTGTGCTGTCCCCTCTAAGATTCAGACAAGTGGTTGCACCTTGCATCTCCTGCTACTGAAAAGAGGCAAAGCACTTGATATGCCATTACTTCAAAGATTGCTAATTTCAAGTGAACCCCAGAAAGACATACTATTTCTGAAGAGTGTTCAGGCTGTAGAGAAAGCTGCCGTCCAACTTGAGACTTAAAATCCAATGGATTTTATGTTGTTAGAGGTATCCATGATGAATAAAGATGGTGCATGGAGTCACTGGCAAACTATCTTAGGATTGTCCCAGCACAGCCACCTGTGACTCTGAAACAAGGTGATATCATTAAAAGAATGACTTTTTCTTCTACAATGAGCCATTGGTATCCATATAGAGAAAAATCCTATGATAATAATGCTTTAACTAACTTGGCCACAATAGTTAGCCATCATGAGCTATATATTACCTAATTCACCAAGGCATGATGTTAGAAGGCGAACAGACCTGCAATATGTTGCACAGTGGTAGTGGTAAGATTGCAGACAGGCCTGGTCAGATGCAGAAGGCATTCCATTATCTCACATTGCCAACTTCTTTCGCAACAATGCTTCTCTTTCAACTCATACATATGGTGTCATGAAGAAACTCCAACAATCAACTGCTGAAAGAAGAGACTTGAACTTGGTTTAAAGAGAGGTTGGTGTGGACTTTGGGAGCAAGCTGGAAATAACAGCTGCTCCCTTAAGTTGGTCCTGACAGTCAGTTTTAAAGGCAGTACTGTCAGTCAACAGAGATACTGGCAGAACATTTGTTTGTATTACTTGAAGGAAGAAGGAACCTGAGATATGGATATATTTGATGCCCAGAAATGGAGACCAACTTGGATGGCCTGAAAATCGGGTGAGAATTATCTGGATGAACCTAAGGGACTGGGTATGTACATTTTTGCATGTCTCATATAATACTAGCCACAGATTATCCAACATATATGAAGCTCATTCACTGTTGGACAGGGGATTTCTCATCCTAAGGGTATCTGCCAGCTTCTCTCTTCACCCTACCCTAGTGTGGACATGGGCCCATAAATACAGTAGAAATGGTGATAGGGATGGAGCTCTGATTATTGCCAAGAAAATAGCTTCTCTATCTCATCACAATTGACTTAGCCCTTCACATGGCCAATCTGTCAGCAATAGCACTATTAGTATCACTAGGCAGTAGTTTGATAATATTTTATGCTTTCTACTTACAATGAGCATTCATTCATCTTTAACATGTAGAGAAAGCATTTTCAAATGCTTTTTAAATGGTGTTCTCAAGGCCTGATTTTTCAAAATGGTACCCCACCAAATATTACCTTAAACGAAAAACTCATTTATAGCCCATGGGTGGATTAATGGGTTCATGATCACGGGGCCATGTGACATATATACTTCTCCACCAAGAATCAGGGGTTTGATTGAACATTTGAAAAACTCAACTAAAGGCTAAAGTTAACTAAATCTTCAGATTAAGATAATCAAGTTGAAGAATTAATGGCAAAATGGTCAATATAGCATGTTGTCTCCCTTATAATGATAAACAACTGGCTCAGTACTCAAAAGATGGAAGTCCAATGGGCATTTCTATGATTGCTCTCAATCACTAACTTAGGTATCTGTGTTTTTTATCCCCACAAACTTAGGCTTTGCTAGATCTGAAGTCATGTTCCCAAGGATTCAACACTTTTATAAGAGGAGTCTGTAAAATTTTCACAAACTAAAAGCTGCCCTTACCACCTGGCCACTTTAAGCTCCTCACACTAATGGTCCAAGTGACAGAAAAATGACTTTTTTATTGACTGAAGTATCAACCCTTATCACTATTGGGATATGTGGTTGAAAATACTTTATAGGAAAGGAAATATGGCTGCAATGGAGGAGCTTAATCTAATATCTCCTAGCATTTATCTGTCCGGTGATAATTGTGAACACACACCAGGCCAATAAGTGCTCATTTATCTCATGAAATCCATCTGGGTCACATCAGGAAAACCCAGAACGGGTGGTGGAAGAGATGGATGTGGAATATCAGTTATGGCCCTAAGACAAGCTGCAACAGCAGTGACTATAACTTGTTTTCCTAAACCTCATTAAGACTTTCTGAAATTATAAGTGACCAGATCTTGAATGCTTAGACTCCTTCAGAGGTCAGTTCAGGCTTATAACAGAGTTCCATTCCACATGTTATAGCAGGAGCCCCACCAACTCCAGCTCACAGGTCCATTTCCCTGAGCACACAGAGGCTGTGGTTTACTTAGAGTTAAGTTACACCCTGATTGTGTGGCTGAGTGTGTAGAGTAATTCTTGACCAATGAAGACAAAAAAAAAGGGAAAAGCTGACACATGAATTATTTCCTTCCCTGTATGGGCCCTTAGGTGATGCAGGGGTTCCATGCAGTCTCTCTGGGGAGTGTCTGTATATGATGGAGTGACCCTTAAGTGTTCTTTTGACCAAGGCCAATCTGATAAAATACCAACTTCACTTTGCTACCCCACTTCTCTGCCTTATTTTCCTCCTTCCCTCTGCTCTGATTTTCAGGGATTGCTACCTTAAATAAGTGTTAACAATTCAGCATTGTCAAGATCTGTGTTCCAGAAACCCCAGGCAAAGAAAGAGATGTGGATACTTAGAGGTACATCCCTTTAGTTTTTTAATGGCAGAACTCTTTTTCCACCAGAAGGCATAGCTGCTCCATGAAAAGTCAGAAGATGGAAAGCTGTAGATCTTCCTCCCAACTCTCAATGCCTGATGTTGAGTCCAGTCTACCCTGTATGATGATTCATTTTATATGCCAATTTAGATAGGTAATGGTATGGAATTATTTAGCAGATTTAGTAGATAACTGTGGGTTATTTAGTAGATGAAATTAGCATCCACAATTAGTTCACCTTAGAGAAAGGAGATGACCCTCTGTAATGTGGATTGACCCCATCCAATCATTTGGAGTTTAGAAAAGCAAGAACTGAGGGCTTCAGAGGTCAGAAGAATTTCTGCCTCAAGACTTCAACATCAACTGTTACCAGAATTTCTAAGCTGCTTGCTTCCCCTAAGGAATTCAACCTCAAAACCTCAGTGTCACCTTTAATGGAATTTCCATCCTGAAGCCTACTTTGCATAATTCTGATTGTCAGCCTCACAATCTTGTGGTAGCCAATTCATAGTCAGTTTTCTACCAAGTTATTCTCAGTCTGTTATCAGTACAGAATTTCCATCATTGTTAAATTTTCCCAGTTGTGTTCCTGGACCCCAAACAAAGAGGACCTGCTTTGCGTCATAGAATATTCCATGTACATTAAGGAAACACTGACGTTTAAGGTAAAGAAACAATCCTTGTAGATTCTGTGACCTGTTTCAAAAGTTTAGTGCCTACATACATGGTTCTGGGGATAAAATAATTTCCTTGAGAAGGGTATGCACTACCACTTCAACTCTTAATTCTTTCTAATATATCAAGATCCAAAAGTGTTAATAACTTTCATTACTAATTTAAAGTTAGTTCCATTCTTACCATTCCAAAATTCACTCCAAGACCTCTAGGAAGAAAGAGAATAGGATGATATGTAAAACAATATGACAAGGCATTTGAAGGCTTCCTGTTCCCATTGAATGTATGAAAGTGAACCCCTTTTCTTTTAGGCCAAGTCACTATGGCAAACCAACAGGGCAGAACAATACCACTGCTGGATTGCTTCACATTTACCAAAACCTGTGAGGTTTTTGTATTAGTCTTAAAATACTGGCTTTAAAATTTGTATGAACAAAAAGGGGATTAGGTTTCAATGAGAGATAAGAATGAAGCCAATCTGGGTGGGTCTAAGGTAAGTCTGGATATAGGTTAAAGAATGAATGTCTGTATTTTAGAACTTCACCTACTATATGAGACCTAAGGAAGAGAGGTTTATTTTGTACAACACTTAAATTTTCTGTAGAACACAATCTAACTAAAGCTGTCTGGTCAAGTTCAGGTAAACAACCTAAATACATGGAGCCTAGAGTTAGGAATGAGATATTACAATTCTGTAAAGCTTAATCTAGTGCTCAGAAACATTCCAGAGTATGTTGGCAGATAATTTAAAAGTACTGGCAAAGTTCCTTGAGGGACTGGAGAAAAAAATATGAAATTATTAAACGTTCCCAGCTGGGAAATCCCTGATACTCTTTCAACATCAGGGAATCCCAATTTAATAGGCCAAGTCCTTGATCTTGAGGCTTGCTCTTATGAAACATATCTGTAATGGAGAAGGTAAGCCTACCTACGAGAATGCCTAAAAGTTACTTCCTGAGAACCTCTTTGATTGCTCAGATGTGGCCTGTCTCTCTCTAAGCCCAACTCTGCAAGTAAAATCATTACCTATCTACCCCTAGGTGGGACATGATGTCCAGGGATGTAAGTCTCCCTGGCAATGTGGGACATGATTCCCAGAGTTAGCCTGGCACCATGGGAGCAACAATGCATACCTTACCAAAAAGGGAAGAGAAATGTAATCACTTAAGTTATCAGTGGCTAAGAAACTTCAAAGAGTCAAGAGGCTATTCTACAGGTTATTCTTATGTAAGCTTCAACTAGAAATTGCTAATTGCCATGGTATGTTAAGCCCCAATCAACAGTATTCCTGTAAACCCTAAAGAGTACCTAGGGCTCTATCTGAGACTCTATAAAAGATTCACTCACTAAGTTATGTTTCAGAAACTGATAACCTCCAGATGGTTCCTAGGCCAGATAAGAGCTGAAACTCATAGTTACCAGTTTCTCCAAGTCTACCAACCAGCAGCATCCCCTTACCCCATGATGTCAACACTTCTTTTCAATAGAAGAAGTTAGAATAGTCATTGCCAAATAACCCTAAAGAGTAGCAGAAAGATGAAAGGAGTAGGAGAAGTTGTATAAGAGAAGATAGGATTTAGCAAATCAGTATGGCTACTAAATTATACTGATATTTCACTAAGTCTCCAGTGTCTTAAAACAGCTAGAAGGAAATAGTTGAAATGGTGGAACTGTAACGCATACCATACTTAGAAAGCTTGTTCTAAAACTACTTGTTAAATGCACTTTGAAATGTATCACATTTTGTATATAGGCTATATTCCACAACAAAAAATTAAAATAAATTTGTATGAAATGAATATACCTGGAGCCTTGTCTAATTCACATATGTCTCTCCATTTGTAATCAGCTTTTAAGTTGTCTGTTCCTGGTATGCTGCTATTTGGAACACAACTTATGAATGTATTTTCAAATAAAATTACACACCTGTGAAAAGTTTTAAGTAGATAAAAAATGATGCAATGGATTATATATATATATATATTCCACTTAAAACATTTTACAGATGTGTACTTTTATTTGAGAATATATTCAAATAATATGCATATATATCTCATATGTGCATATTTGCGATATATATACGTCATTTAAGTAAATACATCAATATATAGGTAAACATAAAAATATATATGCGAGTTAGTAGGCATGGGTGCATGTGCATGTAAATAATGAAGGGGGTTAATGACAATAAATAGAATATTAACTTTGTTACAAATTCCAGAGTTCTTCCCATAGTGTCAATCATACATGATATGTATTAATATACATAGAAATACATAGAAACACACCCAAATTGACATTGACTTATAATAAGTTACTAGTATGGGACATCTTCCCTGTCTTTGTAACCAGAAATATGGCTCTAATTTTCAATGCAATAGATAATCAAGGCAGGGACATAAATGTTTTTATAAGAAGAAATCTTTTCTGGCTTTGGGTTCTTTCTCATTTTTAACTTTCTGTTTCTGTATTAACTTGTGATCCAAACAAGCAAGGACTACGAAGATATCTGGCAAATAGTAGACATTCAAAGTAAAACAACAATTAAAGTTTCATCTGAGACACAAATCTCATATTTTGCTTATTGCCTAGCAGCCTGTAGTTGACTTTACCACTATTTCCTTGTTTGCTAAAGTGAATGCCTGAACATCTGTTACCTTCTAGGACTAACAAATAAATATGTAACTAGTGCCATTTTAAGTGTCTTTCATTTTAGGAAAATATATCAAAAGTGATCCAAACAAAGAGACAGCTGTTACCATAGTTAGACTATGGAGTTGAATATCACTTCACTATGAGAATTGCACTCTCCGCCTTCCCTTTCTTTGTTTCGCCCAAGAGATTAGATACAAGGTGAAGGAGAACTGAGCAATAATGGCTGAAAAGGAAAGAGTCAACAACTCTATAGAGTTCCTGTTTGTTTAAAGTATGACTCCAAGCTATATTTCCTACCCACACTATTAGAAATTATATCTTATCCGAATCAATAAAATAGCATTGCTTAATTTCCATACACAAAGACTGCAGCCAAATTGGGTAGGGTAGCACAATCAGATGTGAACTCATCATGTCTGCTATGGTTAACACATTACCTCTGCACAATGTTTGCATATGTAAAAGTCCAACCTGCTGTGCGGGTGTAGCAGAAACAGCTCACACCCTGACCGTATTTAAGACTTAGGTGTTAGTGTTTGCTCAGTGTACAGACTCTTTGATTTCACAGTTCCGTGTCACTTGTTCCCAATACAGCACTGCACAGGATTTCCTTGTTCTCTCAAACCTGGAAGGCAGAGGACCCAGGTGAAGCCCCTGGACCTTGCTTTAACATAACCTACTTACTGGATCTGAACCACAATAATATCCTATGTAGCTTTCAGGAAAAGTGAAATTGTACATACGCTAAGGTGACGAATGTACTACGGCAGAAACCCATCTAGATGTTAAGATATTAGGACATTTTACCTTTCTACTATATGAGTGTGGTAAATAGAAGTTTTCTTTTAAATAGGGCAGATTTTTTTGGTAAAATCCTTTGGGCCAACTAATTCTGTAATACACAAGTGATTTGAAAAAGTTACTTCTCATTGGTAAAACTTCTCATGGTTTTCACATAACCATGACAAAGGTGGTGGAGAGAATGTGATCTTTTATTAAGGTCCTGACATTGAAGAGAATCCTCAAATCTGGGCCTCTTCTTGGTTTGTTGAAGATGTTATTTCTATTGTAACAATTATTCTTTTAATTAAAAATGATAAATTCACCTTTATTCATTTGGCAGGTGAACTCCTGAATTGCAAAACTTATCTATTACTCTTGGTGAGAAGGGAACTGATCCAATACCAAGAATAATATATTTCTAGTTCTGATGTTCATACTTGGAATAGAGATCCCTCAGGGAACCATTTGCTAGATACAGCCTCCCAGGGGTGTGAGCACCAGATGCTCTTTGCTTTAGTAAAATTGGAACTTGTCCACAACAACTATTCCTCTATTGCTTTTTAAATTACTTGCACGTATAATAAATGTACATATAATAAAATATATAGTCTCTTGTATTTTAAAGTAGTAAAATCTTGACATAACTTTTTTAAACCTTTTGGAAAATTATATGGTACTGTCACATTGTTGAAAATTAAAAATAATAAAATAAAAATACCTAACTTCCATAGATCATTTATTAGGAACCCAGAGGGTGCTTTATATATGTTAGCTGGGTAATTCTCAAAGCAATCCTTTAGAAGATATTATTGTTAAAATTTTATGAAACAGAATATAGAGGCCCAAAGAGATTAAATCCTTGGCAAATATATAACTAGTAAGTGGCAAAGTCAGGATTCAATCTAGAGGTTTTCAACACCAAATTTCATATCTGCTACGATTCCAATCCACCATTCTAACCTAGCCATTAAAATAAAAATGTCTACTTTAGAGGTAACTTGTAAAGGTTGGGAGAATATCTTCGCAGCAGTGGAAGTTGTGAATAGGTAGTTGGAATCATCTTTGTCTCCTACACAGAATTAACACATTGATTTACATTTTTGCAAAAACCTTGTGTACTCATTTTACAGATAGGTTGTGAAACTCAGAAGGCTGCAATTCAATTTCTTGAGTTAAGTTAGAAGTTATTTTGCAACATATGGTGGATATATCCTTTGGTGTTCAGCTGTTTGTACATAATATTTTCTATGTTACTACTGTATTCACATGCATAATTTTAGGACTCCGTTCAATCAAGACTTTATTTGTATATTACGTTAGTGAAGAATATTTAGCAGTAATTATTTAACTTTTAACTACAAGTATCCTTTTGATGGAAATTTTTTGGTTTGGGCATTCATTCTTTTCTAAATATCAGTTTATATCTTTAGAAAGATTCAATGAAGAGGAAATATTGGCTGTGTGCATGCTACTTAAAAATGCTTAATAGATAATGTAACATAATGGAGAGGCAGTTTGTGCCTCTGATGGCCATTTTTTGACATATATAACATGTCTGGAAATATCTACCCCATTCTATCATACTTTTCTTGGACTTGGTATGAATTAGAGCACAGTAATGCTTTTTGTTTGTTTTTTCTGAAGAAATTATATGTATGGTGACATACCAAGCAACAAAAGTATCAATCCCTTAGAATTGCCAATGTAAAAATTTTGGATCAAGTGTTTTTGCTTTGCATTATATAGTCATGACTTTAGCCTATGCCTGCAATATTGAGCTATTGCAATTTTACAGATTATAATAATCAGATAATTAACTACAAATTCTATTTTTTTTTCAGATATTTCTGACCAAAGTTATTTTGATGCTTTATTCAGGTAATTTTTTCATCCTTATTGTGCAAATAAATGCTTGGATCACAATTGACGTTGTATTCATTCAAGGCTTTTGTTTATTTTGTTGGTTGGTGGCTAAGTGATGTTTCAAAATGATGTGTGATTTGAAATGCATAGAGTGCATGGTATTTTTCCACGCAAATCAAAATTCTCTATCATATGTTTTTTTTTTTTTTTTTTTAAAGGGAAACATTTTTAAACATTTTCTTGTTTTATTATATTTTGTTTGTTTGTTTGTTTGTTTTTTTACATGGGCTGGGGCCGGGAATCGAACCGGGGTCCTCCGGCACGGCAGGCAAGCACTCTTGCCCGCTGAGCCACCGCGGCCCGCCTCTATCATATGTTTTTATATTTGCATTACCTAATTTGGACTGTTTTGACACAGAGAGGGAATTCGATTAGCAATTTGTATACCCCAAAATAATTTTTTATATACAAACATAAAAAGACACATAAAAACATCACTTAATACTTTCTCCTTACAATATATTTTTAATATTTGGTTATGTTTGTTTGCAAAATCTGCTGCCTAAATCAAGAAATCAATCAATATCTTATGAATACTTTTTTAAGGTCAAAGGCAACAGCAAGTTATGTTACCAAAGCATTGAACAGATGATATATTTTTTAACTTATGAGGACTATATAAATAATATCCAAGTAATATTTGTGAAAAATCTATATACTGCTTAAATTATAAGATTACTGAAAGTTCATAAAAAAATTGAACAATAGGAGGTATCATCATATACTCTACTTCTTACTTTCCAATTCAATTCAGAGGCTACATGTAATATATGACACCAATTACATATCTGTACTTGAGTTTTATATTGATGAAAGAATTTCCTGAATTACATTACTGATTGCTAAATTCCTCTTTCTACAAAACAGAGATCTTTCAAAAATTTTCTGTAACCATTGTGTCTATGTATAGTAGCAGAACTGGAATGACACTAGACAGGAGATGGTAAGAGATGATGTTAGTCAGGGTGTCACGCTCTCAATGCCTGGTGGCATCCCTCACAAATCAAGATTTCAAGATTACATGCCACTTCTGATACACTGATACCTTATGGCAGTCAAAGTTCCATGAAATTTAAAAGAAGTCATCCATGTAATGACACTACCCATGTGTTATTAATATTATACACTTTAGGATGGAAATTCCCACTCAAGCATTGTACACTAGAGTCTACCTGGTACCACGGTGTCCTTTACCAGACGTGGCTGGTACAAAGTTATCTATAAGCCTCCAAGATTATTCATCTGTTTATTTTTCCCCATAGTACAGAATAAGACAATGCATCCTGCTGACACGGACCAACATATCTTGCAATTTTCCTAACAAGTTAAGGCTTTCAGATGGATGATAAAATGGCACAAAAAGATACAAAGCTGTAATGGTAAAAAAAACTTTGTTCCAAGTTTTTATGTTCTGGCTTTGCTGAAAGGGCAGAAAAATCTTGTTCTCAATAATCAATAGAGTGGCTATTAGTAATAGTTCATCTGGAACCGTCCCAGTTGTTCTATTATATTGTCTAGGCATAATTATTAATAGACCCCTTTCATTCTCATATCTGCTTTGGATATTAAATTATATAATCACACTGCTTAGAAGACCATTTGAATTTCTCCTCTGGCTATTTTATAGCCTGAAACTACAAAGTCTTCTGATTCCTGCCTAAGGGAAATCTATTCAAAGTTCTCTCTTTAATGTGTACCTTAATTGGAATTTGAAACAGAACTCAAGGCTTTAGAACTTCTTTCCTATGGAAGAATCTAGTTTTATCGTCTCATTTATATGATAGAATAGAAAAGAGCTTGGCTGTTAGAGTGGAAGATTTTTAGGTTTAAATTTCCGCTTTTATACTTAGTAACTGTTGTATTTTTTTCTCTTATGAAAGGTTATAACTTTCTAACCAACTAATAATTCATTATTTAAGACCTTTGTTTTATTATTCCCTCATTAATGTTCAAGAAGGCAGTTTTCGTTTTATTTTAGCTTTATCACTATATCTCAGTTCTTGAAACACTTTTTATATATTGGATGCAATGTAAATACTTGCTAAATGAAGAGAAGTAAAGGACGATACTCGGCCCTGAGTTTCCATAGTTAAGAATATGATAAAATGCAAAATTCTTGATGGTATTAGTTTCTAAATAAATTCTTGTGTTACTTCCTCCTCCTAAAGCATTTGCCAGTAGTGTTCAATAATTTGCACTTAAAAATCTAATAAAGTATGGTTGGACTTATGTGATGGTATGAACTTTATTAAATTTATCACTGCTTTCTTGTTGTATCAGTCACCTGCCTCATTTTACCCATATTATTAAACTTTAAAAAAATGTTTAAGCCCACTGAATTATGAAAACATCAAAGAAAGAACAATGGCTCTTTCCTCCACAATTTGTTCCATAAATATCCTTATGGCATTCCCAAATATATGCTTATAATAGCCCAAATGATATACTGTATTAAAAAGTGCATCCTAAACAAATTTGTCAGTCTTACAGTTGACTTATATCTGTAAAGTTATAAGAACTTTACCCAGATAGTAACTATAAATTTGCGTAGGATTTTTATTCCCTCTCCTGCCAACATTGGCAAACCTTCTCCCCAAAAGAAGCTCAGAAGTATAATTTTTAAAGTGGATTTTATTCTCCATAAATTAAAAATATGAATGCATTTGGACTCATTATTATTCTAATCTCTGACATTGCCTAAATCTCCTAGATAGCCTGCTTAAACAGATTTTGGGTACTACTTAGGTTATTTTCATCAAAGCAAAATTTCTGATGGTAAATAACATCATAAATGAGTCAAAAGACAAATGACAAACTAGGTAAACATTATATTTGAACACATGCAACAAAATCCTAATTTTCTTAATTTGAAACACTCGTTTGAAGAGGTAAAAGTAAAAAAATGAAAAATAAAAAACACCATATATTAAGAGATAATTTATAGAAAAATATTTCTGAATATCTAGGAAATGTGAACAGATGATCAACATCCTACATAACTAATGGAATGCAAATGGAAACATGAAGAAACCATTTTCACTTAAGTTGAAAAAAAATACTGTGGTTACCTAATGCCCTTTAGGATGTAGGGAACTGTAGGTAAATTGAATTCACTCTTATATTTCTGATTTAGTATAAAATTGTCCGTATGTTGGGCAATTATTTGCAGTCCTTTCAATACCATTTGACTTCATGTTCCAATTTCTATCGTCTTTCTTAAAAACATATCCACACTTGTGCACAAAGCAGCTTGTACAAAAAAACACTCATCACAGCATTGTTTCCAGTGTCTAAAAATTAGGAATAGTTTAGGTTTAACCATTGCACACTTGCTAAAACACAGTGAAATAGTAAATGTGCATCCAAAGGAACTGGGTAGTTGTGTATGCATTTATAGGAACATATCTTCAACCTATTAATAAAAAGAAAATATATTTGAGGGACTATAACAAGTCTTTGAAAGGATTTGTTAATATATGCACATCCTTATACAGTAAATACTAGAATTTTCTTCATTTTAGCGAAACAGGAAATTAAAGCTTGGAGAAAGGGACAGGGTAATAAAAATATCATAGAGGTGAAAATTGGGCAATTTGATTTAAATGATGTACATTTAGTTACTATAATGTATTTTCTCAAGTATCTCTTTCACATCCCATTTCTGTCCCATAAACGCAATCTTACATTTAGGTGCTGGTACCATACTGCCATAACTGATATATATCCAAAATATTTTGATAGGTGATACTCTGGATATTTAATCTTCCCATGTGAATTTTAGTACCATAAAGCAATTAAAAATTTAATGGAATTGCAGAAAATGTGTAGTTTAGTTTTTGCGGTTATTATCCGCATACTTTTGAGTCTTGTAAATTGAAACATGGTTTAGCTCCGTTTATTCAGGTAATTGGTGTTTTTTTTTTGCTGTCTTTGTTGTCGCTGATATTCGTTCTCCTCCCCCTCTCCTCCTCCCCCTGGCCTGGGCTCCTCCTGTCCCCTCCTTTTGCTTCTTCCTCCTTCTTGGTGAGGATCAAGAGCATTTACTATAAAGCTGATGTATGCATATTTTAGGATTTTGTGTTTATCCTGTGGGAATTCCCTTTCCGTTACTTTAGATGTCTTAAGCACATTTTTATTGAAAGTGAATTGTATAACTTTACATGAACATGCAAATGATCGGTAAAATCTAAAGCACCATTTGATCACCTAAGCCAATTACATTTTCCCCTGAATGTTTACGTCCCTCTTGTCCTTGTTTCATATGCCTGCTTGCATACATATTTCCCTAAGGAAAGGTGCCATATTGTTTCATATGTACATGTTTATATAAATGATATGAGATTGTTGTGTTTTGTACGTTTTCTTAAAAAAAAAACAGTAAATAACTATGTGATATTTCATATAAGTCTATGCCACAGATTATTTAGCTATTCTCTTCTTAAGATATTTGGGATCATTTATTCCTCTGCTCGTGATGCAGGAAATCTTTATGGGCTAGCAATTAATAACAGTTACCTTGCATAATTGAGTCATTTGCAATGTAAATATTGCTTAGGAACCTCTGTGTATAAACAACTCACCTGAAATTCTAGAGAACTAAATTCAAAACTTGCTCGCCTAGTGTTCTCTTTACTCAAAGATACAGAACAGAAACCCAGAAATCATTAGCAATCCTTGCATTTTCCTTACCCTCTTTCTCAGTTGCTATTCTTTCTATCCCTTAACCACGTTTACTGTCTGGGCCCTTACCTCCATCTTCATTGACTTTGCCTTTCCACCCTCTGTCTCTGGAATATATGGTTACAGGTCTCCTCCTAGTCCTCATTTACTACTTCTAGCTTCTGTTTCTTATCATGCACACATAGAGTTGACAAGCTGAGGCTTTTAAAACAAAGAAGGAAAAAAAATAGACAAGAATATTATTTTATTTCTTTGCTAAACACTCTTTGGTTTTTCCTTATGGGATATTTAACAGGGTCCAAATGTATTGAATGGCATAAAGGTCATGCTCTATATTTTTCTCCAACTTGATCACTGATCATGTCTCATTTAACCATTTTCTCTAGACATTTTCTCCTTGCAACTGAAAGCATGTTTCATGGACTGATGGTGTCAGCATTTTCTTTGAGCTTGTTAGAAATGAAAATATTCAGTTAGAAGTCCAAACATATTATATCAGAATACTGTGGTATGACATCTTGGAATTGTTATCTAGCCATATAGAACATCATACATGTTTCAGCAAGCCCTCTGGGTGATTTTTATGCATCCTACAGTTAGAGCAGTATTGCATTTATCTATAACTGTGTATTTTTCTATTATATACCATGCTGCTTTACCTAGCAGCCTTATTTAACTTTGCTATCTCTGTCTACATTTTCCTGTTCTGCCTATTACTTCATTGATTCTCCCCAAATTCTTCTTGATTAAAGCTTACTTATTTTTTAAGATGTCAGATTCTTCTATATCTCCATCAAAACTATTAGGAAGACTTTTTGGTTGCTCTCAAGTAGAATTGGGCACTCTTTCTTTTTCAAATCTCTCTACCAAGTGCATAAAATTCTCATAAAACCTACATTATATATTTTTAAAGATATCACCTAATTCTTAATGGTGTTTCCATTGGTTGCTACAGTGTCTGACACATAGTAAATGCTCAGTAAATGTTCTGACCTAATCAATAGGAAAAAAAGCAGTTCCTAAATCAGCATATTTTGCTAAGTTTTTGCCCTCACAGAATTATTTCATTTATATGTTAGGTATATATTTAATATATTAATATTAATAATATATTATTATATTATTTCAATTATACTACATACTTCATGGAATTATATAGTAGTATGGCAGTAAATTAATTTTCATTTTGTTTCTGCTTAGCACTTAAACAATCCAAAAAGAAATTTGACTGAAATATACTCAAGGTTACAAGATAATCTCTGAAAAATTGTAATTTATAACATTATGGCAAAACAATTTTTAAAAGTAAGTAGAGTTATGGTTAAATATGGAACATAATTTTCAATAGACTGAAATATTTAAGGTCCATTCAAAACTCCAGTTGAGCCCACAAAGCAGACCATTCCCATCAGCTACCTTCTGATATTGTTCAATAGCTAGTAATGGATGCTAAGGAGTTACTACTTCTATATGAATCTTAGCATAAAGGCTTTATATAATTAAAAATGATAGAGTTGGGACAGACTGCTGAACACAAGCAGGAAGATAAAAAGACATCTGGTATAATTTACAGGGAATAAACCTGGTTTAACTAGCCTGAATACAAAGAACATTGCATCATGACTAATTGAGAAAGTTCTGTCAAGAGATAATTCTGTTGATATATAACAAAATAATTCTCTTCAATGGAATTTCTATTAATTGGAATATTTCCATAAAAGGGAATATTTGGGTTTTATATATCATCTGTTCCTGCTCCTTTTTTCTCAGTGAAGTATAATCCTTTGTTTATGACATCAAAATTGACTTATGTAAAGGTGATTACTATGTAATTTCAGAGGATTGTAACTTCAGGTGAGAAATAAGCAAAAGGAACAGATGAACTCTTAGCAACAGCGAAACTATTTTCAAATATCCCCACAGGAGCAAAAACATGAAGAAAGAGAATTACAGAACATAGGTTTACAAAATTACTATTTCATGATGTTGAATTCTTTTCTCTACTTTATTGAGAAGAAAATTTTTCAAGATTTTAATAAATATATTTTCATTTTTCTATGAATACCTTAAACCTGCTTCCAGAAAAAAACTATAGTCACTTCTTTCTATCACTAAATAAAATACTGTATCAGTAGGCATACATATTCAGGTATTTTTTTAAATCAGCATTAGAACCAGGTCTATAGTTTAAGTGTTTAGAATCCAAGAAAAAATCTCTTGAGTAAAATGAGAACTTGATATGCAGTTTGATGAGATGTACTTGTGTTTTAGTGTTTTGTGTAACAATCTTTTTTTAAAATTTTGATCTGTTTTGTTTTTAAGAAAGAGTCACTTAGGCTAGATATAGATGCATACGCTATCCAAATTAAACAAACTAATATCATCTTAAACAGCCTATGCAGTCTAAGTCATATAGTGTCCTGGAATATACTTGAACCATTGCCATTTTGACAATTCTTAAGTATAGATATAAAATGGAAGTTAGATTTTAGGAATATCTGTCTGATTTCTTTTTCCCTGTGATTTATGGATGGAATATTAAGAAATACATGATTATTATGTAGAAGGAAAAGACATAAAGCTTTACAACTTTCAATCATGCAAAATTTGACTTGAATATTTGTTCATCACAGATGTATTACACTAATCTATGTTAAAAACAGCCTTAGTTTTAAAGTACATGTGGAATAATATCACCTACTCCTGATCATATGCAATTTTTACTTTCTTTAGTTTTTCCTTTCAATTGAAGGTTGAAATTCAGATATTTATCATAAATCAAATAGCACAATGGAGAAGCATAACTTCATTGTTAAGAGTTAAACTCCGAAGACAGTGCCTAAGATCAAATATAGTTTCTGTCACATATTGGCTGTATAACTTTGGAAAGGTTATCGAATTGTCCTTTGTCTTAGTTATGTCAACTATTAAGCAATAGCAAAAAGAATAGCTTAGAGGGCTGAAGTAGGGGCAGGTCACGGTGGCTCAGCCAGAGACCCAGGTTCAATTCCCAGTGCCTGCCCATGTAAAACAAACAAACAAACAAAAATTAAATGAAGTAATATTTGTAAAGTACTTTGAATAATTCCTGGTACATTTTAAATAAATAGAAATGTTGATTAAACAAAGAACAACAGAACAAAAGCAACAAGTGAGTTTGCCAGCAAAGGCAGCATATTAAAGCATAATCAGAAGTGTATTCTAAATTGTGGGCAAGAAGAAGAAAGAGCTGTAACATCCTGAGAACCAATACTAAATGTTACCTTTCTAAATGTTGTTGTGCTGGATATAGGGAAACAGTTTCAGTTCAGAAACTTGGTAGGTAGGAAACAGGCATGAAGTGGAGTTCAGTATTTCTAGGGTAAGAGTTCAAAAGAAAACTGTCTGCAGGGTATGTCAGCCCTTACTATGTAATAAGGAGTTGACCATATCCAGACAGAACAAAAATGGAACAATAGGATACAAGAGATACACCTACAGTGAGCAACATACTCAAGTTTGCACTTTTATTTTGCTGTTGGGGAAATTTCCTACTTGGCAAGATCCTTTGTTGTGATGCAGAATTCTCCCCTGCTGCTTTAATTTTTTATTTTGAAAGATTAAAAATCTACAGAAAAATTGAAAGAATAAAGAAATGGACTCCGATATACACTTTACCTAGCATCTATTTCTGACATTTTGTACCATTGATTTAATCACTCTCTCATTTCTCTGTCTTCCTTTCTCTTTATTTACCACAGACACACAGACACACACACACTTGTATTATTATTGGAACATATGTGAGTTGTTGATGTCATGACTCACCATATTCACATGAAAATAAAATACCTTGGGATGCATCACTTACCAAATCTAAGAGTATTCTTGCACTGAAGAAAATTGACATTTATATAACAACATTATCTAAAAGAATTCATATTATAATGGCCTTAATTTGCCCAATGATGTCTCCTTTTAGAGATTTTTTAAAAGCCAAAATGCTTTGCATTTATTTGTGATGTCTTTTTATTTTAATGTAGTCTACTTTCTTTAGTGATATTCATATTTTTGAGGAGTCAAAGTCGAAGTCTTCTAGATGGCACTATAATTTAGACTTGCATGTTTGGTTCTTTATAATTAGATTCAGGTTAAATATTTTGGGGTATATACTACATTGGTAATTCATCAAGATGTGCCACATCTGGGGCACACAATGTAATATCATTTCACTATTGTTGTTGTTAAGCTGTATCCCTTGGCTAAAGTGATTTCTAACAGATTTCTTCCTTCTAAAGTTATTTCCTTCATAATCAACAAGTAATTTGTGAGTGATTTTTTAGAATGTGTGGATATCCTGTTCCCAAATGGTATTTCATCCAGTTGTCTTAGTACTCATTGATAACTCTTAGGGGTTGAATCATATACTCCCAAAAGACATGTTTAAGTCTTAATTAGTATTCCTATAGGTGTGAACCCATTTCTAAATAGAACCTTTGAAGATGTCATTATTGGTTAAGGTGTGGACTCATTTGTGACTAGGACCTTCTAAAATCCTTTTTTAGATGAGCCAAAATTGAATCAAGGTGGGCATTAATCTGCATGACTGGAGGCCCTATAAAGAAAGGAAATTCAGAAGCAGACAGTGAGTAGAAGCTGGAAGCCAGAAAACATCAGAAGTCAGACAAAGCCAGAGAATGAAGATCACCGTTGATGGAGGCAGATATGCATGCCAGTGAAGCCTAGGGATTGCAGTAGGCCAGCAACAGTGTGCTACAGACCCCAGGATAAAGCATGCCCTGTCAAGACCTTGATTTTATCCCCCAGTCTCCAAAACCCATTGTTATGCCAAGCTATGTTTCATATTTGTCATAGCAATGCTGGAACACTAAGACAAACCCTTGCCTGAAACAATTATCATATTAAGGACTGAAGGTTCTTTTATTCCTAGTACATTTGTTATCTGGAATCCTGATGTTAAGAAAAGCTCTCCCACTTGCACCACCTTTTCATATTTCTTGACTCTCAGAATATTTTAAAGCAAATGTATTATGATCCATTACTGTCATTTCAAAAATGTTTTATCCAAAATTTTTAACAATGTAGGCCCCTTTAAATAGATGTATTAGCTAGGATTATCTAGAGAAACAAATCAGCAGGAGATATCTGTAAAAAAATTATGAAAGTGTCTCACACAACCATGGAGTTGTAAGAGTCCAAGATTCTTAGGGCAGACCGTGAGCTGGCAGCTCCAATGAAAATTCTCAATGAATTCTCAGGAGAGCCTGGCTGAATCCTCCTTAAAAGCCTTCTGGTGATTAGATTAAATATCACTCATGCAGAAAGATACTCCCTTTAGCATTTTCAATCAGCTATAGATACAGCCAACATGGTCATGATTTAAGCTCATGAGATGTCCTCACAACCATAGACAAACCAACAGTTGCCTGACGAGACAACCAGGCACCACAACCTGGACAACTTGACACATGAGTTTGACCATCACAGTTCACCCCTTATCAAATTGTAAACTATACACATCACCTTAAACCATACTGAATCTCTAAATAGAAAACAATAACAATACTAATAGAAAACAACTAACAATACTCAACTGTCCTAGTACAATCAGAAATACATTTCTCCAGAATAGGGTGCAAGTCCTTGGGTAGTATTCACTCTTAAACTTCATATCCTACAACTTAAATACCATAATATGAACAAAACAGCCTATATCTTATGATAAAGGGTACAATATAAAGAAGAAATCAGAGATATTTGATTTATGCATAAATGTATAGATATTAATACAAAGCAAGGAAGAAATTTTCATATCATTACAGTCCTAATTTCTGCAACCGATCATGTGACTGTAGTTCATATTTATCACTACCATCTTCCACTACCCATTCCATGTTCCCTTTAGCCTCAGCAAGCACCTCAGCTGGCTGAGATTCTTTGCCTGGCGGGGTGACCCAAAACTTCATTCCTGAAGTTTCAGAGCCATTGATAGTCCTGTCTGGATTGGGTTGTTGCAATTTTGCATTGATTTTAATCACAGGGCATGGTAGTACTAAAAGATGCCTTGGGGGATCTCCTATATTCCAGGAAAACTGTTCTTTACCTCCACTGTGTCTGCAGTCCTATTTCCCCCTGATAGTCAGGTTCAATCACCCCAGCCAGTGAAGTAATCTCCTTTTTGGCTGGTTGACCCAGGGCTTGAGTAGCCCAAAGAGACCAGGTGGCAATCTTAGATTTCAGTTCAATGAAATCATTACCTCTTCTCCTGATGGAAGCACTCCCCCTTCTGGAGCTAAAACCTGTAGACCAGAAGAACTCAAAGAGACAGGAAGCAAAAATTTTCCTAGTGGATCATGGGGGATAATAGTGCTGCCACTCCCATTTCTATCCTTGAATTCCTGGATCCATGAGTCTTGGCTATGGGAGAAACAGCACCATAGAGTGGATGCTGAATCAGAGCATACACAACCTCCTGGAGAACTTCACGCTAGCCCTGTGAGGTATTGCCACCTAGTTGGCACCATAATTGAGTTTTCAAAAAGCTATTGCAGGGCAGGTGATGGTGGCACAGTGACAGCGTTCTTGGCTGCCATGCCAGAGACCTGGGTTCGATTCTTGGTTCCTACACATGCAAAAAAAAAAAAAAGGCCATTCCACTGTTTCATCAACCCGCCTGCTTCTGGATGATGGGGGCAACGTGGTAACACCAGAGAATTCCATAAGCATGTAACCATGTACCCATTCCCACATTTCATTTGCTGTGAAGTGGTTTCCTTGATCAGAAGCAATGCAGTGTGGAATACCGTAATTGATAAGGCATTCTGTAAGTCCATGGAGAGTGGTTCTGGCAGAAGCATTACGTACAGGGAAAGCAAACCCATATCCAGAGTATGTATCTATTCCAGTTAGAAAAAATTGCTGCCCCTTCCATGATGGAAGTGGTACATTGTAATCAACATGCCACCATGTAGCTGGCTGGTCACCTTGGGGAATGGTGCCATATCAGGGGTTGAGTGTGGGTCTCTGCTGCTGACAGATTGAGCACTCAACAGTGGTTGTAGCCAGGCTAGCCTTGGTGAATGGAAGTCTATGTTGCTGAGCTCATGCAGAACCTCTATCCCTATCACCATGACCACTTAGTTCATGAGCCCATTGGGCAATGACATGAGTTTCTGGGTGAAAAGGCTGACTGGTATCCACAGAATGCATCATCTTAAACACTTGATTATTAAAACGTTCTTCTGCTGAAGTCATTCTCTGGTGCACATTCACATGGGATACAAATATCTTCATGTTTTTAGCCCACTCAGAAAGAACCAGCCACATACCACTTCCCCAGATCTCTTTGTCACCAATCTTCCATTCATGCTCTTTCCAAGTCCCTGACCATCCAGCCAAACCATTAGCATCAGCCCATGAGTCAGTGTACAAACACACCTCTTGCTAGTCCTGCTTCCAAGCAAAATGAACAACCAGGTGCACTGCTCAAAGTTCAGCCCACTATGAGGATTTCCCCTCAACACTGTACTTCAGGAACTCCTAGAAAAGGTTTGCAGTACTGCAGCTTTCCACCTTCAGGTGGTAGCACATCATGCAGAACCATCTGTAAACTAGGTCTGAGTTTTCTTTTCCTCAGTCAGCTCACTGAAGGGAACTCTCCAAGAGGCCATGGCTCGGATCTGGGAAAAAGAAGGTAATGTGGCAGGAGTGCAGATCATTGGCATTTAGGCCACTTCCTCATGTAATTTGCTTGTGCCTTCAGGACACTTTATGATGGAGCACTGCTGCATACACCCAACTTTATGGCTTTGTAGGTCAGACAACACCCAGCTTATGATAAGCAACTCAGATCTCATGGTAACTTGGTGGCCCATGGTTAAGCATTCAGTCTCTAATAAGGCCCTGTAGCAGGTCAAAAGCTGTTTCTTAAAAGGAGGGTATTTATCTGCAGTAGATGGTAAGGCTTTGCTCCAAAATCCTTAGGGTCTACATTGTGATTCTCCTATAAGGGGCAGCCAAAGTCTCCAGACAACATCTCCATTTGCTACTGCACTTTGAGTACCATTGGAACAGCTGGATCGTATGGTCCAAGTGGCACAGCAGCTTATACAGCAGCCTGGACCTTTCACAAAGCCACCTCTTGTTGAGGTCCCCACTCAAAATTAGCTACTTTCCCGGTCACTCAATAGCTATACTGGAGTAGTACACCTAAATGAGGAATATGGTGTTGCCCAAATCCAAAGAGACCAACAAGGCTTTGTGCCTCTTTTTTTTGGTCATAGGAAGGGCCATATGCAGCAATTTATCCTTCACCTTAGAAAAGATATCATAACCACTGCACACCTAGAAATTTTGCTGAAATGTAAGGCCCCTTTAATTTGGTTGGATTTATTTTCCATCCTCTGACATGCAAATGCCTTACCAGTAAGTCTAGAGTAGTTGCTACTTCTTGCTCACTAGGTCCAATCATCATGATATCATCGATATAATGGACCAGTGTGAAGTCTTGTGAAATGGATAGATGATCAAGTTCCCTGAAGACAATATGACATAGGATTAGACAGTTGATAATCTCCTGAGGTACGACAATGAAAGTATATTGCTGACCTGGCCATCTGAAAGCAAACTGTTTCTAGTGGTCCTTACTACCAGCTATTGAGAAAAAAGCATTTCCCAGATCAATAGATGTATACCAGTACCAGGGTATGTGTTGATTTGCTCAAGCAATGATATCATATCTGGAACAGCAGCTGCAATTGGAATCACCACCTGGTTGAGTTTATGATAACCCACTGTCGTACTTCAAGACGCATCTGTTTTCTGCACAGGCCAAATAGGAGAATTGAATGGGGATGTGGTAGGAATCATCACTCTCGAATCCTTCAAGTCCTTAAGAGTGGCAATAATCTCTGCAATCCCTCCTGGAATCCAATATTGCTTCTGATTTACTATTTTGTTAGGTAGGGGCAGTTCTAGTGGCTTCCACTTGGCCTTACATACCATAATGTCCATTACTCCATGAATCAGAGAGCCAGTGTGAGGAGCTTGCCAGTTGCTCAGTATGTCTATTCCAATTAGGCATTCTGGAATTGGGGAAATAACTTCAGAATGTTATTTCTGAATTGATCATCTGACCGTCATAAGCCCCCACTCCTACTAGTGGACAAGAGTGACATTTTGGGTCCCCTAGAATTAATGTCACTTCTGAACCAGTACCCAACAATCCCTGAAATATCTGATCATTTTCTTTTCCTCAATGCACAGCTACCCTGGCAAAAGGCTGTAGGCCTCCTTGGGGAAAGATTAACAGTATAAATTTGTGACAGTGTCGCAGGGCCCTCCCCCAAAGGGACCTAACCTTCCCCTCATGCAAGGGGCTCTGGGTCTGTAAACTGTCTCAAGTCTGGAAATTGCTTAAGAAGACATGACTCTCTATTTTTGCAATTCAAGTTACACTTCTGTTCACTTGACCTATCTGTTGTACTTCTAGGTACCCCATGATCTACCAGCCAATGTCACAAGTTTCTGAGAGTCAGGTTATTTTGACCCCTGCTCTGAGTCTGCTTTCCATTATGATAGCCATGCCACCTTGTCTTTGGCAATTAAGTGCTGCTTCTTCCAAGTGGGGATTGAATCATCCCCATTGTGTTTAAGGATTCCAGTGAAAGCAGTTCCCACAGTAATATCTGACCTACATGTAAGGGCAATAGCAGAGCTCTTCAGGGGTGATGGAGCTAGTCTCACAAATTTATTTGTCATAGTTCTTGTAAAAGGCTGTGTTCTCTGGACATTCCTGGGGTGTATGAGCAGGCTTTCTAGGATAAATCCACTCTAACATTCTAATCTTTCTAAGCCTTTGGATCCCCTCATCTATGTTATACTAGGGCAATTCTGGAATTTCAACCTCAGATAATGTTGGCCATCCTTTGACCCAAGTTTCAGTCATCCATCCATACTGTTAATGCTTTTTCTAACCCCTTCAACTATAGCATTGAATGCAGAATCTCTGCTTGGTGGGCACATATCAATAAATTCAGTTTAATCCAGCTTTATATTCCTTCCACGATTATCCCACAACCTTAAAATCCATTCACACACACATTCTCCTGATTTCTATTTCTATAAATTGGAAAACTCATGCAGTTCTTTTGGAATATCGTTTACCTCCTCATGGGTGACACTTTGTACCTCATCTTTTGGGGCTTGTTGGGACTTTAGTCTAGTTTATAGATCTGGAAGAAAAGAAGGGTAATGGAGGTGGGTCATGAAAAGAATTAGAAGTACCTTCCAAACAAATTACTTCAGGGCATTCATTTGCAGTTTCATCTGGTGAATCAGGATTAACCACTTCCGGCAGAGAGCAAGTGCTATTTCCCCATGGTTGGTAATTATGTGCTTCACAGGCTGAAGGGTTAATTCCTTCAGGTGGAGGTTGGATAGCTGACTCATCAGGACTGACTAGAGGTTGGGAAGCCATTACCTCAGGGCAAGCTGGAGGAGGAGGGGCTATGTCCTCAGGACAGACTATTACAGGGTTATCTGGAAAACACTCAGCACAATTTAGGGTTTCATTGTCTCCACAGTCATCATTATCAATCCATATGTAGCCATCTTATTTTTCAGGGTCCCACTCTTTTCCAATCAATGCCCTCAGTTTAGCAGCAAAAACACTCAAGGTTGAGATTTCAGTTTATGTTGTAAAGTTGCTACTCTAAAAATGATGCTCTGAATCTGATTTTCAGAGATCTCAAGTCTGCAGCTATAGGAAATTAGATTTTTCTTTTTCTATATATTTTTATTGACAAAACCAAACAACATACAAACACAAACATTCTTAACATATGACCATTCCATACTTAGTGTATAATCAATGGCTAACAATATCATCACATAGTTGTATATTCATCACCATGAGAATTTCTTAGAACAATTGCATCACTCCAGAAAAGGAAATAAAAAGAAAAAAAAAAAACTTTTCTACAGAGCACTCATAGAAAATTTTACATTGGTCGTAGGTTGCATAAGTTTCTCATCTGAAACCTTCAGTTCATCCCTTTCCCTCATCAGTATATCTAGCATATCTAACAACAACTAACCAATGTATTTATAATTCTTAATTCCACAGAACTTGGTAAAACATTATCACCTAGAACTTTGCCTCATATAAACATATAATTAATATAATTGAATAGTGATATTTTGACTATGTCTTTTGCCAGCTCACCCCATGTACTGTCAGTCGTATTCTGATTATGGGAAACAGAGCCATTAGTGCCTTTGAGTCTAGCCCGAGCAGAAAACCAATTATAAAAAAACATTTTTAAGATGCTTTTTCTTAAGAACCACTCCTGGTACCAAGCTGTATTAGCTAGGGTTCTCTGAGAAACAGAATCAGCAGAAAATATCTGTAAATATAAAA
The DNA here is from genome assembly GCF_023851605.1 of Tamandua tetradactyla. NCBI lineage: Eukaryota > Metazoa > Chordata > Mammalia > Pilosa > Myrmecophagidae > Tamandua > Tamandua tetradactyla. The sequence goes on from NC_135345.1 coordinate 60,548,792, forward strand.
TGTATAAAATGTCTCACACAACTGCAGGGATGTAGGACTCCAAGATCTATAGGGTAGGTCATGAGCTGGCAATTCCAATGAAGGTCCCTAATGAACCCTTAGTAAGCAGGAAGAGTGATTATCTCCTTAAAAGCTTTCCAGTTATTAGATTAAGCATCACTCATTACAGAAGAAATTTCTCTTAGCTGATTGGATGCAACCATCATGGTCATGAATGAAGGCCATGAAATGTCCTCATAGCAACAGATAGGCCAGAACTTGCTGACCAGATAATTGGGCACCACCACCTGCCAAGTTGGCACATGAACCTGCCATCAAAATAGGCTTCTATGTTCTATTGAATATAACCCATCATAGGTGGGAAGTAGTCTTTTCAACTTTGCATAACTCTTACCCAAGGCTTCCAATCAGTCATTTTTAATTTGATTTATGAGTAGTATTTATAAATCAAAATTTAAATAAATGTGTGCTGAAAACATCACTTGAGATCTATCAATGCAGTATTTCTCATATCCTCCATCCCATATGTTACTTCTTCTATAAACGGAAAACAGGTTCCCAATATCAATATATTTACTCATTTTATACTCAATTTTAGAGCAACACCACTGCTACTATCAATAACAAATCACTTTGTAAAGCATAATATTTCTTTACAGCTCTTTTTTTCCTAATGCATCTCAGTAAACTGATAAGCTCTTTCAATCTTAGGTACAGCCTTCTGTACTCTACTCTGTTGCATAATATGTATATCATTCGCCAACTGTCCTATTTTATATTCTGCCAATAGAACACAATAGAGGAAGATTGGAAGAAAGAAGTGAATTAAAAGAGACTTTTACAGTTTTTATTCTCCTATGTTTCCAGCAGCGTCATCATAGCAACAACATATCCTTCAAAATGCAGTTGGTTGTAGCCACCAACTTAATTCAGCACTCATAGAACAAACCTCATCATCATTCTTCCTCAGAGGTAATAGTGTTATAGTATTATACATGAAGAGTTTTTTCTCAGTTGTCTATGGCTCAATTCCTCAGAGATTCTTCTCCAAACTTCTGAGGTACCAACAGCAAAACCTTCTCAGAGGTTTAAGCTCCAGACCTTCTCCTATTTTGTATATTTTGATAATCCCAATCTCTACCTTTCATTCTATCAGTCATTAGAGTAATTGCAACTAATATCTCAAGGCTATCAATTTTTTTTATTTATAGCCTTCCAATAAATATATAATAAATTCCTCAAAATAAATGTTATCTTTATAAATGCTTATAGTGGTTGTGGTTTTTTCTAATAAGATCAAGATAGAATTGGTATGGGCAGTTAGTGCAGGACTATAAAAATGACCATGCAACCTGAAACTGAGTAAAATGAACTGAATAATTAATGAGATAAGTTATTGCCCCATGACATTTAAAAATTTTGGCAAATAAGAACGTCCTGTAAAATTTTTCTTACATTTATAAGGAAATGTAAAAAAAAAAACTAATATTTATTTAGCAGACTATAATTAAAACATTTGAAATATTAAGAATAAAGAGCTTTATTTCTGTCTAAAATCTTATCAAGAGTAGTTTGAACAGCTTTTGCCTTCTTCATCTTGTCATATAATTTACCATATGGAGTGAACATGTTTCTTATGTGTTGGCAGATTGTCATAATCTTTTCTAAATTTGGACAAATTTCCACCATTTAATCCTTTGCACTTTCAATGCCATAAATATTTCCCAGAGTTTCTTTAATGTGATGTTTTATGGCAGTGTCACTTACTCTTGGTCGTCTCCATCCTTTTTATCACTATCATTTATATTGATGAATTTACCTTCATTAAGTTCCTCTGGCTACACATCTAGGGTCTCTCATATAGCAACAATTTCAGCATGCCCACGATGAGCTATTTCTTCTATAGCTTCATTTAGGTTCAACTATTATTTCATTTTTATAAAAATTATTTTTCTTTGCTTTGCTGCATTTTTATCTTTATTGGCCAATTCCCCATTCTGATTATCCATTTTTGTAAAATGTCTTGTAGATTTATCATTTGAAAACAATGAGAAAACACAACTACAAACTTTGCTGTCTGTATATGAACTGAATAACAGATGCACAATATCTAATAACCAATGAACTTTGAAAGTAGTGACATGAATGCTTCCAGATCATTATGTGCATCTGTCGAAATTTGTGAGGAGATTCTGTATTGTGTGCAATTATTCACTGTTATTATAATGTGATAACTGGAATTGGAATCATACTATTTTGCGACTAAACCATGGTAACTGATGTTCATGCATTTTTGAAACTCTGCATACCAGGGGCTGGCTCAAGAAACAGACCCATAAAAATTGGGTCTAATAAAGACTTTATTAGGTCTTTGGCCTTGAGTGAGGTAGCACTATGATGAGTTTAATTATCACCAATGGTTGATTATGATGAGTAGCAAATGAGATATCTGTAGGGGGAATTTAGACATGCCTGACCATCAATGCCTTAAAAGATGCATGTGAGATACTGTGCTTGATATCTCCAACTAACTCCCTTCTTATTATTTTTTTTATTTTTTGCCTTTTTTAACTTTGAATGGGCTTGGTGAATTTATAGATCAGGAATTTGCCAAATATAGTTTACCGGCAAATCTGGTTCACTTTCTGGTTTTCTAATGAAAATTTTATTGGACTGCAACCACACTATTTTTTTTTTTTCATATTGAAGCACTAAGTGAGTATGATCATAAGGCCAACAAGTTAAGGTGCACACAGAACAAGCAAAAGATGTCCTGCAGACCTACTTTGCAGTATGAATTGCTTACCAGTTGTACATTATAACCAAGTGACTTAAAATTTATGAAAAATAATGGTGCTGTGTGGAATCTCTGCCAAGCCCCAATAAGAAATGACAGCACATAATATAAAGTTTCAAGGCTTTTGGAATAAAACCATGTCCTCTTCAGCAGATAATTATTCCATTTTGAGGAAAGGCACCTGAGTTGCTACCAGGCCTTATTTGAGACTGAATATTTGACCATGGGTCATCAAATGACCATTCAAGCTAAGCTGTATGTTATCAAAATCACCATATCATAAGGTTGGTTTTGCAGCTAGCAATCTGCCATCAAGTAGATGTCATCAAGTAGATCAAGCGATCAGACTGGAGGTGTTCCAAAAGGGAATAGTAATTTGCATGTATAGGAGAATCAGGCTCTTACAACACCTACTCCTGCTGCATTGTTTTACTTACTCAATTCAAATGTATGTTCTTATATGGTATTCATAAAAATAAATGTAGAGGAAAGACACTTGCATAATATGCTCGTTCTACGAAGATGTAGACTATCACTGCATTACAACCACAATCAGGAGTAACTCTGACAGACAGTAATAAGGTGTATCTTCCTGGCAAACTGAACTCTGAGTGAGACATTTGGTTTTCAATTTTAAAGGGCTGTAGGTGACCATGGGCACAGATCTATGCTGGTTCAGGGGATGTCTATAAAATCAGTGAGAATTTGTGGACATGAAAAGGAAAAAAATTGGAATATTACTGCCATGGAGGCTGAGAAAGAAGTATGTGGTGATTATTTTAGAATGGGTACTATCTGTAAAGATCTACATATATATCCCAAGTTGACTGTTTAGCAAAGAGCATTCACTGCAGATTATTCTTAACAAGCAGGAAATTAAGATAACAGTTTTGAAGATGTCATTCAATTTCTTCCTTCAAACTCACCTAAGGCAATTTCATTTGATACCCATATAAGGTGGCCATGGTGACAAGGATGGAAATGATGCATTGCTTCAACAACACAGACTTTTCACCAAAGGTGATCTGGCTAACTCTCATTGATGAATGCCTAACCTTCATCTATCAACCATGGGCTCTCAATATATTATTATTCATGTGTGATTCAACAAATCAACTTGTTTCAGGTTTATTGCTATGATGGTTAATTTCATGTATCAATTTGCTAGGTGGTGGTGTCCAGTTGTTTGGTTAAGCAAGCAGTGGATTGCCTTTTTTTTTTTATTAATTAACGGAAAAAAAGGAAATTAACACAACATTTAGAAATCATACCATTCTACATATGCAATCAGTAATTCTTAACATCATCACATAGATGCATGATCATCGTTTCTTAGTACATTTGCATCGGTTTAGAGGAACTAGCAACACAACAGAAAAAGATATAGAATGTTAATATAGAGAAAAGAAATAAAAGTAATAATAATAGTAAAAAAAAAAAAAAACCCTATAGCTCAGATGCAGCTTCATTCAGTGTTTTAACATGATTACTTTACACTTAGGTATTATTGTGCTGTCCATTTTTGAGTTTTTGTATCTAATCCTGTTGCACAGTCGGTATCCCTTCAGCTCCAATTACCCATTATCTTACCCTGTTTCTAACTCCTGCTGGACTCTGTTACCAATGACATATTCCAAGTTTATTCTCGAATGTTCGTTCACATCTGTGGGACCATACAGTATTTGTCCTTTAGTTTTTGGCTGGACTCACTCAGCATAATGTTGACTTTTAGTGTGAGAGTATTTTGTGGATGTATTTGCTTCTATAGTTAGTTCATTGCATCTACACCTGAATGAATCATCAATCAACAAAGCTGATTGTCCTTAGCAATGGGGGGATTCTCCTCATCCAATCAGTTGGCGTTCTTGAAGCCAGACCTGAGAAGCAAGAATTCCTGCCTCTACTTCAACCAGTCAGCTTTCACTGGAAAATTCAACTTGACCTTTGTTTTAGTGTCCCAGCTGAAAAAATGAATACCATGCAATTTATTGGTTCTCAGTTTTTAGGATAGGAGAAGTCCAAATTCAGGGCATCAGTAAGGCAATTCTTTCTCCCTGAATACTATGGTATTCTGGATCTGCCTGACAGCAATCCTTAGTCCTTGACTTTTCCATCAAGTGGCAATGTGCATGGCGGTGCCTTTTCTCTACAGGTTCTGTGGACTTCCTTCTTGTGTTTGCTCTCAGTGGCTTCCTTCGTCTGATTTTCCTTTCTCATAAATACTTCAACCATATTGGATTAATGGCTGCCCTTATTAGGTTTGGCCATATCTCAACTAATAATATCTTCAAAGGTTCTATTTACAAATTGGTTTGCACAGTTAGCATCAGGATTTGGGACCTGTACATGCATGTCTCTTTTGGGGAACATGATTCAATCCACAAAAACCTCCGTCATAGTTTCATGTGGCTTGCCTTGTGGAATTTGGTCCTGCCAATCACTATGGTTTTGTGGGAATAATAAATATTTTAACATTTATATAAATATCCATTGTTTCTGTTTCTCTGAAGACTCCTAATACAGGTGCTTTGTACCATTTTCATTATTAAAAGTGAATAAATTTTCCTTCACTGGAAAATATACTGATCTTGATATGTATTTGTCTTTATTGTGATAAATGCAGCTTCTAGAATCACCATCCATGAATTTCAGAATGATTATTTCACAACATAATAAACTGTATCACTTCTGATCAAGAAACGTATTTTATGCTAAAGAAGTATGTAGATGTTGTGCCAGTTTGAATCATGTACCCCAGAAAAGCCATGTTTTAGACTTGATCCAATCTTGTGAGAACAGCAATTTCTTTTAATCCTAATTCATTATTGTAGGGTGAAAACTTTTGATCAGTTTATCTCCATGGAGATACAGCACATCCAATTGTGGGTATAACTTTATGATTAAATAGTGATATGATTTCACCAAATCCAGGTGGGTTCTAATTAGTTTACTATAATCCTTTAAAAGAGGAAACATTTTGGAGAGAGCTGACAGGCAGATTCATGTAGGCATTTGAAGATTGAAGCAGAAATGGCCCAGGTTCTAAGAAAGGACTCCCAGCAATAGCCAGAACCTAAAGAGAGGAAATCTCCATCCTTGGCAGATGCTAAGCCAAGAGATGAAACCCAGACTTTTGTCCTGGAGCAGCTAAGTGAAAGCCCATGGAAGCTTAGGGAGGAAACAACTGTCAACAGAAGTTGGAAGCAATGGAACTGGGAACAAGGACAAGCAGATGCCAGCCACATGCCTTCCCAGATTACCTTTCCTTGAACTAAGATATCTTTCTCTAGATGCCTTAGTTAGGGCATATTTATGGACTTAGAACTGTAAATTTGTAACTTATTACATTACCTTTTTAAAAGACATTCTATTTCTGATATATTGCTTTCTGGCAGCATTAGCAAACTAATACAGATGTGATCACATACTAGTTTTACTAGTTACTCTACCACCCAAAGGCAAATATTCTGACAGAGCAGTAGAATGAATGAATGGCTTATAGAAAAAAAAAACAGAACAATTTAGATTCTTTCTGAGAGGAAAGATATACTTTGAATCTGTGAAAAATATATGTACCTCACAGTACTTTCTTTTACGCAGACAAAATGCGTGGGTCTGCAAATCAACAAGTCTACGTAGGAGTGATTCATCTTATTACATCTAATAACCCACTCACAGATATTTTTATTTCTAAAATTCACAACTTTAAAAACTCTTCATTTGAAAGACTTCTCAAGAGAGGAATGCCCATATGAGGGAATAAAACAAATCTTTAAAATTGGAAGTTGAGTTTCTTGCCTGGTTACTTTGAATGCTCTGTAACCTGAAACAACAAAGAGGAGGATAAATATACTGGAAGAATCTTGCAACAAAGATATATGCATATAAAAGCATCTTTGCTGTGTAACAAACCACGTGAAAATTTTGGAATTAAAATAAAAAACTTTTTTTTCGGCCCATGTGTGTGTAAGTCTCTGCTAACCTTGCCGCAACTTTCTTGATTTTGTCTCAATGACATTTCAATATATCACAGTCAATCATGCTGTTATCAAATATTCACATCCTTCTGTCATTCAAAAATACATTCACTCCAATCCAATAGCTACAACAGGTTTTAAATACAGGATGTTTTGAATTATATCAGCTCATGAAGTGGTCTCTTTTTTCCTAGAAATCTATGGCCTAAGAAGACATGTAGCATACATGCTGAATCTAAGGAAGAAAAAAACATAAACTCACCCATTTGAAAATAGGAAGAATTGAAAGGACATAGCAGTTACTAGTCCATAGCGATCCTGAAATCTCAACGTGAAAATATTGCTAGGTGCCTTTCCCTTCATCAGCTCTGCTTTCCATGAACAGTTCTCAATGCATTGTTCTCAGTGACTGCTGACCTTGGTCAAAGGCAAAAATCCCTTTATTTTATCATCTTTCTTGAACACTTGTAAGGAAGAACCTGGAGAATATATTCTTCTTTGTGACTGAGCACTTTCTCAGCTTACTTCTTTAATGTAGAGATCTTGGGGTTCAGAGTTCATTTTGTTTTTTTTAATGGTCTGACATTTCTAAATTCATGAAACTTTTGCCAATACAGATCTCTTGAAGACTTTATGGGTCGTCTAGTGGATTTAATTGCAATCAAATTCAAGTTCCAAAAATTATGAGCACCATTCTTTTTGAGAAATGCATCCTTTTCTACTTTGACACAACAGTTTGTGTGGAACCTAGCAGTTAAGACTTCCAGGAGCCTTTTGGTGAGGCTGAAAGGATCTGATAGGTGCTACTTTTGTCATTTTATTCTAGAGCTACATCTTGATTTGAATTTAAATTTGAGGACATGTCTTAATGGCAAAATAATGAATTCCCTTTTCTCCCTAAGGCCGTGCCTAATGGCAATATATTTCATTTCATGAGGAATAGTTTCATTTTTCAAGTCATTAATCCTAGAATTTCTTGGAATTCTTTTTCTCTTAATTTTGGTTGAACCCATGTCGGTTTTGTTTTCATTGTTTTATTTTTTCTTTCTCATATTCATCTCATTATGAGACTCAACTAGTGGCATACAGCTCATGCTTTCAATAGTTTACCTTGGTAGCTGCTTATCCAATTTGACAAGTCTAGAAAGGCAATTTTGGCATTTCAGATTTTTATAACTGCCAGTTTTGCCATTATGTAACACTGATCATTTTTCCATGTGCCGTTAACTATGTTCTTACTGACTGCTACTAGTCTCTAAAACTAATGCCATGCAGTTTAAGAATTTACTATTGAGCTGGCCCCATCTCTAGGTACTAATTTCTATACCAGTCAGCAATTTCTATGCTACAAACCACACCAAACACCATGGCTTAAAGTAGCAGTTTTATATGCCTATGTAGGCTGGCAGTGAATCTTGCCTTGGCTTGGCCTATCCTCAGTTCAGATCTGCTCAATATGTCTGTCATTCTCCTGGACTTAGTGGGTTAATTTCAGCATTTTTTTTTTCATCATTTCTTAGTACATTTGCATCGATTTAGAAAAAGAAATAAAAAGACAACAGAATAAGAATTAAAACAATAATAGAAAGGAAAACAAAAACAAAAACAAAAACAAAAAACCTATACCTCACATGCAGCTTCATTCAGTGTTTTAACATAATTGCATTACAATTGGGTAGTATTGTGCTGTCCATTTCTGAGTTTTTATATCCAGACCTGTTGTACAGTCTGTATCCCTTCAGCTCCAATTATCCCTTCTTTTTTTTTTTTTAATTAACGGAAAAAAAGAAATTAACCCAACATTTAGAGATCATACCATTCTACATGTGCAATCATTAATTCTTAACATCATCACATAGATGCATGATCATCATTTCTTAGTACATATGCATTGGTTTAGAAGAACTAGCAACATAACCGAAAAAGATATAGAATGTTAATATAGAGAAAAAATAAAAGTAATAATAGTAAAATCAAAACAAAACAAAACAAAACAAAACAAAAACCTATAGCTCAGATGCAGCTTCATTCAGTGTTTTAACATGATTACTTTACAATTAGGTATTATTGTGCTGTCCATTTTTGAGTTTTTGTATCTAGTCCTGTTACACCGTCTGTATCCCTTCAACTCCAATTGGCCATTATCTTACCCTGTTTCTACCTCCTGCTGGACTCTGTTATCAAGGACATATTCCAAATTTATTCTCGAATGTCTGTTCACATCAGTGGGACCATACAGTATTTGTCCTTTAGTTTTTGGCTAGACTCACTCAGCATAATGTTCTCTAGGTCCATCCATGTTATTACATGCTTCATAAGTTTATCCTGTCTTAAAGCTGCATAGTATTCCATCGTATGTATATACCACAGTTTGTTTAGCCACTCTTCTGTTGATGGAGATTTCGGCTGTTTCCATCTCTTCGCAATTGTAAATAACGCTGCTATAAACATTGGTGTGCAAATGTCCGTTTGTGTCTTTGCCCTTAAGTCCTTTGAGTAGATTCCCAGCAATGGTATTGCTGGGTTGTATGGCAATTCTATATTCAGCTTTTTGAGGAACCGCCAAACTGCCTTCCACAGTGGTTGCACCATTTGACATTCCCACCAACAGTGGATAAGTGTGCCTCTTTCTCCGCATCCTCTCCAGCACTTGTCATTTTCTGTTTTGTTGATAATGGCCATTCTGGTGGGTGTGAGATGACATCTCATTGTGGTTTTGATTTGCATTTCTCTAATGGCCAGGGACATTGAGCATCTCTTCATGTGCCTTTTGGCCATTTGTATTTCCTCTTCTGATAGGTGTCTGTTCAAGTCTTTTTCCCATTTTGTAATTGGGTTGACTGTCTTTTTGTTGTTGAGATGAACAATCTCTTTATAAATTCTGGATACTAGACCTTTATCTGATATGTCATTTCCAAATATTGTCTCCCATTGTGAAGGCTGTCTTTCTACTTTCTTGATGAAGTTCTTTGATGCACAAAAGTGTTTAATTTTGAGGAGTTCCCATTTATTTATTTCCTTCTTCAGTGCTCTTGCTTTAGGTTTAAGGTCCATAAAACCGCCTCCAGTTGTAAGATCCATAAGATATCTCCCAAAATTTTCCTCTAACTGTTTTATGGTCTTAGACCTAATGTTTAGATCTTTGATCCATTTTGAGTTAACTTTTGTATAGGGTGTGAGATATGGGTCTTCTTTCATTCTTTTGCATATGGATATCCAGTTCTCTAGGCACCATTTATTGAAGAGACTGCTCTGTCCCAGGTGAGTTGGCTTGACTGCCTTATCAAAGATCAAATGTCCATAGATGAGAGGGTCTATATCTGAGCACTCTATTCGATTCCATTGGTCGATATATCTATCTTTATGCCAATACCATGCTGTTTTGACCACTGTGGCTTCATAATATGCCTTAAAGACAGGCAGCGCGAGACCTCCAGCTTCGTTTTTTTTCCTCAAGATGTTTTTAGCAATTCGGAGCACCTTGCCCTTCCAGATAAATTTGCTTATTGGTTTTTCTATTTATGAAAAATAAGTTGTTGGGATTTTGATTGGTATTGCATTGAATCTGTAAATCAATTTAGGTAGGATTGACATCTTAACTGTATTTAGTCTTTCAATCCATGAACACGGTATGCCCTTCCATCTATTTAGGTCTTCTGTGATTTCTTTTAGCAGTTTTTTGTAGTTTTCTTTATATAGGTTTTTTGTCTCTTTAGTTAAATTTATTCCTAGGTATTTTATTCATTTAGTTGCAATTGTAAATGGGATTCATTTCTTGATTTCCCCCTCAGCTTGTTCATTACTAGTGTATAGAAATGCTACAGATTTTTGAATGTTGATCTTGTAACCTGCTACTTTGCTGTACTCATTTATTAGCTCTAGTAGTTTTGTTGTGGATTTTTCCGGGTTTTCGACGTATAGTATCATATCATCTGCAAACAGTGATAGTTTTACTTCTTCCTTTCCAATTTTGATGCCTTGTATTTCTTTTTCTTGTCTAATTGCTCTGGCTAGAACCTCCAACACAATGTTGAATAATAGTGGTGATAGTGGACATCCTTGTCTTGTTCCTGATCTTAGGGGGAAAGTTTTCAATTTTTCCCCATTGAGGATGATATTAGCTGTGGGTTTTTCATATATTTCCTCTATCATTTTAAAGAAGTTCCCTTGTATTCCTATCTTTTGAAGTGTTTTCAACAGGAAAGGATGTTGAATCTTGTCGAATGCCTTCTCTGCATCAATTGAGATGGTCATGTGATTTTTCTGCTTTGATTTGTTGATATGGTGTATTACATTAATTGATTTTCTTATGTTGAACCATCCTTGCATACCTGGGATGAATCCTACTTGGTCATGATGTATAATTCTTTTAATGTGTTGTTGGATACGATTTGCTAGAATTTTATTGAGGATTTGCATCTACATGCATTAGAGAGATTGGTCTGTAGTTTTCCTTTTTTGTAATATCTTTGCCTGGTTTTGGTATGAGGGTGATGTTGGCTTCATAGAATGAATTAGGCAGTTTTCCCTCCACTTCTATTTTTTTGAAGAGTTTGAGGAGAATTGGTACTAATTCTTTCTGGAACGTTTGGTAGAATTCACATGTGAAGCCATCTGGTCCTGGACTTTTCTTTTTAGGAAGATTTTGAATGACTAATTCAATTTCTTTACTTGTGATTGGTTTGTTGAGGTCATCTATGTCTTCTTGAGTCAAAGTTGGTTGTTCATGTCTTTCCAGGAACCCGTCCATTTCATCTAAATTGTTGTATTTATTAGCGTAAAGTTGTTCATAGTATCCTGTTATTACCTCCTTTATTTCTGTGAGGTCAGTAGTTATGTCTCCTCTTCCATTTCTGATCTTATTTATTTACATCCTCTCTCTTCTTCTTTTTGTCAATCTTGATAGGGGTCCATCAATCTTATTGATTTTCTCATAGAACCAACTTCTGGTCTTATTGATTTTCTCTACTGTTTTCATATTTTCAATTTCATTTATTTCTGCTCTGATCTTTGTTATTTCTTTCCTTTTGCTTGCTTTGGGATTAGTTTGCTGTTCTTTCTCCAGTTCTTCCAATTGAACAGTTAATTCCTGCATTTTTGCCTTTTCTTCTTTTCTGATATAGGCATTTAGGGCAATAAATTTCCCTCTTAGCACTGCCTTTGCTGCATCCCATAAGTTTTGATATGTTGTGTTTTCATTTTCATTTGCCTCAAGGTATTTCTCTTGCAATTTCTTCTTTGACCCACTCGTTGTTTAAGAGTGTGCTGTTGAGCTTCCACGTATTTGTGAATTTTCTGGCATTCCGCCTATTATTGATTTCCAACTTCATTCCTTTATGATCCGCGAAAGTGTTGTGTATGGTTTCAATCTTTTTAAATTTGTTAAGACTTGCTTTGTGACCCAGCATATGGTCTATCTTTGAGAATGATCCATGAGCACTTGAGAAAAAGTTGTATCTTTCAGCATTTTTTTTTAATTGCAGCAGCAGAAGGGAAAGAAAATAAAACCCAAAAAAGAAGCACATTTACAACTTTTGTCTCATATGTGTTAAGAACCACTAGAATAAGAAAGCTTCATTGTCAAACTCATCACATATATGGTGTATTTAGTGGGTGGGAAATGAGACAGCTATCTCTTCATAGCATCCCCCACCCTTGTTCTTGGTAACTGTTTTAGTTTCCCAGGCTGCTCAAGCAAATACCATGCAATGGGGTGGCTTTAACAATGGAAACATAATTGCTCAAAGTTTGAAGCTAAGAGAAAGTCCAAATCAAAACATTATCAAGGTGATGTTTTCTCACCAAAACTGTGCCATTCTTAGGCTGGCTGTTGGCGATCCTTGGTCCTTGACTCCTCTGTCACATGGCAATGGACATGATAGCCTCACTTGTCCTCTCTTCCCAGTTCTGTTGAATTTCAATATTTTTCTTTCAGTGGCTTTCTCTCAGTGTCTGAATTTCATTATTCTTATAAATGACAATGGCAATAGGATTAAACCCATTCTCATTTAGGTAGGTCCCACCTTAACTGAAGCAACATCATCAAAATGTCCTACTTATAATAGGTGCACACCCACAGGAATGGATTATGTTTAAGAATATGTTTTCCTGGGGTGCGTATAGCTCCAAACTACCACAATAACTGCTTTTCTTTCTATCCTTTACATATAACCTCACACCTTAAAATGGGTTCTTATACCAGCTTTACTCTATCTTCTAAATTTCTGAATTCTCTACTCCTATTCACACAGGAGTTATCATAACATCAAGGTGATATATGTGCCAGCTACAAATTAATTTTGCAGAAGGCTTATTTCATTTGTTTTATAAGTAATCTTGAGCATCTTTTCATCAGTACCAGCATTAATAGTATTTGCTATTTGTCCTTACATTACTACATCCAAATGTCTTGCATTTAAAACATTTCATTTTTCTGTTTCCTCTCTCTTATTCTTCTCTTTAATAACTTACCAACTTTTAATTTCCCTTTTATGTTGTGTGAGCAGCATCTATGCTTCTGATTCTTTTCTGTCTATGTAATTTTGTAGTTGGTTAGATATTTAATGAGGACCTATAGTTGGTAAGTCACTAGCTCAGACTCTAGATATAGTGTTGAACAAAAAATAGCTGGTACCCACCTTTACAATGCATACAATTCATTAGGAAGATTAAGAACAAAACAAATGAACTTCCACATAATTGTAAAAAGTATTAAATATATGGAGGAAAAATAAATGCATAAGGAGAGAGAAAAATGGGAATGAGACTGATTAGTAAAGAAATATCTCTCTGGGAAAGTGATATTTAAGCAGATACTTGGAGGAGTTTGGTGGGGAAGGAGTCAGATGTGATTTGTGGAACATGTCATGAAGAAGAACCAGCAGATATGATGGCATTCAGTGGGAAAGTGCTTGGTTTATTTTTCCCCATTTATTTATTTATTTGCTTGTTTATTAATTTTTACATAGGCAGGCAATGGGAATCGAACCTGGGTCTCTGGCATGGCAGGTGAGAATTCTGCCACTGGACCACTGTCGCTCTGCCCTTCCATTTATTTATTTGTTTATATATTTATTTATGTTTTCTTGCATGGGCATGCACCAGGAATCTAACTTGGGTCTCCGACATAGCAGGTGAGAACTTTGCCACTGAGCCACTGTCACACTGCCCCCTTCTTTTTATTTTAATTGGTAAAATGAAATTAATATTTTTGGACATTAATGGTCAAGAAGTATGTGGAAACATGAGGCTAGGAAGCTATGCAGGATCAAGATAAGGTAAAACATTGTGATCTATACTATAAATACTGCACAGAAAAACTGTGTAAGTATATTTTGACAGAAATGAAGCAAGAAGGGTTTGCCACAAGCTGAATCATATAATTTCTCCTTTGAGTTGCACATGCTCTACCCATTTCAAAGCATTGACCTTAATATCTTCTATGGCTTGTAACTCTGCATATATCATTATTATGAACTGTTTTCACTCTTATGTTTATGGATTAAATTCTTTGATGACCTCACTTGTGTCTATTTATATTTTCTTTCCAACTTGTTTAAGTTGCAATAAATGACTCAATTGATTATTTTCCCAAATATCCAACCAACTTTCATAATGTCTTAAGGCACTTAAAAAAATGGCTGCACAGTACCCTCAAGAAAACATTTCCATTGAGCTGTTCTTGGAAATTGACTGTTAATAATCATGTTGAGTCATTATATTCAATAGCAAATTAATTCAGCAAACAAGTATGGAGCTTTTACAGTGTTTTACTGTTTTAGTCACTATGACACCAGCAGGTATGAGATATAATCCCTGTTCTCAGGCTCTTGCATTGAAGTGAGGGAAATAGGCAAATATACACAGAACATGAAAGTAATGTACAAGTCCTGTGAAAGTAGAATGTGTGAAGTGCTATTGGAAAAGATTAAGAGATAAAGTAATGTCCCTGTAGTTCAGAATCAGGATTGGGTTTCTGGAAAAGAGAATTCGCTCTTAAAAACCAATCTATCCCTGCTTATGTGCTGTCCCAAAATTGAAGTGTGAAAAATTGTGACTGAGTTCATATCAGGTTTGTGTATGTGTGAACATTGCCTGGATCACATTCATTTTTGCTATGAGTCTTCCATTATAGCTTTAAGGTATAGCAGTGATATCAAGATAATGATAATAACAATCCAATAATGCAACTAAAAGGACCTGATTTCTCAAAGAACTCACTAGTTAAATTTGAATTCAGAATAAGTGACAGCTCTTTGATGAGCTTCTTCTCCACTTTCCTTCCCTTTGATTGAAGACAGATTTGCTCCCCCTTTTCTTTCGTTCCTCTTTCAGGAGATACTCTTAGCATCAGTATCAGTTAGGATTCTCTAGAGAAACAGAATCAGCAGGGAACACTCGCAAATATAAAATTTATAAAAGTGTCTCACATGACCATGGGAACAGAGAGTCCAAAATCTGCAGGGCAGACTGTGAAGCTGACAATTCCAATGGACGGTCTGGATGAACTCCACAGGAGAGTCTCGCCAGCCCAAGCAGGAAGAGAGCCTGTTTCTTCTGAATCCTCCTTAAAAGGCTTCCAGTGATTAGATTCAGCATCACTCATTGCAGAAGACCCTCCCCTTGACTGATTACAAATGGAGTCATCTGTGGATATAGCTGACATGATCATGATTTGATTCTATGAAATGTCCTCATTGCAACAGACAGGCCAGCACTTGCCCAACCAGACAAACAGGTACCACCACTTGACCAAGTTGACACATGAACCTGACCATGACAGTCCACCCCTGTCAACTTGGCAGCTATACATATCACCTTAAACCATATCTAATTTCTAATAAAAACAATGAAACACACATTTTTTCTTTCACCAAACAATACTCAACTGTCCTGCATATAACCGGAAACACATTAAATCTCTACAGAATAGGGTGAAAGTCCTTGGGTAATATTCAGTTTTAAACTTGATATCTTATAACTTATATAGTATAAAAGGAACAAAACAGCATCACAGTCCTCATTTCTGTAACTAATCATGTGGTCAGAGTTCATATTTATCACTACCTTCTTCCACTACCCATTCCTTCAGCAAGCACTTCAGCTGGCCGTGATTCTTTGCTGGTGGGGTAACCCATACCTTCATTCCTGAAGTTTCAAAGCCATTGGTAGTCCTTACTGGATTGGGTTGTTGCAGTTTTCCATTGATTTTAATCACAGGGCATGGTAGTACTAAAAGACACCCTAGGGGGTCTCCCATATTCCAAGAAAACACTTCTTTACCTCCATTGTGTAGGTGCAGTTTTATTTCCCCCTGATAGTCAGGGTCATTCACCCCAGACAATAATGTAATTCCCTTCTTGGCTTGTTGATCCAGGGGTATGAGTAGTGACCAGGTGGCAGTCTTAGATTCCAGTTCAATTAAATCATTGTTGTTTCTCCTGAAGCATTCCCCCTTTCAGAACTAAAACTTGTAGAACAGCAGAGCTGAGGTTTGTGGGAACAGGAAGCAAAAATTTTCCAAGTGGGTCACCAGGGGTAATAGTGAGTGGTATCACTCCCATTTCCACCCCTTGGTTCCTGGACCCATCGATCCTGATTATGGGAGAAACAGCACCATACAGCGAACACTGATTCAGAGCATATACAGCTTCCTGGAGAACATTACCCCAGCCCTGCAAGGTATTGTCATCTAGTTGGCACCATATTTGAGTTTTCAAAAGGCCTGCCCACTGTTCTATCAATCCAGCTGCTTCTGCATGATGGGAAACATGGTAAGACCAGAGAATTCCATGAGTGTGTGCCCATTCCTGCACTTTATTTGCTGTAAAGTGTTTTCCTTGATCATAAGCAATGCTGTGTGGAATACCATGACGATGGATAAGGCATTCTGTAAGCTCATGGATGGTAGTTTTGGCAGAAGCACTGTGTGCAGGGAAAGCAAACCCATATCCAGAATATGTGTCTGTTCCAGTTAGAACAAATTACTGCCTCTTCCATGAAGGGAGTGGTCCAATGTAATCAACTTGCCACCATTTAGTTGGCTTGTCACCTTGGGGAATGGTGCCATATCGGCAGCTGAATGTGGGTCTCTGCTGTTGGCAGATTGGGAATTCAACAGTGGCTGTAGCCAAGTCAGCCTTGGTGAGTGGAAGTCACCAAGTTGCTGAGCCCAGGCATAACCTCCATCCCGAACACCATGACCACATATTAATGAGCCCATTGGGCAATGACAGAAGTTGCTGGGGAAAGAGGTTGACAGGTATCCACAGAACGGGTCATCTTATCCACTTGATTATTAAAACTTTCTTCTTCTGAAGTCACCCTCTGGTGCACATTCACATGGATCACAAATATGTTCATGTTTTTAGCTCACTCAGAAAGGTCTATCCACATACTTCTTCCCCAGACCTCTTTGTCACCAATTTTCCAATTATGGTCTTTCCAAGTCCCTGACCATCCAGTCAAACCATTAGCAACAGCCCATGAGTCAGTATACAAATGCACTTCTAGCCAGTTTTCTTTCCAAGCAAAATGAACAACCAGGTGCACTGCTCAAAGTTCTACCCACTTGGAGGATTACCCCTCACCACTGTCCTTGCGGGACACCCCAGAAAGGGGTTGTAGTGCTGCAGATGTCCACTTTCAGGTGGTACCTGCATGTCATGCTGAACCATCTGTAAACCAAGCCTGAGTTTTCTCTTCCTCAGTCAATTCACTGTAAAGAACTCTCTAAGAGGTCATTGCTCTGGTCTGGGAAAGAGAAGGTAATGTGGCAGAAGTGGAGAGCATGGACATTTGGATCACTTCTTCATGTAATTTACTTGTGCCTTCAGGACCTGCTCCGACCCTATCTTGTATATACCATTTCCATTTTACAATAGAGTGCTGCTGCACATGCCCACTTTATGGCTGGGTAGATCAGACAACACCCAGCTCATGATAGGCAACTCAGGACTCGAGATAACTTGGTGGCCCATGGTTAAGTGTTCAGTCTCTACTAAGGCACAGTAGCAGGTCAAAAGCTGTTTCTCAAAAGGAGAGTAGTTATCTGCAGCAGATGGTAAGGCTTTGCTCCAAAATCCTAAGGGTCTGTATTGTGATTCCCCTATAGGATCTTGTCAAAGGCTCCAAACAGCATCTCTATTTGCCACTGACGCTTCCATCACCACTGGATCTGCTGGATCATACTGGCCAAGTGGCAGAGCAGCTTGTACAGCAGCCTAGACCTGTCTCAGAGCCTACTCTTGTTCAGGTCCCCACTCAATATTAGCAGCTTTTCTGGTCACTCAATAAATGAGCCAGAGTAGCACATGAAAATGAGGAATATATTGTTGCCAAAATCCAAAGAGACCAAATAGGTGTAGTTCCTCTTTTTTGGTCGTAGGAAGCGCCAGATGCAGACACTTATCCTTCACCTTAGAAGGGACATCTCGACATGCCCCACACCACTGGACACCTAGAAATTTCACTGAGGTGGAAGGCCCCTGTATTTTTGTTGGATTTATCTCCCATCCTCTGACATGCAAATGCCTTACCAGCAAGTCTAGAGAATTTTCTACTTCTTACTCACCAGGTCCAATCAACATCATATCATCAATATAATGGACCAGTGTGATGCTTTGTGGGAGGGAGAAATGATCAAGGTCCTTGAGGACAAGATTATGACGTAGGGCTGGACAGTTGATGTACCCCTGAGGTAGGACAGTGAAAGTGTATTGCTGACCTTGCCAGCTGAAAGCAAACTCTTTCTGGTGATCCTTACTAACAGCTCTTGAAAAAAAAAATGCCAGATCAATAGCTGTATACCAGGTACCAGTGGATGTATTGATTTGTTCAAGCAATGATACCACATCTGGAACAGCAGCTGCAATTGGATTTACCGTCTGATTGAGCTTGTGATAATCCACTGTCATCCTCCAAGGCCCATCTGTTTTCTGCACAGGCCAAATAGGAGAGTTGAATAGGGATGCAGTAGGAATCACCACCCCTGCATCCTTCAAGTCCTCAAGAGTGGCAGTAACCTCTGCAATCCCTCCAAGAATCCAGTATTGCTTCTGATTTACTATTTTGTTTGGTAGGGGGAGTTCTAGTGGCTTCCACTAAGTCTTTCCCACCATAATAGCCCTCTCTACATGAGTTATGGGGATTCTGCCAGGTGTTCAGTATGTCTATACCAATTACACATTCTGGAACTGGGGAAATAACTACAGAATGGGTCACAGGGCCCCCTGGACCCACTGTGAGATGGACCTGAGCTAAAACGCTACTGATCACCTGACCTCCATAAGCTCCCACTCTGATTGGTGGACCAGAGTGATGTTTTGTGTCACCTGGAATTAATGTCACTTTTGAACCAATGTTTAAAAATCCCCAAAATATCTGATCATTTCCTTTTCCCCCAATGTACAGTTACCATGGTAAAATGTCATCAATCTCCTTGGGGAAGGCTCGGAGGAAGAATAACAGTATAAATTTGTGGCAGTGTAACAGGGTTCTCCCTCAAATGGACCTGGTCTCCCCTTCACTCAAGGGGCTCTGGGTCTGTAAGTTGTCTCAAGTCTGGAAATTGATTAAGGGGCTGTGACTCTGTGCTTTTGTAATTCAGGTTAGACTTCTGTTCACTTGACCTAAAACTCTTTTGTTTATACAGCTCAAACAAGAATTCAGTAGACTGCCTTTTGATTGTATTTCTAGGTACCCCATGATTTACTAGCCAATGCCACATATCTCTGCGAATCATATAATTTTGACTCCTGCTTTGAGTTTGCTGTCTATTATAATAACCACATCTATCCTGTCTTTGGTGATTAAGTGTTGCTACCTGGCTTCTACCAACTCAGGATCCCATCATCCCCATTGTGTTTATGGATTCCGGCTCAGTGACAGCAGTTCCTGCAGTAATATCTGACCTACAGAGAAGTGCAACTACAGAACTCTTCAGGAATGATAGCGCTAGTCTCACAAATGTTTCTCACTGTTCTGGTAAAAGATGCACCCTCCGGACATTCCTGGGGTGTAAGAGCAGTCTTTGCATGATAAATCCACTCTAACATTCCAATCTCTCTAAGCCTCTGGATCCCCTCATCTACATTATACCTGGAAAGTTCTAACATTTCAACCCAGGTAATGTTGCTCTTCCTTTGATCCATGTTTCAACCAACCATCCAAACAAACTGTTGATACCTTTCCTAACCCTTCAAGCTATAACATTGAATGCAGAATCTCACTTAATGGGCACATATCAATAAATCCAGCCTGATCCATCCTTATATTTCTCCCACCATTATCCCACAGCCTTAAAATCTATTGTCGCACATATTCCCCTGATTTATGTCTATATAAATTGGAAAACTCATGCAGTTCTTTTGGAGTATAATGTACCTTCTCATGTGCGATACTTTGAACCTCACCTTTAGGGGCCTGTTGGGACTTTAGTCTAGTTATAGATCTGGAAGAAATGAGGGGTAGTGGGGATGGGTCATGAAAAAAACTAGAAATATCTTCCAAGCCATTTGCTTCATGGCATTCATTTGCAGTTTCATCTGGTGAAACAGGATTAGTCACTCTAGGGTTAATCCTTTCAAGAAGAGGTTGGCTGACCAACTCCTCGAGGCAGGCTGGAGATGTGGAGGCTATGTCCTCAGTGCAGACTATGACAAAGTTATCTAGAGGAGACTCAACATGACCTAGGGTTTCAACCTCACTCCCGACATCATTATCAATCCATATGTTACCCTCCCAGTTTTCAGGGTTCCACTTCTTTCCAATCAATGCCCTCACTTTAACAGCAAACACCATGCAACATTGAGATCTCAGTTTATGTTGTAAAGTTTCTACCCTAACAATAAGATTCTGAGTCTGATTTTCAGAGATCTCAAGTCTATGGCTACAGGAAAGAAGATTTTCCTTCAGTATACTCATAGAAACTTCTACATCTGTCAGACGGCACTTAAGTTTCTTGTTTGAAGCCTTAAACCCATCCCTTTCACTCCTTAATGTATCCAATGCATCTAACAACAACCAGCCAACATCTCTGTACCTCTTATTTCCATAAAAATTCATATGGTGTCAAAAGCATTATGCCCCAGAGCCTGACTTCGTACAAGCAAAGCATTAGGAGAATCAAATGGTGACATTTTTACTGTCTGTTTTACCAACTCACTCCATGGATTGGGAGCATCATTCTGATTATGGAAATCAAAGTCCTTAGTGCCTTTGAGTCCAGTCAGAATAGAAAACCATTCACAAAAACCCATTTTTAGGATTCTGTTTCTTAAGAACCACTCCTGGTACCAAGTTGTATTAGTTATGGTTCTCTAGCAAAACAGAATCAACAGGGAACACTCACAAATATAAAATTTATAAAAGTGTCTCATGTGACCATGGGAATGCAGACTCCAAAATCCAGCAGGCTGTGAAGTCAATGATTCCAATGGAGGGTCTGGACAAACTCCACAGGAGAGACTCGCCAGCCAAAGCAGGAAGATAACCTGTCTCTTCTGAATCCTCCTTAAAAGACTTCCTGTGATTAGATTAAGCATCACTCATTGAAGAAATGATTACTTGGCTGATTACAAATGGAATCAGCTATGGATACAGCTGGCATGATCATGATTTAATTCTGTGAAATGTCCTCACTGCAAGAGATTTCCTAGCACTTGCCCAACCAGACAAACAGGTACCACCACTTGGCCAAGTTGACACACAAACCTAACCATGATAGCATCCTAGATGATTTTGGCTTAGAGGATATACATGATCCACATTAACTGCAACAAAACAGTCCTCTTATAAAACATGTCTGCATTCTAGCTATAAAAAAGAAGCTGATTCATAGACTAAAACAAATTTAGACATATATTACCAGCATATTCCCCATACTCATAGGATTATCTTTTGTCTTTTGAAAAGATGGCAAATCTATTTATAAACACTATGATATGTGCATAACATAAAAGTCATAGGAATTCTCATAAACAGAATTGAAAGCAGCACAACAGTTTGGAAATAAGTTAAGTAGTTGAAAGGAAGTGATACTAAATGTAGTGTCTAAAAAGGACAGAAGTTTCTTTCTGTCTCAGATCACTACTCAAAGGAAACTATCCAGATGTGAGAATCATCTCTGATCTGTGAGATGATGCAAGGAACAAGATTCCATCTCTCTTGTTCCACCATTTTCTAGACCATTGCTTTCACCAGAGTAGTCAATTTTTATTGAGGTGATCAATCAGGGGAGAGAAATGGTTAGAATTCCATTTCCAAAAGATCATTTTGACTGTACTATGGAGGATGTTTTTTGTGAGGCAACATGAAGTTTTGTTAGTAAACTTTGCCAGTACCCCAGGTGACAGTTGATTACCAATGTATAAATTCTCTAAGAGATATTTTACATCTCTGAAAGTCTTACATAAATAGAATACAAAATATTTGATGAAAAGGATGGTATTTTCTGTACATTTTATATCCAACTCATTCTGAAAGCAACCTTAGCCAACATAGCATGTATTTAGTACATATTCATATATTCAAAAATGTTTATGGGTTTAGACATTAGGCAGTTAAGATAATTTTCTAAGATTCCCATGAAGTAAGACATATAATAGACCCAAATTGGTAGATAGATAGATGGATATTGAACTAAAGAAAGATATTTTTCTTTAGTCAATCAATGTTATTTAAGTTGGAAACATAGAAACATTGACATGGAAATTATGTGTGAACACCTTGCAGGTATAGATGAATATGAAAATATAAGAAAATAATTTTGAATTCATCATTAATTTCGCTGATGCAGGATGCTCCAGATATGATTAAATTATACTTATTAGATGTAGAAAAAAGGGAAAAAAGGTAATGTTAGAGGCCTTGAAATATGTTTTATCTTAAAACCAACCATATTTCAGAAATTTAAATATATTAAAGTTCTAAGTAAGAAAGTAGATGTGATGTCGAAAATCTCAATTCAAAGAAGTAAAACTTTCTGTTCTATATTTATGTATATGATATAACTCATTAACCATACTTTGTTTGTATACATGGATTATTATGAAATATATCAAAAATAGAAGTTTATCTGGAAATAATTAAATTAACCATTGAACGTTTAAGTGTTGTCCTTCATAGAAACATAGATTTATAGAAATTTTATGTTAACTGCTTAATACCAAGCAAGAGAACTTTCCAGGGTAAGAAAATTTTAAGCAGATACTCAAATCTTCTTAAGGAAATGGGTGCCCCAGAACTACAACAGAGAATTTGTTATGCTAAACATGTAAGAGTAGATAATTTAGATGAGTTTTGTTTTCTGGTGACCACACCTGCTTCTTTTATATATTTCTTTCTCTAATATTTGCTCTCATGAGTTTCTCCTTTTTATATTCATGAAACCAGTTTATTTGAGTGTAGTTTAAATACATTAGGTCTTATCTGAAACTTTAGAAATGCTAATAAAAGTAAATGAGGAAAGAATGGAAGATTTAGCACTCTGGCTTCAATATTAATGAGCATTTCACCTATTTATTGCAATCAAAATATAACTCTGTAACTGATTATAATCATTTTGACTGTGTAGTCTTGGTAGCAAATAACACTCAAATATCAAAAGGCAAACCAAAATTTTTATATCACATTGAGGTTCTAACTTAGCTTGAAATTGTAAATAACACTAACTAAAAAGAGAAAGAATAAAAGAATATCTTTAATTGTAAATATTTCAACAATAAGATCACTCTTCCTTTATATGCTGAGCATTGTACTTATTAGCAAGCTAAAATGGAAAAAAAATAGGGGTAGATTTGGGCTTAAAACATGTTATGCTATTTGCTAACAATGTGACTTGAGTAACTGACTCATCTCTGCCACTTAAATCTACTTCTATTCCTCTCATCTACACATGAGAGATAATGCTAATCTCACAAAGTTGTTGGACATATTAAATATTAATGTTAATTGCAAAATAAGAGCTCTGTCTAAATTATTCACTTTCATATTCAAAAAGAATGGAGCTGTAATTAGAACAATAAATTTCAATAAGGGTTTATTGCTAACTAATGAATATCAGAGGTGTAATACCGTCAATTCCTCACAATAGGCAGTGAGTTTGTGGTGACTGCTATTCCTATAACTGCTAACTCTAATCAGTGTGATTAAAGGTAGGCTGGGGAGTAACACAAATTTTGTAGAAATAGGTTACCCTGGGAACAAGTCCTGAGAGCACATATTATTAAGTAACAAAATTAATAGTGCACCCACTCAAGGGTTGAGCACAAAAAAGAGGTCAATAGGGTCTGAAGTGGAAGAAAAGGATATTTTGCAAAAGGTGAGATCTCTTAAGGCCTTTAAGGATGAATATCATTTGAAGAAGGATAGCTTTTTTAGAAAACATTTTTATTGGGAAATCTTCACACACATACAGTCCATACATGGTATATAATCTATGGTTTATAATATTATCAAATAGTTGTGCATTCATCACCATGATAATTATTAGAACATTTGCAAAAGGATAGCTTTTAAACACAACACTTTTATTAACAGTAAGAGTAAACTATTTGAATTAGCAAACCTTTATATATATATATATAAAGCTCTAATATAATAAGTGTAATATAATATGTGCTTAAATATATATATATATATATATATATATACACTTTGCTGATTAAGCTTGCCTAAAGCAACTTTCAATGATACTCTCTTTCTTTAACACTAATGTCACAAAGAAATTGCTTTATATGAAAGTGACAGCAACCAGAAACAAGGATAAAAAGTCAAATTGTTTAAAACTTTATTCTCCATCACTTGTGGTTATAAGGAGGCTGTAAGAATAAAATTCAGTTCAGCTTTCACACAAGATGGTGTAGGATGAGAAAGACAGAACTAACTAAGCAAAGGGCTGCAAAACAGCTCAGACGGGTCTTGCAAAGAGGAAAGGGGAAAGACCTCTGACATAAGCCTAGAATTGGCACAAAATCCTTATATAGGTAAAAACAAGTTTAAATGACTAATAGCCAGGGTCACGGAAAGATAAAGTGTAATCAAAACAGGAAACTTTGGTGGAAAATCTGAATTAGTTAAGCTATCCAGATAGGCTGTAACCTCTGGAATATCCAATCAGTGAAGAAACAGGGGAGGAGCCTGTGTACTAAGCTTAGGGTATAAAACCTGTGGCATTCTATTGCTTGGCACACCAGACATATTTTGGTTATGTGCCCTTTCTTGCAAGATCGTGAATAAATTCTTTTTTTCTCCACAATCGGGTGAGTGTTATTCTCTTTTAGGTATGACTTTCTTTCTAACAACTTTGAGGGCTTGTCCAGGATCCCAAGCTTTGAAGGAGGACCCCCAGGGAGCACAAAGGGAAGGTGCACCATGATGACTGTGCAGTCTCAGACTGTGCCATTGGGGTTCCACTTCTGACAGCCAGAAGGACCTGACACCAGACACTAGGATCTGCTGATTGTAAAAGAGAAAAAGGGAAAGGGAAAATCTGCCTCACGGTGACCAGGCAACTCTGTGCATGGACTGTCATAAGAAAAGGACAATTAAGTATTTTCTTGGTAGTTGGGAAGAATTCTGGTGAGCCTGGAATTGAATAAATGAGGGCAGAGTCACAACCTGTGAGTCCTTCCTCCCATGACAGAAAGGGCTGGAGTCAGATGAAGTAAAATGGTGCTGAGGGAAAGGAACCCAGTTAAAACTCAGAATGGGTAATAGAGGCAGTTGGCTGATCAGGGATAAATGAAAGGGGTACCCATAGAGTCCCCCAGGAATATTCTACTACATAGTCCATTAGAGAGAATGTTAAAACAATGTACTGATAGTGATCAGACCAAGGGAAATGACAAAAGGAAGATTATTAAATATTTTTGTTACATTTGAACAAAAGAAAGTGTTGCGTTGCTCAATGTATTGTGGCCAAATATGGAGCAGATGAGGATTACCTCTGTGCTGACCTCGTACTTTATATTAATGGAAAGAAACCCTTCTCCAAAGAGGAGTCTGATTATGCTATGTGTTAGCTAAAAGGAGGAGGGTACTCTTTATCCCATAAAAGTTAAAACCCCAGACCCAGAAGCTAAATCTTAGAAACTAAAGCCTGGGATCCTTTGTTGAGCCTTCTCTTGCCCTATGTTCTCTCACCCTGAGGCAGAGACGGTTGGATTCTGAATGCCCAATGAAACTAACCTACATTCCCTCCACCCTGAGGAACTGGAGGGCCAATTGGGACCACCTGCTCCACCTGCTATAACCTACCAACAACTGAGGAAGGAGTTGGAATAGTGTAAGAAAGATATATAGAATTTTACATTTTGGGGGGCTTCCTGAGGAAAAAGGGTGAAAGAACATAGACCCATTGAGTCCCTATACCCTCTGAGAGAAGTGCTTATTGGTCCAGGGGAAATCTGTTATATAAATACTCCATTGATGAGTACAAAAGTAAGGGACTTTTAGAAAGAGATGAAATCATTAATGGATGATCCAGTAGGGCTAAGCAAACAACTAAATTTTTAGGCCCCAGTATATATACTTGTTCTGAACTTATGTCTATCTTAAATATCCTCTTTATGGGGGGAGAAAGGAGAATGGCGAGGAAGGCAGCTATGAAAGAATGGGAGAGCAGCACCCATCCAGACAAGGGGTAATGGCAGCAGAGTTAAAAATAAAAAATAAATGGGTGGGTGGATGCCATGGTTAGGGACAGGTGTCAACTTGGCCAAGTTGTGGTACCTGTTCATCTGATTGGGCAAGCGCTGGCCTGTCTGTTGCAATGAGGACATTTCATAGGATTAGATCATGATCACGTCAGCTACATCCACAGCTGATTCCATTTGTAATCAGCCAAAGGGGAGTGTCTTCTGCAATTAGTGATGCTAAATCCAATCATGGGAAGCCTTTTAAGGAGGACTCAGAGGAGACAGATTCCATTCCTGCTTTGGCTGGTGAGCCTCTCCTGTGGAGTTCATCCAGGCCATACATTGGAGTCATCAGCTTCGCAGCCTGCCCTGTGGATTTTTGACTCTGTATTCCTACGGTCACGTGAGACACTTTCATAAATTTTATATTTGCAAGTGTTCCCTGTTGATTCTGTTTCTCTAGAGAACCCTAACTAATACATCTTGGTACCGGAGTGGTTCTTAAGGAACAGAATCTTAAAAATGGGTTTTTATGAATGGTTTTCTACTCTGACTGGGCTCAGAGACACTAAGGACTCTGATTCCTGTAATCAGAATGACACTCCCAATCCATGGACTGAGTTGGCAAAGGAGATAGTCAAAATATCATCATTCGATTTTCCTAATGCTTCGCTTGTACGAAGCCAGACTCTGGGGGATAATGTTTTTGACACCTTTACATAGTTTTGTAGAAATAAGAGTTATAGAGATGTTGGTTGGTTGTTGTTACATACACTGTCTACATTAAAGGGTTAAAGGGATGGGCTTAAGGCTTCAAACAAGAAGCTTAAGTGCCGTCTGAAAGATGTAGAGGTTTCTATGAGTATCCTGAAGGAAAATTTTATTTCCTGTAGCCGTAGACTCGAGATCTCTGAAAATCAGACTCAGAATCTTATTGTTAGAGTAGCGACTTTACAACGTAAACTGAAATCTCCGTCTTGCATGGTGTCTGCCGTTAAGGTGAGGGCATTGATTGGAAAGGAGTTGGACCCTGAAAAATGGGATGGTGACATATGGATTGATAATGATGTTGGGGGTGAGGTTGAAACCCTAGACCATGCTGAGCCTTCTTTAGATAACCCTGTAATAGTCTGCCCTGAGGACATAGCTGCCCCACCTCCAGCCTGCCTTGAGGAATTGGCCACCCAACCTCCTCCTGAAGGGATTAGCCCTAGAGTCATTAATCCTGTTTCACCAGATGAAACTGCAAATGAAAGCCCTGAAGCAAATGGCTTGGAAGATATTTCTAATTCTTTTCATGACCCACCCCCACCACCCCTCATTTCTTCTAGACCTATAACTAGACTAAAGTCACAACAGGCCCCTAAAGGTGAGGTACAAAGTATCACACATGAGGAGGTACGTTATACTCCAAAAGAACTGTGTGAGTTTTCCAATTTATATAGACAGAAATCAGGGGAATATGTGTGGCAATGGATTTTAAGAATGTGGGATAATGGTGGGAGGAATATAAGGCTGGATCAGGCTGAATTTATTGATATGGGCCCACTAAGCAGAGATTCTGCATTCAATGTTATAGCTAGAGCAGTTAGAAAAGGTGTTAACAGCTTGTTTGGGTGGTTGGTTGAAACATGGATCAAAAGGTGGCCAACATTACCTGAGGTTGAAATGCCAGAACTGCCCTGGTATAATGTAGATGAGGGGATCCAGAGGCTTAGAGAGATTGGAATGTTAGAGTGGATTTATCATGAAAAGCCTGCTCTTACACCCCAGGAATGTCCAGAGGAGGCACCTTTTACCAGAACAGTGAGAAATAAATTTGTGAGACTAGCACCATCATCCCTCAAGAGCTCTGTGGTTGCACTTCTCTGTAGGTCAGATATTACTGTAGGAACTGCAGTCACTGAGCTGGAATCCTTAAAAACAATGGGGATGACAGGATCCCGAGTTGGCAGAAGCCAGGTGGCAGCACTTAATCACCAAAGACAGGGTAGACGTGGGTATTATAATAGACAACAAACTCAAAGGAGGCATCAAAATTATATGACACACAGAGATTTGTGGCATTGGCTAGTAAATCATGGGGTGCCTAGAAATACAATAGAAGGGCAGTCTACTAAATTCTTGTTGGAGCTGTATAAACAAAATAGTTCTAGGTCAAGGGAACAGAAGTCTAACCTGAATTACAAAAACACAGAGTCATGGCCCCTTAACCAATTTCCAGACTTGAAATAGTTTACAGACCCTGAGCCCCTTGAATGAAGGGGAGGCCAGGTCCCTATGGGGAAGAAACCTGTTACACTGCCACAAATTTATACTGTTAACCTTTCTCTAAGTCTTCCCCAAGGAGACCGACGGCCTTTTACCAGGGTAACTGTGCATTGGGGAAAAGGAAATGATCAGATATTTCAGGGATTATTAGACACTGGTTCAGAAGTGACATTAATTCCACGGGACCCAAAACGTCACTCCGGACCAGCAGTCAGAGTGGGGGCTTATGGAGGTCAGGTGATCAATGGAGTTTTAGCTCAGGTCCATTTCACAGTGGGTCCAGTGGGCTCCTAGACCCATTCTGTAGTTATTTCTCCAGTTCCAGAATGTATAATTGGCATAGACATACTGAGCAACAGGCAGAATCCCCACGTTGGTTCTCTAACTCGTGCAGTGAGGGCTATTATGGTGGGAAAGGCCAAGTGGAAGCCACTAGAACTGCCCCTACCAAGCTAAATAGTAAATCAAAAGCAATACCATATTCCTGGAGGGATTGCAGAGATTACTGCCACTCTTAAGGACTTGAAAGATGCAGGGGTGGTGATTCCCACCACATCCCTGTTCAACTCTCCTATTTGGCCTGTGCAGAAAACAGATGGGTCTTGGAGAATGACAGTGGATTATCGTAAACTCAACCAGGTGGTAACTCCAATTGCAGCTGCTGTTCCAGATGTAGTATCATTGCTTGAGCAAATCAATACATCCCCTGGTACCTGGTATGCAGTTATTGATCTGGCAAATGCTTTTTTCTCAATAGCTATTAGTAAGGACCACCAGAAACAGTTTGCTTTCAGCTGGCAAGGTCAGCAATATACTTTCACTGTCCTACCTCAGGGGTATATCAACTGTCCAGCCCTATGTCATAATCTTGTTCACAGAGACCTTGATCGTTTCTCCCTCCCACAAGACATCACACTGGTCAATTATATTGATGATATCATGTTGATTGGACCTAGTGAGCAAGAAGTAGCAACTACTCTAGATTTACTGGTAAGGCATTTGCATGTCAGAGGATGGGAGATAAATCCAACAAAAATACAGGGGCCTTCCACCTCAGTAAAATTTTTAGGTGTCCAGTGGTTGGGGCATGTCGAGATATCCATTCTAAGGTGAAGGATAAATTGCTGCATCTGGCCCCTCCCACATCCAAAAAAGAGGCGCAACGCCTAGTTGGTCTTTTTGGATTTTGGCAACAACATATTCCTCATTTGGGTGTGCTACTCTGGCCCATTTATCGAGTGACCAGAAAAGCTGCTAATTTTGAGTGGGGACCTGAACAAGAGGAGGCTCTGTGACAGGTCCAGGCTGCTGTGCAAGCTGCTCTGCCACTTGGGCCATATGATCCAGCAGATCCAATGGTGCTGGAAGTGTCAGTGGCAAATAGAGATGCTGTCTGGAGCCTTTGGCAGGCCCCTATAGGAGAATCACAACGCAGGCCCTTAGGATTTTGGAGCAAAGCCTTACCATCTGCTGCAGATAACTACTCTCCTTTTGAGAAACAGCTTTTGGCCTGCTACTGGGTCTTAGTAGAGACTGAACGCTTAACCATGGGCCACCAAGTTACCATGAGACCTGAGTTGTCTATCATGAGTTGGGTGTTGTCTGACCCACCAAGCCATAAAGTTGGGCGTGCACAGCAGCACTCTATTGTAAAGTGGAAATGGTATATACGAGATAGAGCCAGAGCAGGTCCTGAAGGCACAAGTAAGTTACATGAAGAAGTGGCACAGATGCCCATGGTTTCCACTCCTGCTGCCACATTACCTTCTCTTTCCCAGACCAGAGCTATGGCCTCTTGGGGTGTTCCTTACAGTGAATTGACTGAGGAAGAGAAAACTCAGGCCTGGTTTACAGATGGTTCAGCACGATATGCAGTTACCACCCGAAAGTGGACAGCTGCAGCATTACAACCCCTTTCTGGGGTGTCCTTGAGGGACAGTGGTGAGGGGAAATCCTCCCAGTGGGCAGAACTTCGAGCAGTGCACCTGGTTGTTCATTTTTCTTGGAAGGAAAACTGGCCAGAGGTGCGTTTGTATACTGACTCATGGGCTGTTGCTAATGGTTTGGCTGGATGGTCAGGGACTTGGAAAGACCATAATTGGAAAATTGGTGACAAAGAGGTCTGGGGAAGAAGTATGTGGATAGACCTTTCTGAGTGGGCTAAAAACATGAAGATATTTGTGTCCCATGTGAATGCACACCAGAGGGTGACTTCAGCAGAGGAAGATTTTAATAATCAAGTGGATAAGATGACCCGTTCTATGGATACCAGTCAGCCTCTTTCCCCAGCAACTCCTGTTATTGCCCAATGGGCTCATGAACAAAGTGGTCATGGTGGTAGGGATGGAGGTTATGCATGGGCTCAGCAACATGGACTTCCACTCACCAAGGCTGACCTGGCTACAGCCACTGCTGAGTGCCAATCTGCCAGCAGCAGAGACCCACACTCAGCCACCGATATGGCACCACTCCCCGAGGTGACCAGCCAGCTATATGGTGGCAAGTTGATTACATTGGACCACTCCCTTCATGGAAGGGGCAGCGATTTGTTCTAACTGGAATAGACACATACTCTGGATATGGGTTTGCTTTCCCTGCACGCAATGCTTCTGCCAAAACTACTATCCGTGGGCTTACAGAATGCCTTATCCATCGTCATGGTATTCCACATAGTATTGCTTCGGATCAAGGAACACACTTCACAGCAAATGAAGTGCGGGAATGGGCACATGCTCATGGAATTCTCTGGTCTTACCATGTTCCCCATCATCCAGAAGCTGCTGGATTGATAGAACGGTGGAATGCCCTTTTGTAAACTCAATTACGGTGCCAACTAGGTGGCAAAAACTTGAAAAGCTGGGGTAATGTTCTCCAGGAAGCTGTGCATGCTCTGAATCAGCGTCCACTGTATGGTGCTGTTTCTCCCATAGCCAGGATCCATGGGTCCAGGAACCAAGGGGTGGAAATGGGTGTGGTGCCACTCACTATTACTCCTAGTGATCCACTAGGAAAATTTTTGCTTCCTGTCCCTGCTACCCTGAGTTCTGCTGGTCTACAGGTTTTAATTCCAAAACGGGGTGTGCTTTCTCCAGGAGAAACAACAGTGATACCACTGAACTGGAAGTTAAGATTGCCACCTGGCCACTTTGGGCTACTTATGCCTCTGGATCAACACACCAAGAAGGGGATTACATTATTGTCTGGGGTAATTGACCCTGACTATCAGAAGGAAGTAGGACTGCAACTACATAATGGAGGTAAAGAAGAGTTTTCTTGGAATATAGGAGATCCCCTGGGGTGTCTATTAGTACTACCATGCCCTGTGATTAAAATCAATGGAAAACTGCAACAACACAATCCAGGCAGGACCACTAATGGCTCTGAGACTTCAGGAATGAAGGTTTGGGTCACCCCACCAGGCAAAGAACCACGGCCAGCTGCAGTGCTTGCTGAGGGGAAAGG
Organism: Tamandua tetradactyla; assembly: GCF_023851605.1. Taxonomy (NCBI): domain Eukaryota; kingdom Metazoa; phylum Chordata; class Mammalia; order Pilosa; family Myrmecophagidae; genus Tamandua; species Tamandua tetradactyla. The sequence continues at coordinate 60,580,936 of NC_135345.1, forward strand.
GAACATGGAATGGGTAGTGGAAGAAGGTAGTGATAAATATGAACTTCGACCACGTGATCAGTTACAGAAGCAAGGACTGTAATGCTGTTTTGTTTGTGTTATACTATTTAAGTTGTAAGATATCAAGTTTAAGAATGAATGTTGCCCAAGGATTTGCACGCTATTCTGGAGAGATTTAATGTGCTTCCAGTTATATGCAGGACAGTTGAGTATTGTCAGGTAAAAGAAAAAATGTGTGCTTATCTGTTTTCATTTGGAAATTAAGTATGGTCTAAGGTGATATATATATATATGTGCCAAGTTGACAAGGGGTGGACTGTCATGGTTAGGGACAGGTGTCAACTTGGTCAAGTTGTGGTACCTGTTCATCTGATTGGGCAAGCGCTGGCCTGTCTGTTGCAATGAGGACATTTCATAGGATTAGATCATGATCACGTCCGCTACATCCACAGCTGATTCCATTTGTAATCAGCCAAAGGGGAGTGTCTTCTGCAATTAGTGATGCTAAATCCAATCATGGGAAGCCTTTTAAGGAGGACTCAGAGGAGACAGATTCCATTCCTGCTTTGGCTGGTGAGCCTCTCCTGTGGAGTTCATCCAGGCCATACATTGGAGTCATCAGCTTCGCAGCCTGACCTGTGGATTTTGGACTCTGTATTCCTACGGTCACGTGAGACACTTTCATAAATTTTATATTTGCAAGTGTTCCCTGTTGATTCTGTTTCTCTAGAGAACCCTAACTGATACAGTGGATAAACCACTAGGAGAGTTATTGAGAGAGTCTCAGAAAGTGTTTGTGAGAAAGGAAAAGGAAAAGCAGAAACAAGAAGCTAAAGTCATGTTAAGCATGTTCGTCCACATGGTCAAGAAGAAATTAGAGATAAAACCAGGAGGAGGCAGGCAGAAGCACAATAGAGAAACAGTCTGGGCCAAGGGGATAAAAGAGCAAGGAGGACACAGGACTCAGCAGGATGTTGTCACTGTGGGATACCTGGTCATTTCAAAAGGGAGTGGTTGAGTTTAAAGAAAGAAGTTCAAATGACATCACTGATGAATTTTGAAGATTAAGGGGGTCAGAGGCTCCTCATCTCAAGAGACCACCAGACACCTTTGGTAAATCTGAAAGTGGGAACATATCAGGAAGATGTTACATTTTTGGTAGACACTGGGGCAGCTCAGTCTTCTGTGAACCATATTCCAAAAGGGATTGAGTTCTCTAGTAGCTTCCTCACAGTTTTGAGGGTAAAAGAGGAATGATTTAAAGTCCTCATTTCCAAGCCTACTAACATCTTTTGGGAAAATAACCAAATTATAAGCCCCCTGTTGTACATTCCAGAAGCTGGAAGTAACTTGTTGGGAAGGGGCCTGATAATACCCATGGGAGTGGACCTGGAGGTGAGGGATGGAAAAATAGAAGTGGTCTTCACCTTGTTTACCAAAGAAGATAAGAAGGATATCCAAGAAGTACGGGTTAGGGAAGGGAATGGGGAAGGCAGGGTTGCAGTTTCCCCCTATCAAAATTAAAATGAAAAAGGAAGGAAATCAGGCCTCAAGCCATTTAAGAGCATTCAAGTTAATTACACTGAGATGCCTCCAGTAAGATAACTAAAATATATTCTGGTTCTTGTAGACCATCTAAAAGTATAAGTGGAGGCAGATCATCTAGTCTTGGCTGCAGTATTGGAACTGTCCAAAATTATCCTTGAACAAGTCGTTCCCATCTATGGGTTGGTAGAAAATATGGATTCTGACAATAGTAGCCACTTTACCTCCCATGTACTACAAGGTTTTTATGTGGAGCTTGAGCATTGCATGGGATTCCATATACCCTGGCATCCACTTCCTCAGGAAGTGTGGAAAGAATGAGTCAAATCTTAAAAAACATCATTCTAAACTGGTCTTAGAAACCGAGTTACCTTGGACTAAGTTTCTACCCACAGCTCTGCAAAGAATTAGAAGTGCCCGTAGGAAAGAATTAGGGGTCTCCCCCTACAAAATGATCTTTGGCTTGCCTTTTTCTAGGAAAGCTAGAGATCTCCCACCGTTAGAGTCACAGACCCTCTTCCTTAAGTATTATGTACTGGCTTTGTCCTCCATTCTGTCATTCCTCAGCCACCATGGCTTATTGGCTCAGATTCCACCTCTTGAGTTTGCTGTCCATCAACACCAACCCACTAATTGGGTCCTCATCAAAACATGGAAAGAGTCCAAACTCCAACTGGCCTGGGAAGGATGCTAGTAAGTTCTGTTGACAATTGAGATGGCCATCCAGATGGGGGAGAAGGACTTCTACATCTGAGTGGAAGGACCAGTACCTGAGCCAGATGATAAGTACCCAACAATGCAGTCTGATTCCTGGGCAATAATTCCAACTTTGGACCCTTTAAAACTTACATTAAAGAGACAATAGTTTGGAAGGTAAAAAGGATTTTTGGGGTTTGAATGCTGTATTTTAATCTAGCATAGATGATAGTGACACCGATCAGAAAGACTTACCAAGGAAGATAGATGAGGGACTTAAAGCTCGATTTAAAAATGATAGTAATTATACTAGCTATCATATTCCAAATTCAGGGTGCAATGAATCCTGTCAGATTGATCATGAATATAACTGAAGGTTTAGAGTGCCAAACTGTACAGTTGATGCTTTTCAAGTAACAGAAACTTAACAAGTCAATGGCAATTGAGTGGGGAAAGTAAATACCTATATCCAGAACTAGTAGGGAGGTGTTATAACGAAGCTTCCTCTTACCCCTCCTGGGATGATGTATGCTGGAGTACTCAGTTTCAAGGGTGGATCATGAAAATGGAATTAATTTTATGAACCTAGAGGTCATTACAGGATAAAATAACCTTTCATAAAGGCAACTCCCCACCAAATTGCAAAAATCTTTAGTATAACCCAGTGGTGATAAACATCAAAAAAGCAGACAAATATCCAGCAGGGGGTGGCAGCAGAGGTTCAGTAATAGTTGGTAGAATATATGGGATGGGGGTAGACCTCACTGGAAAAAAGTCCTCTAGGAAGATTTAGGACACGAGTCCTCTCCCTGACACCAGCAGCACCCTCTCTGGTTAACGCTTCAATAGCGCCAAAGAAGACCCAGTTGGAGGTTAGTTCCCCAATACAAAATGATCCCAAATTTGCCAGGGTGGTCAAAGCAGAAAATATGAAGCAAAATATAACAATAGAGACAGGGTATGAAGATGCAAATACCTGGTTGGGAAAGGATTAAGTATACAGTCCAGAGTCTAAGCAAAAGCAACCTTTCTGCTTGCGCAATAGGCTGACCTACTGCCTTTATCGTGCCCTTTCCATGGCACGATATGTATGGAGAAACATGAAAAGGAGTTCAAATGCATGGTTCTCCTTTTCCAGATCACTACTCCTGGTAAAAATTGTAGTACATTGTCCTCTCCTTTTTCCAGTCAGGTGCGGAAAAGTTAAGGCCATACTGGCTTTCCACCTCCATTCAGGAAATCACTCTGCCCGTCTCTCTAGATGAGGAAAAGGGCTCCAGGACCTTGGGACCATGGTCTCATGTGCCCAAGCATGGGATTGACTGAGGATAGTAATGGCGATTTCTCTAGTTTCACCGTACCCTGAGTAGACCTTTTGTGGTATTGTGGAAGGGACATCCTCAGACCGGTATTACCTAGGAAGTAGAAAGGGACTTGTTCTCTGATCCAATTGGCCATCCCATTCACCCTGGCATTTGAAAAGGAAGAAGAAGTTCTAACCCAAGGGAAAAGAAAGATAAAATCTTACTTGGTTCCTTTGGTGATCTAATTTATTTAGGCAGTATAGGGGTGCCAGGGGGATCCCGGATGAATTTAAGATTAGGGATCAAGTAGGTGAGAATTTGAGTCATTCTTATTCTGGTGGGTCGCCATCAACAAAACTGTGGACTGGATTAATTTCATATATTATAATCAGCAAAGATTTACCAATTAAACCAAGGATGCAGTTAAGGGAAGAGCAGAACAGTTGGATGCTACTAACTGAATGACGTGGAAGAATAGGATGGCCCTAGACATGATGCTAACCGAAAAGGAAAGCATTTGTGTGATGGCCGGGCATAGTTATACATTTAGATGGAACTATCACCAAAGCTTTACAAGACCTTATCTGAAGAACTGGCAGAAAATTCAAGCTTTGATAACTCCCTCACAGAATGGTTAGAAAGCTGGTTTGGGAAATGGAAAGAAATGTCAGTGTCCATGTTAATTTCTTTAATCATTATAACTGGGATACTCACAGCACTTTGGTGCTACATTATCCCATGCATCCAAGGGCTAGCTCAGAGACTCACTGAAGCTGCCCTAACCAAACAAATGCTTGTTCAGTAGAGGCAAAACATTTTGTACCCCCTTATAGAGGAAGAGCCCTATGATGAGGAGTGTGAAAAAGCTCTTATAAAATTTGGAAAAAAAACACCTGAATGTGAAAAGCAAGAGAGTTCAAAAACAAAGAGGGGGATTTGTAAGAATAAAATTAAATTTAGCTTTCATGCAAGATGGTCCAGGATGAGAGAAACAGAACAAAATAAACAAAGGGCTACAAAAGAGCTCAGACTAGTCTTGCAGGCAGGGAAAGAAGAGGACCTCTGATGCAAGCCTAGAATTCATGTCAAATCTTTATATAGCTAAAAACAAGTTTGAAGAAGTAATGGCCAGGGTCAGTGAAATGTAAAATATAATCAAAAGTAGGAACCTTCAATTAGACTATCCAGATAGGCTGTAACCTCTGGAGTATCCAATCAATGGAGAAACAGGGGAGGGACCTGTGTGCTAAGCTTAGGGTATAAAACCTGTGGCATTCTATTGCTTGACATGCCAACCATACTTTGGCTGTGCACTCATTTTTGCAAGATTGTGAATAAATTCTTTCCTTCTCCACGATTGGGTGGGTTTTCATTCTCTTTCAGGTATGGCTTTCTTTCTAACAAGACTACAAGAGTTTTATCGGCTGTCAGATTCACAGTAATTTTATTGATGCCCAGACAGGCTGTCATATTTCAAGACTTCAGAGGTATTGACATTAGTAATAGGATACATCTAATTTTAAATATATGTAGACTGAGTAGGTTATCTGTGAAATAATTTCTTTTTAATTTCTCAGTTTTGCTGTGTTTATTTCCTCAAATCCTAAAGTTTATATACTATGCCATTCCTATAGTATATCTTTATAGGAAAGGTGCATAAGTCCATATGGTTTATTTCCATAAATTTGAAAAGAGGTCTGGTTTCCAAATTTACTTAGCATGAACATGATTATACACAATTTTGAAAGAATCCTATCTTAATCTGCCAATGCCTGCATTTGATATTTAAGCTTCCCTCATAACATTGGAGTTGAAAAGCACTGAGATAATTCCTGGAATGACTTTCATGCCACAATCTTTTCAAGACTAAGATTCTTCTCTTTCTGTTTTGCTTTTTCAAATATTTTAAATATTAGCCAGCCAAATATGGAAGCTGCATAATTGCACACAAATATTTTCTACCTTTCTTAAATTTGATTATCATTTTTGGTCATAAGACTTGATTTATCAACAAAATATGGGGAAAATTATAAGTACTGATATATTTTTCCTCTGCCATATCAGTTGACAATACACCAGAACAGAAATGTCTCCATTAAGTAAGGTCTCAGGATAAAGTTAATGCAAAAAAACAAAAAGATTATCCACAGCCAGCCCATGATAGTTATGTAGAATGCATGAGAAGCAAACTTTTGCTCTTTAAATCACTGGGATTCGGGAGCTAGTTCCCATTGCAATGCAAAACACACCATTCTGACTCATACACCAATCCAAACTCTTCATCATGGATTTATTCCTTTACTTCATAATCATTTCACACACATGAATATCAGGCACTGTGCTAATAATGAGTTTCCAAAGGTGAACAAAAGCAGGCATGCTTCCTGCAATTGTGAAATACTGTCTTGGATAGCCATGCATCAGGGTGATGTTTTATTATTACTGTATTTTTTTATGTGCTTACTATGCTGCCTATCAACGTTTCAGGCTTGGGTATCTCTGTCAAATTTCAAAAGGAACAATATTTAAACACTGGATGAAGGAAGCTTGGAAAAAAATAGAGCAGGAAAAGGACATCATGAAGAGGAAGGGGACAGTCTTTCCTTTTGTTCCAAAAGTAAAGCATCAGATAACATCATATATATCACTGTCATTATATTGATCAAAACAGATGAAGTTGGAACCCTGGTTATCCTCCCCTCATCCTCTTCCTTACATGAAGTTTTTCATTTGGGTTATTTTATATTATACAGTATCTGTGCCTCAATGTCTCAACCTTGCACTAGGTTTAAGATTAGTGTATTTGCAACTGTAAATAATTCTAAAACAAAACCCTATAAATAGAGAGGCTGAATTATACAGAAAAATTTTGCTCTGAGAATTTACTTAGAATTATAACTATAACTCTCATCATAACTGCAAATGCATAGCTCATAGCTTCATTATTAAATCATAACTATGTATATGTAAGCTGAGGTGTAGCTTCTCTAAGACATTTCCTTACCAATTTGATTCAGTCAAGAATGTTGAGTTGCTGTTAAATGCATACTTTTGAAATAGAAAGGTAAAATATGAGGTTTTTTTCCTATATTTTCCCAACATAATAAGCAAATAAAGATCAGACCATTAAAACATAAAAAAAAACATTTCTAATAGCAGACATTCAAGGACATAATGTAGTTGCAAACATGACTAATCTCATCCAGAACAATTCTTATTTTTTTTTACCAGTGTCATCTTTAAGCCACTTTAATCCTCCTTCTTCCTGTGTACAAATTATTAAGATATAAAATCACTAAATTTTCACATTTTTAAAAATTCCAACATAGAATTTACCATTTGTTTCCCTAATCTCTCTTTAAAGTCTGAGGATACTAACCCAAGCCCTGAAATAAACCCTTTCAAATGCCCTTACAGAGATGCCCTGATTTTTCCCTTGGGTATATTCTCCTTTGCTACAGACAGCTAAACAAATCTAATTTTGCTTGGTTGTAAGAGCATCTCTTTTTGATCTTTGGTTGGTGTCCTTCAACTGTAATGTTATGAGACTCAAAATAAATTCTTTTATTTAGTGGTTAAACACATACACGCCCACACATATAGAGAGACAGTGGTTATAGGTCAATAAATCTGTACATCACAGGAAAAATATTTATGTTTTATGTAGAAAAGCAATAAATTTTTTTCTGAGAAAATGCATTTTAGCACCATTCAAATTTAAGATGAATGGAAAATGCTCCTTTATATGTTTTGAAACCTTTGAAGTGAATTCATTCTTTTTGGGTGCCTTACAGCAGTCATCAGGTAAGGTGCTGAGTCATTTTTAAATGATGTTGAGAATAAAACTCAGTGGGCACAAAGGTCCTGAGATGATCAATCATATTGTATCTACTGCTAAAACCAGTATTTCCATTGTTTATTCTTTCTTGTTATTTCAACCCCATGACTCCTTAGTAGAAACAATGAACTGAATCGGATAGATTCTGAGACTTTTTCTAGCAATATGTATATATTAGATATTATTCACACAAAGTATATTTTCCAATGAAAAGTAAATAGGATTTATACATTATCCCAGGAAGAATGAAAATTTCTGAGTACTCAACTTCCTGGTTAGAATTCTGTGAATGTTTTCTGCTCTGATCACAATTTGAGATTTGTAACTTAAAGAATATAAAGTAGGACTATAAAAAAGATTCATAACCTCAAATTACATTAACTGTACATTAAAGGAGATGCACAAATACCAAGGAATAATGAAATGTCAGGGTTAGAATCATCTCTTTTCAAGTTTAGTACTCAATCTCCTACGATCTTGCATAACTACTTTGCTTTTCACCTTACTATTAGAAAGTAGAATTGATTTGCTTGCAATATTTATTGGTGCATTAGTCATGTACATTAACACCAAACTGGAAACAAATAATGCTTTACTTCCCCAAGTCTGTGGCAAGCCAAAGCAAGTAAAAATGCAGGTGCCAATATAAATACAAATGTGACTCATACTCCTGAAATATCCTTCCTTTATCCAGACTTACCAGAGAAAGTTAGAGAAATAAGCATAATCCACCCATTTTAATCTTTAGTGAATCAGAACACTTCACATTAGGTTCATTTCTGTTGTTTCCAACTTGGTGGCATCTTGACTAATTGTCAATAAGACACTACAAATAAATAGCTGACACTGAAAGGATCAATCTGTATGATGTTAATAAATAGTCTAGGCTAAAATTTGAGGATTTCATTTTGCTAAATATTTATCTCAGCTCAGCATGTCATTCAAAAGTATGCATTAGACTTGCTTTATAACATGAAAAGAGAAAGAAGAAATGTATATTCAATCAAATAGCAGTAAGCTTGAAGGCCCAATGAAAATCATAGTAATTGGCTCTACACTATCACCACCAAATTGCAACGCCATCCTATCTGGGGATAATTCACATCAACTCCAAATGACTCATTCAATGACCAATTTAATTTCTGTCATGCAATTTTTTTCTGAACAAAAAACAAAAATGTATTTTCTTAATAGACTGTGGATTTCCTGGACCCTTAGTTCTAACCACACTGAGTTATCTCCAGTAGAAAGCTTGCTCTGTTTAAATCTACCATATCTCCTGACCCTTCAACAACTTCTCAGGTAGGTTAATCCCAGTACCTCCCACATATTTATTGAGGAAAATAATCTAACAATGAAACAAGGTTGTCAATTTTAATGTACTCTCTGCATAGGAGTAGTCTTTAAAAGTGTATTCTAAGTTTATAAATTTTATAATAGAAGTCTATCATTTTCATTTTCTCTTAATTTTGATTTAGCAGTGCAGTTACATCATGCTATTTCTAAACAGCCCTCATTTAAACTTTACTACTTGAGAATTTATGATAATCAAAACTGAACTGGGAAGAATGTTACCCTTGTTCAATCCAATAAAATTACCATAATTTATTGAGGACTTAGTATGTGCCAGACAATGTTACATCCTTTAAAGTTCATAAAACCATCATAAGATAAGCATCATTATTCTTCGTGACATAGTATATCTCCTAAAAATAGCCAGATTTGTACCTTCCTCCTGACATGATTTTTCTAATCCATATCAAAATCCCTTTGAATCTGGGTGGGCTTTGTGATTACTTTAATTAAAAAATTGGGAGGGGACTATGTTGCTGACTTCATGTAGAAGACTTCATATGGGCACATCCCCCAGTGATCTTCCTGCCAGATTGCCAGAGGTGGTGCCCACAGCTCTAACACAACTTCTCCTAGTCCATAAAGATAAGTTGTCCTTTCCTGCCATGTGTTCCATACCACAGGGTCTTTCAACATAGAGGCTGGTGCCACCCTCGGAGACCTTTCCTGGGGATTTGCTCCTGGAAAGGTTCCTGCTCCTGAACTCATTGAACTCTGGAAACCCCATGTTTTAGCATCCAAGCTTTGGAGTGCATTCCAGGGAGGTTGGAGTCCCCAGAGCTTGCGGTTCACAACTGTCATAAAAAAGAAACTGAAGGAAGCCATAATCACATGTTCCTGACTCATACCTATACTTGTGCCATACACTGTCACTTCACTGTTGTGCCCTTCTCTATGCATTGCATCGTGTACCACATCCATCCCACAAATACAAAGCTTTAAATTACTGAAGGAAATTGACTTCCCAAGAAACTATAGCAAGATATTGACATGCCTCAAAGGCAGCAGAAGACCACTGCGCACATTGAGATGCAGACAGATATAGCACAGCCTAATGACCAAATTAAAACACTGGAGGTGGCACAGACTTTGGAACAACTAATCAAAGATGTCCATATAACTGTACTAAATACAACTGATGGGATGGTTAATGATATAAATGAGATCAAGAAGACATTAGAAGAGCATAAAGAGGAATTTGAAAGAATAAGTTAAAAAATACCAAATATCACTGAGATTAAAGATGCTGTAGATCAAAACAAAAATATACTAGAGACATGCAACAGTAGATTTGAAGAGACAGAAGAAAGAAAAAGTGGACTATAGGACAAGACAACTGATTTCAAACACACAAAAGAAGAATGGCAAAAAAGATGGAAAAATTTTAATTGGAGCTCAGGGAAATGATGGACAAAACAAAGCACACAAATGTGAGTTCACTGGCATCCCAGAAGGAGAAGAAAAAAAATAAATGGAACATTAGTTGAGGATATAATGGGGGAAAACTTCCCAACATTTTTAAAAGGCATAAGTATGCAAATCAGAGAAGCCCAAATAGAAAAAAAAAAGCCAAATAGGTCTAACCGAAGGCATATACTAATCAATCTGTCAAATGTTGAAGAGAAGCTGAAAATTCTGAAAGCAGCAAGAGAAAAACAATCTATTACATACAAAGAAAATCATATAAGACTAAATTCTGACTACTTAAATGACACTACGGAGATGAGAAGACAGGGGTATGATATATTTAAGATCTTGAAGGGGAAAGGCTTCCAGCCAAGAATTCTATAACCAAACAAATTGTCTTTCAAAAGTGAGGGAGAGATTAAAATTTTCACAGACAAATAAATGCTAAGAGAATTTGTCAATAAGAGACTAGCCCTACAAGAAATACTAAAGGGGGTTCTGACAGCTGAAACATAAAAGACAGGAGAAAGAAATCTGGAGTGGGGCACAAAATCAAGGAATACCAATAAGGGTAACTTAAAAAACATAAAAACAGAAAGAGGAAAAGATACATAGATCTGAACAACAAAATTCAAAGGATAAGATGGTAGGTTCAAGAAATGCCTTTATAGCAATAACTGTGAATATTAATGGACTAAATTTACCAATTAAAAGATACAAATTGGCAGAATGAATTAAGAGATATAATCCAGCTACATGCTGCTTACAAGAAACTCATCTTGGACACAAGGATGCAAATAGATTGAACGTGAAAAAATGGAAAAATCTGTTCCATACAAGCTGTAACCAAAGGAAAGCAGGAGTAGCTATTCTAATATCAGACAAAATAGACTTTGAATGTAAAGACATCATAAGAAACAAAGAAGGATACTACATAATAATAAAAGGAACAATTCACCAAGAAGAAATAATGATCATAAATGTTTATGCTTCCAATTAAGGAACTCCAAAGTACATGAGACAAACATTGGCAAACTGAAGGGAGCAATAGACATTTCAACATAATAGTAGGGGACTTCAATACACCACTCTCTTCTATAGATAGAACAACCCAATAGAGGATCAACAAGGAATAGAGAACTTAATCTGATAAATGAATTAGACCTAAGAGACATATATAGGTGGGTACACCCCAAAACGCCAGCATATACATTCTTCTCTAGTGCTCATAGAACATTTTCCAAGATAGATCATGTGCTGAGACACAAAACAAGTCTTTATAAATTTAAAAGCATTGAAATTATTCAAAATACTTCTTTCTGATCACAATGGAATGAGGCTGGAAATCAATAACCACCAAAAAATGAGCACTTTTACAAATATATGGAGATTAAATAACACACTCTTAAACAGCCAGTGGGTAAAGAAGAAATAGTTAGAGAAATTGGCAGCTATCTGGAGATGAATGAAAACAAGAATGCAAAATATCTAGAATTTATATGATGTGGCAAGGTCTGTGCTGAGAGAGAAATTTATTGACTAAATGCCTATATGCAAAAAAAAAAAAAGAAAGGGCAAAAATCAAGGTCTTAACTTCTCACCTTGAGAAAGAACAGCAAACTAACCCCAAAGCAAATAGAAGAAAAGAAATTTCAAAGATTAAAGCAGAGTTAAAAGAACGGGAGAACAAAAGAACAATAGAAAGAATCAATAAAACTGAAAGCTGGTTCTTTGAGAAAATCAATAAAATTGATTGCCTGCTTGCAAGGCTGACAGGAAAAATGAGAGAGGATGCAAATAAACAAATTCAGAAATGAGAAGGGGGGCCATTACAACAGGCCCTGAAGAAAATATTGTAAAAGGATACTATGATCAACTATATGCCAACAAACTAGACAACTTAGATGAAATAGAGAAATTCCTGGAAACACACAAACAAGCTATACTGACTTAAGAACAAATAGAAGATCTCAACAAACCAATCACAAGTAAAGAGATTCAATCAGTCATCAAAAATCTTCCTACAAAGAGAAGCCTAGGGCGATAGCTTCACAAGAGAATTTTTTATCAAGCATTCCAAAAAGAACTACTCCAATCTCGTTCAAACTTTTCAAAAAATTGAGGAAAAGGGAACACACTGAACTCATTTTATAAAGCTAACATCACTTTAATACTGAAGCCAAGTAACAATGTTATAAGAAAAGAAAATTACAAGCCAATCTCACTAATGAACATGGGTGCAAAAATTCTCAAAAAAATACTAGCAAATTAAATTCAACAGCAGATTAAAAGAATTATACACCATCACCAAGTGTGGTTTTTACCAGGATTACAGAGATGATTCAACACAAGAGAATCAATTAATGTAATATAGCACATTAACAAATTGAAATGGAAAAAAAATCACATGATCATCTCAATTCATGATGCTGAAAAGCATTCAACAAAATTCAACATCTTTTTCTGATAAGAACACTTCAAAAGATAAGAATCAAATGCCACTTCCTGAATATGTAAAGGGCATATATGAAAAACCCAGAGCCAGCATTGTACTCAATTGTGAGAGTCTGAAATCCCCCTAAGATCAGGAATGAGACAAGGATGCCCTATTTTTTCACTATTATTCAACAGTGCACTACAAGTTCTAGCTAGAGTAATCAGGCAGGAAAAAGAAATTAAAAAGTCATCTAAATTAGAAAAGAAGGAACAAAACTTTCATTTTTTGCAGATGACATGATAAACAAATTCAGCAAGTTGGCAGGATATAAAATTAATGAGCAATAAGCAGTAATGTATCTATAAACAATGACCTAAATAAAAAGTCAGTTGTGAAAAAAATTCTATTCAAAATACCAACTAAAAGAATTAAGTATCTAAGAACTTAACTAGGGGTGTAAAGAACTTGTGTACAAAAAACTATATAATACAACTAAAAGAATTCAAAGAAGATCTATGTAGGTAGAAAGACATTCCCTGCTCATGGATAGTAAGGTCAAATTTAGTTAAAATGTCAGTTCTACCAAAATTTATCTCAATGCAGTACCAATCAAAATTCCAATAACCTACTTTGAAGACTTGGAAAAGCTAGTTACCAAAATCATCTGGAAGGGAAAGTGACCCTGAATAGCTAAAAGCATCCTAAGAAAGAAGAACAAAGTGGTAGGATTAACACTTCCTGATTTTAAAACCTATTATAAAGCCACAGAAGCCAAAACAGCATGGAACTGGCACAAAGATAGAAGAATTGACCAATGGAATCAAAATGACAGTACAGAAATAGACCACCAAATCTATGGTCAACTGATCTTCAACAAGACTCTCAAATCCACTGAACTGGGACAAAGTATACTTTTCAATAAATGGCCATGGGAGAAATGGATATCAATAGCCAGAAGGATGAAAGAGGGCCTTTATCTTACACCTTATAAAACATTAACTGAAATAGATCAAACACCTAAATGTAAGAACCAGTACCATAAAGCTCCTAAGAGAAAATGTAGGGAAATATCATCAAGACTTACTAATAGAAGGTAGTTTCCTAAACTTTACATCCCAAGCATAAGTAAAAAAAAGGCAAAAAACAGATAAATGGGAACTCCTCAAAATCAAATGCTTTTGCATCTCAAAAGACTTTGTCAAAAAGGTGAAGAGGCAGCCAACCAAAAGGGAGAAATATTTGAAAATCACACATCGGATAAAAGTTTGATATCCTGTATGCATAAAGAAATCCTAAACCTCAACAGCAAAATAAAAAACAACCCAATTATAAAATTGGCTAAAGATATTAATGAAAATTTTTCTGAAGAGCAAATACAGATGGTTAAAGAGCACATGAAGAGATGCTCATTTTCATTGGTTGTAAGGGAAATGCAGATCAAAACTACAATGAAATACCACCTCACACCTATAAGAATGGCTGCAATTAAACAGGAAACTATAAATGTTGGAGAGGAGGTGGAGAAACTGGAACACTTATGCACTGCTGCTGGGAATGTATAATGGTACAGCTGTTAAAGAAGACAGTTTGGTATTTCCATAGGATACTAAATATCGAGTGGCCCTATGACCCAGTAATAGAACTACTTGGTATAGACTCAGAAGAGCTGAAAGCAGTGACACAAACAGACATTTGCACACCAATGTTCATAGTATAATTATTCACAATTGCCAAAAAAATTAGAACAATCCAAGTGCCCATGAACAGATGAGTGTATTAACAAAATGTGATATATACATTTGATGGAATATTATGCAACAGTGAGACGAAATGACATCCTGAACCACCTGACAAGATGGATGAGGCTTGAGGACATAATGTTGAGTGAAATAAGCCAGATGCAAAAAGGTAGATACCATATGATTCTTTTTATAAACTTTTGTGGACATGATTCATATCCACTTTGATGAACATGGTAAAGGTAAAATTAGAGGCTTATAGGGGACTTAGAGATACACAGAAGCTAGATATTGGTGAACAGTCAGCTAATGAGGTTGAACTTAAATGTAAGGGAATAGAAAGAAGTGAAGGCAGTTCACTAGTGGGTCTATAAGTAGTATTGCCATACTGAAGGTGTACATGATTGAAAGGAGTTGTACAGACCTATGTGTCCTATTGATTAACACTATAAATACATATAAGATCTTGCATGAAATACTATAAAGGTATTAATCTTGTACAAAGAGTGTATAAATTCAGGTATAGGGGAAAAACTGCTATTGCATGCTATGGGCTATGTTTAACAGGAAAACATCAAGAGTACTGCAGCAATACCAGGGGTAAACCATGGGGGGAGGGACAAAAGATCAGGGTAGGTTTGCATTTTCTATTTGGTAAGGGTGTATTTATTGGTTATCTTTCCATTGGAAACAATGAAATTATCTAAAATTGAGAGTGTTGATGGACTGTTGGCCTCAAACAGTATGCATGATATGCAATGAATGAAGGTGACTGAACTCTGCACTGACTGAGAAGTAGATTGGTGAACAATGGGGTATACATATGAACAAAAATTGTGCTGCTAATAAAAAGGAACAAAGTTGTGATACATGCAACACTGGTAATGAATGTGTGGGACATTTGGTAAGGCAAAATAAACCAGAAACAAAATATTGTATTGTCTTATTTACACAATACTTATAAGAAAACAGGGGTGTTTCTAGTTTGCTAGCTGCTGGAATGCAATATGCCAGAAACAGAATGGCTTTTAAATAGCAGAATTTATTAAGTTTCAAGTTTATTGTTCTAAGGTCATGAAATTGTCCAAATTAAAACAAGTCTGTAGAAATGTCCAATCTAAGGCATCCAGGAAAAGATACCTTGGTTAAAGAAGGCCGATGACGTTCAGCATTTCTCTATCAACTGGAAGGGCACCTCGTGAACACGGTGGCATCTGCTGGCTTTCTCTCCAGGCCTCTTGTTTCATGAAGCTACTCGGGAGGTATTTTCCTTCTCCCTCTCCAGGTTCACTGGCTGGCAGGCTCTGTGGTTCTCTCTGTTGTGGTTCTGTGGCTCTCTCCTTGTTATCAAAAGGCACTGTCAAGATTCACATAGAATATGGGTGGAGACACATTCCACCTAAACAAGTTTAATACCCGTAACTGATTGAGTCATCTCCGTGAAGATAACCTACTAAAGTCTCCAACGTATGATACTGGATAGGGATTAGAAGAAACCTTTGCTCCCATAAAACTGATTAGGATTAAAACTTGGCTTTTCTAGAATACATAAATCCTTTCAAACTAACACAAGGGGCCTAGATTGTAAGTTATTATAGCAGTCATATTTACTGTGGAGCAAATAATTATTATTTCTGGAGTTTGAGAGGCTGTTTTATATTTGCATAACCTGTTATTTAGAGATAAGAACAAAGTTGAGCACATTGGGATTAAGGTAATTCAGAATACAGGGGTAGGGAAGACATTGTTCTGGTTTTAGAACCTCATTTACTCTTTGTGAGCAAAAGAAGACAAGTTTATTTTGTCCAGAACCTAAATTTTCTATGGCACATAACCTAATTGAATCTATCTGGCTAGATCATTTAAACAATAAACACAGGGAGCCCAGAATAGGAATGAGGGTCTTTAATCCTATACGTGCTTAATGTAATACCTGTATACATCCCAGAGTATATTAAGCAGGTAATCAAAAAGTATTGGCAAAGTACCTTGAGGGATGGGAGAAAAATACGAAACTATTAAACTTTACCACCAGGGAAAATTCTGATACTGTATCAAATATTATTAGGAACACCCAAATCAATATGCCAAGCCCTATATCTTGAGGCTTGCTTATGTGAAGCTTGCGTATGTAGTGGAGAAGCTTGGAGTTCCAGTTTGAAAGGGTGTATGTACCCTAGAAAATCCATGTTTTAATCCTAATCTCATTTTGTAAAGGCAGCTGTTTCTTCTAATCCTTATTGAGCACTGTATGTTTGAAACTGCAATTAGATCATCTCCCTGGAGATGTGACTCAATCAAGAGTGGTTGTTAAGATGGATTAGGTAGAGATACATCTCCACCCATTTGGGTGGGTCTTGATTAGTTTACTGGAATCCTATAAAAGAGGAAACATTTGGAAAAAGAGGGATTCAGAGAGAGCAGAGAAGAATGACATAGCCACGAGAAGCAGAGAGGCCACTAGCCAGCGACCTTTGGAGATGAAGAAGGAAAATGCCTCCTGGGGAGCTTTATGAAACAGGAAGCCAGGAGAAAAATTAAGCAGATGACAGCATGTTTGTCATGTGCCCTTCCAGCCAAGACAGAAGCCCTGACTGTGTTTGCCATGTGCCTTCTCACTTGAGAGAGAAACCCTGAACTTCACTGGCCTTCTTGGACCAAGTTATCTAACCCTGGATGCCTTTGATTGGGCATTTCTATAGACTTGTGTAATTGGGACATCTTCTTGGCCTTAGAACTGAAAACTAGTAACTCATTAACTCCCCCCCTTTTTAAAAGCCATTCCATTTCTGGTATATTGCATTCTGGCAGCTAACAAACTAGAACACTTAGCCTATCCACAGGTATGCCTAAGAATTACTTCTGGAGGACCTCTTTTCTTGTTCATATGTGGCCTCTCTCTAAACCCAATTCTGCAAGTGAAATCATTGCCCTCCCCACTACATGGGACATGACATCCAGGGATGAAAATCTTGCTGATGGCCTGGGAGATGACACACAGGGATGAGCCTAGCCCTGGCTCTGTGGGATCAAGTATACCATCCTGACCAAAACAGAGAAAAGACGTGTAACCAATAAGGAATTAGTAGCTAAGAGAATTCAAATAGAGTCGAGAGGTTACTCTGTAGGTCACTCTTATGAAGCTTCAGTTAGATATTGCTACTTATTATAGCTTGCCAAACCCCAACCAAAACCATTCTTGCCAATCTTAAAGAACACCTAGGGCATGTTATAAGATTCTACAAAGGTTCCATGAACTAGGATAACTTTCCAGAATCCTGCAACCTCCAGATGGGTCCCTGGAATACAGCAGGACCAGCCTCTCAGAACATCAAGTAGTTTCCATCCCCCATCCCATATTATTAATAGTCCCTTCCAACATTCAAAACTAGAATGAGCAGAGCCCAAATATCCCTAAAGAGTGGGAGAATGATCAAAGGTGATGTGAAGTTATATGGAGAAGTTAGGGCTTAACAAATGAGCATGAGTGCGAATTAGTGTATTGATATCTCTTTTAATCTCTAGTACCTTAGAGGAGCGAGAAATAAAAACCTGAAACTGTGGATTTGTAGCCTACACCAAACTCTAAAATCTGTTCTGCAACTATTGGTTGTGATGTGCTTTGCAGTTTATTGTTATGTTGCATACATGTTATTTTTCATGAAAAAGAAAAAAAAAAAGTTGCTTGTGATGATAAATTCACAGCTATATGATGATACTGTGAGCCATTAAAAAAATGGCGGGAGTGGAATTGAGACATTTCATGTTATAGCACTTAACTGATTTGACAATTTCTACCTCCTGTCTCTTATCAATCAGCCACCATGTAAGAAGTATGATTACTTTGAGTCCACCAAGCTGTTAAAAGCCCCAAGCAACTTAGAAATACCTTAAAGGATGAGATGCCACATGGTAAGAGAGAGGTCAAGGAACACTGAGATGCTAGTTCTGAGCATAAAGATGCCATGAGAATCCAGTAAAAAAACAGAGCAGAGAGGGGTCCCTGACATTGTGGATCAGAGACAATGGTCCCCTCTGTGCCAAGCCAGATTCTTCTCCCATAGCATTCTGAGCATAATCAATGGATAACTAAAACACCACTCTTTTGAAGATGACAGATTAAAGACTCAAGGAAGATAAGAAATTTGTTCAAGTCCACACTGACAAGAGATGACTGAGCCAGAATTTGTGTCATGTCCCCTGTATGTAGATTTCATTTTCTTAACCAGTATGCACTGTGTGTGTGTGTGTGTGTGTATTACTTTTCTAAACAGACACAAATTTTAAGTAATACTCTAGAGAATATGGTTAACTTACTTAAGAGAATAATCTCAGTTATAAATTATAATGTATGTGTGTTTATAACCAAACAGATGCTCTTAATTACGAATTTATTTTAGCTATTTATTGAAACAAGCTTACATAGCTTCTACTTAAAAGCACTCTAAAGTATGTATTTTAAACAAATGAAACTGCATAGTCTTTCTATGAAAATATATTTAGATAGTCACTAATTCACTCTAAATTTCCAAATACTCAGGTCAATTTTACTGAAATCATGCTTTTTTAATAACTTAAATCTCCTCAGTACTAAGCTAAGGAAAAAAAAATAAAGTAAAAGAGAGCACAAGTAAAAAGGAAGGGGATGAAGGAAATAAGAAAGAAAGAAAAAGATAAAAAAAAAGAAAGGAGGGCAGGCCACGGTAGCTCAGCAGGTAAGAATGCTTGCCTGCCATGCCCAAGGACCTGGGTTCGATTCCCGGTGCCTGCCCATGTAAAAAAAAAAGGAAAGAAGGAAAGAAATAAGAAAGAGAAAGGAAAAAGCAAGGAAGGAAAGAAGGTAAAGTTAGTTTGGGGACTGCCTAGTATATTTGGGACTAAAATGTCCATATTTTTAAGGTTGGTTAATGAATGCTACCTCAATCATAGCAATTATGATGTAGACAACTTCAAGCTATATAAATGCAGGTATTAGTCTGTATTTCTTTGGATACATATCACACATTTCCTGAATGTTGGATTTAAACAATTTTAATGATCTAATATTCTATGGAAGCTGGAATCATTAAAGATGCATAATGGAAGTTCAAGAAACGTCGTTAGGAAAACATAATTTAAAGCTAGAAATAGTGTCCTGTAGCGATTGAAAGAAACCAAAAAAAAAATACTAGGGCGATTAGGAGAAATTGAGGGAGAGCACACGGAGTCTTTTAAAAGGAGGTTAGAGGAGATGTGAGTTAGGATCAGAGTAAAAAGCACTGGGATTTAGTAGGAACAACAGAAGACTATAATAGTTTATTTCCTCATACATTCATACATGTTGAACTATAGAAGCAAACAAAATAGCTAGAATGACAACGGGTCAATTAATAACCCTTTTGAGTGAAAGGCTTGGTAAAAACCTAGTTTATTAAAAAAAATTGTATCTCATGTTCTAAGCTATTTTCTATTCTATGTAAATACCAACAGAAATTGTATATAAAATAAACAATTTCACTAGAACCCATACTATTCATTTCTGTTGCTTAACGGATACTGAAAATCTCTCCACCAAGACATATATCCTGATAGGTCTCAGTTCACTTCTCTGGATTGAGCTCTAGGTTCAAGACCCACTAGTCTACCACAGTCTGCGTAGACTGTTTCTGCTAGCTTCTGTACTTGGGTCTTCATGAAAGTAATCTGAAATTTAATTACATTAATTCCATTTATCAAACCTAACTTTGTACTCTGGCTTAAACTTCTCTGGTTTGGATATACTTGAAAGTAATAATACACAGGTACCTGTCCTCATCACACTCTGCCTTCTGCTATTGCAATTGTATCTATCAGCCCATATGTTTTTGCTTATAATTATAAAGGACAAAAATAGCTTTTTGTCTTATCTCAAACAACAGAACCATATTGATTTTCTAAAGTGCCCATTTCTTTCTATTGCCTAAGAATCTTCTAGTCTAATAGCTTACCTTCTTTGAACTCTTACAAACTTGTATATTTGGCCCTCAGTTAGTTGTCAATTGTACACATGCACATCTTGTGTGTGTCCACATGCATTTAGATATTGTCATTTCCCCCAAAACATTTAAGATTAGAGCAAGGCCAGTATGCTAATTCCAAGCTCATATCAAAGGCAATGATGAAAGAGTAGTATCTGCATCAGTGGGCCACGTAATTTCTCTAATTGATAGAAATTGCTTCTTGAGATATTTTCTTTCCAAATATGTTACTAAATGTTGATGTCGTGAGAATTTGCTATAGATGAGAGGATTGACATAAGATTTGCCACTTATTATATCAAATTTACTGCCCAAAATATTTAAGGTTAGAGTTAAACAAAATAATGGTCTCTTGGTAAAGCCTAAATTTATATTCATGTTCTCCCAAATAGCTACTATTTATTTAATGTCAACTATGTGTCAGTATGTTGATATCTCTATCAATATCTATTTGCATTTTGACACAACAGTAAAGCAATGAATGTTACTGTTCCCATATTGTAAAGTTGAAAGTATGGCTCAGTCAGGTAAGGATACTGTGTCTCAACTCACAGAATTAGGATCTAAGGTCAGCTTGCAAATCTTCCAGCTTCCAAGGTCACATTCTTTTCACTGTTAGCCTGTCATTCATAATTTATTCAAAATTTTTTTGGGGGTGGGGCAAAGAATTTTTAGCATTGTCGCCATTTTGGGTACTGATATTAGGCTTTGAACTTCTGATTACCTGAAGGAATGAAAAAAAAAGGACAAATGGGCTTATTAAGTGAGCAAGTACAATTTAAAATGAAACATAATTACCTGTTGTGAGTACATCTAGTTCCAGCTTTCAGATATAAGACTCACTGATTTCTTTTTGTGTGTGTGCTTCTTAACCTGGGTATTGTGAAGCAGCCGGTCTCTGGGGTTTGTGTCAATCTCTGTAAGATATTAAAAAGCTGTTTTCCCCATGAATAGCACTGCCTGATTGAATGGGTACATTAGTCTGTTCTTTCTTCCACTTCTGCTTAATCCTAAGAACTGGTTATGACTCAGCATGAACAACTTTTCCTCAACAGTAAATTTAGCAATTTGTTTCAACATTTTCTTAAGGTGTTTCACTAAACGTTGTCTCAACCTACTTCTTTAAATCCAAAAAAAAGGGAGTTTCGAAAGTCCATTTGATAAGTTGGAAATGTTATTTCTGGATCTGAGATGTTGAGTGACATTATCTGACCCTTAACATCTAGATAAATTGATAAGATGACCAAATTCTGTGAATAATGAGCAAGCCTCCAACTGAAGTCTGCTTACTCAGAGACTTCTCTTTGGAATTTTAGCTCATCTGGAGCCTGGGTTTATAAAAGACTCTGCTTTCTCTCTTTTTTCATTGCTATTTTTTGTTTGTTTATATTCTTTTCTGTCTTCCCTTTCATGAGGAGACCAATTTCCTCCCCAAATTTTCACTTTTTTTTTAAAAATGAAAATCATTTTGTTTTGTTTTGTTTTGTTTTCTTCAAGTATTACATGGCTTAAACTTCTGCCAATACTTGTGCTCAAGGGTTAGGTATTCTATCTCAAGTTGTCCATGAAAAATTTTCCCAAACATGACAATTATCCAAAGGAATTTTGGTACTAGTTATTGTTATTGAACACAATAATTTGTTCACTATTTGTATCTTCATCTATCCACTCCAACTCTGGGACATTTTTGACAAGTATCTTAACATAGCTTTTTTAGTTTTACATGAAACAAATAGTAAATAACAGCTGCCTCAAAATGTTTTCCAGCTTCATACTTGAAAATAAAAAGTAAATAAATAAAGTGTTTTTCAGAAAAATAAGCAGAATAGGGAAGATTAAGCTGAACACAATAAAAGGATTTCATAAGCAGTAAGATGCTTTCTGCTGTCACCTTACCTCATGTCCTCTTTCTAGCTTTTAAGATAAACTTAGAGTGTTTCCTCATCTTTAAAACAAATCTTACATGAGTACTATCAACTGTTCCTGTTGCTATTAAATAATTATTTCTTACTTTCTTATTGTATGTTAGCTTCCATGTCAGTTCTGTGAAATTGCCCATATTTCATATATACAATAACATACTCTACAGGTGACAATAGATGAAAAGGTAGAGCTTTTGCTCATCTAGATTTTACCTTATACTCCTAAGCCTTTGGAACAAAAGTAAAATCCTCAGGGACCGCTTTAAAATCTATTGAATTTACCATAGACAGCAATAGTGTCGCAGTTGTTGTCAGTAACTTTCTCTAAAAGTATGTACTTTAAAAAGTCATAAAAAATTCTGTGAAATAGTTAAAGTTAAAATGAAGCTTTCTTATCAGACATAAGATATTTGCTGGTTTGATTGTGGGTTTTAGAAAAATTTGTACAGATTATTGTAATTAACAGAATTATAATTATAATCAAAATAATTGCCATGTCGTTCTCCATAAATTTCAATGATGTGATGGGATTTCAAAACCTTTATGCTTTGATTGAATATATTTAGCTTTTTTGTACTCCCTACTTCCATATTACTTTGACCTATTTCAAAGTAATCCACAAGCCCCTTGAATGTAAGTTGCATAGAAAAATTAGAAATAGAAAATACAAAAGATGCATTGACAATGCATTACATGAGTAGAGTACCTATAGGAAATCTCATGTGCTTTAAATCACAAGATGTGTCCAGATGCCAAATTCTCCTAAAATGTCTGCTGGGGGGACTTTACATTCAGTACTGCTACCTTCAGAGGAGGGATATTGAAAGCACTAGAGATGTGGAAATGATGAAAGAACATCAGACTTGGACAATGTTCCTCATTTAACTGGAAAAAGTAATGATGGCATAGCTTAGATACATGAAAAGTGGATGGATGTCTTTAAATGTTAAGTATGATGATTACTTGTGCAACTGTTCATTTACCTATATAGTTAATAGCTTCCAGACACAACTTTGGATCTCACCAGAAAAGTGCATGATATTAAGGTAAATATAAAAATGAAAGATTTTATTTTCAGTCCTTTGCATTCCTTTCCTTTTCTTTTTTTTTTCCTAACAAAAAAGCTCCTTCCACATCTGATTTGGCTTCCATTTGATTTAGGTGGTTCTTTACTTGACTGCAGGCATGGACAATCAAGGCATTTCATTTCTTAGGCCATAGTGACTATTTCATACATGTGACAGTGACTCAGTTTGTTCCAAAGAGAAAGAACCCCTGGAATGACTTGAGGGAGAATTATGTGTGTGTACTGTCTATGTAGACATGTACATATGTGTGTATGTATGTTTACATGTGTATAGTTAGTTAGGTATTGTTGAAAGGAGAAATGCTCTCAAAAAGAGGGCTACTTCTGCAAAAGAGAGCATGGATTTGCCTCCAAAAAAGGAACTAATATTATGGTCTTGTTAATTGAATTTTCCGCAGACTCAGGAACTCATCTTTATCTGTTACAAACATCTCAAGCACTGTTGAATCTACAAGGCCCTAGGAGCCAATGAGTAGGATCACTTGCAATGTAGCAAGAAACAGAGTTCCCTTGCTGTGTGGCTCACAAAACTGGCAAGTGAATTAGAGGATACAAAAGGTGGTATATTTTGTAACCAAAATTCAGTGAAGTTCAATAAGCATTGTGTTATTAAAATAGCAGAAGTACAAAAACTCAGAAATGGACAGCACAATACTACCTAATTGTAATGTAATTAGGTTAAAACACTGAATGAAGCTGCATTTGAGGTATAGTTTTTTTTTCTTTTTTTCTTTATTTTTATTTTTTCTCTCTATTAGCGTTTTATTTCTTTTTTTGTTGTCTTTCTATTTCTTTTTCTAAATCAATGCAAATGTACTAAGAAACGATGAATATGCATCTATGTGATGATATTAAGAATTACTGATTGTATATGTAGAATGGAATGATTTCTAAATGTTGTGTTAGTTAATTTTTTTAATTAACAAAAAAATAGCAGACGTTTGAGATGGTTATATGATCAAAGTCCATGTGAATAAATTATGGACAATAGAAGACAAATGATACATTTTGCATGAAAACAAATTCCTTTTGAGGTTGATTATTATTAGAAAAAAATATTTTCAGAAGAACAGATGCAATCCAGGGGCTTGGAACTAAATTAATTTTTTTTGGAGTAACAGTTCTAAACCAGATGCTGAGACTGGAATTATTTGCTTAGTGAAAAATACAAGTACTGATGCATTTGTTACTTCTGATAATTATCCTTAATGCAATTTTCATGCACTTAATTTATTGAGGAATTAAATGGAAATATCATAGGAAGATTATTACCGAAACTCTGTTTTTGATGGTAGCTCTAATTTCTGAAATTTGCACAAGGAAGCTTCATTGTATATTTCAATTGAGAAAAGAAAATTTTGCACAAAGCAAAATGCACAGATCTTACCTAAGCAAATGATGATTTTTTTGTATTATACATCTATGCCTCAGAAATTACTGCCCCAAACAAGATGGAGAACTTTTCTTTATCCTAAGAGATTTCCTTCATGTTTCCTTATAATGATATTTGAGCAATCCTATAACTGTTATGTGACATGAATAACAATTCTTATCTAGATCTGGGAACCAAGATTTGTTTTAGGTGGGAATGTTGTGGTTCCTAAGCCAATTCCCAGAATTCAATTATAAATCTTCATGCTGCTTTTCAGTTAAATGTCCCCTACCCCCAACTTTAGGAATATTCTACTCTGGTTTATCACCCTAAATGAGTTTTATCTCTATTTAAGGACATATGTAAAAAGAAGGTGGAGAAGTCTTGAGGAAATACCTAGTTTCATAAAACAAATATGTATCATGAACCAATCTCTCAGCTTTTGCACAGGGCCCATTGATTATTTATCTAGATATCTGAATTGATATCTTGGGGCTTCAGAATATCATTGCAACTATTGATCAGACTTAGCCTCATAACAGTCAGGTGATAAATGAAATTTGCCTATATTTCACCTCAGAGTAAGGAAAAAATACCATAAAAATGCTGTTGGCTATTTTTCAGACCCTAAATGTATTATTTGAAATAAATATATATACCTCACTCAGACTGAGTACAAAGAGAAATGATATTCTACATGGATAATATTTCCAAAAGCAGAAATGCTGATTATATGGAAACAGTATGTATCTCCTCACCACCTTTCTTTTAGCAAGTCTATTCAGACATGTATCAGCCATTTGGTGCCAAAACACTGACGTTTGCATTTCAATTACTTAAGGAATGGGGACAAAATTTTGCAATGAAGACCCCATTAGAGGAACTTTGGGTACACTGGTTAAACAGTACTATAAATCAAAACCCATATAAAACCAATGCATACACAAGGAAATTTAAACATATTATTTAATTCAACCAATATTTATTGAATTGATACTTATACATGTGCCTATTTGGTTAGTGCCAATCTCACATGCTAGACTAAATGTAAACTTTTTTGTTGCATGCGTTAGTTGACCCACAAAAATATTAATTAATACTTTGATAAGGTTACCATAGGTGGTGCAGAAAGATATTGCATATATGGATTATTCCATTATCTTCTGTAAGTGAGGAGGTAACTTCATCAAACATTCCGTTTCTGTGTCCTATAAGCTTCCCAGGCACTCTGCACTTAAATAAGACAGGTTACTACTCTGACCTGTTGTGGGCAGAAGTGAGCTGTTTTTACATCTGAATCAATGCATATAGAAGCCAATGTCTAAGATTTGCAGCAAATTTCATATGATATATAACATATTATATATGAATATATGATCTACAAATGAAAACATACACACAAATTCTTAAACAGTCTTGTGTGGAAGTGGTTTCTTCAGTTAGTAAATACATGGTTTTGAAGCCAGGGAGTAAGAGATAATTTTCAGGGAACGTGAATTTAAACTTAAGAGAAGTTTCCATAAATAATTTGAAAATAGAAATCAGTTTTTACTTTTATCTTTATATTACTCCTATGTATATGCAATTCACTCAGTTGCACATTTTATGGGCATAATTCTTTCTTTGAGATTCTTCCTAATTGGCCTTTTTCTTATATATTGATTTTGACAATTCTTTTCTATATTAAGCTGCCTTTCTTAATATTTCATTCACACCATAGATTCAACCTCAATCACTAAATTAATGACTCTAGAATCTCCATTTCTAGGTCAAGTGGTTTTTGTGAGCATGACAGCAATGCATATAACTCATCTTTGGGCAACTTCCACTTACTTGGTGCTCAGGCCTCAAATGCAATAAATTCAAACTTGATTTCATCATATCTACTTCCTAAACTGATTCAGTTTTTCACCCTCTATTCCTTATCTTAGTCAATTACTCCACTGTTGACTCAATCACTCATACCAGAAATCATATCTTCTTTCTCCTTGCCACATGCATAGTACACATGGGTCTGTCCATTCTTACTCTTATTATCACTATTTTAGATACTTTCCAGTTCATTCCCACTTCCCTTGCTTTATTTCAAATCAACTTCATTTCTCACCCAGATTTTTGCAACAGTATCTGTGGTAGATCAAATTATATCCCAACAAAAGACATGTTCTTACTCCACTGTCCTGTATACGTGACTTCATTTGAAAATAAAACCCTCTAAAGATGTATTATCTGTTAAGGTGTATACTCACTTGATAATAAGGATTTTAAGATCCTATTTAAGTGTGGCCAACATTAAGGAAGATGACCCTTAAACTGTATGATTGTAGGCATTATTAAGATCAAATTTGTTAATTTAGGGTTCATTGTGTCTTGTACAATCATAAAAAAGTGCTTTCATCATGCTGGCATTAGAATGTAACAGACTCTGGGGAGATGTCGTGGTCTGTTGATGATTTTATTTAAGCTTTATGACCTTTACAACTTTGTGGTAATCAAATCTTGTTGTTTAAGCCAATCCATT
The DNA here is from genome assembly GCF_023851605.1 of Tamandua tetradactyla. NCBI lineage: Eukaryota > Metazoa > Chordata > Mammalia > Pilosa > Myrmecophagidae > Tamandua > Tamandua tetradactyla. The sequence continues at coordinate 60,608,153 of NC_135345.1, forward strand.
GTGTATTGTTTATCACAGCAGTATGGGAAAGCCATGCCTGTCTGCAAACTGTTTTTTCTATTGCTACTTTCATGCCTCTCCAAACTTTTCTCAATAAATCAAATTTGACTATTCTATAGTAAAAAACCGACAGTCTGCGGCTTACTAATTTTAAAATGTCTCCCCATTCCTCTTAAGGTAAAATATAAATTATTTAATATTACAAATTTCATAATTTGACTCAGTGTAATGCTTCAACTTTCTTACTGAGTTCTTTTCTTTTTGTAATGAAATAGACCAATGATCACTTTTTTTAGAAAAATACAAGCAAGCAAGCAAAAGCCAAAGAGCAAGCAAAACAATTCTCATGTCTTCATAAATTAACAAAAGCAGCTTTCTTCATGTCTCTGCCTGAAAATTATTTTTCCTCTTCATTATTTCTTATTCATATTTTGAAAGACCTCAGATGGTTTATCTGTTTGATACTCCAAGATTTTATTTGATGAAATTTTGTCTTCTTATTCTACTTTATGCAGTGCAGATGTTCAAAATTTTAATAAAGTGTTGTTTTAATTTGCTAAAGCTGCAGAAATGCAAGACATCAGAAATGAACTGGCTTTTATAAAGGAGATTTATTTAGTTACATATTTAGAGCTATTTGGAGGAAAGACAGCTAGCTTACATCTGGATTCCTCTGGCACATGGAAATGCACATAGCAACATCTGCTGACCTTCTCTCCTGGCTTCTGCTCAAAGCAACTTCCCTGGGACAGCTCCTGCCTGCATTTCTAAATATCGGGGTCTATATCAGGTCTAGGCACGTTTCTCTCCTCTGAATTCTCCTTTTAAGCCTCCAGCTGACTAAACATCACTCTTTGCAGAAAGCACTCCCCCTAGCCAACCCCAGATGTAATCAGCCATAGATTAAATTCATGGAGCTGATGATTTAAGTCCACAACAACAGAACAACTGGGCACCATCACCATCACCTTGCCAAACTGACACTTAAATGCAAATATAACCACCATTTTTTTTGCCAATAGGAAAAATCTGTGGGCTAGACAACCAAATGGATTTGTTGGGATGAATTAGCTGAGAGCATACCTGTCTTGAGATGTATAGATACACATATTTTATGAATTAAGAGAAGCTTTTTCAGGTCATGGGGACCTTATTTTTCTTACTCCCTATCCTATGGCTCAGGTCATTGAAAAAATAAAGGCACAGGAATAAATCCTGAAATAAGTGGAAAGGATTGAAGAATGTGGATAAATAACAATATTGGCAATAATAAAAATATTTATCATACATAATCTCAAATATATTAAATATATCACAAATTTCTCCCTTTCTTTCCAGTCCCACCCTTAAAAGGCCAACTTTTTAAAAGATCTCAGATATTTAAAAGATTCATGGACATGCACACACAGATGTCACCATTTCATACTGATACAGTTGATTTCAATTCAGTATCACAGCAGTTATTCCATCCTCGCCCCTCTCAATATTTATATCTTTCACCAACCTTGAGAAACATACTTCTCATTAACTACAATGCATTTACTTATTTGCTTAATGCTAGTATACACATAACATATTTTCAAAATCTCAAATACATACTCTTCAGAAAACAATTTTGCAAACTAGATTATGTGATATAATTTTAATGAATTTTATTACCTCGTTAAATGAAAAGTGATTAAGAATTTCCAAACATATCTGTTAGTAGGAATTTCTAATATGAAATTATGGGCCAGAATTCCAGAAGAAATAGTAAAGAATAAACTATTTTGAAAAGAAGATAGTTCAATGAGTATCAAGATAAAAACACATCTGTAGGGGGTTATTTTTGAAAATGGTACCTAGTTAGTAGTGATTTTCTCAAGAATATATACAGGTCAGCACTTAACTGGCCTGTCAGGTTGAAAATTACTATTACTATTAAATCTACCATAAGAAAAAAGATATAGAAAATGGACACCAATTATATTATACTTACTCTTTCAAAACTTTCTCTCACTTCATTCAAATGATGAGAAAGGTAACAGCACTAGATTCTAATAATAGTCCTCAATGAAAATCTAGTAACACTTTACCATAAGTGACAAATCACTTTTGCTTCTATTAGCTCCAGTAATCACTGTGAATTATTTTGATATTATCCATGCAGTTATAAGGCATAATATGAACAATAAATGAGATGAATCATTTCCCCAGCAGTTCAATAGCTTGTAAATACCTCTCTCACAATTGTTGAAACTTTAGCAATTCATGACATGAACATGCAATGAAAGAAATAAATTAACATAATACAATTATTTATTAGAATGTTATGAATGTGTTACAAGCTCAGAATAATGAAATTAGGGTATTGAAAACAATGTCAATCTTCCATCCACCAAATTTATCTTCACTCTCATAAAACATTCTGTATTTTTTAACTATGCATCTATTTTCCATTTCAGTACAAACTTTCACAAAAAAGGAAATATATATTCACTAAAACATCTTATGAATTATTTTTAACCATATGCTTCCTCATATGAGAAATTAATATTATATTGTTGCTGTGGTGATTTGGAACTGTATGTACACCAGAAAAACATGTTCTTAAACTTAACCTGTTCCTGTAGTTGTGAAGCCATTGTAAGTTGTTCTTTTTAATGAGGTTACTTCACTTAAGACATGCCCCACCTATACCTGAATGGGTCTCAAATCTATTTCTGGGGTACTTTATAAGTGGAATGAATTTCAGAAAGAGAAAGCCACATGAAGCAGGAAGCTGTACGTCAACAGAATCCAGAAATGAAGACGGAGACCAGGAAAAGCCACCATGTGCATTGTCATGTGACAGTAGAGCCCAGGACTAATGATCACTGGCAGCCAGTATCAGAATCAGTGTTCAGGAAGAATGAGACTTCATTTGGACATTTTTCTAGCTTCAAAACTATGGACAAATAAATTCCTTTCGCTTAAGCCAACCCATCGCATGGTTTTAACCTGAGCAGCCAAAGAAACTAAAACAGTTGCTAACATTAAAAACTGAGAAATAATAAGAGTATTTTTCTATATAAAGAGGTTATTTTTCAAAATATAAGGACCAATATATTATACACACTTATGAAGTGCACTGCTCAAATGTGTCCTTCAAGCTCTTTTTTACTTAATTCCTTTTACTATCTAGATCAACTATGTCCACATCCATATTCGGGAATAGTGGCGAATTTAGGAACATTTGTTCCAACTTTTTTTCTTTTTTTGGGGGGGTGCATGATCCAGGAATTGAACCTGGGTCCCCCATATGTAAGGTGTTCACCAACTTTTAAAACAACCTAGGAAAACAAATTTATTTCTTCAGGTAGAGTTAGAAAATGAAGGAATCTATGTTCAAATTGAATAATATATCACCCAAGAAAGGGAAAGCATGTTTTCGACAATGTTCTAGTCCAGGGTCTTATTTAAACACTAAAATGGTCCTAGGACTTCATCAGTAGTGGTTTGTGAGGCCCGTTTAATTTATCAATGTTGTGATCAAAGCCCATACTGATAAATTGAAACCATTGTAATTGGGAAAGCTAATTTGTCTAGTTTACAGTCTTGCTTTCAGCAATTTGAAATACTTTTGTGTATGTACAAAATCAGTTACTCAAATTAGACAACAGTAAGAGACCATTTATCCATGTGCAATGCTGAAATGCTATGAAAATGCTAGTTTATTTGTTAGTCAAGGTAGAGCCCAGAACAGATAAGCAATTCTCCAATTGCTCACTAATACGGTGATAAGATCTCCAATCCAGACCCCATTTAATGAAAATAGTGAAGTGTTTATTTAATGATTTAGTTAGGTGTAGAATTACATAGTAAGCATATCAACAAAAGTTCAGCTATTAATTTGAAATCTACTGCCTTTTTCCTATTGCATGATATTGACATATAGATTGACATACAGACTTGCCTATATAAAGAAAAAGGCATGTTTTTGTGACGCTACAAAGTCACCTGTAAAATAAAATAACTAAAGTTGAATGAGTCATTAAATTTCTCTTTGAAATAGTCTTAGGAAAATAACAGGGACATAACTGATAAGAATGACTACCAGTTACTCTACACATATTTTGTGTCAAACATGAGGATAGGCAATTTACATGAAAATCTCATTTATCCCCACAAAAAACCCTTACAGAGACAATACTATCATGCTCATATCACAAATGATGTAGTTTAGTATAAGTGAAATTTATTTCTACAGGGTCACACAACTAGCAAATAGTGCAGTTAGAACTGAAATTCTATTCAGTTGGATTCCAGGGCCAGTTTTTTGTATAATATGCTGATTATATAAGACATTCTACTTAACTCCCCCATCCTTGCACCTCTCCATCTGGATAGTAACCTTCTACTCTAATTTTCCATTTTGACACTTCATGTTTATTTTAAAATAAGGTGGGTGTTAGATTGCATTTTCCAGAAATGTTTTAATAAACGAAAGATAAGATAAAGATAGATGAGAGCCAGCTACAATTTAAACTACCTTGATCTGGTTAGATTGTGTTACTCAATCATAAGCTGCCCTGAAATGCCTAGTTTTTATGTGCTCATGATTAGCATGGAAAAGACCATCATTGGGAGAGCAGAGAGTCTATTTCCAGATATTGCACTACTCTGCTAAATGATGCCGATAATAATGATGAAACCCTTTGCCATGGTGAGGTGTGGGAGCATTCATTTACCTATAATACATAAATTATGACAGTGAACATTTGGAAAAGTTGAAAAGCCAGAATATTATAGCAGACAATATAACCCAAAATGCAAAGAAACCATAATTATTAGAAAATTGATTTTAGAAAGAACACTCATGAACCTCCAGTTCATTGTATTAAAATAGTTAATAGGCTTTATGATATTACATTGTGGAGAAAATGGTTACCTGTATTTTTCTAGAAACTAATTTACCTACTTTCACGGATACTCTCTATGGAGCAAGTTGCACAATGGGGTTTCATGGGAACACCAGTTCAGGGAACAATAGAAACTTTCAACAAATGATCCCTGTACTGTATTCACCATGTAAAGAGTCCAGAAAGGGCACATTGTACCCCTGTCCTTTACACAGCATAAAGAATGCAGAACAGCAAGGGGAGAAGTCACAAGACGATTGGTCTCTGAGGGTGATCGAAAACTGCTCTGGGTCAGGGTTGATAGATGGAAGTTCCCCACACCTCAGTCCATGCTGTAGGAGACAAGTCTACACTGTCTGAAGGAGATTTTTAATCCATCACAGGGGGAGGGCGTCTTACCAATGAGAGTATTTGTTTTCATGAGCACGAGGGCTGCTTTTTTGTGGTTTCTGGGTTTAACGTCTGGTAAGGCCTTTTCATTAGGGTCAACATCTCCTCCAGGTTGTGGAACATAATAGAAAGGAGTTTGAGGTAGTGGAAGGCTGGAGAACGATAGCTCAGCATATGTTTGTGACTACCACAGCGTAAGAGGTAGAAGTTGGCTGTGTAACAGATGTATGTGATTTCCTTAGTATCTCTTAGAATTCTGGAGCTTTTTGAGTATGACATATAAAAATAACGCAATTTTTTTCTCTGAGTGCTAGATAAAAATTATTTAGTCTTCAATATAAGCTAATGATATAACTCAGCGTATTCTCATAGTTTTACTTTTTTTTTTCCATATTTTGTTGGCTATTTTACATTAGTTCACCAAAGTTACTGGTAGGCACTAAGGTAAACAAGGCATTGTGGATACAATATTAACAAGGTTATATAAAGTGTTGTTTAAAAAGTTCAAGAGAATATTGATATAATCAAAATGTGTCTAACCTGCGATTGTTACTGCAGAAGCCTCTTTTAGAAATTTTTGTTTTCTATCAATGATTTGAGAAGAAAATTCCCCAATAATTGTATTGATGATATGTTCTTCCTTTCTTTTTTTCTTTCTTGCAGTTTACGTACAAATCTAATGAGGTGCAGAGGATATTGCACATTGTCAAGCACATCTATAGTACATAATCTTCATCTCTCCTTCATGTCATACTGAATTAAGTAGATAAACTTGTCATGAGAAATTAAGATGGATGATAATCTTTTTGCCATCATCTTGAAGTAACAAAATACAATTACTCTATCCAAAGTATCTGGGCTAAAGTACCATGTTCACATTCACAATATCGAGCAGCGTCTTGAAGAAATATCACACACTTTGCTAAAACCACAAGGACATCAAATATAATATGTTTAATAGTTTTCAGATTGCATGCATAATATGATCTTGATATCAGCTTGAAAAGACCTAAAGAAATATGAGCATTACTTAATATTAATTTATAAGAAACTACTGTACAAATTTGCTAATGGGGTAGACAAGAATTGCTTTATTTATTTTATATATTAGGTAAAAGGAAAGAGGAAAGATGAGTTAGTTGCTGAAAGCCATACTTACTTTCAATTAAAGTTATGTCTAAATTAATTTGATGAATATTCTGTTGGATCAAAGAATAGTCATTCAAAATATTATTATAATATCAACAATGACAAAATATTGTTTAATCTTTGCTTAAGTTAAAATCAAAGCATATTGCACAGGAACAATACAGTTTGAACAATTATTTTTTAATGACAAAACCAGTTATACTCATCAATGAAAACTGCATATTATAATGCTTACCATATGTCATTTCAGTGACTAATTCATTAGAAGCTACAAAAAGAAAAAGCTGATTTTTTTCTTAAAGAGGTCTGGCAACCCATACTGGAGATACATTTTACTAATTTTTCTTGTCTGGACAGTATTTATACAATAGGAAAGATTGGCTGTAAATTAGATATACATAATGAAAATGAAATAACAACTTAGAAAAACAGAAACAAAATTCTTTGATCACGAATTCTATGTTGAGGAAGAGAAACTACAAGAGAAAGTACTGGAGAGTAATTTCAGTGTTTAAACTACTAGAGAGTTTGTGCTTCTTCCCCATTTCTCCCTCCCACCCATCCTTTTGTCCAGCCGTCTGTCCATTTGTCCAGCCAGCTATCCATCCATACCTGTTTATCTATGTATCTATGTATGTATGTATGTATGTATGTATGTATGTATCTATCTACCTACCTATCTATCTATCTATCTATCTATCTATCTATCTATCTATCTATCTATCTATCTATCTACCTATCTATCTACCTATCTATCTTCCTACCTATCTACCAATCCGTCCTTCTATCCATCCATCCATCCATCCATCCATCCATTTTCCTAAGAATTTAACAAATTTAGCGGCTGTGAGAAAAAGTGCGCCATTCGACTTCCGGGTTTCATGGCTTTCGATTGTTTGGGCGCCAATTTCTCTGACCGTTACACCCTCAGGAGTTAGTGGTTGAGAAATTGTGCCAAGGTTGAGAAATCTTGCACTAACGTATACTGCCTCACGTAGATGTAAGTAGAATCAGCACTTCTCAGACTGTGATTTTTGAAGCACGATTTTAATTGTTCCCACTTATATCAGGATGCCTGACAAAGCAAATGTGTCCAAGAAAAAATCTCAAAAGTTAAAAAGAAATCCGAAAAGAAAAATTGACGATGAAGAAATGGAGTTATCAGAGAAAGAGGTTAGAGACACAATGGAAAAAATTAAAAAATACCCAAATCATCTCTCTTCTGAAGGAAAAACAAAGCATACCAATCTGAAACAGATAAAGATAACATCCAACAAGAGAAAAACCTGGCAACCTCTTTCAAGGAGTAGCAGAGAGTATTTACAATCTATGATGGAATCAGTAATAATAGCAATTTTGAGTAACAGTGTTAAAGAAAACAAACAAATCCAATATCATCTCAACTGTCTGAAGAAAAGATTGCTACAACTGTGTGAAACACTGGAAGTGCCTCCCAAAAACCAGAAAAATTTAACTAATGTGTCAAGTCTGCTGAAAATGGAAAGGGCACAGCACAGTACTAATGAGGAAGGTCATTTTCTTCCTGCAATAGGAAGAAATAGATAAAATAGTGGCAACCGCAGAGTCAATGACCGAGAACATTCAAAGCCTCAAAAGCAAACTTCACATTCTGACTACTGAATTGGAAGAAGAGGAGGAGAAGGTAAAACAGATGTTTCAGATGGATAGTAGTGAAGTACTCTCTCTTCCAGAACTTTCTCAGAACAGTCTCAAAGCACCAGTACTTCAGAAGGAAATTTTGATGCTAATTCCAAACCAGAATGCTCTTCTGAAGGACTTGGATGTTCTTCATAATTCATCCCAGATGAAGGACGTGCTAACTTTCATTGAAGAAGCCCATAAGCGACTGGATGCCTCTTAACAAGTTTTTATATGAGATTGTTTCATATTAATTTAAACTTTATGAATTTATTAAACTGTTACCCTGCAAATGATATTTCAGAGACTCAGGCGTCTGTGGGAATTACTGTCCCTTAATTACATGCACTTTAAAATTAGCCTGTGCAGATATACCATAAGCATCTTGTGTAGTCCTGGAGTTTAGCAACTGGCAAGCCTGGTAAATCACATCTATTATACTGCTGCATCTCTGGTTATTTCCCTGGAACCAGAAAAGAAGAACTGCCACAATCTGTTAGTTAATAATGGCTGACTGAAGGTCATTTATTGCTTAGTGTAGATAAGGTGTGATACTATGAGTTAATATACGTAAAGTCTTTGCATGATATCTGGTACCTAGTTTGCTCTCACTAGTATCATTTACCTGATATCTTACAGTTTGTTGTCTGGTCATCTAGATGTTGAGAAATTTTCAAATGCCTTTAATATTCTTCAGAACTCCCTAGTCTTTTTGTAGTAGTTGATATTTGAGAGGTGCCTTTCACTGTGATGGTAGCATCAACGTTGTATTTTTTTTATTGCATTAGTGAATATATGTTGAATTTACTTTCCATTGTGATCAAAGGATGCTTTTATTTCAGAAAACTATTAAAAAGGAATTCCTAAGCAAGCTTATTCTCTTTAGTGACCCCTTTAAACAAATATCAAGCAAAAAACCCTTCTTTCTAAACCATGTTTTCCTCACTGTGATAAGCATCTGTATATGTGTAACTAAATTATCACTCAACTATATAAAAAAACTAATTCTAACCAATTATAGTCTATTGCCTGAGTTACTTTTATCTATTTGTAAAATAAAATTACTAAATTTCAAAAAAAAGTGCGCCATTCATCATTCTCACTTTTCCTTATCTCACCAGACTTACTGCACTTATGTATCTAATATGCATTTGTTAATCAAGAATTGCTGCATTAAACTGAATTGAACTGAGCTTGGTACACACATGGATGTCACAAAAACTATTGGTAAAGAGAACAGTGATAAGAGAAATAGTTTTCCTCTCCCTCCCTCTCTGTATGATTTCACACATATACACATATAAAGATGAAGTAAAGTAACCCAAACTGCTAATTTCCTCACTATCTCTTCTCTAAACTCCTATAAATGTTATATTCTTATCGTCATAAGTAGGATTTAACATCTACTGTCTTTCACAGTAGTTATTAATATTTGAATTTAATTTATCAAATGTTATGCCTCCACATCAAATAGTGGATTTGAAAGGGCTTGGATTGTGTCATAAATATTTAGGAGAGTAATTTGCACATGGAAGAAAAATTAAAATTTGTTGATGAGTTGATCCCATTTGTGAAGAATGAAACTATTTAAGCTGTCTAAGTTCGTTCTGTCCCTTCCACCCTATACATGATACCATACCATTAAGATAAGCAATTTGCCAGGTGATACCACAAGAAAATGTAGTATCCTACGTTTTGCCTTGCATAGCTGTGTGTCATAAAATCTGAGATGTATTTGAACCCTTTGATTTAAATTCACCTATGAAATCCCTGTTATGCTAAACATATAAGAGTGGTTGGCTTTCTTTGGTTTACACATGAAAATTTTTCACCATGAAAGAGTTTTTCAAATAATGTGTACTTTTTAGGATAAAATGCTGCAGTCATGTCTTAGAAGAACAAACAAAAATGCTGCCCAAAATTCGTTACTTAGCAACAACATGCTCTTAGTTTAACACAACTTGAATGATTTTATTTTGTAAAATTAAGTTGCCTTTCACAATTCTACATCTTTCAAACAAATATTTGTGACTGTCAGTTATAAGGCTTTGAGACTAATAAGGACATGAATGTTTTTGCAACCCTGTATAAGACTGGGAAGTGGAAATACTTGACTCTATAAAATATTTGCTGTTCATGAAACATTTAATTAGGCTGTTTATAGAGAACTTTCTGCTGTTCTCCTTAGACTGTCTTACAATTATTTTCCATAGTTTTGTACGGGTTTTATAACATCCCCCAAGCCTCATCTCTTTTGTGTCAACTTGGTCAAATGGTGGTACCCATTTATCTGTTTGGGCAAATGCTGGCCTGTCTGTTGCTATGAGGACATTTCATAGAATTAAGTCCTGATCACATTGGCTGCATCCACAGCTGACTGCATTTTTAATTAGCTAAGGGGAGTGTCCTCTGCAATGTCTGATGCTTAACCTAATCCCTGCATAGCTTTTAAGGAGGATTAAGAAGACTCTCTTCCTGCTTTGGCCGGTGAGTCTTTCCTGTGGCGTTCATCCAGACCCTTCAGTGGAGTCATTAGCTTCACAGCCTGCCCTATGGATTTTGGACTCTCCAGTCCCATGGTTATGTGAGACACTTTTATAATTTTTTTTTTTTTTATCTAAGGATATTTCCTGTTCTTTCTGTTTCTCTAGAGAACACTAGCTAATACAGCTTGGGACCAGGAGTGGGGTAGTTCTTAAGAAACAGAATCCTAAAAATGGGTTTTTATGATTGGTTTTCTACTCTGATTGGATTCAAATGCATTAGAGGCTCTGATTCCCATAATCAGAATGACACTGCCAATCCATGGGGTGAGTTGGCAAAAGAGAAAGTCAAAATATCACCATTGCATTCTTCTAATGTTTCTCTTGTAGGAAGCCAGGCTTTGGAGATAATGCATTTGACATATTTACAGAGTTTGTGGAAATAAGAAGTATAGAAATGTTGGCTGACTGTTGTTAGACACATTATATGCATCAATGAGTGAAAGGGATGGGCTTAAGGTTTCAAACGAGAAGTTTATGTTCCATCTGATAGATGTAGTTTCCATGAGTGTCCCGAAGGAAAATCTTGTTTCCTGTAGTGGGAGATTTGAGATCTCTGAAAATCTGACCCAAAATATTATTGTTAGAGTAGCAAATCCCAATCTTGCATGGTATCTGCCGTTAATGTGAAGGCATTGATTGGAAAGGAGTGGACCCTGAAAAGTGGGATGATGACATATGGATTGATAATGATGTCGATGGAGAGGTTGAAACCCTAAGTCATGCTGAGTCTTCTCTAGATAACCTTGTAATAGTCTGCCCTGAGGACATAGTCACCCCACCTCCAGCCTGCCCTGGGGAGTTAACCACCCAACCTCCATCTGAAGGGATTAGCTGTAGAGTGAAAATCATGTTTCACCAAATGAAACTGAAAATGAATGCCCTGAAGCAAATGGTTTGGCAGATATTTCTAATTCTTTTCATAACCCAACCCCACCACCCCTCATTTCTTCCAGACCTTAACTAGACTAAAGTCCCAAAAGGCCCCTAAATGTGAGGTATGAAGTATCATACAAGAGGAGGCATTGCTATACTCCAAAAGAACTGTGTGAGTTTTCCAATTTATATAGACAGAAATCAGGGGAATATGTGTGGCAATGGATTTTAAGGCTGTGGGATAATGATGGGAGGAATAAAAGATGAATCTGGCTGAAATTATTGATATGGGCCCACTAAGCAGAGATTCTGCATTCAATATTATAGCTTAAGGGGTTAGAAAAGTCATTAACAGTTTGTTTGGATGGCTGGTTGAAATATGAATCAAAAGGTGGCCAACTTATCTGAGGTTGAAATGCCAGAACTTCCCTCATATAATGAAGATGAGGGGTTCCAGAGGTTTAGAGAGATTGGAATGTTAGAGTGGATTTATCATGTAAAGCCTGCTCTTACACCCCAGGAATGTCTGGAGGATGCACTTTTTACCAGAGCTGTGAGAAAAAAAAATTGAGACTAGTGCCATTATCCCTGAAGAGCTCTGTAGTTGTACTTCTGTGTAGGTCAGATATTACTGTGAGAACTGCTGTCATTGAGCTGGAAACCTAAAACACAATGGGAATGACTGGATTTCAAGTTGACAGAAGCCAGGTGGCAGCACTTAATTACCAAAGACAAGGTGGACACGGCTATCATAATAGACAGCAGACTCAAAGCAGGAGTCAAATTAACTTGACTCACGGAAACTTGTGGCATTGGCTGGTAAATCATGGGGTACCTAGAAGTACAATAGATAGGCAATTTGCTAAATTCTTGTTTGAACCATATAAGCAAAAGAGTTCTAGGTCAAGTGAACAGAAGTTTAACTGGAACTGCAAAAATGGAGAGTCATGGTCCCTTAATCAATTTCCAGATTTGAGACAGTTTACAGATTCAAAACCCCTTGAATGAGGTGGAGGCCAGGTCCCTTTGGGGCAGGACCCTGTTATACTGCCCCAAATTTATACTGTTAGTTTTCCTTAAAGCCTTCCCCAAGGTGACCAGTGGTCTTTTACTAGGGTAACTGTGACTGGGGAAGAGGAAATGATTAGATATTTGGGGGATTATTCAACACTGATTCAGAAGTGATGTTAATCCCAAGGGACCCAAAACATCACTCTGGTCCAACAGCCAGAGTGGGGGCTTATGGAGGTCAGGTGATCAGTGGCGTTTTAGCTCAAATCCATCTCACAGTGAGTCTGGTGGGCCCCCGGAACCATTCTGTAGTTATTTCCCCAGTTCCAGAATCATAATTGGAATAGACAAATGGAGCAACTGGCAGAATCCCTACATTGGCTCTCTAACTCATGGAGTGAGGGCTATCATGGTGGGAAAGGTCAAGTGGAAGCCACTGGAACTGCCCTACCTAGCAAAATAGTAAATCAAACGCAATACCAGATTTCTGGAGAGATTACTACCACTCTTAAGGACTTGAAGGATGCAGGGGTGGAGATTCCGACCATATCCTCATTCAACTCTCCTATTTGGTCTGTGCAGAAAGCAGATGGGCCTTGGAGGATGACGGTGGATTATCTTAAGCACAAGCAGGTGGGAACTCCAATTACAGCTGCTGTTCCAGATGTGGTCTCATTGCTTGAGCAAATCAATACATCCCCTGATATGAAGCTATTGATCTGGCAAACACTTTTTACTGAATAGCAGTTGGTAAGGATCACCTGAAACAGTTTGCTTTCAGCTGGCATGGTCAGCAATATACTTTCATTGTCCTACCTTAGGGATATATTAACTCTCAAGCCCTATGTCATAATCTTGTCCACAGGGAATTTGATCATTTTTCCCTCCCATAAAACATCACACTGGTCCAGTATATTGATGATATCATCCTAGTGAGCAAGATGTAGCAACTACTCTAGACTTATTGGCAAGGCATTTATGTGTCAAAGGATGGGAGATAAATCCAACAAAAATACAGAGGCTTTTCATGTTAGTGAAATTTCTAGGTGTCCAGTGGTGTGGAGCATGTTGGGATATCCCTTCTAAGGTGAAAGTTAAGTTGCTGCATCCGGCCTATCCTACAACCAAAAGAGAGGCACAACACCTAGTTGGTCTCTTTGGATTTTGGTGACAACATATTCCTCATTTGCTACTCCTGCCCATTTATCAAGTGACCAGAAAAACTGCTAATTTTGAGTGGGGACCTGAACAAGAGGAGGCTCTGAGACAGGTCTAGGCTGCTGTACAAGCTGCTCTGTCAGTTGTACCAGATGATCCAGTGGTACTAGAAGTGTCAGTGGCAAATAAAGATGCTGTCTGGAGACTTTGGCAGGCCCCTATAGGAGAATCACAATGCAGACCATTAGGATTTTGGAGCAAAGACTAGTAGTTATCTGCTGCAAATAACTACTGTACTTATGAGAAACAGCTTTTGGCTTGCTACTGCACCTTAGTAGATACTGAAAGCTTAACCATGGGCCACCAAGTTACCATGAGACCTTAGTTGCCTATCATGAGCTGGGTGTTGTCTGACCCACCAAGCCATAAAGTTGGGAATGCACAGCAGCACTCCATCATAAAATGGAAATGATATATATGAGATTGGGCCAGAGCAGGTCTTAAAGGCACAAGTAAGTTACATGAGGAGGTCACCCAAATACCCTTAGTCTCCACTCTTTGCACATTGCCTTCTCTTTCCCAGACCAGAGCTATGGCCTCTTAGGGAGTTCATTACAGTGAATTGACTGAGGGTGAGAAAACGTGGGTGTTGTTTACAGATGGTTCAGCACAATATGCAGGTATCATCCGAAAGTGGACAGCTTCAGAACTCCAACCCCTTTCTGGGGTGTCCCTGAAGAACAGTGGTGAGGGGAAACCTTTCCATTGGGCAGGACTTTGAGCAGTCCACCTGGTTGCTCATGTTGCTTGGAAACAGAATGGCCAGAGGTGCATTTGTATACGGACTCATGGACTGTTGCTAATGGTTTGTCTGGGTGATCAGGACTTGGAAAGACCATAATTGGAAAATTGTTGACAAAGAGGTCTGGGGAAGAAGTATATGGATAGACCTTTCTGAGTGTGCTAAAAACATGAATATATTTGTGTCCCATGTGAATGCGCACCAGAGGGTGACTTCAGTAGAGGAAGGTTTTAATATTCAAGTGGATAAGATGACCCGTTCTGTGGATACCAGTCAGTTTCTTTCTCCAGCAACTCCTGTCATTACTCAATGGTCTCATGATCAAAGTGCTCACGGTGGTAAGGATGAGGTTCTGCATAGGCTCAGCAACATGGACTTCTACTCACCAAGGCTGACCTGGCTACAGCCACTGCTGAGTGCCCAACATGCTAGCAGCGGTGACCCACACTTAACCCTCAATATGACACCATTCCCCGAGGCCACCAATCGCCACATGGTGGCAGTTTGATTACATTGGACCACTCCCTTCATGGAAGGGAATGCAATTTGTTCTAACTGGAATACACAAATACTCTGGATATGGGTTTGCTTTCCCTGCATGCAATACTGCTGCCAAAACTACCATCTGTGGACTTACAGAATGCCTTAGCCATCATCATGGTATTCCATACAGCATTGCTTCTGATCAAGGAACACATTTCACAGCAATGAAGTGCCGTAATGGGCACATGCTTATGGAATTCTCTGGTAGTGCCATGTTCCCCGTCATCCAGAGGCAGCTCAATTATGGTGCCAACCAAGTGGCAATGCCTTGTAGGCAATTCCCTTGCAGTGCTGGGGTGATGTTCTCCAGGAAGCTGTGTATGTCCTGGATCGACATACACTGTATGGTGTCATTTCTACTATAGCCAGTAGCCATGGGTCCAAGAATCAAGGGGTGAAATGGGAGTGGCACCACTCACTATTACTCCCTGTGATCCACTAGGAAACTTTTTGCTTCCTGTCACTGCGACCCTGAGCTCTGCTGGTCTATAGGTTTTAGTTCCAAAAGGGGAATGCTTCCACCAGGAGAAACAATGATGATTCCATTGAACTGGAATCTAAGACTGCCACCTGGTCTCTTTGGGCTGCTCATGCCCCTGGATCAATAAGCCAAGAAGCGGATTATATTATTGGCTGGGGTGATTGAACCTGACTATCAGGGGGTACCAGGACTGCGACTACAAAATGGAGGTAAAGAAGAGTTTTCATGGAATTTGGAGATCCCCTAGGGCCTTTTAGTACTACCATGCCCCGTGATTAAAATCAATGAAAAACTGCAGCAACCCAATCCGGAAAAGACTACCAATGGCTCTGAAACCTCAGGAAGGAAGTCTTGGCTCACCCCATCAGGGAAAGAGCCATGGCCTGATGCAGTGCTTGCTGAAGGTAGTAGGAACATGGAATGGGTAGTGGAAGAGGACAGTGATATATATGCACTATAACCATGCGATCCGTTACAGAAATGAGGACTACAATGCTGTTTTGTTCAAGTTATAGATTCAAGTTGTAAGATATCAAGTTTAAGAATGAATATTATGCAAGGACTTGCACCTTATTCTGGGGAGATTTAATGTGTTCTCAGTTGTATGCAGGACAATTAAGTTTTGTCAGGCAAGGAAAAATGTGTCTTTTATTGTTTTCTATCTAGAAATTATGTATGGTTTAAGGTGATGTGCATAGCTGCTAAATTGACAAAGGATGGACTGTCATGGTCAAGTTCATGTGTCAACTTGGTCAGGTGGTGGTACCCGTTGGTCTGGTTGGGCAAGTGATGGCCTGCCTGTAACTATGAGGACTTTTAATAGAATTAAATCATGATCATATCAGCTGCATCCACAGCTGATTGCACTTGTAATTTGCATTTGTAATTTGTGTCTTCTGCAGTGAGTGATGCTTAATCTAATCACTGGGAGGCTTTTAAGGAGGATTCAGAAGAGAAACTCTCTCTTCCTTTTTCAGCCAGCAAGCCTTTCCTGTGGCATTTGTCCAGACCCTTCATTGGAGTCATCAGCTTCACAGCCTGCCCTTTGGATTTTGGACTCTATGTTTCCTTGGTTACATGAGACACTTTTATAAGTTTGATATCTGAAGATATTTCCTGCTGATTTTGTTTCTCTAGAGAACCCTATCTAATACAGAACTACTTAAATTTCTAGGTAAGAGTATAGTGTGATGGGCAGAATATGTATTTTTAGTCAGAAAACGTGGTTTCAAGTTCAGAGTTATGGTTATTATTAGATATATAACTTCTGTGACCATCAGATACTTTTTATCTAATATCAAACTAATAACTAATAGTGTTAATATGGGTATTCTAGTATCAATGAAATACTTCTATTCAGGATGTACATTTACATTTATAGACATATAATGTTCAAAAATACTCTGAATACTCATAATTCTGATTCTAGAATCCACGCTTTTAAGAGTGGTTATGTTACTTTAAAATGCAGGTATTTCTCAGAAACATTTGAGACTATCACAATACCGATCCCATCACTCAATGGAACTAGAAAACATAAGGTTTGCTATTCTATGAACAGTTATTATATAATCTCCCCATTATGAATCATTGGGTCATTTGGGACATGTGTTTTACTTTATAAACAGCTGTCAAAGCATTTTCTTATCTGTTATAGAATTCCTGTTTCTCCACATCTTTGATAACACCTAGTTATTAGCCATTTTTAATTTAGGTTATTTTAGTATGCATAAATTGTCATTTGATTTTGTTTCTTCTGTAGTTTTCACTAATGTATGATGTTAAAGAGATTTTTAAGTTATACAGTTCTGAACATCTTTTACATGTGTCTATTGAGCACTCCCTATATTTTCTTTATGAAATTCCCATAACATATTTAGCAACATATTCTCTCATTGCTTTTGTTTCATCTAAAAATCTTTGCTTTTTATTTCAGTTTTGAAGATATGTAAAATTCTTTCATTTCTTCAGCTTTTCACAATTAACCTTGAGAAGACTGCTGACATTCTTTTTCTTTTTTACATTTTATGTCTTTTTACTTGAGAGTTTAAAGATTTTCCTTATATAACTGATTTTTAGTGAACATATTATCATGTCCCTTGATGTGGATTTCTTTGTATTTATCCAATCTGAGGTTTGCTGATTTTATTGGATCTGTTCAATTATAGTCTTCATGAACTTAAAAAAAATCATGTGACTTTACAGATTTTTTTGTACACCCATCTTTGTGGAGTATCTATTAAAGGAGCACTAAAACTCCTAATAGTACCATACAAGCCACTAAGTCTCTATTTTCTAAGCACTTCTTTCTCTTTCCTTCAAATGGTATAGTTTATATTCTGCTTTTTCAGGATTATTGATTTTTACTTGAAATATTTTATACATTGCAGTCCATCACTTGAACTTTGTTTATTCACATGAACTTTTAAAATTATAAATTAGTTTCTGCAGATTTAGACTTTCCATTTATTTGGTTTTATAGCTTCAATTTTTCTCCTCATTACATTTATGTTTTCCTTTAACTCCTTGACCATAATTATAATAGCTTTTTCAAGGCTGTTAAAAATTCCATCACTTCTTTCTTTTTTCCATTTTAATTTTTTTTCTTTTTTGATATGATTCACATTTGTCTGCTTATTCATGTTTAATAATTTTTGCTGGTATACTTCACATCATGATGTATGTTGAATAGTATGTAAACTTTCTTGTCTTTCTTTAATGAGTGTCGACTTTGTTTTTTCTGGTAGCTATGACACTTGCAGATCAGCTAGGTCATCTGTACTAGTTTGCTAGCTGCCAGGATGCAATATACCAGAAATGGAATGGCTTTTAAAAAGGGGAATTTAATAGGTTAGAAGTTTAAAATCATAAGGCTGAGAAGATGTCCCAATTAACACAAGTCAATAGAAATGTCCAATTTAAGACATCCAGGGAAAGATACCTTGAGAAGGCCGATGATGGTTCTCTCTCAGCTGGAAGGGCACATGGTGAACGTGGCAGTGCTGGCTTTCTCGTGGCTCTACCAAAAGGGACTCCCTCTGAAATGTTTCTTCTTTTAAAGGAATCCAGTAAGCAACTCCACCCTCAATGGGTGGAGACACTCCTCCATGGAAATCATGTAATCTAAAGTTACCACCCACAATTGGGTGGGTCACATCTCCATGGAAACAATCAAAATGCTCCCACCAGGAATATTGAATGAGGATTAAAAAGACATGGCTTTTCTGGGGTCCACCATACATTCAAACCAGCACATCATCTATGACTAGTTATAATCTTTTAAAATGGGACTAGAGTAGCTTTTTTTATTATTATTATTAATTTAAAAAATTAACTAACACAACATTTAGAAGTCATTCCATTCTACATATACAATCAGTAATTCTTAATATCATCACATAGATGCATATTCATCATTTCTTAGTACATTTGCAACGATTCAGAAAAAGAATTAGAAAGACAACAGAAAAAGAAATAAAATGATAATAGAGAGAAAAAATAAAAATTAAAAAAATAAAGAAATAAAAAAATAAAATAAAATAAAAAAAACTATACCTCAGATGCAGCTTCATTCAGTGTTTTAACATAATTACATTACAATTAGGTATTATTGTGCTGTCCATTTCTGAGTTTTTGTATCCAGTCCTGTTGCACAGTTTGTATCCCTTCAGCTCCAATTACCCATTATCTTACCCTATTTCTATCTCTTGATGGTTTCTGTTACCAATGACATATTCCAAGATTATTCTCTAATGTCAGTTCACATCAGTGGGACCATACAGTATTTGTCCTTTAGTTCTTGGCTAGTCTCACTCAGCATAAAGTTCTCTAGGTCCATCCATGTTATTACATGCTTCATAAGTTTATTCTGTCTTAAAGCTGCATAATATTCCATCATATGTATATGCCACAGTTTGTTTACCCACTTGTCTGTTGATGGACATTTTGGCTGTTTCCATTTCTTTGCAATTGTAAATAATGCTGCTATAAACATTGGTGTGCAAATGTCCATTTGTGTATTTGCCCTTAAGTCCTCTGAGTAGATACCTAGCAATGGTATTGCTGGGTCGTATGGCAATTCTATATTCAGCTTTTTAAGGAACCACCAAACTGCCTTTCACAGTGGTTGCACCATTTGACATTCCCACCAACAGTGGATAAGTGTGCTTCTTTCTCCACATCCTCTCCAGCACTTGTCATTTTCTGGTTTGTTGATAACAGCCATTCTGGTGGGTGTGAGATAATACCTCATTGTGGTTTTGATTTGCATTTCTCTAATGGCCAGGGACATTGAGCATCTCTTCATGTGCCTTTTGGCCATTTGTATTTCCTCTTCTGAGAAGTGTCTGTTCAAGTCTTTTTCCCATTTTGTAATTGGGTTGGCTGTCTTTTTGTTGTTGAGTTGAACAATCTCTTTATAAATTCTGGATACTAGATCTTTATCTGATATGTTGTTTCCAAATATTGTCTCCCATTGTGTAGGCTGTCTTTCTACTTTCTTGATGAGTTCTTTGATGCACAAAAGTGTTTAATTTTGAGGAGCTCCCATTTATTTCTTTCTTTCTTCAGTGCTCTTGCTTTAGGTTTAAGGTCCATAAAACCGCCTCCAATTGTAAGATTCATAAAATAGCTCCCTACCTTTTCCTCTAACTGTTTTATGGTCTTAGACTTAATGTTTAGATCTCTGATCCATTTTGAGTTAACTTTTGTGTAGGGTGTGAGATATGGGTCCTCTTTCATTCTTTTGCATATGGATATCCAGTTCTCTAGGCACCATTTATTGAAGAGACTGTTCTGTCCCAGGTGAGTTGGCTTGACTGCCTTATCAAAGATCAAATGTCCATAGATGAGAGGGTCTATATCTGAGCACTCTATTCAATTCCATTGGTCGATATATCTATCTTTATGCCAGTACCATGCTGTTTTGACCACTGTGGCTTCATAATATGCCTTAAAGTCTGGCAGCGTGAGACCTCCAGCTTTGTTCTTTTTCCTCAAAGATACTTTTAGCAATCCTGGGCACCCTGCCCTTCCAGATAAATTTGCTTATTGGTTTTTCTATTTCTGAAAAATAAGTTGTTGGGATTTTGATTGGTATTGCATTGAATCTGTAAATCAATTTAGGTAGGATTGACATCTTAACTATATTTAGTCTTCCAATCCATGAACACGGTATGCCCTTCTATCTATTTAGGTCTTCTGTGGTTTCTTTTAAGAGTTTTTTGTAGTTTTCTTTGTATAGGTCTTTTGTCTCTTTAGTTAAATTTATTCCTAAGTATTTTATTCTTTTAGTTGCAATTGTAAATGGAATTCATTTCTTGATTTCCCCCTCAGCTTGTTCATTGCTAGTGTATAGAAACACTACAGATTTTTGAATGTTGATCTTGTAACCTGCTACTTTGCTGTACTCATTTATTAGCTGTAGTAGTTTAGTTGTGGATTTTTCAGGGTTTCCGATGTATAGTATCATATCATCTGCAAACAGTGATAGTTTTCTTTCTTTCTTTCCAATTTTGATGCCTTGTATTTCTTTTTTCTTGTCTAATTGCTCTGGCTAGAACCTCCAACAAGATGTTGAATAACAGTGGTGATAATGGACATCCTTGTCTTGTTCCTGATCTTAGGGGAAAGTTTTCATTTTTCCCCATTGAGGATGATATTAGCTACTACAGTAGCTTTTACTACAGGGTTTGTTTAACCATAGTGCAATGGCATGTTTCTTTAGTTTTTACTAAATGCCTTGAGTATTTAAACAGATTTTTTCAAAATGGTTCATCAAAGTAAATGTTGCCTGATCTGTGTGAGCTCTCAGAAATGTCCAGTATACATTACCTTTTAGTGTTTCTTCACATAGGAGTTTGCATTTGACTGGTCTTGTGGAATTTTTTTCTATGAATGGTTACTCAGCCACAGCATAAGTTGCCTTCATATTGAGTTTGAAAACATTCAGCCACAGGTTAGTGGATTCCTATCTGACATTCTGAAAGTTTTTTCTGTGTATCTTTTTCCTCTCTATTGCCCTGCCATGCAAATTTTAGCTAACTCATTTTACTCAAGCTCTTAGGAAGGACCAACATATTCTGCTTGTGTTGGCCTTTCCTGAAGTGAAAAGACGAAAATACTTTTATGCACAGTGCTTAAGTGATTGTAGATGTCACCTAGTTTGTTTCCTTCCTTTAAAAGATCACTATTTTGTCTGTTCTTTATCCAAAGTCTAAAAAGAGGATTTCTTTCTTATGTGTCTTTTCGGTTTTCTGTTATGTAAGATGTCACTCTGTCATAAGTAGTAAAAGAAATACAAATACATTCAAAGTTGTTTTTAAATAAAAATTTTGGAAATTTTGGAAATAATGAAATGAGTGAAAAATATAAAATCTTGTTATCATACCACTCACAAAAACAAATTTAACATTAAGGTGTATGTCACTTATATATTTGATGCATATAGCATTATTTAAGTTTGCATGTATAAATCAGGCAAATGTAATATATATCATATTCATATATATATACCCTATATATTATCTCTCTATTGTATATAATCATTTATAACTTGTTGTATTTTTAAAAATGAGCATTTATCTACAGTCTTTATATGTTAACTATATTTTAACATACGCTATTTAATGGCTTTTGAGTAATTCATTGTATGGATAAACATCTCAGTCTCTTATTGAACATGGTTTTCAATTTTTCTCATTTTTTAATTATGCTATATAACATGACAAGGTTAAAATATTTTTGATAATTTATGTTATTTCCTGAGTCTTTACATCTAGAACAATATTTGTTATGAATATTTCAGGTTTTTTGATAAAGAAAGAAAAATGAAAACATGAGAGTGTTTATCTCAAATCTGAGATTTCCTAGTTTGTGAATGATGAAATAAAGATCATGATTACTTTGTATGCATTTCTCTGATTACTAATGAGATTTAACCTTCAAATGTGCTCTTACACAATTTCTAGTTTGACATGTGTGATTTGTATAGTTGTTTTACAGAAAAATTTTGTAGTATGTAATTGTTTATTAATTTGTTTTATGTTATACAATATTTTTAGTGTTGGTAATTCTCTTCCTTTGGTCATATGAGCACTAACATGTAGCAGTATTCTTTATAAATTACTTCACCTGTATTATGTTTAGTGGCAAATTATATTCAAGCGCAATCAAAGACTCAAAAGTAGGAACAATGATTATATTAACAAATACCTATTTTTTGTTTAGTCTTGGACTTCCATTTTTCTAAGTAATTCAGGAAAGTATTTAGAGGTATATTTAAGTCTCTAGAGATTATGTGATTTGCTCTTGACGCACTATGTGTATCTCTATGAATGTACTCAAATACGTACTCATATGCATATATAATTAAGCATAGAAATATTAATAAAAATGGCAAAATATGACAGCACTAGACAAAAAAAAGTAATCTAGCCGTATTTAAGTCAGTGAATACTATTTAAGATCCCTTGGGATCTATTTTGGTTTGGATTACTTTGCAAGCATGGGATTCAGATATTTTCCATAGCCAAGACATTGCTGTTTGTTTGCAGGATAGACTGATTGGATAGAACAGTTTTATTTTCAAATTTTCCTTTAGAATTAAATGGACTCAAACGAAGCATATAATATCATGTGCTCATTAATTGATAGCTAAAAATGAGTTCTGCATTATTTTTATAAAGATAGATTCACATATAAGATTGTGTATAAAGTTTAAAGTTTTATGCTGTTGAATGCAAAAATGAATGATAAAATACTTGAGGGTGCAAATTTAATTTTCGCTTTGGAGAAACAAACGAAAACTACAAGTTTTTGGCAGGCTATAATAACCCAGAAAAACAAACAAAAACGATGGGTTTTAGCAGTTTATTAACTTCTCTATGCTGCTTCATTGCATTTTTGTTGTTTTTTTGCTTTAAGATCTTTATGACCATTATCATGCTATTCTCATGTCATGAAGTCTGAAAACAATTCTGAGAAGACATGACAATTTCAAACTACAAAAGCTAAGTTTTCTTCCGGAGAAAATTAAAAAAACAATTATCATAACTTTTGTGTTACTTGGTCATATCTGAACTATCTTTTTTTTTTTTTATTAATTAAAAAAAGAATTAACAAAACAATTAGAAATCATTCCAATCTACATGTACAATCAGTAATTCTTAATAACATCACATAGTTGCATATTCATCATTTCTTAGTACATTTGCATCGATTTAGAAAAAGAAATAAAAAGACAACAGAATAAGAATTAAAACAATAATACAAAGAAAAAAAAACAAAAAAAACAAAAACAAAAAACCTATACCTCACATGCAGCTTCATTCAGTGTTTTAACATAATTGCATTACAATTGGGTAGTATTGTGCTGTCCATTTCTGAGTTTTTATATCCAGTCCCGTTGTACAGTCTGTATCCCTTCATCTTCAATTATCCCTTCTCTTTTTTTTTTTTTAATTAACGGAAAAAAAAGAAATTAACCCAACATTTAGAGATCATACCATTCTACACATGCAATCATTAATTCTTAACATCATCACATAGATGCATGATCATCATTTCTTAGTACATTTGCATTGGTTTAGAAGAACTAGCAACATAACCGAAAAAGATATAGAATGTTAATATAGAGAAAAAAATAAAAGTAATAATAGTAAAATCAAAACAAAACAAAACAAAACAAAACAAAAACCTATAGATCAGATGCAGCTTCATTCAGTGTTTTAACATGATTACTTTACAATTAGGTATTATTGTGCTGTCCATTTTTGAGTTTTTGTATCTAGTCCTGTTGCACAGTCTGTATCCCTTCAGCTTCAATTACCCATTGTCTTACCCTGTTTCTAACTCCTGCTGAACTCTGTTACCAATGACATATTTCAAGTTTATTCTCGAATGTCCGTTCACATCAGTGGGACCATACAGTATTTGTCCTTTAGTTTTTGGCTGGATTCACTCAGCATAATATTCTCTAGGTCCATCCATGTTATTACATGGTTCATAAGTTTATCTTGTCTTAAAGCTGCATAATATTCCATCGTATGTATATACCACAGTTTGTTTAGCCACTCTTCTGTTGATGGAGATTTTGGCTGTTTCCATCTCTTTGCAATTGTAAATAATGCTGCTATAAACATTGGTGTGCAAATGTCCGTTTGTGTCTTTGCCCTTAAGTCCTTTGAGTAGATACCTAGCAATGGTATTGCTGGGTCGTATGGCAGTTCTATATTCAGCTTTTTGAGGAACCACCAAACTGCCTTCCACAGTGGTTGCACCCTTTGACATTCCCACCAACAGTGGATAAGTGTGCCTCTTTCTCCGCATCCTCTCCAGCACTTGTCATTTTCTGTTTTGTTGATAATGGCCATTCTGGTGGGTGTGAGATGATAACTCATTGTGGTTTTGATTTGCATTTCTCTAATGGCCAGGGACATTGAGCATCTCTTCATGTGCCTCTTGGCCATCCGTATTTCCTCTTCTGAGAGGTGTCTGTTCAAGTCTTTTCCCCATTTTGTAATTGGGTTGGCTGTCTTTTTGTTGTTGAGATGAACAATCTCTTTATAAATTCTGGATACTAGACCTTTATCTGATATATCATTTCCAAATATTGTCTCCCATTGTGAAGGCTGTCTTTCTACTTTCTTGATGAAGTTCTTTGATGCACAAAAGTGTTTAATTTTGAGGAGTTCCCATTTATTTATTTCCTTCTTCAGTGCTCTTGCTTTAGGTTTAAGGTCCATAAAACCGCCTCCAGTTGTAAATCCATAAGATATCTCCCAACATTTTCCTCTAACTGTTTTATGGTCTTAGACCTAATGTTTAGATCTTTGATCCATTTTGAGTTAACTTTTGTATAGGGTGTGAGAGATGGGTCTTCTTTCATTCTTTTGCATATGGATATCCAGTTCTCCAGGCACCATTTATTGAGAGACTGCTCTGTCCCAGGTGAGTTGGCTTGACTGCCTTATCAAAGATCAAATGTCCATAGTGAGAGGGTCTATATCTGAGCACTCTATTCAATTCCATTGGTCGATATATCTATCTTTATGCCAATACCATGCTGTTTTGACCACTGTGGCTTCATAATATGCCTTAAAGTCAGGCAGCACGAGACCTCCAGCTTCGTTTTTTTCCTCAAGATGTTTTTAGCAATTCGGGGCACCCTGCCTTCCAGATAAATTTGCTTATTGGTTTTTCTATTTCTGAAAAATAAGTTGTTGGGATTTTGATTGGTATTGCATTGAATCTGTAAATCAATTTAGGTAGGATTGACATCTTAACTATATTTAGTCTTCCAATCCATGAACACGGTATGCCCTTCCATCTATTTAGGTCTTCTGTGATTTCTTTTAGCAGTTTTTTGTAGTTTTCTTTATATAGGTTTTTTGTCTCTTTAGTTAAATTTATTCCTAGGTATTTTATTCTTTTAGTTGCAATTGTAAATGGGATTCGTTTCTTGATTTCCCCCTCAGCTTGTTCATTACTAGTGTATAGAAATGCTACAGATTTTTGAATGTTGATCTTGTAACCTGCTACTTTGCTGTACTCATTTATTAGCTCTAGTAGTTTTGTTGTGGATTTTTCCGGGTTTTCGACGTATAGTATCATATCGTCTGCAAACAGTGATAGTTTTACTTCTTCCTTTCCAATTTTGATGCCTTGTATTTCTTTTTCTTGTCTAATTGCTCTGGCTAGAACCTCCAACACAATGTTGAATAATAGTGGAGATAGTGGACATCCTTGTCTTGTTCCTGATCTTCGGGGGAAAGTTTTCAATTTTTCCCCATTGAGGATGATATTAGCTGTGGGTTTTTCATATATTCCCTCTATCATTTTAAGGAAGTTCCCTTGTATTCCTATCTTTTGAAGTGTTTTCAACAGGAAAGGATGTTGAATCTTGTCAAATGCCTTCTCTGCATCAATTGAGATGATCATGTGATTTTTCTGCTTTGATTTGTTGATATGGTGTATTACATTAATTGATTTTCTTATGTTGAACCATCCTTGCATACCTGGGATGAATCCTACTTGGTCATGATGTATAATTCTTTTAATGTGCTGTTGGATACGATTTGCTAGAATTTTATTGAGGATTTTTGCATCTGTATTCATTAGAGAGATTGGTCTGTAGTTTTATTTTTTTGTAATATCTTTGCCTGGTTTTGGTATGAGGGTGATGTTGGCTTCATAGAATGAATTAGGTAGTTTTCCCTCCACTTCGATTTTTTTGAAGAGTTTGAAGAGAATTGGTACTAATTCTTTCTGGAACGTTTGGTAGAATTCACATGTGAAGCCATCTGGTCCTGGACTTTTCTTTTTAGGAAGCTTTTGAATGACTAATTCAATTTCTTTACTTGTGATTGGTTTGTTGAGGTCATCTATGTCTTCTTGAGTCAAAGTTGGTTGTTCATGTCTTTCCAGGAACCCGTCCATTTCCTCTAAATTGTTGTATTTATAAGCGTAAAGTTGTTCATAGTATCCTGTTATTACCTCCTTTATTTCTGTGAGGTCAGTAGTTATGTCTCCTCTTCCATTTCTGATCTTATTTATTTGCATCCTCTCTCTTCTTCTTTTTGTCAATCTTGCTAAGGGCCCATTAATCTTATTGATTTTCTCATAGAACCAACTTCTGGCCTTATTGATATTCTCTATTGTTTTCATGTTTTCAATTTCATTTATTTGTGCTCTAATCTTTGTTATTTCTTTCCTTTTGCTTGCTTTGGGGTTAGCTTGCTGTTCTTTCTCCAGTTCTTCCAAATGGATAGTTAATTCCTGAATTTTTACCTTTTCTTCTTTTCTGATATAGGCATTTAGAGCAATAAATTTCCCTCTTAGCACTGCCTTTGCTGCGTCCCATAAGTTTTGATATGTTGTGTTTTCATTTTCATTCGCCTCGAGGTATTTGCTAATTTCCCTTGCAATTTCTTCTTTGACCCAGTCGTTGTTTAGGAGTGTGTTGTTGAGCCTCCACGTATTTGTGAATTTTCTGGCACTCTGCCTATTATTTCTTTCCAACATCATTCCTTTATGGTCCGAGAAAGTGTTGTGTAAGATTTCAATCTTTTTAAATTTGTTAAGACTTGCTTTGTGACCCAGCATATGGTCTATCTTTGAGAATGATCCATGAGCACTTGAGAAAAAGGTGTATCCTGCTGTTGTGGGATGTAATGTCCTATAAATGTCTATTAAGTCTAGTTCATTTATAGTAATATTCAGATTCTCTATTTCTTTGTTGATCCTCTGTCTAGATGTTCTGTCCCTTGATGAGAGTGGTGAGTTGAAGTCTCCAACTATTATGGTATATGAGTCTATTTCCCTTTTCAGTGTTTGCAGTATATTCCTCACGTATTTTGGGGCATTCTGATTCGGTGTGTAAATATTTATGATTGTTATGTCTTCTTGTTTAATTGTTCCTTTTATTAGTATATAGTGTCCTTCTTTGTCTCTTTTAACTGTTTTACATTTGAAGTCTAATTTGTTGGATATTAGTATAGCCACTCCTGCTCTTTTCTGGTTGTTATTTGCATGAAATATCTTTTCCCAACCTTTCACTTTCAACCTATGTTTATCTTTGGGTCTAAGATGTGTTTCCTGTAGACAGCATATAGAAGGATCCTGTTTTTTAATCCATTCTGCCAATCTATGTCTTTTGATTGGGGAATTCAGTCCATTGACATTCAGTGTTATTACTGTTTGGATAATATTTTCCTCTAACATTTTGCCTTTTGTATTATATACATCATATCTGATTTTCCTTCTTTCTACACTCTTTTCCATATCTCTCTCTTCTGTCTTTTTGTATCTGACTCTAGTGCTCCCTTTAGTATTTCTTGCAGAGCTGGTCTCTTGGTCACAAATTCTTTCAGTGACTTTTTGTCTGAGAATGTTTTAATTTCTCCCTCATTTTTGAAGGTAATTTTGCTGGATATAGGAGTCTTGGTTGGCAGTTTTTCTGTTTTAGTATTTTAAATATATCATCCCACTGTCTTCTAGCTTCCATGTTTCTGCTGAGAATCTACACAAAATCTTATTGGGTTTCCCTTGTATGTAATGGATTGTTTTTCTCTTGCTGCTTTCAAGATCTTCTCTTTCTCTTTGACCTCTGACATTCTAACTAGTAATGTCTTGGAGAACGCCATTTGGGTCTAATCTCTTTGGGGTGCGCTGCACTTCTTGGATCTGTAATTTTAGGTCTTTCATAAGAGTTGGGAATTTTCAGTGATAATTTCTTCCATTAGTTTTTCTCCTCCTTTTCCCTTCTCTTCTCCTTCTGGGACACCCACAACACGTATATTTGTGCGGTTCATATTGTCCTTGAGTTCCCTGATATCCTGCTCAAATTTTTCCATTCTTTTCCCTATAGTTTCTGTTTCTTTTTGGAATTCAGATGTTCCATCCTCCAAATCATTAATTCTATCTTCTGTCTCTTTAAATCTATCATTGTAGCTATCCATTATTTTTTCTATGTTTGCTACTTTATCCTTCACTTCCATAAGTTCTGCGATTTGTTTTTTCAGTTTTTCTATTTCTTTATGTTCAGCCCATGTCCTCTTCATGTCCTCCCTCAATTTATCGATTTCATTTTTGAAGAGGTTTTCCATTTCTGTTCGTATATTCAGCATTAGTTGTCTCAGCTCTTGTGTCTCATTTGAGCTATTGGTTTGTTCCTTTGACTGAGCCATATTCTCAATCTTTTGAGCGTGGACAGTTATCTTCTGCTGCTGGCGTCTGGGCATTTATTCAGATTTCTCTTGGTGTTGGACCCAGCAAGGTTGTAATATTTTTCTGTGAAATCTCTGGGTTCTGTTTTTCTTATCCTGCCCAGTAGGTGGCGCTCGTGGCACCGGTTTGTCTGCGGGTCCCACCAGTAAAAGGTGCTGTGGGACCTTAAACTTTGGAAAACTCTCGCCGTCCTGGGGGTTCGCTAGCCGAAACGGCTTGAGCCGGCCCGGGGTCCGAACGCAGGGAGGGTTGCTGGTCGCCGCAGCCAGGGAAAGAGCCCGTCTGAATTTCCTAGTCGGCCCCTGGGCAACAAGCGTGGCGGGAGGGCGCCAGCGGCAGCGGCCCGCCCGAGAGAGTGCACGTTCCCCGGGAGTCACGGGTTTGGAAGGGGCCTCCCCCACCCGTCACCGTTCTCCGCGGCCTGGGGGTTTCCGATCCAATTCTCTCAGTTGGTCCGGGGGCTGTGCGTGGTGTGGGCGCCAGCCGTCTTTGTTTCAGGGGACCGCCTCTCCAATTCTCCCAGCCGGCCCGGGAAGGGGGAAGGGAGTAACTCCGGCCGCTTGCCACCCCGCCCGGTAAGGCCCGCGTGCCTCGGCGATCTCACCCGAGCTGCTTCTCTCAGCCAGCCAGCCGTTCCAGGATGGGGTACGCTGTCTTTTTTATCTCTGTTGTGGCTTTGGGCGCTTTCTGTATCGTTTCTACTCCCCTAGTAGGTGTCCTGGAGAAGAAACTAAGATCCGCGTGTCTTACTAAGCCGCCATCTTCCAGGAAGTCCCTGAACTATCTTTTTAAGCATTTAGTTGAGGTATTGACAATATTACTATACACATGGAAATAAGTATTAAAATAGCATTTTTGATGGGGGTTCATGTTAACACCCTCAAAACATATTTCTGACAACAATGCTATAATTATCATAAGATAAAGGAGAGAAGACTCATATTCATAGAAGTTAGTATTATGTTAAATTTGTTTTTTTACATGATTCTACAACAAACAATCATTAAGAAATCAAGAGGTAAGTATCTTAAATTAATATTACTATGAGTTTAAATGGCAAGACTCAGGTGTTTATTCTCCATGCTATCTGTAAGAGATCCAGGCTGATGACAGCTCTGCCTTGACAGATTGATTTAAAAATCATTTTCCAGAAAGCTGAAAGTGGAAAAGAACACACAGGCGCACAAGACAAGTTTTTATGGGCCAAGTTTACAATTGATGCAAAGTATATCTGTTTTTCATTCCATTATCCAGCACTCAGTCTTGTGGTCACAAGCAACTGAGGAAGAATTAAAAATTATGATATAGATGTTTGTCCAGGATAAAGAAAAGAACATGAATTTTAATGAGCAAATGACAATAGCTACTTGTGTTGTGTACTTTGAGAGATACTGGGTGTCACCTCTTTCCAAAAGAATTGCTGGTATTACTATCAAAAACCATTATTCATCTTATAGGTTTTAATTATTATGGGAATCACAAGAGTATCACATCAAAATTTTTGAAGGGGATATATCTGTAATCTGATAACATTTATCACAGCCTTCCTAAAATAAAATTACAGAAATTGATGATAATGATGGCCAAGAAAACTTTATCCATTTCAAAATTTGGGTAGTGACTTGAGTCATATTTTAATGTAAATTGTCCATTCTTTAAAGTAGTTCCTGAAGGTGCTATATGTCAACATTTGATAACATAGTGTGATGGTTAATTTTATGTGCCAACTTGGCTAGGTTATGTCGTTCAAATGTTTGCTCAAACACTTGCCTAGATGTTGCTATGAAAGCGTGTTGTAGATAAAATTAGCATCTACAATCAATTGATCTTAAGTAAAGGAGATTACCCTCAATAGCATGAATGGGCCTAACCTACCAGTTAAAGGCCTTAAGAACACAAACTGGGGGTTCCTGAAGAAAACCTCGATGTTTTACATCATCTCTGTATGCATTTCTAGTCTGTCAATATGATTACAGATTTCAGACTTGCCAACACCCATTGGAGGGGCTCATTTCTTAAGATAAATCTCCTTATGTATTTTTGTGTATCTATATTTTTCTATTTCTCTGGAGAACACTGATAGATACACCTAGTTTTAGAAACTACATGCCTTTACAAAAATATAACACTTCCTGTCTCTTACGGGGTTGAAAATTCTAAACGCTTACTCTACTCTTCTTCAATAATTTTAGCATCACTATTATCTATAGTTCACAGGTGAGTGTGTTGACATGCAAAGAATGAAATAATTTTTCAATTCATAGGTCATGTTTAGAAAACACCAAAATCCCAACACTATTTAGAAAATTTGGTAGTAGTGTACTAAATACTGAACAGTCATGTTTTGTTTTATTAATAAGCACAGGAATATTCACTCTTACCTTCTGTGTATGAAATAGACAATGAAACCTTTACCACTGTTTTACTACTAAACAAATATTTAGAATGAGAACATATTGTATTGAAATATTATAACATTAAAGTACTGCCTTTCATTCTCATGTATCAAAGGCTAGGGTACATTGAATATCCCTTTCTAAAAGTTAATTTTCAAGTATTTGCAAATATAAGTGTCACTTGTTTATTGACATGCCACTCACACAATTTTTATTGCTTCACTGATGAAGATATGCCTCCTTTTTTCTTGGAATTATGAAGACTAACTAATTTCTCTCCATGAAGAATTAGGATAGACTATACAGTACAATTCAAATTCAACCTTGTGTTTAGATTTTGGGGAGTATGTGATAAGCAAAATAGAATATTCATTCTCAAGAATGTCATCCTCAAAGAGGAGAAAATGTATATATTGCAGTTATTTAATAACATAGTGTTATATTTATGATCATGCAAATCCACACAGGGGTAGAAAAAATGAAATTCAAGTCATGTTTTATGACTGTGAGTCCAGTCTACTTTGAGTTAATGACATAGAATTATCTAGAATGAATTCAGCTACCATTCATATTGGCAAATTTCTTCTGAATTCTAAACCCATGTCCTTGCCATTATCCTTTTAAAATAAAACTAATTTGCAATTCATGATAACCTATGTACTGTCCCTCCTCTAGGTCTGCAAAACAAAAAAAATAAAAACACAAACTAACAAACAACAGAATAAAATAAAACACTCATAAGTGAACAGTCTAACTACTATTAACCTTTACTTCCTATTTATTCTCATACACCTAAAGAGAAATGAAACAATATTAAAATAATACTTAATACAGACTATTATTGCTACTGTGAGGCATAAAATAGTAACACAAATGCAGAGCTGCATGAACTTCCATTTAAACAATGAAAGACCTATGCTGTCACCTTTTCATCTAAACCTACACTGGCTTGGAAAAGGAAAAATTAACTCCCTCCAAACGCTTTGGAAATAGTATAAATGCAATTGAAAAGAAAAGAAAAAAAAATAAATAAACACAGGAATGAATATATTGTATGTCTATGTGTTTTACTGAATGGTGCATTTTTTAAATAGAATATGATATTTCTTCTGCAGTGTATCAGTGAGTTCTAGTTATATGGATGGAAGGATAATAAAAAGAGTATTACAAAAAGAAATAGAAAAATATATGTGGGAATTTATGTTTCTATTTTGTGTATATAGCTGTTGTCATGTCTCTTAATAAACTAAACCAGTTGTTACTTACAATTTACCAGCATGCCATTTAACATAAAAATCATTGAGATTACAGGAAGTATGCCCACTTTCCAAAGCTGATATTTTGAATATACAAAAGCAAGAAAGTGCAGGAGTTTCACCGAGATGATAAAGGTGTGTTAATTTCAACATAACCATTGTGGATGGTGATCACCAACTGAAAACATTCTATATATCAAATTTTGGTTTTATTCGGTATTTGGGATTGAGGTGCCCACAGCTGATTATTTGAAAGAGGTACTTTATTTCAAGTTGATCTCCAATTAAGCATATACGGTAAAGATGCAAATCAAAATGATACCTGAAGAAACGTTTTTCATTTGACGTTTTTTCTTCTTCAGTAAATTTATTATACTCTATGACCTCAGTATTACAAAAAATAACTAAACATAACACTGAGTGCAAGCCATTGTCGTGATGCTTCCTGCGTGCAGAGGCTAGGCAGGAACTTTTCATTTCATACACCATTTGAGAATAGCTGCAGTGATTTCACAAAAGTCAGTAGGTTTTGAAAAGTTAATGATAAAGAAAAGCATTTGTTTCTGTTATTTTGAGAAAGCGTGTGCATGTTTAAAGCAAGGACCTATGGAGGTTGGTTGATCATGGGGAAGTGCAAATATTATTCTAGGTTATTTGGCAGAACTTAGGTTTATATAACATTGAAAAGAAAAAAGTACCACTAAATTAACAACAAAACAACAGAAATTCTATGAAGAATTATATCAAGGAAATAAACGTGAACTACATATAACACATGTACAATACTTATTAACATATCTACAACCGTTTTATAATAATTTAATATAATGGCAATTTATTGTTTTCAAGTAAACACGATTGTTATCAAGCTTATTTATTTGCTTATCCATCTACATTCTCATCTTAAGAAGTTTTTTAATATCTTCTTTACATGATAGGATACATGTAAACAATAAAAATAAAATATGTAAAATTACTTTAAATAATGAATCATGCCCTTGGAGGTTTTTTCTGTATCACATTGAAGAAAAGTTTTTTTTTTCATTGTTGATTTTAATTAGAGGACTAAGACCCAGAAGATAAGCTCTTACTTTTGAATTGTACGTTAAAACTATCTACTATGTATTGTCAATTTTGTTTCCTACATGAGACTTCTAAAAATGACTGCCATCACCATATTTGCCAAATCATAGTCACTTTCTTCTGGGCTCTTGCTACAGCTTCCTAACTAATCTCCGTGTCTCCATTTTCTCTCTTTTCCTGACTTTCTTCCCTCTCTAATGTTTTCAGAGGTATTATTATTAAAAAAATAAAAAGTGTTCTTTTTCAATTTAGGAGTTCTATCATACAACATTTCCTATGGAATGAGTGTACAACTTCTTTCTTAGTTGTTCTGACATTCACAAAACAAGCCATTCAACTTCAATTTCCTTCTTTCCCCCCTATATTACATTCACCAAATCCAAAAATATTCATAACAGTCATCAGTGATTTATTTCTTATACCATTCCATGCTTTCCTCTCCTTTTTAGAATTCTCTTCTACACCTTTCATTCGTTACCAGTTCAAATGCAAGCCCCCTGTGAAATATTCTCTAAACCCCAAAAGTTAGACATTCTCCTTTCTGAGTGAAAATAGAATTGTGCATCTACCTCTAAAGTACCTGTTACTGTACCCTCTTATATTTTACTTTAAACAAGTTTTTCCTATGTATTAGCGACACTGTCTTCCATTACTTTCTATCAGTATAAAAGAATTGAGACAGAATGGTGAAAGTCTTTCTCCTTTCTCTCACTAAATAACTCCCTTCTACATTTAATGAACTAAAAATCCATCTATATTTCACTTTTCTCAATGTATAATTTATCGCAAAAACAGTTCTGCAGCTGCAGAAGCTTTTCATGGTTAATCTTTTGTTTGTCAATTCTAATTCAATTGTAAGTACTACACTCATTTGTACAATGTCATAAGATGACATTGATGATTCCAAATATGCATCTGCATTTATAACAGATGTATATTACTAGAGATTTTTCCATTAAGCAGGTTGAATAATTTGGCCTTGGCACTTACCTTTTTGTTCATCTGAAAATCATTACAATATTAATATTTACAGATTACTTCCTTTTCATAGACAGAAACATAAAATAAGAGAAATGGCCCTGCCCTTCAAAAGGTACCTTTATTTAGATTTTATTTAAAACATTTAAAATAGTAATCACAGTTATTTGCAATTCTCATTTAATAATTTATTCAACAATTCCTGATTCTTTATCTCTAAAACAGGTCAGCATTATTCTGTTGACGTACATTGAGTACATACTGTGCGTTAGGCTTTATGAAAAGTCAGGGCATAGAGATCAATAAAAATTGGCATACAACTTTATCCTCATGTTGCTTAGAGTTGGGTGAGTGTCTTAGTCTTCTAGGGCATCTATTACAAATATCACAAGCTGTCTCTCTAAAATAATAGGAATTTATTTTCTCCTAGTTTTGGAAGCTAGATGTCCATTATCAAAATATCAACAGGGCTGATTTCTCTGAATTCTGTATCATTCTTGGTGGTGGCTTGCTGACAATCAGTCTCTGCCTCCATCACATGGCCGTCGTTCTCCATAGGTCTCCTCCTGTGACTTCTACTTCTCATGCTGTCCGCTGGCTAGATTTCCTGTCCTCATAAGTACTCCGGTTATACTGCATTAACCCACCCTGTTTCTGTTTGGTCTGACTGTATCTGTTCTCAACTTATTAGCATCTTCAAAGACACCATTTACAAAGGAGTTCACATTCACAGAACCTGGGGTTAGGACTTGAACATATCTTTGTGGGGCCATGATCTAATCCATGGACAGGTATGAATGAATAAAAACACAAATTATATAAGTGAAAATTTCAAAATTTGAGTGCTATGAAGGAAATCGGCAGGGTTTTATAGGCATGGCATGAACTATTTTGATGG
This sequence comes from Tamandua tetradactyla, assembly GCF_023851605.1. NCBI lineage: Eukaryota > Metazoa > Chordata > Mammalia > Pilosa > Myrmecophagidae > Tamandua > Tamandua tetradactyla. The sequence continues at coordinate 60,643,981 of NC_135345.1, forward strand.
TTGCAATTCAGATTAGGCCACCCCAAATGGACGAGTTTTATATAGATAGTCCAAGGAAGACATGGAGTCACAGTAATGAATTTTCTCCAGGAACTTCCAAGATTTCAGGAAGAACAAACAAAAAGAACCTTGATGAATTTGACCAACTAAAAGTCAAAGTGGTTAGAATAGAAGGTTGTGACAGAGCAAATTTCAGGATACAAGATGTGAAGGAAAGTTAGAGGAGAGATGCATTGGGAAACTGGAGGTCTAGGTAAGGAGACGTTTCATTATTTTGGAGACAGATGGAGCCATAAACCATTACAGGTGTTTAAGCTGAGAAGAATCAAGATTGTCTCTATAAATGTCAGATGTTACTCTAATATATGTGAAACCTGAGTGAAAGAGAGCAAGATACAAAATAGGAAATAGAAAAAGTTGAGGTGAGGGATTATATTGCCTTTTCAAGGATGAAGCCTGAGTGTCAGATGAAAAATAAGTTTGTAGGTAAAATATGCAGTATCTATTGATGGAGTAAATGGATGAGGGGCATAGAGATAAGGTACATGACTGATCTCCATGTTTCTGCGTTGTGAATTTACAAGATACAAATTGGTGACTGTATATAAGAGATTATGTATAAGGTGAACACGTACTTTTGTACATCATCAGCATTTATACTATATGTTAGGGTTTGGAAATCAATATGATTACCTCTAAAGAGGTTATATAGAGAGATAACAAAGTAGTCTAGCATCAAACCTATAATATTTAAAAATTCAACAGAGAAGCAAGAATAGCAGATGGGACAAAGGAAGAATGACCAGACATGTAATAGAACAATAAATGAATGAAGAGCATTCTTATTTTTGTTACTTTCATACCTTGAAATAATATGTTTCTACTAATATTTTTCCTAGGTCAACCTTAGGTATTATCTACTGATGCCATCTATGAAAGTTAAGCTTAGTTTACTTAATCAACCATTTACATTCTCATGCCAACTTCCTCTCAATGCAGTAATATCACTAATTTGCATTTCTCTGTTGATTACCTTTGTGCATTTTAGGATTATACTTCTTTCTTGCTTTATTGTGTTTTCAGACATAGAGAGCAATTCTTTACCCATAAATCATTTATTTAAGATACGAGGGCCAATATATCTCCTTTCAGGTTTCCTTCCCTAACACAACTTAACAAATTTCTTTATGTGTGTGTATATATATATATTGCCAAGTTTGCAAATAGTTCCATTCTGTTCTATAAACTTATTTTAATCAATTTTTATTTTCTTTCAATCTTATTCTACAGGTTGAAATTCAGATTTGGATTATTCTTTATTACAAAAATGTTCAAATTATTTGCTTTGATTGTATTTCCTTTCTTATCTAGATTTTATTTTTCTTGGAATTTCTAATTGTCTTTGCTTTGAGTTGCATTATTAACCTTCATCATATTACTTGTTTCAAATTCTCCAATATTTAGTATTCTAATGAATCCTCCTTTTCTATATATACTTTATATATATATATATATATATATATATATATATATGTATGTGGATATATATATATGTATGTGGATATATGTATATATATATATGCATATATGTGTGTGTGTGTTTATTTGTATATATATGGTAGTTCTTGTTTTCTTTTGTTTTGCAACAGTGTTCCTTTATGGAGTCCTCCATCCTCATACTCACATTTGGTAGCTTTCTTTCAAGGGTTTTGGCACAGTTATCATCCTAGGACTTCCTTCATTCTTTCCCTGGTTGGTTCCACTTTCCTGAATTTCATGGCTTCACTGATTTACTCCTCATTTAGTTATATCATATTTAAGTTTTCAAATTAAGCATGTTTATTGTGCATTTCTAAGACATTGCTCACCTAAAAACCATTAACTGTCTCTCTCTCCCTCTCTCTCTCTCTCCTTATTGTTTTCTCTTCCACTTCTTCTATTTGATTAATATTTGGAATGGGAATAGGATGTTATAATTAAATTACATTTCACCAATTTAAAATACTGCTTCCTTTACCCTGGTGTCTGTTATTGCTGAGGAAAAGTCACTGTCCTTATGCTTCCTGTTTTATCATCTTGTTTTACTGCATGCAGACTGTTTTAACCCATATCTAGAAATTATTTCCTTAAGTGATGGTAAAATCATATATACAAGTGTGGCTCACTTATTATGTTTTCAGCATTGGTGGCCCATCTAATCTGAAGATTCATATTTTTACCTCTGAGAAATCCTCTTTTAATGTTTTTCTTCTTAATGCCTCTCTGGAATTCCATTATTCAAAATACTGGACCCTCTAAACTAATTCTTTACATCTCTTTTTCTTTTCATATGCTCTTTCTCTTACATTTTATTTTTTGTGACATATCCTTGAATTTTTCTTTTGAATTTTCTAATAAATTATTTTTATTTTAGACAACTGTATTTGAAATTTATCAGAACACTAGTTTAAATTACATCTTTTATTTGCATGGATGTAGTAAGTTTATTGTGATTTTTGCTTGACCAGTGCCCCTTGTTCATAGCCCAAATACTGATGATCCTCCTTTAGAGATTTGTCTTCCACAATTTCTTGAGTGTAATGTGATACAAAGACCCTACAGCCAATTAAATAGAAACATTCCTTAAAGTCAATCAATCTGTTTTCTTCTTGAAGTGATATCACATTAATTGATTATCATATGTGCTTGACATGCAAAGTGATTTATAATTGAAAGCTGAGGCTGTCATGTCAAGGATGCAGTTTCGGCTATATTGGGAATGGAAGAAATGGAGAAAAAAGTCAGCTAAAAAAAAGCAGAAGTTAACAGACCAAAAACAACAGAGAAGGGAGACATATAGAGCAAGAGAAGAGACTCTACCTTGGTTCTGAAAAAGTACTAATTCAATTTTTTGATGAGTCCAATCTATTATATTCAAATAAACTTACTACATCCACAAAAATAAAAGATGCAATTTAAACTGGTGTTCTGATAAATTACAAATACAGTTGTCTAAAACAAAAATAATTTATTAGAAAATTCAAAAGACAAATACAATCTCTGTTTATTGCAACTGCTCTGCTGTTGTAGCAGGAAAACAGATGTAGACAAGTAAATAAATGGATGTGGCAGTTTTCCAATAAAACTTAATTTGCAAAATCATGCATTTGGCATGCTTGCTATAATTTTGCCAACTCTATAGAACCAGAGAATAAGAATGCATATTATTAAGGATGTGTTGTATTTCAGGTATTTATGCATCTTAAAAGAGAAGAATATTTGACACACTGTAAAGAAGCAGTAAAATTCCTTTTAAACAATTATAATTGTTTCATTAGGTATAATGGAAATATTAAATTAATTTATATTTTCACATGTTCATTTTCTCTGAAATGAACAATTTTAAGGTCTAGTCTCTATATTTTGATATCACTTTTCATATGGTTTTAGATTGTAATAGAAATAACCTTTCTTTTGTTCATCATTTAATGACAAATGTATCCTAATTTTTAAAGCAATTTTTTAAAAGGCTAATTATATATTGGAACATCTCAAATTGTGATGAATGCTTATGTAGGAAATGTTCTTATACAGAGAAGAGAGGAATACTGACAGAACTAAAGCTGAGAATATCTCAAGTGGGGAAAACAGAAAACATTTGTGAGGAAATCTCTCTTTCAAGTAATTAACATATGTCAAGAATTGCAGAAATTAAACCATTAGTGTATATATGTAAAAGCTGATGTTACCTCCTTCTGTCTCTGAACTCCTATACAGCAGTGTGGTTGATGGGAAGCATGGAGCTGAGAATTCTAAAATTCATCTGAAGGCAGTCTGAATCAACATCAATCTTTTAATAAATGTGGTCATGGACAATCTTCATTCCTGGTACTGAGAAAGAGGGTGCTAGGGAGCTTGGAGCATCTGGGGGTGATATTAAACTATTTCTTGCATAAAATTCAAAGTTAATAGCCTTACTTTCTACTCACACTCATATCTGGGGAATGATTTAGACAGCTATTATGAGGGTAGTGGATAGTGAACTAAATATTTCTCAAACTCAATAGAGTTAATGAAATGCAGAAAAAGGCTCATGTGATCAACAGTGAAAGTATGCAATTTTAATGTTACCGAATAAACTACCTTCAAAAATTACTTTAAAGATGGAAGGTCACAATATGAGAAACAAGAATTAATTATCAAAGAGCACTAACTATTATATTAGCTACAGTGGAAAAATTTTTCCCCAGTTGATAGCTGTTTTCTTTTTCTTTGCTTTTATTGAGTCTAGGTTTATTTTTAGCAGAATTTGCTACATAGCACAAAATCACTGATAAGAATAATTTCTGATCAAGGTATAAATGAATTCATGCAATGATCCAGATCAAAAAACAAAGGTGATAGAAAATGGCATTCATTTGACAATTGTATCCATATGGATACCACTCCAAGATTTCACAAAGTTAGTTACCACAACCTCTGGGAAAAGAAATTGCTCTTATGTACTGTCCATCCCACTTTAAGCAGCACATCATGCTCAACACAGACTTTTCATTCAACTGCCACATATGTAAGAAATACCGGTTATACTTTTCTGCTTTTAAGAACTTGAATATTCTTGAAAAACATGGTTTGTTTCTCTTTTGTTTACTACTAATGTTTTATCTGAAAGAAAGATTGGGAAATAGATGCACTCAGAGTCAACTGAGATTTAAAAATTGTTATCAAAATTTTAATTATTATATGTTGAATTTAGATCCCTTAATATGCAGTTGAAAATTCAAGAAAAACTAAATGAATAGTATGATTTTATAACATGTGCTCATATTAATTAAATTTTGCAATGAATTTAATTTGTTACTTTCATTTAATATTTTCCTAGTGTATAAACAATCTTCTGTTTTTCATATAGAGAATGAATTTCTTTCATATTTTCTATTTCCTATAATGTGATTGAATATGGGCATATGCTACAAATGAAAAGAATCATTGGTTTCCTCTGAGTCTTCTGGTCACATAGTTCTTCCAATGTAATATCACAGTCGTTTCAATTCTCACTGAGAGAAATAGTAAATCCACTAGTTTCCAAACAAATATATGCATCATACTTATTATTTGGAGTAACTTTATTTTGCTTTATTGCATATGCAAATGTCATTAGAAGTATCATTTTGCATTTGTTCCTATTTTAAGTATTAGATCCCATTTCTATAATCTTAGCTGGCTTTTAATGAGAATTAATAAATAACAAAGGTACTTTCAGAAGAACATATGTTCAAGGGCATGGCTTCCCTTTCAATGGGTAAAACTATGTTACATTTTCAACATAGTTAAGGAGAAAGACACATAGTTAAACATAAGGATCAAAACTTTTATTTTGAAGGACTGTCTAATATTGTTGATGATGAAAATAAAAAGACTATTTGAAGTACTCAATATGCAGGACATGCATGATGACTCATTAGGCAGAGAAAATTATTATTGCCCATTAAAGAATTAGCTTTCACACAAATGGAAAAGTTGATTAGTGCACCTTTGAGTGGCCAACTCCTAAAATTATAAGAATAATGAATGTATGAAATATTAGATTTCACACATAAATATCTGTGAAGAGAAACTAATTGTTTCATACAATAAAAATGATTTATTGTTCATGCAGGATCAAATTATATCAAATCATAAGATAATTTGTGGTAGTATTCATTTATGACAATTTTGTAGCAAAGTTTATACTATTGTTATGGTTTTTCAGAAATTAGTTAAATGGAAAAATTCATAATAATTTTTGTGCATATTAACTAAATGCTAAAATACGTTGGATGTTCATAATGTCCTAGATATGGTTTAAGTATCTACACTTATAAAATATATTTATATTGTAGAGATATAAAATAGATTTATATAAGCAGAAAGAGGATCAAATATGCTGATTAAATTTTCCTACATAGTAGCTAATATAACATCCAAAACTGTAGAACAGTTTTATGGACTAAAGTCAGTAAACCACAAGTGTTTTACTCAGCGTATATCAGACCTTCATCCTTGAAAAATTAGTCATAATTATTATTTTTTTCTATATGACGTTTTTATTGGAATTTTTGCAGTGAGATTTTTATGTATATTCTTCCCATGTAATATCACAGTCGTTTCAATTCTCACTTAGAGAAATACTAAATTCACTGGTTTCCAAACAAATACATGCATCATGCTTATTATTTGGAACAAATTTATTTTGCTTCATATGTATAATTTTAGCCTTGAACTGCTCTCTTTTGACGTGAATATAAGAATGAAACTTTTCTTATTCAAAAAGGTGGCTGCTTATGACTCTGACAACTATTCAAAATACTGTGGCATAAAACTGGATGATATTAACACTTCATCAACTTGTAAACAGTGTTTTTCCTTCATTTGACAGAATATACTACAACAAGAAAGTAAGGAAAATATTCTGTATAGAGTATATTTTAAACAGATGTTCAAAATATAAATCTTATCAGAGAGTTCTCATTTTTAAGGCAAATATGCTATTAAAGTTTTTTTTTTTAATTAAACACTGGTGATTAAGTCTTGGAGAACATGGTGACAGGCGACCCATGCTTTCTGAGAATGGGAAGATTTGTACAGATTTCTGAGATGGAATTATAATTCCTTTCTCTGAGATTTAAATGATGTAAACAGACCAAATTACTTTGATAGTCTCAAAAGAATATCTATGAAACAAAGCTAGTTATAGTCTAAGATGATCACAGCCAAAACAGAAAATAAACCAAAATAGTCAATGATGAAAATCTTAACAAACTTGAGTTTATCTCCATTTAACACAGGATTTTTTATCATAGGTAAAATTGGAGAAAGCAAATTACAGGAACATTTTTATATATGAAATACATATAATATAGTAAATTAAGTCCAAATTGTAAGAATTATTTAGTTCAACTTGAGGTTATCAGGTTTAAGAATGTGCCTCAGTTTGCCAGGCTGCTAAGACAAATACTGCAAAATGGATTGATTTAAACAACAAAAATGTATTGCTTTACAGTTTATGATGCTAAAAGAAGTGAAAAATCAAGATATTAGAAAGGCTTGCATTCACCCAGAGTTTAAAATGCTATGATGCTGGCTGCTGGAGGCCCTTGGTGTTCCTTAACTTGTGTTTCTGCAATCACATGGAGATGTCTCTCTCCTAGTGTCTGTTCCTTCAGTCTCTGCTGACTTCAGACCTCTGCCTGTGTGGCCTCCTCCAACTCTGACTTTCTGTTTCTTCTCTTTATAAGGCCTTTAGTAATATGGGTTAAACACCACCTTGACAGCCTACTTAAAGACAGAAAATAGTTGGAAACCCATAACTGATAAGGGTTTAATATCCATAATAGAGATCCCACAACTCAATGATAAAAAAGCAAACAACTCAATTACAAAATGGGCAAAAGACTCGAAAAATCATTTTTCCAAAGAGAAAATGTAAATGTCTAAAAAGTACATGGAAAGATGCTCAATATCACTAGTTATCAGGGAAATACAAATCAAAACCACAGTGATATCACTTCATATCTAGTAGATTGACTGCAATTAAGAAAATAGAAAACTACAAGGGTTGAAGAAGATATGGAGAAATAGGAGTACACATTCACTGCCTGTGGGGATGGAAAATGGTGCAGCTGCTGTGGAGGATTGTCTGACAGATTCTCAGGAAACTAAGTATAGAACTTCCATGTAATCTAGCAACCCCAATACTAGGTATATACCCAGAGGAACTGAAGGCAGGGATGTGAACAGATTTTTGCACACCAATATTCTTTTTGACATTATTCACAATTGCCAAAAATGGTTGATTATCCAAATGTCCATCAATCAATGAATGGACAAACAAAATGTGGTATATACATATGATGGACTGTTATTCATCTGTGAGAAGGAAAGAAGTTTTGATGCATGTAACAAAATGGAAGAAACTTGAGGACATTAGTTGAGTGAAATATGCCAGAAACAAAAGTGCAAATATTGTGTGATCTCACTAAATATGAACTTATTACAATAAGCAAATTCATAGAGTCAAATCTAGACTATAGTTTACCAGGAGATAGACTGAGAGTAGAAAATGGGAACTGATGTTAAAAATTCATGCAGAATTTTTAATTAGGTTGATTTGTAAATGTTTGGAAATGGATAGAGGTGATGGTAGCGTATTTTTGTGAATACAATTAACAGTACTGTATTATATGTGTGATTATGTTTGAAAGGGGAATTTTAGGGTTGGGTATGTCACTAGAAGGAAAGCTGGAGGACAAAACATGGGATTGAATAACACAGTGAATCCCATTGTGGGCAATGACTATGGCTAATACTGCAAATACAAGAAAGCTCTTTCATGAACTAGGACAACTTTATGCCATCTTTACAAGGTATACATGGCAGGGTCATATATGGGAAAAACAAATTGCATGAAACAATACTCTATAATCAACAGTAATATTTTAATATTCTTTCATCAATTGTAACAAAGGTACCACACCAATATGAAGGGTCAATAACAGGGATTATAAGGAATCTGAGTTCTTTCTTTATGGAGTAATGAAAATGTTCTAAAATTGATTCTCACGATGAATAAATATCTCTGTGATTATGCTGCTAACCATTGATTGTCCTTCTTGAATGCATTGTAGGTGATGTGCTTAAAAACCCACCCTGAATCATTTAGCCACACTTTAACTAATAATAACGTCTTCAAAATATCCTGTTTACAATAGTCCACATGCAAATAATCTGTTAAGAACATGTGTAAATTGGGGTACATAATTCAACTTCCAACAGAGTACAAGGAAACATGTACACTGCTCTTATTTTTTGTTCTTGAGTTGCCTTTAGTCATTTTAACCTGCTCTCTTTCCCTCATTGTTTTTGTTTGTATGGTTATTATATAACTGAAACTCTTTACCATTCTATATTAAAAGTAAAGGTAAAAATATATTTGTGAAAGGAAAAAAAGGAAGAAGGAGTAACAAAATGGAAAATGTAATATTTCTTCATTTCAATATTTTATTTCATTCATATTTGAATCTACATTTTTTTCTCTTCAGCTTTATGCTTGAGAAAGTATCAGTTTTTGGATAAATTGTTCAAATTAAATGTCTTAAAATGGCAATTATCAAATGTCTCCTCAATGCACAAGAGGAAAACTAAACCAAAAGAAAAATGTTGGCCTCCCTTTAAGCTCCCCTTAAAAGTGAATTGTTATATGCAAATTGAAGAGTTGGAGCAAATCCCACTAAAAATTATTATGCTACCCATATAAATTTCTGTTTCAATTTGATACTCAAGAGAGTGCACACGTATGTGTGTGTGTGTGTGTGCGCCTGTGTGTGCCAATCCTTACATATCACATTCACTATCTTGCCTAATGAGGTAGGGGCAAGGTTTTTTTCACAAAACTTTGTAATGATTCAGGAGAAGAGCATTTTTCACTTATTTTAAACTTTTTAATGACCAGTTTTCAATGCTTAGCAAAGCAGCTGCTTCTCCCTGCAACTGAGGCTTATGCCAAGTTTAAAATGTTAATGTTATTGAACCATGTGCTCAAGCACTAAGTATCTCCAATTTCCAAAATGAAAGATCCTGGCAACTCTCACTCACTAAATAAACTCAGATATAAACAGACTCGTACACCACAGTGAAAAGAAAAAAAAAAAAAAAAAAAGGAATCCAGCAAGTTCTCTTCATCTATTTTGTGACATCCCTAAATGGCCAACTGTACTAAAGGTCTTTTAAAACTCTAAAATTAGTGCTATATTGACTTTAATGGGTGGCCTAGAAAATTGGTTTTAAAGTGAACAAAATTACATTACTAAACAGGTTGAAAAGAATGGAATAATTATGAAAGTACAATACCAAGAAGAAATGTGATTTTATGAAAGCAAGTAATGGTTTTAAATAATCCAAGTCTCCTAATTTAGAAAATTTTGAGGAAGCCATAAAATATCTTTTCATGTATTAGATAAACACTATAATTTTCACAAAATTCTTTGCATTTCCAGGAGAAAAAAATTCCTGATTCTGTGAAAGTTAACTTATATTTGCTGCATCGTTAAATTTTATTTTTTATATGGTATCAAAGAGTCTTTGCTAATGAACATTACTATAAATTGTAACATATGTAACTACCTGCGCAATAAGGATTAAAAAAAATGTTGCATAGCTTCCAGAAACCTCCCTCATGCTCTGCCTTTAAAAGTCACATCCTCCCCCATACCTAACCCCAAGCAAGTTCTGATAGATTCGTTGTTTTGAAAATGTCAGAAATGGAATCTTTAAAAGCTGTTTCATTTCACTCTGTCTAATGCCTTGGAGGGTCATTCAAGTTGTTGCATGTGTCAGTATTTTATTCTGTTTATTGTTCAGCAGTTTTCTGTTATATGAATGTATCAGAGATTGTTCATTCACTTGGTGAAGAACATTTGAGTTCTTTTCAGTATTTTGTGATTATGAATAGAGTTTCTATAAAGACTTAGATAATAGGTTTTTATCAACATACATTTTCAATTCTCTAGGAAAATGCCAGAAGTGGGATTGGTGCATTCCATGATTAGGAAATAAACAAACAAAGAAACAAAACAACTCACTGGATAATCTCACAAGTAGAATGGAAATGACGATGAAGAATCAGAAAATCAAATAAAAATTGGGAGGGAAATTACTGATATTCAAAGATTCTAGTGAAGTAGTAAATAGAAAAAAATTGAGTTAACATGGCATCTGACACATGGAAAGAGTTCAAAAAAGGTTTGTTTCTTTTGACACAAAACTAATGCATAATATTAACAAAATATTAACAAATATAATGATAACAAAAGCTATTAAATTCAATGTTTACCCCAATTCTGGATGATTTTTAAAAATTAAGATGCATCTAAGGGAGTTTTGAAAATATTATGCAACACATTTAACATTCATTGTGTATATTTTTATTTGGTTTCTGGCAAATAGGCCATTCTTGAGTTTTCTAGAAGCAAAATATAATAAACTATTTTCTATAAGTTTGATATTTAAGAATGTGAATTTTGACTAGTCTAAAAAGACTTTTTACTTAGGATAGCAGCACAATCATTTTATTAGCTAATAATCTTAATCAAACAGAAATTTTTGCCCACTCCCACACTGGAATTTAGTCTAGCGCTAGCATTCCTTCCCATATTCCACATCTTATCCCTTGTTATATGAAGAGGACAGACATTTTCCTAGCTTGTTTTTTAACAATATGCCAACATACAATAATCTGTCAGAAAACCTTTATTGATTTGTGCACTTATTTTACTAATGCAGTATTTCATGATAATTACATTTTAAAATGATATTTTGCCAGCGTTTTGAATAACTGTGAGAAACTTTACAATGAGATTGTTATATCCTGAGGTCAATGGTGCTTCTGAATGAACTGTAAACTTTAACCAATGTGACGCCCTGGGCATAGCATCATTTGAGAAGGATTTCTCAACACTAACATTTGCAAGATAAATTTATGGACTCTGTCTTTACCAGCTTGATTGAACACATTGCATTTTGCTAAGCACAGCATGTCAACTAGCACAGTCAGCATTCATATACATCTGGGAAAACTGCAAGTGTTAGAATTGTTCCCTGGGACCGATGACAAGTGAAGGTTTGTCAGCTGTCGGTTAGACATTTCATTCAACTATCTATTTTACAGGTGATGAATGAAAAGTGTTTCTATTATTCAATGCAGAATTTCATATATTGTTCTTTCGATTCTCGAAGGTTAAAAAAAAAAGAGGAAGCAAGTAAAGGCATAGGAAAGGAGAAATACTGTCTTTTACTCATAATATCTGAAGAGACAAGAAGCTATAAACAAAAAAAGTTGGTTTGAGAAAGCAGCTGGAGGTTGATTGACCCAGAGAAATGCTATATAGCGATGATTCACTTAATAAAAGATCATTAGTTCCTGTCACCCACCAAAAATCAGATGCAGGATATTCCCTAATAATGAATTTGTAAATTGTCTGAAACAATTAGTAATCTCAGCATACTTCTGAAGATTTAAGGGTTCTACTGATAATTCAGTATGGAATTACTTTTACTAAGTTATCCATGGAAGTAAATATATGAATTACTGTCTAAGTGATTAAAACATATACTTGAATTTTCTATTTAATTTTGCTTATTATAAGCTGCACTGAAACCAGCTTTTAAAAAAACTAAGATCAACAATTATCATGATTGGAAATGTGACTAAACATTTTTTTAATATTTTTTTAATTGTTGAAAGGAAATTGGGGCCTGTAGTCAGTCCCCTTGTCTATTCAAGAAATGGGTTAAATATCTTGACAATGGTCAACAGGGACATGATCTTACTTCCGAATTGGACAGATAATTTGTCATAGGTATTTAGCAGTTTGAGGTGGCCACTATGATACCACTGCTTTTCTTCCTGGATATTTATGTGAACTGTCATCATTACTGGGTTTTATTTTCTGTCCTAAGCACCAGTGAATATTCTCACTGCATGCAAAAGGAATGTGATTTAACTTTGGAGTAGCATTCAAAAAGATAGGGAGACTAAGAGATATGGTAGGGTTCAGAGAAAGCACAATGTTCAGTGATGCAAAGAATTTCAAGTTTCAGGTGAGGGTCCAGTCCAGGTTGTATTTGGGTTACAAATGCCTGATGTATCTATTGATTTATAATTAAATAAAATATGCTTTAAACCATGATATTGTTCTTTTAATACAGATAGAAACTACTCCTTTGTTCTGTGTAACTCTTTATACTCTGGAACTACTACAACCATTTTAAAATGGACAAATATATTTATTTCTCCAGTGTGCTCATAAAAGCTGTTGGGAAGGAATTAATTTAGTAATCATGAGACTAGTTGGTTATGGTTGTATTCCCCTTGAATAAAGATGCCACTTAAATCCATCAAAAATATCTACTGCTGAAAGATACATAAAATAAAACAGTTAAAAATTTAGTGAAAAGATCACTGTGCCAAGTTGTCAATATTAAAGTGCAATTCTGCTGAAACCATGATCATAAAATTGCTAGAAAGCCAAGCCAGTTAGTACATTAATGAAGGAAAATCAGAAATCAATACTTGGAGACACAAATTCAAAATCGCAGTTGTGCATGTTTCTGAAGACAACTCAGAGATAAAACGAGGAACTTCAGATCTTATCCAAATAATCTAATGTGATTCCTTAGAATGGGTTCAAAGATTAATACTTGGATTCTTCCTTCCAAAGTTTGCATCTTTTATGGACTTATCTGCCCATCTGAATGTTTTGCCTAATTATTTATTGAAATAAATGAACTGCAGGTTTGGCTCTGGGAACTTGCATTTCACCATGGTTCTTTAGGGACAGTAATATTAGAGGTCTTTTTTCACTGTTACCATGAAGTTATAAACTATTAACAAAATATATTTGCAGACTGCTACAATAAAGCGAACATCAGGCATTATGGATGAGTTGTTTATTTGAGGAAAGGAAGTCACTATAGATATTACAATCCTTTTAGCAATTATTAAATAGTCTTTAAAAAGTAAACTCCACTAGGATCCCAAGATTTCTATCAGATCAAAGCATCCCCTGGAATCCTGGAAGAAGAGTCCTAAAATGAATAGGTCATAGTATAATCATCACCTGTTGTATTAGTTAAGGTTCTCTAGAGAAACAGAATCAACAGGGAGCACTTGCAAATATAAAATTTATGAAAGTGTCTCACGTGACCGTAGGAACGCAGAGTCCAAAATCCACAGGGCAGGCTGCGAAGCCGATGACTCCAATGGATGGCCTGGATGAACTCCACAGGAGAGGCTCACCAGCCAAAGCAGGAATGGAATCTGTCTCCTCTGAGTCCTCCTTAAAAGGCTTCCCATGATTAGATTTAGCATCACTAATTGCAGAAGACACTCCTCTTTGGCTGATTACAAATGGAATCAGCTGTGGATGTAGCTGACATGATCATGACCTAATCCTATTAAATGTCCTCATTGCAACAGACAGGCCAGTGCTTGCCCAATCAGATAAACAGGTACCACAACTTGGCCAAGTTGACACCTGTCCCTAACCATGACAACCTGTGTTAGACTGAATTATGTGCCCCAGGAAACACATGTTCTTAGTGTTCATCTGCATAGTTTTGGGTGTGAACACATTGTAAATAGGACTTCTTGAAGATGTTATTTTTAGTTAAGATGTGGCCCTATCAGATGAAAGTGGGTCTTAATCTAGATTACAGGAAGCTTTATAAAGAGAACCTAAAAGTCATAGAAGCTGAAAAGGAGAGTGCATCAGCTTGAGATGGCTTGTAGAGATACAGGCCAAGGAATTCCAAAGATTACCGGCAGCCAGCCCCAGAAGGCTACTGACCCCAGAAGATAGCATGGTCTTGCCAAAACCTTGATTGGACCTCTGACTTCTGAAACCATGAGCTGATATATGCTTGTTGTTTAAGTCAAACCAGGTTGTAGTATTTGAGATAGTGGCTCATGCAAACTAGCAGATCATCTAAAATGGGACACTTTTGAGAAAGAAAGAGGTTCCATTAATTTGAAAGAGGTTCTTGGTTTAACCAAGAACACGAGGCAAAAGATGAGATGACTACAACAAACAAGGATATCTGTTACCCTATACTTATAGAACCAAAAAAAAAGCATAGTGGCATTTGAGGCCACATCACTGACCTAAATACATAGTGGCAATGAGGATAAGATATGAGTCTTGAAATCTCTAAACATTTTTTTATTCCATGTGACTCATTCTTCATATATTTCTCTCACTCTCCTCTTTCCTTGTCTCCTTCTCTCTGTTGAAATCTTTTAGGATGCATGATCTCTCAGATGCTTCACTGTTGCAGTTAAAGGCTCCCTCACCTACTCTAGAAGAAGACTTTCAGAAACAAAATAGGATGCAAAGTAGAAAGAAGCCTTCTTTCTTGTTTTAGTAGAATGGGTGCTCAAAAGTCACATATACTCCAGGCCAGTATATTATAGTGACAAATTGTATGTGAGCTTGAGGGGGAAAGGTCTCACTAAATAACAAGAACATTTGCCTGGAATACCCCTTAAGGCATATAGATAATAAAAAATGATAAAGTAATATATTTTCCTAAGCAGTACAAGCATTATCATCCTCATTTAATAGATATTGACCATTACGGCTGTATGGAGATTAGTTTAGCACAGAATTCCAGAGATAGTAAATGGTGGAGTCAAGTACCAATTTTTGAAGTCCACTCTCTTAAACACTCTTCTCCACTGCCAGCTTTCTTTCGATACTTTTTGAACATTCATATTGTTCTCAGCACTAAACATTTATTAACAGCTCAACTACTCACAAAACCCTAGGAAATGTGCATTATTATTACCTACATCTTACAGATCAATAATAAGACACATATGTACTATGCATTAGTTATGGGATGAATTCAAGGCAGTTTGATTCCAGAGTCTTGATGACCATAGACTTCTAGGAGATTCATAGGATAGTAAATAAGGTTTCTGAACAAATGAGAACATAAATGTTCTTGACAGTGAAAATTGAATGAAATTAATACAGTCCTTTTCTTAAGGAGAGTATAGTCTACTAAAGAGAACAATTACAGTGAACTTTTGGAAAAAGTGTTAAATGAAAAAAATTTTATTAAAATTTAAATACACATTCTTAAAGGGACCTCTGCTATTCAATGTTGAGTTTAGTAGATGGGAAAAGATATTTGTCAACATGAACCCTCTTTGCCACTTTTTAGTAAATTATTATTATAAGCCTTAAATGTTGTATTACGGTTCTTCAGAGAAACATAATTGACAGTAGATACACACACACACACACATACACACAAACACACACATATGTATATGTGTATATAAAACATATATTTTAGTATATTATATATAGATTAGTAAATATTAAGAGATTTACTATGTGAATTTATTTTTGAGATTGTGGGCATTTTGAATTCCATAGGGTAAACTGAAAATTGAAAACTCTGATGAAAGTGATGTTGAATTTGTAGAAATTGGATGGCTGAAATTGAGGTAGGAATTTTTTCTGACTTCTGAAACCCTCAGTTACAGATTTAAAACCTCCAATTGATTGGATGCAGAGACTCCTGATTACTGAAGACAATCTCCATTTTTTGAATGTAGATGTAAGTAGCTGCTGTGAAAAGTGTTCACATAACAATCAGGCCAGTGCTTGCTTGACAAAACCATAGGATATCAGATTCTAGCCAAGTCAGAACACAAAATTTTCTATCACAAATATTTTTAATTTCCTTCCAAAATTCTTTGATTTAGGAGAAAACTTCAAAGTAGGTGAACAGTTGACACAAGTACTTTGAAAATTCTAAACACTGGTTTAATCATTTATTTTAGTAAAAAAGAAAGATATTGAAAAAATGATTTTTAAAGCAATTTTCATATCATTTAGGTTATTTTTATACTTATTCTCTGTCTTCTCTTAAAAAGTTGATATTTCTATTTACGTAAAAATTTGTTCCATTTACTAAAGTTGCGAATGTATTTCTAATCCTATTGAAATAATGTTTCAGTATCCCCAAGGGCCATTCTTGGTCACTTTGAGGGTATCAATGCTTGTTATAGGAAATTTTACTTGTTAGATTATTCGTTTACTTACAGTTGGTTCATTCAAATGCATATATATGTCACTGCAGCTTCCTTAATAATTAGCCAGTTGACTACAACTTCACTGATCTGGCTCCAATGAATTCAAAAAATTTGGAGATTTCTTTAATATTACATGCATATCTAAATTGCTGGTTTTTCTTTGTCTCAAATTTATAAAATAAATAATTGATCTCTGCAGAATCACAATCAGAAACATGAATTTCCATGACATTTTCAACACAGTGGACATTGTTATATTTGACTTGAAGTTTTGGGGTTAAAACTCATTGAAATGAGTGCTTCTTCCTCCTGAAGCAGTAGCTCGGAAATTAATAATCACTTACAATTTGTATCTATTTGAGAAAGACCTCAGTGAATGATGCAAATACCAGCCATTTCTAAAGTGGTTGTAATGTAAGAGCTCCCATTAATACATCTTACAGGACATCTTGTAAGTAAAAGATTATTGAGCCTGTTAGCTGGCTGTCCCTTCCTAGATAACGTGGCTTTATGTTGGTGTATATTTCATTTATATCTTCAGGTGCATAATCAATCTACCTAGGCAATCTAAAATTTTCTTAGAATCAATGATAAAAAGCTATTATCTATAAAAAGACAGCCAATATTCCAAGTGAGCTAGATCTATTACATCTAATCCTCAAACAACCCTGCTAGTTAGGAAACTAAGGAGCAGAAGGACAAAATGGCCAGCACTGCTAGAGCGGTGCATAGAGCCATAGAGCCATGCAAGGCTCTATGATTTTTAAGCCTATATGTGATATCTTACAGATGCTCATAAAAGGGTAACATAACTTTTCTTATCTCCAGTCTCAAGTGAAGTAATTGGAAAATAGGTTTACTCCACAGAACTGCTTTTCAGATTTTATGAAAACATAAAAATACTAAGATATAGGGCAGGCCACAGTGGCTTAGTGGCAGAGTTCTCACTTGTCATGCCAGAGGACCTGCGTTCCATTTTCAGTGCCTGCCCATGAGAAAAAAAAAACAAAAAACAAAAAACTAAGATATAGAAAATATACACACAGAGAAACACATACACATCCATGAAATAAACCTTTTAGATTTATTTCAGTTTTGGGAAATGTCACATTTTTTCAAAAAAATTTATTCTCTCTTTGAAACAACCTATAAAAACTTATTAAATATTACATCAAATAAAGCTACACCAGTCCTAAAATATGCCTCTATATAAAAAGGAATTAATTACCCAAGCTGCATATTATAAACCTGGAAGGATATTGACCTGTAAATTGTTCTGATGTTGTGATGCCATTATATTGGAATATTAAGCTGTATTCTAATAAACTCATAGTGTTAATAAGATACTTAACTTCCAGCCCTGCCTTTGCCATAACTTATGTGATTAAACAAGATATTTAATTTCCTTGGATCTCAAATTCATCACCTATAACATGAACCAGCTGATTAAATGCTTTGGAGCCCTCTGTGATCTTGAAATATCTCTGATTTTATTAAAATAACTGTTGGTGGATGTCTGGGTTCATTTAGGAAATGTCTGCACATTGAGAAAAAAATGATAAATCCAGTCTTGAAAATATTTCGCTATTTGCTATTATTTGGATTGCACACTCAGTTATGAGTTTCTCTTCACAGATGAGATACCTTAGTCAGGCTTGGATATGGAAATTATCATGACAGGAATTAAAGAAGGATATTGCTAGGAAAGGGATATCTGAATCTGTGAATCCTACTCTGATTACAATTTTCCAAGGGTCATATGCATAAAGAAGATATATCAGGTATCTTTTATTACTAGCATGAGTTTTATTACTAGCATAGCACAATGACAGGAATGGAAAACTCAAACACATTCAAGGGCTAAACAAATAATATAAATTCATGGGGGAAATAGGCACAAGATATCTGGAAGTGGATGGCTGTGGGGGACTAGGGAATATATGTTCCACAAAGATATTACAACACACTTTAACACTTAAAATCTTGTGCCCATTCAAAGAAATGTCTTCAGCCACTTCTTTTTTTTTTTTTTTTTTCCTCTCGGATATTTCTAATTGCAACTCTTTACATGGAATAAATACTAAACATGAGAATTTCTGTATCAAATGGTAGCTTCCAGTTTCATTTTTGCATTTCCAGTTTTAGTCATGGTAAAAATAATCTACTTAATCTATTTTCCTCTAAATCTACTATTAAGTTTGCTAAAGCTGCCAGAATGCAACACACAGGAGATGGATTGCCTTTTAATGAGGGAATTCACTTAGTTACAAATTTACAGTTCCTCAAAGGAAAGGCAGCTAGGTTTCACTGAACTTCTCTGTCAATATGGGAAGGCAGGCCTTCTCTTTTGGCTTCTGGATTCCAATCCTTTCCTTAGGTTGTGTCCTTTTGCATTTCCAAACATCTGTGTCTGAGCAGGCTCTGAAGTAATCGCTTCTGACCTTCCTTTTAAGCCTCGCTCATTGCAGAAGGCACCCCCCTTAGCCAACAGCAGGTGTAATCAGCTATAGATGAAATTCACATACTTATGATTCATGTCCACAGCAAAAGACCAACTGGGCACAATCATCTGGCCAAGTTGACACCTGAACCTATTACAGTGATCGCCTCTTGTCAACTTGGCAACTGCACACATCACTTTAAACCATACATAAAATCTAAAAAGAGAAAAAAAAGATAATTTTTTTGCCTTATAATGCTCATCTGTCCTGCATACAATGCACTAAATCTTTCACACATAAAATACATTCCTTTCATCACAATATCACAAGGACCTTAAATGATTTCAGTAACAATACAAACACAATATCGATGAAAAAAAAAGTACATAATCCCATCAAAGTCAGTTGTAGGCATGATCTGTCCCAAAGCAAACTTCTTTGGCTGTGAATCTATGAACTAAGAGCAAGTTATCTGCTCACAATATACAAAGAGGAACAGTCATAGGATAAATGAACCTATTGAAATAGGGACATTGGTAGGAAAACAGGGTCACCAAACCTAAGCAATTCCAAAAACCTTCAGGGAAAATTCATTCTATTTTATTTTATTTTATGTATTTGAGACTAAGGAAGAATAACAATTTAGATATGCATCTAATATTAAAGAAATCTCCAAATCTCTTGAATTCATTGGAGCCAGATCAGTGAAGTTATAGTCAACTTGTTAATTATTAAGGAAACTACAATGACTTACACATTTGAATGAACAAACTGTAAGTAAACAAATAATCTAACAATAAAATTTCTTATAATTGATTTCAAAGTCAGAGTTATTCATCCTCAGGGCTTTAGGAATTGGCAATCTATCCTCTCTGAGGGCCAATACAGTGGCCCTCTTCTCTTCCAATACTGAGATGAGAGTTGCAACATTGAGGAGACAACTATTTCTTGGTCCTACCCTACTCAAGCATCTGGGTGGTCCAGGATTATCTGCCATCTCCAGGGCAAACAGTCAACCCCTGCAGAATGATGGGGTGGCAACAAGGCGTTCCTTAAAACCCAGAGGAATGTCCTCCATCGTCTCCAAGGCCTGGAGTACCAGAATTCTTCTTGAACATCGAGGCAGAAGTCCTGCCCTCTGTCTCCAGGTTACATCACTCTTTCAACACTCACAGGTGGATCCACTCTCATTGTCTAAGGTTTCTTGGCTTCAGACCTTAGATTCCCTTTTCTGTCTCTGAGGTTATTTTTCCTTCTGTCTGTTCATTTACTGTCCCATGGAACCACCAGTGGTTCCATGTATACAGATCTCACAAATAATTTGTTGATGTGGCATGCAGCATACAGGGATCAAAGCCATCAGACAATAGAATTTATAGTCATCAAAACCATTAGACAATAGGACTTTCCTAAAATTCTTTCTGGGTAAACCCATCTACAATCCTGGTTTGTCCTGTAATGGCTGATTTATTCCATGTTTGGTAAAATCCACACATGGGTAACTATTCTCCGGAGTTTCACTTTTTGGAATCTCAGAATTATCCATACCATCAACCTCTGGTTTCTTTGCACCACAAAATTCAATCCTCAGCCTATCTCTTTTGTGTTGGTTTGAAAAGGTTTATATATCCTAGAAAAGCCATGTTTTAGTTCAAATCAGCCTTGTGGGATCAACAATTTCTTCTAATCCCTATTCAGTACTGTATGCTTGAAACTTTAATTAGATTATCTCCCTGGAGATGTGACTCAATCAAGAGTGGTTGCTAAACTGGATTAAGTGGAGCTGTGTCTCCACCCATTCTAGGTGGATCTTGATTAGTTTATTGGAATCCTATAAAAGAGGAAACTTTTGGAGAAAGGAGGATTCTAGAGAACAGAACGATGCAGCCATGAGAAGCAGATAGTCCACCAGCCAGCAACCTTTGGAGATGAAGAAGAAAAATGCCTCCTGGAGAGCTTCATGAAACAAGAAGCCAGAAGAGAAATCTAGCAGTTGACATCATGTTTGTCACATGCCTTTCCAGATGAGAGAGAAACCCTGAGATTCATTGGCCTTCTTGAACCAAGGTATCTTTCCCTGGATGCCCTAGATTGGACATTTCTATAGACTTGTTTTAATGGGGCCATTTTCTTGGCCTTAGAACTATAAACTAGCAGCTTATTAAATTTCCTTTTTGAAAGCTATTCCATTTCTGGTATATTGTATTCTGGCAGCTGGCAAACTAGAACACCTTTGTTGTCACATTTTAATATAAGCTGCAAGGAGAAACCACGCTTGATCCTCCACATTTAGCTTGGAAATTTCCTCAGACAAGTATCCTGAATCATCACATTCAAATTCTCCCTTCCATCCATCACCAGAATTCACTTTTGCCAAACTTTCTACAATTTTGAAACAGGGATCATCTTCCCAATCTGCAATGTGAGTATCTCTAGAGTCCATATTTCTACCAAAACTCTCTTCAAAATAATCTCAGCTTTCTCTATCAAACTTCTCACAATTCTTCCAGAATTCTATTCTTATCCATTTACAAAGCCATTCCAACATATTTGGTATTTGCAAACATAGCAGCATCCCACTCTTCTGGTACCAAATTCTGTTTTAGTTTGCTAAAGCTACCAGAATTGACTGGCTCTTTTTTTTTTACATGGGCAGGCACTGGGAATCAAGCCTGGGTCTCCGGCATGGCAGCAGGAATTCTGCCACTGAGCCACCATCACACCAGCCTTGAGCCACTGTCGCATTGTCCTCAATCGGCTTTTAATAAGGGGATTTATTTAGTTATAACATTACAATTCTATGGAGGAAAAGCAGCTAGCTTTCATCTGAGATTCTCTCTCACATGGGAAGGCACAGGGTGATGTGTGTTGCCTTCTTTTCTGGCTTCTGGGTTCCAATGGCTTTCCACAGGTTGTGTCCTTTCTGAAACCCCAAACATCTGTGTCTGAATGGCCTCTGAACTCCTCTTTTCTTACTTTTCCTTTGAAGCTTCACTTACTGCAGAAGGCACTCCCCTTAATTGACTGCAGATGTAATCAGCCATAGAGAAAATTCAAATGCTAATGATTTATGTCCACAGCAACAGAATAGCTGGGCACCATCACCTTGTCACGTTGACACTTGAACCTAACTACTACACCTACATATTGGCCCTATAGATCTTCTCAACAAGTTAATTGATAGGGAAAGAGGGAGAAATTTTAAGACAGCAAGAAAGTAAGGGAAAGAACAATATGACCATAAAAACAGAGATAAGGAAACCATCGTCTCCCTGAGTTTTGCATAAAACCTCACTGTATATAAGTCTCTATACTAAATAGCCCACTCTGTTACTCCAAGGTTATAGTGGTTTAACTATGGCAACATTTTTTTTACCATATTCATATCAAAATATATGGACACAAATTTTTCTATCTTCATACCAAGGTATGTGTTCTCTCTCTCAGGCTGTGTATTCTCTGTGACTGCCTTGAGCAATGGAAAAAGTAATGTTGTGCCAGTTTCTGGTTCCAGACCTTAAGAGACTGGCATTTTCCATTTATATCTCTTGGAGTATTTGCTTTGAGTAACCAGTTACTATGCTGTGGAAAGCACAAAAGCCTTGTGGAAAGAAACCATAGCTGCTGGCTGAGATACCAGCTGACAACCTTCACCAACTTTGTGTGTGAGCCATCTTGGAAGTGATTCCTCCAGCTTCATTTGAGCTTCCTCAGCTGATCTACTTGAAGAAAAAAACAAGTCTTCACACTGGACTTTGTATAGAATATAGTTTCCTGGGGTGCATGGGTGGTCCTATGGTAGAATGTCCGCCTTTCATGTGGTAGACCCAGGTTTGATTCCCAGATCATGTATCACCCCCTCCGCAAAAAAAAAAAAAAAAAGAATGCAGCGTCTTGGAAAATCCAGTTTATTCTTTTTTTGAGCCACAAACTTTTTTTTTTGCATAATATAACATATATGCAAAGCAAACAAAGAAAAAGCTCTAGTCTTCAACAAGGAGTTACAGGACAGAGCCCAGAGTTTGTCATGGGCTATCATACCATCATTTCAGATTTTTCCTTCTAGCTGCTCCAAAACATTGCTGAATCGTTATATTGATATTTCTTTTAGTCTCCAGTATCTTAGAAGAGCTAGAAGTGAAAACCTAAAATTGTGGAACTGTAACCCATACCAAACTCTGAAATCTGTTCTACAATTAGTCATTGTGCTGTGTTTTGAAATTTATTGCTTTTTTGTGTATATGTTATTTTTCAAAAAAAAGAGAAAAAAAAAGTCAGTTGTGATGATAAAAAAATAAGCCATGCACTTTTTTTTTTTTTTTTTTTTTTATTTTCATGGTATTTTATTTGTGTATAGCTGCCCCTACTGCCAAGATCTGTGCATGAGTTTCTGGTGAACAGCTGTCATTTGTTTAATTAGATGCAATTTTAGTTATGAGTTTACTCTCTGTTTCATTTTGATCACCTTCAACTCCTGACCTGGTTTGACATACTATACAGAAATGTCAAAAATTCCCCAGAGGGTCTCTAAAACAAGCCATGCACTTTTAATGGGGCAGTTTATAATTCAACATAAGATAATGAGAGCAAAGGTTTTTCGCATACAAGAGTGAATTTCAACTTAGAGAGAACTTCTAGGTTCATTTTGTTCTACTCTACCAGTAGTAGAGGATAAAAGTAGGATGATAGAGAAAGACTGAAAGAGAGAGAGAAGAGAGAGATTGAGAGACACATTCTATATCATAAAATAGTATGCATCCAAAAATGAAATAATTTTTCTTCATTTGTGACTGTCATTGAAAACTCTATTGCTTGGTATCCCAGCCCTGTTTTCTCTACCCAAGGGTTTCCTTGGGCCCATGAGAATGTCCTTCATGCACATTGGAGCTTCTCTTAGGATTGGATTACAGAAGGTGCCAACTGAACTCTTCCTATAAACCAGAGCTAACAGGCTAGACTATATGTCCTTGTCCTCCTGCTACTACACTTTCTGTTTTTCCTCACCTTCTAAATTTAACCATTTGAAAAATTCTGGTATAACTGAGTCCAAAGGAAATGTGCCCTAGGTTATCAGTCTCATCAAACTGAGAAATTGGGTAGCATGTGAAAATCCCTTGGGTCCTGGAGTCGCTCAAATCTGGTTTGAAAATCTTCTTGTGTCATTTATTATGTTTATGATATTTGTCATTTATGTAACCTATCTCCAAATCAGCTTTTTAAAAAATCTATTAAAAATTCACCAGCAACTTTCTGTAGATTAGATCAATTAAAATTATTTGTCAAATAAATATTTCCATGAAAAATGGGGATGCAAATGAAGTAAGTTAATCTATCTTCTATCCGAAACCTGCGTGCCACCTTCCTGCATTTTTCACTTTATTGATTTGTTATCCAAGAGCACCTCGCAACAAACCTGCCTGCAAATTCTCATCTCATGGTCTGTTCTAGGAAAGCTATGTAACAGAGTTACACTTGGAAACAGATTCTAAAATGTGAATTTAGTGCTGATGCTCTACCCTACATATTAGAAATTCATAAGAATATATGATAGCTTTGTCTGTCATAAAGATGTCCTTTCAAAAAACACTTAAAGTTGCCACATAGAACACCATTATTTTTTTAGAGAGAACTTGATTTTAAAACTACTGTTCATGAATATTTCATATCAGTTATTCAGTATTTTAAAAGCAGAATTTAAATGAAGATTTCATTCTTCTTGTATATAAATCGTATTATTATCAGCTTCTGTAATTTATATTATTATCCATTATAAAATAGAATATCAACATAAAAATAAAGCTTTTGAAGGAAATTGAAAGGTTTAGGAGGTGAAAGGGTGAGAAAGAAGGAAGGTAGGCCAGGAAATTTAAAGTGGGAGGAGTTTATTTCTGCGCTCCCGGGCAGAACTCACTGAACCCAAGAGGTAGGAAGGTATTAGGCAATTAGGCAAAGGGAGAAGATGACCAAAAATATAGAAGCGATTGAGATTTCAGCTGATTGTGTTGGAAGCCCTGGAGCTTAGATGGTCCTTCAACATTGTTCCAGATTGAGACATTGAAGCTAAGGCTTTTGGATCAGCCTCACCCTATTGGCCAGCAACAGGTTTCAGGCTTAACTTTGGAAAGGACCATAACCTTGACAATTCCATGTGGTTGAAGGCAATCCTCAGTTTATTGATGCACAAAGGAATGGCCAGCCCTAATATTCCCATTAGTTGAGGAAAAGTGTGCCTTATAGGACCTGGAGAGAGAATCTAGTTAGTTTCACTACAGCCACAATATTCTGGATCCAAACCAATGTAAAATATTTATTAAGGTTAGTAATTTCTTCCAAACCATGTTTAGAAAAAGTATAAACTAATACCTTTGATATAGCTTGTTAGAAAAATATTTAAAATCAAAATGGGAAAAAATGTTTTTTTATACAATTACAGTGTGCTTGAAGTGGCTGACAACGTAATACAACTCCCTGAAAGATTATTTTTTCCCAAAACAAGGGCCCCAGTGATGTACTACACCATAATTAACACTGAAATTCTGGGAACTATTTTATCATTTCCAGGCACTAGAGTTCCAACGCTGGGAAGTGAACACTGTACAGGAGATGATTGATTTCTTATGGATCACAACAGACTGAGGTTCCTTTCATCATGCAAATTAATAAAATTCAAACTATGCAAAATATATATTAGTCATTGAAGATTAACTCATCTACATCTGGGTACAAGATTCTGGGCTTCTTAAGCTATAAAGATCTTCTAATCATCTTCATTTAGAAATAGATATTATGTTCCCACATACTCCTTCATAGTTATAAGAACTTTGTGATTTTTAGATTGAGAAAAATTAAAAGGAAACATGAAAACCTTCTTAAAATATGAACATACTTTAACACACACACACACACACACACACACATATATTTTGATGTTTCAAATACCAGGATGGCTTCTAATGGAAATGACACTAGTATATTTATTGCTTGGGGATAGCATAAGGCAAACATTTAGAAGTGCTGTAATAAAAAATAAAAACACAACCTTTGTCTATTTTGAAAACTGAAAATGAATAAATAATAGAAGATTTTACTTTGTAAAAAGTGCTTCTCAAATGTCTATAGCTAATATTTCTAATGGTCGAGGGAAGGAAACGTATTTTAGCACTATAAGGGTGTAGTAGGTCAAAGGGAACACAAAGCAAAGCATTCCTTTGAAATACTCTGTTTTACTAGTATGTCTAGGGACTGTGCATTCTCCCTTAAACTGAGTTTCGTATAAAACAAATCCTGCCACAGCCATCTTTAAACTTTTCTGATGAAATAACCTTCCAAGGAGATGATCTTTGTGTTTACCCCTGTCAAAATGACAGTTCCCCAAGTTGAGAAGTCAAGTCCCAGAAAAACAATAGGAAATGCTTAGAAGTTAGTAAAAAAAGTAAAATTTTAAGATTAAAAGGTACTCATCTATTGAATAATGGTTAAGTTATTTTATATAACAAATGCATTCACCAGAATAGCTAATATGTGACCTTTAATTTCGTATAATACCATTCTTCCCTTAACTCATTTCAATGAAAATGTTATCCTTGCATGTTGTTAATGTGCATAATGCAAACACAATCATCTTCTCTTTGTGTGACATGAACTAAGACCTCACTGAAGAATATATACCTATATGTATATATGGCAGGCTGTACCCCCAAAAACATGTTTTCAGTCTTAATTTGTATCTCTGTGTGTGAAAATCTGTTATCAACAGGAACTTTTTAAGATGTTATTTTTTGTTAAACTGTAATCAATTTAACACAGTGGGCCTTAATCCGGATTACTGTAGGCCTTACAAATAGAAAGCCACCCAAGAAGCCAGAAGCAGAAATCAGGAGAGCAGAGGAAAGGAGACGACATCACCACATGATGCGAGGCAGAGAACAGGCCAAGGACCTCTCATGAACGTGGTAAACCAGCACCAGAACATTGATAGTCTTCAGGGAGAAAGCAAACCTTGCCATCGTCTTGATTTTATACTTCTAACTTCTGAAACCATGGACCAATAAATTATTATTGATTAAGCCAGTCCATTGTGTTGGATTCATCATAATAGGCTTGCAAACTAATACACTAAGCACACTTATATCTATATCTATACTTGAAATTATCTCAATAGCTCTGTATTAGTGTTTTAATGTCCTAGGCCACTTAGGAAAATATCATGCAAGGGTTGGCTTAAACAATGGGGATTTATTCGCTTATGGTTTTGAGACCAGGCAAATGTTGAAGTCATGGCATCATCAAGCCAATGCTTATTCCCTGAAGAATGTGGAATTCAGAGACTGGCTGCAGCTGATTCTTGATTCCTTTAGTCACATAGTAAGGCACATGGTAGCATCTGCTGGTGTCTTCCTTCTCTTCCAGGTACCATTTCATTTTCCTGCTCCCTGTGTCACTCTCTCTCTTTGAATTTCGTTTTGCTCATAAGGGCTCCAGTAATAGAATTAAGACCCTTCCTGATTGTGGTGGGTCATAACTCATCTGAAGCAACCTCATCAAAAAGCCCTACTTACAGTTTGCACCCACAAGAATTTGTTCTAGGGTGCATACAATTTCAAGTACCAGAATTAGTAAACTTATGATACAGTGATGTTAATAACAATAACTCAATTAGAGCTAAATTTACCTTTTCTGAGGTCAGAAAATAGAATCATGTTAAATTCAGGCCAGGATATATAGTAATAAATGGTTGCCTGATTCCAATGATAAATGGTAACTTTAAGTATAAGCATGTTAAGCAAGTACATACCAGGGCAGTTTATTATTATTATTTTTTGTCTACAATTTATACCCCTGACTACCATACATGTCAAAGGGTTTTAATATTCTAATTCAGGAAATGATACAGAACATTATCATTGAACATTGAAGCAATTTTTTAGATATCTAACCTAAAAGAAAGTAATATTGTCTCAACCCATTCGTATTTCAAGTGTGATTTGATCGATTCCTGTGATTAATTATTATTATTGCTATTATTATTTCTATTATTATTTTCCACTATGTTCAATATTATTTTCTTAGAACATCCATATGGCTTAGAGTCTTTCTAAATTTGGTATGTGTAAATTCTGGATATTGCTTATCTCATCTAAACTTAATAATTGTTTGTCAACAGAAAAACCTATGTGTCAACCCAGTTAAGACTAACTTTTTGATTTGGGTTTTCAGGAATTAACTTTTAAACTTGCAAAAACTAGTATTTAGCTATTCTCTTAAATAATCATAAAATAAACTAAGGTCTAAAGAAATTTGTAATGTATCAATCTGGATTAATGTACATGTTCTAAATAGTTTCATGCAAAAAATTTTATTCTTTTGTACATTATCATGTATTTTTAAATTTTCTTACACATTATCTTTATTATTGAAACTGCAATTTCCCCAATATTTTTACATCACTATAATACTTAAAGGATTCTCATTGTTAAAAAAGGTGAATATAACATAAATCAAAGTATAAAGGAGATTGTAGGAAACAATATTTCTTAGTGCTTAGCAATGTGTCTAGCAAAGAGTAATCAAATTGTAGTAGCTGTCTTTATTTCTGGACAATTTTAACTTTGTCTTGGTTTTTTTCTCCTATAAGAAAAGGGGTTAATCACATTATGGACCTCACAGCATTATTGTGAGACATAAAAGAATCATTATAGGTAAAGTTTTCAGAATGGCAAAACTGTATCTAACAGAAAGTAAATACTACTTGAGTGTTTGCTTTTTTATTATTATAAATTTTCTTTATCACCTTTCATTAAAATTGATTATTTAATATCTGATCCTCCTCCTATGTCCCAGTTTGCTTGATTTCTGTTCATTTTACTTGCCAGGTATGGGTATTAATCGTTCCATGATTTTTCTTCAGGAAATCCAAATCCTCAAGCCCAGGTGGGTTTAAGGTCATACCACAGCCCCTGACTCTGTAAACGGCATATGCTTCTGGCCTGGATCAAGAGAGTGACTTCCAGGAATCTTGCTGAAATATTTTGGAAAGATGTGCTCTTTTGCTCTGCTTCTAAATTTGTGATCTTGTTTCCTCTCATTGCAGACTTGCTGAAACCTGTTTCAACGCAGAGCAAAGCTGAAAGATACAGTAGCAGATTCCTGATGACACTGTCTGAATTCCTGAAGTCAGGTGAACTCTTGGGACTTTTCAGTATATGAGCCAATAAATTTCATTATTTTGATTCACCCCCAGGTGAGTACATTTCATTTCTTTAAATGGCTAAGTAATAAATATTTTAGGGTCTCTGGCCATGTAGTTTCAGTTGCAGCTATTCAATTCTGCCTATGGATATTGCTATGCTGCAATTAGACTTGACTTGCAAAAACAGACAGCAGGGTAAATTTGGCCCTTGAACCAAAGTTTGTCGATTCCCAACTTTCGTCAATCGAAGTTGAATTTCTTTAGTTTCAAACAAAAGGCCTCCTAACAAATACCCCCATACCACAGCAATGGATTTTCAGAGATTTAGGCCAGATACCTATGTATCATTATTTATACCTGTTCCCTCATCGTTCTCAACAACACACTAGTAAAGAGCACAGAATGTGTCTTTCTCACATGCTTTCTAATACATTTACTATTTCCAAACTATGTCCTGCTTGGACGTCGACAAAATCTTTTTAACGGTTTTCTCTGAGTCCTGGATTGACATTTCCAATCAAACTGCAGATCCTATGATATTTCTACGATGCATATATTGACATGTCAACCTCAGTTGAAATATCTTCTTATTGCTCACTGTCCAGAAGTATTCCCTCACCAATCTTTCTCTTCTCCTCCCTTACTCTTATATAATCTCAGGCTTCTGATTAAATATTACTTTATCTGGGTGACCTTCTATGACTTCTTGTCTTGGTTAGGCCATCCTGTCATATAAAACACATTATTTGATTTATAAGTTTTACTGTTCTGGTTGCTTGAACATAAATTCTGGGAGAGCCAGAGCAATTTCTTTATTCATTGCTGTGCTCAATTGTCTATACAGTTGCCTGATGTATAGTGAATTTTCAACATATATATATTTTTCTTTTTGTATGCTGTATGGCAGGGTCACATTTCATTCTTTTTCTATGTGAGTATCCTGCTATTGCAGCACCATTTGTTGAATTTTTGTTTGGTTGATTTTTTGTTTATTTGCTTTTTGGGGAAGTGCGTGGGCTGGGAATTGAACCTGGGGCTCCTGCCTGGCAGGTGAAAATTCTACCACTGAACCACCCTCATACCCCCTCAATATATATTTTGAACAGAAGAATACATTACTTATCAGGGAAAGAAAAGTGTTTTCTCTGAACAGGCAGAATAAAAACAAACTTCAACAGTATAGTTTCTGTATTTATTAAAATACTAAGGTCTATAAATACCTATTTGCTATTGTATGATAATCTTTCAATTTTTTGCAGGGCCAACATCATCACAATTTTGTTAGAATTATACAAGAAGAGTGATTTTCAAAAATTTCTTTTAAACATCTTCATTTCCAATTGCTTTTCTCTTTCCCTAGACTTCCAAAACTCACTCCTCAATGTCCTATTTAAATCCAGATCTCATTAATCTTTCTAATTTAGGCCCCGTAGGTCTATTCTGCTATTCATGGTACTTACTTTCTGTACCACACATTTGTATACTTCTTATTGTGTGTACATTTAAATGATTAAAATTCCTTCCTGCATGCATTCCTTTGATTGCCCATGCACAATGAATGTTCCTAAAGTGAGGAACATATTTTAAATATTTTTTGAAATTACCAAGTTCAAAACAGGGAAATGCACATTGAACACATTCACTAAATGAGTATAAAGCAAAGGAAACACACACAAAAAAGGATGATCATAAAATTGCATCTGGAAGGAACACCATGCCCAGAAAATCATCAAATGACTGCACATACAGTTTTGGCTTTTTTTTTTTTTTTTTTAACTAGCATTTTGGTGAGAGAAGCAAGTGTATTACACCATGAGGCATAGCAGATGGTAAGTTTACACTCCACATCACTCACTTGGTTTCCTGGTATGGAGAAACCCATATGATCGTAAAGAAATTTAAAAAAATTTTTTTAAATTTCTTTATTTGTTTTTAAAGTGATTTAATGATATGAATTGCACAGGTGATGTTCAGGTATATTCTGTGTTATGGGATTGTTAAAGTATTGAACTAGGTTAAAGAGCAATGACATAAAAAGATTATTGAAGACGTAGGGGAAATATGTATAGAAATATGATTGACCAAATGTTCAATATAAACCAAAGAAATGCTATGTCATTTTCAAATCCTTTTTAAAATTATGTGATCTAAAATGATCAAAACTGACTACTGAAGAAATCAATATTAAATTACTAATGAAGATAGAAAATAATAAATTAAAATTAGAAGTTTATCAGAGAATAACTTCTAATAAAATCTTTGGTCTCAGAATTTATATTTCAAAGAAAAAAAGAAAGGACACATAATTGGCTTAATATATGAGTAATACAAAGCAAAGGAAAACGTGAAAATTAGAAATCAGCAATTATTTTTGTGAAACTAGCATGAACTTTAAAAATGTGTGTACCTGGGTATGCACACAAGACGACATGCATTCACAACACACACACACAGACCTATCCACGAGACTAAAACTGCTTAAAAACATGAATGCAGAAAACCTAGTAACATAAATAGAGCAGAAAATAAAATCAGCAAGTGACTTTCTCAGAAAAGCTGTTCACTATCAGAAAAGCATCTGCATCGTGTAAGAGGTCCATTAAGGAAAATAAATAATGGTGTGAGGGCATAAAAGCAAATAGTTTAATCACTGGGCATCATTAAGTATTCACACATTAAAGCTTTTTTTTTTTCACACATTAAATCTTAACCATGGAATTAAATAATATAAATGAACTGGTTTGATGAGCCAATTTTAACAAAGGCTGAATGATACTTAGTTTTTCTATTCTATCACATTTCCCTTTGAATTAACGTGGTCATCACAGATCTACATATCATATGCTAAGTGAACATTGTAAGCAGACAGAAGACTTCTATATTTAGTAAAACATTCTGTTATTTTAAAGTTTTTATTCACAATTCCCTCTGTCTACATTTAACACATATTTAATTTTTGACATTTTATAAAACTGCTGAAATCATATAATTATTTTACTTTAAACTCTTAATATGTTGAAATGTATTTGTAGGTCTCTTGATATTGAACTATCCTTGAGTTTATGAAATAAACATTTTTTTTCATTGAGCAACAGCATTTAATTTTTTTATTTTTTATTTTTTATGTGAATAAATTAATACATTTTTATTGAATTTTAGTCATTAGAAAGGATAATGAAATGTAAGATAAATGCTTTCTATACAACATCCGATAATATCATTTTTCTGTGTTATACTATTTTCACTTCTTTATAAAAAGTATAGACATTCATTTAAATTTTTACGAAGTCAAAACCATTTTTTATTTTGACCTATATTCAGGGTTAAATAAGGGCATGATGGTAGCAAAAATTACAACATACCTTCCACTTACTGTTGATATTTTACTGTTTATGTTGGCATTCTTTTTCTCCATAGAATAAGTTAAAATATGGTGTCCCTTCATCCTTATGTACTTCAGTGTTTATTTCCTAAAAAAAGGAAGGACAATTCTCATACTTCTTAACAACCCATGTGTCTAAAAAGAAAACACAGGAAATGAAATGGAATGATGATGATGTATCAAAACTTGTGGTATGTAAATGCAGCATACTTATGCTTAAAAGAAGAAAGATATAAAATCAATAATCTAAACTTTTGTGGGAAGCTACAAAACAGCATCACCTTAGAATGAAGTAAGAAGAAACATGGCAATAAAAGAGATGAAAGTAGAAATTAAAGACAGAGAAGAACTGAAAAAAGCAACAAAGTAAAAGTTGGTTCTTGGAAAACAATATATTTGTTAAACACTTAGCAAGACTAATTATAAAAAAAATCAGAAAAAAACAATATTAGGAATTTAAAAGTGATATTGCTACATACCATGCTACGGTAGTTAGATTCACTTGTCAACATGGCCAGGTGAAGGTGCCTAGTTCTGTTGCTGTGGACATGAGTCAATGGCTGTGAAGCTCATCTGTCACTGATTATATCTGCAGTCGGCTAGGAGGCGTGCCTGCTGTCATGAATGACGTTTGACTTAATTGGCTGGTGCTTAAATGAGAGAGTGCAACATAGCACAGCCCAAGCAGCTCAGCATTCCTCATCTCAGCACTCACAGCTCAGCCCAGGCCTTTGGAGATGCAGAAAGGAATCACTCTGGAGAAAGTTGTTGGAACCCAGAGGCCTGGAGAGAAGGCCAGCAGAGATTGTCCTGTGCCTTCCCACATAAGAAAAAACCTCAGTTGAAAGTTAGCTGCCTTTCCTCTGAAGAACTATATATTAGCTAAATAAATCCCCTTTTATTGAAAACCAATCCGTCTGTGGTATGCTGTGTTCTGGCAGCTAGCAAACTAGAACACATGCCAAAGTACATTGTTTATTTTCTAAATAGCTCAGGGTTTCATAGATACCTTATTTCATTGACTTCTAACAACACTGTGATCAGGGAACATACTTTCTATGTTTTTAATATTTCCAAATACACTGAAATTTTATTTATGACCCATCATATGCTCTATTTTGGTGATTGTTCACAAGTACTTGAAAAGATGTTCATTTTGTAGCTGCTTGATTACAAATTTTGAAGGTTTTTTTTTTCCAATTCTGATATATATTTACTGATATTTTCAGGTTCTTATTCTACAAAGCAGTGACAGAAGGGTGTTAAAATCTCTTTTGAGTGTCGATTTGTCTGGGTCACTCTCTATGTCAATTTGGCTTCACGTAATTTGAAGTTCTAGTATTAAATGCTTAGACATTTAAAATTGTGTGTCTTTTGAATGAATTGAGTTTTTAAATCATTATGAAAGTTTCACTTTGTTCTTTGTGATACTCCTTCCTCTGAAATTTTCCTTGTCTGATAGTCATATCAAATTTATTATGCTTAATTTTTGAATGCATTTGTCACCGTTCTGATGCTTTCTACCCTTCTGTGTCTTCATAGTTAAAGTATATTTCTTTTAAATAGCATTTGGTGAGATTTTTCCTTTAGATACATTCTTCAATCACTCCATTTTGACTGAAGTACTTGACAAATTACCTTTATTGTAATTATTGATAAATTTAGTTTTAAATATCCCACGTTGGTTTATATTATATGCTTTTAATGTTTCCTTTTGTTTCTCCTTCCTGCCTTTGTGTCTGGGGGTGGGGGCAGGTGTACCAGTGTTTTGTGCATGATCTATTTTATAACCTTGGGAATTCTACTTCCATCCAGGTGGGGTAGTAGGGACTGGATTTACATTCCTGCATTGAGCAACTCACAAATCAATATAAAATTTCCAAGTCAACGGCTTTTCACATATTGAGCATCAGGCAGTATAACACAATGGTCACTGAACGAGGGAAAGCCCCTGCCTTTCTGGCAAGGCATAATTTTGTTGAACATTTAGAAATAAATTGGATTGATAAAAATATATTCACACAAGCAAACAAATAACTGTAACATGTGGCAGTGATATTAAAGTTTTTATACACACGAAAAATATTAAAATGAGTTAATTGGTGGAAAATTACTTAAAATCCATATTATAGGTCACAGATGGTTAAAATCTATTCACTGTGAAGACCTCTTTTATTCATTTAGCAAACATTGACTTATACTGCTCTATTTGTCAGGAGATACATACTACATACTAGGAGATATACTAGATGCTAGAGGAAGCATATTTTATAAAATTCTCCCTCCCATCAAAGACATCCTATATATATCAAAAATGCATTAATTAGAAATATGTTAAGACATTACTAGGTAAATGAGCAGTGAACTACAAATAATTAAATTGAATTGTACAGAATATTGTCAAGTAGCTGATAATCAAAAGGCGGACAGAGAGACATACATTTGACATTTTGACCCAGGAAACACAAATATTTATAGAACTGAAATCTGTGTTTTTCAAAACTTTATTGTATGTGACACATGTTGATATTTTTTTAAGTTTTAAAATGCTGACTTTGGTCCAATAACTTGTTTCAGTGTCCACTATTAGGATGTAACCCAAAATATTACAGGTATTGAAGTACCTCAAAGAACTTTTCTCAAACTCAAGTATCATGATTCTTTGATCTATTAAGGTATAATGCACACATCTGCTCTGATGCAAGAAAACATTACTTATGAAATACACATGTAGTACTTGCATACTGATGATCATAGCAGCATTATCCACTATAGCCAAAAGGTAAAAGCAACCCAAATGTCCATCATGGATGAAAGGATAAATAAAATGTGGTATGACCATACATCGGTGTATTATTCAGTCATAAAAAGGAAGGAAATTGGGATACATGTGAGAACAAATATTGTATGATTCCACTTACATGAATATCTAGAATATGCAAAGTCATAGAGACAGAAAGCAGAGCAGAGCTTATTGGGGAGGAGGGGAGTTATTTCTTAATGTATGCAATTTATATCAGAGTGATGAAAAATCTTTTTACGTCGTATATATGGCATAAAATATATAAAGCCGTGTATATGTAATGATAATTAAAAAAAAAGAAATATGCACTTAAAAAATGTTAGCTTCTGCTGCTAACATGGGTTTCTGTTGCTAAACCACCCTAAAACTCAGTGACATAAGTCAACAACCATTTTATTTAGC
This sequence comes from Tamandua tetradactyla, assembly GCF_023851605.1. NCBI lineage: Eukaryota > Metazoa > Chordata > Mammalia > Pilosa > Myrmecophagidae > Tamandua > Tamandua tetradactyla. The sequence continues at coordinate 60,679,819 of NC_135345.1, forward strand.
TCTAAGTCGGTGAATCAGTGGAATGGTTCTAATCTGGGTTAGTCTGGGAAATCCCTGCATGGGGACCACAGCCCACAACAAGCACTGGCTCTTCCATGCTCAGTGGGCTCATCCAGCTTGTTAGCCCTGCAAACACTCAGTCCAGCTCTGATGATGAAGAGTAGCAGATAAAACGTGATGAAGAAATGGAAAATGAAGTTTTCAGAGTATGAGATAAGTCAGTGGACGAGGATGTGAATTTATTTCTCTAAAAATGTAATGCTCCTGACATATTTATGGGAGTATTAGCCAAATCCAAATGTCCTCACTTGAGAGAAATCTGCATGGGAATTTTAGGCAAAATGGCCCGTTTCCAGGACATGTGTGTCTATAAGCAGTGATAAAATTCTTGGACAGTTATTATTGCACTGCTTATATGATTCAGACTCTCCTACTCTGCTGGAAAGAAGTAGGTTGCTGCTAACTTGTTTCTCCCAGTCAGAAGTGTCCAGTGTCCAGGTTGAAAGCGTTAGAGAACATCCACCTACCTATGATAGCATCTGATTCATCATGTCAAGTTGAACAAATGTTGACCTGCTGGTGAAAGTGGGTGAAGTTGAAGACAAGCTCTTTGATTTGGATGAGAAGCTAATGTCGAAATGGGTTAGAAATGGGGCGGCTTAGCTTGTGGACTTGCCCCGAGAAGATTTTGAAGAATGACCAGTGTTTAGGTTTGTGCCCTGTGTGCCTGAAGCTGCCAAACAAATACATTCAGAAAATCCAGAAAGGCTGGGTATTTGTATTCATGTATTACAGCTACTTACCACAGTGGATGATGGAATTCATGCAATTGTATTTCTGGACACTTAGAATTTACTTTTTGACCTGGTCTGCCATGAATTCTGCCGGTCTAATAATCTACCCACCACACTTGAAGAACAGAAAACACTGCTAGCCTCTGTTTTAACAGTGTCATCTACGTCTCACAGATGGAACAGAAATATCCAAAGGTAGACAACGATCTTCATCTTATTGCCAGCCTAATTCTGGTCTTAAAAAATATGTAACATTGTCAGAAGAAAACACGGTAGACTCTAATACAGAAGAAATTATAAACTTTAAAATTTCTGACCTAATTGAAAATGATTTCCAGGTGAAAATCTTAAAGAATATTTCATGTGAATTTGCTTCTAATGTTTGTCAGGCACTAACAAACGAGACCATGGCTCAGGGACTAAGGGAGGGACATTTAAACAGACAGAAGTGTTCGTGTATATTTCAAAACCTTTTGCCTTTATATAGTCCTGTGGTGGAAGATTTTCTTAAGATCCTATATGAAGTTCCTAAGAGACTTGCTGAAGACTTGGAGAAACGTTTACCAAATTTGAAAGTTCAGACTTGAAAACTGAACTGGAAAAAAAAATGAGATTTCATCTGCTAAAGAAATAAACTTCATTTTCCTCACTGACAGTTGAAATTGACATATAGGACACATTAGATAAAGCCTATAGTAGACAATAATTGTCTGCTTTTACATTCATACTCTTCTTCTTTCCTAGCCTTATCTCACTTATTTGGCATTTGAATCTGGAATTTCAAATTGCTCACTTTTCCATAGAAGCATAAAGCGCCACATCACCACTATTTTTTTTGTATGTTGTGTGTGATTTATCATCCTTAGGTGAAGAAAACAAAAATGCAAGCTTGGCATTGAGATTCTTATTAGGATATTTGAAGTGTTGGTGAGGATTACTGCCTAACTCTTAATTCTGATTTTTATGTGAGAACTTTTTGGATTTGTATTTGTTATAAGTACAGTGGGCTGCACTAACAGGAAACTCTACTGTAGAAGCTACAGCTGATGGCTTTCATGTCTCTTAAGCAATGAGAAGTCCAGAGGTGGGCAGTCCAGACCTAATAACGTGTCTCAGGGACCCTGTCTGCTTTCTCCTTTCCATGTGGTCTGCCACGTAGATCTTTGTGCTCATGCTTATTATCTTGTGGTGAAGGGAACTGTACCTTATCTGAACCTTTCATCCATGTTCTGAGAGGAAAATAGAGAAAGAGGCAAAGGGGCTTTCTCTTAGCAAATATTTACTTTCTTATTGGGGCAGGATAGTCCTCCCTGTCCAAATCCATTTTTCATTTCTATTCCTAGTTGCAAGTATTTGAATTCAAGTATTTTCTTCTTTCTAACCTTTATAAGAGAGAAAAGAAAAGAGCGTAAGAAGATGTGAATGGCTTTTGGTGTTTACCATAATATGTGAGCATATTTTAGCCATTTTGTGAGTGCAATTTGTGTTGATTTGACACCAGATTGTAATAGCTAAGAAGCATTATTGCCATTAATTTGGCTTTATGTTTTTTTTCCAATATTGTACATATGATGATACAAATGCTAGTATTTTGATCAAAGTTCAGTAATAAAGTTTTCTATTTCAGATCATTCCAGTGGTTGAATTATAGGAAATTATTTGCTTGTGTGAATGCAGAATTTTTGAATTAAAAGACTCAGGAATTTAATAACTTCTGTTTTCAAATTCTGCTATACATAATTTTTTCCTTTCATACTTTATCACTCTATAGTACTTACTAAATGAAACATATTCAGAGAATTAGCCAGGTACACTTACATCCAGTTTACATGATTACAGTAACTAAAATCGGAACTTTTAATATGATTTTAAGAAAATGCCAAGTATGAACAGCAGAGCCAGCTTTTTAAACAGCCCCATCCGAATTTATTTCAGGACGTTTTTGGCTTTGTAGTATTGGTGTGGCTTCACGCACTTTTTTCCTTGAGTGACTTTTGCTGATAAGGCATAGGGATACTATGATTGGTAAGAACAGACAGTTTCAAGTTCAAAGGTAAGCTTATCATTGAAATAACAATATTGGAGAGAATTGAAATATAAAGTTTAAATTGTACAGTTGAAATTCTAATTGCTAAGTTTACTTCAGGTATATTTTCATGTCTTTGGCACTGACCTAATTTATAGGGTGAATATGTGACTGTATTTAACATGAAGTTTCAAAAGACACCACAAAATCATTCTCCTACTTGCTGACTGATGCGTAAAATTCCTCTCTTGTTATTGCTTTAAGTTTAAGGTTGTTAAGATGCAAATAATCCTATAAGAATAAAAGTTCCCAGTCATGTTTACCTCAGTGCATGTGAATTTCACTTTTTTTTTTTTCTGAGAGCACAAAAATTTGGGGTTTCTCTGGGAGGGAGTACTATCTCAATGGGTAAGTGACAGAGGGAGAAAAAAGACTCATCATGGGAAGGCTGTGAGCATCCAGGGCACTTGTCTGCATCTCACTGCCTCCAACCTGCCCTGTTACTTTGCTATTTCTTGCTATTGTAATATTATGAGGAGGTACATATTTTCATATTATTTTGATATGTTTACAAACTTCATAAATCTACAATTTACAATAAACATTTTCTTTTAAAAATACATAGAAACAAGTATGCTTTTCTTCCTAAACATACAGCTAAAATTTTGTCATGGGGTAAGTATTCAAACTGTATGGAAAAACAGAAATGATCAATGCATTGACATAATCGTTAGAGAACCAATTCTAACCAAGCATGAATTAATAATAAAAATAATTTGTGTTTGTTCATTCATGTCTGAAAATTTATGCAAAGACATAACTCAAAATTTGGGGTCAAAACACAAATGCTTATTGAAGTACCATTTAAAATATTGAAAAAATGGAAATGATGTAAATAGCCAACAACAAAAGAATAATCAGACTGTAGTACGTGAGTTCTATGAAATCATACAAGTTTTGATAATGTAAATAGAAAGATTATAGGCCTTTGCATGATATTCATATGATAAAACATACATTTATACGAGATACAAATAGGAAAGCTACATATATAATTAGGACAAAAGACTGTTCTTTTTTATTTTAAAATGCTGTTAATTTTTTTGTTTTCTTTATTATCTAATTACCTATGTCAAATTCATTCTATTCTACTTTCCAACATTTGTAATTAGCATCTATGATTAAGTTTGTTAGTCTATAGAATGATTTTACTTTTACTTGTACTCCGTGGCATTTTTCCATAAAATTCCCCCAGTACAAACCTGGAGAATAAAACAAAATGCAGATCTTGTAATGGTAAGAGGAAGGATGTAATTCATCAGGGAGAGTTGCCTCCTTATGTGATATAAGGTTCTCTGGTGCAATTATCACTGAGGAAAAAACACAAATAAGGATTAAACTGCCTCAAAAATCCTCAATCCCTCTCTTTTTTCCATTGCTAAGAATATTAAAATTTCAGTTTCACTGGATGAATAAATCCCAGCAATTCAGAAGCAATGCTGCAAGATTTACCTTGTGAAGACTAAGTCAGAGTGAACAGACACAGTACATTGAACAAGCAGTGACTTGTTCAAAAGAACAATTTCTTTGGAATAAAATTGCTGAAATATCAGAGATCTGTTAAGTCAACCTTAGTAAACAGTAAATGTAGGAAAGTAGAAATAACAATATCAATTTCCAAAACGAAAAACCACTTGTAAAAAAACCATATAAATTTGCAGTTCTTTATAATGAGACAGTAAGAAATAATGCTCAATATGAAAGGCAGCCTAGAGGTATTTTTTTATTTCTTTTTTTTTACACTTGCAGTCATGTTGCTTGACTGTCATTTACTATTATAAGTTCTTAGGTTAAGGTACCAATTCAACATGGAATTTTTCAAAATGTATCTAAACAAAGGATTTCTATTTCACCACTGTCTTGATGTATTAATGAATGGTTTTTTTCCTAACAATCTTTTTCTGAGATAGTGAATTACTCAGTTCTTGTAGCAATTTCTTATGTTAACATCATTTTATATTCATTAGATCAATAGGTCAAATGAGGCACAGAAATGTTAAGTGGAGTCTACAGTTACAGGGCTTCTGCTGACTGAGTTACAGTTGAACCCAGTCTTTTGGTGGCCTTTACTTTATTAACTGACAGTTGAGAAACATTCTTAATTAAGTTTACATAATGACATGAAAAACAGATTTATTATGTACATTAATGACATGATTTCTGACAGAATAACGAACATATTTAATGTCAATGTGAGATAGCATTTCTATTTATAACTTTTACATATTTAAAAATATCAATGCTAATTCCACTCATCCTGTGAACCATTGAATGGCAGCTTAGCTTGGCTTTTTAATCTTTCTGAGTTTCTTCTTATATCTAAATCTATATTTATTTGGCCATTAATTTTGAATCAAGATATGCTTCACGTTACCATCAAAATCAATTCTAAAGTTCTTCTCTAGTTTCACAGATGGAGCTATTAAAGCTCCTTTTCAGTCTTCTTAATCTTGTTGTACATTCCTGTGCTTTCTTTTTTACTCTATCTATGTCTTACATTTTATCTAATCCCATGATTTTAAATACAATTTTTTTTTGTTGATTTGTTCCAAATTTCTTCTTGAACTTTTTCTGTCATCACATATTTATATCAAAATGTTAATTTATTTATTTTTGGATATCTATCAATAATTTCAAGCAAAATATATCCTAAATTGAATTATTTACTTTATCCCAATTCATCTCAGACCATGAGCAAGGTACTTTAGTCATTTCAACAAAGCAAACAAGGGCAATGCTAATGTCGAGGTATTGATTAGATATCTAGTTCAATAAACTAGCTTAAGTTTAGGCTAGAAATTAAACTATAATCAAGAAGTTTAAAGAAGAAAATAATTACATAGAATTGTATAAGCATAACTAGGGGCCAAGGAAAAATAAAAGATACAGGAGATTTCCTTTAGCAGCACATGGTGTAAGAGATATCTTAATAGACTTATAAAACCAAATAAGACAAAATGGAAACAATGAAAAGAAGGGTGTTCAGGAACAGGTTGCTGAAGGCAGCTCTTCCCCCTAAATAATGGGGGACTCAGACCAGTGCAGTTCGTGACTGTTTAGAAAATCTAAACCCCAGGGTCTGGAATCAGAGCACCAGTTTCAAACTCCCCCAGTCAAAACTGGCTAGCAGATTCTGTCTCAAACATACCCCTGGCAGGGAAGGAGTGGGTTGGGTATTAAAGACACAATGCCACCTTAGAAGAGTACCACTTTCTAGACATGCCAGGAAAGTACAGAATCAGGGAGACAATATAGAAAAGACTGGCATCCTACCAGGTCTCCTCCCTAGGGTACTTCAGAACTGTTCTGTAGCCCATCATAGGTCCCTGGGGTTGTTCTGACTAGAAAAAAATGGACTTGGAAATTTCTCTCCAGGACACGCTTTTCACAAAATTGGCTCACCAGGTAAAAGCAGCTAGAGATATAAAAACAAGTGGTAAGAACATATAGACCAAAAAAAAAAAAAAAAAAAACATTTGGACAGAGGCCAGGGCACAGTGGCACAGCAGGCAGAGTTCTCGCCTGCCATGCTGGAGACACAGGTTTGATTCCTGGTGCCTGCCTTCCCCCAAAATAAAAGCCATATAGACAGAAACAACAAACCATCTCAACCGATCAACATTCACAGAGATGGATCAGGGGAAAAGAAGCTTTCTTGTAGGGATAAAATAATTGTACAAATAGTGTAATCTCAAAAATTGTATCATATATCCCAGACAAGAATCAGAGAATTAATAGTTGAAAAATTCTAATCAGTTAAACACAACCTATTCCAAACGCCTAAGAGAGACTTGGATGAAACACAGAACTTGAAAAACAGATTGAACCAAGAAGAGCTCAAGGAAACAAATAGGCTGAAAGTAAAAAGTTAAAAAGAATACAAAAAACATAACCAGGAAAGAGCTGGTGTAGCTATACTTCTATAGGATAAAATAAATTTTAAATGTAAAAATGGCAAGAGACAAAAAAGGACATTCGATAATAACGAAAGAGGCAACTGACAAAGCAAGAATAATAGCCATAAATAGTTATGCATTTAACCAGAGTACCCCAAAGTATAGCAGGCAAATACTGGCAACACCGATTGGAAAAATAGACATCTCTATAAAATAGTTGGAGATTTTAATACACCACTCACGTCAGTAGATAGAACATCTAGATAGAGGATCAGTAAAGAAATAGGGAACTTGAAAAAATAAATAATCTAGACCTAACAGATATTTATAGAACATTGCATCCCCAAAAGAGCAGGATATACATACTTCCAAAGTGCTTATGGATCATTCTCTAGGATAGACCAAATGCTGGGTCACAAAACAGTTCCCCATAAATTTTAAATGTTGACATTTTACAAAGCAATTTATCTGATCACAAAGAGTGAAACTAGAAATCAGTAACAAGTGGATAATTAGAAATGTCATAAATACATGGAGATTAAACAACATATTCTTAAACAATCAATGTGTCATAGAAGAAATTACAAGATAAATCAATAAATATCCCAAGACTAAAGTACTGAAAACTAAGACACACCACAGCAAAATTTATGGGATGCAGAAAAGGTAGTGCTGAGAGGGAAATTTATAGCCTAAATGCCTAAATTAGAAGAAAGAGCTAAAAACGAAGACCTAACTGTGCACCTGGACACACTCATACAAGAACAACAAACTAATCCCAAAGCAAGCAGAATTAAAGAAATAAAGATTAGAAAAGAAATACTCAAAATTGAGAATAGAAGTGATAGAGAAAATCTACAAAATCAAAAGTTGGTTCTTTGAGAATATTGATAAAATTGACATATCTTAGCTACATTGACAAAGAAAAAAATGAGAAGATGCAAATGAATAAAATAAAATTGAGAGAGGGACATTACTACTGACCGCACAGAAATAAAAAGGATCATAAGAGGATACTACGAAAAGCTGCATACCAACAAGCTAGACAATTTAGATGAAATGCACAATTTTCTAGATATGAATAACCAACTTTACTTACTATAGAAGAAATCCAAGAGCTCAACAAACAAATCACAAGTAAAGAGATTGACATGGTCATCAAAAAGCCTACCAAAAAGCAAAAGCCCAGGACCAGATGACTTCACAGGTGAATTCTACCAAAATTCCTAGAATTATTACCAATCCTGCCAAAACTCTTACAAAAAATTGAAGAGGAATAAATACTATTCTTTGAAGACAAATCACACTAACAACAAACCCAGATAAAGATGCTACAAGAAAAGAAAATTATAGACCAATTTATTTGTTGAATATAAATGCAAAAATCCTCAATAAAATGCTAGCAACTCATATCCAACCACACATAAAACGTTACACATCATGCTCAAGTGGGTTTTATTCTAGGTAGGGAAAGGGTGGTGCAACACATGAAAGTCAGTTACTGTAATAAACTGCATCAACAAATAGAAGGGAAAACCCACATGTTCATTTTGATTGATGTGAAAAAGGCATGTGACAAAATCCAGCATCCTTTCTTGATTAAAAACACTTTGAAAGCTGGGAATAAATGGAAAATTCCTCAAGATTTTAAAGGACATTGTTCTAGTTTGAATGCTACTGGAATGCTATATACCAGAAATGGAATGGCTTTTTAAAACATAAATTTGTTATATTGCAAGTTTACAGTTGTAAGGCCATAAAAATGTCCAAATTAAGGCATCCAGGGACAGATTCATTGGTTCAAGTAGGCTGCTGATGTTTGGGATTTCTCTCTCAGCTGGAAAGACACATGGTGGCATCTGCTAGCTTGCTCTCCAGGCTTCAATGGCTTCCCTAGGGTTCTGTCTTTTCTGTTGGTTCTGACGGTTCTGTTGGTTCTGTTGGTTCTGAGGCTTCTCCAAAATGTTTCCTCTTTTAAAGGATTTCATTAAACTAAACATGACACACCTGGAATGGGTGGAGTCACATCTCCACCTAATCAAAGGTCACAACCCCAATTGGGCGAGTCACATGTCTGTGAAGATAATCTAATTGAAAGCTTCTAAATAAAATATTGAATCAGGATTAAAAGAAACAGTTGCTTCCACAAGATTGGATCACAATTAAAACATGGCTTTTCTAGGATACATAATACTTACTTTAAAATCTGCACAGGCATAGATGAAACTCGTACTGCTAACATCTTATTTAATGGTGAAAGACTGAAAACATTCCCTCTAAATCAGGTAAATGACAAAGATGCCCACTGTTCCCAAAGTTATTCAACATTGTAATGGAAGTTCTTGCCAGAGAAATTAAGTAAGAAAATTAAATAAACAACATAGAAATTGGAAAGGAAGAAGTAAAACTTTCTCTACTTGCAGATGATATGATCTTGTACACAGAAAATCCTGACAAAATCTACAACAAAGTACCTAAAGCTAAAAACTGAATTCAGCAAAGTGGCAGCAACAAGTTTAATACCCCCTAATCAGTAGTGTTTTTATCCACAAGCAATGAAAAATTGGAAGAAGAAATCAAGAAAAAAGTTCCATTCACAACAACTGTGCTGGTTTGAAAGTGTTATGGGTCCCCAGAAAAACCATGTCCTCTAATCCTGACTCAATATTATAGGGTGGAAACCTTTGATTCGAATATTTCCATGGAGATTGACCTACTCAATTGTGGGCATGGTCTTTTGATTAGATGGAGTTGTGACTCCACCTATTCCATGTGGGTTTTGAATAGTTTACTGGAGTCCTCTAAAGGGGAGACACTTTTGAAAAAGCTCAGATGCAGGCACCTGGAGAACATTTGGTTCAGAAATGACAGACATACAGATATTTGGAGATATTTGGAGTGCTGACAGAGAGAGCAGATGGCCAAGTGGAGATGTTTGATGATGGAGATCCCAACAAATGTTGCCATGTGCCTTCCCATGAGATGATAAGCAAGCCAGAAATCAGAGTTAGGTCCTAGAGGAGCTAAGTAAAGGCCCACAGATGCTTAGAGAGAAAACCACTGGCTGCTGAAGTTGGAAGAAATGGCACCAAGAACAAGGACCAGCAGACATCAGCCATGTGCCTTCCCAAGTTACATGGACTTTCTTGAATCAATGTATCTTTCTCTGGATGCCTTAATTTGAACATCTCTATAGTCTTAGAACTGTTTATATTTTATAGCTTAATAAGTTCCCTTTTAAAGTTCTATTTCTGGTATATTGCATTCTGGCAGAATTAGAAAACTAAAACAGCAACTTAAAAAATCAAATATCTAGGAATAAATGTAACCAAGGTTATAAAGGAATTGTGCACTGAAAATTAAAAAACAGGGCCAAAAAAATGAAAGTAGACCCAAATAAATGAAAGGAGATCCTGGATTCATGGACTAGAAGACAAAATGTCAAATGACAAATGACAAAATGTTAAAATGTCAATTCTACCCAAAGCAATTTATAGATTCAAAAAATTCCTAATCAAATTCTTACAGCCATCTTTGCTGAAATGATAAAGTCAATCGTCTGATTTGTGTGAAAGGGTAAGGGTCCCTGAATAGCTGAATTCACATTGACAAAGAAAAAATAAAGTTGGAGGACACAAACTTCTTGATCTTAAAATGTGTTACAAAGCTACAATAATTAAAGCAGCATGGTCTGGCACAAGAGAAGACATATAAATCAATGGAATTGAATTGAGAACTCAAAAATCAATCATCACATTTATGGCTAACTGATTTTGGCAAAGGATTAAAAACCACTTAATTGAGAAATAATACTCTCAAAAATAGTGCTAGATCTCAGTTTGCAGGAAAAAGGAGAATGCCTACCTCACATCATGTACAAAAAATGAAAGACCTAATTATAATTAGATGGATTATAGATCTATCAAGCTCCAAGAAGAAAAAATAAGGAAGCATCTAAAGGATTTTGTGTTAGGCCACTGTTATTTAGAATTTATACCCAAAGCACAAGCAACAATATAAAAAATAAATAAAGGGGACCTCACCAAAGTTAACTATTTTGTGCCCCAAAGAACTTGATAATGAAAATAAGACAACATCCTATACAATGGGAGAAAATATTTTGAAACCATACACTCAATACATGTTTAGTCACCAAAATATATTTAAAAATCCTTCAATTTTTCAACTAAAAACAAACAGCCACATTAAAAAAATGGGTAAAAGACATGGATAGACATCTCTGTAAAGGAGATATACAATTGGCCAGAAAGCATATTTAAAGATGCTCAATCTCATTAGCGATCAGGGAAATGCAAATGGAAACCACAATGGGATACCATTTCTCTCCCAATGACTACTATTAAAAAAAGTGAAAACAGAAAATAGCAAGACTTAAAGAGGATGCTGAGAAATAGGAATATATATTAATTTCTGGTAGCAATGTGAAATGATGTAGCCACAGTCAAAGACAGTTTGGTGGTTTCTTGGAAAGTTACGAATAGAACTATGATATGACCCAGAAATCCCACTACTAAGTAAAGACCCAAAAGAACTGAAAGCAGGGACTCAAACACATATTTGCATACTGATATTCATAGTGGCATTGCTCACAATTGCCAAAAGATGGACACAACCCAAGTGTTCATCAAGTCATTTGATGAGTGGCTAAACAAGATATGGTATATACATAGAAATGGAATATTATTCAGCTGTGTAAATGAATGAAATCCTAATATATGCAGCAATATGGATGAATCTTGAAGGCATTTTGTTGCATGAATTAAGCCAGACACAAAAGAATAAATGCATGATCTCACTGATTTGAAGCAATTTGAATAAGCAAACTCATAGAGTCAGAAGATAGAATATAGTTCACCATGTAGTAGGGTGGGGCTAGGGAATGGGAAGTGTGTTAGGCAGGGTTCTCGAGGGAAACAAAAACCAATGGAAGAAGTCCATAAATATTATAAGATTTTTATAAGAAATGTCTCACACAATTATGGGAATGCACAAGTCCAAATTTTGTAGGGAGGCTGCAAACTAGAAACTCTGATGAAGGTCCTTGATGAATTCTCCAGGAGAAGCTGGTTGACTGAATCTGACTGTGGAAATCAGTGCTTCTTTTAAAGCCTTCAACTGATTGGATGGGACATCTCTCATTGAGGAAGACATCTCCTCTGTTGATTGTAGATGAAATCAGTCATAGATGTAATCAACTTACTGATAATTAAATCCACTACATGTCCTCACAGTAACAAGTCATTGCTTTTTTTTTTTTTTTTTTTTTTTTTTTTGCATGGGCAGGAACCGGGACTTGAACCCAAGTCTCCAGCATGGCAGGTGAGAATTCTGCCACTGAGCTACCATCATACCGACCTGTCAGTGCTTTCTTGATCAAACAACTGGGCACTATAACCTAGCTAAGTTGACCCCTGAACTTAATCATCATAGGAAATTAATGCTAGATATGTACAGCATTCCTGTGTGGAATGATGGATATATTTTAGTGATGATGGTGGTGATATTAGCACAACTTTGCGAATGCAAACAGCACTGAAATATATAACTGAATATGATCAAAAGGGAAAATATTAAATTTTGTATGTGGAAACAGACCAAATTTTGTACATGGAAACAGGACTATACTGTACAAACAGTGACTCATAAGTTAAATCATGGACTTCAGTTAATTTCAACAAATACTCCACCCCAATGAAAGGTGTTGGTGGTGGGTGGTGTATGAGAAACCTGCATTTTATGAATGATTTTTCTATAACTTTACAATTTCTCTAAACAATAAAAATAAATAAGTCAACTTTGACCCTTGGTATCTGTATAATTCTGATGACTCTATGCATTCTTTTATATACATTTTTTTGCATGAGGTTCTTAAACAAGGAGGTAAAACTAAGTGCTTTCTACATTTATCTAATAGATCTTTTCCAAAATATAAAACATTAAAAAATGAATAACATTTTCTATGAAAAGTAAGTGATATACACTTGTTGCAAAGAAGGAAACTTTCTTACTAGAATGTTAGTACAAAAATTTGACAAACATCTTCTGTAAAAATGAATAATTTCAAGTCCATCATTATATAGATTGGCATTTGAAGCTACCTATGTTTTCTGAAATTCTGATTGAAATAATAAAATATTTATGGTCCTATATCTGTAGAATATTTAGGCAATAGGCAAAAGCAAACCCAATTTGTTTCTGCAAAAATTCAACTCTTAGATTTACTTAATTATGAATATTGTTATTATTTTTATTATTATTTTGCATGGGCAGGCAATGGTAATCAAACCCAGGTCTCCAGCGTGGCAGGTGAGAACTCTGCCCACTGAGCCACCATGGCCCACCTCAGGTATGAGTATTTAACTTTTAGTAAGCATCTAGGTAACATAGATTCAATGAAAAAATTGAAGAGTCAGAAGAATCACACAAATCAATAACTCAGATCTTGGCTTTATATTCCACAGACAATAAAACCGCATCCTAAGTTTCATGAAATAAAAGGGAATCTTGAAAATTATAAATAAATAACAACAACTTTTATGAAAGTAAAAACTAAGGTGATTGATTAGTTGTTATTTTAGATATACCATGAGAGAATTACTAAAACTGAAAGATAGGTTGCAAATTTTTAGCTAGAATAAATTGCAAAACAAAGATAAAATGCAGAGAAGACATGCTAAGAAAGATACTGGTTAATATCAGAACTCCAAATAATATTATTGTCTGGCTATTAGTTACAAATATATGAATTTACCATTGTCTTGTAAAAATGGTTGAACATCAGGGATTTTTACAGTTACCCCAGTAGAAAACCCAAATAATCAACTCATTAATAATTGGAACTAGTAAGGGAAATTAATAGGTTCATTGGACAAAAATCAATAAGAAAGATAGCTATTTATCTATATAGCAACACCATTCAGTGTAAGATTATAATTAAATAAGTTATCATATTCAAGCAGAAACAATAAAACATGTTTAAGAATAAACTTGCCAAAAGAGAAACAATTTCTTTGGAAAAATGTATTATTATTTGCTGAAAGGCATTAATGAATTGCAAGATACATGATATGACTAATATATGTGGACAAATTATAAAACAGTAAAATATATTGTCATGCATATAATTGATAAAATATTAATAATCAGAACATAATATCAATTCTTAAAAATCATTATGAAAATAGAAAAACACCAATAGAGTAAAGGGAAAAAATATATACACAAACGTTTAGCAAGGAGGAAATAAGCAGGATGAATAAACATAGGAAAAGATTAAAACCCACCATTATGGAAGAAAAAGGGGGCGTGATAACACCAAATATTGATGAGGATGCAGTGGTAGGAGTATGTATTAAGATTCAATCAGGTTACAAAAGCATCTTGCAGAATCAATCTAATAAAATGCACATATCCTGAATTCTCACAGTTCCACTAAGGGATTTATTCAGAGAAGCTTTTCCACCTTATGCACATGGAATGTGTACAAGAATGTTCAAAGCAACATTGTTTGACATAATGAGTAAATTTTGACTAACCAAGTATCTACTAATAGCAGAATTAACAGATAAGATGTGCACATAAATATACAAGTTTGCAGTCAAAAATAAATGCAAAAATAAATTCTTCATCAAGAAACAATTAATCTCAAAGATAAAATATTGGGTGAAAAAGTAAATTACAAATGTATACTGTATGATCTAGTTACATAAAATCCTGGAAAGGAAAAATAAATATACTAATCAGAAATACAGTCATACGTGTGTTTATAATGGAAAATGAAAGTGTGATTAATGCAAAATTTAAGATAAAGGTCACCTCTATGGGGAAAGTAGGCAAAAATAAAACCGCACGTGGCTGACTTCCAAAAAACTTGTAGTTTTCAATTTCTTAGGCTAGGTAGTAAGAATATGAATTTCATTTGAGTAGTACTCTTTAAATTGTGCATATACATTAGATACCCTTTGTAGTGAATATCATATTATTCAACTTTGGTTAATGAAAAGGAGTAACAGCCCCATTACTGGAATCTGGCACAATCCAACTTTAAGACCAGCAGAGAACTAGGAACTATACACAATACGATCAACGTAAAGATGCAAGAGTATGATGGGAATAGACCTACCTAAAAATTTCTTTAAGAATCGCAGAGTTGTCTATTATAGTGAGTTTTACTGAGGTCATTGGAGACTTCCAAGAAAATGAGACTTGATGTCAAATTGCAATGAATTGAAGGTGGCATAGAAAACAAAAGTTGGAAGTTAATTGGACTACTCTTTCAGGAAGTTTTTCTGTCAAGACAACAGAAAAATAGATGGTATTTGAAAAGAGTTAGTTCTATGTGATGAAAGATCCCAAAGTATCTTTTTGTTATCCATTGGGAATAGCCACGAATTTAAAATGGGGCCCATCAGCTTGGCTATTTTTATCTAGCAATAGTTAGGTGATTGGGTTCAAGTGTAGTGGAAGCAGAAAGTTCAAGTACTCATATATTCAAAGTTTTTATTTCATACATTCTTACTGACTGAAGATAATTCATTCCAGCCAGAATTCACTTCTAAATGTCAATATGTCCTGAGACCATTCTCTTCTTCATCTGCATGTTCTTCTTGAGATAGCTCATTTAGGCTAAGGCATTAAATAGAAGAAAACATGTAAATTGAGATTGGTACTTATAGTCCCTTAGAGCAACATGGAAATTTTAGTTTGAAAAATATAAGACCAACAGATGTTTGTTTTCTCCTTTAGTGCTGTGGCAGCAGAGGAATTAACAAAAGTGTGCTTCAGGGAACTGCTGCCTTGTGCAATATTATGTAGTGTTGTGAAAAATTTTTTAATCCATCAGCAATTCAGCAGTGCAGGCTCAGAAAGGGGTAGTCTCATCAGGTGTAAGAATGAAATGGGGATAAGCAAGAATCATAGCTATTTCTAAATCAGTTGAATTAAGAATTTAAATTTATAGTATTTGGGGATTTCAAATATCTTTACTTAGAAAGTCACTTAAATGTTCTTTCTCTCTGTCTTTGTCTCTATATTTTTCTCAAAATTCTTATTTTTCATTTAAACTGTTGTCCCAAGAACCAAGATATTCTCCTAAACCTTAGAGTATTATATGACTAAAACAGTCTCTAATTATCCCTAATTTAACTTGTGCAGGCAGTCCAGGAAATTTACATTGTTTCTGCTCTCATCACACAATGCCTTTGCCATCACTTTCTTGACAATGAATCCAAACCTGAAATATCTTTAACTAGGCATCAAAACACTTTTTTCGTTACCTGGCATTGCCACCAAACCCAATAAGGTATTGCCAACTATCAAAATTATGTTTCTCTTTGGTAAATATTCATGCTGGGTGTTGCCTTTCTGAGGGGGAGGGGGAGATAGCAATTATTCTCCTTCCTTTTAATAACAGAAAATAAATCTGTTCTTAATGTACATATGCCATTCCTCCTAATCCTTTTTAAGCTTCACCATCCTCCCTTCCTTCTTCAAGCACTTTCTTCTTTTAGCATTTATTTTCCTTTATTTTGTTCTGTGATCACATAATGGAAAGGGGGGGTTCAAGTACTCACACTGAATATTTTCACTTGCCACAACTTAACATGGACTCGCTAGAATGTAGGGCCTGATGCCACAATGTATGCATGCCTATCATATTAGAAGGTGAAATTCCAGAAAGCCAGATTGAGAGAAAATGTTAAAATGAGTTAATAAGAGGAGAAGAAAATATGATAGCAGTTATTGCTCACAAACGGTATTCTGGACGTTACCAGACTCTCTTGAGAGGTAAAATAATCGTGGTCATTGTAAGAAAATCTGTCTGGTAGAGAAAGTAGAATTTACTGCTTGCCCCCAAGTCTCATGATCAGAGATTAATTTCAAAGGACATTAACTTTATAGCATGCACTGGATGCACAATCATGAATGCAAAGGGTCCTGGCAATATCACATGTCTCAGCTAAAGGGAGGCCCAGGTGAGGCATCCAGAAGGCAGGAAGGGAGAGTAAAAAGGCAGAGTCGTGAAAAAGGTACTGTCTACTTATGCCTGTATGGAATCTGTCAAAACCCGTACGTTTGGTTGCTGCTGTGACAACTGGAGTGAAAATTATGGCCAAGGGTCTTAGTGATAAGAAACTGAAGATAACTTGAGATGGAGATTAAGAAGCAAGAATCTGCATTCCCACCAAATTGCTGTGACGGCCAGTTTGCTTTTTGGTAAGAATCAGGGCTTGATGTTTACTTAGGGCAAATTTTCTAAACTGATTTACCCTCCTCTCTATCTCCCTTTACTTCTATACACACACGATTGAAATGCACACAAATATACCAGCGCATTACAACATGCTAGGTCGAGAAAATACTTTTCCCCTGACTTTTACAACCAATTTGGTCCCTTGGTTCCAGTGAAAAAGAATATTGGCTGATGGCTTTAAATATTAAAATGTTCCTACAAACTGTGGGCTTTCTAAAGATAGATATTAGAAGGCAGCACTTCTCCCCTTTATACCCAAAGTTGCATCTAGATTGTTTTTTCTTACTTCCAACAAAAAGTATAGAATTTAAAAATAAAAATAAACATATGGAGAAAATACCACTTTTTATGAACTTGTTCAGAGTGTGTGCATATGAAACATGTGGTCTGAACATATGATTGAAGATATTTGAAAATTTATTTCTTGATAATATACAAGAAATATGGCTACTTTATTTGTCAAATTGCTAAGAATGTTTTCTTTTAGTTGCGTTATCCTCTAAAAACGGTAGAAACAATCTTAATAAGAGTATTCTCAATTTTTGAATTTAATATAAATTTAATATAAATTCAAAAGCGGTATAAATTCAATATAATTTCATATAAATTCAATAACTATCAAAGAATAGTGAACTCTTTTATAGGGATGCTCCCATTTGTACGTAATGCTTGAATTTAACAGCCAAAAATCAGATAGGAGAGATTTATAAGCAGCGGGAATGATTGATTTTA
The DNA here is from genome assembly GCF_023851605.1 of Tamandua tetradactyla. NCBI lineage: Eukaryota > Metazoa > Chordata > Mammalia > Pilosa > Myrmecophagidae > Tamandua > Tamandua tetradactyla. The sequence continues at coordinate 60,697,600 of NC_135345.1, forward strand.
TACATCATTTCTGTACATGACTCACTTAGAAACTTACATGTTTTCTATGTATTCTCTTCCAGAGTGTGAAATTAGTGTACTTAAATAGATGTAACTAGCATTCCTGATTAAGTACAATACAAAATCTGGGGATCCATCATTTGAGTGTATTACACTCCGTAATACATAATCAAATAGTCAGCTCTCTCTGTTGGCCTAATTATTGCAGTTGATGCCTCTTCAAGCCTCATGTGCTTCCCAGCTTTAAAAGAAGATCCAGTGTTTGCTGTACAATGCTTTCTAACCATGAAATCTTACTGGAGAAAAATGCAGATGTCAAGTATTACGTAACATGCTATACAAAGTTTCCTGTGCCAAATAAATAAATAAATAAATAAATAAGCCCACAGCAAAACATAGCCCTGCCATGTATGTGTGAGGGCCTCCTTCAAAATCAGATTTCAGTGTTCACAGCTCATCATCCGAGTTTGGCTAAAACTCACCTTGTCCTTTGATGCCAGAGGAATACTGTTTTGGGGAAAGATTAATTTGCATTAGTCACAAGATTTAAAAATCATAGATGTAATTCTTGCCTGGTTCTATGCTTACAAATAACAAAGAGGAAAAAGTAAAGTTTGAAGCTTGGCTATAACCAATCTCAAATTCCTACATTAACTTCAAATAAGATAGGCAGAATGTCATTTTAATTTATTTTTCTTCTCATATCAAGGTTTCTCAACAGCAACACCATTATCAATTTGGATCAAATGGTTCTTGCTTGTTGAGTCTTTCTGGGGCATAGTAGGTGCTTACCAGCATTCCCGGACTTGCCTCATTAAATGCCAGTAAACCACCCAACACCCCATATGTGAATGAAACTGCCTCCATACATTGCCCAGTATCACCCACGTGGGAAGATTCTCTCGCGCTTGAGAACATTGGTCTATAATAAAACCTATGAGAAGGCTTTGGCAGCTTCTTCTTTTCCACTTCTTTTTTTATACCACAACAGTTCTGACACAACGTAAGAATATTATTTATGAATTTAGAGTTAATAATAAGTGATAAAAGATTTTACCGTTTAAAATGAAACCTATCTGCATGAATATAAAAAAAAAACAAAGAACAGTTTACAGACAAAATATTTTGGTCTGAAATATATAAATAAACAGAACAAGTGTATGTATAATGACTTAAAGTGAAGTGAAATGTCAGAATAGCGTCATATGATCAATAATTTAGACCATAGTATAGCAAAAAGTCAATCGAATTAATGATTTTGAGTTATTGATTCAATGGTAAATATAATTTCAACATTTAAATCAAATATTTACTAATTAATACTTAGCATAAAGATGATCAATAATGTTGACAAGGTCTTTCCCATGATTTTGTGAGGTATTTATAGACAGAATATGAAATTTTTTTCAGAAATTTCCTAATACTCCATGCCTTAAATGTCTATTCCTGATTAAAAGTCAGTGAAAATACCCCACCTATTTAATTAGCAATAGAAGTTTCTGCAGCAAAGTAAAGAAATGCAACACAAATCAAGAACACATATTTAATTCACTATGAAATCACACAGCTATTATTATAGTAAGTAAATTAAAGATTTCTTCCTCTATTCATTTCTTTAAACATTTCCCTCAAAGGTCTTAAAACTGAAATAAAACGTAAAGATAAATTAAGAGGAATATATAAGAAATAAAAGGAAAATTATATACAACTAAAACAAGGATCAGACAGAGAATTAAAGTAGATTGCTACAATATAAATATATGAAAACCCGCATTTTTTCTTTATTTTGACATTAATCAACTAGAAGATATAGTAAAATATATTTGCAAAACAATATAAACTAACTAGAATAAAGTTAAAATAAATATATTGGTTCTAAAAAAAAATAAAGAGACAAAATTCTCAAAATAAGAATAGATATTATTTTCATTAATAAGAAGACTGGTGCAATAATTATATTTCTCTGTTAGTATATACCGATTTTTATGTGCTATATTTTATGCTTATTTTACATAAACTTTCCCATTAATCTTTTCAGATATTCTATGAAGTTCCTACTATGATGAAAGCTGAGTTTAAGAAATCGTTTGAACTTATACAATCATGGTGGAAGAGCCAGTAAATGAAATTAAGCAAAGTCTGAGCCCCTAATTGCACTGTTTTTTTCTACCGCTAGTTTTTTTTTTAACTTTTTATTGTAGTGATATACACAAAACTCAAAATTGCCCATTTTAACCAATTTTTATGTACAATTCATTATTATCAATTATAGTTACAATATTGTGATACCATCACCAATATCCGTTACCCAAAATTTTTCAGCACCTCAAACAGAAACTTTGTAACTGTTAAGTATTAATTTCCCATTCCTCTCATTCCCCAAGTCTCTGGAATCATATGACCAACCCCCCGTTCTTATGAATATGCTTATTCTAGGTATTTCATATAAATGAGATCCAGCTGTATCTTTTTGTGTCTGGCTTATTTCACTCCACATGATGTCTTCAAGGTTCATCCATGATGTAGGACGTATATATGAGTTCATTCCTCTATACAGATGAATAATTCTCCATTGTATATGTATGCCACATATTGTTTGCATTCGTTTGTTGATGGACACTTAGGTTGCTTAAACCTTTTGACTATTTTAAATAATGCAGTAAGAACATGGGTGTGCAAATATGCTGTTGAATGCTTGCATTAAATCCTTTTGGGTTATACCAAAAAGTGGAATTTCTGGGTCACTTAGTAATTCTATGTTCAATTTTACAAAGATCTGCCAAACTGATTCAAGCTGGCATACCATTTTACAATCACATGTATATGAATTCCAATTGCTTATAAATTTCTAACTTCGTCTCATTGTGGCGGAAGAAGTTACTTTGTATGATTACAATTTATTGAGATTTCTCTAGTGTATATATGATCTTTCCAGGTAAATAAATCTGTGTTAATTTGAAAAGAATGTATATTCTGCTATTGCTGGATGAAGTATTCTACACACGTTTGTTAGAGCTAGTTGGTTATGAAGGTTCTCTATTTCCTAGTCAATACTCTGTCTAGAAGTTTCATCTAGTATTAAAATTGGTGTATAGAAACACCAACTATTATTATAGAATGATCTATTTCTCTATTCATACTTGTGAATGTTTGTTTAATATATTTTAGCACTCTATCAATGGGTGGATGTATGTTTATAATTATGAGATTTTCTCATTGAATTGATTCTTTTCCTGATGTATAATATCCCCCTTTGTCTCTTGTATAGACCAGCTCTCTTTTAGTCACTATTTTCATGAAATATTTTCCATTCTTTCACTTTTAACTTGGTTTTAGTGTTAGATCTATGATGGGGCTCTTGTAGACAGCTTACAGGATCATTCTGTAATTCTTTATCCATTCTGCAATTTTCTGCCTGTTGAAAGTTTAATCCATTTGCACTTAAGGTTATTACGATAAAGCAAGATTTTGCTATTGGTTGTTGCCAGTCATCTCTTTTGCTATTGGTTTTTGTAAGTCTTATCTTTTTTTTTTTTGTCCCTCTTTGCATCCATTACTGCCTTCCTTTTAGTTTAGATGGCTTTTTATAATAAGCCATTTTGAATTGCTTGCTCTTTCCTTTTGTATAGATTTTTAGATAGTTTCTTTGTGGTTATCAGGGGGATAACAATTCACATCATAAATCTATTACAATTTAGATTGTGTTGATTCCTTCTTGACTTCTATGTCCCTTTGTTCCTCTTTTTTATGTCTCTCTAGTCACAAATTATATCTTTATGCCTTGTGTGCCTAGTAACAAAAGTTTTCACTTTTATAGGCATTAGAATGTTAATCCATATATGAAGCAAAAGGCAGCTTTACAAATGAAAAATGCAGTGGTTCTGGTATGTATATCTACTCACATTGTTATCTGCACCTGGGGTCTTTATTTCTTCGTAAGGCATTGAGTACCTCTCTAGTGACCTTTCCTTTTCATGTGAAGGAATCCCTTTAACATTTTCTGTAAGACTGGTCTAGTGATAGTGAATTCCCTAAATTTTTGTTTCTCCAAAAATGTCTTAGCAATCTGATTTTAAATTTTAAAATCTCCCAAACTGAAGGAAGTGGGAGGAATTAAAAGGCTAGGATGGAAAAGGAAGGAATGAGAATGGAAGGGAAAAGATAGGTAAAGACAGAAGGAAGGAAGACTGAAGAAGAAGGGAGGGAGGAAAAAGGAAAGAAGGAAAAGAATGGAAAAAAGTAAAAAAGAAATAAAGAGAAAAAAGAAGTTTAAGAAAACTCAAAAGGTAGAATTTTGAGAAAATGGACTTTACTTTTTCTATATTTTTGCTTATAGCCATTAACAAATGTGACAACTCTCTAATGAATGAAACAAAAAGTTATTAATTTATGATAAAGAGAAGTAAGTTGAATTATTTATTTAATTTATATTGCTAATTAAGGTAAGCAGTTGAATTGTATTTTCAAGTGGGTTTGGAATAAATCTGTGACTGACAATAGTTTAGAGATAGTCTTAATTCTAGAGGTATTTTAATACAACAATTATCTTGTTTGTTGCCCATAGCAAAGTTGGTATGATACACATTTTTTTAAAGTATTTATGATAATAGGAATCTAAATCAGTGGTTACCAAGTTGGAATGACACAGAAGTTAAAATTAAGTAATATGTCAAACTCTTTCATATGATACATTTTGTATGGTTTGTATTTTTAATAGACTTTATTTTTCAGAGCAGTTTTAGACTTACTGAAAATTTGAGCGGAAAATACTGAAAGTTCCCATATATCTTTTTTTATCTTTCCCCCTGCACGGTTTTTCTATTATCATCTTAATTAGTGTGTCAATTTGCTACAATTGCTGAACCAATATTAATACATTATTATTAGCTAAAATCCATAGTTTAAAATAGCATTCATTTTTTGTATTTCCTAGCTCTATGGGTTTTGACAAGTATAAAATATCATGTGCCCACCATTACAGTATCATACAGGACAGCTTCAGTGCCCTAAAAATGCCTTATGTTCAACACATTCATGCCTCTCCCCAGCTTCTGAACCCTTGACAACTACTGATCATTTTACTGTTTCTATAGTTTTGCCTCTTCCAACATGGCGCATAATTGTCTAATAGCATATAGCCTTTTCAGACTGGTTTCTTTCACTTAGCATTATACATCTAAGCTTCCTCCATGTCTTCTTAGGATTTGAAGGCTTATTTTTTTTAATGTTAAATACTATTCCATTGCATAGATGTACCGCAGTTTGTTTATACACTCACCTATTGGAGGACATCTTGAATTCTTTCAAGTTTTTGGCAATTATGAATAAAGCTACTATAAACATTTGCTTGCAAGATTGCGTGTAGATATCAGTTTTCAATTTCTTTGGGTAAGTATCTAGGATGAAGTTACTTTTATATGTAACTTCCAAGGATTTGTAAAGAAAGCTTTGTTGAAAACACTTCTGATTTTGAAGACTTGGATAAGAAAAGGCAGATCAGAAAGCATCAAACCCAGTAGATTTCTGACATCTGAATCTAAAGGAGACAAAGTTTATTTGTTATATTTAATAATTTTAATTAATAAATTATATAATCAAATATAATAATTCCCCACATTGTATGTATAAAATCACAGTGTGTGTCCAAGGGGAAAATGTATGAAAGTTTGAGAAACTTAGATGCAGAATCTGCTAATTTAATAATGAGGAACTTAGGGTCTTATAATGATACCTATGCGGTCACAGATTTTAGAACTGGAAGCAACTTTACATAAATTAACACAAGCTTTCAGAGCAGCTTTACATAAATTAACAGTAGCTACCTTTACAGAGCCCTTATTGTGTGCCAGCTGTATTAACACTGTTTTGCATGATGATCAATGCTTCAATTGGAGTGCAAAGCACAGCGACATTATATAATAACTTCACAACTAACCAACTATAAATGATATGGGCAAAAAACCCAAATAGGTTCAAGTGCCATGTTATCTGCTACTGCATATGCTGCCTTTATATATTTTTCCAGGAGGAATCTGAGACATAGAAAAATTAAATGATTTATCAATGTTCCTCAAGTTAGAAAGTGAGCCATTTGGTACGGAAACTAATTTCATGCCCATTATATGTAAATATGTGTGTATACATTGTCAGTTAGCATTGGACTCTGTATTATACTTATGCTGTGTATATGTTATCTCTCATCTAACATTTTTTTCCTTAATAAAATCCACCAATATTTTGACAATATAATTATAAGTATTTAACACATTCTTTAGAAGATAAGGCATAATGAAGGCAGCAGAAAGAATGGACATAAAAATTGCTTTATGCATTTAGCAACTGTGGGAGCCAGGAAAAGCTTAGACTAGAATAGTACATACGTGAGAACTGGAATTGGAGCTATTACCAAATAATGGCGTTTCCTTTATCTATTTGACAAGATGGGGTTTTGTTTCTTTTATCAAGGTTTTAAATAGACCGAATTAACCATTTTAATTTTGGCCTCCTAATGGTATTACAGACCAACTCGCACAGCAAGTGAAAGGGCAAGCTTATTTTACAAAGAAGACAATCTATGTGATGAATTTTCCCTCAATAAAATGATACTGATTGAAGAGTTTCACTCTTAGTAGCTGTCCCTTTTGGCTTTAAATACAATAACTAATAGACACTGATAAATGCATTGCATTTTGTGATTTCTCCTATTCCTATATGAAAAATATGGCTTAAAATAGAGTGCGTTGCAAGACTATAAACTCCATGCATCCCCTTGATTCTAATGCTCTTATAAATTCTTCCATAATCTGGGCCAAAATGTTGCTATCATTTCACTTTCATCTGCCTGTCAATTGTCAGGTTAAGACACTCAGCTATGTATATTATTTTTTCTGTTATTCCCATGAAAAATGGTGGGAATTTTCACATGACAGCTAGTAATTGCAGAAGTTCCATAGGGACTAATACTCAGTATGCGAGTTGAAGCAAGAACGTCTAGATACAATTATTGAAGTCATTTCCCAGTGCACCATAGGTATCCTCTTAAGATGAGGGGTGAATAGATTTATTTATTGCTCTCATCGAAAACTTCACTTTGATGAATTAACAGTTTGCATCCATGTGAGGCTCTCTTCCACATTAGATTCAGCCCCTTCCTATTTTATTGTCTTAAAAAAAATCCGTTCTTCTTCTCTGAAGTTGGACAATAATTGCTTTCGTAGTACAATATTCCATTAGACCCATATCCATTACAGGCAATATAGCTAGTTTATTGAACAATACAATAGAAACCCTCAGAAGTAATGATCAATTTAGGATGGATTGAAGAATCTTGGCAAATGATGATTTTTACCTTCAAAACTTACAGTCACTCAAGATGCACAGGTAAGGAGTAGAGTAAAAATGGACTCTGTGTGTAGATGTATCATATTGCAATGTCTGTTACATGACTAGGGAATCTAGACATTTTTGCTACTTGTTCTTATTATGATTCTAAGTTTTCTCATGTATTTCAAAAGAACTTAAAATAAGATGCACCATTCAGAAACCCCTCTAATTCATAAAATGTGATGGCATGTGAGGCAAAATCCATTTACAATTCTTTAAAAATATAATGAGAATATTTTAATCTGGGTTCTAAAATATTATATTATTTAGAGCATAAAATCTAATTTAGTAATAAAGCAGAATTATTACATGCTAAAAACTCTATGTGTTGCTCTTGATTCATTGTCTTTAAATGTAATGTGAAAAATAATCCTCTTTCTTTGACTTTTTCTTGGATTTTTCCCTTCCATTAAACAATAATGAAATTTTAATGATTGAAGCTCACAAAGTGTTTGGATTTTTATTAAAATGGTTAAAGACTAAGACTGTTTAATATTTGGTTCCACTGGATGTTGAGACCAATTTTCTTAGCTTCTGCAATATCAGATAATTCTGAGTTCCAAAGATACATACGTTTAATTTCCTAGGTTGTTCAAAGCAAATACCTTGAAATGGTTAATTTATTCAGTGGCAGTTTATTCACTTACAGTTTCAAGGTAGGAAAATATTCATCATCAAGGCAATCCTTTCTTCCCAGAGTCTGTCAACAACCTTGGGCTCCTCTACCACATGGCAAAGTGTAATGACAGTGTCTATTGGTTACTCTCTTCTCTTTCGTGATTCTTTGATTTCAGCTTGTTGTCTTGGAGACTTTCTCCCATGTGTTTCAATTTCATTCCACTTGAAAGGACTCTTATAATAGGAGTAATATCTATCGTGGTTGAAGTGGATCATACCTTAACTGAAGAAGCTTCACCAAAAGTCCTTCATCAAAAGGTTCACAACCACAGGAATGGATTAAATTAAAGAGCTTGTTTTTCTGGGGTACACACAGGTTCCAACCATCACATATACTCTTCTCTAAAATGGGGCAAAATAAATTGTCCATTTCCCCCTTTTCAGTTTTGCAAACTTTGAGGTAGTTTCTAAACTCATTTAATCTACTTATTGACTTTCTACCTATCCTGTTTTGTTTGTTTTTTGTAAATTCAATCTATAATTTATTCTAAAAGCCTTTTCCCTAGTTTTCTTATTTGGATAGAAAACAGAGTTGTGTCATTGTTAGAAGTGAGTATGTGTTTGGAAGAGTGCTGATTAAAAGTCAAGGTATCTGGTTTCACAACACTTGTCCCCAGAAGCTCAATTATGGCCAGATTTCCAGCTGTTACATTACTATATTCCAAGAAATTTATGTCATTCCTTGAACACAGATTCAATAAGTATTTAAAGTAATAAGGGGGACAAGAAAGGATTTGGGTCTTAAAGAGGAATTTAATTCTTTTGCTAAGTCCATTCCATTTGAAAAGAAAGAGAATGATAAAAACATATATATATATAGATTAGCAAGTTAAGAGTAAGTTAAAAATTTTAATAAGGAAACAAATAAGGCTTTAAGACAGAATTAATGTAAAATGAGCTAATTTGGTGGGGAAGGGAGGAAGGGCTCCATTTGCTGGGTGCATATAGTTTACATGTCCTATAGCCTATTATTTCTTAAAAGCAATCAATTGTTCAAGTGTATTCCTTATCTTTCTCCTACCATATATCCAAATTTATAGCTCTTCCTTTTATACGTGTCCTAGAAAATGGTTCTATCATTTATACAATTATGGGATCTATATACTAAGGAGCCATCTTTGCTAGCATTCTCTCTTTCAACTACCACTCCAAGCCATTAAGTCCTAATGATTTTGCATCCCAGTAGCTCTCAATGTTCATTTCCTTAAATCTCTATCACTACTACTACATGAACCACCATTTTACAAATTCATCTAGGTTGTTAAAAAATGCTTCTTTCTGCCTACTTTGATCCTGCTTTATGACTTTACCTTCACAGTAACCAGTTATATTTTCAAAGAGTCCATCTAACTTTGTCAGCCCTTCCCTCTTTAAGACATTCAGCAACTTTCCATTCCTGTTCATATAAAAAATAAATCTATTTTGGTCTACAAAGTACTATTTGGTTTTCTTTCAACTTCAGTCCTTATTTCACACCTAACCCCCTCCTCCTTTCTGCTTTATAATTTCACTTGCTTTCTTTTATTCCCATGTGTTCACCAGGGCCCCTCGTATAATAAGAGGGTAGTATTTCCTCACATTACTGGAACACACTTCCATCTTTTCCTTTTCCACCCTTCCTGAGATGGTTAGAATGTGTGAGACTAATAATTCTTTCTGTCAATACTTCCTCAGTGAATCCTATAAGGGTCATCACTATCAGGTCACTCTCAATCATCACAGGTTTGTGGAACTTATCACATCTGAAATTTTATATTTATTGTTATACATTCTTGATAGTTGTCCATCATCCTCATTGAGATGTAAGTTTTGGATAAGCAATGCCTGTGTATCATTTTGGTCATCATCACTTCTTCAGTGCTGTAGAGATTGCTTTGAGCATATTAGTTCTCAATATGTAATACAAATGAGCATTTAGGAAACAATTGTCTTTTTTTTACTTTTCACTAGTGAAGATAAAATTTTAGTGAAATAAGATGAGAGAAAGACAGGGAGATAGGGAAGAATAAAAGTAAGGGAAACTACTAGATACTTGAAGAGTGGGGTTGACTTGGGGTGGAAGTTTCAGCCAATGCAAAAGAAATTAAGATGATGATATGTAAAAAGTTCCTGGCATATTTCCAAGACTGGAAGTCAGAGTGCAGAATAGAAAGGGCCGTGTAGGCTGAGAGCTAAGTAAAAGGACAAGGAGGACTTTGTAATTACTAACAATACCAATAGTTAACATCAATTGGGCTCTTAATTTATGCAGGAATGTTTCAAATTTTCTTAAATATATTAACCTATTTAATCCTCATCACAATTTAGCTATTTTCTATTATTTCCATTTTAAAGAAGAGGATAACTAAGGTCCAGAGAACATTGGTACTTAGCTCAAGATGACATTGCCAGCAAGTGAGTAAGCCAGAAATTAAAGGTAAACAGTTTCAGTAGAAAGCTGATATTTTTTACAAAACATTAAAACATTTGGCTTTCATTGTAATAATATAGGTTAGGAACTCTACTATAAGAATATGAATTTTTTACCTTGGTCGAAGAATTTTATAACCTCTAAAGAAATACATGTATTTTGCTCAATATCATCGTGTTCCACTTAACAAATACATGTGTTCTCATCAGCCAAAGTCATTCTTTTCTACTTCACACAACAGGTGTTGGCCATTAGAAGGTGTCTTTTACCTAATCCAATTTATACAGAAATTAAGGCGCTAATCTTTTTCAGGGAAGAAGCATATGCATTTTCTTTATGCAAGACATTTAGCATCTACACACATCCCAAAAGTATTTTCCCTAACTCCAAAAGGGGGTGTGATAATGTATAGCAATCTCCAGTAACAGTTAGTAATGCTTGTTTTTGCTTTTTCCTCATCCTATGCCATTTTGTAGAAAAGATCAATACAGACAATTATGTTCTAAGTGCTCATTTGTATTACAGTAGTAAGGTTTCTAATCAGGTATTTTATTAACGATTTTGCTATTCCCATCAGACTCAATTCTTTCTTTTCCATTTATAATTTTCAAACATTTTTTAAGGAACTTCAAGAAATTTTAATTTGGAACGTCAGTTTACATTCTACCACCTCTCTTCTTTTTCTCAAAATATGTTGTGCAGTGTTGTGCTTCCATTGCAAGACCTTTTCAATATTTCATTCATTACCTAACCTAAACTGCTTTCCATTGACCTGGGATCTTTAACAGCAAGGCAAAGACAAAAGCCACTGCTACAACTTTAAGAAGAGTTTTGAGGATATAGTTTGAAACCGAACTTTTTTCATATTTGTCTTTCAGTCTTTTCATATAGTCAGCCAGTTGTCCTTTTAATTTTGTTTAAAATTATTAATTTTGGTCCATTTGCTTTTTCCAGACCTTATTTTTATTAGTAAAGTTGTAAGTTTAGCAGAAATATTATCCAGAAAGTAGAGTTCCCATATACTGTCCTCACACGCTCAGTTTTCCCTATTACTAACATTTTGCATGGATGTGGTTCTTTTGTTACAATTGTTAAAATAATATTATTACTGACAATTATACTATTTAAAAACATAGTTTTTATTAGGTTCATTGATCGTGTTGTATAGTCCTATGTTTCCTTAAAAATTTTTTTTCTAATAATTTATATACAACTTAAAACTTTCCCTTTTGACAACATTCCAACACATAATTCAGTGGAGCTAATTACATTCACAATATTTTGGTACTATCAACACCATGCACTATCAAAACTTTCCCTTCACTCCAAACACAATCTCTAATATTCATTAAGTATTAATTCCCCATAGCCTAAAACCATCCAGACCTCTGGTAACCTGTATTCTAACTTCTGACTATGAATTTCTTATTCTAATTATTTTATATCAATTCAGCATTTGTCTTTTTATGCCTGGCTTATTTTACTCATCATGATGTTTTTAAGATTAATGGATATTGTCTCATATATGAGAACCTCATTCTTTTTACAATTGAATAATAGTGCACTGTATATATAACATATTTTGTTTAACAATTCATCACTTGATGATGCTGTCATTACTTCCATCTTTTGGCAATTATGAATAATGCCAATATGAATGTCAGTGTGCAAATATCTGCCCGTGTCTGTGCTTTCAATTCTTTTAGACATATATCCAAAAGTGAGATTGGTAGGTCTTATGATAGCCCTGTAATTAATTTTTAGAGGAGCACCCAAATTTCCACAGGGCATGCACCATTTTAATTTCTACTAAAAATGAAAGTCTTCCTATTTCCCCACATCCTCATCAACTCTTGTAATTTCCCACTTATTTAATAGTAGCCATTTTAGTGAGTGTGAAATAGATTCTCCCTGTGGTTTTAATTTGCGTTTTCCTAATGGCTAATGATGTTGAACATATTTTCATATGCTCTTTTTTTTTTTTTTTTTTTTAAAGAGAGAGGGAGGAAGGGAAGGAAAGACAGAGAGAAGGAAGGAAGGATGGAAGGAAGGAAGGGAGGAAGAAAGGGAAACATCTTTAAACATTTTCTTGTTTTATTGTATTTTGTTTGTTTGTTTGTTTTTTACATGGACTGGGGCCGGGAATCGAACCGAGGTCCTCCGGCATGGCAGGCAAGCACTTTGCCCGCTGAGCCACCGCGGCCCGCCCTCATATGCTCTTTGGTCATTTGCATATTCTCTTTTGAGAGAAATATATTCCAGTCTTTTGCTGATTGGTTTACTTGTCATTTTATTGTTGAGCTGCAGGATTTTCTTTTATATTCTAGATATTAAACCTTACATATGGTTTCCAAATATTTTTCCCCTTTCCATAGTTTGTTTTTTACTTAATTTTGATAAAGTTCCATTTATCTATTTTTTAATTTTGTTTTGTTGCACATGCTATTATTGTAAAGTTAAAAAAACGTTGCCCAACATTAGTTCCTGAATCTGTTCCCTAAGTTTTCTTCTGGGAGTTTTATAGCTTTGGTCCATATATTTAGACCATAATTAATGTTTAGTTAATTTTTGTGTATGGTGTGATTTAGGAGTCCTCCTTCATTCTTTTGCATGTAGTATCCAGTTTTCCCAGTATCATTTGTTGAAGAGACTATTCTTTCCCAATGAGTAGACTTGCTACTTTTGTTAAAAATCAATGGGACATCAATGTGAGGGTTCACATCTGAATTCTCAATTTGATTCCAATGATATAGATCTGTCCTGCCTGTGCCATCCTCTTTTAATTACTGTTGCTTTGTAATAGGCTTAAAACTTGAGACATTTTGAGGTCCCCAAATTCATTCTTTTTCAAAATAACTTTGGATATTTGAATCTGTTTTCCTTCCACATAAATTTAATGAATGGCTTTTCTAATTCTGCAAAGAAGGCTGTTGGGATATTGATTGGGATTTTGTTGAATCTGTATATAGTTTTGAATCTGTATGTATTTTGGCTAAAATTGGCATCATAACAATATTTAATCTTCCTTTCCATGAAAACAAACTGTTATTCCATTTATTCAGGTCTTTTTTGGTTTTTTAGCAATATCTCATGGTTTTCTACATAAGTCCTTTACATCCTTGAATAGATTTATTCCCAGTTACTTGATTTTTTTCAGTTGCTATTGTTAGTGGAATTTTTTTCCTGATTTCTTCTTTCTATTATTCATTCCTTGTGTATAGAATCACTACTAATTTTGGTATGTTGATATTATACCCTACCATTTTTCTCAAAAAGTGTATTAGTTGTAGTAGCCTTAAGGCAGTTTTTTCAGGATTATCTATACATACAGGATAACGGCATCTGACAATATGAAAAATTGCACTTGTTTATTTCTAATCTGGGTTACTTTTATTTATTTTCCTTATTAACTGTTCTGGTTAAAACTTCCCTTGCAATGTTCTGTAACAGTGGTGACAATGAATGTCTGTGTCTTATATCTATTTTAGAGAGAAAGCTTTAAGTCTTTCACCATTTAATAGGATATGTTAGCTTTGGGTTTTTCATATATGTACTTTATCATGTTGAGGAAGTTTCCTTCCATTCCTAGTTTTCAGTGTATTTTCAATTGAAAGAGAGTGCTGGATTTTCTCTAATGCTTTTTCTACATTAATTGTGATCATTTTTTTCTTTCATTTGAATAATGTGGTATAATACATTAATTGATTATGCTTAACTACTCTTGCTTACCTGGGATAAATTCCATTTGATCATAGATTATAATTCCTTTAATGAGCTTTTGGATTCAGCTTGTTAATATTTTGTTGAAGATTTTGGCATCTATATTCATAAGAGATACTGATCTGTAATTTCCTCTTCTTATGGTCTCTTTACTTGGCTTTTATATCAGGTGATTATGGCCTCATAGAGTGTGATAAGAAGTGTTCATTCCTCTTCAAATTTTTGGAAGAGTTTGACATGGATATCTGTTGAATCATTTTTCAAGAATGCCTGGAAAAATTCACCATGACATATGTACTGGGTTTTTCTTTGTAATATATTATGTATAAGTATTACTGATTCACTACATTTATTTGTTATTGGTTTGTTGAGATCTTCCCTTTCCATCAAAAGAACTCCCCTCTCCCTTTAACATTGCTTGTACGGCAGGTATTACGATGATTAACTTACTCTTGTATTGTTTATCTGGTTATGTCTTAATCTCTCCCTCATTTTTGAAAGACTGCCTCACTGGTTAGAAATACTTAGTTGGCAATTGTTTTCTTTCAGTACTTTAAGTACTTAAAGATGTCATTTCATTGCCTTCTTGACTACATAGTTTCTTATTAGGACTCCTTTGTGTATAACATGTTACTTTTGCAGCTTTCATGACCCTCTCCTTGTCTTTGACATTGAATGGTTTATCTAGGACGTATCTGTGCTTTGTTCTCCTCAAATTTATCATGTTTAGAATGATTAGGATAGGGTGGCCAGGGTGGCTTAGCTGGCAGAGTTCTTGCCCGCCATTCCAGAAGGCTGGTTCGATTCCTGGTGTCTACCCATCCGTGTGGAAAAGAAAAAGAAAAAGAAAGAAAGATTGATAGTATGCACTAGGATACTTAAATGTGTATATTTATGTCTTTTGATAAATTTGGGAAGGTTTATGCCATTTTTTTTTTTTAATATTCATTCTTCCCCTTTTACTTTTCTATCTTGTTCCTTAGGATGCATCATCATTTCCTGTTTCTTTTCCTTGTAATATTTTCTTGCACAGTGTAAATTGTAATATCTTACCCGGAATTTATTCTTTGAGCTGTCTGTTTCTTACATTTGTATCCAGCTCATCACATGATGGAGATTTCTTTGATTGCCAAAATTCACAAAAACAAATAAATGTAAAAAAGATGCTTTCATAGTTTTTTTCAAATTGGTATTGCACTGGCTGGTGCTCTCCTTCAAAGTTCAGTCCTCTTCTCAAGAAGATCAGCCCAAGGCAAAACTGAAGTGCAAGGTCTTGTCCATCTTTTTTAAGCATCCATCTTGTCCTGTACTGTGTTCACTCATGTTCTTAGGAATTCCCGAGTTTTATAGGAATCCAAATACCCCTCTACTCCTTGATTGTTCCCACTTCCTCCACATCCTATTGTATTTCTTAAAACAGGTAACCCTATGCCCCTATCTTGTCTTAATTGTTCCTTATATGCTTTAGCTGATGAAAGCTTCCTCTAACTTCAGGAAAAGTTCTGGAAGGATGAGCCAGAGATGATTGTTCTGGTCCAGTCTTTCAGGCTGCTAGCTGATAAACTGTCATTGGCATACTGGTACACTAGTACACACATAGGGGATATTCTTCTCCCTCTGGAACAAGGCCATTGATTCATAATCAGAGGGCAGCCCATCTCCAATCTGCGCTGGGTAGGGCAGAGGTCATGAGCACCTCCTAAAATGTTTTAAGCTGCATTTCCTTGACTCTGTGCTCAGCCCATTACTGTAATACTTTAACTGTTTCTTGGACTTTTGAAGAAAATGGGTCTGACATTTCTTCATAGTTGTCCAAAGGTTCTGTGGAGGCATTGCACCCCAGATTCTTTTGAGTAATGGCACATATTTTTGTTTTAATAAAAAATAGAATAAAAGTGGTAAGAAATTATTTTGTAAGTCATAAGAGTAGAATGGGAGTCAAATCATGGTTAAAATCTCAACCTATCCCACGAGCTTAAACTTTCATATACTTACACAGTAAACTATTTTTTTTCTTTTTTATTTATTTATTTATTTATTGTATTGGCAGGCACCGGGAATCGAACCTGAGTCTCCAGCATGGCAGGCAAGAACTCTGTGATTACACAGTAAACTAAATACAAAATCAATAGATGTAAATCTTTTAACATTAAAAAGTATAATGATGCTAATTTTTGTTGATGCTCAGTAAGTGTGAATGGTGTTTATGGATATCTAAATATTCACATACATGGATGATAAATAAATAGGGCAAAATTTGTTTCTGTATAAAAAATGAACAATATTCTTTTAAAATATCAGTATGAATATTTCAGGGGGACATACTGTACATAAAATACATAGTGAAATGAAATACATAGGTAATGTGTTCTATTTTTACTCAATTTGGTTTACATATTGTAACAAGTGATTTATCCTAGTTTTGAAGAGTAAACCTTGTAAATAATTAGGGAATTAGAAAATTTAACTCAAGATAAGAATCAATTCATTTTAGAAAGTACAAATTGTTATTCCAATTATAATTACTTAATTGATTTATTATTTATATTCTTTTTCAAATTTCCTAAGATTTAGATGCTGATTTGTACAGATTTAAATTAAATAATGGTAAGAGTTTAACAGAAAGTTAGCTAAATGTAGTAAATTTTAATAAAAAAACATATAGTACAAGATAAATTGGAAAGCATATACAGTAAGGAAAAAATAAACTGCCATGGGGGCCCTAAGTTCTTTAGTATCATTTTTAAAAATTGTTAATAGAAAGGAAAAGAATGACAATGCTTTTCATATTCGAGCACTTGAAATAACTTAGGGAAAATTTTATATTCCTAAGGCGTTTTTCACAGAGCATCAGATGATGCCCTTGACACAGATTGACATCTAAATGAAAGAGCTATAGAGCAACTAATGTAATTCAAGTCCAATAAATCACCAGGACCATATGGTCTATATCTAAGATTTATGAAGGAAATAAGTGTGAAATAGCATAGATATGGGGGATAAAAATAGTATGAAATATAGCCTTAATGGCAGCATCTGTTTTTAAAGATTGGAAAATTACTAATTTGGTACCTAAGAACAAAAAAGGATAAAAAAATAAGAGAAGAGAGTCAAATAAAGAATTTAAAGAATTTAATGTTTCTGCATGTATCATCCAGTGATGTTGAGTACTTGGATGTTTTTGCATTATTCTTCTTTCTTTGTATTCCCTGGATTGCTTTCATAGCCACACTTTCCTACCATTTCTCTTTCTGGTCTTGGCTATTCTTCCAACCACATGCTCCTTAAAAAGCCAGAGGTCGACATTCCTGCATCTCGAAATTCATTCTCACAATCAAAGAAAGAAAGGTTTATTTGTTCTGGTCTCATACTAGTCTTTGGTCAGAAAAATATGCAGTTGTTTTTTTATTAAGAGGACAAATTGGAGAATGCTGAATTTAAAATAGAACTGATATTGATACATTTGAAAAAACTAATATCTCTTTCTCTTTAATGGCTTTGGATTCCAATAAGGGTTATTAAAAGGATCTATTAATTTATAACCAGAGAAAATGAAAATTCAAGTGAGTTTCTTTGTTTATATAGATTTATGAAGTAAGGTACTTACTTATGAAGTAAGGTACTAATCATAAGTGCATGCCTCAATGGATGCTTAGACACATGTACACTAACGCAGCTACAAACTAGATCATCATAAAGAATATATCAGCCTTTTAGAAGTGTTCCTTTGCCGTTTGACAATCTGTATCATCTCAGAGGTTGCCACTAATCTGACTTACATAAACCTCAATCAATATTGCATGTTTGTGAACTTCAAATACATGTAATCATTCTCTTTGTTGTCTCTGCCTTGTTTTGCGGCAAATAGTGTGCATGAGATTCATCAGTGTTGTAGTGTCCATTTGTGAATGAGTTGTTGTACAGTATATAATGACAACAGAGTCACAGGCAAAAAAAAAGACTTTCAGCAAATTACTGTTTTATTATTTACAAAGTACAATCTGTTCAAAAGATCAGAAGTAATCCGATAATGGCCAGTCTCTCAGAGAACTCAACTGTTTGAGTCAGAGTCATGAATAGCAGCTCTGCATGCCCCACTTGTATTGGAGAAAGAGACAAATCTGTGCTGCACAATGTTAGGATATTTATACAACCTGAATATGAGGGCACTGCCACTGAATGTTCCCACCCTGATAAGTAGCTGGAATTGCTTGTTCCAGTTTACTTTTTGGGGCTCCCATGTGTAAAGCTGTAATAAATGTTATTGTATTCATTTCTTTTACTGAGAAGTTATCTTTCACAGAGTTGCTCTGAGAAATAACACAAACTCTTTGATTTGAACAATAAGATATGTTGCATCGCAGTTTTAGAGGCTGAAAGTCCAATATCAAAGTATAGGTAGGCCTTGTTTTCTCAAAAAAAAAAATTCTGGGTTTGGCTCAATCTCTGCCTTTGTCACATGGCAATCTATTTTCTCTTCTGGTATATACTGAATGACTGAATCTGAATTTCCTTTACTTATAGGAACTTAAACCATATTGGATTAAGATCCATACTGATTCAATCAGGTCTCATCCAAATAGGATCTTTGAAGATTCTATTTACAAATAAGCTCAAAACCACAGGACCTGAAGTTAAGAATTGAACATGTCTTTGTGGAGAACATAATTCAGTCTATCATACATATGCACTATTTTTAATTGATTGTAAATTTAAAAGTGGAATTGTTAATCATAGAGTAAGAATTTAATTAAATTCAGTAAATGATAACTGTACCAAAGTGTTGGTACAATTAATATTAAATTAGAAACATGAGACTCTAGGCTCATCAACACATTTTCATTTATGCAATTAGGTGAATAGGTAAAAGTGTTTCGTTGTGCAATGAATTTGCAGTTTACTGAAGATTAATGGTGTGAGCACATTTCATTTTTGTTGGCTATTTGAATATATTTTAAAAGTATCTCTTTAAACCCTGTTCATTTGTATAATGTCATGTTGTTAGTCAACATTCTCTAGAGAAACAGAGCCAACAGAAGAGAACTGTAAAAATGAGATTTATAAAGGTGTTCCACTCAACCATGGGAATGGAAGAGTTCAAAATCCATAGGGCAAGCTGTGAAGCTGGCACCTCTGATGAAGGGTATGGACAAATTCCACAGGAGAGGCTTGCTGGCTGAATAAGCACTGAAATAATCTCCTTTCTTCCTTAAAAGCCTTCAGCTGTTTGGTTTAACTCCTTGTGGGAGACATGCCTTAGCTGATTGCAGATGCAATCAGTGACAGATGCGATCAACTGACTGATGACTTAATACACCAGCCTTCTGGCTTACCAACCAGCCATGAAATATCCTTTCAACAATGATCATACAAGTGCTTGCCTGACCAGAAAACTGGGCATAATCATTTCACCAAGTTGACGCCAGAACCTAACCATCACAGTCCACCCCTTGTGAAATGGCAGTTATACACATCACTTTGAAACATGCTTAATTTCCAAATAGAACACAACAACAGACCATGTATGTTTCACCTAACAATACTCAACTGTCTTGTGTACAGCTGGAAATTCACTACATCTCTTCAGAATAGGATGCAAGTCCTTAGGTAGCATTCACTCTTAAATGTCATATTCTATGACTCAAATACTATAACAAGAACAATACAAGTTAAGTCATATGATAAGAGAAGAAAAATATATTTGCTTATGTACAAATGCAAATGTACTCATAAGAAAACAGGGTGGAAATATTCATACACTCACAATCCTTGTTTCTGTAGCTGGTCAAGTGGTCATTGTTCATATTTATCACAACCTTCTACTATCCTTTCCATGTGTCCTTTACCCTCAGAAGCACTTCAGTGGACCGTGGTTCTTTGCCAGGTGAGGTGACCCAGACTTCCATTCCTGAAGTTTCTGGGAAATTGGTAGTCCTGCCTGGATTGGGTTGCTGCAGTTTTCTATTGACTTTAATCGTAGGGCATGGTAATGGTAAAAGATGTCCTAAGGAATCTCTTGTATTCCAGGAAACTCTTCTTTACCTCCATTGCATAATTGAAGTCCAGTTTCCTCCTTGATAGTCAGGATCAATCATCCCAGAAGAAGAGTAATCCCGTTTTGTGCCTGTTCATTTAGTGGCATGAGAATCCCAAAGTGGCCACGTGTCAGTCTTAATTTCCAGCTCAATGGAACCATTGTTGTGTTGCCTGGTAGGAGCATACCTCCTTTTGGAACTAAGACATGTACATCTGCAGAGCTTAAAGTTTCAGGAACAGGAAGCAAAAGGCTTCCTAGTGGATCACTAAGGTTGATAGTGAGTAGTGCCACTCCCATTTCCACCCTTGAATCCTGGACCCATTACTTCTGGCTATGGGAAAAACAGCACCATATAGTGGATGCTGATTCAGAGCATACACAGCCTCCTGAGAGCACTGCCCCAGCCCTGAAAGGTATTGCCATCTAGCTGACACTGCAATTTGGTCTTCAAAAGGCTATTCCACCATTCTATCAACCCAGCCACCTCTGGATGATAGGGAACATGGTAAGACCAGAGAGTTCCATGAGCTTGTGCTCATTCCCACACTTCATTTACTAAGAAATGGGTTACTTGATCAGAAGCAATGCTGTGTGGAACACCATGACAGTGGATAAGCATTCTGTAAATCTACATATGGTACTCTTTGCAGAAGCATTGTGTGTAGGGAATGTAAACCCATATCCAGACTATGTGTCTGTTCCAGTTAGAACAAATCACTGCCCCTTCCATGATGGAAGCGGTCCACCAGGAAGCAGGCTGATCACCTCGGGGAATGATGCCATATCCCCATTCTGCTGCTGCTGGCAGATTGGGCATAGCCTCCATTTCTACTGCCATGCCAATTTTGTGCATAGGACCATTAGGCAATGGCAGGAGTGGGTAAGGAAAGAGGATGATTTTTATGTGCAAGATGGCTCACCTTACTCACTTGATTATTAAAAACTTCCTCTGCTAAAGTGACCGTCTGGTGAACATTTACATGGGAAACAAATATCTTCAAGTTCTTTGCATACTAAGAAAGGTCTATCCATGTGCCTCCTCCCCAGATCTCTTTGTCAACAATTTTCCAATCATACTCCTTCCAAGTTCTTGGCCATCCAGCCAAATCATTGCCAACAGTCTATGAGTCAGTATACAAATGCACCTTTGGCCAGTTCTCTATCCAAGAAAAGTGATCAACCAGGTGCAGTGCTTGAAATTCTGCCGACTATGAGGATTTTCATTCTTTTTTGACAATATCCCTGAGTGGGGTTGTAGTGCTGCAGCTGCCCATTTTTAGGTGGTCCCACCATATTATGCAGAACCATCTGTAAATCAGACCTGAGCTTTCCTTTAATCAGTCAACTTACAGTAAGGAATGCTCCAATATGCCATCAGTCTATTCTGGGAAACAGATGGTAATGTGGAAGAAGTGGGTCCATGGGCTTTTGGCCCACTTCCTCATAACTTACCTGTGCCTTCAGGAACTAATCAAGTTCTATCACTAATATGCCATTTTCATTTTATGATGGAGTACTGCCATACATGCTCAACTTTATGGCTTGGTAGGTCAGACAACATCCAGTTCATGATAGGCAACTCAGGTCTCACAGTAACTTTGTGGCCCATGGGTAAATGTGCAGTCTCTACTAAGGCCCAGTAGTAGGCTAAAAGCTATTTCTGAAAAGGAGAGCAGTTATCTTCAGTGGATGGTAAGGTTTTGTTTCAAAATCCTAAGGAACTGTGTTATGATTCTCCAATAGGGCCCCGCCAAAGGCTGAAGACAGCATACCCATTTGTCACTGACACTTCCAGCACCATTAGATCTGCTAGATCAGATGACTTGAGTGGCAGAGCATCTTGCACAGCAACTGGACTTGTTGCAGGGTCTCCTCTTGTTATGGTCCCTTCTCAAAACTAGTAGCTTTTCTGGTCACTTGGTAAATGGGCCAGAGTGGTGCACCCAAATGAGGAATGTGTTATCTCCAAAATCCAAAGAGGCCAATTAGACATTGTGACTCTTTTTTGGGCATAGGAGAGGCCAGATGCAACAACGTATCCCTCACCTTGGAAGGGATATTTTGACATGCACCACACCATTGGACAACTAGAAAGTTCACTGTGGTAGAATTCCCTGTATTTTCATTGGATTTATCTTTCATCCTCTGATACACAAATACTTTACCGATAAGTCTAGAATATTTGCTACTTCTTGCTCATTAGGTCCAATCAGCAAGATATCATCAATATAATGGAGCAGTGAGATGTCCTGTGGGAGGGAGATATGATCAAGATCTATGCAGACATGATTGTGACATAGGGCTGGAGAGTTGACATACCCCTGAGACAGGACAGTGAAGGTATACTGCTGGCCTTGCCAACTGAATGCAAAGAATTTCTGGTGGTCCTTACTGACAGCAATAGAGAAAAAGGCATTTGCAAGATCAATAGTTGCATGCCAGGTACCAGGAAATTTGCTGATTTGCTCAAGCCAAATACAACATGTGGAACAGCAGATGCAATTGGTGCCACCACCTGGTTAAGTTTACAAAAATCCAGTGTCATCCTCAAAAACCCACCTGTTTTCTGCATTGGGCAAATGGGAAAATTGAGTGGTAATATTGTGGAATCACCACCTCTGCATCTTTCAAGTCCTTAAGAGTGGTATTAATGCATCTAATCCCTCCAGGAATATAGAAGTGCTTCTGATTCACTATTTTGCTATGAAGGGTTAGGTCTACCAGCTTCCCTTTGGCCTTTCCTACCATAATAGCTCTCACTCCATGAATCAAAGAACCAATGTGGGGTTCTGACAGTTGCTAAGAATATTGATTCTAATTATGCATTCTGGAACTGGGAAAACAACCATGGAATGGGTCTAGGGACACACTGGGACCACTGTGAGATGGAAGTGAGCTAAAATTTCATCTATCACCTTACTTCCATATGCCCTTACTCTAACTGGTGAACCAGAGTGTCCTTTTGGGTCTCTTGGTATTAGTGTCACTTCTGAGCCAGTGACTGATAATCACAAAAATATCTGATCATTTCCTTTTCCCCAGTGCACAGCCACCCTGGTAAAAGGTCAAAATTTTGTGTAATATAAGGCATCTTTCCCCAAAGATACCTGGCCCTCCCCTCATTTGAGGGGCTGTAGATTTGTAAACTATCTCATCTGGGAATTGATTAAGGGCAATGATTCTTTGTTTTTGTAATTCAAGTTGGACTTCTGTTCACTGGACCTAGAATTCTTCTACTTATGCAGCTCAAAGAAGAATTTAGTAGACTGTCCATCTATTTTATTTCTAGGCACCCCATGATCTACTAACCAAAGCCACAAACCTCCATGAGTTGGATTATTTTCACTGCTACTTTGAGTCTGCTTTCCCTTATGGTGGCCACACTCACCTTGTCTATGGAGATTAACTGCCACCACATGATGACTTACAATTTGGGATCTGATCATCCCCACTGTGCTTAAGGATTTCAGCTTAGTGACAGCAGTCCCCACAATAATATCTGACCTACTAGTGACAGCAGTTCCCACAATAATATCTGACCTACAGAGAAAGGTGGCTACAGAGCTCTTCAGGGATGATGGACCTACTCTCATGAAATTATTTCTTAAGCTTCTGGTGAAAAATGTGCCCCCTGGTCATTCCTGGGGTGTGCGAGCCAGTCTTCCATGATAAATCCACTCTAACATTCCCATCTCTCAAAGACACTAGATCCCCTCATTTACATTATACCAGGGCAGTTCTGGCATTTCAAACCCAGGTAATGTCGGCCACCTTTGGATCCATGTCTCGGCCTACTATCCAAGCAAACTGCCAATGCCATTTTCTAACTGCTGAGCTACAAAACTGAATGTAGAATCTCTGCTTACTGTACCCATATCCATAAATTCAGCTTGATCCAACTTATATTCCTTCCACCATTATCCCACACCCTTAATATCCATTCCCACACATATTATCCTAATCTATGTCTGTATAAATTGTACAACTCACACAGTTTTTTTGGAGTATAGCATATCTCCCCATGGGTTTTATTTTGTACCTCACCTTTCAGGGCCTATTGGGACTTACTGTAGTTATACAGGGGAGGAGGGTGTGAGTCATTAAAAGAAATAGAAACGTCTTTAAAGCCAACTACCTCAAGGAATTCCATTGAAGTTTCAGCTAGTGAAACAGGATTAGTTGCTCCAGGCAGATGAGTGAGGGCTGTTTCCCTGGGGGAGGTGGTTACAAGATTAATAGGCAGTGAAATGTTCAGTGGAGGTTAGATGGAAGACTCCTCCAAAGGAATGAAGGAGGAGACTGAAGGTTGGGTGGGAGGCTTTTTCCCCAAGGCAGGCTGTAGGTCAAGAAGCTCTTTCCTCAGGACAGTCCATTACAGATCTGTCTAGCAAAGGCTCAGCAGATTCCAGGAATCCCATCTCCCCAATCCTATCATTTTTAAGCCATTTATCACCATCCCACATTTCATGCTCCATTTTATTCCCAATCAAAGGCCTGACTTTAACAACAAACACACTGCAAGGTTGAGATTTGGTTTACATTGTAAATCTGATACTTGCACAATGAAGCTCTGTGTGTGATTTTCAGAGATCTTAAGTCTGTGGCTACAGGAAATAAGATTTTCTTTCAGGGCACACAGAAAATTTTATATCATTCATACAAGACTGAAGTTTCAAATTTGAAGACTTCAGCTCATTCCTTTTGCACATTACTGCATGCATGTATCTACCAACAATCTGTCAACATCATTATACCTCTTAACTCCACAAATCTCCATTAAGGTGTCAAAAATGTTATCACCCAGAGCCTTGCCTCATGGGAGCTTACAATTAGTGAATCCAATGGTGATTTTTGAGTATCTCTCTTGCCAACTCACCCCATGGACTGTTAGTGCCACTTTGATTATTAGGAACAGAGTCATTACTGCCTCCTAGTGTAGTCAGAATAGAAAGCCATCATGAAAACTCATTAATAAGATTCTGTTTCTCAAGATCCACTCCTGATACCAAGCTGCATTAGTCAGGGTTCTCTAGAGAAACAACCAACAGGAGAGATCTGTAAATGTAAGATTTATAAAAGTGTCTCATGCAACTGTAGGAATGGAAGTGTCCAAAATCTGTAGGAAGGGTTGGGAAGCTGGTGGCTCCAAAGAAGGATCTGGATGAACTCCACAGAGAGACTTGCTGGCTGAAGAATCAGTGTGAAAGAGTCTCTCTTTTCCCTTAAAAACCTCCAACTGATTGGATTATCTCTCTCAGCTACTCTCTCAGCTTTTTCTGCCTTTTATTGTATCATAAAAGACTCCAGTAAAGTATTAAGACCCACCTTGAATTGAGTGGGTCACATCTTAATTGAATTATTCTAATAAAAAGTCCTACCCGAAATAAATCTGTGCCCACAGGAATGGATTAAAAGAACATGGCCTTTTCTGAGGTACATTAACTGCTTCAAACCAGCACAGCCAGTTTATATCAAAAACATAAAGTGAAAGTAACAATGTGTTATCCATACTGCTTCCAGAGTTATCACTTTAAAACATGTGTCAGATAATAATAATCCTCCACTTGAACTTCCATAGTTGCTTTCCATTACATTTAGTGGTGTCACACCTCACCATGACCCCTTAGCTCCTACATACATTATTTATCATGTTTCTTCCTTCACATCATAGTTTCCCAAAATGAAAAAAATGTACATTTTTCTGCTCTTATATGCATTTCTTTTTATCATGAAAATATCATATTCTGACTTTTATTTTCATTTTTAAAGACCTAAAATTTTTTCTGTTTTATTTTTAGCATTGATAATATTCAAATTTAAAGATTTTAACTTAAAGATAAATGGAGATACCCTTAAGGGTCTACTTTGTATACAGAAGACATAAATGTTGTAGTAGAAAGATAGTTTAACAGAATTAACAAAATTATATTTGCCTTAATTTTCTCATCTATAAAACCAGATTATTTGGACTTCCTCTCTGCAGTCAGTAAATAGCTAACATTATGATTTTGTGCATTTAAAATGAATTACAATCTCCTCACTGATGCTATTTCAAACTAAATTGAACTCTTATTCTGAAACAATAGAAACAATTCTGATGACATCAAATGTCATTAGCATGGAGAAGGCTGGTGTTTTGGTTTGCTAAAGCTGCTGGAATGCAACGTATCAGAAATGGAGTGGCTTTTTAAAAGGGAATTTTTTATGGTACATGTTTATAGTTCTAAGGTCATAAGTATATTCAAACTAAGGCATCCAAGGAAGAAACCTTGATCAAGAAAGGCCAGTGGGTCCAGAACACCTCTGTTGACTGGGAAGGCACATGACTGGCATCTCCCAGTTTCATTGCTTCCAGCTTCTGCTGCCAGTGGTTTCTTCTTTAAGTCTCTTTGGGACTTCACCTGGTTCTTCTAGGACACAACTCTGGGCTTTGGTTTGTTTAGCATCTCATGGGAAGGCCGTGGTGACATCTGCTGGGCTCTACCAGTGTCTAGTCATCTGCCCTCTCTATTGGCACTCCAAATTTCTCCAAACATCATTGTCTCTCCCTCTCTGAAGAATCAATTCTCCAAGCCTCTGCATCTAAAGTGTCTCCAAAATGTTTCCCCTTATAAACAACTCTTATAAAGTAAGCAAGACCCACCTTGAATGATAGGGTCAAATCTACATCTAATCTGAAGGCCACACCCACAATTAGGTGTATCATGTCTCCATAGGAATGATCTAACAAAAGGTCACAAACAACTGGTTGTGTCACATGTCCATGGAAGTAATCCGGTTTTCTATCCGAAACAATAAGTCTGGTCCCACAAGATCGGATCAGGATTAAAATATGGCTTTTCTGGGGTACATAACACTTTCAAAATAGCATAGCTGTCATTGCTCAAAATATGGCTACTGTTCCAGATTTGAATACAAAGATTCCATCCAGAAGAAAAACATAGATGTTCCTTTTATTAAAATTCCAGCAATGTACTTCAGACTCAGTGACAAAAGGGGCACATTATCTGCATCAGTAGCAGCTTCACTGGTAGGGAGTGGGATGAGTTAATCATACCCTTATTTAATCAGATTAATCAGATCCTTACAACTCCTTCCTTTCATTTGATCATTCTCCCAATCTCCAGGGTAACAGTGTAGACAGGTCCCTGTCTTGCATGTTTGACCATGCAAACTGTGGGCCCTCTGGCAAAGACAGAAGATATTATAACAAGCTAGAAAGTAAGAAAAATTTACAGGATTGTGCAGAGATAAAACAGAGAAAATATGAGCTCTAACTTTCCATGTGAAAGACTTGAAACAAATAGTGAGGGAAAAGCAGTATAAGGGACGTCTTATGTGCAAGAAAAAAAATGTCCCAAATCTGATGAAAAGTAACAACACAGGAAATTAATAAAGGGACTGTTCTCAGGTTTGATAAGAAAGAAAAGTCAGGTAGGGCAAAGCACCATTTTAAGAGAGAAGGGTGATTTTTTTTCTCTCATTCTCTTTTTTGATAACAAAAAGTTAAGTTTTCTGAATAACAGCAGAAACAGGAAAACTGTTTTTTGTGTGTGTGTTTTTTTTTTAATGGGATAGCTTCTGAATTCATCTTTTCAGATAATAGGCATGCCATCAGGGAACTGTAAGGATATTTTGTGACTTTTTAAGCCAAGAACTTTGGATACAATATTTTTTTGTTTTCCTAGTGATGAGTTAATTTTTTGTTTCACTCTACAGTTTTTACTAATAAGGTGAAGATGTACCTCAGTTAACAGAAATGTAGTGTTACTAAGTCACTTTGATTATCTTGAGTATGTTAAACAAATTCTCTAGTGATCTGGAGTGAAAGGCTTAATATAGCTTCAATTGCCATTCAGAGAGAAAGCACCTAATTGAGCTTGTTCACTAAGAACCAAAAGTCTGCTATGGTAATTTGGCCAATGATTCCTTTTAGACTACATTATTCCTCTTGGAGAATTCTCAAGGCTAAGAAAAGGGAGAGTTTACTGACTGCTAAACAATACATATCATGGGTAAGTCTCATACAAGAAAATACTTGGAATGCTTAAATATTTATTAGTAAATTAGTTTAAAATTGTTAAGAAAATACTGCTCTGAAAATTGAATAGCTTGGGAAAGAAAAGGGAAAAACATGCATTAGTCTAAAAATATATGTATTTTAAATTTGCTCTGATTTTTCTTTAATCTGCAGTTAGGGAAACTCAAAAATTCTTAAACTAAATAATGTGAAAATTAAGGATATCTATGGTGAAAGCTCTCTTTCTCTAATCATTTCCTTTTTTTCTCTCTAAATGTTTATCTAATGGGACATATTCTCCTATTAACACTGAGAGGATCTATAATGGAGTAGAACAAACATTATCATGGCCTTATGTTTTATTATTTTGCAAAGTACATTACCTCTGATTCTCCATTTCTTTATCAGTGGACAAGGGAACACTAATTGTGTACTTACAGGATATAGTACATGATTGGGTCTTGTAAAGATTTGATATGATGGAAATCAAAAATAGGTAGTCAATAAATAGAACACTTTCCTTTCTGCTTCTTTTTCTTTTGTGTTTGCTAATACAGATGAGTTATCTTTGCAAAAGTCAGAGAGCGTTTATTTAAATGATGAATGAGAAAAAAAACAGTGAGAAAGAAGGAATAAATATATAAATTGATATCACAGTTCTAAAGTAACTGAGAGATCAGTGAGCCTTAAACTCAATTGTAGATGAGGGTCTAGAAAGAAGGGATGATGTTTATAAAGCTATAGTTTGTATTAATGGAAAAAATTGAACTAGAACACAGCTGACAGTGATTCCATCAATCAGAGGTTATTTTACTTAATTCTGATACCCATCCTTTAATTTAACAAAAATTTATTGTTTTTAATTAAAATTTTGTGCATTAAAAATTTTATAGGTTTGCAGAATAATTGTGTATAAAATACAGGATTCCCACATACCACTTCAGCAGCAGCACTTGCATTGGTGTGGAAAATTTGTTATGATGGATGACAGCACATTTTTGCAATTATACTGCTTTTTAACATTGGTTGCATTTACTACAATTGATGAAAGAGTATTAAAGTAGTACTATTAACTATGGCCCATAGTTTATATAAGGGTGTTTTTCCCCATATTCTTAACCTATTATTATTGTTTTATACATGTCTTTATTTTATTGTTCATCTATTCATTCACTGGATAATGGGGGTATCAGTCACAAAGTTTGTACAATGCCACAATCACAAAAGAAAAGCTACACAGTTATGCAATCATTATCAATAATCAGGGCTACTGGATTACAGTTCAGCAGTTTCAGGTATTTCCTTCTGGCTATTTAAATATTCTAAAGAAGTATCTTTATAATGAGTCAGTAGTCATAATCATTTGTTGTAACTCCCTGTAACAAACTAACTTCCCTGTTACAACTTCTTCCTTTTATTTAATCATTCTCTCAATCTCCAGGGATATTTGGGTAATGACAATTCTAACATCTCTGTACTATGAAGGGGGGTTGATATTACGGGGCAGAGGAAATATACTGGTTGATGTTCGTAGAGACACTGCTATTTCTGTGTTTCAGGACTTAGTTGCCATAGGAACAATTTGAAGGCTTTAAGTTTCTGAAAATATAAATGTAATAAGTAAAACTTTTATAAAGTCATAGATAGAGCCCAAGGTATTCTTTAGGGGTTTCAGGAAAACTGTTGGTTGGGACTTGGCATATCATGGCATTTTGCAGTAGCTGTCTGAAGTTTGCATAAAAGTGACCTTCAGAATGATCACTTGACTCTATTCAAAATCTCTTAACCACTGAAACTTTTTGTTTCATTTTTTTTCCCCTGATCAAGAAATCATTGTCATACTCATAATGGCAGAACCAGGCTCATCCCTGGGAGTCATGTCCCATATTGCCAGAGAGACTCACACCCCTGGGATTCAAGTCCCGTGTGTGTGCAGTGGGGAGGAGAAGAGTGCATTTATTGCATGGGTTGTCTTAGAGAGAGAGGCCTCAGCTGAGGAACAAAACAAGTTCTCTGGGCTGATTCAAGCATAATTATGAGGAGGTTAAGTTTTGTCATTACATAAATAAGTTTCATAAAGGCAATCCTAAAAGATTGAGGGCTTGAATTATTAATTTGAGAGGTCTTTATGTTTGAAAAAAATCAGAAATTACCCAGGTGGGGAAGTTTAATAGTTCTACATTTTTCTCCATTCTCCCAAGGATTTTGCAAATATTTTCTTTATACTCTGCTCAAAACACTCTGGAATGTAACAGACTACTACATTAACCTGCACAGAATACAAGATTTCCTTACCTATTTTAGGTTCCAAATAATTAGGTTGTTTAAATAAACTGACCAGATAGGTTAAATTAGGTAGTGTTCCAGCAAATTTAAATTTTGGACAAAATAAACATTTCTTCCATTAGTCTCATGCAGAATCTGAAGTTATAAATTACAGACAATATGATAATATAATCCTTTACACTGTAATATGATTTATCTTAGTTCTAACCAGATCTGTTTTATTCATACCTCTGATTGACATCTGATCTTCTTTTCACCATTTTAACAGGTGCTGTATGGACTAATTCTGACTTTCAGAGCTGCATAACTCTAATTCTGAGTCTCAGGTGTCAAACAAGTGCCCAAAGTTCCAGGGAACTAGCAGGTTATATACAAAGGACACAGCATATCAGAATTTAGAAATAACAGTTAAACCTCAGGAATAAATGGGATTGCTGTAAGAACTTACAATGTAGGCAATATTTTTCTTTTAAGCATTTTCACATAATATCATGGAATTCCTTTATAAGTAGCCGTATTGAACATTCTGTTCACCATAATCATCGATTGCCCAATCTCTGCCCATTATCTATCTCCTGATAGCCTATGCTCTTGAATTTAATACTCATCCCATTTTTAACACCTTGTAATGGTGACATATATTTATTCTTTCACATGTAAGAACTTTCTTGTATTTGTAAAATTAATCACCATTATTCCCACTCTAGGATTTGCTAAGTTATGCAGACCCAGTTTTAACATCTGTCTTTCCTTCTGGTTTCATACATGCCTCTAGTCTTCCTCTTTCAACCATACTCACACTCAGCTTTCTTCATTATATCTACAATAATGTGCTACCATCACAAATTATTTTTCTATCCATTTCTGAATCTTTACTATCAATCTTAATAAACATTCTGTAGTCCTTCAGCATCAAATGTCCAATCTCTATCCTCTTTCTATCTTCTAGTAACCTTTGTTCCCAACCTTACCTCAAAGAGTTTGCTCATTATAGTTAGTTCATATTAGTGAGACCATGTGGTATTTCTTTTTCTATTTCTGGGTTATTTCACTCAACATTCACCTCAAGTTTCATCCATGTTGTTGCATTTGTAATGATTTTATTCTTTCTTACAGCTGCATAATATTCCATTTTATGTATATACCACAGTTTGTTTATCTGCTCATCAGATGATGGATATTTCGGCTGTTTGCATCTGTTGGCAATTGTGAATAATGTCACTATAAATATTGGTCTGCAAATATCTGCTCATGTCCCTGCTTTCAGTTCTTCTTAGTATATACCTGGTGATGGGAAGGCTGGGTAATATTACTATTCTACATTTAGCTTCCTGAGGAACCACAGAACTGCCTTCAACAGTGGTCACACCATTCTATATTCTTATCAACAGTGAATAAACATCCTTCTACATATCCTCTCCAGCACTTGTAATTTCCTGTTACGTGAAATTGCACTTTCTAGTACATGTGAAATGGTATCAAATTGTGTGTTTATGTGTGTGTTTATGTTTGTGTTTTTTTCTTGCTTTCCCCTAATAGCTGGTGAAATAGAGCATCTTTTCATGTGCTTTTGAGCCATTTGTATTTCCTCTTTGGAAAAGTGACTATCCATGTCTTTTTCCCATTAATTAATTGGGTTGATTGTCTTTTTGTTGTCGAGTTGTAGGATCTCTTTACATATTCTAGATTTTAGACCCTATCTGATATGTGGACTCCGAATATTGTCTTCCATTGAGTAAGCTGCCTTACATCCTTTGACTCACAAAAGTATTCAATTTTGGGCACTATGTATCAGTCAGATAGATCCCAATGATCTATTTCTTCTTTCATTGTTTGTGCTTTGGGTGTAAGGTTTAGGAAACCATCTCTTATCACAAGATATTTAAGATATTTTGTTGAATATTCTTCTAAAAGTTTTATAGTTTTAGCTCTAATGCTTAGATCTTTAATCTATTTTGGTTTAATTTTTGTATAAGGAATCATTCTTTTGGATATGTATATCCAGTTCTCCAAGCATCATTTGTTGAAGACTCTGTTCTGTCCCAGTTGAATGAATTTGGCTGCCTTATCAAAAAATCAATTGCCAGATGTTCTCAGAAATGGCTTCTTTCTGTAAGCCAACTGCAGAAGTAAACTTACTGCCCTCCCCCACTATGTGGAACATGAATCCGGGGGTGTAGATTTCCCTGGCAATGAGGAACATGACTCCTAGTGATGATCCTAGCCTTGGCATCATGGTATTGAGAAAGACTTCTTGACCACAAAGAGGAAGAGACATGAAACAAAATAAAGTTTCAGTCACTGAGAGATTTCAAATAGAGTCAAGAGGTCATTCTGGAAGTTATTCTTATATTCATCATATAGATATCTCTTTTCAGTTTTTTATTTAGTAGTGTAGCTAGAAGGAAATGCCTAAAACCATTGAACTGTAATCCAGTAGCTTCGATTCTGGAAGATGATTGTATAACTATACAGCATTTGTGGTGTAACAGTGCAATTTTGAAAACCTTATGACTGACATTCCCTTTATCCAGTGAATGGATGGATGAGTAAGAAAATAAACAAAAAAGAAAAAATGAATAAGGGATAGGCTTAGGGGATATTTTGGGTGTTCTTTTTTACTCTTGCTTTAATCTTGATTATTTTTATTGTTTGTGGAATAAAGAAAATGTTCAATAGATTTTGATGATAAATGTACAACCTTATGATGATTACCATGAACCACTGATTGTATATTTTGGATAATTATAAGGTAGGTGAATATATCTCAATAAAATTGCATTTATATAAAAAACGTTCAGAATCTCTGATCTACAGAATAAAGGCTCTTGGTAAATACGTGAAAAAATCAATTATCTGTAGATAAGAGGGTCAATTTCTGAATTCTCAGTTGAATTCCCTTGGTCAGTATATCTGTGTTTATGCCAGCATCATGCTGTTGTCACCACTGTAGCTATGGAATATGCTTTAAAGTTAGGTAATGGAAGACTTTTAACATTATTTTTCTTTCCCAAGATATTTTTAATCTATTTAAGGCACACTCCCCTTCCAAATAAATGTGATTATTAGTCTTTCTGCTTCTGCAAAGTAAATTGTTGGGATTTTAATTAGTATTGCAATGAATCTATTAATCAATTTGGGTAGAATTAACATCTTATCTATATTTAGTCTTCTCATTGATGAGCATGATATTATTTAGAACTTCCTTAATTTCTTTTAGCAATTTTTTGTAGTTTTCTGTGTAAAGGTCTAAGGTTGTGGAGTTTATTCCTAAATATTTTATTTTTTTGGTTGTTATTGTTGATTACATAACATGCCACTTTGCTGTTCTTGTTTATGAGCTTGAGTCACTTTGCTGTAAATCTTTTCATATTTTCTGCATATAAGATTATTTCCTTTGTCAACAATGTATATTCTACTTGTTCTTTTTCATTTGGATGAATATTATTGCTGTTTCTTCCCTAGTTGCTCTAGTTAGAATTGCAACACAAGGTTGAATAACAGTAGTGACAGGGGCATCCTTGTCTTTTTCCAGATCTTAGAGGGAAAGTTTTCAGTCTTTTCCTATTGTGTATAATATTGACTTTTCATATATCCCCTTTAGCATGTTGAAGACATTCCCTTCTATTCCTATCCTTTGAAGTGTTTTCCTCAAGAAAGTATGTTGAAATTTTTCAGATGCCTTTCTGCATCAATCCACCTGATCATGTGGGTTGTCCCCTTTGATTTATTAATATGATGTATTATATTAATTTATTTTCTTGCTTTGAACCACACTTGCATTCCTGGAATAAAACCCACTTGTTCATAGTTTGTAATTCTTTTAATGTGTTGCTGGATTCAATTTGCAATTGTTTTATTGAGGATTTTTGCATCCATATTTATTAAGGAGATCAGACATAATTTTCTTTTCTTGTAGTATTTTTTGCATGACTTTGGTATTAGGATGAGGTTGACTTCATAGAATGAGTTAGTTAGTTTTCCTTCCTCTTCAATTTTTTGAAGAGTTTGAGCAAGTTTGTAATTAATCATTCCTGGAATGTTTCATAGAATTCACATGAGAAGCCATCTGGTCCTGGAGTTTCCTTTCTTGAAGGTTTTAGATGATTGACTAAATCAGTTCTGTGTTGCAACTCATCCATATGGACCATTTCACTAATTCTTGTCTGGTTCATGATGTACATTTGGTCTTCAAATTCCTTCAAACAGTTGTTCCACACAGTTTCTGGTTATTTATTTGTTGTCCTAGAGGCTGAACTAAATCCCACACATCCCTATATCACCATCTTGATCTCTGTCCAAGATAGAATTTTTCACAAATATTCAACAAACATGAACAAAATTCCCCATTAGACATGCAATGATGAACAGGATGGCATGACTCTTCTATAATGGGAGTTGCCATCTAATAGAGGAGATGAGAGAGTAAAAGGGTAATCAGAAGTACAATGGGATAAGCTTTGAAAATGCAAATGACTTAAAACTATACTATACAAAGCTGCTATAACAAAAACAAAATACAATCTAAAAAAATACTCCAAAACACAATAAAGCCACTTATTTAACAGTTTAAAGATAATGGAACCAGGTAGATTGAGAAAATCTAAAATTCAAAATCAGAGATGCAAGTTTCTTCCACTGGTTGTGTCCTTTATTTTGGTGTTCCCCCTGTCTGTAAGGTTTAACCAATTTATCTTCATTTCCCAGTCCAGCCCATGAGAAAGGAAAAAGAAATTCAGTGGAACCACTTGGTTTTTAAGACAATGATCTGGAAGTTGCTCTTATCATTTCTGTTATTAGCTATTGCCCCCAAACTACACATCCAAAACTAAATCTTTTGGGAAATTAGGAAATCTGAGTGGCTATAATCTCAACAAAAATATGGAGGATCTGCTAACAAGAGGACTAACAAAGAGAGTTAATGAAAGAGGAGGTGGAGAGAATGTGTGCTAAGACATAATTAGTTGTCTCTATTACAGGATCTCTGTATACAATATTCAGATGAATTTCCATTGCAATTGCAATAAATATAAACTCTTAGTCAGGACTTTAGAGGCTTTTTTTTTCAAACCTTTCCTCATTTTTCTGATATCTCCTGCCAATATGACTTTGCTAATGACCCAAGGCAGACCAATATTAATTGTATTCCTTTCTATGCCAATTACAAGTTTAATTTAGCACTTTTAGACTTTGTCATTGGAAAGCATTTTTCCTCATTTAGCTTTCAACTGTAGATAAATTTTTTATGACCATTCAGATTAAATTATGTCAGTTGTTATTGTTTCCATTTCTCTGCTACCCTTCCAAAAAGTCATAACTACTAGCCTTAATAGAGCTTTTAGAAGTTCATATTTATTTAATGTTTGCAATTGCTACTTTGACATAGTCTTGTTTGCCTATTAGTTTGTTTACTAATGTGAGTTCCCATGTCCAAAAAGTAGTCTCAATTTGAATAGGAAATTTGTCTATATTTTTCAACATTCCTGACACAAAGCAAGCTATACACCATCTAAAGAAAAAATAATACACAAAAGATGTGTAAAATTCTAGAAGTACTACGGGGCACCAAAAAATCATGGTGAAAGAACACCTTATCTAGGGTGAGAGGTGGAGTGTCTTAGTTTTCCAGATTTCTAAAACAGTTACTACAAAAACGGTTGGCTCAAACAACAAGAATTTATTGGCTCTTAGTTTCAGAGGCCAACATCCAAATAAAGATGTTGGCTAGAAGGTTTGCTTCACCCCAAGCTCAGTAACATTCTGGGTGCCCAGCAATCTGTGGGCTCTGCTGCTTACTTGTACACAATGATTTTTATATTTCTGTTGGCCAACTTCCTGGTTCTGTTGACTTCTGCCCTCCTTCCCTCACTTCATCTTATTTTATTTATTTTTTTTTCATAAAGGATTCTTATAATTTGGAACAAGACTGAATTTCATTCAGTTGGCTACTTCTTAACTTAAGATAGCATCTATCTACAATGGTTCACAACAATAAGAATGCCCATCAAGATTAGGAACATATTTAACTGGGTACACAATTCAATCTACCATAGGGGAAAATATTTCCTGGAAGAAAAGCTCAAACAGAGAAATAAATTATAATGGTAAAATCAAAAGATGAAGGGAGGCAGAAGAAACAAGTGAAAGGCTTAAACTAAAAAAATATATATATATATAGTCAAGGATCTTAGAGAAATGTATTGGGGCTGGATTATGCCCACAAAGAAGGGGATGATAAAAGTCAAGTGGAGAAGGAAGCAAGGGTCAGATCATAACAAAATTATCCAAAGGATGATTGTTGCAGTGTAGAATAAACCCACTCTCATTCTACACCATAAGCCTTAAATTTATTTAGATCATTAGAGCCCTAATTGATGCTTTTTAAAACAGAAATCTCCATTACAAATGTAAAAAATATCCCATCATAGTTTAGAACTTTCATACAACATTGCTTCATAATGCCTTGATACTTCACGCTCTTATTTCATAACCAATGGCATCTTCCAGTTGTTTACAGTATAAAATACCAGAATATTTTGGATCAAATATTATAAAGGACTGTAGA
Source organism: Tamandua tetradactyla (assembly GCF_023851605.1). Taxonomy (NCBI): domain Eukaryota; kingdom Metazoa; phylum Chordata; class Mammalia; order Pilosa; family Myrmecophagidae; genus Tamandua; species Tamandua tetradactyla. Next base: position 60,734,699 of record NC_135345.1, read on the forward strand.
GGACTTTGCACCTAAGCAATATAAAGTCTGGGTATAAAATACCCAAAGTTATATGTGAGAAAATACCTGTGGAAGTATTTTACATAGAGGAAACAGAATCCTGTAATCTCAAAATTTCCATGGCATACATTAAATTTGCTTTATTTTAACACTAGCCTAATCTTTAATACCTATACTGCTTTAAGAAATCATAAAGCTGTTCCAAAACCTGGTCTGAATTTTGTCCTTCTAAAACATCCTTTAGAGAACTACTCCTCATAGCTCAGTAGTGATGAAAGTTTTCTTTCAGTTATTCAAAGCCTAAGGCTTGGACTTCCACAGGAGACGCTCAGCCTTTATTCTTTTGATGGGAGAAAACCAAACACTGGCTTTGCACGGATTTTCTGCATGAGATAAAAGAGCTTGATACTCTATTATGCATCCATGCTTTAAACTACATTTTAAAAAATTCTATAGGACTCTTTATAAGAGAGCTTATTTCCAGACACATCAAAATATGTGTGAAGATCCAAATCAAAATTTACATCAGCCACATTGTTAAAATCTAAATTATTCATTTTTTCTTTTTTATTATATGTGATTAAGGAAAGCTTAAGTGTTTGTACTTTTTTACTTTAAACACAAGTTACCGTTACTTCTTTTTTCAAGAAATAATCCTCTTATGAGAGTTTCTTAGTCATTTTTGAGATGATCACATGGTACCATCCACAAATAGTCAAAAACAGGTCCTCTGCTGCTGTTTCTTTAGCCTCTTCATCACACGGCATCTTGTCTCTCATAAGATTACTACACTCATCAGCAAAGATATCTGTCCCTTGAGGACGTTGCTCACCACATATTTGGTTTAAGTGAAAAGGCTTTTCCTCATAATTCAAACACAGAGTGAGATAGACCTTGTTGATAAATACCCCCAAATTCAGCAGAGGTGGTGCAGTAAATAATAACGAAATTTTATTGAAAGTTTAGAAATACTGAAAAGGAAGCACCACACGAGGAATAACTTAAAAGTACCTTATGAGCACCACCCTTTCTTCATAAGCTTCATAGTACCTTCAGTCCCAGGTTGGGAATTTTTTACCCATGACCATGGAAATGGCATCAGTTTCCACACATTTTCCCGTGAAAGCCACATTGTCTCCAATCTTAAAGCTAGGAGATTTTCCCTACTGTCAGTCTAAGATTTCAGTTTTCTTGGCCTCTTATTGGCTCCTTTCTAGGGTCATTAATAGAAAGCTATGCTCCTTTACAGAAAATATGGCCTTTTAGGAATAGCATCTGAACTTATATCCCCAGGTGAATATAGTGCAACATTATTTTTTTCCTCAAAGACTAAGTAATCTAGGTTTAAATAAAACAATAATAAGATATCAACCTCCCCATGTCAGGTACAGCTGTACCAAGTTTCTTTAAAGTCTGCTTATTAAGAGCTTTAAAATCTTAAAGTATGGAATCAACTTATCATACCTTAATGTAGTAATCTTTGATAGATTATTATATTTTAAAATTTCAAATAATTAAAAATGTGATAAAGAGAACCCTGACCACATCAGAAATTCTGAACATGAAATTGTTTGGTTAATTCTCAGACCTGAGTCATTCATGTGCTGTCACTAATAGTTTGAAAATGACTTCTTGGAGATTCACTTTTCAATTAGACCCTTTCTGCATTTGACATTCTTATTGTAAGATGTTTGAATAACTATTATGACAGATATCCCACTTTTGTTCTGAATACTTCCAAAATAGAGTAAATATCCTTTCACTTCAGGTGGTGATCTGGACAGTGTTTAGTAAAATAAATTAGCTGCCTTATTGGTATTGCTTGTAGTGACCCCTTTTCTGAGAAGTAACTTGGACTCTAAAGGGTTTTAAAAAAAAGTGGATTTTCTAAAAAAAATTGAAACATACTCTGCCAAAGTTGCAATTTAAACAACAATTAGAAATAAGGTGATTTTGGTCCATTAGAGATACCAATCAAAAAAGTACAAATAAATGTACTAACCAGTCTATGCTCATTCCCCACTTTGTAAGACCCTCCTTCATAAGAAGGAAACTACATCAACCAATAATTATAATGTCCCCTTTGGAAATTCCCTAATTCTCTTGATTATCTAATATGTGATTGCTAACTATTTTGAGACTCTTACTTCAGTTTAAGTTCTCCCTGCTCCAGTAACTTATTTTTCAATAAGACCATTATGTCAATTATTTGTAACTAAGTTTGTTTTGAAAATAGATGAGAACAACTTGCAGAAAACTGTATCAATGATCTGAAGCCTTTTTCCTGTCCTCAGTCTCAGTTAAAACTGAGTCAGTATATGATAATTTATTAAGTATTGCAAATATCTAGAACAAAAAAAGTTACATTAAAAATTTAAACCAACATATCACATAGAAAGAATAATAATACTCATCTTTTTCCTTTGAAACTTCAAATGAAATTTAGTGACTCAATATCAATATTCTAATGTGAAAAAAGAAGTTTATAGAACCGTAATTGCCCTTGAGAAGTAGAGAGAGAGGTTGTATAAATTCAAATACAGAAATAAATAGATGGAGCTAAATATAAATGAACATGGATATACATATAAAATGTTAAGGATATTGGACATATATTTACATCAACAAATATAAATAATGATTTAAAAATATATAACAATATTAAAAGCAACAGTTATATACTCCATCAAAAATGCTGTAAAATAAACAAATAATGAATACTGTAATTTTATCAAAATTCACAGGTTCTTCACACATTAGCCAGATCATTGGCTCATAAAGATTCATATAATACAGGTCAGGAAGAAGAAAATATTAACTTATGATTTTAAGAATTGCACCCTCTGTTTCAAAGATTGTCAGTGCAAGTTGTGGATTTAGGGGTGCTGCTTAGATTGCTTGACCATCAGTTTTCAAATATAACTTTGGCATCTTGAAACTGGCAGAGAGGACTGTTAATAATTACACCAATACGACAGGTATAAGCTAGTACTTGCCAAGGCAAACCAAGAATAATCAATGTAGATCCTCAATCATTAACCAGTACTTTTACATAAAGGCAAGTCATTTATTACCATTTTTGTTTCATTATGTCTCATACAAGCCATCATTTTAGCATAATGCTCCCTGTGCTGATTGGAATATGTTATGTACCCAAGAAAAGACTACATTCTTTTAATAGATTCTTGTGGGTGTAGAACTATTATGGGTGGGATCTTTTAATTAGTTTGTTTCCATGGTGGGATCTTTAAGTTATTTTCATGGAGATGTGACCCACCCAATTCAGGGTGGCTCTTAATCCTTTTACTGGAACTCTCTATGAAGAGAATAAAAGAAAACACAGTGAGAAAGATAAAGAACCGAGAGATAAAATAAATTGAAGGCTATCGAGAGAAATGCCCTGGAAATGTGAGGAGAAACCTGCAAGGCACAGAGAGCTCAGAGAAGTGTCCTCAGAGAAGCAAGAAAAGACACATGGAACTGAATAGCAACAGAACTTGAAAGCAAAAGATCAGAGGCAGCATAACAATCATAATCCCAGGGAAGTCATTGAAGATTCCTGGAAAGAAAGCTAGCTGATGTTACTATTTGCCTTCCTATGTGACAGAGGAACCCCAGATGCCACTGGACTTTCTTCAATGGTGGTATCCTCTTGCTGGTACCTTAATTTGGACATTTTCATGGACTTAGAATTGTAACTTAACTTGTAGCTTAATTAACTTTTAACTTAATAGATCTCCATTATTAAAAGCCAACTAATTTCTGGTATATTGCATTTTGGCAGCTTTAGAAAACTGAAACACACAAGTCATTATTATTTTGCCTAGTTTGAATATCGAATAAAATCTCACATGAAGCACATATTTTTGAACATGCAATTATTACCAACTCTTCCTTAAAGTTTGAGAGACATTGCCTATTTCTGGAAAAGAAGATCATACTTTTTAGCACAAAAGATATGAAGGAGTATGTACCAGTTTGAACCTTTGTGTACTCTAGAAAACCCTTGTCTTTTAATCCTCATTCAATATTGCTGGGTGGTATTCCTTTACTGTTTCCATGAAGATGTAACTCACTCAATTGTGGGTGGTAACTTTTGTTTAGATGATATACATGGGTTTGTGTCTCCATCCATTCAAGGTAGGGTTACTTACTGGAGCCCCTTTAAGAGGGAACCATTCTGAAAAAAGCTTTATAGCCATGAGAGTCATTGGAACTGACAGAGCCGACATAACAGTCACAGTCCTGGGGAAGCCATTGAAGATTCCTAGAGAGAAAGCTAGCTAATGTCACCATGTGTTTTCCAGCTGAGAGAGACACGCTAAACATCATCGTCCTTTTTGAACCAAGTTATCTTTCCCTGGGTGCATTAGATTGGACACTTTCATAGCCTTGCATTAATTTGGACATTCTCACCATGTTAGGGCTGTAAACTTGCAACCTAATAAATTCCCCTTTTAAAAAAAAAACATTATGTTTATGGTATATCACTTTATGACTCCTTTCAAAACAGAACGAAGTGTAATAAAAAATCTGGTTTCAGCTCAAAGAGAAGACTTGCCTTTGTTTTGGCATCATAGGAAGTGACCTCTAAACCCTTGGAATTTCCCAAGTGAATGTCTTTGTTATTCAGATTGGGACACTGGGAACACACATTATAGTTTATGCTAACAAAACAAAAAGACTCTTCTTAGATCTTTCATAGTTTATGCTAATAAATTGACTCCAGATTGGAGTTAGCCACACCAGATAGAACAATTGTGATTAAAAGGCTTGGGACTTTGAGCCATGTGATAGTAGCCAAAACTCTAGGGAGTAAAAGAGATCTGGAGATTGAAATTAAGCAACTAACCAATGTTTTAATCAATCATGTTCTTTTGGTGTGCTAAAGCTGCTGGAATGCCATATATCAGAAAGGGGTTGGTTTTACAATGGGGATTTCTTGGATTACAATTTCAGGTATTAGGTCATGAAAATGTCCAAAATAAGGCAACAACAGGATGATATCTGGAATATGAAGACAGGCTGCTGGCATCCTGGACATCTCTCCTACATGGGAAGGCAAATGTCTAGCATCTGTCCTCCTCTCTTGGGTTTTATTGCTTTCAGCTTCTGGCTTCAGTGGCTTTCTCTCTCAGCTTCTCCAGATGATTCCTTGCTTCTTAGCTTCTCTGGGGCTACTCTGAGCTCTCTGGGCTCTATCTCTATGTACTTTATCCTCTTATAAAGGACTTCTGTAAGGGGATTATGACCCACCTTGAATGGGGTGAATAAAATCTCAACTGAAATAACCTAATGACAAGAATCCACCTATTATAAGTCTGTATCCACATGAATGGATTCATGGCCTGTTCTGGGGTATATAACAGCTTTAAACAACCACACATGCAAGCATAAGGAAGTCTTAATAAAACTATGGGCACTAAAGCTTCAGTGAGCTTCCTGTTTGGCAATTACTATAGTTTCCTAGGTACTGAAACAAATACCATATAATGGATAGGGATAGGATTCAAAGACAGAAATTTATTGACTCATGGATTTGGGGTTAGGAGAACTCCAAAATCAATATGTCAGCAAGGCAATACTTTCTCCCTGAAGACTCTAGCATTCTGGGTCTGGTTGCTGGTGACCCTTAATCCTTGGCTTTCCTGTCACATGACAATACACATGGAAGAGTCTTTTCCTTTCTCTGTCTGGTTCCATTGAATTCCAGTTTCTTCCTGTGGCTTTCTGTCTCCATACCAAATTTTCTTTGCTTATAAGGTCTTTAGGCATATTAGATGAAAGGCCACCTTCATTCTGTTTGGGCACACCTAACTAATAACATCATAAAAGTTCTTATTTATAAATGGGTTCATAGCCACACACCAGGGACCTGAAAGTGCCTTTTCTGGTGGACATGATTTCATCCTCAAAAGCGATACTCTTTGAGCATCATCAAAATTCAATGCACAAACAGTAATATGCTCTGAGGATGAGGGAGACTTCATGCTAAGAAACCGACTAGACTTCATCTTATATGTCTCTTCATTTGGCTACTTCTAATTTATATCCTTTTGCTGTAAAATTGTAATTGTATAAGTGCAGAATTTTCTGAGTTGTGAGACATTCTAGAAAATTCTTCAAATTGAGTGAGTCCATAGAGACTCCAAAATTTGTGGCCAGCTGGTCTGAAGTGAGGGAGAAGGTGGGAATTCCAAACTTGTGGATAATGTCTAAAGTTAGGACAGTCTTATGGGGACTGTTCTTTTAGACTCAGAGTTTAATAAACTCCTAGAAAATCCTTATTTCATTAATTCCATGTACAACTACTAATGGATCTTCCTTTTTAAGCTTCCTTAAAAAGCTTGGAAGTAACCACTTTTTTCTGGAAAAGGGTGTCTTTTTGGAACACTAGCACTCAGGTTTTATTTCTAGAATAGTAAACTGAATGCATTCATGCAATAATTACTAGCTCAGAGGCTTCATTCTTAATAAATGTAAGAAATATAAATAATTGAACTAATAAAATATTTGATAACTAAATATTTACTGAATGCTTAAAATATTTTAAGTGTCATGAACATTTACCAAAAAAAAAAAACAGACACAAAAAGCTTTAGATATAAAAGAAGATAATGTTTGAGAAATGTTAAATGTGTATGACATACTGTAATCACAGTAGAATGGGATACATTTATTTTAAAAAATAGAATTTTAAGGCATACATAAAAATTATTTATCCAAGTGATATGAAAAGTCAACTTTCATGGAATTTGTTATTTTTCTTATATCTATTCTCCCTTCTAGCAAGTGCACTGATTCTTCTTATTACAAATGGTTGAAGTAGGATTGACTCTTAACTAATCCATCTCACATTTGACCAATGACCCAGGTCAAAACAACCAACAGGGTCTTTTTCATGAACACATTCTTTTTTTTTCTTTTTAAGATTAGCACATGACTGAATTCAAGCCAATGAGATAAAATTCTGGTTCTTGGAAAAACAAGTATATTTAGGTATTAAAGGCATTAGCTTTAGTTTCCAAGATCCATCAGTCTTCTGAGAGTGAAATCAACTTAGAAATAAGAAGAGCAAAGAGACTGGGACAAAGAGAGGCTCACGTTTGCTAATAATGTTTGTATAGACAGAGCAAGATTTGCTAAAGAAAACTGCACTATATTTTTCAGATGCATGAAATAATAAATTGCTCTTTTTTATTGTTTTATCTCCCCCCCTTTTTTTGCTAAAATTCGTTTGTTTTACCCCCTTACAATCAGTATTCCAAACTAGGCTAATACTTAATCAGTATGATGAGCTTTCAATATAGTGAGAAAATTGAACCGTATTTCAGCCAGAGGGAAAAGTGTAAACAATAGAATTGAGCCATGGAATCATCCTTAGGGAGGGGTTTTACCTCAACTACAGCATACAGTAAAAACGATGCAATAATGGAAAATACGCAGTACAGAGAAGTTGGAGGCAAGATTGCATACATTCTTCAATGCCAGAACCAGAAGTTTGAATTTTATTCTACAGGCGAAGATGTGTCATAGGCTATTTTAGATAGAGTAGAAGAATGACATGATCAGTTCTGAAATGTGGGAAAATTATGCTGACAGCATCATATGGGACAGTTTAGAAAGTGGAAAGTCTAGAGAAGAATTTCAGGGTCAGGTAGCTGATGCAGTGGGAAAAAAATTCTCTTTGGAACAGGTGATATACAAAGGAAATAAAATAGAAGAAAATGGGAAAGTTTTATGCTTAATTTAGAACATCCAAAATTACATGATCATGCCATTCATTTTTTTCTTAAATAGACTGCAAAGCATATTAAAATCCTAAGAGAAATTATATCAGCATTAAATGATATGTAAATGCATGAAATGAACTGTTCACATAGTTTTTTTGTTAAGTTAGAAAGAAACAGAAACAAAAGCCATCAGAGATTTTTCAAGTTAGAAATAATAATTTGATAAATACCAGGTTTTCAGCCATAAAAATAATGTGCAAACCCTTTAAGTGTCCATGTAATAAGGTTGTATCTGAGATTAGAACACCTTGTTGCTGATTATTATTCAACATTTACTTTAGACTCAAAAGAAAGTACTATGAATAAACCATTGCAAATCATTTTGTTTTATTGAAATTGCTATTTTCCTCATGTGATAGTTAGCAAGTATAGACAGTAGTTACAATGGTACAAATAGGTCAGAATTAGTGTAAATGGCTTGCTAACTGTGCTAGTTTGAAACATAACAGTTTCCCATAACAGTGCTCCAAAACAAGCCATGCTCTTTTCCAACTCCAATCTTATGGTGCCAGACCTATTGTTCAGGATGGAACTTTTGATTAGATTGTTTCCATCGAGAGTGACCCACTCAATGGTGGGTGTGGCCTTTTGATTAGATGGAGATAAACTGCACTCATATGAGGTGGGTCTTGAATAATTTACTTGAGTCTTTTAAAAGGCAAAACCTTTCAGAATTACTTCAGAGACACAGAGAGATTTGGAGATGCAGAAAGAAAATGCTCCCACCAAAGCTGATTGAAATCAAAAGCCAAAGAACCAGCAGACACCAGCCACATGCCTTCCCAGGTGACAGAGATGTTCATTGGGCTTTCTTGAGCCAATATATCTTTATCTGGATGCCTTAGTTTGGACATTTTTATGGCATTAGAACTGTACATTTAAACTTAATAAATTCCCTTTAAGAAGCCAACCCATTCTTGTAGATTACATTTCCAGCAGTATTAACAAACTAAAACACCATCCTTTGGGAAATTTTCATGGTGATGTGTTTCTGGTGAGTGAGCACAGCTTCATCCAATTGTGTATAATGACTTTATATATGCATGGTACAGTTTACCATTTATATATGTATGGTATGTCTCCTTAAAGAACAAAAGGATAAGCTAAAATTCCACATGATCTAGGACTGTGCACAGAAGTAAATATGACTATAAGGAAGGATTTATTGAAATTGAAGGGGAAGATAGGGGAAAATTAAGAATGATCTCAATGTTTTGGTAGCATAAATCGAATCTACCCGATGCATATTATGAACTTCAGAGCAACCACTAATTACTAACTAAATAAGTAAATATATCTGACAAGGCTATTAAGAGATAAACCTGAATTCTCAAATAATATAAAAGAAGATAAGAAAGGTAGATAAAGGAAAAACAAAATAGATATGCCAAAAAGAAAGCAAATGGCAAGAATGTAGTCTTAGTCTCATTAATATCAAAATTATATTTTCTTCAGTTCCTATTACCTGATATAACATGTACATCTTTTAAAAAATTGTAATGATTACATAAGGCAAGAGAAAACACGGACTGAACAAGCAATGCAAAAATAAGAACCAGTATCATACATGAGTTTATAAACAGAGAAGACATACTCTGCAAGAAACAATAGATGATGTGTTTCAGGGACCAATAAAATTCAAAACTCTCTGGTAATCCAAAACAAGGAAATCTGAGAAACTGTCACAGTCAAGAAAAGCTTAAAAGTACAGAATGAATAAATGCAATGGGCTATGCAGAATGGGATTCCAGGGCAGAAAACTAGACATTATATATAAACTAATGAAGTCTGAATGAAGTATGGATTTTAGTGAGGATGCATTGCTATTCATTCATTAATTAAAACAAACATTATATTACTGTAAGATATTAGTAATTGGATAATATGTGTTTGAAATATACAGGAACTCTCTTAACACTCTTCATTTTTTTTGTAAATATAAAAATATTCTAAAATGCAAATACAGCCATTATTTGTGAAGCTTCAGAAGTTTTGCATTAACAGAGAAAGGAAAGGCATGTGAGTGAATAAATTTATCGAGAGATCTAGAGGACATCTAGACTAGTAAGTGCCTTTGAAGGAAAAACAGAATGCACAGCAGAGGGGGAAATATAATGAAGAAAGTTTAAATTATCAAGGCACCTATTGACCACAAAAGAAAAAAGAAAAAGAAGTGTAAAAAGATGTAACCTTTGAAAACTGCCTTTTTTTTTGAAGAATGATGTTGGCATTCTCTTATATTGATAGCATTTATAAAGAAAGCTGGCATTCAATCAATTGAAAAGATGTCACTCTTTTTGGAAGGAGATAAAAGTTTAGTATTTTAGAATTCAGACAGAATACCATTATATAATCTTCTCCATTAATTCAATTAATCTGATCCATGTACTTTTGTGAAAAAAGTATATATTTATAGGAAGTTGATGCCTAATCAGAAGATTGAGAACTTACTATGTCTGGTATATTCACTCATTCTCCCCATCATTTGTTGGCTTTGGCATGATATTCATTTATGTTTCAGCATTTGCTGATTTCTAATGATTGAAAAAAATATTGGCCATGTCTGACAGCATTTACACGATTTGTTCCGTCCTGTATTTTCAGAATAATCTTTAAAAAACAATAAAATATTTTTAAATATGTTAAAAAACTCAGAAATATTCTAATTTGATCTTCCCAATAATCCTAAAATGTATGTAAACACAGTTTAATGCTGCATTTTATAATTTAAGTAGAAATTCAGACAATTTAGTGACCTCACCCTGATAACATAAATTAAAAATAGATAGAACTGAGATAACTACAATATGTACAGAATTGAGTATATTCATGCTGGTGCCTTTGAAGTTGTTGTATACCCCAGCAAAGGCTATGCTTTTTTAATCCATCCCAGTGGAGGCAGACCTACTGTGGGTGGGAGCTGTTGTATATGCTGTTTCAATTGAGATGTGACACAGTGTCCTGGTTTGCTAGCTGCCAGAACACAACACACCAGAGACAATTGGCTTTTAATAAAAGGGAATTTATTTCATTAGTTCTTCAGAGGAAAGGCAGTTAACTTTCATCTGAAGCTCTTTCTTACATGGGATGGCTCAGGGTAATCTTTGCTGGCCTTCTCTCCAAGCCTCTGGGTTCCAACAACTTTCCCTGGGGTGATTCCTTTCTGCATCTCCAAAGGCCGGGGCTGAGCTGCAAGTACTGAGATGAGGTATGCCAAGCTGCTTGGTCTGTGCTACATTGAACTCTCTCATTTAAGCACCAGCCAATAAATTCAAACATCATTCATTGCAGCAGGCACGCCTCCTAGCCAACTGCAGATGTAATGAGTAACAGATGAGGTTCACGTACCATCGGCTCATGTGCACAACAACAGAATTAGTTGCCTTCACCTGGCCGAGTTGACAACTGAATCTACCTACCACATGTCCACCCCTTGTCAACTTGGCAACTACACATATCACCTTAAACAATATTAAGGTGCAAAAAAATCTCTTCTGGCTGTGAATCTGTGAATCTCAAAACAAATTGGTGCCAATATGCAAAGGAGGATATTCACAGGAAACAGGTTTTCATTTCCATAGGGAGAAATTGGAAGAAACACAGATGTAAAACCTGCAGGACAAGTGCCATGGGATTTCAAAATCTGAAAGTCATTTATCCTTCAGCTTTAAAATGTGGCAGTCTCATCCTTTCCAAGGGCCTATGCAGTGGCCCGCCCCTTTCCAAATCAAACTCGGGGAACATTGAAAAGACCACCTTTTTCTTGGCTCCACTCTCTCCAGGCATCAGGGCCACCCCTGGGCTCTCTGCCATTTTGGTATGGTGGCAGCCAGGCTTTCCCCAGTCCCCCAAGGAGCATGCTGTACCTTCTCCAGGGCCTGAAGCTGCATGACTCTTCCATTGCAATGAGGGGGGAAACTCATCCTTGCCCTTCAGGGTCAACTCACCCTCTCCATGTATATATATGGGTGGTTCACTCTCCTGGCCAACATTTCTTGGCTTCAGACCCGAGCTTCCATGGTTCTGACTTGGCAAACTCCATTTTATTTCCCTTTTGTGTCCTCCTTTGTCAAGATTGGCAGTAGTTCCATTTACACCAACAGTCTCTTCAAGTACACCAGGACTTCTCCATCATTCTCTTCACAGTTCCTCAAAAATCTTCCCCTTAGCCATCCAAAAAACTGTTCCAACATATCTGGTATTTGCAAATCACTGCAGCACCCCACTCTCTGGTACCAAATCTGTTTTAGTTTGCTAGCTGTCAGAATGCAACACACCAGAGATGGATTGGCTTTTAATAAAAGGGGATTTATTTTGTTAATTCTTCAGAGGAAAGGCAGCTAACATTCATCTGAGTTTCTTTCTTATGTAGGAAGGCTCAGGGTAACATTTGCTGGCCTTCTCTCCGGGCCTCTGGGTTCCAACAACTTTCCCTGGGGTGATTCCTTTCTGCATCTCCAAAGGCCTGGGCTGAGCTGCAAGTGCTGAGATGAGGTATGCCAAGCTGCTTGGTCTGTGCTATGTTGAGCTCTCTCATTTAAGCACCAGCCAATTAAGTCAAACATCATTCATTGCAGCAAGCAGGCCTCCTAACCAATTGCAGGTGTAATGAGCAACAGATGAGGTTCATGTACCATCGGCTCATTTCCACAGCAACAGAACTAGGTGCCTTCACCTGGTCAAGTTGACACTTGAATCTAACCCCCACACCCAGGTAATTCAAGCTGAGTCTTAATCCTTTACTGAGGTCATTTATGAGAAGATAAAAGGTAGAAACACTGAGAAAGAAAGAGAGTAGAGACACAAATACCCAGAGAAGCAAGAAGGACCTACAGCAGCTTAAAGAATGTCACTGGAATCAAAAGCAGAAAGTAATAGAACCTGGGAGTGAAACACCAGCAGTTGCTGGCCATGTGCCTTCTCATGTGACAGAGGAACACTAGATGCCATGGGCCATTCTTCAGAGGAGGTATCATTCTGTTAGTTGCTTAATTGGGACATTTTCATGGCCTTAGAGTTGAAAATTTGTAAACTAATTAATCCCCATTGTAGTAGCCAAACCATTTTTAGTATATTTCATTCTGACAGCTTTAGTAAACTAAAATGAATTTTGGTTGCTGCAATTTGTGAATTCCAAAAATGCCGTAACAGTTTTACAGATGGATAAGGGGAAGATTCTGAAAGAACTGTGGGATGCTTGATATAAAGGGCCTAGATTGCTTTGAAGAGACTGTTGGCAGAAATATGGATGCTAACAATAATTCTAATGAGGTCTAGACAGGAATAATGAATGTGTCATTGCAAACTGGAAGAAGGCAACCTGTTTCAGTTTGCTAATGCTGTGGGAATGCAAATGGATTGGTTCTTATAAAGGTGATTTATTAAGTTAAAAGCTGCAATTCTCAGGAAGTGAAAATATCCAAATTAAGGCATCAACAAGAGAATACCTTCTCTCAAGAAAGGCCAATCATGCCCAGAGTTTCTCTGTCATATGGGAAGGCACATGGCAACATCTGTTGTCCTTCTATACCAGCTTCTGGGTTCAAGCGGCTCTCTCATCTCCTTCTGCATCTCCAGACATGTATATGTGTTCTCTCTCCAAAAGCATTTTCCTCTTAAAATTTCCCAGCAAGCCATATAAGACAAACTTTGAATGGGCGTGGTCACATCTCTATGGAAACAATCTAATCAAATGAACTGACACAAAGTAAGTCTGCCCTCTAAGATCGGATTTGAAGTACAAAGCTGGCTTTTCTGGAGTACACAACAGTTTCAAACTAGTACATTCCATCCTCTGGACTTTCAAAAGATACTTTCTTTTCATATACAAAACACATTAATTCCATTACAACATCACAAAAGCATTAAACCATTTCAGTAACAATACAATTACAAAAACCAACTAAAAAATAGTACAGACTCTCATCAAAATCAGTTACCAGCATAGTCTGTCCTAAGGTAAACTGCTCCTCTGCCTATGGACCTGTGAAACTTGAAAAACAAGTTATCTGCTACCATTATACAAATGAGGGACAGACATAGGATGAACATTTCCATTTCCATAGAAAGAAATTGAAAGGAAAACTGGGGTCCCTGAATCCAAACAGATCTGTAACTCAGTGGGACAAGCTCCATTAGATTTTAAGGTCTGAGAATCATTTATAAAATGGTATTTCGTCCTTGGGGTTTTAAAGAGTGGCAGTCCCACTTTCTCCAAGGGCTTATGCAGTGATCTCTCTCTCTCCAAACCCTGGGGTGAGGGTTGCAACATTTGGGAACAATGAGGAGACCACCTTGTTCTCAGACTCACCCTCTTCAAACATCTGGGCACCTAGAATTTAACATCTCCAGTGTGCATGTTCAACTCATTCAGAATGCTGGGATAGTGGCCAGGCTACCCCCAATTTCTAGGGAATATGTTCCACCCTCTCCAATGCCTGAAGCAGAGAAGCTCTTCCTGAGCATAGAAGAAAGGCCCACTCTCTGCCTTCATGGAAAACTCACCCTTTCCACATGCATGGGTCCATTCTCCTGGCATAAGCTCCAGACCTCAGCTTCCATGGTTCTACTTTTGATGTCATTTTTCCTTTAATCTGCCCCTTTTCTGGTATTTTCCATCCAATGTGGCAGTGGTTCCACTCATACAGAAATCACGAAAAATTTGCTGACTTGGCAATCAGCATACAGGGGTCAAAATCATCAGACAATAGGCCTTTCCACAAATCCATTTGCAATCCTGGCTTTTTCTGAAACAGCTGAGTGGTTCCATGTTTGGTTAAATTCTCAAGTGTGGCAATATTCTCTAGGGATTGATTTTCTAAAAGCCCAGAATTTTCCAAAATATCACCTTCTGGTTTCTTTGTACCTGAGAGTTCAGTTCTCATCTTATCCCTTTTCTGTTATGTTTTACTATAAGCAGCAAAAAGAAGCCAAGCTGCATTTTCCACATTCAATCTGGAAATTTCTTCAACTATACATCCAAACTTGTTGCATTCAAATTCTACCTTCAGTCCAACATCATCTCAATTTTGCCAAATTATCTGCAATTTTAAAACAAGGATCCACCTTTCTTCCATTTCGCAATGACACAGTCACCATTTCTGTGTAAGACCTTATAGAAAGAACCTTTAGTATCCATATTTCTTTTCAAAGAAAAAATGCTTTTCAAAGCATTCTATGCCTTTCCTTTTATGCTTCTCACATTTCTTCCAGAATTGTCCCCTTATCCAATTTCAAAGCCATTCTAACATGTTTGGTATTTATAAACCACAACACTCCACTTCTCTGATCCCAAAATCTGTTTTGGTTAGCTAATGCTGCCAGAATGCAATACACCAGAAATGGATTGTTTTTTATAAATGGGATTTATTAAGTTACAAATTATAATTCTAAGGCCTTGAAAATATGTCCAAATTAAGGCAATAACAAGAGGATACCTTTTCTCAAGGAAAGCTGATCATATCCAGAATTTCTGTCACATGGGAAGGCATATGACAACATCTGCTCTTCTTCTCTCCTGGCTTCCAGGTTCAAATGGCCCTCTTGGGTCCTTCTGCCTCTCCAGATGTCGCTGTGTGTGCTCTCTCCCAAAATGTTTCCCTCTTAGAGGACTACACTAAGCTACTTAAGTTCCACCTTCAATGGGTGGGGTCACATTTCCACAGAGACAATCTAATCAAAATGTCCTATCCACAACTGGGTGGGTCACAGCTCCCTGGAAACAATTTAATCAGAATATTCCATGCATAATGTCTGCCAACATGATTGGATTAGAAGAACATGCCTTTTCTGGGGTGGGGTGCATATCAGTTTCAAATGAGTGCATGACCCTTGTTTTAAAGTGGCAGAGAATTTTGGCAAATTAAGTCCTGATGTCAGATGGAAAGGGGAATTTGAGAGTGAAGAACTGGGATATTTAACCAAGGAAATTTCCAAACTAAAATGCAGCTTAGCTTTGCCTTGAAGCTTATAGTTAGGCATGGAAGTAAAGGGATAAGATAACTGAACTCTTGGGTACAAAAAAAACAGGCATCAATAGTTTAGAAAAGTCTAAGGTTTTGGAAAATGAGTCCCCAGGGAATAGTCCATCACCTGAGGATTTAACCAAACGTGGAACTAGTCAGCAATTTCAGGACAAGTTAAGATTGGAGATGGAGGTGTCCAGAAAGGATTGTGAAAGTCCTATTGTTTGATGGCTCTGATGTCTGTATGCTGCATGTGAAACCAATGAGTATTTTTGTGAGATCTCTATGAACAGAAACACTGCCATCCTGCACTAAAAGTAACAGAAAAAGGACAAATTGAAGGAAAAATAACTTCAAAGGCAGAACCATGGAACCTAAGGTCTGTACCGAGAAACCTTGAGCCAGGAGTGTGAACCCAAACATGCACGTGGAAAGGACGAGTTCGCCCTGGAGTTTGCATAGGGTGGGTCTTCTGCCCCATTGTTCAGGAAGAGTGCTACCACCCTTGGGGTCTCAGATGCATGGGAAATTGGCGGGAGCTTGACTACTCTATTGTTTAGGAAGAATATTTCCACCCCAGGCCCCAGAGAGGGTGAAGCACATTTCCCAAGGATTGGGGACACCCATGACCCCACTCTTCAGAAAGGGGTGAATCTGTGACCCAGAGATGGCAGAGTGCCTGCATGCCACCCAAATGCTTAAAGAGGGGGAGCCTAGAACATGGTGGTCTCCCCATGGTTTGGAGATGCTGGTGCTGTGTAAGCCCTTGCAGAGGGTAGGACTATGGCTCTCTCAAGCCCCTTCCAAGAAAATGTCATTCTATAGCTGACCCTCAGATCTTAAAATCTATGTATGCCCTGCAGGTTTTTGGACCATTTGGAAACTTTATTACCTGTTTTTCTTCTAATTTCTCCCTGCAGAAATGGGCACTTTTATCCTATGACTGTCCCTCTTTTATATGTCGAAAGCAGATAACTTGTACTATGTTTCACAGGTCCACAGCCAGAAGAGAGTTTTATCTTAAGATAGACAGCTGTAACTGATTTTGATTAGACTTTGTACTTAATAATGCAACTGAAATGATTGAAGATTTGTGATATTGTGATGCAATTAATTTATTTCGCACAAGGAAAGAACATGTCTTTTGTGGTCCAGAGGGTTGAGTGTGCTGGTTTGAAGCTGTTATGTACCCCAGGAAAGGGTATGCTCTTCTAATCCATCCCTGTATGGGCAGGCCTATTGTGGGTGGAAACTTTTGATTAGGTTGTTTCAACTGAGATCTGTTCCATACCATTCTAGGTGAGTCTTAATTCTTTACTGGAGCCCTTTCTAAGGGGACAAAAAGCAGAAATACAGAGAGAGAGAGAGAGAGAGAGAGAGAGAGAGAGAGAGAGAGAGAGAGAGAGAGAGAGAGAGAGAGAGAGAGAGAGAGAGAGAGACACCAGTGAAGCAAGAAGGACCCACAGTACTTAAGAGAAGGCCACTGGAAACAGAAGCTGAAAAAAACAGAAGCCAGGAGTGAGGGACTAAGTAAACACTGGCTATGTGACTTTTTGTGTGACAGAGGAACCCCAGATACCGTGAGCCTTTCTTCAAAAAGGGTATTGTCCTGTGATTCCTTAATAGGGAATTTTGATGGCCTTAAAATTGTAAATTTGTAAACTATTAAATCCCTACTGTGAAAGTCAACCCATTTCTTGTATATTGATTTCTAGAACCTTTAGCAAACTGAAACAGTGCTCAAATTTCTTTCCAAAGACCTTTTAGTGGGTCTTCTTGGATTACAGAAGTTGGCAGGATAAACACAAAATTCTGCACTCCCCTTTGCCAGCAGTTTTGGATAATTAAGTGTTCACCACCAGGGATATTCAAATGGGATTTCGAATGTAGTAGTGAGGCAGAGGCCATATCCTGCCAATTATTTAGTCTCTACTGGCTGTTCCAAAATGGAAATGTCTGATTTTTCTTCATCAATTTCTTGATAGTAAGAGCTTCATGAAGATGATGATTTTTTCCTGGTTATACCATTGTTGGCTTATGTATCTGGATCCTGCATTGAAGTAATAAAATTTTCGATACTAAAGCAACTTTCTTGTCATAGAAAAGGTAGTAAGGCTTTGGTAGTTCAATAATGTAGCATCATTCTCAAATTGATTCTTCCTAATTAAATATACAGTGTTTATTCAAGACATATTCCTTTCTTCTTGGACTAGTGCATTATTTATGGTACAGGCTATGTTATTTTACAAGTGAGACAAAAATTACAGTGACTTAAACAACAAAGACATATATTTTTCTCCCTCTTAATAGTCTAAAGATGTTTAAACAGATTGAGGGAAAATGAAGGGAAGCAAGAATATAAATTCATACGATATGGAAGTAATATATGCCAGAGAAGATAATGGAACAGACAAAGAATTGGAGATAGAATGAGTTGGTGTATTAGTGAAGGTTCTCTAAGGAAACAGAACTGATAAAATGAGAATTATACACACACACACACATATATATGATGAGCTTTTTATAAGAATTTTCTCATGCAATTCTTTAGATGGGCAAGTTCAAGTTCAATAGGGCAAGCCACAAGCTGGGTACTCTGATAAAGGTTTTGATGTATGCCCCAGAGAAGCTGACTGACTGAAATAGAGACAGAAATGTTCTCTTCTGATTGCTGCAGTTTTAATGACTTCAACTGATAGGATGTGACTTCTCTCACTGTTGCAGGGAATCTCCTCAGTTGATTTTAGATGTACTTATCCATAGATGCAATCAAATTGCAGGACATTTAAATCTATGATATATCCTCACAGTAACCATTAGACCAGTAATTGCTTGACCAAACAACTGGACACCACAACCTGGCTGAATTGACACATGACATTGGCCATCACATTTTACTTTGACAACCAGAATTTGTTGGCTCACAGTTTTGAGGCTAGAAGTTCAAAATTGAGATGTTCCCAAGGCAATGCTTTCTCCCTGAAGAATGTAGTATTCTGGAGTTGGCTACCAGTAATATTTGGTCTTTTCCTTTTCTGTAACATGGCAATGCATCTGGTAGTGTCTTCTCCATTCTCTCCTGGGTTTTGTAGACCTCAGCTTCTGGCTGCTCCCTGTGGCTTTTCTCTTTGTGGTTTTCTCTATAAGGCCCCTAGCAATAGGGTTAGGATCCATACTGAGTCACTTAGCCTAAAACTTAACTGAGGTAACCTCATCAATAGGCCATATTTATAATGGGTTCACCCTCAGAGGGATTGATTAAGGTTTAAACACGTTTTCTTGGTTATGAAACTACACAAGTTTCATACACACAAGCTGTTCAAGCCACCACATTGAGTAGATAGAATATTTTGCTAACATTGACATGAACTGAAGTTGACATGGTCAAATGGTTCTTAAATTCTGGAGTGTTGGTTGATGTATCAATAAATTTAAAAAAAAAACCTGAATCTTTTTTTAATAAGAACTGAGTGCACAAGAAGTGAGTAATGACCTTGGAATCTGGACTTCTAGTGGGAACTGCCCTAAACAGAGATTGCACTGGTTTGAAAGTATTATGTGCCCCAGAAAAGCCACATTTTACTTCAGCTTTAATCTTGTGAAGGCAACGATTTGTGTTAATCCTGATGCAACAACTTATGGTGGAAACTTTGAGTAGATTATCTCCAGGGAGTTGTGACATGCTCAGTTGTGGGTGTGGACTTTTGAATAAATGGAAATTTGACTGTCCATTCAAGGTGGGTCTTGATTACTTTACTGGGAATCTTTTTTTTTTTTAATTAAAAAAAGAATTAACAAAACAATTAGAAATCATTCCATTCTACATGTACAATCAGTAATTCTTAATAACATCACATAGTTGCATATTCATCATTTCTTAGTACATTTGCATCGATTTAGAAAAAGAAATAAAAAGACAACAGAATAAGAATTAAAACAATAATAGAAAGAAAAAAAAAAAACCTATACCTCACATGCAGCTTCATTCAGTGTTTTAACATAATTGCATTACAATTGGGTAGTATTGTGCTGTCCATTTCTGAGTTTTTATATCCAGTCCAGTTGTACAGTCTGTATCCCTTCAGCTCCAATTACCCCTTCTCTTTTTTTTTTTAATTAATGGAAAAAAAGAAATTAACCCAACATTTAGAAATCATACCATTCTGCATATGCAATCAGTAATTCTTAACATCATCACATAGATACATGATCATCATTTCTTAGTACATTTGCATCGGTTTAGAAGAACTAGCAACATAACCGAAAAAGATATAGAATGTTAATATAGAGACAAAAATAAAAGTAATAATAGCAAAATCAAAACAAAACAAACAAAAAAAAAACAAAAACCTATAGCTCAGATGCAGCTTCATTCAGTGTTTTAACAAGATAACTTTACAATTAGGTATTATTGTGCTGTCCATTTTTGAGTTTTTGTATCTAGTCCTGTTGCACCGTCTGTATCCCTTCAACTCCAATTGCCCATTATCTTACCCTGTTTCTACCTCCTGCTGGACTCTGTTACCAATGACATATTCCAAATTTATTCTCGAATGTCTGTTCACATCAGTGGGACCATACAGTATTTGTCCTTTAGTTTTTGGCTAGAGTCACTCAGCATAATGTTCTCTAGGTCCATCCATGTTATTACATGCTTCATAAGTTTATCCTGTCTTAAAGCTGCATAGTATTCCATCGTATGTATATACCACAGTTTGTTTAGCCTCTCTTCTGTTGATGGAGATTTCGGCTGTTTCCATCTCTTTGCAATTGTAAATAACGCTGCTATAAACATTGGTGTGCAAATGTCCGTTTCTGTCTTTGCCCTTAAGTCCTTTGAGTAGATTCCCAGCAATGGTATTGCTGGGTCGTATGGCAATCCTATATTCAGCTTTTTGAGGAACCGCCAAACTGCCTTCCACAGTGGTTGCACCCTTTGACATTCCCACCAACAGTGGATAAGTGTGCCTCTTTCTCCGCATCCTCTCCAGCACTTGTCATTTTCTGTTTTGTTGATAATGACCATTCTGGTGGGTGTGAGATGATATCTCATTGTAGTTTTGATTTGCATTACTCTAATGGCCAGGGACATTGAGCATCTCTTCATGTGCCTTTTGGCCATTTGTATTTCCTCTTCTGATAGGTGTCTGTTCAAGTCTTTTTCCTATTTTATAATTGGGTTGGCTGTCTTTTTGTTGTTGAGATGAACAATATCTTTATAAATTCTGGATACTAGACCTTTATCTGATATATCATTTCCAAATATTGTCTCCCATTGTGTAGGCTGTCTATCTACTTTCTTGATGAAGTTCTTTGATGTACAAAAGTGTTTCATTTTGAGGAGCTCCCATTTATTTATTTCCTTCTTCAGTGTCCTTGCTTTAGGTTCAAGGTCCATAAAACCGCCTCCAATTGTAAGATTCATAAGATATCTCCCAACATTTTCCTCTAACTGTTTTATGGTCTTGGACCTAATGTTTAGATCTTTGATCCACTTTGAGTTAACTTTTGTATAGGGTGTGAGAGATGGGTCTTCTTTCATTCTTTTGCATATGGATATCCAGTTCTCTAGGCACCATTTATTGAAGAGACTGTTCTGTCCCAGGTGAGTTGGCTTGACTGCCTTATCAAAGATCAAATGTCCATAGATGAGAGGGTCTATATCTGAGCACTCTATTTGATTCCATTGGTCGATATGTCTATCTTTATGCCAATACCATGCTGTTTTGACCACTGTGGCTTCATAATATGCCTTAAAGTTAGGCAGCGCGAGACCTCCAGCTTCGTTTTTCTTCCTCCAGATATTTTTAGCAATTCGGGGCACCCTGCCCTTCCAGATAAATTTGCTTATTGGTTTTTCTATTTCTGAAAAATAAGTTGTTGGGATTTTGATTGGTATTGCATTGAATCTGTAAATCAATTTAGGTAGGATTGACATCTTAACTATATTTAGTCTTCCAATCCATGAACACGGTATGCCCTTCCATCTATTTAGGCCTTCTGTGATTTCTTTTAACAGTTTTTTGTAGTTTTCTTTATATAGTTTTTTTTGTCTCTTTAGTTAAATTTATTCCTAAGTATTTTATTCTTTTAGTTGCAATTGTAAATGGGATTTGTTTCTTGATTTCCCCCTCAGCATGTTCATTACTAGTGTATAGAAATGCTACAGATTTTTGAATATTGATCTTGTAACCTGTTACTTTGCTGTACTCATTTATTAGCTCTAGTAGTTTTGCTGTGGATTTTTCCGGGTTTTCGATGTATGATATCATATCGTCTGCAAACAGTGACAGTTTTACTTCTTCCTTTCCAATTTTGATGCCTTGTATTTCTTTTGCTTGTCTAATTGCTCTGGCTAGAACCTCCAACACAATGTTGAATAATAGTGATGATAGTGGACATCCTTGTCTTGTTCCTGATCTTAGGGGGAAAGTTTTCAATTTTTCCCCACTGAGGATGATATTAGCTGTGGGTTTTTCATATATTCCCTCTATCATTTTAAAGAAGTTCCCTTGTATTCCTATCTTTTGAAGTTTTTTCAACAGGAAAGGATGTTGAATCTTGTCAAATGCCTTCTCTGCATCAATTGAGATGATCATGTGATTTCTCTGCTTCGATTTGTTGATATGGTGTATTACATTAATTGATTTTCTTATGTTGAACCATCCTTGCATACCTGGGATGAATCCTACTTGATCATGATGTATAATTCTTTTAATGTGTTGTTGGATACGATTTGCTAGAATTTTATTGAGGATTTTTGCATCTATATTCATTAGAGAGATTGGTCTGTAGTTTTCTTTTTTTGTAATATCTTTGCCTGGTTTTGGTATGAGGGTGATGTTGGCTTCATAGAATGAATTAGGTAGTTTTCCTTCCAGTAGAATTCACATGTAGAATTCACAGGTGAAGCCATCTGGTCCTGGACTTTTCTTTTTAGGAAGCTTTTGAATGACTAATTCAATTTCTTTCCTTGTGATTGGTTTGTTGAGGTCATCTATGTCTTCTTGAGTCAAAGTTGGTTGTTCATGTCCTTCCAGGAACCCGTCCATTTCATCTAAATTGTTGTATATATTAGCGTAAAGTTGTTCATAGTATCCTGTTATTACCTCCTTTATTTCTGTGAGGTCAGTAGTTATGTCTCCTCTTCCATTTCTGATCTTATTTATTTGCATCCTCTCTATTCTTCTTTTTGTCAATCTTGATAAGGGCCCATCAATCTTATTGATTTTCTCATAGAACCAACTTCTGGTCTTATTGATTTTCTCTATTATTTTCATGTTTTCAATTTCATTTATTTCTCGCTCTGATCTTTGTTATTTCTTTCTCTTTGCTTGCTTTGGAATTAGTTTGCTGTTCTTTCTACAGTTCTTCCAAGTGAAGAGTTAATTCCTGCATTTTTGCCTTTTCTTCTTTTCTGATATAGGCATTTAGGGCAATAAATTTCCCTCTTAGCACTGCCTTTGCTGCATCCCATAAGTTTTGATATGTTGTGTTTTCATTTTCACTCGCCTCGAGGTATTTACTAATTTCTCTTGTAATTTCTTCTTTGACCGACTTGTTGTTTAAGAGTGTGTTGTTGAGCATCCACGTATTTGTGAATTTTCTGGCATTCTGCCTATTATTGATTTCCAACTTCATTCCTTTATGATCCGAGAAAGTGTTGTGTATGATTTCAATCTTTTTAAATTTGTTAAGACTTGCTTTGTGACCCAGCATATGGTCTATCTTTGAGAATGATCCATGAGCACTTGAGAAAAAGGTGTATCCTGCTGTTGTGGGATGTAATGTCCTATAAATGTCTGTTAAGTCTAGCTCCTTTATAGTAATATTCAGATTCTCTATTTCTTTATTGATCCTCTGTCTAGATGTTCTGTCCATTGATGAGAGTGGGGAATTGAAGTCTCCAACTATTATGGTATTTGTGTCTATTTCCCTTTTCAGTGTTTGCAGTGTATTCCTCACGTATTTTGGGGCATTCTGGTTCGGTGCATAAATATTTATGATTGTTATGTCTTCTTGTTTAATTGTTCCTTTTATTAGTATATAGTGTCCATCTTTGTCTCTTTTAACTGTTTTACATTTGAAGTCTAATTTGTTGGATATTAGTATAGCCACTCCTGCTATTTTCTGGTTGTTATTTGCATGAAATATCTTTTCCCAACCTTTCACTTTCAACCTATGTTTATCTTTGGGTCTAAGATGTGTTTCCTGTAGACAGCATATAGAAGGATCCTGTTTTTTAATCCATTCTGCCATTCTATGTCTTTTGATTGGGGAATTCAGTCCATTAACATTTAGTGTTATTACTGTTTGGATAATATTTTCCTCTACCATTTTGCCTTTTGTATTATATATATCATATCTGACTTTCCTTCTTTCTACACTCTTCTCCATACCTCTCTCTTCTGTCTTTTCGTATCTGAGTCTAGTGCTCCCTTTAGTATTTCTTGCAGAACTGGTCTCTTGGTCACAAATTCTCTCAGTGACTTTTTGTCTGAGAATGTTTTAATTTCTCCCTCATTTTTGAAGGACAATTTTGCTGGATATAGGAGTCTTGGTTGGCAGTTTTTCTCTTTTAGTAATTTAAATATATCATCCCACTGTCTTCTAGCTTCCATGGTTTCTGCTGATAAATCTACACATAGTCTTATTGGGTTTCCCTTGTATGTGATGGATTGTTTTTCTCTTGCTGCTTTCAAGATCCTCTCTTTCTCTTTGACCTCTGACATTCTAACTAGTAAGTGTCTTGGAGAATGCCTATTTGGGTCTAATCTCTTTGGGGTGCACTGCACTTCTTGGATCTGTAATTTTAGGTCTTTCATAAGAGTTGGGAAATTTTCAGTGAAAATTTCTTCCATTAGTTTTTCTCCTCCTTTTCCCTTCTCTTCTCCTTCTGGGACACCCACAACACGTATATTTGTGCGCTTCGTATGGTCCTTGAGTTCCCTGATACCCTGTTCAAATTTTTCCATTCTTTTCCCGATAGTTTCTGTTTGTTTTTGGAATTCAGATGTTCCATCCTCCAAATCACTAATTCTATCTTCTGTCTCTTTGAATCTATCATTGTAGGTATCCATTGTTTTTTCTATCTTTTCTACTTTGTCCTTCACTTCCATAAGTTCTGTGATTTGTTTTTTCAGTTTTTCTATTTCTTCTTTATGCTCAGCCCATGTCTTCTTCATGTCCTCCCTCAATTTATCGATTTCGTTTTTGAAGAGGTTTTCCATTTCTGTTCATATATTCAGCATTAGTTGTCTCAGCTCCTGTATCTCATTTGAACTATTGGTTTGTTCCTTTGACTGGGCCATATTTTCAATTATTTGAGCGTGATCCGTTATCTTCTGTTGGCGTCTGTGCATTTAGACAGATTTCCCTGGATATTGGATCCAAACGTTTGGAAGATTTTTCTGTGAAATCTCTGGGTTCTGTTTTTCTTATCTTGCCCAGTAGGTGGCGCTCATGGCACTCGTTTGTCTGCGGGTCCCACCAGTAAAAGGTGCTGTGGGACCTTTAACTTTGGAAAACTCTTGCCATCCGGGAGGTTCGCTAGCCGAAGCGGCTTGGAAGAGTGCGAGCTGGCCCGGGATCCGAACGTGGGGAGGGTTGCTGGCCGCTGCAGCCCGGGAAAGCGCCCGTCCGAATTTCCTAGTCGGCCCGGGGCAACAAGCGTGGTGGGAGGGCGCCAGCGGCAGCGGCCCGCCCGGGAGAGTGCACGTTCCCGGGGAGTCACGGGTTTGGAAGGGGCCTCCCCCACCCGTCACCGTTCTCCGCGGCCTGGGGAATTCCGATCCAATTCTCTCAGTTGGTCTGGGGGCTGCGCATGGTGTGGGCGCCAGTCGCCTTGGTTTCAGGGGACCGCCTCTCCAATTCTCCCAGCCAGCCCGGGAAGGGGGAAGGGAGTGACTCCGGCCGCTTGCTGCCCCGCCCGGTAAGGCCTGCGCGCCTCGGCGATCTCACCCGAGCGGCTTCTCTCAGCCAGCCAGCCGTTCCAGGATGGGGTACGCTGTCTTTTTTATCTCTGTCATGGCTTTGGGCGCTGTTCGGTATCGTTTCTACTCCCCTCGTAGCTGTTCTGGAGAAGAAACTAAGATCCGCGCATCTTACTAAGCCGCCATCTTCTCTGGAAGTCCCCGACGATTCACTGCTGGAGTTGCTGAGAAATGCCCCCGTTCTTCAAGGACTTTTGTTGTCTTCTCTTTACTGGGAATCTTTTAAAGAAGGAAACAGTTCAGAGAAAGTCAGAAATGGCAGAAGCCTCATAGGTAATAGAAACTTCACAGCAGAACTGACACAGATGTGGACACATGGGGAACAGAGACACAGATTTTTTGAGATGCTTGGAGCCCAGCAAAACTTGCCAGGAGATGGGAAGGGCCAAGGGAAACCAAGATAGGAAAGGAAGCCTGGAGAAGTAAAGTGAGGAAACCCCACAGGAACAGAGGTTGAAAGCAATGGAACCCAGGAACAAGGGACCAGCAGATGCCAGCCATGTAATTACTTAGCATGTTCCTGACCCATTGGCCATCCTTGAGTAAAGGTAACCTCCTATTGGTGCCTTAGTCTGGACACTTTCATTTCCTTAGAACCCGTAACATTAAATTCACCTTAATAAAAACCATTTCAATTCTGGTATATTACATTCTGGCAGCTTTCCAACTAACACAGAGATAAAGAGCATGATGAGATTCATTTTGATTATAACAGGACTAAGAAATTTCAGTGAATTCTCCACTATCAGTTAGTATATCATTTTTTGCTTTCAAATTACTAATTAACCACCTATTTTTGTGCCAGATTCCATGCAAGTTTACTGGGAATAAATAGTCAGTGAATAAAAAAGAAATGGTTCCTGCTCTTATTAGCTGCCAAAAATACCTCTTAGAGTAACAAATCCCATAGACATATTATCTGTAGTCAAAAGGAATACTTTATGTGCCCTGCATTTATTTTGTCAGCCTTTATCTTTCAAAGAGAATTGGTGGATCCTTTTAATCTTTACCCACTTATGCCTTAAATTATTTCAGTTATTCTTTACAAGAGTAACTGAAATAATAACATTCTCTATTTATTTTATGATTAAAATTTTTTTCACAGTTCTCTCAGAAGCCAGGGAGAGCAGATATCATGCCTATTTGATAGAAAAGAACTATGAGATCAAATGGAATAAATTGAATCATTTTTTCAAGCATTACATTGAAGTGCCATCCTCAGAAAAACTTCACATTATTCTAAATGTTGATCCATCAGTTTTACAAAACTGTTGGAAAGTGTTTTTGTTTTATTTCTAATGAAAGACATTCTATTGTCCTTTATGTATGCAGAAACAAAGTATGCATAATCCACCAGAGAATCAGATCATTATTAAACGTGTTGTGCCTAAAGAGTAACCTAGCACAGTGATTTCTTTCCAGGATTCTGAATCTGAACTGACAAAACTAATAATTAACTAATTGATAATAGCAACAGACTTTTTTCCCAAACTTTTCTTACTAGACTTCTCTCTTTTTACTTGAAGCCCTTCACCTTTCCTCTTGGAACAATTCACTTCAGCTTTCATGATCCAATTTTCTCATCAATTGTATAAGCTCTTTACAATGCATCTTCTTAAAATTTAGTTTCCATAGATTCTGTGACTCACCTCTCATTCTTCTTATAGATATCTTGATAACACCATAACCAATATTCATGATTTGATCTCTATCTTAAATTGTTAACCTGCCTACTGTACATCTGTCTTCCCAGCTATTAAAACAAATACCGTATAATATTGATAAAACAAATACACTATAAGGGGTTGACTTAAACAATGAGCATTTATTGGCTCACAGTTTTGAGGCTAACAAAAATTCAAAGTCAAGCATCAGTAAGGTGCTCTGTTCTTCCTGAGCACTGGTATTCTGACTGGCTGCAAATATTCCTTGGGTCTTTGGCTTTTCCCTCCCATGGCAATGCATATGGTGGCATCTTATTTCACTTCTGGGTTCAGTTGACATCAAGCTTCTTCCCAAAGGTTTCTTTCTCTATATTTTTATTTTTAAAAGGAACTATTTACAATGGGTTAGTAACCATAGGAATGGATTGAGATTAAGAATATGTATGTGTCTGTGTGTGTGTGTGTGTGTGTGTGTGTGTGTGTGTTTTTGGTGGGGAAGTATATAATTCAGCCAATCACAACAACTAAACCTGGGTCTCACTAGCCAACCACACCTTTGGTTCAACATTTTCAAACTTGAACTTGTTTTTTTTCACCTTCCAAATCTATATGTTTTCCTATATTTTTATTGTCTACAGTGGGAAAAATCTCCCTTTTCAGACCAGAAATCCAGTCCTAACTGATTTACATTTTTCTCTTTCCCATGCTATTAGCTTTCCCCTCATATAGTTGTCTGCTTTACAAAACACTTTCTTCTTTGAATTTCCTGTGCCTGACATCTAGTAGTGCCTAAAAATACCTGCTAAACTGAATTAAATGACTGAAACTCTTCAGAACCAGTGCATTATATAGCATTTCACAATGCTATGTGAACTTTTAAATCTTCTACAAAGCATTTTCCAAGTTCAAAGAATTTTTTTGATATTTTTGAATTTTTCCAGGTTGTCTTTTTGTTATTATTTTAGTTTTGTAACTTAAATTTTCAGTTTTAGCAGCAAAATAATTCACAGAATTGGAGGGTTGGTTTCCAAAATGGGTGACCTACTGCAGCCCACTCACCCAACTCCAATACAAATCAGTTTATTTCAGTATAACGAGATGATTTGGGGATCGTGTAAACTCAAGAAAAATATAACACTAAATATGAATAAAAATATTTTCTTTTTACTATTATAATAATAAATTTCATAATTCAAGCCCATGTTCATGTTCTCAACATTAGAATCTTGTTTAAATATGCCTGAAGTTTTGAGCAATATTTCAGATTTAGTATAATTCTCAAAATTTAAACAATTGTATAATCACTCGTTTGATAAGTAATAACTCTTATAATTAATGAGATAAGTGATATTTAGTTTCACCAATCTATGTATACTTATAATGGTCAGTCTGATAGCCATCCATTTATTGTATCCAGATAACAATTTAGCACAATTCAATACTGTTACTGCTATTATAACAAACCTCAACATACATAAGATAGTATTCCACTAACTACTTTCTAGTATTTCTTGATTCTAAGTCCTGCACTTTTTAAGGAAGAAATGTCCTTTCCATTAGTCTATTACTTTATACACAGACTTATTTGATGTTTAAGTGGCATCCATATTTCCCTACTGTTGGACTAGGTGGAATTAAGCTATTAAATTAATTAGACTATTAAATCACGGAAATTCACTGTTCCAACTCCTTTGTGGACTGCTTTCAGGAAGTGATCTTGCCTAAATGTTCCAGCTCTGTTGACTGAAATATGAGGAGAGAATTGGGTAGTGGTGGTCAATGCTTTTGGCCACAAAGTAAAACTTCATTCTCAATAAGATTATCAAAAGAAAAACAATTTATCATTATTTGACTTTGTTACATATCCTATTTAATACTTGGTTGAAAACTAGAAGGGGAGCAGAGGTACTATGCATTGTATCCCTATAATCCCAGCAATACTTTAAAAATAGTATGCAATTTTAAGTTAGGCTGTGGCTGCCAATTAATGAGGATTCAAGACAGCTTTTCTGTTTACTTTGAGAAGCTATATACTCTGTTTGAGTAAGAAAGTTCTTTAAATAAACACAACAGGTAAGCACTTCCTTCCCCAACATTTTAGAGAGTATGTTCAGGTCCATTTATAAATGCTAAGTAAGCTTTCTTTTCCTTCACTTTCTATACCCTCAGATATAACGGGATTGTAATGTTTGTGATGACATTCAGCATTTCTAAAACATTTCTAACACTTTTCCATAAGCAATGACCACTGATGTTTCCATGACTACCTGTATATAAATAGGGAGAAAACTGGAATCCACTAGAAGATGTACATTTTTTAACATGAGGATTTCTTATGAATTTTTATTTTTATTCTTGCTTCTTCATAAAATCTCTGTAATGCATGACCTATGTGATTTATATCATGTAATACTGACAACTTTATACTATATATATATATCTCCTATATATAGCTAAATTCCCATAAATAAAATGCAAAGCCTTTTTGTTCACTCTGTGTTATAATCACTCTCATACCTTGGAATTTATCTTTGTTCCACTTGATTACTTGTAGTCATTCAATTAATTGCAGTTTAAGAGAGATGCTCTGAAGGTAGTCTGCTTGAAGAGCAATCCAAGTTCCAAACATTTCTAGCTGTGTGACATTGGTTGAGCTATTTAACTTCTTCAATTTTCAGATATTTCATCCATAAATTAGAAAGAATGATGTTATCCATCTCACATGGTACTGTAAACACACATGCGTGCGCGCACACACACACACACACACACACACACACACACACAAATAAACTATCCAAGTTAAAATCAGGCATAACATGAGTTCTCAATAAATGTTTTCTATTACTTAATTACCAGGTTGGGATATAGAGGCCCCTAAAGTACTTGTTTTTCCTGGGTTAAAATTAATTATAAGGAAATTAATGCATCTAAAGTGGTAGAAACAAACAAACAAACAAAAAAACAGCAAAAATAAAATTAGAACACTTGCAAATTAATGTCCACGCAATATTTTGACCACAAACTGCAATCTAAATTATTACTCAGCTTTGCAAAACTAAACCAAGTAACTGCATGAAAAGGCTTCTAGGCAGCCACACAGTTATATAATTGTATCAGGGATGTCAAGTGATAATCATCCAACTATAGAAGAACTTTAAACATCAAATCAGGTTTAGAAGGTAACATTCCATTTATTGTAACAATCATTGGTACCTATGATAAAAGGGAACTGAAATAATGTATTGTATGTCCTAAAGGGACTGAAACAAGGATTCCGTAAAAATTAGAATATAATATGAATAACAAAGAAACTTGACGGGGGCCACAAAATGCATGTTCTGAGAAGGGAAATGGTGCTGTGCCAGAACAAAAATCGTGTTAATGTTGATGTGAGTGTTGTGCCAGAAGCCAGTTTGAACCTGCTCTAAGTGAGTTTTCCATGCACATAGAAATACAACAATGTGTGGGGTAGAACACGTAAAAATTTGAATTGAAATATGTGTCCTATAATATTTTCAATTATTGTTTTACTTTATTTACATAAAAATTATCTTTTTGTTGGATGATCCGCACTTGATACAAATGCATCTTTTGCTTTAAACAAGTATAAATTGATTGAAATTTCTAGAGTGAAATCCTAGAATATGTAATTTTTGCAAATAAAATTGGTCTGAGCATTTTAAGATGGAGTGACTGTCAGAGTCTACTGGCAGGAAATCTGCTGATTTCAATGACATGGGGAAATAGACGAGGCTTATTCTTTTAATACACCACTGTATCTACTTGGCAGCTATTTTCATCATTTTAAACAAACAAATTAAATTGATTATTTGAAATCTGATTATCTTCTTTGAACATAATTATTGTAATTGCTGAAAAATAAAAAGAAACCCTAAAGCATTAGTTTAAATAATGTGATGTATAATACTGAGGTCAATTATTGGAATATTTATGGAAGAATCATGCATATGGAATCTTGAGTGCTATGACTGACATTTATAAAACATTCGGGTAATTGCTAGGTTTTCAATCGCAAAATTTGTGAATAATAAATAACAGTGAATGCATATCGAGATCGATCTAAAATTACAAAATAGTAGAAAGGATCTGGATTGGAAGAATCAGAGCTGAGTTTGAATACTATTTCTGTCAACGTCTAGCTTTGAGCTTCTGCAAGTAATTTTCCTTTCTGACGAAAGTATCTTTGATGAAAATAGAAATTTATAATAGAAAATATTTAGTGAGAAATTACTACTAGGAAGAATCTGTTATACAGCCATTTTTAAATATATAGATGGAGACATTAAACTATAGGAGTTGGTAGTGTCCCAAAACTCAAGGAGAAAATAAGAAGCAGGAGAATTTTGGAAATGATCATATATAGTTCATTAAAATATTAAGAAAACTGAATGGTAGAAAACTTAAGTGTATGTGGAACAAAAGGGGTGAAAATAAAAACAGCTAAGTATTCAACGGAATCTGAATAATAATTTTCTTTAACATCTGGGATGCCATGGGAAAATACTGATTTCTTAACATTAACAAAATGAAAGCAGTAAAATGAAGGAAGGAAGCACCATTGCAAGATAGATTTTGTTCATTTATTTTTATGTTAGTTTTAATTATTTATCATAGTATCTTATAATATAGCATTTAATGTCCTGTGGTATAATGTACAATACTAATGATGTTTTTAATATATAAGACTTCTAAATAGCTCAAGCTAGTAAATCTTTTAAGAGAAGTGGGATAGTTTACTTTTTTGAGAGAGAATTTTGTACTTGGACATTAGTGAAATTAAAATAATTGAGCTGCAGCATATTTTAATTAAATATTACATACATTTATTAAGCAATTTTTTATGAATTCCTGTAAAAATCTTTTTATCTAAAGTGATTATCTGATACAACATAACCATAATAATATTATGAGAATTAAATTGCATTAGACAAAAATGAGAGACCTCACAAAGCAGTATATCAGAAGTTACAATGGCTCTGTATAGTCAAATAATTGTGAGAAACTTCAGGTCATAAGATTTGTTATTTTTTTATTATCCCTTCCATCATATGCTGTTTTGAGAGAATAAAAACTAAAACTTATTCAAATTTACTTGAAATAAAAACTAAAATTTTATTCAAATTTACTTGAAATAAAGGATGTATTCCTATCCTTAGGTAATACAGTATGTGCAATCCCAAATGCATTCATTTTCATACTTTTTTTCCCTCCTTGGCCCACTCTAAAATACATTATGAATGGTATCAACTATTCTTAGCCTGCTAAAACAAATGTTTATCATGAAATACAGCATTATTTATTCATGAAAATGGATGCAGAAATGATCCAGAGAATAGTTGATAGAGCAATTTTTTTGAAGATATAGATTAATTAGATAGGCTAAAAATGAAAGACGTTATGTAAACAACAGGTAAGTGGTGGAGGATGATGGTTGTACCATATGATGGTTAAGAAAGAATCATAAAAACAGTGTATGAAAGTATTCCCTATGTTAGAAAAATAGTAAAAATATTTAGGTTATATCAACTCAAGAATAAAAAGGTGCTTTGAATGTTAAAAATTAACATTTTTTCCAGAAAGCACGGAAGTTGCAATTTGAACTTAAAAAAAAAAAAAAAAAAAAAAAAACTTGCCATTACCTCCTGTTCCAGAGTTGCGGGAATTATAAGAAAATAAATTAGCCTTTCCAAGTTGCAGGAAAAACAAGGTCCTGGAGGACAGTTACATTTGGTATAAGTAAGTCGAAGAATGATACTCTGAAGGCAAAACAGTGGGATGTAGTAACAGAAGTAATTTCATAATGATTTAAAAATTTCCAGATGTCACAAGGCTTCAGAGTTACAGAAATGGTGCAAGGGAAGCTCAGACAAGAGCAACTGCAGTGTTTATTAGAGGATGCTTAGCAGAGGGCTTCCATTTGAAGTTGTGGCCTAAGATAGCAGGAGTGTTGAGGCCAGAATTTGGAAATATGTGCCTTGACTAGCAGAAACTTCAGCTCACACTAAAGATACTCCATGAATACGAGAGTCATTGGCCTTGCTCAGCAATTGGAAGGCTCTTTTCAGAAGCAGGAGGAGCAGCCCTGGAAAGAAGGAAAATATGAGTAATTACTTTGTCAAAGCATACTGAGAGCAATAAATGAGTTGACGAATATGTAAGTGCTTTGTAGATAAGAGCAAAAGTCAATTATCCCCAGAAGGCAGCAGGATACATTGGAAAGAGCATGAGTTCTGTAGCCATAGTGAAAGTATGGATACTCACCCAATATTTACTAGTGATGCAACTTGGGAAGGTTAGTTAATGTCACTGAAATTCAGTTATTTATTTCTCAATTGTGGCCTAAAGCTCATGTTATTTCTGAGACAATTGTAGGGTGAAACACAATACCCTGTCAGTGAGTGTCGATATCTACTATTCATGCCAATGGAACTTTTCAATGATTTCCCATATTCTTCCTTGAGCAAAACAGCCCCTCACTTTGTCAACTTGGCCAACCCCCATAGGTGTCCTTTAACACTAAATTCAAACATCACGCTTGGTGAACAAGTTCTGCATTTACCTCTTCATACTATCATAAAATTTTGTCCCATATGCTGTTGTGAGACTTATCACACGCTATTACAATTATTTGCTTATACACATCTCATGCTAAATGGTGAAATTCTTGAGGAAATAGAACATACATCATACATACCTGAAAATTCCAGTTCCCAGTAGAATATCTTGGAAATTGTATAGCCCTAAAAAAAAATGCTTAATAAATAAATTGAGTGAACCAGTTAATTAATATTCTGTAATTAATTTTGTATAAAGATACAATGGCAGAATTCTAGAGAACAAATTAAATCAACACAGTAATGCAATACAATTAACTGATCTAAACAAATGACTTCAGCTTATGAAAGAAAACCAAAGCAAATAGTATTGAAACTATTGTCAGCTCCATTCAATGTTTTTAAATCATATCAAAGCAAGATTAACTTAATTTTCGAGGAAAAAGGACTTCTATAAATCTCTTATTTATGATCGAGCTCATACTCACTATTACTTAACAGAGTTTATGACACTTATTTTAAACTGTCTATTTCAAGACAAAAATAATGCAAATGTCAACAAAATGAAACATCTATTATTATAAGAATTTGTGAAAAAAATACGTAATTTGCTTTGCAGTACCCAATTCAGGGTGAGTGAAACAATTAATCCAATAAGCACAGTGAAAATCACAACTGAGTAGAATAATGTGGCTGCAATAACTGACCCTGCCATACGATTTATATTATTTAAAATTTTCCAGTTTCACAAAAAGAATCACTTCACTAAGGGTTATGTTTTATTCATTCAATGTGTTGCCAAAACCCTAATGATTTGAGATACTTAATTGCGTTGGTCCACTTACAAACAGCATGTGCAATTAAGCAATTGACAGGAGACATTTATTTATTTTAGATTATTTGAGTACAAAGTTTGTAGATGTTGTGTGAGGATGACTTGTATTTAAGTATAAGATACGGGTGAGTTTTTATATAGTCCCCGAGGCTCTGTTCTTTTGCCCAAACTAATAAAAAGAGGATGGTTTCAAATATCTATATTTTAAGCTCCCAATGTTTGACTCAGTGGTAAATTAAAGAAAATTGGTGAATGAATAACTCTGAAATCAGGTGGAGGAATAAAGCTTTCTCAGCAAGAAGCCAGAAATATAGTGAGTTTTTTGCTTCTTGAAAGCCAGTCCAGTTATGTGAATGTGGATTTGCTTTTCTAGCATGGTTGATAAAGTTTTCCTTGGAATTTCCAGACAATCAAGAAACTTGGTGAAAAACAACCATTCTAGATTTCTCACAACATCCACATTCAAATTAACTATACTTAATAAAATGAAACAACATAATCAGCCAACAATCAGCCATTGTCATAATAAAATGATGTTTGTTTTCAATTGCCACTGATAACACTTTGTTATACAATATTTTGAGTTAAGCCTTTTCCAGATAGTGTAGCTCCAATTGTGGTTCCATTAACTGAGAAAAGTGCAATCCCAAAAGCATGAGGGAAATCGTCAAAAATGCTATAAAGTGTTATGCTTTATCTTAAGTTATAGATAATATGATTTTACAAAAGTAAAGTAGGGATATGATCATCCCTGGAGGTGCGTTTTCATTAGAAAACATTAATTTAGTGTTACTGTTAAGCAAATATTCCGTATGTTCCCCTATATTGCAGCTTAGATTCTAGTTAAATTGGGGTCATTTTTGTTTCGGGCAATGGACAGGGAATCCAGTTGGCATGTGTCACTACCTGGTAGAGACAGTTTAAAAAAGGTCTATTGCTTCTACAAGGTAAAAGTCACATGTTGAGATCGTAAGTTAACAATTGGAGGGAGTCTAACTTCATAAATCTCTGAATGATGCATTCTCCTCAAATCATCTAATTTTTTTTAGAAATAAGTACTTTTTAATTTTGTATATTTTGTAACCAATTTGTTAGGCCTTTTGCTGTTGCTTATGAAGTATTTCATTTTATTTATTTTCACTAATACGTGTAGAGATAGCCAAGGTTGAATTGGGATAGTGAAAAATGAGATCATTTTTTGTGGATCTATTTCATGAAGGAACATCTGCCTTCTGAATTTAAATCCCATGCTTTTTCTTTCAGTTCTTGAAACAGTAGAGCTTAGAGATGATGCAGCTATATTTTTAATTTTGGAAAGACTAATGATGCAAGAGAGCTAAGATAATTGATGAAAAAGAGGCCCCAGGGAATTTAGTAAGAGAGAAAAAGGGAAGAATAGTTAAAGGAATTAGCTTTTAAAATAAAGGGACAACTTTTTAATCTGCCAATATATAGACATATTTGAATCAAGTTTGTAGATATTTCAATCAACATCTTTAGCAAGTGAAGATGCTGAATTTGAGGATTGATAAAGGACAAAATGAATTTAAAAACATGTTATAGGAAATGTGACCAGGAATTAAATAAACATTTTTGAAATAATTGTTTAGCAGCTCTTAGGGACATGGAGAAGTGATTGATTTCTGTAAGTATAACGTTTTTTGGAAAAAAATAATTTCCATGATATTCCCCAGAAATACTCAGGATTACTTCAAAAAGGAGACAAAAGGATTGATAAAATATATTCAGAGTTGGGGAATGTCAAAGTGGTTAAAACATTAAAAAACAAGAGAAAAACTGTTAAACTTACATTTAGAACACAGTAACAAATACTTTGGAATATGTCAGCTTTCGGGACCACAGGATAACAAATAGGAGCATTTATATTTTTGTTGTAGACTGTGAAAACACTGAAGAAACGGTTGGCAATTCTATGTCTGTAACATACCCTGTGAAATTAAAAAGGTATATATATATACTCCCCTTATATGCATTTTCACTGTTATATATGCAATCATGAAGATGACTTTATACATGAGGTACAACATAAATTTTCTCAATTAACTCTATGAACAGATTAACTAAATTCTCAATTAAGTTCTGTAGTTGATATGCCTATATAGATACACAGGTCATTCTAGTATTAAAAATTAAGCATATTGACACTTTTGTCCTTTTAAAGCAGTAATTATAAATAAATAATATAAAAATATTTTGTATTATTTATAAAGAATATTAAGGAAGTATGTTTAAGTTATGTTTTTATATGACTTTGTTTTTTAATTTTAATTTTTTTTTATTGTATAGTATACATATATACAAAGCAAAGAAGTAAAAAGGAAGAGTTTTCAAAGCACTCTTCAACAAGTAGTTACAAGACAGATCCCAGAGTTTGTCATGGGCTACTATATAGTCTTCTCCTGTTTTTCCTTTTAGCTTCTCCAGAATATAGGAGGCTAGAAGACTTAATATTTTTTTACCATCACAATTGACTTTTGTCCTTCTTTTTGTGAAAAATAGCATATATTTCAAAGCATAGCATGTAAGCATTTTCTAAAGGTGACCAAAACATTCTTGTTCTTTTATTTCTGGTTTATTATGTCTCACCAAATGTCCCACATGTTTATTCACATCATTGTATGCCTCACGACATTGTTACTTTTTGTAGCAGCACAACTTTCATTCATAAATATACACCATCATTTGCCAATCTACTTCTCCGTCAGTGCATCCTTCAGCCACCTGCATTCATCAAGCATTATGCATAATGTCCACA
Source organism: Tamandua tetradactyla (assembly GCF_023851605.1). Classification (NCBI taxonomy): domain Eukaryota; kingdom Metazoa; phylum Chordata; class Mammalia; order Pilosa; family Myrmecophagidae; genus Tamandua; species Tamandua tetradactyla. The sequence continues at coordinate 60,772,301 of NC_135345.1, forward strand.
TTCCATTAACATTCAAAATTTTAGATAATTTTTTATTGCTCCCAAGAGAAAGAAAACCAATAAATGCACCCTCTCCAAAGAGGAACTCTAAACATCCTCTTAACTCTTGTCCCTCCCCCCATTATTTACCTCTGCTGTTGCTGTGTAGTTTCCTTTTGAATGTAGCTTATAGCATGCAATAGCAGTTTTCCCTCTGTACCCTGAACTCAAACACTCTTTGTACAAGAATAATACCTTTGAAGTAGTTACTGCTAGAACTAATTCATATTTCTAGTGTTAATTGGTGGGACCCGTAGGTCTGTACAACCTCTTTCAATCTTGCTCATCTTCATTATAGTAATATTACTTACAGACCCACTAGAGAACGACATTCACTCCTATATAATCCCTTACATTGGAGTTCAACCTCATTAGCTAAGGGTTCACCCATCTCTAGCTTCTGTGAATCTCTGTCCCCTGTATTCTATGTTGTAAACCTCTGATTATACCTTTATGCTGGTCATAAAAATGGAATCATACAGTCTATCCTTTTGTGTCTGGCTAATTTCACTCAGCATTATGTCCTCAAGGCTCATCCATCTTGTCATGTGCTTCAGGACATCATTTTGTTTTACTGCTGCATAATATTCCATCATATGAATATACTACATTTTGTTGATCCACTCATCTGTTGATGAGTATTTGGTTTGTTTCCATCTTTTGGCGACTGTGAATAATGTCACTATGAACATCAGTATGCACATGTCTGTTTGTGTCGTTGCTTTCAGCTCTTCTGGGTATATACTAAGTAGTGTTATTGCTGGGTCATAGGGCAACTCGATATTTAGTTTCCTAAGTAACCACCAAACAGTCTTCCGTAGTGGCTGCACCATTATACATCCCCTACAGCAGTGCACCATTATACATTCCTACGAGCAGTGCATAAGTATCTCAGTTTTTCCCACATCCTCTCCAATTTTATAGTTTCCTGTTTACTTAATAACAGCCATTCATATAGGTGTGAGGTGGTATCTCATTGTAGTCTTGATCTGCATTTCCCTTATAGTCAATGAAAATGAGCATCTCTTCATATGCTTTTGAGCCATCTGTTTTTGCTCTTCAGAAAAATGCCTATTCATGTCTTTAGCCCATTTTATAATGGGTTGTTTACTCTTTTGTTGTTGAGTTGTATGATTTCTTTGTATGTACAGGAAATCAAACCTTTGTCTAATACGTGATTTCCAAATATTTTCTCCCATTGTTTTGGCTACCTCTTCACCTTTTGGACCGTCTTTTAAGGTGCAGAAACATTTGATTTTGAGGAGTTCCCATTTATCCCTGCTTGTGCTTTGGATGTAAAGTTTAGGAAGTTACCTCCTATTACTCGTCTTGAAGATTGTTTCCTTACATTTTCTTCTAGAAGCTTTATGTTGCTAGTTCTTAGATTTAGATGTTTGATCCACTTCTAGTTAATTTTTGTGTAGGGTATAAGATGGGGGTCCTTTTTCATTCTTTTGGCTATTGATTCTTCCATGGACTATTTCATCCCAGTTCAGAGGAATTGGGGGCCTTGTCAAAAATCAGTTGACCATAGATTTGGTGGTCTATTTGTTCACTCTTGATTCAATTCCACTGGCCAATGCTTCTATCTTTGTGCCAGTACCAAGCTGTTTTGATCACTGTGGCTATATAATAGGTTTTAAAGCCAGGGAGTGTTAAGCCTCCCACTTCGTTCTTCTTTTTTAGGATGCATTTTAGCTATTTGGGGTGTCTTTCCCTTCCAGATTAATTTGGTAATTAGCTTTTCCATATCTTCAAAGTAGATTGTTTGAATTTTTATTGGTACCCTGTTGAATCTGTAGATCAGTTTGGGGAGAATTGACATCTTAACTATACTTAACCTTCATTCCCTATATGAGCAGGGAATGTCTCTCCACTAATTTATATCTCCTCTGATTTCTTTTAGCACTGTTATGTAGTTTTCTGTGTACAAGTCCTTTATGTCCCTAGTTAAGCTCATTCCTAAGTACTTGATTCTTTTAGTTGCTATTTTGCATGGAATTTTTTCCTTAATTGACTCCTCAGCTATGTCATTGCTTGTGTATAGGCATGTTACTATTTTTTGCACATTAATTTTATATCCTGCCACCTTGCTGAATTTGTTTGTTGGCTCAAGACACTTTGCTGTAGATTTCTGAGGATATTCCAAAAATAGTATCATATCATCTGCAAATAATGAGAATTTTACTTCTTCCTTTCCAATTTGGATGTCTTTTATTTCTTTGTCCTGTCTGATTGCTCTAGCTATAACTTCTAGCACAATGTTGTATAGTGACAACAGTGGGCATCCTTGTCTTGTTCCTGATTTTAGGGGAAAAGCTTCATTGAGTATGATGATGGCTATCGATTTTTCATATATTCCCTTTATCATATTTAAGTAGCTGACTTTGATTCCTCTCTTTTGGAGTGTTTTTATCAGAAAAGAATGCTGAATCTTGTTGGATGCTTTTTCAGCATCAAGCAAGATTATCATGTGATTTTTCCTTTAGATTTGTTAATGGGCTGTATTACATTAATTGATGTTCTTGTGTTGAACCATCCTTGCATTCTTGGTATAAAGCCCAGTTGGTCACGGTGTATAATCATTGTAATGTGTTATTGGATTCAATTTGCTAATATTTTATTGAGAATTTTTGCATCTAGGTTCATTAGGGAGATTCACCTGTAGTTTTCTTTTCTTATAACATTTTTACCAGTCTTGGTATTTAAATGTTATTAGCTTCATAAAATGCATTAGGTAGAGTTCCTTTTTCCTCAGTATTTTTTAAACAGTTTGAGCAGGATTGGTGTTAGTTCTTTTTGAAATGTTTGATAAAATTCCCCTGTGAAGGACTTCCTGGAAGATGGCGGCTTAGTAAGACGCGCGGATCTTAGTTTCTTCTCCAGGACACCTACTAGGGGAGTAGAAACGATACAGAAAGCGCCCAAAGCCACAACAGAGATAAAAAAGACAGCGTACCCCATCCTGGAACGGCTGGCTGGCTGAGAGAAGCAGCTCGGGTGAGATCGCCGAGGCGCGCGGGCCTTACCGGGCGGGGTGGCAAGCGGCCGGAGTTACTCCCTTCCCCCTTCCCGGGCCAGCTGGGAGAATTGGAGAGGCGGTCCCCTGAAACAAAGACGGCTGGCGCCCACACCACGCGCAGCCCCCGGACCAACTGAGAGAATTGGATCGGAAACCCCCAGGCCGCGGAGAACGGTGACGGGTGGGGGAGGCCCCTTCCAAACCCGTGACTCCCGGGGAACGTGCACTCTCTCGGGCGGGCCACTGCCGCTGGCGCCCTCCCGCCACGCTTGTTGCCCAGGGCCGACTAGGAAATTCGGACGGGCTCTTTCCCTGGCTGAGGCGACCAGCAACCCTCCCTGCGTTCGGACCCCGGGCCGGCTCAAGCCATTTCGGCTAGCGAACCACCAGGACGGCGAGAGTTTTCCAAAGTTTAAGGTCCCACAGCATCTTTTACTGGTGGGACCCGCAGACAAACGGGTGCCACGAGCGCCACCTACTGGGCAGGATAAGAAAAACAGAACCCAGAGATTTCACAGAAAAACATTACAACCTTGCTGGGTCCAACACCAAGAGAAATCTGAATAAATGCCCAGACGCCAGCAGCAGAAGATAACTGTCCACGCTCAAAAGATTGAGAATATGGCTCAGTCAAAGGAACAAACCAATAGCTCATATGAGACACAAGAGCTGAGACAACTAATGCTGAATATACGAACAGAAATGGAAAACCTCTTCAAAAATGAAATCGATAAATTGAGGGAGGACATGAAGAGGACATGGGCTGAACATAAAGAAGAAATAGAAAAACTGAAAAAACAAATCGCAGAACTTATGGAAGTGAAGGATAAAGTAGCAAACATAGAAAAAATAATGGATAGCTACAATGATAGATTTAAAGAGACAGAAGATAGAATTAGTGATTTGGAGGATGGAACATCTGAATTCCAAAAAGAAACAGAAACTATAGGGAAAAGAATGGAAAAATTTGAACAGGGTATCAGGGAACTCAAGGACAATATGAACCGCACAAATATACGTGTTGTGGGTGTCCCAGAAGGAGAAGAGAAGGGAAAAGGAGGAGAAAAACTAATGGAAGAAATTATCACTGAAAATTTCCCAACTCTTATGAAAGACCTAAAATTACAGATCCAAGAAGTGCAGCGCACCCCAAAGAGATTAGACCCAAATAGGCGTTCTCCAAGACACTTACTAGTTAGAATGTCAGAGGTCAAAGAGAAAGAGAAGATCTTGAAAGCAGCAAGAGAAAAACAATCCATTACATACAAGGGAAACCCAATAAGATTTTGTGTAGATTTCTCAGCAGAAACCATGGAAGCTAGAAGACAGTGGGATGATATATTTAAAATACTAAAAGAGAAAAACTGCCAACCAAGACTCCTATATCCAGCAAAATTATCCTTCAAAAATGAGGGAGAAATTAAAACATTCTCAGACAAAAAGTCACTGAAAGAATTTGTGACCAAGAGACCAGCTCTGCAAGAAATACTAAAGGGAGCACTAGAGTCAGATACAAAAAGACAGAAGAGAGAGATATGGAAAAGAGTGTAGAAAGAAGGAAAATCAGATATGATATATATAATACAAAAGGCAAAATGTTAGAGGAAAATATTATCCAAACAGTAATAACACTAAATGTCAATGGACTGAATTCCCCAATCAAAAGACATAGATAGGCAGAATGGATTAAAAAACAGGATCCTTCTATATGCTGTCTACAGAAAACACATCTTAGACCCAAAGATAAACATAGGTTGAAAGTGAAAGGTTGGGAAAAGATATTTCATGCAAATAACAACCAGAAAAGAGCAGGAGTGGCTATACTAATATCCAACAAATTAGACTTCAAATGTAAAACAGTTAAAGAGACAAAGAAGGACACTATATACTAATAAAAGGAACAATTAAACAAGAAGACATAACAATCATAAATATTTACGCACTGAATCAGAATGCCCCAAAATACGTGAGGAATATACTGCAAACATTGAAAAGGGAAATAGACTCATATACCATAATAGTTGGAGACTTCAACTCACCACTCTCATCAAGGGACAGAACATCTAGACAGAGGATCAACAAAGAAATAGAGAATCTGAATATAACTATAAATGAACTAGACTTAATAGACATTTATAGGACATTACATCCCACAACAGCAGGATACACCTTTTTCTCAAGTGCTCATGGATCATTCTCAAAGATAGACCATATGCTGGGTCACAAAGCAAGTCTTAACAAATTTAAAAAGATTGAAATCTTACACAACACTTTCTCGGACCATAAAGGAATGATGTTGGAAATCAATAATAGGCAGAGTGCCAGAAAATTCACAAATACGTGGAGGCTCAACAACACACTCCTAAACAACGACTGCGTCAAAGAAGAAATTGCAAGGGAAATTAGCAAATACCTCGAGGCGAATGAAAATGAAAACACAACATATCAAAACTTATGGGACGCAGCAAAGGCAGTGCTAAGAGGGAAATTTATTGCTCTAAATGCCTATATCAGAAAAGAAGAAAAGGCAAAAATTCAGGAATTAACTATCCATTTGGAAGAACTGGAGAAAGAACAGCAAGCTAACCCCAAAGCAAGCAAAAGGAAAGAAATAACAAAGATTAGAGCACAAATAAATGAAATTGAAAACATGAAAACAATAGAGAATATCAATAAGGCCAGAAGTTGGTTCTATGAGAAATCAATAAGATTGATGGGCCCTTAGCAAGATTGACAAAAAGAAGAAGAGAGAGGATGCAAATAAATAAGATCAGAAATGGAAGAGGAGACATAACTACTGACCTCACAGAAATAAAGGAGGTAATAACAGGATACTATGAACAACTTTACGCTAATAAATACAACAATTTAGAGGAAATGGACGGGTTCCTGGAAAGACATGAACAACCAACTTTGACTCAAGAAGACATAGATGACCTCAACAAACCAATCACAAGTAAAGAAATTGAATTAGTCATTCAAAAGCTTCCTAAAAAGAAAAGTCCAGGACCAGATGGCTTCACATGTGAATTCTACCAAACGTTCCAGAAAGAATTAGTACCAATTCTCTTCAAACTCTTCAAAAAAATCAAAGTGGAGGGAAAACTACCCAATTCATTCTATGAAGCCAACATCACCCTCATACCAAAACCAGGCAAAGATATTACAAAAAAAGAAAACTACAGACCAATCTCTCTAATGAATACAGATGCAAAAATCCTCAATAAAATTCTAGCATATCGTATCCAACAGCACATTAAAAGAATTATACATCATGACCAAGTAGGATTCATCCCAGGTATGCAAGGATGGTTCAACATAAGAAAATCAATTAATGTAATACACCATATCAACAAATCTAAGCAGAAAAATCACATGATCATCTCAATTGATGCAGAGAGGCATTTGACAAGATTCAACATCCTTTCCTGTTGAAAACACTTCAAAAGATAGGAATACAAGGGAACTTCCTTAAAATTATAGAGGGAATATATGAAAAACCCACAGCTAATATCATCCTCAATGGGGAAAAATTGAAAACTTTCCCCCTAAGATCAGGAACAAGACAAGGATGTCCACTATCACCACTATTATTCAACATTGTGTTGGAGGTTCTAGCCAGAGCAATTAGACAAGAAAAAGAAATACAAGGCATCAAAATTGGAAAGGAAGAAGTAAAACTATCACTGTTTGCAGACGATATGATACTATACGTCGAAAACCCGGAAAAATCCACAACAAAACTACTAGAGCTAATAAATGAGTACAGCAAAGTAGCAGGTTACAAGATCAACATTCAAAAATCTGTAGCATTTCTATACACTAGTAATGAACAAGCTGAGGGGGAAATCAAGAAACGAATCCCATTTACAATCGCAACTAAAAGAATAAAATACCTAGGAATAAATTTAACTAAAGAGACAAAAAACCTATATAAAGAAAACTACAAAAAACTGCTAAAAGAAATCACAGAAGACCTAAATAGATGGAAGGGCATACCGTGTTCATGGATTGGAGGACTAAATATAGTTAAGATGTCAATCCTACCTAAATTGATTTACAGATTCAATGCAATACCAATCAAAATCCCAACAACTTATTTTTCAGAAATAGAAAAACCAATAAGCAAATTTATCTGGAAGGGCAAGGTGCCCCGAATTGCTAAAAACATCTTGAGGAAAAAAAATGAAGCTGGAGGTCTCGCGCTGCCTGACTTTAAGGCATATTATGAAGCCACAGTGGTCAAAACAGCATGGTATTGGCATAAAGATAGATATATCGACCAATGGAATCGAATAGAGTGCTCAGATATAGACCCTCTCATCTATGGACATTTGATCTTTGATAAGGCAGTCAAGCCAACTCACCTGGGACAGAGCAGTCTCTTCAATAAATGGTGCCTAGAGAACTGGATATCCATATGCAAAAGAATGAAAGAAGACCCATCTCTCACACCCTATACAAAAGTTAACTCAAAATGGATCAAAGATCTAAACATTAGGTCTAAGACCATAAAACAGTTAGAGGAAAATGTTGGGAGATATCTTATGGATCTTACAACTGGAGGCGGTTTTATGGACCTTAAACCTAAAGCAAGGACACTGAAGAAGGAAATAAATAAATGGGAACTCCTCAAAATTAAACACTTTTTTGCATCAAAGAACTTCATCAAGAAAGTAGAAAGACAGCCTTCACAATGGGAGACAATATTTGGAAATGATATATCAGATAAAGTTCTAGTATCCAGAATTTATAAAGAGATTGTTCATCTCAACAACAAAAAGACAGCCAACCCAATTACAAAATGGGAAAAAGACTTGAACAGACACCTCTCAGAAGAGGAAATACGGATGGCCAAGAGGCACATGAAGAGATGCTCAATGTCCCTGGCCATTAGAGAAATGCAAATCAAAACCACAATGAGATATCATCTCACACCCACCAGAATGGCCATTATCAACAAAACAGAAAATGACAAGTGCTGGAGAGGATGCGGAGAAAGAGGCACACTTATCTACTGTTGGTGGGAATGTCAAAGGGTGCAACCACTGTGGAAGGCAGTTTGGCGGTTCCTCAAAAAGCTGAATATAGAACTGCCATACGACCCAGCAATACCATTGCTAGGTATCTACTCAAAGGACTTAAGGGCAAAGACACAAACGGACATTTGCACACCAATGTTTATAGCAGCATTATTTACAATTGCAAAGAGATGGAAACAGCCAAAATCTCCATCAACAGAAGAGTGGCTAAACAAACTGTGGTATATACATACGATGGAATATTATGCAGCTTTAAGACAAGATAAACTTATGAACCATGTAATAACATGGATGGACCTAGAAAATATTATGCTGAGTGAATCCAGCCAAAAACTAAAGGACAAATACTGTATGGTCCCACTGATGTGAACGGACATTCAAGAATAAACTTGAAATATGTCATTGGTAACAGAGTTCAGCAGGAGTTAGAAACAGGGTAAGACAATGGGTAATTGAAGCTGAAGGGATACAGACTGTGCAACAGGACTAGATACAAAAACTGAAAAATGGACAGCACAATAATACCTAATTGTAAAGTAATCATGTTAAAACACTGAATGAAGCTGCATCTGAGCTATAGGTTTTTGTTTTGTTTTGTGTTGTTTTGTTTTGATTTTACTATTATTACTTTTATTTTTTTCTCTATATTAACATTCTATATCTTTTTCGGTTATGTTGCTAGTTCTTCTAAACCAATGCAAATGTACTAAGAAATGATGATCATGCATCTATGTGATGATGTTAAGAATTAGTGATTGCATGTGTAGAATGGTATGATCTCTAAATGTTGGGTTAATTTCTTTTTTTCCGTTAATTAAAAAAAAAAAAAAAGAGAAGGGATAATTGGAGATGAAGGGATACAGACTGTACAACGGGACTGGATATAAAAACTCAGAAATGGACAGCACAATACTACCCAATTGTAATGCAATTATGTTAAAACACTGAATGAAGCTGCATGTGAGGTATAGGTTTTTTGTTTTTGTTTTTTTTGTTTTTTTTCTTTCTATTATTGTTTTAATTCTTATTCTGTTGTCTTTTTATTTCTTTTTCTAAATCGATGCAAATGTACCAAGAAATGATGAATATGCAACTATGTGATGTTATTAAGAATTACTGATTGTACATGTAGATTGGAATGATTTCTAATTGTTTTGTTAATTCTTTTTTTAGTTAATAAAAAAAAAAAAACAACCATTAAAAAAAAAAAAAAATTCCCCTGTGAAGCCATCTGGCCCTGGGCTTTTCTTTGTAGGAAGATTTTTGATGACTGATTAAATCTCTTTACTTGTTATCGGTTTTTTGAAATCTTCTATTTCCTGAGTCAATGTAGCTTGTTTGTGTGTCCCCAGGAATTTATCCATTTCATCTAAGTTGTCTAGTTTGTTGCCATATAATTGTTCATAGTATCCTCTTATGATTGCTTTTATTTTATTTCTTCTGGGTATGTGGTAACGTGCTCTTTCTCATTTCTGATTTTATTTATTTGAAATCCTCACTCCTTTTTTCTTTGTCAGTCTTACTAGTGGCCCATCAATTTTATTGAATTTTCTCAAAGAATGAACTTTTGGTTTTATTGATTCTTTCTATTATTCTTTTTGTTCTTCCATTCATCTCTGCTTCAATTTTTGTTATTTCTCCTCTACTATTTGCTTTGGGGTTAATTTGCTATTCTTTCTCAGGTTCTTCTAGGTATGCTGGTAAGTTGTCTATTTTTGCTCTTTCTTGTTTTTTTTTTTTTAATATATTCATTAAGGGCAATAAATTTCCCTCTCACCATACCCTTTCCCACATCCCATAAGTCCTGATAAGCTGTATTCTCATTTTCATTCATCTCCAGATAGTTACTGAAAGCCCTAGCAATTTCTTCTTTGACCCACAGGTTCTTTAAGAGCTTCTTATTTAATCTCCATATATTTGTGAAAGTTCACATTCTTTGGTGGTTATTGAGATCCAGCTTCATCCCATTGTGATCAGAGAACTTGCTTTGAATAATTTCCATGTTTTTGAATTTACAATGATTTATTTTGTGCCCCAGCATATGTTCTATCCTGGAGAGTGTTCCATGATCACTAGAGAAGAATGTATGACCTGTACTTTGGGGTGCAATGACCTATAAATGTGTTAGGGCTAGCTCATTTATCAAGTTATTAAACTTCTGTATTTCCTTATTGATCTTCTGTTTGGTTGTTTTATCTATAGAGGAGAGTGGTGTATTGAAGTCTCCTACTATTATTATTGAAACATCTCTCACTCCCTTCAGTTTTTCCAATGTCTGTCTTATGTACTTTGGACCTTCTTGAGTAGGGGCATAGACCTTTATGATTGTTATATCTTCTTGGTGGATTGACCCTTTAATTAGTATGTAGTGTCCTTCTTTGCCTCTTATGATGTCTTTATGTTCAGAGTCTATTTTGTCTTCATTAGTATAGTTACTCCTGCTTTCTTCTGATTACAACTTGCATGGAAAATCTTTTCCCATTCTTTCACTTTCAATCTATTTGCATCCTTGTGTCTAAGATGAGTCTCTTGTAAGCAGCATATAGCTGGAATATGTTTCTTAATCCAACCTGCCAATCTATATCTTTTAATTGGTAAGTTTAGTCCATTAACATTCAAGGTTATTACTGAAAAGGTATTTCTTGAATCCACCAGCTTATCTCTTTATTTTATTTGTCAGATCTGTATATTCTTTACCCTCTTTCTCTTTGTGTTCCTTAAATTACCCTTAGTAGTGCTCTTCAAATCTGTGCCCTTCTGCAGACTGCCCTCTCCTGTCTTTTTTTTTTTTTTCAGCCAGCAGAGCTCCTTTTTGTATTTTTTAAGGGTCAGTCTCTTGTGGACAAATTCTATCAGGATGTCCTTGCCTGTGAAAACTTTTATCTCGCAGTTTTGAAGGACAATTTGGCTGGGTACGGAATTCTTGCCTGGAAGTCTTTCTTCTTCAGGATCTTGAATATATCATATCACTGTCTTCATGTCTCCAGGGTGCTAGTTGAGTAGTCTGAACTCAGTTTTACTTGGTTTCTCTTGTATGTACTAGATAATTTTCTCCTGCTGCTTTCAAGATTTTCTGCTTCTCTTCCTAGGGGAGGCTTGTTTGGATTTATTCTGTTCAGAATTCTTTGGACTTCTTTGACTTGTATATTTATGTTCTTTAGAGGGTTGGGAAGTTTTCCCCCCATATATCCTCAACTACTCTTCCTAACCCTTCACTCCTCTCTTCTTCTGGGACACCAGTGATTCTTATATTAGTGCACTTTGTTTTGTTTATCATTTCCCTGAGATTCAACTAATTTTTCCATCTTTTTTTTGCCATTTATTGTTTGAGTTTCAAAGTCAGTTACCCTGTCCTCTATATCACTTATTCTTTCTTCTGTCTCTTCAAATATGGTATTGGGTGCCTCTAGTATGTTTTTAATTTGGTCAACAGAGTTTTTAATCTCCACGATATCTGCTATTTTTCTATTTATCCTTTCAAATTTCTCTTTATGCTCTCCTACTGTGTTTTTGATCTCCTTTATGTCATTTGCTGTCCTATTTATTTTAATAAATATAGTTGTATGAACATCTTTGATTAGTTGTTCCAACATCTGTGTTTCCTCTGGTGTTTTAATTTGGTCATTAGGCACGGCTATATCTGTGTGCCTTGTGATATGCTTAGTGATATTCTGCTGTCTTCGTCACATGTAAACATCTTGATTGGTCTGCTTTTGAGTTGATTTTTTTTCAGTAGTCTAAGGCCTTGTGTTTGCAGGATGGTTGTAGAGCAGGGAGCAGGGTATGGGGGGGCACTCAGTGCATTGATTTATTTCAGGGCATGTATAGGTGCAGGTTGGGGATGTTACACTGATGCTTGTGAATGTGGGCACCCAGCAGCCAGGGAGGATGTAGCTGTGTGGGTTCACTGGTCTGGGAGGGCATAACCCTGGTGTGCACTGGTCTAAGGCATGGGGCCCTTTGTGAACTTCCATAGAACTGTGGTAGTAGGCAGGCCATTATGCCTTCATGGATTGGGTGCAAATGTGACCCAGTTGTGTAGGTCAGCACTTTCTCAAAGCTCGGAAGTGTGGCTGAGTAGCATGCACATGTGCAGTCCTAGGACTGATGTAAAGTGCAGTTCCCAGAGCTTAATGACATTATTAGGGGCCTGTGCACATGCACAGGCCTAGGAGTGCCTTAAACTAATGCGCAGAGATTGGGGGCAGGGGGCAGGGTGTGGCTGTGCAACACTATGCGCAGGGAGGCAAGGGTAGTCTGGGTATGGAGGTTAGTGCCTACAGCCTTTATGTGCTGGCAACAGCCTGTAGAGAACAGGTAGGGGGAAACTTTGCTCAAGATGGGTGCAGGAGAGGTGGGATGGGCTGCGCTTGGGGTGGGGGTGTGGGGAGGGGCACCTGGAGTAAGGGTAATGGAAGCTGGTAATGGGGTTCGGGTATGTGGAGGGTGGGGTGAGTCGCTGGTCACGGGGCTGCATTGGTGAGGGTAGCACACTCAAGGGAAGCAGCCTGGCTTGCTTCCTAGTCCCCAGCTCCCATCCATGTACTCCTGTAGGCTCCATGCCTCTGCACTGAGCTCCAGGTTTCTGTCTCTCTGTTCAGTGCAGAAGGGTCTCCCAGGTCAGCAGCACTCCGGGATTGCCACCTCCGTCGCCTTCCTGTCCCTTCTCTAACTTTTCCATGGAGCAGGGCTGAAAAGGAGCTTCTCTGTTCAGCCACCTTCTCTGAATGCATTTTTTTTTTTTCTTTTACATGGACAGGCACCAGGAATTGAACCTGGGTCTTTGGCATGGCAGGTGAGAATTCTGCCTCTGAGCCACCATCACACCACCCTCTGTGTAACTTTTGACAAATAATTTAAACATTGCATTGATGTTTGCTTGTTCATACATATTTGTATGTTGATAAAATAGCAGTAAAACACAAAAAAGCATAATGAGAAAGAAGCATGTAGATGATGACTTAGTATGTTATCATTAATACTTATATACTTATATATTTAATAGAATGAATAATGGAACTCCACCATCTCAGAACAGTAGGTAGTACCTGAAGTTAGATATTTTTTCTGGGATGAAGATTTATCTTAGAGTCCTTGTGGGAACTTATGGTAGAAATTTAAGTGCCTGCACAAATAATAAAATGTTACATTAGCTTCAAGTATTGCCATAGTTTTTAATTATCCATGTAACCTTCACAGTTCAGTATATCAATGAAATTTTACAGTGGTATTTGGAACAATTCCGTTATTCCTACGATGTTTGTGAAAAATGCTAAATTGTCTTATAGACAGACAGATAACATAGTAGAGTGATCTTAGCGCCTCTAGGAGTTTCTGGAGGCTTGGGCTGCACTCGGGGTGGGGCTGTGCTATATCATTTACTTATGCCTTTTTATATAAATGCAGGGATACTTTTAAAAATGCATACACAGAGAAGCATTGACTACTTGTTCGAAAGCTCTTGCCATACATCTGGACAAGTTTAAAAGGAAGACATTGTACCCACTCCACTGCCTCCAGGAAGTTCAAACTACATAAATCACAACCATGCATGGGAAATCTCACTTGGCCCCACCCCGAACAAAATTAATCCCAAGTCAGTCTTCTGTCACTGCTCTCTCAAGCCATTTTTAGAAGGCTGACTTTCTCTCCAAAACGCTTCGTTTTGTAGCTAAGAAACATTTCACACATTCTTGTTGCATGTGTGGTGTCATCAGTCTGGAATGTAAAGAAACTTTTTGGGGGAGGGTCAGCCATGACAGGATGACTGCCACAATAAATGAATGACTAATAAATGAAGGACTGTCATGAAAAGATAAACATGTCAAACAAAATAATTCACCATTCATCAGGATATATAATAACAAATATGCTAAACCATGGTACAAGAAAGCAAACTTGACAAGAAAAATCTCCTAGATTTTTCAACAAAAGCAGCAATGTAACTTACAAGAAGAATAACAAAAAAAAAAAAAGCTGCAGGAGAATGTTTAAGATTAAAACTAATTTTGAGACACAATAACTAATCCTAACATTTGGACCAAAAATAAAACATAGAACAATTTGAGAAACGTGAATAGTAACACTAACAAATTAATATTTTATTGTCTACTTGGGGGAAAAACAGTAATGTAATTGAATTTATTTTTTTTTAAATGGAGTCTTATATATACATACCAACCACTGTATGGTTAAAATGGTATAATATCTGAAACTTATTTCAAAATAATCTGGAGAGGATTGTGCGTGATGGTATAGAAAAAAAGTAGATTGTTTATGAGCTGGTAAGTTTTGAAATTTTGCAAACTGTCCACAGGGTTTTATTTTTCCATAAAAAGGTCAAAAATAAATTATTCCTCTTCAAAAAATTGGCCCTTTTGTTTTGAGAGTCAATTCAATACATAATAAAGAACATGCTATATATTTTCATGAAAATAATTTTGAATGCACACCTACAACTTTGATTGTAATTGTATATCATTGATTAGAAGATGAATTGAACTTACATGAAAGATGAATTATGAGTGAAGAAATTATCTGGTAGAGCAGATAAAATAGTCTTTGTTGTTGTTATGTGCTCATGTCCCTGATGTTAATTGGAGATCTTGTTGGAAAAGTTTCAAGAATAAATAATGAAGACAATCTATATAAAAATCATTGAAATTTACCTGCAAGACCTAAAAATGAGAAAAGATAAAATAACTTTGTAGTATTTTAGAAAAAAGAAAGGATTTTAATGAAAACTATCATGAAAAGATAAAAAGTGTCAAACAAAATAATTCACCATTTATCAGAATATATAGTAAGAAATATGCTAAGCCATAGTACAGGGAAGCAAACTTCCTGTAATTATCTCTCATGCATTGCATATTTTATTTTTCCATTCAATTCTTATTAGATTGATTAATCTACATTTTTAGGAGGCCTTCTTGGGAAAACAAGTGATTCAACTCTTTTGATGAATATTTATAATTTTTATCGTGTTTACTTTGAACACATTTAAATTTGTCTTTAACATATATGTTTTATAGAACTGCAACTTTTGAAATATGCTTTCTGTGCCTTGGAATAAATAAAAAAAACAATAAAATCAGCCCCTCAATCATCAGAGCTTTTCGTGGTATTAAAGAGACAAGAGATAGCCCCCATAGTCTCAAATAGAAATGAAATAAAATACCTTAAATAGCAACAAAGGCCGCATATTCACCTTCTGCAGGGGAATATAATTTCAGGATATGCAAAAATTTAAGACAGAAAAATGTAATGTCTAAATCTTGATAGAAGCTTTATTTACCTGATAACATATTTATCTTAGCTAGTCTACCAAAAATGTTTATTGTGGTAATTATGATTTTAAATTAATTTTTATGGACATGTTATGTAAAACAAAAGCATGATGCTTATGTGATCTTGAAGACCTTGATGATGTTACATAATAATAACAGTTCAAAAGTGATGAGAAATCAAATGGAAGACTTCTCAACACAGAAAGAATAGATGTAAGGTTGAATGATATGAATTTCTGATGTTCTGCCTACCTTAGTTATCCCAACTGAAATTATTCCTTCTTAAAAATTAATGACATTTAACCATGTGAGGTATATGTTTGAGTGTGTCAAGAGAGAGGCAAAATGTGAGACAGAGAGAAAAAAAAAGGACAGTGAGGGAGAATGATTGAGTTTGGAGCTCGCCTCAATATCAATATTGGTCGGATATTACAAGATATTATTTTTTCCAGATTATTCAATGAACTTATCTTTGTTTTCAGGGGAAGTGAAACTTTCAAATAGTTTGGTGAACTATTTTAATCACTTAAGCAATTCTTCTTTTACCAATATTCCATAACTTATAGGCAAAAAAAAAAAAAAGAAAGAAAGAAGAGTTCTACCATTCCACCTTTGGACAAAATCATAATTCTACAAAAGTACTTATCAATGAGGTAAGCTTTAATAAATAGTTCTGAAAGTAAATATGAATGTACGTCCAAACAAAATTCATGCCAAATTTTGACATTTTTGGTGGGTATAATCTGTAGAAAAAATCATATTATGTATTATTATATTGGTGACAAATATTTATTTTAGAAATCACAAAAAAACATGTTAAGAAGAAAGTTTAAATCACTCCTTAACCCAAAATGAATATATCCTTTATAAAAATCAGCCTCTGAAAAATGATTCTAGAGTCAATTAGAAGAATCTTTATAATGTTCAATTTTTAATTCTTCATTGCTAATCATTGAACACTAAACAATTGTTTAATAGGAAACAGCATTCAATTATTCACAATTTTTAAGCAAATCTTTAGGATTTAATGTGATATTTTCAATGATCAATCTCTGACAAAATTTGATCAAACATAGCGTAGAATTAAAAAAGATTGCAGAATGATAAAATGTTCTCTACTGTGAGAGTAACATCAATGTATAGAGATGCATATATGACAATCAAGTAAGTACTGATAATCTAATAATAAAAGTAGGTACTTTTCAATGCTCTCTGGGTGATGCTAAGCATTTTTTCTTTTAATTAGCTAATCTATCTGGATAATAGTTTTGGGTTACAACTGGTTGGTTCTCTTGAAAGAGTCTTAAAAGGAATACGATCTTTTGCAGTTATTTATTTTTGTTTCCTTTTTGTTATTCTGTTATTTTTCCCCTGGTATTTTGTGAGAATTGAATGGCTAAGAACAAAGAAAATATTTTCAGCAGACTAGAAATAGATTGAACATATCATGCATTTACATTTTAAATTCCGATACTGAAAGTTGTAGTGAACAGAACTTTTCTGAGATAATTTATATTAATAATCCCTGAAGTGGAGATGGTTAACAGTTTATTGCAGCTTGTCAGTATGCTTGCTTCTGAGAATGAAATAAAAAGATCAAGTTGCCAAAGATTCCCAGTGTGATGCCCTGACATAAGTGCACTTCCTTGGGCAAAGGGAATATTTGTTCTAATATTAGCCTTGGTCAGCCTCTCATTTGAGCGGGTAAATTCCAACTAAATGTAAAGTGTCATCCTTCTTATTCTGAAAGTCAAAAGCTTTCTAACTTATAACATAAAAAGCTAATCTATGAAGACTTTTAAACAGTAAACTAATGATATTAAAAAAATACTTATCTAACCAAATTAATCAAGGTAAAAATCAAATACATAGAGTGGAAAAATGAACATGAAAAGCAAAGAATAGGAAGAAAAATAAAAGGGATATTGTCACATATGATTAGAAACAGAGTGGATGTCTATAAAGCACCTGGAATTGGTCATTGAGGTCCTTGATTAGTTTTGCCCAATTGCCTCGGTGGCTGAACAGAGAAATTTGATTGCTGATTGGGTTATCCAATCTGGTTGCTAGGATGTCCTAATAATCAGTTCAACCATTGACAGTTCAGTTATTGTGATTACCACAGTGACTCAAATCACTCATTTCATAAATGTGCCTAGTGTTCAGATTTCAACTTGTAAATGATTGAGGTGATCAGACATATAGAAATGATCACAGAACTTGAGTTTAGAACCTATAATTGATGCAAGAAAGGGAAGGAATATTATCCTCAATATCTAAGAATTATTATAAAGGATAACCTTTTCCCCTATACTATAAGTGTTTTCAGCATCATTCTTATTTCTAAATTTAAATCTTAATGACATCATTGAATCTTTTGATAGGTGAACAAAAAATCTGATTACTGAGAGAATCCAGGGAAAATCAGTTCATTTCAGTGCATATGAATTGACTGCTTTATTAATGATAATTGAGTGGCATTATTTAACTGTTTATAATAATATGACAAATTAGATATTTGTTTAAATGGAATTTATCCAAATAAATATGTCACAAGTTTTTTTGCAACCATGTTAATTTCTAAAGTTCAATTGCCATGAAATGTAAAATAGCTCTCTAAATATTGTAGGTACCACAACTTCCTTTTTTCCCAAGGTATCTTGCGCTTTTAACATTTTTTTCTGAATGAATAGTACAAGAAGGATATTATCCACAAAGATATATTCTCACAGATTGCAAAGACACAAATCTAATGTTCATATTTTTAACAATATGCAAAAAGTCAAATTACACATATAACCTGCATGTATTCAAATTCATTATAAATTGATATATCTTTCTTCCTCTAGTGCTGATTTTCTCAGCTCTGCCCACATAGCAGCAAACCTCTGGATACAGGCATTTTGTCAGATATGCTGATCTGTACTAGTTAATATTCTAGCTAGACATTTTCTCAAGCCAATTTTTGCTAAGTGACTTCACCTTAAATATTGCAATATATATATATATATATATCTGGTAACGTTAAAAGTTATGAAAAACTTTCTCTGTTGAAGAACTTCCAGAGTATTTACTCACCATTCTAGGTTTTGTGTTAAGTGTTAAATTTAATTATCTTATTTATGTGACTTTGATTAAAAAATTACCCAAGAAACTGAGGCATAATAAATAAAGTAAGAAATCTTGCTTTGTGTTCAAAAAGAAAGAAGCTATGTTTCTTCTTGGAGAGTTTTAATCCATTTCTTAGGGCCAAATGATAAGAACCAACTTGTGGTAGCAGGCAAACACAAAATTTACTTTCCCAACATTTTCTTCCCTTTGTGAGAATAGAAGACAGCATATAGACCACAGTCCCAGAATCCAGCAAGCCTGTAGGGACCATGTGAGAGAAATAGAAGACCCAAAAACACAAAGCAGTAGTGAATGCACACAACCCTAGGCGATGGTTCTTACTGAAAATTACAGTTAATAAGGGGGACGCGCTCTCTCAGTTTAGCATTTAGGACCTGCTTTAGTTTATAGACCTTCTGTCATCATCTCAGGTCCTATATAGAAGAAATCTAATTTAGGTAAACCTATAATATGCATTCTTCATTCATGACTTGCAATTTGAGATCCTCAAAAAAGCTGAATTCCTTAGAAATATTTTCAGGAATAATGTCTGAGGGGTAAGGAAAGGAAGCAATATTGGATTGAGAGAAAAGGTGGCCTGCAGTTACAATAATATCTCAGAAAATTCCAAAGGAGTCTCTAATTTGTAATAGTCTTTCAGCATTATCATCAGTGAAGAAGAGGGGACAAGCGTATATACTCTCACATAGATAAATTATTTGAAGCAGAATGTCCCAAGAACAGGGCATGACCTCGGGCAGTGGCCCTATGCAGTCAAAGACCATTTCCAGAGAAGACTGCTGCTGAAAGTTTATAGACAAAACTACTCCAATAACTAGGGAAATAGTCCTTAACTACAAAAAGGGGAATGAAGCTTAGCAACATAGTGTTCTCTACATGAAAACTAATACTCATTAAACAATATTCATTTATCCCTAGTTTGGAGGTGAAATTTTTATAAACTAGCATAATAAAAAGTATGTGCTAGTGGGCATGTGTGTGGCAACGGGTAGGTAATTGAGAAAAACATGTGATTAATTTACATCCATTTCTACTCCATCAACTTTGAAATTAACAACTAATTCTTCTCAGCATTCCAAAAATGAAGGTAACTGAAAATTTTGGAAAATATATTAAACTATTTAAAGATTCAAAGAAACTTCCTGGATACAATGACAAAAAAGGAATGTTTGAATATAAATGTAATAAAGATGGCTA
The DNA here is from genome assembly GCF_023851605.1 of Tamandua tetradactyla. Lineage (NCBI taxonomy): Eukaryota > Metazoa > Chordata > Mammalia > Pilosa > Myrmecophagidae > Tamandua > Tamandua tetradactyla. The sequence goes on from NC_135345.1 coordinate 60,792,019, forward strand.
TCATTTGTTTTGAGGACATAATTTAAGTCGTTTTGATCTAGGGACATTGGTAGGTGTCCTAGGTATATGTAGATATATTACCTTAAGGGTCACCATACTTTAACTGCTTTTTAAAGCTGTGAAACACTTTTTGATTAATAAACTTATAAAAATGTATAATCTCAGAAACATAAAAGGGATAAAATCAGTACCTCTCTGCAGAAAAAAAATGATTCAGTTTCTTGCAAATTGGTCTTCTATTCACAAGCAGAATTGGATTTAAGCAATCTAAAAATACATTGCTATGTTTCCTTAGCATTCCAAGAATGAGAATCCTATTAAATCTACCCAAAATTTACTGCAAATTCATAAACGTTGCTTAAAGTTAATCCATTTTGTGGGGGTAGACCTATTTTGGGTGGGAACTTTTGATTAACTTATTTCAGTTGATGGAAGCCCCAGATGGGTCTTAATCCTCTTACTGGAGTCCTACATAAGAGGATGGAACAGAGACATTCACACAGAATCAGAGAGAGAAAGCCCCAGAAAACAGAGAGGAAATCATTGGCACCAACTGGAAGCAACAAAACCCAGAAGAGAAGGGAGAGCCCAGCAGATGCTATATGTCTTGTCATCTGACACAGGAGTCTATATATCACCTGATGATGCTTTGATTTGGACATTTTCAAGGCTTCAGAATTGTACGTTTGCAAGCTAATAAATCGCCATTGTTAAAAGCCAGGCCATTTCTGGTATATTGCATTTTGGCAGCTTAAACAAATTAAAACACTCTACTGCTACCAAAGACTACCCTTGTTTCTCCCTTAGCTTATTTACAAACCTCTCAACTGGTCTTCCTTTTTCTGGTTGTCATGTTCAAGTTCATGTGTCAACTTGGCCAGGTGGTGGTGCCCATTTGTCTGGTTGGGCAACTGCTGGCTTGTCTGGTTGCTATGAGACATTTCATAGAATTAAACCATGATCACATTGGCTGCATCCACAGTTGATTGCATACGTAATCAGCCAAGGAGAGTGTCTTCTGTAATGAGTAATGTTTGATCTAATCACTGGAAGGCTTTTAAAGAGAATTCAGAAGAGACAGTCTCACTTCCTGCTTTTGCCAGCAAGCCTCTCCTGTGGAGTTCATCCAGACCATTCATTGAGTTGTCAGCTTCACAGCCTGCCTTATGGATTTTGAACTCTACATTCCCAGGGTTATGTGTGACGCTTTTATAAAATTTGTGTCTATGGATATTTCCTGCTGATTCTGTTTTTCTAGAGAACCCTAGCTAATACAGCTTGGTACCAGGAGTGGGTTGGTTCTTAAGAGACAGAATCTTAAAAATGGGTTTTTTTGAATGTTTTTCTACTCTGACTGGACTAAGGACTCTGAGTCCCATAGTCAGAATGATACTGCCAATCCACGGAGTGAGTTGGCAAAAGAGATAGTCAAAATATCACCATTGGATTTTTCTAGTGCTTCACTTGTACAAAGCCAGACTCTGGGGATAATGTTTTTGATGCCTTTATGGAGCTTTGTAGAAATAGAAAGTATGGAGATGTTGGCTGGTTGTTGTTAGATACACTTTGTATACATTAATGAATGAAAGGGATGGGCTTAAGGCTTCAAATGAGAAGCTAACACACCATCTGACAGATGTTGTTTCTATGAGTGTCCTAAAGGAAAATTTTACTTCCTGTAGCCACAGACTTGAGATCTCCAAAAATCAGACTCAGAATCTTATTGTTAGAGTAGAAAGTTTACGACACAGACTGAAATCTCAATGTTGCATGGTATCTGCTGATAAAGTGAGAGCACTGATTGGAAAGGAGTGGGACTCCGAAATATGGGATGGTCACATATGGATTGATAATGATGTCAGGGGTGAGGTTGAAACCCTAGGTCATGCTGAGTCTTCTCTAGATAACACTGTAATAGTCTTCCCTGAGGACACAGCTACCCATGTCCAGCCTGCCCTGAGAAGTTGGCCATGCAACCCCCACCTGAAGGATTAGCCCTAGAGTGATTAATCATGTTTCATCAGATGAAACTGCATATGAATGCCCTGAAGCAAATGGCTTGGAAGATACTTCCAATTCTTTGCATAACCCACCTCCACCATCCCTCATTCATTCCAGACCAATAACTAGACTAAAGTCCCAACGAGACCTAAAAGGTGAGGTACAAAGTATCACATAAGAGTAGGTACATTATGCACCAAAAGAACTGTGAGTTTTCCAATTTATTTACTCAGAAATCAGGGGAACATGTGTGGCAATAGATTTTAAGGATGTGGGATAATGATGAAAGAAATATAAAGCTGGATCAGGCTAAATTTATTAATATGGGCACACTAAGCAGAGATCCTGTATTCAATGTAGCGCGAAGGTATAGAAAAGGCATTAAGAGTTTGTTTGGATGGTAGGCTGAAATATGGATCAAAAGGTGGCTGATATTACCTGAGGTTGAAATGCCAGAATTGCCCTAGTATAATGTGGGTGAGGGGATCCAGAGGCTTATAGAGATTAGAATGCTAGAGTGGATTTATCATGGAAAGCCTGTTCTTACACACCAGGAATGTGCAAAGGATGAAAATACCTTATAGGACTGAGGGATTGTTCTCCAGGAATCTGTATATGCTCTGAATCAGTGTCCACTGTATGGTGCTGTTTCTCCCATAGACAAGATCCATGGGTCCAGGAACCAAGAGGTGGAAATGAGAGTGGCACCACTCACTATTACTCCTAGTGATCTACTAGGAAATATTTTGCTTCCTATCCCTGCAACCATGAGCTCTGCTGGTTTACAGGTTTTAGGTCTATAAGGGAGAGTGCTTCCAACAGGAGAAACAACAATGTTTCCATTGACCTTTGACCAGAACTGTAAGAAATAAATTTGTGAGACTAGCGCCATCATCCATGAACAACTCTGTGGTTGCATTTCTCTGTAGGTCAAATATTTCTGTGGGAACTGCTATCACTGAGCTGGAATCTTTAAACATAATGGGGTGACTAGATCCTGAGTTGGCAGAAATCAGGTGTCAGTGCTTAATCTCAAAGACAAGGTGGGCATGGCTATCATATAGGCAGCAGACTCAAAGCAGGAGTCAAAATAATCTGATTCTCAGAGACTTGTGGAATTGTCTAGCAGATCATGGGATACCTACAAGTACAATAGATGGACAGCCTACTAAATACTTGTTTGAGCGGTATAAACCAGAGTTCTAGGTTAAATGAACAGAAGTCTAACTTGAATTAAAAAACACAGAGTCATGGCCCCTTAATCCATTTTCAGACTTGAGACAGTTTACAGACCCAGAGCCCCTGGAATGGGGGGGAGGCCACTTTCCTTTGGGGGAGAACCTTGTCACTGCCACAAATATATACTGTTGATTTTCTTCCAAGCTTTCCCCAAGGAGACTGACAGCCTTTTACTAAGGTAACTGTGCATTGGGGAAAAGGAAATGATCAGATATTTGGGGATTATTAGACACTGGTTCAGAAGTGACATTAATTCCAGGGAAGCCAAAACGTCACTCTGGCCCAAGTCAGAGTGCAGGCTTATGGAGGTCAGGTGATTGATGGAGTTTTAGCTCAGGTCTGTCTCACAATGGGTCCAGTGGGCCCCAGATCCATTCTGCAGTTATTTCCCCACTTCCAGAATGCATAACTGGAATAGACATACTGAACAACTGGCAGTATCCCCACTCTGGTTCTCTAATTCATGTAGTAAGAGCCAAGTGGAAGCCACTGGAACTACCCCTACCTACCAAAATAGTAAATCAGAAGCAATAGCAGATTTCTGGAGGGATTGCAGAGATTACTGCCACTCTTAAGGACTTGAAGGATGCAGGGGTGGTGATTCCCACTACATCTCCATTCAACTCCCCTATTTGGCCTGTGCACTACAACCGCTTTCCCGAATGTCCCTGAAGGACAGTGGTGAGAGGAAATCCTCCCAGTGCACAGAACTTAGAGCAGAGCACCTGGTTGTTCATTTTGTGTGGGAGGAGGACTGGCCAGAGGTTCATTTGTATACTAACTCATAGGCTGTTGGTAATGGTTTGGCTGGATAGTCAGGGACTGGAAAAGACCATAATTGGAGAATTGGTGACAAAGAGGTCTAAGGAAGAGGTATGTGGATAGACATTTCTGAGTGGGCTAAAACATGAAGATATTTGTTTCCCATGTAACTGTGCACCAGAGGGTGACTTCAGCAGAGGAAGGTTTTAATAATCACGTGGATAAGATGAACCATTCTTTGGATACCAGACAGCCTCTTTCCCCAGCAACTCCATACCCGATGGGCTCATGAACAAAGTGATCATGATGATAGGGATGGAGGTTATGAATGTGCTCAGCAACATGGACTTCCCCTGATCAAGGGTGACCTGGCTACAGCTACTGCTGAGTGCCCAATCTGCCAGCAGCAGGGACCCCAATTCAGCCCCTGATATGGCACTATTCCCCAAGGTGACCAGCTGGCTACATGGTAGTAGGTTGATTACATTGGACCACTCCTTTTATGGAAGGGGCAGTGATTTGTTCTAACTGGAACAGACACATATTCTAGATATGGGTTTGCTTTCCCTGAACCCAATGCTTCTGCCAAAACTGCCATCCGTGGACTTACAGAATGCCTTATCCATTGTCATGGTATTCCACACAGCATTGCTTCTGACCGAGGATCACATTTCACAGCAAAAGAAATGTGGAAATGGGTACATGCTCATGGAATTCTCTTATCTTACCATGTTCCCCATCATCCAGAAGCAGCTGGATTGATAAAACAGTGAAATGGCCTTTTGAAAATTTAATTACGATGCCAACTAGGTGACAATGCCTTGCAGGACTGAGGGATTGTTCTCCAGGAATCTTTGTATGCTCTGAATCAGTGTCCATTGTGTGATGCTGTTTCTCCCATAGCCAGGATCCATGGGTCCAGGAACCAAGAGGTGGAAATGGGAGTGGAACCACTCATTATTGCTCCTAGTGATCCACTAGGAAACTTTTTGATTTCTGTCTCTGCAACCATGAGCTCTGCTTGTTTTCAGGTTTTAGTTCTTGAAGGGGAAGTGCTTCCAACAGGAGAAACAACAGTGTTTCCACTGAACTGGAATCTAAGGCTGTCACCTGGGCACTTTGGGCTACTCATGCACCTGAATCAACAAACCAAGGAGAGGATGACTTTACTGGCTGGGGTTATTGACCCTGACTATCAGGAGGAAATTGGACACAACTACACAATGGGACACAATTACACAATGGAGGTAAAAAAGAATTTTCTTGAAATATAGGAGTTCCCCTAGGGTATCTTTTAGTACTATCACTCCCTTTGATTAAAATCAATGGAGAGAGGGGGCCAAGATGGCGGCTTAGTAAGGTATGTGCATCTTAGTTCCTCCTCCAGAGCAACTACTAGGTGACCAGAAACAGTGCAGAACAGCTCCCGGGGCCACGGCAGGGACCGGACACACAGCGTACCCCAGTCTGGACTGGCTGAACCATCTGCGAGACTCCGCTGCGGTGAGCTCCCCGAGTGGCATGCGCTTCCCCGGGCCGCGGTGGCTGGTGGCCGGTGCCCCTCCTTCCCTACTTCCCAGACCAGCTGAGAGTCTCGGAGAGGCAAGTTTCCCAAGTCGCGGGGCCCAGTGCCCCTCTTTCGTGGGCGGCATCCTGGACCAGCTACGAGTCTCGGATCAGCGGGCTCCCCAGGCTGTGGTGGCCGGCGACTGGTGCCCCTCCCCTGCAGGTGGCTTCCCAGTCCGGCAGCGGGTCTTGGATTGGCGAGTTCCCCAGGCCACGGCGGACAGTGACCGGTGCCCCTCCCCAACAGGTGGCTTCCCGGTCCGGCGGTGAGTCATGGATCGGCGAGTTCCCTGGGCCACGGCGGCTGGCGATGGCACCCCTCCCCCACAGGCAGCTGCCCGGAGGGAAAGGAGGGAGTTTCCAACAGTGGCAGGGACTAGGTCCAACCAAACACCAATAGTGCCATTAATAAAGGAGCCACAACATCTTTTGCTGGTGGGACCCACAGACAGACAAGTGCCACCTACTGGGCAGGATAAACAAAACAGAGCCCAGAGACTTCACAGGAAAATCTTTCAACCTGCTGGGTCTCACACTCAGGGAAATCTGATTAAATGTCCAGATGCCAGCAAAAAATAACAAATCACACCAGGAAAATTGAAGATATGGCCCAGTCAAAGGAACAAACCAATAGCTCAAATGAGATACAGGAGCTGAGACAACTAATTCTGAATATGCGAACAGAAATGGAAAATCTCTTCAAAAACCAAATCAATAAATTGAGGGAGGACATGAAGAAGGCAAGGGGTGAACAAAAAGAAGAAATGGAAAGTCTGAAAAAACAAATCACAGAACTTATGTGAATGAAAGATACAGTAGAAGAGATGAAAAAACAATGGAAACCTACAATGGTAGATTTCAAGAAACAGAGGTTAGAATTAGTGAACTGGAGGATGGAATATCTGAAATCCAAAAAGAAACAGAAACTATAGGGAAAAGAATGGAAAAATTTGAGCAGGGGCTCAGGGAATTGAATGATAATATAAAGCACACAAATATACGTGTTGTGGGTGTCCCAGAAGGAGAAGAGAAGGGAAAAGGAGGAGAAAAACTAATGGAAGAAATTTTCACTGAAAATTTCTCAACTCTTATGAAAGACCTGAAATTACAGATACAAGAAGTGCAGCACACCCCAAAGAGAATAGCTCCAAATAGGCATTCTCCAAGACATTCAATAGTTAGAATGTCAGAGGTCAAAGAGAAAGAGAGGATCTTGAAAGCAGCAAGAGAAAAACAATCCATCACATACAAGGGAAACCCAATAAGACTATGTAGATTTTTCAACAGAAAGCATGGAGGCAAGAAGACAGTGGGATGATATATTTAAATTACTGAAAGAGAAAAACTGCCAAACAAGAATTCTACATCCAGCAAAATTGTCCTTCAAAAATGAGGGGTAAATTAAAACATTTTCAGACAAAAAGTCACTGAGAGAATTTGTGACCAAGAGACCAGCTCTGCAAGAAATACTAAAGGGAGCACTAGACTCAGATACGAAAAGACAGAAGAGAGAGGTGTGGAAAAGAGTGTAGAAAGAAGAAAAATTAGATGTGATATATATAATACAAAAGGCAAAATGGTAGAGGAAAGTATTAACCAAACAGTAATAACACTAAATGTTAATGGACTGAACTCCCCAATCAAAAGACATAGACTGGCAGAATGGATTAAAAAACAGGATCCTTCTATATGCTGTCTAGAGGAAAAACATCTTAGACCCAAAGATAAACATAGGTTGAACGTGAAAGGTTGGGAAAAGATATTTCATGCAAATAACAACCAGAAAAGAGCAGGAGTAGCTATACTAATATTTAACAAATTAGACTTCAAATGTAAAACCGTTAAAAGAGACAAAGAAGGATACTATCTACTAATAAAAGGAACAATTAAACAAGAAGACATAACAATCATAAATATTTATGCAACGAATCAGAATGCCCCAAAATATGTGAGGAATACACTGCAAACACTGAAAAGGGAAATAGACACATATACCATAATAGTTGGAGACTTCAATTCCCCACTCTCATCAATGGACAGAACATCTAGACAGAGGATCAATAAAGAAACAGAGAATTTGAATATTACAATAAATGAGCTAGACTTAACAGAAATTTAGAGGACATTAAATCCCACAACAGCAGGATACACCTTTTTCTCAAGTGCTCATGGATCATTCTCAAAGATAGACCATATGCTGGGTCACAAAGCAAGTCTCAACAAATTTAAAAAGATTGAAATCATACACAACACTTTCTCAAATCATAAAGGAATGAAGTTGGAAATCAACACTAGGCAGAATGCCAGAAAATTCACAAATATGTAGAGGCTCAACAACACAGTCTTAAACAACCAGTGGGTCCAGGAAGAAATTACAAGAGAAATTAGTAAATATCTCGAGGCAAATGAAAATGAAAACACAACATATCAAAACCTATGGGACGCAGCAAAGGCAGTGCTAAGAGGGAAATTTATTACCCTAAATGCCTATATCAAAAAAGAAGAAAGGGCAAATTCGAGAATTAACTGTCCACTTGGAAGAACTGGAGAAAGAACAGCAAACTAACCACAAAGCAAGCAAAAGGAAAGAAATAACAAAGATTAGAGCAGAAATTAATGAAATTGAGAACATGAAAACAATAGAGAAAATCAATGAGACCAGAAGTTGGTTCTATGAGAAAATCAACAAGATTGATGGGCCCTTAGCAAGATTTAGAAAAAGAAGAAGAGAGAGGACGCAAATAAATAGGATCAGAAATGGAAGAGGAGACATAACCACTGACCTCACAGAAATAAAGGAGGTAATAACAGGATACTATGAACAACTTTACACTAATAAATACAACAATGTAGATGAAATGGACAAGTTCCTAGAAATACATGAACAACCAACTTTGACTCAAGAAGAAATAGATGACCTCAACAAACCAATCACAAGTAGAGAAATTGAATCAGTCATTCAAAAGCTTCCCAAAAAGAAAAGTCCAGGACCAGACGGCTTCACATGTGAATTCTACCAAACATTCCAGAGAGAATTAGTACCAACCCTGCTCAAACTCTTCAAAAAAATTGAAGTGGAGGGAAAACTACCTAATTCATTCTATGAAGCCAACATCACCCTCATACCAAAACCAGGCAAAGATATTACAAAAAAAAGAAAACTACAGACCAATCTCTCTAATGAATATAGATGCAAAAATCCTCAATAAAATTCTAGCAAATCGAATCCAGCAACACATTAAAGAATTATACATCATGACCAAGTAGGATTCATTCCAGGTATACAAGGATGGTTCAACATAAGAAAATCAATGTAATACAACATATCAACAAATCAAAGCAGAAAAATCACATGATCATCTCAATTGATGCAGAGAAGGCATTTGACAAGATTCAACATCCTTTCCTGTTGAAAACACTTCAAAGGATAGGAATACAAGGGAACTTCCTTAAAATGATAGAGGGAATATATGAAAAACCCAGAGCTAATATCATCCTCAATGGGGAAAAATTGAAAAGTTTCCCCCTAAGATCAGGAACAAGACAAGGATTTCCATTAACACCACTGTTACTCAACATCATGTTGGAGGTTCTAGCCAGAGCAATTAGACAAGAAAAAGAAATACAAGGCATCAAAATTGGAAAGGAAGAAGTAAAACTATCACTGTTTGCAGACGATATGATACTATAAGTCGAAAACCCTGAAAAATCCACAGCAAAACTACTAGAGCTAATAAATGAGTACAGCAAAGTAGCAGGTTACAAGATCAACACTCAAAAATCTGTAGTGTTTCTATACACTAGCAATGAACAAGCTGAGGGGGAAATCAAGAAATGAATTCCATTTACAATTGCAACTAAAAGAATAAAATACCTAGGAATAAATTTAACTAAAGAGACAGAAGACCTATACAAAGAAAACTACAAGAAACTGTTAAAAGAAATCACAGAAGACCTAAATAGATAGAAGGGCATACCGTGTTCATGGATTGGAAGACTAAATATAGTTAAGACGTCAATTCTACCTAAACTGATTTACAGAGTCAATGCAATACCAATCAAAATCCCAACAACTTATTTTTCAGAAATAGAAAAACCAATAAGCAAATTTATCTGGAAGGGCAGGGTGCCCCGAATTGTTAAAAGTATCTTGAGGGAAAAAAATGTAGCTGGAGGTCTCACGCTGCCTGACTTTAAGGCATATTATGAAGCCACAGTGGTCAAAACAGCATGATACTGGCATAAAGATAGATATATCGACCAATGGAATCGAATAGAGAGCTCAGATATAGACCCTCTCATCTATGGACATTTGATCTTTGATAAGGCAGTCAAGCCAACTCACCTGGGACAGAACAGTCTCTTCAATAAATGGTGCCTGGAGAACTGGATATCCATATGCAAAAGAATGAAAGAGGACCCGTATCTCACACCCTATACAAAAGTTAACTCAAAATGGATCAAAGATCTAAACATTAGGTCTAAGAACATAAAACAGTTAGAGGAAAATGTAGGGAGATATCTTATGAATCTTACAATTGGAGGCAGTTTTATGGACCTTAAACCTAAAGCAAGAACACTGAAGAAAGAAATAAATAAATGGGAGCTCCTCAAAATCCAACACTTTTGTGCATCAAAGAACTTCATCAAGAAAGTAGAAAGACAACCTACACAATGGGAGACAATATTTGGAAGCGGCGTATCAGATAAAGGTCTAGTATCCAGAATTTACATAAGATTGTTCAACTCAACAACAAAAAGACAGCCAATCCAATTACAAAATGGGAAAAAGACTTGAACAGACACCTCTCAGAAGAGGAAATACAAATGGCCAAAAGGCACATGAAGAGATGCTCAATGTCCCTGGCCATTAGAGAAATGCAAATCAAAACCACAATGAGATATCATCTCACACCCACCAGAATGGCCATTATCAACAAAACAGAAAATGACAAGTGCTGGAGAGGATGTGGAGAAAGAGGCACACTTATCCACTGTTGGTGGGAATGTCAAATGGTGCAACCACTGTGGAAGGCAGTTTGGCGGTTCCTCAAAAAGCTGAATATAGAATTGCCATACGACCCAGAAATACTATTGCTAGGTATCTACTCAGAGGACTTAAGGGCAAAGACACAAACGGACACTTGCACACCAATGTTTATAGCAGCATTATTTACAATTGCAAAGAGATGGAAACAGCCAAAATGTCCATCAACAGACGAGTGGCTAAACAAACTGTGGTATATACATATGATGGAATATTATGCAGCTTTAAGACAGAATAAACTTATGAAGCATGTAATAACATGGATGGACCTAGAGAACATTATGCTGAGTGAGACTGGCCAAAAACTAAAGGACAAATACTGTGTGGTCCCACTGATGTGAACCGAAATTAAAGAATAAACTTGGAATATGTCACTGGTAATAGAGACCATCAGGAGATAGAAATAGGGTAAGATAATGGGTAATTGGAGCTGAAGGGATACAGACTGTGCAAGAAGACTGGATACAAAAACTCAGAAATGGACAGCACGATACTACCTAATTGCAGTGTAATTATGTTAAAACACTGAATGAAGCTGCATCTGAGCTATAGTTTTTTTTTTTAAATTTTTTTCTCTCTATTATCGTTTTGTTTCTTTTTCTGTTGTCTTTCTATTTCTTTTTCTAAATCGATGCATATGTACTAAGAAACAATGAATATGCATCTATGTGATGATATTAAGAATTACTGATTGTATATGTAAAATGGAATGATTCTAAATGTTGTGTTAGTTAATTTTTTTTAATTAATAAAAAAAATCAATGGAAAACTGCCTCAACCTATTTCAGGCAGGACTACCTTCAGAATGAAGGTTTGGGTCACGCCACCAGGCAGAGAACCACAGTCAGCTGAGGTGCTTGCTGGGGGTAACGTGGACGTGGAATGGGTAGTGGGAGAAGGTAGTGATCAGTATGAACCACAACCACGTGATCAGTTACATAAATGAGGACTGTAATGCTGCTTTGTTCATCTTATAGTATTTAAGTTGTAAGATATCAAGTTTAAGAATATTACCCAAGAACTCATACCCTATTCTGAGGAGATTTATTGCATATGCTCTCTCTGTCAGCACTTTGAGCATCTCAAGCATCCATGACTTTGTCAGCTCTGAAACAACTGTTCTCCAAGTGCATGTATGTGAAGTTTTTACAAAATGTTTCCCCTTTTAAAGGATTCTAGTAATCTAATCAATACCCACTTTGAATGGCTGGAGTTACACCTCTTTCTAATCAACAGGCCACACCCACAGTTGGGTGTGTCACATCTCCATGGAAACAATCCAGTTTCCCATCCTAAAGGAAAGGTCTGACCTCACAAGATTGGATCACTATTAAAACCTGGCTTTTCTGGGGTATGTAATAGTTTCAAACCAGCCCAGTATCCATTGATGAGTCTTGACTAAATTAATTTGTAATTTGATGCTTGTCATGTAGGCATTTTCTATGTATTCCCTCCGTATTCTACTAAGTATAATCCTATAGGGAATAGGTATCCTTTCTTTAACTATCTATCTATCTATCTATCTATCTATCTATCTATCTATCTATCTATCTATCTATCCATCTATTATTTTAACTATGATCTATCTAATCATCTATCTATATTTATCACACTCATCAGTATAAAATAATGAATTCTTATTTTTTCAATTTATTATAGCTTATCAGGGTCCTTATTTATTTTATCATTTAAATTTTACAATAATTGTCTAATTGGACCTTTTAAGCTAGTTCTTATATCATTTTACAATGTTCCATCATTTTATTTTCATATTTCTTAATTTTAACTCAACAGATGCTCCAAGATCATCTAATACTATATCAAGCCCAATCCTGGGATCATTCATTTCTTTAGGGAAGATTTTCTTTTTTCCTTAATTAGAGAATGATATTTATAATCCAAGATGTGGATGTGAGATGTGCACATTACTGTAGGTTATAATTGCTTTTATGTCCTCTAAGTTAATAGAAATCATAAGATTTTACTAATACTTCCAATATCAATCCAATTATCCAACCCTACAAGGTTATCGCTTATTTTACCTTATCCATATTTATTTATTTTTTCTTGCACAGTTTAGGTCCCCAGCTTAATCAATAACAATATGTTGACGCATATTCTCTGCTCTATCCTACAATGCAAATACATAGTGTCAAAATAGATAGAGCTTTATCACCACAATAAATATACATTGTTCAATTATTTGCATTTTTTTCAGGCTGAAGATAGCCAAAGTAATGTTCAATTAACTTTATTATTATTACTATTATTAACTAAATTCATGTTTTATTATTTCTTTAGTTTTTACCTAATGATATTTTTCTGTTTATTGGAGCGTTGTTGCTAGGCTGTCTGTTAAGATTATGTTTAGCATTGTAAGAAATTTTGCTGAACTGCCTTCAAAGTGATTGTAAAATTTTGCATTCCCACCAGCAAAAATTCAGAGTTTCTGTTGCTCTGCATTTTCCAGAGCAAATGTTATTGCCAACTTTTTAGATTTTAACCATTCTAATAGGTATGTAACAGTTCTTTGTTAGTGCTGTAATTTTCAATTCCCTATGATAAAATATGTTGAAAATCTTTTCATATGCTTATCTTCCATTTATATATCTTCCTTGTGAGAGGTTTGTTCAGATATGTATGCATTTTGAGTTATATTGTTTGCTTTTCTCGTTGAGACTTAAAAGCTCTTTTTTCTAATTTGAATATATGTCCTTTATCAGATGTGTTTTGCAAGTATTTTCTCCCATTCTGTGGCTTGTTTTTGATTGTCTTATCAATGTGTTCACAGTGTAGAAGTTTTTAACTCAAATGGATTCTAAATTATTATGTTTTATAGATGATGCTTTGTGTCGTGTATCTAAAAAAATAATTGCCAGACCAAGGTTACATAGATTTTCTCAAAAGTTTTCTTGTAAAACTTCTAAAGTTTTGTGTTTCACATTTAGGTTTATAATCCAGTTTGAGGTAATGTTTATGAAATACACAAGGTATGGGTTTAGGTTCCTATTTTTCTTTATGCAATTTCAACCGCTCATTTGTTAAAGACTATCCTTTTCCCATTGAATTACCTTTGCCTCTGTATCAAAAATCAATGGACTATATGTGTGTCTAATTTTTAGCTCTCTCTTCATTCTTTTTATATACATGCCTGTTGTCCACCAATATTAAGCTACTTTGATCACTGTAGTTTCAGAGTATGCTCCTTGAGATTATATAGTTTAAGTTTAGGTTCCCCCACCTTTTCTTCTTCAATATTTTGTTAGCTACCTCTGAGTCTTTTGTTTTCCAAATAAACTTTGTAATACATTTGTCAGTACTTATAAGATATCTTGTTTGGATTTTGTTTGGCTTATATTGGGTCTATATATCATATACCCCAAGTTGGAAATAATTGACATCTTAACAACATTGAGTTATCCAATCCATGAATGTGGAATACCTTTCCATTTATTTAGATATCAATCCTAAATGTATTTTGATAGTTTTAAATCTAAATTTGTAAATCTAACAAATTTGCAAATCTCCTATTTAAATTGAGAAAACTATAGTAGATATCATTTTTATTACAAATTCCAGTTGTTAATTGCCAATAAATAAGAGAATAATTGACTTTTGTTTATTAACCTTGCATCCTATGAACATGCTATACTCACTTATTATTTCCAGGAGATTGTTCTGTATTGTTGATTCTTGTGGATTTTCTCCATAAGTAAACATGTGTTCCATGAATAAGGAGTTATAACTCTTTGGCTACAATCTGTATATTTTTATTTCTTTTCCTTATTTAATTTCACTAATGTGTAATTCACTAATTCCATTACAATGTTGAATGGTGGTAGTGAGAGAAGACATCCTTGTCTTGTTCCCAATCTTAGAGGAAACATGTCCAGTTTCTTACGATTAAGTATAATGTCAACTATTGATTTTATCAGGTGTTCTTCAACAAGTTGAAGAAGTTACCCTACATTTCTATTTTGCTCAGAGATTTTATCTAGAATGGGTGTTGGATTTTCAAGTGATTTATCTGTATCAGTTAATGATCATTGTGATTTTTCTTCTTTGGTTTGTTAAAATGGCAGATTATATTGATTCAGTTTCTGAATGTTGAAACAGATTTGCATATCTGGAGTAAATTCTGCTTGCCAGTGGCATATAATTATTTGTGTGTGTTTTTTGGAATTGGTTTACTAATGTTTTGTTCAGGACTTTTACAACTATTTTCATGAGCAATGTTGGGTTTTAGTTATCTTTCCCTTAATATCTTTATCTGTTTGGGAATTAGGAATGCTATTGGCCTCACAGAATGAATTAGGAAGTGTTGCCTGTACTTCTATGCTCTGGAAGTGATTGTTGACAATTCATCAATAAATTGTTTTGGACTTGGTTCTTTTATTTGCAGAATGCTATTAATTATCTTTTAATTTGCTTTAAAAGATATAGGCACTGGAGACCAATGGAAGTATCAA
This sequence comes from Tamandua tetradactyla, assembly GCF_023851605.1. Taxonomy (NCBI): domain Eukaryota; kingdom Metazoa; phylum Chordata; class Mammalia; order Pilosa; family Myrmecophagidae; genus Tamandua; species Tamandua tetradactyla. The sequence continues at coordinate 60,807,103 of NC_135345.1, forward strand.
TATAGTGATACAGCAGTCATACTCATTTGTTAAATCCTTTCTTCTCCAGTGTCTTGGAGAAGCTAGAAGAAGAAATGAAAAAATCATGGAAATGTAACCTATACCAAACATTAAAATCTGTTCTATAAGTGCTTATTAAAATGCTCTTGGAAGTTTATTGCTTTTTGTATATATGATATAATTCACAATTAAAAAAACATAGAAAAAATAGACCTATTCACATTATCATTTATTCTTCTGTGTATCTTTGCAGTTTGCAACTTTCAAAGACACAAAGATTTTATTTAATTTAGTTCCTATGAAATTTTATAGAATAGGTACTGCTATTATCTCTATGTTATAGATAAAAAAATCTATGAGTAGGGAGATTAAATCTCTTATCAAATATTACAAGAACATAAATTGCATGTAATTATGCTTTAAATCTAGAAAAGCCATATAATCTTAGTATGTCATAGAAATATGAACTTGATATTCTTATCCACTTCCATAACTATTTCCTTCATCTATTCATTTATTTATTTATTTGTTGATCTAGGAACCTTCATTCAAACAGTTACCACAAAAATAACAATGAAAAATATTGACAAACTTGACAATATAACAAATATTTCCATATGATAAAAATACCATAATGAAAGTCAGAAGACAAAAGATTATGGAAAAGATTATGTGAGAAAAAACATTTCCAGACCAAAAGTTCTGAATTCTTCAATTCACAAAGAGGATATACAAATCAATAAAAATAACCAAAAACAAGACGACACTGTGTGGAGAATAAAAATTAACACCAAAGAAACATTAGTATTAAATACATATAAGAACAAGTTTCTATCGTATTCTTTCATTAAAAATTTAATAATAGTGGTACCATTTTGATGTTTTGAAGAGTAATTTGTAGTTTAGAATGTAATGTGTATTGCTGTAAATACTTCTTTGGAAGAAAGAAATTTGCCAGTATCTGTAAACACACACACAAACACACACTTTCTCATCTCTTGACCCTGCAATCTTACTTCTATATTTCCTATAAAAATTTACTTCTATAAATTCTCTACAAATTTTATACTATGAAAAATAACCTTACCAGCAGTTTTACTTCACAAAAGGAATCAAAAGTTGTGGTAGTTAGATTCATGTGTCAACTTGGCCAGGTGGAGGTGACTCATTCTATTGCTCTGGACATGAGCCAATGGCATGTGAACCTCATTTGTCACTGATGACATCTTCAGTTGGCTAGGAGATGTACTTGCTGCAATGAATGATGTTTGATTGAATTGTCTGGATGATTAAATGAGAGAGCTCAACATAGCACAGCCAAGCAGCTCAGCATACCTCATCTCATCGCTTGCAGCTCCGCTCAGGCCTCTGGAGATGCAGAAAGGAATCACCCTGGGGAAAGCTGTTGGAACCCAGAGGTCTGGAGAGAACACCAGCAGAGATCACTCTGTGCCTTCCCACATAAGAAAGAACCTCAGCTGAAAGTTAGCTGCATTTCCTCTGAAGGATTATATGTTAACTAAATAAATCCCCTTTTATTAAAAGCCATTTCATCTCTGGTGTGTTGCATTCAGGCAGCTAGAAACTAGAACAAAAGGAGCATTCTTTTCTTTTTTATTTTTAGACTTATTGAGATGATGTGAATTAATTTCAAATATGTATATATCTTTAAAATGTGCTATAGAGTGCATATTATTTAGATACATATTTTTTGAAAGAACATTTCCTGTCATTGGCAGTCTTTACTCTAATGAGGTCATGGTAGATATGAATGGTAGAAAACTACAAGAATGAAAACGCTGAATAAATGAAGTTATTACACAGCTTTGTGTCTATGGCTGTGTAACGTAGCTTACTAAGGCTGAAGCCCAAGTAAATTGAAGGCAGTGTTAAGAGATGCAACTAGAATGATGGGCATGTTCCAGGTCACATAGTGTTTGCTTTGGCATCATACTTGTTAGGCTTTTACCCTTCAAAGGATCAGGAACCTTTGAAGAATTTCCAGCAACGAAGTAAAATTACTGATTTGATTTTTAGGAAAAGAACTCTACAAGTTTATGAAATATTAGAAGGAGTCAATACTGAGAAAAAAATCAAATATAGGGCCAAAAATGTGAATAAGGGCTTACATGAAGGCAATCATGGTGACAAAGAAAGATTACAAATGAAGAAGGAGTTTCAAGGAGGGAGTGGTCAACTCTTTCACAAAAAAGGACATGTAAGAAAATAATTTCAAAGGTTCTTGTCGTTCCAACAATTAGTTATTAGTAATGCTGGTCAAAAGAAAATTTTTAGTGGTATGAGAGCAACCATCAGATTCACATAGATTAGGGAGTGATGAAAGATGAGACAGCCAAATCCTTAAGTGCAGATTCTTTTTCCAAGAAGTCTATTTAAAAAGAGAAAGATAAAAATGCTCTGAATTGGGGTTGGGGGTGGGGAGCAAAGTGATCAATAAAGGTTCTTATGTTTGGAGAGGTTTATGAAGTTTATTCATGGAGAGAAAGGCGTCAGGAGTTAGTGAGAGGCTGAAGATGTAATTAAAGGCTCTCTAGCTAGCCTGGGAAAATACATCCCTTCCACTGAGATGAGAGAAAATGAGGGCAATGATTTTGGATGATCACTGAAAATCAATGGTCAAATTTTGTAGTTTGGGTGCACGAGTGGTTCAGTGGTAGAATGCTAGCCTTCTATGCGGAAGACCCGGATTTTATTTCCAAGCCATGCATTCTCCCCAACTAAAAAAAAACATTTAAATCCTATGACCTTTACTTTTTCCGTGAGGCATGACACTTTTATTTGTTAAATGGGGTAGGAGGGCAGAATTGTATTGGGTGTCCTTTGAAAATAAAGATTCAACAGCATTAATCATGTCTCTTCACTTAAACCATAATATCAGAGGAAAATAACAGTGGCATGCTTTTTTGTATCCCTCAATATTATCCTATTAAGCACAGGAGGCACTGCAAAAGGTAATTGATATAGTTCCTTTTTGATTGCAATCATTTAGAAGTTGAAGACAATATTTCAGTGATGTTCATTCATATATAACATAAGTTCTTTATATCCTACCTATAAAGATGGTTTATAGAAATCATGATGGAAAGATACACAAAGATTATCTAAGCCCACCAAATATCCTATGTGACAGTGCAGCATCCATTTCATGTGCAGAAAAATTCTATCACAGCAAGATGAAGAGCACTGCCAAACATTAGGCTCAATTTGTCCTATTTAAAAATCAATGAAAAGCGGGCGATGGTGGCTCAGTGGCAGAGTTATCACTTGCCATATCAGAGACCTGGGTTAAATTCCTGGTACCTGCCCATGCCAAAAAAAAACACAATTAATGAAAACAAAACTTGCACTACAGACAACATAACAAATGAATTTATGAAAGAAGAGATATGTCCCATAACAAAATAACAGTGGTCATCTAAACTCTATAACAATATCGATAAATAGATGAGTCCATTACAAGTGTTGAGTATTATCTTCTAAAGGCAATAACTTAATTAGTTTACTAAGGCTATTTTTTTCATTTTGATAGTTTTTTCCCTATATATTTCATTATTAAAGCAAGAACGTGTTGTCTTCTATTGCAGTTTATAAGGAAAAATATTACTTTCATCCTCCCAGAAGCAAATGATGTACAGTAACAGCAGAAAGAAAACAAACAAAAAAATAAAAACAAAAAGAACAATCATAACTCCCATGGCTTCCTATCAGAAGCAAATGAAAAGTAAAGTAATTTCTTCCCACATAGATCTTTAAATCCCTTTTCCTGTGTGGGGTCTTCCTAATACTCTCAACTATATGGGGATATATCTTTTTCCTAATTTTATGAGGTGCCAGAAAATGTATCCTGATTTTTTTTATACAGTGCCTGCTATAGCTATTCATCTTATGCGTATGGGTATTTCTACAGACTGAAAAAAGGATCAGCATTTTCTTTTATTCTTGTTAAATTTTTATCGGTTTTGTTGCTAGCTTCCAGGCATAACAATATTTTTTTTGCTGTGTTGTTTGATTGGTTTGATATTTTAAATGAAGACATGACAATGTAAATAGTTTAGATACATTGCTATTATTCTTGTTAGTAAGATGGACTGTATTTTATACCTGAGTTTCTTCCTGATTTGTGTTTATAAACGTACTAACTTTATCCAAAGTTAGGGAACAGGCTCTGCATAATGTTATGGAAGCTCAATTGCCCCATTCATATACACACAGACATGCAGACACACACATGCACACACAATATATTAAAGTCCTTGGGCCAGACATTTTATTTAGAATATTTCCTTTAGCCCTTACAACAAGTTTATAAGATAAGTACTCTTGCCATTCCAATTCACAGAATAACCTCAGGCTTACAGATACAAAGTAACCTGCCTAAGGATAAACTATTAAGTGGTGGAGCTGGGGTTTATATCTGTATGTTCTGAACTTCAGAAATTGATGCTATATTTCATTATAAACAAAATGAACATAGGTATTGCTTTGGATGGACTGATTATAGTCCTGGGGAGAATTTTATCATTAGCACTGGTGCTGATCCATAGGCAGAAGACAGGGTAGACGCTACCTGGTACCCCCATTCAGCAGAGGGCTAGATGTCTGTAGAGCAGTTGCAAGAGTGTGCATTTCTAATCATAGCTTCCTATTTAAAAGACACAGAACAATCAATGAGTTATGTTTATGTGAGAATTAGCAACAGAATTGACAATGTTTCAATGGACAAGTTGGAGATGATAATATATAATCAAAGTCAAGAGTTAAGAATCATATCCAAAACAAAGTTCAAGTTTGTAAACAAAATGCAGGAAAAAATACCAAATGCATAGCCATATGTATTTACCTGGTGATTATTTTCCAGCCCTCACCTACCATCCTATCTCTCTTTCAGTTTGTTTCCATTCCACAGCCCAGGGGAGAAGTTAGGTTTAATGGAATAGCTGATGTACCTTTACCCAAGAACAAGGAATTCCAACTGCTTATAAGGGTGGAAGCTCTCAGTAACAGTAGCAGTTCCCTCTCCTCCCTGGGAATATAAATACTCAGCCTCAGGTAGCACATATGTCTTTCATTATGACATGCCAAGTGAAGCCTGTAGAGCTGCCATCCACTGACCATGACCAAAGCAGTTGGATTCTTCCCCTGCTCTTTTGAACCCTTTGCTCTGTAATTAAGTGGTCATTTGCTGAAAGTTTCTACAGTTCCTGAGCCTGTGTCTTCATAATGTACCATATAGCAGCATGTCCACAATATACAATCTTTTGTTTTGTTTATTCCTCCAATTATTGTTCACCTACCCACAACACACAATCAAGTTACTATTGAAATTTCGTATTTGTGGAAATTAACATAGGTCTGCTCATTTTGGAATAACATTTACTAATGATTATGATCTTAAAGGGACAATGTTGCTAGATTGCTGAAAAATTATAGAGAATTGGAGTTTGAGATGTAGTTACCCAATATGCAATTTAGGTTGATTTAGCCTGAAAACAGATTTTTGAGGGCAACTTGGTGAATCTTCAAGTACTAAAAGAGCTGGGTTTTTATCTATTTATTGTATGAGCAAATTTGTTTGTATTTAGGATTTTAATTTAGCTTTTGATATCAGGAGAAATGTTCTTATGTATGAATTGCTTTGTATAACTTTAAAAAAAAATGCCAAAGGCACCTTCTACCTCCAAACATTACCAATAATGTCTTCATATTGACAAACTAATTGGTGTTCAAATTTTGTCATTTGTGCTCATAATTGCATTTCTTTGTTTCCAGTTAAAGTCAGATCAAGACAAGATCCAAACATTGCATCTGGTAGATATTTTCTGCTGTCTCTCTCTCTCTTTTCTTTCTGAATTTTCACTTTGAAATAAATATAGACTCAAAAGAAGTTGCACAAAACGTACAGGGAGGTATCATGTACTCTTCACACAGTTTTCTCCAGTGTTAGCCTCTTTCTAAGTATAGTACAATATCAAAACCAGGAAGTTATCATTGGTACAATCCACAGCACTTATATAGACTCCACATACAAATTTACTTGCACTCATATGTGTGTCCACATGTGTGTGTATAGCTCTGTGCAATTTTATCAAATGTACAATGTTGTATAACCTCCCCACAGTCTGTAGCCAAGAAATGAGGATTTAAGGGATGATTTTCATTGATGAATCATTACATGGATATTCCTTTTTAGATTTCTGGTATATTGGAGTATACAGAATGAAATACCTAAAGTCTTTAAATTGCAATTCAGCTGCTTTGATCTCTGATGATGTTTCCTTAACCTTTAATTTATACCCTTGTGATTGTAAGAACCTTCTAACTAACCTTCACTTGTACCCATTTATCCAGTTTTAAAATTTTAAGTCTTAGGATCACTAAAGACAGTTCCTAATGTTCATTAATGCAGGGTTCTAGGTCAGGTGTAAACTAATGCCACCAAGTCCAAAGTTACCCTGATAACTGAAATGGAATCTAACCAAAATAAGCCCACCTGACATGTGTAGTAACTTAGAATTAACCTATACGTTACCTATACCTCATTACGATGCTTAAAAAATCATGCTCATCATCATATCAAGACTGCCATTTTCTTACATACCTTCTGTAACTAATCATGTAAGTAATCAGCACATACTCAACAATTAGATCACCTCTAACTACATTATCTAGGGCCACTGTGCTCATTATCCTAAAACTCACCTATTTTTAATGTTATTTATTGTGAAAAATAACATACATACAAAAAAAGCAAAACATTTCCATGTACATTTTAACAAGTAGTTAAACAACAGATTTTAAAGTTTTGTATCGGTTACAGTTCCATGATTTTTCAATTTTCCTTCTAGCTGCTCTAAGACACTGGAGACCGAAAGAAATATCAGTATACTGATAAACTATTATACTCTTTTGTTAAACCTGACTTTCTCTGTATAACTCCAACATCACCTTTGCTCTTTCTCACACTCTTTGGAGGTATTTTGACTGTGGCCATTCTAACTTTTTCATGTTGGAAGGGCTTGTTGATAATATGGAATGGGGGGATGGAACTAGTTAAAGTTCTGGAAAGGCTGGGCCCTCTGTATTTCAGGATTTATCTGGTCCAGGGACCCATGTGAAGGTTGTAGGTTTCTGGAAAATTACCCCAGTGCATGGAATCTTCGTAGAATCTTATATAATGTCCTAGGTATTCTTTAGGATTGGCAGGAATGGTTTTGGTTGGGGTTTGGCAAGTCATGATAGCAGCAATGGTTAACTGAAGCTTGCATAAGAGTGACCTTCAGTGTAGCCTCTCGATTCTATTTGAACTTTCTCAGCCACCGATACTTTATTGTTACACTTCTTCTCCCCTTTTGGCCAGGATGGCATTGTTGATCTCATAGTGCCAGTACCAGGTCATCTCCCACACTTTGGTGGTCATCTCCCACGCTGCAAGGGAGACTTTCTTTCCTGAGTGACATGTCCCACGTAGGGAGTAAGGCAATGGTTTCACTTGCAGAGTTAGACTTAAAGAGAGAAAGGCCACATCTGAGCAACAAAAGATGTTCTCCAGAGGTGACTTTTAGGCATACCTATAGGTAGGGTAAGCTTCTCTGCTACACACATAAGCTTCACAACATAGGTTATCAGGAATAGAAATAGGGTAGGAATAGGTAGAAATAGGTAGAAATAGGTAATTGGTGCTGAAGGGTACCTGCCCAACTTTAAATGCTATAAAAGTATCAGAATTACTGTAGTTTGGGGAGACAGATTTTTGTCTGCTTCATGCCTAGCAATACACTATTTCTCTATTTGAAATGTCAGTGTCTCAGGAATTGTTCATTTGAGTGCATTGGCAAAAGAATTCATCATTCTTTCTCATCATACTGAAAGTTGTCCAGGAATTTTCATGATGCAGAACTGTTCCATCTACTCACTCCCTCATTCTATAAGATTAAGGGCATTTTTTAAGTGAACATGTTTTCTATGCTTACATGTTCTTATATCCACATGTAATCTTGTATATCTTATATCCACAAGGTTTTACATATTTCACATTTTACATAAGTGAAATATGTAAAACCTTGTGGATACAAGAACTGGGATGCTTTATCATAAATTTGCAAAGAGAAATTGTGCACAGTCATTCTTTCTTATATAACTGTGTTTTCTGGGATAATTATGTGGCTTCACAAGACCTATTACAATATGCTAATTATATGCAAACTTGGGTATTTATAAGCCATTTTCTATCTCAATTGATTTCCCTTTGGTTAAATTATATCACTACCATTTATTGTATTTATGAGTGATGCAGTAACATAATAAAATTGTGCAGATGAGATTTTCACAGACATTTAATTCATATCAGAAAGGTAACCAAAGGGTAGAAGTGTGCTTATTTTACTATCATTTGTCCTAGGCATTTTCTCATTTTCATTTTGTTTTGTATCATCAATTTTTTAGCATAGCCTTGAAAAGGAGCTTGGGCAAAATTATTTTATAAAATATCTTATATCCTTCCGGTTACATCCCACGCTAAACTGCTAAAATGTAGCATGACACAAATGCATAGGAGGCATGGCTTAAATGAATGCTGTTTTTTCCTTAGTTTTTTTTAAAGTATTTTGAGTTCAACTGAGTCCTTGACATGGCTTCATCCATTATTGTTCTCTATTTTAAAGTGATTTTATGAAAACATTTTATCTAGACAGATTTCATTTCTTTCAAATATATTTCAAATTCTTGGTTGGAAAAGAACTATGTGTACTTTCTCGCTGAGGGCAACTCTGAACAAGACCGTTTTAGACAACATTTCTGGTGGTTAAAAGTGAATAAAAGAAACTTCATAAAGTCCCTAAAGAGTTAGAAAATCTAAAATTATGATGTTCAAGTGGAATTTATAACTGCAAGTTACAATTTTTTAAGTCCAACTGTAAATTCCAACATGTCAGTATCTCAAAAATCACAATCAACTTAATATTTAATGGAAGGAGCTCATATTCAATTTCATATGCTTTCAATCTTGTGCTTTTTTCAAACATTATTTACTCATAAAGTTGTTAATGATATAAACATAGAACGATTTTGTCAATTTCCCTTTCTCTTACAATTTTCAGAAAAATAATACAAAATGTTGATTTTGAATGATAAAGGAAATTGAATTCCTTTGCTGTTGGATCTTTTTTTTAATTTTTGGATAAAAGGGCTTGTAATGCCCCAAAATATGCACTTACAAAATTGTTTAAGAACTTTTGAGTTTAAAGACCCTAATGGTAGTGATTCATTTTTGTGACTTTAGCTTGCTCAGTGATATGGCTGAATCTAGTATTCTTTAATATCAAACTTTCAGCTATTATTAAATACCTTTAGTTTTATTGCTAATATCACTTATCAGTAAAATATTTTCACCTTCTCTTGTAGATTTAGAAGACATAAACATGGCATAATAGCTTTCTGAGGAATATATAATATTCAACATTTTCTCTCCCTGCTTTAAGTGCTTTTTTCCTTGCCTAATCCTTGACTTTCTCACATTTTGACTTCTTCTTCTTTCCAACATCGGCTGTACCACTCATTTCTCCCTTTGATTAAAATATTCTCCCATAAGTGTGTCATCATTTGTCCTGACATTTTATTGACTCTTGCCTTATCAACCTTTCAGTATGTCATTAACCCTGACTCCCCTTGTCTCCAGTTCTTGTTATTTTCCCTATCATCTTCTTCATCCCTCCCATGAAATGACTAATTTAAACAATAAAGCAGGAAAAAGGAAATTTAGTTTTGCAGGTATGTACTAATAGCCTGTTTAGTTTTCATCCTGTGGTAGGTTTTGTGGATATAAAATGAAAAAATCCTTTCTAATGTTAATCTATACTACCATTAATAGTACTAGATGTTACAGGCATTCAGTGTCCATAAATTCTTTCACCTAATTACTACCTACTTTTTTATACACCTGCTTTTGACGGAAGCACTGTATTAGGCATACTGAAGTGATGCTACAGTGTCCTACTATATAGTAGAATGGTTGTGTCATGACATTCCAGGTAAAGCTATGCATATACCATGATCAAGTGAGAAATCTAAAATAGCATCACACCTGAGAATTAATTAAAAAAAGGTAGGGTGTACCAACAATTTACATGATGGAAGTTATATAAATTATTTTTGAAATTTCTAAATATTTTAATTTTTAAAATATGATTTCACTTAATTTTTACAACATTCCTAGAAAGGTCTTCCTATTATAATCTTCACCTTGGAAACAATGAGGTCTAAGATTAGATGTCTTTTTGTGGCAGACCATCTGCACCTCATGTCTACTTCTATTCTCTTAAGCAATGAATTTTCCTATGATAATGTGCAGGGAAATAAACTATGATAAATTCCCACTTAGTGGAAACTTTTCTGTGATGTAATACAATATACAAAATGAGATTGATTTTAGCTGGCACAAATGAAAATTAAGTTTATTTTACAACTCCATCATATTCCAGTTTGATAGTCTTTTAGCCTCTATTTCAATTCAGTCAATAGAAGAAAGCACACTTCTTTATTCTGATTATTATTTCATTGTTGGTCAGATATGTCTGTTAATTTATTCATTGGCTCAACATTAATTTTTGAAGATTTTATGTGAAGAGCACTTTGCCAAGTACTAAGTGGGACAAAATGCTGTATTAAGACATGTATAAGTTTTCAAGGTGTTTACAATCTACTATCAGTTTTTGCTATTTTTTCCGATGGAGTCAAAATTTGCTTCCCAATCACTTTTATATGCCAGTCCTTAAAATGTTTATGAGGACAATAGATGATGAGACTGTGTTAATTAGGGTTTTCTAGAGAAACAGAATCAACAGGAAATACTCATAAATATAAAATAAAATTTATGAAAATGTCTCACGTAACCGTGGAAATGTAGAGTCCAAAATTTGTAGGGCAGGCTGTGAAGCTGATGATTCCGATGGAGGGTCTGGACGAACTCCACAGGAGAGGTTCACCAGCCAAAGCAGGAAGAAAACCTGTCTTTTCTAAATCCTCTTTAAAAGGCTTCTAGTGATTAGATTAAGCATTACTCATTAGAGAAGACACTCTTTTTGGCTGATTGCAAGTGGAATCAGCTGTGGATGTAGCTGATGTGATCATGATTTAATTCTATGAAATGTCCTCATAGCAAAAGACAGGGGGCACTTGCCCAACCAAACAAACAGGTACCACCACCTGGTCAAGTTGATACATGAACCTGACCATGACAGATGCTATAGACTTCTATGCAACAGCCCTTCAAACATATGAAAGCAGCTATCCTACCTCAGTTTTACTCTTTTATAAGATAAATATTCTTGAATACTGCAAATAAATTAAACCCCTGCCATCCAAATTGCTCTTGCTTTATACAATATAATTTCTTAAGTTGTGCAATTTGAAATTAAACACAGTATTCTAAATTTATGATGATTAGTCTTTTCGCTTATATTGGTAAATTAATGACTGTCTAAGATGTATGTAAAATTCCAGAAATTTCTATTTCTTATAATTGTATATCATCAGGTGGCTTGGGGACAAGTAATTTGATAATTAGTATATTAGATAATTTTGAACATTGATTCAATTCATTTAGCATACCTCTGTGATTTTCAGATTTGGTAAGTACCACTTCAATGACCTCATTTATATCAGCATTTATACTTATGAGCAAATGCAAAATAGTTTAGAAACATTTTTCTATTCCTTTCAGCAATTATAATTAAGAAATATAGGATAAAAATAACTAGAATTTGTTGAAGTTTATTTTAGTTAAGAAAATGTTATTGAAACATGTGTCTTTAACTAGCTTTATGAAAGTGCTTAACTTGTTTGAGTAATAATAAAATGGAGTAAACTATTTTTGGGAGATAGAAACAAGGTGAAGTTCTTTTACTTAAATTTATTATTTTCATGACTTAAAATATTATATAAGCCTAACATTACTCCATGATGAATATCATACAAAAGGAAAAAGCACTCTTTTCCTTCTTCTTAACCTTCATTATGTTTTATGATCAGGTTTCAAGTACAAATGCATACATAATACATAAATGGAAAAATTCATTTATGTACCATACTTAGCTTATGCTTTTAGTAATTTCAGTGTAATCATATTTTCTCAGTAATAACTCAGCAGCCCCAATATCTGTTCACAAATTCAACTTGTATTTCAATTTGTACTAATAGAAATAAGAGAAAATCTGAAAACGAAAAGCTTTCAGATTTCTGCGTGTTTTAGTATGGTTGATTTCTGTGCAATCTCTTGTTTCATCTTCTCCCAAGACAGATTTTCATTAAATATACTAGTAAAATTAACCAAATTAAATGATTTTTAATGTTTTTTTTCTTAAGCATAGGCATTTATTTTGGAGTTTCACAGGAGTAGGCTAAAAGCATGAAGACAAACCCTGTGGCCTCCAGCTATCTCTCTTAAACCTAACATAAGAAGAAAAAGGAAAAGTTTGATATTACCTAAAGAGCTTTACCTGCTTCCCACACGTGCTCTTAACAGGGTTAATATTTCTAGGAAGGTAGAATTCAAGTATTAATAGTTATTTCCTTTTCAGTTATAGATAAGTCTCCTAAAGTCAGGCCTGCTGGTGAGACACTAGACGTGAAAGTTAGGGAATTCAGAATTTTTCCCTTAAACGTATTACCTTCCCATAGTCACTTAGTCTAGAATGTTCAGTTTAACCGAGGAGCATTATATTCTTGCCAAACATATTTTGCCAAATATATTTCTCTAAAACTATGGGGATGACTTTAATTCTTTAACATCTCTGTGAACATTTTTATTCACATATTAAATAAATGTTTAATGAGCACCATGTCTGTGGAAAACACTCTGCTAGGCATTAGGTAAACCCTGATAAACAAATAGGACGTGGACCTGGATTTATTCAGCTAAAATCTAGTGAAAGCAAATAGAAATAAGTACATAATTATGTATTTTGAATAAAAGCTTTAAGTGGAAATAAAAGAGTCTTGTGAGATAATTATGGTGAGGGAAATCTTCACTGAAGAGATGTGAAGCAGAGATGTGAATGATGAATAGAATTAACCAGGTGAAGTGCGGGGGAAGGAACAATCTTGGCATAAGGAATAGTGTGTACAAAGATTTTGAAACAAGAAAGCCTTTTGACATATTAGAATAACTGACTATTTTTTATATCTGACTTGTTATTATAATTTCAAACTAATTTTCCTAGTTTAGAGATTTGAAATTATTAAATGTATTTATGTGGAAAATAACAATGAGTTACAATGCTACTAAAATAATGTTTTATTTTCTTCATACACAAATCTCTTTGGTATATGTAGTTATGAGATTATGTAGTGTGCTGGTTTGAAATGATGTATGTACCCTAGAAAAGGCTTGTTTTAATCTTAATCCCATTTTGTAAAAGCAGCCACTCCTTCTAATCCCTAATCAGCACTGTATGCTTGAAACTGTAATTAGATCATCTTCTTGGAGATGAGATTTAATCAAGAGTGGCTGTTAAACTGGATGATGTGTCTCCATCCATTTGGGTGGGTCTTGATTAGTTTCCGAAGTCCTATAGAAGAGGAAACATTTTAGAGAATGAAAGAGATTCAGAGAAAGCAGATCAGAACACCATAGCCACGAGAAGCAGAGTCCACCAGCCAGTGGCCTTTGGAGATGAAGAAGGAAAATGCCTCTCGGGGAGTTTCATGAAACAGGAAGACAGGAGAAGAAGCTAGCAGATGATGCTGTGTTCACCATGTGCCCTTCCAGATGAGAGAAAAACTCTGTGTTCACCATGTGCCATTCCACTTGAGAGAGAAACCCTGAACTTCATCAGCCTTCTTGAACCAGGGTATCTTTCCCTGGATGCCTTTGATTGGACATTTTTATAGACTTGTTTTAATCAGGACATTTTCTCAGTCTTAGAACTGTAAATGAGCAACTTATTAAATTCCCCTTTTTAAAAGCATTCCATTTCTGGTATAGTGCATTCGGCAGCTAGCAAACTAGAACATGTAGCAATGATTACCCTGTCATCATAACTGGAATAAGCTACATTAAAAAGGATGATTTTCCTGAATTAGGCAAGTGTTTTGATAAGCTAATACTGCCTTATTACTCACTTTTCTTTCCCTTTCTACCCAACTCTCATGTTTTGCAAGGAGTGTGGTGGCTTTGTTTTGTTTATGTTCCCAACAGGAGTTTCTAGACTCATGCTCCCTCAGATTCCATGGAGCACTTAACCAAAAATTGCCCTTTAAGCAGCTGACTACCTTACTTTATGCTCCCTTATTCGCATATGTCAGCCTCTCTTTGTGACTAATCCTGATGTCCCTGACTTGTTCTCTGTGTTACCCAAGAGAGTTCCCAGCAGCTGTCAGGGACATCTCTCCCTGGGGGTCACAGATCTTAGAATCTCTTACTAGAAGTTCTTCAACAGCTCCACCTGAGAGTCGCAACAGGGTCCCTGTAATAGCTTCTAATGACAACTCTCTGTTGCACAATTCTTTAAAATCGCCCATTGGAAGTATCTTCTTCAAATTGCTTTACGCTTGTATTAAGAACCCAGCTCTCTCAGTCACCAGTTGTTTCTCTTCTCACTGAGCCTTTGAACAATTTCCATTCTGATGATTCTTGACATGTGAAATAAAGTATTGGGGAAACAATAGCAAATTCTCTGACTCCTCTTGTAATGACACTGAAAATCTACAATCTTCTTAACTATTTAAGGTTAAAATCAAGATTCACCGAAGTGTATGAAACAGGTTATATAGAACACTGCAAATCAACCATTGTGAAATTGTAATTCAATTTTTTCTTTTCTTAAAAATAAAACCCCACAACAGGTTTTAGTTTATATTGACAGAAACTTGGGAAGAGATGATTTTGTGTCTTGCCTTTTGTGAATTTTCAACGTAGATCAGGAAAAATAGAATAAAATATAATGTGATGATAGGTCATGTGCAGTATACACCAAGGGGCTATACGATTTTACATATATGATTTCAATTACTAGGCTCTGAGTGTATTTCAGATATAGTGATTATAAGTCTGGTTTTCCTAGTGTCTATACAAAACATTTCTTTTAAACAAGTCTGAAAGCTGCATTGGCTATTTCAGTGGAGTAATTTCCTCAGTGGTACTTTGTTGGCCTGAAAAACAATGTAACTTCCACATATATTTCATTTTCTTTAATCCGAAGGCACAAGTCCAATCAGTATTTTAGCCACTAGTGAATGCACTTATGTAAAAGTGCTCCAGATGTTTTCCAGTTTATTGCAAAATTGTAAAACGTCCAAGAGACAAAATTGTCAAAGATTTAAGATCCATATAAGATCCAAAGATTTAAGATTTTGCACTTCACAAAATCTGATTTCCAGTTAAAATCCCAGAGATATTTCACATTAGAATAAAGTCTAAACCACTTAACAGGTTGAGATAACATTAGTTTGCTAAGGAAATTTTTGATTTATGTTTATTATGACAACATTATCATTTATTGTGCCCCAATTTACTCTCCAGGTGTTCCTTGTTTGAATGAAAAATTATGGGACCATCATTATAAATGTGGCATAAAGATGTGATGGGTTGGATTTACTTTACCTAACACTTCAGGCTCATATCATACCACTTCACTCTTGTGATTCAGTAACCCAAGGTAACTGAATTCAGCTGAATTCCTTGTTCATATCAGAAGGTAAGATGTTCTTAAAACTTAGTCCTTTTGTTCATGATGATCCCTCTCATTCTCATTTTTACATGGTTCTTACTGGTTCTTTATGGAAAAGCTTTCCTTTCAGCTTTCCCTAGAAGTTCTATCTATTCCTATGGACTGTGACACCTCTGATGGACTGACTTCCTTTGCCCAGATGCATATTGAATCAGTTTGCTAAAGTTGCTGGAATTCAATATACAAGAGATTGGTTCTTGAAAAGGAAATTTACTAGGTTACAAATTTACAGTTCTAAGACTATAAAAATGTCCAAACTAAGGTATCAGCAAGAGGATACCTCCACTGAAGAAAGGCAAATGGCACCCAAGATTTCTCTGTCACGTGGGAAGGCGCATGGCGATATCTGCTGGCCCCTCTCGCCTGTGTTGGTTTCAAAATGGCTCTCTCCAGCCCTGTGGGTCCTGAGGTGGCTTCTCTTGGAATGTTTTCTTACTTAGGTTACCTCAGCTCTGAGCTCTCTCCAAAAATGCTTCTCCCTTAAAGGACTCTAGCAAGAGGGTTAAAACCCACTTTGAATGGGTGGGGTCACATCTCCATGGAAGCAACCTAATCAAAATATCCCCCAAAAGATTAGTTTAAAAGATTATAGGCTTTTCAGGGGTATATAAAAGATTCAAACCAGTGTGCATATGTATGTCTGCTTGCTTAACATTTTCTCCAGGACATAGTGAATTTTCTTAGGGCAGGGAAATTTTGTGTCCTTCATGCTTAGACCCCACTTTCATTTGACATATAATAAAATATCATCAATTTTTGAAAATGAAAGGAACAATTAATTGGTGGTTGTTAATTTTCAAATTCATAATATTATTTTAAGAATAGTAATAGTAATAATCTCCTTAAAATTTAATTCTATCTAATTTCTCTAAAATAAATTTGCTGTTCATCAGAATGTAGCAAATCCTGGTTTGTATCAAATTATATAAACTCAATACCTATATACCTGAATTCATGTTATGCATTAGCTATTTCATGATATTGACTTACACAAAATATATTCTTAACAAATTCCCCTGTTGCACTTAAATAATGATTTAATTTTCAAAATGTTGCCTCATATATTTCCTATTATCAAATCATATTCTCCTTAAAATATTGTATGTGTGTTCAGAGATAAACATGCACCCAAATAAATGTCAGCTATATTTTTACCCATAGAGCCCAAACCTGACCATTCATTTGTGTTTAAATAAAAAATGATTCTTGGGAGATGTATACATGGCTAGCAGCAGAGAGTTTCTGAGAATCATTCCAACTGCAAATTTCTGACAAGCTATTCAATACAGTTTATCTATCCCTAGGAATGCATGATGAGCAACTAGCTAGAAGTATTAGTCGTTCCAATCACACCTTCCTCCTCACAGACTTGTGTACACTGACTTCAGGGAAAAGTTTAAACAACTGTTATATTTTTCAAAGATCTCAGAATTGTTTGCTGCACTTATGTAGACTCATTCAGTATTTTCAGAAATTCAAGACTTCAAAATAGCGACAAGTAAATTTGAGCTTCAGAGAACCTATGTGGAACCAAGTATTATATATATATTTTTTTCTGTGCACGTCGCATGATATTATTTGGTCAGTATATATACATATAAATTCTACTATGTGGATAAGTCAACCCCTTTAATAAAAGGGGATCCAAAGTTTAGTAACAATAAAATATTTGATTACAGGCAGAATTTTTAAAAATCTGAAATTTTGAATTCAGACTTTGTCCATCTTTAGTACTCTGTATTGTCTTTTTTCTTCTACTCCTTATATGCAAATCATTATCTTTTAATGAAGGAAAGGCAACATACCCAAAATAAGTCTTAATCTTAGGGGTAGGGGAAATCTAGGAACATATAAAGAATAGAAACTATTCCAAATTTAAAATATCTTTTATGCATTAATTATTTTGCTTACCTTGAAACATGAGAATTATTTGAAAAATCTTCTAATATCAATTTAATGTGGATGAAAAGAGCCCGAATAAATAACATCTATATACATTTGATTGAAATTACTTAGAAATATCTTGAAAACTTAATTAGACATTATGTGCTTACATGTTAGCTCACTTTAGTGAAACTTGAAGCCAGATTGAGGGATAGAAAAATTTTAGAATATACTTCCAAGGATTGGGTTCATTTTCTGTTCTGGCTGGGGAAGAAAGCCATATTTGAGTTTTACCTGTGCTAAGTAACAGATTTTTCAAATGTCTTTATTTTCCAAATGTCATTCATCTTATTTTATTTCTGTCCTTGTTTTCTTGTTGTTCCCCATTTACTTTCTCACTTATTTTTCATTTGTTTTTATTGTGAGATAATCTCAAAATTAGCAAAAGGTTTAATGCAGTTCAAAAGATATTTTTTTTCTTTCTGAACCATTTGAAAATGAATTGCTTACATGATGCTGCCTCATCCAGAGTTTCTTCAAGATGTGTTTCGTAAAACAAGGAAGACTAAATGTAGGAGACTTCATCATCACAATTTAACAATGAAATAATACATTTATCATGTATTCTTTACTAATTTCTCATCCCAAGACCCATTCACATCTCTTGAATTGTACCAATGATATCTTTGATAGCAAGAGTCCAGTTCAGAAACATGTATTGCATTTAGCTGCATTTAAACTACATCAATCTGAAACTGTTGTTTAGACTTTCCCTTACTTTAATAGTCTTGACATTTTTGAAGATTGTAGGCCAATTATGTTGTAAAATATCCCTTAATTTTGGGTTGACATGATGTTTTCCATAGTTAGATTCAGATTATGTATCCTTGGCAGGAGGGTATTTCTAATTTCATCCTATCAGATGTTGCTGCTATGATTTTCCCATTGCTGTTGATATTCACTCAGAGCATTTTAAGTTTCTACCTGTCGGGTGTTTCCTCAATACAGGTAACTTTTGCCCTTATATTAAAAAGTGTTCTGTGGAGAAGTACTTTGAAACTATGTAAATATCTTGCTCTTCATAAATTTTCAATTTATTCACTTATATCAGAATAGACTCATGGATTCCTATTTTATTCACTAGCTGACATGTAATTTGTTACTATTAGTGTATATTTTAATGGTCATGTTTTTGCATATTTGGTCAGTATCCTCTTCATGTTGATTTCTGTTTCCTTTTGCCATGTCTCCATCATTATTGGAGCACTTCCTTATACTTTCTCTTGAAAAGATGTTCTCAGGTCTTTTTGCCTTTTCTCTGCACCAGAAGCAAAATCACCTATTTCTCCAAGGAGCCGTGGCTCCCCTTAGTGAAGAATTGTACTTAGAAACCAATACCTGCGCATTAGCTACTCTCGTTCCTTTTGGGGTGCCAGTGCTTACAGACTCTCACAAGGAGTATTACCAAGGAAAAGAGATATCTACCTGTATCTACATCTACCACTACACCTGTATCTACTGCTCTCTCGTAAGTATATCTGCATATCTGTATGTATTTTCTATAGCTCTACTTCTATCTATCTATCTATCTATCTATCTATCTATCTATCTATCTATCTATCTATCTCTCTGTCTAATCTATCACCTATCTGTCTGAAAACAAGAGTTACATTGATAACGCCAATTCTACTCTAACACCACAGGGATAAATTATATTTTTCTTTCATTCTTTATTTCTAGCTACATTTTCCATCTGGAAATAAAATATTATCTTTAATATTAGTTACATATTTGAATAATAACCCTCTATGTAACCTTTTTGCTATATACTTGGCTGCCACTTCTCCTGCTCAGATACCCTCCTGAACCAGCTGTGCTCCCAAACACTGTACCAGCCCAGCCTCCTATGAAGATGTTCTCCTCACAGTACTTACTTTCTGATATTTCATAGTTAGTTGATGCCACATGAATGCCTTTACCTGAATGGTGTATCTCTGCCTTATCATAAAAATATCCTCATAACACATCTTAGTCTCTAACACCTTATCCTGAACACTCCTCTTTAAGCCAGTCCACTTTTAACCAACTGGGTGTAGCGCAACTCCCCAGGCCAGACTCCCTCCCATTACATGGAATCTAAGGCCTTGTACTAAACAGCAGTCTTATGTGGATGTCCTTTTAAACCTTCAGTGGATTCTGACACCACACGCAGGGCTGTCCCCTTTGTGGATGCCCTCCTCACTCTGCCATTTCTCCATTCCATGAGTGCCCTCCTGACACTGTTCAGACTCCGAGATACTTGAGGTCAATCTCCAAACCAGTGGACACCCTTCCCACTTTGCTTCAGTTCTGATACTTGCTCTGGGCCACCTCACTGCTTATATGCTCCCTTAGTCTCCAACAAGCCAAGCCAGCTATCTCTCATATAAGTCCTTTTTTAATCCAACTGAGCCACACAGACCTGCTTCTCTGTGTGGTCACCCTCCTTATTCTTGTCAGACTTTCCACCCTCAGTCAGGTCACACGGCTCCTGTAGTTCCCTTTCCCAACCCACTCAGGATCATGCCCTTATGTTGGGCAGGAATCTAATGTCAATGTGCTTTTATGCTGCTCAGGCTCTGGCATGCACACTGGTCTGCCTCCTCTGTGGAAACCCCTCACGCTCGACTTGAACTCTGACATCCCAGGCCATGCAACACGTGACTTGTAGACACCTTCCTCAGGCTTTTTGGAATCTAACACCCAACTCTGGACCACATTGCTCTTCATATTTTCACATGCTAATGCCTACCTTGTTTGTTCCCATCTTATTATTATTATTGTTATTAAATTGTTGGGAAGGAAGGGGAGAGAAGAAAAGGGAAAAGAGATGAGCTCACTTCTAATTCAAATGTTTAGGTTGTATTTTACATAAATTTGTAAGGTGACTTAAATGCTATTTTTAAATTATGTATGAATAAAATAAAGAAAATAAGCAACTTAGTATTAAATGGGCTATGGACACAAATGCTTTATCATGATGTTCAAGCATTTGGGCCAGAAAAACTTATTTACCAGTACGATGCCACATAAATTTGTGGTTCCAAAAATGATTTAGATTTAACTAAAGCTCTCTAGAATAAAGCCTAGTTTTCCATTCAATTACTTCAAACTCAAATGCTATGCAGTAAGAGTGAAAATTCTTCTTTTTTTTGTATGAATATCCATTTGGCCTGAAATAGCAATCAATCCATTTTTCATTCTAATGTTAATTTGTTTATTCTGGCTGCTGGGTACATAGTGCATTAGTCAGGGTTCTCTAGGTAAACAGAACCAACAGGACATTTATGTCAATATTATGAGAGCTTAATAAGAATCATCTCACCTGACTGTGGGGATGGGCAAGACCAAATTTTATAAGGCAGGCTTAATTCCAAAAAAGGTTTTCAATGAAATCCCCACAAGAAGCTGTACAGCTGAAGTAGAGATCGAAATTCTCTCTTCTGAATGCCGAAATCATCACTACTCCTTTGAAAATCTTCAAATGTTTAGATGAGGCTTCTTTCAGTTTTGAAGGCAATCTCCTCAGTTGTCTATAAATGTAATCAAGCGTAGGTGCAATTAACTTACTGATAATTTAAGTACAGGAAATGTCCTCACAACAACAATCAACCAACGCTTGCCTGACTAAACAATTCATCACCCAAACCTGGACAGGTTGACCCATGAGCTTAATCATCACACATGGATAAATTCAAAATGTAGAAATTAATCAATCTGTACATTCATGCTTTGTTTGCTTTCAGTTCAATGTGTATATATTATACTTCAATAAACACTAAAATATTCTATATGAGAACAGTGATTACTTGCATGCACAAAATTGTTGTAAGAATATAAATAGATACTGGTATGCAGAAATTCTTCTGTAATTATGATAAGTTATTAGGCTTTGAAAAACCATAGTTTTAATGGAAATTGATGCATTTAATTAATGGATTTTAAGTAATCAGAGGTAAAAATAGAGATCAAGAAAACTAGTAAATGAGAGTGCCCACTTTGTTAATTGCTGCTAGCTTAAAGAAATTAAAAGTGAAGATATATAAACAGAAAAGCATGATGACTCTAATAAAAATAGCTTTTTGCCATAAAGAATATATATTATAACATAGTTGATAAAATTTGCATCAATTTAATAAAATATAGTTTTGGGTACTTGGTGTACCACTTTGGTAAATAACTTGCTCTGCTAAAAATATAAATATGTAAAGACCACAACTTTTCTATTGATAATTCAAAAAAGGATGAATTCATAATTTTTTAAAAATTCAAAATGAGTTACTATTTGGTACAAATGTTTAGAATACACTGAATAACCATTGTGTGTAAGAACAGACATTGAATAAAAACACCAACATGAAGCTCAAGTTCTTTCCTTAACTTCTCCATTAAATGAGATGGCTATTAAGCTTACATGAAGCCATGGAAATATATCAAATATAGGATTGAAAAGCTGCGATATTATTAGTATAAATCAAAATAAACTATACCTCTGAGGAGACTACCTCTTTTAACCAAACCAAATCATTCACTTACTCATTTCCATCGAGATATCTGAAGAAGACCAGAAAATAGAATACTTGATCTATTATTTGCCAGCATGTTAGGTGTTATTTGTATTTCTGTTGCTTTGATTTGCATTTCTCCAATAAATATTAAGTTGAGTGGTTATTTTTGTTTCTTATTTTGAACTTCTATGAATTCTCTATTCATATACCTTATCGTTTTTTTTTCTTTTTTTTTGGTTTTTATTTTTACTTGATGTTCTAATTTGCTAGCTGCCAGAATGCAACACACCAGAGACGGATTGGCTTTTAATAAAAGGGGACTTATTTTGTTAGTTCTACAGAGGAAAGGAAGTGAACTTTCACCTGAGGTTCTTTCTTATGTGGGAAGGCACAGGGTGGTCTCTGCTGTTCTTCTCTCCAGGCCTCTGGGTTCCAACAACTTTCCCCAGGGTGATTCCTTTCTGCATCTCCAAAGGCCTGGGCTGAGCTGCGAGTGAGATGAGGTATGCTGAACTGCTGGGGCTGTGCTATGTTGAGCTCTCTCATTTAAGCACCAGCCAATTAAATCAAACATCATTCATTACAGTAGGCATGCCTCTAAGCTGACTGCAGATGTAATGAGCAACAGATGAGATTCACATACCATTGGCTCATGTCCACAGCAACAGAACTAAGTACCTTCACCTGGCCAAGTTGTCAACTGAATCTAACTACCACACTTGAATATGTAATACCTTTTTATACATTACAGATAGTAATTCTTTTTCTGCTCTTCCATTACACATTAACTTTTTTCTACAATTGTATAGCTTAAATTTTTCATTATGTATTTTGACATACAAAATTTAAAAATATATATATAGTCATACATGAGTATCATTTAATTTTATATTCAGGTTTCAGAATATTAGATTAATTCTACATATGTAATTCCCTAAATTTCCTTTATAGAATTTAATTCAATTTTATATTTATATATTTAATGCACATGATTTATGTTTTATGTTATAAATAGGTATGTGTTTTCATTTTGTTCCATCCAGATAATCAGTGTGCCAGACCAAATTATTCCAAAATCTAGCCTCTTACCACTGAGCTAATATACTTCTCCCCTTCTCTCTCTCTCTCCCTCTCTGTCTCTTTCTGTGTGAGCCTGTGTGTACATTAAATAATCGGAGATATATTTCTCAATTCTCTAATCTCTTTCACAGATAAATATTTGACTATCCTGTAGACATCCATTTAAATGAAAACGTATGCCTTCAAAATTCATTGCCTCCCTTTTTCCTGCTTTTTTTGTGGCTATCCTTGATTACAACTTTTTCTGTAAGAAAAGTAAATATCTCTAAACATAACTATAAGATATTCTCATTCTCTTGTCCTTTCAAAGGCAGATTTTAAGCATTCTATCCAGGGGTTGGTTTAGAGTTTTCTACCTCTTTCATCGATGTTATTTATTACCATTTTGCTATTCTTTCCATTAGCTTCCCAAATGTCTCGTTGCAATGTGTACTCTGATATGGTACACAGTTACCTTAATCAGGAGCAACAACCCACTAACCCCACCTTACCTTACAACAGCTTATAGATATTTTCCTGACTGTGAATTCTTCAGACACAGGTAGCTGCCCTTTCCAACATTGTATTCTTTTGCAGCAGTTGAGCAATAGCAAATAACTAAAACAGTGAAACAAAGGCCCAACCTAAATTACCTAAATTTCAGCAACTCCAAACTACCTTCCCAGGTCCACAGCTCCATGTTGAGTTGGCTGCACCCTTAGCTGCAACTGCATCATGTTTCAGCTTCTTACCTTTTCCGATCCCTCCTTCCTCACTCTCCTGCACATGTGTTTACCAAGAACACTCCTTGAAAAACCTGTGCACAATTCTCAATTCCACAGTCTGTTTCCAGGGAATTCATTCTAAGACATTAAAATAGAATCAAAAAAAAAAAAAAGAATTTAGAGATGAGTCACTGTCAATCTGACAAAAGGAACTATTTCTGTTTGTGGGCAGTTTAACTGGTATCTGCTGACCATGGTGCCAGCTGAGCCCTGATCCAGGTTTATTAGTCTCAAAACTAAAATAATTTAGAGACAAGAGGGCCAGTAGGAATTAAGAGCAAAGTTTTAAAAAAAGAGAAATTTATTAAATAGAGAGTACACATTATGGAGATTAGCATGTTCAAGGGTCACACATTGAGTGGAGTGGGTTCGCTTTTATATAGGAAGGTTTTGTTGGTAACAGGTTTTGAAAGCAGTCTTTGAAAACTAGGTGTCTTCTTTGTGCAGGCTCCCAAGGTGCTCTTTGTTCCAGGAGGAGTTCGATAACTAGCAGAATTGATTATTTGTTGCCACATGCCTAAAATTTGTCTCTGAGAAAATGGTTAGCAATCTTTATGCCCCTTATACTTCCTATTATTAAGAGTTTGCTTTGGGCCTAGAATTATAAACTTCCATGGTTTGTGAAGGTTTAGGGAAATTTTTGTTCCAGGAAGTTTGTGTCTGAAGTTTGCAGCTGTGCTCTGTATTACTTCCTTTGGAGCTAGATAAGAAACAGAAGACTCACAGTTGTCTGTTAATTCTTTCAGAGCTGATCAGGAAACCAGGGGCTTGCAGTTGTCCTATTTTATCCTGCTCCAGCAGGGTATATATCATATTAAGCAGTTAAAACTTTACTCAGTGGTGAATTTTAATGGGATGTTATCATGAAGGATATACAATATTACTTTCTTTTGATAGGCATGGGAGAAATGGAAACCATAAGGAAAACTGTATAGTGTGTTTGTTGCTCAGTGCTATAGATTAACAGAAAAGATAAAATGGTAGGCACAAGGAAATTAATCACAATTCAAGACAACAAGTAAGCTCAAGTACCTCCTTGGCAGTAATAATTGAAGTCCTAATGTCTTGAAGAATGGAATGCTAAGCTCCAGAGACAGTGGAATTCTCAGTCCCAGAAAGTATCTTATGTCACAAATAGGAGCAAATAGTAAAGGAATGGATCACTTAGACTTGGAATGAAGATATATGGATAGCTCCAATATAGAACCTTGAAATGACAGATTCCTCTGGAATATGGAAAGACTGCAGATATGGCTGTTATTGATTGCTATTGTGACTGTAATTTATTTCTTGATTTCTTCTTCCTGTTGTTCATTGCTTGTGTATAAAAAGACTACTGAGTTTTGGGTGTTGATATTATGCCCCATAATTTTGCTGGATACATTTTTTAGTTCTAAAAGCTTTGCAGTCAATGTTCAAGTTTTTTTTATAAATAAGATCATATCATAGGCAAATAAAGAAAGTTTTACTGCTTCCTTCCCAAATTTGGTTGTATTTTACTTCTGTTTGTGGCCTAAGTGCCCAGACAAGAACTACCAGTAAATTTTAAATAACAGTGTTGCTAATGGGCATCCTTTACTTGTTCCTGATATTAGAGAAAAGGTTTTCAGTCTTTCACTATTAAGCAGGATGTTAGACATGGGCTTTTTCCTTATGGCCTTTATCACGTTGAGGAGTTTCCTACTATTCCTAGTGTTCTAAGGTTTTTTTGTTGCTGTTGTTTGTTTTTTTGAAATTAAGAAATGTGCTGTATTTTGTCAAAGATATTTTCTGCAATTATCAAGATGATCGTGTGGTTTTGCCCTTCTTTCTGTTAATCTGGTGTCTTATATTAATTGCTTCTTTTGTGTTGAATGACCATGGCATATCAGGGATAAATCCTACCCAATCTTGGTATATAATGCTTTTAACAACTCCTTGATTCTTATAATTCTTTGAATATGCTTCTATTCAGATTACTAGTGTTTTATTGTGGATTATTGCATCATCTTCATAAGAAATATTGGTCAGTAGTTTCGTTTTGTTTTCTTGTGGTATTTTTATGTGACTTTAGTATCAGGGTGTTGTCATAGAATGAGTAGATAGTGATCCCTCACTTTCAATTTTTTGGAAGCGTTAGAGCATAATTGGAGCTAATTCTTCTTGGATGCTAGGTAGAAATCCCCTGTAAAGCCATTCATACCTGGGCTTTTCTTTGTTGTGAGTTTTTTTTATTATTATTCAAACCTTTTACCAGTAAACAGGTTGTTGAGATCTTCCATTTCTTCCTGAATCAACATAGGTGTTTTTTGTGTTTCTAAGAATTTGTCCATTTCATCTAGGTTATCTAATTTACAGATAAATAAATTATCTATATATTTTGCTATAAAGTTGTTTATAATATCTTTTTATAGTCCATTTTATTTCAGGGGATTGGTAGAAATGTACCCCTTTTAATATTTTATTTCTATTATTTTTATCATCTTTCCTTTTTCATTGTCAGTTTGGATAAAAGTTTGTCATTTTAATTGATTTTTATAAAGAGCAAACTTTTGGTTTTGTTAATTCTTTCTTTCTTTTTGTTTGTATTCTATTTTGCTTATCTCTAAAATAATCTTTGTTTCTTTCCTTCTCCTCCATGTGGGTTCAGTTTGCTCTTGTTTTTCTAGTTGTTCCAGTATTGAGATTAATTCTATGATTTGAAGTCTTCCTTCTTTTTCAATGTAAACATTTAGAGCTGTAAATTTCCCTTTGCTGCCTTTGCTGCAGCCCATGAATTTGGGTATATTATGATTTCATTTTCATTCACATCAAAATATTTCCTAATTTTGCTTCTAATTTCCTTTTTAAACAATTGGTTGTTCAAACATATGTTAATTTCCACTATTAGTGAATATTTTTTTTCTCCCGCTGCTATTGATTTCTAGATTTATTCCTTTGCAGTTGGAGGGTACATATTGTATGAAGTCAACATTTTGAATTTATTAAGTCTTGATTTGTGACCCAACATATATCCTGGGGAATCTAGTTTGGACTTCCTTATGCATTGCCAATTGCTTTCCACACTCTCTCCTTTGCATTTGCTTGGCTTATCAACAGGCAATGGGGTATATTTTCCTTCATGTTTATCCTGTTTGGTGTTTTCTGGGTTTCCTAGGTATCCATATTCATATATTTTGCTATGTTTGTGAAGTTCTCTGTCATTATTTCTTTGAATAGTCCTTCTTCCCTTTTCTTTCTTTCTGTTCCTTCTGGGATTCCCATGAGCATCTTGGTATATTTATTGGTGTCCATAGCTGTCTTAGGCTATTTTCACTTTGAATATTTCTTTTTTCTTTCTGTTCTTAAGCCTGACATATCAAGAAGCATCTTCTTTTCAAGTCCACTGATTATTTCTTCTGCCACCTCCAACGGGTGCAGATAAACTCCAGTATTCTGAGTAAGGGGTCAGAAGGCACCAAGAGCTTCTCTTATTGCTCTCCAAAGCAGAGTTTTCCTAGCCTGCTCAGCAAATGAAGCCCTTCAACTAAGTGTCCTCTGAAGCCCTGAGGAAACATTCTTCTGTACAGAGTTCTTATGGTGTTTCAAAATGGCTCTTTCGTACAGTTCATGACTTTTTCATAGTTGTTTCATTGAAAGGCTCCCTACTCCAACATATTCCCTAGAAGTAGTCTCTCCCTCATTTTCAAAAGTCAGTCTCACTGTATATAAAACTTTTGGTTGGTGTTTTAGTTTGTTAATGCTGCTGGAATGGAATATATCAGAAGTCGATTGGCTTTTATAGAAGGAATTGATTAAGTTACAAATTTACATTTCTAAGGCCTTAATAATCTGCAAACTAAGGGAGCGTAAGATACCTTGACTCAGGAAAGGGCTAAATGATGGTCAGAGTTTCTTTCAGCTGGGAAGGCACATGGTGACATCTTCTAGCTTTCTCTCTGGCTTTTTTCAAACAGCTTCCCCAGAGTGCATTTCCTTTCTGCATCTCCAAAGGTCTCTGGCTCTGTGAGCTCTGAAGCTTTTTCTAAAGTGATTCCCTCATAAAGAGCGCTAGTAAGTGGCCCACCTTGAATGGATGTAGGCACATCTTCACGGAAACCACCTCATCAAAAGGTCCCATCCACAATTGAGTGGGTCACATCTCCACGGAAACAAGTAAATCAAAAAGATCCCACCCAACAATATTGAATCAGGATTGAAGAACATGACTTTTCTGGAGTATACAACAGTTTCAAACCAGCACAGTTGGCAATTATAATATTTCAACATCTTAAATATTTCATCCCATTTCCTTCTTGCTTCATAGATTCTGAGCAGAAATTGGGATTAGATTTTATTGAAACTCTTTTATATGTAGCATATTGCTTTTCTTTTACAGCTTTCAGATCTCTCCTTTCCCTTGACATTTGCAAGTTTGACTATTTCTATCTAGTATGTCTCCTTGTATGTGCATGTTCATTTCTTTCATTAAATATGATATTTTTGCCATTATTTCTTTGACTATTCCTTCTTCCACATTATTTCTTCTCCTTCTGGGACTCCATGATGCATATGTTGTATACTGGATGGTTCCCCACAAGTTTTCTTTATTTTCTGTCTCTCTGCTCACAATCTGTATCATTTCAATCATTATGTTTTCAAGTTCACTGGTTCTTTTATTCTGCCAGCTCCAATATGCTACTGAAATCTTCTAGGGAATGTTTCATTTCAGTTATTTTACCTCAACTCCAGTATTTATGTTTAGTTCCTTTTAAAATTTACTTTTAAAAAGAATCTCCTATTGGACATTCATTATTTTCCTGACATTCATTGTTTTTACCTTGCAATATAGACATTCCTTCATTCTTCCTCATGCAAAAACATTTTTTTAATTTGTACATTTAGTCACTATCACTGTACACTCTAGATGATCTTAGAGTATACCATCTCAGTCTTTATCATCTATCTTTCCTCCTGATTTCATTTGTGCCCCAGCCCTCCTCCCTCTATCATTCTCACATTCAGCTTTATTCAGTGTACTTACATTATTGTATTATCCATTTCCTTTTTGTTTCTGTTTGTTTGTGTTGGTACTTTATTGCACCATCTCCATTTTAATATTTTAAAGTGTTCCTTCTGGGACTTGTTTCCTGAACTTTTGGTTCCTTATGTTTGTATCCAGTTAATGATATGATGCAGATTTCCTTTAGCCTCAAAAACTTACAAAAACAAACGAAACAATGCAAAAACACCTTTAAATTCTTTGTAAATGAGATCTGCCTTGGATGCTGCTGTACTTCTGAGGTTTAGACCTCCTCTCAAGAAGATTCTGAGCAGAAAGTGACATATGGTGTTCTCTCTGTATTTTCTGATACCACATCATTTTGGGGCTTACACTGGCTCATGGACTTAGGAATAGGGGTTATTTTGTATACAAGAATTTGAATTCCCTAGCTACTCCCTATGAAATAAAGTATCCCACTCCCCCATTCTGAGTGCTTTATTGCATGTAATTCTTTATCCCAGTGTCATGGTCAGCTTCATGTGTCAACGTGGCCAAGTGGTGGTACCTGTTTGTCTGATTGGGCAAGTGCTGTCCTGTCTGTTGCAATGAGGACATTTCATAGAATTAAATCATGATCATGTCAGCTGCATCCACAACTGATTCCATTTGTAATCTGCCAAGGGGAGTGTCTTCTGCAATGAGTGATGCTCAGTCTAATCACTGGAAGCCTTTTAAGGAGAATTCAGAAGAAACAGTCTCTCTTCCTGCTTCAGCCAGCAAGCCTCTCCTGGGGAGTTTGTCCAGACCCTCCATTGAAATTGTCAGCTTCACAGCCTGCCCTGTGGATTTTGGGCTCCGCGTTGCCATGGTCACATGAGACACCTTTATACATTTTATATTTGCAAGTGTTCCCTGTTGATTCTGTTTCTCTGGAGAACCCTAACTAATACACTCAGGCCACTTGGATGTAAGCTTTAGCTGTTGGCCAGATGTTTCTGCCTACAGGTCAAGCTCAGGGACTGTGAGCCAGAGGCAACTGTGAAGGTACAGTATTTGAGGCAAATTGGTAATGACATAACTGACCTGCAGTATGCACATAAGGTTTATTCCATTCCCTGTAGAAAAGGACCAGGACCCACAATGGGAATTCAGGTCGGCTCTACACTGTCCCAAGATAGGGTTTGTGGAGGATCCAGGAAGGGAACCACAAGCTTCTACTCCCATTTTGAAAAACTGTGTTTTTAAAATTTGACACTGGCTCAGTTGACTGTAAACTGATAACTCTTTTCTGAGGGAGATTTTTCTACCAATTTTTGGTAATTGTTCAAAGATTCTGAGTGTCTCACACCAGTATCTCGTTTTTTCAGAATCTCTTAATACTTTGCTTGGAAACTTCCTTCAAACAGTCTTTTTATAAACTAATGTTACTGTGACATGCCGTATCTTCTGCCACATTATATTTCTTGGAAGTGAGACAATGATTGCAGCCCACACTCAATGACCTGGTATTATACTAGACATGACAAACAGAAGACAGGCATCACTGAAGACCGTATTAGAGGCTGCCCACCACAAGACATATCCATCAAAACCATGGTCCAAGGGGAGCCACAAATAAGACCTTCATAAATCCTTTGAGTGTCCCCTTCCTGGAACAAGAAGTGGCAGTATGAAATGCTGGACACTTAGAAAACAAAAACAAAACAAAACTCTTCTTTTACTTTTTTACCTCTGCATATCATTGGAAATTTTTGCTATGGCAGCATCTTTATGCATGTAAAATATAATTGATCTAGGAATAATTGTTGAAGTAAGCTGGGAAAGCATCTAAAATTCCAAGGAAGTCAAGCATAGGGATTGTATTTGGAATTTGTGGATGTGTAAGCATTTAACAGCTGAGTTTCTATTGTGAATGCCATTTATTTGACATCAATTATGATTTTTTCTATTGGATAGTCATAAAATGCAATATTGCCAAAATGTATGTCCATACTTATTAGGATCTAAGGGCTTTAAAGTAAAATTTACAAGGTGAATATTTGCTTTTTTTTCACTCTAACAACTTTACCTTTCTTGTTTACAGCATAATTTGCATCATTCCACCACTTTTCTATGTTGATTCCTCAGCCTGAAACTCTCCACAGTCACCCACACCCCATATCCATGCCCTTCCTGTACCCAGACTTTATATAGATGATCCTATTAGTTTAAATTCTGCTCATTCTTTAGTCTTTGTCTTAAATGTTATTTCACCATCATCTTAATGTGTGAAAATATTGCTAAAAATCTCTATAAAGCCCCCTTTAATGATCTACTCAAAAAGTTTTATTATTTTTTTTTAACAAATTCTTATAAGTTTATAAGTATTCACTTCAGGTGGGTGGACTTGGTTATGATTCAATTACCCATTCTGGTTGCTTCAGGTATGTCCACAAATTATCAAAAGTGATCATTCTATCTTTTACTTGCAATTTTAGAAATTCAAAAACATGTTTTCTATTATCTCAATACTTGTGAGTGGTATTGTTTGTGCAAAGTAAGGGCAAATAAGACTTCACTGTTAGTTAGCATTCAGATGAGGTAGTGACTCAGATACTTGCTTGTACTGAAACATCTCCAAGCGATACACAAATTAAATGCCATATGTTTTAAATAATACAATGAACTAAAGAACTACAATCTCCAATTAAACATAATTTGAGACTAAAATTTTGCATTTACTTATTGAATAACTAAACTCATTTGGCTTAAGTGTTTTAATAGACATTACTTTTAAAAGCATGCAGTATGGATAAATTGGAAGCATGTGAATATGTTAAAATTGTTTCTCCAAGATATTCTGAGAATTTATGAATAGTGGCCAGGTAGAAGTATTTACAAATGAACCTATATTAGGAAAATTTTCTAAAATCTCCAGTCATATTGTGGCAATACCTAAATAACAAAAATGCCTTCTCATTAGGAAAACTATTCCTGGATAACAATTCATCCCGTATAGAAACAGTAACTTGTGAGAATGCCATGCTTCCCAGAGAAATTGATGAACATTTGATTGATTATGAAAATAGATGACTTACTGTGATTAAATGAAGTTGATTTTGTTCCTTGTCTATTTTCAATATTAGAAAACTGGAGGGTTTTGTTCCTCTATGCACTATGGTTATAATCTAATAACTTGCTACAAATAAGCATGGTGGAAAATGTGCAAATGTGTAAATCAGAGACAACATGAACTAGAAATTGAGGAATTCAGTCGTAGATAATATGGACATGAGCAATGCAATTGTCCCCAAAACCTCATATCTTACGAGTTCCAGGGATAGGGACAAAGAAAAGAAGACAAGGAAGGGACTGGATTATTTGAAAATTCTGTTAATAAGATCAAATAAGTCAATAATTTTTAGGTACCTAATATATTCATATGCTATGCAAAATTTTAGTTTGTTATATGTGGTCCTCCGCCATTCTTCAGTGACACAGAATGTGATAGAATAAGACAATAATTTTCTGTGTCACTTTTAAAAGAGCATGAATTTTTTTTCACAGTAACACCTAAGAATATCTCAATAATTAACAACATCCATGAGTCTTATAAAGAAGATTAAAATAAGTAGATACATTGTGATAAACTGGAAAGATTTTTTTCCTTACAAATATTTATAGCCTCCAACGCATTGAACTGACCCATGCTTGTCAAGACCTGATAATTATTAAGGAATTTAAACATGATGGAATGGAACTAATGGAAACAGCAAGAATGGAGTTATTTTGATGAAGCAAGCCATATCGTATTAAGTCATCAGCACCCCATCATCTTTTTGGAGGAATACTAGAAGGAATGACATCAATTAAAAGTGAAGGTTTTGACAGGAAAGTCACTCCCATCAGGTGGTATAAGCTCTATCGGAATGTCAGATAATGTACCTAGAGGAAACTATACTGTCAGAGATTTAAATATGTATAAGAGAGCAAAATTGTAAATACTGAAACCAGACATGGCTAACAAAAATTTGACACAGGTTTCAAACCTTTCATTTTGCCTTTAGCTGTGTATTTACTTTTAAATTTATTGTGAAAATGTATCTTTTCATAGGAAAATATGAATTTAGATTTAAATGGAATTTTCAAATATTTAATACATTTTTGACAAAACTTCTGCAAATTTCTCCTTATATATGACTTTTCCAAATATTTACTTTTCAAAACCAGTTTGTTGTTGAAAAAGTACCTATACTCTAGTTTGTATATTAACAGTATTAACAGTTACCACAAATGAGTGCATTAAGTGGTTAACCCCATCTTAATTATAAAACTAAAATTTGAATTTATCTTAACTGGTTTTTCTCTGAGTGAACTTTAAAGGAATTGATGCATTCAGTATTTATTAGAATATTTTAGTTTATAAGGTCCAAAAATTATTGAAGACAAAGTCACGTATATGATTGTCTATCTTTACACTTACACTTTATACAGTTAAGTCACATGTTAGACCAAGAAAAAAGTGATATAATGTAAGTATTAGAAATTAACCTGCAATAGCTGTGAACATATTTGAGTCAGCTTCATGTCATTTTCATTACTCAGTGAATAATCATGTAATCAATTGCTTGCTTCTATAGCATTCCATAGGTTAGAAACTTGATCACATAGCAATATGTTGATGATATTATTAAAGAATCACCTTTAAAGTAAGTAAAATAATGTAAGGTTGAGGGTAGTGACATTGTTTTAATTAGGATGATAAAGGAGTAAACTTTTGAGAGTTGGCAAGCAAGAGATGCAATGAAAGTTGTTATTGGAGTTGCTTAAATTCTGCAAAGATCTCTGTGTTACAGATGTCAGTGTCCTAACTGTGCTTAAGTAAAAGCTGCTTGATTTAATGAATTTAGGGACATTTTTGGATGGCCCAGAAGCATGCTACATGTTAACTGAACTTCAGCTAATAGTTTCTTTTATATTTACCACTCACGCTTTCTTTTAACATACTCTAGACATACAAAGTATACACTTCCAGTTAGTTATTTTTGTGGCTCATTAGAATGAGAGTATTTTTCCATCTTCACTTTGTTCAAGAAACATTGACAAGAATCAAGTGCATAAACACAAATGAGTAAGTGTGTAGTTGGGTAGTGACCCATAAACTGGGTTCCTATATTAATTAAAAAGAGGAAACATTGAAAGACTATTGAATTGGTATTCCTTTATTTTTCCCTAATTCTAAACTGGTGAAATGTATAATCAGGTATAAAAATGCAAATATTGTGTTTAAGGAAAAAGTGACATTTTTAAAGAGAGATATATAAGTCTCTGATATATAGAGAAAGCTAATGAACAAAGTGAAATTTTACGGGGGAAAATATAATTAAAATCAAGAAAGTTTGCAGACTTGTAAGGGCATAAAATGCATATTAGACTGAAGGCATGATATTATTTCCATTTCAATTCATTCGAGTAAAGAGCATGTGAACAGTTTGAATCTAAATAAAAATGGTTAAATTTTACCTTAACTTTGAAGAAAACTTGAATTTATCTGCAATTTGGGCAGATTTTAAAAAAATCATCAAATTTTCAAACTTGAATGCAGTGCCTTAATCTCCAGGCTTCTAGAAAAACATAAATAGGCTTAAACAATGGAAAATGATTGTCTTATGGCTGGAAGACTTGCTTCCTCTTGGTAGCGTCCTGGCTAGCTGGTAAAGCTTGATTTACTAGGTTTTCCCATAACAAGGCCAATGTTCTGTCCCATCTCTTCCAGATTTCTGCTAATTTCCAGCTTCTAGCTGTGGCTTTGTCCCCTGTGTCTGAATTTCTGTTGCTTATATGAACTCTGAATCCAGATGAAGACCTGACCACATTCGGCTGGGCCACATCATGAATTAAAATAGCATCATCAAGAGGTCTGTTTACAATGGATTTATATCCATGGGAAAGAGGATGAAGACTAGGAATGTTTTGTCTTTTTTTTTCCCCTGGGTACACCACTCAAGATGGCACTGCTATTCACTTATCCAACAGTCAACACTCCCCAGTCCTCATTTCCAGGTTTATAGCAACTTATTGTTCCTCAGGTATCACCTACAGATGAATTCAGAGGATGTGAGATTTTCCCCAGCCTCAAGGGGTAATAATGATTGATCTTAAAACAAGCAAGGCAACACCACACAGTTTCCTAGTGATAGAGAAAAGCTGGGCATCTTACCCAAACCTAGCCATTTTGATATAATGGAAATTCTGCTGTAAGTCTTCTGTAAATACAAGTAGATTCATCAAAATAAATATCACTTCATACCTTTGAACACGTTTTTGTGAGAATGCCAGGCTTGAAACAGGGTCCAAAGTAAACCTCTAGGGATAAAATACTAGGTTTCAAAGGCCAATACATTTGGAATGGTAAGGCATAAAAAAAATCCGGATCCTTGCTAAACTTTTATGCCATTTCTCAGGACGATTGTTATATATCAAACTGAAATCCATATTATTAAAATTACTTTAAAAACATTTTGCTACTTGGTATTTTGATATATTAAAGCAAATGATTTTTCTCATCCCACTGCTTTAGCTAAAGGATTTATAACATGTAACCTTTCCATAAATCATGGCAAAGAGAACTAAAAAGATTTGAAATATCCAACATAGCAGGTATAATTGTTTTCACAAATAACCATACAACTAAGTTTAACTTTGTTAAGGCTAAATTCTCTGTGTGGTTGGATATGTGGTTCTACCCAACTTGGGGTAATCCCATTCCTCATAAATTACCAGGGGATAGATTGGGGGTAGAGAATGAGGGGCTTAATTTATATGGAAAGTCTATTTAGGTGCTCTGTTAAGATTTGGAAATGGATAGTGGTGATGGTAGCACATTATTGTGAGTATAATTAACAGTACTGAATTATATGTGAATGTGGTTGAAAGGGGAACTTTGGAGTCATATATCTTACTAGAATGAAAATTCGAAGATAAATATGGGACTATAACACAGTGAATCCTCTTGTGGATGATAAACTGGGGTGAACAGTGCAAATGTAAGAATGTTCTTTTATGAATTATAACTAATGTGTGACACTAATACAAAGTGTTAATTGTAGGGTGATATGTGGGAAAATACACCTAATGTAAACTATGGACTATTGTTATTAGTACTATTTTTATATATTTTCATCAATTGTATCAAAGGTATCACATTAATGTGAAGTGTCAACGATACAGGGGTATATGGGAATGCTGTATTTTCTTACATGATATTCTGTAAACTTACAGCTTCTCTACTTACAAAATAATTTAAAAGCACAAT
Source organism: Tamandua tetradactyla (assembly GCF_023851605.1). NCBI lineage: Eukaryota > Metazoa > Chordata > Mammalia > Pilosa > Myrmecophagidae > Tamandua > Tamandua tetradactyla. The sequence goes on from NC_135345.1 coordinate 60,843,378, forward strand.
ACACCTGACACTCACTCTAAGGAAGAGAAAATATGTATCGACTGAACAAAACAGTAGGAGAATTCGTATAATGAAAATCTTAAACTGAAAGAGAGAATCCCCAAAATAGGCCAACACAAATAGTGTTAACTTATTTTCTTCAACAGTAACAATATGTAATTTTTAATTTGCTCCCATAATCACAGATTTCCTAATACATTTTGTTTTTATATGATTTTAGATTTATAGAGGTGTTGCTAAAATTGTTATAAAGCATTCCTATATATCCTCTACTCAATGATGGCATATTAAACAGCCATGGCACAGTTATCAAAACCAGGAAATTAACTTCAGTACAATTAAATTACAGTCAATTAGGATTTTCATTTGGCTTTCACTTGTTTTCCCATTAATGTTCTTTTACTCTTTCAGCATACAATCCAGGTTCCACATGGCACCAAACCTGTCATATCTTCGAAGCCTCCTACAATCTGTGTCAGTTCATCTGTCTTTCATGACCTTGATACTTTTGAAGAGTAATGGCTATTTGTAGAATATCCCTCAATTTGTTGTTTCTTCATATTGAATTTAAAAAAACATTAGAGTTTTTTTAAGTTTACAGAAGAATTGTGCATAAAATACGAAGTTCCCACAAACCATTCTATAACTAACAAATTGTATTGATGGGAGTGCATTTGTTAGAATTCATGAAGGCAGATATTTATAATTGTACTATTAATTACAGTCCATTGTGTATAGAGTTCATTGTGTTGTACAGTTCTATATATTTTTAAAATTTTGATTCTAGCAACATATATACAATCAATAATTTCCCCTTTCAATCACATTCACTAGATAGTTCAGTCCTGCTAATTATGTTCATAATTTTGTGCTACTATCACTACAAATCATTACCAAAATTTTATGATAAACCCAAATAGAAAAGGTTTTCTATTGTAAGCATCAATGAATCATTCCCTACCACCATCACCATGTTCCCTGGTAAACTACTTTCTAGTTTCTGATTCTATGAGTTTGCTTATTCTGATTATTTCATATGACTAACATTATACAATATTTGCCCTTTCATGTCTGGCTTCTTTCACTCGGTATGATGATTTCAAGTTTCATCTATGTTATTGCATGCATCAGAACTTCATTCCATTTCATGACTGAATAATATTCCATTGATTCTGTGTGTGTGTGTGTGTGTGTGTGTGTGTGTGTGTGTGTGTGTGTGTGTGAGTGAGAGAGAGAGAGAGAGAGAGAGAGTGAGAGAGAAATGTTTCATTTTTCTATTCATCATCTTAGGGACCCTTGGGCTGCTTCCACCTTTTGACAATTGTGTAAAATGCAACTATGGTCATTGGCATAAAAATATCTTTTTCAGTTCCTAAATATACAAAAAATCTTACAAAATGCACAACAAAGCTACTGAAACTAATAAATGAATTCAGCAAATTGGCACGGTTCAATATTAACATGTAAAATTCGGTAGTGTTTCTATATACTAGTAATGAACAATTGAAAGGAGAAATCAAAGGAAAAATCCATTTTACACCAGAAAATTAAAAATGAAATATCTAAGAATTATTCTTATCAAGGATATGAAGGACTTGTACACAGAAAATCACAAGACATTCTCAAAAGAAGTCAAAGAAGACCCAACTAAATAGAAAGACATTCTGTGTTCATTGTTTGGAAAACTAAATATTGTTACAGTGTCAATTCTACCCCCCAAAATTTACAGATTTATTGCAATCTCAATAAAAATTCAAACAGCCTTTTTTGAAGTAATGGAAAAGCCAATCATCAGGTTTCTATGAAAGGGTAAGGGACCCTGAATAGCCAGAGGCATCTTAAGAAATAAGAACAAATTTGGAGAACTCATGCTTCCTGTTCTTAAAACTTATTACAAATACATCATAATCAAAACAATATCTTACTGGCACCATGGGAGGCATATAGTCCTGTTGGATTGAATTGAGCATTAAGAAATTAACCTTCATTGAGCATTAAGAAATTAACCTTCATGTTTATGCCAAACTGATTTTTTAAAGAGGTGTCAATCCATTCACCGGGGAAAGAATGTTTTTTTCAACAGGTGTTCCTTGGATAATTGGGTGCCCATGTGCAAAAAAATTGAAGGTAGACACCTACCTCACATTATATACCAAAATAAAGTAAAAATGTAACATAGAAGAACAAGAACTATAAATCTCCTAGAAGAAAACTTAAGGAAGCACCTTCAGGACCTTGTATAAGGCAATGGTTTCTTAGACTTTACACCCAAAGCATAAACAATGAAAGAAAAAGTAGAAAAATGGGATCTCATCAAAATTAAAACTTTTTTCCGCCAAAGAGTTTACCATGAAAGTACAAAGACAACCTATTCAATAGGGAAAATATTTGAAAACTACATCTCCATTAAGGATTTAATATCCAGAATATATATAAAATCTCCTACAACTCAACAAGGAAAAGGCAAATAACACATTTAAAAATGGGGCAAAGACTTGAATAAACATTTACTTAAATAAAATATAAAAATGGGTAAAAAGCCCCTGGAAGAAATTGTTCAACAACACTAGCTAGTTAGGAAATGCCAATCAAAACCACAATGAGATGTCATTTCACACCTGCTGGAATGGCTACTATAAAAACACAAACAAAAATTACAAGTGCTGGAAGGATGTGGAAAAATAGGAACACTCATTAATCGCTGCTGGGAATGTAAAATGGTGCAGCTGCTGTGGAAGACAGCTTGGCAGCTACTTGGGAAGCTAAATATAGAATAACCATATCACCCGGCACTTCAACTTCTGGGTGGTTAACTGATTTTTAAAAATGAACTAAACAAAGACCTTAAAAAAATGTCACTGGAGTAACTTAATGTCCAAAGACAAAAAAAAAAAAAAATTAACATCAAAGAAAGCCTCTTCCTTAAACCAAAATTAAATAAAAATAAATTTAGATCACTATGAAATTCAAAACTACAGGAGATTACAAAAACTGAGAGAACATGATTTAAGGCTGGGGAAAGAACTCTTAGGCTTGATATCAAAGCATAATCCATAAACTGAAAATTTGATAAATTGGATCTCATAAAATTAAAACCTTTTCTTCCATAAAATCCTGTCAAAAGGATGAAAAAAATACAGATATGGAGAAAATATTTTTAGACCACCTATTAGACAAATAATTAGTATGTAGAAATTATAAAAGAACACTCAAAATTAAACAGTAAGTGGGCAGTGCAATGGTGGCTGAGGGCAGAATTCTCACCTGCTATGCCGGAGAGCCAGGTTAGATTCCCGGTGCCTGCCTGTGGAGAGCCGCCTCCCGGGTCGGGCCTAGTGGACACACCGCAGCCTGCTCTAGAGTTCCCCCCGCCCATCGAGTGAGCCAAGATGGCGCCCGCATCCTGCCTCCGCGTATGACGTACGCGCCCGCCAACCCTGTCTACCAATCACCCTTGTATACGTGGCGTTAGCCCATTGGGTTTGGATTTTGTATATAAAGGCGTTACCCGGACGGGGAGAGCGAGACGACCCGCAGGGAGCCGTACCTGACGGCCGCATAGAGGTTGCTCCCCCGTGGGGTATTTTAGCCCGCGCGGAACCTGTTACAAAGAATGCAAGCTTAGCTCCAGTAAAGGTCTGTGCTCACAACCGCCGCGTGTCACGGATTCGTGTCTGCCATTCAAGTCGGTTTGTCTGCGTCTGTCTCTCTCTCCTCTGTCCCCTTCGCCGGCCGGGGGCTTGACGCTGAGCGAGAAGTCCCGGACAAGTGGTGGCCCGTACGGGGAACCTTCTTCTGCTGCCTCTCCCCGAGCTGGTGAGGACGTGCTTCTCGGGTTCACGGCGGAACCTCCGCGCCTGATCAACGTGAGAGGGTAAGTGCTTTCTGCTACGTGAGAGTTAAGGGCTGTGGGCGTTCAGGTAGCCCCAGTGAGTCGGGAGAGCTCCCCGATTGGTTAAGGTCCAGTGCCGACTGCAAGCATGGGGCAGTCAGGAAGTTCACTTTTGTTAGCTCCTTTAAAGACCCTCTTGAAGCAGCGGGGTATCTCGGTTAAGAAGGGTTCCCTCCTGCGGTTCCTTGACGATGTTGCAGCTTTCGCCCCTTGGTTTGTCCATTCCGGGAGCCTCAGTTTGCCTTCTTGGATAAAGCTTGGTAAGGACATAGATCGGGCGCGCCGGACGGGCCTATGCATGGACCCTATCCTGGTCCCTATCTGGGAAACCGTCCGTGCTTGTCTTGAGGCAGAAGCTGCTACGGGCCTCAGTCCGTTCCCTGCCCTGCTAGAGGCACGGCACGCGCTTCAGGAAACTCGGTCGGCTTCGTCTGCAGACGGCTCCTGTAAGAGTGAGCCGCCACCTCGCAAGCCGCCAGAGTCAAACACTAGTTCAGACACCTCTGACTCAGAGTCAGATGGTGATGAGACCGAGGGTGCAGACGCGCCTCCGCTGATCGATTGGGGGAGGCCCCCTGTCTCACCCACGCAGCCTTCCGCCCCGCCAGCGCCTGCTGCAGGGGCGCGGCGGTTTCCGGTGAATGGTTTTGGTGATCTCGCCAAAAACCCTCACCACGGGCTCCCTCTGGTGGCCGAATCAGGTAATTACAGTGGCCCTCCTTTGCGAGACCCGGAACCCCCTACAGGCTGGTCTAGGGAGGGGCAGTTACAGCTGTGCCCCCCGCCTGCGTACGCAGGCCCTCAGGGTCCCACGTCATCAAACAATAGAGGGAGGCATTTCTGGAATTGGATTCCTTTTTCAACCTTTAGACCTTTCGGTATGCTGGGTGGTTACCAACCGCTTAAGCCAGAACCAGCTTCAGAAATGTACCCGGTTATTATCAATCCCCAAGGTAATAATCAGTATGAGTCATATGATTACAAAGTCTTAAAGGAGTTGAGGCAGGCCGTCCATCAGTATGGCCCCAATGCCCCTTTTACATTGAATATGGTTGAAAACCTTTCCGCCCTGAATCACACACCCGCAGATATATATCAGTTGGCCCGTGCTTCTTTGCCACCAGGCCGATACATAGATTGGAAAGCATGGTTTGAGGAGTTGGCTGAGGAACAAGCCGCAAAAAACGCAGCGGGGAGACGTGGCGGGTGGAATGCAGATATGCTATTGGGGAAAGGTGCCCATTCCCAGAATCAAACAGGGTTCCCTCAAGAAGTCTATGGACAGATTTTCCGCTGTTTCATAGGCGCCTGGAAAAAGTTGGCAGGCCAGGGAGAGGCTAAAGCTTCACTCAGTAGCATACACCAGGGCCCCACTGAACCATTCGTGGATTTTGTAGCCAGAATGCAAACTGCGGCTGAGAGAATTTTCTCAGACCCAGGAGTAGCAGAGACCGTAGTCAAACAAATGATATTTGAACAATGCAATAAAGAGTGTAAAGCTATCCTGGTACAAAACAAGGGAAAGAGCATGACGGAGTGGGTTCGTCTCTGCAGAGACGCTGGCAGCCCATTAACTGCTGCAGGTCTAGCTGCCATGCTAGCCAGCTCCTTACAAGTAAATACAAAGAAAACCAAAGACTTAGGAATAAGACCTAAGGTATGTTATCACTGTGGCCGGTTGGGACACATTAAGAGAAACTGTCCCAATAAAGACCAACCACCCACCACTCAACAATATGATAGGCCGCATGCGATGACCAGACTATGTGGCCGTTGCCGCAAGGGACCCCATCGCGCAGAAGACTGTAGATCAGCCTTCGATGCGCAGGGCAAGCACATTTCTGGCCGTCCTGAGCAGGTTCCAAAAAACGGGCAGAGGGGGTCCGCCCTTCCGGTGGGCCCCCTTGCTTGCCATACGACGACACAACACCCGTCCACATTCGTGCATCCCCCGGATCATCAGGACTGGACCTCTGTGCCACCTCCAGGCTTGTACTGACCCCCTCCATGGGAGTCCAATTGGTGGGGACCTCCTTTAAAGGGCCCTTACCAACAGGTACTGTGGGGCTCCTATTAGGGAGAGCATCCACAGCCTTGAAAGGATTAACAGTTATACCAGGTATTGTAGACTCAGATTTCACAGGTTATGTCCAGATTATGGTACAATCTCAGCAAGGTACTCTGGTCATTGCAGAGGGTGATAAGCTGGCACAGCTCCTGCTCTTGCCCAGCTTACATCCGCTCTTTCCGAGTAAAGCCAGACAAAGAGGAGATAAGGGATTTGGGTCTACTGGAGAAGTTTTTGAGGGCCTCCATATGTCTCTGGAGTCTCGACCCATGTTGACTATTAAGGTACAAGGCAGACCCTTCCTGGGCCTGCTAGATACCGGGGCCGATCGGTCGATTATAAGACAACAAGAATGGCCCTCCGCCTGGCCGACGTGCAAGGCGGAGGACACCATTAGAGGAATAGGCCAGGTCTCAGCACCCATGCTGAGTGCAACTGCCCTTCATTGGGCAGATGAAGAAGGACATCAAGGTAGCTTTCAGCCTTATGTGTTAGCCCTGCCCGTGTCCTTATGGGGAAGAGACATTCTAGCCCAGATGGACGTTACTTTGACCAGTAACTGTTCTCCAACTTCTAAGCATCTGTTAAAAGGAATGGGATATGTCCCTGGCAAAGGCTTAGGAGCCTCATTGCAGGGGCGCACAACACCTATACAGGCTGTCTCCAATTCTGATAAACGAGGCCTGGGTTTTTCCTAGGGGCCACTGAGGGGAGATTCCCATCCACACCTATAAGACTAAGGTGGAAAACCGAAACCCCGGTTTGGGTGCCTCAGTGGCCCTTACCAAAGGAAAAACTCTCAGCGTTACACACTCTTGTGTCAGCACAACTAAAAAAGGGCCACATCATTCCTTCCACATCACCTTGGAACACCCCCGTATTTGTCATAAAAAAGAAATCAGGTAAATGGAGACTGTTACATGACTTAAGGGCTATTAATAACTGCATGGAGCCCTTAGGACCTGTTCAGATTGGGCTGCCCCTCCTCTCAGCTCTACCAAAACATTGGCCTATTGTCATCTTGGATCTCAAGGACTGCTTCTTTTCCATTCCACTTCACCCTGAAGATACCCCAAAATTTGCTTTTACTGTGCCCTCTCTTAACCAAGAGAAGCCCTGTCACCGCTTCGAGTGGACAGTCCTGCCCCAGGGCATGACTAACAGCCCTACCATGTGCCAGTTGTATGTTGCTGCAAAACTGGCCGATACCCGGCAGCACTTCCCCCAAGTAAAAATCCTTCATTATATGGATAACATTTTGCTGACTCATAAAGACACAGATCTCCTTAAGACAGCGCTGTCACATTTAGTCCTTACACTTAGAAAAGCCAACCTAGAAGTAGCCCCTGAAAAAGTCCAGATAGCAGAGATTACCACCTTCCTGGGGGCAAAAATTACACCTACTCATGTATCCCCCCGAAAGGTGTCTCTTAGGCTAGACAACATACATACCCTCAATGACTTGCAAAAACTCATGGGAGATATCAATTGGATTCGCCTGTACCTGAAATTACCTAATGCCAAATTAGCGCCTTTATTTGACTTGCTAAAAGGGGATTCGAACATAACTTCGCCCCTGCACCTCACTCCCGAAGCGAGGCAAGCACTATATCAAGTAGAACAGGCACTCAGTAGCGCTGCTTTAAAAAGAATAAACCCCCATGAGCCCTTTGAGGCCTGCTTACTGCCAACAGAGCTACAGCCCACGGCGGTGCTGTGGCAACAGGGACCATTACTCTGGGTCCACCCCGGAGTTTCTCCTAAGAAGAGTTTAGAGCATTATCCTACGGCGATTGCAGAGTTGGCCTTAGAAGCCATAAAAAGGGCCGTACAACATTTTGGCCAACAACCTAAAAACCTCAGAGTACCTTACTCTTCCCAGCAACTTGAGACACTTACTGGATGTATAGATCAATGGGCCATTCTCCGGTGTACCTTTTTAGGAAGTATTGACAACCAATACCCAAAAGATCCCCTCTTGCAATTCGTTACCCGACACCCAGTAATCTTTCCTAGAGTGACTTCACCCAAGCCACTAGTGAACGCCCTCACCGTGTACACGGACGGTTCCAGCTCCGGTTCAGGAGCATACTGTGTGGAAGGGAGTACTCCCAAAACAGTGTTCTTCCAACCACAGAGACCTCAATGGGTAGAATTACAGGTCATTATTACAGTCCTGAAAGAAATTACCGATCCCCTAAATATTATATCTGATTCGATTTATGTCGTAAATTCTGTAAATATTTTAGAGACGGTGGGCATTATAAAATATTCCTCCTCAGTAAGACCATTCTTTATCAAACTTCAAGAGACAATATGTGCCAGACAACATCCTTTCTACATAACTCACATTAGAGCGCATACAGGCCTGCCTGGCCCCATGGCACAAGGAAATCACATAGTAGATGTAGCCACTCGACAGCCACACATCTTCCCTGCGCTGACACCATATCAGCAAGCCCGAGAATTCCATGACAGATTTCACATCAATGCAGGTACCCTAGCTAGGCGGTTTAATATACCACGTGCGACAGCTAGAGATATAGTCCGAGCGTGCGGAAATTGTGTAGAACAAAGAGCAGTCCCTTCAGTTGGGGTTAACCCTAAAGGTCTCATCCCGGGAGACATTTGGCAAATGGATGTCACCCATCACTCAGAGTATGGTAAAGTTAAATACCTGCATGTGTCAGTGGATACTTGTTCTCAAGTTTTATTTGCCTCTGCCGAATCAGGAGAAAGAGTCCACCAAGTAATTGCACACTGCCTTGCCGCTTGGGCAGCTTGGGGTAAGCCGAAAATATTAAAAACAGACAACGGACCCGCTTACACCAGCAAAGCCTTCCAAAGATTTTGTGCAAATATGGAAGTGCAATTAAAACATGGTATCCCCTACAACCCTCAAGGGCAAGGAATCATTGAAAGAGCACACAGGTCTCTTAAAGACTTGCTCAAAAAACAGAAAGGGGGAATAGGCCACGGCCTGTCCCCGAAGGCTCAACTGTCTGTAGCCTTATTTACATATAATTTTTTAAATGAAAATTCACTAGGAATGACACCTGCTCTTCAGCACACTACTCCGAGTCCTCCACATAGAGGTCTAGTCCGTTGGAAGGATGTCCTGTCAGGACAATGGCAAGGCCCTGACCCAGTGCTCAGCTGGGCCAGAGGCTCTGTTTGTGTTTTTCCCCAGGAACCAGGACGTCAACCTGTGTGGGTTCCGGAAAGACTGGTGAGAACCGTGACGTCGCCTGAGGACGCCAAGGAACTGTTGCCCAGAAAATTGATAAGCCTCCAACCAGAGCCACCAGATCCGGTCTCCAACTCTGCTGATGATGGCGACGAACGACAAGATGACAACAGGAGCGCTAGTCACCCTTCTATCGTATAGAAAGGGGACCAGCTTTAAAACCTCCCTACCTTTACTAACCTCTCCCAACAGGTGGATTCAGACCTTCGAGTGCTTGGGGATATCAAGTTGACCCCCGTTGATTTCGACCTTTCCAAACTGGGCGAGACTGTACAAAGTCTGTGGAACCGAGTCACCTCATGGTTCTCTTGGCCCAATTTGACTACTTGGATCCTCGTGGCAGTGGGACTATTAGTGGGTTTAGTCACTGTTAAATGTTTGTTAGAACGCTTGCTCCAGACACAGCAGCAATTACGTGTCACTACCATGTTGGCTATGTCACTCGCCCCTGATGCTCCTGGCAACGACCATCCCGCTACCCAGTCCTTCCCCTCACTGTATGACCCGTCCCGGCCACTCAGGGCGGGGCGCTCGAAAACAGGATCTGCTGCAAAGCCCATGGCCGTGTCCCGGGTGTAAAAGGCGGCACCAGAAGTCATAATTTTTGTCTAAAGGATGATCTCTACGGCGGAGTCACGGTCCTGGCCAGACTAGACTCCGGCCATTGCACAGAGACACCTAATGACACTCTCGGCTCTGGTTGCCGCTCTCCTGCCCCCCTACATAACCCAGTTGCGAGGCGAAGCACTGCAGGGAGAGTCACGTTGTTTCCAGTTCACGGGCTCTCCGGTCTCTATATGAGGAGGCATTCTGGTTGGTGCCTAGCAAGCCTAGTCCAGACTCCCCAAAGCACCAAAACATGTAGTGGGCCTGAGTGGCCCACGGGAGCTCACTCATCAATGGAGACACTGGGTCAAAAAAAAAAAGGGGGAGATGTGGAGAGCCGCCTCCCGGGTCGGGCCTAGTGGACACGCCGCAGCCTGCTCTAGAGTTCCCCCCGCCCATCGAGTGAGCCAAGATGGCGCCCGCATCCTGCCTCCGCGTATGACGTACGCGCCCGCCAACCCTGTCTACCAATCACCCTTGTATACGTGGCGTTAGCCCATTGGGTTTGGATTTTGTATATAAAGGCGTTACCCAGACGGGGAGAGCGAGACGACCCGCAGGGAACCGTACCTGACGGCCGCATAGAGGTTGCTCCCCCGTGGGGTATTTTAGCCCGCGCGGAACCTGTTACAAAGAATGCAAGCTTAGCTCCAGTAAAGGTCTGTGCTCACAACCGCCGCGTGTTACAGATTCGTGTCTGCCATTCAAGTCGGTTTGTCTGCGTCTGTCTCTCTCTCCTCTGTCCCCTTCGCCGGCCGGGGGCTTGACGCTGAGCGAGAAGTCCCGGACACCTGCCCATCCAAAAATATCAAACAAGCAAACAAACAAAAACACAGTAAGTAAACAAACAATCCGAATGGAAAATGACCATAAGAAATGAAGACACTTCACTGAATGGAATATATAGATGGTTAATAAACACAAAGAAAATGTTGAACTTCATTAGCCATTAGAGAATTGAAATTAAAAACACAATGAGATATGACTATGTACCTTTAAGAATGACAAGATTTTTTCAGTTAGCTTTATATTTTTGGTAGGAATGAAAAATGATGCAGTACCTCTGGAAAACATTTTGGCAGTTTCTTATGAAGCTAACCATACAACTTCCATAATACCCAATGACTGCATTTTGGAAATTTATTACAGAGAAAACTTGTTGTTCACACAAAAACCTGTCTATGAATGTTTATGGCATTTTTAATTATAAAAATACAAAGACCTAGAAACAACCCAGAATGCCTTCAACAAGTGAATGGCCAAACAAATAAGGTATAGCCATATCATGGAACACTATTTAACAATAAAATGGAACAAACTATTGATAAACACAACAAGTTAATTGAATCTCCAGGGAATTAGGTTGAATAATAAAAGTCAATGAAAAAGAAAAAATATAATACATACTGTGAGATTCTTAAAATGGCAAAATTAAAGAAATGAAGTACAGATTAGCAGTTGGGATGGGAGAGAAATGGGTACAGCTATGAAAGGGAAGCATTAGGAATTCTTTGTGGTAATGGAAATGGTATTTTCACTGTATCCATGTAGATATCCTGAGTTTGATATTTTACTATTGCTGTGCAAGTCATTTCATAGGCCGAAATGAGTAAATGGCACATGGGATCTCTGTATTTATTTATTAAAACTCCACATGAATCTACAACTATTTCAAATAAGAAGTTTAATCAAAACAGCTCTCCAAATTCTAAACCCAAATGATGATGGACATCTTGATTGCATTTGCTGCTTGGGATTCATCTGGGCAAAATAGCCACACATAGACATATTAAATGAGCATGCTCATTTAGGCACTTGATATCTACAACTTCTAAAGTTCATCTTCTTTTGCCATTTATTTTTCTTGCTTTTACCATTTCAATTACATTCTAACTTGTCTCCCAATACCTTTTTTTTTTTTCCAATCAAATTCATCTTCTTCACAGTTGGAAAAGTAATATTTTAAAAATGCAAATCTGATGGTGTTAATCCCTTGTTTAAATTCATTCAGTCACTCCCCAGTTATCTACAGGAAACAATCTTCATCTGTCTCCAGGAAATATCCCATTTTCTTTTCTTCAGGATAAAGTCCCAATTTCCATTTGACTTTCCATATTCCATTAAAATTATCAGTGCACATGGCTTCTCAGCTCAATATGCATTCTTTGCATATGGGGCAACTTTTTATTTATTTATGTAAACCCAAGACACAGGACAACACATAGAACATAAAAGGAGGATTTTAAGAATTTACTGGCTAGTGGAATTAATGGTAGAGACATAATTACTTTAAAGGTGAAATTAAATTCAATTTGTAAAGTTTAAATAGATCTTTAATTACCAAGAAAAATAGATTTTATGACATTAATTTTTCACAGCACAGTATTATCCATGTCTGTGGTATTTCATTTAAAACCATTTCACACAAACTCAATTCTGGAGGCAATCTGAGTGTTATCCAAACTTATGTGAAACTCTGAATGGAGATCTTGAGCTTCAGAAAGTTTGTGTCCCCTCAGGGACATGAGAATCAGAAGAAAATTGTTACATTTCCCTGGACTCTTCTAAACACTCTCTGACAATATAAATGCCTTATAAATGTTAGCTTCTCAGTATACTTTCAGTCAATATGTGTTGAATCCTTGAGTATTTGTACTGGGATTTTCACTGGATCTTCATTCTATCTTGCACATCTTAAACTGAAATATATTTGAAATTCCAAAGAAATGGTGTCCTCTGTACTGTTCTCTTTTTTATATCACAAGAAAAATTGATCTTCCAGTTCTAATAGCTATATATTTAAATAGACATCAATACAATAAAATGTAGCAAAAATGGTGAAAAATAGCCAATCATCACTTTAATAGAATATGGCCAATTGAAATAGAGTAATCATCCTTCTTCAGAAAAACTGAGATTAACACTACTGCTATTTTCATCTTTCAGTGCAAGGGCATACATTTCTCATATAATTCCACTAATTTTTTTTGCAAGATTTGCCTTTATGTTTCTAAGCAACATTTACTGATGCTTTATTTTATTCTAAGTGCAAGGTTCAATGAATTTTCCCCTTGGTAGTTAGGATCAATCATCTCAGCCAGTAAAGCAATTCCCTTCTTTGACTGATGACAATCCCAAAGAACCAACTGGAAGTCTTAATATCCAGTTCATTGGAACATTAAGTCTTCATGGTGGAAGCACTCCTCCTTTTAGTATTAAAACCTGTAAACCAGCAGAGCTTAAGGTCATGGAGAGAGGAAGCAAAGATTTTAGGTTGTTTTAGGGCCAAAATAGTCATTTTTTTAATATTCTGATAATTTGAGAAGAATGTGTAATCTGCTATTGTTGGATGAAATAGTCTATAAATTGTCAATTCAGATCCAATGGATTAACCATACTATTCAGGTCAACTATATCCTTGCTGATATGCTATCTACTATAATGTCAATCTGATAAAAAGTTTTTGAGGTCTTCAATGATAATTGTAGGTTTGTATATTTGTCCTTGCAGTTCTATCTATTTTGCCCATTTAATATTTTTGTTAGGTACCTATATGTTAAAGATTTATATATTTTCTTGGAGAATTTATCATTGTGTAATCTCCTTTTTTTAACTTTATTTGTATAATATAATATATATACAAAGCAATAGTTTTCAAAGCACTCTTCAACAAATAGTTACAAAACAGACCCCAGAGTTTCTCATGGGCCACCATACCATCATCTCAGGTTTTTCCTTCTAGCTGTTCCAGAACATTGGAGGCTACAAGGAATATATATATATTTTTCATCATCACATTTTTTCATCTTTGGAGTCATCTCCCGCACTGTCATGGAGTCTTTCACTCCTGGATGTTGTGGATTTGGGAGGGCTATGGTTCGACTTGCAGAGTTGGGCTTAGAGAGAGTGAGACCATATCTGAGCAAGAGAAGAGGTCCTCTGGAGGTGACGCTTAAGCACACCTATAGGTAGGCTAAGCTTTTCCACTGCATACATAAGCTTCACAGTAGCAAGCCTCAAGATCAAGGGCTTGGCCTACGATGTGGGTGACCCTAATGTGTGACACAGTACCACGGGTTTTCCCAGCATTAAAATTTAACAGTCCCATATTTTCTCCCATCCCTCAAGGAACTATGCCAATACTTTTTGATTATCTGCTTAACATATTCAAGGATATATCAGGCATTACATTAGACTATACAGGGTTAAAGGCCTCATTTTTATTCTGGGTCTTCTGTGTTTGATTGTTTAAATGAGATATCTAGACAGGTTGAGTTAAATTAGGTGCTATAGAAAATTTAGATTCTGGACAAAATAAACCTTTCTTCCTTTGTCTCAAAGAGTAGTGAGGTTCTAAAATACAGACAATGTCTTCCTCACCCCTGTGTTCTGAATTACCTTAATCCTGGCCTGATCATCTTTGCTTTTATCTCTGAAGAGCAGATTATACATATTTAAAACAGCTCCTAAAATTTCAGAAATAATAGTTACCAGTCTGGACAAAATATGACTGCTACAAGAACTTATATTCTAGGCCTCTGTTTTCTCATAAACATTTTCTAAAGGATACCTATTTGCTTACTAACAGCCATTCTTAGAGGTGTGAGTGGTATCTCATCCTGGTCTTCATCTGCATTTCCTGTATAGCTAATGAAAATGAGCATCTCTTCATGTGCTTCTGAGCCATCTGTATTTGCACTTCAGAAAAATATCTATTCATGTCTTTAGCTCATTTTATAATTAGGCTGTTTTTTCTTTTGTTGTTGAATTGTATGATTTCTTTATGTATACTGGCTATCAAACACTTGCCCAATGTGTGATTTCCAAATATTTTCTCCCATTGGTTGGCTGCCTTTTCAACTTTTTGACAAAGTCTTTGGAGGTGCAAAAGGATTTGATTTGGGGGATTGACCATTTATCCATTTTTTTCTTTTGTTGCTACTGCTTTGGGTGTAAAGTCCAGGAAGCTACCTCCAATTACTATGTATTGAAAATGTTTCCCTACATTTTCTTCTAGAAGCTTTATGATACTAGTTCTTATATTTAGGTTTTTGATCCAGTTTGAGTTAATTACTGTAGAAGGTGTGAGGTAAAGGTCCTTATTCTACTTTACTAGCTGCCAGAATGCGGCCAGAATTGGGTGGTTTTTAAAAGGGGGAATTTATTAAGCTGCAAGTTCACAGTTCTAGGGCCATGAGAATGTTCAAATTAAAGCATGTCTATAAAAATATCCAAATGGAGGCACCAACAAGAGGTTACCTTCATTCAAGAAAGGCCAATGAAGTTCATGGTTTCTCTCTCAACTGGAAATGAACATGATGACATCTGTTAGCTTTCTCTACAGGTTTCTTGTTTCATGAAGCTCTGAGAGAAATTTTCCTCAGGTCTCTGGCTACTTAGGCTTTTAGCCTCATGGCTCTATCTCGAGTTTTTTCTAAAATGTTTCCTCTTTTTACAGAATTCCAGTAAACTAGTCTAAACCCACCTGGAATCGTGGATCACATCTCCTTCTAATTCAAGGTTAATACCCACAGTTGGGCATTATCACCACAGAGATAATCTAATCAAGTTATTTAGGTTGTTGGGATTTTGATTGATACTGCATTGAATCTGTAGATCAATTTAGGTAGAATTGATATCTTAATTATATTTAACCTACATCTCCAGGAGCAAAGAATGCCTTCCCATCTATTTAGATATTTCTTGATTTCTTTTAGAAATGTTACGTGTTTTCAGTGTAGAAGTCCTTTATATCCATAATTAAGTTAATTACTAGGTACCTGATTCTTTTAGTTGCTATTTTGAATGGATTTTTTTCCTTAACGAACTCCTCAGTTAGGGTATTGCTTGTGTATAGAAATGTTACTGATTTTTGCATATTAGTTTTACATCCCAACACCTTGCTGAATTTATTTATTGGCTCAAGTAACTTTGTTGTAGATTTCTCAGGATTTTTCAAATATAATAGATGTCACCTGCAAACAACAAAAGTTTTACTTCTTCCTCTCCAATTTGAAAGCCTTTTATTTCTTTGCCCTGATTGATTGCTCTAGCCAAAACTTCTAGTACAATGTTGAATAATAGTGGTGGCAATGGGCATCCTTAGCTTGTTCCCAATCTTAGGGTGAAAGCTTTCAGTCTCTCTACATTGAGTACAATACCTTCTAAGGATTTTTCATATATGCCTTTTATTATACTGAGGAAGTTACCTTTGAGTCCTATCTTTTTTAATTGTTTTTATCAGAAAAAGATTTTGAATTTTGCCAAACACTTTTTCAGCATCAATTGAGATACCCATTGATTTTTCCCTTTTGATAATGTGCTGTAGTACGTTCACTGATTTTCTTGTTAGGGTTTGTTTTCTTCATCTTTACATTCCTAGTATAAACCCCACTTGGTCAAGGTGTGTAATTGTTTAATGTGTTGTTGAGTTCAATTTGCTAGTGTGTTGTGGAGAACTTTGGTATCTATGTTTGTTAGGGAGATTGAGATTGGCCTGTTGTTTTCTTTTCTTGTAGCATCTTTTCCCGGTCTGGGTATAAAAGTGATGTTAGCTTCATAAAATGAGTTAGATGCTGTTCCTTCTTCAACTTTTTAGAAAAGTTTGAGCAGGATATGTGTTAGTTTTTTGTTTATTTGTTTTTTGGAATGTTTGATAAAATTCCTCTGTGAAGCCATCTGACCCTAGGCTTTTCTCAGTAGAAAGATTTTTGATGACTGACTGAACCTCTTTAATCATTTGTTGAGATCTTCTATTTCTTCCTGAGTCAGTAGTAGCTTTGTTTGTATATTTCCAGAAATCTGTCCATTTCATCTAAGTTGTCTATTTTGTTGGCATATAGTTGGTCATAGTATTGTGTGATTTCTTTTACTTCTTCAAGGTCTGTGGTAATGTCCCTCCTCTCATTTCTCATTTTGTTTATTTGCATCCTCTCTTTTTTCCTTCATCAGCCTTCCTAGTGCTCCATCAATTTTATTGATTTTCTCTAAGAACCAACTTTTGGTTTTATTGACTCTCTTTATTGTTCTTTTGTTCTCCCATTCATTTAACTCTGCTATAATCTTAGTTATTTCTTTTCTTCTATTTGCTTTGGGGTTAGTTTGCTGTTCTTTCTCAAGGTCCCCTAGGCGAGCAGTTAAGTCTTCGATTTTTGTGCTTTCACAATTTATTTTTCTTTTTTTAATATAGGCATTTAGGACAATAAATTTCCCCCTCAGCACAGCCTTTTGCTGCATTCCACAAGTTCTAATATGTTGTATTCTCATTTTCATTGGTTTCCAGATAGCTATGATTTCTTTAGCAATTTCTTTGACTCACTAGTTGTTTAAGATTATGTTATTTAATCTCCATATATCTGCAAAAGTTCTCATTCTCTGGTGGTCATTGATATCCAGCTTCATTCCATTGTGATCAGAGAAGGTGCTTTCAATAATTTTGATACTTTTCAATTTATAAAGACCTGTTTTGTGTCCCAGTATATGATCTGTCCTGGAGAATATTCCATGAATACTATAGAAGAATGTGTATTCTGGTGTTTTGGGGTGCAATGACTTATATATGTCTGTTAGGTGTAATTCATTTATCAAGTCATTTACTTTTCCATTTCTTTGTTGATCTTCTGTCTGGTTGTTCTATCTATAGAGGGGAGTGGCGTATTGAAATCTCCTACTATTATTGTTGAAACATTTATCATTCCCTTCAGTTTTGCCAAAGTCTGTTTCATTTACTTTGGAGCTCCTTGATTGGGAGCATGAATATTTATGATTGTTATTTTTTTATGAATTGTCCCTTTTATTAATATATAATGTTCTTCTTTGCTTCTTAGGGTGTCTTTACATTTAAAGTTTTCTTTGTCTGATATTAGTATTACTACTGCTTTCATTTGGTTACAACTTGTGTCTAACTTCTTTTTCCATCATTTCACTTTCAATCTATTAGTATCTTGTGTCTAAGATAAGTCTCTTGTAAGAGGCATATATCTGAATTATATTTCTTATAATATATATTTCTTATAATTACATTTCTTAATATATTTGGCCAATCTGTATCTTTTATTTGGTAAGCTTAGTCCATTAACATTCAAAGTTATTACTGAAATGTGTTTTTTGAATCTACCATGTTATCCTTTGGATTTTGTTCATCAGACCTATATATTATTTTCTATCTATCTCTTTTTTTTTTTTTTATCCTGTAAGTTCCCCTTAGAGGTACTCTTCAATTCTGTGCCCACCTTCAGACCTCCCTCTCTGGTCTTTTTTTTTTTTTTTTCAACTGGCAGAATTCCTTTTTATTATTTCTTGCAGGGCCGGTCTCTAGTTGATAAATTCTTTCAGAATTTATTGGTCTGTGAAAATGCTAATCTCCCCCTCAGTTTTGAAGTACGGTTTGGCTGGGTACAGAATTCTTGGCTGTAAGTCTTTCTCTTGCAGGGTTTTAAATGTATTATACCACTACCTTCTCACCTCCATAGTGCTGGTTGAGTAGTCTGACCTCAGACTTATATGGTTTCCCTTTTATGTAGCAGATTGTTTTTTCCTTTCTGCTTTTAGGATTCTCTGTTTCTTTTCAATATTTGACAGATGGATTAGTATGTGTGGTGGGGAAGGCCTATTTGTATTTATTTTATTTGGAGTTTCTTGGGCATCTTTGATTTGTGCATTCATGTCCATCATAAGTGTGAGAGGTTTTTTCCCCATTATATCCTCAACTAGTCTTCCTAGCTCTTTATGCTTTTCTTCTCCTTCTGGGACACCGATGATTCTAATATTTGTGTGCTTTGTTTTGTCCGTCATTTTCCTGAGATCCAACTCTAAATTTTCCATCTTTTTTGCCATTTGCTGTTTTTAGTGTTCAAAATCAGTTGTCCAGTCCTCTATTCACTTATTCTTTCTTCTGCCTCTTCAAATCTGCTGTTGTGTGTCTTGAGTGTATCTTTTATTTGGTCTATAGCATCTTTAAGCTCTGTAATATCTGCTATTTTTCTATTTATTCTTTCAAATTCCTCTTTATGCTCCTCTAGTGTCTTCTTGATCTCCTTTATTTCATTTATTTTATTTAGTAGAGTTATATGAACATGTTTGATTGGTTGTTCCAAAGTCTGTATCTCCTCTGGTGCTTTAATTTGGTCATTAGTCTGGGCTATATCTGTCTGCCTCTTGATATGTTTAGTGATCTTTTGTTGTCTTTGCTGCATGTAATTATCTTGATTGGTTTACTTTGTAAGTTGATTTACTTTAGCAGTCTAAAGCTTTGCATTTGCAGGATGGATGTAAGCAGGATACAGGGCATGGGGTGGGTCACAACAGTGTGGTGATGCATTGTAGCACAAGGGTATAGGCACAAGTTGGAGATGCTACACTGGTGCCTTTGAGAATGAGGTGTGTGTTGCAAGGTTGTAGAGGTGCAGTGTGGGGACCACGGTATGTGGTGCAGCTCAGACAGACCTTGGAACACAGGAGCAGGGTGTGGCATGGAGAATAAAAGTGTAGAGTGTTCATAGTCCCAGTCTCCCCATCTGTGCACTCCTTTGGGCTCCATGCTTCCATTTGGAACAGGGCACATTAGGCTGTTTGTACCAGCAGGATGGTTTCTGGTTCTATGTGTCTCTGTTCTTCAGCTTTTGTAACCAGGCCCTCTCTATGCACTGTACAAGACCCTCCTGTGTCACTTATACCCTGGAATCACCACCTCAGTTTCCTTCCCATCCCTTCTTTAGCTGTTGCTTGAAGCAGGAATGCACTCAACCTATCCTATTCTGTCATCTACCTGGATACCTCTATGCCATCATCTTCCCCAATCCCTGGGCCCATCCCTTTCTGAGTATTTTGTGCTGTTCAACTCAAAAAGCCTAGTTTTATGTTTGTTTGTTTGTTTGTTTCCATCAGCCCTGACGCCTCTCTGCTGGGGCAAAAACTCCTAGTACTTTTAACACTTAGTCCATGTTTCTATGTATTGGGGGCCTATTTAGTGGTAAGAATTTTTTAATTATTTCTGCAAATAGAGCTTGGTTGAGCTAAGCCCTTGCTGCTAGTAAAATTTATTTGATTTCCCCTCAGGAAACCAGGCTGCTGTGCCTGTTGGGGAGGGACACCAGCCTCTGCAGCTTGGGGGCCTACAGTTCTGTGTGGGGTCTGAGCCATTTCAGCTTGTCCAGACTGGTATATTCTGTGTGTGTAGCCCCAGAAGTTGTTCTGTACTGTTCTTGGTTATCTACTAGCTGCTCTGAAGGATGAGCTAAATTCCACTCCTCACTAAGCCACCATCTTGTCCCTGTCTCACGGTAATGCTCTTCTTAATCTTTGATAATTTCCCTTGCTCTAAGTATTTATCATCTGAGATTAATATAATATTCCAGCTTTCTTTGGATTTGTGTTATCATTGTATTTTATTTCTTCACCCTTCATTTATTTTTTCTTTTATTATTATTATTTTTTCTTTTGCATGAGCAGGCACCAGAAACTGAACCCAGGTCTCCGGCTTCACCCTTTATTTTTAACCATGTCTTTATATTTAAAGAGTGTGTCTTATAGACAACAAGTAACTATGTCTTGATACTTTATCCACTCAAATAGATTGTCTTTTTTTTATTAATGTATTTAGCCCATTCATATTTAAAGTGAGCATTTACATAGTTGCTCTAATATATACTGTGCTAGTTTGAAAGTGTTCTGTACATCAGAAAAGTCATGTCTTTTAAACATGGTGTATTTAATATTGTAAGGTAGAAACCTTTGATTAGAGTTTCCATGGAGAGGTGACCCACCCAATTGTGGGTGGGACCTTTTGATTTGATGGTTACAATGGAGGTATCTTTATCAATTCAAGTTGTGTCATTTACTGGAGCCCTTTAAGAAGGAACCATTTTGAATAAACTTCAGAGTTGAAACAACCAACAGAGCCAACATGAGATGCAGGCATTTGGAGATGCAGAAATGAAATGTTCCTGAGGGAGCTGTTTGAACCCAAAGCCAAAGACAGGAGCAGACATCACTGTATGTGTTCCCAGCTGACGGTGGGAGCATCACTAGCTTTTTGTTGAGTCAAGGTATCTGTGCTTGAGTCAAGGTTTGAAAAGATGTATGGACCCTAGAAAAGCCATGTTTTAATCAAAATCCCATTTCGTAAAGGCACAATAATCCCTATTCAATACTGTACGTTTGAAACTGTAATCAGATCATCTCCCTGGAGATGTGATTTAACCAAGAGTGGTTGTTAAACTGGATTAGGTAGAGGCATGTCTCCACCCATTTGGGTGGGTCTTGATAAATTTCTAGAGTCCTATGAAAGAGGAAACATTTTGGAGAAAAAAAAGAGATTTGGGAAGAACAGAGAATGCTGCAGCACCAGGAAACAGACCTTTGTAGATGAAGAAGGAAGATGCCTCCGGGGAGCTTCATGAAACCAGAAGCCAGGAGAGAAAGCTAGCAGATGACACCGTGTTCACCATGTGCCCTTCCAGATGAGAGAGAAACTGTGACTGTGTTTACCATGTGCCTTCTCACTTGAGAAAGAAACCCTGTATTTCATCAGCCTTCTTGAACCAAGGTATCTTTCCCTGGATGCCTTTGATTGGACATTTCTATAGACTTTGTTTTAATTGAGACATTTTCTGGGCTTAGGACTGTAACACTTTCAACTTAATAAATTCCTTTTTTAAAAGCCATTGTATTTCTAGTGTTTTGCATTCTGGCAGCTTCAGCAAAACAATACACATACCAAATTTATAACTATTTTCTACTGATCTTTGTTTTATTCTTTGTTTCTTTGCTTTTTCTTTCACTCTTCTCATGTCTTTTTTGTTTTATTTGAAAATTTTATATAAAAGTATATGATTTTATATAATTTAATTTTCTATCCTCTATTAGCATATAAATTATACTTTAAAACTATGTCAGTGGCTGCCCTAGAGTTTGAAAAATATATTTACAAATAATATAGTTACACTTTATAACACTATACTGCTTCATAAGTAGTGCATGTACCTTATAGCAGAATTTTCTTAATTTTTCCCTCCTGATACTTATAAAATTGCTATGATGCATTTCACTTTAAATAAGATATAATAAAAAAAAATGTGATTGCTATTGTTTTTTTAATGAACTGTTATGTGTTATATCATTTAAGAACAAAAAATAGAAGAATCCTTTTACCTTCACTTGTCCTTCTTTAATGTTTTCCCATTCTTTAGATATTTCTGTGTTGGATCTCAGTCTTTTACTAAGCATACGCCCTGGGCTGTATACTTCCAAGTGTTCAACCCCTCCTTTTCTCACACTTTAGTTGAGAAAGGAAGGCTAGAGGAAGCTGGATTGTTGTGTTTCTCTTGCCAATGTTGGCTAATCTCTGCTACAATACTTTCTTACAAGGACATTACTGTTTAAGGAAGACAGAATTCTCAGGGATATTTCCAAATAGGTATTTTTTCCCTCCTACTGCATAAAATATGAGCCGCATTTTTTCTTATACTTCTCTGAGAAATTTTTGGTGATCTGGAAGGTAAAATATATAAAAATGCACCACCGTCATCCAAGACTGGGCCCTGAGAGGTTTTAACCCTGAAGCTAATTCAGCTGCGCCTCCAGCAGCTCACTGACTATATTTATAGTATTCCTAACACCTGGGTACTGGCTTCGGCAGACAGGCTTTAGCTAAGGGCTTCTACTTTGAGTAAACTGTAATTCTCAATTGCTGTGTTTCTTTTTAGTTTTGTGGGCAGGGGTTAGTCCTGTGACCTCAATTATCTGAAAGATGGAAGTGTTGTCGATTTTCCATCTTTTCTTCTTTTTATTGTTGTGAAGATGGGGATAGTGTTATCCAAGTTCTTTATTTGTGCTACTTTTGATATCCATATTAAGCTTTCTTGATAGTCTTGGTAAAAGCATTTTCTTTTTCTTTTTTCTTTCTTTTTTCCTTCCTTCCTACCCTCCTTTACCTCCCTTTTTTCTTTCTCTCATCCACTTCCTTCCCTCACTTACTCCCATTTTTATCCTTTCTCTCTCCTGCCTGCCTTCCTCCATTTCAGCTTCTCTTTCAAATGAAATTGATGGGATTTTCCACTACAAAAAAGTTGGACAGATTCCCTGGTAAAACCATTTATCTGAATCCAAAGATTTTTCTGGATTTGTCTTTTTCTTACATTTTGCTTCATGCCTCTAATTTTTCAATTCCATTGGTATAAACTTATCAATATCATCATCTTTACTTTAAAATGATTTTAAGAGCTGTGGTGATGTCACCTTTTTAAGTTTAATTCATGTTTTCCTTTTTTTATTATTTCACAATATATAAATTTAATTAATCTCTTCAAAGAAGTAACATTGATCTGCTTTTAGTTTTCAATGTGTTACCGTTTTTGTTACTGCTGTTGTATCTATTCCACTGTTATTAGTTCTATGTTTATTATTGTCTTCAATCTATATTCTTTAGGTTTCAGTTTCATATTTATTTCTAAATTCATTTCATGAAGATTTAGGTCATTGATGTTCACTCTTTTATTTTCCATTTCCTATACATATTTAGCTTACTTTAGTACAACTTTAATAGGCTTCCACAATTTTTAATATCATCACTGAATTTTCAGTCAATTTTAAGTAACTTATGATTATCTTTCATATTTTTGTTTAAAATATATTTCTTCATTTCGAAGTACTTCTGCACTTTCTACCACTATTTTAGATATTTTTCTAAATTCCACTATGATCAGATTATATCTTTTAATTATTTCAAATGTGAAATTTTAAAAAAAATTACCTTATAGTCCAGTCTATGGCAATTTTAGTAATATTATCGTGAGTATTAAAAAAGAGTGTTCTGCGCTGGCCATGGTGGCTCAGCAGGCAGGAACGCTTGCCTGCGATGCCAGAGGACCCGGATTCGATTCCCGGTGCCTGCCCATGTAAAAATAAAAAATAAAAAATAAAAAAAAAGAGTATTCTGCTGTTTGAGATTCCTGAACTTTATAAATTGGGTTGCAACTGATTTGTCATTTATGTAGTTCAAACATTCTTTATCCTCATTTATATTTATTATTGTGGTGTGGTTCTATTATCAAGGATAATTGTAGGGGAAAATACCCATTTTACTTTTGTGCTTATAAATCATTACATTTAAGATACGTCTAATAAAAATACATTTTTAGATTTCAACCTTCAATCTATTCTGATTTTTATTTTTTATTTGGATGATATACTTCAGTGATATTCAATGCAATTAAACAGAAATCTTGTTGAATTACAGAAATGAAATGTATCTAACCTCTTACTGTAGCTTGTCTACTTGTCCAACCATGCTATGATTCTTTATTTTTTTCATTCTCAGGTTTATCAAAGACATATTTTAACCCCAATTTATTAACATAGTCATGTATTCTTTTACTATTCTATTCCTTACTTCTGCTTCACTTTTGACAGATAGTTTCATAGCATAGAAGTCTAGCTAGATCTTATTTTCCTTCAGTATTTGAAGGATATAATTCTATTGTCATAGAAATTACATGTTTTACTTTTTTCCTGAGAATTGAATAGGAATGTTACCCTTATTACTCATTTGAGTACAAAAACATTGCTCCTTATTAGAGAAATAATGGTTTGACAGAACAATCATATATAAAATACAGGATTGCCATACACCACCCACCACCATCACCTTGCATTTATGTGGAAACTTTGTTACAATTGATGATAGCACATTTACATAGTTATATTATTAATTAAAATCCATGGTGTAAGTTAGGGGTCACTGGGTAATGTAATTCCATGGAACTTTTAAAAATCTTCATTCTGTTATCATTATATAATCTAGCATTTCCTGTTTTAAAAATATTCAAATATAGATTCCACTGCTCTTATTTGTGTTTATAATGCTGTGCTACCTTCATCAATATCCATTACCAAAATATTCTCAAAATTCTAAACAGGAACCATGAATGTTTTAAGCTTTATCTTATCATTCTCTATCCCCACCCCATCACCTAGTAACCTATATTCTTGATTTTGAATCTACAAGTGTACTTATTCTAATTGCTTCAGTGGAATCACATGATATTTTTACTTTTGGGTATGGCTGATTTCATTCACAAGATGTTTTCAAGCTTCACCCATGCTGCGGTATATATCAAGACTTCTTTTCCTTTTATAGCTTAATAATATTCCAGTATGCATATATTATATTTTGTATGTATGTACTATATTTCATTTATACATTCACTGGTTGATATTTGGATTGCCTCCAACTTTTAGCAATTTTGACTAATGCCAGGATGAGGGTTGGTGTGCAAGTATCTGTTCTAGTTCCTGCTTTTGATTCTTTTTGGGCATTTACCTAGTAGTAGGATTGCTCAGTCATATGGTAATTCTATACTTAACTTTCTGAGGAACCACTAGAGAAGCTGCAATGTAAAAACTTCAAGCAATAAAATTGCATTTTAGCACTGCATTCACTGCATCCTATAATTTTATTTTGTTGTATTTTCATTTTCTTTAAGATATATCCTAATTTTGTTTTTATTTCTTCTCTAACCCATTGGTTATTTACGAGCATGTTGTCTAATTTCCACATATTTTGGAGTTTTCCATTCATAATTTTGTTATTGATTCTAGTTTCATTCCATGGTGGTCAGACAGTATACATGGCATGGTTTCAATATTTTTTTGATATATAGAGACTTGTTTTCAGACACAACATATTTCTATCCTGGAGAATTATCCATGTGCACTTTAGATGATGTGTATTGTGTTTTTGTTGCATGAAATAGTCTAGATATGTGTTACGTATAGTGTATCATTCAAGTCCTGCACTTCCTTATTGAACTTCTGACTTGATGTTTATCTGCTTTTGAGAGTGATGAAATAAAATCTCCTACTCGTTAATGTAGTGCCATCCATTTCTTCCTTAAAATCTGTCAGTATTTGCTTCATAAATTTTCATGGCCTGCTGTTCGGTTCATATGTATATTTTATAATTGTTACATTTTCCTGTTGAATTGACCCCTTTGTCAGTATTTAAGCACCATCTTTGCCAATCATAACTGTTTTTGTCTTAAAATGAAATTATCCAATATTAGTATACACACCCTCTCTCTTTTGGATACCACTTGCTGGTAAACGTATTTTTCCATCCTTTCAGTATCAAAAACTTGCATCTGCTTTGTGTGGAAAACATATAGTAGGGTAATGCTTTTTAATCCATACTGACAATTTCTGCCTTTGGCCTGGAGAGTTTAATCCATTTATATTTAAATTCACTACTAATAATAAAAGATTTTTTTCTGCTATTTTGATATGTACCCTTTTAAGATATACCTTATTTGTACCTCATTTCCATTAATGCCTAGTTTCATATCTATTTGCTTTTGTTGTGTTGTGCTATGTTGAGAGCTTTCTCATTTCTATATGGATATATTTTCTTTTATTTTCCTTATGGTTATAATAGGGTTAAAGTTTGACATCCTAAATATATTAACAATAAAACTTTTTCTGACAACAACTTAATTTCAGTAGCATGCATGTATAATTTTCTTATACAGCTCTATCCCCCCACCACTTTTGTGCTTGTTACCACTTTTATCTTTGTACATTGTATGCCCCAAAGCATAGATTTATTATTACTTTTTTATTCACCTACATTTTAGTACCTTTAGGAAGTAAAAAAATGGAGTTACAGTCCAAAAAATACAAAAATGTTGTCATTTATAGTTACCCAAATGTCTACTTTACTGGAATTCTTTATTTATTTATGTTACTTTGAAACACAATCTGGTGTCCTTTACTTTCAGTCTAAAGAATTCCCTTTAGCATTGCTTGTAGGGCAGGTCTAGTAGTGGTAAACTGTCTGGTTTGGTTATCTTAAAAATGTCAATCTCTCACTCATTTTTTAAAGAAAGTCTTACAGAATATAAAATTATTGGCTGAAAGTTGTTTGGTTTAAGCTCTTTTAGGATTTCAACATACTACTTTTTGTTAGTCTGGTTTCAGATGAAAATCAGTACTCAATTTAATTAGGAATCCCTTTTGATACAAAACTTTTTATTTTTGTTTTCCTGTACATGCTAAATACAGTAACTTCAAAGTTTAAGTATAATATCTGCAATATCTATGTTACATATTGGTATTTTTAAATCTAATTTTTAACCCTCTTGGTCCTACTATTTCTTGGTATAGCTGATAATTTTTTATTGCTTTCAGAAGAAAGTTGCTTAGGCTTTTCAAGTTGTTGTGATCCCTCTCCTTTGGCAGGTAAGTAGAGTTGAGAGAATCACCTCTATTACAATGGGGCCCTGATTCAAGGATAGTCTTTAGCCTTTTCATGTTTCAGCATATCTGTGGTTTGTTCTATTTCAAGGTGTTCCAATTGAAAGCCCATAGTTTTCACTGATTCTTCTTCTTTAACAAGTCCTGATTTCCCTCTTTTGTATTCTTGGGACCACAAGATTCCCAAAATATTATCCCTTATATGTATTAATTTCTCCTTGGGACCCATATCTCTTCTTTCTTTGAATCTTGTTTATTGTGGGTATGTTGTTCCTAATGCCCTGGCTTCTTTGTCAACTTTATGAGTCTTAGAACCAACTTTTTAAAAGTATGTGTTCCAGCATTCTAATTATTCTTGGCAGAAGGATTATAGCCAGCAGAAATATGTTTCCACTTATTTTTGCAACCTTATGTGTTCCTTAAATTTAAACAAAATTGTTTATAAAATTTCAGAGATATATTGACCTGCAAATTGTTTTAGTAACAGTGGCGAGTAACTCTGTCTCTTGATGTTAGTACTTAAGTATATTTCTTAAAATTTTAAGCTGTATTCAACTTTGAAAAAATAATCTGCAAAATTATAGTAAGATGATATTTTAAGCAAGCCAAATGGACTAAAAATAATATCTTTTTTTTATAGTGTGTAGTTGTTTTCCTTGTGTTATTACTGCTTCCACCCATACAGTGGAACTATTATATGTTTTGAATAATTAAAAAAGATTTGTTGCTTGTTGATTTTGGATTTGTTTTCCTGACATATTGAATTAAATATTCAGTTCGTGAATGACATATGGCATTTCTTCCCTGAAACATGGCAAGTATGCCTTTTCCTGGCAAATGGATCTTGTTTTCAATGAATTTTATAAGCTGGGCAGAATGACTGAATTCAAGAATAGATTTTCAAGACTTATAAATCATACACAGTCAATGATTGTATTCTGATACAAAGTAAATCTAGACTTCTGGATGATTAAATATTAATGAAGATGAAAACTGTTCTGAAATTCTAAATTTAGGAGCCACATGTTGGCTATTTCATTCCAACTTTCTTCAGCCTTTGTTAGTTTGATATTGTCAAGTTTATGTCATTTTCACGGTATCTTATATTATTTTATCTCTTATCAGCAACACTTGACATCTGAAAAATGCATACTATCATGATATGAAGCAAATTGATGCCTAATCCGGTAAATCTCATTGGATATATTAAGCGAAGAATACTTTGTGCCTTATTGCTAATTCCTATTTTTAGATAGTTTAGGAAGAAATTTTATCTTTTACCACTAGCTGTGTGTCCCCATATTTAAGTACCTCATAAAAGAAAAACACAAACGAATGGAAAGAAATGTATGAAAAATCAGTAGAATCATAGTCAATGTAATTTTATGTAAATAGATTGAAACTGGTAGGAATGATACAATTTATTAGGCTATTACTGCTTTTAGCATTTTGAGGTATAATTCCACCAGATTATCACTATGGAAATACAATAATATTCATGAATATGGGGCCATGGTATAAATTTTAAGCTCTTTGAAGGTAAGGATATTGGTTTATAAAGCTTCTTCATATCTTTACTGTGCTGGTTTGAAGCTGACATCTACCCCAGAAAAGCCACATCTTGTGGGAACAGCCGTGCTTCTTTTAATCCTGATTCAATACTATGGGATGGGACCTTTTGATTGGATTGTTTCCATGGAGATGTGACACACCCAATTGTGGGTGTGACCTTTTGTTTAGATGAAAATGTGACTCTACCCATTTACAGTGTGTCTTGATTAGTTTACTGGAGTCCTTTAAAAGGGAAAACATTTTGGAGAGAATGCAGATCCAACAGAGACAAAGACATTTGGAGGTGTTTGGAGTGCCAACAGAGAGAGCAGACACTTAAGCACAGACATTTAGAGATGCAGAGCTGGGAAAACATTGACATGTACCTTCCTGTAAGATGCTAAGCAAGACAGAACACAGAATTTTGCCCCAGGGGAGCTAAGTCATCTTAGAGAGGAAACTGCTGGAATCAGAAGCTGGAAGCAATGGACTGGGAGCAAAGACCAGCAGACACCAGCCGTGTTCCTTCCCATGTGGCAGATATCAGCCATTCATGAGTCAAGATTTCTTTCTCTGGATGCCTCAGTTTGGAGAATTGAATGACCTTAGAACTGTGAACTTGTAATGTAATAAATTCCCTTTTTAAAAGCCATTCTATTATTGGTACATTGCATTCTAACATCATTTAGCAGACTAAAACATTTACCATGTATGTAGTCTTATGATCTGTGCATATCTGAAGCTTAAAATATATGCTTCACATTTGTTAATTGATGGTATTTCATGAGTTTCCTTAAAATTTAGCTGTAATTGGGAGACAATAAATATAAATGCCTTTCAGTTGCACTTGACTAGAAAGGAAATGTTTTTTTTTTGCTTCCTTTGTCTCTATTCTTTCTAATTTTCTCAATGGAATGTCACACCCATTGAGGTGACATTGTATTTTTTGCATGTCAATTTTGCCAAACTACATTTCTCAGAATTACCTTATCCATATGGGTCTGAGAAAAGTTAGCTATAAGAGAAATTTGTGTACAATTTACAAGCGGTAATTGGAGGATTGACATTTTTATTTAATATTATAAATGTTAAAGTAGGGTGAGGACTTTATAGCTTATGTAAATTATCTGATATGCTAGCTCATCCTATTGTTGTTGGAAATAGCCCATTCTCAATTTCTGTAGCTCCTAATGGATATTATGCTTCAACTTCTCCATAGGGGGCTCAGGAAACATGTATCTCTTCAGTGAAGGATATCCAGAATATAACATCATTCACATCACTGCACTTGGGGGCAATGAGCAATAGATGTGGGTTCTGCTTCATTCTTGCAGGATCCACCCCATACTCATGGGTTTATTCCATTTATCTCTATGGAATCCAGCTTATCTTTATTCTTTCCAAATTCATATTATTCTTTTCAATGTGCTAACTCTGATGCAGAAATAACAGCCTGACAAAAGCTGCTTTACTAGTTGTGACAATTTAAAAGTTCTAGACTACAAACAATAATTCATATCACTCATTGTGGTTCTTATGCTCTGATCCAATCATAAATGATCCATAATTTGGTAACACTAAGTGTTTCTAGGGGACCAGAAACTTAAGAATCATTTCTCTGCGTTGGTTCTGGGTTATACAGAACTGTTCATCTGGTCTGCCTCATTTTTAATATATTGATGATCATGTTTCCAGTAGAAATTGGGTAGTCGCTGGTGTATAGTGGTCAACAGACACTTAGAGTTATCATCTGTAGATCTCTGTTATCAAGTGCTATAGAAGATTACTATTTAGTTTACTATATAGTTACTCCCATAGAACTCAGTAGTGAAAATGTGGTACAGTGTGATTGGTTGGTTATTTCTAAATATTCTAACAGAACTTGGAAAAATAAAGTAATGAATTTAATGCTTTAAAGTCTATGCCCAATTTTGTGTCCATGAAAGGGATGAGAAAGCTTCTATACTTTCCTAAAGAAACTCATCTCTTCTAGCAATAAATCTCAGGTTTCTGAAAATCAAACTCAAGACTAATCCCACAGTTGAATAAGTAAAAAAATTAAATTAAATTCCTAACTTCATGAATGTCTTTTGCTAAAGTTAAGGCATTTTTTAGGAAGGATAGGGACCCTGAAAATTGGCATGATCCTTATGAGAAGAAATTTGCGGAACATATCAGGGAATGATTCCTAACAGTATTAGAGAAGAGTACAAGGAACATAATGTTGTTCTGGGATGAATTATTTCATAGGCATGAACAGAGATTTGCGTGAAGGGACACAAATGGCTTTAACACTTTGCTATCATGACTGAAAATTAGATCCAAATATAGTCTACACCAGTGGAGTTAAAAAGATAAAACGTCCTTGGCATATCTTACAGGAAGGCATCTAAAGGCTTAGGATTTATGCAATGCCAGAATACCTTTGCCTTATGAGACCTGTTTTCCAAAACCCTAGCTGCACACTAACTACATCCATTGGAAGGCTAGAGAAAGCACTTCATTCAGTAAGACCATGAGAAACATTAGAGATGCTCCCAAATTAAGAATTCAATGACTCAAAAAAAGAATACTTTTTTTTTTTGTATCCTAGAAGTTGGAGAAGCTGCAGACAGTGCTCAGAAGGTTGATGCAGAGACAAGTTCTGCTTCAGTTTGCACATATTGCTACTGATCTACTTGCTCACTTTGTGGCCTTGGGGCTGCAGCCAGTCATGTAGCTCCTCCAATTTCCACTGAATCTTTTCAATCAGCTTGAGTTATATATACAAATCTTGAGTCAGTTGTATATGTAACTCCCATGGTGAAGGGTACCCTCCTTACTAGCAGATAACCCACATTATTGAGATAGGAGGTAGAGAGATACACATGTATATTCCAGTTAGACCTGAGTTCCAATATGTCCTCAGAGGTTCCAATATATCTCTTTCACTTCATGTCCATCTTTCCTTCACAATTGTTAGACTTCCTGACTTCAGGCCTTATATCAGATATTGCAACAGTCTTATATGAAGGTTTTATCTTGCTTCGACAATTTATAAGGTTCAATTTCTATTGCAAATATTTTACTTGATGACATTCATACCGGCTTTGATTCTCCCACAAACCCTAACTGCTATACCAGTCTATAAATCTGAGAAGCTGGATTTTACAAGAATTTCTTTCAGCATCATCTACTAAATTTTAATACTATCTGTGAATGCAGTCATTTAGCATCTCATTGAAGACCCTTGTCTCTGATGGGATAAGTCTGAAAATAAACCAAAACGATAAACATAATGAGCGATGGCTTACTCCTTTAAGAAAAACACAGTTAATGAAACATGTTGATTACTTTTAGTGTTATGGGCAATAGCATTAAGAAGTTATCTATGGAGGTCTAGTTTTCTATTTTATGGATCAGTGAGTACATATGGGAAGTACAACATTTGGAAAAGCACTTCATGAAAATAAAGACAACTTTGTAAAAAATACAGTGAAAAAGAGCAGTCAGAAATACAATCAGAGATAAAACTGGAAATAGCATAATTGTTGATTGGTTGCTTTCTTCTGCCCATACTCATCTTGCAAATGATAGTTGAAAGTTTTTACTTCTCTTTGCAGTAGGGAAGAAGATGGATGAAGGGTATGGGAGGTAGATTGGCAAGCAAGACTGGTTGCAGAA
This sequence comes from Tamandua tetradactyla, assembly GCF_023851605.1. Lineage (NCBI taxonomy): Eukaryota > Metazoa > Chordata > Mammalia > Pilosa > Myrmecophagidae > Tamandua > Tamandua tetradactyla. The sequence continues at coordinate 60,875,652 of NC_135345.1, forward strand.
ATGGCAGGAAACTTCTCAAGAAGCAGCAAAGTCAAGTGTAGAACCTGGGTTCCCCAGTATTAACCCAGCCAATTCTCCACAGATAGACAAATAAAATTAGTGTCACCTATGTAGGAAGTCCTTGAATGGGTTTCTACAGTTTGGAAGTTCTATTTACCCCTAGGACCCCAAATTTTCCCAATTGATATTGAAGTCAGCTTGAGTAGCTACCACAGGTATTGCCAAGCCACAACCTGGACCAGGATTTGGATTCCTCAGCCATTCATCCTGCTATTCAGCTCTCATCTAGCTACCTGCACAGACTCACACAAGTCAATGAACTAAATTCCCAGTAATTTGAGCCCATATTTTTGGACCACACTTTTTTCCATTATGACTGTGGGCTTGTTTATTTGTTTGTTTTTGTATTTCAGTGCTCTCCATCCTTGGGCATAACAGCTATAATATAATCCTGGATGACCAAAGAAATTGAACATTTAATAACTTCAGTCAATAGAAGAAAGACCAAAATTCAGTGCAATGATCATTACTTGCTCTGATCTCTAGTGATACTAATGCCTTTCTCTCATCCCATCTTATCCCTCTCCCTGGGAATATGATAATATTTAGATGCATTAGGGTAAAAATGGGCTCCAAAGGCATCACTACTTCCTGAATAAACATTGCAATAAGTAGGTAATGAACCTACTTTAGGTTTCTTGACCACCGAAGACTTAAGCTGGGAAAGTGAGGTTTAACCATAAACTATGTTAACAGCAACTAGAACGAAGATAACTACAATATATTTAAAAATGAACAATTATCTGAGCAAGTAAAGATTCAAGTTATTGGTTGAAATTTGAATTATTTTTACCAACAAGAGTAAAATATGTAAAAGTAAAAAAAGGAAAATAATATAAATTTAGAAGAAACTGAAAAGTAGTTTCTTTTTAATTTTTGCATCTTTGAAATTAGACTACTTATCTATCTGCTTTAATATTAGTTACCATTGGAAATAAATATGCAATAATTAAGAAAAAATATGAACAATTTAAATATGCATAGATATGTATAGTTGTCATAGATTAGTGTATTTCTAGATACGTTTGTGTCTATTTCCATATAGTAAATTAGGTGAAATACATAAAACTGCATTTAAAAGGTAAATGAAGTTAAATTTGAAATTAAGAAACAAATATAATTAATGAACCCACTGAGTTTTTATTATATCAAGTATTAAGGAAATAAAGAATTAAACATTCCTAGAGGAGTGTTTACTTTTAGACTTAATACTTAAAAATCAAGCATTCCTGGGTTTGTGTGTGTGTGAATAACATGATCCTGTACACTCCAGTTAGGAGTATTTTGTTTAAAATTCCATTTCTATAACATAAAAGCCATAATAACTTAGTCATATCTAAGAATAAATGCAATGCATTGCATGAAATCACTTTTATTCATTAGAAGTGGGAATGCATAACATTCAAAGCATCAGTCAGGTGGGTTTACATTATAGGAGGGTAAAAAGCCTCCTTCTCATATTTGTCTTAGGAAGATTATACTGTGAATTTTTCCTCTTCCACATTATTATTATTATTTTTATTTATTTATTTATTTTTTTAACATGGGCAGGCACCGGGAATCGAACCCGGGTCCTCAGGCATGGCAGGCAAGCATTCTTACCTGCTGATCCACCGTGGCCCTCCCCTCTTCCACATTATTTCTGTTAATAAATATTTTGGTGTGGGCTACAGTGGCTCAGCAGGCAGAGTTCTCACTTGCCATGGCGGAGACCCGGGTTCGATTCCCAGTGACTGCTCATGCAAAAAATAAAAAAAGGAAAAATATAGTTATTTTTAATATACTTCCTTCTTCTGAAGAAAGAACATTTTAAGTGGTATCAAAATTGCACTTGAAAATATTACAAAATGTAACACAAAGATTCTAATGCACATTATATAAATTTCATTATATAAAACAAGGAGAACAGAAGTCAATTAAATATAATGACATTGCTGCCTTGAGATGAAATGAATTCCTGACATTGATCTTTATTACCATGGCTGATGGTAAATTATCAATTCCAAGGACTTTTTTTATTGGACATGATTATTCAGATTTACCAGATGCCTCTATAGAAGATGTTATCAAATAACTTCTTTAACTTCAGTGTTGTAAATAATTGGGACAGGATAGTTTTCAACCAAGGTAGTATAAAAAATAAATAGCATGCACAAGATTGTCTGACAAGGTAATGTGTCCATAAAATCTATCAGCTTTCCTGAAGCAGTGAAAAATGTCTATTGTCAAGATGATATTCTCTATTACGTCTATATATAGACATAATATTACTTTAAGAAAGAATTGATCAAAACACATATCTGAGATATGTTTTCTTAATAGTGGAATTAAAGCTACCAGACTTGAAATATTTTGAAATAAAGTGTTAAAATGGACAACTTGATAGGAATTGAATAGAAGAAGAATGCATTATTTTCTCCTCTTAGTTATAAAAATGGATTTAAACTTTTTGGAAGTTTCATCTCTCAAAAAAGTTTATAGTTGATATGAGTTCTGTAACAATATGCCCTCTTGCAATCACATTTATCTCTCCCACATCATAGGGGGGACTGGACCTGAATTCTGTCTATACCTACAGAAATATCTTTAAAATAAAGACATAAACATGTCCATGAAATTGAAAATCTTTGCAAATGAAAACAAATTGACCCAAGAAGAGATGAGACCTTGATTCAAAAATAAAATAAAAATGAATTAATTTTGATGAGATCAATTTTAACAATTTGCCATTATTTTAAGGCAGTCTTATTGGTCATCAATCAGTAAGAATATGTAGTAAACTTGCACAAATTAATGCACTCATAGATATAAATAACTGATTAAGAACTAATTCATTACTAAGATTCTATTCACTAAACTCTGCTAGATCTCCAGAGCTGGATGTAATTTCCCCTCCTCTGAATTCTGGAAACACTTTGTATCTCTCCCATTCACTTTTCAATTAATCATGGGTGGCAGAATGGCATTTATTTAAATTATACCATGGTAATTCAATTTGCCTGCGTGCTCTGAGGTGGCAAGGACCTGTCTCTTACCTGTTCTATTAGAGCACATGCCATGTATTTGGTTGCTTGCAATACCTCTCTAACTTGACATTGCACATGCTTGCTAGTTTTTTTTTTTTTTTCTGTTCTCATTGAATACCAGAATGTATGATATGCGATTAACTGCTAACTCAGTAATCTCAATAACAAGCAACTGTAATTTTAATTTCCTCAGAATAAAAATAAATCTGCCAAATATATGTGTAAAAGCTTTATTAGCATAAATTTTTAAGATAACTTGCTCAAGGCACCTTACTATTTCTCAATTTAGTATCTCCTTTGATTCCTTATAAATTCTGAGGAAGCAGCTCTGACTCAGATATCATCTTCTCCAGTAAACCTTCATTGAGTCCTTATTCCCTTTTCCCAGCCTGGGCAAGATGTCCTTCATATATACTCCCACGGTTTTTGCTGTGTATTTTCTCAAAGAACATACCATTTTGTAGTATGCAAAATGTGCTTAAACTGGGTTGTGATTACTTTTCAGATAAGAGTTTCACTTCATTCTGTCCATGGCACAAATAATTTTATCTGGCACAACAGAGATCATGTCTCTCCTAAAGTGTAAACTCCTTGAGATTGCAGATTTAATTTATTTATCTATCTATCTATATGTACCTACACCCAATACAGTGTTTGATAATTGCAATTTCTTCAATACATGCAGTTCTTTTGTAATGATGTTTATATATTTTATGATGTTTATGACAGTAACACATTGTGAGATCCCAATAATATTGAATTGCTGGACATTTGAAGAGATCTAATAAATAGAAATACAAGAAGTAACACGAAGATTAAGGTGGGGTCAAAGTATCAGCAATATTACTGAGGATGCTGAGGTTTGGTAAATGGAGCTTTTTCTATGAGTAAACAACTAACACTGAGTACTAAAACTGATTATATTCACTCACAGAATGAAAGGGACTCTTAGTCAAAGGGAGCCTTCCTTTTTGCATGTAAGAAGGGTTGCGAAGGGTTTTTAGGAATGGTTGCCCTGGAAGGAGCAGAGTCTTGTCTAGAAGCAGAGTTCTGCTCTCTGCAGAAAGGCTGGCTCCACAATAAATGCATTGAGAAAGTAGCCTGAACATTACCAAATTATTTTTCCATTATTACAAATCAGGCAGGTTTCACCACCTCTCCTGATGAAGAGGAAGAAAGGAGCCACATCAATTGAACTTTCTGCCTAAGAAAAGATACCAGAAGCAGGAAGTAACACCTTTCAGGTATATTAAATGAAGATAAAAAGTAAGCAAATTTTTATCAGATCCCTACATCATGAGGAGCCTATATAGTCATGCAATTTCCCCAACGTTTTTATTATTATTCTTTTGTGACCTCTTGTAAGTTTGTAAACAAGTGGCCACTGAAAACAGGAAAAAAAAATTAACAAAGAAACAAAATATCAAGCAAGTTCATACCTTACCATAGCAAAGATCATGAGGTTGGAAAACATGGTAGAAATCAGGAGTAATGTCTCAAATCTAATGCACAGTGGATGTAATCCTGCTACCAGTTTTTGATGTGTGTCCTGCTAGCAGGTATTCCTGTTAAATTGAAAAGCATTGAATATTTTTCCATATGCAATTTGTAGTTTATAAACCATTAGTTCATTTTCATTCAGTTCATTTCTTATATATACTTCTTGTCTCTTAAATGACTCTTTTATCATTTCCATAATTACCTCATCGGTCTTTCCATCTAGTCTCAAATCAACTATGCTTTGACCTTCAATGTTGTTCTCTGAGATATATATGCCTACTGAGTATCCTTCTCAATCCCTGTTTTACTCTGAGGTAGATGCACAAATTTATATGTAGCACATTTCGGATTAAGTTTCTTTCTTTTTTTTTTCTGCTCTATAAATATTATAGTGCTCTATTTACAGGAAAAGAAAATTTTATGAGTTCAATATAGTTTGTATTCCAAAGCAGTAACTGAAGCCATTGATTTGCTCCATTTGTTTACAAATAAATAAACAATTTATGGCTTGAATGAACTCTTTTAGTGACTGCGGTTTTCAGCAGGAAGACATGGTGTTTAATATTTTAAATTACAGACACACCTCTAGTAAATTTAGGGAGTCATATGAAAGCATTCGTGTTGCAAAGAAACCAAAATCTCTACAGAATAGAGAGCCACTTTAGTGGTGTTATCACCTATGGGGTGTTTCTCTGTCTCATCCAGATGGCCCCTGATATAAAAAGACCTACGTTCCATTCAAGCAATTTGAAGTCTGTGGTATATGATGATGATGGTATAAATGAAGAATTCTAAACTTTCTGTAAGAAAAGCTTTAAACACAATACCTCCCAGTAGTGTTTATATAGAGTAATCCTTAATTTTTGAATATTAAATCATGTCCTTCACAATGGTATGTTCAAGCCCTTACCCAAGGCCTGTAGGTGTGAGTCCACTCGTAAATAAGACATTTGAAGCTACTATTATTAGTTAAGGAAATAATTCATTTGTGAATAAAATCTTTGGAGATCTATTTACATGAGGCCAAATCGAACCAGGTAAGCGTAAGAACTGGAGTCCTTGTAAGTGAAGGAAGTTCAGATGCAGTCAGTCAGTAAAAGATGTAAAATGGCAAGCATTCATTTCAGTGGTATTGTTTTTACTATGCACCAATAGACGTTCATGGAAGGCAGGCGATCCAGGGCCCTGAACTTGTCTCAAATGTGGAAACTTTTGCCCAACACTTAGTACATAAGACTTCCCAGCTTTCAAAATATTAAAAAAAGCTTCTCTCAAGTTCAGCCTCCTCCTGACATAACATCCATTACATTTAATAGAGTAGCAGAGCAAAAAGAATATTATCAGTAGAGTCTGGATAATTCTACTTCCCAGCTGCTTTTCTTGTGTTTTGTCCTAGGAGAGGTTCTCTCATTCTATCCTAACCAACATTCTTGGCATCTTACAATCTTTAGCATGAGATCATACGTCTTCAAGATTGGCATGTGGGTTACTCTTTATGGCCAAAAGAATATTAAAATATAAAGAAGCACAAAAGATAAAAGACATTCCAAGTACTGGGGAAGAGATTTTAGCACGAAAAATTCAAAGAAAATAAGGCTGGGGAACTGAAAGTCTAATGACTGAAGCTGAGACAGCATGCTTCCCCACCTCAATTCCTTATGTGATGACTGCTAAATAGTACCCTAAATTTGTACGACAGCCACCATGTCATTCAGGATTTGATAACAACAAAGAAGCATGATCAACCACTCTTCAGACATTTTGTTAATAACAAGGAATTTACCAACAATAACACTTTATACCAGCCTTCAAGGAATTACTGCTTACAATTATACAAATAGATTTAGAATATGTAAAGGCATATGGAATAATCAAGACATATTTATAAAATTCAAGGTAACACAAAAGCTGTAGTTCTTGACTGCATGCTTTAGGTTTCATGAATACCTCTCCTGCTTGATCTCATTAACTCTCAGTTAGAATCCATGTTGGAAGCACTGGGACTCTTAAAATGATCACTGTTGAGAGCACTGAGACATTATGGAAGGATTTCTACTGCAGTCATCTTTGGGTATATAACAAAGCATATGGAATGAATAAAAGTAAAGCCCTTTTATAGCTAATGTTGAACAAAAGTTCTAACTTAATTAGCTATTCAAGAGCTGGTTGAGATGACTCAGCAAACTTGAGGGTTTAAAAAGAAAGGAAGTTGTGAGGTAAGGAATGGAGCATAGATCCATATAGTCCCTTTCCAAAGACCCATGAAAATCTCTCTATTTGATCACTGACTATAAATTTAGAACTCCATAAAAGGTGTCCAATACCCTTGTTTTCCTTGCTACAACTTCTATTACTAGTGAAGCACATCTGTACATATGGCTTGAACTTTTACCACTGTGGAAATAACTTCATGCCAATCACTGGCTTTATATTTTACCTTTTGCTGTCTTGGCATCATCTAACCTCAAATTTATAATCTTTTCCCACAATCCAAGTTTTGTGTCTGACATCTTCGTTACTAGTTAATAGGTCTCAAAAATGGTAGATTCGTTCTCATTTCTTCACTTACACATGTATACAAGGCAGTCATCTCTCTATGCATATAGATAGCTATGAATGATTTTTTGCTTTCTCATTGCCAAAGATTTCTGTTGTCATATGTCTGCTGTGATGTTTAGTTCTGACTCAGTTGTCCCCCTTCTAATTGATTTAATATCATTCTTTTAAAATAAGATTTTTAAACGTAAGAATAATTTTGGCATCTAACAGAATCTTAACACTGTTTTCTTTAAAACATTGCTTTGCTCATATCAGTTTTAACTTAAATTCTTTCACTATGTCAACAAAATATTTTATCTGATGTATTTTACTTTTTAATAATCTGTTCCTTATTTACCTTTCCAATCTTATTTCCCTCTGTGACACTACACCGAATTTTATTACAACCAAATTGATATTCATACTGGGAAACAGTTTGTACTTGCCTCTGCAGATTTAATCACAATATTCTTCTAGGAAATTCTCCATTTTTTTCCCTTCTCTACTAGCTCCTTTTCTATTAGATCAAATAAAATGCATCAGTTACCTTTTCTAGACACTCTGAAACTTTGGGGTTCCTTTTTTCCTTTCACATAGGCACACTTACATTGTTCATAATTTTATACATTGATGCACATAATCTGCCTTTTTCGACCCGAATTTTGAAGGAAGGAGCCATCTCTCTTTCAAAATTTAGATTTTTATGGCTAAAACACTTTGTTTCACAATTTTTAGTCAATAAACTTATCCTAACACTAGAGATGGCTGTAATGATAATGAAAACCAGACAGCCATCCAAACTTGATTACTAGCTCTCTGTAAATTACTGGATTCCATAAATTACTCTCTGAAAAAAATATATAGGATTATATTTATCTTTTGAGGTAAGTGTTAAACACAACCCTGTATGTAAGGAAGTCTAGTGTGTTCATCGCTGTGTTCATATATTCTGAACTTTAGGTAAGTCAAAAATATATTTAAATACTGCCAATAGTAAATTATAGATAATAACACCATGCTTTCCTGGTACCTTAGAAAAATATGAGGGCTAATGAAGATAAATTAATGTAATATTTTTTTTCAAAAGATAGCCCAGAGTGGACCACAGTGGCTCAGCAGGCAGGGTTCTGGCTTGCCATACAGGAGACCTGGGTTCAATTCCTGGTGCCTACCCATGCCAAAAAAAAAGATAGTATATTCTAGATATATTTAAAATGCACTCATATATATATGTATATATAATTTACAAAACTGATGACACTAAGATAAAACATGTACAAAAATTGTCAGCATATTAGTACATTATTTCTCATTTTTGAATTAAAAAATGTAAAATAAATAATATGGCTTATATAAGTATTTACATTATATATAAAATATCTCTGTGAAAAAGTGTTGCTATGTGGGTGCATGGGTAGTTCAGTGGTTAGAATGCCCGTCTTCCATGCGGGAGACCCGGGTTCGATTCCTGGACCATGCACCCCCCCAAAAAAATAAATGTGCTGTTATGTACTATTGTAAATCAAACCAGATTTAATTATTAATTTTGACATGACTCCTCAATATCAAATGCAATATCTGCAGGTGACAAATCACATCAACAAGCAGAAAAATAGATGTGAAAGATCTAATGATAAACTATAGTATTTAACATGGATTTGAGTTACATACCTGTAAAAGGGTCAGTTAGTTTTCTATATGATTGTAGATAACAGTGGAAAAAATAAGAGATCTGTTTCATAATTCAACTCTTCAAAATTTAAGGTATGGTTTACTGCTTGACATTGCAGGGGCCTAAAGCAATCAGTGTAGCCTCAGAACTGGATATGTCAGCACTGAGAAAGTAGAACTGAATCAAGACATTCTTATCCAGCAGATCATGTGAGAACTTTATTCCAGTGCTCTTTCTGGAACTCTTTCTTAACATCTTTCCAGTATGTAGCTTTTACTAAATTGTCTTCATTCTCAGATTTGACCCACTTCTCCAAATTTAACTTATTTCTTGATGTCATTTAACTCTTTATATTTTTCCATCCTCCATTTCAGGATTTTTCCAGACCCTCCTGATACACATCAGAAAAAAAAAACAGTCTAGTTATATATTGTCTTCGTTTCCTAGGGCTTCTGTAACAAAGCACATCAAATTGGATAGCTTAAAACAACATAAATTTATTGCCTCACAGTATTGGAGGTTAGAAGTCGGAGATTGAGTTCTTGATCTCTGTGATGTCTCTAGGGAAACATCTCTCTCCTCTTATTTCCTGACATCTGATGGTTACCGTCAATCATTGACATTCCTTGGCTTGTAGCAGCATGAACACTGTGTCTGACAAAAGGCTTTCCCCTCCGTCTGTCTGTTTTTTTTTGACTGTGTCCAAGTTTCCTCTTCTTATAGGAACAGCAATCATTTTGGATTAAGGGTTTACCCTACTCAAGAGTGACCTCATGTAAGTTAACTAATTCCACTTATAACAACCATATTTCAGATCAAGGTCAAGTTTTGAGGTACTTCGAAATTAAAACTTTATATATTTGGGGGTGAGGGTCGCAATTCAATTCACAAAATGTGTTATAACAAAACTGTAAATTCATGCAACTATTCAGACTGAAGTCACAATTCCTATGTTCAAGGTTTGATTGTCTAGTGGAGAACTAAAAAATAAGTAAATAAACAGTAGATATTTACTTAGAACAAGAGAACCACAATAGAACAACAGACCACATAAGGACTCAGGCAGAGATTGCAGGTTACAAATTCCTGGAGCCACCAGAAGTTAGAAGAGACAAAGAGAGATCCCCCCAGAGGTGTCTAAGGGAGCTCTTGAATTTGGGACTTTTGAACTGCAAGATTATGAGAGAATACAGTTCTTTCATTTTAAGCCCTCAATATTGTACCTTTTTTACAGCAGTCACAAGAAACAAATATATGCATAAAGAAAAAATATCATATCCATTGTTTTAATCTGTTAAACTGTTGAAATTCAATATATCAGAAATAGGTTGGCTTTTAGCTTACAAGCTTACAATTCTGAGGCCATGAAAATGCCTAAATCTAGGCATGACCAAGCGCTACCTTCTTCCCGAAGACCAGCCTGGACTCTTCTGTCAGATGGCAAAGCACCTGATGGCATCTGGTGTTTCTTCCTCCTCTTCTAAGTTTCATTGCTTTCAGCTTCTGGCTTCCATGGCTTTCTCTCTCAGCTTCTGTTTTTTTCTCGGCATGCATTTCTCTGAATTTCATCCTCTTATAAAAGACGCCAGTGAGAGGATTAAGACCTACCTGATGCCTCAACTGAACTAACCTAATTAGAAGTTTCCATCCACAAAAAGTTAACATCCACAAGAATGGATTAGCTTAAAGAACATGATTTAAGCCTCCAAACCATCACATTCTATTTTAAAAAGAAAGAATGTGAGCTTTCATGTGATTGCTTATAATCAAAATTTGGACCCAAAATTAGAACTCACATCTTCTCTCTCTGAGACAGCATAAGAGATTTAGAATTTCCATTACTGAATTTGAACTTAGGGGGCCTATATACCTAACACAAAAATTTAGAAGAAGCTTTCTGAATTTTGCATTTTTGCCCTCATATTCTCTTGCTAAACTGTTTTACTTGGAACATAGAATTTTTGAAAAGTGTATTTATAAATGAAGAATAATCTAAAATAGCATTAATATCTAAAGGATTTTGAAGGGAAAGAAAAATAATATAAATCATGATTTGCTATCTTGTTATTCTTTTTCATCCAGAACTCTTACATCAAGGTATATTTTAAATGCATGTTCTATTAATGAAATTAGAACAATACTTTATAAGGAGAAAGTGAGGACAGCATTGTCTTCAAGATTCACAACAGTCAATAAATATTTGGTAAATAAAAATATATAGGGAGAGTGGATTACAATATGACAGAATATACTATGCTCAAATGAGGTTAAAAAAAAAAAAATGAACAGAACTACCCAAATAAATATACATCTGGTTACATATGCATAGTCAGTTATACTTTGCCAAAATGGAAGATAATTGTCTAAAGATGAAATATATATTAGGCACACTTACAGTCCTGATAACATTCAGTCAAGAGATAGAAATTTGTGCCACAATAAATGAATTCTCTCCAAAATGTCTTTGGGCTTCAGTGTGTCCTTGCTTGTTCTTCTGAGGGCATTTTCTTTCTTTCTTAGCTTCTCTGGTTCTAAGCTCTCTCCAATATGACTCTCCCTTAAAGGACTTCAGCAAGCAGATTAAGATCCTCCTCGAGCTTTTCCTGTCTGCTCCCCTCTCCCCTAGCACCACTCTGCTCTGGCTTTGAGCTCTTGGGTCCTGCCACACCAGCACCACTGCAGTCTCCCTCCAGCCACCATCAGAATCATCTGCCAGATCCTCATCAACAATGATGAGATGGTTCCCTACATTTACAAGATCCAAGAGATCATTTATAGGCTGTGCCTGGAAGTGGAGCGGAAGATAATCAACAGGACCGAGGGTGGTGTTGATGACACGTTCCTTGGTGGAAAGGCCTCCTCTGAAGACCCCGAGAATGAAGGTAGCAGAGCACTGATGTTGATATTGTCATGAACCCTCACTTGCAGGAAGGTTCTTTCACAAGAGAAGCCTATGAGAAGTGCATCAAAGATCAATCAAAGGCAGACTTGAAGTATAGAGACCAGAAAGAGTAAAACCCTTTATGACAGGGGATACAGAACAAATCAAGATATCTTTGCTAATTAGAAAACAAGCAAACAAACAAACAAACAACTCCCAGTTATGCATTGGTGTAAGCATGAATCCAGAGGGTGTGGTTACTCTCCTGGACTACTGTGAGGATGGTGCGGCCCTATATATGATTTTCTTTAAGATTGGTTTAGAAATGGAGCAATGCTAACAAACTTGTCAGTTCCCTGGATCTATCACCTGTCATCAGAACCAGCTGTTGCTTTTCATCCACACAATACGAGAACTTAGACAGATGGGCTGATGCCATCTTAAACTCAGTTATTTTGACCTTGATTTATTTGGAGTAGAGGCATTGTTTTTTAAGAGAAACATGTCATGTAAGCTGTCTAAAAATAAAGATGCCTTCAAACTCATTTGAGAGAATGTCTCTTAGTTTAATATATTTCGAGTCATACAGTAGTGTTCCTGGAGAAACCAGAGCCTGTTTGTCAATAGCTACTATATAGCATAAGACTGTCTTCAGATAATGTCTACAACTAACTTACTTCTGGGATTTGAATATGAAAAAAAGAACCAAAAGTTTTAATTTTGGGGGTGTAAGGGTAGTTCACTGGTAGAATACTCACCAGCCAGGTGGGAGACCTGGGTTCGATTCCCAGCCCATGCACTTCCCAAACAAACAAACCAGCAAACAAACAAAGAACCAACCAATAAAAAAATTCAGCAAATAGTGCTGCAATAAGGAGATACTTACATGGAAGAAGAATGAAATGTGACCCCGCCATACAGCATATAAAAATTTTTTTTTTTTAAATAAAAAGTTTTAATTCTGAGTTGAATGGAGGTGACCATGTTCATAGAAGTGCCAGCATTTGATGTGGATATTTACACATTTCATCATATGCAAACAACAGTAGTTAATGCTGGAAGAGTTTTACCAAAAGAATAAAGAGAATATAATACAGCTAGAAAAAATTTTTAAAGACCCACCTTGAATGTATGGGGTCCCATCTCCATGGAAACAACCTAATCAAAAGGTCCCATTCGGCAATAGGTCTGCTCCCATAAGAGTGAATTAAAAGAACATAGAATTTTCTAAGGAACATAACAGATTCAAACCAGCATATTTTATATCAAACTCCTTGACCTAATTACAAAGACTTTTTTTCTGTAAGGTCACATTTACAGGTTCTGGTGGACATATATTTTGGAGAACACAAATCAACCCACTATAATGCCATATGAAAATGCTTTAGAGATGTAAAACCACAATACACCAACCATGAAAAGCACTCCATTCCGTACTTTTGGAATTTGAGCACATGATCAATAAGATCCCCTAAATTCTGCGAATCTTTTATATAATTTTTTCTTTCCATGTTTTCCTTTCCTCCTCTTCCTCCTTCAGTTGTACATATTTTTATGTTAGAATACCTGGAAATCTACTTTCACAGAAACCTTTTCTTGAGTTGTGTTTGGTTTAAGTTAATAATGTGGATAATAGAAATTTATGGTTATCAGCACATTAAGGAATCTTAATAAGCAGTAACTTTTATTTTGGTTATTATTATCAGGCTTCTGAGTTCAGAAGACTCTCTAAAGATTCCAGACTAAGTGTGTCTCTCAAATGCCTGTGATAACCTGCATGGGAATGCAATAATAGTAGTTTTTTAAAAGTCCTTTACTTTTCCTAACATTATCCTTACCTTTATCAAGAGCTCTTTATTAGGTGAAACTATGTGAAAGACACTCTGCTGAGTTAGAGTTACTAAAAAACCTATGAAAATGTCATAGGCTCTAATAAGTCAGGAGGTGAAACTTATTCACAGAAAGTTGGTATTTGGCTGTTTAGTGCAAAGAAATGTATTAACAAATATTTTGAAAATGCAAGAGTGAGAAGACTAAAATTAGAACAATTTTAAAGCTGAGAAATAATTTGTTCAGCTCGCATAGTAAAATGTGCATTTGGTTACCAAACTAATTCCTAGCTATTATATTTCCCACTGAAAAAAATGATTAAGCACATTTATTCTTAATTTTTAAAATGAAATAAATTTATGACAATTTTGAGTGATTGAAGAACATTGGAATTTAGAATGAATATTAGAAAATGTTATGAATTATTGATAATTTTCTTTGGAGTAGTTATGTTGATGAATTTTTTTAGGTAATGCATGTTGAAATATTAAAAGGTGAATTATCTTTGTGTTTATAAAGCTACTTTCAAAATAATTCAGATACATTTGTTCTATGTGTATGTGTTTGCATAGATTAACTGGAAAATGCTAACATTTTTATTACAGATAAAAATTAAATGGGCATTGATTGTATTTTGGGGCACTTTTCTGTACATTCTAATCTTTTCCAAATATAATGTTGGAAAGTATATGATGAAAAATAAATCTAAGAAGGCAAACTACTTTCTAAAGATTACTAATAATACTAATATTTACTGTCTAGAACAATGTCTGACACACAGTGGGTGCTCCTTATATATTTAATGAACCAAATTAATTACTGTGCTAGTTAGCTACCATAATTCTTTCATGTGGCTGGTGAATAGTTATGAAACAATTGAAATGTTTCACCATCTGAAAAGGTTTATAATAGTACAGCTAGTGTTTCAAAAGTATAAGCACATTTTTACTACACATATAAAATAATGAATAGTCATTTATTATTAGTATTGGTTATCTTTGCAAGTTATTTCATTTTCATTTTATCATTTGCTTCCTGTAAAAATAGTTCAGATATTAAAATTTGTTTCATACATTTGATGCTATTAAAGAGCCATAGAGGTTGATTTGTCATTATGCCTCATAACTAATAAGTGACATATTAAGACTTGAAGGTAACAGTTTTTACTGATAATATTTTTTTTATCATGTTATGTTGCTTTTTTCTAATATCTTTATTTGTTAAGAACCAGATAAATTCAGCTCTACAAGGATGGTTGACTTGAATATTAAAGAAAAAAAAACTAAATACTTATTTAATTTTGACAGGTGAAACATGTTTGAGCATTTAAATACTAAAAGTTATTTAGTTGTGGTTCCTTTGCTGTAGTATTCACTGTCAATAGAGCTTCAATTACTTTACCTATTTATGTCATTTGTCTGACAGCAATTGAGTTTTCTAAAGCTTAGAAATATTACATCACTGTAAGGGGCCTCTCATTTCACTTCACTTGTAGCATCCATCTGCTCCTGTAGATGATGGCAGTTAAAAGGATATCTTTGTGCTTTTATATTTAATTTTTGCTTTTCTTTCCATTATGGAAATTAATAACATTTACCAGGACACCATTGTAAGTGGGTAATCAGCAATATAATGAAGCATTTTAAATTAGGACTGGAAAGTAATGTGAATCTTCTAAAAGAATTATATAAATATTACACCACATAATACAGACTAGAGCATGGTAACGCTAAGAAAAAATAAGATAAGGCATCTTAAAGATAGAGCCATAAGAGTATCAAATTATTATTCACAGATATTATGTTTTCTTTGTGGATATTAAAATGATCGTGTTTTATAGGACAATGAATAAATTCATTGCTCATTGATACATTTACATTGAGCAACTTCAAATAAAACATTTTTCATAAGATAAATGTCATCAATTTTTGATACTCATCATTCTAAAAAGAGTGACACCTGAACGGTGTCTATTCAAAATTTGAGCAGTTAGACTCAGACAAAAGCTGAAAGGGACTTTAGATATCCCAGCTCCTTTCTTCAAAGTGCACCTAAGGGAACCTGGCAAACTGAATCATCAATGAGATCATTCACATTAAACTGAATCATCAATGAGATCATTCACATAACTATAGGCACAAATATTGGTATATATTTCTCTTTTCACAGTTGCCCCAATTGCACATTGTAATAAGTGGTATAGATTTAGATGATGGTATAGAATATCATTCTAATGATTTAAGAATTGCATAAATAAAATAATAAATGTATCATATACCTCCCACTTCCTAATGCATACCATGTTATGTAATCGAAACATACGCATACATTTTCACACAATAAATTATAAATGTAGTTTACATGGTATGAGGACCCAGTGTTTCAGATAATTGTCATTATTACCTTCCTCTAGACCTTAAATTAAATATAACTACTATTTAATACCATGTAATTTGTGTGCCTTGATAGGAGATATTGGTAATTGATATTCATTAATTACTTGTTATTTTTAAATGCGTATTTACTCTCCCAGATCATACCTCCTTATCCATAGAGTCTGTGAATGGATTTCATGCACAATTATATTCCAGTGCTTAGCAAAGAGCTTAGAATGAAATGAAAACTCCATGGATATTGGTTGGGTGAATGATAAATAGAATTCTCACCAAAAAGAAAATAGGAAAAAGAACTCTAGTGAAATCACAAATTGTGAATGCTTTATGTCATAATTATTATTAATAATTAACAAGTACATTATCAAATAAAAATGTATCTTAGTCTCTTAAAAATTTCTTAGTCTCTTAGCAACTGGACATTCTCTACATCAGAGGTTGGCAAAATAAACTCCACTGAGGAATTTTGTTTATAAAATTTTTTTGGAAACTTTGATGTCCATTTACTTTCACTTCATGTATGACTGCTTTCAAACTACAATGGCAATGTTGAGTGCTTGTGCCAGAGATGGGCCGTCTATAATGCATAAATATTTATTACCCATTCTTTCACGGAAAAAGTTTGCCAAGCCCTGCCGGCTCCATATGCTAGCTACATGATGAAATAATATATAAAAGCAGGTAATTCTAAATTTTGCCAAATTCTCCAAGGTTCTTTCTAAGAGCTGTGAATTATTTACTATTAACAATAGTTTTGTTTGTTTGTTTTTAAATAGATACACCTTTCTCTGTGTTAATAAGATTAATGAACAGTATGTTAAAGCATTGAGTCACTTGCATGAAACTAGAATTCCCTCCCAGAACCGAGAGAGTGAGTAAACATAAACATAACTAAGTCATTCAGTAAAGCAACATCTTAATTCTTTATGATACAAATTAAGGCATTTAACATTTAATCACTGATATATCCCTCCCCTCATTTAAATTTTAACTCACATATGCATTCAGATCTTTATATAGGAATATGTAAAATAATAATATATAAAATTGAAATTAATAATTTGACTATTTTTTATGAAATATAGTTTAAAAATAATAGATAAATGACAATTACATGCATATGAATTTCATTATAACAGTATTGATAATAGTCTTACATTAAGATATAGGGTGCATACAGCCAGAAGTATGCAATTTATAATAGAATATTATATAACTACAAATATGTAAAATATAATTGAATATTATTATATAACTACAAATATATGAAATACATTGCAAATCAATCAAATATATAGGATATCCTCATAACAAGAAAAGGAAAAAAGCTATCAACATTAGGTTTATTGTATCTGTGCTAGGAGACAAGAATGGAAAAAGTCATTATAGGACAATGGATGAATTTTTTCATTGGCTTATAGTGTTTTTTTCTTGAAGTTGTTTTGTGCTTTTTAATACTGGTTATTTTTTTAGCATGGATTAAAATGTGCCACTTTATATTAGTGTGTCTTTTAAAACTAATCTGAAATAAAATGAAGTACACAAAGTAATTCCTATAGTTGTACTTCAAATTATCTGTATATGAATTATTTAGAGATCCCAGCCATATTATAACAGAAATGCATAGAATATTGGAGCTGGAAAAAAGAGCTGATTTCCTTTGTATAATAGAGAAACAAACTGTAGCATAGATTTAGTTAGTGACCTTCCTGAAAGCTCATTAATTTATTAACTAAGATTGGACTATATCTGAATTTTCCTATAAGTCCTATGTAGTCAGGCATCTGTATATCAAACATCATTGGCTATTGGTCCCATATTATGAAATATACATAATAAGAAGGAAATATTTTTAGAATACTTAGTTGTTTAATCTTATCAAGAAAGTTGAAGGAAGATTTATTTGTTTTCTAATATAATAGAAATAAATAGACATAATTGGCTTTATGCAAATTGTAAAAATAGGCAGAGAAAACTACTCATTAGAAGCAAAAAATGATACCATCTATTTTCTTTATTTCAATTTCCGTATATGGCCTCAACATGACTTTTGGAAAGACATGTAACATTTTAGTCCTCATTTCTCCTTCTACAAAACAGAGAAAAATATCCTTAATCTAAAAGGAGTATATTAAAGAGCATGAAGTTATATATTGCACAAAGCTATACAAAATGAAGCACTTCAATGCCTTTAAATTTTTATTTAATTCTTATAAGACCTCAACATTAAATCTATTAGATTAAGTGGAAATGAAGAATTACAGAAATTATAAAGATAAAAAATTAAAATCATATTTCATCAAAAAGTCATATTTACCTTTATCTTTTGTTATACTCTGTTAAGGGAGGGCACATTTAAATTTTAAAATACCATAATTTTTTATGTTCTATGTAAGTATTTCTTCCTAGCATTCCCTCTTTCAAGAGACAATTTGGGTTTGCAAGAATATGTATACACACAAATAAAATAAATCAAATGCAACTAATGGAGAAAGTAAAGTAAAGGGAAAATAAGGTTAGAAAAGTTATACTTAGTCAGAAATGAGATTAGAACAAAAATATGCTTACTACTAAAGAGCATTTGGTGGTTTCTCAAAAAGTTAAACATAGAATTTGATGCAGCAAATCCACTTCCAAATATGTACCCAAAGGAATCGAAAATAGGTACTGAACCGAGTGCATGTACATGCATATTCACAGCAGCACAATTCACAGTAGTCAAAAGAAGGAAACAGAATAAATGTCCATCAATGTATAAACAAATCATAGTATCTGCGTATGGTGGAATATTATCCATCCATAAAAAAGGAGTGATATACTTATATGCGCTACAAGGTAGATGAAATTAAAAAATATTATGCTAAGTGAAAACAGCCAGACACAAAAGATTGCAGTGTTTGATTCAATTTATATGAAATGCCCAGCATGGATAAATCCACAGAGCCAGAATTAGGATTGGTGTTTTTCATGTCCTGTTGAGATAGTGAAAGAGGAGAAAATGCTTAACAGGTGAGGAAATTTAATTTGGAATAATGGAAATATTTTGAAACTAGAGATAGGTGGTCCTTGAAAAACATTGTGAATGTACTAAATGCCACTGAATTGATCACCTTAAAATAGTTAAATTTATTTTATGTGAATTTCACTTCAATAAATTAATTTTTTTAAAAGATGAAAAATAAATAGTATTGGACCTAGGTTCACGAATAGCCAAGGCAAAGAGGGAAATGGTTCAGCTACAAAATCTATCATATTTATAAGGTGAAAAAAAAAAACAAAAAAGGAGTTGGTGAGAAGTTTAATTATTCCTGGTACGGATATGAGAGTACCTCTCTCATGTTTCTTTATACAGTGAAAAATGTATAGGAAACAATATCCTCAACAGGTATGCTTAAAATAAATACATCAAGTATCTCTAAAGGGCTAATTCTTATGCTATCCATAGGTATGCTTTAAGGAAGGTAATAAATAAGTGAACCATAGTCTAATCTTATAAAAAACTGTATTTTTATAAGAGAGATTTAGAATGTCCAGAATAACAGATATTTAATCCAGGAAATCAGCAGTCTCACTTTTTTAAAAATAATTTCTATTGTAAAAAGTAACAGTGAACTTGATATTGTCCTTGGAAAGATTCTTGAAGTTCAGAAAATATCAGCTGCCAACAAATATTATCACCATATGTCTTAACAGTTAGCTAAAACTAAGAAAACATTGACATTCTCTTACAAAATTTAACTGCTGAATGAGGGTCCTTGACTGAGTAGAGGGTCACACTATCTCTAAGGAGTAAATAGATGAAATAGCCACAGGCAATTCTAACATTCTTTCAAGTAATTTTTTGTAAGTGCAAAAATTCTGTATTGGACTTCTAAGAAATAGATGACAATAAATGTCCAACTTCAGCATATATAGTAAGTGTAAATCACATCAAGTGCGTATCTCTTGGAAGAATGAAACTTTCTCACTTGTTGCACAGGTGCATATAGCTAAATATCCATTTCTAGTCACAGATAAAATTATTGTATAGCATTATTAGTGATGATTACTGAAAGTAAATCATGTTTTCCAATAAAGTTTTGAGTATTAAACTTCTGGGTCATCTATTATTTAGTCATGTTATTGCTACTAAGAAGCATGCTTCTCTCTCTCATTCATTCATTCATTCATTTAAATAGCAGAGTATGGATTCTAAGTGAAATGTAACTTTTAAAGGAAAATATAAAAGTGGTAAAATTAGGCTACATTCTTATTTACCCAACTTGGAGTTGTGATGTGTTTTTTCTAAAAACAATTCCCCCCGGTTCTTTCCACCTTTTCCCTCATCCCATATATTCATTTATTCTAGAGACATACAGAACTACTTATAGTCCTCCCAATACACAGTGATCTCCATTTCTACTTACATTAGACTTTAAGTGTGCTGTTCTTCTATCTGAAACAATCTTGACCCTTGACATTGTGTAGAACTGAGCTAAAAAGTCAACTTTTCGTAAAAGTGTTTGCTCAGTCCTGCTTTCCCAACACCTTTGTTTATGTGAAAAATATCCCCAACATGCTGTCATAGCACTCAGAAAATAACACTTTCATGGCATCCACAACAACTTGCACTGTGTCTGCAATTAACTGTGTTCCTCTTATGAAATCTCAGCTATTCAGGGCCTAAAACACACTTCAATAATATTCTATTTGAATATTGAATTTGCAATGAGTGCTCAATAACTATTTGCTAAATACATGAATTAAAGATTTACTAAATTTAAAATTTATTCTGTATTGGCCTTAATGATAGTCATCATATATGTTCCAAGAATCCTGGGTTATTCTAGGCAAGAATATGTATGAACCATGTATTCATAGTAGTGCTGCTGCTGTAATATTTCAGAAGTTTCATGCATTAGAAATTTAATGTCTCACTCATTTAAGGTTAAAAATCAGTGCCCCGATTGGCAAGCAGCTTCATTTGTTGTAGGGTTTCTTAATCTAGACACTATTAACATTTTTTTGGCTGAGATAATTTTTTGTTGTTGGGACTGTACTTGTAGGATGTTTAACAGCATTTGTGACCTCTACAAATTAGATACCAGAAATACCTTCCTGGTTATGACACCTAAAAATATCTCAAGGCCTTACCAAAGGTCCCCTTGATGGGGTGGGGGAGGGAGGAATGAACCTTTGTAGAGAACCACTAATCAAAATAATGACGAATAAACAAGTTCCTTGCCTTTTTTTTTTTTTTTTTTTTTGCATGGGCAGGCACCAGGAATCACACCCAGGTCTCCAACATGGCAGGCAAGAACTCTGTCTGCTGATCCACCATGGTTTGCCCGTTCCTTGGCTTTTGTATTTATGCTGTCTTTAAAACATGGCTTCCAAGTTCTCCACACTCATATGCATCAAGCTATGAAAGGAGAAAGCATGAGGGAACATATCAATGAAAGAATTTTATGGCCCATGCATGGAAACGGTGCAACTCCCTTCCACTTACATTACATTAAATAGAACTCAGTCACATAAGTCACACAAACACACCCAGTTCAACAGAGGTTGGGGAAGTTTAACATTAGTGTTTGGATTTATCTGTTCAACTAGGCACTATATTTGCAAGAAAGTACTACAACTAGATGAGCCATATGACGAGTCCTTTACCATGGAATGTGAGCATAAGTGATGTGCCATTTCTAGACTGAAACATTTAAGATGTAAGTTTGTCTTCTCCACATATTCTTTTGCCAACCAATAATAGGAAGCAAATACTCACAGCCTCTAGGGCTTGGCAGTAGCATCCAAGTTAAGAATCTGATATATTCTGTAAAAATGAGTCTTGCATTCACAGTGGACTGTTATGTGAAAGACAAATTAATATTTATAGTGTGAAGTCAGAGCAATTTTAATACTTGTTTGTTATACAAGGTAGAACTAATCTAATATTCTATATTCCAAGATTGTGCTTCACTACTGTCTTCTTTACTTGACATTTTGTCCCAGTAGTGCTATTACTGTGCTCATTCATTTGCGTTCAGTTAGGCTTTGCTGACAGCTTCAATCTAGAAAATATAGAGATTTTACAATTTTTTGATTTATGTATTATTCCATACCTTCATTTTTTCCTGAAATCTTGTTTTGACTGGCTATGGAATTGCTTTTCCTTCACAGTCTTCCTTGTTCTTCCTGCATAGAAGCTAGAAAGATTTTACCCCATATCTTTATAGATCAAGAATTTTCTCGTTCATCTAACTTGGAAATTGTTAAGGTCTTTCATTACCTCAATAACATTTTCTTCTGTTATATTTTAGTTTTGGCCTCTCTACTATCAGTACTACATTCTTTTTGGGAAACATCCAATCTTTTGCACTTAGAGGCTTTTGAATTTATCTAGTAATCTCCTTTTATTTTATTTATGATAGCATTATATTTATATTTTGTTTATTATTTTATAATATTTCTTGTACTTAATTACACTGGCTGCCAACAACTTACTAACTTTGACTGTGGTCTTTAATTTGTTTGCACATTTAAAAAAATATTAAATCTCAAAAGTTTTGTTTTTTCTTTTGCTTCATTTGAAGCTCTTTGACAACAATGCCATTACTTATTATTATGCAATTTTTCATATATCTCATTCAGTACTTTATTCTATTGGGTTCATGTGCTAATTGTTTTATCTGACCTGCTTCTCTCTACACTGCCAAGCCCAATTAGGTGAACCGCTAATTTACTTTGCCAAGTCCATGCATTTTGTTGGGACAGTCTAAAGCCAGCTTATTTTCCTATTCTGAAACAGATACCATACATCTTAAAAAGACTCTGCTATATTTTGGTGAAACAAAATTGTCTGCTTTTGTAATTAATAGCAACCAAAGCAAAGCATTTTGTGCTCTTGGAGCTGTTCTTAATCTCCACTTATCACCAAACAAGACTACCTTTGTTAAATTAATACTGAAATTTAAAGTTAAATAAGCAATTGAATCATAGCAACAGGGATTCATTTGAATGATTTGTGACCAGTGTGACTGAAAAGTGCTGTGTCTGGTTCTCTAAAAATAAAAGCAACAACAACATTTTACTCTCAATGAATGATTGAAAAGAATACATTAGTACCTGAAAATACTGGAATAACTCTTGAAATTCTGAGAATTATTATATTCTAAACCTAATGTTCAAGGAATAGATGAATGAATCAATAAATTGCACTTCTGATCCTCCCAGAGTTTTATTATATATAACACAACCCACAGAAATAATTTTTATCAGTATTATAACATAAAGAGGAGTTGTCTACTTATTGATAGATTTCCCAATTTTGCAGAATATTCATTTCTGAAATTTCTTCAGTATTAAGCAAAAAAACAAATTATTCAAAATAAATACAGAAACAGTGCTGATATTTGAAATATCTTAATTGCTAGGGAATGAACTCAGAGAATAAAATATGTCTCAATAAATTGCCTACTGTAATTGGTTTGAAAGCTAAGGTGCAAATGTGCGTAGAGAGAAGCAGATGTATAAAAAGTTATGCTACTTAACCTCATAATGTTTTTTATATATTTAAAAACTTCATTTTGCAAGTTCAAGTCACTACACAGCTATTTTCAAACTCCTTCTTGACACGATGCTAAATGAGTGACTCTGAATGGAAGCTATGTGCTAAGTAGGTTTCATTATTGTGAAGATAATTACCATATACAGTCCTTGCCCAATTAATAATGCAGGAAAACTAAATGGGAGGGCTGCTTTGAAAGGTGGTCATAGCTTTAATGATTGCTTGTAAGAGGTTTCATAAATCTCTACTAAATAAAAGACTAGCTCCTGTAAGAAAGTAGAATTGAAGTTAGGAAGTGCTGGCAGAACTGATCAAAAATGGATTGAACCAGAACATTCATATGTATGCCCTTTTAACATGCTTTCTCTGGTATTTCAGAGAGCTCCCTACTACATTATGTGTAGCTTGTAACTCATAAAAAGAAGATGAGGTGCAGAACCAGATTTCATTTCACATTTAGGATATCTTCTCTCTCACATACACACACACATATACACAAGCGCAAACACATGTATATGCACATACACACATATATAAATATACAAATACATCTCACAAACATACACATAAAAGTATATATGTGCATATTTATACATTTTGCAATATTTTTTCTTTTCCATTTTATAAACAGAATGATATTTGGATATTTGATGTTTTGTTAAACAATTACCTTTTTCATTTCATATATTTGGAAAATATGAGAGCATATATATATATAATCCTTATTCTTGAATTAAATATAAGCATTCAAATTCTGGGGAAAATTATGTTTATCAATTTATAAACACAGATGTTTGTTAACAAAGTTGTGGTAATTGCCTTACAATTGACTCTCCATTGACAATACAGATGATGACTTTTTTTATCACAAATAGCACAATTTTTTTAATGGATAATGTCTTTAGATTTCCTGAATGGACTTTTCTACCAGTCACAATTCAGTGGCATTGTTAAGCATGAATATTTCATACAAGGAATTGCATGCTTATTAAACCTTTTCCAGGATTGAAGGAAATATTTCTAAGCTAGATCTCCTGGAATATCTCACAGACTTACACAGAATTGATTCATTCAGAGAGCAAATACCTCTGAGGCCATTACTGAAAATATATCAGAAGCAAGAACTTCTGTATTTGCCTTCACAACTCAATGTTGGTTAATCTGCTCTCCAGAGTCCAGGGATGAGTCACCATGTAAAGGTGCTGCACTCACCTCTGCTTCTCAACACGCTGAAAGCTGGAGAATGGATACTGAGACAGCACTTCAGAGAAGCCTCACACTTCCTATCACTGAATTGATAGTAGTAACAGCCAAAAGCCACAGGAAAATGGTTTCTGTTTAACTCCTGCCTTTCAAGCCTTGTTAAAGGCATCCAAATGGTGGAACTTAATTTGCGTTCAGGGTCTTAGCTGAAAGGAAGTCTGGGAAATACAGCTTTTTAAATTTTCAACC
Source organism: Tamandua tetradactyla (assembly GCF_023851605.1). Lineage (NCBI taxonomy): Eukaryota > Metazoa > Chordata > Mammalia > Pilosa > Myrmecophagidae > Tamandua > Tamandua tetradactyla. Next base: position 60,900,547 of record NC_135345.1, read on the forward strand.
CTGTTGTGAAGGAAGGTTGGTAGAAAGCAGAATAGATGCCTAACATGAGTCACCCAGAACCAGCATAGTTCCTATATGGGAATAAAGTACATTTTAGAATAATGTTGTTGTATGCTATAATACTATTTATTACAGAAGTACATATATCTCTCAAGTTTTCCAGAAAGAAAAAAAAAAACATTTCTCAAAACAGATTGAATAAATTTGCAAAGAAAATTAAAGCAGGAAACAATCAAGGGCATATCTTGCAAGATTATTAGGATTTTATAGAGACAAATTCAGCTTGTACTTTATGAGGTCAGCAGTCTACTGGCGGTCATGTGAAAATAAAAAGCAAATTTGAGTCCACTTGTGATAAAAATAATTCCTCAAATGTTTCACATCATAAAATTTAGAAGGTAGTAAATTCCATTAGAAGCAGGGGGAGCGTGTTTTTAACTAAATATTTATGACATGGTAGAGCTACAGGCTGACATTTAAAAAAAAATGAATGTTTCCATGGAATTTTTTTATTATCTACTGTGTTAAATTTCCATTGCTGCCATAACAACGCATCACAAAGAGTAGTTCAAAACAACACAAGCTTATCGTCACACAGTTTTATGGGATGGATAGCCAAGGCAGGGCTCACTGGGTTAAAGGGAAGGCAATGTCCCCCCCCCTCCAGAGTCTACCAGAGAGAATTGCTTACTATTTCCAGCTTTTAGAGGCTGTCCACTTTTCTTTTTCCCTTTCCCTTATCTTCAAAGCAGTAGTGTTACATTTCTTTGTATTTTTTTTCCTGTAAGCACAACTCTCTCTGACTTTCCCTTCTGCCTCCCGCATCCACTTTAAGTATTCTTGTGATACACTGGACCACTCAGATAATCCAGGTTATATCCTCATCCTAAACACAAGGTTCATACCCATAATTACATCTGCAATATTCTATTTTCTATATGAGCAAACCTTTTCTCAGGTTCTCAGACTAAGAAAACAGGCATCTTTTGGGTACCACCATATGTGCTACGAGTAAGAATAAGAAGAAATTGGTGAAAATGTCTTATGCAGAGAAAGCTCTTAGCTGTGTTATATAATTACTCACATATGTTATACATGTATGATAAAAGGGACTGATTCTAATGCAGCCTTCTAGAGTATCTGAGTTTTCATCCTATTTGGTTGTTCACTGCTGACTATATGTAGTTTAGATCAATATAGCTGGAATGCTCATAAAGAAAGCTTACTTGATAGTAATAACTGCCTATGAAAAGCAATATTTAATTTTTTGAGGAATTTTATTAGCCAAGATAAGCTTGTTTATATGCTATGAGAATTGTTTCCATAAACTTCTGAAATACTTAAACTATTTCTTAACATTCAGCAACAGATACAATCTAATATTTTGGCATATTTGTTTGTTACCTATATTACAGAATGTTGCTGTTATAAAATATTTAGAAACACATGCCTGTTATCTGTGTGTCAGTATTGTTGTGTCTACATTAGGACATTCATTAGATGAAAACAAAACAAAGTAACTTGGAATTTGGAAGAAATGAATGCAGGAGCTTCAAAAAGCAGTTTACAGGTGATCTTTCCTGGGGTAAAGAAGAAAGGCTGTACTATTGAGAGAAACTTAACATGGAATGTGAAGGTAGAGATTGAATAGGGATGTATTAATCTCTGTTTCGTACATGTAAAGTGATAAAATACAGGTGTGTGTCAAAAAGTTAAAATTAGTATGGATACACATGCACAGTGTGCAATTCTTGAAGGACTGGAAGAATTCATGTATAATTCTCATTGCTGTCAAAACAAATTAAGAAAAGCACCATTGCTGTCTGTGAAGTTTCCACATGACTCACCAGCCTGTGGGGTACCATTAAACATGTTAGCTTATATTTCTCTGGCTCCTTTCCTAAATGTTGCGAAGAACATTTAGGTGCTCTCTCCACCTAAATAGTTTGTATTTCTCAGGTAGTTTCACACGTGGAACGAGCATATACAATGGCATCTTTTAACCGCTTCTGCCAGTTCTGTTGGATTCTGTTTCTCCAGTCACTTATTGAGATTGAATTCACTGAGCAAAAGCCCAGAGAAGGCATTCTTGGCTGTTGGACATGTCAGTTTACCTGGACACATTCACAGTCACCATCTCCCAGATCATTCCATCAGTGTACTGAAAATACCCTTAAGTTCTTTAGTGGATCAAAATGGTAGTGTCTTACTGCTTTTCAGTTTTGAAGTCTGATTAAAAGAACCAAAACCTTATGTTTTGGGTCTTGAAATGTAGTGTTTTGGTAAGACTTTTCTTTTTGCTTAGACCCTCTCTTTTCGTTGCATTTAGAAGGGAGAGGTTGAGATTATTGATCTCATTTTGAAACCTTGAAGACTCTTCCTTCTGATTACTGAGCCACTGTTAACGAGGCAACACTTTTTTTTCTGCCTGAGGCTTCTTCCCTTCCAGTAAGTTGTTTTTTTTTCTCGCTGAGCCTCAAACATCCCTGCAATTAGAAGCCTGTTTAGATTTCTCCACCAACTCATCAGATGGGCATACACACTTCTGAACAAGACAGAGCTTGGATTTAAGCTGAAAGCTACATATATTCATAGCACACAAACTTTTAATATCAGAACTGTCAGAGTGCTCAAACATTAGGAGAACACAGACATACAAGAAAATGAATTAGCTCCCGTGAGCTGAAACTATGACCACAGAGCCATCAAATATTATGTTAATCTAGGTAGTACTGGATGAACAGAAAGATCACAAACCTCCTCCTTCCTCAAATTTTGAGAAAGGTAACTACCTACAATGTGTTATATTTTGGGCAAATCTGTGTCTGCATAAGGAAGGGAATTCATCCTGCCTTCATGCAGACTTGATTCTTCCTTATTTTGTGACCATTCTGCCCATCTACAGATATTTGCAAATTCCCAGTATAACATCCTGATCAAGCAATTCTGTGGAATTCACTTTACCTATTTGAAATACTTCTGTAATGATGCCTCAACTCCCGTTTGATATATGTGCAGTCTCTCTGCTGGAGGAAAGAGCCAGTTCGTTTAAAGTGAACACAGTCCTCTTATCCATGAGTTTAAAAAGGAAGAAAAATAAATGGGATTAATTTCATCTCTATCCTTTTAGAAGGGCAAATATGTTCTTAAAATAACTATAAAATTGAATAGCTCATTTATCTTAATGTTTTACATGACACAGCTATGGCCTCTGGTTCAAATGTTAAATTATATTTTTGGTAAGGAATAATGGTTATTCTAAATAAGCTAGAACCTAATACCATTTCTTACCTGGCAATGTATTTTAAAATGAGTTTTGGCAATTATGTTCTTTCCCTTAAAAATGTTATTTTTTGACATTTTTGTTATCATGCCATTTTAGTATGTTATATTTCATAGGCTAGACCAGAAACATTATTCAAACTGAAATATAGTTAAGATTTTGTACTGTTATTTAAAACTGACAGGATACATAATGTTTATCTCATAACGTATGATATATTTTAATTGAATTGTACTCTAAAGCTTTAAAAAGGCAAGTGTAATTGCTGTAGAAAGTGAAAGCAGAGGAAAATGGAAGGATGATATAAATAAGTCGGACCACAATCTCCCAGTTTACAAAGACTAAATTCTTCAATATTTAGTGAAATTCATTGTCACTATTCTCAATTTCAAGAATAATTATTTTTAATATTTCATATGGAAATTTTACCAAAGATGAGAAATATGCTTACCTTAACAGAGGTTCAACCAAGATTTTGAAGTAGTAGATTAAGTAATAGAAAACCTGTACAAACCAAATAAATGCAATTGGAAGGTTAAATATATAAGTACATGTATTTTGTGTGAATATCATAAAGCAATGTTTTTCCATCATGATCCAGACTCTACCTAACTCTTCATGATCCCAAAAGATAAAGGGAAGTATTATTTTTTTACCTGCTCTATAAGTAATATGTTTCTATTTTAATTCATTACTGTATTTATTTAGGTACAAGGCTCTGAGTTCTTTGTTAGCTGCCTTATGGTTTAGGCCCTATGCATTATGAAAGCATCTGCCCTGTTTGAAAATTACTGAAATAGAGATTCAGCAGAACAAAGGTGTAAAAGATTGTCTTAGTTTGTTGTTCATTTCTCAGACCATGCACCTAAAAAATAAAAACAAATTAAAAAAATAAAAAGATTGTCTTAGTTTGCCAGTGCTGCTGTAACAAAATACAAGTTTGCGTAAATAATAGAAATTTATAATCCCATAGTTGTGGAGTCTAGAAGTCTAAATCAAGATGTCAGTAGGGCCTTCTCCCCTATTAAAGGTTAGAATTCATTTCCATGCCTCTCAACTGGTATAATGGGAGGTGGCAATACGTGGCATTCCTTGGCTTGTGACAATGGGACTCAATCTCTGTCTCCTCTATCACATGTCTCTCTCCCTGTCTCTGTCCAACTTTCCTCCCCTTATAAGGTCCTAATCAAACTAAATGAAGCTCACCCTAACTCAAGTTTGACCTCAACTAATAACATTTTCAAATATCCTTTTTATGAATAAGTTCACATTCACAGGACCTGGGGTTAGGACCTGAACATGTCTTTCGGGGAACAGGTAGGTAGGTGGAAACGAACAAAGTCATTGCAAATCTAAAATCCCTTTCTTGTTGCTGTGACATTAGCCAAATAAAAATTTTAATGAAACTTAGAAATATACACTGCCATGTCTTTCCACCTATATATTTTTAAATCAAAATCTGCAGTAATTCCTTCTTTTGCAGGCAGTTTATTTTAATGAAAGTAACTTTATAAGTAGAACATTCAGTCATTCTTATTGAAAGTTAACTAGATGTGGGGGGGAAGTATATTCATAACAATTGGAAAAACAATCACAAATGACAGATATCTAAGAATCATAAACAACCATGAAAATAATTATTCTGTGAATGTTGTGACTTTACTTGAGATTTATTCATGATGTTCCCTTATTTTCTTTTTAATATCTGCCTTCTAGCCTCTGTTATTTCTGATGATAAGTCACTTGTGTGTGAGGATTCATGAATGGATTCTTTTTCATTTATGTTTTCAGGATTTTTCCTTTGTCTGTTGCTTTCCACACTCTGGCTAAAAGTGTCCAGGAGTGAATCTCTAAGTTTAATTTACTTAAAATTCATCGAGTCTCTTAGATACTTAGATCAGTGTTTATTATCAGATTTTGGATGTTTTTGGCCGTAATACCTTCATATATATTTTTCTGCCCCCGCGCCTTTTTTCTCCTCTCTTTCTGGAATTCCCATGATAAGCAAACCAATGTAATGGTATCTCACAAGTCTCTGAACCTATGTTAACTTTCTTTTTACATCCTTTATGTTTTCTGTTCTTCAGACCATATGAGTTCTAATGATCTTCCTTCAAGTTTGCTGATTCTTTTGCCTCAAATTTTCTGTTGAGTCCCTCTAGTACAGTTATGCTTTCCAACACCGCACGTGTTGCTAGTGGTTCTTTTTGTTAACTATCTGTCTCTTTAGCAACATTCTGTTGATGAGGCGCTGTTGTAATACATCCCTCTAATTCCTTCAATACGTTTCCTTGAGTCCTTTCAACCTCTTTAATTGCCGTCTGAAGTCTCGATTACTAGGTCTAACATCTGTGCCCTTCATGGAAAACCTCTATTGACTGTTTTTTGTTTTGTTTTTGTTTTTGTTTATTCTTGTCTATGGGCAAAGCTGTACTCTTTCTTTGCATGGCTGATAATTTTTCGTGGTTGTTGAAAACTGAACATTTTGGATAATGTATAGCAACTACAGTTGCTGCTTTCTCCTTAATGAGGTTAGTATTTATTTTATGTTTTCATTTGTTTGTTCAATGGCTTGCCTGAACTAACTCTTCAGAAACTGTATCCTCTCCAGTGCACAACTGCTAATAGATGAAGGCTTATGAAACTCCCTGTGGTTTATTTCCTTGCCCCATATGTATTACAACCTTAGGCACCTATGATTTGGCCTTCTGAATTGCTGCTGTGGGCATGAAGCATTTCTTTTGGAGCACTAAATCAGGTTAGTCTTTTCTGGTGGCAATGAAGCTGTTATTCTTCATAGCTACTGCCACAGAGCTGCTGCTGGTGATAAGGGGAGCATGACAAGGGTCTCAAATTGAGAAGATACAGAAATCCACTGATCTTAACAATGTTGAGTAGTTTTTCTTAATAAATGCTTTTAAATTTCTTCTGATTAATTATAGAGATCTGAAATGTTGGTTTTGATAATTTTGTCAAGTTTTATTTTGGCTATTTGGTGAGAATATTTGCTAGTACCTCACGCTACCTTTTAAGCACTCCCTATCACATCTATTAACTTTAGAAAAAAAAAAAAAAATTGGCAGGCACTGGGAATTGAACCTGGATCTCCAGCATGGCAGGTCAGAACTCTGCCACTAAGACATCATTGCCTGCCCTTCTATTAACTTTTTTTTAAACCCTTTTTTTGGGGAGTGGTGCATGGTCTGGGAATCGAACTCAGGTGTCCCGCATGAAAGGTGAGCATTCTACCACTGAACCACCCATGCGCCCCCATCTATTAACTTTTAATTACTAGAAAACTTGATTGTATTTTATCTCTTTACTGATTGTTTGATCTATTTTTTTTAACTATTAGCACATTTATCAATTTGCAGTTTAATTCTGTGAACTTCACACACCAAGATGCTTTATGATCTATTTACAAGTTTATTGTTCTGTTGTGTTTTTTGTATTATATATATATAGTTATAAATGTTTGACATAAATATTCTGCACTTCATGTGGTCAGTCAGTGACTTTTAATGCACATTATTATTTTTTTTTTTTTGTAAAATTCATTCTCTACATTGTTAGGAGCAGTAAGTCTACATGTTGCTATTTCATGAGGTGTAGGATTTAGTCCATCCTCCAGAACAGCAACTAAATAGCCGAAAAGTGCAGAACAACTTCTGGAGCCATGTCAGTGACCAGACACACAGCATACCCCAATCTGGACCAGCTGGACCAGCTGTGAGCCCACCCAGAACTGTGAGTTCCCCAAGCTGCAGGGGCCAGCGCCCCTCCCCCACCGGCTGCTTCCCACAGAGCACAGGAAAGGGCTTTACCAGCAGCAGGGGCTGAGTGCAACTAGGCTCCAATTGTGGAATTAATTCATAAATTCTGACTACTAAAAATAGGCCCCCAGTTCAGCTGAACCTCAAGTCAAAGTGAAGGTTTCTGATTTTTGCCATGGTGCTGAGGAAGCAGGGCTGAAAGAAAAAGAAAAAAAGGTTAAAAAGAAACAGAGGTGTTTGGATTGGATAGCATAATACTTGAAAGGGTCTGGGCCCTGAAGGAAAGGAGGGGCACATAGTATCTGAAGGTACACAAAGCAACATACCAACTTATGCTCTTGATTGGCAAACCTGAGGAATGGGGGTCCTGCTCTCAGAAGGGTTTTTCTCTTTCTTTTTTGTGATTGTGTTTCTGTGGCTTGACTGCTTTTGGATAAAACAGCAGGGCTTGTCAGGCCCCAGGTTCCCCAGGCATAGGCAAAAACAAGCTTGTTTGATAGCTTGTCTGGAGCCTGTGCTTCCCCAGGAGAGGGATGGGGCCCAGCTCAGGTAAATTCCCTCACTCAAGGAATTCAGACACCAGGTCTGGAAAATTGAAGCAATTAAAGCTAACCTACAATCTCTCCTCTGTCTCAAACACACCCCCAGCAGGGAGAGTCTGCTGAAGTTAATGGTACCACATCACCTTATGCTGACGGAACCCATAGGCAGAAAAGTGCCACATACTGGGCAGGATAGGAAATACACAGTCCAGAGATGTCATAAGGAAGTCTTTCAACCTGCTGGGTCTCACCCTCAGGGAAAACCAACACAGGTGACTCTCCTCATGAGAGGAGGCCCGTTTGGTCTGGAAAAATCTGGCTGGGGTCTATAATACCTAAGTAAACCCTCCTAAGGGGGTGGGAGGAGGCACCATACAGGCAGGGCAAGAAACAGGAAAATAAGAATGGAAAAATTCTTATCTGTTAAATAAAACCTAAGCTAGTGGTCCAGAATAAGCTGAACTGAATGTCAAAGAACAGATAGACAAAAAAATCATCCAGCAAGAAAATCCTAGGTAAAAGAAGTGAAAAAAAAATCTCCAGAATAAACTAATTAAGGTAATTAAATGCTTAGATGCCAACAAAAAATAATGAATCACACTAGGAAAATTGAAGATATGGCCCAGTCAAAGGAATAAATCAGCAATTCAAATGAGATACAAGAGTTGAAGCCATTAATTCAGAATGTTCAAACAGACATAGAAAACCTCATCAAAAATCAAATCAATGAATTGAGGGAGGATATAAAGAAGCCAAGGAATGAACAAAAAGAAGAAATCAAAAGTCTGAGAAAACAAATCACAGAACTTATGGGAATGAAAGGCACAATAGAAGAGATGAAAAAAAAAAAAACAATGGAAACCTACAATGTCAGATTTCAAGAGACAGAAGATAGGATTAGTGAACTGGAGGATGGAACATCTGAAATCCGACAAGCAAAAGAAAAGATAGGAAAAAGACTAGAAAAATATGAGCAGGGACTCAGGGAATTGAATGGCAACATGAATCACATGAATATACATGTTGTGGGTGTCCCAGAAGGAGAAAAGAAGGGAAAAGGAGGAGAAAAACTAATGGAAGAAATTATCATTGAAAATTTCCCAACTCTGATGAAAGACATAAAATTACAGATCCAAGAAGTGCAGCGTACCCCAAACAGAAAAGATCCAAATAGATGTACTCCAAGACATTTACTAATCACAATATCAGATGTCAAAGAGAAAGAGAATCTTGAAAGCAGCAGGAGAAAAGCAATCCATCAGATACAAGGGAAGCCCAATAAGACTATGCTTAAATTTCTCAGCAGAAACTGTGGAGGTGAGAAGACAGTGGGATGATATATTTAAATTACTAAAAGAGAAAAACTGCCAGCCAAGAATTCTACATCCAGCAAAATTGTCCTTCAAAAATGAGGAAGAAATTAAAACATTTTCAGACAAAAAAAATCACTTAGAATTTGTGACCAAGAGATTGGCTCTGCAAGAAATACTAAAGGGAGCACTAGAGACAGATACAAAAAGACAGGAGAGAGAGGTGTGGGAAGAGTGTAGAAATGAAGACTATCAGTAAACATAAAAAGAAGAAATATTAAATATAACATATAAAATCCATAAGGCAAAATCGTAGAAGGAAGTACTACCTGAACAGTAATAAAAAGTGAATGTTAATGGATCAAACTCTCCAATGAAAAGACATAGACTGGCAGAATGGATTAAAAAATAGGACCCATCTATATGTTGTCAATAGGAAACACATCTTAGGCCCAAGAATAAACCTTAGAATCAAGGTTGAAAGTGAAATATTGGGAAAAGATATTTCATGTGAACAACAATCAGAAAAAAGCAGGAGTAGCTATACTAATATGCAACAAATTAGACTTCAAATTTAAAACAGTTAAAAGAGGCAAAAAAAAAGACACTATGTGTTAATAAAAAGAGCTATTCATCAAGAAGACATAACAATAGTAAATATTTATGCACTGAGCCAGAATGCTCCAAAATACATGAGGCAAACACTGAAAAGACAAATAGACACTGACCCCACAGAAATAAAGGCAGTAATGAGAGGACACTGTGAACAACTTTATGCTAATAAACTAGACAATGTAGATGAAATGGACAACTTTCTAGAAAGGTATGAACAACCAACATTGACTCGAGAAGAAATAGATGACCTCAACAAACCAATCACAAATAGAGAAATTGAATCAGTTATTAAGAAGTTCCCCAAAAAGAAAAACTCAGGATCAGATGGCTTCACATGTGAATTCTACCAAACATTCCAGAAAAAATTAGTACCAATCCTGCTCAAAGTCTTCAAAAAATCCAAGAGGAGGGAAAGCTACCTAATTCATTCTACAAAGCCAACATCATCCTCACACCGAAGTCAGACAAAGATATTACAAAAAAAGAAAACTACAGACCAATCTTTCTAATGAATATAGATGCAAAAATCCTCAACAAAATTCTAGCAGATCAAATCCAGTAACACATTAAAAGAATTATACACCATGGCCAAGTAGGATTCCCAGGTATGCAAGGATTCAACATAAGAAAATCAATTAATGAAATACATCATATCAACAAATCAAAGCAGAAAAATCACATGATCATCTTAGTTGATGCAGAAAAGACATTTGACAGATTTCAACATCCTTTCCTGCTGAAAACATTTCAAAGGATAGGAATAGAAGGGAACTTCTTCAACATGATAAAGGGAATATATGAAAACCCCCACAGTTTAACATCATTCTCAACGGGAAAAAACTGAAAACTTCCCCCCTAAGATCAGGAACAAGACAAGGATGTCCATTATCACCACTGTTATTAAACATTGTTTTGGAAGTTCTAGCCAGAGCAATTAGACAAGAAAAAGAAATGTAAGGCATCAAAATTGAAAAGGAAGAAGTAAAACTCTAACTTTTTGCAGATGATATAATACTATATGTTGAAAACCCCCAAAAATCCACAGCAAAACTATTAGAGCTAATAAATGAGCATAGCAAAGTGGCAGGTTAAAAGATCAATACTCAAAAATCTGTAGTGTTTCTATACACTGGTATTGGACAATTTGAAGGGGAAATCATGAAAAAATTCTACTTACAATTGCAAACAAAAGAATAAAATATTTAGGAAGAAATTTAACTAAAGAGACAAAAAACCTATACAAAGAAAACTACAAGAAATTTCTAAAATAAATCAAAGAAGACCTAAATAAATGAAAGGGCATACCATGTTCATGGATTGGCAGACTAAATATAGTTAAGATGTCAATTCTACCTAAATCGATTTACAGATTCAGTGCAATACCAATTAACATCCCAAAAACTTACTTTTCAAATGGGAAAACCAATAACCAAATTTACCTGGATTGACAAGGTGCCCCAAATATCTAAAAGTATCCTGAGAAAGAAAAATGAAGTTGGAGGTCTCACACAACCTGACTTTAAGGTGTATTATGAAGCTACAGTGGTCAAAACAGCATGGTACTGGCATAAAGACAGATATAGTAACCAATGAAATCGAATAGAGTTCAGATATAGACTCTCTTATCTATGGACAACTGATCTTTGATAAGGCAATCAAGCCAACTCACCTGGGACAGAATAGTCTCTTCAATAAATGATGCCTAGAGAATCAGATATCCATATGCAAAAAAATGAAAGAGGATCCATATCTCACACCCTACACAAAAATTAACTCAAAATGGATCAAAGACCTAAACATTAGATCTAAAACAATAAAATTGTTAGAAGAAAATGTACTTAAATATCTTATAAATCTTATAATAGGAGGTGGTTTCCTAGACCTTACACCCAAAGCACAAGCATTGAAGAAAGAAAGAAAGAAATGGGAACTGCTCAAAATTAAACCCTTTTGCACATCAAATAACTTCGCAAAGAAAGTAAAAAGACAGTCTACACAATAGGAGACAATATTTGGAAACAATGTATCAGATAAAGGTCTAGTATCCAGAATATATAAAGAGATTGTTCAACTCAACAACAAAAGGACAGACAACCCAATTACAAAATGGGCAAAAAACTTGAATAGACACTTCTCAGAAAGGGAAATACGAATGGCCAAAAGTCACATGAAAAGATGCTCAACTTCCCCAGCTATTCTGGAAATGCAAATCAAAACCACAATAAAATATCATCTCACACCCATCATAATGGCCACTATCAATAAAACAGAAAGCGACAAATGCTGGAGAGGATGTGGAGAAAGAGGCACACTTATTCACTGTTGATGGGAATGTCAAATGGTACAGCTGCTCTGGAAGGCAATTTGGCAGGTCCTCAGGAAGCTAAGTATAGAATTGCCATATGACCCGATAATACCATTGCTAGGTATCTACTCAGAGGACATGAGGGCAAAGACACAAATGGACATTTGCACCCCAATGCTTATAGTAGCATTATTTACAATTGCTAAGAGATGGAAACAGCCCAAGTGTCCATCAACAGATCAGTGGTTAAACAAGTTGTGACATATACATACAATGAAATATTATGCAGCTCTAAGTCAGAATAAAGTTATGAAGTATGTAACAATATGGATAGACTTAAGGACATTATGCCAAGTGAGATTAACCAGAAACCAAAGGACAAATACTGTATGGTCTCACTGATATGAACTGACATTAATGAATAGACTTAGAGAATTTCAGTTGGTGACAGAGACTATCAGGAGATAGAAATAGGGTAAGGTATTCAGTAATTGAAGCTGAAGGGATACAGATTGTGCAACAGGACTGATTGCAAAAATTCAGAAATGGGTAGCATAATACTATCTAATTATAACACAATTATGTTAGAACACTGAATGAAGCAGAATGTGAGAATGATAGAGGAAGAAGGGCTGGGGCACAAATGAAATCAGAAAGAAAGATGATAAAGACTGAGATGGTATAATCTAGGAATGCCTAGAGTGTATAATGATAGTGACTCAATGTACAAATTTAAAAGTGTTTTTGCATCAGGAAGAGCAAAAGAATGTCAATACTGCAAGATGTTGAAAATAGATGTCAATTAATATTTTTAAAATTTTACTTATGTGTGAGACTAAAGCAGAAAATGTTTGTTTGGTACAAAATTTATATTTTGACTAGTGCAGTTCCTAATATAACTTATTATAGAACATTTATTATAGAACACCATAAATACATGGAAACTTGAGTAGGGCATAAGATTTTGTTGGTTTGTCCAGAATGATGCCCCAATAAATCCCAGAGTGATTCGAACAGTGAGTAAAAAAGTATTTGCGAAGTCCCCTTGGGGAAATGGTGAGAAAGGGGGAAAGTTCAACTTCCCCAAGTGGAGAGTTCTTGATATTCTCACAAGCAGTGGGGAGAACCAAAGCAATAGGCTGAAGCCCCAATCTTGGGGTTTGTTCATATGAAACTTAATCCCACAAAGGATAGGTCAGGCCTATTTAAAATTAGGCCTAAGAGTCATCCCCAAGAGAACCTCTTTGGTTTCTCAAATGTGGCCTCTCTCTGTAGCCAACACAATAAGCAAACTCCCCGCCCTCTCCCTCACTACATGGGACATGACTCCCTAGGATGTGGACCTTCCTGGCAACATGGGACAGGAATCCTAGAATGAGCTGGGACTCAGCATCGAGGGATTGAGAAAACCTTCTCGACCAAAAGCGGAAGAGCGAAATGAGACAAAATAAAATGTCAATGGCTGAGAGATTCCAAAGAGAGTTGAGAGGTTATCCTGGAGGTTATTCTTACACATTAAATAGATATCACCTTGTTAGTCAAGATGTAATGGAGAGGCTGGAGGGAACTGCCTGAAAATTTAGAGCTGTGTTCCAGTAGTCATGTTTCTAGAAGACGATTATATAATGATATCGCTTTCACAATGCGACTGTGTCATTGTGAAAACCTTTTGTCCAATGCTCCTTTTGTCTACCTTATCAACAGATGAGTAAAACATATGGAATAAAAATAAATAGGTATTTATTTCACAGTGTAATATTTATTTCACAATGATATTGTGAATGACTGATTATGTATGTTGATGTTTTATTTTGTTTCTTATTTTTTAATTAATAAATAAATTTTAAAGAATAAATAAATAATAGGGGGAAATAAGTTTAGTGGATTGAAATGCTAGTGATCAATGAAAGAAAGGGGTATTTATGAATTTTTTTCTGTTGTCTTTTTATTTCTTTTCTGAATCGATGCAGATGTTCTAAGAAATGATCATGATGATGAATATGCAACTATGTGGTAATATTGTGAACTACTGATTATATATGTAGAACAGAATGAGCATGTTAAGAATGTTTACATTTGTTTGTTATATTTTTTAAAAATAAAAAATAAAAAAATTATACTCCATAATCCTGCTGTATTTTCTTTGATGTATTATATATATAGTAGAAATCTATTTTACTAGTAAGTACACACAAACACTCAGTGGTGCATTATCTTTCATGGATAATTTGCACTTATTTTACTAATTTAAAATGACCCATTTGTTGTTTAGCAAATGCACTTAGAAACTGGGTCCTATTTTATTTTAATTTAATGCTCTATTTCTTTTTTCACACAGTCTTTTAATTCTCCTTTCCTCTATTTTCATAGTATTTTCAGACATTGTTGAATGTTGCTATTTGTTTAAAAAAAGATTTCTCATTTTAAAGAGTTTAGAAACATATGTGAAATATAAAGAAATTTTATTTCAGTTATAATTCAGCAGTCTTATACATATATTGCAAATTGCTTTCATCTCATGATCATCTTCTTGAACATCTTTCCACAACTATAAAGATTTTAAATAATATGATTATTAAAGTGGTAAAATACACATACAAATAATTTTAATCATTATTAAGTCTATGATTTGGGGGCATTAAGTACACTGACAACATTTGTAATTTTCAGCACTACGTATTTTCAGAATATTTTCATCATCTCCAGTGGAAACACTCATTAATCAATAACACCCAATAGTTCCCTTCCCCCAACCCCCAGTAACCACTATCATGCCTTCTAATTCTATAAATTTGCTTATTCTAAGTTTTTCATATAATATACATGATAAAATGTTTGTTCTTTCATGTATGACTTAGTTCACTCAACGTAATGTCTTCAAATTTCATCCATGTTATAGTAAGATAAAGCAGAATGTCTTTTCACTTTCTTGCTAATTTCCTTTGACGTACAAATGTTCTTTAATTTTGATGAATCCAATTTATCTATGTTATCATGATTTTAATGTAAGATCTTAGAATTCATTCCCCAATAAAAAATTCTGAAGATATTGCCCTAAGGTTTTTCTTTTTTCTTTGTATGCTATGTGGTGGAGATCAAATTCATTCTTTTTCCATGTGAGTATCCCCTTATTGCTGCACCGTTTGTTGAATTTTTTTGTTTTTGTTTTTGCTTTTTCCTTGTTTGTTTGCTTTTTTGCTTGTTTGGGGGAAGTGCAAGGGCTGGGAATCGAACCCGTGTTTTCCACATGGCAGATGGGAATTCTGTCTCTGAACTACCTTCGTAGCCACCCTAAGGATTTTTTCTAAGTCTTTTATAAAATCAACTCTTATATTTAGGTCGTTGATATTTCTGAGTCAATTTTTGTATATGATGAAAGGGGCCCAAATCGATTCTTTGACATATAGATTACCAGCCATCCCAGCCACATTTATTGAAAAGACCATTCTTCCCCAATTGAAAATCAACTGCCTGTAGATGTGAGATGTATGGGTTTATTTCTGTACTCTCAATTCTATTCCGTTGCTCTGTATGTCTATCATTATGCATTGCCAGACTGGTTTTATAATTGTACCTCTGTAGAGATTTTTGAAATCAGGAAACTTGTTCTTTTTTTAAGTGTTTTGTAGCTAATCAAGATCACTTGCAATTCCTGTGAATTTTAGATTCCATTTTCTGCCTTCTAAAAAAAGACTGAAGGAATTTTAGAGAGACTGCATTTAATTTGTATTTCACTGGTGTTGAATCATCTTAATATTAAGTCACCCAATCCATACAGACAAGGCGTCTTTTTAAACATTTAATTTTCTTTCAGCAATGTCTCATACATTTCAGGATATAGGTTCACCTCATTTGGCAAATTTATTCCTAAACATTTTATACTTTAAGATATTTTAAATGGAGCTTTCTTACTTTCATTTTAAGATTGTTTATTATTGGCATTTTAGCTTCTTAGCTGATAAAACAAATTCCACATAATGGGTTGGCTTAAAAAATGTGAATTTATGTGCTCACAGTTTTAAGTCTAGAAGAAATCTAAAATTGAGGTGTCAGCAATGCATTGTTTTCTCCCTGAATACTCAGACATTCTAGGTCTGGCTGCCAGCAACCCTTGGTCCTTGGGTCCTCGATCACATGGCAATGTACATGGCAGTGTCCTCTTCTTTACCTTCCAGGGATTGTTAACTTACAGCTTCTGACTGTTCCCTGTGGTTTCTGTGTCCATTTTCCTTTCCTTATAAGGCCTTGGCCACATTTGATTGAGCCCACCCTTTTTCATTTATGGCACACCTTAACCTATAACATCTTCAATGTTCCTAATTACATATGGCTTCACACTCACAGGACCAGGGTATGGCTTTTGTGGCAAACATGATTCAAGTCTCAACAACCAGTAAACAAAAACACAATTATGTTTCTAAGTATATCCTATAACTTGCAACATTGCTGAATTTATCTACCAGCTCTAGTAGCTTTCTTGTATATTCTTTGGGGTTTCCTATATATGGGATCATATCATTTCTGATTAGAGATAGTTTTGCTTCTTCATTCTAATTCGGGTGGCTTTTATTTCTTTTCTTTGCCTAATTGCTCTGGCTAGAAATTCCAAGCATGATGTTGAATTATAATGGCAACAGTAACCTGTCTTCCTCTTGGCCTTAAGGGGTCCTTTTGGGGATATTAGCTGTGGTTTTCCATAAATGTCATTTGCCATGTTGAAGTAGTTTCCTTCTAGTTCTAGCATACTGAGTGTTCTTATGATGAAAGGCTGTTGGATTTTGTCAAACCCCTTGTCTGCATCAATTCAGATGAAGTATTCTTTTATTTCCCCTTCATTCTACTAATGTGTTATATGGTTTGCTTTTCTTATGTTTACTCATACTTGCATTCCTGTTATAAATTCCACTTAGTTATGGTGTATAGTTCATTTAATAGACTGGTAGCTTAGTTTGCTAGAATTTTATTGTGGATGCTTACATCTATATTCATAAAGGATATTTACGTGATTTTCTTTCCTGTGCTATCTTTATCTATCTTTGGTATCAGTATAATAATGGACTCATATAATAAGTTGGGATTTGTTTCTCTTCTTCTCCATATTGGAAGTTAAATGCTAGAATTCAACAATTCAGCCATTCAGTATTAAGCTATTCTTTGTTGTGGTTTTTCTGATTACTAATTTTTTCAATCTTTTTATTTATTGTAGGTCTGGTTAAATTTTCTATTTCTTCTTGAATCAGCTTAGGTAGTTTGCATGTTTCTAGAAATGTATCCTTTCATAGAGATTATTTAATTTGTTGACTTTCAGTTGTTCATAGAATACTTCTACCCTTTTTATTTTGATATCTTTCATAGATAATATCCCAACTTTCATGAAAGATTTTGATCATTTGTATCCAGATCTTTTTTTTCTTTGTCAGTCTTGCTAAAGATTTGCTGATTTTATTGGTCATTTCAAAGGACCAAGTTTTGGATTTGTTGATTCCCTCTGTCATTTTATCTCTTCTGTATTTTATTGGTCTCTGCTCTCATCTTTTCTATTGTCTTTCTACTAAATTTGGAATTAGTTTGTTCTTCTTTTCCTGCTTCTTCTAGGTGTAAAGTTAGATTATTGTTTCTGACCATTTTTCCATTTTATGTAGAAATTTAAGGTTGTACATTTTTCCACTGGGCATTGCCTTTGCTGCATCACATACACTTTGGTATATTGAATCCTAATTTTCATTCATCTTTAAGTATATTCTTATTTCAGTTGTGATTTCTCCTTTGATCCATTGTTTTTTTTACAGTTACTTAGTTTCCACATATTTGCAAACTTTATAGTTCCCTTATTCTATTATTAATTCTGGATTATTCCATGAAATTTAGAGAATATAATTAATATAATGTCAATCTAAGTTCAGAGACTATATTTCATATATCAATATTTTAAAATTATTAAGATTTCTTTTGTGGCCCAACATATGGTCTGTCCTGGACATTGAACCATGGACAGTTGAGAAAATATGTAAACTGCTGTTGTTAGGTGGAGTGTTCTATATAGTGCAATTGGTGTATAGTATTGTTGATGACCTCAATTTCCTTACTCATCTACCTAGATAGATAATCTACCAGTTTTGTAAGGTGGTGCATTGAGGTCTGCAACTATTATTGTAGAACTATCTATTTTCCCTTTAGTTCTGTCAATTTTTCCTTCATATATTTGGGGGTCCTTTGTTACATGCATATGTGTTAACAATTTTTTAATCTTCTTGCTTTATTGAAACTTTAATCGATATCTAATGTCCTTCTTCATCTCTTCTAAACTTTTGTGACTTAAAGTCTACTTTGTTTGACAATAATATAGCCAACCCAGATCACCTTTCGTGGTTGATTGCATGAAATATCTTTTTCCATCTTTGAACTTTCATTCTCTTTGTGTCTTTGTATCTAAAGGGAGTCTCTTGTAGACAGCATATAGATGGATCATGTTTTATTCATCCAATCTTCTAATATCTACCTTTTCATAGGAAAGTGTAATCACTTTATATTTAAGGTAATAACCAGTAAAGAGGGATTTACTTATACCATTTTGAGATTTCTTTTCCTTAGGTCTTGTGATATGCTTTCTTCAATTATTCCATTACTGTTTTTTTTATTTAGCTGATTTTTTGTTTTACCATTTTAATATCTTTCTTTTATTTTCTATACATTTGAGTTTTTTTCTTAGTGATTATTTTTGATATTACAATTAATATCTTTAAGTAATAGCATGTGGTTTGAGTAGTAAAATCTTAGATTCAGTAGTATACAAATGCTCTACATACCATTATTTCCCTCCTTCCTTATAATGTATTTTCTCAGATTGTATCTTTATTTATTCTACACCATTTACATGGGTTTCATTTATTGTTTGACACATATGCCTCTTAAGACATATAGAAGGCAAAAAGCAGTTACAAATCAAAAGTACATCTATAAAGGATTTTGCATTTTTCTGTGTAATTATCTTTACCAATGTTCCTTATTTCTTCTTATCATTTTGAGTTACTGTCTGGTATCCTAATACTTTAGCCTGAAGAATTCATAATTTTAGATTACATCTTCTGATAATGACAACTTTCACCATTTATTTATCTGTAAACATCTTAATTTCTCTCTCCATCCCAGAGGATAAATTTCCCACATAGGAAAATTTCACTTGATACTTTTAAAGTTATTTTAATATATCATTCTACTGCCTTCTAGTTTGCTAGTTTTTGAGGAGCTATCAGCTTTTGACCAGCTTCGTATTTTCCAATTTGATTCTCTCTTGCTGCTTTCAAAATTCTTTCTCTCAGGTTTTGAAAATTTCACTATAAAGTATCTTATTGTGGATTTTGTGAAATTAATCCTGCTTGGAGTTAGTTGAGCTTCTGGGATGTATACAGGTATATTTCAGAGATATTATGGGTTCAGTTCCAGACAACCACCATAAAGCAAGCACTACAATAAAATTAGTTACATAGATTTTTTCAGAGCACATTAAAGTTATGTTTACACTATATTATACTCTATTCAGTGTGCATTAGCATTATGTCTTTAAAAAGCAATGTATATACCTTAATTTAAAATATTTTATGGCTAAAAAATTCTCACCAACATTAGAACCTTCAACGAGTCATAACCTTTTGGATGGTGAAGGATATTGCTTCAAGCCTGATGAATGCTGACTTATCAGCTGATGGTCACTGAATATTGGGTGGTTGTGGCAATTTCTCAAAATATGATGACAGTTAAATTTCCCTCATTGTTTTGACTCTTCCTTTCATAAATGACATTTGTGTAGCATGAGTTACTGTTTGATAACCTTTTACCCATAGTTAAACTTCTTTCAAAATTGGAGTCAATCCTGTAAAACCCTGTCACTGCTTTATCAACTAAAGAGATGCAATATTCTAATCTCTTTGGTCTCATTTCAACTATGTTCACAACATCTTCACCAGAAGTAGATTCCACATCAAGAATTCACATTCTTTGTTCACCCATAAGAAGGAAATCCTCATGAAATTTATCATAAAATTGCAGCAATTCAGTCACATTATCAGCCTCCACTTTACCCTTAGTTTTCTGCTTTTTCCACCATGTTTTCATTGACTTCCTCCATGGAAATCTTGAACTCTTCAAAATTTTCCATGAGGGTTAGAGTAAACTTCATCCAGATTTCTATTAATGTTAATATTTTCACGTCTTCCCATAAATCAGTACTGTTCTAAATGGTATCAAATCTCGGTAAATACTTTCCAGAAGGTTTTCAATTGACTTTACTCAAATATACCTCAAGAATCACTTATATATGGCAGCTATATCCTAGCGAAAAGTTTTTCTTAAGTCTTAAGACTTGAAAGTCAAAATTGCTACCTTATCCGTAGGCTGAAGAATGGATGTTATGTCAGCAGGCATGAAAACAACATTAATCTTGTTGCAAATCTCCATCAGAACTCTTAGGTGACCAAGTGCATGGTTAATAGGCAGTAATACTTTGAAAGGAATCATTTCTGCTGAGCAGTAGGTCTCAACAATGGGCTCAAAATTTTTAGCAAAACATGTTGTAAATGATGTGCTGCCATCGTTTTCCATTTATAGGGCACAGGCAAACTAGATTTAGCAAAATTCCTAAAGGCCCTAGGATTTTTGGAATGGTAAATGAATATTGACTTTGATTAAAGTCACCAGTTTCATTACCCCTTAACAAGAGAGACAGCCTGTCCTTTGAGCTTCAAAACAACACACTGGCTTCTCTCTAGCTTTGAAATTCCTAGATGACATTTTCCAAATAAGACTGGTTCATCTATTGAAAATCTATTATTTAGTACATCCATCTTCATCAATTATCTTAGCTGGATCTTCTAGATAACTTGCTACAACTTAAACATTTGCCCTTTTGCTTCATTTTGCATTATGTTTTGGAGATGGCTTCTTTCCTTAAACCTCATGAACAAACATCTGTGAGCTTCAAACTTTTCTTCCACTGCTTCCTGAGATTGCTCAGTCTTCATAGAATTGAGAAGAATTAAGACCTTATTCTGGATTAGGTTTTGGCTTAAGGGAATATTGTAATTGGTATGATCTTCTATACTGTCCATTAAAACTTTCTCCATATGAGCAAGAAAGCTGTTTCATTTTATTATCATTCATGTATTCAATAGAATAGTGCTTTAATTTCCTTCAATAACTTTTCCTTTGCATTCAAAATTTGGCTTTCAGCCCATCTTGGCTTTTGAACATACCTTCCTTATTAAGCTTAATCATTTCAAGTTTTGATCTAAAGTGAGAGATATGCACCTCTTCCTTTCCCTTTACCACACAGAAGTCACTCTAGGTTTAATAGTTGGCCTAATTTCAATATTGTTACATAGATAGTGTAATGGTTTGAAGCTATTGTGTACCCTAGAAAGCCAAATTCTTTAATCCTCATTCAGTATATTTGGGTAGTATCATTTGTATTGTTTCCATGGATATGTGACCTGCCCAATTATGAGTAGTAACTTTTGATTAGATGGTTTCCATGGAGATGTGTCTCCATCCATTCAAGGTGGGGTTGATTATGCTTAAAGTAGCCCTTTAAGAGGGAACCATTTTGGAAAAAGTACAGAGCCAAAAGGACTGACAGAGGCAACAGAGCCAACAGAACCCATGCAGCCAGAGACCTTTGCAGATGAAGAAGGAAAACATCCTAGGGGGGAGTTTCACATAACAAGACACCAGGAGAGAAAGCAGCAGATATCCCCATGTGCCTTCCCAGCTGAGAGAGAAAGCCTGAACTTCATGGACCCTTTCTTTGGAGTTAAGGTATCTGCCTCTAGATGTCTTGATCTGGACATTTTTGTGGACTAAGAACCTTTAACTTCCAACTTAATAAATTCCTCATTTTTAAAAGCCATTCTATTTCTGGTGCATTTCACTGTGGCAGCTTTTACAAACTAAAGTAGAGAGCTATGAGGATAGGGAGAGAGATGTAGGAACAGATGATCATTGGAGCAGTCAGACACACACATTTATCAAGTAGGTTTGCCATCTTACACGAGAATGACTCATGACACCCCAAAATAATTATAGTAGTAGCATCAGAAAGTACAAAACACAGATCATCATAACATATGTAATGATTATAATTATATAGCATAATAACTATACATAATATATGTGTATATAATAAAAATGAAAATGATTGAAATATAACAAGAATTACCAAAATGTGACACAGAGACACAAAGTGAGTACATGTTGTTGTAGAATGGCCCCGATAAATCTGCCTATGCAGGATTGCCATAGATCTTCAATCGGTAAAACATGCAATGAAGCAAAATAAAATAAAGCAAAGCACATTAAAATGAGGTATGCTTGTATATTCATGTCTTTCATCAGAGTTGGTAAATTTTTGCCATTATTTCTTTAAATACTTTTCTGCCCCTTTCTATCTATCTTGTCCTTTTAGAACACCTATGCTGTATATGTTGGTATACTTGATGATATTCCAGCCCCTCTGACTGTGTTCATGTTTCTTCATTTGATTTTTATTTCTTCTCCTCACATTGGATAATTTCAATTATCTTATTTTCAGGTTCCATGATCCTTTCTTACATCTCTCAAACCTGATGCAGAATCTTTCTATTAGTCATTGATTTCCATAATTGTGTTTTTCTGCCCCAGAATTACTGTTTTGTTCTACTTTGTATTTTCTATCTATTCATTCGTTTTCCTAGTATACTTTGCTTCTTTACCCATGGTTCCATTTAACTCAATGAATATATATGACATGACTTTGTATCTTTGACAAATAATTTCATTTATTAACTTCCTCAGGGATGGTTTCTTTCAAATTACATTCTTTTTCTCAGAACAGGACCCAATTTCCTGTATATTCATATCTTTTGCAAACTTTTGCTGAGAGCTGGACATTCAGATCATTGTGTTGTGTTGACTCTGGTAACCTAACTCTCCTACTCTTATTGGATTGTTTACTTCTCTTTGAGTGATGAAGCCATTTTGTTCAAGTACTCCAAACTATTTTTGTTCCCGAATAGAAGAAAAATTAAGAAAAATGTACTATCTCTTTAAGACCACTCTGCCATTTCCGCCTTTGGGAATTAAAACAATGATCATTCACCATACCAGGCCCCTGACAATCAGAAGGGTTAATTGTCAATCAGACAACCCAGCCATGGTTTTGGAGGATAGATTCCTTATTGTTCACTCTGGGACCAGTAAGCCACACCAGGAATGGAACAAGGTCTTCAGTTCCCATAGTTGTCTGCCACGTGGTTGAAGGATCGAGAATGATAGCTGCTACACAGAATGTGAAATCTACTGGTAAATACAGAAATTTGCAAGCCCCTTCACCAGCTATTACCTGGATAATGCAAGTATTCCACTGGACAGCAAAACTCCAAAATAGTTGATCCAGACAGTTCTGCCAGATCAATAGTTGCTTTAGCAGAGGAACAAACTCATGGAGCTTTTGACTTTATCATCTCCCAATGATCTTTCCACAATTTTCCCATAATTTCTCCACAATTCCAACATTACAATGATATGATTTAAACAAACATAGTGTTACACTGAATTACTTGTAATAATTTATTCAGTCATTCTCTACTATTGGGTACATAGGTTATTTTCCAATTTTTATGCATACAAATAATACTAAAAACAATACACTTTCATAAAAATATTGGACAGATATCCAGTTATATCCCAGTCAATTTAACTGAATAGTCCTTTTAGTTTTCCAGTGTTTTCATATAACTTTGGGAGACTGTTTTTATAGCTATCCTATCTATAAATACCAATATCCATCTCTGCTCCTTCCTGATATTTATATCTCATTTATTATTTCAATGTTATTCAATTGAATAAGTCTCTTAAAATGGTGTGCAATGTTTATACCAATCATTCCTGTTTTTTTCCTGAATTTATTGGAAATGAGTAAGTACTGTTTTGTTAATTAGATTTCTTATACTGCTGTGATAAATTATCCTTATAATGTCAAAAATTATACTTTTATTCTTAAGCTAAAGAAAATTGTTATGTAAAATACTAGGTCTTTTCCAAGATTATTAGACATAGAAATTATAGCTTTCTCTCTCTTTTCCTATTAAATATGATGCAAAATTGAAATTTTATTACTATTTATATTAAGATATTCTAGTTCTGTTTTCATTAATCTTTTATGATTAAGCTTTACTTAGGAGCATCCACATGTGTATATATGTGTGCATTTGCAGGTGATATGGAATTGTGTGTATATATAACTGACATTTTTCAAATTTAATATTATTTCTATATTAGCTATATAAAACTTCTGTTTATTCTATGAGTTCAGCAAGTTTTAACAGGGGATTCTTATGAAAATATGCACTTTGAAATTTTCTAATTCCTACCATTAAGTTTGAGGCTTATAATAACTTGCAATTTTCTAAAAATATAAAATCTTTTCATTAGAATTTATTTTCCTGTTATTTATGCTGTATTTTGGGGGCTTGCTTTAATCTTTCAAATTGTTGTAAATTTTATTGCTGTTTTCAAAGTGAGAGCCCATAATTTATAAGGGAGTGCTACTCACTTTATGTTTCTGAAAATTTTTCTACATTTTAATAAATTTCCCTTACTTTTCATTAATCATTTTTATTCTTCATCATTATTAGAACTGTGATAATGATATTTCATATGAAAATGTACATCTCAATACCAAATCTCTTATATAAACTTACTTTTTCTATGCCTATTGATAAGTTATATTGCACACAACAAGACTAAATAAATATTAAATTACTGATGTAACTCATTTGTTAGAAAATATGTTGGAAAAGTACTGGAAAAATATATGCTGAAGCAGATATTCGAGACCAATTTGAAAGAGGAGTGGAAAAGAGCTGAAAAATATTTAAATGCATGAATGTTTATTCCATTGAATATCATTTTATTTTAGTGTTTATGGTTATATAATATTGTTATATTGTTTGAGAATAACTTATTTTGAAAGTCAAAAGTAAATAATCAATACTCTTTAATTTCAAAATTTGAGAGAATTTCCACTGAATTCTGCTCCAGAATTTAATGAATATAATTGGATTTAGACAGATAGTTACTTTTATATTGTATGTATCCTCATTTGATTTTTCTTATTTTTTGTACCTATATCAAAGAAAGGACTTTCAAACACTTTCATTTCCTTGATGTTATGTATTACCCTACTTCTTACTATTTAGTTATTGATTTTAATTATCCCTTTTTTCAAGATTGTTTCTTCAATTTTCTTTTGACTTCTCAAAGGTTGTTATTCTATTGTACCAGATAATATTTTTTGTTTTTCTTACCAAAATAAAAAATTCCATGCTGGGTGTAAAACTCCAGGGTCACAATTTTTACCTTTAAAATTGTGTTTATTATTTAGCAATACCTTCAAGAGAAGTCTTTGAAGTGCAGAAAATTTGGTACAGAAAATTTTTAAGCCAGTCTGATTTTTCCTATAAATTTTCAAATATCATATATCTCTGTGTGGTTGAGGAGATTATTTTATATAGGTGTATGCTTACATGAGCGATTTGAGGGTGATTAATGGGTGGGAAGCATATATGGCATGCTCTATCCCAGTTTCATTAAAGCTAAATACAAGGTAAGTTAAAAATCATTGCAACTAATATGAGCTTAAACCAGATGTTTCTCATTTGTGCGGTAAGCAGATAATTCAAGATGGCTCCCATAGTTTCTGATCTCTGGTCTTCATGCCTGTTTAATTCAGCTCTCAGTCAGCCTTCCTGTTCCTGTTTTTAACAGAATTTTATCACTTACGGCTCAGCTTACTAAAGTGGGTAGTTCTTCTATCTC